>NC_055986.1:43023721-45911881 GCF_018446385.1 Zingiber officinale
AATTAGGCTTTGATTTGACTTCTAACTAAGATGTAAGTATATAAAAATAATATTTATGATAGACAGGTGAAAAGTTTCAATTAGTATCTACTGGCAAACCTGTTTTTTTTCTTTGTACAGTATGCCTTTTCATTAGCATTTCGGTTTTGATTTGACAACTAACCAACATGTAATATCATTTGTCAAAGACAGCTAAAAAATTTCAATTAGTAACTTTTGGTGGACCTGTTTTTTCTTTGAACGCTTTTCCTTTTCACTAGCACTACACTTTGATTTGACTTCATTCTCAGCTATGCCAGCAGCTTCCTCTTCTCGAATCAGCTCCTCTTGCCTCTTTAGAGCAATTGCCTCTTGGTAGGAAACTTCGATTCTACTGCTGCCAACAATAAAATAACACTAAGGTTCATTCACAACAAGGTTACCTTGGATTAGACAATCCTGAAACAGAAGAATCATTTATCAACTGATCCAAAAGGGACAAAATATGTCCCGAATCTCCATTGCTGCTTAAACGCACAAATATCTTATAATGTAGAGAAATATGCCGCAGTATTATTTAGCCAAAAAAAAAAAAAAACTGACCAAGTAAAATGATTGCTTGTTACCTAAATATGTGGACTAAGACAAAAATTTCAATAGTTCTACGGCCAAGCTCCATAAGCCGCCTTTCATCACGGTCTAAAGAATCCTTAATAGACTCATCTCCAGAACTCCCTTCCTGCATATTTTGGTTAATTAAAATATTTAGATATGGATGGCTGGAAAAAGGTATTTCATTGCCATGATGACTTCTAATGTATACTAGGAAATCATGTCCATAATGTGAAACGATAACTTTTCATAGGACAAACTGCCCAACAGATAATAACCAAACAAAATGTCCCACATATATGAATATCTTATATGTATCAGTGTGTGTAGAATTGCAAAAAAAGAAACTCATATGCCAGCACATGTATACGTACCATAGGATGCCATCTCTTACCTTTGTACGGTTCTGTAAACACTTGTCATCTTTTGAAGGCAAAGGTTGATTGGGCAAAAAGTCAGATACCACTTTTTCAATCAACAAAAGGATATCATCAGTCAACACGGACACATCTTTATTAACATGAACCACAGGCGCTGGTAATTCTTCTAAATCTGCTGATTTAGATCTCCCTATCAAATTTTTGCTCTGAAGTTCCAGAGCTTTTAACCCACTGTACAGGGAATCCATAACCAAAGTAGATGTGACTTCCTTCTCTATGAAAAAATGCTTGACTATTACTTTCAATATAGCATCTGTCTTGTCTCTTGACATACGCCGCCTACTGCATGGATCAATGTCTAGCCAAAAGGCTCTAAAACTGCAAAATCCAAGTAAAATTCAACACAATATTGCACCCAGGGAAAGAAAATCTTAGGATACTAAAATCTATACAAACCAGATGCAACTAAAAATAGATACAAATGAAGTTCATGATTCACAAAGAAAGTTAAAAAAGATCAGTAGATATGCATACCTGGACCACCTCACTTTATCTTCAATGAACTTGCTAAGCTTCCCTATCCTCTCTTCTAGAAAACGCCGACAAATTAGTTCTACATTTGACAAATACACTCGTACCAGTTCCCTTCTATACAGCCCATCAAGACAACGGAAAGGCTGATCTGACTTCTCCCTAAAAAAATCAAACTCAGATGTGAAAAATTATAAAAATCAGCAAAAATAGTTATGAAAAGCTATAGTACAAAAAAAAGTAAAATATCCGTAGTCAAAATCTAACCAAAACAAAATTATACAACTATAGCAAAGAAACCATAATAAGAACTTAGAATATAAGATTAAACAAGTAAAAGTACCGCTCTCAACAGAGATATCACATCAGGCATTCATACCCCATGCATAATAAAAGCATGGGTATTAAAATTTCATTGTAATAATAAAGGGATAAAATTGTGTTTTGGGATCACAAAATAATCAATACACTATCTTCTAGCATAACACCAAATGACCAAATTTAATGTGGGACTAAGCTATAATCTTATAACTCTGATACCCATATAAGATAGAGAATATATATTAAAAAAATATCTAGCCTATGACGCAAAGTAGAAAAAAGCCTGCAATTGAAAAACCAAAACTAATAAGCCACTCAATGAAAAATAGACATGCAGAACCAATGTAGCAATTGAGAAACTTTTACATGCACAACAATTTGGACTGAAGTTTGTGATGAATTTTCAAAGGAGTAGATATAATCTTCTTCCTTAACTCTCCCTTCATGGTGGACATATCATAAGAAAGCTTACAACCATTAAGTGACAAATTGTGAGGGTTGTGGAGAGGATCAGACGGATGAAACAACAGAAGGAAGAGAGAAGAACCCCTAGGAGAGGCAGAGGAGACACCGCCATGTGAGTAGAAAAGAAAGGCCAGTGAGATGACAAAAAAACAAAAGGAATTGCGTCGTGGAGAGGGAGAAGAATGGCAACTAGTAAAGAATACATGATGATGGTGATGTAGAAGAACAAGTAACATTACTGAGAAGGAAAGGTCATGCCTTCACATGAAACCCCAGTGTCTTCTAAAGGGGATTCAAGAAGAAAATCCTTAATCCAAGAGAATCATGCGAACACCAAATTAAGATGATAAAATTACATTGTATTAAACTCAAAAGACAACTATTATTACTACAAAAATATAGAGTGACTCTAACATAACATCAAATTTTCAAATGACAAATGTAATAAGAGAACTGTTAACTTAACAATTTCAGATCACAGTGTTTAATTTAGCTAGTCATAGTCCCATATGATACATCAAAAGGGCAAGTATTATACTCTAATATGAATCTTTAAGGTATATCAAAAAATCCATTGGTTTTAAATATCTAGACACATTGTTATACAAAATATGGAATACTAGAATATATCAACAAAAAAAAACTCTTTAACACTTGTTATTCCTTTTCTGTCAACAAGCGTGGTCTAGATTAGTTGAATGATAATACAACATATGTAACACAAGGAAGCTTTCTTTTTAACTATGACATCCATTCAAGTAGAAAATCAAGTTAGAAATAATGTTAGTGTGGAAGCAGTCACAAAACAGAAACCTTATAACTTGAACTTGAGCTTTGATAACAAGTGTGTCAGCAACAATAAAACCATCAAAAACTTTTGATAGCTCCATAAACTTTTTCCAACCCCAATCATGCTCCTTCTTCCAAAATCTGTGTAATGTATCTGCAAAATTTCTTATAAGGATAAGCTCCTGGTAAAGATTAGTAAAACTTAATAGAATACCTGCAAGTTCATATTGTCGGACATTGACTAACCAGAATACTTGGATTTCTTAGGATCTTTATTGACTACAGCTATTGTGAACTGTGCAAAATGGCTCCACCCTGCCAATACGTCAAGTACAAAGGCACAAGTTCAGTACTAAAATTAGAGATTAATCTGTGTAAACCAATAAGAACACCAAAAATTATGTTGAAAACCTGGTAGAAGTTTGTCGTGGTTAGCGACACAAAGAAACAAAGAAAGATGATTGCACACATCGCAACCCTGAGGGTAGATCAAAATATACCTGTGAATTCAATCAAATATTTAGAATAAATGGAGAATGGCTATTTTCTAAGCAGAGTGCATTAAGAAGCTATATCTATAGCACATTATGGTAAAATCTGGATAGAACACAGCTATTAATGATGACAAGTATATTAGCTAACATCACTAGTCTGTTGAGGAAGCTGACCATCAAGAAGTTCAAAACGAAATGAACTGGGATGGAAAGTAGTGGTAGTTGACCTAAGTAACCAATTACTGAAAACTCAAATTAATGTAACTAAAATAATTTAATTAATTTGAATAATACTAGTGATATAAACTTGCATATTAATTGGTGATGTAGCAAAAAAATATTAATTAATATAATAAAAAATAATTTAGATATTATTCGTGATATATGTTGGAACCCCGAGTGATTTGGTGTGGTCATGGGTTTTGATTTTGAACAAAAGGTTTAAGTTAGTCATTGCATTATGGTTTAACTTGTGCATCTAAGTGTGCACTCAATGGCTCAAGCTCCGAGTTAAATATGAGAAGGGTGGTATGGGACACTCAAAGGACCGCAGGACGGGGAGCATCAAAGGCAACTGTACCGAGAAGCAAATGACGCAAGTAAGCATGAAGGATGACATGCGAAAGGAACCAACGAGATGCATAGCTCAATGCATCTGAGAGACAAGAAACTTGATGGGAGAATACCCAGGTGGAGTAAAAAGGATGACACAGAAAGAGAGCTAGAAGGCTAGTGCATCCAAGGACAAAAAGCATGGTGGAAGACTACTAGAGATGGCAACCACCGTAAGTTAAGGGTTGAGCAAACTAGTAATTGGGTGAGGGTAGAACTCAATCTAGGCAAACCCGACCATTAGACGGGCCAAAGTCAAATTAACAAGTTGACTGGAGCAATCAACCGAGGGTACCTAAACTAGTCAACTACAAACTTACAGTAAGTTTGTATTAAGTGGTGCAATCGACTAAGCAATTGACCAAAATTTTATTATAAGTCAACTGCAAGGGATATTTGTGTTATCGCACGAAAATATCTCAAACTATGGGACTCGATTAAATCAGTCGATTAATGGATGATGTCCAATTGATTGATGATTTTAGATTGATGACCTTAGATGAAGGAGTCGTTGGTCATAAATCGAGAGAAACGATCACACCAGTCAACTAAAAATGGACAATCAATAGACCGATAGTACCCGGATGAAGACGTCATTCATCATATGAACTAGTCGCAAGCAAGAGAAATGATCATACCATCGACTGATCGTGTTTTACCAATCGACTATTGGATGCCACGTCAGCAAAGTTGTGCCAGCGAAGCACGGTGGACAAGGTCATTGCAAGAGTTCAAAGGTTTGAAACAAAACATCATCTTCCCTCTACAGAAAGCCCTAAATTTATTCATTTGTCATTGAGCCTTATCGCTTTATCCCACCTCTTTGTAAAAACTCCTGTAAACCTTGATATTGTACAATTTATCAAAGAGGAGAAAAATAGTAGATTCTGGGAGTAATTATCTGAAAGGGGTATAGGCCATGAACATATTGATTATGGAGAATCGTAAACCACATAAGTAATGCATACGATGGTATGTGCTCTATGTTTTTCTTGTATTCCGCTGCTAATAATTTTTTGTGTCCTTGCTGAGATCGCAACAAGAGAAGTGGAATTTTAAATTTGCAAACACGTATGCTATACCTCTAGTGATCAAACACACCAACATGGGACCAACAATATAGCCTTGTGTATAAATTAATGGGGAAAGAATCATGAAGTCAAACACAAATAGTTGGGAGAAACAATCATATAACGTCACGTACATAAGTTTAATGGAGAGATAAGATCCAAAGTCATGTGGCTAAACCCATGTAGACGATGACAGATAACCCATGATTTTATTCTGTGTTAATTGTCATGGGTGAAATATCTCGTTCCGCCAATTAATCAAGGGCAAAAATCAAAAGGGCACCTATTTTTTTTCCAAATCATCAAAAGGCGCCCCACTTTGATTTTTTATCATAAGGGCACCCCCATGTCTTGTAAAATGACACAATTATCCTCCACTATATTATTTTCATTATTATCTCTCTCTTATATTGGCCTAAATTTTGAACCTGGAGCCCTTTTGATTTTTGCCCATTCATCAAAGTGGGGGAATTTAAGACTAAATTTGTTCGGAGCCTCTGACAAAGATTTAAACAACGTTATTTGAGCCGAAAATGGGATGTTACGAGTTTCAACATCTAACCAGTTGTAGATAAACGAGCTTTGATTTGATATATTGTGCATCCCATGCTTCAACTTGAGTCAAAAGTTATAGTTTCTCAAAGTTAAAGATTTAACATTTGAGTTGTAGTAGCTACGAAATTGTAGTAGCTACAATTTCGTAGCTACTACAAATGAGTTGCCATGTAGTTGTAGCAGCTACGGTGTCGTAGCTATTATAACGTGAATGTTAAACCATAAAATTTGAGCGACCATAACTTTTAACTCGGGTTGAACCACGGAACGCATAATATATCAAATCGAAGCACGTTCAAAGATCTACTTATTACAAGGTGGAACCCATAATAGCCCGATTTCAAACTCAACAAAAATATCATTTAAATCATGTTCGAATGCTTCAAACAATGTCTTAAAAAAAAAACTCATGTTATAGCAGCTACGAATCATAACTGCTACAACTATGATAGTTCAGTTGTAGCAGCTAAGGAATGGTAGCTGCTACAATGTGCCCCATGTTTAGGATTTAAACGGGAAATATAGGAGAGAGATAATAATGAGAACAGTGTGATATAGGATAGTTGGGTCATTTTACAAGGCGGTGACACGCCCTTTTAATAAAAAAATCAAAGTGGGGCGTCATCTTGATGATTCCAAAAATAAAAGGCCCTTTTGATTTTTGCCCATTCATCAATAGAGGCAAGACATGAAAATGTGTCTTTGCTTCTCTACTCATTTGAAATAAAATGACAATTTGCTCTTTCCCACCCCAACCCAATTGAGGTCACCTCACCCTATCCAAAATGTAAACGGTGTGGAGTTGAAACTGAATATATGAGGGATAAAAATGCGAGAGAATTGATTTCCCCCTCCTACCCTATTTGTGTCGCTTGAATTTAGTTTACAATATATATTTTATAAATAAAGAAATATTTTATTTTATATTTTATCACTCCAAAATAGACCCACATGAGAAACAAAGTGGGAAGAAACTTCTTGCTCCTTTGGTATTTCCCCCTCAACTTTTATTGTTTAGGGTTGGGCATAGGCACTAGTGCAATCACCACTAGCATGATTAACACATCTCATTCTAGCCAGGGAACACCTTTAGCTTGGATCAAGATTTTAAACTATGCAATTGCAGAACACTTTTCATGTAAAAATTTACTTTTGTCTGGCATTGAATTTATCATTTATCTACTTTTATATGATATGATGGTATTTTTTTATCATTTTTTGGATATTTTACTATTTATTTTATTTATATGTATGATATGCAATTGAATTTTTAAAGATATATTGACAATAATATATTGAATGTGAAAACAATGGATTAGTAATAAAAATTAATATTTAGAAATTTATTTATACATAAACTAATATTAATAGGTGGGTAAATTAATACCAATATAAATGAATAATTATATTTTTAGAAAAATATGTGGAACAATTAATTGGCTGTAATGTTAGACTAATTTTCACAAATTTACAAAACAGTTTTTAGAGAAAGGCTCCATAAATTGAGAAAAAAAGGTTAGTAATTTCTTTTAAAATTTAAGAGTCAAATGTATTTTGGTTGTCAATTTAATACAAATATATTTGGCTATAATTACCGGCTTTGGCCAATAATTTTTTTAAAAAAAATGCTAGCCTTTTTTTGTTTGATAAATGACATTCACTAACCATGACCATGGATTATCGGCCACCTTGCGAAATTTTTGGTAGATAAATCATAATTATCAGCCAAATAAGAAATTACTGATTATTCTTTTGGTTGATAATTCATTCATTTCTTGGTGTGCCATCCTATTGCTATTCTTTGTTTTTTTTAATCTCAAATGTTCTCTCACTCTCTATTCCATGCTAAATCTTTCTTTATCTCTCTCTGAACTCTTATCTCTTTCTGCTCCCTACTCTAATATACCAAACCCAGCATACATTCTATACAAGTCACATGCAACAACCATCCCTCCCTTCCCCATTAACCAATATAGACTATTCCTTTATGCATGAGCAACCACTGGTAATCAAGCTGCCATCAGATCGTGAATAACAACAATAAGTGACCATCATAGAAAGGAAAGCACCTTCCACGCTCGTCAGCTACTTAGGGCTCAAGCCATTGTCCATATTAATCACGTAATCATGTCTGTACAATTTGTATGCACCAACCATGGACAATAAGTTCCAACAAGCCATATTAAAACTTTTTACGAAAATGATAGAAGGCATTGTGGACAATATACTCAACGTGCCTAAAAATGAGTAGAACAAAAGAAGTGATCAGCATAAATTGCAACAAAGACGGAATAAGTGAAAGCCATCCATGATGACATATGCAGGATGGACAAGGGCGAGATGAAACAAAAAATTCCAACAAATGAAATAATTTTAATAAGGAGAAGATCTAATGAAAATGTAAGGATTAAGAAATAAGGATATGATAGAGTGCAGGGGGTTATGATTTTAGAATAAGATATGAACAAAAAGAGGTATATTGGATTTCGTGATAGCATATAAACCTATAAAAACTAATATATTTTTCAAAAAGAGAGAAGAACGCCTAATTACATTCAAAAGTGAAAACAATAAATTACAAATTAACTTTCTTATGGTCGGAAAGAAGAGAAGAAAAAAATTTATAAAGATTGCTTGGTAATAACCACTCAACATACATTAATGATGTTAGATACGCGCCTTGACACGTGTGAAGTATATAGGGTTTTCATCATATTTTCGCACTACATTCGACCCACTTTTGCATACATGATCTAAGATAACTTGGCTTTATGCTTCATTTACATGTTTTATTGATCCTAGATACCGCTCTTGTGTATTTTGGATGACAGGAACGAAGATTGGAGCGAAACGGAGAGCGAAAAGACCAAGCCAAAGAGCCCTGCCCTCCACGAGCGATCGTGGCTAGCACCACAACCCATGGCAGGGTCTACCTCCCCACCACGATGTGCCCGTGGTAAGCGCCACGAGCCATAGCAGCTTCGGCCACCGCACCACGAGTCATGGTAGGCTCAGTAGCCACACCTCAGGCGCCCGTGGTTAGTACCATGGGTCGTGGCCGCCAATCTAGAGATTTCTCGCACGACACGGCCGCCCGTGTCTAGTGGCACGAGTCGTGTCACGCGACCGACCTTAGCGCCTATAAAAGGGGATTCGATGGGATCGGCCAAGGGGGCTAAAACAAGGGGGCTTCGCCCCCTCCAACACTCCATTCACCTCCAGCGTAAAGAACTACTCCAAAGACTTCTCCCTAAGCATCTCTTAACTCTATTCTCTAATTTGATTGTATGAATGCTTTCATTGTAGTCTTTGGATTGTAATACCTTTGTTATAGAGTAATTCTCATGATTCTAGGATGTAGGGAGTGACCCTTTTGTTATGTGAACATCTTTTCGATTAATCTATATGTTTGTATGTTTCTTGTTTGAGGAAATGTGTGTTTATGGCCCGACTCTACCGTATTAGCATGATCTCGATGCCAAAAGCACAAAATTCATATCCCACGAGGGATTGGGGATGAACTGAAAGGAGAACCCGACCCTCCAACCTGTAGAAAATCGAGACACGGAAAGTCAGATGTGAAAGTGCAACCCGGTTTGCCGCGAGGAGTCCTAGGCCGTCATAGAACTTAATGGATCAAACATAATTCATTGTAGACCATGATTAGGGTTGATATGTTGTTGTAGAAGTAAAAATTCACATCGGATATCATAGGATGGTCTACCTACATAACTGCCCATTGAGGATGAGAAACCAAACATAAATTAGGTGTTTACATTCATTTGGGTGAAACCGAAGTCCTAGAATTGCCCTTCACTCCTGAACCAACTTTGATAACCCTATGCTCTCTCTCTCTCTCATCATCGCTGTCACTTCCTGTGATCGCTTTGCTGTCTAATCTAGATCACTCTAACCTCCTTCCATGATCTGTCTCCTTCCATGATCTGTCTGTCTCCCCCTCACTTCTCTCACTCTTTACTTCTCTCTCTTCTCTCAATTTCTAGTTTTCAAGCACTCGTGAACCAACCTTCAATTGTCTAAATAACTTCGTTATGCGTGTGAAGTTAACTAATGTTTAATTAATAGTCCCTTGGATTTAATCTTATAATTACTTGACGACACTCAAGAATAGTATTAACATAAGGAAAATGTGCATGACACCTAAGACCAAGTAGTGGAAGTTAAAGGATAAAAAGTAAAATATCTTCAAGAGAGGGAAGAAACACAAGTATTAAGAGAAATACATACCAATTTGAATATGACATGGGATAAAATGATATTAAATTTGAAAATAATGGTCAAAAGCATACTAGAATAAGAGGACTATCACCACAAAAAATTTAATAGTGGAATCAGAAAGTACGCGAGAAACTAAAAAAAACTCTCCTATACATTCGTAGGAATGAAGAAAACTTTAAATGGTATGTAGTAGCCCCAAAAAAAAAGTCATTGAAGCCAAGAATGAGGCTTTTGAATCCTTGTATAAATAACTTGATACAAAAGAAAGAAAAAGGAATATCTATAGAATAACTAAAGCAAGAGAGAAGAAAATATAGAATCTTATCCAAATAAAATGTATTAAAGATGAATCCAATAGGGTACTAGTAAATATGAGGATATAAAGAAGAAATGGAATAGGTATTTTCATCAACTCCTTTTTAATGAAAGTTTAGGTGACCAACTTAGTTTAGTAAATTAAAGTAAGCCAGAGGAGGCATAGAAATTTAAATTATTATATTAGAAAATTCAAATTTTACAAGTCGAACAGCATTAAATGGATGAAAAATAGAAATATAATTGGACTGAATTTATTTCACTAGGAGTATGAAAGTGCTTAGAAAAATAAGATATTGAATAACTTATGAAGTTATTCAATCTAATAATAAGAACAAAGAAAATATTTTATCAATGGATGATAAGCATTTAGTCCCTTGTATAAAAACAAAGAAGACGTACAAAATTATGAGAATTATATGAATATTAAGTTAATAAGTCATACCATAAATTTTTAGAAAAAAATAATATTAAAAAATATTAAGGAGACCAAGCTAATCAAAAATAATAATTTGAATTCATGCCTTAAAAGTTGATGACAAAAGTTATACACTCTATCAGACAACTAATTCAAAAGTATAAAAAATAAAAATAAAAATAAACTATTTATTGACGTAGAAAAAAGTTATGCCACTTTCAAATGTAGAAAATTCTAGAAAAGAAATGTGTAGGCATAGCTTATATTGAAACTAGGATATGTATGAAAATGTGATGACAAAAAGACTCTGAGTGGATCAACTAATGAATTTCTTATAAAAATAAGGTTGTATCAAGGATCAACTCTATGTTCAACTCACTAGATACACCATGGTGCATGTTATTTGCAAATAACATTGTTTTGGTTGATTAGACACGAAAAAGAGTAAATGTTAATCTCGTAGCTTGGCGGAAGAAATTGAAAGTTAAAGATTTTAGACTTAGTAAAGATAGAATATATAAAATTTAAGTTAAAGGATATTTTATTCAAGACACTAGTAGGATGTTTAAAATGGAAGAGGGTGACATGTGTCCTTTATAATCATAGGGTACCGGTAAAGCTTAAAGAAAAGTTTTTCAAAATGACAATTAAGTCTGTTGTGTTATATAAAGTTAAATGTTGGACTATGAAACAAGCACACAAGTCCAACATGAGAGTCGGGGTTGCACTTATTGAGGGAAAACCCCAAAAGATATGTTTAAGATAGTAAGACATGTACTTAAGATTAATAAATGCCCAATTTGGTAATGTTGACAAATACGCACATTAATAAAGGAAGAGGAAGACCAAAGAAAACTTGATTAGTAACGATTAAAAAAGATAAAATTCATTAAAACATAAATGAGGATATAGTAACGATTGAGCCCAAAGGTTTCATATAACCAACCTCACTTATTGAGATAAAGGCTTAGTAGTTGTTGTTGATGAAGTCAACTAAATAATCACCTCAAGATTAAATGAAAATGAACTAAAGGTTTTGTAGTAGTAGTTTTATTACATCATCAATTGACTACCAATTGACTGCTACTAAAATTGGATCTATTAATAATTCAAAATATGAATAAAGTGTTGACAATGGTTGAATTAGACTAGCTACAGTGTAGTAGTCAATTGTAAGGAAGATAGCAATTGATTAATAAGCAAGCAATCGATTGGACAATGGTCGATAAGTAGACAGGCAACTGAAGGACAACAAATAATCAACTGATCAACAAATTTAAATCACAAACAGAAGTCCCTATGCAAGTGGTTCAGATATGTTCGCGAGGGTTATTAGGCGAGTGTTGCTATATTCCAGAGCCTTGCAAGAGACCTTTCATTTGATTTATATATTGAGTTTGTATTTGCTTGTATTTATTTATTTTTCTTATATATGTTGGGAGATGAGGTTACTGTTCTTCAACTCCAAAAGCTATCTTAAGAGGAGAAAAATAGAATTGTTACCAAGATTGATCCACCAACGGATCCATCAATCTGATCCAACACATTGATGTTATAGTTGTTGATTCATTTTTTTCTTAAGGACAAAATTTGAAATATACTAAATGATCAAGTATATTAGATCCCAACATCTTTGACACCATAAGCACACGATTCACAAAGCAAGAAACAAGAGTGAAGTTGCAAGACAATAATGACCACAATTAACATCTCTAGACTATGAGAAAAAATTGACACCCCAAACGAAGATATCACTAACAAAGACTTTGATCGCCTACTCATTGAACCAAGAGAATCATTGCTATCATAACCCACATACCTTGCGATTAGGGACAAACAAGGATTTAATGGGGGTGAGAAAGATATAAACTTAGCTCGACTCCCAAAAGATCATAGTGGGAGTACTTGAAGTCGGTGAAATAAGGGAGAGATTACCATGAGTGGAAATAGCAACATCCTTAAATGGATTTGATAAACTTAACACTCTAGTCATAGTAGAAAGACATCCTGATAACAAAATGACGGACATTGTTACTACTGAAACTATAATTCCAATAAATAAGGGAATTTATTAGACATTGGTTTATAATTGGGCAAAAATTATAATAATGCCCTGATCATGCAAATCATTTATCCAGGTGATAAGGAGATGATATTCCTGACCTTTGGGCTCGACACCCGAGTCCCCCTGTTGGAATCGCACACAACCTCATCCAGCAGCACTTCACGGTCCAAAAGAGCATAAATACATTCTCAGTTGTTACCCTCATCCCTATGAAGTGCTCCTTGGTTGAGGCCTAAACTAATGTTGCAATGCATGGCACTACAACTGTAGAGTGGGTTGCAATCCTTATGCAGATACCAATATCCACTCTAGTCATTAATCTATCAATCTTTACCTTCTTCCTCATAAAATTTGTAACGAGGTCATCAGAAGAAAGAGATTGGTGTTTGACTTTGTATAAGATTAGAAGTCGTTACCTATAAATAGTGGTGATAGACTGTGTTGGGGAGATCTTTTTCTTATCTTCTATTAAAGCAACCCACAAAGGAGAAAGAGACGTCAATGGAATTTAAACAGGAGAATAAATTGCTAGTTGATGGAGAATGGTGTAGTTCTTAATGCATTCAATATGATCTAATGAATTTTAAAAAAAAATTACTAATCTGAGATATCAAACTTGAAACGACAGGCATTTATTCAACATTGAAAATGTTCAGTTTTTATTTATATTATCATCGGCATGTATTGTAGAGGATGTGCAGTCATTGAGTTGTAATTGTTCTATAACAGAAGATGTGTAGTGATTCATCTAATTCTGTTATGATTTTGATATTGTAGCAGGTGCAAAAGTGGGTCATCTATATTTTTCCCATAACCTAAAAAAACTGCCAGTTTTCACAATCTAGCCATTCCTGAAAACCTTGGTATACATTATACTAGTGTTGTTTATTCATTATTTTTGTGAAGGGACAACTCGTAGCAGGCATAGACAAAATTCATATACAAAGGAAAGTTTTTCCACAGCCTCGGAAAAGCTAAACGGTTTGTGTGCAATCTATAGACTTGTAGAATGCTAAATTGTTCATCTTGTCCAAAATCCACAATTTCCTTATTTAATGGGGACATAACATGTAAATTGATGCAACAATATGTGTGAGCAGATATTCATATCTTATCTTTGTGATGGTTTTGCATAAAATCTGGAGAAACTAAACAGTTCCAGTAAAAACAATTTTTTTCAATTCATCCAATCTCCATAATTTAGTCAAACATAATTAAAGAATAATAATTCAGAGCAATAATACTTGTGTGCATATACTCAGATACTTTTGGATGTTTTTTGCCCACAGTAGAAAATTAAACAATTTCATTAAAACTGTTCCCTTTCAATTCTGCTCAGTTCGTCACAACTCAACATTATCAACAAATATAATTTAAATAATCATATAATTTAGGGTAATAATTCTTGTGTGCAACTCTAGATAGCTTTGGAATGTTAACACTTATAAGCTAGAAACGCTGAATAGTTTCAGGAAGGCTATTGAGTTGTAATTCTTTTCAGTTGAAGGGATGGGGATATGTTTAGGCACTGGTGCTCCTTTGATAAAAAAAAAAGGACATCACTTTGATTATTTCAATAAATAGAGCAATATTATGATTTCCCCCTGTATAATCTTTCTCTATCCATATAAACTATTGTACAATAAGAACTAAGACAATAAAATTATCTTCTTGATCTTATTTATCTCTTCTGTTCTCTCAATCTCATGTTCTCTCTCTCTCTCTAATCCCTTCTCAATCTCTCTTTATCCCTTTCTCAACATCACTCTCTTATTTCTCCCTCCTCTCTGCTCCAGGATACCAACACCCAGTACATCACCTCTGTTCCAGTGAGTCGCTTACTCCCGCCTTTCACCATTCACCAACACAAATTCTTGTTCTACAGAAGGGATAGCAACTGATGCTAGAAGTTAGATAGTTCCAGGTAAGAATAGCAAAAGGATTCCATCCCATTGGCAATACCTAGTTCAACAAACAAAATTCACCTTCGTACTAATAACCATTCTAACAAAAGATACAGCAACGAAGCATTTAGAAAAGCATATGCATTAAACACTTCTTTAACATAAAGAACCATTCTGAGGGACAGTTGCTGCAACTAAATATCCCTCTTTCTTTATAGATATTTTTCTACTTATTATCCTTCTCTACAAACATGATCCATATTATCTACTTAATCCAATATGTTGTTTAAACTATAAAATAAAACAAAAATAATTAAGAGTGGAAATTGCACCGTTGGGCACGTGATAAAGACCATGAACTGTGCTTACTGAACCAATATCTAGATCACTATGCTAGTGATGCATGGGCCAAAATGTTATACAGTTGATTCAACCTTTTTTTATCAAAAAATATATAAAGCACAAAACACTTACACAAAATTAACACGTGGCGATAAGAGACTAGAATGGCAAGTTGGCATAGGCAATTCAACCTATAGACAATGAATCTGTGTCAAAGTCTTTATTTTATTAAGAATCAGTTTTATTCCATATGGATCCACATTGCTACAGGACACCCTACCACTTGCTACAACATACATACAAGATTTGTGGAAGGTAATAAAATTTTTCAAAATCAAATTTTTTGCAACGGTGAATTTGAAGTAGTATAAGCAAATTGGCATAGCAAATCTTTTTGAAGTTGCAGAAATCTTCATCCAAATTTTGATGGAACTCGGAACAAATATTTGGAAGCTAAAACTAGAAAATAACATGAAATTCTTATAGCTACCACGAACTTCAGAATTTCATGGTATAGTAATACACTAGAATTCTTCGAAGTTGGTAGGTGCTTGGTTAATGAAACAAAACTCTTAGCCTTGTATATTATGAAATACAAACTTTAAGTAGATCAAATACACCAAATTGGATGTCAAAGAAAGCACAAAGTGAAAAACAATGGGGAAAAAAATAAGCAGATGAAATGATCAATGATTGTAATAGAATGAAAATTAGACATATACCATTTGTAACCACCAATTTCAAATACATCACTTCTCAATTCTCTTTTATTGATGGTTGAGAAATTTTCAATCCTCCATGTAAATCTTCCATAGAGATCAGAAGGCTTTGGTCCTACAAAAGCAGATACAGAAGAGGTTCAAGCATGGTATTAAAGAGCCAATGTAGGATGCAAAAAGCAAAATTTGCAGGAACGAGTATGGAATCAATATAATGAACAAAAAGCAAGTTTCTTGGAAGAGGAAGTAAACCAGATGCACCATTTTTTCAGCTAGAAGATTGCTACAACTAATTGATTCAGAAGTCTTCAGGGTCTAATACTCTAATTATATCACCCACCAAAGCAGAAAGACCAATGGGTATCAAGAAGAATCAATAATGAGAATAAAGAAGAATATAAGACAACATATCATTGCATTATCAAAGATATGTAAGACCTGCATGCACATCGAGCCTATGAATACAAGAGCAAATGAAGAGCTGAACGCTGCTTCCTTGTTTAGCATGTTAACGATCAAAATTTCTTGGCACATAGGTGTTATTTGTTTATGAATCTGTGTAACAATGGAAGATCATTAATTCCAAATGACTAGCTTAATTCAGCTATAGATTCATAAAAAGAATCTTTCGATGCAAGCATAAAGATTTTGGCGCATGAAGACTAAAGTCAATCAGCAAGCACACTTGTATCTAAAGAGACCAATCTACATTGGCCTGGTGAACAAAAACCTCCAGTTGTTAACAAAAACTAATGCTAATTACATGATGGGCTAAGGAAGAAACTTGGGAGGAGAAACACTAAATTGAGGGGGGGTAGCGAGACACACCGCAGTCATCATCATCATCAGTATCCCAGTAAGGAGGTGAAGTGGAAGTTATTCCATTTTCAACTTGTTCAGAAGATCGCCATTCAGTGATGGAGTCCCCAGACGGGCAACGCTGCTCATTCAACATCCCATCTGTAACAGAGGGCCTAAGGCTCATTCCCGAATTCTCTGTTATATTTTCGGCCATTGCCAACTTACTTCGTCCTCCACTCCTTCCACTGCAAGCATAAATTATATATATTTATTTTTTAAAAAAGTTAGATACAGAAGAGGAAGGACACAAGGCAAAGAGTATAGAGTATAAAAAAGCAGGGTATTTATTTATTTATTTATTCCACTTTTGCAATTTGAAGTGGTAAGTAAACCATTTGATTTAGATAAGACGGGAGGTAAATGAAACTTAAACAGAAAATCCTCCAGCATGCGACCGAGAAGTTTCGGAAAAAAGGGAGAAATCAAGAAGACAAACACAATTTTATTATCAAAAACAAACAAATTGATGAAAACCTCAATCTACCAAACTCTCTCACATTTTGATTCCTTATAGTTAGGGAACCATACATGATACATCGATTGAAACAGACATTTTGGGAGGAGGTGAAGGAGGTGAGGGGAGGGAAGGGGAACTTTTATCCTCCCTTACCCCTCAAATATCAAATGGCATATTTACTTACACCCCGATTTGGGATCCCTTTCCTTTCCTTTCCTTCCCTCCCCTTCCCTTTCCATTAATGACCTCACCCCATCCACCAGATAAAAGGAAAAAGAAAAATCAACGTGGGAATCAAGAAAAAAATATTGACCGACACATTCCAATTAAAACACTAGCCTATTCCTTGTTCTCCATAATCATAAACCTCCAAACTCGAATCAAAAAGTGAAGGACCGAAAATCGACATCTCCTTCCCTAGCGGCATCCCCTGCCGCACAATCGACCTCCCTCAAAACCAAGACCAAGGTGGGAATCGGGCAAGACGTTTCGCCGATTTCAGAATCGCATCGAAACAAGCGAATCCGCCGCCGCGAGTTCGAAACCGAAAGTAGATCTAAATCGGCTACCTGGAGGCTGTGCCGAGGCGCGGCGGAAGCGACCGGAAAGAGCTAGCTCGAGAGGGAAAAGCCTTGCCCCCGCCCGCCTGCGAGAGAGAGCGCGAGCGGCGAGCGAGAGAACCCGGAGAAAAGCGAGATTGGGGGACACGGAAAGGCCGAAGAGACAGACCGTAGTAAAAGGGGAAAAATTATATTTGTAGCAGCAACAAATTATATATCGAACTCATCGCCTTTGCATTTATAACCTCAAAGATTTAGGAAGAAATATCAGCAATCAAACTAATGGACTGAAATGAAAATTTTCGTTGTATACTTGTAACATTTTTAGCGTGACTGCGACCCCGTGGTCATCCGAGATGACATGGGACGGAGTTGCTACAATGAGACCGTCGGATCGAAATTCAGTGACAATAGGGGAATAAATCTCTTATCCCTGTATCTCACCCGGTCCGTCCCATGTTAGCTCGGATGTTACAATTTACCTCCCTCATAATGACCGTGGGTTCGATCGGTGGAGGCCCTGGGGCGAGGATTTCACCTTTTTGCTGCAACTTATAGCGTGACTGCTGATAATAATATTGAAAGATTTATCTCTTTTCATTATTCATTTCATCCGCTTGAATTTTCTTTTAAAAAATAAATTTTATAGTAAATTTAAAATTTATTGGAGTTTATGATGAATGGCATCGTACTAGATCTTGTCAAGCCAAAAAATTAGGTCGGGTCAATCAAATTTATGCCACAGGTAAATGAGTCATTGAATTACATTTTATGCTATTTAAACTTAATTAATAAGATAATAGAGATTAGCTAAGTCAATTTTAAAAATTAAGTTATAAGAATTATTATTCAAATTTTTACATGTCAAAGTATATCAATGGGGTCAATATGGTCGGCATGACCTTCTAAGAGTGAAGTCAGCCCAGAGTTGAAAGAAAAAGGTTTACAGGGGTGTGAGCAAGGGAAAAAACAAGAAGTAGTTTAAAGGAAAAATGAATTTTTTATGCACGAGAAGAAAGTCATACTTTCACTTTCTACGATTGAACCTTATATAGCTAACAAGAAGAAATCTTCACGTCGACGTGAAACTTGTTAACTAGCCGCACAGAGTGTAGTAGGGCACTAGGGTGATAATACTTGGATCGTATTTCTAATACGATTGGGCTATTAGCTAGGTGTCACTTTAGTGTAGGTTGCCTCACTATGGTTAGTACTACACCCATCACGAAGTATTAGAGGTTGAGATCAAAGAAGGCCTACTTGACATGGATTCTATAGTGAATCAAAATTGTTATCAGGGATTACAATGGGTCAAATTATGCACAAGTGACAAGAAAAAACCCTCACCAAATTAGGCTCATAGAGGGCAGCTCACTCGGATAAGAGTTGCATAGGAGATGTCTTACTAGACAATTTTTCTTGAAATATATCACATAGGTCAGGTCTAGTGGAACCCTTGAAGAGTTGGATTAGGCACAAAAACAAAAAAAAAAGGTCCGGCCATCAATTTTTTTTCTTTGTGGGGGCTTAAGTTTGGTTATATATATATATATAATTTAATTTAACAGTTTTGTTTATGAATATTACTCATGAATAATTTATAATTTTTTTATTAACAAAACAATTTTATGTTTATCCATTTAATTATTTAATTGATGTTTTGCACTTAATCGAACATAAACACCCTTTCACTTCTCACATATATAGGATTTATTTACACATGCCAAACCTATATTTTATATTTACAAAATAAAATATGAATATTTTAGTTAATTATTTATTAAAAAATTGTAAATAATAATTTTAAATGGTAACATTTCATATATTAATTTCAATAAGTAATTTAGAGTTGGAATTATGACTAGTTATAAAATTCTAAATCTGTATTCAGGGATATGGAAATTTCTAGAGTGAAATTTGTAGCTTTCTATAATTGATTTGTAATTATAATTGACAGAAAATAAAGACAGAAACCTTCTATTCTTTATTTACGAGGAGTTTTAGTTTTCACATCCGTCCGTGCACGATTCCATAAATGACTAAGTGAACTCGTAGTGTTCGATCGAAATATCTAACTCACTTTGGAACGTCCGGATCATTTTCAGATATCCCAAATTCACTCAATGTACAGATTCACACACAGACGGATGGAAATGCAAGCTTACAACTCCTCTTTGTTTATATACTTAAAAAGCCATTTAAAAAAAAAAGATAATATTTTATCTATATTATTCAATCTAAAATAATTAACTACTTTGTACCAACTACCAATTAGAGCTGTTTTATACCAAACAACTTCAAAACATTTTTTTATTTTTCATCATTTTGTTTTCTCTTCTAAATATCTATTTTTTATTTAGGTCTATATTCTTTTTTTTTCCTTTTCCTTCTCCTCTATTTTTTTATTAAAAAATTATAAAATATAAAATAATAATAATAAAAGGGGAACTTAGAGCATATTTGATCACTTTAGAACTGAATTGATCAAAGCAACTCCGAGTTAAAGTGATGTTATTTTATATAAAACAACTTAAACGTATAGTATCGAGTAAATTTTAGATAAGAAAATAGAGATGAAGTATTGTTTTGATAATTTTTAAAATAAAGTAAGAATTAGGAATGATAATTTTTTCTAAATCTCGTATTAGATATTCAAACAGAATAAATGAAGGTATGATGGGATTTTTTATCAAATTAAATAATTAGATAATTAGGTATGGAGATGAGTCTAATAGAATTCTACTTATATCCAACCTCAATATCTTGTATATATAATGTTATGCTCTGCTGCGGAATAGACGTTGCATGTCTATGCACGCCTAATGATCCAGGTGCCTGGATTCTTTTTTTTTTTTTTTAAACAACGCTTCTTTAAAAAAAATTAACATTGTACCATGTGAGTTCTAAAATTTTTTTATCATAAACACTATCCAAAAGAGAAGTTTAAACCTTAGAGGAAAAATCTGATTGACTCAAATTCATTATAATTCAATCCCTAAATCTTAAAATTTTAAACGATAAATACACATAATATTTATATACTAAAGCAAAAGAATTATAACCCTAAAGCTTTATTATAACTAAAGCTTCTAACTAAATCTTTAACACTATAATTCAAAAAAAAGAAGTTTAAATCATAGAGGAAAAATTTTATTGATTCAAATTTATTATAACCTAATTTCTAAATACTAAAATATTAAACTCAAAAAACATATAATATACTCTAAAAAAAATAAACAAGAAATTAAAAAAAAATGTTTTGATTTAATCTAGGGCATTTGAATTCAACTAAGGATGCCTGGATTCAATCCAGACATCCTAGGTCTGTATCGTCTTGTGACGTATGATCTGTAACATAGTAAACTCGTGAATTAGCTCACAACACTATGTATTTTTTTTTTGTATTTCATTAGCTTTAATACTAAACTGAAATCCTAAACTCTAAAGACTATACCATAAATTCTAAATTCTAAGTTTAAAATAAAATAAATAAAAAATATATTTGGTATATAAACCCACTAATTATTTTTGTTCATATTTAGTTTATTTGTGTTGAATATGATTAAATTAGGATTATAATGTGCGATGTTTAATCTGTTTTTCTTGAATTATGAGATTGTTTTAATGTTATGCTATGATTTATAAAAAAAACTTATGGACTTCAATTATCTAATTCAGATTCTAATTGATCCTGTCCGAACGCTGAATCGATGGACGCTGGTCACATGACGCTCTTCCAAATGATGACGTGGCGCTCCCTGCTGTCTCCTCGTACGCTCCGGTTATCCTGCAGCAAAATCGAGCCGGGTAGGGTTTCCCGGCGATGGCCCTCCGACAATCAAGTCAGGCAAAGGGGAAACAAGGAGGTGGCTCTGAAGATTCAAGATTGCATACCTCCGGCGAAGTCTGAGGGCTCTTATATAGAGCTATGGTGAGCTTGGCGCGCACACATCGAGGCGTACACGTGTCCTGCACCATACTTCAGTATGGGCTTGTCAGAAGAGTGTGCCTGACGCCATGCTACTACAGTCCGAGCACCTCTTTGATGGGACAGAAGAACCTTCCATCGTACGATTCTGCGTATGACCTGGTCACCGAACATGCCTGTTGTCAGCGACAGAGGTTACTAGGATGACGTCCCTACTGTCCCGTGTCTTTTGGTTTCATCCTCTCGAGCCAAGCGTCCAGCTGCTCGGTGGCTTCTTATCTTCGACCCGTCGTAGATGTTGGTCCGTCCGGGGGAGATTCATGGCCCCCTGCTCGGACAAACACTCTTGTCTTGTTGCCTGACTCCTTGGCCGAGCGGACAGACCGCTCGGCCTTGTACCCTTGCCTTGGGCCACGGTCGAGCGGACCACCCGCTCGGCAATATAGCCTTTTTACCTTGGCGTCTGAAACCCGGGCTCATGGCCGGGTTACAGTTCCTTCGGCTGGAGGGCATGGCCGGGCGATCAGCATAGGGTGCCCGCTCGGCTAGCTCACGGGGTTGACCCCCCTTGACTCCTGACCCCTACGGGTCGTTGACCCTTTGCCCATGAGGACCCCCGGCCTGATCACCGGATCACTAATCATGTTTTAAATATCTCGCAATTTTAAAGTATTAGAACATCAAATATTATAAGAAATTTATAAGAAACCTAAATTATATTAAATTCTACAAATAGATTTCCAAAAAATCCACAAAAGCACACACTTAAAATTGTTCAGAATCTCAAAATGTGTTTTGTTTCTTTTATATTTTCAGTAATGAAAATCTAAAATATGTTCTGAAATAAAAAAATTTCACAATCACAATTAAGTTGGATTCAACTTAAAACTAGAGATTTTCTTTACCGACAATAGAGTTTTCCCTTACTAATGCTAATAAATAAAAGACTCTTGGTATATTTAGACCGTATTCAAGTTTTTAAAATTTATCAATTATTTCAAATTAAAAATTAAACATAAAAATACTATAAGAGAAATATTAAATTGAGAAAACTATGAGTTATCTTTTGCCTTTTCTGGTTGTAGCAAAAATGATAATTTCCATATAAATTGAAGAGAGGTAAATTATAGGATTCCGTCAATATAATGATCATTTGGATAAGATATCTCATCATCTATTAAAGTAACATTAAAGATAAATACCAACTTGCCAGTCCGTAGATGTAATAGGTTGCCTTCTCAATTTCATTCTAAGTAAACACTTGAAAATTTAAATAAATAAAAACTTGCCATTTACATTTATAAATGGCATAGTAAATACATGGTTTATTTTGGTAAGAAATAAAGTTTTTTAGTTTCTATTTTCCTAATCACTAACATCAAGCAACACTAAAAAATAATTAGTATTAACGACTGAATGTTTCATCGGTATTTCATCAATATTTAACATTATCGACGGCATACCGACGGCATACATGTTATCGACAGTAATTTGATCGGTAATTTAATTTATCGACGGAAATACTATGCAGTAGATAAATTCCGACGGAATTATATTTTTCGTCAGTAATTTACCGACTGAATATTTTGTCCCCATTGATAAAAAAAAATAAACGATAAATAACGATAATACCCGACTGAATACATTCCGTCGGGTAATTTCTGACAGAATCATGGATTAATTTCCAAGAAAGAGGAATTTAAATAAAAAATGTAAAGTGTGAAAGATTTTTAAAAAAATTAATATAGTTCATATAAAAACAATTATAATGCGGGAAAGAGATTAATTTTCTTTACCACTAACTAAAATTTTTTTAAGCAAAAGAATGATTAAGTTTAAAATTATAATTTACCCAACACAACGTAGTTAGTTTTGCATATATATATATATAATTGACCAAAATAAGTGTCCTTTTAATTTTCTTTCCTATAATACCTTTCTCTTCCTTTTTATTGTTCATCTGAAAAAAAAAATTGAACCATTTTATTTTTTTCTCAAAAAAAAAAAAAACTAAATCTCCTCTTTCGTCTATGTCGAAGAGTTCGCTTATGGAGTAAACTGATGGCTTGCTCTTCCACATGTTGAGCTTCGTCTAATCCTCTGTTTGAGAGGAGGTGAGTAAAAGGGAGGGAAGAGTAAATATGGGTAAAAAGAATTTTTACACTTGTTTGGAAGAGAGTTAGTCATGAAGGGGAAGGGAAGAGAAGGGTAAAGCTTCCCCTTACATGCTCGGGAATCAGTGAAATTTCTTACACCCCAATTTGGGGTGTAAGGAAGGGGAAGAAGAAATTATTCTAATTTTATCCTTATTTATTTTTTTCACATGTTGAGCTTCGTCTAATCCTCTGTTTGAGAAGAGGTGAGTAAAAGGGAGGGAAGAGTAAATATGGGTAAAAAGAATTTTTACACTTGTTTGGGAGAGAGTTAGTCATGAAGGGGAAGGGAAGAGAAGGGTAAAGCTTCCCCTTACATGCTCGGGAATCAGTGAAATTTCTTACACCCCAATTTGGGGTGTAAGGAAGGGGAAGAAGAAATTATTCTAATTTTATCCTTATTTATTTTTTTCACATGCAGATTTATTATTAAAAAAATAAGAGGATATTTTTGTAAATTTGTATATTTAACTTTCATTTCCATCCCTTTCCTCTCAAATGAACTTTCCCTCCCTTCCAAACAAGGGTAAGATAAATATATTACTTTCCTTTGCTTCCCCTCCCTTCCCCTTCCATTAATGAACCTTACCTCACCCCATCCAAACAGAGGGTAAGAGTCTATGATTGTCACGTAAGGTAGGGTTGTCGTTATCGAGTCCGCTACTGTGACCAAGAAGCACATTTGTAGTACCAAAAAAGACACGTGGATTGTTGGTACTATCTTTCTCGTCCTCATAGTTTCCCATATCATCAAGATGGACCATGAGCAGTAGCTGAACGAGTTGGAGATGCAATAGTCGGCCCTCCTCGTCATCCCCACCACCCTAACGCCCCTCTACACCACCGTCACGCCATCCAAGTGAGAAAAGGAATGAGATGATTATGGTATAATCTCATGCTTAGATATATGATAATAGTAATTCATGTTTAAGATGGTAGATTAAATTTGATGAGTTAAAAATGCTTTTGTGTTCTTGTCTAATTGAATCTTGGATTTCGTTATAGATAATTTTTATTATTTATTTTATAATTCTCTTAAAGTTGACTAAAAATAAATGACCTCCTAACTGATTTGTTCTAAGATTATAATTTTAAGTTAGCCTAACTTTTTTCATATAATGATTAGTTTGTTGGATTTTTGTTGTCACTTTGATAAGATATTTTAGTATTAGAAACTTTGACTTTTTACTAATTACTTGAATTGAATTGATTTTCTTAACATATGTAAAAGTTTCATTAACAATATGTTAATTGTTCAACTCTATTTTTTTTATCCTTATATTTTATTACTGTAATTCAAATGTTCTACCTTTTCAAAACAATGTAGAAAAAAAATGACATTATCGTGGAATAAATTATGTCATGAAATTAAATGTCATAATCTTATAATAGATTTAAACAATAATACTAATAGATTATTTATTCTTATAATTATAATAGCATTAATCCGACTCTATTCCTTTTTCTTCTAAATTAACAAGAACCTATTTAATTATTATTTGAATAATATTTATCTCTTCTTATAAAAGACTAAAGATAATAAAAGAATTTGAAACAAAAGTAATACCAAGGAGAATCACTTGAACTATCTTACTATATAAAATCATATAAAATCATCTAGAATACTTGAAAACATTAGAAAATTGGATTTTTTTTTATTAGATGATATGGAAAACTTTGCTCTTCGTAGCCAATAAAATCACAGACATTATTGATTTGCTATGGATTTTGAAGAAATTTTCATAATATTTTATTGTTATTATTGTCTACATAATTATCATTGATAGATATAGCTAATTGTTATTTTTTTAAAGTTACCATACTCTTCTTATGTGTTGTTGTTATAAAACTCAATAAAACTGTTATTGTAAAATACCGTAATAAAATAATAATCATAATAAGGTTTAATGGACGAATAACCTTAACAAAATTTTTAAATTTTTTTTGAGAATTTTTCGGAGCTCGTATGACGTAATTTGAGGGGATGAATTTCTAGATTGGGGGAAAGCCTGTTTAGATACCCATTTTAGTTGGGAGTTGATTGAAATCTGAACTTAGGGTTTGATTGACTTAAACCTAAGTATAAGTTACTGTGCCCTATGTTTTGTGTTGGTCGAACCCCTTTCTTCTCAAATTCTCTCCTCCGCCGTTGTCTCCACCGACACCACACTCGACGCACTACCGACCGAGCCTCCCTCCTCCCTCTCCCTCTGGCGACATGGAGCCTTTCTTCTCTCTCACCCTTCTCGCGATCGAGCTATGGTCGACTGCCAAACCTGAGCCCTTCTGCCCCTTTCTCGCGATCGTGCCGCCATCAGCACCTGATCCGGAGCTCCTCCTCCACCCACAAACCTCTCCCTCACGATGACATTGGGTGTGTGCCACCTGATCTTGACGATGCAACCATCCCTAGCTAAGCAGCCACTGGGATCTAGCGCGTTATCGATCTTTTCCCTTGGGTGCTGACGCCATCTCTGATGGTGTTATACTAGCAAAACCACTAGCCTTCTTCTCATCGAGTGATTTGTGGAGAAGCAACCTAGGCCACAGCGAGCTAGGACTTGATTGTGTGCCATCATCAGAGGGTGATCATCAAGATCTGAAGTGGAGAGTTCTATCTTCCTCGTGGTTGCATCCGAATGCCTTCACCAAGCTACTGTTGATCTACAGATTGGAATAGGGTAAGATTTATTCAGCTTCAGATTGATACAGATCTAAATTCGTTTCTGTATTTGCTTGATTAGCTAGTTGATGAAAAGGAGATATGTTTGGAATTGGAATGTTGGTGGATTAAACCGTGCTTAGTTGTAAATCACGGATTGATTTGAATATTGTAATTGGTTTGTTCATGTGTGGTTGATGGAGTTTTGATTTCAGCTTTCCTGTGGTGGTTGGGTTATTTGGTAGTTATGTTGAAGATGAATTGTTAACTGGAAATGTTGATTTTCATATAATGGAATGAAAGCAGGATTGACAGATGGGTTAATGGAATGTAGGAATTGATTTAAGTTGGATTAATGGATTGTAGATTATGTTTGGATTTAAAAGGATTTATGATGAGATCTGATTAATGATTGGTTAGTGAGAATTAAGGAGTTGAAGGATGGTCTAAACATCTAACTGAATTTGGATCATTAGGTAGAATTTAAACTGTTAGAGTGTATACTAAAATCCTAGCTTTTGTATAAACATTTATTTAGAAATAAAAGAATCACATTGGTCAATATTTACATTTATTTGTTAAATGTAATTGTTCAATTAATTTATATAGTAGATAGCATGGTGTGTGATGTCACACACAGAAGATCATATTGTCGGTTCTTTATGAATTATAAACAGTTGCTCATGACTAAGATGGAAAGGAACAAACCATTGAAATAGTTGTAGTGTAATTAGGTATTAGTTTATCTTAACTAATAAATTACACTAGTACACTTTAAGTGTATTGAGTATGATCATTTAAGGTAAGTTCTTTTTATACTGACTTGATAAAAGAACTAGACCTTAGTTATTATGGAAGTGTGTGTTCTTAATCCTAATATAATAACAAGCACATATATTTAGTATTTATTTCTTTAACTTATCAAAGGGTGAGATTTAGTTCGATAAATCAATAGGCCCGATAAGTTGGGAAATGATATTACTTATAGTGTGTGTTGTTGATTATAGAGGAAAACTGTGTCCTAGTTATCTAGGTTGAGAATGTCCCCAAGAGGAGCTCATAAGGATTGTCATGTTAAACCATGCAGGTGGACTTAGTTCGACATGACGATAAGATTGAGTGGTACTACTCTCGGACTAAGATATTAATTAAGTGAGTTGTTAGTAACTCATTTAATTAGTGGACATTCGACATCTTAAACACAGGGAGACTAACACACTCATAATAAGAAGGAGCCCAAAATGTAATTTGGGATTGGTGCGGTAGTTCAATAATAATTTTTAGTGGTATGAATTATTATTGATGAAGTTAAGTCGTGTGTTCGGGGCAAACACGGAAAGCTTAATTTCATCGGGAGACTAAAACCAATTCCTTCTCTCGGTCATAATCGTAGCCTCTTGTATATAGAGATTTATACCCACCTATACCCACCTTTCTATCCACCTTAAGGTGGTCGGTCAAGCTAGCTTCGAGCTCAAGCTAGGGCCGGCCAAAGCTATTGGTGGAGCCAATTATAGGTGGTCGGCCACTAGAAAATAAAAAAAGAATTTTTGTTAAAATTATTTCTTATGTGGATATCATGGTTTTAAAAGAGAGTTTGAAATTTAAATCTTTCCTTTTATAGCTTTCTACAAAAGTTTAAGAAAAGATTTGAAATCTTTCCTTATTTGTAGATTAAAAGGTGGATTTTAAATTTTAAGAAAACTTTACTTTTTAACCATGTTCATGATTTAAAAGAGAGTTTAAAAATTAAATATCCTCTTTTATAAGTTTCTACAAAAGATTAAGAAAAGATTTGATATCTTTCCTTATTTGTAGATTGAAAGAGATTTTAATTTTTTGGAGATAATTTTCTTTTTATCCACATGTTTAAAAGAAAGTTTTAATTTATAAAATTTCCTTTTTATAATCCACCATGAAGGGAAAATTTATTGGAGAAATTTTTTATAAATTTCTGGAGACAAATTAGGAAGTTTTAATTAAAACTTTCTTTGTTTATAGCTTTAATGTGGCCGACCATGTAATTGGAGAAGAAAAAAAATATTTTTAATTAAATAAATTTTCCTTTTCGCAAAAGAATTAAGGAAGTTTTTTATTTAAATTTCCTTATTTGTCAAGACCAAGGATTATAAAAGAGGGGGTAGAGGTGCCTTCATGCCTAACGACTCTATTCTATTCTTCCTCTCTTTTCCTCCTTGGTGGCCGACCCTAGCTTCTCCCTCTTCTCTTCTTCTTGTGGACGGCGGCAACTTCTCAAGGAGCTTGGTTGGTGGCCGAATTTTACTTGAAGAAGAAGAAGGAGGAGACTTTGTCTCCTAGCATCCCTTGGAGTTTCGTGGTGGCCGAACCTCATCCTTTCATGGAGCTATTGTGGTGGCCGAATATTGCTTGGAGAAGAAGGTGACTTAGGTGGATTCTTATCTCGGTAGATCGTTGCCCACACAACGTCCAGGATAAGAAAAGGAATACGGTAGAAGATCAAGAGGTTATATGCTTATAAAGAAAGGTACAACTAGTAATTGTTTTCCGCATCATACTAGTTTTCTTTGTATAAGTTATTTTTGGAAATACCAAACACAAGAGGCATATGATTCTAGAGTTTTCGGATTTGTTTTGAAGTTGTATTTCTTTTCTTTCGAATTTGTGATTCAATTATTCTTTTTTGTTAAACCTAGAGTTATTTAAGGAAATTAAATATTAGCTTTCCTTAAAAGGCTTTGTCTAGGCGGTGGTGGTTGCTCCCATATCCAAGAAGGTCATGTGCCTCACCATGCAGTCTTGGAAGTCAATTTTAGAAATTAATATTTAATGAAATTAATAACATAGGTGGATTTGGATCAATAGTGTTAAATTTTGCTTGCGATCCAAATCTAAACCATCAAGAACAGATAAATTAAATTTGGAATCAATGATGTTAAGTTCCGTCTGCGATTCCTAATTTAACTTCTAAAGAACACAATAAGTTATTTAAGGAAAGGTTCGACACTTGTACAAAAATTTTTTGTACAGTGGAACCGGTACGTTTTCCTAGGACTAACCAACATAAACGTGGTTACCTAATCAAATTAGGATTAGGTTTTGCGTTTAGCTAATTGTTCTTTATGAGATTAGCTAAAATTGTATATCATATGATTTGCAAGATGTTGATTTAAGAAGAGCGTCTTGACGTGGGGGTTCTTTCAGAGATGTGTTACATAAAGGAGGGTACCTTTGACTTATCTCTTTTGATAATGTCATTTCGATATGCGTAATCGGTTATAGCTAGTAATAATTGTTATGTTTATATTTGTTTGGAATGTCACTACTTGATAACCGTAGTATGCCCATATTATTATCTGTTATGCATTTATGTTTATACCTCTTGATTCTTGCCATATGTACTTATGTTCATAGAAGTAATGACATACAATACATTATTGGTATACGCCTAGCTATTAGATATACGTGGCATGTGTACCTATATTTATTATCTGGCATGTGTACCTAGTTTTATTATCTGGCATGTGTACCTAGATCTATTACCTGGCATGTATACCTAGATCCTTGTTATGGACTCAGTTTTCCTTTTTGTACATATTATATGGAGGTTGATATTTTCAGGAGTTACATGCTTTAGTGTCATGCACCATTTTGCATGATTGCATGCTGAGCGATTATCATCTTCTTTATAGTTGAGCACATCGTTAGTTACATGATCTGCACACACAACCACTCATGAGTTAGTGGTACATCAGGCAGGGTGTGTGCAGTTTACTCTGTCAGTGCTCCGCTGGTCCGCTCATGGGTAGTGTGGCTGCAGCGTGGTAGCGGGCATGGATCCCCACTATGTTTGGGGTAGGAGGATAGATGTACTCCGACAACATCATGTCCACTCGGTCACTCAGGAGTAGTGATGGTAGAGTGGCCAGTTGTCATACCCACTCGACCTCACCATCGTGTGTGAGGTGGCTGACTGACGTAAGGGGTGACTATGTCATTTGCATCATATGCATGGATTGCATTTATTGCTTGTGATTGCTGCATTTTGGATGCTGCATTTTAGATATGGATACTTATTATGATATCACTCTTGTATCTGGTATTTCCCCTACGAGACTGTATACCTTTGTATCTCTAGTTCTTTATTATGTTCATCACTATCTGTCTATTACCTGCTGAGTCTTAGTACTCACCACCCCATAATGGTTTATTTCGCCAGGTAGCAGTTAATGTATTTTTGAAGCCGCTTGGAGATCCTGTCCGCCAGTATCATGTCATATCGAGCGACCTCTATTGTTATTGTTTTCACTTGCATTATTAGTTTTGTACTTGTATTTGTATTATATACCTTCTATATGGTTTTCCAGACTTGTGGTGTCTTTTATTTCGGTTATGAACTTATTGTGTCAAGTCGGGTCGACTCGCAGTTAGTTGTATTATTTTTATATTTTGTTTATGTCTTCCTCTATGTTTTTAAGACAGCCGTGTGTGCTGCTTACTATACAACTGAGTGGTTATGTTCTTTTGTTCCAACCGTGTGGGATGTGTATATAACTGCGTGGTTGTGTTTTATATTCAGCCGTGTGGGCTATTGTTGGCTTATGAGTAGCCTTGGGCAATGTATACTAGTTTCATTTGTCGTTGCTACAGGGGAGGTGCTGTCCGATTTTCGTCGGACAACCTTACTTTTGGGGCATGACAATTGTTGTTATTTTATGGTATAACCGTTATAAATTGATGCTAGTATGATAATTATTTTTTATTAAATTATTATTGTCGTTGACATATTATAGTTACTAATTTGTTTGTTATAAATTATTTGGTATATTATAAAATGATCTTATACTTGATTTTTAAAATTATTATTATTTTAATATATATTGGTAATAAATTATTAATAAGATTTTATCATACACCTTTTTCTATAAAATGACATTTAATATGCCATTAACAAAAATTTGTGTTGTTAGTTAAAAAAAAAGTTACTCTCAATTTGATATATTACACCTATAGTTAAGAATATAATTATAGTCAGGAGAACTAAATGAACACATAGATCCTAGTTTCATATCATTTCGAATTCTCTTAATTTATTGGTCAATTTTAGGATGAAACCTGCTAATGAACCTAGGATATTCTAAAAATAAAAAATTTATCAAATCGAAACTCGTTCAGAAATCTTCTATTTAATATATTATGAGTCTCATAATTCAACCCGAATCAAAAGTTATGACATCTCAAAGTTATAATTTGTTATTATAGTAACTATAATTTATTTTTTTAAAAGGGGTAGATCTGCTACCTTATTGACCTCTCTAGTGTCGACCCCACCAATATAGAGGGAGGTAAATGCAGGTACATAGGTACTAGGCCCATAGTAGGGTAATCAAAGGTCATCAGTTCTTGGGAATTGACCCCTAGTCATTACGTTAGAGAAGACTATAACGTGTTGCTGATCTTCAGGAGACTAGAAACAACGTGTTGCTGGTCTTACACATGTAGCTATAATTTATTAGTTGCTACAACATGTTACTGATCTTCAGAAGACTAGAAACAACGTGTTGTTGGTTTTCAGAGGACTAACAACAACGTGTTGTTGTTCTTCAGAAGATCAAGCGTAATGTGTTATTGGTCTTCAAAAGATCAACAATAAAGACTAGTAATAGTGTTGAACTATAAACTTTGAGATTTCATAATTTTTTTATTTAGGTTTAATTATGAAACACATAATATATCAAATCAAAGTTCGATAAGAGATCTTAGATTTGATATATTATGTATCTCGTAGTTCAACCCGAATTAAAAATTATGACCTCTTAAAATTATAACGTGTTGCTGATCTTAAAGGATCAACAACATGTTGCTGACATAACACGCACGTTGTAAACTTTGAAGGATCATAACTTTTGATTTAGGTTGAGTCATGAAATGTATAGTATATCAAATCAAAGTTCATTCAAATATCTTCGATTTAATATATTGTATGTCTTATAGATCAAGTCAAGTCAAAAGTTATAGTCTCTCAAAATTACCCAACATACACGTTGAAGCAACTATGAAATCGTAGCTACTACAACCACAAGTTTAAATTTAAGAGGTCATAACTTTTGACTTGGATTGATCCACAAGATGCATAATATATCAAATCGAATATCTTTGAATGAATTTCAATTTAATATATTGTGTGTTTCATGATTTAAATTAAATCAAAAGTTATGACCTTTCAAAATTTACAACGTGCGTGTTGCTGATCTTAGAAGATCAGAAATAACGTGCTGTTAATCCTACCTGATATGAATCATATCATACCCATATTGGGCCGGATATAATTCATATAAGGCCTACATTGGGATTTTTTATCCAATTATTCTAATAATATTTTAACAACTTCGGAGAAACGAAAATAAGCAATGAAGGACAACGTTGGACTCCTTACAACCTCAAAAATGTTGGGTTTTTCGGGCCGCGAAAACCGCTTTTTCGCGTCGCGGAAACTCCGAATCACCCTAGCCAATGGATCTCGTGCGAAGAAAAATTCGAAAAACATACGAGTACGAGTTACAAAACTTCTAGATCTACATGATGAAGATCTTTACCCTTGTTGCGTGCCCTTTTGCGTATCCCGCTCGTCCTCGGTACGCCGGATCTCGAAGTTGTCAACGTAGACAACTCTCTACACGTATCCACACAAACACACTAGGTGGAGGTGACCAAAAACCAAGGTGTGCTAGCACCTATGTGGTTCGGCCAAGGAAGGAGGAGAGGGAGAGCTTGAGAGGAAGAAGGAAGAAAATGCACACTTGAATGAAAAATTGAATTCTCATTCAAACAAAAGTGGCCGGCCACTCTCCTTTGTGTAACTCCCAAAATTGCATTAAGTGCAATTAATGTGAAGCTATTAAAGACAATGGCTTTGTAACTTCCATGAGGTGGCACCTATGATGATGTGGAGTAACATCATTAGTCCATATCAATGCCAACTCACCAATGAGGTGGCATAAAGTCAAGTCAAACTTGACTTTTAATCTTCCTCTCAAGTCAAGTCAAACTTGACCAAATCTCTTCCATGGTTGATCGAATCCAACCATTTGATTCAAGACAACTTAATATAATGAATCTAATTCATTTAATTAAATTGATTCAATGAGTCAAAATCTAAATTAGACTCATTGTATACATGAATCAACTTGAGTCTAACTCAATTAGCCCAATTTGGATTACTCTTAATCCAATTGGATCCATCAAATGAATCAAGTCCTCTTGGTTCATTATATAAACCTAATCTCCATCTAATTGTCCTTAGTGTGTGACCCTATAGGTTCTTGTAACGTTGGCAATGCCCCTAAACCCATTTAGGAGCATAAGTAATGAGCGGTATCTAGCAACACATCATTACTACCCAAGTTACAAGAATGTTGAGATCCAACATCACCTTGTGACTACTAGTTGTGACTCCTCACAATATATGACAAGTGTCCTTCTATCCTAGACATCTAGATTGGTCAATGTGAGGTATAGACCGTGTCATCCTCTGACCAATCTAAATCTTGAACTCCAAGTAGACTCACTAAATCAAATGAGCTCAATATCCTATATTGACTCATTTGGGCATGGCCATGCACTTCGTGGTCTCACTCTATCAAGAATACCGATGTCTCTCCCGTCATATAGGAGGGATAGATCCCATCTACATCACTCACATCCCTCTGCATAATTTGTTATATACCCAGTAATCGCCTTTATAGTCCACCCGATTACGGGTGTCGACGAAACCAAAGTACATAACTCCTTATGTAGGGATCTATGGTGACTTCAGGTCTAAGGACTAGTAGTCATACTAATAGCCACATGAGAAAGTATATGACACTCATATAATGATCCATGATACTTTCTCATAGCGGGTCATTCAGTATACATTCTTTAATGTATACCCATGTGTCAACTTGATATCTCTATATCCATGACTTGTGAGATCAAGTCATCGAGTTGACCTACATGCTAGTCTTATTGCATTAACATTGTCCCTGAATGTTAATACTCGACTAAGAATGATTAAGAGTAGTGTTCCTTATATCATCTCACTATCGGTTCAACTAACCGATTGATATAGGTGAGAACCATCTACTCAAGGACATTATTATACTTAGTTTATTTGGCACCAATACAAGTAAGTATAATAACCAAAATCCAAATGTCTTTATTTATATAGAATATGATACAATAAGTCCAAAATACAATCATCAAATGATTGGCTTTAGGGCTCTAGCTAACAAAAAATTCACATGATCTAAAATGAATCTAATTGGACATGTTTATGTCCATCATTGGATTTTGACTGAAATCCATTAATGGACCTAGATAAGTCTGATTTGACTCATTTCAAGTCTTGTTGATTCATTAGTCTGCAAGGATTTTAACGATGCCCTCCATTGCTTATTTTATTTTTTTCTGGTGTTAGGCCTGATATGATTTATATTAGGCGTACATTAGGATTTTTTAGCTAATTATTCTAATAACATTTTAACACCCCCACAAAAAGCTAAAATAAGATGTCACGCCCCAGAGGAGTCCCTGCCCAACAAACAGATAACAACTCCCCTGTAATTGTGACAATATGAAGCATATATGCAATGTCACAAGGCTACTCACAAGTTATATCAATAGCCTACATGGCTGAAACATACACAACCACGCAGTTAAATACACAGCCCACTCAACTAGAACAAAATGATTACAACCACACAGTTGTATAATAAACAACTCATACGACTGTACTAAAAACATAGCGAAAAAGTGAAAGAAAAACCCATACTAACAAAAAATATACAATGTGTACCGACACGACTTAAACACAGAAACAACAAGTCAAATACCAAAACAATAAAATAGCCACATGGCTAAACACCCAATAGAACACCAATACTATAAGGAAAACGGGTAAGAAAATAAGAGCGAAATAAAGACCATCTTTTGATGTGACGTAAGATCGGCAAACAAGATACTCCAAGTGACTACATAATCACTACTTGCTACCTGAGAAAAAAGACAATATAGAAATACAGTGGTGAGTGCGGATCACTCAGCGGGTAATAGATAAGATAATGCATGGTCTAAATAAAATATGGAGATCAAAGTATACAATCTCATCAGGAAAATAAGAACATGATCATAAATTGACATAATAAATGTACATACACAATCTGGATCCAACACCTAATATCATGATCATACTGTCATAGTAAGCGAACCTACCCAAACTGGAACTAACATATAAGGTTAAGACCATAAATGACATAACAAATGCATATACCTAATATGGAACCGACACATACAGTATAATAATCAGTAAACTCACCGGGGATCCGCAACATATCTGCTCGTAACACCTGAACAATACAACCGACAACATATACATGTATAATAAATGACATGTATGAAGCATGACAACCATATGCAACAATCATAGCTCATACAAGTGTAACATATCACAATCATATGTAGCTAGTGTCTACTAGACATGTATGTAAATATATCTTCACAAGATGCACCGCGCATCATATGCAAATGTGCATGCATGCCACATAGTGTCACTCCCGCCCATCCCTCCACCTGCCACGTGGTTGAGGGGTCGGGATAATGACAATTGTACAACCCTCCAGCAAACACTACTTTCGAGTGGCCGAAGTGATAGTGCGCTAAGTAGTTATCTAACTACATAGCGATGGGGTCCCTGACTACTCACAATGCCAGATATCACAACGCCTAGTGACAGGGTGGCACGACAGGACAATCAACAACTGCTCTAGCTACTACTACCCATGAGTGACCGAGTGTGAGGAGCTAAAAACGACTGACAACCCGCTCAACCACAAGGGAAATATTTGATTGTCAGCATGCAATGCAAATGATAAACATGATGTAATAATCATGATGTAGACACGGTTATCATCAATATAACACCTCAATCCACCATAAATACCTCCGGTATAATGCTCCATCTAATGCAACACTAGACAGATACACACCACACATGTACGCATCCTACAATATAGGTATAATCAACATAATACCTCCAATATCACACCAGACACAAAATCACCAACATAGTTATTATCGACATAATATCCCCAATAGTCAGACACATGCACACGCAACATAAATACAATCAATAAGGTTTCTCCAATAGTAAACACCAAACATATGTACACACACAACATGAAAATGGACAATCAACCAGGTGACTCCTACAACACATACCAATCATGTGTAATTCAACATCAAATGCATAATCAACATGTTAACTCAGTCAATAAGATATCCCCTACTGTACATACTCTATATGAAAATATATAACATCTTGGTGTATGTTGCACTAACGGTCTAACTCAGGTTTTGATGAATGACAAATTAAGTTAAGTTAGGTTAAATATAATATAACGATTTAACTAAGTGTGCAGGAGAAGTCCAGATAGGTCGACGGGCTGACCAGATATATAGCAAGAAATCCAACTAGGTCGACAGGCTGGCTGGATAGCTGGTATGAAGTCTAGATAGGTCAATGGGCTGACCAGATATCTGGCATGAAGTCTAGCTTGGTCAACAGACTGATTGGATAGCTGACATGAAGTCCAGACAGGTCGATGGATTAACCGGATGTCTGGCAAAGTGGGAAGTTAAGGTAAGTCACTGGAGGAGAGTAACTTGGTGAGAACGCGTTCCCCGTTTGATCCATTTAGGAAATTTAAGTTGAGATTTTGATTAGATTCTAGTCTTGAGTAGATAGAATCTAATTACTACTCTTGACTATAATTGTACTAACACTTTTTTTTGTAGGGTAATATAAGTTTTATTGTCTCGGACTAACTTCATTTTGCAGGAAATAAAGGTTGCTGGAAAAGTTGGTCCGGGCGCTCGGAAGGGATCCGAGCGCCTAGAATGCCCAAAATCAATTTTGTCGCCAACTTGGAGTACGTTGATTGGATGGATGATGTCACGGTCTAGGCACCCAGAAGGGATCCAGACGCCTAGAACTGCCTATATAAGCAACCTTCCACCAGGAGCATAAAACACTACATCTCTCTACAACTTCTTTCTTGCGCGCTACTCCAAAGATGCTCTTGTGACGCTGTGAAGTTTCTCCGACAACCTGCAACTCAGTTTTTATTTTCCTTATTGTTGGTAACTTTATTTTATAGTTCTTGTACTTATTATGGAACTCTTTTGCGATCTATTAGTGGATTGCCCAATGAAAACACTCTCACATTCGAGCCTTGAAGTAGGAGTCAACGAAGGCTCCGAATCAAGTAAAACTTGGTGTGTTAGCGTTGTTGTTGTTAGGATCGATGGACGCGGCTAGAGAGGGGGGGTGTGAATAGCCGACCCCAAATCTTCGTTTCTTCCTACGATTAGGGTTAGCGCAGCGGAAATAACTAAATAGAAACGCAAAAAGGAAAGATCAAACCTCAAACTCGAACTCGACGATGTAACGAGGTTCGGAGATGAAACTCCTACTCCTCGGCGTGTCCGTAAGGTGGACGAAGCCTATCAATCCGTCGGTGGATGAGTCCCCGGAGAACCGGCTAATAAATACTCCTTGTGGGTGGAGAAACCTCGCCACAATGTTTTGCAAAAGCAATACAGGAGTAGAAAGCAGCAAGAAGCAAAATACAATTCAAATGTATGAAACACCTTCGCTTACTTGCCTTCTCTTCGACTGGATGAAGCAGCAGCTTCACAAGACGCCTACAACAGCAGGAACCAGCCGATGAAACTCACACGAAGCTTCAAACAGAAGCGAGCTCAGCAAAGCTCAAATCACAGCAGTGAAGAAGAAGCAGAAGCTTCGGAGAAGAAGAAGAATCAGCGAGAGAGTCCACTGTAGAAGCCCTCAGCCCTTTTATAGTCTGCATCCACCTACGAGAAGAACAGAGGCCAAAAGACTAGCCGTTGTGAGCCAACGGCTAGGGCCAGACCGATCAGGCATCACCCTGATCGGTCTGGGGCTGATCAGGCTCTATGCTGATCGGTCCCCGGACCGATCGAAGCTTTCACGAGAGTTGCCCAACTCTCTGATCGGTCCCGGGGACCGATCAGGCTTCCTGCTGATCGGTCCCCAGACCGATCAGTAAGCTCACAAAGGCACACTGATCGCTTTCTGATCGGTCTCCAGACCGATCCAGGTCTTGGTTTTTGCCCAAACCAAGTTCAAACCAATATCCGATCAACCTTGACCTCTTGGTACATCATGCTTAGCATCCGGTCACTCCCTTGACCTGCTAAGACTCCCCACCAAGTGTCCGGTCAATCCCTTTGACCCACTTGGACTTTTCTCTTCGTGTCAAGTATCCGGTCACTCCCTTGACCTACTTGACCTTCTCAACACCAGATGTCCGATCACCCTTGATCCATCTGGATTTTCCCTTGCCCGGCTTCACTCACCAGGACTTTCACCTAGCTTCACTCACTAGGGTTTTCACCTGGCTTCACTCACCAGGATTTCCAATCTGCCCGGCTTCACTCACCAGGACTTTCCAACTGCCTGGCTTCACTCACCAGGACTTTCCCACTGCCTGGCTTCACTCACCAGGACTTTCACCTAGCTTCACTCACTAGGGTTTTCACAACTGCCTGGCTTCACTCACTAGGACTTTCGCACTGCCTGACTTCACTCACCAAGACTTTCCCACTGCCTGGCTTCACTCACCAGGACTTTTCCGTCTGCCTGGCTTCACTCACCAGGACTTTCCACATCCGGTCCAGAGAACGAGCTACCGAGCCCTCTCTGACCACAGTTTGGAGAACGAGCTACCGAGCCCTCTCCGACTTCCATCCGGTCCAGAGAACGAGCTCCCGAGCCCTCTCTGACCACAGTCCGGAGAACGAGCTACCGAGCCCTCTCCGACTTCTCATGTGCCAAGCTTCCATACTTGGACTTCTCGGTGCCAAGTCTCCATACTTGGACTTTTCCCGTGCCAAGCTCCCTGCTTGGACTTTTCACCATGCCAAACTCCCTGCTTGGACTTTTCCCATGCCAAGCTCCCTGCTTGGACTTTTCCCGTGCCAAGCTCCCTGCTTGGACTTTTCCGAGTCAGGTCAACTCACCTCGGGTCAACCAGGTCAACCTTGACCACGGGTTGCACCCACAAGCTTCCATACTTGGACTTCTCCGTGCCAAGTCTCCATACTTGGACTTTTCCCGTGCCAAGCTCCCTGCTTGGACTTTTCACCATGCCAAACTCCCTGCTTGGACTTTTCCCATGCCAAGCTCCCTGCTTGGACTTTTCCCGTGTCAAGCTCCCTGCTTGGACTTTTTCGAGTCAGGTCAACTCACCTCGGGTCAACCAGGTCAACCTTGACCACGGGTTGCACCCACAATCTCCCAAGCTTGTATCCTTGTAAAACATCAAGATACAACTTTTCTGTTCACGTCAAACATTGTCAAACATAACTCGTCAAACATCAAAACACAACTCGAGTCAAGTCAACTCGAGTCTGGTCAACCAGGTCAACCTTGACCTAAGGTTGCACCAACAATCTCCCCCTTTTTGATGTTTGACAAAACCCATAATCAAACCCATAATCAAGTTAGGTTAACCCGAGCCCTAACTTAGGTTTTCCAATGTTCTTCCCTAAACATTCTCTACTCTCCTCAAACCTACACTCTCCCCCTTTTTGACACACATCAAAAAGAGTGAATCAAGGTCAAGAATTTCTTTCTAATGAAAGTCCCATACCTTTCATTGAAACTCTTAATTTCCCCCTTGATACTAAGGTCCAACAATTAACTTAGTGATAATCCTATATCACTCAAGTCTTTAGGAGTAAAAACTCCCCCTAAAAGTCAACTCCCCTTGACTAATAGGTAAAATTCCCCCTAAAGATCAACTCCCCCTTGACCATTGCACCAACAATGTCTTGGAGAGTTTCAAACCTTTAGAACTCTAATACACCACTTCCATAGCTGCAATTTCAGACAAACAGTCGAAATTCAGCAGGTTGGCACGCCCTGATCGGTCACCAGACCGATCAGGCTCCTTCGGGATCGGTCACAGTGACCGATCCAAGGTCTGATAAGTTCTGATTTCTCTCCACGAAATTCAGAAACCTCTAGAAAATTACAGAAAATTTCAAAAATTGTGAAATTTTGAGGATACATTCCTCATACCACATACTATCATGGAAAAATAGTTTTATATGAAAATAACTTCCATTTTCAAAACTTGATACAAAGTTCGAAAAACTTTGAAATAGTTCAAGTTTAACTCAACTTTGTATCAACTTGCTCAATGATGAATGCTATCACTAGAAAAGCTTCATCAAGGTTTTTCAAATCAATTTTGAAATGATTTTAAACCATTTAATTTAGGACCACAATCTTTGGGATAAATGTACATGACTTGTACATAAGCTTTCCCTATGATCCCCAATTTTGAATTAGGCTCATCTAGGTACAAGAACTATGCACCATGTTCCTAACTCATCATCCTAATATCTCACACACATCTAAGGTGTATCAAACACATCCAAGTCAATTTTGATGTGAGATATGGGTTTAGGTTATCTTAGGCTAAGGTCTCATGCATTTTCTAAACATCAATTTGATCTCCATATCAAATTGTGTTTCTTATCCTTAGATCAATTTCATTGATTATAAATGCAAGAAATGATGACATGACATAAAATAATATCATAAGTAATAACATGTGCCAATGTCATGATGTCATGGCATAAAGTATGAAACTTAAATAAAGCATGACATATAAATAACCTAAGCATTATCATGACATTTCAAATGATCATAAATTAAATATGATGTCATGACATGACATATGGCAAACAATACATGTCAAATAACATATAAAGGTATAGAAAATACCTAATTCTAGCCTTAGTTGCCATTTTTGATAATTTTGATCATTTTTCCATAAATTCTATATTCCTAAGTGCAATAGACCTAAAATCAAATACAAAAGATTTTTAGATCACTATGTGCCAATTAGATTGACTCTAGACAACTCCTCAAATTTGATTGGCACATTCTAATCACCTTAGGAATAATTCTTAATTTCATTTTCAAGGCTTGATTATACCTTGAAAAATCCTAAAATGCCACCTTTTGCCATGATTAGGTTAACTACCTATTCAAGTAAGGTTGGCACACCCTAACTAATCTAGCGTGATGAAATCACGCTCCTAGGAACCCAATACCTATTTGAGCTCATTGGGTTCACTAAGTATTCACTAGGGATGACTTCCCTAGCAACCCTCCTAATGACCCTCCTAGGCTTTAAAGCCTTGGTCATTTGGGACTCATCAAGATCAACTCTAGGGGTGACTCCCCTTGAGACCTTGGTGATGGTCTTCCTAGCCCTAGATTTTGTTCCATAATCAAATGGAACATTGTGATAAGTGGGCTTGACCATTTGGGACTTAGGTTTGTGACCCAAACCTCTCTTGTCCTTTGTCTTTGGTTTTTGACCCTTAGACCCTATATTTGACTTTTCCAAATTTTTAAGGGTCTTTTCTAAAGAGTCAAGTCTTGACCTCAAGACTTGATTTTCCTTTTCTAAGGCCTCAAGTTTTAACTTGTCATTTGTCTTTGAGGCATTCCTAGGCATATGTCTAGTAGTTTTGGGATTCCTATCTAGGTTTCCCTTAACCTTAGATGAGTTAATCCTAGGGTTGGCTTTCCTAGTGTTATCCTTATCTAGGCTCACATGTTTGGTACCTAAGCATGTGTATCGATTTCTATAATTATCATGCTTATCATTATTGTCAATTGCAATCAAACTACTAGCATGCATCTTACTAGTATTGCAATAATGTGTCTTAGAGATTACCTTAGGGTTTGCCTTAGCTCCCCCTATCGATGTGCTCGGTCTCTTGTCCTTGTGAGATTGCCTCCCCTTCGGACATTGGCTCCGATAATGTCCCCTTCGCTTACATTGGAAGCACACCACGTGCTCCTTGCTCTTGCGTATCGGGACTCCGGCTTCCTTGATCTTTGGCGCCGGTGGAGTCTTCCTAACCCTCTTTGGACATTTACTCTTGTAATGTCCAAATTCCCTACACTCAAAGCACATTATGTGTAATTTGCTAGAAACTAAATGGCTTGAGTTACCTAGAGTTGAGGATGGATGAACGCTCTCTCCTTCATCCCTTCCGGGAGGTAGAAGCTTCTTCTTCTTGCTCCGAACTTGAAGAAGAACTCTCCTCCTCTTCTTCTTTAGATGTTGAGTGACCCTCAACTTCTAAATCCATTCCTCCATGAAGTGAACTCCTTGGCTCACTTGACTCCTCTTCATGACTTGAAGTGGAGTTCTCCTCATGGAACTTTGCCAAGTTGTTCCACAACTCCTTGGCATTGTTATATCCACCTATCCTACATAAAACATCATTAGGTAAAGAAAATTCAAAGATTTTCAATACCTCATCGTTGACTAGGGATTGATGGACTTGTTCCTTGGTCCACTCCTTCTTCTCTAGGGTTTCTCCTTTCTTGTCCATCGGAGGCTTGAAACCTAATTGAACACAACTCCAATTTTCAAGGTTAGTCATAAGAAAGTACTTCATTCTTACCTTCCAAAATGCGAAGTCGTCGCGATCGTAGAAAGGTGGAATTGTGACGTCTTCTCCAAATAACTCCATTCTCTAGCTCGTGCTCCCCCGGGTGTTGATCCAACGAAGAGCGACCTCGCTCTGATACCACTTGTTAGGATCGATGGACGCGGCTAGAGAGGGGGGGTGTGAATAGCCGGCCCCAAATCTTCGTTTCTTCCTAGGATTAGGGTTAGCGCAGTGGAAATAACTAAATAGAAACGTAAAAAGGAAAGATCAAACCTCAAACTCGAACTCGACGATGTAACGAGGTTCGGAGATGAAACTTCTACTCCTCGGCGTGTCCGTAAGGTGGACAAAGCCTATCAATCCGTCGGTGGATGAGTCCCCGGAGAACCGGCTAATAAATACTCCTTGTGGGTGGAGAAACCTCGCCACAATGTTTTGCAAAAGCAATACAGGAGTAGAAAGCAGCAAGAAGCAAAATACAATACAAATGTATGAAACACCTTCGCTTACATGCCTTCTCTTTGACTGGATGAAGCAGCAGCTTCACAAGACGCCTACATCAGCAGGAACCAGTCGATAAAGCTCACATGAAGCTTCAAACAGAAGCGAGCTCAGCAAAGCTCAAATCACAGCAGTGAAGAAGAAGCAGAAGCTTCGGAGAAGAAGAAGAATCAGCGAGAGAGGCCACTGTAGAAGCCCTCAGCCCTTTTATAGTCTGCATCCACCTGCGAGAAGAACAGAGGCCAAAAGACTAGCCGTTGTGAGCCAACGGCTAGGGCCAGACCGATCAGGCATCACCCTGATCGGTCGTGGGGACCGATCAGGCTCTATGCTGATCGGTCCCCAGACCGATCAGAAAGCTTTCACAGAGAGTTGCCCAACTCTCTGTGCGTACCCTGATCGGTCCCGGGGACCGATCAGGCTTCCTGCTGATCGGTCCCCAGACCGATCAGTAAGCTCACAGAGGCACACTGATCACTTTCTGATCGGTCTCCAGACCGATTCAGGTCTTGGTTTTTGCCCAAACCAAGTCCAAACCAATATCCGGTCAACCTTGACATCTTGGTACATCATGCTTAGCATCCGGTCACTCCCTTGACCTGCTAAGACTCCCCACCAAGTGTCCGGTCAATCCCTTTGACCCACTTAGACTTTTCTCTTCGTGTCAAGTATCCGGTCACTCCCTTGACCTACTTGTCAACACCGGATGTCCGATCACCCTTGATCCATCTGGATTTTCCTTGCCGGCTTCACTCACCGTGACTTTCACCTAGCTTCACTCACTAGGGTTTTCACCGGCTTCACTCACCAGATTTCCAACCGCCCGCCACTCACTGGAACTTTCTCCAACCGGCTTCACTCACCAGACTTTCCCACCGCCTGGCTTCACTCACCGTGACTTTCACCTAGCTTCACTCACTAGGGTTTTCACAACCGCCTCGGCTTCACTCACTAGGACTTTCGACCTGCCCGACTTCACTCACCAAGACTTTCCCACCTGGCTTCACTCACTGGGACTTTTCCGCCGCTTCACTCACCAGACTTTCCACATCGTCCGGAGAACGAGCCACCGAGCCCTCTCTGACGACCTGAGAACGAGCCACCGAGCCCTCTCCGACTTCCATCCGGCCCGAGAACGAGCTCCCGAGCCCTCTCGACCCGGAGAACGAGCCACCGAGCCCTCTCCGACTTCTCATGTGCCAAGCTTCCATACTTGGACTTCTCCAAGTCTCCATACTTTGACTTTTCCCGTGCCAAGCTCCCCGCTTGGACTTTTCACCATGCCAAACTCCCTGCTGGACTTTTCCCATGCCAAGCTCCCCGCTGACTTTTCCCTGCCAAGCTCCTGCTGGACTTTTCCGAGTCGTCAACTCACCTCGGTCAACCAGTCAACCTTGACCACGGGTTGCACCCACAAGCTTCCATACTTGGACTTCTCCGTGCCAAGTCTCCATACTTGGACTTTTCCCGTGCCAAGCTCCCTGCTTGGACTTTTCACCATGCCAAGCTCCCTGCTTGGACTTTTCCCATGCCAAGCTCCCTGCTTGGACTTTTCCCGTGCCAAGCTCCCTGCTTGGACTTTTCTGAGTCAGGTCAACTCACCTCGGGTCAACCAGGTCAACCTTGACCACGGGTTGCACCCACAATCTCCCAAGCTTGTATCATTGTAAAACATCAAGATACAACTTTTCTGTTCACGTCAAACATTGTCAAACATAACTCGTCAAACATCAAAACACAACTCGAGTCAAGTCAACTCGAGTCTGGTCAACCAGGTCAACCTTGACCTAAGGTTGCACCAACAGTTGTTGTTATTATTTTTCATTTTGTACTTTGACTCAATAACAATTTTTCAACAATCGATATTCACCCTCCCTCTAGCATTCTTTTCGATCCAACAAGTGGTATCTGTTGGTTGGTCCTAGGAAGATCATACTGGTTTCACTGTACAAAAATTTTGTACAAGTGTCGAACCTTTCTTAAACAACCTATTGTGTTCTTTAGAAATTAAATTAGAAATCACAAACGGAACTTAACATTATTGATTCCAAATTTAACTTAACTGTTCTTAATGATTTAGATTTGGATCGCAAACAGAACTTAACACTATTGATCCAAATCCACCTATATTATAAAGTTGATTAAATATTTATTTCAAAAATTAGCTCCCACGTCAAACATGGTGAGGCACTAGGCCTTCTTGGGTATGGGATCATCCACCACTGCCTCAACAAAACCTTTAATAGAAATTCAATATTTAATTTCCTAAAATAACATTAGGTTTAACCGAAAAGAACAATCGAATCAAAAATTCGAAAAACAAAAAAAACACGAACTCGAATCACAAATTTGAAACTCTAGAATCATATGCCTCTCGCGTTTGGAATTTATACAAAGAAAAACTAGCATGATGCGGAAAATAATTACTAGTTATACTTTTCTTTGTAAGCAACGACCTCTTGATCTTCTACCGCATTCCTCTTCTTATCTCGAACGTCGTGTGGACAACGATCTACCAAGACGAGAACCACCCAAGCTCCTTCTTCTCTAAGCTAGTTTCGGCCACCACAAAAAACTCCAAGAGATGTGAGGTTCGGCCATCACCACCAAGCTCCAAGGGATGCTAGAAACAAAACCTCCTTTCTCTCCTTCTTCTCTAAGCAATATCCGACCACCTTCCAAGCTCCAAAGGATGAAGAGTTTCGGCCAAGGAGAAGAAAGAAAAAGGAGAAGGGAAAACTTAGAAGGGCCGGCCACACCACCAAGGAAGAGAGGGAGGAAAAATAGAATAGAGTTGTTAGCCATGAAGACACCCCTACCATCTCTTTTATAATCCTTGGTCTTGGCAATTAGGAAAATTTAAATAAAACCTTCCTTAATTTCTTTACCATGAAAAGGAAAATTTAATTAATTAAAATCAAATTCCTTTTCTTAAATCATATGGCCGGCCACCTCACAATCCCAATCAAGGAAAGTTTTAACAAGAATTAAAACTTTCTAATTTGTTTCCGGAAATTTTAAAATAAAAATTTCTCTAATAATTTATCCCTTCATGGTTGGTTATAAAAGGAAATATATAAATTAAAATTTCTCTATTAAAACATGTGGATGATTTCCAAAAAGGAAAGTTATCTTTAAAATTAAAATCTCCTTACAATCTACAAATAAGGAAAGATATCAAATCTTTTCTTAATCTTTTGTAGAAACTTATAAAAGGAAATATTTAATTTTAAACTCTCTTTTTAAATCATGAACATGGTTACAAAAAAGGAAAGTTTTATCAAAATTAAAATCTTCCTTTCAATCTATAAATAAGGAAAGATATCAAATCTTTTCTTAATCTTTTGTAGAAAACTATAAAAGGAAAGATTTAAATTTTAAACTCTCTTTTAAAACCATGGAATCCACATAAGAAAAATTTTAAAAAATAAAATCATTTTAATTTTATTGTGACCAACCACCTAAGCTTGGACTCAAGCTAGGGCCGACCACCACTTGGTTCATCCAAGGATTAACTTGGTCGGTCCCTTGCTTGGGCTCCAAGCAAGGCTTTGCCGACCACCTTAGGATGGGTATAAAAGGTGTGTATAATACTTTATAAATAAGAGGCTACGATAGGGACCAAGAGGAGAAATTGATTTTGGTCTCCCGATGAAATTAAGCTTCCTGTGTTCGCCCCGAACACCCAACTTAATTTCATCAATAATAATTCATACCACTAAAAAATTATTATTGAACTATCGCACAAATTCCAAATTACGTTTTGGGTTCCTTCTTATTATGAGTGTGTTAATCTCCCTGTGTTTAAGATGTCGAATGCCCACTAATTAAATGAGTTACTGACAACTCACTTTAATTAATTTCTTAGTCTAAGAGTAGTACCACTCAACCTTATTGTCGTGTCGGACTAAGTCCACCTGTAGGGTTTAATATGACAATCCTTATGAGATCCTCTTGGGGACATTATCAACCTAGATTACTAGGACACAATTTTCTTCTATAATCAACAACACACACTATAAGTAATATCATTTCTCAACTTATCGGGCCTATTGATTTATCGAGCTAAATCTCACCCTTTAATAAGTCAAAGAAATAAATACTAAATATATGTGCTTGTTATTATATTAGGATTAAGAGCACACACTTCCATAATAACTAAGGTCTTGTTCTTTTATTAAGTCAGTATAAAAAGAACTTACCTTAAATGGTCCTACTCAATACACTCAGAGTGTACTAGTGTAATTTTATAGTTAAGATAAACTAATACCAAATTACACTACGACTATTCCAATGGTCTGTTCCTTTCCATCTTAGTCGTGAGCTACTGTTTATAATGTATAAAGAACCGATAACATGATCTTATGTGTGTGACACCACACACCATGTTATCTACAATATAAATTAATTGAACAACTACACTTAACTTATAAATGTAGATATTTGACCAATATGAATCTTATTTCTACGTAAATATTTATACAAAAAGCTAGACTTTTAATATACATTCCAACAGTATCAGAGCAGGTACCGCTCTAATTTGGTGTAACCACCAATTAGGCAAAGGGGGTGAAAATTTTTATTTTCTTATTTTCGATTTTAAGTTTTTCAACATAATCCAAATTAGTACAATTATCTCTTTGGAAACATTTTCTTGTAGCAAACCAATCTGAATTGGTACAACACCAATTTAGTCTTAATATTTTTATTTTTATCCCACACTACTAATTCAAGACCAAAAGTCTTGGGACCATCTTTGTTTTTCTTTATTGTGTGCAAGAGCAATGGTCCAAAACGAGGGATACAACACTATCCATCCTCCCCTCTTCAACGACGACGACTTCCCGTACTGGAAGAAGCAAATGGAGGTCTATCTGAAGACCGACTTCGACCAGTGGTTCAACATCACCAGAGGACCCAGAACAGTGGAATCCAGAGATGAAGAAGAAAGACCAAATAGATTTCAAGACTCTTAACACCCTCTAGTGCGGGCTAATGAAAGAAGAACTGAACCATGTTGGCCCACACGAAAATGCGAAGGAACTGTGAGACAAGCTCATCGAATTGCACGAGAGAACCAGCGACGCGAAGGTAATCAAAAGAGACCTCTATCTGAATAAACTATTTCATATAAAAATGCAGGAAGGAGAAACTGTGAGTGAACTCCATGCAAGGATAAAAGACATCCTCAACGGGCTTCACAACATTAGCCACCAGATGGAGAACCACGACCTGATAAGGTATGCCCTTAACACATTTTCTTGAAATGTACTGTGGGTATCTATCGTGGATGCTTACAAGATTTCGAAGAATCTTTCAAAATTAAAGCTAGATGAACTATTTTGTGAACTTGAATTTCATGAACATACTAACTCAAAACAGGTCGAGAAAGGAATTACCCTTTTGCAGGTTCCTCCAAAGACAAGTCAAGAACCAAACCTGAACCTGAAGGTGAGTCTGACTAAGATCCAGAAGACGAAGAATACTTGGTGAACTTGGTAAGAAAAATATTCACCAGGAGAAAGAAGAACTTCAATAGAAATGACCTGTAGAAGATCAACTTCACCACTGATCCTAACAACAAAAACGTGACCTGCTTCAGATGTAACAAGAAGGGACACTACAAGAATGAGTGTCCAAAGCTGAAGAATGACAAAACCAAGAAGAAAGCACTCAAGGCAACGTGGGACAAATCATCTTCGGATGAATCAAATGCCGAAGAACAGAAGCACCGAAGTTACCTTACGCTGATGGCCCGTGAATCAGAATCGGAAAGTGAATCTGAAGATGGGTCCGAACCCGAATCAAGCCATGAGTTCGTACTTGTTTCCGAAGGTTCCGATGAGGTATATCTTAATTTAAGCAATTTTTTTTCAAAATTATTGCATGCTTAAATACAAAATTAACCAAAAATGAAAATCAAAATAAAATGCTCCTTGAGAAAAATCAACACTTCAAGGAATAGATCGAAAATTCTAATCCAAATCAAGTTGTAAAACTTGAGGAGGAAAACTCAACATTAAAAATTAAAATTAATAAACTTAAATGACTGTTAGAAAAATTTTACAACTAGTTCTAAAAACTTGAATCTAATTCTTAAAAATCAAAAAGCTGTATACAACAAATTTGGGCTTGGATACGAGTTTAGTTCAACAAATAAATCATTCATATCACTCATACTCAAAATAAAACACAAACTAAATCTTGGGTTCCAAAAGCGTGTCTAACCACGCAAGTATGAATTAACCAATACTATATACCCCAAAACAAAATATATTATGTAAAATCAAATAACTCAAATCAAAGTCCAAAACATAAAACTAAATCAACTAAACCAAAGACAAATCAAAGAAAGAACTATAGAACCAACTCATACCCAAACTATCATCAAGTCTATTATAATTACAAAAGTAACCGACATAAATCCAAAATCAAAACTTAAGAAATCAAGATCAATAATTCAAGGGGAGCCTTCAAATTAGTTGGCACCTCCAAAAATAACCTATTCGACACAGTAATTAGGATTATAGTAAAAAGGGACAAAAGTTTAATTTGATCTACGGTACTGGTGAAGTTTTGGATGATAGTAGGTTAGGGAAACTCTGTCTATGCATGACTAGGAATATATGACTTCAACCTGGTGCATTTGACTTAGTGAAACTAACTGAAACTACCTTTTAAATCAAATTAAAACTGAAACTTAAAAATTAAATTAAACCTAAACTTAAAGTTTAAAATTAAATTGAAACTTAAACTTAAAAATTAAATTAAAACTTAAACTTAAAAATTAAATTAAACTTAAACTTAAAATTAAATTAAAACTTAAACTTAAAAATTAAATTAAACTGAAACTTAAAATTAAAAATTAAACTTAAACTTAAAAATTAACTTAAACTTAAAATTAAAAAAATTAAATTATTAAACTTAAACTTAAAATTAAAAATTAAAAATTGAATTAAGCATAAACTTAAAATTAAATTAAAAATTAAATTAAACTTAAATTAAAAATTAAATTAAATTTAAACTTAAAAATTAAATTAAACGTAAGCTTAAAATTAAACTTACACTTTAAAATTAAATTAAAAAAATTAAATTAAACTTAAATAAAAAAATTAAATTAAATGTAAACTTAAAAATTAAATTAAACTTAAAATTAAAAATTAAATTAAACTTAAAAATTAAACTTAAACTTAAAAATTAAATTAAAACTTAAACTTAAAAATTAAATTAAAACTTAAAATTAAAAATTAAATTAAACATAAATTTAAAAATTAAACTTAAACTTAAAATTAAAAATTAAATTAAACATAAAATTAAAAATTAAATTAAACGTAAACTTAAACTTAAAATTAAATTAAAGAGTCAAATTAAACTTAAAATTAAAATTAAATTAAACATAAACATAAACTTAAAATTAAATTAAATTAAAATTAAAAATTAAATTAAATTTAAAATTAGAAATTAAATTAAACTTAAAATTTAAAAATAAATGAAAACTTAAAAGTTAAATTAAATTTAAAATTTAAAATTAAATTAAAATTTTAACTTAAATTGACTTAAATGAACTTAAAATTAATATAACTTAAATTAATTTAAAATTAAAATTAAATTAAATTAATTTAAAATTAAAATTAACTTAAATTAATTTAAAATTAAAATTAACTTAAATTGTACTTAAAATTAAAATTAACTTAAATTGTACTTAAAATTAAAATTAACTTAAAATAAAACTAATCTTAACTTCTATATATTGTAGGAAACCAAGCAGTGACGTAGCTAGAATTTGCATTCAAGGGGGGCGAATTCAAGCTGACCATGACACACTACTGAGGTCACGCCCAACCTCGCCACCTCACTGCAAGGCCGCAACCAAGGAATGAAGGAAAGACCTCACTGCGAGGCGATGGCCAAAGCGAGACCTCGTTGTGAGGCCACCGCCAAGCAGTCACTGAGAGAGGAGAGGGAACGAGAGAAGATCGTGCATACCGACGAGATGCATGCCAGTGTCGAAGATCGAAGAGGAGAGGAGAGGAGTGTGCCAGAGATCAAAGAGAAGGTCGATCATAGAGGAAGATTTTAGGACGCTGGGAAGAAAAATCGAGAATAAAAACCTTAATTAGAAAGTTAATTAGTGATGGAAACTTAATTGAGTCGCTAAAATAGTGACGAAAACTTATTTTGTTGCTAAAATAGTGAGGGAATTGAGTTTTAGTAGCTAATTAAATAGCTTAAATAAGTATAGAGATGGAATTGATAACGAAATTTAATTTTTGTCGCTAAATTACTAACCATAATTTATTTCGACCGCTAATTAGTGACGAAAATTAAATTCCATCGTTAATTGCAGATTTTCTTGTAGTGAATTATATGATGAGAAGAAATAAATGATATGATTTAATTGATCAAATTTCGAATGATCGTCAATGAAATTGATCACCTTCATATAACAAATCAAACATTAAATGCATAGAAGATCTCAATATCTATAAATATTTGGCATACTTAACTAGCAAATAAAATTATAAATATATGAAAAATTAACACTATATGTTTTTCCAACACTTAAATTCGTAATCGAAAGAGATAAAGCAAGAAAACTTACCTCAATCAAAACACATTTGCCGTGGAGAGTCGGCAAAGCGACGACGGTAGCGCTGGTAACAAATGACAACTGTGCTGGTGATAGCGATGATAGCAACGTGGATGGCAATGACATCAATGTGAGGTGAAGGATTTTGAGGGTAAAATTAAGGTTAGGGAAAGAATAATAAGGGGATTATGAGAGGAAGAAGACCACGAGAGAGAAAAAAGGAGAGCGGATTAGGAGAAGGAAGAAAACACAAGAGGGGAGAGGGGAAAAAAGTACGAACAATGGGAGAGAGAAAAAAAAGGGTTGGTGGAAGGAGAGAAAAAAGTTTGGGTTCTTGTTTGTTTTAATTAAACATTTATGAAAAAGTTCTAAATTTTTTAGAATTTATAACTAAATCTTTTTTTTTAAAAAAAATCACTGTATCACTTTAAAAAAATCACTTTTTTAAAAAAAATCTTTTGAAACAACGACAAACTCAATGTAATTGGGATAGGTAATATTAAACTCAAAACTGATTTCATTGTTAAGAAAATATTACTTTTTGAAAAACTCAAATACAACCTTCTTAGTATAAGTCAATTATGTGATTCTGGATATAAGGTTAGGTTTCTTTCCTCTGAATGTTTAATTAAACACTTAGATAACCCTGCTATAAGTCTAAAAGGGTTTATAAAGGACAATATCTATGCAATTAACCTAACCTCTTCCTCACTTAAGTGTTACTTAACGTAAAAAGAAGAAACCTGGTTATAGCATAGAAGAATGTCATACACAAACTTTAGAAATTTAAGTAAATTAAATAGATTAGTTAGAGGCCTACCAAAATTACCTAATTTAGACTCAACAATCTGTAATGTTTGTCAACAAGGAAAACAAACAAACTCTACTCATAAATTAATTAATAAACTTCAAACAGATTCAATACTAGAACTATTGCACTTAGACCTATTTGATTCCCATGGGTTAAATCAATAAATAGAAGTCTATATTGCCTAGTAATAATAGATGAGTACTCTAGATTCACCTGGGTAAAATTCTTAAAAAATAAAGATGAAACATTTAAAATCTTTACTAATTTTTGCAAACAAGAAGAAAATGAAAAAGACCTAAAAATTAAAAGAATTAGAAGTGACAACGGAGGTGAATTTAAAAATCATAACTTTAACCAATTTTGTCTTGAAAACGGTTACCATCATGAATATTCATGTCCTAAAACACCTCAACAAAATGGAATAGTAGAAAGAAAGAACAGAACCCTACTTGAAGCCTCTAGGATAATGTTAAATGAGTATAACCTACCAAAATACTTTTGGGCAGAAATTATTAGCACAACCTGTTATGCACAAAACTAAACCACAATAAATAAAACTCATAATAAAACTATATTTGAAATATATTATAACAAATAACCTAATATTAAATACTTTAAAATATTTGAATGCCCAGCCTACATACTAAATACAAGAGAACACTTAGGAAAATTTATATCAAAAATAGAAAATGGGATCTTTATAGGATACTCATTAAACAGTAGAGGTTATAAAATATATAATAAAATTACACTAAGAATTGAAGAAACCTCAAATGTAAAATTTGAAGAGCCCAACCAAAACTTAGAACAAACTCAAATTCAACCAATTGATTTTGTTGAAAGTAACACAAGTCAAGGGGGAGCCAATGAAAATCTAAGTCAAGAAGAAGAAGATCAACCTCAAATGAATGAACCTACTAGAACCATAAGAGTCAACCCAAATAATCCAATTGACCAAATAATTGGTGACCCATACCTAAGAGTTCATACTAGGTCATCCTTCAGAAACTTAAGTCAGATATCCTTAATCTTAAAAATTGAACCCAAAATAATAGCTAAATCTTTACTTGACCCAGACTAGATCATAGCTATGCAAGAAGAGTTAGCCCAATTTGAGAGAAACTAACTATGGGACTTAGTACCACCACCTAAAAATAAAAAGATAATAAAAATAAAATGGGTATTCAGAAATAAATTAAGTGAAAATGGAGACATTATTAGAAATAAGGTTAGACTAGTTGCTAAAGAGTTTAGTCAAGTAGAGGGACTTGATTATAATGAAACATATGCCCCAGTAGCCAGACTAGAGTCCATTAGAATGCTACTTAGCTATGTAGCCCATAAGAGATTTAAACTTTATCAAATGGATGTAAAATCTGTCTTTTTAAATGGGCTAATAAAAGAGAAAGTTTATGTAGGTCAGCTACTTGGGTTTGAGAGTTTAGATCATCCTGACCATGTATTTAAACTTAAGAAAGCCTTATATGGTCTTAAACAAGTACCTAGAGCATGGTATGAAAGGTTAACCTCTTACCTAATTTTCAAAGGGTTCAAACAAGGACAAATTGACCCAACTCTATTTGTCAAATCAATCAACCAAGATATTTTTATAGCTAAAGTATATGTAGATGATATAATCTTTGGGTCAACCAATTCAGAATTTTTACAAGAATTTATAACCCTAATGGAACAAGAATTTGAAATGAGTTTAGTAGGTAAACTAACTGTCTTTTTAGAGTTACAAATTAAATAAACAAATGAAGGTAATTATATTTATCAGTAAAAATATATTAAGGAATTACTTAAAAATTTTAGAATGGAAAATACTAAAGAAATAAAGACATCTATGGAAACTAACACAACCTTAGATGATAACCCAAATGGAAAATAGTTCACCTAAAATACTATAGGAGTGTCATAGGTGGCTTTCTATGCTTAACTACAAGTCGACCTGATATTTTATTTGTAGTTAATATGTATGCTAGATATCAAACCTATGCTAAAGAATCACATTTGACTAACGTTAAAAGAATTTTTAGATATCTCAAAGGAACATCAAATGTAGGAATTTGGTATCCTAGAACACCCAATTTTGAACTCATAGGCTACTCTAACTCAGACTATGCTAGCTATAAACTGGATTGTAAAAATACAAGTGGTGGGTGCTTGCTATTTGGCCCATCACCTGTAAGTTGGTTTAGTAGGAAGCAACACTGTGTTGCCTTATCTACTACTGAGGCAGAATATATAGCTATAAGAGAATGTGCTACCCAATTATTATGGATGATGCATACTTTAAAAGACTTCAATTTAAACTTTACAAATACAAAAGTACTAATTTATAATATTAGTTCAATTAATTTAATCAAAAATCTTGTGCATCATTCAAGAACTAAACACATCGAAATTAGACATCACTTTATCAGGGATCATGTCACTAAAGGTGACGTTGAACTCAAATACATTGAGTCCAAGTCAAATCTAGCTGACATATTTACTAAGCCCCTCATTGAAAATGAATTTAGTAACTTGCATCGACAATTAGGAATGTGCTTAATAGACTATGACTCTTAATTTCAAAATTGCTTTCAAAAATTATTTTTAAAAATTCTAAGGTAAAATTCTTTATTTATTTTTCTCAAAACTTCCCTTATTTTTAGAATTTTCAAAATTATTTTTAGCTTTAATCTAGATCAAACCCTTAGAAAGTATGCTCCTATAGATCTAGGACTTGAGCATCTCACCAACACACTAGGACTACCTTGTTTGCATATTGCTAAACTTAGAAAGGGGTGAAACGCATAGATAGATTGCCTGGACTTAAAATGCTTTTATCAGTGCATCAATACAAGTCTGGGCATTAAATACCAAACTAACAGTAATTAGGTTAAGTTTTTTAGCTTAGTCAAACACACTAACTAGATAAATTAACTTAACCTGACTAACCAAGTGAAAACTGCTATCTTCTAATAGTTAGTAAGTAACTAATGGTTAGACAGTTAAGGACATTTTTTAGTTGTCTATTTTGAAATAATGGCAGGTTCAGGGGAAAGATTAATAAATTAAAAATTATTTTGAAAATTACTTCATTTTTTTACTACTAGCATTTTAAAAAACTATAAAGTTTGTAAACACTTCAACTTTATCACCCTTAGTATCTTTAAATGATAGCTTTGTAAATCAGTTTGAACACTATTTAAGTTTTTGAAATATTATTTTAAAAGACATTTCTGGAAAAGAGTTTTTTAAATGTTTTCAAAAGTTATCTTAAAAAACCTAGCTATTTTCAAAATATTTCTTATTTTTATTTTTGAATTTCTAACCTTAAAGTTATTTTTGCAAAAACTTTTATTTTGAAAACCTTATGAAAAATTAGTAGATTTTGAAAATAATTTTAAATTTTCTAATCTTTAAAGTTATTTTTACAAAAATATAGAATTATCAAAATTTTGTATCTTTTGGAAATCTTATATTTTGAAAACTGTGTAGATTTGAAAAACAATTTCAAAATCACCTTATTTTTTAAAATCCTGATATAAAGTTTTTTACTTTTAAAAATCACTTTACAAGTTGTTTTTAAAGATTCTCTTCAAGTTAATTAACTTATTTTCTAAGCTGTTTTTAACTCCCCTGAGTAATCTTGAAAATTTTCTATGTCAAAGTTTTTTTTGGTTACTTTACTTAGCAAATTTTTTCCATGTATTGTCTATTCTTATTTTTTAATGAATGTCAAAGGAGGAGGGTTAGGTGGATTAAGTTAGAAAAATACCAAGCATAACATCAAAACAAGACTAACTTAAAAACCACGTCATTTATTTTTGCATATTGTTTTTTTCCTAACTTAACACAGGTTGTCATTGCATCAAAAAAGGAGAGATTGTTGGTGCAGGTTGTACTAACGGTCTAACTCAGGTTTTGATGAATGACAAAGTAAGTTAAGTTAGGTTTAATGTCATCTAATGATTTAACTAAGTGCACAAGAGAAGCCTAGATAGGTCGACGGGCTGACCGGATATCTGACAAGAAATCCAGCTAGGTTGACAGGCTGACTGGATAGCTGGTATGAAGTCCAAATAGGTCGACGGGTTGATCAGATATCTGACACAAAGTCTAGCTTGGTTAACGGGCTGACCGGATAACTAGCAAAGCTGTAAGTTAAAATAAGTCACTGGAGGAGAGTGACTTGGTGAGGACGCATTCCCCGTTTGAGGAAACAGTAGGCGTTTAACCAACTTAGATCCATTTGGGAAATCTAAGTTGAGATCTTGACTAGATTCTAGTCTCGAGGAGATAGAATCTAATTAGTACTCTTGATTATAATTGTACTAACACTTGTTTTGCAAGGTAATATAAGTTTTATTATCTCGGATTAACTTCATTTTGCAGGAAATAAAGGCTACTGGAAAAGTTGGTCTGGGTGCCTGGAAGGGATCTCGGTGCCCAAAATGCCCAAAATCAATCTTGTTGCCAGCTTGGAGTGCATTGATTGGATGGTTGATGTCATGGTCCAGGCTCCCGGAAGGGATCCAGATGCCCAGAATTGCCTATATAAGCAGCCTTCCACCAGGAGCACAAAATACAACTTCTCTCTGCAACTGCTTTCTTGCGCACTACTCCAAAGACGCTCTTGCGACGCTGTGAAGATTCTCCGACAACCTGTGACTCAGTTTTTATTTTTCTTTTTGTCGGTAACTTTATCTTATAGTTCTTGTACTTATTGTGTAACTCTTTTGCGAACTATTAGTGGATTACCCAACGAAAGCACTCTCACGTGCGGGCCTTGGAGTAGGAGTCGACGAAGACTCCGAACCAAGTAAAACTTGGTGTGTTAGCGTTGTTTTCGTTATTATTTTCCGCTGCATACTTTGACTCGATAATGATTTTTCAATGATTGCTATTCACCCCCTCTAGCGATCTTTTCAATCCAACATAACAGAGTATGGATATCCAAAAGCTAAGACTGTGTCTGAAATAAATAGATTATCTTAAAGGCCAAGCATAAGTATTAAGCATAATAACAATACGGATAGATTTAAGGTAAAGCAACCTAATCCATCAATAAAAAACAATCATGCACTAAGTTTAAAGAACTAAAGAGGCTAAGGAAGAAATACCCGCCTTTAATTGTAGATCAACCCCATGTCGAAATGTCCATCTCAAAATTAGAGTCCTACATCAATGTATTTTACTTATCTAAATCCATATGAATTAGATGGCTAAATAAAGTCCCCAAGATTGATTAGGGAAAATCCTAATTAATGATCATTAATTAATCCTAATTAATGATTAACTTCAATTAATTTCCTTTTCCTTCACATAATAATATTAGCCATCTGTTAATTTATCTAATGATTCAATCGAACTCATCATGAAACAAATGGTACATCTATTCTTAAAACAACTTCCTTTGTATACGTCAATTATCCAATCTAGTTTAATTCCATTAATTACTAAGCATCATGAATCAAACATGCATAATTCATCCACCTTAATCACATCTGAAAATCCAACCAAGATAACTAATTAATCATTAACCATGTTATCACAAATTAAAATCTCAAATAGAATCCGATACAAATCCATATCAACCTAACACTAACAAGAAATCAACCAAAACTCTATATATAGTGATGCGGCGATGATCAGGGGCCCCACCCCGCTGCCACGGTGGAGGTCAAGGTCAAAGGAGGTCAACGCTTATAAGGCATCGGCCGGCCGGGCAAAGCATGTCCCGATCGGGGAGCATCCAAACAACCGACGCTCAAGAAAGAATGAGATGTCGAAGCTGAGCCGAGCGGCTACCCCGCTCAGCCAGGCGGCAAGGCACGACATCAACCGAGTTCAACCTCGACCGAGCGGCTTCTCTGCTCGGCCTAGCAACATGCTCAACATTAGCTGAGCATGCGGATGTTGAATGCCCGACCGAGCGGGGTAGCCCGCTCGGCCCAATGACAGATTACAAGGATAGTGGATTTTCGATCGAGCGGTTATCCCGCTCGGCCGACAGTAGACTGTACTGGCAATGGACTTTCGGTTGAGCGGCCATCCCGCTCGACCCTACAGCAGATAACACATGGATAGCGGAGTTCCGGCTGAGCGACTATTCCTCTTGGCCAAGCAACGGGCACAACAGTATCTTTCGACATCCTTTTGGGAGATAGTGCCATCGACAGGCGGCATAGTCATACAGAGGATCGTACGACGGAAGCTTCCACTACCACTTCAGATATATGCTCAGCCCGTTAAGGTACTATGTCAGGGACACTTTACTGACACATCTTTTCAGGGAAAGCTTTGAGATGCGTGCTCACCTTGGGAAGCGTGTGCGCGTGCTTCTGGAGCTCTATATAAAAGGGGGTCCAAGTGTCGACAGAGGTATGCATTACACGTATTATTTACTATTACGCTACAGTTCTTGCTTCTTGTTTCTTCTTGCTTCACCGGAGACTGACTTGAGTGTCGGAGGGCCATCGTCGGAGACCCCTTCCCTGGCTCGGTACTGACGCTGCTTGTGTTGCAGGCGGGAGCAAAGTCCACAGGAGGCCTGCAGGAGTGCTACATCCCTAGCATCCGCCTCATCGACTTTCGGACAGGATCATATTTGGCGTCATCTGTGGGAACGTCACCTGAATCTGAGCCGAGAAGATGAAAGATGCTAGATGAGTAACCACTGTGACGCTAACTCAAGAAAAGTTGGAGATGCTCGTGTAAGCATGAGCAGCGAAAATGATCGAGTAAGAACAACAACAGGCTCTGGCCGTTTGGCTAGCGCTGCAGCCTGCAATATCGGTGGCCGATAGGCGAGTGGGGTAAGAAGACTGAGTGGAGAAACTCTCTGTATGGGAGCAGAACCGAATGCTGATCGGTACGGTGGGGGAAGCGCCACCCGCGCCAATCCCCTTCCATCGGGCTCTATTCCAAACCCCCTCGGAGATAGCCTAAGCACATCAAGAGTGAGGATCATCTTCAGACGATGCTCCCGTTCGGGACGTACGAAAGGGCAAAGCGCCACGGGGCAACATGTCTCCCGAATGGATCAATAGGCAGTTCTCAGAGGAGATCTTACAAGACCCTCTATCTCGACACTACACTCCGTTGGCGATCAGAACGTACAACGGGTCGACCGACCCAGATCATCACCTAGATCGGTTCGACAATGAAGCTATGCTGCACCAGTACACAGACAAAGTGAAATGTAGAGTCTTTCTCATGACTCTCTCCGGATCGATACAATGCGGTTCAGGAGGCTGCTGGATGGCTTAATACGAAGCTTCAAAGATTTCTGAGCCGCGTTCCAGCACCACTTCGCCAAAGCCGATGTTACTAGAAGATAAGCGTCAGCCTCTTCGCCCTGAAGTAAGGGCCTAAGGAAGTGCTTCGAGCGTACATTCAGTGCTTCAATCAAGTGACCATGGATATCCCCTCGATCTCGTCCGAGACCATGATGAATGCCTTCACCCAGGGGCTCGTTGAGGGAGACTTCTTCCGGTCACTCATCAGGAGGCCGCCCCGGGACTTCGATCACATGCTCAAGAAGGCCAATGAATACATCAACGTGGAAGAGGCTTAGGTGGCCAGAAGAAAGGAGGCATTGACCGAGCACTCGGTGTTGATCGAGCATCGACCGTCAAGTAGCCCATCAACCACCTAAGGGGCCGAGGGCTGAAGGAGTACGACCGCACCAAGAGACCAGGGCACATGCCGTACAACATGTGGCGTTCGATCGGCCTAAGGCGTCGAAGGGTAAGGTATGGATGTCTATGTTTTGTTCATTCCATCAGTCTAAGATACACAACACGCGGGACTACCGAGGACTGACACTGATCGTTAACCAACCGACCCCCAGAGGATATCGCCGTCGCTCCCTATCCCTTGATCGACGAGATTGGCATCAATCGATCGGGCAGCGAGAGGAAGAGAGAAGGGAGCCCGAGCGCCATCACCATTAGCGAAGGGAGGAAATCGATCCTTCCAGGATCTCAGCCGAGCGAGACAGGCTATCCGCTTGGGAGGAGGAAAACATGAGCAATGCTTCCTGAGGAGAGATAGGCATGATCGCTGGAGGACCAACCGACGGTGACTCTAACCAATCCAGGAAATCATACGCTCGGCGGTTGGAGATCCTTGTCGTAGGGTGCAGCAAGGAGAAGGCCGAAGGGCCTCAGATCAGCTTCCGCCCCAGCGATCTGGAGGGTGTCGAGATCCCTCATGATGAAGCTTTAATCATTTGAGTGGTGATCGACAACTACACCATTCACCGGACCTTCGTCGACACGGGGAGTTCAGTGAACATCATTTTCAAGAAGGTGTTCGATCAGTTGCAGATCGATCGCAGTGAGCTGCTGCCCATGGCAACCCTGCTTTATGGATTCACAAGAAACAAAGTTTCGTCGATCGACCAAGCAATATTGGCCATCTCGCTGGGAGAAGAGCCGTTGAGGAGGATCCGAACTACTAACTTCATAGTAGTGGATGTAGGTGCAACGGAGGCTGGCAAGAGGGGGGTGAATTGCCTGAAAAAATAAAATATACCCTCCTCGGAATTTTCAACTCAAAATAAAATCAACTATAATAAGAATAAACAGAAATAAGCCAGAGACTCGAGAGTTAACCTTGTTACAACCAAGAAGGTTGTTAATCCAGGGCGATGAAAAGTGCGTACTAAGAAAGTCTCCTTTGCTGTAGGCGAAGAAGCCTTTTTACACTTAAAAAGCTCACTAGCTGCTAGGAATTGCTTATAGAGTTGATTGAACAATTGATTGATAATTCCTAGTTCCAGGGGTCTTTAAATAGCCTTTGAAAATTCTATCTCGGAGGTCTAAGGAGCCTCCAAATGAGGTCCAAGGCGCCTCCATTGAGTGGGTGGATAAAACTTTATCCGCAGCGCAAACGGTCAGTTTTGACCAGATGAAGGCGCCTTCATCAAGCCTTGAAGGGGCCTTCAAGGTGAAGGCGCCTTCAAGCCATGATGAAGGCACCTTGAGCAGTGTTTCCAGCACACTTGCTTCTTTGCTTCAGCTTCCAAAGTTCAGTTCTTTTTGGGTGATTTCGGCTAACCGGAATAGGGATCACCCGAACCCAAATCTCGGCCTTCTCCTCGAGTAGCCTTCCTCCCCGGCTTAACGTCCCTCGAACGCCGCACACATTCTTCTCGCCCACCGGTGTACTCTTCCGCAGCTCTCTCATCCTTCGGACGCACCGAGCCCGTCGACTCCCTTCCCGTGTCGTCCTTCTCGCTAGCTGCGTCTTTCGCTTGACTTCCTGCGCTCCTAAGCTCCTACACACTCAGACACAGGGATCAAACACAACGTAGGACCTAACCAACTTTGTTGATCACATCAAAACAACAACGGGGTCCAACAATCTCCCCCTTTTTGATGTGCATCAACCCAAGTTCAAGTTAGGGTCAAAAATAAACAAATAGTAATTTTAAAGAAAATTACTAAACTAACATGTTAAGCATAAATTTGCAATAAATAAAATTGCAACTATTTAATTAAGAGTTTAAATAGAATTTTTCAAAAATATTTTAAAACTAAGAGTTTTGAAAACAAATTAAAAAAAATCTCTCCCCCTAAACTTGTACCTTTTCTCTCCCCATTTGATCACAACAAAAACGGGGTAATAATAAGAGAATATGATATTTATTTAAAAAATATTTAGCAAAAATTTTAAGTTAGAAAAATTTCTGAGCAAGATGAATTTTTCCAAAAACTTCTAAGTAAAAATGACTTTTTAGAGTTTTCCAAAATTTTTTTTAAGTAAATTGAATTTATAGAATTTTTCAAAAATAATTTATAAGTAAAAATAAATTTTTAGAATTTTCCAAAAATGTTTGAAAAAACTTTCACAGCATTATTTAATTCTAGTTTTAATACTTTTTCAGAAAGTTAATTAAACATTTTATTTCAATATTTCAGCTTCCAGGTCATGGCGAGGTACTAGGTCTTCTTGGTTATTGGAGCAACAACCACTTCCTTAGACAAAGCTTCATAAAGAAATTTTAACGTTTAATTTTTCTTCTGAAAGCCTTAATTTTAAAAAATTAATTTAGCACATATTTTGGAACCCAATAGAGGTTCCTTCCTACTGGATTAATCAAAAACTTAGGGGGTATATAATTCTTGGGAATTTTCCTAAGTTGACCTTGATGATGTTTAACATACCAGTTTAATTTTTCATAAATTTTAAGTTTTGATTTCTGAAAAACATTTGCTTTTAAATATGCATAAGATTTTAATTTTTCAATTTCTAATTTTAAGTTATCATTTTCTGATTTCAATTTATCTAAGATTCTATTTAAGTCAGCATTCTCTTTTTCTAATTTAAATAAATCTTTAGAAAGAGACTTGATAAACTGAAACGATTGAGTAGGGGTTAGATTGCGCACCTGACTTACCTGACTTGATGATGCTCCCCCTTCATCGTACCTTTCTTCCTCTGATGTTCCTCCCCCTTTATTTAGGCTTATCTTTGAGCTTGACTCTTCTTCCAGCTGATGGTTAGCCATTAGCGCAAATCCCGAGAAGATGATGGTGCAGCGGAGGCCGGCAAGAGGGGGGTGAATTGTCTGAAAAAATAAAGTATACCCTCCTCGGAATTTTCAACTCAAAATAAAAGCAACTATAATAAGAATAAACAGAAATAAACCAAAGACTCGGGAGTTAACCTGGTTACAACCAAGAAGGTTGTTAATCCAGGGCGATGAAAAGCACACACTAAGAAAGTCTCCTTTGCTGTAGGCGGAGAAGCCTTTTTACACTTAGAAAGCTCATTAGTTGCTAGGAATTGCTTACAGAGTTGATTGAATAATTGATTGCTAATTCCTAGTTCTAGGGGCCTTTAAATAACCTCTGGAAATTCTATCTCGGAGGTCCAAGGCGCCTTCAACTGAGGTCTAAGGCGCCTCCATTGAGTGGGTGGATAAAACTTTATCCGCAGCGCAAACAGTCAGTTTTGACCAGATGAAGGCGCCTTCATCAAGCCTTGAAGACTCCTTCAAGGTGAAGGCACCTTCAAGCCATGATGAAGGCGCCTTGAGCAGTGTTTCCAGCACACTTGCTTCTTTGCTTCAGCTTCCGAAGTTCCATTCTTTTGGGTGATTGCGGCCAACCAGAATAAGGCTCACCCGAATCCAATTCCCATTCTTCTCCTCGAGCAGCCTTCCTCCCCGGCTTAACGTCCCTCGAACGCTGCGCAGGTTCTTCTCGCCCACCGGTGTACTCTTCCGCAGCTCTCTCGTCCTTCAGACGCACTGAGCCCGTCGGCTCCCTTCTCGTGCCGTCCTTCTCGCTAGCTGCGTCTTCCGCTTAACTTCCTACGCTCCTAAGCTCTTGCACACATAGACACAGGGGTCAAACACAACGCAGGACCTAACCAACTTGGTTGATCACATCAAAATAACTACGGGATCCAACAGTGGACACACCATCAGCTTACAACGTCATTTTGGGCCGACCGACCCTCAATGAGTTTCGGGCAGTAGTGTCGACCTACTACCAAAAGGTGAAGTTCCCAGTGGACAATCAGGTGGGGTGAGGTCAAAGGTGACCAACTGGCTGCTCGATGTTGCTATATGGAGATGGTCAAGACCGAGGCCATAGCCACTCAGAAAACTCCATGGCTAGAGATAAATGCTATCACTGAAAAACCTCCCACTTTGATATATGAGGAAAAAGAGGTCCGGATCCACCCGAGCCGGTCGGATGCCACGACCTTCGTCGCCGCCGACCTGGAGAAGGAGAAGAAGGTGGAGCTGATCGGCTGCCTCAAATGGAATCACGATGTGCTCGCTTGGTCGACACATAAACTACTTGGCATCTCCCTGAGTGTGGCTCAACACCAGCTTCACGTCCGACCAGATGCTCGGTCGGTCAAACAAAGAAAAAAGGATTTCAACGTAGAGCAGAACGTGATCATCCAGGCGGAGATAGAGAAGCTACTGGAGGTCGGCCATATCAGGGAAGTCCAATTCACGAGCTGACTAGCCAATGTTGCGCTAGTCTCCAAGCTGGACATTAAGTAGCGGGTCTGCATCGACTTCCACGATCTTAACAAGGCTTGCCCAAAGGACTTCTATTCGCTACCCAGGATAGATCAAATGGTGGACTCAACGACGGGCTGCGAGCTGATCTGCATGTTCGACGCGTATCAAGGATATCACCAAGTGTCGCTCGCCCACGAGGATCAAGAGAAGGTCATCTTCATTACGACCGACAGAACATACTAATACAATGTCATGCCATTCGGACTAAAGAACACCGGAGCCACCTACCAGAGGCTAATGAATAAGTGGTCTGACGGTAGATCGACCGTAATATGGAGGTATACGTCAACGACATACTAATTAAATCCCTCCAAGTCGCTGACCTATGCACAGATATCAACGAGACTTGCCGGACGCTGAGGACATATGGAATCAAGCTAAACCCGAGCAAATATCTGTTTGGCGTAAAGAGCGGACGCTTCCTGGGCTACATCATCACCGAGTGGGGCATTGAAGTCAACCCAAGCAAAGTCAAAGCTTTGCAAGATATGTCACCACCTCAGAACTTGAAGGAAGCGCAGAGGCTGACCGGTCGGATTACGACACTATCTAGGTTCATATCCAAGTCGTCCGATTGGAGCTTGCCGTTCTTCAAGGTGCTTCGCCGAGCCATAAAATTCTAATAGGATGTCGAGTGCGACCGGGCGCTGGAGGAGCTGAAGGAATATTTAAACTCCCTGCCTGTATTAGATAAGCCGGTAGTGGGTGAGCCACTCTGGATCTATTTGTCATCCAATAAGCATGTAGTTGGGTCGACTCTAGTTAAGCAGAACGATCAAGATCAATAACCTGTATATTTTTTGAGCCATATATTGAAGGATGCTGAATCCCGCTACACCGGTCTTGAAAAACTTGCATACGCTTTGATTCTAGTGACCCGGAGGCTTCGTCCTTATTTTCTAGCGCACACGATCATCGTGCTGACAAACAATGCCCTGGGATGAGTTCTTCTCAACCCAGAGGCATCGGGGAGCCTAATCAAATGGACAACCAAGTTGAGCAAGTTTGATATTCAGTATCAACCCCGAGCGACAATCAAGGTTCAAGGCTTAGCAGATTTTGTCATAGAAGTCCAGAGTGATGAGCTGGCAGCAACATGGAGGATCTATGTGGACGGCTCATCTACTCGGCAGGGCAACGTGATCGACATATTACTTATCTCACCATGGGAGGATCGGATGCAGTTGTTCATTCGACTGGACTACTGAGCCACAAATAATGAAATAAAGTATGAGGTGTTGATAGCCGGCCTGAAGGCAGCTCGGCACGTGGAGGCAGTTAAAGTCCTCATCCACTCATATTCCCATCTCGCCGCCTAGCATCTATCTGGGACGTTCAAGATAAGCAACGCTCGGCTGAGGCTCTATGCAGAGGCTTTCGAGAAACTGAAGGCTGACTTCCGGGAGGTTATTATACAGAAGATCCCCCGAGCAAAAAATTAGGCGGTTGATGAGTTAGCGAAATTGGACAGTCATATAATGCCGATCGTTATTGGTCAACCGATCGAACAAGTCTCACTAGTGGCACACATTGACTGAATGGAGGGAATAACCTTCCCAAGTGACTGGAGGACAACCCTGATGGAGTTTCTGCGTTCGGGAACTACACCCTCCAATCTGGAGGCGGCCCACTTATTGAAAAAGAGGGCCGAGTGGTTCACTTTGATCAGCGACCAACTCTACAAGAGAGCCTTCTCCCGGCTCCTCCTCAAGTGCGTCAGATCGGAGGACGTCGAGTATATTCTGAAGGAGGTGCACCAAGGCTCTTACGGAGGCCATCCGGGCGGTCGTGCGTTAGCCCGAAAAATACTTCTGGCTGGATATTTCTAGCTGACCCTCTAAGAAGACGCCGCTCAGACGATGACCACTTGCCTATCTTGCCAGAAGTATCACAAGATGTCGCATCGACCAACCGAGGAAATGAAAGCATCCACGGTATCATGCACGTTCGACCAATGGGGCATGGACATCTTCGGGACTTTCCCTATGGCGACCGGTCAACAGAAGTTTCTACTCGTGGCGGTGGACTATTTCTCGAAGTAGGTAGAAGCCGAGCCGCTGACAAAAATCACCGAGCAGATGGTCATTAAGTTCGTGTGGCAGAACATCATTTTTCGGTTTGGCATTCCACGCTTGCTCATATCCAACAACGGAAGGTAGTTCGCTGGCCGGGGACTCAGAGAATGGTGTGAAGGCTATGACATCCAACAAGCCTTCACCTCGGTAGCTTACCCTCAGGGCACGGGCAGGCCGAAGTCACCAATCGGGAGATCCTTAGAGTCTTGCGTGCTTGGCTCGACCATGTGGGAGGCAGCTGGGTCGATGAGCTCCCCAGTGTGTTGTGGGCTCTACGCATAACTCCTAAGGAGGCGACCGGCGTACCCCCATTCCAATTGGTATACGACAGTGAGGCAGTGGTCCTCGTGGAGGTTGTAGTAGAATCTGATCGGGTGCAGCTCTACGACAGAGGAAACGCCGAACAGAGGCTGATGGAGCTCGACTTGGTGGATGAAGCGCGGGTAAAAGCCGTCGTTCGGCTAACGGCGTACCGACAGCGAATGAAGCAGAACTATAACAGGCGAGTGATCTTGAGGTCCTTCCATGTCAGCAACCTTGCCTGGAAGAAAGGTGAAGCCGGTCGGCGATGTTGCCAAGCTCGAGGCACCATGGCCAGGTCTGTTCAAGGTCGTACAGAAGCTTCGTTTGGGCGCCTACTATTTGGAAGACGAAGAGGGAAGGCAGCTCGAGAGGCCATGGAGCACAAACCATCTTCAACCCTATAAGGCTGGCTAAGAGGTGCACAAGTGAATCCTGTACTTTGTATCTGTTGTATGTTTACCGAAAGCAGGGCAAAGTTTGAATAAAAAAGCAAAGGCGTCAAGCGCATCTCCACCAATCGTCGAGCGACGACGTTAAAACCTTGTCTCCACTAACCATCGAGCGGCGACGTTAAAACCTTGTCTCCACTGACCATCGAGCGGCGATGTTAAACTCTTGTCTCCAATCATTGGTTGAGCGGCGACCTTAAACCCTAGTCTACATCAAACCGTCGAGCGACAACATCAAATACGGGTCTACATCAAACCGTCGAACGACAACGTTAAATGCGGGTCTACATCAGACCGTCAAGCGGCGACGTTAAATGTAGGTCTACATCAAATCGTCGAGTGGTGACGTTAAACGCGAGTCTACTTCAAACCGTCGAGCTACGACATTAAACTCTTGTCTCCATCAGCGGTCGAGCGACGATCTTAAACCCTAGTCAACATCAAATCGTCGAGCGATGACGTTAAACACGGGTCTACCTTAAATCATAGAGCAGCGACGTTAAACGTGTGTCTCCCGCAGCTGTCGAGCGGCGACCTTAAACTCGAGTCTTCGCATATTCTTCATCAATGGTCGAGAGGCGACCTAAAACCGGGGTCTTCATCAACAGTCAAGTGGCGACTGCCCCTCATAAAGCTACCAACAATGAAGCAGAGTATGAGGCCCTCATAGCTGGCTTGCAGGCTGCCCGGCATGTGGAAGCCGGTCGGGTAACACTCCACTCGGATTCGCAGCTGGCCGCTCAGCAGTGTTGGTTGCTACTCGGAAAACCTATAGGTTCCACTGTACAAAAATTTTGTACAAAGGTCTGAACCTTTTCCTAGCTACCATGTGTTCTTTTAAATTAAATTTTGGATCGCCTGCGGAACTTAACACTTTTGATCCAAAACTTAATCTATTTGTTCTTTTAGGTTTTAACTTGGATCTCCTGCGGAACTTAACACGTTCGACCCAAGTCTCCTTAAGTTATTAATTCCATTAAATATTAATTTCCATAATTGGTTCCCAGTACTGACGTGGCGAGGCACATGACCTTCTTGGATATGGGAGCAACCACCACCGACTAGACAAAACCTTTTATAGAAAGCTAATATTTAATTTCCTAAAATAACTTTAGGTTAACCAAAGAGAACAATCAAATCACAAGGAAAAGAAAAAACAAAAGAACACAACATCGAAAAAACATATTCGAAATTCTAGAACGTAAGCCTCTTGTATTTGGTATTATTTCCATAAATAACTAGCATGATGCGGAAAGAAAAACTACTAGTTATACCTTGTAGAAAAACCTCTTGATCTTCTACCGTATTCCTCTTCTAACCTCGGACGTTGTGTGGGCAACGATCTTTCAAGATGAGAAACCACCAAGCACCTTCTTCTCCTCCTAGCTAGGTTCGGCCAAAACAAGAAAGCTCCACCAAGGAAGAAGAAAACCACCAACCAAGCTCTAAGAGATGCAAGCTTCCTCTCCTTCTTCTCCAAGTAGTATCCGGCCTCCACAAGAGCTCCAAGCAATAGAGAGTTTCGGCCACCACAAAGAGGAAGAAGAGAAGAGATGATGGCCGACCACACCAAGGAACAAAAGAGGGAGAGAAAACAATAGAGGTTGTGTCTTGTGAAGGCACCCTCACCCCTTCTTTTATATTCCTTGGCCTAGGAAAATTAGGAAATTTAATTACAATAAAATTTCCTTAATTCCCTTGACATGATTTAATTGAGAAAAATAAAATAATATTTCCCCAATTAATCTCTAATAGCCGGTCACATCAAGAGAGCAAATTAGGAGAGTTTCAATCAACAAATTAAAACTTCCTAATTTGTTTCCGGAAATTTTAAAAAATAAAATTTCTCTTTAAAATCTCTTCATGGTTAATAAAAGGAAATTTCTATAATTTTAATTTTATTAACATGTGAATAATTTTAAAGAGAAAATAAAATATCTCACCAATCTACAAATAAGGAAAGAGATCTAATCTCTTTCTTTAATCTTTTGTAGTCCTTTTATAAGAGAGATATTTTAATTTAAATTCTCTTTAATAAATTATTTCTTCCACATAATAAAAATTAAAATTAAATTTCTTTTTAATTTAATTTGGCCGGCCCCCACTAGCTTGGGTTCAAGCTAGGGCCGGCCACCCAATCTTATACCGACCCTAGCTTGTTCCCAAGCTAGCTTGGCCGGCCCCTATTGGGTGGGAATAGAAGGTGGGTATAGGTGGGTATAGAACTCTACAAATAAGAGGCTACGATAGGGACCGAGTGGAGGAATTGATTTTGGTCTCCCGATAAAATTAAGTATCCCGTGTTCGCCTCGAACACACAACTTAATATTATCAATGATAATTCATTCCACTAGAGAACTATCATTGAACTACCGCACCAATCCCAAATTACATTTTTGGGCTCCTTCTTATTATGAGTGTGTTAGTCTCCCTGTGTTTAAGATATCGAATGTCCATTAATTAAGTGAGTTACTGACAACTCATTTAATTAATATCTAAGTCCAAGAGTAGTACCACTCAACCTTATCGTCATGTCGGACTAAGTCCACCTGCAGGGTTTAACATGACAATCCTTATGAGCTTCTCTTGGGGACATTATCAACCTAGTATCTCTAGAACACAGTTTCCTTCTATAATCAACAACACACACTATAAGTGATACCATTTCCCAACTTATCGGGTTTATTGATTCATCGAACTAAATCTCACCCATTGATAAATTAAAGAAATAAATATCAAACATATGTGCTTGTTATTATATTAGGATTAAGAGCACACACTTCCATAATAACTGAGGTCTTTGTTCCTTTATAAAGTCAGTATAAAAGAAACGACCTCTAATGGTCCTACTCAATACACTCTGAGTGTACTAGTGTAATTATATAGTCAAGATAAACTAATACCTAATTACACTACGACCTTCTAATGGTTTGTTCCTTTCCATTTTAGTCGTGAGCTACTGTTTATAATTTATAAGGTACTGATAACATCATCTTCTGTATGTGACACCACATACTATGTTATCTACAATATAAATTAAATGAACAACTACAAACAAATGTAGACAATTTGACCAAATGTGATTCTTTATTCATAATGAATGTTTACAAAGCTTAGACTTTCAGTATACACTCCAACAATCTCCCACTTATACTAATGACTAAGGCCATATCTTCTACCATACATCCGATTCCCATTACCTCCACATGCCGATCGAAAGCTTCACTTAAGGGCCTTAGTGAAAGGATCTCCCAGGTTATCCGCCGATGCAATCTTGGCGATGACAACTTCTCCTCGCTCACGATATATCAGGTGGTACTTGCGCTCTATATGTTTACTTGCCTTATGAGCTCGTGGTTCCTTCGAGTTTGCAACACCGCTATTATCACAATAAATTGTGATGATTTTGGGCAAACCAGAATCACATCTAAGTCCATTAGAAAGTTCCCGAGCCATACCGCTTCTTTAGCCGCTTGAGGTCGCTACATACTCCTTCCATGGTTGAGTCCAAACGATTTCGCTTAACACTCCTCCATGAAATGGCTCCACCTCCTAAAGTAAACACATAGCCCGATGTAGACTTACTGTTATCCCTATCTGATTGAAAATCAATGTAACCCACAGGGAGCAGATCGTCCGCTTGGTAAACTAGCATATAATCTCTAGTCCTTCTCGTACTTCAATATATGCTTTACCGCCAGGATTACTCGATATCTACTGACCATGCCCACAGCAAAACAGATATCGGGTCTCGTACATAGCATTGCATACATTAGGCTTCCTACAACTGAAGCATAAGGAACTGCTTTCATGTCCTCTATCTCTTTCGATGTCTTTGGAGACATCTCTTTAGATAGAGCTACTCCATGTCTAAAAGGTAAGAAACCTTTCTTGAATTCTGCATGCTAAAACGAGCAAGGATTATATCTATATATGAAGCTTGGGATAGACACAACATTCTTTTCTTACGATCCCTTATAACTTTGATCCCAAGAATATGTGCACAATCTCCTAAGTCCTTCATATCAAATTGTTTGGACAACCATACCCTTACGCCTGATAATACCTTGACATTGTTGCCAATTAACAAAATATCATCTACGATAGTACAAGAAATACCACCACGTTTCCGTTACACTTCTTATATACACAAGACTCATCCGGACTTTGAATAAACCCATATGACCGGATTACTTCATTAAACCGGATGTTCCAAGATCTTGAAGCTTGCTTTAGTCCATAAATGGACCGATTGAGCTTGCACACTAGATGCTCTTGCCTTTTTCAATAACCCTTCTCGTTGCTTCATATGGATGTTTTCTTCAAGACTTCCATTAAGGAAAGTGTCTTGACATCCATTTGCCAAATCTCATAATCCATATGAGCAGGAATGGATAAGAGTATCCGGATAGACTTAAGCATAGCTACCGTGAAAAGGTTTCTCATAATCGATTTCCCTTTCTCGAGTGTACTTCGCAACAAGCCTAGCAAGGTTTCTACCTTCTCCGTCCTCTTTTCCTTTGTAGATCCACTTGCATCCAACGGCTTTTATACCATCAGTGGTTCTAAGCTCCTGACCTTATTAGAGTACATAGACTCTATTTCGAATTCATTGCCTTTTGCCAAGATGTTGATCTATATCTTGGAGTGCTTCATCATATGTTCAGGATCAGGTTCATGTTTACCCGGATCAAGTCCAAGACTCTCCCAAAACATGAATCTATCAGTCGCTTTACAACCCTCCCACTACGACGAGGCATCGTCTGGTTGTGTATCATGTGTGACACGTGTTGCGGCTCTTGTGGTACTTCATCTTGAACTTGAAGTAGACATGTCCTCTTTAAGTTCTTCTAAAACAACTTTACTATCGGGCTTGTGATCCATTATATAGTCTTCTTCTAAAAGCGGGCATTGGTACTAACAATGACCTTCCGTCTTTAGGACTATAAAATAAACCTCCTTTCGCTCCTTTGGGATATCCTACAAACACGCGAACTTCATACGAGATTCTAACTTATCATCTGGTTTTAGCACATGTGTCGGACTACCCCAAATCCGAATGTCTTAGACTGGGTTTTCGCCCATTCCACAATTCTATGGGAGTAGAAGAAACCGATTTAGAAGGTACTAAGTTCAGAACGTACTCGTTTCCAGAGCATATCCCCAAAACGAATTTGGCAATTCAATAACTCATTATCGATCTAACCATCTCCATAAGAGTCCTATTCCTTCGCTCGCCACACCATTCTGCTGGGGTGTTCCAGTGCACAATTTGGGATTGAATCCCACCTCCGATAAGTAATTCCTAAACTCTCCTAAGAGGTATTCGCCACCACGATCGATCGTAGTGTCTTGATACTTTTACCTAATCGTTTCTCCACATCAGCCTTGTATTCTTTGAACTTATCAAAGCACTTGCGGCGCATTAGGTAAATGTATCCATATCTTGAATAATCGTCCATGAAAGAGACAAAATATTCAAAACCTCCTCTCGCTTGGACAGACATAGGACCACACAAATCGGAGTGAACCAATTCTAACACTTCTTCGGCTCTATACCCTTGGCCTTGAACGACCTTTTGGTCATTTTACCTTCTAAGCATCACAAGTTGGAAAATTTTCCAACTCTAATGAACTCAAAAGTCCATTGGCTATAAGCCTCTGAATCCTACTTAAGTTAATATGACCAAGCCTTAGATGCCAAAGATATGCTTGGTTCATTTCGAAGGTTCTTTTCTCTTATTAGAATTAGAAGATGAGTTATAAATTTCCATGTTTTGCTTTGTGGAAGAAATTGATTTAAAGTATACAAATTGCCAACTAATGCACCGGAACAGATAATCACTTTATTTCTTTTAATAACTACATCATATGAAAGAAACCGAATATCCATCTAAAAACAGTTTAGAAACCGAAATTAAATTCTTTCTAAAACTGGGTACATAAAGACAATTTCTTAAAATCAAATTTTTATTTCTACTAAAAGATAAGTAGACGTCTCCCACTGCAACAGCTGCCACCTTAGTAGCATTGCCCATGTAGACGGTAATCTCCCCTTCAGATAGTCGTCGGGTTTCCTGGAACCCCTGCAAGGAATTGCAGACATGATCAGTGGCTCCCGTATCTACACACCAGGTGCTGGTAGATAACACCGCTAAACATGTTTCAACAACTAGAGCATGAGATATACCTTTGTTTTGGTTCCTACGAGGACAGTCCGCCTTCCAATGTCCTGCCTGCTTGCAGATGAAGCACTTGCCCTTCGGCTTCTTCACTCCAGCTTTAAATCCCGTACTATGAGATTTATTCACTTTCTTTGCTGAGCCAGCTTGTTTCTTCTTCTTCTTTCCTCTTGGTTTAGAAGTAGAACCATTTTCAGCAAAGTGAATTTGAGAATTATGACGAAATAATCCTTCTGCTGCTTAAAGTTCTGTCAGTAGTTCCCCTAATGAATAAATCCTCTTATTCATATTATAGTTCAGGCGGAACTGCTCAAAACTTCTAGGTAGCGTTTGGAGGATCATATCGATCTGGGTTTCCCCATCAATTTCTCCTCCAAGGATCTGTATCTCGTTCAGATAAGCCATCATTTTTAGGATATGATCCCTTACAGGAGTACCCTCTTGCATGGTGGCTGTCATTATCTTTCTCATAGCTTCTTGTCTAGAAGCCCTATCCTGATGACCAAAGAGTTCCTTGAGATTGTTCATAATATCATAAGCTGTTGGTAAATCTTGATGCTGATGTTGCAATACATTTGACATTGAAGCCAAAATGTAACACCGCGCCATCTCATCTGCCTTTACCCATCTCTTATGATATTCAATCTCCTCTTGGGTAGATTCACCAGTGGGTGCATCGGGACAAGGTCAGTACAAATTTATAGCTTTCAGCAGTGAACAATGTCCATGTTCCTTTTCCAATCTATGTAATTAGGTCCAATAAGTCTATTTTGTTGAAGTATGATGGACATGGGTTGAAAGTCATCCTAAGAATCACAAAAATAACTTTGGTCAGGACTCTAAATTTAGAATAATATTGATTCCTCAAACAATACTATTTTAAATTAATTAACACCTTAAAACACCGTGAATTTTGTATGCCACAATAGTATGGACGTATACAAATTCAACATTTGTAAAAGGAGGGTATAACCCATTAATTTTATTATTTTGTCAACCTATCTTTTTGACAAATAAAATTAATAGTTGGTTTCCTTTGGTCACACAAATAATAGCAGTGAATCCGATGGGGAGGATACTATTAGACGTGCCTAAGTGTATACCATTACTTGACACTAAGTCCATTAATAAGATTGTGCCCTTCCGATGGGGAAGATCACACGCTCTTAATTAATTTCCTATAGTCATCCAAAAATGGAAGTATGTTCTAGTGATCCGCAAACAAGCTCATCCGTTATGGAGGAAGGCACTCAGAGCCAACGCGCAAGCTTGTTTGCATCACTTACAAACCAGTAATGGAGACCATGAGATTTATTTAAAATTCTCTCTCCCACTTAGTTATTTATAAATGAGGAATTTTAACTATGCTAGCCTACTTTACTTGTAAACTAACATGCACACACAGCACAATATAAAAGCAATAAATAGAGAAACTAATTTTCAACTACTATGACTTTTATCTCTAGTTGTCCTCCGTGTGTTGTCATCCCAAGCTGCTGCCATATTTGGTCACCGCCACCGGGTCTAGCTGTCGCATCCATCTTGCTCCTAGTTCCGCTGCGCCTCTGGTCCTTAGAAGGTTCCACGCTTTGCAAGATTCGATCCGCGACATAAATAGAATTTTACATTTTTGATCCTATATTCCATAAAAGGAATGTACATGTATCTAGATCAAAAATAAAATCCTAATAAAACTAAATACAGCTCCTGCTGTATTTTAATACAATCATGCACACACATATAAATGCCCTTGACATGTCCAAGGGTCCAATCACACACATAATAACTAAAAGTCATAATAGTTGGATCCTGCATCCACAAAGTTAGCACATCCTACTATTAACCTGCCTAAATTATGTATGACATGTGCATAATTAAACTAAATACCAAATACACAGAGGCAAAACCCTAGCTCTGATACCAATTGTTGGTTGCTACTCAGAAAACCTATAGGTTCCACTGTACAAAAATTTTGTACAAAGGTCTGAACCTTTTCCTAATTACCATGTGTTCTTTTAAATTAAATTTTGGATCGCCTGCGGAACTTAACACGTTTGATCCAAAACTTAATCTATTTGTTCTTTTAGGTTTTGACTTGGATCTCCTGCGGAACTTAACACGTTCGACCCAAGTCTCCTTAAGTTATTAATTCCATTAAATATTAATTTCCATAATTGGTTCCCAGTACTGACGTGGCGAGGCACATGACCTTCTTGGATATGGGAGCAACCACCACCGACTAGACAAAACCTTTTATAGAAAGCTAATATTTAATTTTCTAAAATAACTTTAGGTTAACCAAAGAGAACAATCAAATCACAAGGAAAAGAAAAAATAAAAGAACACAACATCGAAAAAACATATTCGAAATTCTAGAACGTAAGCCTCTTGTATTTGGTATTATTTCCATAAATAACTAGCATGATGCGAAAAGAAAAACTACTAGTTATACCTTGTAGAAAAACCTCTTGATCTTCTACCGTATTCCTCTTCTAACCTCGGACGTTGTGTGGGCAACGATCTTCCAAGATGAGAAACCACCAAGCACCTTCTTCTCCTCCTAGCTAGGTTCAGCCAAAACAAGAAAGCTCCACCAAGGAAGAAGAAAACCACCAACCAAGCTCTAAGAGATGCAAGCTTCCTCTTCTTCTTCTCCAAGTAGTATCCGGCCTCCACAAGAGCTCCAAGCAATAGAGAGTTTCAGCCACCACAAAGAGGAAGAAGAGAAGAGATGATGGCCGGCCACACCAAGGAACAAAAGAGGGAGAGAAAACAATAGAGGTTGTGTCTTGTGAAGGCACCCTCACCCCTTCTTTTATATTCCTTGGCCTAGGCAAATTAGGAAATTTAATTACAATAAAATTTCCTTAATTCCCTTGACATGATTTAATTGAGAAAAATAAAATAATATTTCCCCAATTAATCTCTAATAGCCGGCCACATCAAGAGAGCAAATTAGGAGAGTTTCAATCAACAAATTAAAACTTCCTAATTTATTTCCGGAAATTTTAAAAAATAAAATTTCTCTTTAAAATCTCTTCATGGTTAATAAAAGGAAATTTCTATAATTTTAATTTTATTAACATGTGAATAATTTTAAAGAGAAAATAAAATATCTCACCAATCTACAAATAAGGAAAGAGATCTAATCTCTTTCTTTAATCTTTTGTAGATCTTTTATAAGAGAGATATTTTAATTTAAATTCTCTTTAATAAATTATTTCTTCCACATAATAAAAATTAAAATTAAAATTCCTTTTTAATTTAATTTGGCCGGCCCCCACTAGCTTGGGTTCAAGCTAGGGCCGGCCACCCAAATTCATACCTAGGCCGGCCATAGCTTGTTCCCAAGCTAGCTTGGCCGGCCCCTATTGGGTGGGAATAGAAGGTGGGTATAGGTGGGTATAGAACTCTACAAATAAGAGGCTACGATAGGGACCGAGAGGAGGAATTGGTTTTGGTCTCCCGATAAAATTAAGCATCCCGTGTTCGCCCCGAACACACAACTTAATATTATCAATGATAATTCATTCCACTAGAGAACTATCATTGAACTACCGCACCAATCCCAAATTACATTTTTGGGCTCCTTCTTATTATGAGTGTGTTAGTCTCCCTGTGTTTAAGATATCGAATGTCTATTAATTAAGTGAGTTACTGACAACTCATTTAATTAATATCTAAGTCCAAGAGTAGTACCACTCAACCTTATCGTCATGTCGGACTAAGTCCACCTGCAGGGTTTAACATGACAATCCTTATGAGCTCCTCTTGGGGACATTATCAACCTAGTATCTCTAGAACACAGTTTCCTTCTATAATCAACAACACACACTATAAGTGATACCATTTCCCAACTTATCGGGTTTATTGATTCATCGAACTAAATCTCACCCATTGATAAATTAAAGAAATAAATATCAAACATATGTGCTTGTTATTATATTAGGATTAAGAGCACACTTCCATAATAACTGAGGTCTTTGTTCCTTTATAAAGTCAGTATAAAAGAAACGACCTCTAATGGTCCTACTCAATACACTCTGAGTGTACTAGTGTAATTATATAGTCAAGATAAACTAATACCTAATTACACTACGACCTTCTAATGGTTTGTTCCTTTCCATTTTAGTCGTGAGCTACTGTTTATAATTTATAAGGTACTGATAACATCATCTTCTGTATGTGACACCACATACTATGTTATCTACAATATAAATTAAATGAACAACTACAAACAAATGTAGACAATTTGACCAAATGTGATTCTTTATTCATAATGAATGTTTACAAAGCTTAGGCTTTCAGTATACACTCCAACAAGCAGCTCTCTGGTACCTTCGAAATCAATAGTGCTCGGCTCAAGCTCTACGCTGAAGCTTTCGAGAAGCTCAAAGCCGATTTTAGAGAAGTTATTGTCCAGAAGATACCCAGAGCAGAAAATCAAGCAGCTGATGAGTTAGCCAAACTCGCGAGCTCAATAACGTCGGTCGTCATTCTGCAGCCAATTGAAAAAGTACTGTTGGTGGCGCACGTCGACCGGATGGCAGGCCTCACATTTCCAAGCGATTGGCGGACACCCATCATCGAGTTCCTCCGCTCGGGCGCCACACCATCCAAGGAGTATGAAGCCCAGCTGCTAAGGAGGAGAGCTGGTTGGTTCACACTCATCGGCGATCAGCTTTACAAAAAGGCTTTCTCACGCCCGTTGTTGAAATGCGTGAGCTTGGAGGACTCGGCTTACATCCTCCAAGAAGTACATCAAGGATCGTGCGGAGGACATCCGGGCGGACGAGCACTAGATAAGAAGATCCTGCTAGCTGGATACTTTTGGCCGACTTTACAAGCAGACGCCGCTCGGACCGTGTCGACGTGCCTTTCATGCCAGAAGTACCATAACTTCAACCACCGACCGGCAGAGGAAATGAAGGCATCAACAGTTTCATGTCCGTTCGATCAATGAGGAATGGATATTGTTGGTCCATTTCCGATGGCGACCGGCAGCGAAAATTTTTGCTAGTGGCGGTTGATTATTTTTCCAAGTGGGTGGAGGCCGAGCCACTAGCCAAGATCACCGAACAGATGGTCAAAAAATTTATCTGGCAACACATCATCTGTCGGTTCGGCATCCCTCGCCGATTGGTTTCTGACAACGGGCGGCAGTTCACTGGGAAGATGCTAGAGGATTGGTGCAAAAGCTACGGCATCGAGCAACACTTCACGTCCGTGGCTTATCCCCAGAGCAACGGTCAAGCCGAAGTAGCCAATCGGGAAATTCTTCGCATTCTACACACTCGGCTCGACCATTTGGGAGGGAGTTGGGTAGATGAAGTGTCGGGCGTCTTATGGGCCATCCGAACGGCTCCAAAGGAAGGGACGGGCGTCACACCTTTCCACCTGGTGTATGGCGGCGAAGCGGTCATTCCTGTGGAAGTCGGAGTCGAATCCGCTCGGATCCAAAGCTATGATGAGGGCAACGCCGAGCGGAGGAACATGGAGCTGGATCTGGTCGAAGAAGAAAGAGCCAAGGCATCCGTCCGGCTGATGGCGTACCGGCAACGGATGAAGCAAAATTACAACCGCCGCGTAATCCCCAGATCATTCCAGGTCGGCGATCTTGTCTGGAAGAAAGTCAAGCCGGTCGGCGACGTCGGCAAACTGGAGGCATCGTGGGCGGGTCCCTTTAAGGTGATTGAAAAGCTCCGCTCGGGCGCATATTATTTGGAGGATGAAGACGGGCGGCAGCTGGATCGACCATGTATCGAGCTGGATGAAAGGTGCACGAATGTAACTCATTTTTGTGTATATGCTAGTCGCCCGTGTCCTTGTAATGCAGGAAGCGAAATTAATTCAAAGGATGGCCAAGGGTTCCGCCGATCGGCAGTATCGAAGTTAGCCGTAAAGACCGTCGAGCTCCGACGTTAAATATCGAGAGACGAGCCGGCGTCTATAAACGTCCGAGCGGAAGACCGTCGAGCTCCGACGTTAAATATCGAGAGACGAGCCGGCGTCTATAAACGTCCGAGCGGAAGACCGTCGAGCTCGGCGTTAAATATCAAGAGACGGCGGCATCTATAAACGTCCGAAGGAAGACCGCCGAGCTCCGGCGTTAAATATCGAGACGAGCTGCGTTTATAAAGCGTCCAAGCGGAAGACCGCCGAGCTCGACGTTAAATATCGAGACGAGCGGCGTTATAAGCGTCCGGCGGAAGACCGCCGAGTCCGACGTTAAATATCGAGACGAGCGGATATAAATGTCCGAGCGGAAGACCGCAAGCTCCGACGTTAAATATCGAGAGACGAGCCGGCGTCTATAAACGTCGAGCGGAAGACCGCCGAGCTCGACGGCGATATCGAGACGAGCCGACGTCTATAAACGTCCGAAGTGAAGACCGCCGAGCTCACGCAATATCGAGACGAGCCGCTTATAAACGTCCGAGCGAAGACCGCCGAGCTCGACGTTAAATATTGAGAGACGAGCGGCGTTTATAAATGTCCGAGAAGACCGCCGAGCACCGACGCAATATCGAGACGAGCCGCGTCTATAAACGTCCGAAGGAAGACCGCCGAGCTCCGTTAAATATCGAGACGAGCCGACGACTATAAACGTCCAAGCGGAAGACCGCCGAGCTCCGAGGCGTTAAATATCGAGACGAGCCGGCATCTATAAACGCCCGAGCGCAGCACGCCGAGCTCCAAGCGTTAAATATCGAGACGAGTGGCGTTTATAAACGTCCGAAGCGAAGACCGTCGAGCCGAGCGTTAAATATCGAGACGAGCCGGCGTTTATAAACGTCCGGCGAAGACCGCCGAGCCCGACGCAAATATCGAGACGAGCGGTGTCATAAGCGTCCGAAGACCGTCGAGCTCCGACGTTAAATATCGAGAGACGAGCCGGCGTCTATAAACGTCCGAGCGGAAGACCGTCGAACTCCGACGTTAAATATCGAGAGACGAGCCGGCGTCTATAAACGTCCGAGCGGAAGAGCCATCCATGTAATATATTCTAGCGGTAAGAAGTCGATCGACGACAAAGCTCGTTCTTTAAGACCCCTGAGCAGCCGAGCGGCTCGCATAGCAAAATTTGTGGAAAACCCCTTTGAGGTAAGGCACAAAGCAAAAGATGGTTAATTAGAATTAAAGACGTGAGCACGTGAATGAGTGACATTCGCGCGCCGAGCGGCTGCGCAATCGCATGGAGAAAGAAAAAGGTCTTGCCAAAACAAAAATTGCAAGGAAAGATGATCTATTTACGCCAAGCACTGAGCAAACGAAAAAAGTTACAGCAAAAAATAAGTTTGGCCGAGCGGCGAAGATACAAAAAAAAAAGTTGGTAAAAAACCCTCCTCACGCATCAAATTCAAAAAGAGCATCAGGAATGGCGCCCATCACGGTTGCCAGGTCCTCTGATGGGATGGTCAGCTTGGCGGGAAGGTGGCCTTTGGTCTTCAAGTAATCCACAGCCGCCTTAATCGCCTCTTTGAAAGTGAGGGAAATTTTGTCGGTAAATTTCTCTCCGAATTCGTCCGAGCGGACAAACGCCTTCCTCACTTCGTCAGAACGAGCCGACTCCCCGTCCTGATACTCTTTAAGCGTGGCCTGGGCAGCATCATTGGCAGCCTGGAGATCCTTTAAATCCCCTTCGAATTTGAGCAAATCAGCCGAGCGGCTCTCCTTCTCGGTGGTCAGAAGAGCATCCAGATCCTTGATGCGTTGCTCCAGCCCTCTGATCTCCACCTTCATTCGGTCCATATCATCGATGGCCTGGCGCTTCCGAGTGGTCGCCGTCTTGATCTCCTTATCTCGTTGTTTGACCATCGTTTCGAGCCGAACGACCTTGCTCGCCAGATCGGAAGCTCATTTCCGTTCGGCTTCCAGTAATTTTTTGGCCTTCTCTAGAGCGGCCGTCGAGATTGCTAACGACAATCTTCTCCACCCACTTCTACGACCAAAAGTGAACAGGTTAAAAACTTAATTCAAATACACGAACAAAGAAAAAGAGCATACCCCGGTGGCCTGCTGAAGGTTGCTGTCGCCGAGCTGCCCGGGAGTCATCACTTTTATTCGGCGCCGTGCGTCCTCCCAAGCTTGTGCAAGAGGGCCCGTCAAGGTGATCTGCTGCTCGGGGACCACTGGCCGATCAGCAGCAGCCATGTATTCCTCTGAGGGGAGGCGCAGGACAGTTTTAATTAAGTTCTGGCCGCTCGGCTCGCTCTGAGAAGCATCGGCCTTACCAGACGGCCCACCGGTGGACGGGAAACTGATACAAGGCAGTTCTTGAAGGGCCGGACGACGGCACCTCGAGCTTGCCCTCGGAGAGCTATGTGGGGTCGGGGTACTCTAGGAAACCGTCCCGACAACACTGAGCATCCGCGCCCGCCGGGCCGTGGCTCATCAAGTGGAGTTGAGGCGATGCGGATTCCGGTCGTCGGCGCTTCCGAGTGAGTAGCGGAACATCATCGGCCGAACGGCCTCCACCTCGGCTTGGGTAGAAAGTTGCGCCGCCCGCTGCCTCGTCGTGAGGAGGACAGTTGGAGTCCCCTCGCCTAATTCGACGGCCGGATCGGCTGGATCAAGGCCCCGCTCGGCGACCTCTTTGTTCTTCACCGCCTCAATCTGAGCGGCTTTCAATTTGAGCTTCTCGGTCGCCTTAGCACGCCACATAACTTCAGCTGCAGAAACAAAGATTAAATCAATTAGAACAAAAGAAAAAGGAGGGATGAGAATCGCTTACTCATGCTGCAGGCGGATCGGCTGGGGTAGATAGTGCTGGCCAACTAGCCGTTCGGCTGCATGAAGGTATGCCGCGTCACCTCTAAATTTGCCGAGCTCCGGTTGCCTGGCATCGCCGTCTGCCACTTGGTACGAAAAGTTGGCGGCTCGGGAAAACACACATAGAAAAGTGCTCCTTCCAATGTTTGTTGGAGCTCGGCATGTTATCGAAGAAGACGAAACCTATCCTAGACTGGAAAACAAAGGTGCCCCACTCGGCTTGCTTGGGATAAAAAGTAGTGAAAATCTTAAGGTCGAGGGAATGTTGTTCAGTTTAAAAGGACTATCACTCCGCTCAGTACCCTAATGGAGTTAGGGACTACCGGCCGAGCGGAATGCGAAAATAATTGCAGACTTGTAAGAAGAACTTGTGAGGTGGAAAGCGCACCCGACCAAAATTGGTCTCGGAAGAAAAGAACGGTGCCGGGCGGCGGTTCATGTGGCCGATCGGCCGGTGTGGCTAACACTATGTGATGGTCAGGAGGAATATCATAGGTTCGAGTGAGGCGCAAGGCGTCCTCCTCATCGAACCGACTTTCCATGGTCGAATACCAAAGACCAGGAGCATCGCTGGTCGGCTGTGAGGTACTGGTCATGGTATAAGGCTAGGGATGAACGCGTGATAGAAGAAAGGAGAAATAAAGCTAGGAAAGAGTGTGGGATGATAAAAGAGATAGCTAATAGAGAGAAGAAAAGAGAGGCAGCAAGGAAAAGGAAGTCTTACGGGCAAGGGAGATGATCGGAAGAAGCTGAAGGGTCGCCGGAGAGCCGGAACGCAAGGTCGCCGGAGAAGAAAGGAGCAGCGAAACGTCGGGAGGAGATGAGGCCGAAATGCGGCGGAAAGCGGAAGTCGGAGCTTTATAAGGGCGGCCACTATTAATTTCAGCCGTTCGATCCAGGTCGCCGATATCAAGGTCGTCATCTAGCCGCTCATTTCAAACGGTGGCTGTCCCATCGGAAGTGACGCCACCGCCATACGCTGACAAACGCACGATCGCCACGTGTCAGCAGGATACTGGCCGCATTTAATGAGCTCTACCGTCGGGCGCATGATGGGTAGTAGGGAAAGCATCGGACATGGATTCCAAGAGAACACAAGGCACGGACAAGATACCGAACGGATGAGTATCTCTATACCGGCCGGCCTAATCGATGATCATTGCTCACCGGATCGGCAATCGGTCGGTCGGACTTCGCCTCCTCGACTAGAATCGAGGGAAGGCAAGTGATCCGGTAGAGCCCGGGACCCCTAACGAGAGGTCAACGCCCGGAGGTCAAGGAGGGTCAACGCCCCATCGAGGTCAAAGGGCGTGGTTCGTCAAGAAGGTGAGCCGACCGACTCATGAGAAAAGGGCCCGATGCGCCAAGATAAACATCCGATAGTAAAAGGCGCCTTGACAGGATCGTCTGACGCTCAATGAAAGAGTAAATAATGACCGAGCGGAAGGCCTAAGAGAAGGCAGAGTAATGGGTGCGCCCGTGCGCAGAGGAATTAGGGTCGGACGACGCTCTTGATCTAGCCCGGGACGCCCCGCCTGGGTAAATAGACAGAACATCCGCCGCCGTCAAGTCGTATGGCTAAGCCATACCCTAGTCCGACAACGGGTGTCCTGTCCCATCAAGGCGTGATGGGATGGCGTACGGCCGTAAGCTTTCTGACAAACCCATACCGAGGTATGGGCTGCGGACACGTACGTGCCTCGGTGGGCGTGTAGAAGCTCTTTCACCGCTCTATATAAAGAGCCGCAAACTTCGCCGGAGGTACGCGTTCTACAAGCTTTGGAGCTACTTTTTCCACCACTTGCTTACCTGACTTGAGCGTCGGAGGGTCGCCGCCGGGAACCCCTTCCCGGGCCGACTTCTGTGCAGGTTCGCCGGAGTTTCGTGAGACTAGCCGGAGATCTACATCAGCAACCCGGAGAGCGCCACGTGCCCAGCGTCCGTTGATTCAGCATTCGGACAGGATCAATCAATAATACATACATACATTTTAAAAGATCATAACTTTTGATTTAATTTAAATCATAAAACACACAATATATCAAATCAAAGCTCATTCAAAGATCTTTGATTTGATATATTATGCATTTTATGGATCAACCTGAGTCAAAAGTTATGACCTCTTAAATTTAAACATGTAATTATAGCTACTATAACGTGTATGTTGGGTAATTTTGAGAGACTATAATATTTAACTCGTGTTGATCCATGAGACACATGACATATCAAATCGAAAATATTTGAATGAGTTAGATTTGATATATTGTGTATTTTATGATTAAACCTGAATAAAAAGTTATGATCTTTCAAAGTTTATAACATATGTGTTGTTGATCTTAGAAGATCAACAATAAGGTGTTGCTGATATTAGAGTATCAACAACACGTTATAAATTGGAGAGGTCATAACTTTTAATTTGGGTTGAACTATAGGAAGCATAATATAGCAAATCCAAGATTTCTTAATGAACTTCGATTTGATATATTGTGTGTTTTATAATTCAACTTGAATTAAAATTATGACATCTCAAAGTTTACGGTTCAACACATTATTGCTAGTCTTTGTTATTGATCTTCTGAAGAACAACAACACATTGCTACTGATCCTCTAAAGATTAACAATACATTCTTGCTAGTCTTATAAAGATCAAAATATGTACTGAATTGACCCACCATGAGAATATTTCATGGATCGTTATATAAGTATCATAAATATTTTCATAGTGACTATTGATATGAATAGTCCTTAGACCTAAAGTCACTACGGTTCCCTACATAAGGAGTTGTGTACTTTGGTATTAACAAATATCACATGTAGCAAGGTGAACTATAAAGTCGATCACTAGGTATGCAATAAGTTATTCGGAGGGATGTGAGTGATGTATATAAGATCTATCCCTTTCATATGATGCAAATGATATTTGTGGACCCCTTGATTAAGTAAGACTACTAAAATACATGACCATACTCAAATAAGTCAATATAGATATTGAGCTCATTTGGTTAAGTGAGTCTACTTAGAAATTAAGAAACATAAAGATTAATAAGAGGATGACATAGTCTATGCCTCATGGATCAATCTAGATATCAAAGATAGAAGGATTGAATTATACAAGATAATAGACACGAAAAGATTAGATCAGATCTCGACATTCTCGTCGGTTGGGTAGCAATGATGCATTGCTAGATGCCGCTCATTGCTTGTATATCTAAAATGGTTTTAGAAACACTATGAACATTAGAAAATCTATTGGGTCACACACATAGAGAATATGTTGATTTGGAGATAGGTTTATTTTATTTTGACTAAAATACTATGGACTTTAAGATTAGTGGGTTAATCTAAATGAATTCGGATTAGACTCAAATGAATTCGGATTAGACTCATTGGATTAATGAGTTAGACTCATTGGCTTATTGTGTTAATGACTTATTAGATTAATAGTTAATCCAATATATTAACATCCAACTCACTAAAAAGGATTAATGTCCATTAATAGAGATTAATGGAGTATTCATGAAAAGGGAGAGCAAAAGGCAAAAACCTTTTGTATTCATTGGATGAGTACAAAAGTCATTTGCAATGCATTTTTGGAGAAGATCATTTTTTCTAGTCTTCTTCCTCTTCTTCTCTTGGCCGAACACCTTGTTGTTGCTAGTACAATGAAGATTGTTCTTCTCCAAAGACTGAGTTTATACGACAAATGAAAGATGTGTTTGTGTGGATACTGAGGAGGAACGGTCACTCTGGTTGCGCTATTATCTACCGAATCAAAGTTGCTGTCAGGATTATACCGTTCACATAGTAAAAGTAACAACTCAACGAAACATGTATTATGTATTCACTTGGATATCTAGAATGATCTATTTTTCCGCTGTGTATATGTGTTATTTTATGCAAAAGATCCATACAGTAAGAAGTTCAAGTGGTCCTCCTTGGTATGACTTTTGTTTCAGATCCTTTTATTATTCTTAGTATTTTACAAGAAGAGATAAATACTATTCAAATAACAATTAAATAGGTTCTTGTTAATTCATAAGAAAAAGGAATAGAGCGAGATTAATGCTATTATAATTATAAGAATAAATAATCGCTTAGTATTATTGTTCAAATTTAGTATAAGATTATGATGTTTAATTTCAAGACATAATTTATTCCATGACAATGTCATTTGTTTCCATATTATTTTGAAAAGGTAGAACATTTGAATTACGATAATAAAATATAAAGATAAAAACTAGAGCTGAACAATCAATATATTGTTAATGAAACTTTTGCATATGTTAAGAAAATCAATTCAATCCAAGTAATTAGTTACAAAGACAAAGTTTTGATACTAAAATATTTGATCAAAATGACAAAAAAAAGTCCAACAAACCAATCGTTATGTGAAAAAGATTAGGTCAACTTAAAACTATAGTCTTGGAACAAATCAGTCAGGAGGTCATTTATAATTTTCAGTCCACCTTAAGAGAATCATAAAATAAATAATCAAAGTTATTTGCAATGAAATCCAAGATTTAATTAGACAAGAACACCGAAGTATAACCATCTCATTCATTTCCTCACTTGGATGGCGCAACGGTGGGGTAAAGGGGCATTAGGGTGGTGGGGGCCAAAGTTTAAATTTTTGACTCGTGTCGAGGTTTCGGTTCTGGACCGGAACGATACGGTTTCGGTATCATATCGTGCAGTGCCGATATAGTTTCGATATTTTCTAAATATAAAATATATTAGTTAAAAAATAAAATATTTAACATAAATATTTAAAAAATAAACAATATAAAAAATAATTAAAAAAGGGAAAAGATATGGAAATAGATAAATAAATAAATAAAAATTTTATTATAATTTTTAAATAAAAATAAATGGAATATAAAATTAATTAAATAATTTTTTTAGAGTTTAATAAAACCTTTTTGATTATCTCCATCATAGCTAGGAGTTGATTAAAATAATTAACCTAAATTTAATTAAAAAAATTTGAAATCTGACACCTCTCGCGAGCTCACGCGACTTCGGCGCTGCCGTAGGGTTGCACGACCCCTCAATCATGGCTGCAGGTCTGGTGTCGAGGAAGTGCCGACTGCCGAGCGGAACGAGATGTTTCGCCTATTTCGACCGTCTTGGCACGACACTTTAAACTATGATAAGGACAACGAAGAGGATTGACTGTTGCATCTCCAACTCATTTAGCTACTGCTCATGGTCCATCTCGATGATAAGGGGAACTACGAGGATGAGTATAAAATGGTGTCAGCAATTCACGTATCTTTTTCGATGCTATGAAGGTACTTCTTGGTCACGGTGGCCGCCTCAACAGCGACGACCCTATCTCGTGTGACAATCGTAGATTCCTAAACGAAGCTCAACAAGTTAAAGAGCAAGCCATAAGTCCGCTCTGTAAGTGAATGCTTCGGCGGAGACGAAAGAGGAGATTATATTTTTTTTTTTGAGAAAAATAAAATAGTTCGGAGTTTTTTTTTCAAAATAATAGTAAAAAGAAAAATAAGGTATTATATTCAAGAAAATGAGAAAGGATATGTGATTTAGTTAATTCTAAAACGAATATACTTTTTGGTAATATATAAAACTAGCTATGTTATTTGGAAATCACCGAAATTATAATTATAAAACTACTTATTATTGTTCTTATTGTTTCTTTTATATTTGCTATGGTTTTTTCCCCCAACAATTTACTCTTTAATAATTAATGTCATTGTTATTAAAAAAAAAATCAGAAAGATGATGTCATATTGTATTTTTTAACTTTTGGGAAGATTATTTTTTATTTGAGAACAAATTTCGTTTTATAGTTTGGGGGAAATACTATAATTTTGGATTAATGGTCACGATCAAGCCGATCAGATGTGATCCAACGGACCCAAATTCATGATTTCGACCGGATGACTCGCAAGTCGTAGTCCGATGGAGGAAAATGAGCCGGTTGGTCAAACCCGGCGCCTTTTATGATTTGCGTGCGTCGTCACGGCGATCTCGGACCTGCTGGCCAAAACCGCCTGCCTTCCGCATCCTCTAACCGGCGTCGTGGGTTCCGGTGACAGGCGATGAGCGACAACCAGGTCTAGGCGGTGCTGGTGGAGTTGAGCTTCGATGGACACGACGTGCTCGATCCGGATAGCTTCGAGTGGCTTTTTGTTGATAAATGATTTAAAATTAACAATTGAGTTAGTGGATTGATGATGTGGCAATGAGTGGTAGCAGTGGTAGTAATGAGGTAGAGTAGTTGAGTTAGTGGAGTGAATTGTAGAGTTAGTGGGTTGTAATGAGTTATATAGGTAGCTTATAAATAGACTATATGTTTTATGATTTAATTGAAGTGTGAAATATTATTGTGTTCCACTTGTCCATTTTGTCCTCTTATCCTCCCAATTTTCTCTAACAGTGGTATCAGAGCGCCGAGTTTCATGTGTCCTAGTTTACTCGCAATGGCAATCAACGGAGTTTCTCAACCCCATTTTCAAAGGAGAGTGCTACGAATTTTGGAGTATCAAAATGAAGACTCTATTTAGATCTCAAGATCTTTGGGATTTAGTAGAGAAAGACTTTGACGACGAGGATGCCGATGAAGGTTAATTGAAGGAGAATAGAAAGAAAGATTCAAAAGTAGTATTCATTCTTCAACAAACAGTACATGAGACTATTTTCTCAAGAATTGCAACTGCCTTATTTTCCAAAGAAGCATGGAAAATATTACAGAAAGAATTCCAAGGCTCCTCCAAGGTGATAGCAGTGAAACTCTAGACTCTTAGAAGTGAGTTTGAGGCCTTACTTATGAAGGCTAATGAAACTTTACCAGACTTTTTATCTAGAGTAATTTCGATCATCAGTCAAATGAGATCTTATGAAGAAAAGATCACTGATGCAATTATTGTTTTGAAAGTTTTACGAAGTTTGACTCCTAAATATAATTACATAGTAACTGCGATCGAGGAGGCAAAAGACCTTTCAATTTTATCTTTTGATAAACTAATGAGTTCTTTACAAACTCATGAGGCAATGCGAAATAGATCTGCTGAGAAGAATGAAGAAAAGATATTTCATGTCACGCCCCAGAGGAGTCCCTGTCCGAGAAAATTTCAGCAGCATCTCCCCTGTACGGTGGACAATCTGAAACTTTTCTACATCTCACAAATACCTCAGCCACAGGCGGCTGGAATAATAACAATAAAATAAAACATCACCACGCAGTTATATATAATCTATTCAGCCTCTGGCTGTCACAACCACGCAGTTAAGATAATCAAACAGTAAAATAATACTCTGACTCGAAATCCACCCTACTCCACTACACTCGTAAAACTCAAATCCGACGAACTCACCTCTTCTGCCGTCCAGGCAGGCATGTAGTAGAATAAAAACCAAATCCAAATCCATCGATATAATAAAATCTATATCATGTCCATAAGCAAATAAATCCAGAACATAACAAGTGCAAACAGTCTAGAACAGAAAAGGAAACCAAACGAAAAACCAATCACATCCTCGAGGTCTGCAGGGACCAGCAACTGGAACTCTCTCCTGACAGCATCAACCTGAAAACATCAACGGAGGCGGGGTGAGTCCAACACTCAGCCGGTACAATTGATATGCAAAGTAAAGAAATAACACCTAGCACTAATCATGCGTACAATCTCCTGATAAAGATAAAGGTAACTACAAAGCCAAGAAGGCGAGAGAATCATACTAACCGGGACCGGTATAAGGACAAGCGGTCAAAAAGGTATAGAAGACCCGTGCATGTCAATCAAGGTATCCAAGCAATGTGCAGCATATAAGTGCAACAAACACAAACACAAGCAGTAAATGCATCATGCATATGATGCCAATGTCATGGTCACCCCGACGCCAGTAAGCCGACTCACAACAACGGTGGGACCGAGTGGGTAGGGTTGTGACAACCGTGCACTCGACAACACTACTCTTGATGAGTGATCGAGTGGATCTTGTCGGAGTACATCGTACTCCTACCCCAAATCATAAATGGGGGCGCAATGCTCTCAACTCACTGTGACGGGAGGAATCTCTAACGTGCTGGCTGCGTCACACTACCCACAGGCGGATCAGCGGAGCAGGAAGAGTCAAACCGCGTTACCACCAGCGATCTCGCTACCCAGCGTCTGGCGCACAACGAGCGGATGATGGCGGCAATGTGCTCGACAATAATGGAGCAATCTATCGCACGGCATGCGATCATGCAAATGGTGCATGTCACTAAGCATGGTAATATACTAATCCAACCTCTGGACATATCATAATGTGCACCAAACGAATGAATCATATCAAGATATACTGATCAATAAGGTATCAAACCTAGGTCCTGAACATGTGAAGCGTGGTTATATCACTACCCATGAGCATGATAGATCAGGTACAAGACCAATACGAGATGCAATCAAACAATCAATCAAACAGGTAACATGTATTGGGCAGTGATTAACCGAAATAAATAGGAAACACAATTAATGCAACATATTATTTTCATTACTAAGCATATCAAAGACAAATAGTCAAAAGTACCCGCCTCCAATCGAAAAGGATCGTATCCAAAACAGATCCCCCGTCAAGACACCGTCTCGAATCAATATCCTGTAATAAATCGTACAGTTTGGCTAAGTTTAATTATAACTAAAATAGCTAAACCAAACTATTTTCTTCAAGAACCCCAATTGAATTTAACTAAAAATCAATTAGGATTAGTTCCATTAACCCTAACCATTCTACTATTCGATTTCATTAAAACCTACACATGAATCCAACTCTCTACTTCTTACCTCAATTCTTCTTCAGCCGTTCTGTAATGGCAACATAATCAATCAGTAATGAGATGACTGGAATTGAGGAAACCCCAATCTGCAAACCCAGTCAGAACCAATCAACAACAGCACTGATGTTTCAAACCACAATAGAAACCCTAGGGAGGAAAAGGGAGAACCTCGGATCAGCAATGAAAACCAGGGCACAATAAACAACAAATCAGATTGGTAGCGCCGAGGAGATGGGTGTCGCGGCTGAGGCTAGGGCACAGCTCTGCTCGACGATCGGAGGGAAAGCTCTAGGGCCGAGGAAGGCCGGCGGCAGCGCTGCTCCGGGCGGAGGGAGAGGCGATCGGCGCTGTGCCAAGACACGGCAGAGAGGAAGAAGGGCACAGAGAAGTCGGACTTGGGAGAAAGGAGGAAGATGACCGGCGCTGCTCTGTGTGTCGCCGACGGCAGTGGCTCGGCGTCGGGTGGCTAGGGCAAGCAGAGGAGAGGAGTTTGGCTCGGGCAGGCGGTCGGGCGGCGGTGCTAGGGCTCCGGCAGAGGAGAGGAGGAAAGGGAGAAGAAGTGGCCGGCGTTTTTGTGCTCTCGGAGAGGAGGAATCCGCCGGCCGGCGGTTAGGGCAGAGAGGAGGAAAATCGGCGGCGTCGGGGAGAAGGGCTCGGGCTCGCGGAAGAGGAAAAGAAACGGAGGAAATAAAAATAAGGAAAAAGAAAAAGAAAAGGAAAAGAAAAAATAAAACTTTGCCTCATTTAAATAGGATAGTCTAAACAGACTTTTCCGGACCCCGTTTTTATCCCCGTGAACTTATCCGTACGAGCTCCGAAAAATTCGAGAAATTTCAAAATTCAAAAATTCCCTTAATCATATTCGCCTATTTCGGTATTTACATTCTCCCCACTTATAAAAATTTGGTCCCCAAATTTCGTTATCTACCATCGGAAATACTAACAATACAGTATAAATCTTTGAGCGGTAACTAAATCACATACCTCAAGTGAAAAGATGGGGATATCGAGCTCCGATAGTATCCTCGAGCTCCCAAGTAGCCTCCTCGTCCGAATGATGTTGCCATCCGACTTTAACCAGTAGGATGGTCTTATTCCATAACCGGCGCTCCTTCCGGTCAGAATCCGTCTGGAACCTCCTCATAGGTAATGTCAGTTGAGCTGGGCAGGATATCTCGCCCGGACATGCGTCGGATCGGTACATATCTCCTCGGCATGGATACATGAAATACATCGTGCACGCCTGGCAGGGACGGCAGTCGGTAAGCTACCGCTCCGATCCTCTCCAAGATCTCGAAGGGACCAATGTACCGCGGAGCTAGCTTACCTCGAGGCCAAATCTCTTCACCCCTTTCGTGGGTGAAACTCGCAGAAATACATGGTCACCAGAGAACTCTAGTGGTCTGCGTCTCCGATCAACGTAACTCTTGGCGGTCTGCGCCTCGCCATCCTCCGTCGATAGTGCGGACCAACTCGCATCCTGCTGAACTCTACGAGGTCCCAACAACTGAGCCTCCCAACCTCATCCCAAAGGACGGGTGTCCGACAAGGTCTACCATACAACGCCTCAAGCGGTGCCATCTGGATAGCCGAATGGAAGCGTTGTTGTAGGCAAACTCTACCAACGACAGATGGTCCTCCCAACCGCCTCGAAATCCATAACACATGACCTCGTGGTCCTCTAAAGTGAATGGTCCGCTCCGCCCATCTGCTGGATGGAAAGGCATCTTGAAAGCAGATGTGTGCCCAAACTGCTGCGAGACTCTGCTAGAAAGCAGAGGCGTGAACCGTGGATCTCTATCCGAAATGATACTCAATGGAACACCATGTAGTCGATAATCTCTCGGCAATACAAATCTGCTAATCGATCGAGGGATCAGTCCTCCGAATCGCTAAAAATGCGCGGATTTGGTTAATCGATCAACGATTACCCAAATCACGTCATGGCCTCGTCGTGTCCTCGGCAACCCTACCACAAAGTCCATAGTAATGTGATCCCACTTCCACTCGGGAATAGGAATCCATTGAAGTAACCCTGCAGGTCTCCGGTGTTCAGCCTTCACCTGTTGACAAACAAGACATCTAGCTACGAAATCGCGATGTCTTTCTTCATACCGTTCCACCAATAGGAACGTCTCAAGTCTCGATACATCGGGTCCCTCTGGATGGATCGAAATCGAAGCAGTGTGCCTCTGAAGTAGCTCTGTAAGACCGGATGAGGCGAGTGCGCATAATCGCCTCGGAAGAATATAATACCCTCCTCATCTGTAAACTCGGTCTAATGCCGGAAGCTATCATCGCTAATAAGCGCAAATGCCGATCAGCGGCTGTGCCTCTGGATCCTCGTCGATCGGCGGTGAGCAACCATGGTAACGAGAATACCCTGCTCTGCCGGTCCCCCTCAAGATCTAACTCCGAGAAACTCTGAATCAAGTCCGTGATGAAGTCCGGGGCAAGCCAAAGTCCCTCTGGACTTCTAGAAGTGCATCTGCAACCACATTAGCTTTCCCGGGTGGTAGCTAATCGTAATCCTTCGAGAACTCCATCCATCTCCTCTGTTAAGCTCCTTCTCGGTGAAAATATATTTGAGACTCTTATGATCGTGAGAATCTCAAATGTGATCCAGTATAAATGATGACGCCAAAGCTTGAGCAAAGATGATGGCGGCTAACTCCAAGTCATGCTGGGTAGTTCTTCTCATGCTCCTTGATTTGTCGAGAAGCATAAGAGACTACTCTGCGTCTGCATCGAGCAGCGCCCAAACCACAGCAGACGCTCGGTGTAAGTACAAACCCATCCTCTCCGGAAGGTAGAACCAAGCCGACACTAATCTCCGCTTCAGCTCCGAAAGCTGGTCTCGCAATCCTCGGACCACTGAACTTCACGCCTTTAGACGTGTCGGTGGCATAGTAATACGCGAGAAGCCCTCGACAAAGCGTCGGTAATATCCGCCAATCGAGCTGCGGATCTCTCGATCGGCTGCTCCCAACCGGTGACAGCCTCGATCTTCCGAGGATCAAATACCTCGCTAGAAACCACGTGTCGAAACAGCGAGGATAGCGGAATGCACACTTTGAACTTCGTCGATGTCGTCGAAGAATCTCTAAGACTGTGCGAAGATGTCGTGCATGCTCCTCCTCGGGCGAGTAGACCAATATGTCATCAATAAGCGATAACAACCGATCGGATACTCCGGAAAGATCGGTTCATCAAGTCCATAACACATTTGGAGCATTGGTAAGCCAAATGACATTACAAAACTCATAATGACCGATACAGTACGGAAGTCGCTCGGATATCGTAATCTCGACTCTCGGTGATGATATCGGATCGCATCAATCTTAGAATACTTGAAGTACCTCGGCTGATCAAACAAATCCTCAATCCGTGGTAATGGATATTAATTTCTGATCACTGCATTCACTGTTTGTAGTCAATACATAACCTTATGGTGCCGTCTTTCTTCTTGACAAATAGAGGAGAACCCATGGTGAAACACTAGGCGAATGAATCCCGCCTAAAAGCTCACGAGTTGAACCTTCACTCGTTCAACTCTTTTGGTGCCATACGATACGGAGCTTTCGATGTCGGCGGTTCTGGAATCGGCTCAATAGCGAACTCCAGCGGCCTTCTAGGAGGCAAACTGGCAGCTCCTGAAATACATCGAGTATTCCGGACAAGGCGTCGGAGAGTTGCGAACTACTCATCCTCGATCTTGATCAGCGACAACAAAACCATGGCGGTGTGAGACAACGACCTGCGCTGATCGCTGAAATAATCGAAATGTCGTCCTCTGATGCCAATGAAACTCCACGAGGGTTGGTTCGGAGGCCGGAAGGTGACCACCCTCATCGGCAATCAACGGTAGCATGATACACTGACCAATCCATGCCAAGAATGACATCAAACTCGACCATCTCCAATACTAGAAGATCTACAGTAAGTATCATGTTGCCAAAGTCTAACGGGCAACCTCGATCTCTGGGTGGCGTCTAAAGTATCACCGCACGGTAGGGGAGACATCAATCGCCGCAACCTAACGAGGTAATCTACCAATCTCCGCGTAAAAGTCGGGATATAAAAGAGTCGAACTACCGATGTCAATCAAAATATTAGCGATAAATGCATAAATGGAAATCGTACCATGGAAAGCGGATCCATCGGCCCGCCGAGCATCCTCTCTGGTAATAGCATGAACACACCGGTCTACGGAGGAGGAGGTGGTAATCTTTGGGTGAAGCCTCTTGGACTATGTGCCAAATAAGGCGAGAGGATGGTGATCTTGTCATTTGGTGGAACTAAAGTCTTACGGTGATAATAAGGTCTGGAGCAAAACTCAGGGTGCTACGGAAGAACTGGAGTACTCCTGTCCAAGCATGCCAAATGCTTGCGAGGGCTGCTCCTGTGTTGTGAAGATTGGGCTTCGCCCTCCTCGATATGCCACTAGTGACTATTGTCCCTCGACTGACCCTCCGGGCCGTGTCTTGAGCCTTGGTGACAATCTCGGCTCTGGTGCCCGGCAGTTTGCAATAAAAGCCCAGAGAGCAAGCTGGGGTGAGGTGATCTCTGGATCCACATCGAAATAATGAGTATCAGGAAGGTGGTTGCTGAGTTCTGTTGAAGCAGGGCGTCTGAAAGACCGCATACGATTTAAGGCCTCGAGGCCCTAAGAACTCGACTGACTGCGACTACTCGAGGCATCTGCGAGTCTGCTGGACGCCCGATGTCGACCGTATGCTTTCTTTTCTGTCCGGATATCTTGTCTGCGAGCTAACTCTATCATCAAAGCTCGATTCAATGCATCGAGTAAGATGTAATCCCTAATCCAGCAAGCTGTACATGCAGATAACCATCCAATCCATAAAGCATCGTCGAGTTACATCCTCAACTAACTCGACAAAACTGAGCCAACCGAGGAATTACAGATTATACTCGGTCCTTTGGCGGTTATTACGCCTCGGACTCATAAAATCTCGTGAGACATCTTATAGACGATGGAAAAAACGGCTCAAAGCCTCTAACACAGTCCATGTGACGTTGCGCCACCAATAATAGCCGAGTAACCCAGGTATTAGCTTCATCCGTAAATGATAGGCGGACTGCTTTCTCCCACTCGGAGCAAACCATATAGAAGAAAGTCTGCTCCGTAGTCTCTATCCATGACAGAGCCATACCGGATCGAGATCTCCGCGGAAAAGAGTGAAGCGAGTCTTCATCGACTCACCGGCCAGTCTGGAATCCTAGCTCGTCTGTGTGATATCGATGATCCGTGTCGGACTACGGAGCTCTTGGAGTGATACTACGGGTGGTACCGCGGAATAGACCGGAGGAACTCCGGTCTTCTTTGTATATCTGGGGCATAAAGCGGTGGTACCGCCTGGGGACAAAAGTGGTGGCGGTGGAGTACAGTGAGGTAATGGTACGGATATGGTCATTCTTGCCATCAGGAGTGCAGTGCCAGCAGTATAGGATACAGTAGATCCAGTGGTGGTGGCACCTGAATCTGGTAGTAAGCTCGAGCGGATGTCGGGTACAATGGTACCCAGTGGTCGTAAGCGGGATAGGCGTGGACACCGTCGGTGTGGCCAAAGTAGATATCTCTACAGGAGCTATCGGGATTTGAGAGCCCGATGCTCCCGCTGTCCCCTGACTGACAGGCTCACTAGCAGTGGGCATCTCGCATATCGAGATCCGTGGTCCTCGCGTGGTCGTCGGCCACGCGTCTCGCGAATCTGAGTAGATCGTCTCATATCATTAAATTAAATTACGATATCAATACCAATATAACAAACATCAAATAACAACATACCTATTTGCTGTCTGAGATGTTCGTCACTGTCCAGTCCCCAATTTGACCTCAAAATTCCGAACGAGAAACCGAAACAATCCAATCAAAACACAACCATATCGAAAATCCGATAATGCCCGGTTTGACTCGCAAACCCAGCTAACCCAAATATCCGGAATACCAACAATGTCGATAAATCGAGCAAAAGTATCAGAAATCCGCTCGATACCAAATAAATTGGTATCGGATAAATTCGAAAATCCAAAATACGAAACAAAGATCGTAAAACCTGCTCCGATACCACTAAATTGTCACGCCCGAGAGGAGTCCCTGTCCGAGAAAATTTGGCAGCATCTCGTGGACAATCGAAACTTTCTACATCTCACAAATACCTCATCCAACTGGAATAATAACAATAAAATAAAACATCACCACGATTATATATAATCTATTGACCGTCACAACCACGATTAAGATAATCAAACAAAGAAATAATACTGACTCGAAATCCACCATACTCCACTACACTCGTAAAACTCAAATCACAACGAACTCACCCCATCCAGGCAGGCATGTAATAGAATAAAACCAAATCCAAATCCATCGATATAATAAAATCTATATCATGTCCATAAGCAAATAAATCCGAACATAACAAGTGCAAACAGTCTAGAATAGAAAAGGAAACCAAACGAAAAACCAATCACATCCTCGAGGTCTGCAGGGACCACAGCATCAACCTGAAAATATCAACAATGGAGGCGGGGTGAGTCCAACACTCAGCGGTACAATTGATATGCAAAGTAAAGAAATAACACCTAGCACTAATCATGCGTACGTCTCCGATAAAGATAAAGGTAACTACAAACCGAAGAAGACAGAGAGAATCTTAAACAGGACCGGTATAAGGACAACAGTCCGAAGGTATAGAAGACCATATGCATGTCAATCAAGGTATCCAAGCAATGTGCGACATATAAGTGCAACAAACACAAACACAAACACGAATGCATCATGCATGATGCAATGTCATGGTCACCCACGCGCGGTCGCGACTCAACGGGGGACCAAGTGGGTAGGGTGACAACAGTGCACTCGGAACACTACTCTTGATGAGTGATCGAGTGGACGGATCTTGTCGGATACATACGTACTCTACCCCAAATCATAAATGGGGGAGCGCAATTCAACTCCCGGTACGCTATGACGGGGAGGAATCTCTAACGTGCTACACGCTGCGTCACACTACCCCTGAGCGGATCAACGGAGCACCGGAAGAGTCAAACTGATGTGCTACCACGCTGTATCTCGCTACCCATGAGCGTCACAACGGAGCACCGAACAGTGATGAAACTGGCAATGTGCTCGACAATAATGGAGCAATCTATCGCACAGCATGCGATCATGCAAATGGTGCATGTCACTAAGCATGGTAATATACTAATCCAACCTCTGGACATATCATAATGTGCACCAAAGCGAATGAATCATATCAAGATATACTGATCATATAAGGTATCAAACCTAGGTCCTGAACATGTGAAGCGTGGTTATATCACTACCCATGAGCATGATAGATCGGTACAAGACCAATACGAGATGCAATCAAACAATCAATCAAACAGGTAACATGTATTGGGCAGTGATTAACCGAAATAAATAGGAAACACAATTAATGCAACATATTATTTTCATTACTAAGCATATCAAAGACAAATAGTCAAAAGTACCCGCCTCCAATCGAAAAGGATCGTATCCAAAACAGATCCCCCGTCAAGACACCGTCTCGAATCAATATCCTGTAATAAATCATACAGTTTGGCTAAGTTTAATTATAACTAAAATAGCTAAACCAAACTATTTTCTTCAGGAACCCCAATTGAATTTAACTAAAAATCAATTAGGATTAGTTCCATTAACCCTAACCATTCTACTATTCGATTTCATTAAAACCTACACATGAATCCAACTCTCTACTTCTTACCTCAATTCTTCTTCAGCCGTTCTGTAATGGCAACAGAACCAATCAGTAATGAGATGACTGGAATTGAGGAAACCCCAATCTGCAAACCCGGTCAGAACCAATCAACAACAGCACTGATGTTTCAAACCACAATAGAAACCCTAGGGAGGAAAAGGGAGAACCTCGGATCAGCAATGAAAACCAGGGCACAATGAACAACAAATCAGATTGGTAGCGCCGAGGAGATGGGTGTCGCGGCTGAGGCTAGGGCACAGCTCTGCTCGACGATCGGAGGGAAAGCTCTAGGGCTGAGGAAGGCCGGCGGCAGCGCTGCTCCGGGCGGAGGGAGAGGCGATCGGCGCTGTGCCAAGACACGGCAGAGAGGAAGAAGGGCACAGAGAAGTCGGACTTGGGAGAAAGGAGGAAGATGACCGGCGCTGCTCTGTGTGTCGCCGACGGCAGTGGCTCGGCGTCGGGTGGCTAGGGCAAGCAGAGGAGAGGAGTTTGGCTCGGGCAGGCGGACGGGCGGCGGTTCGGAGAGGAGGAATCCGCCGGCCGGCGGTTAGGGCAGAGAGGAGGAAAATCGGCGGCGTCGGGGAGAAGGGCTCGGGCTCGCGGAAGAGGAAAAGAAACGGAGGAATAAAAATAAGGAAAAAGAAAAAGAAAAGGAAAAGAAAAATAAAACTTTTCCTCATTTAAATAGGATAGTCTAAACAGGCTTTTCCGGGCCCCGTTTTTATCCCCGTGAACTTATCCGTACGAGCTCCGAAAAATTCCCGAAAAATTTCCAAAAATTCCCTTAATCATATTCGCCTATTTCCGGTATTTTACATTTCAGGCTTCTTAAGTGAAGGGGGAGATAGAAAAAAAGGAAGACTTTGCTGACAGAGGTCGTGGAAGAGGAGGTTTTCGTGGTAGAGGACATGGTAGAGGAAGAAATCATTTTAATGGAGAAGAGAAGCAATTTAATGGGGATAAAAAATGGAATAAAAATTTCATTCAGTGTTATGACTGCAAAAGATTTGGATATATAAAGGTAAATTGCAAAAATGGTTCACAAGCAAACTATGTGAAAGAAGAAAATGAGGAAAGTAAGTTATTTATGATTCATTCTCATTCTAACGAAGTTCAAAATGATATTTGGTTTTTGGATAGTGGATGTTCAAATCACATGACTGGCAATAAGTCATTATTTAAAAGCTTGATGAATCACAGAAGATGCTAGTAAGACTTGGAGATAATAAGCAGATACAAGGCAAAGGCAAAGGTACAATTGTCGTGGAGACTAACGATGGTAAAGTAAAATTGCTTTACAATATCTATTTTGTTCCTAGTTTGGCACATAGTTTGTTAAGTGTTGGGCAATTGATGATGGGTGGCTATGTGATTGTATTTGATAACAGAGCTTGTGTTATTTCTGACAAAGATTCTGGAAATTCTATTGTTAGCGTGCAAATGAAAGAAAATAAGATGTTTCCACTGAAGATCTCTAATGTAGGAAATCAAACTTTTATTGCTAGCGAAGATAATGAATCCAAGATATGACACTTGAGATATGGGCATCTCAACATCAAAGGCATGCAACTTTTAAATCAGAAAGGTATGTGTTGTGCGCAAAGGATGTCCACATATCTCCACAATGACATGATATTGTCCACTTTAGGCTTAGACCCTCATGACTTTGCTCTTGGGCTCTCCCCAAAAGGCCTCATGTCAATGGAGATATCATACATCCTTTTAAACCCATGCTCTTTACCAAATCTTTCCAATACGAGATTTTGATTGAACCCCAATAATCCTCCCCTCAAACGAAGGACCATAATTACTCTCATGGTCTGAGCCTCCCCACGAGCATCTGGTCACCCTGACTTGCTCTGTGCCTCCTCGCAAGCATCCGCACCCGGTCACCATGACCTACTTGGGGCTTCCCTACGAGCATCTGGTCACCCTGACCTACTCGTCTCCCTGCAAGTATCCGATCACCTTGACATGCTCCGGGCCTCTTTGCGAGCATCTGGTCACCCTAACCTACCCATCTCCCTGCAAGTATCCAGTCACCTTGACCTGCTCCAGGCCTCCCCGTAAGCATCAGTCATCCTGACCTGCTCTAGGCCCCCACGAGTATTTGGTCACCCTAACCTGCTTCGGGTCTTTCCCACAAGCATCCGGTCATCCTGATCTACTCTAAGCCTCCCCACGAGCATTCGGTCACCTTGACCTGCTTTATGCCTCCCTGCGAGCATCTGGTCACCCTGACCTACTCACCTTCCCACAAGTATCTGGTCACCTTGACCTGCTCCGGGCTTCCCTGCAAGCATCCAGTCATCCTGACCTATTCCAGGCCTCCCCGCAAGTATCTGGTCACCCTGACCTGCTTCGGGGCTTTTCCCACAAGCATCCGGTCATCCTGACTTGCTTCAAGGCCTTTTCCACAAGCATCCGGTCATCCTGACCTGCTTCGGGGTCTCCTTACGAGCATCCGGTCAACCTGACTTACCCCGGACCTACCCTTAATTTCATTCAAGGCCACCCCACATTGCATCTAGTCTAGACCATAGCTCTGATACCATTTGTTGTGCCCAAAGAATGTTCACATATATCCAAAATGACATGATATTGTCCACTTTTGACCTAGGCTCTCATAACTTTGCTCTTAGGCTCTCCCCAAAAGGTCTCATGCCAATGGAGATATCATGCATCCTTTTGAACCCATGATCTTTACCAAATCTTTCTAATATGGGACTTTGATTGAACCACAATAGTATGGTTTTTGGATTACCTAAAATTAGTTCTCTTGGTTTATGCGAAGGATGTATTTATGGAAAACAAACAAGGAAGTCTTTTCTAAGCGGACAATCATAGAGAGCTTCAGAATGTCTTGAGCTAATTTATGCTGATTTATGTGGTCCTATGAGAACTACATCATTTGGTGGAAGTAAATATTTTTTAATGTTTACTGATGATTTTAGTCGTATGAGTTAGGTATATTTTCTAGCAGACAAGTCAGAGACTTTTAAAAGTTTTAGAAAATTCAAGGCACTTATGGAAAATCAGAATGGTACTTTTATAAAGACTCTTTGTACATATCGAGGAGGTGAGTTCTTATATAAAGAATTTAGTAAATTTTATGAAGAACATGACATTCATAGGGAATTAATGACGCCTTATACACCGGAGCAAAATGGTGTCATCGAACGAAAAAATCGAACCGTTGTAGAAATGGCTAAAAGTTTGCTGAATATAATAGGACTTCCAAATATTTTCTGGGCTGAAGTAGTGGCCACATAAGTTTACTTGCTGAATATTTCTCCAACAAGGGCTATTTTAAATCAAATTCCATATAAAGCATGACGGGGTAAAAAACCATCAGTAAATCACTTAAGAATTTTTGGTTGTATTGCATATGCTTTGATTAACTCTCAATTTCATCATAAACTTGAGAAGAAATCTGAAAAATGCATATTTGTTGGATATTGCAATCAATCAAAAGAATATTGGTTGTATAATCCTCTTACCGAAAAATTAATTATAAGGAGAGATGTAAATTTTGATGAAAATTCAAGGTAGAATTGGAATACACAAGGTGAAGAGACTCAAATTCACATCCCAATGGAGAACAACACTCCAACAATAGAAGGTGTTGAATCATCTCCTTTGGGATCACCAACTCCCTCACCATCAAATTTAAGAAATAACAGTTCATCCTCCTTACAAGAATCTTCTAATGAAGCACCTCCAGCAAAGGTTAGATTTTTAAGAGAAATATATGAGTCAAGTCAATTTGCTCTTTTTGTTACAGATCCTATAACCTTTGAAGAAGCAGTAACAAAAGAGGAATGGAGGAATGCAATGAAAGGAGAGTTAATTGCAATCCATAAAAATAAAACATGGGAGATGGTAGATCTACCCGAAGGCAAGAATGTGATTGGTCTCAAGTGGGTGTTTAAAACAAAATATCATGTCGATGGAATCATTCAGAAACACAAAGCTCGACTTGTTGCAAAAGGGTATTCGCAACAACAACGTATTGATTTCGAAGAAACTTTTTCTCCAGTTGCTAGATTTGAAACTGTGAGAATTATCCTAGCATTAGCTGCACAATTGCATTGTCATGTTTATCAATTTGATGTTAAATCTGCATTTCTGAATGACGATTTGCAAGAAAAAGTTTATGTAGATCAACCAAAAGGTTTTATAATTGAAGGCAAAGAGACGAAGGTGTACAAATTGAAAAAGGTACTTTATGGGTTAAAATAAGCCCCACGGGTATGGTATAGCAAGATTGATGGCTATTTTTGACAACATGGTTTTACAAGAAATGAAAATGAAGCTACTCTTTATGTGAAAAAATAAGGTAGAGATGATTATATTATTGTGTGCCTTTATATAATTTATATGAGTTCTTCTGATTCTCTATTGGCCGATTTTAAATCTAATATGATGAAGAGGTTTGAGATGTCATATATGGGAATATTACATTATTTTCTTGGTCTTGAAGTAAAGCAAGGAGTTGATGGGAGTTTTATCTCACAAAGAAAATATGAGATAGATCTTATGAAAAGGTTTAGCTTATTCAATTGCAATCCAGCTACTACACCTATGAATATAAATGAGAAATTACAACTGGAAGATGGTTCAGAAAAAGCTAATGCAAGAAATTTCAGAAGTTTGGTTGGATGTTTAATTTATCTAACTCATACTAGACCAGATATTTCTTTTTCTATTGGTGTAATTTCCAGGTTTATGCAAAATCCTATGAAGCATCATCTTGGAGCAACTAAAAGGATTTTACGCTATGTTGCTGGAAACCGTGGATTATGGAATTTATTATACTAAAGTTTCAAAATTTGATCTTTGCGGGTTCACTGATAGTGATTGGGCAAGTTCAGTGGATGATCAAAAGAGCACCTCAGCTAGTGTTGTTAATATTGGATCAGGATCAATTTCATGGAGTTTAAAGAAACAAGCTACTACAGCCTTATCGTCTTTAGAAGAAGAATATGTAGTAGCAACTTCAGCAGCATGTCAAGCAATTTGGGCTAGAAGATTACTTGTAGATCTTCACCAACAAAATGATGAAACTACTAAAGAAATTAGTTACAAATAAAGAAATTATGTTGGAGCACTACAACACACATGAACAAGTGGTGGATATCTTGACGAAGTCACTTCCAAGAGAGAAGTTTATTTATTTTAGATCATGTCTTGGTATTAGTAATTTTGAATCAATGGGGAGTGTTGATAAATGACTCAAAATTAACAATTGAGTTAGTGGATTGATGAGATGACAATAAGTGGTAGTAGTGGGGTAGAGTAGTCGAGTTAGTGGGGTGAATTGTGGAGTTAGTGGGTTGTAATGAGTTACGTAGGTAATGTTGGATCGAAAGCGCTAGAGGGGGGGGGGGTGAATAGCGCTCGCGGCTTTCACACTTTTCGGAATCGTAAAACACGAGTAATAATGCAGCGGAAATAGAAAAATGAACAAACACACAGTAGACATGAGAGGTTACTTCGTTCGGAACCTATCTCGACTCCTACTCGAAGGCCCGCGGTCACTGACCGCTTTCGGTGGGCAACAACTATAGTTCATAAAAACTATTACAAACTAAGTAGAATTTAAAGCAGTAAAAATAACAGTTATACCGACAACAAAAGACTAAAACTGAAGCTCCGGGTTGTCGGCGTCTAGTTGAGGCTTTGTCGGAACATCTCGTTAGCAGCAGGTTGCAGAATGATTGCTTGTGCGAAGTTGTCTTGAGCTGCTGGTCAAAACCCTCTTATAAAGGGTGTTCAAGGCGCCTTGAAAGCCATCCAAGGCACCTCCATACTGGCCGAGTCACACGCTGAGATAAGGGTTGAACTGGTCGAACCTTATCAGGTTCAAGGCGCCTTCTTTGCTCTCCAAGGCGCCTTCATCCACCAGTCCAAGGCGCCTTGAGCTTCCTTCAAGGCACCTCCAAGGCTGCTTCGCAGCCAACTCATCTTTTGCACCCGAGGCGCCTCCAAGCTCCATGGAGGTGCCTCGGACACTGTTTATCCGAGGCTTAACCTTGTTCTTTCATACCTGCAAGACATGTTAGATCCAAAACACAAACATATCCTGCAAAACAAAAGTTAGCACATATAATATCATGAATATGAAGTTTGACAGTCATCGGACTGTTCGGGTCTGATTTCGGATTTCCAACCGGAAACCCTAGATTGACCCGACGCCTACTGTTCCCTCTACGGGGAACGCGTCCTCACCTACTCCACTCAGGAGATTTACCTGTTGCCAGTGCGATCCTCCAGATCGACTGGACTTTGCTCGGTACTCGATGCATCCGGACTTTCTGCTGGACGTCCGCTTCTCGGCTGGTCCAGTCTTTCATCTGGTTCGCGACACTAGGACTTTCCACCTAGGGTTACCCCCCTATGACTTTTGCCTGAAGCACTCGACCCACCAAGACTTTCCGCATAGGGTTACCACCCCCTATGACCTAGGGTTACCACCCCCTAGGATTTTCACCTTACCTAACCACAGTTAGGGCTTTTTCCTAAGTACACTTAGGACTTTCCTACAATCTCATTCAGACCGTTAGATCACCACACATCTTAACTTTGAATCTTTTGTCATTATCAAAACTCAGGTTCGATTGTCGGATGCTTCCTGCACCAATAATCTTCCCTTTTTTATTATGACAACTCAAATTCAAAATTAAGTAAAACAAATGCATAAGATACTTAAAAAGTGTAAGTGAGAAAGCTTAAGTACATAAGTTCAAATACAAGCATAACTTAAGCTAACACTTAAACTTAAACTTAAACTTTGTGAAGCTCCCCCTTAATACAGGGCTTTCTTTTTGAATTAGACTTTTTACTTTTTGAATTCCCTACTCTCCCCCTTTGCCATTTATCAAAAATAAGCCGCTTTTAAACAATTTTCAAATTTTCTTTTTGAAAAACAGATTAGGCTTTGAAAAACAGGATAAGTGCTAAGTTGACTCCTAAAATTTTGAAAGCAATGAATTAAATTTTGCAAAACCATAATTTTTAATACTTTTAGCGAAGTAAATAATGAATCTGAAAGATAACTTAGGAAAATGTCTTAGCAACAATTTATAAAGTTAGGTTTCAAGGTTGGCTAAGTTGAAAAAGTTTGAAAGTTGCTATATGAATCTCTTAGCTAAGCCTTTTGCAAAAATTGAATTTTGAAAATATAGCTTAAGTGAAAAGGTACTTAGCTTAATTTGAATAAAATAATACTTATTTTTTAAAAAATTAGGAGTAAGAACTTGTTAATTTTTTTTTTTAGATGAGGAGAGAGTAGCTAAAAATTTAGGTTATTTATTCAGTTGGCCCTTAAGTCCAAGCATGAGTCAAGTTAAATAGCAATCAAATTATCTAATTAGTTTTGATAAGGTATCAGAGCCTTAAAGTACAAGCATGCTTAATATTTCCGTTTCCTTCACCAACTGTCTAACCTTTAGCTACTTGCTGATTGCCTAGAGGGCAGCAGCTTTCACTTGGTTAGTCAAGTTAAGTCATTTAGTCCAGTTAGATTTGACTAAGGCTGGAAGACTTGGCTTGATTACTGTTAATAAAGTATTTAACGCCCCGACTCATAATGATGCACAGATATAAGCATACTGTAGTCCAGGCTGTACCCTATGCATCTCACACCATTCTATGTTTTTCAAACACAAGCAAGGTATACCTATGTGTTTGTGAGATGCTCTGGCTTAAATCTAGGGGTACATGATTTCTAGGGGGATAGCCTAAACTAAGTCCAATTTTTGAAAATTCTAAGAAAAAGGGATTTTAAAATCATTATTTTCCCTATAATTTTCAAAACAATTTTTTTTTTAAAGAACAGGATGATTAAGTAAGACAATAAGTTTGAAAATCAACATCTATTCTACCCAGCACATTCTTATTTGTCTTCTAAGTGTACTGAACTCAAGTTCAGGTAAGGGTTTTGTCAAAATGTCAGCTAGGTTTGATTTGGACTCAACATAGTTGAGTGCAAGTTCACCTTTAGCTACATGATCCCTTACAAAGTGGTGTTTTACCTCTATGTGTTTAGTCCTAGAGTGGTGAGTTAGATTTTTAGTTAGATTAATTGAGCTTATATTATCAATTAAGATTTTTGTATTTTTGTATTCTAATTGATAGTCTTTTAAGGTATGCATCATCCACAAAAGTTGAGAGACACACTCTCCTAGGGCTATGTATCAGCTTCAGTGGTGGACAGAGCAACACAATATTGCTTTCTACTTGACCAACTTACTAGGCACTGACCTAGAATTTGGCAACTACCACTTGTACTTTTTTTATCTAACTTGCACCCAGCATAGTCTGAGTCAGAATAGCCAAAAAGGTCAAAGGTGCTAGTTCTGGGGTACCAAAGTCCTATATTTAAGGTGTAACGCCCGAAAATTCTCAAAAGACTTTTATAAATATCCTAGTATTTTTCGGGAATTTTAGGATATTTTTACAGAATTTTTAGAGTAGCGGAAGTAGCAAAAACAAATAGAAATGTAAAATAGCCTAAGCGGGAATTGAACCCGAGACCTAGCAAACTCTATGCCTTATAGGGTGACTCTAGTAACCAAGTGAACCCAGCAGGGCCGTGCTGAAAGAAAAGGGAATCAATTATATTTATGTTGGAGTTGGGCCGAATTACCCACTTAATATAAATAGGGAAATAATTAAGTGAGGGTTTATTTTGGATCGGGATTCTTCCTCTCCTCACCCTCACGCCGCCTCTTCCTTCTCTTCCTCTCTCGGCGCACCAAGCCAAAGGGGCTAGGGTTCCATCCCAAGGGCTATAGGAGCACTTTCCGGTGATAACTCCGGTACAAGGACGCTCCCCTCTGTGAGAAGAACACATAGACGTAGGAGGATCGTCTTTCCGGAAAACCTAGCGATCAGATCGTAAGGAAAACTAGCGCAGGATGTAAGAAACCCCTCACCTGCAGTATAAGTAGCTTTTCGTACGTTTTATGCATCAGTTAGTCATATGCAGAATTTTCAGTATATAGGGTGTGAATTAGCGCACACCAAGTGTTTGTTTTAATGCTTACCTCAGTAAAATGCCACTATGGGCATTCCAATAGTTTAGATAAATGCAGTAGAAGCATTTTATAGCACATTTAGTCTTGCTACAGCTTTTATGGGGCTACGGTCCAATGGGTGGGCTCCCACAGTCGCCTTTAGGTTTAGATAACCTAGTTCTAGGTTCAGATAACCTAGTAAGAGCAAGGTAAAGTATATTAGCTACAAATCAGTATTTTATTTTTTTCAATGGAACTGTACTGGACTTCAGTTACCCTTGGATTGGGCTCCCATAGTCGTCTCTAGGTTTAGATAACCTAGTAAATCCTACTAGATTCGAAATTTGCAACCCCGGGTTTAGTTAGGGATGCGCGCACACAAGTACAGTTGTCGGGCCCATCAGCAGCATGATTATGTATTTTCATCTATTTATGATAAATAGCTTTCAAAACTTCACAATATAGTTTATGTGAATATAGAGCAGCTTAGCATCAGTTAGCAGTAGTGTAACTTAGTTTTTATTTCAGTTTAATTTTTATGGATCCACATGATGATTTATGCTTAGCTATGATTGCCATGTATCGTATGTGATTATGCCATGTTTTAGAATCCATGTCTAGCAATGTTCAGCATATATTGCAAATAGCATCTTTTAAAAGCATAAATTGCATCGTATGCATGTTTTGTGAGGTAGATGGTTTCTTACTAAGCTCCCAAGCTTACAGATAATTCTTTTCCTTATAATGCAGATAAAGGTAAAGGAAAGACGGACTAGCGGAGGTTGGAGGTCAATGCTACAAAGATGTGTGTGGGCAGGAACTTGGAATAAAGACCCTTGGGAACTAGAAAAGTTAAAGAATTAGAACCTTTTGTTCTTTTAATGTTTATTCACCTTTAGAATGTTTAAGAATTCTGAATTGTGAAACCATGCTTATGCCATGCCTAGGACAGTAGTTAGCTTATTGATGAGTAGTAAATCATGCATAATGTTAGTGAAGACCTATTACAATGTTCTCTAGGCATTTTAGGTTTATTATAGTGAGTTGTGTATGATCGAGCTTTGAAATCAGAGTTCTGCAGCGAAATCAGAAACTCCAATTGATCGACCGATTTATTGGAGGGACCTCAATCGATCGGTTGATCGATTGAGAGCTGATTTTCGCGAACAGTAAGCTCTGGAATCGATCATTGGATCGATCGAGGAATTAGCCTCGCGAACAGAGAGCTTCTGAATCGATCACTGGATCGATTAGTCATAGCTGGATCGATCAGCCGATCGATCCATAAATTTTTCCTTGCACAGTAGCACGCTGAATCGATCAGGGGATCGATCAAATGACTCCAATCGATCTGCCGATCGATTGGAGTGTCTGATTTCAGCTGGAAGGGTCTCATTTCAGTCTTTTGAGCAAATAGAAAGTTGGGTTCCTTCCCTAGTGTATGTATGTCAAAGGAAAGGCCTTTGAACCTAATCTTACAGGCTGTAATAGTCATTAGCAGAGTAAGATTTTTAATAGCGCAGATTTCCGCACCTTATAGTTAGCACAGCATAATGTGACGGTCCGGCCTCGCAGCCTAGTTAGTAGGAGGTGGGTCGTTACAGAGTGGTATCAGAGCAAAGTTCCATACTTTCTATACACACATCAGCATTGAACCTGCAGCTTCCAAGTAAGAACATCTCTCACTTCATTTATGTTTTGTTGTTTTCATGTTCCTAGATAACTAAAGCATGCTTGTATATGTATGATAGTACCTAACATGATAACAATGGCTATGCAATATGATCCTATTAGTTATGTATGTCATCTATGTCTCTAGAAATGGCACGAGGATGCCCAGTTAGAAGGGCACCAGCCACTGAGCCCCAACACGAGGCAGGCAGTTCAGTGCCTCCTCCAGACCTTACAGCAGTAGTGGCTCAGTTACAGCAGCAATTAGCTGAATAGTGGCAGGAAATCGCCACTTTAAGGGCTAATCAGTAGAACACTCCCGCTGTCACTCCAGAGCCTAACTTGGCAACTCCAGTAGTGATAGAGGTTCCACCAGTCCAACCTGTAGCACCAGTAGCCCCAGCAGCAGGGGCAATGAGGGAAGTCTATCTGATCCAGTGGCAGAAGATCAAGCCAGAGAATTTCTCAGGCACCAGTGAACCATGGGATGCTTAAGCCTGGTTCAAAACACTGGAGAGTACGATGGAGCTTCTGGACTGGCCAGAACATGAGAAGGTGAAGTGTGCCTCTTTCTGTCTGACAGGAGACGCACGTATGTGGTGAGAGAAAGTTAAAGCGAAGCGCCCAGTGAATCAGATGACATGGGCTGACTTCGAAAAGAAATTCTTCGAGGAATTCTTTCACATGCGGGTCACAAACCGCCACTACGACGAGTTCACTAAGTTTCATCAGGGCAACCTTTCAGTTGAGGAGGCTGTGAGGAAATTCAACAGACTAGCTCGTCTATGCCCAGAACTAGTCAGCACTGAAAGGGAATGAGTCCGGTTGATGCTCAAGATGTTAAGGCTGGAAATAGCAATGAATGTGGCTAGCGGTGTTCGTAGGCCGCAAACTACAGAAGAATTAGTGAGCAGTGCTTTAACCACCAAGCATTACCAGAACAGTATCAAGCAGCAGAAGCAAGTCCTCTCAGAGTCGAAAGGCCAAGGAGGCTCAGGTACTCAGAAACACCAGGGCCACAGCTCCCACGGCTCTAACTTGAAAGGGAACTCCAGCAACAAACGCAAACTAGGGAGTTACCCAAAAGGAGGACCGGCCAGTAAACAGCCCAGCTATCCCAAATGTTCCACTTGTGGAAAATTTCACCCAGGAGTTTGTCGCAAAGGCACTCGAGGATGTTTCGAATGTGGCCAGGAAGGGCATATGGCTAAACAATGCCCAAACAAGACCAGCTTGCCTCCACCACAGTCGATTTAGTACGAAGTCAAGCCAGCACAGTTGCATCAGATGCAGGCTGCTCTAGACGGTCCATACTTCAGCCAGGGCAGATTAGAAGCCCCTTCAGCCATGACAAATGTGAGGATCTACTCACTCACCAGAGAGGACGTAGCGAATGCCTCGACAGTTGTTACAGGTCAGATTAGTATTTTAAGCAAAGTGCAACAGTCTTATTCGATACTGGGGCAACCCATTCTTATATATCCAGGGCATTCGCCGAAAAGTTGGCAATACCTCCAGAGGTACTCAGTAGTCAGTTCTTGACGACGCTACCTTCAGGAGAGATTATGGCGTCCACACACTGGCTCCGAGCAGTGCCGATCATCATAGCAGACAGAGAGCTTTTTGGTGATCTGATAGTATTAGATATGGCTGACTACGACGTCATCTTGGGAATGGACTTTCTGATGAAGTACGACGCCTCCATAGAGTGCCGTAAACAGAGAGTTGTATTCCAACCCGAAGTAGGAGTGCAGTTTGGATTCATCGAAGAACCAAAGAGGAAGGCCAAGAAGTTTCTCTCAGCTCTGAAGGCACAGAAACTACTGGATTCGGGATGTATGGGATTCTTAGCACATGTAGTCAGTACCAGCCAGGACATGGACTGAAAGTTAGAAGAGGTCCGAGTCGTATGTGACTACCCAACAATCTTTCCTGAGGAATTACCAGGCCTAGCACCAGACAGGGAGATAGAATTTGAGATAGAGCTTATTCCCGGTACGAATCCCATCTCCAAAGCACCCTATCGCATGGCTCCGGCCGAACTGAAAAAACTTCATGAGCAATTGCAAGAGCTGCTCGACAAGAGCTTCATACGCTCTAGTCACTCACCATGGGTAGCGCCTGTATTGTTCGTGAAGAAGAAGGATGGGAGCATGCGCCTGTGTATAGATTACAGAGCACTAAACCAAGTCACGATTAAGAACAGATATCCTCTTCCTAGAATAGATGACCTGTTTGATCAGTTAAAGGGAGCAGCAGTGTTCTCTAAAATAGACCTCAGATCGGGATATCACCAGGTGAAAGTTAAAGAAGGTGATATACCCAAGACGGCTTTCAGGACCAGATACGGACATTATGAGTTCGTAGTCATGCCCTTTGGCGTGACGAATGCTCCAACTACTTTTATGGACCTCATGAACAGAGTATTCAGGGAATACTTAGATAAGTTTGTTATCGTGTTCATCGACAACATTCTTATCTATTCCAGAACTCAGGAAGAACACGCAGAGCACTTGAAGATAGTATTGCAGACTCTTCAGCAGAATCAGCTGTATGCCAAGTTCACAAAGTGTGAATTCTGGCTAGATCAGGTAGCCTTTTTGGGTCACATCATCTCCAAGGATGGTGTTATGGTAGACCCCAGTAAGATAGAAGCTGTGAGTAACTGGAAAAGACCCAAGAACGCCAGTGAAATCAGAAGCTTTTTGGGACTAGCAGGTTATTACAGAAAATTCGTAGAGGACTTCTCCAGGATAGCCTCCCCACTGACAGCTCTTACCAGAAAGAACAAAAAATTTCAGTGGACAGAGGACTGTGAGAACAACTTCAGCGAGCTAAAGAGGAGATTGACCAGTGCTCCCATTCTGGCTCTACCAGAAAACACAGACAGCTTTGACATTTATAGTGATGCCTCTAAGTTGGGACTAGGAGCAGTACTGATGCAAAATGGAAAGGTGATCGCCTACGCCTCCAGACAACTCAAGGATTATGAGAGGAACTATCCTACTCATAACCTTGAGCTTGTAGCAGTCGTCTTCGCTCTCAAAATTTGGAGACATTACTTGTATGGAGCTTAGTGTAGAGTGTATACAGATCATCAGAGTCTGAAGTACTTCTTCACTCAGAAGGATCTGAATATGCGACAGCGCAGATGGCTCGAACTGGTCAAGGACTACGATATAGATATCCTCTACCATCCAGGAAAAGCCAATAAGGTGGCAGATTCACTTAGCAGGAAGTTCAGTGCTACCTTACTATCCCTAGCAGCCATGTCACCGCCCCTACAGAGGGAGATCACAGATTTCAGTCTCGAACTTATAGTGGGACAGCTCTCTACTATGACATTAGAATCCACCTTGTTTGGTGACATCCAGACAGCTCAGGAGCAGGACCCTGAAATTCAGAAAATCAAGCAAGGGTTAGCAGAATCAGGAATTGGAGAGTTCAGAGTGTCCGAAAGTGGGGTACTACATTTTGGTGACAGACTTTGTGTTCCCGATCAGGAGGAACTACGGAGGAAGATCCTAGACGAGGCTCACAGGACTCCTTATGCGATGCATCCTGGCTCCACCAAGATGTATCAAGACCTAAAGAAACATTTTTGGTGGCCGGGGATGAAAAGAGACATCGCTAGATATGTCAGTACCTGTCTGACCTGCCAGAGGGTCAAGGCAGAACATCAGAGACCAAGAAGAGTTCTGCAGCCCATTCAGATTCCAGAATGGAAGTGGGAGGATATTTCTATGGATTTCATAGTGGGATTACCCAGAACCACGAATGGTTTTGATGCCATCTGGGTAATAGTCAATAAATTGACTAAATCAGCCTACTTCCTAGCTATCAGGATATCCTACTCCATGGAACAGCTAGCTCAGTTGTATCTCAAGGAGATTGTTAGATTACATGGAGTCCCACGGACTATCATTTCAGACAGAGATAGCAGATTCACATCACACTTCTGGGAGTGTGTACAGTCAGTGTTGGGCACTAAGTTAAAATTTAGCACAGCTTTCCATCCTCAGACAGATGGTCAGACGGAGCGGGTGAATCAGATACTCGAAGATATGCTCTGAGCATGTGCCCTAGACTTTAAAGGAAGTTGGTGTAAATATCTGAGTTTAGCAAAATTTGCATACAACAATAGCTATCAGGCCACCATCGGCATGACACCTTACGAGGCTCTCTACGGGCGGAGGTGTGGATCTCCAATCTGCTGGTATGAAAGTGGTGAATAAAAAGAACTAGAACTTCAGAAAGATCTAGTAGCAGATACCACAGCAGCTATACAGCAGATCCGCCAGAGGATAGAGACAACTCAGAGCCGCCAGAAAAGCTACGCTGATAGGCGGCGCAAACCCTTAGAGTTTTCAGTTGGGGATACAATATTTCTCCGAGTGGCTCCCATGAAGGGAGTAATGCGTTTTGGGAAGAAGGGCAAGCTAAGTCCCAGATATGTGGGACCATACCTCATCACAAGGAGAGTTGGCAAAGTAGCATATGAGCTAGAGCTACCCCAGGAGATGTCAGCTATCCACAACGTATTTCATGTCTCTATGCTGAAGAAGCATATCCCAGATGCCACTCAGGTGATTGAGCCCCAGTCGGTACAAGTCCGCGAAGACCTCAGCTATGACAGTCGGCCTATTCAGATAATAGACCGAGCAGTTAAGAAATTGCGGAACAAGGAAGTACCACTAGTAAAAGTTATTTGGCAAAATCACACAGCAGAAGAGGCAAGTTGGGAGGCAGAAGCCAGTATGAGACAGAAGTACCCAGAGTTATTCTAAGTTCGAGGATGAACTTTTTATAAGGTATGGAGGATTGTAACACCCGAAAATTCTCAAAAGACTTTTATAAATATCCTAGTATTTTTCGGGAATTTTAGGATATTTTTACAGAATTTTTAGAGTAGCGGAAGTAGCAAAAATAAATAGAAATGTAAAATAGCCTAAGCGGGAATTGAATCCAAGACCTAGCAAACTCTATGCCTTATAGGGTGACTCTAGTAACCAAGTGAACCCAGCAGGGCCGTGCTAAAAGAAAAGGGAATCAATTATATTTATGTTGGAGTTAGGCCGAATTACCCACTTAATATAAATAGGGAAATAATTAAGTGAGGGTTTATTTTGGATCGGGATTCTTCCTCTCCTCACCCTCACGCCGCCTCTTCCTTCTCTTCCTCTCTCGGCGCACCAAGCCAAAGGAGCTAGGGTTCCATCCCAAGGGCTATAGGAGCACTTTCCGGCGACAACTCCGGTACGAGGACGCTCCCCTCTGTGAGAAGAACACATAGACGTAGGAGGATCGTCGAGAAGATCGTCTTTTCGAAAAACCTAGCGATCAGATCGTAAAGAAAACTAGCGCAGGATGTAAGAAATCCCTCACCTACAGTATAAGTAGCTTTTTGTACGTTTTATGCATCAGTTAGTCATATGCAGAATTTTCAGTATATAGGGTGTGAATTAGCGCACACCAAGTGTTTGTTTTAATGCTTAGCTCAGTAAAATGCCACTATAGGCATTCCAATAGTTTAGATAAATGCAGTAGAAGCATTTTATAGCACATTTAGTCTTGCTACAGCTTTTATGGGGCTACGGTCCAATGGGTGGACTCCCACAGTCGCCTCTAGGTTTAGATAACCTAGTTCTAGGTTCAGATAACCTAGTAAGAGCAAGGTAAAGTATATTAGCTACAAATCAGTATTTTATTTTTTTTCAGTGGCACAGTACTGGACTTCAGTTGTCATTGGGTTGGGCTCCCATAGACGTCTCTAGGTTTAGATAACCTAGTAAACCCTATTAGATTCAGAATTTGTAACCCCGGGTTTAGTTAGGGATGCGCGCACAACAAGTACAGTTGCCAGGCCCATCAGCAGCATGATTATGTATTTTCATCTATTTATGATAAATAGCTTTCAAAACTTCACAATATAGTTTATGTGAATATAGAGCAGCTTAGCATCAGTTAGCAGTAGTGTAGCTTAGTTTTTATTTCAGTTTAGTTCTTATGGATCCACATGATGATTTATGCTTAGCTATGATTGCCATGTATCGTATGTGATTATGCCATGTTTTAGAATCCATGTCTAGCAATGTTCAGCATATATTGCAAATAGCATGTTTTAAAAGCATAAATTGCATCGTATGCATATTTTGTGAGGTAGATGATTTCTTACTAAGCTCCCAAGCTTATAGATACTTCTTTTCCTTATACTGCAGATAAAGGTAAAGGAAAGATGGACTAGCGGAGGTTGGAGGTCAATGCTACAAAGATGTGTGTGGGCAGGAACTTGGAATAAAGACCCTTGGGAACTAGCAAATTTAAAGAATTAGAACCTTTTGTTCTTTTAATGTTTATGCACCTTTAGAATGTTTAAGAATTCTGAATTGTGAAACCATGCTTATGTCATGCCTAGGACACTAGTTAGCTTATTGATGAGTAGTAAATCATGCATAATGTTAGTGAAGACCTATTACAATGTTCTCTAGGTATTTTAGGTTTATTATAGTGAGTTGTGTATGATCGAGCTCTGAAATCAGAGTTCTGCAGCGAAATCAGAAACTCCAATCGATCGGCCGATCGATTGGAGGGACCTCAATAGATCGGTTGATCGATTGAGAGCTGATTTCCGCGAACAGTAAGCTCTGGAATCGATCATTGGATCGATCGAGGAATTAGCCTCGCGAACAGAGAGCTTTTGAATCGATCACTGGATCGATTAGTCATAGCTGGATCGATCAGCCGATCGATCCTTAAATTCTTCCATGCACAGTAGCACGCTGAATCGATCAGGGGATCGATCAGATGAATCCAATCGATCAGCCGATCGATTGGAGTGTCTGATTTCAGCTGGTAGGGTCTCATTTCAGTCTTTTGAGTAAATAGAAAGTTGGGTTCCTTCCCTAGTGTATGTTTGTCAAAGGAAAGGTCTTTGAACCTAATTTTACAGGCTGTAATAGTCATTAGCAGAGTAAGATTTTTAATAGCGCAGATTTCCGCACCTTATAGTTAGCACAGCATAATGTGACGGTCCGGCCTCGCAGCCTAGTTAGTAGGAGGTGGGTCATTACATAAGGTGCCCTTAATGTACCTAAGTATTCTTTTAACATATGTTAGATGTGATTCTTTTGCACAAGATTGGTATCTTGTGCACATACCAACTGCAAATATTATATCTGGTCAACTTGCAGTTAGGTAGAGTAGGCTTCCTATTATACTTCTATAGTATTTTGGGTCTACTGTCTATCCTTCTGGGTCAGAGTCAATGTTGATGTTAGAGGCCATTAGGGTATTTATGATTTTTGAGTTTTCCATGCCAAATTTTTTAATTAGTTCTTTAGCATATTTAGTTTGGTAAATATAGATTCCATCTTTCGTTTGTTTAATTTGTAAACCTAAGAAAAAATTTAGTTCCCCAACCATACTCATTTCAAATTCATTTTCCATTAATTTAACGAATTCTTTTAGAAATTTAGAGTTAGTTGAGCCAAAAATTATATCATCAACATAGATTTGTGCTATGAAGATGTCTTTTTCTATAGTTTTTACAAATAGGGTCGGATCTATGTGACCTTGGTTAAAGCCTTTGGATGTTAAGTAATTGGTTAACCGTTCATATCATACTCTAGGAGCTTATTTAAGTCCATATAAGGCCTTTTTCAATTTAAATACATGATTAGGGTAGTCAAGGTCCTCAAATCCTGGGGGTTGGTTTACATAGACCTCTTCTTTAATGAACCCATTTAGGAACGCATATTTTACATCCATTTGGTATAACTTAAACCCTTTATGGGATGCATAGGCTAACAACATCCTAATGGATTCAAGCCTAGCTACTGGTGCATAGGTTTCATCATAGTCTAAACCCTTAACTTGACTAAATCATTTGGCCACTAGTCTAGCCTTATTTCTAATTATTTCACCCTGATCATCCAACTTGTTTCTAAATACCCATTTGGTATCTATTATTGACTTATCTAAGGGTTTAGGTACAAGTTGCCAAACTTGGTTTCTATCAAACTGAGCTAATTCTTCTTGCATAGCAATGATCTAGTCTGGCTCAGGTAGGGCCTCTTCTATAGTCTTAGGTTCAATTTTAGAAATAAAAGCAATCTGACTAAAGTTTCTATAAGAGGATCTAGTCCTGACTCCTAGGTTTGGATCACCCAAAATTTAGTTATGTGGGTGAGAGGTACTTGTTCTAGTTGGTCTTATGTTTGGGTCAGAAATTGGTTCCTCTAGTTTCTTGGTGTTGGGATGAATTTTATCGTCTTCAGTAATTCTTGGATTAATGTCAACATTTTCATTTAAGTTAGGTAGATTATTTTCTTCATCAAATATTATATTAGTTGTTTATTCAACTTTTAGGGTATTTTGGTTATAGACTCTATAAGCCCTACTGGTTGTGGAGTACCCTAAAAAGATTCCTTGGTTTGATTTGGGTGTAAATTTTCCTAAGTAATCTTTAGTATTTAAAATATGAACTTTACATCCAAAAACTTTTAGGTAGTTTAGGTTGGGAATTTTATTATAATACATTTCATAAGGAGTTTTATTGTGATATTTGTTAATTAGAATTCTATTTTGAATATAATTTGCTATATTTATGGCTTCGGCCCAAAATTGATGACTTAAGTTATGATCCTGTCCGAGTCGCTGAATCGACGGACGCTGGGCACGTGGCGCTCTCCTCTATCTCCGACCAGCTGCACAGACCTCCGGCGAACCTGCACAGAAGTCGGGCCGGGGAGGGGTCCCCGGCGACGACCCTCCGACGCTCAAGTCAGGCAAGAAGAAGACGATAAAATAGCTCCGAAGATCAGAGTTTTTCCTACCTCCGGCGAAGTCTGCGGGCTCTTATATAGAGCTCTGAGGAGGCTGATGCACATACACCGAGGCACACACGTGTCCTCAGCCCATACCCAGTATGGGCTTGTCAAAGGAGCTTGCCTGACCCCTTACTGCTACAGTCCGAGCACGTCTCTGATGGGACAGTGAGCCCATGCCCTAAGATCCTGCGTATCACCTGCTGTCAGAAGATGTTTCTGTCCTTGTCTTTTCTTATTCCATGCCGAACGTCCGACCGGTCGGCGGTTTCCTCGCGTCCGGCCGGTCGGATGTGCTGATCCGCTCGGGAGCTTCCTGGTCATGTGCTCTGGACTGTTCGCAGTGTTGACACTTTATTCCTTCGGCCGAGCGGGCCATCCGCTCGGCACTACTATACTGTTCATCATGAGCGTCGGAACCCCGACTTCCCGCCGGGGTGTATTGCTTCTGCTCGGAAGCTTCAGTCGGTCGTCACCATCATTATCCGCTCGACCAAGCTTCTGGTTGGCCTTTTACCTTTCGACCTCCACGTGGCGTTGACTCTGCTAAATGGGGACTCCCATTCTTACTGCCGGATCACTTGCCTCCCCTTCAAGTCTAGTCGAAGGAGGCGATTAGTCCGACTGACTGGACTATTGTTTCGCCGAACGGCTCTTCCAGGAAATCATTATCCGCTCGGCCGATGAGGCGGTAATTACGGCCTCCGTCAACGCCATCGTCCCTCCTTTCTTGTGCTCGAAAGGGGATTTCTGTCGAAGTATTTTTGATAAGCGAGTCGAACGGCCGTACGTTGCCTTATCGCTGCTGCTGATATCCCTTGAGCCGCTCGACTCTTCGCTTTGTATGCCTTGGCGCTCAACGTGGATGTTGGCTCGTCTCCCGATTTCCCGGCCGGAGGGTTTATAGACGCCGGACCGTCTCGATTTTTTTAACGACGGGGCTCGTCGGCGCGGATATTTATAGCCGGTCGGCGCGGCTCTCGATCTTTAACGACGAAGCTCGTCGGCGCGGATATTTATAGCCGGTCGGCGCGGCTCTCGATCTTTAACGACGGAGCTCGTCGGTCTTTTGCTCGGGGATTTATAGACGCCGGCTCGTCTCCCGGTTTCCCGGCCGGAAGGTTTATAGACGCCGGACCGTCTCTCGATTTTTAACGACGGAGCTCGTCGGTCTTCTGCTCGGGGATTTATAGACGCCGGCTCGTCTCTCGATCTTTAACGACGGAGCTCGTCGACGCGGATATTTATAGCCGGTCGGCGCGGCTCTCGATCTTTAACGACGGAGCTCGTCGGCGCGGATATTTATAGCCGGTCGGCGCGGCTCTCGATCTTTAACGACGGAGCTCGTCGGTCTTTTGCTCGGGGATTTATAGACGCCGGCTCGTCTCCCGGTTTCCCGGCCGGAGGGTTTATAGACGCCGGACCGTCTCTCGATTTTTAACGACGGAGCTCGTCGGTCTTCTGCTCGGGGATTTATAGACGCCGGCTCGTCTCTCGATCTTTAACGTCGGAGCTCGACGGCGCGGATATTTATAGCCGGTCGGCGCGGCTCTCGATCTTTAACGACGGAGCTCGTCGGTTCATCCGCTCGGAGGGTTTATAGACGCCGGCTCGTCTCTCGATCTTTAACGACGGAGCTCGTCGGTTTTGATCGGCGCGGCTCTCGATCTTTAACGACGGGGCTCGTCGACCTTCCGCTCGGACGTTTATAGAAGCCGGCTCGTCTCTCGATCTTTAACGTCGGAGCTCGACGGCGCGGATATTTATAGCCGGTCGGCGCGGCTCTCGATCTTTAACGACGGAGCTCGTCGGCGCGGATATTTATAGCCGGTCGGCGCGGCTCTCGATCTTTAACGACGGAGCTCGTCGGTCTTCTGCTCGGGGATTTATAGACGCCGGCTCGTCTCCCGGTTTCCCGGCCGGAGGGTTTATAGACGCCGGACCGTCTCTCGATTTTTAACGACGGAGCTCGTCGGTCTTCTGCTCGGGGATTTATAGACGCCGGCTCGTCTCTCGATCTTTAACGTCGGAGCTCGACGGCGCGGATATTTATAGCCGGTCGGCGCGGCTCTCGATCTTTAACGACGGAGCTCGTCGGCGCGGATATTTATAGCCGGTCGGCGCGGCTCTCGATCTTTAACGACGGAGCTCGTCGGTCTTTTGCTCGGGTATTTATAGACGCCGGCTCGTCTCTTGATTTTTAACGACGGGGCTCGTCGACGCGGATATTTATAGCCGGTCGGCGCGGCTCTCGATCTTTAACGACGGAGCTCGTCGGCGCGGATATTTATAGCCGGTCGGCGCGGCTCTCGATCTTTAACGACGGAGCTCGTCGGCGCGGATATTTATAGCCGGTCGGCGCGGCTCTCGATCTTTAACGACGGAGCTCATCGGCTCTCGATCTTTAACGACGGAGCTCGTCGGCGCGGATATTTATAGCCGGTCGGCGCGGCTCTCGATCTTTAACGACGGAGCTCGTCGGGCTTTTAAGCCTAATTTGGACAACATTTACCTGGCCGAACGGCACAGGGTCTTCGGAATTGAGCCTTTGGCTCGTACAATATACCTCCGGCTGAGCAGCTCGGGGCCTTCGTCGTCGAGCGCTTGGCTCGGATAATTTACCTCCGGCCGAGCGGCACGGGGCCTTCGGATACTATACCTCCGGCTGAGCAGCTCGGGGCCTTCGTCGTCGAGCGCTTGGCTCCGATAATTTACCTCCGGCCGAGCGGCACGGGGCCTTCGAATACTATACCTCCGGCTGAGCAGCTCGGGGCCTTCGTCGTCGAGCGCTTGGCTCGGATAATTTACCTCCGGCCGAGCGGCACGGGGTCTTCCCATCGAGCTCGGGGCTCGGTTAATATGATCCTGGCCGAGCGGCACAGGCTTCCCATCGAGCCTTTGTCTCGGTTAATACACTCCCGGCCGAGCGGCACGGGGTCTTCCCATCGAGCTCGGGGCTCGGCTAACATACTCCCGGCCGAGCGGCACGGGCTTCCCATCGAGCCTTTGGCTCGGCTAATACACTCCCGGCCGAGCGACACGGGATTTATCCCATCGAGCCTTTGGCTCGGTTTATTTACTCCCGGCCGAGCGGCACGGGGTCTTCCCATCGAGCTTTTGGCTCGGTTAATATACTCCCGGCCGAGCGGCGCGGGAGTTTTTACTCAAGAAACTACAAATTTATGAGCAACAGAAATAATTGAAGAACTGACCTGCCGACCAGCAGGGGATCTGACCCAATTTCTTGACTCCCGAATACCCGTGGAGTGAGAAGAATATATATACTTGTCGAAACTCATCAAGGCTTCCTCGTCGGACCGATATCGGGGCAGGCGTTGCTCCCACTTGAATTCCGGTCGGACCCCCATTTTGCCCCCATTTCGCCTGTTGCTCCGGTCGGTCCGCTCAGCTGTGCTATCCGCTCAGCTTGAGCCTTCTGTTTCTGTTGCTCCGCGAGCTTAGCTGCTCTTGCCTCAATTAGAGCGTCGGGCCTCTCCTGGGAGAGCATCACGGTGTGAGGTCATCCAGCCTCGTCCATCTATTCCGCTCGGATACAGGCGCGTTCCCACAGACGGCGCCAATTTGATCCTGTCCGAGTCGCTGAATCGACGGACGCTGGGCACGTGGCGCTCTCCTCTATCTCCGACCAGCTGCACAGACCTCCGGCGAACCTGCACAGAAGTCGGGCCGGGGAGGGGTCCCCGGCGACGACCCTCCGACGCTCAAGTCAGGCAAGAAGAAGACGATAAAATAGCTCCGAAGATCAGAGTTTTTCCTACCTCCGGCGAAGTCTGCGGGCTCTTATATAGAGCTCTGAGGAGGCTGATGCACATACACCGAGGCACACACGTGTCCTCAGCCCATACCCAGTATGGGCTTGTCAAAGGAGCTTGCCTGACCCCTTACTGCTACAGTCCGAGCACGTCTCTGATGGGACAGTGAGCCCATGCCCTAAGATCCTGCGTATCACCTGCTGTCAGAAGATGTTTCTGTCCTTGTCTTTTCTTATTCCATGCCGAACGTCCGACCGGTCGGCGGTTTCCTCGCGTCCGGCCGGTCGGATGTGCTGATCCGCTCGGGAGCTTCCTGGTCATGTGCTCTGGACTGTTCGCAGTGTTGACACTTTATTCCTTCGGCCGAGCGGGCCATCCGCTCGGCACTACTATACTGTTCATCATGAGCGTCGGAACCCCGACTTCCCGCCGGGGTGTATTGCTTCTGCTCGGAAGCTTCAGTCGGTCGTCACCATCATTATCCGCTCGACCAAGCTTCTGGTTGGCCTTTTACCTTTCGACCTCCACGTGGCGTTGACTCTGCTAAATGGGGACTCCCATTCTTACTGCCGGATCAAGTTATATTCATTTAGCATGGTTCTAGCGGCTTCTTGTAGGGTTCTATTTTTACGTTCCACTAGACCATTTTGTTGGGGGGTTCTAGGACATGAAAATTTATGTTGGTATCTATTGATTTTACAGAATTGGGTAAACCTATGATTTTCAAATCCCCCCCCCCCCATGATCACTTCTTATTCTTTTAATTTTAGTATCTTTTTCATTTTCTGTTAACTTGCAAAAATTACTAAATTCTTCAAAAGTTTCATCTTTTGTTTTTAGAAATTTTACCCAGGTGAACCTAGAGTAGTCATCAATTATTACTAAGCAATACTGGTTCTTGCTTAGTGACTTGGCTCCATGTGAATCAAATAGGTCAAGGTGAAGGAGCTCAAGTAAAGAGTTAGTTCTTTCTAGATTAATTGATTTGTGGGTTGACTTGGTTTGTTTTCCTTGTTGACAAGTATTACAGATTGAGTTTTCAATAAATTTTAATTTGGGCAAATCTTTAACTAGACCATTTTGACTCATTTTTGAAATGAGTCTAGTGTGAGTGTGTAACGACCCAACTCCTGGGTACTAGGCTGTGAGCCGGATCGCTACATTAACTACTGAAACTACTGTGTCGTACTGTGCGGAAAACTGGGTAAAATAAAATTTCACTAACTGACTCTGTTAATCTGACAACTGATGCACCCATGCTGTTATAAGGAAGGATTCAAGACCCTTTCCGGTTGGTGTACATGTGCTAAGGAGGATTCTTGACCTCCCATCTGAGCTAGGAACTCAAACTAACTTCCCAGCTAGCTGCTGATCGATCCACGGATCGATCAAACTTACTACGATTCTATGCCCTGGTGGATCGGTCTGCGGACCGATTCAGCAGAGGCTGGATCGGTCGGAAAGACCGATCCAGGTGTGTCTGGATCGGTCTGCGGACCGATCCAGGCACCTGGAGACGCTGGGATGCCCTCTGTTCGATGCATCTCCTCCGAGGCTACTGTATCGAGCTGGATCGGTCGGCTGACCGATCCAGGAGGATACAGTAGCATACTGTATCTCGCTGGATCGGTCGGCTGACCGATCCAGTGGAACAGCTCAGACCCTGATCGGTCTGGGGACCGATCAGTGTCTGATTTCACTCGAGAGTTCTGATTTCAGCACTTTGGCGTGCCAAAACATCACACAACAGTTCTAAAACAATGGAGATACATTCTAGCATATAAGTACTAATGTTCTAAACGTGATAAGCTAAACAAGACATAGTTACTAAGCTAGAACAATTAGTAACAAGACTAAGTATGAAACTAGACATGTTAAGTGCTAAAACTGAAATAAAAGCGTATAGATCCCAAGGATCTTTATTCCAGACCCCTTGCACACACACATCATCGTAGCATCGCCCTCCAGCCTCCGCTAATCCACTTTTATTTTACCGGTATCTGCAGTATAAGAAAAGTAGTATCTGTAAGCCAATAAGCTTAGTAAGAAACCATCTACCTCACAAAAGCATGCATACGATGCAAATATGATTTTAAATCATGCTGTTTGAAAAATATACTGAATATGCAAGCATGACATGACATGGTATCACACAAAGCATGGCATAACATATAAACTGAACATGCTTTAAACTGATCATGGCATACTTATAAACTGAGCATGAAACTGAACTAGTCAAGCATATATCTAAATCTGTACACGAACTCAAATCATGTAAACTGAACCTGAACTGAACTGAAAGCTAAATTAGTGTTCTCATCACTGGTTTCAAATTTGAAAACTATACATATAATAGATGAAAATACTAAACATGCTGTTGGGCCCTGACAACTGTACTTACTGTGAGCGCATCCCTACGAGATCCGGGATTGCAAGTTCTCTGAACCTAGGGACGACTGTGCCCATGGATATCTGATCCAAGTACAGTGCCAACTGAATAAAAGTAAAATACTGAATACTGTTTTATTTTACATTGCTGTTCTAGGTTATCTGAACCTAGAGCTAGGTTATCTGAACCTAGAGGCTACTGTGGGAGTCTACCCAATGGATATTTGATCCATATAGCTGTGATAACTGATAAATAACTGAATAAAAATATTTCTAATATATTTTACATGCTGTTAGGACGCCTATTGGTGCATCCTTCTGAACTGGGCATTCTACCGAATGCTTGGTGTGCACTAAAAGCACACCCTAAAACTGAAAATTGTAAAATTACCGAACTAACGCCAAAACTAACAAGCGAGAGCAATTATACTGCAGGTGAGGGGTTTCTTACCTCAATCGCAAGGTTTTCTTACGATTCTATTCGCTAGGTTTTCCGGAAAACTGCTCCGTTCGACGAACCGCTTACGTCCTCGCGTTCCTCTCGCGAAGAATAACCTTTTTCATGTTGGAGTCGTCGCCGGAAGATGTTCCCTTGACCCTTAGCTTGGTATGCCGTGCGTGAGGAAGAGGGGAAGAAGAAAAGGTGTGGCGGTTTTAGGTTTCGGGTGAGGAAAAGCTACGGTGGAAAATATTCTAAACTTCTCACTTAAATCCTTATTTATATTTACTAATTAATTCATCCAAAATCAATTATAAATATAATTGATTCCCTCCTCTTTCAGCACGGCCCTGCTGGGTTCACCGGTTACTAGCATTATCCCTTACACCATAGGTCTCGGGTTCGATTCCCGCCTAAGCTATTTTGGAGTTCTAATTATTTTTGCTACTTCCGCTACTCAGAAAATTCCGGAAAAATATCTAAAAATTCCAGAAAAATCATAGAATAATTCTAAAATAAATTCAGGAATTTTTCGGGCTTTACAATCCCCCATACCTTATAAAAAGTTCATCCCCGAACTTAAAACAATTCTGGGTACTTCTGTCTCATGCTGGCCTCTGTCTCCCAAGTCGCCTCTGTTGCTGTGTGATTTTGCCAGCTGACTTTGACTAATGGTAATTCCTTGTTCCGTAATTTCTTTACTGCTCGGTCTATTATCTGAATAGGCCGACTGTCATAGCTGAGATCATCACGGACCTGTACCAACTGGGGCTCAATCACCTGGGTGGCGTCTGGAATATGCTTCTTCAGCATGGAGACATGAAATACGTTATGGACAGCTGACATCTCCTGAGGTAGCTCTAGCTCATATGCTACCTTGCCCACTCTCTTCGTGATAAGGTATGGTCCCACATATCTGGGAGCTAGCTTGCCCTTCTTCCCAAAACGCATGACTCCCTTCATGGGAGCTACTCTGAGGAAAACTGTATCCCCAACTGAAAACTCTAGGGGTCTGCGTCGTGTATCGGCATAGCTCTTCTGACGGCTCTGTGCTGTCTTTATCCTCTGACGAATATGCTGTATGGCTGCTAGATCTGCCTGAAGCTCTAGTTCCTTCTGTTCACCACTCTCATACCAGCAGATTGGTGATCTGCACCTCCGCCCATAGAATGCCTCATAAGGTGCCATGCCGATAGTGGCTCGATAACTGTTGTATGCAAATTCTGCTAGACTCGGATATTTGCACCAACTTCCTGAAATCTAGGGCACAAGCTCGGAGCATATCTTCGAGTACTGATTTACTCGCTCCGACCATCGTCTGAGGATGGAAGGTCTTTGAATTTTAACGGGTGCCCATAGTCGATCGTACACTTCCGAAGTGTGATGTAAATCTCTTGTCTCTCGATATAATGGTTCATGGGACTCCATGCAGCCGACAATCTCCTTGAGATACAACCGAGCTAGCTGCTCCATTGAATATGATATTCGATAGCTAAGAAGTGATTTAGTCAACCTGTCAACTATTACCCAGATGGCATCAAAACCATTCGTGGTTCTGGGTAATCCCACTATGAAGTCCATAGAGATATCCTCCCACTTCCATTCCGGAACTGGATCTACCGCAGAACTCCTCCGTCGCCGATGTTCGCCTTAACCCTCGGCAGGTTAGACAGATCTTGGACGTGGTGGCGATATCTCGCTCATCTGTGCCACCAAAATCGTTTCTTTAGATCCTGATACATTTTGGTGGAACCGGATGCATCGCATAGGGAGTCCTGTGAGCCTCGTCTAGAATCATTTGTAGTTCCTCCCGATCCGAACACAAAGTCTCATCACCACAAGACACTACCCACCGGACACTGAACTATCCATTTTCTGATTCTGCTAACCCTTGCTTGATTTTCTGGATTTTAGGATCCTGCTCCTGAGCTGTCTGGATATCATCAAACAAGGTAGATGCTAAGGACATAGTGGAAAGCTGTCCGACTATAAGCTCGAGACTAAAGGCTGTAATCTCCTTCCTTAGGGGTGGTGACATAGCTGCTAAAGATAATAAGGTAGCGTTGGACTTCCTGCTGAGTGCGTCTGCTACCTTATTAGCTATCCCTGGATGGTAGAGGATATCTATATCATAATCCTTGACTAGCTCTAACCATCTGCGCTGTCGCATATTCAGATCCTTCTGAGTAAAGAAATACTTCAGACTTTGATGATCTGTATACACTCTGCACTGAGCTCCGTACAAATAATGTCTCCAAATCTTGAGAGCGAACACCACCACTGCAAGCTCAAGGTCGTGAGTAGGATAGTTCCTCTCATAAGCCTTGAGTTGTCCGGAGGCATAGGCGATCACCTTGCCTTGCTGCATCAGTATCGCTCCTAATCCCAATTTAGAGGCGCCATTGTAGATGTCGCTGTGTTTTCTGGTATAGCTAAAATAGGAGCACTGTCAATCTCCATTTTAGTTCATTGAATCTGTTCTCACAGTCCTCCGTCCACTGAAATTTTGAGAGCTGTCAGTGGGGAGGCTATCCTGGAGAAGTCCTCTGAATTTCCTGTAGTAGCCTCGCTAATCCCGTAAAACTTTTGATTTCACCGCATTCCGGTCTCTTCCGCCATTTATCGCTTCTATTTTTGGGATCTACCATAACACCATCTTTGGAGATGATGTGACCGAGAAAGGGTCTAGCCGAATTCACATTTCGTGAATTTGGCGTACAACTGGTTCTGCTGAAGGATCATTTTCGGATGCTCTGCATGGTCCTCCTGAGTGCTGAATAGATAAGAATGTCATCGATGAACACGATGACAAACTTGTCTAAGTATTCTCTGAATACTCTGTTCATGAGGTCCATGAAAGTAGCTGGAGCATTTGTCACGCCGAAAGGCATGACTACGAACTCATAATGTCCGTATCTGGTCCTGAAAGCTGTTTTAGGTATATCACCTTCCTTGACTCTAACCTGGTGATATCCTGATCTGAGGTCAATTTTAGAGAACACTGTGGCTCCCTTTAGCTGGTCAAACAGGTCATCTATCCTGGGGAGAGGGTACCTGTTTTTAATTGTGACCTGGTTCAAGGCACAGTAGTCTATGCATAGGCGCATGCTTCCATCCTTCTTCTTCACGAACGACACAGGTGCTCCCTATGGTGAGTGACTAGGGCATATGAAACCCTTGTCAAGAAGCTCCTGTAATTGATCCTGAAGTTCCTTCAGTTCTGCTGGAGCCATGCGGTACGGTGCCTTGGAAATTGGATTTGTGCCGGGAATGAGCTCTATCTCAAATTCAATCTCCTGTCTGGTGCTAAGCCCTCTTCAGGGAAGACTACTGGGTAGTCACAAACGACTCGAACCTCTGATGTTGGTTCTTGTCCTGGCCGGTGTTGACTACATTTGCTAAAAATCCCATGCATCCCGAATCCAATTGTGCTTTCAATGCCGAGAGAAACTTCCGGCTTTCCTCTTTGGTTTTCCCATGTACTCAAATTGTACTCCTGCTTCAGGTTGGAATATCTTCTGTTTACGGCACTCTATAGAAGCACCGTATCGATCGGAAAATCCATTCCAAAGATGACATCGTAGTCCGTTATTTCTAGCACTATCGGATCACCAAAAGTTCTCACTGGCACTGCCCTGAGCCAGTGTGTAGATGCCATAATGTCTCCCGAGGGTAGTGTTGTAAACCGACTATTGAGTACCTCGAGGTGTTGCATTTCTCGCAAATGCCCGGATACATAAGAGTGGGTTGCCCCGAGTGTCGAATAAGACAGTTGCATTATCGAAAATCGATCGACGACTGTGACAACCGCCGAGGCATTTTACCGTCCTCTCCGCCGTGAGAAAATCCGGCATTTGTGGTATGGGGCTTCTAATCTGCCTGACCGATCTGTGGACCATCTAAGACAGCATACATCTGGTGTAGCTGGGCTGGCTACTATATCGGCTGAGGCTGAGGAAGACTGTTCTTGTTCGGGCACTGCTAGCCATGTGCCCTTCCCGTCCACATTCAAAACAACCTCGCGTACCCTTGCGGCAAACTCCTGGATGATGTTTCCCACAAGTAGCACACTTGGGATGTCTGGAATGTTTTCCACCGGTCCTCCTTTGGCTCACCGCTTGCCTTGCTTCTTCCAGTTGGAGCTATGTCATGTTTCTGTTGAGTACCGAGCCCACTTGTCCCTTGGGCTCTGGAAAACCTGCTCACTGGGTGATGCTGTTCTGATAGTGCTCGGTGATCAGAGCACTACTCACTAGCTCCTCTGTGGTTTGTGGCCTATGAACGCCACCAGCCACATTCACTGCGATCTCTGGTCTGAGCATCTTCAGCATCAAGCGTACTCGTTCCTTCTCTGAGCTGACTAGTTCTGGACACAGACGGGCCAACCTGTTGAATTTCTTCACGGCCTCCTGAACTGATAGGTTGCCCTGACGAAATTCTGTAAACTCATCATAGTGTCGGTTCGTGACTTGCATGTGAAAAAATTTCTCGAAGAATTCTTTCTCGAAGTGACCCATGTCATCCGGTTATCGCCACTTCGATTTAATCCGCTCCCACCACATCGTGCATCTCCTGTAAAAGGAGGCACACTTCACCTTTTCGTGCTCCGCCTAGAAGCTCCATCGTGCTTTCCGGTGTTTTAAACCATGCCCGAGCATCCCATGGTTCGCCGGTGCCTGAGAAGTTCTGGCTTAATTCTCTGCCACCGGATAAGGTAAGCTTCTCTCTTAGTCCTCGCTACTGGGGCTACTGGGACTGGTACTGCAGGCTGAGCTGGTACTACCTCTGTGATTATTGGAGTCGTGACCGGGGAGTAGTCTGGTTAGCCTTTAAGGAGGCTATCTCCTGCCTAATGTGAGCCACTAGTCTTTGTAAGGTCTGGGGGAGGCACTGAACTGCCTGCCTCATGCTGGGGCTCAGCCACTGATGCATTCTTAGCTGGACGTCCTCGTACCATTTTCTAAATAGCAGAGAACACATATTTGTAACTAGGCTATCATGTTATAGTTAACTACTAGTAACATGTTAAATACTATCACTGTAAACATGAATTAATTAACTACCAACATGAGAGCAAACATGAAAACACATATAACTGATATGAAAACTGAAAACAAAACTGAGTGAGAGATGTTCTTACTTGGAAGCTGTAGGCACAATGCTGATGTGTGTGTAGGAAGTAAGGAACACTGCTCTGATACCACTCTGTAACGACCCAACTCCTGGGTACTAGGCTATGAGCCGGATCGCTACATTAACTACTGAAACTACTGTGTCGTACTGTGCGGAAAACTGGGTAAAATAAAATTTCACTAACTGACTCTGTTAATCTGACAACTGATGCACCCATGCTGTTATAAGGAAGGATTCAAGACCCTTTCTGGTTGGTGTACATGTGCTAAGGAGGATTCTTGACCTCCCATCTGAGCTAGGAACTCAAACTAACTCCCTGCCGATCGATCCACGGATCGATCAAACTTACTACGATTCTATGCCCTGCTGGATCGGTTCATGGACCGATTCAGAGGCTAGATCGTCGGAAGACCGATCCGGTGTGTCTCGATCGGTCGCGGACCGATCCGTGCACCGGAGACGGGATGCCCTCGCTCGATCTTTGAATCGGTACCGACCGATCCGTGCACCGGAAATCTCCTCCGAGGCTTATCAGTGGATCGGTCGGGACCGATCCAGAGGATCTGAGCATATCAGATCTGGATCGGCCACCGACCGATCCTGAATAGCCAGACTCGATCGGTGGGACCGATCGATGTCTGATTTCACTCGAGTTCGATTTCAGCACTTTGGCGTGCCAAAACATCACACAACAGTTCTAAAACAATGGAGATACATTCTAGCATATAAGTACTAATGTTCTAAACATGATAAGCTAAACAAGACATAGTTACTAAGCTAGAACAATTAGTAACAAGACTAAGTATGAAACTAGACATGTTAAGTGCTAAAACTGAAATAAAAGCGTATAGATCCCAAGGATCTTTATTCCAGACCCTTTGCACACACACATCATCGTAGCATCGCCCTCCAGCCTCCGCTAATCCACTTTTCTTTTACCGGTATCTGCAGTATAAGAAAAGTAGTATCTGTAAGCCAATAAGCTTAGTAAGAAACCATCTACCTCACAAAAGCATGCATACGATGCAAATATGATTTTAAATCATGCTGTTTGAAAAATATACTGAATATGCAAGCATGGCATGGCATGGTATCACACAAAGCATGGCATAACATATAAACTGAACATGCTTTAAACTGATCATGGCATACTTATAAACTGAGCATGAAACTGAACTAGTCAAGCATATATCTAAATCTGTACACGAACTCAAATCATGTAAACTGAACCTGAACTGAACTGAAAGCTAAATTAGTGTTCTCATCACTGGTTTCAAATTTGAAAACTATACATATAATAGATGAAAATACTAAACATGCTGTTGGGCCCTGGCAACTGTACTTACTGTGCGCGCATCCCTACGAGACCCGGGATTGCAAGTTCCGAATCCAGCAGGGTTACTAGGTTATCTGAACCTAGGGACGACTGTGGGAGTCCATCCCATGGATATCTGATCCAAGTACAGTGCCAACTGAATAAAAGTTTATTTTACTTTGCTGTTCTAGGTTATCTGAACCTAGAGCTAGGTTATCTGAACCTAGAGGCTACTGTGGGAGCCTACCCAATGGATATCTGATCCATATAGCTGTGATAACTGATAAATAACTGAATAAAAATATTTCTAATATATTTTACATGCTGTTAGGACGCCTATTGGTGCATCCTTCTGAACTGGGCATTCTACCGAATGCTTGGTGTGCACTAAAAGCACACCCTAAAATTGAAAACTGTAAAATTACCGAACTAACGCCAAAACTAACAAGCGAGAGCAATTATACTGCAGGTGAGGGGTTTCTTACCTCAATCGCAAGGTTTTCTTACGATTCTATTCGCTAGGTTTTCCGGAAAACTGCTCCGTTCGACGAACCGCTTACGTCCTCGCATTCCTCTCGCGGAGAAGAACCTTTTTCGTGTTGGAGTCATCGCCGGAAGATGTTCCCTTGACCCTTAGCTTGGTGTGCCGTGCGTGAGGAAGAGGGGAAGAAGAAAAGGTGCGGCGGTTTTAGGTTTCGGGTGAGGAAAAGCTACGGTGGAAAATAATCTAAACTTCTCACTTAAATCCTTATTTATATTTACTAATTAATTCATCCAAAATCAATTATAAATATAATTGATTCCCTCCTCTTTCAGCACGGCCCTGCTGGGTTCACCGGTTACTAGCATTATCCCTTACACCATAGGTCTTGGGTTTGATTCCCGCCTAAGCTATTTTGGGGTTCTAATTATTTTTGCTACTTCCGCTACTCGGAAAATTCCGGAAAAATATCTAAAAATTCCAGAAAAATCATAGAATAATTCTAAAATAAATTCAGGAATTTTTCGGGCTTTACAGAGTGTGACCCAATCTTCTGTGCCACAACTCAGTTTCCTCTTCTTGTGTTAGAAAACACTTTAATGAGGAAGTGGGTAGATTAATTGAGTACATATTATTTTTCCTAAGCCCCTTAAATGTGATTTCAGGGTTTTCAATATTTTTAACTAAACAACTAGATCTGTCAAAGGTAACTAAATATCCACTATCACATAATTGGCTTATACTTAGAAGATTAAAATCGAAGTTTTCAACTAATAGAACTTTTCGAATAATAAAATCGGAACTAAGTTCGATGTTACCTCTTCCGATTACCTTAAGTTTGCTGTCGTTGCCGAATGTAACATACCCTAAATTCTTTAGTTTGAGCTTTGTGAACTTTAGTTTATCTCCAGTCATGTGTCTGGAGCATCCACTATCTAACATCCACTGATCCAATTCTTTATGTTCCTACACATAAATTGTTTGAATTGGACTCTATTTGATGAAAAGAAAGTGAAGTGATTAAGTTTGAGTTTGTATTTGTTGAAACAAAGATCTAACTTTAGGTTAATTTATTTTGAAGTTAATAATTTTAAGTTAATTAATTTGAAAAATAATGTTTAAGTCGATTTTGAAAAAAAAAATTTAAGTTAATTTGAAAGATAACTAAGTTTGATTAATTTTAAAAATAATTAAGTTTGATTAATTTTGAAAATAATTAAGTTAATTAATTTTAAAAAATAATTTTAAGTTAATTAATTTTGAAGAATAATTTTTAAGTTAATTAATTTTGAAAAATAATTTTTAAGTTAATTAATTTTGAAGAATAATTTTTAAGTTTGAAAAATAATTTTTAAGTTGAATAATAATTTTTAAGTTGATTAATTTGAAAAGTAATTTTAAGTTAATTAATTTTGAAAGTTAATTAATTTGAAAAATGATTTTAAGTTAATTAATTTTGAAAGTTAATTAATTTGAAAAATGATTTTAAGTTAATTTGAAAGTTAATTAATTTTGAAAAATAATTTTAAGTTAATTAAATTTGAAAAATAATTTTTAAGTTGAAAAATAATTTTTAAGTTGATTAATTTGAAAAGTAATTTTAAGTTAATTAATTTTGAAAGTTAATTAATTTGAAAAATGATTTTAAGTTATTTAATTTTAAAAAATAATTTTTAAGTTGAAAAATAATTTTAAGTTAATTAATTTTGAAAGTTAATTAATTTTGAAAGTTAATTAATTTAAAAAAATAATTTTTAAGTTAATTAATTTTGAAAAAATAATTTATTAAACATATAATTTGAATTAATTTTAATTTTACTTAGACATCTCACCCGATCTAAATTTTCAATCAGGTAATCCTATAATTGTTGTGAGATGAATTGAGGTTCAATTTAATGGTTTAGTTTAACTATGTGTTTGATTCAGGTTTAGCTTTGAGTTCAACAAGTAGGCGTTCTTTGGATAAACTTCTGGGCTATGGTGAGTCACAAGGACATCATTAAAGTAACCATGCCTTCGAGGTTTTCCAAATAGTCCTTCCCATTGAACTTTGTACAAAACCTTAGTCTAACTGGTTAAGATCCATAAAGGGTAGCTTCGATCAGTTCCACTTAGCCAAATTCACCAGGTCGAAGCCATATCTTCCTAGACATGTGATGACTAAACTTCCCCAACGTACTATCATCCAATACTTCACCAGTACCGTGGGTCAAGTTAAGCCTAGCCCTTTTTGTTCTAATCTTATTTACCCTGCCGGGTAGGTAAAGTTCGGTTACCCTGTCGGGTAGATTAAGTTGGGTTACCCAGTCGGGTAGTTTAGTCGGGGTGCCAGCTATTCTGGATCCTCCTTCTATTTTTATTTGATTTTTGAATTTTGAATTTTGAATTTAATTTCAAATTTTAAATTTCTAACTTAATTTCAAATTTTTAAATGAGTTTTGAATTTTTAATTTCGAATATTTTTTAATTGAATTTCGAATTTTAAATTTCTAACTTAATTTTGAATTTTTAAATGAGTTTTGAATTTTTAATTTCAAATTTTTAATTTAATTTCGAATTTTAAATTTAATTTCAAATTTTGATTTTTTAATTTAATTTTAATTTCGAATTTTTAATTTAATTTTGAATTTTTAATTGAATTTTGAATTTTGAATTTTTTATTTAATTTTGAATTTTTAATTATGTTCATTTTATTAATATCATTTTTGTTTTTGCTCCCCCTGAATCATAGCCTCGATATGGTCTATCGAGATAGTGTATTTGATCCTTCGGGATCCAATATTGACCAACTCCAACTTGATTAATCAATTTGGACTTGGGGACCCATGCTTGGACTGTTTTTCTATTTGCTTTTTGTATAAGAGATAAATAAGATTTGTATTTTTTTCTTTGGTTTAAATCCTAGACCAGTTCTATTGTAAACGACTCTTTGTGTCCCAAGAATTAAGTCAAGATTCTTGGAACTTAAAGAAAACCGTTCTAGTGTTTTCTCCAGATCCTTGACTTGAGTTTTCAGGCTGGAATTCTCTTCCTCAAGTTTTTTAGCTTGAGTTGAGTTTCCAGTCTGAACTGGTTCAATCAGAGATTTGGAGTTAATCACTTCTTTAAGAACTTCTACTTCCTTTAGAAGTGACTTAACTCTAAGGTTTGATTTAGCTAACTTTCACAATAAATAATTAACTAGATTATTAAGTCTAGAAATACTCACAGCGGGGTCTGGCCCTTCGGAAACGGATACGGATCTGTGGCTTCACTCGGACTCGGCCTCCGACTCACTCTCGCTCTCGGACACGCCGATCTCGTCCCGGGCCATCAGTGCGAGGAGACTCGTCTGATCGAATTCGTCATCGGTATCTTCTTCTGAGGATTCATCCCATGTCGCCTTCAGGTCCTTCTTCTTTCGCTTCTTTGCATCCTTCAGACTTGGGCAGTTGGCCTTGATGTGCCCCTTCTGGTTGCACCCGTAGCAGATAACCTCGAACTTACCCTTCGAACTCGGTTGGACCTCCTTGGATTGTACTGCCTTCTTTAGATCTCTCTTGTTGAAGCCCTTCTTCTTCTTGTAGAGCTTCTTTACGAGGTTCACGAGCTCGGTTGTTAATTCATCGTCTTCATCGTCTGAATCGGGTTCTTCTTCCGACTCCGGTTCAGTTCTTCGTCGTGATCTCGGTTCACGTGTTCGACTAATACCTGCAACTAAAGCAACACCTTTCTCGACCGGGCGTGCATTAGTCTGTTCATGCAACTCTAATTCCGAAAAAAGTTCGTCTAATTTGATTGAAGAGAGGTCCTTAGAAACCTTGCAAGCATCAACCATGGATGCCCACAAGGTGTTCCTTGGAAAAGCGCTAAGTGCGTACCTTATTATGTCGCGGTTTTCTATTCTTTGGCCGATTGCGTGAAGGCCGTTTAGGAGGTCCTGAATGCACGCATGAAGCTGGCTTGCCGTCTCATTTTCCTGCATTTTTAAGTTATACAATTTATTGAATAATAAATCTCGCTTACTTACTTTGGTATCGGAGGTCTCTTCGTGAAGCTCGATCAGCTTCTCCCATAGCTCCTTGGCGCTTGAGAATGGACCGACGCGGTTTAGCTCCTCCTTTGTTAGTCCGCACTAGAGGGTACAAGTTGCTCTGCCATTTGCCTCCACCTTCTTGATTAATGCAGGTTCCTAGTCCTCGCAGGGTGTAGGATTACCGCCTTTATCCGTTGGCATATCCAAACCAGTCTTGACGATCATCCACGTCTCGAACTGGATCTTCAGGAAGTTCTCCATTCTGCCCTTCCAGTAACCAAAGTCCTCTCCGGTGACGAGCGGGGGACGGACAGTTCTATAACCCTCTTGTTGGGCCATTGATACCTTGCACGACAAAAATAAAAAAATCTATTCCAAGACTTGGTCTTGGATTAGTAGTGCGGGAATAATTTAAAAGAAAACGTACTCGAGTGGTGTTGCACCAACTTCGAGCAAAACCCGATTCGAGAAAAGAATTAGAATATAGCTATAAAGCTAAATTCTAATTGACTCCGAAAAATCTGAAAATACCACGAAAATTTGTTTTGAAAGGTGGTTGCACCGATTCAAAACGACCCCGCTCTGATACCAATTGTTGGATCGAAAGCGCTAGAAGGGGGGTGAATAGCGCTCGCAGCTTTCACACTTTTCAGAATCGTAAAACACGAGTAATAATGCAGCGGAAATAGTAAAACGCACAAACACACAGTGGACACGAGAGGTTACTTCGTTCGGAGCCTATCTCGACTCCTACTCGAAGGCCCGCGGTCGCTAACCACTTTCGGTGGGCAACAACTATAGTTCGTAAAAACTATTACAAACTAAGTAGAATTTAAAGCAGTAAAAATAACAGTTATACCGACAACAAAAGATTAAAACTGAAGCTCCGGGTTGTCGGCGTCTAGTTGAGGCTTTGTCGAAACTTCTCGTTAGTAGCAGGTTGCAGAATGATTGCTTGTGCGAAGTTGTCTTGAGCTGCTGGTCGAGACCCTCTTATAAAGGGTGTTCAAGGCGCCTTGAAAGCCATCCAAGGCGCCTCCATGCTGGCCGAGTCACATGCTGAGATAAGGGCTGAATTGGTCGAACCTTATCAGGTTCAAGTCGCCTTTATCCACCAGTCCAAGGCGCCTTGAGCTTCCTTCAAGGCGCCTCCAAGGATGCTTCGCAGCCAGCTCATCTTTTTCACCCAAGCCGCCTCCAAGCTCCATGGAGGTGCCTCGGACACTGTTTATCCGAGGCTTAACCTTGTTCTTTCATACCTGCAAGACATGTTAGATCCAAAACACAAACATATCATGCAAAATAAAAGTTAGCACATATAATATCATGAATATGAAGTTTGACAGTCATCGGACTGTCCGGGTCTGACTTCGGATTTCCAACCGGAAACCCTAGGTCGACCCAACGCCTATTGTTCCCTTTACGGGGAACACGTCCTCACCTACTCCACTCCGGAGATTTACCTATTGCCAGTGCGATCCTCCAGATCGACTGGACTTTTGCTCGGTGCTCGATGCTTCCGGACTTTCTGTTGGACGTCCGCTTCCCGGCTGGTTCAGTCTTTCACCTAGTTCGCGACACTATAACTTTCCACCTAGGGTTACCCCCCTAGGACTTTTGCCTGAAGCACTCGACCCACCAAGACTTTCCGCATAGGGTTACCACCCCCTATGACCTAGGGTTACCACCCCCTCGGGTTTTCACCTTGCCTAACCACAGTTAGGGCTTTTGCCTAAGTACACTTAGGACTTTCCTGCAATCTCATTCAGACCGTTAGATCACCACACATCTTAACTTTGAATCTTTTGCCATTATCAAAACTCAGGTTCGATCGTCGGATGCTTCCCGCACCAACATGTAACTTATAAATAGGCTACATGTTTTATGATTTAATTGAAGTGTGAAAGATTATTGTGTTCCACTTGTCCATCTTGTCCTCTTATCCTCTCAATTTTCTCTAACACCATTCAGTATGAGGAAGCCCACACCATTCCTGATTGAATCTGCTGCAGCCTTCGGCTTTCCAATGTTTTCTCCCTCCAGGAACTCAAATAGTATTGATCATTCCTCTTTGTTGTCTGGTTGTACATATTTAGAGTTCTTGTAGCAGCTAAACAAAATTTTATGGGAAAAATGATTTTTTTGTAGGAGAAATTTTTTATATTCGACCAGTCATCATCTGTTCGAATTCAAGAGAGTCCCGACCGACCACAAGGTCGACCGGGAGTAATATTTGGATAGGATCTAGGGAATTAGCCTTCCACTTTGAGTGCCTAGTACAGTGGGTTGATCAGACAACCAGTCAAACATATAGATCTTCACCATTCATTCCCTTGTCCTCCTGTATATGGGTGGTTGGATATACAACTGACTAAAGTTACAAGGCTTAGTATCCTTATCTTCGCCAAACAAACATACAAGGCAAATCTCAGAAGAAACCAAACCACATTTCTAGAGCTCAGATATCACTTCAGGGATAAGCCTCCTAGCGTAAGGGTGATCGGCAGAAAGTATCAGTCAAGTCTCAGTTCCCCATTTTCTATAAACAAGTATCCCTGCATATGGCTGGTCGATCATAAAGCTGTTTGGACCTAAGGAATTTGATTCTCTATTATTTCATAATTAGATCTCCAACATTACACAATATATATCCGAGCAGTCAACCCCAGTCCTAACATTTAGGTGGCCTAGGGCGAAACGATCAAAATATGTCCCAATTTTTTTTAATAAAGTAAAAATTATTTATAATGACTTCTTCTAACTTTTTTATATGTAAAATCATCTGTAATATTATTAATTTCAAGATTTTCCAAAATATTTTTTTTAATAGATAAAATTGCTAATCCATTCAATCTCTCTTGCGACATTATTGATCTCATGTATGTTTTTAACCATTTTAATTTTGCGAAATCCTTTCAGTTGATCCTGCGGTAATAGGTATAGTCAACAATATTCTATAAGCAATTGCAACATTTGGATAACAATCTATATTTTTTATAAAATTAAGAATATCAATTATTGACATTATCTCATTTTGTATAGTCACTTGTAATATTTTTAATTCTATAAATAAATCATCTATAACTCAACATCTAATGAATTGTCATGCGTAAAAGTAGATGTTAGATTAACACAACATTTTCTCAACTCATCATTATCCAATGATTTTAATGTTTTCTAATCAAACAAAAAACCAAACATATTTTCAAATATTTTCATTTCATCAAATCTATCTTTCAAAGAAAAAATTATCATATCTACAATAATTACAAAATAATCAATTCTAAAAGACTCTTAGGTGATAGTGAAATTTCATCATCTTCTTTCTCATCAAATTGTTTTTTTTTCTAAAAATATGACGTTTCATTGAAAATATTGGCTCTATATTCATATCAGATGCAAGACTTTTAGCAATAGTCAAACATATTGCAAAACTAGGATCGACCCTAACTTTTGGGGGCCCTTGGGCGAAAAGAGAAAAGAGATCTCTATAGGCTTTTTTTTTATTTACGTACAATTTGAATATAGTTTAATAGAAAAACTTGGAAATCAATATATTTCATTTAAAATATAATAAACTCCATACAAAATATTTTCTCAAGATTCTTTAAAAAGTGCAACACCGCACAAAATATGTTTTCTAAGTTTCTCTAAAAAGCATAATACCTACAAATATAAAAAAAAATAAGTATGAAATAATCATTGAAAAAATCTATATCTTCTAGCATTTTGAGAAACAAAATCATCAGTAAGGTATTCAAAATCAAGTTTTTCTAACACCTCATTTTCGATATATAAAATTGTCAAGCTATTTACATTCAAATCATTATCATCATTTTCTCTTAATTCTTCCTGCTCATTCGTTGAATGATTATGATCATTATTTTCTCAATTCTTCCTGCTCATTGATTGCATGATCATTTAGTTCTTCTTGATTAATCAATTGTTTCTAATTTTTGTATGATCATTTAGTTCTTCTTGACTTTCTTCTTATAATTTATCAACTAAATCTTCAATTGAAGAGCTAGCTTTAAAAAACTTACGAAGAACACCTTTGTGAATTTTAATAATATGTTCCACTCTTTTTCTTTTGTTTCCTTTCTGACTCCAAAATTGATATTTCTTTGGAAACATGTTTATACTATAAATTTTAAGTGTAAAAAAAATGCACAAAACCAACAACAATGCTAACAATGAAACAAACACAAGCAGTGAAAATAATAGTCAAGGAACAATAAAGTCTGGTTTGCACTTGAAGCAATCAATATAATCTATAATATGATAATTAAAATTGGGATGATTTATTTAAACTCTTTTAAATCTATAAGAAAAATTATAAAATATTGGCTCCAATACAATATTAAAAATTAATATTGAATATTGACAATAAGAAAAAATATAGATAAGTAGATAACTTACGTTGTAAGTTTATATATTGATGAATGATGATATCAACGAAATTAAAATTTCAATTAGAGAATAAACTTTTCTGATTTAATTAGAAAAGATTCAAAGAAGAAGAAGGGAGGAAATTAGCATTCATGATTCATACTTTACTCTTCAAAGTCTTGTATGACTTCTGTAAACAAATTAATGAAGAAAGAGTTGTACAAGAAATAAAATCTTGGAAAGAGAAAAAAGAATCGTTTACCTTCCTTTTTTTCTTTTTTTTTCTTAACTTTTCAAAGAAAATATATTTTTTTACCTTTATTAAAATAATTCAACAATATATATATATATATATATATTTGGACCTTTATTAAATTAATCCAATAAAATATATTTTTTAAGTTTTTCTTAAAATAATCTAATTATATATTATATATATTATATATGCATATCAAATTTGGGGCCTCTAAAAATCAAGGACCCTTGGCCATCGCCCCCGGTGACATACCTCAGGGACGACCCTATGCAAAACTATCATTCCTATATTTTTCAAAATATGATATTACACCATCTGATTATTTCATAGCAGAATCAATGCTCATAGATTTTGATTATAACTTCTTACTTATCATATTTATAGCAAATAAAATGTCATACTAAATAGCCATTCCAAGTAAAAATTTAAAACTTTCAATTGAGTTAACTATACTTTCTGCTTCACTCTTAGACTTTGCATCATCACAAATGTTATATAACTTTAATAAAGCACTTCGCACTTCAAGAGCCTGAAATCTAATAGCTTGAACACTTTTAATACGACTTTCCCAACGTGTGTTTGAAAAAGATTTGACAGTTAATCCTTTCACATTATCAACTAAAACTTTCCATCTTTTAAGAGAACTTGAAAACAATATATATATGCGTTGGACTACTTCAAAAAAAAGAAAATGGCTTTAACACAAGAATGTGTCATACCACTAAGAGTCAAATTAAGACTATGACAAGCACATGACATGTATAACACTCTTATATTTTTTTAAAGCAACCTCTTTTAAACTCCTTAGTGTTTTCCCTTCATATTAGAACCAATATCGTAACCTTGACCTCTAATATTTTCAATACTATGATTAAGTGATTTTAACACATTTTATAATTTATTAAAAAGTCAAAAACCAGATGTATCATTAACTTTTAGAAACTCTAAAAAATACTCTTCTATTTTCACATTGCTAGATGACATATTAATACATTATATTATAAAAGTCATTTATTCTTGATGACTTATATCTGGAGTACAATCAAGAATTATTGAAAAATATTTTGCCTCCTTAATTTTATAGCTGATAATACTTCTAACATTATCAGCTTAAAGAGAAATCAACTCGTTCTGAATTTTATGACCAAGATAATGATAATGAATTTCATGATTTTGGATGTGTTTAATATAATCTTACATCACAACATCAAATTCAACAATCATTTCAATCAATCCTAAAAAGTTTCCATTACTTTCTTGATATAGTTTCTCATTAGATCCCTGAAAATCCAAACAACATTTAGAAAGACATTTTACAATTGCTAATATTCTTGTAAGAACTTGTCTCCAATGCTCTCTTTCTTTAGAGATTTCTGGTTGTAGATCTTTATATTGATTGTTTCATTTTTATCTAATCTCATTTTTAATTCTATCCAAGAGTTCATATTAGTTATATGTTCAATAGAATTTCCATGTTCTTTAAGTCTTTCACTAATATGTTTCCCATCTTTAAACCCATCATTTGCTAAAGAACTTCTATTGTTTTCAGATTTAAATAACTTACAACAAAAGTAATAAACTTTATCTACATGTTTGCTGTATACCAACCACTTTCGGTCTCTTACCTCTCCATTACTTAACTTTTTAAAATAATGAGCACTTGAAAGATGTCTAGCGTAGTGATCAAAAGGAAATATGAGATTCGTTTCTCTTATAGATCCTTTTTCAACTAAAATATCATGTGCATTATTATCAAAATTATCCCAATTCCTTAGATCATATATATCAAGTAGAGGAATAAATTGTTTATCAATATTAGTATTCTCATTATCTACTACATTAGTAACACTTTCATGCTCTCTTAATTATCTCTATCCTCATTAACATCATGAATTTCATTACACTCATCATTATGTCATGAATTTCATTAGACTCCTGGTTAACATCATGTATTTCTTTAAACTCATCTATATTATCCCTATTTAAATTTTCTATATTTTCATTAGAACTTGATCTTTTAACAAAGTATTTATTAAGGGCACCTCTTTGTGATTCACTTAATTGTTCTAGTCTTTTTTTTTTTTTCTTTTTTCATATCCAGCAATACATTTTTTAAGGAACATACTATAGTGCGCAAAAACACAACAATTGCAAAAATATAATTTAAATCAACTCAATATAAAAGGAATAATTGCACCTGGATGAAGAAGATGAGTAGATGATAATCGTCGCAACTCACAAACCGCAACACAAGCTGCAATGGTTTAGAACCTTCGGGTGCAGTGTGTAGGAGTGACAGCCATGTAAAGCAGAGGAAAAGGTGCAACCTCGCAGAGTCACATGTAGAGGAGAGCAAACAAAAATGAAAAGAGGAAGACTAAGAGAAGAGCGATATAATTGTAAAAAAAAAAAATCCAAGAGAGAAGTAGAGAGAATCTGAGAAAGGAGAGAGCAGAGGGGCCGACGGAAGTTGTGAAAAGTGTGTAAATGAAGAATTACAAGTAAGTTAATCTAATTCCTAAAAAAATATATACATATACATATATAAATAGGCTTTTAAAAATTTTGGGCCCCTCCCAAACTTTGAGCCCTCGGTAGTCGCCAAGGACTGCCCGACCTCTGGGCTAGGGCTGCGAGCAGTCTTAAGGGTCGAATGTCTTATTATACTTAGTACTATGCTTTTATATATACACCCGGTCATCTAAATATCCGACTGGGATATCTTCGGAGGACTACATTGTCAGAGAATCGCAATAGCATATTAGAGAATAACAATCGTTTGTCAAAGAATATTCTTTTATTGTTACATGAGTATTCAATGGAACCTTTCTTGAAGGTGACTCTACACTTTCTATCAGCCGACATATTGTAATAGCATATTCCTTCAACCACCTCATTAAGGGCGTCAGTTATAAAAAGGGTGCACAGGAGTAATGGAAGATTCCTCGGATGGTGATTATATGTCTCATAGGCTGTACATATTCCCTTACTTGATAGCTTCTGACACTCAACATTCTCTGTCACCTTATGACTACAGAGATTATTAGAGGTGCTATATAAAGAGGGGTTTTCTCCGTTGGTAAGGTACACTTTTAAATCAGTCTCATTTACGTGCACACATTCTATTATTCTTCTCTCCATTTTGCCCGCCCAAACATTGTATTGACTTGAGTGTCGGAGGAGCTTCATCAGGAACCCCTTCCTTGGTTTTTGGACACTGATGTTTTGTCTGCCCATTTGAGTGTGTGTAGAGAGGATCTTCACTCTCGCTCGTAGTCTTTTCTCTGGTTAAAAGTCTTCTCCCAGTCAACATCTGAGCCACTTGTCCAGTGCACCATCTCTCTAACTTTTAGACAGGATCATATTTTGTGCCATTTGTGGGATTTTTCGCCTAAATATAAAACATAGGGATGGAAAAAATGGACGACTCACCACTGTTACCTTGACACAAGAGGAGTTAGAAATGCTGATCAACGCCCGAGCGCAGAAACTGATGTAGCAACTAGCAGTAGCAACCGGTGGTACTTTGCCGCACGACCTTGCTGCGTCAACAATAGGCCCTCATACTGAGCGAAGGGCTCGGGTGGGAGGTTCAATGGAGTGCTAGCCAATTTCTCCAGTGGCTGGTTTGGTGCTACCATATGTTCCACCAATAAATTTACCATCTGTGCCCCAATCACTTGCGTATCATCGGGCACTATTTTTCACGTCGCTCGAGCATATGGGCTAAGAGGAATGACCCCAAGGATTGTCTTCTGGAAACGCACCCACTTAAAATTTACGCAAAGGAAAATCCCTGATGGTTGGTGGCTCTCCCGAACGGATTAGCACACTATTCTCCCAGGGAGTACTGGACGATAAACTACCTAAACACTACCGTCCCCTAACAATAGGGGAATATACAGGGTCCACAGACCCAGAGGACTACCACTTGAAATTTGAAAATGCTGCCCTCCTTCACCAGTATACGGACGGTGTGAAGTGTCGAGTGTTTCTCAAGACACTCTTGGGCTCTCAATAGAGGTGGTTCAAGCGATTGCCCGCTGAATCCATCTGTAGTTTTAAGAATTTCCATAAGGTCTTCCTCCATTATTTTGCCAGCAGTCACCGTTACCACAAGACCCCCTTGAGCCTCTTTTCGCTCAAGCAGGGGCTTAAGGAGACGTTCATAGCTTATATCAAAAAATTTAATCAAGTGACCATGGATGTTCTCTCGGCCACTCCAGAAATTCTATTAAGGGCCTTTTCTCAAGGGTTCCCCGATAATGATTTCTTTCACTCTTTCATCAGGATGTCTCCTAGAGATTTCGATCATCTACGTAGCCGAATGACTGAATATATTAATGTGGAGGAAGCACAGTCCGCTCGGAAGAAGGAAGTCTCTACGCCCGCTTCATCCTCTGCCACAGAGCACTGAGCGCGTCCACCGCCTCTCCCGCATAAAGGGCCTCGAGCAGGTCCTCCCCCATGTCACCCATAACCCCGACCTCAAATTGTGCAACATGTGGAGGTCGAGCGGGTGGAATGCCTCGAACCCCTTAGATGGGCTCCACCTAGATTCTGTACATACCACTACTTGGTGACTCACGACACCCAGGATTGTTATCATTACAAACATGGGAATCGCTAAGCCATTAACCAAGGATGTCACCGTCATTCCTCGTTTCCCAGCCACCGACAATATCAGTGGTCGAATGGTCCGCCCAGGAGACACTACCAGGGTGTCAATCTGTGCTAAAGGACGTCTCAGTAGCAGGGAGATCGGGTTCAGGCCCCTGCCTGCGCCCAGCAGGAGCAACCCCTGACGTGGCAAGAAGAAAAATACAACAATGCCACTCGGAGATATATTGACATGATTGCCAGAGGCCCGACTGATGGGGATTTCAACCGGGTAAAGAAGTCACATGCCCACCTATTGGAGATTCACGTGGTCAGCTATAACCAAGAGCAGGCACAAAGACCCAAGATTAGCTTCGAGTCCAAGGATTTAGAGGGGGTCGAAATGCCCTATGATGATGCTTAAATAATTACTTCCTACGTCCATAGAATTTTATATCATCCACACATTACAATTACTTCCTACGTCCTAGAACAATGCAGATCTACTCCATAATTGGAAGAAATATAATCCAAAAACTTAAAATGATAGAAACTTTGGAAACCCTAAGGAAGGGGAGAAGAAGCAAGATAATGATTACACGATTGTTTAAAACTTTAGAAACTTCCATTAATATTCATCGTGCTACATAATTCATTGAAGTTATTAAAATAATGATTAAGATCCTCCATCAGTCTACTGCCTTATTGATATTGTTGAACCATGGAAATGAAGGCTGACTTTAATTCAAAGTAATTAGCTTCAACTGTAGGTCTAGATATACTGAATCTTGGCCCCTCTTGCATATGACGTGACATAGTCCTTCAAAGATTTGTTCGCCATAATTCTTTGTTCTTGCTCTTATTGATTCTTTTGCAGATTTAATATTTGATGATATGTCTGGTCGATCTTGATCAATGGGCAAAAGACCTGTAGTATTTTTTCGCATACACAAACAAGAGAAAAACTAGAATTTGTTGTTCTTAGAATTTGTTTCTTTTTTTCCTTTTTAGAAAACAAATTGTAGAATTGAAAAATGTAGTAATGAAAGATAAAGAATAAAGAATAAAGAATATAAGAATTAAAGAATTATCTAGATAAACTTTAATGTAAATTAACTAGATTTAAAACGCTCAGTCCCCGGAACGACGTCAAAAACTTGATGTGGTCCCGCAAGCACATAGGCATCGTCAAATAATAAAATTTATAAAAGTCGATCCCACGAGTATTGAGGATTAAACACTAATTGATTTTACACTTCAAATTCATCTAAACATAATCGATAATCGTTTGATTTGTTTCAACTAAGATGTGAAAATAAAAGAAAGATAATTGAGGAAGTCCTAAATTTAAGAAGATGTTCTAGGCCTTTGGTTTCATTGTAATGGTGAATGTTATGCTATGTATTTGCCCATTTCTAGTTTTCCACTTCTATGTTTGTAGGATGGTCTAAACTACTATCGATTACCACCCCGCGATGGTGTATCAGAGTACCTTTCCTACTAGTAACCAAGTATGCCATTAAATGAAGAAGTAACCTAGAGAGTTCAGATTTTTAGTAGAGTGCCTCCTGTCACAAGGCCTCTCCCGGATTTACGTCTCTAGATTACATCGGTCACTTGCATAGCATATGATTAGGGAAAGCCCATTAGGTCAAGTGAAAAACTCATCCATACATAAAATTGTTCTTCCTTAGGAGGTTATGATCCATATAGAAGGATAGTTGCCTTAGATACTCAACGTTAAATAAGCCTCCTAAAGTCATGCCAAGCTATATCGGAATATACACTCAAAAGAGGTAACAACTATGTATCTATTCAATGAAACTTTAGATTCACGCTTAGATCTAAACACACAGCAATGTATCCAGTACAGAAATTAGATCTATACATATAAAAATACAATCTAGATAGATAAATTCATATTCATAGAGAAAACCTTCTTGCAAGCATTTCATCAAACAGAACAAGTATCATACAAGCTTCATCAAATAAGGAAATTGACAATCCCATAGAGTTTTACATCATCCACACATTACAATTACTTCCTTCATCCTAGAACAATGCAAATTTACTCTATAATTGGAAAAAATACAATTCAAGAACTCAAAATGATAGAAACTTTGGAAACCCTAAGGAAGGGGAGAAGAAACTTATCTTTTAATGTCAAGTGAAGTCCTTGGATGCAGATCTTGGGAGTGCCGACAAGGATGGAGCAATAGAATGACCTTAGATCATCCAAATGACATCTTCGGGTGCAAGGATTTAACCTAGAGAGTCTCCTCCCGCCTTGAAACTTTCTCCCCTATCAAAGGGGATGAAGTGCCCCATATATAGAAGTGAGGCACGGGGTGGTCGTGGCCCAAGCCAGTCTCTGGGGTCTAGCCATGCCATTTGGCATGGCTAGAGCTAAATTGGCTCTGGCTAGATAGCTTAGCTGTGCCATTAGGCATGACCAAATCTATCTCTGGCTTCTTGGTCGTGCCTGTTGGCACAACCAGAGTAGAGACTACTCTCTTTCAGCTTCTAGGTCGTGCCATTTGGCATGGCTAGTTCTTCAAACATGTATTTTTTGATTTTAAGGAGGCATGACCATGGCTCAGGACATAACCAAGCCCATTTCTAAATTGAAAATCTACACGGGTTGGCTCCTAGCCATGCCATTTCGCATGACCAAGTCTTCACTTGTGCTGGTTCTCCTTCCTTGCCGTGTTAAATGGCACGACCAGTAACTTCATTAGTTCCTTGTCCATGCCTTTTGGCACGGCTAGTTTTTGGAGCTTCTCCTCCCGTGCCTCAAGGCATGGCTAGGTCTCATTTGCCTCTGGAAGTGGTTGTTGCCTGCGCCCCTTAACTTGGGCACTCCAATCCTTTGCTTTTCTCACCATGGGGAAGACATGGATTGATCGTAGTCTTTTCAAGTTATCTTCTTTTGCATATTTTGAATCCTTTACCACTCCAAACTGCTCCTGAAAATAAAAATAAGCACTAAGAAGATCTCTGAATGCAAAATACTAATTATGATAAAATTAACATGATAAAGGGTGCAAAAGCATAGATCATAGGCAATGAATACAGAAAGATGTGCGTTAAATAATACAAAATAAGATATATAATCTATGCACATCAGTCGACTATAACTAAGTGTAGGCACAAAAGCTTGAGACTAGCTTCGGGCCCAGGGATTTAGAAGGGGTCGAAATGCCCCATGATGACACTTAAATAATTAAGGTTGTTATAGCCAATTATAGCATCCATTATACAATTGTTGACACAGGTAGCTCTGTCAACATTATCTTAAAACAAGCATTTGAGCAGTTGCAAATAGAGTCGAGCGAGCTTCAGCCCATGGCGACGCCTTTGTATGACTTCATGAGCAACGAAGTCTAACCGCTCGGCTAAATAAGCTGACAATATCATTAGGGGAGGAGCCCCTAATAAGGATGCGTCAATCAACTCTTATAGTTGTGGATGTGCCTTTGGCATACAACGTCATTTTGGGTTGGCCGACCCTAAATGAATTCAGGGCAATCATCTTTATTTTCTGTCAAAAAATAAAATTTCCCATGAATGACCAGGTCGGGAAAATTAAAGGAAACCAACTGATAGCAAGAAGGTGCTATATTGACATAATAAAAACTAAAGCCAATACATCCCGGAAGATCCAGTAGATGGAGGTCAATACTATTTGTGAGGCGCCTCCTACACTTGTTTATGAGGAGAAAGAGGAGGTACAGATTTAGCCCGGTCGACCAGAAGCAACCACCTGGATAGCTGCCAACTTGGCTCCAGAGCTTAAAGTAGAGTTGGTCGCGTGTCTCATGTGCAATAATGATGTTTTCTCCTAGACACCCAAGGAAATCAAAGGTGTTTCACCAACAGTCATGGAGCACACACTCCACGTGTGCCCAAACACTCGGCCGGTAAAGTAGAAGAAGAGGCACTTTGGAGTAGATCAAAATAAAATCATCCGAGTAAAAGTGGACAAGTTACTGGAGGATGGCTACATTCATGAAGTATAATTCCTGAGCTAGCTGTCCAATGTGATCATAGTGTATAAGTCAAGGAACAACTGGTAAGTCTATATTGGCTTCAGATATCTCAATAAGGCATGCCCTAAAGATTATTATCCCTTATCACGCATTAGCCAGGTGATGGACTCAACTTCCGATTGTGAACTTATATACATGCTGGATGGATACCAAGGCTACCATTAAGTCCCGCTTGCCAAAGACGACCAAGAAAATGTTAGATTCATAACTGCTGAAGGAACCTATTGTTATATTGTCATGGCGTTTGGATTAAAGAATGCATGAGCAACTTCTTATTAATATGTTAAACTCATGAACAAAGTATTCCGGAAGCAAATCGGGTGGAACATGGAGGTGTATGTGGACAACATTCTTATTAAGTTCCTTCGAGCGACAGATTTGTGTGTCAATATAGAAGAAACCTGCCAAACATTAAGACAGTATGGACTGAAGCTCAACCCCAGTAAATGTATGTTCAGAGCAAACAGTGGTTATTTCCTGGGTTACATTGTGACCAGTGAGAAATTGAAGCCAACCTAGGTAAAGTACATGCTCTTCAAACATGGTTCTCCCACACAATTTGACGGAAGCACAAAAATTGACTGGTCGGATCAAAACATTATCTCACTTTATCTCATGATTGGCCAACCGAAGCTTGCCTTTCTTTAAGATACTTTATCGGGCGACCAAATTCCAATAAGATTCCGACTACGACAAAGCCTTCGAAGAATTAAAGAGTTATTTGGCCACCTTGCTCATACTTGTTAAATCAGTAGTGAACTAGCCTTTATGGGTTTACTTGTCTGCCAATGAACATGTAGTCGGGTCGGTGTTAGTGAGGCAAGAGGGAAATATCAGCAACCTATATATTTCTTAAGTTATTTATTGAAAGGAGCCGAGTGTCGCTACACCACACTTGAAAAGTTAGCGTATAGACTGACTTTAGCCGCTCAGAGGTTACACCCATATTTTCTATCCCACTCGATCATTGTACTAACCAATAGCACCCTGGGATGAGTGCTTATCAATTAGGAGACTTTAGGGAGAATGATTAAGTGGATCACGGAGTTAAGTACATATGATATGCAGTATCAGCTCTGAGCGGCCATCAAAGATCATGCCTTAGCTAATTTTATAATGAAAATACCAAGCCTCGAGTCAAAAGAAACCTAGAAGATATATGTGGATGGATCATTTACCTAATAAGGTAGCAAGATAGGAATTCTTATGATATCACTAAGTGAGGATAGAATGTAATTGCTCACCTGTCTTTACTACCGAGCTATCAACAATAAAGCTGAATATGAAGCACTGATAGCTGGCCTATAGGCCTCTTGACATGAAGGGGCTGCCTAGGTTTTAATCTATTCAGATTTCCAGTTAGTCACTCAATAATTATTAGGTACTTTTGAAATTAATAATGAATGACTTAAACTTTATGCAAAGGCATTTGGCAAATTGAAGACTGAGTTCCAGGAGGTAGTTATACAAAAGATTCCCTGATTGAAAAATCAAACAGTAGATAATCTAACCAAGTTGGCCTCTACTATAGTTCCATGGGCTCTGGACAAAGCTATGGAATAAACGTTGTTGGTATCTCACATTAAAAGACAGGTCAAGCTAGATCTACAGATTGACTAGAGAATGTTATTAATTTTATTTCTCCAAAAGGGTGTCTTGCCAGCCAACCGGGAATAAACATGTATGAATAAGAAGAGAGACGATTAGTTTACTCTGATTGGAGACCATCAATACAAGAGGGTTTTCTCCTAAGCACTACTCAAGTGTGTAGGCCCCGAAGATGTGTAGTATATCCTACAAGAGGTGCATTAAGATTCTTGTGGAAGCTATGCAAGTAGCCGGTCACTCACCTGGAAGATATTACTGGCCGGGTATTTTTGGCCCACTCTACAGGCTGATGTTGTCAAATTGGTAACAACTTACCTATCATGTCAAAAGTACGAGATTATTCCACATTATCCCATAAAGTTATTAAAAACATCAATGGTTTCCTGTCTATTCGATCAGTGGGGCATGAATATCGTAAGGCCATTTCTCATAACACTCGCTAAAAATAATTTCTTATTGGTAGCAGTGGATTATTTTCTAAATAGGTGGAGGTAGAGTCTCTGGCTAAGATTACCGAGCGGATGATTATCAAATTCCTCTAGAAAAATATTATGTGTCGATTCGAGATTCCATGCAAGGTCATCTCAGATAATGGATGATAACTCTAGGCTAGAAAATTAAAGAATGCTGCTCAAGTTATGTACCTTTACATCAATGCCGTATCCTCAAAGAAATAGCCAAGCTGAAGTCACCAATAGAGAAATTATTAGAGACCTCAAAACTAAAGTTGATCATGCCAAAGGAAGTTGGGTTGATGAATTACCTAGTATACTATGGGCTTACTGCACTACTCCTCGCGAAGCAACAGGTATAACCCCCTTTCATCTCATTTAGGATGGTGAAGCAGTTGTCCTAGTTGAAGTTGGTGTGGAATATGATCGGAGACAATTATATGACGAAGACAATGATAGCCGACACCTTATGGAGCTCGACTTGATAGAGGAAGTATGAGATAAGGCCACAGCCCGACTAATGACCTACCACCAAAGAATGAAGCAAAACTATAATAAAAAAGTTATTCCAAGATTTTTTTCAAGTAGGCGACCTGGTCTGGAATCGAATCAAGCAGGTTAGTAATGTTTCCAAACTAGAGTCACAATGGGGCGGACCATACAAAATAATGGAGAAGTTAGCCTCGGGCTCCTATTATCTCCAAGAAACAGATGGAAAAAGGTTGGAGCGACCTTGGAGTGTGAATCATCTACAACCCTATAGAGTTTGAGAGTACGCTTATAATGCATTAATGTAGTATGTTAAATTTTGGCACTTAATGAAAAATACAAGCAACTATCTCAAAAGATCTAAGTCCCAGACTCCCAAGCACTAGGTCGAATAATAAGCGAGCATGCTCTTGTGCCTTTATGAATACCAAACTCCGAGTACCAGGGCAGGTTATAAGCTAGCATACTCTTGCGTCAGGTCCCAGACTCCCAAGCACCAGATCTGGTTATAAGCGAATATGCTCTCATGCCAAGTCTTAGACTCCCGAGCACCAGATCGTGTTATAAGCAAGCATGCTCTTGTGCCAAGTCCCAGACCCTCGAGCACTAGGTCGGGTTATAAGTGAACATGCTCCCGCGCCATGTCCTAAACTCTCGAGCATCAAGCTGGGTTATAAGTGAACAAGCTCGAGAGACAATGAATTTATTTTACCTGGATTACATCATTTAATAAAGATTACAAGAAAATGGGCCCATACATCTAAATATTAAATCCTACGTCGATCAGAGTAATGCTTCCATCAGGTCCTCTCAGTATTACCGACCTGATTGTTTCGTTCAGTGGCGTTATTCAACCCAGATTGTCATTTAGCTCGGTATGATTATAATAAGCACATATATATTTAACCTCTGGATTTCTGCATTATTGGGCCTTTCTTAAGAGGAAGCGCTTATCCGGATTTCATCTCACGAAGGAAGTATTAACAAATGGCAAAAATGGCATAAAAGAAAAAAACAGATATGATTCCTTAATGATCAATACATGTTTTGCATTAAGCTCCATTCTTTACAGCAAGTATAAGGTATCCAAATAAGTATAGCATACATTTAATCAAATTTACCAAAGAGGTCATTTGAAATAGAATTTTCACCTCATATCAAAATGCTCATTTTTGTCAGCTTTGTAAAATGACAGCTCAGGCTTAGCAGAATCTAGTTTAGTCTGCATTGATTCTAGCCAGGCTTCTTGCGTGCCCAAATTGTACTGTTGTTCCAGGATTAGCATATCTTTGGAGAATAATTCTTTGGTTTGTTCGGCTGATCCCCGAGAATGAGAAATTCTTATTTCCTCTAGCAAAGCGGTCTTTTTAGATAGGTCGAATAAGGCTTTGTATTTCATAGTTATTACCACTCGGAGCTTGGACTCACTGGTATTCAATAGGATTTCTAATTTGCTTTTGTCCGTCTGTTGGGAATCCACCAGCTGTTGGGATTCCTTCAAGGTATTCCCCATGTTCGATAGCAACCCGGTATGATAATCTACTTCCTTTTGCAACCAGGTCATTTCCCCGCTCGGGTTGAAAGTAGAGAGTTCTAATTTCTCCACGCATTCCTTCAAAACTTTGTTATCTCTCTCCAAATCCACCACTAGATGCCTTAAATTCAATCTGGAGGCATACAACTAGAAAGAATGGTGTGGAAAATATTATTAGAGAAAGTTTATCCACTAAAAGAAATATCATAAACTTATCATATTAGCACTCTGAGCATACTCATCCGCTTTCTCGGAAGTTGCCAACTCCCTCGAATGTCTCGTCGCATTGGTCCATGCCTCAGATAATGAGCTTTTCAACTTCACCACGCCATAAAATAGCGGAGTGGAAGTCACCCACTATTGGGATGGCAAACCAAATGTAAGGAGAAATTAGTAATCAGAGTCTTGAGGGGAGCCAAATCTGGAAGGAGAAGGGGTGCTTGGTGCACAACTTATTGGCAGTACTAGGTGGATGGGAGATGAAAGTTTGGAAGCTGCCTCGACTGGTCAAGGAGGTTGGGCAGATGAAGGTGTAGAGGAAGGATCGGGTGACCTTAAAGTAATTGGCCCGGTTGAGGATGAACCGCAACCATTGGCTCTTTTCCCCAAGTGGAGGGAGCTGGGGGCTCGTCAATGACCTCCTCGAGAGTTGGTCATTCTGACAAAATTAGAGCACCCGAGAGGCACCTTTTTATGAGTGGGACATCTGAGTCACTAGACCAGAGGGGGTTGTTGTTGTCAGAGGGAGGTTGGAGGACGAAGATGCCCGTTCGGCCTCACACTTCTTTAGGATTGCCTCGCCCAACTGATTTAAAGTATCTTCATTTACTAGAGTTTTATTGCAGAGGAAAGATTTAGAGATAGTTTTCGCTGTTCAAAATCAAGGAGAGAAAGTATATAGGCCAAATGACAGAAATAGAGGAGAAGTTTTCATTCAAAATTTAGGAGAGAAAATATATTTCTTACCAAAGGAGGAAGTCAGTTCGAATTTAGCTAGACTTAACTCCAACATATATAGGAATTCCTCTTGAAGTAGTACAAAAATATCAAATTAGCATGGTCAATTTTGATATGGTTGTGCAAAAGGATGGCTCCCTATTAAGGTCACCCAAGGTCAGCACGGACGAAAGTTTCTGCTGCCAAGCGTGTGGCCAAGACACCAGAGTGGGAAGACAAATAAAACAAATATTTAGACTTCAAATCACTAACTTGAGAGTGGACCCTCTCAAAATGACTGATTGTCGACAGGGAATAAGCCTTTCTACACTTACTCCTTAAAGAAGGTTATGTAGTTGGCAGGGGGAAGATGGGGACGTGCCTCAGAAATTGGCACCATCATATGCATGGAGGGAGGGATGTTGTAATTGAAACATCTGTCATCAATGTCTGCTCTGTGGAATTGTGAAACAAGAAGGGTATAGGCTAGACTGGAGGAATCCATGATAGAAACTAAGGAGAGAAATCGAGTAAGATCAAAAGTGGGTGAACAAGGAGGAACAAGTTCACTGGAATTCACAAACGTAAAGACTCGTTGAGGAAGAAGAAGGTGGGGAAGACGAGAGTATTAGGGTTTTTAAAGGGTTTTTTAAGGAAACCCTTCAAATTCCTTTTTAATATGGACCATTGGATCGCAGGGACAAAAAGGTAGGTTAACGATCATGGTTATTAGATTAGGAGTTGAAGTGACGTGCACCTTGAAAACTATGCACCGGTGGTTGTGTTAGAGGAATATGGTGTGTGGCCATATGTCACCAATCAGGAATGCATATTTATAACGTATGTGATGGGTAAATCATCACTCCGAAGAGTTGGCACCTGCATCGAGATGAACATTTATTTTTAGTATTTGATGCTCAAGGCATTTATACCTCGGTTAGTTCTAAGCTTGGATGGGTTTTTAAGACTTCATTTCTCAAATGCTTAAGTGGGTTTTACCAAAATAAATGATCGACCTTAAGGCTGGTTGAACCTTAGAGTCTAGTCGATCTTATCCCTAGATGGACTTAGTTCCGTACGTCTCGTGAAGGCTCTATCCTTACTCGAGTGATCTTTATCATACACCTGACCGAGTAAATATACTTGACCAGTTAAAGACCTAATCAAACATTCAAAGTTTTGTTACTTAAGAAATAAGACTTCTAAGTCACTTAGTACACGAGGTTGAACACACGGGAAAAAAATAATAGTAAACAACTAAGCGCAACTCATAAGTAGATTAAAGATGATAGCATCTTAGCTACATGAAAATGAAGCTCAATTACATAAACTCTTTGTTCAAGGGAGAATTAAGAAAGACTATTTTAGAATGGAAAAGAAGTCGGATGTGCGCTCCTTAATCAGTCTTTGGCGATCTAGGAAGCGAGCGGGGGGTTCAGATAGTAAGTATGCCCCCTCCTTGAGTTGTGTGATTGCACCGTTGGCTCCAAGGAGTAGAGCTTTATTGACGGAGTCAACGATGGGCACAACGAGATCGCGTGACTAGAAGAGGATTGTCTTTCTTGTCTCGAATCGTTCATCCTCCCCTGCCTGGTAGGTCGCTAGCTCTGCCCGAGACACTATTAGCTCAGAAGAAACTCCCACTAGTTCAGATTTAGAGGCAACTAAAGAAGAAACACCTAAGTCCGCCCGAAGGGACACCAGTTCTGCCTTTTGGATGTCTAAATTTTTTTGCTGCTCGGACACCAATTGAGTTTGAGCCTTGAACTCCACATCATGTGTGGCATTTGCTTCCTCTAGCTTAGCAAAGAGATGCTAGATTTCTGTAGTTTTCTCGTCCATCTCGGCCACTATGTTCACCCTGCAAGATGTCTCCGAGCGGAGCCTATCCTCAGCGGTCTCCGAGCAAAGGGGTAAAAGCATACCATAGTCAAGTCGAAGGAGTATTTGTTTGTTATCTCGATCGGCATAATGTCGCCCAATCGATTCATAGCAGCCTCCCAGGCCTCTATCATTTGATCTCTTACGACCGCTGACCAGTGGGGGAGATAATAGGGAAGCTATGGCCATGGCAGATAGTAGGTCATAGATGGCGGAGAATTTGTATAGCCTCTTTGGCTCAATCCCAGTTATAATTGGAGGAGCCTTGGCGAGAGGGATGACGGGGAGAGTGGTAGGTTGTTGAGCCGACCTGCTTGAAGAGTCGACTGACTGAGAGAGCCGATCGGCTGGGAGGTGACCTCCTGAATTAGATTGCTCGAGAGGGGAACTGATATCGAAGGATGAGCAGACAAAGTCCGCTCAGAAGATTGCGCTGGGGTCTCTTCCCGGACAAGTGTAAGTTGAGGGGAAGGGACAGTGAGGGGGGGCACTCGCCCCTCAGGAACTTGTGTTGCGAGGATAAGTCAACGTCACTTGCCCTCCTCTTCAATGGTGCCTCCACCTCATCAGATAGAGAATCTTGAAATGACGGGAGAAGGTCGACTGACACTTCTTCCTGGGCAACCATCTCACCAGATTTGGCCACCTGGCTGGTGGACACCCCACCAGAAGGACCGGCCGACTGTTACTCTAGTTCGACTAGTAGTTGTTGCTCTTTTCAAAGTAGCTCGTCCTCCTATAACTGAAGACGCTCGAAAGCTACAGACTCTTAGAAAGCATCCACTGCATGAAATAAGAAAGACTTTAGTTAGTGTCAACTTAATGGACAAGTTGATAAGACTTACGAAAGGAGCACGAAAGCTTCACTTGGATAGGCTTAATTCAAACAAATATAATAGCTCTTCCTATAGCAACTTGGGAGCTTTGAATTTCACACCGCCTAATTTCTTGGAAAAAGAGATAAAGGCAGGGTCAATCTTAAAATTCTCAAGTTCTGGGAAGAGGGGGAAGGTTAGACCGCCATGCGGTAGTCCAGGAAACAGATTCTGGCAGTTCAATAAAAAAGAAACAAATTTTCCAGCTCTTATTGGAAGAAGGCAAGTCCTTGAAGAACACAGTTTTCGGGCGAGATTGAAACAGAAAAACCCCTGACTCTGATTTCTTGGGGGTACAAAACAAGTAAAAATTAAGAGGAGTCAGCAGAATGTCGTACAAGAGAAATAGAATAAACATCCCGCACATGCTGCAGAATGCATTTGGAGCAAAGTGGGAGAAAGAGATGTTGAAATAACAACTTATCTCAGGAAGGAAACTGGGGATCGGAAAATACAAACCAGCTTTCAACTAGTCCTTAAAGAAGGTAACATAGCCCAAAGGATGACAATGGGGGTGATCCTGGGAGTTTGGAAGGTGAATATGGTAGTTTGTGTTGAGGATCTTTGGCAGGCTAGAAAGGGAGATGGATAGATGTTTACCTCAATCTATCGCTTCCTACGTATTCATTAGCACAGTGGAATACAAACAATATAAATACGAATACAAAAACTAAACTACAAAGACAAGAAGAAGAAAGCAAACCAATACACATCAATTTACATGGTTCAGAGATAATTTGCTCATACTTCACTACTGTCCGTAGGGTGGACGATCCTTATCCATCGATGGATTAGTCCCTGGAAACCCGACCAACATAATTCTCCTTGTTGATGGAGAAACCTCGCCACAATTCAACCAAGAATACACAGATTGCTAGAAGGCTTGAAAACTCTAATTTGACTTTGACCAAGTATAATTTCATCAAAAAAGGCCAACCACCCCAAGCTCTATTATATAGAGCTTGGGAAAATCAACAAGCGGATTTTACTGTTACCAATTGATTGATGCTTTCACCAGTCGACTGGTGCTGGCCAACGATCTTCTGCAGAACCCGTAATTCTGCCAACAACTCTTTTCTAGTCGACTAATGCCACCACCAGTTGCCTAATCCTTTCAACCATCGAGCATAGAAAAATATTTTGTACCCTGCTCTAGTCGACTGATCCCATCACCAGTCAACTGGTAAAATCCTAAATCTAGGTTTCCCTTTTTGAGTACATTTCTCTTACACTCAGACCCTCATGACTCACTTGACTCTTTTTTGCAGCCTTGACCTCTTGGCTTCAAGCCTCTTTCCTTTGGCTTTCGTCCCTCGGATGCATTCAAGCTCATGGCTTGTCCTAATGCCAACCTTCGCATATACCTCGAAGTGTGCTTCCCTCGGCTTGCCCTTGCTGTATTGTCCATGGTCCCTCGGATGCTATATCCTTCATCAGACCCGAAGCCATCAAGCTAAGTAATATGTGTATCCTGCAAACCTACAAAACTCAAATACACATATCAAATACAAGGGTAAACATAACTTAATCCTTTGTCCAAATATCAAAACTCATAGTCACATCGGACCCTCAAGATTGTTTTAAAAAATCTCTCCCTTTTTGATGTTTGGCAATATGTTTAAGTTAGGGAAAATATAATAGCAATCAACCATGCCAAGTTACACTTGGACTTCAATTACCAAGGCTACACACTTGGACTTACATCGCTAAGGAAATATTCAACATGCATTAGAACATATCACAAGGCTTCCCCTACACCTAAGCTCCTTATTAAATTAGAAAGTTTACCACAAGGATATTTAAGAACCTATCACAAGGCTCTCCCTACACTTAAGCTCCTCATTAAGCTAGGAACTTCTCATTGCAAAGGTATTTAAGGTTTTTCACACTTAAACTTACTTCTCTTCCTTTACCTAATATCAAAAATCTTCCAACAATATCCCAATAGTCAAAACTTGATCATTTAAACTAACCCTAAACTCATGTATTTATCCCCCAAGAATCTCATACACCTATATGAGTTGTCCCGGTAAAATCCAATATTGAAAAATAATTTCAGACTTGTACCGGTCGACTGATATAGTTACCAGTTGTCTGCCCTTATCGAATTCAACTCACAGAATCATTTTGTGTTCGATAAATACTATTACTAGTCGACTGATATCTGCATCAGTCGACTTTTACCCTGTTTTCAGCCTAAAAATACATTTCTGATTTAACTTCAAAAATACACTAAAAAATCCATATACATCCAAAATTGTCAAATTTTATAGAGAGTTCTATTTTACCCATGTTTGCTTAGAAAAAATATATTTAAAAATATACATATCTCAGATCCCAAAATTGACACAAAACTCAAAACTATCTAAATGATTCAATTGAATCTTGACCTAAAATTCTAGTTTTAGCTTCATCTTGATGTATTTGGTCATACTCAAGCATAATACATCCCTAACATTATTTTATATGATATCTATATATCAAAAACTAATTTTCATGTCATATGACCCAATGTCATATTTCCATGTATGAACTTAACTCAATTTTGCCAATTCCCTTGATTTTAGACTCAAGTTCATCTCTAAACCATTTTGGCACATTTCGTGACCTATCTAGACTCCCAAGTAATATCCACTTGAGATCCATTGGTCATGAGTCTCAAATTGACTCTTTGAGCTCCCTCTAGAGCTCTTAACCTTAACCGTCTCCCTAGGCGACTCATATATTATGGCTAAACCACAATGGTGTCCCTTAGAAGATTTCCTTATCTTCTTAACCTTAGACACATCATCATTGCCATAATCATATGGAATCCTACCATATCTCTTCTCATTAGCCTTAGATGACTCTCCCTTGCCATTATCATTTGCTACCCTAGCATATCATCTCTTTTTGGCCTTGTAGGAACAACTAGATTGGTATCCCAAACCCGATCTATCATTGTTCGATCTTTGGCTACCCAACACCATACCTAACCTTTTAGATCCAACATTGAATCTCTCTAGGATTTTTTTTTTAAATTACCAAACTTTGCCTTCAAAGTTTGATTCTACTTTTCTAGATTCCTAATTCTAGATTCTTGTTGTCCACCTTGGACATTCCTAGACCTATCCATCTTTCTAGGCATATGTCTCTCGTTCTTGGGATTTTTACCTAGGTTCTCCATTACCTTCTTTTCCTTAGGTAATGAGAATCTAACTTGTTTAGGTCTATCATGCATAGGTACCTTAGGGTTAATTTTGAAATTTATTCTACTTCTATCATGATACTTAAAGAAAAAATTATGCATGGGTATACTATGATTAACAAAATCATTTCTCCTAGCATGCATGGAAAAACAACAATTTGAATTACATTTCAAATTAGGGTATACCTCCCTTACCCTTGAATCTCCCCCTTGATTTAAGCTTCTCTTCTTCTTCCATTTCTTCAAATGCTCTAACTTCTTGATCTCCCTCTTCTTAGGGCATTTGGTGTGGTAGTGACCCTTCTCCTGACACGTGAAACATACTATATACATTCTCCTCTTTTGGGCTTCTTCATTCCTACAACTCATGTTAGTATTTAAAATAACTTGATTAGGTTTAAGAGTTATCTTTTTCTTATCCAATGAATATCTACTCTTGTAGTGTCCTTTCTCATTGTATCATAAGCAAATAATGTGGTCATTTGACTTCACTTCGGTGGAGGTGCTAGCAAGGTTGACTACTTCCAATACCTCTTCTTCATCCGTCTTTGCTTCTTCTTCAACCGTTGATGATGTTTCCTCATCCACACTTGTGGATGACATTCCTCATTCTTCTCATTCTTCTTCTCCTCAAATATTGAACATGAGTCAACTTCCGATTGCTCCACCACCACTTAAGCTACTACGTCCTTTTCTTCGGATTTTTCCTCTTTATGTGTAGGCATAGGTTCTTCACTTAGAACCTTCTTCACTTTGCTCTATAAATCATGGACGTTCTCGTATTCACCTACATAGCTCACAATATCATTAGGTAAAATATCGATTAAAATTGATATTACCTTTGAATTTGCCTTTGATCATGAGGCTTGCTCTTCCGTTTAACAACGTAGTTGTAGTCTCTTCCCTTTTTTTTCATCTCTTGGGACTTTAAATGACTCCTCGACAACCATCATGGTGTCTCAATCTATCTCGAAGAAGTTCTTTATTTTCACCATCTAAAAGGTGATGTCCCATAGACTTCCTCCTTCATACTTTGGCAGAACCATCAAGCTGGTCATCCTTAGCTTCCTCGACGGTTAGTCTGATGGAGAGCATCCTCACTCTGATACTACTTGTTGAGGATCTTTGGCCGGCTAGAAGGGGTTGAATAGACATTTACCCCAATATATCACTTCCTATGTATTCGTTAGCATAGCGGAATACAAATAACACAAATATGAATACAAAAGCTAAACTATAAAGACAAGAAGAAGAAAGAAAATTAATACACATCTATTTACGTGGTTCAGAGATAACTTGCTCCTACTCTATGGCTATTTGTAAGGTGGGTGATCCCTATCCATCGGTGGATTAGTCTCCGAAAACTTTTGCTAGCACAATTCTCATTGTCGGTGGAGAAACCTCATCACAACTCGACCAAGAATACACGGATTGCTAGAAGGCTTGAAGACTCTAATTAGGCTTTAACCAAGTCTACTTTCATCAAACAAGGTTGGCCACCCCAAGCTCCATTATATAAAGCTTGGGAACTAGTTGATTGATGCTTTCACTAGTCGACTGGTGCTGGCCAATGGTCTTCCACAGAACCCACGATTTTGCGAACGATTCTTTACTAGTTAACTGATGTCACCACCAGTCGACTGATCCTTTTAACCATTGGGCACAGAAACATTTTGTGCACTACCCCAGTTGACTGATCCCATCACCAGTCGACTGGTAAAATCCTAAACCTAGGGTTTCCCTTTCTAAGAGTACATTTCTCTTACACTCGGACTCTCATGACTCACTTGACTCTTCTTCGCAGCCTTGACCTCTTACCTTCAAACCGTCATCCTTTGGCTCTCATCCCTCAGATGCATTCAAGCTCACAGCTTGCCCCAATGTCATTCTTGTTAGGACTAAAAGTAGTTAGAGGGGGGGTGAATAGCTCGTCGCGTGCCCAGTGTTCGGCGTTGCTTGTTTCTTCGAAGATGTGCAGCGGAAAATACAGAAACAAATCACACAACGCTAACACGGTTGGTTTACTTGGTATCCACCTCACAAGAGGTGACTAGTCCAAGGATCCACACCAACACACACCCTCCACTAATAAAACTCTCCTTTATGGTAACTACCAAAGGCGGAGAGGCCCTACAAGACTCAATACAAGAAGAAGAAAGGGTAGTAAAGAAATACAAGCTTACAATGAGTGCACAAACCCTAACCCTAGTTTCTTCTTCTTGCTTTGATCCACCTCTTGACTTGGAAGAGCCTCCAAGAACCTTCAAGAACTGGCGATCTCGAGCTTGAGAAGAACTGTGGAGGAGCTGGTGAAGATCTGAAATGAATCGGTGAAGAGATGCCGAAGACAACGCTCGCCTGCGGCTCAAATACGACTCAACGGTCGGATCCCAATCGATTCGATTATTCCCAATCGATCGGGGAGGCTTTGGATCGATCCACGGACGGATCCAGAGCGCCTCTGTCCTCTGGAAAAACGTCTGGATCGATCCACGGATCGATCCAGCGTTTATCGCGTGAAGCAGCAGCGTCCCAATCGATCCACTGATCGATTGAGACCTCTGGATCGATCCACTGATCGATCCAGAGGCTTTCTGTTCGCTAGGAAAGGTCTGGATCGATCCACTGATCGATCCAGCACTTGGTTTTTGCCCAAAACCAAGTCCCGAACCTCCCAAACCAACATCCGGTCAACCTTAACCTGTTGGTTCGTCATGCCTAGCATCTAGTCACTCCCTTGACCTGCTAGGACTCCCTCACCAAGTGTCCGGTCAATCCCTTTGACCCACTTGGACTTTTCTTTCATGCCAAGTATCCGGTCACTCTCTTGACCTACTTGGACTTTCACCTAGCTTCACTCACTAGGGTTTTCAATCTGCCTAGCTTCACTCACTAGGACTTTCACCTGGCTTCACTCACCAGGATTTCAATCTGCCTAGCTTCACTCACTAGGACTTTCACCTGGCTTCACTCACCAGGATTTCCATCTGCCTAGCTTCACTTACTAGGACTTTCACCTGGCTTCACTCACCAGGACTTTCACCTGGCTTCACTCACCAGGATTTCCATCTGCCTAGCTTCACTCACTAGGACTTTCACCTGGCTTCACTCACCATGGTTTCCTTCCAGTCAAGTATACCTACTTGACTCTTTTTCATTCACACTAATCAGTCCCTGATCAAAATCTCCCCATACGAACAACTACACCTGCATTGTCCATGTGTCTACATGTATTGTCAAACATCGAAACTATGACCAAGACTCAAGCTTGGTCAAACCAGTCAACCTTGACCTAAGGGATATTGCACCAACAATCTCCCCTTTTTTGATGTTTGACAATACCTTTAAGTTTGGACCATTCTGAGTTAAGCTAATCCCATAGCCTTAACTCCATTCATGCCAAAGTATGAATGTTGGTTCCCTTCATTCTCCCCCTATGACCTCCCCTATAGGTAATGAAGACCTAACTTAAACCACACATTCTCCCCCTATTGGCACACATCAACCCATCTTTGAGCGCACATTAACCCGTGCCTCAATTTTGGGCACACTTCAACAAATGCTCCATTGTTGAAAAACTCTCCCCCTGAAGAGTTGCTCATCGTTGTTCACAACTTCACTCGTTGCGACCAACACGATAATGAAGGACTCATTCCCTTCATTTTCAAATAATGCTCGCTCTGGAGCATTAACATGGTCTAATGACCCAAATGAAGGTCTCATACCCTTCATTTATCCTTAACCCTACATTCTTCCTCAATGTAGGCAAATGCCCATCCTTGAGCATTATTCACTTAACGGAAGGTTAACCACCTTCCAAGGTTCATGAAAAATAATTTTTATGCCTTTAAAGAGTCCCTCCCCCTAAAGGCATGGTGGTAACTTCTGTCATTGCACCAACAATGACTTGAAATCCCTAAAACTTTAGGAAACCCAATTTTAGAAGTTTTGAGGTTCAAATATTCAAAATTTGAAACAAACCTCAACCTAAACTTCAACTTAGCCTTTCTTAACCAATCCATCCTTGTTTTCCACACGAAAATACCCTTTTTATGTATACAAATATATTTTGAGGGGTTAGGAATGGTTACCTAGACTAAAGTAGGTTCAAAAATGCTGAAAATAAGCTTTCCCAGCCAAAATCAGCATCTTCAATCGATTGGAGTTGGGTTCCAATCGATTGAACCCTGCTGAATCGATCCACTGATCGATTCAGTCTTCTTGGATCGATCGGATGATCGATCCAGCGAGCTTCTGCTCGTGAGAAATGCCTTCTCAATCGATCGGCTGATCGATTGAGGCACTCCAATCGATCCACTGATCGATTGGAGGCCTGAAATTGCTGAAATTCCATTTCAGCCAATTTCAGAAACCCCTATAAAATTCTACAAAATTCCAAAACTCGTAAAAATTTGTGTAGACATTATTTAGGGTATACTTTATCATGGAAAAATAGTTTTCTAAGAAAATACTTCATATTTTCAAAGATTGACACAAACTTGCAAAAACTTTAGTGTTTTCTTCAAGTTTGTGTCTAACTATTCAATGATGATTACTATCAAAAGATAGCCTTCACCAAGGTTTTCCAAAAGCATTTTAAAAATATTTTCAAAACCAATATCCCACCATGTTCCTTGGGCTTAATGCACATGACTTGTACATTAGCTTTCCCAATGATGGGAAAACACATAACTAAGTGTTTTGATGAACTTAAAACTCAAAAGAATGCACTAAATCAACATATTGAGTTTTGTTCATCATCCTAACATCTCACTTGTATCTAATGTGTACTAAAACACATACAAGTCATCTTATAGGTCTTTGTGAGATGTGAGATTTTGGTTTTGCCCTATCCTAGGGATCATGCATATCTATCTAGGCATTTTAGAGATATTAGACATCCACCTAGGATGTCACTTGTTAATAAGTGTTGTTAAATGTTATTTGTCCTTAATTACAAGGAATTAAACTTAATGCATGATTAATGTTATGACATACATCAAAAAGAAATAATTTTCAGAAGAAAATTTCCTATAACTACATGATGTATGTATGTCATGACATGATATTTTTGAGTTTTTCATAATAAGTCATGAATGCACAAATAAAACATGATGTCATGGCATATAATGGGCAACCAAACATGGCAAGATTTAGCATAATTAAAATATATCTAGATTATCTATCTAAGTATCCTTAACCCTTAGCTAATCCTAAAGTATAAACCCTAGATTGCCCAATTTCCTTAAGAAAATGCCAAAACCCAACTTGACATTTCTTTAATCTCTTGAATTAATTATGCCAATTAAAAATTTAAAACATTCCTCAAATGTTGGCATATTTCATTTTCCCATAAGAGTAATCACTTTAAATTAAGGTTTAGATTTGCCTTAAATTCCTAAGACAATACCAAAGTCCCAATTTGGTATTTCTTAACACTTGATTTCTTGTGCCATTTAAAGTCATCTCAAATTTCTTCCTTTATAGCACATTTTACTCTTTCCAAGAGTAACAATAAATCCATTTCATTTTCAAAGGTTAGCAAAAACCTTGAAAATGCTCCTTGAGTGTCAATTTCTTCAAAGTTAGGTTAACTACCCTTCTTCTTAGAGTTGATACTCTCTAACCCATCTATGGGGTAGAGAAGATGCTCCTAGGAACGCAACACCTATTGGTGCTCCTTGGATGCTCTAGGTATTCACTAGGGATAACTTCCCTAGATACCTTTCTAGTGACCTTGTTTGGCTTCTTAGAAGTCTTGGTCACTTTTTCTAGGTCAACTCTAGGGATTGCTTCCCTTGTAACCTTCTTTGTGACTTTCTTAGACTTCTTAGAAGTCTTAGTCACATTTGTTGCAAAAATACTTTTAGGGATAACTTCCCTTGTATTTTTGGCTTGACCACTAGACCTAGGGTTGGTTCCATAACTATATGGAACCTTATGGTAAGAGATTACATCCTTCTTAGCCTTTGGTTTGTATCCCAAACCCCTATGACCATTAGATGACCTTTGTGCTCCTAGACCTAGGCTATGCTCATTTTGTCATTTTAGGATATTTTCCATCCTTTTTAGGGTCTTTTCCATTTTATCAAGCCTTGACCTCAAGACTTGATTTTCTATCACTAAGTCCTTAGTTTTTGGTTTTCCATTAAATTTATGAGTATTTTTATTTCTAGGCTTGTAGCTAAGGTCCTTAGTGTGATTGCCTAGATTTTTATCTACCTTCCTAATCCTATGTGTGGTAGTTTTAGCATGGTAAGCTACATTATTTTCCTTAATTTTACCATGCTCTCTATTCTTATGGTAAATAGCATTAAAATGATATAAGTTAGAACTAGCATGCTTTTTACCATAATGTAAAGGGGTAGGCTCAATAAAAGTTACCTTCCTTTTTACCTTAGAGGTTCCCCCTTGACTTGAGCTTCCTCCTTGAGCCTTGACCATCTTCTTCCCCTTAGGGCATTGACTCCGGTAATGCCCCTTTTGATTGCAAGAGAAGCACACAATGTGTTCCTTGCTCTTCTTTGTTCCGGGGATGGTCTCCTTTGGCTTCTCCTTGCCCTTAGGTGTCACTTGGCCCTTCTTCTTGGCCAATTTAGGGCACTTACTTTTGTAGTGCCCATGTTCCCTACATTAAAAGCATATAATATGATTTTTATTATTAATTGAAATATTTATACCTTTGCTTGTAGGGGTGGCATCTTTTCCTTTAAATCCGGAGGTGAAAGCTTCCTCTTGATCGGACCTTGATTCCCCTCCATTTGATTTTTCTTGACTTGTAGATGTAGAATCTTCTTCCTCCTCTTCGTCTCTTGATCCGGATGTAGAGGCTTCTCCTTCTTCTTGATCCGGCGTCACCAAGGATCGCTCCCCCTCAATCCTAGAGGTGGAGGCTTCATCATCTTGAATACGAAACAAGGAGTATGCTCCCTCCTTGTTCCCTTCGATGCATTCCCTTGAGGATGAAGCTTCTTCTTGGACTTCTTCTTCGGAGGTTGAGCTTCTCTCAACCTCAGAGTCCTCCTCTTGGTCTTGCTCCAAAGAGTCACCCTCTCTGGATACTTCTTGCTCTTGTACAGTGGAGGGGATCTCTTCATGAAGCTTGGCCAATTTGCTCCATAAATCCTTTGCATCTTCAAATTCTCCAATTTTGCAAAGGATGGTGCTTGGCAATAAATTTACCAAAAGCTTGGTCACTTTGTCATTGGCCTCGCACCTTTGGACTTGCTCTGAGCTCCATTTGCTTTCCTTGAGAAGCTTGCCCTTGGAGTTTGTTGGAGCCTCGAAGCCTTCCATAAGAGCAAACCATTGCTCTATCTCCATCATAAGAAAATTTTTGATTCTTGATTTCCAAGAATCGAAGCTCGTGGAAGTGTATGGTGGAGCCACCCTCGTGTCGAATCCGAGCCCATCTCGGAATTCCATTGTAGAAGTTGAGCTTTTGAATTTCTTTGACTTTGACAATTTTGCTTCAACTTCTTCACCCTCTAGCTTTGCTTGTTATGTTTGCCCCTTCCGGTGATGAAGAGCAACCTTGCTCTGATACCACTTGTTAGGATCAAAAGTAGCTAGAGGGGGGGGTGAATAGCTCGTCGCGTGCCCGGTGTTCGGCGTTGCTTGTTTCTTCGAAGATGTGCAGCGGAAAATACAGAAACAAATCACACAACGCTAACACGGTTGGTTTACTTGGTATCCACCTCACAAGAGGTGACTGGTCCAAGGATCCACACCAACACACACACCCTCCACTAATAAAACTCTCCTTTATGGTAACTACCAAAGGCGGAGAAGCCCTACAAGACTCAATACAAGAAGAAGAAAGGGTAGTAAAGAAATACAAGCTTACAAGCTTACAATGAGTGCACAAACCCTAACCCTAGTTTCTTCTTCTTGCTTTGATCCGCCTCTTGACTTGGAAGAGCCTCCAAGAACCTTCAAGAATTGGCGATCTCGAGCTTGAGAAGAACTGTGGAGGAGCTGATGAAGATTTGAAATGAATCGGTGAAGAGATGCCGAAGACAACGCTCACTTGCGGCTCAAATACGACTCAACGGTCGGATCCCAATCGATTCGATTATTCCCAATCGATTGGGGAGGATTTGGATCGATCCAGAGCGCCTCTATGCTCTGGAAAAATGCCTGGATCGATCCACGGATCGATCCAGCGTTTATCGCGCGAAGCAGCAGCGTCCCAATCGATCCACTGATCGATTGAGACCTCTAGATCGATCCACTGATCGATCCAGAGGCTTTCTGTTCACTGGAAAAGGTCTGGATCGATCCACTGATCGATCCAGCACTTGGTTTTTGCCCAAAACCAAGTCCCGAACCTCCCAAACCAACATCCGGTCAACCTTAACCTGTTGGTTCGTCATGCCTAGCATCTAGTCACTCCCTTGACCTGCTAGGACTCCCTCACCAAGTGTCCGGTCAATCCCTTTGACCCACTTGGACTTTTCTTTCATGCCAAGTATCCGGTCACTCTCTTGACCTACTTGGACTTTCACCTAGCTTCACTCACTAGGGTTTTCAATCTGCCTAGCTTCACTCACTAGGACTTTCACCTGGCTTCACTCATCAGGATTTCCATCTGCCTAGCTTCACTCACTAGGACTTTCACCTGGCTTCACTCACCAGGATTTCCATCTTCCTAGCTTCACTTACTAGGACTTTCACCTGGCTTCACTCACCAGGATTTCCATCTGCCTAGCTTCACTTAGTAGGACTTTCACCTGACTTCACTCACCAGGACTTTCACCTGGCTTCACTCACCAGGATTTCCATCTGCCTAGCTTCACTCACTAGGACTTTCACCTGGCTTCACTCACCAGGGTTTCCTTCCAGTCAAGTATACCTACTTGACTCTTTTTCATTCACACTGATCAGTCCCTGATCAGAATCTCCCCATATGAACAACTACACCTGCATTGTCCATGTGTCTACATGTATTGTCAAACATCGAAACTATGACCAAGACTCAAGCTTGGTCAAACCAGTCAACCTTGACCTAAGGGATATTGCACCAACAATCCTTCGTATATGCCTCAAAGTGTGCTTCCCTCAGCTTGTCCTTGTTGCCTTGTCCACAACTATCATTCACCGGACCCGAAGCCATTAAGCTAAGTCATATATGTATCCTACAAATCTACACAACTCAAATACATATATCAAATACAAGGGTAAACCTAACTTAAACCTTTTGCCCAAACATCAAAACTCATGGTGACATCGGACCCTCAAGATTGCTTCTGATAGCTTATGGGGATTTTGAATTATAAATAGACTATTTGTCGATTGGTGTTATTGAAGTCTGAATGGGTGAAAGTATGCTAGGGAGCAAAAGATTGCTGGGCCATGAGAGATTATAAAAGAAACAAAGGAGTAGAAGAGGAACTTACTGATCGTAAGGAAGAACAAGTTTATCGCCGAAGAGAGAAAACTGAAGAAGATAAAAAGCGCAAGTGATTTGTTTCTGCACCACTTAGAATTTTAAAGAAAATCCATAAAATAAGGTCACATCGCAACCGTCTAATTAAAATAGCATGTTCATTGATAACCATTGATTTGCCAAGGGAGATGTGTCATTGGTCCATACGAAAAGACGTGTGTCAGCTGTTGCTTCAAAGAATGTGTTAATGGGACAAATGACACTTGCTTATAAATGAGCATTTATGATGGATAAGATAGCCGAATCATTACACTGAAAAATGCCTTTTCACATATCAATGGCATACTACTGGGTGTATCGATCCTCTGACATGCATTTTTCTAAAAAAAATACACTTAACTATAGCATTAAAGCTCAAATGGGAGCTTGATTGGATGATCAGATTAAAGGTCTATCCATCCAGTCGGACCAACAAAGAGGATGATAAGGTAAAAATAAGACTGGGGTCTAGTCAGTCGGCTATAAGCCTAGTCGGCTATAAGCCTCCTTCGACTAGGCTTGAAAGGGAGGCTAGTGATACGAGATGTTATGAACGGACCCAGGTATGACGTGACAGTCAAAGTCAAGGTGAGGTGACAGTCCAAGTTAAGGGGAGGGAGGTGGCAGTCAGGGGTCACTCTCAACAGGGCTTGGTTCCTCATCCAGTGCTAAGGCCCTCAGTACAAGAATGACCGACCTAGAAGTCAGTCGGATCAAAGGGGCCTAGTGCTTCCTGCCTGTATTAAGACACAGTATATATTTGACCAACCATCACCCATTCGAGTTTAAGAGAGTCCCAATTGACCACAAGGTCGACTGGGAGTAATATTCAGATAGGATCCAGGGACCTAGCCTTCCACTCTGAGTGCCTAGTATACAGTGGGTCAATTTGATAGCCAATCAAACATATGGGCATTCATTGTTTATTCCCATGTCCTCCTATATATGGGCGACCAGATATACAATTGACTAAAGTTATAAAGCTCAATATTCTTATCTTCGCCGAACAAACATACAAGGCAAATCTCAGAAAAAATCTAATCGGATTTCTAGAGCTCAGATATCATTTCAGGGACAAGCCTCGAATATATGGATGATTGGAGGAAAGTATCGGTCGGTCGTCCAGACCTAGGGGACTTGATTCTTTATTACTTCATAATCAAATCTCCAACATTACATAATATATATCCAAGCAGTCTTAAGGGTTGAACGTCTTACCATACTCAATACTTTGCTTTTATATAAACATTCGGGTCGGTTAAATATCTAGCCGGGATATTTTCGGGGGACCACATTGTTAGAGACTCGCAATATCCTGTTAGAGAATAACAACTATTTGCCATAGAATATTCTTTTTTTGTTACATGAGCATTCAATGGAATTTTTCTCGAAGGTGACTCTACACTTTCTATTAGCTGACACATTATGACAATATATTCCTTTAACAACCTCATTAAGGGTGTTAGTTATAAAAGTGATGCACACGAGTCATGGAAGATTCCTTATATAGTGATTATATGTCTCCCAGGCTATACATATTCCTTTACTCGAAGCTTCTGACACCCGACATTCTCTGCCACCTAATGATTATGGAGGTTATTTGATGTGGTATATAAAGGGGGTTCTCTCCATTGACAAGGTACTCTTTTATAACAGTCTTATTTACATGCACACATTCTATTATTTTTGTAAAATACCATAAAATTAAATAATAATTATTATTGGATGAAAAATCTTATTGGATTTTTCTGGAATTTTTAGAAATTTTTCGGGATTTAAACGGAGTCCGTATGACCCGTTTTGAGGGGATGGATTCTGGGTACAGTGGAGGCTCAGTTGGAATACCCAATTTAAGTGGGAGTTGATTTGGGAATGGACTTAGACCTTAATTATGCTAACCTAGGTCTAAATCTCGATTCTTATTCTTTCTCCCGATTCCTTCTCACCGATAACCCCTCTACCCGAGCTTTCCCCTCTCCGGCGATTTCTCCTCTCCGCCTCTCGGTGTCGCCGGCGCAAGCAACCACCGGAGCTTTGCAGGGCGGGTTCTCCGTCCTCTCCCTCTTGAGGTGTGGATCCCTCCTCCCTTCCTCTCCCTCCTCTTCCTGCCCTAGATCGCCGACGGAGAGCGTTCTCCACCTGTGAGCTCGGCTTCAACGCGTCACCAGAGGAAGTCGCCGGATGTTATTGAAGATATCCAAGCCATTTCCAGAGGTGTGATCGCTTCCTCGGTCGGTTCTTGCGCTCGATCGGGGGAAATCCAATCTAGGGCACAACGAGGTTTGAATCGCATCGCTCCCAGCCGGTTATTCTCCTTGTTCTTCTCTGTGATTTGTTCATTGGAATTTGACCTGCAGCTCCACACTTGCTGGATCAGATTGGGACAACACCATCCGGAGGTAGTCGATCAAGGTAGGCTTCATTCAAATCGTAAAGCTTCAAAGATCTTGATTAGTTAACTTCGATCTTGATAAGCTTCTTATTCTGGATCAGAGGAGGTGTTAGTTGGTACAGTGCTTGTGCCGATCACTGTCTTGTTTCCAATGCTGGAAGCTGTGGGAGTCTCGGCTGGGGAATTTGAGATCGATTGAGGTGAGTGTTGTATTGTTATGTTAAGGTTTTAGTAAGTAATGGCTCTACAGCTAAGTGTTGGATTTGATTTTGGAAGGAATTGGTGTAGGGCTTCTTGGTAGCTGCCGGCAGAGGTCTTGTTGGGCTGTGAGATTTGGATTTTGCTACCAAACCTTAAGGTAAGTAATGTCCAGTAGGGTAATTCTATTGGTTTCATTGGTATATTGCTAGATTAAGTTTCTATTGATTTAGGTTGTTTTGTTTGGATGGCAGTGTCTATATAGTGGATTGGTAATTAAGAGAATGGATGAATTATTGGGTTTAATCTTAATTGAGAATGTATTAATTGAGGATTGTGTATTGGATTTATGCTAAGTGTTGATTTTGGGCACCTATTTGTGTTGGACCAACTGTAAATGGGTGGAGAAGCTCTTTTTCTTCTCCACAGCAAACCTTGGATTTCTTCCTCAAGGGTGTGGATTTTGTTTTGGATCAAGGTGAGCTAACTATGGAGTTTTGGTTGCATTTATGTGATATATTGATTTGGTTGAATCGTGGATGGATCGGGAGATTTAGAAGGATTTATGATGAGTTTGGATTTAGGAGAAGTTGGATTGAGGATTAATTGGAAGATTAATCAGATATTAGATTTGGTTGGAGTGAACCTAATTGGATTAAGGGATTAGGTTAATTATTTCGATTAGGGTTTTCCCTAATTAGATTGGGAAGTTTATGTAGCTATTTGTTACTTATGTAATTAGCTAAATATATTATGTGATCGCAGGACTTTGTTTCGAGGCGAGCGTCTCAACGTGAAATTTATTCTGGACACGATCTGCATATCAAGGCGGGTATTTCTGCCTTGGCCTCTTTATAGTTTCTTTGAAACTTAGTGCATGATTATTATTGGATGGATTAGGCTGCTTTATCTTATATCATGATCGATTGCTGTTTTTCCTGCATGATACTTATGTTTGACCCTTGTGATGATCTATTTAATTCATATATAGTCTCAGCTCTTGATATCTACTCTATTGTGATTACACATGTAGAGTATGTCTTGTAGGGATTGTCGGGTGGCTGGTATTATCATGCTGATTGGGTATATGATGTGGACTGTACATAGGTGGGTATGTGTATAGGAGTCATCTGGTTGACCGTGCATTTACATGTGGTGTGTATATCCGTATTTGTTATGTACTTTTGGAGGAGTTGTGTTGATTGCACGTCTGTGGTTTATACACGTGTCCGATGTGTTTTTATTGGAGGATACATGTTGATTGTATATGTGGGGTGGTCCATGTATGTCTGATATGTTCATTGGGGATTATTGGTTGATTATACATGTGTAGTTGTATACATATGTTTGGTGGGATATGTGGAGGTATCATGACGATTATACTCATGTTGGAGGTATTTATGAGGTTTGGGGTTGTTGCATGGATGATGATTATATATATATATCATGTTCATCATTACCGATGACCATTGTCTCCCTTGTGGTGAGAGAGTCGTCAGTTGGTTTGATTCGGCCACTCGTGGGTAGTGGTAGTTGGAGCGATGCTGCTTGTCGGTCACGAGGTTTAGTGAGATCCGGCGTTGTGAGCGATCGGGGACCACGATCTATGTAGTTAGATAGCTCTTAGCGGATGTCGCCTCGACCATATATAGTGGGGTGGAGGGTCTGATCGTCGCACCAAGCCTCTCGGCCGTACGGGGTCGTGGTGTGCGGAGAGGTGGCGGGGTGACCGTGGGCGTGCATGATTATTATTCTGCGTTTGATCGCGGTGCATCTGCGTTTGCATCGTACTAGTAGATACTAGTTGCGTATGATTGTCGTTGTTGCACTTGATTGAGATATGGTTGTTGCATTTGGTTGTCATCTGCGTCGTATCATTTATTTTACATGTATGCGATCGTACTTATATTCGCAGTGTCACGGGTATATCATTGCAGATTCATGAGTTCTTGATCTTTGTACCTTGCGTCGATTCCAGATTGGGTATGTATCTGTCATTATGTTAGTTGTGGTTTGTACAGTTTATATGTCAGGCTATGATGTCAGATATGTTAGGTGCATTGATTATGATAGTATGATCATGTTCTTTATTCCCTACTGAGACTGTATACTTGTGATCTCCATGTTATTTTATGGACCATACACTATCTTTTCTATTACCCGCTGAGTTACCTATACTCACCACCGCATGTATACATTTATGTTTTCAGGTAGCCTGTAGATGGTTGGTGTCGTTCGGAGTATCCTGTCTGCCGGGTCCTACGTCACATCCGAAGATCGTGCTGGTTTTCTTTTGTATATTCTTCTCTTATTTCTGGCATTGTATTTGTGTATAGCCATGTGGCTATCTTATGGTTTTGGTGTTGTATTTGTGTTTAAGCCGTGCCGGCATGCATTGTATTTATTTGTGTTGTGTGGGCTTTTCTTCGTTTTTTTTTCCGCTGTGTTTTGGTACAGCCGTGTGGGCTGTTTTATATATAACTGCGTGGTTGTGATTGTTTCATTCCAGCCGTGTGGGCTGTTATTATAACTGCGTGGTTGTGTATATAAATATTCCAGCCGCATGTGGCTGATGTATTTTGCTTGTAGTGATGCTTCAGATTGTCACCGGTACAGGGGAGGTTCTGCCGGATTTTTGTCTGACAGGAACTCCTTTGGGGGCGTGACAATTTTTCTCTCTATTTTGCCCGCTCGAACATCGTATTAATTTGAGCGTCGGAGGGCCTTCACCAGGAACCCCTTCCCTAATTTTTGGGCACTGACGTTCTGTCTGCTAGTTTGAGTGTGTGCAAAGAGGATCTTCACTCTCATTCACAACCTTTTCTCTAGTTAAAAGTGTAGGACTGTAAATACGCTAAAGGGGGGGGAGTATTTTTCACTTTTTCATAAATCAAGAGTATGTAGCGGAAAAGAATAGAGATGAAAAACGAACACTAACACAGGTGGTTTTACTTGGTTCGGAGTCTTCGACGACTCCTATTCCATGGCCCGTACTCACTGAGTGATTTCATTGGGCAATCACTATAATCACGAAGCAATTATAGAATTTAAGTACAATTGCATGAATTAAATTATACCAACAATACAACTTTGAAAACTTGAGTGCAGGTTGTCGGTGTAACTATTAGGTATCTCAGAGACCTTTTCGGAGCAGCGCGTGAGTACGAAAGTTGTAGCAATTGATATTAAGAAGTTGTTGGTCGAAAACCCTTATATAGGTCCATTCTGGGCATCTAGAACCGCTTCGGACGTTTGGAACCTCTCTGGGTGCCTGGACTATGTTGATGTGGCGACCTCTAGTCAAAATTTCATCCGTGAAGTTAGATCCACCTTCAAGCGCCCGGACTTCCTTCGGGCGCTTGGCCCGTTGACATGGGCTCGACTAGTCGACGCTCTCCAATTCAGCTCCTGGATAACTTTTCTGGTCTGGACGCCTAGACTAATTCTGGGTGCTCGGACTGCCCGGGTGCCTGTCCAGGCACTCGCCCGGGCGAGCTGGTCCAGGCACCCGCCCGGACGAGCTGGTCCGAGCACCTGCCCGAGCGAGCTGGTCCGGGCACCCAGAGTCCGGGTGCCCGGATCCCTTCCAGGCGCCCAGACAACCCTTTTTTCGCACTTCTCTTTCCCGCAAAAAAAAAAGAAAATGAATTAGTCCAGACAAATAAAAATATGTTTATCCTGCAAAAGAGTATTAGCACAACATAATAAGATAGGAGTAGTAATTAAATCCTATCACCTCAAGATCAGGATCTAGTCAAGGCCTCAGCTTAGGTTTTCCAAATAGACCTAAGTTGGATCGATGCCTACAATTCCTTCAACTAGGAACGCATCCTCACTGGATCTCTCCTCCAGTTGCTTACATCTTACTTACTAACTGCAGTTGCTTGACTTGTCTTTGATCCACCAGGTTTTCCCGCTAGTTGTTAGGTTCGCATACCCAACTGAATTTCGACCGGTTGTCAGGTCCTGCGGATCCAACCAGACTTTTCGCCAGATATCAGATCCCGCGGACCTATCTGGATTTCAGTCTGGTGTCAGGTCCTCCAGACTCGTCAACTCCTGCATACTTAGTTAAACAATTAGATCATAAACACTCTAATTTTAATCTATTTATCATTCATCAAAATCTAAATTAGATCATTAATACAAATTACACCAATAAAAAATCTTCTCCCAGTCAATATTTAAGTCACTTGTCCAGCGTTCTATTTCTCTAGCTTTCATACAACATCAATATACAATTTTATTTGTTTGGACAATAACTTCGCTAAAACAAATTCGCAGTGCAGGAGACTTTTTAACGCTTCGACAATAGAATTAAATTTGGTTGTGATTCTTTTTGGTTTATGGCCCAATAATGAACTTCCCTATGAAGCCTCAACTCTTTCTTTGTCGTGAGTACTCAAAATAGTAAGCCTTAAAATTCCTGCAAGGATTATTTTAGATTTAAACAAGTGTTGCTACCCATAAAGTTTAATAAGCATGATATGCTTTCATGTAAAAGAAAGGCTAATTAATTTTCAGGGCTTCATAGGCGAGTTATAGAATACTATGATTAGGACTCAGGACTTTTAACAGTACCTGATTGGCATATCCAATTGTCAATAGGTTTTCACGAGAGAAGTGCTCCTTGTTAATAATGAAGGTTGAAAAAGTAGGAACAACAGTATGTATAAATTGGCTCTTTCTGTGGGAGACCTGAGAAGTGCTCCTTAATAGCAATGAAGGTTGAAATAGTAGGAAGAAGTGCTCCTTGTTAGTAATATAGGTTGAAATAACAGGAAAAGTAGTATATAAAAATTGGACTTGTCTGTATTATTTTGTTGAAAAGGGAGCATATTGGTATTTATCATTAAAAAAAACACAACTTTATTCTTCATGCCCAAGTGCATTATCGAGTACAATGTTTCATATATTTTAAAATTTTAATATTAATTCCTATTATACAAGTTTTCTCCTCAATCTATATATGATCTCCTTGATAAACATTTACTTTTCGTTCATTAGTTATATTTAATTCTAATAATTGGTTGTCAATTTGAAGATAGTTTAAAGATTCCATAAATCAATCTTTTTATGTAAACTTGATACAAAAGGAGTATCAACTTATAAATTATGAATCTTTTTCTCAGACATGAACTTTATGCAATGCAAGAAAAACTATGTGACTTAGTTATCAATTTCCCCCTGAGAGGTTGAGAAGAGAACCATAAAAAAGAGTAGAACAAGTCTAACACCTAATTAGAAATCAAAACAAAATAGAAGTCCAACTTATAAAGTAAAGTAAAGGGATACCGTGAACTAGTTTTATTTTGCACTAATATATCTCACTTGGTAATTTCGATTATTAGTCTGACTTATATTTGTTGAAACACTTATTCATGCTAGGATGTTCAAAATTGTAATTAAATGATTATAAGACATGTCTAATGGGTTAGTCCTGATAATGTTTTCTCTATCCCTTCTCAATCGACTTTTATTCCTTGTCAATTTTTTCTTTTACTATAGTTACCAATTATCTAATAATTTAATTTCCTTTTTCTCTTGTAATGATGGGAACTCCGTCCATGAAGAATCAGTCATGACTAATTCCAAGCCCGGATAAAGGAGGGTTACGTTAGATTGTCGGTCAATGTTAAAATTATGATAAATGTTCAATAAATAGATTCATTAAACTATTATGCTAATGCTAAATTATTCCTCGGAAAGAATTGCAGGTCCGACTATAACGTCTCGGCAAGGGTTGTTACATCTTCAGAACTCCGGTGTAGTGATAAATATGTAAGAGTTCGCATTGCAGAGTCCGACTGTAATGTATCGTCAATGACCGCTACATCTCCGTGAGAACTTGGGTATAGTATTAAATAGGCAAGAGTTCTCACACCATAAGTTGGATAAAATAAAATATAATAGAAAAACTAATAGTCTAAGATTTGAAATATGAAACATAGGTGTAAGTACCTCGAGTTAATTTTGATGTGATTAACCAAGTTAAGTTTAGTCCTATTTATTTTTTGATGTCTTGTGTCTAAGTGTGTAGGAGCTTAGGAACACAAAAAGTTGAGCTGAAGACGTAGTGAACTTGAAGGATGGCAGGGGAAGTGAGTTGACGGGCTCGGTGCATCTGAGAGACAAGACGTTGCGGAAGAGTACACTAGTGGAGTGAGAAGGACGCGCGCGGCAGGCCGAGGGACGAGAAACCAGGGAGGAAGTCTGCTCGAGGAGAAGATCATAGTTAGGTTGGGGTGAGCTCAACTCCTGGCGATCGAAAGCATTACCCACAGGAGAAAAAGTCTGGAAAAGGTCAACTCGGAGGTTGACCTTTGGACTACCTTTGTCACAGAAAAGCACGCAGGTGCCGCCATGGATTGGAGGCACCTCAACTGAAAAGGCGGGGAGGTGCCTTAGATGGAACAAAGGTGCCTCCGTGCAAAACTTAGCCACAGTAACGGCTACTCACAGGAGGCACCTTAGATGGAACGAAGGCGCCTCCATGTGTCTAGAGCCGTTAAGCAAATCAAATTTGATCGGATAAGTTTTGTTAATTTGAAGGAGCCTTAAGCTGAATTGAGGTGCCTCTAGTGTGACGTTAGCCAATGATAAAAAGTGTTCCGAGCACTATAAAAAGAGGGGATGCCCTCTAGCTCAAACACAACACTTGTATTCAATCTTCAAGTCTGTTTTGCTACTTTCTGAGTTGTAAACCGCTAAACGAGGTTCCTCCACCTCCGACCTTGTCGAAGAAGGAGATTCTTGTTACTGCTTACTTCTGTCTTGGATTAGCCACCTCCCTGATTGTAAACTAAGTAAACCGATAGTCTCATATTTCTTTTATATGTAATTGTTTTATCTTAATTTATAAGTGTTTGTTAACTAAAGTCCAAAGATCGAGAAAAGTTCCAAAGCCCAACTTTTGATTTGACATATTTTGGAAAATGATCAACCTATTTATCACTGTTGATTATGTGAAGTCAAAGGATAACCTAGCGGATCTACTAACCAAAGAGTTAAATTGAGAGTTAGTTGCAAGCTCATCACAAGGAATGAGTTTGATACCATTGTGAGCGATCAGTGCAGAGGGCATCCAACCTCTACTGATTGGAGATCCCAAGAACTAAGTTCAAAGGGATAATTAATTTGCACTGACTAGACACACTGTGGGAGATAACTAGTGACCAGACCAGGGTAAGCGGATGGACTTTTAATGATCAAGAAGAGTATATGGTTACTCTCGAGGGATCACTTATGTGAGAAAGAAGTGAGCCACTTTGAAGAGAATTGGAGGGATAATTCTTAGAACTTCTCATAGAACTAGGTGTGTTCATGGCCAAGAATAAATACACTAATGAGAACTGAGTTGTATCAGGGAGAGTCTTGGGTGATATTTGTCAATGCTTACACAGACGGCAGAACAGTTCAAGGACATCATGTCTACAGTCAGTCAATAAGCAAACAGATCTTCATAAGGAAAGGTTCAAAGGGTAAAACCTATCTATCCTATACTTAACTCAACTGTTGAATATTACCACATACCATATATTCCATTCATGTGGGGAATTGTTGGAAATGTGAATGGAATAAAGAGGTAGAGATGAAGAGACTCTATTGTGCATGAGTTATTAGTTCCACATTAGAAGTCTCTTGGCTTTATTATTGGTTTAAATTATGGCGCATGCATTAATGTTGTAAACATATGCATGAGGAGAGACTCTCTCACGCATGGGTGTGCATGGGTGGGTACAAATACAGGACTCAGATTGTACTGAACCAAGGTTGATTCGTGTGCGAACACGACTTGTGCACGTTAAATGCCGGACCGGTCGAGGTAAGATTTGACCACATGAATATCTTTTTACTACCTACTCAAGAGTGTAATGGAAATATTAATATAAAATTAATGACAATTCCATAACGTTTCAACATTAATGGTGACTTCGTAACATTTCAACATTAATGGTGTCATTAAACCCATTAATAATGATTCCATAACGTCTCGATATTAATGAAGACATTAAGCCCAGTATTAAATGATCATAATTTGGTAATTTATTACAGGCAAGATGAGAGCTCCTATATAAGGAGACTGGATCTTGAGCAAAAGATAGAACGAGAGCGAAAGCTAAAGTGAAAGCAAAGAGTTCCTCCACCTTTGTTCCCCGATTCTTTTCTCTCAGTCGTGCATCCTTTCGATTGAATCACTCGTGATACCATTCGAGTGCATTCTCAGTTTACCATGAACAACCAATGCTTGGTTGTGTGTGTGGTTTTGTCGTTGTATCTTGGAAAACAGATGACCTGAGAGAACCTCAAAGTACAGCCAGAGGTGGGATGAATCTATTTCAAGGAAACTGCGTTGAACGCATGCCTCGGTATCTTAGTCAGCGAATTATCTTCTCAATTCGGCGATCGACTTTCGATTCTGCTACACACCATATCAACTCCGTAACTCGACCACCAGAAGCTTGGCAGAACTAATCCCACTAGTGGCTTGAAATTATCCGCTTAGGTTATCGCAACAGATAAGTTAGAATTGATTTTGTGTAATTTCAATTCTGTAATTTCCTCAATATCTCCGACAACAGATTGTCCAACACTTATGGAGTTCGAAAATTCTCTATATGATATTTGGCTTTGTTTTATGCTAGCGACTTCTGGAAATAGTCTCTTGCAAAAGCAAGTTAATACAATGAATCTTTCTCCGGGACCCTATATGGGAATTTCATGCACCGAAGTATCTTTTTTTTTATTCTAGGGACCAACTTATTTGTTCATTTGGTCAATTCAAAATATTCCTTATGACACAAAAATCTTAAATATTTGCTATTGATTTGTTGGAATTTCCTTTTAGCAAAATCAGAACCTATTAAGATCCTATTAATTAATTTCCCCGAATAGTGATTTTTTAGATGGTCATGTTAAAAAGCAATTGCCATCATCTTGATTCGAGAAGGGAACCGTGATACTGAAAGTTAGAGTCATTGAATCAGAATTGGAGAGCTATTTATCAGTAGGCAATGAGCATTTGGCTTGTAAGCATAGGCTCACCTTTTTTAACATTATTTTGTATATGCCCAAGCTTTTATTCTATATCAGTTACATAAACTACTTGCAAAACTATTTTACGAATTAGCATTTCTAGTTCTATACTCTTCTTTGATTCTGTTTGTCTATCATCAGTAAGCATCCTATTTTGACCCAAACTTCAAATTGTGCACGTATCAGAATGGTTTCTTTTTCCCTCGTATAGTTTGAATTTTGGGTGTTGCTTTATATAGGGTCATCGCCTTTCCCTCATGAAACTGCAATGGAGGTACAAGATCACGGTCGTGGCACGTTCGTGCATGGTGTACTTGATTGTGTAAGCATTCATTCTAGCAACAAACTAACCTGGGTCATTATACAACTTTTGTTTTAACTGAAAAATATTAAGATATTCACCTTTCTTTCTAGAAACTTCGACTTCCATACCAACTTACGTATCATCACATGGTATAAATCAATAGATATTAGGGCTATAGTTTGATTTGCTGTCTCTTCAATTTGAACTTGAAAACACCCTTCCAGAATAGCGAACAAGATGTATCAATGAGCTGCAGAATAGCGAACAAGATGTATCAATGAGCTGTAGGTGTTATTTTTATTCAATTACATCAAAACACAAGTTTGTGATTCTAATTTATATTGCTTGAAACTTATCAACTCAATCGGAAAGAAAAATCCACCGGTCTAGATTTCTATTGTATTTTTGTGATCAAATTTTACTCTCTATACCTTTGTGCCTTTTTGACTGGATGAAAAGCAATAACTAACTAGTTCTAGGATGGATACATCTTTTTATGAACCATTAGTTTATATCTTAAAAAAATCATATTTTAATTTATTAACTGATAAAAGGAAACATAGTAATATACCCAATCATATGTTGGAACCGATTACTAGGCCTAGGCCCGTAACCAAGTTAATGGGCTGATTATCTAATTGAACCGTAATTGACTCAGTTCATTGGCCCAATTAACCGAAACCGCCGGTTTCAACTATTTTTTATTTATATATATGGATGCTGTATTTTTAATGAAAATTTATTAAAAAGAATTGTGTTTGGAAGGATTTAAACCTAAGTCTTTTATGTAGGAACAAGAATCTTTGCCAATTAGACTACAATAAATTGTTATTCGTATGTGATAATTAATTAATCAATAATTTTCTTTTGATAAGATATTTCTTTTGAGTGTGATTTAAAAGTTAAAGGGAAAAAGTAAAAGTAATTCCGAACCTTAAATTGATGGTTCTTCTTGGGACTTTGACGTTCGTTAGAGGGGGATGAATAACGTCTCATCCAAATTGTTACTTCCTACACTTGTTAGTACATAGTGGAAAAATAAAATATAAATTAACAAGAAGAAAGTTAAACCCTATAAACAATAAAGAAAGACAACAAACCAAAACAAACACTAACACAAGACGTTTACTTGGTTCAGATATTAGAACTCCTACTCCACAGCTATCCGTAAGGTGAACAATCTCGATCCATCAGTGGATGACTATCCGGAAAACCTCCAGCTAGCTCGATCTCTTTATAGGTGGAGAAATCTTACCACAATAATCTTGATCACTCACACACGGATCACACACAGGAGCTTGAAAGACTACTAATAGGGGTTAACCACCTCTATTTCATCAACCATGCCCAAGCACCCCAAGCTCTATTAAATAGAGCTTGGGTGAAAACACCTAGATGTATTTCCCGCCACCAGTCGATTGGTAAAAACACTAGTTGACTGGTCGTAAGTGGAATTAGACCGTTACAGCCAATGACTCGATGTCTGTCGACTGATGAAAGTATCAGTCGACTGCTCCACATGGATTGAGCAAACAGAGACATTCTGTTCGCTACTAGTGTACTGATGAAAATATTAGTCGATTGCTATAGTAATTGTTACAGTACTACTACGATAATTGCTACAGTACTGCTATAGTAAAATCCTAAACCTAGGATTTTAACTCCCGAGTACATTCACTCAACACTCGTCCTTGCCCAACTAACCTAGACCAAGCCTTTTATCCTTCTACATCAGCCTTGTGCCCCTCGGATGCTTCACCATCCTTCACGCCTTGTCTTCAAGAGCTTCCTTTGGCCTTGTCATTGTTGTCAGGTCTTCCTTTGCCAAGAGGTTGCGCCTCTGAGACTTCAACATTTTTCAAGTCACACTTGGACTTACGTTGCCAAAACTACATACTTGGACTTACACCGCCAAGACTCCTCTTGGACTTACACCGCCAAGACTCCTCTTGGACTTGTCTCTTTTGCCAAGATCACACTTGGACTTTCCTTGTTGTACCTATATCTTGCACACTCACAATGCATATCAAATACAATAATAAATCTAACTTAAATCTTTGTCTAAACATCAAAATCTATGGCACCTAGATTGCTCTAATAATCTTCCCCTTTTTAGTTTAGAGTGTGTTTTTGTGGTTTGCTTGTCTTCATTCTTCATGTTTTAGTTTAGTTTTCTATTTGTTAGTGTGTTTTGTTTTCCACTACATACTAACAAGTGTAGGAAGTGACGATTTAAGTGAGACGCTATTCACCCCTCTAGCGAACGTCAAGGTCCTAATAAGTGGTATCAAAGCAGGTCACTCTTCTATGGACTAATCGCCGAGGGAGCAAAGTGCTAGAGGAAGATTGAGTCCGAAGGACCTCTTAGATGAGATATTCGGATCCCACCTCCATACGAGAAGGATGATTTCGAGTATTAGAGGAAGTGGTTGGAGATTTGGTTCCAAATGGATTGGAACCATTGGATGGCATTGGAGGAGCCATTTAAGAATCCAACCGACAAGAAGAGAAAACGCCTCCGGCCTCGGTATTAGACCGAGGAGCAAAGGGAGCAATTGGAGACAGATAAGGAGATAATGAAAATTCTATTGAATTCATTACCTCCTAATATGGTATTGAATGTAGGTGAGTACAAGAGTACTCATGAGCTCTTGAGCAAGGTGATTGTGCTCCATGAAGATACCACACAATTCCAAGGAGTGGAGGAATCCAAGGAGAAGGGTTCATTGGTCCAAGGGAAGGACCAATTAGATGTTGGCACGTGTTGTTGGATCGATTACGTACGTGAGAGGGGGGGGGGGGTGAATCACGTGATTTTCAAAACTTTGTTTTCTATTTTAAAATTAAAGTACTAATGCAGTGGAAAAGAAAAATAGAAACCAAAAGGACAATTAAGTGAAATAAAATAGACACGGTCAGTTTACTTAGTTCGGAGCCTTCAGCAACTCCTACTCCAAGACCCAAGTCCCGCGGATATATCGACGGGTAATCCACTAAAAACCTTTTTCGGTACCTCTAGAAAAGAGAATCCACTACAACAAAAATATTAAAAGACAACGGTTAAAAATCGTTATCGTAGGCCCTTTAAAACCGTTGTAATTGGCAGTGTTGTTAAAAGTGGGGGGCTCCGACAACGGTTTTAAACCGTTGTCTTTAAATGAAAAGACAACAGTTTTGCAATGATTTTAAATCATTGTCTTTGAATGAAAAGACAACGGTTTAAAATCGTTGTTATTTAGAGCATTTTTCTGCCAGTTACAACCATTTTTGGGGCTACGACAACGGTTTTTAACCGTTATCTTTGAGGATGATAGACAACAATAACGGTTTTAAACCATTGTCTTTTAAATTATCATCTTTTAATACCAATATATCATATTTCAATTTAAAATATAATAAAGAATCATAATCAAGAAAGAATATTCCCCACATCAATATCATTCAAAATGTTAGTTATACAAGAATTATAATCACAAAAGAAGAAACATATCTCATGTTCAAATAAAATTTATCCCAATACAAATAACAAATAAACTCTATTTACAACTAATAAACAATAGCCAAAAGACTATTTTATGATGATTCAGTCACTGCCTATTTCATGATCTGAACCGCTACGGCAAAGTTCTTCTAGTTGAGCTGGATCTCTACCCTGCTAGCTGTTGCAGCTACAGGATGCTGATTCCCTATCAAGTGCTACCTCAGTTTGAGTACGACTCATGGTGGCTTGGCTGGAAGATTCCTTTAATTCGAGAGTCTGCATGGGGTGGATGACTGAATCATCATGGTTCAATGTCAAGTGAGGCGTGGAACCATGACCATTTGGATTTTCCATCGAGGGCAGTAACCATCTCATCCAATCCTCTCATCTTCTAATTTTCTCTACTTGTAGATGATTGCAGGAACATGTTTTGAAGAAAAATACCAAGATGAATTATTTAAGAAACATAGCTGATAAGAGTAGAATCAAGAGGGGAAAAGATGGGGGTAAAGTACTTGTATTTCAAGTTCTGTCGAATCTCTTAGAGCATTCAATATCACCGTTGTTCTCGTGGTCACCCTTTTGACCTGCATATATTGTGATGTGTTAGGAAGTAGAGGCAGTTAAATTTTTTGAACAAGGAATTACTCCTCATATCCATAATCACATGGATTACTCACCATGTTAAAGGTAGCAATCAATGAGACGGGAACCCAACCTTGATCATCCATCTTGCCACGAAGAAAAATGTCCTTACAGAGATTATCTACGCTGCAGCAGAAATAATTTAAATTATTAACTGCCTGAAAAAAAATACTTTACAGATATTAAGGTACCTAAAATAGTATTCAATATTTGTCGCTTCAATCTCAGTTTCTGATTGTCAACCAGAGAACGAATCCTAATTGTGGAAGGATAAAATCCGTTGTCTTTTAATAGTTTTTAACAGTGGGGAAATTAATAATACCTTAATCCAATGATAGGCTTGCTGAACTAGTTTTTCACTTTTGTTCTAAACACCAAGAAAAGCTGGAGACTATAAATGCAAGAAGAATGAAGTTTTAAAATGAAAGATTTCATTTTGGTATTTTGTTTCTCTTCTTCCAAAACCATCGGATAACATGAGCTGCTCCAACAGAAAAATCAAGCAGAAAACATTATGCCATGCAAGAGAAATAAAAAAAAACAAGAAATAAATTTCAGACTTAAAACTATAAGACATTATTTCCTTTATTTATTTATGTTCTGGAGAAAAGGAAGTCACATAATATATATTACTTGTCCAGTTCTTGATCAGCCAACCATTCCCCTGCAAGAAAAATGCCCATTACACATCTAATGGGAAACTATATCCATCACATTTGGCTGCAGATTATTACCTTTAACTTATAATAATAGAGCTTGATTTGATCCATCAAAGGGGAGCATTGCAAGCTTTCCAACACAAGTTGGTAATTTTAATATTATCATTTTATTTTAACCTTTAATAATAGTACATTTGCACTACAGCACTATAGAACTGTCTTATATTAATTATGTATTTAATTTTATGAAAAGTAAATATCAAAAATGACATTCCAATGTAGGGATGTGATCCTTATGAACTATCCTAAATAATCCCATGGTTTGAGGATGATGAAGTTTTAACATCAGATGTAAACATTTATAGAAAATGATGGTTTGTCAATGTGGAGATGTTTAGATGTATCAGATTCCTTATTAGATTGGATGGTTCATGGCAGAGGTTTCTAAATATGATTTGTGCATGTATAGTATTGCACTCTAGAATTTAGTCTGGAGTTTAGGCCTTTGGAATGGATATCATTATCTTGATTATTAATTTTTTGTTGATGACCAAGAACTACAACAATACAGAGATATCGCTCCACTAATTTTAATAACAGTACATTACTATTCCTAAAACATGAATCTGTGGGAACAAAAACTTTGAAAAGCATATGCAGAAGACATCATAATAAATAAAAATAATGTAACTCTATCACAAATAACAAAAGGAAAAATGCAAGCAGAATAAATATTTCAATAGTTGTAATAGATAACTGGTACTGGTTATGCAAACAACTCTAGAATTTAATCTATTAATCTTACTAAGGAAGTTCAATCATAGTTGACTTTCTCCTAATCATCGTGCTCCTCTCTCTTCAATTGTGTCATGTAATGATATAACCTATGTGATAGAGTATAACAAGGAATCGTTCCTGACAAACATGACAGTTGTTGTTGCACCATATTCAATATCCTTGCCTGTCTATTCAAGCCTTCATAACCAAGAGGTTCGACATATTTAAAAATGAAATACTAAAATTTTGAAGTGTAACTAAGTGACCACTGGTTAAGATTAGAGAGTGGCAAATTACTTTAAAAACAACAATTAAGCTAAGTAGATATTCTTTTAGGGCTCACCAAATCGAGAGCCTGACATTAAGATTTGCAAATGCTTTCTCAATTGCTTCTCTTACAACACCAAAGTTATTGTTGGTCAGTAGCAACCCACCTTTCATTGCTATGACACATTCTTTGAATAATTCCTCCTTGTATTCGTTAAGGATTAACTGTCAATGCTTTCCGATTTAAATCTACTGAGGAGTAGTTATATATATATATATATATATATATATATATAATACCAAATCTTTTGTTACTTGAAATGAAGTAATTCTATACTAAAATTCTCAAAATAAAATTCTTGGATGTTGAAGATGCCCGCCACTGGTGCCTCCATTTATATAAAAGCAGCTTCTCCTAGTTCTTAAAACAATGCTTCATTACATACGGTTCAAAAATTCAAAGATTTTTATAAATCAATTGATTGCAAAATACTGACAAATAATAAAACAACACAACCCGGAAAGACTCACATTTCATCTTTGCAAGGCTTGTCACTTATCCCAATAATTTTAAATTCTTGATTTGTATAAGTTGTCTTCACTCTCAAATTTTCAAAGCTCTTCTAGCCTAGTAACAACAAACAGTGAAAAAAAGTTCTAGCCTTGGCTGGTGGAATCCAGCAATCCTTTGTAAACTTTTTCGAAACCCCCATCTCCGATCAAATTAGCTTCCTTGAAATTCTATGTGGCGATCGTGAGATGCCGAAAAGTGGAGTTGTGCATAGAGTTACTCTTCTTCTCTTCTAGCAATGACGCCTTGTTCTTGATCACTGATTCTACATGGAGGAGAAAGATTTCAGTGAGAGATTCATAAAAAATTCATTCATATTACACTAAATCACAATGTAGAATGCAGTCCGGATACTAACTTGAGGAATCGCCATGGAATCCTGAGATGGATTGGGCGACGTCTCTATCTTCTATCCGGGAGTTGGACTCCCTCTTGTAACAATGTAAACAAGGGAAGTAACTCATCTATTCTGAAGTTCTAAATCCCTAGTCTTGATCTGTGCTAATACGATAGAAAAGAAAAAAAGAATGGATCAAGAAAAGCACCTACATTGCTCTCCAATGTGAGGGAAAGAAGAAACCTCAGTGATCTCGCTTCCCCCTTCCCCTTGGATGTTGATGCTTAAGGGACCTCAACCATCTACGCTAAAGTTGGGCTCCCTCTTGGATGCTGATGCTTAAAGCAAAGTCGCCAAAAATCCAAAAGCAAACATGTAATTGTTGAATGAGAACACCAAGAATGTTGAACGGTCAAAGTGAAGTGTACAGTATAGAAGACTTCTCGAAGACTCGAATGAAACACATGCATTTTTTGAAGAAGATCAAAACAAAGCTTTAAGACTAAAAGAAACACATCTCAGAGATAGACAATCAGCTCCTAATTGAACTCAACAAATTAACACATCTCAGAGCTATCTATGCAACTAAACTGACTCTAAGACTCGAACGAACATTCCACAATTAATAAAGAACATAATTTTAAAATGTCGAATGGTTTGATATATATGCAACTGATTGATTAATTCGATGTGTAGTAGCTGCACTTCTTTTTCATGTGACTTTAATTTTATCTGTTAAATAAATTGAGAGAAGCAGTAGCCCGGTTAACAAAATAATGGGAGCCATGATCTTTAGAAAGAGCGGGATAGGGATAAGGAGTGCCAAACGGAAGATGACAGCTAGCACAAGGTTCACCGCGGAGAAGCCCATCGCCCTCTCCTGTACCTTTGCGAGCTGGGCGCCGGGATGGCTGAGGACTGAGTAGTAGATGAGGCCGACAGAGGCAATGAGGGAGAGGCAGGCGAGGTAGGTGCCGGCGACGTAGAGGAAGACTCGTTCGGTGTGGTCGAGCGCTTGGGGGGTGGTCAGCAGAAGCGCGACGGAGATGGTGAGGAGGGTGATCGCCTAGTTGTAGGCCATCTTGCCCACGCGTTTGAAGTCCCTCTCATCGTTTGGAGCAGAGGGAGGCGGAGGATCGGGGGCGGACGAGGGTGGGAGCAGAGGCAGAGGCGGTGGAGTTTGGGGATTATTCTTCTCCTTCTCCTTGGGTGAGGGTTCACCAGTGACTCCTTCACCAGAGATGTTTTTCGGTAGAAGGCTAAGGGAGGAAAAGATCATATAAGGAGAGGGGTTTAGGGTTTGGGAAGGCTAAGAGGGGAAAAACAGGGCGCCAAAAAATTTTCAGAGAGAGGGAAGCAAAACATTGCTATAACAAAAATGACGAAGGGGAAAAATGGCGAAAGAATAAAGTCAAAACAACGGTTTATTAAAACTGTTGTCTTTGACCCCTAAAAAAACGCTTAAAGACAACAGTTTTAGAAAACCATTGTAAAAGGTGTTGCTGATTTTACAAAAAGTCGTTCAACGATAACGGTTTTTACAAAACTGTTGTCTTTTATTTTTTGGAGGAGCTCAAAGACAATAATTTTGTCAAAACCGTTGTCTTTTACCAAATTAACAACAGTTCCTTCTAAAACCATTGTCTTTATGGTGTTGTCTTTTAACATTTTTGTTGTAGTGATCGAGTACAAGAACGTTGAACAAGTGCAACACATTGCACTTGTCCTTTTGTATAATTAATTATAAAAGAAAATTACCGACACTTAAAGATCAAAGTGGGAGCACTCATGTCGATGTCGGTTTACTGATCATGATCGGAAGTTCTTGGAGCAATCGTCGGGCGCAACAGCTTTGCAGCAGAGTTATAGCGGGAGCCCAAAGTAATTAGAACTTCAAATGAACACGTAGTAGCTCGTATAAGTGTTGTTGTTCAATGCCTTCTCGAGACAGCCTTATAAAAGACATGGAAGGCGCCTTTTATAACCATGGAAGGCGCCTTCTATAACCATGGAAGGCGCACCCAATGAGGCAGATTCGATCCCAAACAGCCCGGTACTTATCCACAACTTCGGTCAAAATTTATCCTGTGGAAGGCGCCTTCCATAGGCATGAAAGGCACCTTCGATGAACAATACGAAGGCGCCTTCAGACACTATTCATCCGAAGATAATTTTCTCCTTTTTATCCTACAAAACAATGTTAGTCAAAAACACCCTACAAAATAAGTATTAGGACAATAATAATGAATAAAATATAGTAATTAGTTCTTGTCCCCCAGGACCAGAAACTAGTCATAGTCTCAGTTTAGAAATCCAAAATAGACCTAAACTGGACCAACGCCTACTGTCCCTTCAATCGGGGTGTGCCCTCACTTGGTCACTCTCCTCCAGTGACTTACCTTAACTTACCATCTTTCCAGACATCCGGTCAGCCCGTAGACCTGTCTAGACTTCATGCCAACTATTCGATCGACCCGTTGACCTAGTTGGACTTCTTGCCAGATATCGGGTCAGCCCATCGACCTATATGGACTTTGTACCAGCTATCCGGTCGACTCATTGACCTAGCTGGACTTCATACCAGCTATCCGGTTGGCCCGTTGACCTAGCTAGATTTCCTGTACACTTAATCAAGTGGTTAGATCACAACAAAACCTAACTTAACTTACTTGTCATTCATCAAAACTCGAGTCAAACCGTTAGTGCAAATCACACTAACAATCTCCCTTTTTTGATGCAATGATAATCTGGGTTAAGTTAGGGAAAAAAATGTAAAAATAGACAAATAATATGATTTAAGTTATTCAGATTTCGATTTATTTCAGAGTTTGCTAACTTAATCAACTTAACCCCTTAACTCTCCCCCTTTGACATTCATCAAAAAAATATGTATAGATATTTAAGAAAAAAATGTGCTAAGGAAAATAAGCAAGAAAACTTTTGACAACAAGATAGTTTTCAGGATAACTTAGGGGAAGAAAAAACTCTTACCTTTTTTTTTATAGAAAATAGTGGTTAAAAAAAACTTTTTCAAAACTCTTTAAAATTTTAAAAATAAATTTTGAAAAATAAGTTGGTTTAAAAACCTTTTCCAAAAATATTTTCATCTTTTAAAGTAGTTTTAAATACTTTTTAAAAAAATTAAAAAAATTTAAGAGTTGGAAATTTTTAAAGTTAAGGAAAGATAAGTTAAAAAAATGGTTGAAAATGCTAGGTTTTGTAACAATAAAATTTTTCCAAAACTTGTCAAAAATTATACGAAGTTTTACAACAATGAAACTTTTTTTAAAAAATATTTTACAAGAATTAAAGTTTGTAATAACTTGTAAAACTTTTCAAAAATAGTATTGGAAGTAGTTTAGAAAAATTGAAATAGTTTTCAAAACAATATATCAAAACATATGATTTGATAAGTATCAGAATTTTTCAAACATATGATGTTTCAAAACATGTAAAAAAAATCCTTATTAGAAGGAAAATTTATTGAATTGTGAGATAATTTTTAGAGATACTGTTGCTCCCCCTGAACCTGATATTTGTTTTTAAAATAATCAAATCAACTATAAATTATCCTTAACTGTCTAACCGTTAGTTACTAACTGGCAATCAGAAGATAGTAGTGTTCACTTGGTTAGTCAGGTTAAGTTATTTTATCCATTTAGTATTTGACTAACCTGAATTACTTAACCTGATTACGATAAATTTGGTATTTAATGCCCAGACTTATGTTGATACACCGATATAAGCATCTTAAGTCCAGGCAATCTGCCTATGCATCTCACCCCTTTCTAAGTTTGGCAATTACAAACAAAATAGCCCTAATGTGTTGGTGAGATACTCAAGTCCTAGATCTATAGGAACACACTTTCTATGGATTTGACCTATACTAAGGCTAAAAGTGATTTTAAAAATTCTAAAAATAAGAAAATTTTGAGAAAAGTATAAGTAAAGAACTTTATCCTAGAATTTGAAAACTTTTAAAAGATTGGTCCTAGTCTATTAAAAACATTCCTAACTGATGTTTTAAGTTGCTAATTTCGCTTTCGGAGAGGGGTTTGGTGAATATGTCAGCTAAGTTTGACTTAGACTCAATGTAATTGAGTTCAATGTCACCTTTAGTGACATGATCCCTGATAAAGTGATGTCTAATTTCAATGTGTTTGGTTCTTGAATGATGCACAAGATTTTTTGTTAAATTAATTGAGCTAACATTGTCAATTAGTACTTTTATTTTTATAAAGTTTAAATTAAAATCTTTTAGAGTGTGCATCATCCATAATAATTGTGTAACACATTCTCCTATTGCTATATATTTTACCTCAGTAGTAGATAAGGCAACACAATGTTGCCTTCTATTAAACCAGCTGACAAGTGATGGTCCAAGTAATTGAAATCCACCACTTGTACTTTTACGGTCAAGTTTACAGCCAGCATAGTATGAGTCAGAGTAACCTTTGAGTTTAAAGTTAAGTGTTCTAAGAAACCAAATTCCTACATTTGATGTTCCCTTTAGATATCTAAAAATTCATTTTATGTTAATTAAGTGAGATTTTTAGCACAGATTTGGTATCTAGTATACATACTAACCACAAATAAAATATCAGGTTGGCTTGCGGTTAAGTATAGAAGACTACCTATCACACTTCTATAGTATTTTAGGTCTACAGATTTTTCATTTGGGTTATTATCTAAGGTTGTGTTAGTTGTCATTAGTGTTTTTATTTCCTTGGAGTTTTCTATTCCAATTTTTTTAAGTAATTCCTTGATATACTTTTGTTGGTAAACATAATTTCCTTCATTAGTTTGTTTAATTTGTAAACCTAAAAAGTAAGTTAGTTTACCCACTAAACTCATTCCAAACTCTTGCTCCATTAAGGTTATAAATTCTTGTAAAAATTATGAATTGGTTGAACCAAAGATTATGTCGTCTACATATACTTGGGCTATAAAAACATCTTGGTTGATTGATTTTACAAATAAAATTGGATCAATTTATCCTTGGTTGAATCTTTTGGAATTAGGTAGGAAGTTAACCTTTCATACCAGGCCCTAGGTACTTGTTTAAGACTATACAAGCCTTTCTTGAGTTTAAAAACATGGTCAGGATGGTTTAGATTTTCAAACCCAAGTGGTTGACCCACATAAACTTTTTCTTTTATTAGTCCATTTAAAAAGACAAATTTAACATTCATTTGATAAAGCTTAAATCCATTATGGGCTGCATAACTCAGTAGCATTCTGATAGACTCAAGTTTAGCTACTGGAACATATGTTTCATCATAGTCAAACCCTTCCACATAACTAAACCCTTTGGCCACTAGTCTAGTCTTGTTTCTAAAAATTTCTCCACTTTCACTTTGTTTATTTCTGAACATCCACTTTGTTTCTATGACCTTTTTATTGTTGGGTGGTGGCACTAATTCTCATACTTCATTTCTTTCAAATTGCGCTAGTTCTTCCTACATGGTTATGATTTAGTCTGGGTTAAGTAAAGATTCTTCTATCGTTTTAGGTTTAATTTTTGAGATTAAGGATATTTGACTTAAATTTCTAAATGATGATCTAGTCTAAACTCTTAGGTCTGGGTTATTAATTATTTAGTTAATTGGATAGTTTGGGTTGACTCTTACAGTTCTAGTAGGTTCCTTTACTTGAGGTTGATCTTCTTCTTCATATTCGTGACTTAGGTTTTCACTGGCTTCTCCTTTTTTACTATTGTTTGAGTTTGAACTTGGGTTTGTTCTAAGTTTTGGTAGGTCTCTTCAAATCTTACATTAGAGGTTTCTTCAATTCTTAGTGTTACTTTGTTGTATACTCTGTATCCTCTACTGTTTAATGAGTAACCTACAAAGATTTCATTTTCTATTTTTGAGGTAAATTTTCCTAAGTATTCTCTTGTGTTTAGTATGTAGGTCGGGCATTCAAATACTTTAACGTATTTTATATTAGGTTGCTTATTATAATAGAGTTCAAATGAAATTTTATTATAAGTTTTATTTATTGTGGTTCTGTTTTGTACATGGCAAGTTGTGCTAACAACTTCTGCCCAAAAATATTTTGGTAGATTATACTCATTTAGCATTGTCCTAGAGGCTTCAAGTAGAGTTTTATTTTTTCTTTCTACTATTCTATTTTGTTGGGGTGTCCTAGTGTTGGGATGTATACTATAAGCTTAGCTTTTGTATGAACATCTGTTTTAAAATATTTTGAAATGAGAATCACCTTGGTCAAATGTTTGTATTTTATATTTATATATATGTCAATGCAGCTGTCTATTTAATTTATATTGTAGATAACATGATGTGTGGTGCCACACAGAAAATCATGTTATCGGTTCCTTATAAATTATAAATAGTAGCTCACAACCAAGATAGATTGGGGCAAACCATTGGAACGGTTGTAGTGTAATTTGATATTAGTCTGTCTTGATTATAAAATTACACTAGTACACTATGTGTGTATTGAGCAGGACCGTTTGAGGATGTTTGATTTATACTGACTACATAAAAGAGCAGAACCTCTATTATTATGAATGTGCGTTCTCTTAATCCCTATATAATAATAAGCACATATACTTAGTATTTATTTCTTTAACTTATCAATAAGTGAGATTTATTCGTTAAATCAATAGACCCGATGAGTTATGAAATACTACTATTTATATGGTGTGTTGTTGATTATAGAAGGAATCCGTGTCCTAATTATTTAGGTTGATGATGTCCCCTTGAGGAGCTTATAAGGATTATCATGTAAACCCTACAGGTGGACTTAGTCCGGCATGATAATAAAGTTGAGTGGTATTACTCTTAGAATCAGATGTTAATTAATTGAGTTGCCAGTAACTCATTTAATTAACGAGCATATGATATCTTAAACACAGGAGATTAACGCACTCATGATAAGAACGAGCTCATATTGTAATATGAGATTGGTGTGGTAGTTCAATAATAACTCTTTAGTGGTATGGGTTATTATTGATGGACTTGAGTTGAGTGTTTGGGTCGAACACAGGAAACCCAAGCCCATCAGGAGGCATAAACCAATTCCTCTTCTAGGTCCCTGTTGTAGCCTCTATATAAAGTCTCACATCCACCCATCCATGTTTGGTTTTTTGGTTAATCCTCCTTCCTAGGGTCGGCGGCAAGGGTTATAAAAGGGAGTAGGTGGCGGCCCTTAAAACCTAATTTTCCCACAATTCTCTTCTCTTACTTGCTAGGGTCGGTGGCTTCTCTTCCTTGCTAGGGTCGATGGCTTCTATTCCTTGCTAGGGTCGGCAGCTCCTCTTCCTTGCTAGGGGTCGGCGCCTCTTACTTAGATTCCTTGGTGAGCGGCAGCTTGGAGAAGAGGAAGATGCGGAGAAGGAAGAAGAGGAGAAGGCGCCCCATCCTAGGTCTTCTCTTGGTGGTCGACAGTTTGGAGAAAAGAAGGGAAGGGTGTTTGTTGTCTTGGTAGATCGTCGCTCACACGATGTCCAAGAAGAGGAGAGGAATACAACAGAAGATTAAGAGGTCTTTAGCTACAAAAGAAAGCTACAACTAGTTCTTTGATTTGGCTGCGTAATTAGTTTAGTTTTCTTTGTATCGATTTTGAATACTAACACAAGAGGCCAACGATCTTATACTTCGATCAAGATGTGCTTTGATCCGTCAAGAACTTGCTTGATTGATCAAACACATGTCTGATCGAACATGCGGGTTGTTAGGAAAGTTCTGTACTTGTACAATTTTTGTATAGGAAAATTGAAATAGAACGGAATTCCAGCACCTTCACCTAGGGTTAGAAAATTTGTTATAATATCCATTTTCAAGGCAGAATTGATTGAAGTTGTGATTTTTATATTCACTTCCATTATCACTTCTGATTCTTTTAATTTTTCTGTCTTTTCATTTTCAATTTATTTGCAGAAATTACTAAATACTTCAAATGTGTCATCCTTACTTTTTAAGAATTTTATCCAATTTAATTTAGAGTAATTATCTATTATTACTAGGCAGTAAAGGTTCCCACTTATTGATTTGATTCTATGGGAGTCAAATAGGTCTAAGTGCAATAGTTCTAGTATAGAATTTGTTTAAAGTTGATTAGTTGACTTGTGAATTAACTTTGTTTATTTTCCTTGTTGACATGTATTACGAATTATTGAGTCTAAGTTGAGTAATTTTGGTAATCCTTTAACTAATCCATTTAATTTACTTAGATTTCTAAAGTTTGTGTGTGACATTCTTCTATGCCATAACCAGGTTTCTTCTTTTTGTGTCAAGTGACACTTAAGTGAGGAACCAGTCAGATTAATTGCATAGATATTGTCCTTTCTAAACCCTTTTAGTTTTATGGTAGGGTTTGTTTGGGTTGCAAGGTTGCAAACATAGTCCCACATTGAAAACACATGGAAAAGATCATTAGTTTATAAGAGAAAGATATCTCCATTGGTATGAGGCCTTTTGGGGAGAGCCCAAGAGCAAAACCATGAGGGCTTAGGCCCAAAGTGGACAATATCATGTAATTGTGGAGATATCTAAATTTTTTTCGATCCAACAATTGGTATCAGAGCCCGGACTGTCAGAAGGTTTAACCGCCGATTGTGCACAAGAGTTATGATCTGATTGATCCATGTGGGTGCAATATTGACCTTGAACAAAGAAAGTGGGGGCTCCTATGTTCTGATCAAGAGGACCAGACACCAGGCAGGAAGTCCTAGTTGTGGCTAGGCATGGAAGTCCTAGTAGGTCGGGTGGACAGAGGAGCAGGAAGACCTGGTGGGTCAAGGATCGGACATGGGAAGCCTGTGGTCCTTTGTTTGAGGGGGGGATTATTGGGGTTGCAAGGTTGTAAACATAGTCCCACATTGAAAACACATGGAAAAGATCATGAGTTTATAAGAGAAAGATATCTCCATTGGTATGAGGCCTTTTGGGTAGAGCCCAAGAGTAAAACCATGAGGGCTTAGGCCCAAAGTGGATAATATCATATTATTGTAAAGATATCTAAATTCTTTTCGATCCTACAGGATTATCTATGTGCTTAATTAAGCATTCTGAGGATAAGAACCTAACCTTATATCCAGAATCACACAATTGATCGATGCTAAGGAGATTGTACTTATGATTTTCAACAAGTAATACTTTCTTAATAATAAAATCAGTTTTGAGTTCAATATTACCTATTCCAATTACCTTGAGTTTGTTGTTGTTTCTAAAGGCAACTGTTTCCAAGCTTTTATATGTTAATTGAGTGAATTTGATGCGATCCCCAGTCATGTGTTTGGAGCAACCACTGTCCAATATCCACTTGATTTCCTACAATAGGTAGGAATTTAAAATTAAATTAGATTAAGTTTTGATTTGAACTTCTATTAGGCTGAATAAATTAAGTTTGAGTTTATCTTAGGTTTGATTTTAATTTAAGTTTAAATTTCTTTTTTAAAATAATTTTTAAGTAAATTTGAAGATAATTTTTAAATAGTTTTAAAAATAATTTTTAAGTAATCTTGAAAATAATTTTTAAATAACTTTGAAAATAATTTTTAAGGAATTTTGAAAATATTTTTTAAAATAAATTTTAAGTAATTTTAAAAATAATTTTTTAAGTAATTTTGAAAATAATTTTTAAATAACTTTGAAACTAATTTTTAAGGAGTTTTAAAAATAAATTTTAAAATAATCTTTAAATAACTTTGAAAATAATTTTAAAGTAATTTTGAGAATAATTTTTAAAATAATTTTGAAAATAATTCTTTAAGTAACTTTGAAAATAATTTTTAAAGAATTTTGAAAATAATTTTTTAAGTAACTTTGAAAATAATTTTTAAAATAATTTTTTAAGTAATTTTGAAAATAAATTTTAAAATAATTTTTTAAGTTATACGTTAATTAGTATATTTGAATAAATTTTTGTTAAGTCCTTAGTTATCTCACCCGGTCTATGTTTTCAATCAAGAAATCCTATAATTTTGTGAGATAAGTTAGGTTTAATTTTAGGGTTTGGTTTAACTTTGTGTTAGATTCAGGTTTAGCTTTAGGTTTAACAAATAAGTATTTTTTGGATAAACTTTTGTGCTATGATGAGTTACTTGGACATCATTAGAGTAACCATACCATCGAGGTTTTTCAAATAGTCTTATCCACTGAACTTAGTACAAAATCTTGACCTAACTAGTTAGGATCCGTAAAGAGTAGCTTCAGTTAGTTCCACTAAGCCAAATATACCAAGTCGAAGCTATATCTTTCTAGACATGCATAGACAGAGTTTCCCTAATCTACTATCATCCAAAACTTCACAGTACTTTTGTCAAGTTAAACTGTTGACCCTATTTTAGCTAATCCTAATTATCTTGTCAGGTAAGTTATTATTTTGGAGGTGCCAACTAATTTGAAGTCTCCCCTTGAATTATTGAACATTTTGAGTTTAAGTTTTGGGTTTATGTCGATTACTTTTATAGTTATATCTTACTTGATAGTAATTTGATCTATTTGTTATGAATTTATTTCGTATATTTGATTTTGTTTTGTTTTTAAGTTTAGGCTTTAATTTTAAAAATTCATTTTGGTTTAAATTTAAGAGTTTAGTTGGATTTGGTTTTAGGTAATGGATTTCATTTTTAGATACATAATATTGATTAATTCCTACTTGCGTGGTCAGACACTCTTTTGAAGCCCAAGCTTTAGCTTGATTCTTATTTTGGTTAATTAATGATATAAAGGATTTGTTGGTTAAGCTAGACTTGCATCTAAGTCTGGACTTGTTGTACACAACTCTTTGTAATCCAAGTATCATATTGAGGTACTTGGATCTAGTTATGAATTTTTGTAGTAACTCTTTTAGTTTAATTATTTTATTTTTTTAATCTGGAATTATCCCCCTCAAGTTTTATAACTTGAGTTAGGATTTCAGCTTAATTGGTTCAGTCGTTGCACTCAATTTTAATTGTTCATTAAGTTTATTATTTTCTTTTGTTAGTTAATTTATTCTATTCTCAGATATAGTTAATTTTTTATTTAAGCATGCAATAATTTTAAAGAACTTTCTGCTTAAACCAAAGTAAACCTCATCGGAACCTTTAGAAACGAGTACGGACTCGTAGCTTGATTCGGGTTTGGACCCATTGTCTAATTCATTCTCCGATTCTATTTCGTAAGCCATTAGCGCGAGGTAGTTGGAGTGCTTCAGTTCTTCGCCGTCTGATTGATCTCCGGATGATTTGTCCCATATCACTTTGAGTGTCTTCTTCTTCTTTAGATTTAGGCAGCCGGTCTTGTAGTGCCCCTTCTTGTTGCATCCAAAGCATGTCACATTTTTGTTGTTAGAGTTGGAGGTGGAGTTGATCTTTTGTAAGTCCTTGTTGGTGAAGTTCTTCTTTCTCTTGGTAAATATTTTTCTTACAAAGTTCATTAGGTGTTCTTCATCATTTGAGTCTGGGTCAGACTCGACTTTCGATTTCGGGTTGGATTTGGGCTTGTCTTTTGATGACCCTGCAATAAGAGCAAGACCTTTCTCGGATTTGGCGTTAGTCTGTTCGTGAAAGTTCTAGTTCACAGAATAATTTATCTAGTTTTAACTTTGATAAGTTCCTCGAAATCTTATAAGCATCCATGATGGATGTCCATAGTGCATTTCGAGGAAATGTGTTTAAGTCATACCTTATCAGATCCCGATTCTCTAATTGGTGGCCAATTGTGTGGAGTCCGTTGAGGATGTCCTTTATCCTCGTGTGCAGCTGACTAACAGTCTCACCTTCCTACATTTTGACATTAAATAATTTATTTAAAAATAAATCTCTCTATGTTACCTTTGCGTCATTGGTTCCCTCTTGCAGTTCTATGAGCTTGTCCCAAATTTCCTTTGTGTTTCGTGTGGGCCAACATGGTTCAACTCTTCTTTTGTTAGCCCGTACTAGATTGTGTTAAGGGCTTTAGAGTCAATTTGTGCTTTTTTCTTTATTTTCGGATTCTAATTTTCTGGGTCCATTCGAATTTCGATGTTGTGGTCGACTGAATCCTTGTACCCTTTGACAATGCTGATCCATTGGTCGTAATCTATTTTTAAGTAGACCTTCATCCACTTTTTCTAGTATGGGAAATCGTCTTTGTTGAAGAGTGGGGGGCGTACGGTGTTGTACCCTTCAAGTTGGGTCATTTGAATACTGTAGATAGAAAACTAAAAAGGATGTGTCAAGACTTGGTCTTAGATTAACAGAGTTTAAGATTACATAAAAAAATATGGAGGGACTCAAGCGGTGTTGCACTAACTTTGAGTTAAAATCGAACAGTCGAAAAACAATTTATTTGAATAAGTAAATTTTACCAATTCAAATAGAACAAAAGAAACTAAAAACCTTTCCCCCGACTTGATTGGTGGTTGCACCAAATCAGAGCAAAACTAGATCTAATACCACTTGTTGGATTGATTACGCACGTGAGAGAGTGGGTGAATCACGTGGCTTTCAAAACTTTATTTTCTGTTTTAAAATTAAAGTACGAATGTAGTGGAAAAGAAAAACAGAAATCAAAAGGACAATTAAGCGAAATAAAAACAGACACGGGTGGTTTACTTGGTTCGGAGCTAGGGATGTAAATGAACCAAACGGTTCGTGAGCTATTCGGAGCTCGATTCGATAAAAAGCTCGTTCGAGTTCGTTCGTTTATCTTATCGAGCTGAGCTCGATTTTGAGCTCGACAGTTTTATTGAGCCGAGCTCTAGCTTAAGGATATTCGGCTCGTGAGCTCGCGATATATTCGTTTATAGGCTCGCGAGCCAAAAAACGAGCCTTAAACCAAGCCAAAAAAATGAGCTCTAAAACGAGCCAAAAAACGAGCTCTAAAATGAGTCTTAAAATGAGCTTTAAAATGAGCCAAAAAATTAGCTCTAAAATGTGCCAAAAATGAGCTCTAAACGAGCCTAAAAATGAGCCCGAGCTCGCTTAACGAGTTAGGCTCGTTAACTTTGATAATTGAGCTAATAACGATCTGAGCTCGAACTGTTCGTGAGCTTGATAATTCTAAAATAAGCCGAGCTCGAGCCTTGTGATAAAATCTCGATTCGAGCTTGAGCTGAGCTCGAGCCCGAATATAACTTAAATAAGCTGAGCTCGAGCCTAATATTGTTCGGCTCGGTTCAGCTCGTTTACATCCTTATTCGGAGTCTTCGACGATTCCTACTCCAAGACTCAAGTCTCGCGAACCTATCAATGGGTAATCCACTAAAAACCTTTTTCGGTACCTTCGAAAAAGATAATCGAGTACAAGAAGGTTGAACAAGTGCAATACACTACACTTGTCCTTTTGAAGTAATTAATTACAAAAGAAAATTATCGACACTTAAAGATCAAAGTGGGAGCGCTCGTGTCGATGTCGGTCTACCGGCAATGATCGGAAGTCCTTGAAGCAATCGTCAGGCGGAACAACTTTGCAGTAGAGTCGTAGTAGGATCCTGGAGCAATCGAAACTTCAAATGAACACACAGTAGCTTGTATAAGTGTTGTTGTTCAATGCCTTCTCGAGACAACCTTATAAAAGGCATGGAAGGTACCTTCCATAGCCATGGAAGGCACCTACAATGAGGCAAATTCGATCTCGAACAACTTGATCCTTATCAATGACTTCAGCCAAAATTTATCCAACGGAAGGTGCCTTCCATAGCCATGGAAGGCGCCTTCGATGAACAGTACGAAGGCACCTTCAATCTCCGTTGAAGGCTCCTTTGGACACTGTTCATCCGAAGGTAATTTTCTCCTTTTTACCCTGCAAAATAATGTTAGTCCAAAATACCCTGTAAAACAAGTATTAGGACAATAATAATGAATAAAATGTAGTAATTAGCTCCTATCCCTCCAGGACCGGGAACTAGTCAAGGTCTCAGTTTAGGAATTCCAAATGGACATAAACTGGACCAACGCCAACTGTCCATTCAATTAGGGCGCGTCCTCACTCGATCACTCTCCTCCAGTGACTTACCTTAACTTACTATCTTGCCAGACATCAGGTTAGCCAGTTGACCTATCTAGATTTCATGTCAGCTATCCGATCGACCCGTTGACCTAGCTAGATTTCTTATTAGATATCCGGTCAGTCTATCGACCTATCTGAACTTCATACCAGCTATCCGGTTGGCCTGTTGACCTAGTTGGACTTCATACCAGCTATCCGACCAGCCCATTGACCTAGCTGGATTTCCTGCACACTTAATCAAGTGGTTAGATCACAACAAAACTTAACTTAACTTACTTGTCATTCATCAAAATTTGAGTTATACCATTAGTGCAAACCGCACCAACACGTGCTCAACATCCGAGGAGGAGAAGGAAGATGAGAACGTATCATCCACATCTTCAAGGGAGGAAGAAGTGGAACCATCCACATCTTCAAGTGAAGAGGAAGAAGAGCAATCTAAGGAAGAAAAGATCTTAGAAGCTCAACCCTCCACCTCGACTACCAAGAAGAGCACAAAGAACCACATCAAATGCTTTAAGTGTGTTAAGATGGGGTACTAGAAGAGCAGGTGTCCTTCGCTCAAAAAGGTAAAAGAGGTAATCTCTAAACCTGGTAAAGTTACTTTAAGAACTAACATGGGTTGTAGGGATGAAGTAAAGGAGAAGAAGTATATTAGGTGCTTCATATGTGGTGAATGGGGTCACTACCACACAAAGTGCCCAAGGAGAGGAGAACTCAAGAAATTGGCACACTTGAAGAAATGGGAAAAGAAGAGGAGCTCAAGTCAAGTAGAAGCTTCAAAGGTAAAAGGGAAGGTAATCCCTATTTTGAAGTTTAATCCAAGCTTTAATTCTTATATGCTTGTTAGAAATAATGTAGATTATTTACCTAAACATAATAATGGATTTAGATATAATGATATGAATATGGTTAATATAGGTGATAACCCTATGAGACATATTCATGCTAAATCTTGTAAGGTTAGACCAAATAAGAAACAACCTACCTTGCCTAAGGAGAGGAAGGTGGTTGAAAACCTATGCATTAATCCCAAGAAGGGGAGACATATACCTAGGAAGGTGGGTAAGTCTAGGAATATCTAAGGTGGACAAATTGACTCTAGGGTTAGAACCCTAGAATTGGAAAATCAAGCCTTGAAGTCAAAGCTTGAGGAAATGGAGAAAGTCCTAGATAGATTTATTGTTGGACCTAAAGGACTTGACATAAGTTTGGGTGGTCAAAGATCCAAAAGTGTCAAATTGGATCCCTCCCATGCCAAGAGGAGGTCAAATGTTAGGGTGACACGTGACAATGGTAAGGGAGGAGTGACTAAGGGGAAGGGAGAATCACCCAAGGTCTATGATAAGAAATATGCAAGAGTTGCATATGATTATAGAAAGGATAAGGTGCTCAAAGTTAAGAAAAAGAAGTCTACTAAGGTACACCATGTGGCTGTAGCCATGGTAGATGAGTCACCTAGGGAGGTAACTAATGTTAAGAGTCTTAAGGTTAGGAAAAGCTTTTGGGACCCATGGTAGATGGGCTATCAAATGTGCCAAGTGAATTGAAGACGGACTTGAGTCTCAAATCCAAGAAATTGGCACAATTGGGTTGAGTTTCATGCATGAAAATATGAATTGGGTTCATATTGCATGAAAATTAATTTTTGATGTATAGATGCCATATAAACTAATGTTAGGAATGCATTATAGTTTAGTATGTGCAGATACATCAAGAGGAAGTCAAAACTAGAACTTTAGGTCAACATTCAAATGAACTATTTATCTAGTTTTGGATTTTGTATCAATCTTGGGATTTGTGATCAATATATTTATATATATATTTTTTCCAAGTAGACATTGGTAAAATAGACACCTCCACAAAATTTAGGAATTTTTGGAGGCCTGTAGAAATTTTGGTATATTTCTGAAGTTGGGTCAGAAATATTGATTTTGACTGAAATAGTGTACTAGTCGACTGGTAACACTGTTCACAAGCACAGAATGTCTCTATGACCTTGTTTGAAGAGGGCAATAGACTGAGATTAATGACAGTCGACTGATACAGTCTGAAAATGTATTTTAGTAATAGAAAATGACTAAAAGGATAGTGAGCATGTATATAATCTTGTGAAGGATTAATACAGGATGTTTATGGTCATTAGAGCTCAGAGAGTCTAATAATTGGGATACTGTTAGAGTTTTTTTTTTATATATGGCAAAGGAGGAGAAGTGTTGGGTTTAAGTGGGAAACCTACACACCCTCGCAAGAAAACCTAGCTCAAGGGGGAGCTTAGGTAAAGGGGGAGCAATTGCTCACTCGTTGACAAAGGTGGAGAAGTTTAGGGTGCGTTTGGTTTGCACCGTTTTCATTTTCATTTTCTGGAAAACGCGCGTTTTCTAGAAAACAGAAAACGACTTTTTGTCATTCTCTGTTTTTCTAGAAAACGATAGCCAATTTTTTAGAAAACGCGCGCGGAAAACGCAAACCAAACACCATTTTCCAGAAAACGCGCGTTTTCCAGAAAATGAAAATGGAAAACGCGCGTACCAAACGCCCCCTTAACTTTACAGGAAATCCTAGCTCAAGGGGGAGCTTAGGTGAAGGGGGAGCCTAGGGTTAGGTTCTATGTTTATGCATGAGTAGATATGCATACTTATTTGTATTTTTATTGTATTTATATTTCCCTAACTTAACGGGTTACTAAACATCAAAATCTAGGGCACCTAGTTTGCTCCAGTAGTTCTGACCGTTGAGGGAGAGAGGGAGAATTTTTGCTTTTTTAACGGTTTAGATTATTTGATCATTTTTTTTATCAATGATTATAATTTAATCCCTATACCCTAACGGGTATACACAGATAACTTAAATAAATATAAGTCATTTTTTTAATGAATTTATTATTTTAATTTTTTAAATATAATAATCTTGAATCATGACGAATTGTACATAAATCGTGAATTGGTGGCTTTGAACTGTAACTATTTTAGATAGTTAAAGTTAAGTGTCCGATCCTAGAAATTGTGTTGATGAATGATGATAAAGTAAATGGTCAATAGTGAAATTGTATTTCAAAATTTGGGTTGATATACACTGCACCATCGTACCTTGAGGAGCAAGTGATAATCTCTTCCCTAAAAGTTGTAAATGTAAAATAAAGATTCCAAAACCTAACTTTTGATGTGATATATTTGAAAAATGATCTGCCTATATAGGAAATGATATAAAATTCAGCGGTCCTAAGAATTGAAAGTCAAAATTTATAAATCAATCAACTTTATAAGTCCAGAAATTCTCAGCAGTTCTAATGTTTTTTCAATTTCTAATGTTTGAGAAATTGAAGCATCAATTAAAAATCTTTATGAGTCTTCTATGTTATAGAATTCATCTAATAGTATAAATGTGTGTTGCTGTATTGTTGGAGTATAATATCGAGAAGGTGAAATTTTAACAATATTTTCAGATTGTGTGATGCATTCTTCATACGGTGTGTCATGCCTAAGATTTTTTAGGTGTGATGCCTAAGTTTTTATAATCTTTTTATACTTTCTACTTTCAAATTTGAGATTCCAACAAGATCATATCTATTGGCCCACTTTTTTATCGACCAGGGGATGATTCACTTTTAATTACGGTTGGATCATGATCATGATTTGGTCATAATTAGTTACGATCCCTTCTTAGGTTCAATGTCTCCACTAAGTTATAATTTGAGTTGGAACGGACGGTCGGAGGCTGTCGAAAGTGAACAAGTGTCTAGGTTGTCGGACGCTGAGTAGGGGACGACCTTCGGCCGTCCGCTCCAACCCAAACTATACATGACGGGGATGGTGAACTCAGAGAAATCATAACCAATTACGATCGGATCACAATTATGATCCGATCATAATTGAGAATGATCCATCTCCTAATTCATTTTTTTACGCACCAAGAGATCTGTTCCTGATTCCAATTCCATAAAACTAGGAACAATTAATCTCTCTAGTCTCTTCTTGTGCTGAATCAACCACTGCCTGCTTTAAAAAGTTTTAAGCAGTGTGGTCCATTTCTCTAAAGCTGAACTATAATAACCAACAATCCGCTAACTTATATCTCTGTTTAAGCAATCTCATGCTTGAATACTATGCCATGGATATAAATTAGTATGGTTATAGAGTTCTTCTTGAATGTTTTTTAGCAAAATACTTGCTGGCTTTTATCCTTCTGTTGACTGCTATCCATGTGTGTAATCTTTTAGGAGCAAAAATTGCTCACATTAATTGATATGAAACCATGGTTACATCTTTGTTTCTCCCAAGGTATTCAAATTAATTAGAAATTAAATTCTATGAAGTGTGGCCAACTGGCTACTTAATTTAGATCGAAGACAGTCATCATCTTCTGCAACTGCAGAGCCATTGCTAACACCCAAGGTCTGTTTTTTTTTTGCCTCATGTGTCGGTTGTCATTAGAAAGTCACAATGATGCTGGGTTTCATGTGCATAACTATAAACTATAGGCCTTGCTTGAAACATGTCACTGTTGTTATTATTCTTTTGATAGGAAATATGCTGTAATTGTATGATAAAAAAATATGCCTGAAAATGTAAACTGACAAAATTCATAAACAGAAGTTGATATATACTTAGTCTCAGGATCACATAGAGTATTTAGGTATGGAGAAAGAAAACATTTGACTTTCGAAATGATGCGCTTGATGCTTCTCATAAGTTTGTTTTCAGAAGTAACTTCTCCATATGGAAGTGACTGCGGTTGGTTGATCGCCAGAATGCTGTAGAAGTATGGTTTCAAAGTTGATGCGGTAGATTGTTGACATCAATTTCCTAACACCCTATTTGAAAATAATTTATGTGAAGGAATTGAATTGAATTCTATTAGGAATTGAATTTTGACCGAAATTGAATTCAATTCCTATGTTTGAAATGGATTAGTGAATAATAGAATTGAATTGAATTCCTTAATTTGGAATCTATTTGAATTGAATTATATTCTTATACATTTATCATTTTATCCTCATAACTAATCATTTAATAATCAAGTTAAGTATTAGAGAATAGGAAGAAGGGATCGCACAGTTAAGACAGCAGTATGAAGAAGGTGGTGCACGGGAGAAACGGTGCAAGAAGAAGTTTTCGACACAAGGAGAAACGGCGCACGGAAGAAAAGTAGGAAAAAACAAGAGAGTCGGCAGATGGAAAAAAGAGTTTTAAGTTAAAAGGGCAATTAAGTAATTTTAGTTGTTCATGGTAAATCCTTATCCAAATCTGACGATTTGAGGTCTGATTTACTATTTACGTTTTGAATAGAATTAGAATTGAATTCCATATAAATCCATCTCAAAATTTCATTCCAAACTATGAAATTAAATTCCAATTACCATAGAAATTCCATAGAATTCCAACCCGGGTGTAAAACATTTGATATATTAGAACAACAAACAAAAAAAGATTTGTTCATCTTTCTTTCCTTGTTCATGTTTGTGGGTTTGGAATCTGATAATCCTAATAGGGTACATTTTTTTTTAATGAATAGTTGAAAAATATTTTCCCCATGTAGCTGTCGGAGGATGATTCGATTGAATTTATCTGTTTTAAAAAAAAAATTCAAAACTAGAAGGTCAACAACAACTCGATAAGTTGCACAACAAGTCTTAGAAACTTTTGAATAAATTTAATATTTAATTTGATAAATAAATTATTTATATTTGTTTGCTATAAAAATATAATAACTATGAACTCTAATTTTTTTTCTAAAAATTATAATAGTGTTTCTATATCATTTCAATATAATATATATATACCTTGTTGAATTCTCATTATTCACATAATCACTTTTTATTATAATGGTTACTAAATCAATTAAATATATTTGATGATGTCCGAAAGTCGAAAAAATAAAAAGTCGAGAATATGGTGCTCCTATTAATTATCTGTAGATTTCGCTCGGACTTACAATATAAATTATATCAGTGTCGAGTCAGGGAAAGAGTCCTCGATGTTGGCCCTTCAATGTTCAAGTCAATCACCGACGATGAAGTATAAGGCGGAGCAACAAGAAGACTGTAACATAAATAATGAATATCGCATATCTCCATCGACCCTTTATATAGACCTCCGGTAGTACGTGTGCATGCTTCCCAAATCGAGCACGCTTCTCAAAATTTTCATGAAAAGACTTGTCAGTAAAGTGTCTCTGACACAGTACCTTAACAGGTTGAGCATATCTCTGAAGTGACAGTGGAAGCTTCCGCCGTACGATCTTTCTGACTGTCCATGTACGATATCGACAGTACCAACTCCCAAAAGGATATCGTTGGATATCAGAGGAGGTGCACTGCTAGGCCAAGCGGGTTAACCGCTCGATTGTAATTTAACCGCTCTGGTGGGTCGTCCGGTCGACCCGAACCTCGCTATTGCTGCACGTGTGTCCACCCGACCAAAGGTCAACTTTGCAACTGCCGAGATCTGCTGTCAGGCAGAGCGGGGTAGTCGCTCGGCTGAAGTTGAACTTTACCCATATGAAGCTCTACTGTCCGGCCGAGTGGGGTAGCCACTCGGCGAGCGCCTTTTGCACCTCGTCTCCTCCTTCATTTAGCGTCCAATAATCCTTTGAGCGTCAGTCGTTTGACTCCTCCCCGTGTCGAAGGCGGTGACGGATCAGGGCCTTCTCCTTAGTCATCTAGTCAGAGCATGCTTCACCCGATCAGTCGATACTATCTGCACGTTGACCTTTACCATGGCTGCGGGGTGAGGCTCCTCATCATCACCAGATCGATATTTATTAAATTTGACTTTTATTTCAATTTGTTTTAAAAAAATATCAAAAATTAAAAAATAACGAAATGGCCGAATCAAAGCAACGTCACCTTCTTAAAATCAGTTGGTATAATAAATATTTTCCAAAGACGACAACATATAAAAATTTCAAATCCCACATCATGTCCGTCTATATGCCCCCACCTCACTTTCTATTTCTTGATCACACCCGTCAAATTTTGTACCTTTTGAAACTTTTCTTGGACAGATCCGAATCCATGGGCCTCATGCTTACGCAATTGAGTTACACTCACAATTCATCTCTAAATCGTAGAGAGAAATACATCAATTTATAGTTTATCGCCCAGGGATAGAAGGGGCAAGTGTGGATGGCCATTAGAAACTGTTTATTACTTTTACTTAAAAAGTTAAAATGAAAAATTTGATATATTTTTATTTGTTATTTACGGTCTAAAATTAAAAATTAATATTTATATTCTTAATAAATTTATCATTTTACATAATTACCATACTATTTTTAACTTAAAATAATAATAATAATATTTTATTATGTATTTATTTTTAAATAATATTTTATATTTTATATAATTTGTATTTTTAAAATTATATATATATATATATATCTTTATATATTTATATAAATTTTATCATTTTATTTTTATTAATTTTATACATTTTTTAACAATCATGTTATAAAAAAAAAATTAATTTTGATATAATATTTAAAATATAATAATAATTATATAAAGTATATCCAAATTATTTTTAGATAATTTTAAAAATTTAATTTATATAATTTAATGATATTATCATTATTTAACTAGAAATTAAATTTAAAAATAATTATTTACCGGAAACTCAAATTTTATCTTATATATTAATTTAAGTGTGTAACTTCTATTTCCAAATATTTCATACTTTAACTACTCACTAATTTTTAAATAATTTCTATAAAAATTATTTTAAAACGAGTAAAACTCTCCCGAACACTCCGCGGTCTCATTCGAGCAGAAGGGCGTATTGGTAATCCAATCTCTTACATCCCACCAATTTATTGTGTCGTTGCTAAATAATTATTATAGTTAATTTATTCTCGTCTCCCGGTGGCGGTGCGAAGCCCTTCACCTCCGCCGCCGCTACCGCCGGCGGATCTGGGGCTTCTTTCCACCCTCGGTTGGAAGTCTTCTCCGTATCTGTTCTCCTTTACTCATTCCCTTGGAAAGAACGGTTCTTTTGGCAGGATTTGGTGGCAGTTTGATGATTTAAAGACCATGGTATGCCTCGCTTATTGCCTTCCCTCTTTTCCGGAATCTGATGTTTCCTTTCGCCTTAATGTTACAAAGGACATATCCTTTGAATTGATAGTTTTAAACATCTGGGGTCGGATGCGATCGCGTGGAAATTTCCTTGCTCTATTTTCCCTCTTCCTTCTGATTCTTGAAATGCGCGTCCCAATTTGGAAAGGTTGCTCTTTTATCTAATATCTTCATGTTTTCTTTTTGTGGATCATTACCTTCATTAAAACCCCAAGTGGTGATTCTGTAAGAGAAGGGACTGTTTCTCTTTGATGCTTACACATCATGAAGGAAAACGTTAAAGATGTAAACACAAATCTTTGCGCTACTGTTCTAATTATGCTTTTATAAGTTTTCTTGCTGTATTTTTATCAATACTTGGACAGAAAATTGTTGAATGCGAGGAGTAACTATTAAGTTATCTGTGATTCTCTTCCTATCAAGTTCTTTTGATATTTTACAGTTACAGAATTAACCTTGAGTTTCAGAGTTAAGATATATAGTCAAGAGACAAGTATACATCCCTTGATCCTTTATCAAACAAAGGGAAGTATCTAATAACATGTACCCATTCTCATATATGCATGCTGTTTTGGTAAAGACATGCCCAGATGAGGAAATTTACCCATTTTTGTTAGGTTCAACCATTGTCCAAAGTACTTAAGACCATTAGTAGTCCTTCATTCATCTAAGCTGATAAACTCTGCATTATACCACAACTCGGTGTGAGATGGAAGACTCAATGGTGGTTTCATCATCATAGCATAGTAGGTTTGAAGGATATAGGGATGTAAGAAATGGGGGCTGAAGTAGTTACTCCTTTGCAGCTATCATAGTAATCTCATTGTTCAATATCGATAACGTTATCCTTTTCATGATTCCATATTGTACTGTTAGTGTTATAGCACAACTTGGGTCATTTTCTAGAAACTGTAACGAGACATTTGTATCTTTTCCCACTTTTTTTATGATCAATCATCCTTTCTTAATTTACCTTTTTTGTAACTCTGTTTTTAATATACAGATCTTTCCTATAGGTTTTATGTGCGTTGCGGATGCACAATGCTTGTTCATATCCTCCATTAGCAATGTGTTTGGATCACTACAATTTTAATTATCCCGTTTATACACAGTTAGTCATCCAGGTTTAGATGCATTTGGTTCATCACTGGACCTTGGTTCTGATTCTGTCAAATGTGGCAATTTAAATAATACAGAAAATGAACCAAGGTCAGGTGATGAACCAACTGCATCTAAACCTTGATGACTAACTTCGTTTGAAAGGGATAATTAAAACTGTGGTGATCCAAACACACTACTAATCAAGGATATGAGCAAGCGTCATGCATGTGCAACACACAAAACCTTCAAGAAAGATGCCTATATTCAAAATCTTGGGTGACATATGATTACATCAAAGAATTTAAATTGCTTTATTCATATGCATTTGTATTATACTCATCTTGTCACCTGAGATATTGGTAGAGGTGAAATAGATTATGGCAGAGGTTTAATCATATCATACTCTATTTCACCTCTGCCAAAATTATCAGATGACTTATGCGTTGGGATTTATAGTGAAAAACAAATTAAAAACGTAACGGAAATTGATCCATCCAGAGATCCATGCGAATGCAGAACTACTCTTGCAACTACTCTAGCAAATAAGATTGTTACCTATGATGCATGAACAACCCTTACAAGACTGCTAGTTCGGCTGATAGCACAATCAGAATGTCTGCGCCTCTACGGTATCCATACGAGCACGTTCTTCGTTCGTCCCACAAAATCAGAAATTTGGAGAGTCTCACACCTTTTCCTTCTGGCTAGGGATGACTATTTAAGGTGGCAATTCAAGAAGAAGCTAACTCTTCACTTTTTTGCTAACTCTTCGCCTTCTTGCCCTCTTTAAAGAGATGGCTATTTAAGGTGGCAAGAGATGACTATTTAAGGTGACAATCAAAGAAGAAGCTAATTCTTCACTTTCTTGCTAACTTTTCACCTTCTTACCCTTTTTATGAGATGATATTTAAGGTGAAGATAAAAAAGAAAATCTAACCATTAGGGTTTCTTGTAGTGGGCTTTCTAGTTGGTTTGAGCTTAAAAGAAAGAATAAGAATATTGGATTAACTCATTAAACCAATAAACCTTGAAGATCTAATTGGATTAACCCATGAATTAAATCCAAAACTCAATTAGATTAACTTATTAATCCAATAAGCTTAAGGTTTGAAACCATAACATAAACCTATCTCCAAATCAACATGCTCTATGCTCTCTGTGTGTGACCCATAAGGTTCTTGTAATGTTGACAGTATTTCTAAAACTATTTTAGATATACAAGCAGTGAGTGACATCTAACAATGTATCATTGCTACCCAAGTGATGAGAATGTCGAGATCTGACCTAACCTGTTTGTGACCATTATCTCGTATAATTCATTCCTTTTGTCCTTTATATCTAGATTAATTCATGAGACATATATTGTGTCATCCTTTCATCAATTTATGTGTTTCTTGATCTCTACGTAAATTCACTTACCCAAATAAATTTAATATCTTAAATTGACTTATTTGAGCATAACTATGCATTTAAGTAGTCCTACTCAATCAAGGGACCTACAGATATCTCTTCAGTTATATGGAAGAGATAAATCCTATCTACATCACTTACATCCCTCTGTATATCTCATTGTATACCCAGTAAATGACTTTATAGTTCACCTTGTTATATGTAATGTTTGTCGATGCCAAAGAACATAATTCCTTATGTAGGGAACCATAATGACTTCATGTCTAAGGACTATTTATACTAATAGTCAATATGAGAATGTTTATTACACTCATACAACGAATGACACTTCTCATGACAGGTTAATTCAGTACATATTCTCTGATATATATTTATGTGTCAACTTGATATTTTATATCCATGACTTGTGAGATCAAGTCATCAGTTGACTTACATGCATGCTAGTCTCAATGCATTAATATTGTTCTTGTTTATTAACACTTGACTAGGAATATTTAATAGCAGTGTTTTATATAGATCAACAACCACCCACATTCAATTCATCCAATTGATATGTTGTAGATCAGAATATACTATTCTAGGACATTATTATATTTATTCAGTTAGCATAAACATGAAGCAAATATAATTACCAAAACATTGCCTTTATAATATATCTTAAGTTAATCAACTTATGATTGACTCTTAGGGCTGACACTAACAATCTCTCATTAGTACTAGAGCCAATCACTGAAGTATCTAATACTGAGTGACCTAGTGTGACCATCATGCTTCTTCTGTACTAAACCCTTGGTCAGTGGATCCGCAATGTTATCATCAATCGGTACTCTGCATATCGATACACGTCCTCTATCGAGGAGAAATAATTTTAAAATCAAATCTGCATAGACTTAGGACAAGGATATCATTTCCAATGAGAAGTATGTCATCTACATACAAGATCAGAAAGATGATGGTGCTCCCACTAACCCTTTTGTAAACACAAGGTCCATCTTCGTTCTTAATGAAACCAAACTCCTTAATCACATTATCGAATCTAAGATTCTAGCTTCTAGAAGCTTACTTTAAGCTATAAATGGACCTTTGCTACTTACATACTTTTCCACCATTCTTTGGATCCACAAAATCCTCGGGTTGTGTCATGTACACATCCTCGAGTAGATTTCCATTAAGGAATGCAGTTTTGACATTCATCTGTCAGATCTTATAATCATAGTAAGCAGTAATAACAAGCAAAATTTGAATCGACTTAACTTTACAACTGGTGAAAAAGTTTCATCATATTCTATATCATGAATTTGCTTGAATACTTTAGCTACCAATCGCCCTTTATGGGTATGCACATGACCATCCATGCCAGTTTTCTTTTTGAAAATCCATTTACACCTAATGGATTTGATCCGTGGGTCTAGAGTCCATACTTGGTTGGCATACATAGATTTCATTTCGGACCTCATGACCTCTAGCCATTTATCAGAATATAGGCTCATCACAGTTTCCTGATAGGATATAGGCTCATTCAAATCAATAAGCATTACATCATTATGATTAGATAGGAGAAACGAATATTTCTCAGGTTGATGATGTATCCTATAAGATCTGCGTAGAACTTGTTCTACTCGAAAAAGTTGTTCCACAACTTCTTGTGGTGCAACGGATTCATAATCCACAATATTTTATGGTGTCGGTTCAATTTCCATCAAAGCTTCAGTGTTAATTTGTGTATCTCGAATTTCTTTAAGATTTACTTTTCTCCTACTAGTTCTTCTAGAAATAAATTTCTTTCTAGAAAAATACCATTTCTGGCGACAAACACTTTGTCTTGTGTGATATTATAAAAGTAATATCTCTTCGTTTCCTTGGGATATCCTAAAAAATAGCACTTATTTGATTTGGGCCCTAGTTTCTTTGAGACTTAATGTCGAACATAAGCCTCACAACTCCAATTTTTCATGAAAGACATCTTGGGACTCTTTCCAGTCCATATCGTATATGGTGTCTTCGTGACTGCTTTAGACAGAACATGGTTAAGAGTGAATGCTACTGTCTCTGGAGAATGTCTCCAAGAAAAAAGGAAGATTTGTCTGACTCATTATTGATCGTACGATATCTAATAAAGTACGAATTTCTGTTAGGTGGAGTGAGTTGGGATATTATCCCAGAATCAACAAGATAATCATGAAACTCTTGGCTCAGGTACTCACCACCTCGATCGAAGTATTTTAATACTTTTGCCAAGTTAGTTTTGTATTTTATTCTTGAATTCTTTAAACTTTTCAAGGATTTTGATTTGTATTTCATTAGATACACATAACCATATCTACTGAAATCATCAGTAAAAGTAATGAAGTCTTCATAGTCTCCTCTAGCTGCTCTATTGAAAGGGCCACATACATCACTATATAATAGTCCTAACAAATCATTAGCTCATTCGTTGTGTCCACTAAAAGGAGTTTTTGTTATCTTGCCTAGTAGATAAGATTCACATATCTCATATGATTCAAAATCAAATGAGTCCAAAAGTCTATTCTTATAAAGTTTTGATATACGTTTCTCATTTATGTGGCCCAAGCGACAATATTATGTTTGGTTTAAATCATTAGATTTTAATCATTTTGTATTTATGTTATACATTGAATTTTCAAGGTCTAGAACCTAGAGTCCATTTATTAGTTATGCACTACAATAGAATAGGTCATTTAAATAAATAGAACAATGTTTGTCTTTTATTATAAATGAAAATCCTTTATTGTCCATACAAGAAATAGAAATTATATTTCAAGTCAAAGTAGACACATAATAGCACTCCTTAAGTTCCAAAACAAACCTTGGGCAAAGATAGACAATATGTTCCTATAGCTATAGCATCAACTCTTGCACTATTGCCTACTCGTAGATCCACTTTAGCTTTTGTCAACGATCTACTCTTTCTTAGCTCCTACACATTTGTACAAATGTGAGATGCACAACCGGTATCTAATACCCATGTAGAAAAATAGATCGATTGTCTTCTAATAACATATATACTTGAGGCAGAAATCACACTTTTTTTTTCCCTTTTACTTCCTCCAGGTATAATTTACAATTTCTCCTTCCAATGCCCAATCTCACCATAGTGGAAGCAAGTTCCTTTCTTAGCCACCCCACCTTTAGGTTTCAATGCATGAGACTTGATCTTGCCTTTGGCTTGAGTCTTACCCTTTCCCTTAGGCTTCCATTTGCCTTTGCCCTTTTGCACCATTAATATGGTACTAGGCTTAGTCTTCTTAAGATTCTCAACATGCTTAATATTTCAAGCAACGACATCAATTTCATTCATGTTATAGTTCATGACAAATTGACTATAGCTTTCTGATAATGATTGTAGAACAAGGTTAGTGGCCAACTATGACCCAATGGAAATCCTAATTTTTCAAGGTTCTCAACATATCCTTTCATTTTAAGTATATGAGTTCCTACAGAATTTCCTTGCATCTTGCATTGAAATAAAGTCTTAGATAGCTCAAATCTCTATTGCCTTGCCTGCCCCTGATATAGTTGTTTAAGATGCTCAACCATATCGTAAGCATCCATGTTCTCATGTTGCTTCTGAAGGTTAGAGTTCATGGTGGCAAGCAAAAGACATGATACATCCAATGTGTTATCTTGATGTTTCTTATGAGCATCCTTATTAGCACGAGTAGCATTAGAGGTGAGTGGATTAGAAATAGGCTGCTCTAGGACATACAATTTTCTTTTTTGCTTGAGAACAATTCTCAAGTTTCTTATTCTTATCATGGATAGATCGCAGTGAGATGATATTAGATGTGTGTGTTGATATGGTTATCTACAACAATAATAAACACAGAAATAAGCATCATATTTAAGGGGGGTGTATTCAATGTTGGACTTTTAATTACTTTGAATGACTTTTGTGGATTTTAAAAGTCTAGATGTATTCAATCTAAACTTTTATAAACTCTATAGAAATCTAATGGTATCCAAATTGGATTTTTATAGAGTTTTAAAAAGTCATGTGGTATTCAAACTCGACTTTTTAAAACTCTATGAAAATCTTTTGGTATCCAAAATTTTAATAGATTTTCATGAATTCTTTCAGAATTCCTTGGATATAAATTTTAACCAATGAAAGGTCTTCAAAATACTTGGTACAAATTTAAATATAAAATAAAAAGTCTTCTCCTCACCCTTGAGATTTCTATAGACTTCAAATTATTTTAATTTTTTACGAATAAGTCCTTTCTCTTTCCGCTCCTCGATTTTGATTATTTCTTTGAGCCCCGTCCAGAGCCTACCAATACAATAGTATACAGTTCAACTTGACGCATATTCAACAAAGAATCTTCATCACCTTGATCAAATTTAACATTGTTCTCGATGTTATTCCTTCACCACCTTGATCATGTCGGCGGTTTACTATAGAGATTACTTTAGGGGTGTGTTACTCTCTGTTACAAAACTAACTATACATGTTTTTTTTTTAAACTTTATTATTATTATTATTTTGAATTTTATGCTTTTCTCTATTTTTTTTGTTTTTAAACTTTACGTTTTTTTTTATTTTTGTTTTTTTTAGTTTAGGTTTTTTTTTTAAAGTTTTGACTTTACGTTTTTTTAGTTTAAGTTTTTTTTAAAGTTTATGTTTTTTTCTTTAATTTTTTTTTAAGTTTACGATTTTTTTTAGTTTATGTTTTTTTATTAGTTTACTGTTTTTTTATTTTTCTTTAATTTTTTTTAAAGTTTACGGTCTTTTTTAAAATAAAATTTTTATTATAAAAAGTTTGGTTTGTGCCGGATTGCATAATTTTCTTCGCAAGGAGTGTCGTTCTGATGAATTTCTAGTTGAACCAGATAATGAAGCTTCATCATCCTTACCAGAACAAGTTCATGGTGTCGATTGCTTTGATCAATTATCTGATACTCAAGAACAACAACGAGCAAATGTTAATGCATGGAGAGATATAATAGCGGATCGAATGTAGAGCGATGTTTATCATATTGGCAATAACGAAACGAATTTTTCTTTCTCATAAATCCACAAGTTTCCATGAAAAAGTTTATAAATGTCTGTAAAAATCTTGCAAAAAAGTCTATAGAACTCCATAGAATTCTTTTCACAACTACACGAGATTCTATACAAGTCAATAAAAATCAATCAACTCCACAAAAGTCTATCATTAAAAAAAAGTCAATGAAAGTCATTCAACTCTTGATTGAATACACCCCCCTAAATCACCTAATTAGGCCTTTAATTAAATGATTCTCCTACTAAAATGTAAAGTTTGGTAGGAGCAAGTCATGTGGGTGGGTAATCGTAGTTTACCCACACTACTAACTACAAATCTCAATAACAATAACATTCAAGTAGGACAAGATTCATATTGTACCGCATCATGAGTTAGCTTTGGCTAATCCCAAGACTTGGGATATATTAGGTAGGTAACGTTTACTAATTGCATCTTATGCAACTCTTGGATAGTTAAGTGAACAAGACTATTTATTCTTTTGCCCATTGAATGACCATATGCCTCTAAGTTATCAATTCAATTAAGGTAACTTAGTTAAGTTGCACCCAAAGTTCAATAGTTGGATATCACAATTGTCCTGTCGCACTTTACCCAGATAAATTGAATTACTTTGCTTTTGTAAACATGTCTACAATTGATTAAGGTAGTAGTGAGTACGAAACTTTGGTAGACATACTAAATTGACCTAATTATGGTAAAACTACTAATTAGATATACATCACATTCAGGCATGACATACATCAACATATATGCAAAATAAACGAATAAACATGACATTGTTATGACCCATCTACTACGATCTTATCAAGCCAATGAGAGGATTGAAAAATCAACCTAGGGAATTGCATGTTCTCCAAGTACTTCCATGGTTGTGATGTATTGTTGACCTCCTTTTCAATCGTCGTTCAGTATTATACTAACACAATTCTAATTTGGACATTACAAAGAAGAGAAATCTCGAGTGATATTTGAAGGGAGTCTGGTGAGAAGAGAAATCCTTTTACAACTTGAAGTATGAAGTGAAAGGGCACGACACACAAGCCATATTATGAATTTACAACACATACACATAATCCAATTAAATTGGGTAATGAGCCATAACCATGAACCATGACAAACATCACATGTAACAAATTACATCATTTTATTATGACTTCGATTAATGATTTATATGGTGAAATCATGCGGGATCCTAGTAGTAGTGCCCCAAGGATTTATGATTCGTTGAATGAAATCAGATTGTAGCACGTGTTTATATTTAACATGAAGATGTCACAATCATTGCATTTTGATCAACATAAATTGTTTCATTCTAGACAAATCAAAACAACATTCGTCAAATCCATCCATTTCGACCAAATTATAATAAACACATGCCTGTTCGTTTATATCAAATATAAAACAAGATGGAGAACACATTCGCAAGTGACTCTGATACCACGAGATCTATAGCGAAAAACAAATTAAAAACATAGCGGAAATTGATCCTTCCAGAGATCCATGCGAATGTAGAACTACTCTTGCAACTACTCTAGCGAACAGGATTGTTACTTTGATACGTGAACAACCCTTAAAGATTGCTAGTCCGGCCGATTTGAGCGCGATCCGAATGCCCGCGCTTTTACGATATCCACATGAGCATGTTCTTCGTTCATCAAACGAACTCAGAAATTTGGAGAGCACACACACCTTTTCCTTTTTGCTTGAGATGACTATTTAAGATGACAATTCAAGAAGAAGCTAACTTTTTACGTTCTTGTCCTCTTTAAAGAGATGTTTATTTAAGGTGGCAATAAAGAGATGACTATTTAAGGCGACAATCAACGAAGAAGCTTCACCTTGGTACTAACTTTTCACCTTCTTGCCCTTTTTAAGAGATGGCTATTTAAGGTGAAGATAAAAAAGAAAACCTAACCATTAAGGTTTCTTATAGTGAGATTTCTAGTTGGTTTGGGCTTAAAAGAAAGAACAAGAAGATTGAATTAACTCATTAAACCAATAAACCTGTAAGATCTAATTGGATTATCTAATTAATCCAATAATTCCAAAACCCAATTATATTAATTTATTAATCCAATAAGCTTAAGGTTCGAAATCATAAAATAAACCTATCTCCAAATCATCAAACTCGTGACCCATTAGGTTCTCGTAATGTTGACAGTGTTTCTAAAACTATTTTAGATACATAAGCAATGAGTGACATCTAGCAATGCATCATTGCTACTCAAGTGACGAAAATGTCGAGATCCGACCTAATCTGTCTATGACCATTATCTCGTACAACCCATTTTTTTTTGTCCTTGATATCTAGATTGATTCATGAGGCATAAACCATCTGATCCTCTCATCAATGTATGTGTTTCTTGATCTTTAAGTAAATTAACTTAACTAAATAAGTTTAATATCTCATATTGACTTATTTGCGCATGACCATGCATTTCAGTAGTCCCACTCAAGCAAGGGGCCTACAAATATTTTTTCCATTATATGGAAGGGACAAATCTCATCTGTATCACTCACAATCCCTCTGTATAGCTTATTGCAAATCCGATGAATGACTTTACAATCTACCTTATTACAGGTGATGTTTGTCGATGCCAAAGTACATAACTATTTATGTAAGGAACCGAAGTGACTTCAGATTTAAGGACTATTTATACTAATAGTCAATATGAGAATATTTATGACACTCATATAACGATCTATGAAACTTTTAATGGTTGGTCAATTATCCTGTCTGAAAGTTTGCGAGATGGAGCACTGGATGACGATGGATGATGACAGATTCTGATACCGGTGAATAAGAGAGGATCCGAGAAAACCACAGCGGACCTCGCGAACACCTGAAAACTAGATGATCGATCCGAGAAAACCAAAGCGGATCGTATGAATGATATCTTATCGAAAAGAACTCCGGCAAGATGGCTACGGGGATTAGCGGAAGCTCTTTAGTTCGATGAATGAGATGATCTAGTCTCCCTGCACACACTGAGACCAACTGACAAAGCGTTAGTGACCTAAAATCAGGGTGGGAATCCTTGGCCCTGCGATGCTCAAGTTAGTCTCCGGCGAGAAGTAGACGAAGAAGAAGAAACTGTATGAAGAATCAGGGTTTGATTGGATGCAATGCGTATGTTTGCGTACCTTGCTAGTGGAGAGGATTTCCCTTTTTATTCCACCTCATCTAACCTCCACAGTCATGAGGTGGACCCCGGTTTATTAAAGTTTGTTAAGAGATGACGTAAGCCAGGACTGCAATAATAATAGTTTAAGGAATCTTTTTCTTACCCCAGATGTACCTTCTTTGTCGTTTAGCATACCTGCAGAGAATTCTAGAAGATATTTACCGCCAAATTAATTAAGCTGTCATATGATTGTATATTGTTATGGTTCACCTGTTATATATGCCTGGTCAGTCACATAAGCTTAATTTGCACATGTGTGGAATATATTCTGTCCGTAATAGTTTTAGTTCTATACCCGGTCGGCTACTTATACCCGACCAGGACTGCAATAATAATAGTTTAAGGAATCTTTTTTTTACCCCAGATGTACCTTCTTTGTCGTTTAGCATACCTGCGGAGAATTCTAGAAGATATTTACCGGCAAATTAATTAAGCTGTCATATGATTGTATATTGTTATGGTTCACCTGTTATATATGCCTGGTCAGTCACATAAGTTTAATTTGCACATGTGTGGAATATATTCTGTCCGTACTAGTTTTAGTTCTATACCGGGTCGGCTACTTATACCCGACAAAGACTTCATTATAAATGTGCCAAAAACTATGTAAGGTTGAAGACCTTTATGCTCAATTTACTTCTTATACTCGGCCTGTCTATCAAAGTTGGGCGGTTATAGCCTGCTGACCAAGGTTGATCTATCAGACATATGAAGACGCCTTTGCCCTTTAACTCTTCCTTTGTTCGATCGTATGCTGTTAATCGCCTATACGCTCGGCCGGTCTATTCGGCCGACCCTATCGTATCGATCGAGATTAATTAGTCGGATGTATATAGGTCTTCAAGGTAGCTTAATGTTAAATGTTTCTACTTTCGCTCGATCTCTTATACTCGACCGGTCTTTGTTCACCAAACTCATATGCTCGGCCAATTTTTTAAGCACGTTCGACCCCACATCATTGACTGAAATCATCCAGGCAACTTTATCCGATAACCCTTCCTTCAACTAGCTGTCGATCAAGGGTTACATGAGACCAAATGTATTTGTGTTCGTTCGATTTATAGAACCCGGTCAGCCTTTACCCACCAGACTTATAGGTTTGGTCGGTATATCGCGTTCGTTCGATCTTTGTCTATTGTGTGCAAAGTCAAGAACTTTTATGTTCAGCCAACTCTTTATATCGGGTCGATCATATATACCGGGCCGAGTACCTCTGCTCAACTGGCACTTCACATACTTGAGCGACCTTACTATGTTCCGGACCACCCAAAGTTATATTTTCGTTATATCAGATCGATCCTTTATATTTGACTGATCGGATCTACTCGGTCGATCTTTTCAGCCGGTCCTACACGCTCGATCAGTACTACCTGCTCGGTCAGTTTTACATGCTCGATTGGTCTGACGTGATAGGTCGGTATATCACACCCGACCTACCCCTTTTCCGGGCAGCCTTTCCTCCCGTCCTTTCCGATCTTCCTCATCTTCGTTCCTCCTCCTCTTCTCTTCTCCAAAAAGGGATCCTCCTATCACCATTCATATCAGTCAATTTACCTATGTGTCCATGACTTGTGAGATCAAGTCATCAGTTGACCTACATGCTAGTTTCAACACATTAATATTGCCCTTATTTATTAACACTTGATTTGGAATATTTAAAAGTAGTGTTTTATATATATATATTGATTGCCTCCCACAATTAATTCAACTGATTGATATACTATAGATTAGAATTTACTATTCTTGGGCATTATTATATTTATTCAGATACCACAAACATGAAGCAAATATATAACCAAAATATTGCATTTTATTGATAAATATGATATAATATATCCTAAGTCAATCAACTTATGATTGACTCTTAGGGCTGACACTAACATTATAAGTAAAGCAATTTATATACTTTTATTACTTCTGAAAAACAAATATTTTCCAACCTGAAAAGGAAATTTCTCATTGCAAGTATGTCAGTATATAATAATAGTTTGGTGTGGTAATGCGGCTTTAATTTTTTGTTTTTTTGACATGATTGTTTGATCAGCCTATGCATCATTCATATTTGTTAGTTTTTCTCCTATTTAGTTCATAGCTCTCAAAACATTTACACCCTATGTGTGAGTGGGCCCATTTAAAATGCCAATTGTACATGACATTGCACATAAATTCCTCAATACACTTACGGAAGTTAAAGCTTTGTACAACAGTTGGATATTATGAAATATTCCGGAGAATCTCCCACACAACTGAAGTGTGTTGTTTGTCAGTTAAGAAAGTTGGTATTTACCGGTATCTACATGTTTTCATTAAATCGCAGATGCATGAACCTTATTCTTAGATTGGCATCCTCCATGAAGTGGTAAGTTCCTGTTTCCTGTGTTCTTATACTACAACTTATGGGGAATTCGTATCTATACTTTGTAATGTGGTCGCAATGAAACGTTCAAATGAATCTCAAGCTTAAACAAAGACTTTCTAGATCTATCACATGTTCAGAACCAAGACCTGGACTTATGTTCATAAAAGAAGCTATAAGATGTATATTCTATATTTAAAGTAATCTAAGTAACAAATTGCAGTTTGTAAAAGTAATTTTAGCTGTTGCAACAGATGAAAGTTTGCGATGAGATACATTAATAATATCACATGACTACTATATATTTTGCCCTTTGGATGTTCTTTCTTGTTTTATCTTTTTTTACTCAATTTCAGTGTTTCATAGTGAGAATTTATTTTTCAGGAAAGGGAAGCTAAAAAGGAATCTTTCAGGAAGTATCTGGAATCAAGTGGTGTGCTTGATGCTCTCACTAAAGGTTTTTCTTTTTAATTATTTCCTGGTTTATAAGGGTTATAAATTGTCGATCTTTGCAGTGATAAACTACATTATGACATTGTTACTCTGTGTAGTTCTTGTTGCACTTTATGAAGAAAACGACAAGCCTTCTTCTGCCTTGGAGTAAGTTCTTGAACTGTTTAGCTGCAGTCAGAAGCTAATCTGAATAAAGAGCTTAGTAAAGTTGTTTTATGAACTTGTTCTGAGAAATTTTAAAAAATAGTTTACTTGCACTAATACCGTCCTTGATAATTAGGGAAAATTACTTGTGTATAAAAAATGTGTAAATGTACTTACGTAGAGCTCTTTCATTTCACAATTAATAGATTTAAAACAGGCCGATCATCTAACTAGATGACCTACTTGGTTGAGGGTCTCATGGTTCGATTGGAGTGACTCAGCCAAAAAAAAACTTGTTTATCTTCTGATGCTGTGATATACTTATAAAACCTGGGAAATAGGAAAATTGGAAAAGTCATTCAAGCTCTGCAAGCAATGTCTTTTACATTAACGAATACTCCTCAGTTTAGAGCACAACAAACATCAAGATCCATTTGATATCCTTCCCATATAATCCCACTCACAGATTGCTCCTGAAAATTCATAGTTGATAGAGATGAAAATGTCTCCCATTTCATTGTCAAGCAGAACATTTGAATTCCTAATAGCTACATGTAGTAAGGAATGAATTAAAATTGGAGGCCCTTGACCATCAGCACGAGCATACACAAATCAAGATTTCAAAAAGTTCTGCAGGCATTATTTAGCCGATCCACTGCATAGCATATGCACCATGGATCTAACACAGACCAATGAGAAACACGCAAACAACCAAAACATGATCGAGTCCCTTATAGAGTGAAAAGTGGAGCTATTATCCCAACTATTTTCATAAAAATAGATTCCAAGTTTTTCCTTGTATATTTTGACTAGTTTCTATAGTAATAGTGTTAGTGTCCGCCCTAAGCCAATCATAAGCTGATTAATTTAGAATATATTGTATCATATTTATCAAAAAAAGACAATGCTTTGGTTATTATATTTGCTTCATGTCTATGCTAGCTGAATAAATATAATAATGCCCTAGAATAATAGATTCTAATCTACAACATATCAATCGGTTGAATTGAATGTGGGTGGCTGGCGATATATATATATATATATATATATATATATATATAGAACACTACTTTTAAATATTCCTAGTTTAATAAACAAAAGTAATATTAATGTGTTCAGACTAACATGTATGCAGATAACTGATGACTTGATCTCATAAGTCATGGATATAAAATATCAAGTTTACACATGAGTATATATTAGAGAATATGTACTGAATTAACCTGCGATGAGAAGTTTCATAGATCGTTTATGAGTGTCAAATATTCTTATATTGACTATTAGTATAAATAGTCCTTATACCTGAAGTACTATGGTTCCTTATCTAAGGAATTATGTACTTTGACATCGACAAACGTTACATGTAACAAGATAGACTATAAAGTCGTTCACTAGGTATGTAATGAGCTATACAGAGAAATGTGAGTGATGTTGATGAGATTGGTTCTTTCCATATAATGGAAGAGATATCTGTAGGCCCTTTGATTGAGTGGGACTACTGAAATGCATGACTATGCTCAAATAAGTCAATATGAGATATTAAACTTATTAGGTTAAGTGAATCTACTTAGAGATCAAGAAACATGTAAATTGATGAGAGGATCACATGGTTTATGCCTCGTGAATCAATCTTGATATCAAAGACAAAAAGAATGAGTTATACGAGATAATGGTCATAGACAGGTTAGGTCAGATTTCGACATTCTTGTCACTTGGGTAGCAATGATGCATTGCTAGATATCACTCATTGCTTGTGTATCTAAAATATTTTTAGAAACGTTGTCAACATTACGAGAACCTAATGGGTCACACAAAGAGCATTTTGATTTGGAGATTAGATTTATTTTATGGTTTCGGACCTTAAGCTTGTTGGATTAATAAGTTAATTTAATTGAGTTTTGGACTTATTGGATTAATGAGTTAATCCAATTAGATCTTAAAGGCTTATTGGTTTAATGAGTTAATTCAATATTCTTATTCTTCCTTTTAAGCCCAAACCAACTAGAAATCCCACTATAAGAAACCCTAATGGTTAGGGTTTCTTTTTTTATCTTCACCTTAAATAGCAATCTCTTAAAAAGGGCAAGAAGGTGAAAAGTTAGTACGAAGGTGAAACTTCTTCTTTAATCGCCACCTTAAATAGCCATCTCTTTATTGCCACCTTAAATAGCTATCTCTTTAAAGAGGGCAAAAAGGTGAAAAGTTAACACGAAGGTGAAGAGTTAGCTTCTTCTTTGACTTCCACCTTAAATAGCCATCTCCTTAAAGAGGGCAACAAGGTGAAGAGTTAACAAGAAGGTGAAGAGTTAGCTCCTTCTTTGATTGCCACCTTAAATAATTATCTCTTTATTGCCACCTTAAATAACCATCTCTTTAAAGAGGGTAAGAAGGTGAAGAGTTAGCAAGAACGTGAAGAGTTATTCTCTTGGATTGCCACCTTAAATAGTCATCTTTAGCAAGAAGGAAAAGATGTGTGAGATTTTCCAAATTTCTGAGTTCGTGGGACGAACAAAGAAGTGCTCGTGTGGATACCGTAGAGGCGCGGATATTCTGATCGCACTCAAATCGGTCGGACTAGTAGTCTTATAAGAGTTGTTCACGGATCAAAGGTAACAATCCTATTCGCTAGAGTAGTTTTGCATTTGTATGGATCTCTGGAGGGATCAGTTTCCGTTGAGTTTTTAATTTGTTTTTTTGCTATACATCCCGTGGTATCAGAGCCACTTGCGAATGCATTCTCCGTCTTGTTTTATATTTGATATACACGAATGAACATGTGTTTATTATGATTTGCTCGGAATGATTCATGAGTGGCTTTGACGGGTGTTGTTTTGATTTGTCTAGAATGAAATAGTTTGTGTTGATCAAAATGCAGTGATTGTGAAATCTTCATGTTAAATATAAACACGTGCTACAATCCGGTTTCATTCGAAGAATCATAAATCCTTGGGGCGCTACCTCTAGGACCTCGTATAGTTTCGTCATATAAATCGTTAATTGGAATCATAATAAAATGATGTCATAAATTTGTTACATGTGATGTTTGCCATGGTGCATGGTTATGACTCATTATCCAATCTGATTGGATTATGTGTATGTGCTGTAAATTTATAATATGACCTACGTGTCGTGCCTTTTCACTTTATACTTCAAGTTGTAAAAGGATTTCTCTTCTCATCGGACTCTCCTCGAATGTAACTCGAGGTTTCTCTTCTTTGTAATGCACAAATTAAATAGTGCTAGTATAATATCAGACGACGATTGAAAAGGAGGCGAACAACACATCACAACTAAGGAAGCACTTAGAGAAGATGCAATTCCCTAGGTTGACTTTTCTATCCTCTCATTAGCTTAAGAAGATCATAGTAGATGAGCCATAACTATGTCATGTTTATTTACTTATTTTGCATATATGTTGAAGTATGTCATGCTTGAATGTGATGCATGTCTAATTAATAGTTTTACCATAATTAGGTCAATTTAGTATGTCTACTAAAGTTTGGTACTTACTACTATCTTGATCAATTGTAGACATGTTTGCCAAAGCAAACTGATTCAATTTATCTCGGTAGAGTGTGACAGGACAATTGTGATTTCCAACTATTCAACTTTGGGTGTGATTTAACTAAGTTACCTAATTGAGAACTTAGAGACATATGGTCATTCGTTGGGCAAAAGAACCAATAGTTTTGTTCACCTAACTATCCAAGAGTTGCATACGATGCAATTGATAAACGTTATCAACCTAATATATCCAAGTCTTGGGTGATTAGCCAAAGCTAACTCATGATGCGGTATAAATATGGATTTTGTCCCACTTGAGTGTTATTGTTATTGGGATTTGTAGCTAGTAGTGTGGGTAAACTACGGTTGAGAACTGTCAAATTCAATCTTAGGAAGACTAAGCCTGGTACCATATTAATGGTGCAAAAGAGCAAAGGCAAATGGAAGCCTAAAGGGGTAAGACCCAAACCAAAGGCAACACCAAGTCTCATGCATTGAAACCTAAAGGTGGGGTGGCTATGGAAGGAACTTGCTTCCACTATGGTAAGACTGGACATTGAAAGAGGAACTGCCGATTGTAACTAGAGGAAGTAAAAGGGAAAAGAAGTCTGCCTCAGGTATATATGTTATAAAAGTCAATCTATCTATTTTTTTCATAGGAATTAGATATTGACTGTGCGTCTCACATTTGTATAAATGTGCAGGAGCTTAGAAAGAGTAGATCGTTGATAAAGGCCGAAGTTGACCTATGAGTAGACAATGACATAAAAGTTACTGCTATACCTATAGGAACATATTGCCTATCTTTGCCCTCTTGTTTTGGAACTTGAGGAGTACTATTTTATGCATGCTTTGACTAGGAACATAATTTCTACTTCTTGTTTGGACAAGAAAAGATTTTTATTTATAATAAAGGACACATGTTTTATTTATTTAAATGACATGTTTTATTATAGTGTATAAGATTATGTTCTAGACCTTGAAAACTCAATATATAACATAAATACAAAACAGTTAAAATCTAATGATTCAAACCAAACATATATGACATTGTCGCTTGGGCCCCATAAATGAGAAACGTATATCAAAACTTCATAAGGATGAACTTTTGCACTTATTTGATTTTGAATCATATGAGGTATGTGAATCTTGTCTACTAGGTAAGATGACAAAAATTCCTTTTAGTGGACACAACGAATGAGCTAATGATTTGTTAAGACTAATACACATTGATATATGTTGTAGTTAGAGGAGGCTATCAATACTTCATTACTTTTACTGATGATTTCAGTAGATGTAAATCATAATCCTTTGAAAAGTTTAAAGAATTTAAGAATGAAGTACAAAACCAACTTAACAAAAGTATTAAGATACTTCAATCAGATCGAGGTGGTGAGTACCTAAGCCAAGAGTTTCATGATCATCTGGTTGATTTTGGGATAATATCCCAACTCACTCCATTGACACATCACAATGGAATGGTGTATCAGAACGGAAAAATCATACTTTATTAGATATGATACGATCAATAATAAGTCCGATAGATCTTCCTTCTTCGTTTGGGGACATGCTCTGGTGACGACTGCATTTACTCTTAATCGAGTTCCGTCTAAGGCAGTCATGAAGACACCATATACGATATGGACTGAGAAGAGTTCCAAGATGTCTTTCATGAAAAATTAAGGTTGTGAGACTTATGTTCGACGTCAAGTCTCAAAATTATGACCCAAATCAGATAAGTGTTATTTTGTAGGATAACCCAAGGAAATGAAGGGATATTTATCGTCAGAAATAATGTTTTTATAAAAAGAATTTATTTCTAGAAGAACTAGTGGAAGAAAATTAGATCTTGAAGAAATTTGAGATACACAAATTAGCATTGTAACCTTGATGGAAATTGAGCAGGCACCACAAAGTATTTTGGATTATGAATCCGTTGCATTATAAGAAGTTGTGGAGCAACAACTTTTTCGAGTAGAATAAGCTCTACGCAGATATGGCAGATGGATGTCAAAACTGCATTCCTTAATGAAAATCTACTCGAGGATGTGTACCTGACACAACCTGAGGATTTTGTGGATCCAAAGGATGCTTGAAAAGTATGTAAGTTGCAAAGATCCATTTATAGATTAAAGCAAACTTTTAGAAAATAGAATCTTTGATTCAATGATGCAATAAAGGAGTTTGGTTTCATTAAGAACGAAGATGAACCTTGTGTTTACATAAGGTTAGTGGGAGCATCATCATCTTTCTGATCTTGTATGTAGATTACATACTTCTGGAAATGATATCCTTGTCCTATTGAAGATTTGACTTGAGAATTGTTTCTCCTCGATAGAGGAAATGTAACGATATGCAGAGTACCGACTATGACAACATTGCGGATCCATTGGCCAAGGCTTTAGCATAGAGGAAGCATCATGGTCACGCTATGCAAGGTTTAAAATTTTGACCCATGCTGAGGTTTCGCTTTTGGATCGGAATGATACGGTTTCGGTATCGTGTCGTACCGCGCTGATATAATTCTAGTATGTTTTAAATATATAGTATATTAATTAAAATATAAAATATTTAAAATATAAAAATATAAAAAATATATTTTTAAAAAGGAAATAAATATAAAAATAGTAAATAAATAATTTTTAATATTTTTTAGAATTAAAATAAATAGAATATATAATTAATTAGATAATTTTATTAGGGTTAATAATGTCTCTTTATATTATTCCTGTTTTAACTAGGAGTAGATTAATCAATCTAAGTTTTAATTAAAAAAAACACTCAACCTACTTGCGAAGTGCGTGATTGCGCACGACCACGAGTTCACGCGACTCCAACATAGCTGCGGGGATAGCGCGACTCTTCCCACGCGGCCGCGTTGGTCACGTGATGCCTCCACTGCCGTCGCGGGGTAGTGTGACGCCTCTCTGTTGCTAGGTCATGCCAATGCTAGGGTCGTGCCGGTGCTAGTCGGTGGGTGGAACGAGATATTTCACCCGTTTCAATTGATTCGACACGGTATTCTAATCTAACACTAGGTCACTTAGTATTAGATACTTCAGTGATTGACTCTAGTGTTAGTGGGAGATTGTTAGTGTCAGCTCTAAGAGCTAATCATAAGTTGATTGGCTTCACATATATTGTATCATATTTATCAATAAAAGACAATGTTTTGGTTATTATATCTGCTTCATGTTTGTGTTAGCTGAATAAATATAATAATGCCCTAGAATAGTAGGTTCTAATTTACAGTATATCAATTGGTTGAATTTATTATGGGAGGGTGTCGATATTTACATAAACATTACTCTTAAATATTCCTAGTCAAATGTTAATGCAATATTAATGCGTTGAAACTAGAATGTAGGTCAATTGATGACTTGATTTCACAAGTCATGAATATAAAATATCAAGTTGACATATGAGTATATATTAGAAAATATGTACTGAATTGATCCGCCATGAGAAGTTTAAAAGGTATCCGGGTGCACGAAGCTCCCGCCATGCAGGGTCCTGGGGAAGGATCCATTGTATGCAGCCTTACCCTGCTTTTTGCAAGAGGTTGTTTTCAGGATTCGAACCCGTGACCTTTTGGTCACATGACAACAACTTTACCGTTGCGCCAAGGCTCCCCTTCTAAAATAACTACGGTATAAACATTCTCATAATGACTATTTGTATAAATAATCCTTAGATCTGAAATCACTACAGTTCCCTACATAAGAAGTTGTGTACTTTAACATTGACAAACATCACTTGTAACAAGGTGATTATAAAGATGTTCACGGGGTATGCAATGAGTTATGTAGAGAGATGTGAGTGATGTAGATAGGATTTGCCCCTTTCATATAATGGAAGAGATATCTGTAAGCTCCTTGATTGAGTAGGACTACCAAAATACATGACAATGCTCAAATAAGTTAATATAAAATCTTAAATTTATTTGGTTAAATGAGTTTACTTAGAAATTAAGATACACATAGATGACATGGTCTATGCCTCATGAATCAATCTAGATATCAAGGACAAAAGGAATAAGTTATACAAGATAATGGTCACAAACAGGTTAGGTCGGATCTCGATATTCTCGTCATTGGGTAGCAATGATGCATTGCTAGATGACACTCATTGCTTGTGTATCTAAAATAGTTTTAAAAACACTGTCAATGTTACAAGAATCTAATGGGTCACACACAGAGCATGTTGATTTGGAGATAAGTTTATTTTATGGTTTCGAATAAATGCTCCAGTTAAGTGATGTGAAACTATGACAAACACATATCAAACGAGGAAGAGGAAGACCAAAAAAAGATTTGATTAGCAACAATAAAACAAGATAAAATTTATTTAAGTATAGATGTGATATAGTAGGAGATAGAGCTCAATGACGTAAAATGATCCATATAGTCGACCCTACCTAGTGGGATAAGACTTGGTTGTTGTTGTTGTTCGAACCTTAAGCTTATTGGATTAATAAGTTAATCTAATTGAGTTTTGGACTTATTGGAATAATTGGTAATCTAATTAGATTTTAAAGGCTTATTGGTTTAATGAGTTAATCTAATATTTTTGTTCTTTCTTTTAAGCCCAACCCAACTAGAAAGCCCATTACAAGAAATCCTAATGGTTAGGTTTTTTTTTTTTTTTTAATCTTCACCTTAAATAGCCCTCTCTTTAAAGAGGGCAAAAAGGTGAAGAGTTGGCTTCTTCTTGGATTGCCACTTTAAATAGCCACCTCTAGCAAGAAGGAAAAGTTTTGTGAGACTGTCCAAATTTTCGAGTTCGTGGGATGAACGAAGAATGTACTCGTGTGGCTATTGTAGAGGCAAGGACATTCTGATTGTTTTCAAATCGGCCGGACTAGCAATCTTCTAAGAGTTGTTCACGCATCAAAGGTAACAATCTTATTCGTTAGAGTAGTTCTGCATTAGCATGGATTTCCGGAGGGATCAATTTATGCTGTGTTTTTAATTTATTTTTCGTTATAGATCCCAACAAATAGGTCTTCAAAACAAATTTAAAAAAATAAAATCATTACGACATTATTCTCCCCCACCAAGAACATCTTCACTATTCTATGGAGATTGGAAAATCTTGATTAAGACTTTTATCGTCAAGCATAGGTATGAGTCGTCAATCAAGGGTTGTCTTTACCACTTTGTTTGATCTTATAGAATATTTTTGGTGTGATTTATTGAACTTCATCTTCTATGGTCCATGTTGTTTTCTGAAGTCCTCTACTATGGATTAGGTACCTCTAAAAACTTTCATCAAGAACTAACATTGTCTATGTGTCAACTATTTGCTTGACTTATGGTATTGACGATGTGTAGCGACAAGTGAATCCACTAGAGATGAGGGTGCTCAATTTGTGGGTAATCAATAGATAAGGAAGTAGGATCAAATAATTAAGTTCTCTACTTTAAAAATGACTAATGTTCAATTCTATTGGATAGTTAATAACATAAGCATTAGTTTTGATTTTTCTTCAATAGGAAAGAGACTCGTTGTTACTAGAACGCTCGTGGAGTGAGTGTAAAGCTTTTGGAAAAGAGCGTAGAAAATGCAAATAAGACTATAGACTTTGACATTGTTCTCATTATTATAATGCAAATTAGCATATATCTTATAAGATTCATTACTCAGTACAATCCTATCGGCATCAGCATAAATTCTCGAATATGCTAATTTATACAATAAAGTATTTATTAATCAATACATCTAATTCATACTTCCATATAGAGAAAATATTTTGTCTATCATACTACAATAAATATATGAAATTAGCAAGCAATAGCAATCAACAAAACAATGTCTAATAGATAATATATAAGGAACAATGCATATCATTAATATCTAAAGTGTTCATCACTTGCAAAATAAATGTACAAGCTGTCAAGTAGGGTAGTATGGGGTTGTAAGTCAACTTGGTTAACAATAAACAATTTAAAACTGAAGCATATGCAAACTTTTTATATCCTATTTGCAATCATTATGTGGTCCACTTCCAAATCTGCATAGGCGGTTGATTTGTAAAGCCAATACCCTACTTTTTTGAAGATCATATGTGGCAGGTAATGATTCTTATAAGATCAATCATACTTTTTTAAAGATCAATCATAATAATCAAATGATGATTCTTAGATAAACAATCACAACATACATAGCATGCTGGTGAGAAAATTAGACGAGTGATTGTGTCAGAAATGGGAAGGGAACGCAAGAATCACGTAGTTGCGTTCCATCCCTCATTGAAGAAGAGATTACTATGTGATTGCAAATGCTGGTTGATGGTTGGAAGGACAGCGGCTGGACCGCATGGTGAAGGCTGAAGGGTGCAAAAAATAGTGGGAGGGAGGTGACTGGGATGATTATTATGAAATGGTTGTGCCTTTTCTAATCTAATTGGGTTCAGTGAGAAATTACATTTGGTCATTATCAAACATAACCAATCCTGTGAATCCAGATCCTGTTTATCTCAGTTTTGACCTGGTTTGACCGCTTTTAAGATTTCCCAAGTCTTTCTTTGTACCAGTAAGATAAAAATAAAAAATATGTTTATGGCATTCCTACTTTTGTGCTTATGTTATAAATAGAATTAGAGATTTGGATAGAATTAATAATTTTTGTATCGTCTATAACTTGTAATTAGTCACTATAAAAAAATATTGCAATATAATATTTTAGCTCTATAGGTCATGTCATTTAACTTAGATTATGGTGTAACTTATTTACACCTATGTTTTAAATAGAATTAGTATGCTTAAGTTTTTTATATTGAGTCTATAGATACAAAGAATTATTTCTTAAAATATTACACTACAATATTTTATTTCTGCATTATGAAATCAGAATTGTTTGCCTACTGGTTAGACCAGTGCATTTTTCAGAGCATGTAAATAATTAGCATGTGTAGCTGCTTATACGCCCCAGGTCTTTGTTGTTCCTGCTCTTTTATTAAAGCATACTTCAATAGTTCTATTCTCCGAAACGGAAGCTGTGAGCTATCTTTTTTTCTTCATCTAAACATTGAATGTTAAATAGATAATGACAGACTCTTTTCAGGTTTGTCCAACAAAAATTAGGTGGCCCATCAATTTCTGACTATGAAAAGCTACAAGCTGAGAAGTCAGATTTGCAAATGAAATATGACGAGCTATTGGAAGTTCACAGAGAAACATGTAGACAGGTTAGCGTTCTATTAATATTGGCCTGAGCAGTTTCTACTTTCTCGAACCTTTCAACATTTTGTATTACTCTGTATCCAAAGCCATATTACTCTATCCAAAATCAAGTCTGAACATTGTTTATTTGTTGCTTAAATTGTTTCTCTGTTCTTTTCTGATGTTGCATAAGCTAATTCTAATGATTTGATATGGTCAAATGAGATAGAGAAGCAATGATGACGTATTTTCTTAAAAAGAAATACTAATATGACTTGAAGAGAAGGAACCATGTAACTAAAAGGAATGAGTAGAGATTTTCTTTTTAATTTCCAGGTTACTATACTATTACACGAAGGTTTGGCTTGATATTACGAAACCTATTAAGGTCTCTGAACTCCAAATGGAACATGAATACAGCCACATCTATATCACGGTTTTGATGTGGTATGGCATCAAAATGTGTCCTTGTTTTGTCATATGGTAAAAATTGTCAACCTTGGTGATTGGTGTAACCTCTTTCCCTATCCATCCTGCATGCACACTCCATTAGTTGTCTGCATTTAGGATTGAATTCAATACATGCCCCACATACTATTTGGCTGACACAAATTAGAGTGGGATGAATGGAATTTTGTTTGTTACACATTGCAGGATGATTAATGGGCAGATCATGTTCCCACATGAGCAAAATGCCAATCTTGTTTAAGTCTGTAGCGACATCACAATTTTAAGCTACACAATCCACAATCCATGGTATTGCTGGGGTTTATTTTGGGACCTCAAAATCATTTGTGGAAAAGACCTCATGGATGTGGTTGGTGTATTTATTGATCTGCTTAGTATGAATATAAAGCCGAGGACCATTTGGTAGGTGTAATAGTTCCAGGCCAGGTACCATGAATACCTTGCTGGTACTTGAATACTCATTGAACAAATTTGGGGCAGATCCTATGAAAGTTATGGTTACTTGGTCAAACCAAGGTTTGAAATCTCAAGCCGTGTCTCAGTATCGTGTTGATGTTTCGCTTTATGGTGCCAGTGGCGAATTGAAGGTGAAAGAAAGAGATAAGAAGAAAAAGACAAGATAACTATATAGGTAATTCTATGTTTGTTTTCTATTTGGAAAGCTTCGATTTTGACATCATCTTGTATGGGGAGACACTTAAAAAAAATATTATTATCTCAATTTTAGCATGATACTCATTGGCTTGATTGATATAATGGTACAGGGGTATTTAGTATCAAGTTTTAATAATTTATCGGAATAATACATTTCAACCGTTTCATTTGGTACGGTAATAGATTTCAATCCATGCTTGTGACAATTATGGCACGGATTTGGGTTTAAAGGTTTGGTTGATGGGTGCCAAATCAATTAATTAATTTTATAATATATGTATGACAATACATTATTAAAATTCATATTTTTCATTTTCTTTGTTGTAGGATTTATATTTGATGGGTCTTCTTCTTGTACCTTCAATGGACCTGGAATATTTTTGGTTTTCCACTTCCACTATCAATAGTTTATTTTACGGATCTGCAAGAAAATACTTACCGTACCTACGTTTTGCATCAGTTGTTCTGTATATGATTCATGGGTTGTTGCCACATGAGGTTTAGGGTTGAAATTCGGTGCGTCCGAGCATACCTTCTCCCATGCCTTGGCCACCTGCATTAATGGCTAGTAGCCATCCGTAATTTACCTCCTCCGTATTGACTTATAAACGGGTTAGCGGGGGCGCTGGGGTGAGCGAATCGCCTTTTGCCACCATACTTCACTGCTCTTTGTAAGATTCTGTCTCCGTCCATGATCATCCACTCTAGCTCATTGAAAAATAATGAAACAGAGGAAGAATGAATCTGCATTTTTTTGGTGCTCCAAATTTTTAACGATATGATTCTGAATTTTGGTGCTCAATTGCAGCTTGAGGAGCTACGGAGCTTGAAGGTGTCAACCAACAAGGACTTTGCTGACGGAGATAAACAGAAAGATGGATTGTGAAGGACTCGCCCGGAATTTGTTACAAGCTGTTATAACAAATTCTAGAATTTGTTTGTCGGAACATTTTTATGCAATAGATCACAGGAAAGGAAAGAAAAACCAAGTATATCTGTATCCAAAACGTCGTTATTCATCAATTGTTTCCAAACTTTCCCTGTTGTGAGCAGCTATCAGATTTTGAAAGGACTGAATGATATAGACATTCCCTTCAATGTTTATGTATAACTAAATGCACCAATACTTATTTCAAAAGGAATTATAAAATATAAAATGATTATTAATATAAACTAAATGCACCATACATTTTCTTTAAAAATTATCTGCTATTCTTTCCTTCGTTCATGGAAGTACATCAGTCATGGTTAATGCATCCTCTTGGTGAATTCTCTGTTTCTCTGTCAATGCCTCAACAGAGCAATCAAAGACTGCGAATAATTATCGACTCTTCAGTGAATTGTCTACAAAATTGTCACTGGAAAATTTCAAATTTATTTATTTATTTTGCTTCACTCACAGCAATTGCAGATGGTGCAAGACCTGGTCTTTCCCTTGAATCCTTCAGGTAGTACTTTCCCGAGTAGCCAAATGTAGCAATGCAACAAAATGAAGTTTACTTGTAAATCAAGACTTGTGATTGACAAACTATTACTAGAGAAGCTAAAAAAAATTGTATCATTGTATTTAACAAACGGCATATTTGTTTGAAGTCATTGAGAAGTGAATAGAACTATAAAAATTATAATAATTCTTGGGTTTAAGATTCAAGAAGAAATGACTAACCGAAAGTTTCCTCCAAGGACAATTATATAGAAGACATCTAAAAAAAAGGTTTTGGAGTGAGAATATTTTAGTAGAAAGTATTGTGAGTTAAAAATCAAATAATGATTAATGTACATGAGATTATGCTACCGTGCAATAACTAGTCATTGGTACGTTTTTACATAATGAACTTTTTCAATGGGTTTTTAAAATATATTGTTGCTAATATGCATACATTTAATGTTAAATTATTAGCACAAACACTTGCCACTTTATAGGCAAGTATCTTGAACTTTTAATGATAGTAACTTAAGTCAATGAGCCTAATAAACTATTCCCAATTGCATTTGCAGTTGCAAAATAGACAGTGAGGTACCTAGGAATGATTTTTTTTTTTTAATCAAAAATTCATGTTGAGATAATTGAGGATGATTCTATCACAATTATAAGTGATTGAAATCCTAATATACGTCAGAGAATTTGATATCAAACTACAGAAATATAAAGATAACAAAATTGTTATGGATTAGTTGGGTCTGTAAGGGTTGGATACTTAGATTTTTTTTTAAAAAAATTGAATGCATTTATAATGAGTGTCTGGAGAAAATGAGATTGTACAACAATAATAGCTATGAATGAGTTTGCAAAGTTAAGGAGGAGGAATGAGCTAATGCCTCCTTTCCAGGCCACAAGTATCATATATTCTATATGAATGGATGAAAGAGCATGAATGCAATCCTACAATTTATACATAGTGGTAAAAGGTGAATACACTCATCCCCAGCACTCCCATCAATCCGTCCCAGGGTCAACACGGAGGAGGTAAATCACGGGCGGCTACTAGCCTTTGGAATAGTGACTAACACATAAGGGAGGTATTTACCTCGGCTTTGCCGAGATTCGAACCCCATATCTTATGGGGCAGTATCTCATATACTAATCTCTAAACCCATCCGAAGGGACAACCCTAAAATCCACACATGAATTACCAATTTGATGCATGATCGAGTAGTTCAGAATAAAATTATTTAATTAGTTTTACACACATAGGCAAGTTGGGGAAAAACTGATGGTCAGGATGATTCCTTTTTAACTCCTCTTCAAGTACACAAGTTAGAGCATGGGTTTCCAAGTAAGTGTCTGCAAGGGAATCTAAGTTGTAGATTTGATATGATATGAGGTTTGATTTAAATCTTGCATGTAAGTCTAATACAAATATTGGATTTAAGTAGATCATATTTAATGATGTTTTACTTTAAAATTTATTCTCTTCCCATGAAATGAGTACATGGTTCATACAGTTATTTTAAACATAGATATTAGAACAGTTTTACTTAAAACTACTGCAAGGATCTAACCTTATTTAAATGCTTCAAAAAACCTTGCATTATCTTCCCTATACCCCAAGGAGTTGAAAGGTGTATTTATCATCCACCCTTGATTAATATTGTATCATGTAATAATTTTAAACTTATTCATGTTCTAGTAGCTCTGCCCAAAACTTCTATAAGGATATATCTATCCTCATTTAGATGTTTGACAAATTGTTGCATTGTCTTCCTTGGAGTTTAGGAAGTTGAAAAGTACATTTATCGGTATCGTATTATATAGTAGTTCTAACTTTAGATATATTGTATAGTTTTGACCAAAATTATTACAATAATATTTTACATTTACATAGCTACAAATAACATAACAATTATACAAATAAGCAACAAGGATTAGTTTACCTTCACCATGCTACAGAGAAAACAACTGAGCATTTTTAATAAAAAAATTACTACAAAGAATATTTTGTATTTACAATACTATAGATAAGATAAACAATCTATCATTTATACCAAATTCTTACAAAAAAAAGTATATTACATTTACAAATAATTGCATATCCAATAATATGTATTTTACAAAACCCCCTACATGTATAAAAACCTCTAATACCATTCTTCTAGTGGCAAAGATGCAGTTGTCACCTAGATGACCCTATATATTTTGGAAGGGATAAATCACGGGGGTTGATTCAGTCTTAGTTGATTAGTCTTCTTAGACAAGGGGCACGAGATAATCTAAAGCAATATTTACACTAATTAGGAATCAAACAATGTCTCACTGATAAAAAACTCTACCTGAGTACCAACTCAGCTACACCTACGTATAGATGTTGACAACCTACACAGTGCTATTTACTTTGGCCCTTCCACTTGTCTCTCAATAAACTCTAGTTCTGAAAATAATCTGTCAGATCAGAATGACAATTGTCATAATATGATGGGTGTAGAATCTTAAAAAATTGTTCCTACAATTGGAAAACAAGGATAATTCAACAGTTATCATTGTAATATTTGAATCAACTGAGAGAGTTATAGTATATGTATTAGTGTTCCTTAAAGGTCTACAACTAGATGATGTGTGATTTTCGTAAGTGTACAGTTGTCGTCAAATAATAAAATATTATTTTTTGAGACTATTAAATTGAGTACTAGTCTAAATGCAAAATAAGTTATCTAAATAGATCAAGATCTAGAGAATTGTGTGTGAAGGAAATGAACTAAGAAAGCAAACAAGAATTTGTGGGGAAAAATTGATTTTAGAAGCAATCCTAAGACTTCGGTTTCACCACGATGATCATGGACACTCTAAATGAAACTCCCTCTTTTACCTCTATATTTGATATGCATGAAGGTGGTCTATCCGGAGGCATTCGATATTTTCTCTTGGATAATACAGTGTATCTATCCAAACATGGCACCTATATATTTTTTCCAAGATAGCCTTACTAAAGCGATCACTTTCTTAGTGACTCCTGTCATGATGTCCCATGATCCTCAAGGTGTTATCTCTTACTCGTGACATTGAGTCGGGGTAAACCCTTTAAGTTCTGTGATAGCCAATGGTGTTCTCAAAAGGCTTTGGATTACTTTCGTGAACAAACCCTCAAGTTCGGGATTTATAGGTTGGAGAATTAGGTTTACCACTGGGCCCTTCCCCTCTTCTCTATGGTATGATAACACATGCTAGCACCGTTAACATATACATATTAAAGCTGAATCATGTATCAAAACACGTCTGTGTTAAAAAGGATTGGATCAATAGAAATCAAGTGTCAATAATTCATCAGGCTACTTTCTAATCCTAGAATTAAAAAAATTGGAGATACAAGCCAAAGACATTATGGAGAGAATTCTACAACTCCTATTGAAGAAAGAAGAGTAAGAAAGCTTAGTCGTGGTATGTGGTGTCGTCTTCGGAAGATCTCCATGCTCCTTGGTGGACGGAATCCTTGCGGCTCCTTGGAAATGACTCTCTCCTAGGATTCCCTATCATACGAAAACCCTTGATGATCTTTATAGAAGCCCCCTTTGCCCCTTTTATAGCCTCTAAAATTACCAAGTCTGAACAAACTTTCCTAAAAACTTGGGGGTGTTACCATCATACCATGGCCGTGTTAAACTCTAGTAATCCATGGTTGGCTGAACACGACCATGTTCGACCTTGGAGTTCTCCTCGGTGGACAACAACAAAGTCCACAGTCATGTCAGAGGACACAACCTGCCCGTGTATGGTACTGGAAGTCCAATTTCCGCTTCATTGCTTGTGTTGCTCCATATGTGATGCACGACCGTACCAAGAGACACATTCAAATTGTGCATCTTGCTAGAATGTATGCTCCAAGGCTTCTTGACTCCGGTTAAGCTTCAAATTCATGTCCTGTCAGTAAAAAGACACAAAGAGCAGTTTTCCAAATTAAAAAGATAAAAACAATGTAAAAGCGATGAAAGTATACAAAATATACTTATGCGATCAATCAAATGCATGTAAATTAAAACCGAAAATATATGCATAAAACACACATATCACTAGACTAGACAGTGTAGTTTAAATGATAAAAGTTATATGTAGTTGATCAACTTATCCTCATCAATTTTTATTGTTTGCCTAAACACTAATGCATACATCATTAAAAACAAAACCTGTTCTATGTGAAGCCAACAACTTATTAAATAATTAATTAATGATACATAAGAAAGGAATATTGATAGGATAGTGAACTTTGTAGACAAATCCAATTCCAAATCCAAAAAAGATAAATGATAAATATATTTGATCCCATCCGGAAGCTGAGTCGGATGAAGGCTGGCTGCGTTGTACTCGCGGTCGATGGAATGTCGCTGAGACGCCTGATCGATCTGGCACCTGCCGGGAAGGTTCTAACGAGCGGATGACGAGGGGTGGTGACGGGAACGATGACACAAGGGCCCTGCACACACTCAGACAAGCCCCCTCTGCGTTAGAGACCAAGAACTAGGGAAAAAGTCCCCGGGTCAGGCCCTCCGACGCTCAAGTCAGGTACTTTTTCCCCAGAAGAACAGTGAAAAGATGAAAAAGTTAAAGACGAGAATGAAATGACGAGTGAGCGTCTCTGCGTAGAGACAAAACCTCCCTTTTTATATGGCAGTGGATGCTTCTGGAGTCTGGCGAATGTCAAGGAATGTCGGGTGTCAGGCTTTGTCTGGCGGTGAATGGCACGTGACATCTTTTTATAGGTCTGAGAAGGGATCATGAGGCAACGAGCCACAAACCGTTAGCATATTCCCTGATAGGTGGTGATTATTCTCTGATGAGTTGTTATGATTCTCTGGCTTGATTGTCGTGTAGTGCCTATCCGCTCTGGTCTGTTAACCTTAAACTGGGTCTTTGTACCTGTAACTCTTGACCTGTACGCCCAGACCTGCATTTACTGGCGCAATCTCCAACTTGTGTTTGTTGTCCCGCAAATCCAGATCTCTACGCCCCGCCCTGCATTTGCCATTCGGTCTCTCGGTAGCTCCAGACCTGCGCTTACCGCCTCTGACCTGTAAGCCTTCGTCCATATATCCCGACCTATATGTCTTTAGTCCGCGTATCCTGTTCTGCCTATCCTGTAGATCCCGACCTGTAAACCCTAGTCCCCGTCTCGGCCTGTATGTCTTTGGTCCGAATATCCTGCTCTGAGAGCCTTGGTTTGTGTGTTCCGACTTGTACGCTTCGATCCACATATCCTGACCTGCAACCCTTGGTTCGCATATCCCGACCTGTACGCTTTGATCCGATATCCGACCTGCACGCTTTGATCCGATTCGATCTGTACGCTTCGATCCGCATATCCTGATCTGCAATCCTTGGTTTGCCTATCCCGACCTGTACGCTTTGATCCGCATATTCGGTACCGCAAGTCCACAAGTCCTGACCTGTAATCCCTGGTTTGCATATCTCGATATGTACGCTTTGGTCTGTGTATCCTGCACCGCCCTGACCAATAACCCTTGGTTTGTATATCCCGACCTGTACGCTTTGGTCTGTGTATCTTGCACCGCAAGTCTATAATTCCTGACCTGTAATCCTTGGCTTGCATATTCCGACCTGTACGCTTTGGTTCGGCTATCCTGCTCCTTAAGTCTACAAATCCTGCCCTGTAATTCTTGATTTGCATATCCCGACCTGTGCGCTTTGGTCTGTGTACCCTGCACCGTAAGTCTATAATTCCTGACCTGTAATCCTTGGCTTGCATATTCCGACCTGTACGCTTTGGTCCGGCTATCCTGCTCCGCAAGTGTACAAATCCTGCCTTGTAATACTTTGTTTGCATATCCCGACCTATACGCTTTAGTTTGTGTACCCTGCACCGCAAGTCTATAATTCATGACTTGTAATCCTTGGCTTGCATATTCCGACCTGTACGCTTTGGTCTGGCTATCCTGCTCCGCAAGTGTACAAATCCTGCCCTGTAATCCTTTGTTTGCATATCCCGACCTATACGCTTTAGTTTGTGTACCATGCACCGCAAGTCTATAATTCATGACTTGTAATCCTTGGCTTGCATATTCCGACCTGTACGCTTCGATTCGATCCGACCTGTACGCTTCGATCCGCATACCCTAACCTGTAACCCTTGGCTTTCGAGTTCCTACTCGACACATGGATCTAACTTCGGAATGCCACTTGTGCCCGACTAGGACCACCCAATAACCTAGCCCTCTGAACTCCACGTATGCCGGACCTTTGACCTCCATGTAGGCCAGACTGTTGACCACCACGTAGGCTTGACTTTTGATTTCCATGTGAGCTTGACTTTTGACTGTCTCGTGGACTTGACTACTGACCGTCCCGTGGGCTTAACTTTCGACCACATCCGTTATCTGACCCCACTATCATGCGTCGTATCAATATTGTCTCACTATTTCTTGCCCTATTTGTTAGTATTGAAAAGTAATCATTGATGCAATCATCGTCTACTAAGTTAGTCTAAGATGATTATAAAAGAATCCGTACGTATATAATACAAAATATAAGTACGTATATAATACAAAGTATAAGTTGAACCATATTGTTAATAAAGTAGGGCTACAAAAACAAGGATAAGATGAAGGATCTAAAACAATCTAGTAATTTTTGTATAACAATTTACAAAACTCGTAGGTAAATAAATAAGTTTAAGAATGTAAGTTGGGTAAAGAATTGGAAACTACTGTACATGTACCAAAATTACTGGAATAAAAAAATTTATATATCTCTATAATAGTATGATATTATTTATTTTGGACCTAAGTATTTATACATTTATTTTTAGGTAGGCCCAAAATATTTATACATTTATTTTTAGGTTCTACCTAAATTTTTTTATTTCAATGGAGATATCTTTTATTTTTTAAACCTATGATCTTTTTCATGTATTTTCAATTTGAGACTTTAATTGTATTTCCAACAATTATTCCCTTTAACGAAGAACCACCATTACTTTCATGGTCCGGGCCTCGCTTCAAGCACCGGTCACTCTTGAATGTTGGGAGATTGTCGGTGCAATTGTTCCCTGGGTCAAGGTTGACTAGTTTGACTAACCTCGAGTAATTAGAGCTTGAGTTTTAATGTTTGAACAATATGTTGTGGACAATATGTTGGATCGAGAAGCGCTAGAGGGGGGGGGGGGGTGAATAGCGCTCGTGGCTTTCACAACTTTTGGATTCGAGAACGTATCGAGTTGAGCAGTGGAAATTAAAATAAAAACACACACACAGAGAGAAATCCAAGATTTACTTGGTTCGGAGCCTAAAGCGACTCCTATTCCAAGGTCCATGCTTGTTGAGTGTTTACTTTGGGCAACAACTATAATATCGCAAAGTTACAAGTATGAAATAAGTATAGCAATAACTAAATTATACCGACAATAGAAATACTGAAATTGAAGTTCCGGGTCGTCGGGGTGTTGCTACAGTATTTCTGGAACGTCTCTTGTGCAACACACGGAAGAAGGATTGCTTGGGAAAGTGTTACACCAAAGTGCTGGTCGAGATCACCTTATAAAGCCTGCTGAGGGCGCCCTCAATCTCCTTGAGGGCGCCCTCTAATCGCCGAGTCAGTCGCGAGTGGATAAGCCAGACTTCTTCGTCGCTCATCCTCTCAAAGCTGCCTCCATTCTCCTTGAGGGCACCCTCAAGGCTGTCCGAGGCGCCTCAAGCCTCCATGAGGGCGCCTCCAGCTCCGCTGCGCGTACACTCCAGCCTTTGCACCCGAGGCGCCTCCAAGCTCCATGAGGGCGCCTCGGGTACTGTTTATCCGAGGCATAAGATGCTCTTTTGTTCCTGCAAGATAGGTTAGTCCACAAAACAACAACATATCCTACAAAACAAAGTTAGCACATGATAAACATAATCAAAAAAATATTCTGACAGTCTCTGGACTGTCCGATTCTGACTTTGGATTTCTAACCGGAAACCATAGGTCGAATTGATACCTACTGTTCCCTCTGCAGGGAACGCGTCCTCACCTACTCCACTCAGGAGAGCATACATGATGTCAGTCCGGTCCTCCAGACCGACTGGACTTTCTACCTAGGGTTACCACCCCTAGGGGTTTCTTCCACCTAGGGTTACCACCCCTTAGAACCTAAGGTTACTGCCCCTTAGGGTTTTCCACCACCTAGGGTTACCACCCCCTAGGACCTAAGGTTACCGCCCTTAGGGTTTTCCACCCCCTAGGGTTACCACCCCTATGACCTAGGGTTACCACCCCCTAGGGTTTTCTGCCTGCCTAACCGTAGATAGGACTTTTGCCTAAGTACACTTAGGACTTTCCTACAAACTCATTCACATATGTTAGATAACAATACAACTTAACTTTGAACCCTTTGATATAATCAAAATACAGGTTCAATCGTCGGATGCTTCCCGCACCAACACAATATGTTTGGATAATATGTTGTGGGACATATGAGAGAGAGAAGTCAAGTAGGTTATGGAGGACCGATACTTGACTGGTAAAGTCTTAACTAGGGGGTAGGTAATGGTAAAGTTCTAACTAGGGTTAGGCAAGGGTAAAATCCTAACTCAAGGGTTAGGCAAAGAAAAGTCCAAGTGGGTCAGGGAGTACAGCACGTTGGTAAAAAAAGTTTAAGTAGGTCAGGAAGGACCGCATGTTGGCAAGGAAAGTCCTAATTATGGTTAGGCAAAGGAAAGTCCAAGTGGATCAAGGAGAATCACATGTTGGCAAGGAAAGTCCAAGTGGGTCGAGGAGGACCACACGTTGACAAGGAAAGTCTTAACTGCGGTTAGGCAAGCAAAGTACAAGTGGATCAAGGAGTATCGTATGTTGGCAAAGGAAATCCCTAACTGCTGCTAGGCAAAGGGAAGTCCAAGTGGGTCAAGGAGGTTTGCACGTTAGCAAGGTAAAGTTCTAATTGTGGTTAGGCAAGAGGAAAATCTAAGTAGGTTAAGGAGGACTTCACTTGGTGATCACAAGTCCAATAAGAAGTTGGCAAAGTCTAAGTGGGTTAAAAGGTTGACCGGACACTTGATAGAGAAGTGCCAACAGGTCATGGTTGACCGGAGGTTGGATAAGGAAACCCTAAACTAGGGTTAAGTTAGGACTGGGTAATCAATTAGGTAATCGATTGTGCCAAATCCAATCGATCAGTGGATCGATTGGGAGCTTGTCTTTGTGAAGTAGAAAGGGCTTAGATCAATTGGGTAATCGATCAAGGTTAAACCAATCGATCAGGTGATTGATTGGGAGGAGAAGTTCACGAAATAGAAAGGTGTTGGATCGATTGGGTATTGATCAAGACCTGCGTCAATCGATCAAGTGATATATTGGGCGTATTTCTTCACGACAAATAGGAGCTCTTGATCAACTGATCGATCAAGAGGAGTTTTTTGCGAAACACAGTAGCTTCCTCATGAGAGCGTGAGAGAGTGATCAAATGGGAGAAGCTCGCAGCGAATAGTGGGCTTCGTAATCAATTAGGTGATCGATTGAGAAGACCTGTAATCGATTGGCTAATCGATTAAGTGACGAAGAAAAGAGCCGTTGCGAGGTTTGGATGACTGGATACGCTCGGATTTGACGTAGCAATTGATTGGGGGTAAGGCTAATCGATTGGGAGCCCTAATCGCGGGATATAAAGTCTACGACGAAGATTCAAACGCAACTCTTCTTCTCTGATTCTTTCTGCTAGTTCTTGAAGGTTCTTGGAGCAAAATGTTGTTACATTTCCAAGCATCAAGAGATCAAGAGCAAAGGTTCCTCATTGTAGTATTCATTTCCTTGTTCTTGTTTTATCGTTTATTGTATTTCTTGTGTATTCTCATTTTGGAATTTGTACGAGTCTTCTCCGCCTCCTAGAAGGAGGATTTCATAGTGTAATATGAGTGAGGAGAGTGAACCCTTGGATTAGTCACCTCAAGTAGGTGGATAGTAAGTAAAATCAAGGGTGTTAACATTTGCTTCGAGTTTCCGCTGCAACAAATCATCAACAAAGCGATTAGAGTTAATCACCCCTCTCTAGCTCGTCGGAGTGTCCTAACATTGAACTGCTCTGGGTCTCCTCTTAACTTCGTTCAAAGTCACCCTACATGACATCCGATCTAGAACATGACTTTAATACCAATTGTTAAACTAAAAGAATTCATATATCTTTGGTATAATATTGTCAACTTTTGAGCTAAACCATCATAGATTTATTTTTAGGTTCTACCAAAAAAAAAAAAAACTTTATTCCAATAAAGATATTTTTTATTTTTTAAATTTATAATTTTTTACTACATTTTAAATGTAAGATTTTAATTGTATTCTCAACCTTGCATATAACAATTTTAACTTTAATTACTGCATATATTTATTGGGCTCTAAATTTCTACCTGCCCTTTTTATTTTTGAAAGTACTGTTAGAAGAAAAAAAACGTATTTAAAGAAAACTTAAGTTTATTTAAAATATAAAAAGATTTAAAATTATGCTTAGTTATCTCACAATATAAATCCATGTTCTATTATGAATGTCTTTCCACTTTAAAACATAATATCAAGTGCCACAACTCATTTGTCGGTTCAACTTTAATAATGTGTCTGAATATCTTTATTTTTCTTAAAGTATGTTTTTAATTGTTGAGCATAATAAGCATAAAATAACATAACAATCATTTTCTTAAAATATGTTTTTAAAGATAAATGATTAACATAATAATCATAAAATAACACAACTCATTTATTTTCTTTTCCACAAGTAGATTTTCTGAATCGTACTTTTCTATTTAAAAGATGAACTATTATACTGATTGATTAATTTATATGAATCCCATTTATTTAATTTATATGGATCCCACTTGTTAAACAAGTAAGATTTATTTAAATCAATCAATAAATTTTGATGATCCATCTTTATCTATAAAATGTGGACCAAATGATCCTACCTAACTTTTCCATTAACCTAAATCATTTCAATTCCCTCCCACCCAAGTTAACACATCAACACAGGATTGTGAGCTTTTGACTATAACAAATGGAAAAACATTACAAAACCACAAACCTCGAATAATAAATTGTACGTGTATAATAAATGGGAATTGATCGAAAACATTAACTCCCCGGTACGGGCAAACCTCTTAAGCTGCCCCATTTTCTCTTCCATCTCATCTCAGCCTTCCAAATGAAATTAATTTTAGCATTCCACCACGAATACCACGAATCTGTTATTCATTGTTCAAGGTTACAAAGGCGGCTATGCTTGATCCCAGCATCTAGCATCTTCGTCAATTTGTCTCAAGGTCAATACATAGGAAGTAAATTATGGATGATTACTAACTTTTGAAATAGTGACGGGTGCATAAGGGAGTCATTTACCTTGATATAACTAAGATTCAAATCCTAAATCTCATGATGATAATACCTCATGCGCTAACCACTAAACTATCCCGAAAAGACTGTGATTCATTGTTAACGAATCCATATATGCATGATATGGATTTGCATGAGATTGGCTGATCGAGCCTATCTGCAACACAAAAACTCTCCAGTACAATGGTTGAATCTACATCTTTCAATAATAGAAATACGAGAGATTTACTCACATAGAAAAGGGAATTTTGTTGGAACTTATCCCTTAATCTGTCAAAGATGGTTGCCGGAGTTGCAAAGGATAATCTAAATTGAAATTAAAAATAACTCAAACTTATTTATCGAGATGACTTAAACTGATAATCTCAACTTGTTGGCTAGGATTGATTAGGCCAATTTGCTTCTTCCTCCAAGCAGTGTTCTTGAGTAGGAAGGTTGCTGCCCAAGTCTGAGTGGGTTGTTGCGAGTAGAAAGATTGCTCCGAGTGCTTCCTGAGTGTTGTGAGGTTCAAGGGACCCAAGTTCTTCTCGAGTGTCGTGAGGTATGAGCGACCCAAGTGCTTCCGAGTCAAAGTGGGACGTCGAATTGGGACACCGAGTTCTCGAACTGTTGAATGCTGAGTCAAGACGCTGAGTGCCTGACCTGTAGAGTCGCCGAGTGTCGAGCTCGCTGAGTGCTGAGTCATTGAGTTCGAGTCAGCCGAGTTGCAACTTGAGTGCTGTGTAGTGAATGTTGATTGTCAACGAGACACTTTATATCCACTTTGAATGAGTCCTCAAGGAAAGAGTGAACTGAAGCTAGTGTTCAGGATCGTTTTATAGTTAGTCCCAGGGTTGTACTTCGAGGTTACGTTGAACGTCTGTTTCCTAAGATATAATGGAAGACCACACAAACAATCAAGTACTAGTTAGCCGTGACGAACCGAGTGCGTACTCAAATGCTATCACGAAGATTCTGCTTAACGAACTGCACAATAGAGAGAAGAAATTTTGGGAGATGAAGGTGGATGGATCCTGCAATTTTTCGCTTCCATTAATCAACACATTAATGTATCTATTACATTCTTGAGCAGTAAGAAAAAAAATGGATTCATGTGGTAAAATATTGGGCATGACCAATTTGACATTCAACAACTATTGGTTCAGTAAATTCAAACTCTGGATTTGCACCCCTTAAGCGGGCGAATATGAAAAAGAGCTTCTCCCATGCATATATTTACAACTTTAATACTTGTAATACATTACAAACTAATTTTATTGCCATGAAACTTTCAATGTGGAACTAAAAATTTATGTACAATGGAGTCTCTCGTTAATCCATTTCTCTTGTTCCATTCAAGTTTCCAAGATGCTATCAACTATGTATATGGATGAGACAAGGCATGTTAATGTTCTAATGACATGGAAATGATATTGAGTGGAAGAAAAAGTATGAAAAATGTTGCCGTGGTTTTGGCTCATGGCTCCTCATCTAGTACCCAGTCGAATTCAGAACTCTGTCTTTCACAAGAGCGGACCTTGGCAATGTATTGCCTCACTGCACTCTCGTTCATGTGGCAAAAAGGTGATTCGTTCGCCCCCAGCGTCTCCGCTAACTCGTCCCTAGGCCAACACGGAGGAGGTAAATCGCGGATGACTACTAGCCATTAGTGCAAATGACCAAGACATGGGGGAGGTTATGTTCGGTCACGCCGAGTTTCGACCCCAAGACTTCATGTGACAACACTCCATGTTTTAACCATCGCACCGCCCTGAGGGAACAAACTGCACTCTCGTTCACCTCAAATATGAAAGTGAAATTCCATATCTATGCATTAGTCCTAATTTTTCTCATAATTTGAAATGGATTGATGGAGCAAGCATGAACTTTTTTGAAGGAGTTTTTAGGAAAACGTTGTAGGTGAATACAGACAAGCAATCCCCTACATTGTATTAATTCCTTAAACTTAAGGATATGCACCAACTTGTATTTTATAAGTCTCATTACTCAATGTAATTTTTTTTCTAACATTGGCACCAATTTATCTAATGCACTCAGTAAAACTCTCAATTGACTTTGAAGAATGAGAGTGGTAGGTAAAGGAATTAGGTCATTAGGTTGATGAGCTTTCAAACCATACATAATTTTTAATGGATCATGATTAATAGATTGATTTGCTAAATTTTTGTAAGCAACAAAGTCAACTCTAGGGTGGTCAAGGTGGGGCTATCGGATAGGTCCCACATCCATCAGGACCCTTTTTTTTTAAGTAAAAGCTAAACTTCCATGTTTCTCAAACTTTTTTCAATCATTTGTTTATTATTTCATTAAACCTTATTTTCTCATCATTTTTTTGCTCGTGTCTGGAAGAGGGGATGATGACACTTTCTTCTTCACTAAATGATGAACTCACTGACGACGTTTTCTCCAAACTTCTTCATTAAACAAGAAAGTTGAGGTAATCTTATTCTCTAGATTTCTTCTCTAGCTGTGCGTGAGCGGATCCTTTGGTGAGATTTATCGAGGTTTTTCACTGATTTAGCTTGTAATTAAGGTTTTTTTTTGGTTATTATTTTATGGTAGGAATTGGAGAGTCTGATTCTGTGATGGTTCCACTTGCTATCTTTGTTGCAAGAACAAATATCCAAATGAATGAAGAGGTTGCCATTAAATTTATAAGTGTAGTGTTTTAACAAGGATAGTATGTCTTCTTTAACAATCAATGAAGTGCGAAAAATTATTTTTTGGAGTATTTATAGCATCAATTTTATTATTTTTTATATGAATACAAAAGGTTTTTTTTTTTTTTTACATCGGACCTTTCAAAGTCTAAGACCGGCCCTGGTAAGCAAATTTACCAAGTGACAAGATTAGTCTCAAATATCATTTTTTTTTCTCATGAAACACCTTAACAAATTTCCTAGATTACAATTAACAACCCCCATTTGGCCAATAGTCTAAGACAATTTAAGTTGAGTCCCAAATAATTTCCATAGTGTTTTTCAAAAATAACTAACAAATTTCATATCCCTATTTGACACTACAGATGTAAATCGAACATGGCTTGAAATCTAAACAAGGTAACAAGCCGTGATCCTGTCCGAAAGTTGAAAAGATGACTAGCTGGGAACGTAACTCTAGCTAGTGTTGACTGGAAGAAGACTTCGCGCTGTCCTGCAAAACTAGGAGCGTCAGTGCCAGGCCAAAGAAGGGGCCTCTACTGTTGGCCTTCGACACTCAAGTCAGTGTTTGGTTCGGGAGGAAAGAATAGTAAAAGTGAACAATAGTAGAGAGTGTGTAGAATAATAGAGCATCGCCTACCTCCACTTATAGATGAAGACCCCCTTTTATAATGCTACTATAGCGTCTGTGCATGTATCCCAAAACATATGCACATTTTCAAAAATTTTCTAAGAAAAGATAAGTCAAAAAGTATTTCTGATATCTTTTCTCAAGCGAACATGTAAATCCCTATGATGTGACATGCTAGAAGGTTCTAAAGTACTATTTACATGCTGGACATTCTTTGTTGTCGGCAGTACAAACTTTCAAAAGAGTACGATAAGATGTGTATATGAGTCCCACTGTAGGTCAACCGGAGACCACGCGGTCGGGACATCACTCGCTTAGCCGTACTGAATAGAGCCATCGGCTTGTTATTCACTCGGCTTTACTATTGTCGAAGAAGTGTATTGCATCCGATCAGACCTAAGGTTCGATCGGCCAAGGCGGTGGATCGGATAACTTAGCATTCGACTCTTAACCTCAGTTGCAAGTGCAAGGACGACTGCTCAGATGGTCTGGTTGGCCTCTCACATTCGACCGGCTCTAGAGGCTCGCTCGATCATCTACAATTTCGTAGTCCATCTGACCCTACGACTTTGACTGTTTGACTTTTCCCTCTACGTCAGCCAAACTTCCCTGCTTTGACCCACTTTCAGAGGGGTCCATCTTTATCATCGTATCACAAGCTTTCTCTTCAAGTTTAGTTCCCGACTGACTGCAAGCTCGACTGACTGGACAATTATTTTTTTTTGTAACTCTTGTTCTAGACCGAGCTTTCTAGGGTTTAAGGTCATTGCTTGGCTTGCAAGAAATTGAATTTTTCCTGGTCAGGAGACTCCGAGATTGATGCCGCTCGGCTTAGATGTGGACAAAACTCAGCCGTTTGTTAGCTATTTTCTAATCTCTTTCTCGAGCAGCCACCCCTACATATAGTGCCTTTTAATTACTGCTGACATCATCATGATTTCTTAAAAATCACTTAAATCCTTTGCCATTAATGCAAAACAAGCTGAGCCTACTTTTTAATCATACGCCTACTGATGGTTCCCATTCCTCATTAATGTCACTTGTGATTGAATGCCACTTGTCATGACCTTTTGCCGTCGACTATTTGATGGGGCAAGCTATTGTTGAGATTGATGTGATAGTTACCTTTTTAAATTTTGATGGTGCTGATCAAATCCCGTTTTCCCAAGCCTTTGATTGGACAACTCTAGATAACCTTGGATCGGGCTTTTAAAGCCTTTACTTCTCCTTTCCCTGTATCGCCTTTGTCTTCACCTTCATTCGCTTTTGCTCTTTGCTCTCTGTTCATTGCCAGTGAGTCTAACCTAGTAAGTTCCTTCTCTTTTTCGTTTCCAATCCTCGATTGTCATCGTTTGCCCTCTCCTCTGTATAGCGTGCTCTCCTTCCCCCTTGGTTGTCCCCGGGTTGTGGTATACCTCCATCAAGTCAGACTTTAACAGTGACGATGTGGATCAAATGAAAATGACTTCTCACATTTCTGATGATCACTAAATCGCAATCCCTTTCCCTAATGGACATCCCCATACACCTCCTGATGGTTTCCTCCCTTTTTTTAAGGACCAATTATATGTTGGTCTCCACTTTCTTATCCATCCCTTTTTTTTCTAAAGTTTGTAGGTATTTTCACACCCCGTTATCGTAGTTGGTACTTAATTCTTTTAGGTTACTGTACGGGGTCATGGTACTATTCCGTTTATATGGGATTCCTATCCTACCTCATATTTTCCATTATTTTTATTATCTCAAATTATCTGAGCCGGACACCTTCCTCTTTCATTCTTGAGTGAGTGTCGTTTATCTTGAAAAGATGCCCAAGTCCAATAAGGGTTGAGAGTCCCATTACTTCTACATCCGACTTCCTGATTAGCTCGCTTTTCTGATCGGCTGGCAAATGGATCTACCGAACTCCTTCAGGCTGGGAAAATAATGCTGGGAGCTGACCTACCACCAAGTAGCAACGCAGCTAGCTAGTCTGAAATACCACATATACAAGCTACTACTAGAGGGCATCTTGTATATGTTCGGGCTGAGTCCCATTCGAATTCGGCTGGCCAACTCTTTTGGTAAGCCCTTTTTACTTATGTTGTTTTTGAATTTGATTGATTTCTTTTTTTTTACAACCCAAGTCATGTATAGGGTGTTGCTCAGTGGCTCTAGCAAACTAGCTAATGTGGAAGTCAATGCCAAAGGGGCGACCGAGCTGGAGAGCCATGAGATCTTACCGGTCGAACCTTATGAAGAACACAACAACGAAGCAGAGGTGAGCCGGGCGGCAGCCAGTGATGCCACAGCTAACACTAGCGAGCTGTTTCTCGAGCACCCTTCTATGGCGCCCATAGTAGTTCCTTCGAAATCTGCCACCTTTGGCGAGCCGCTAATCCAATGACAACGCCGCAGAAGGCTCTGACCAGAGGCTTCTTCCTACTCGGAGACCTTTGTTCCGCAAACTTGTGTGGCTATGTCAGCTTCAAGATCCCATTAGAGTGGGGTGAGAGTTCTTCATCCATAGTCCCGGAGAGGGTGATCGATCTGCTAACTCCTCCATCCTCCGATCAGACACTGTCCCTGTCAATGCTACAGGCCAGCACCATCCCTACTCAACCAGTATCTTTCTTACTGCTTCCACCAATCGACTGAGTAGCTCGTACATCTATTATTCATTCAACCCCATTGTCCCAGTCCAAGAGCAAGTCAACTTCAGAGCCCACTGATTCAAGTAGCCGTAGGCATATCATGACCATTATCAAATTTCCCACTAATGACTGGCACCATCCGAACTTCGTCGAGCCATAAGATCAGAATGCAGGGTCCCTTGGTCCAGACCTAGGCGGATGCTATGTCCAAGGTGGTTATAATTCCACTCGGTGAGCTCACTAACAACTTCAGCTAGAAATTTACTAGGATAAGCTCCTCCCGAATTTCATGTTTTTTTCCTTGATTAGACTTGATTAACCCTTGCTCTTTCCACAGTTTTGGGTGGAAGACCTGGCTCTATGCCAGAGACTGGCCCACCTGAAACACTAAAATAAACAACTGCAAGCTCCGGTCGGGGAAACATGGGCCTCGAAGCTCTGGTCGAGCAATTAATTGCTGAAGTTATTCAACTAAAGGACAACTTGCAGAGAACTTTTGAGCAGCCGTTGAACTCCAAGAGGGCTTTGTCCATGGAGAAGGACAGAAACCACGATGAAGCTGTTAAGTTGGAAAAGCTTAGGAAGCAAGCCTATAATTTTGAGGTGAAGATCAGCTCAGCGAATGCTTAAAAACTTAAGGCCATCAAGGATCTCGGCATAAAAAACAAGGAGGCTCAGGCCTTGATAAAGAAGCTGGAGGAGGCCGAAGCCACCTTGGCCGCAGAGCAAGTTGGTCGTACGGCCGAGTAGGCAAGCCATGAACTTCAGCTAGGCAGTCACAAAAGAATAATCAATGAGAAAGACACCGAGCTGCAATCATTAAAGGCTGAACTTGCTAAGATTAAGTAGGAGGAGCCTGGTCGGTTAGAAACTATAGGGTGGAGTATCTTCGCTTGAAAGATTTCAACCAGATGTTGACCGATCAGACTCTCTGGTTGTTCGGCTATGGCATTAATAGGACCCTTCAACAACTAACAGAGAGCGACTATCTTTCAGCAGAGGTCTCAACCTTGTTCATCAAGAGGGAGAAGATAGTGGAAACGCTCCCAAACGATGTAGTTATCGATATGGCATAGTTTTCTTTTTAAGTTTGTCGACAACTACTTGTCCCAACTAAGTACTCCTTGTAAAAACTTTCTAAGTTTAATTTGATGCACGTCCGTTCTATGTTTTAAAGTTCTCATTTTGTGGATGCTCTAACTTTTACCTTTCATCTTCGAGACTTAGCTACTTTGATTTACTTAGCGTGAGAGTAAACCTACTAATAACTCGGTCGTTCGGCTCGAGAGTTTGCGAGTGTGAGAGCATACTCACTTCTAACTTGGCTAATTGACTCGAGAGTTTGGAACACTTGGTGTGAGAGCTTTGCTAGTTTATAACTCAGCCGAATGACATGAGAGTCCGAGAGTGTGAGAACATGTTCATTTATAACTCGGTCGATTAGCTCGAGAGTCTAGGACACTTGGCTTGAAGGCTTTGCTCGCTTATAACTAGGTCGAATGATGAGAGAGTCTAGGAGTGTGAAAGCATGCTCACTTATAACTCGACCGATCAGCTCGAGAGTCTGGGACACTTGGCGCGAGGGCTTTGCTTATTTATAACTCAGTCGAACAGCGCGAGAGTCTAGAAGAGTGAGAGCATGCTCACTTATAACTCGGTCAATCGGCTTGAGAGTCTAGGACACTTGGAACGAGGGCTTTGCTCGTTGGTATCGGCCATTTTCATGTCACGTGGCACATCAAATTAATTAAAATTGAAACTCATTAAAATTAATACAAGCGTTGTAGCAACGAGTCCCAAGTCGTATTTTTCTTTCCAAGGGTAACTAATAAATGTGTGAGTACTCTAGAATTGATTCACATAGCAAATTGAATTCTTCTTCAATTGAAACTAAAATCAAATAAGGTTTACTCTTCTCTACATATCACTCTCTTCTTTACTTGATCACCTTTCTTCCAACCAAATGAACATCACTTAAGTGAGGATTTTTATGCATCATTGGATCAAATGGTTCAATTCCTATCTTCACAATCCACAATTTCATAACAAGCTACACAATCAAATCTCAAGTTAAGTTTTCTACAATTAAACTCATTCACAGAAATAGATAAACTCATAAACTCCTTAAACAAAGGTAACAATCAAAACTAGAGTTGATCCATCTTCATTTAAGCAAGATCACAAGTTCAAGAACCAAAATCAGAGCTAAGAATTACTAACTACATTACAAGAGCCTACAACTATCAGCATTAGTAGCAGAATAAACCTAACAGCACTAAGGTCAATATCAATATCAGTATCAGGTCAATAATCTGGGTTTGAAAGCAAGAATTCGGAATCAAAAACATAAAATCTCAACAGAAATTGAAATTGCAAAGGGTAAGTATCAGATCTGAAGATCTGAGCAAAGTTTGAACACAATCAAAGACAAGATAAAGAAAAAAACAAAACCTAAACATTCCACAAACCAAATTGGAACAAATCTTCTCCACTCTGCTGTGAAACAACAGAAATGCTCTCGGAACCCCTTAAGCATTCAACAACCAAATCCCGAGCTTCCAACTATTACCAGAGAATGATCACAGCTACAGGAAACCTCCCTCTAAGCTCACATCCAGCTGGTAATCTCACAATCCGAAGAAACAGAGCAGAATTCTGTGAATTTGCAAACCGGATCTATCGGCCAAATCGACCCAGATTTGTTGCGGTATGGGAATCGGAATAGGATCAGAAGCATCTGAGAAACCTCTCTTCAAGCTCTGGTGGAAGCGAATAACGCCGATGTGGAAACCTCCATCGATCGGGTATGCGGCGATGAAGAATCCAAATCACAATCGGGAAACCTCCCTCAAGCTCTCTGATCACCGGAAGATGAGCTCCGGCAGCTGGAAGTCGTCGTCGGTGAAGAAGAAGAAGAAACCGAATCTGATTTGAGGAATGGGAACTCGGCGCCGCGAGGAAGAAGACGGAGCACTGTAGAAGAAATCGCGAGGAAACACCGAGCCCAGGTGCACTGTAGCTTCTCACGAAGCTTTTAAACCTCCTCAAAACTGATCAGACGGTCCAGAACAATCCGGGTCTTGATCAACGGCTGGATGAGGTCAGATCTGGATCAAAACTTCTGGATATTCATCAATGGACGAGATCTGCTCCTCATTAGGTCGGATAGACCAAATTCTCAACTGATGGCTCAGATCTCTCTGATCTTCAACGAACGGTCCATAATGTTCCAAGGTTTGATCGCCTCGTTTAGCCCTTGATTTGAGCCCAAGTGTGGTACAATCTGATCGGGTCCATGACCCTTTTGATGCCTACAAAATAAGAATCAAATATTAGCATCAAATACCATGAAAATTAGCTAATTTACAATTATGTCCAAAATCAAATGTAATTACAAAATGTAATGTATATATGAGTTTAAGCTATGAATAGACCATCAAAAATATGCATTATGAATCAAAATAATATAGCTAAATCATGGTTATCAAATCCCCCACACTTAGTCTTGGACGTCCCGTTCAAGTAAAGAAAACCTAAAATCATCTCCACATAAATTTCCTAGCAATACCTAGAAAATGGTAAAAAGAATTTAACTAAGGTCATCTAAAGATTACCAACAATCATGAATACAATTCAAACAATAATCAGTAGGTATGGTGGTTTCAATCCAATCGAGAAATTAAGCAAATTGCAAGCTCACAAGGAATTTACATATTCTAGCCCTCACACTCAAAATATGTATTAGTGGAGCTCACTCAATATCACTCACAACATTTCACTACCATAAGCTTGCTTATTTTCTACTTCTCCACCACTATAAAACATAGCATACATGAATCAAAAGGAATTTATCATGAAGAATTGAAATGGAAGCAAAAAGAACAATGAAAATGAATGAAATGGCAAAAGAAAAGAATTCAATGAAAAATTTAGAAGATAAGAGTATTGGAGGAATATACTTGATGAGTTGACCAATTTGATGTATAAAAAAAATGAATACCATTTGTTATTACCACTTCAAAGTATTAAGCTAACCTCTCCTTCAATTTGATGGCAAATAAAGAATCTTGATACTCTATCTCCAACTTTGATACTCTCTTGAATGTGCCATTTTTTTCTCTTCTCTTCTTCACTATTTTTGCACTTAAATTCCAGCATTTTGAAACTCAAATAATCTCAAATTAGCTAATGGAAAATAGCTCCCTCCCCCACACTTAAAACAATGTCCGTCTCGGACAAAATTAACACAACATGTTATCCAATGTCTTAATACTCCTCTACCTGTGTTCATTCTGTTCTGCAGAATTTTTTTTTCTGTTCTGTCTTTGAAATATTACTCAGCAGCAACAACTATCAGCTATCTGAAATTCCAGCCCTAGCAAGTTCAGCAAAAGAGTTTAATCATTCTAACTCTTCCCAGTGCTCAGATATGTCATTCATAATCTGAATTTCAGAATTTCAAAATCAATGAATCTTCACTTCTGAATATTGATATTTATCCAATTCCAATTTCAGAATTTGTTAGACCTTCGATTCCATGATTGTAGACAATGCCAAATTCAGTGTATCAAATTTTAATGTGTTATCTAAGATTTCATTTTAAAGATTCGGCAGCAATGAATTAACAGAAGGTGCATAACATAAGATCATCTTATAAATCTTCCACTCATCTCAATAACATATCTGTTAAGACCAAAATTTCAGATTCCCAATAATATAAATTCTTAGCAAGCTGCTGCAATTCCAGTTCTTAAAATATCAGACTTGAGTTTCAGAAATTGTAAACTTGAATTCACCATGATGTCAAACATATAAGCTTCAGCCCTTCCATTAACCACCAAATGCAGCTTTGATCACAAACATTTAGCATCAGAAACTGAATTTAGGTGCTTACAGTTTAGTTGCAGATTAGAAAATTTACAAAAGTGTGAGAGGATACTGCTATAAGGTCTTCTTGAATTCTGCACTGCTGAGGTTTCTATAGTTACAAAGTTCTCACAATTGGTTGCTATCATCACTTATATTTGGCACTCAACTAACATTCCAAGATCAGTATCCTCTGCAATTCTTCACATGAATATCAGATTTCAAAACTTGCAGAAGTTTACAGATGTTCTGATTTCTGTTACTTCAGCAATACTTCCTTTTGTTTTCATTATTCCATTTCAGATCTGACATTCCATTTCCTTGTATTAAGTATCATTTCACACTTGAAATCCATCTCTGCCTTCTTTTGTTCTTTTTCGACACCCAAAATCAGCCTTCAATTCCCTGCAGAATTCTGCACTTCATAAATTCTGCACTTCAATTCTGTCATTACAGCAATTCTCCTTTCCAATGGTTGTGAATTCCACTTGTTCTTCTTCATCTCTGAAATTCTGATACTCACTATTTCTGCATTATTTGTTTACAAATGGAGTTTCTGAATTTTGATATCCAGATTTAACAACAACATTTAGAACTTAAATTCAGCAACTCCTCAATTTCTGCACTTGAGTAGCAGTTTCAGAAATTTGATACTCTTCATTGAGGGAATTTTGCATGAAACATGGAAAATTAAGTTAGAATTCAGCTCTAACTGCTTCATTCAGCTTTGGAAAGATTTGCATCTCCTTGTATCATTTGAACATCTCTCTCATTCTTGATGTTTTTAACAGCACTGCACAAGTCTGAATTCCAATTTCAGAATTGGAAATCCACTGTAAATTAAGCTTAATTCATCACAATTTCAGTTGTTGATGTGAAAATTCTGTTTTCTGCATTTCAGTAGTTTTTGTATCTTCCTTCTGACTCTCAGCAACAAGAATTGATGTAGCTTCCTAGATTCAAGTTCAGAAATTAATAGTTAAGGTAGTTAAGTTTGCATCATGGAGATTCCAATTTCACAAAGAGTTGCCTTTAGAACAGAATCCATATAAAGTTGAATTTCAATTCCTTCAAATCTGATATTGACTCTGATAATTGATTTCCTCTTCAGGGCTGCTTCTTCATCCAACATCTTCGTTTCAGAAATCTGTATTTCTAGGAATTTCTGCTCGAATCATGAATATTTGTAGATTTCTGCAGAATTTAGCAAAGCAACTACTCTCTTGCTTCAACTCTCCTATCTCAGTTGAGGATTACTACAAAAAGCTGTAGCAATGCTCTTAATCAGCCACTCCAAATGTAAGTCAATATTTTCGCATTTCCAAACCTTCTTACCACATTTCTGAATTTTATCTCTGTTTCTTCACTGTTTGTACAGAATTGGGTAGCTTTCCTTCAATTACAAGAAATAGTCTTCCTTGATATCAATTCTGAATTACTGCGACTCAGAATTTCAGAAACTTGACACTTCTAAATCCTGTCCAGCAGGTTTGTAAACACATGACAAGCAACCAAACACCATTTGCAAGAGCTTCTTTATCTCTCTTCACTCTTTTGATAGTTATGATATCATCTTGAAGTGTTTCATGAGTAGAATGATACATTTGCATCCATAAAGATCATATAAGAAACTCCATCACAGAAACCTGCACAGATCATGTTTCCAGTGACTGTCTTCCATATTCTTCATCTTCACTATTTTTGTATCAAGTACTAACCCTTTCTTCCTTATTCCCAGATTAAATGATGTCATTTCCAAGTGCTTTACTAGTGAAATGATACCCACCAATTGAATTCCGAATTCTAATCTTCAGTAGCTACAAATGCCCACTGTTCCGGCACCTTTGTATCTAGATAGAATTTCAGCATTCATATCACTTATCTCACTTGTGCCATGAAAGGTAGTATACCATTTGTTTCTAGCTTGTTCTTCAATTTCAATTAAGCTTTCCTCATTTGGCTATAGCATTCCAATTATTGATACAAATCTGATACAACTTGCACCTCAATTTTCAGCTTTGCACTTCAATTCTGCACATAAATCATGCATATTTCCATTCTGCCGATTTCCAGAATTCCAAGCTGTTCACAGTTCAAAATTTCACTTCCTCCTCCAAACAAAAGAATTCAATCAAAACTAACACCTTCCCCACACTTAATCTCTTGTCCATTAAATCAATCAAACTCATCAAGAATTCAAACAAAACTCCCAATGAAATAGAGCAACCAAAGGTAATAAAAGGATAAAATGCAAGAGGGAAATGTTTAAAGAAAATAATAAGGAAAGGAATTAGAAAGTATGAATGGGAACAAAATTGACTAAACCCTCAATTTCCATGCACACATATGCTATTATGACTTTGAAAAGAAATTAAGCAAATTCTAGAGTTCAATTGTTGTAAGTGCATGCCACACAAAAGAAAATATACTAGTGTATAGGCTTAAAGTGGTCCTCTCTAGGTAATATTCATGCAATCATGCCTAATTGATCAATATAGAATCCACCACCAAATTAACCAATATCATGTGAGAAAAGCATCCAATCATGTCACATGACCTAAAATTGTTGATCAAATTTAAGAGACTTTTACCATCTTAAAAGTATTACTTAGAAAATTCCCATGAAGACTTTTATTCAAATTGAAAATGCTATGTACTAACAAAATGCAAAGTATGAAAGTAAAATGCAAAGTATGGAACTAAAGAACGTATAAAGAATTTATTAGAGAAAAAACTAAACACAAAGCATGAATTTAAAAATGCAAAAGAAAGCTAAATTAGAACCAACTCCCCTTTAATTCTGGCGGTCGAAGAAGATTGAGAAGAATAATCCATGCCGGAAGTGGAGTAACTTTGTTTGCGATTAACTTCTTTTTATTGACCATTTTTCCATTACAAATTCTCTCTGGAGGTCTAAGGCGGTTCAGTGTAAGCATCCACTCCGGAAGCTTATGTTCTCCTACAACATCAATCAAAGAAAACGTCTCCCACACGCATGTAGGATAAAAAGAAAATAGGAGAATATTAGTGTGGGTAAAATATGTATTAAGAAATGAATCACATCTAATAAAGTCAACAATTGGTACCTCTATTGAATTTTCTGATAAATCACAAGAAAAACTCACCTTTTCATGTTGAAAGGTACCTGGAGTGGTGATTGTTACCTCCTTTTCATCATTATATGGCTCAAGCTCTTGTTCTTGTGAATGTTCATCCTCATGTAGTGATTCTTGGGTGCTTGGCTCCATAGCACAAGTCCCTACACTTACATCTTCAACTTCATCACATCCAGGTGATTCTTGAGATAATGCTTCCAGTAAGCATTCCCCTACACTTAAATAATCTTCAACAACATATTCAGAACCTGATTCACTAACAACATCTTCAACAACAAAATCATTAGGATCAGAAATTTGCATAATTACATAATCATCACAAAAAATATTAGAAAATTCGTGTGAAGTAATGGAAGTAGGGTCAGGCCTGACAGAATCGCTACTTTCCATCTCTCCACTGGAGTTTTGTGCTTGCGGCTGATTAATAGATGATGTAATTTGATCTAATTGAATCTGTATGTTCTGCATCCTTGAAAATTGTTGCTCTTGATGTTCGATCATTTGTTGCATCATCTCCCTGAGTTTCCATGTTGTCTCATCCATCTGAGGATTGTTTTGTTGAAAAGAATATGGTTCAAATGATGTTGAAACTTCTTGAAATCCATATGAACTCTGGTAGGTTGGATATGACTCAATAAATGGTCCTTGTGCATTTTCATACCTGAAACATGAATCATCCACCCAATTAGAATTAAAACCATTTGAAAATGACCCATACCTATTTTGTTGATCCATGTTTGGGTAAATTTGATACTCAGGTTGAAAACACTGATAACTCTCCATTCCACCTCCAAAATTCTGAAAATATGGATCCATGATAAAGAAATCTCCTGTTCTCACACTACAACACTAGAACAAATTGTTAGAAGACTCAAATGCATAAAGTTTCAATCACATAAAAACATGAACAGTAAAAGCATTCAAAAAAAATTCAAGAATAATCCAACATGAAAATACAAAAAGAATAAGCAATCAAATCAATCAACATGCTAACAAGATAAACCAATCAATGCATCAATCTAAAATTAAACACACATTGCTAGTGTTCCCCGGCAACGACGCCAAAATTTGGTATCGGCCATTTTCATGTCACGTGGCACATCAAATTAATTAAAATTGAAACTCATTAAAATTAATACAAGCGTTGTAGCAACGAGTCCCAAGTCGTATTTTTCTTTCCAAGGGTAACTAATAAATGTGTGAGTACTCTAGAATTGATTCACATAGCAAATTGAATTCTTCTTCAATTGAAACTAAAATCAAATAAGGTTTACTCTTCTCTACATATCACTCTCTTCTTTACTTGATCACCTTTCTTCCAACCAAATGAACATCACGTAAGTGAGGATTTTTATGCATCATTGGATCAAATGGTTCAATTCCTATCTTCACAATCCACAATTTCATAACAAGGTACACAATCAAATCTCAAGTTAAGTTTTCTACAATTAAACTCATTCACAGAAATAGATGAACTCATAAACTCCTTAAACAGAGGTAACAATCAAAACTAGAGTTGATCCATCTTCATTTAAGCAAGATCACAAGTTCAAGAACTAAAATCAGAGCTAAGAATTACTAACTACATTACAAGAGCCTACAACTATCAGCATTAGTAGCAGAATAAACCTAACAGCACTAAGGTCAATATCAATATCAGTATCAGGTCAATAATCTGGGTTTGAAAGCAAGAATTCGGAATCAAAAACATAAAATCTCAACAGAATTTGAAATTGCAAAGGGTAAGTATCAGATCTGAAGATCTGAGCAAAGTTTGAACACAATCAAAGACAAGATAAAGAAAAAAAAACAAAACCTAAACATTCCACAAACCAAATTGGAACAAATCTTCTCCACTCTGCTGTGAAACAACAGAAATGCTCTCGGAACCCCTTAAGCATTCAACAACCAAATCCCGAGCTTCCAACTATTACCAGAGAATGATCACAGCTACAGGAAACCTCCCTCTAAGCTCACATCCAGCTGGTAATCTCACAATCCGAAGAAACAGAGAAGAATTCTGTGAGTTTGCAAACCGGATCTATCGGCCAAATCGACCCAGATTTGCTGCGGTATGGGAATCGGAATAGGATCAGAAGCATTTGAGAAACCTCTCTTCAAGCTCTGGTGGAAGCGAATAACGCCGATATGGAAACCTCCATCGATCGGGTATGCGGCGATGAAGAATCCAAATCACAATCGGGAAACCTCCCTCAAGCTCTCTGATCACCGGAAGATGAGCGCCGGCAGCTGGAAGTCGTCGTCGGTGAAGAAGAAGAAGAAACCGAATCTGATTTGAGGAATGGGAACTCGGCGCCGCGAGGAAGAAGACGGAGCACTGTAGAAGAAATCGCGAGGAAACGCCGATCCCAGGTGCACTGTAGCTTCTCACGAAGCTTTTAAACCTCCTCAAAATTGATCGGACGGTCCAGAACAATCCGGGTCTTGATCAACGGCTGGATGAGGTCAGATCTGGATCAAAACTTCTGGATATTCATCAATGGACGAGATCTGCTCCTCATTAGGTCGGATAGACCAAATTCTCAACGGATGGCTCAGATCTCTCTAATCTTCAACGAACGGTCCATAATGTTCCAAGGTTTGATCGCCTCGTTTAGCCCTTGATTTGAGCCCAAGTGTGGTACAATCTGATCGGGTCCATGAACCTTTTGATGCCTACAAAATAAGAATCAAATATTAGCATCAAATACCATGAAAATTAGCTAATTTACAATTATGTCCAAAATCAAATGTAATTACAAAATGTAATGTATATATGAGTTTAAGCTATGAATAGACCATCAAAAATATGCATTATGAATCAAAATAATATAGCTAAATCATGGTTATCACTCGCTTATAACTTGGTCGAACGGCACGAGAGTCAGGGAGCGTGAGAGTATGCTCACTTATAACTCGGCCGATTGGCTTGAGAGTCTAGGACACTTGGCACCAGGGTTTTACTCGCTTATAACTTGGTTGAACAGCATGAGAGTTTGGAAGCATGAGAGCATGCTCACTTATAACTCGATCAATCAACTCAAGAGTCTGGGACACTTGGATGAGAGGGGTTTGCTCGCTTATAACTCGGTTGAACAATGTGAGAGTCTGGGAACGTGAGAGCATGCTCACTTATAACTCGGCCAATCGGCTTGAAAGTCTGGGACACTTGGCGCGAGGACTTTACTCACTTATAACTCAGCCGAACGGTGTGAGAGTCTGGTAGCGTGAGAGCATACTCACTTATAACTTGGCCGATCGGCTCGAAAGTCTGGGACACTTTGCGTGAGGGCTTTGCTCGCTTATAACACGGCCGAATGGTGCAAGAGTCTGGGACCATGAGAGCATGATCACTTATAACTTGGCCAATCGGTTCAAGAGTCTAGGACACTTGGCACGAGAGATTTGATCACTTATTATTTGGTCGAACGGTGCGAGAGTCTGGAAGCGTGAGAGCATACTCACTTATAACTCGGTCGATCAGCTCAAGAGTCTGGGACACTTGGGCATGAGAGCTTTACTCGCTTATAACTCGGTTGAACGATCCAAGAGTCTGGGAGCGTGAAATTATGCTCACTTATAACTCGGTCGATCGGCTCGAGAGTTTGGGACACTTGGCGTGAGGGTTGTGGTCACTTATAACTCGGTCGAACGGCACAAGAGTATGGAAGTGTGAGAGCATGCTCACTTATAACCCAGTTGTTCAGCTCAAGAGTCTAGGACACTTGGCGTGAGGGATTTTCTCACTTATAACTCATCCAAATAGTGTGAGAGTCTGAAAGCATGAGAGTATGTTCACTTATACCTCAGCCGATCGGCTCGAGAGTCTAGGACACTTGGCACAAGGGCTTTGCTCGCTTATAACTCAGTCGAATGGCACGAGAGTTTGGAAGCATGAGAGTATCCTCACTTATAACCTGGTCAATCAGCTCGAGAGTCTAGGATACTTGGCACTAAGGCTTTGCTCGCTTATAACTTGGTCGAATAGCGTGAGAGTCTGGAACAGTTAGTACGAGGGCTTTGCTCACTTATAATTCGGTCAACCAGCTGGAGAGTTTGGGACACTTAGTAATTTTTTATTTAAATCTTCCTGCATTCATAGAACAAATATTTTTACCGTTTACATAAATTCAATCGCAAGCTTACTACTCGGCACAATAGGGTTGTAGATAGTTTGCACTCCAAGGCCGATCTAGATTCCTCTCATTCTCATCTTGTAGATAGTAAGATCTTGAGCTAAACTTCTATATCACTTTATATGGTCCACACCATAGGGCCTCTGCCTTCCTAACGTCGCCGATTGATTTGATTTCATACTAAGTCACCGACCTGAAAAGATCTTGGGATAAACCTACTGTTGTAATTTCACTTCATTCTCTGCCAGTATGCCATCAGCCGAATTACTGCTTTATCTCTAATTTCATCTACTAAATCTAGCTCCATAAGATGCCGCTCAAAATTTTCTTCATCATATAACTGTCTCTGATCGGATGCAATGGCGATCTCGACTAGCACCACAACCTCTCCTCTGTACACCAAGTGGAATGGATTCATGTCGGTGGCTTCTCAAGGCATGGTGCAATAAGCCCAGAGCACGCTTGGCAGATCGTCGACCCAGCTTCCTTCGAGGTGGTCGAGTCAGGTTTTGAGTCCTCAGATGATTTAACTGTTCGTAACTTCCACCTAGCCATTACTCTACGGATAGGCCAATGAAGTGAAGTCCTACAGAATGTCATAGCTAGCACACCATTCTCTAAGCCTTCGTCCTTGAAACCTTCTTCCATTGTCAAAGACGAACGTGTGAGGAATGCCAAACCGACACATAATATTTTACCATAAGAATTTGATAACTATATGTTTGGTTATCTTAGCGAGCGATTCGGCCTCCACCCATTTAGAGAAGTAGTTCACGACTATGAGGAGAAATTTTCTCAGACCAGTCACCATGGGGAAAGGTTCAACAATATCCATGCTCTACTGGTCGAACGGGCAAGAGACAATGGATGTCTTCAGCTCTTCCGTAAGTCGATAGGGTATATTTTGATATTTCTAACATGACAAATAGGTGGATACCGGCCGACATATGCCTGCAGGGTGGGCCAAAAATAACTGGCTAATAAAATTTTCTGGGCCAGCGAACGGTTGGTGGCTTCTGCAAGAACCTTGGTGCACTTCTTGTAGAATATATTGAATATTCTCTAATCTGATGCATTTGAGAAATGACCTTGAGAAAGTTCTCTTATATAAGTGATCCCCTATTAATGTGAATTGCCCAACCCTATTTTTTATCAACCGAGCTTGTTCCCGGTCGGTCAGCATATCGCCCGATTAGAGGAACTTAATCAAAGGTGTTCTCCAATCACTTTGTACTTCTACTTCAGCTGATCTTTCAATATATGCCACCAATAGTACTTGCTCAATCGACTTACCTATTGTTAACGGGCTCAACGAACTAGCTAGCTTGGCCAGCTTGTCTGCGTACTGATTGTTCGTACGGGGGATCTTTTGCACGGTTACCTCTTCGAATCCTACCTTTAACTTTTTGAAAGCCTCGGCATATAATTTCAATCTGACATTATTATTTCGAAGGTACCTGAAAGTTACTGGGTTGCCAAATGGGAATCTGAGTAGATAAGAACCCATGTGGCTCCCACATGCTTAGCTGCTTGTAGACCGACAATGAAAACCTCACATTTCACCTTATTTTTTGTTGCCTGAGAATCTAGCCGGATGGACAGTTGCATTCTATCTTTGCACAGCGATATTAAGAGTATGCCCACTCCACTGTCCTGCCGAGTGGAAGATCCATCCACATAGACTCTCCATATTTCCTTTGGCTTGGGGTTCTGTATTTCTGTTATAAAATCGGCTAAGGTTTGTGCTTTAATGGCTAATCTAAACTGGTACTATATATCAAACTCTCTTAATTTCATTGTCCACTTGATTAGCCGTCCGGTTGCCTCGGGGTTGAGGAGAACTCGACCTAGCGTACTATTAGTTAACACGATTATGGGATAAGAGAAGAAATAGGGACGTAACCTCTGAGCGGCCAAGACTAGCACGTAGTCCAATTTCTCGAGACAGGTGTAGCGATATTCAACATCTTTTAATAAATAGCTCAGGAAATACACTGGCTGCTATTCATGGTTGACCTGTTGCACTATTGTCGACACAATGGCCTGCTCTATGAAAAAAAGTAGACTAAGTGCGGTTCGCCGGTGGTGGGCTTTGCAATTACAAGTAAAGAAGATAATTAAACTTTGAGCTATTCCAGTGTTTTATCACATTCAGCGTCCCATTAGAATTTGATAGCTCAGCGCAGAATCTTGAAAAATGGCATTCTCCAATCGGATGATTTCAAGATGAATCTTGACAAGGCTGTAATTCGTCCGGTCAAACGCTGAGCTTCATTTAGATTGTGTGGAGGGGGCATATCTTGGAATGTCTTTACTTTGCTCGTATTTGTTTTGTACCTCCACTCGATCATGATGTAACCGAGGAAGTGTCCGCTCTTGGCCCCGAATAAGCATTTATAAGGGTTCAGCTTAACTTCATATTTCCTTAAGGTTTAACACGTCTCCTTGATATCTGCACAAATATCAGCAGTCCGAAAGGATTTTATTAATATGTCATAAATATATACCTCCATATTTTGGCTGATTTACCTTCAGAACACCTTGTTCATGAGTCTCTGATATGTCACCCCGGCATTCTTTAGCCTGAATGACATGAAGTTACAACAGTAAGTTTTGTCGGCCGTGATGAAGCTGACTTTCTCTTGGTCCTCCTTGGTAAGCGAGACTTGATGGTATCCTTGATATGCATCTAGCATGCATATTAACTCACAACCAGCAGTAGAGTCCACCATCTGATTGATGCGCGACAAGGGGTAGCAGTCTTTCGAGCATGTCTTGTTTAGGTCTCTGAAATCGATGTAGACTCGCCACTTGCTCCCTGACTTGGATACTAATACGATGTTGGCAAGCTAGCTCAGGAATTGTACTTCCCAGATATGTTCAGCTTCGAGTAGCTTTTCCACATTGGCTCAAATGATTTGATTTTATTCTACCCCAAAGTCTCTTTTTTTCTATTTGATCGACCGAGGCTCAGTGGACAAGTAACTCATGTTGCATTATTGCTGGCGAGATCCCAGAGAGCTCACGGGTCATCCATGTAAACACATCGTAATTATGCTTCAAGCAACTCTCCAGATCAGACTTCTTCTCAAGGCTCAGGTCGGCTGCTATGAACGTGGTGGCGTCCAGTTAGTTGGGATGAGTTTATATTTCTTCTTTTTCTTCATAGACCAGAGTTGGGGAGCCTCTCAAATTATGTTAACCTCAAGTCGTTGGGCCTTCCAAGCAGCTTGGGACTCAACTCTTACCAACTCCACATAGCATTTGCGTGCTACCAGATGATCATCCTTGACTTCGCAGATAGAGTCGTCAATAGGAAACTTGATCTTCTGACAAAATGTGGAGACGACGGCATAGAATTTGTTCAGCGCTGGCTAGCCAAGAATTACATTATATGCGGAAGACACATCCACGACAATGAAGTTCGTCCGTCGAGTTCTCATGAGAGGTTCCTCCCTTAGAGAAATGGCTAACCAAACCTGGTCATTCATGGGCTAGAGTTCACTCCAGTCTATCTGAAGTTGATTGAATGTCTTCTTGAATATAATATTGATTAAGCTGCCTGTGTCAACAAAGGTCCGGTGAATGTTGTAGTTGCCCATCACAACCTTGATAATTAGGGTGTCATCATAAGGGACCTCCACTCCCTCCAAGTTTCGAGGACCAAAACTGATTTCTAGTCCTTGTGCTTTTTCTTCGCTGCACCTGACTGCATGGATCTTTAACCGCTGGGCATGTGACTCCCGAGCTTGATTGGAATCACCGTCGGTCAGACCTCCTGCTATTATGCCGATGTCACCCCGGGCGACGTTGCCACAATTTTCTTACTCTCGTGTTGACGGGCGTGGCCACTTGGCTGATACTCGAGTAGGCCTCTGATTATCTCTTTGCTAGAGTTGGGGTCAGTGCTGCTCAGTTGGCGCATGGCCTTAATCATGTTGTCTGCCCGATCAATGGTAATGGTGGTGATCGGGGGTGAGGGTGATCGACGATGGATTCCTTCGGGAGTCGGTTAGTGTGGCTTTGGGTTGAGATGGTAACAATCCTTCATATTATGACTTGTCGAGCGGTGATAAGAGCAAAATAGCAAGGCCCACTATCAGGGCTCGGTGAATTTTGCTCGCTCAGCCTCCACTTGATGGACTGCATGGGCTTGAGGCTCCTGGTGTTGTTGTGTTGCGCCCGTTTGAGGTCCTTTTGGCGATGGATGGATGTGGGTCGTTCAATGTTCTGGGATAGTCGTTGGCTCTAGGATCACTTTTTTTTTCCAAGCTGACTAGGTCTCTTCGATGTTGATATATTTCGTAGCCCGTTCGAGCAGATAGTCGAAGTCTCTTGGAGGTTTCCTGATAAGTGAGCGAAAGAAATCGTTATCTGTAAGTCCTTGGGAAAAGGCACTTATCAAGATTTTTTGGATGGCTGATGTGACGTTCATAGCCACTTGATTGAATTTCTTAATGTAGGCTCGTAATGCTTCCTTGAGCCCTTGTTTGATCGCAAATAGGTTCACATTCATCTTTTGATAATGGCGATTACTAGCAAAATGTTGAAGAAAAGTCGCTCGAAAGTCCTTAAAGCTGCAGATGGAGTCGATCGGCAAGTGTTTGAACTACCTCTGAGTTAATCCAAAAAGTGTGGTGAGGATCACTTGACACTTGACTCCGTCAGTGTATTGGTGGAGCGTGACTATGTTGTCAAATTTGAGTAGGTGGTCTTCGGGATCAGTCAACCCTGTATACTCTCTGATCGTCAGAGGTTTAAAATTAGGTGGAAACTACTTGTCGAGGATTTCTTAAGAGAATTGCCTATTGATCCGCTCGGGATAATCATCGAGTCGGGGTGCTTTGCCTTTTCGTATGTCCCAGACTGGTACGTTCTCGGAAGATGATCCTTGCGTCATTTCGGCTCGGCCGTGCTCTTTTGAGGGTGTGCAAAATAACGCCCTATGGTACGAGATTGGCGCTTCGGTGCTTACTAGAAGGCGCCAGTCGACTGGTGGTTTGGCTTGCAGCTAGCAGGGTCTTCCGCTCGGGTTCTTTAGTCCACTCGTTGACCTGACGCCGATACAGCTAGGTCGTTCGACACTCGGTAGTTGGTTGTTATCTCCTGTTGCTGCTGCACCATCTTTGTAGCTAGGACATTTGTTAGTATCTTTAACTCTTCTTGGTTAACGTCACAGTAGTGAGTCATCTAGCGTCCTCCATCTTCATGTATCAGATATAGGTGAAGTTCTCACAGATGGCACCAAATATGATCCCGTCCGAAAGCTGAGAAGATGACTAGCTGGGAACGTGACTCTGGTGTTCACTAGAAGAAGACTCCACACTGTCCTTCAAAAACCATAAGTGTTAGTGCTGGGTCAGGGAAAGGGTCCCTGGCGTTGGTCCTCCAACGCTCAAGTCAGTCTTTGGTTCGGGAGGAGAGAATAGTAATAGTGAACAATAGTAGAGAGCGAGTAGAATAATGGAGCATCGCCTACCTTCGCCTATAGATGGATATCTCATTTTATAGTATTATTGTAGCGTTTGTGCATGCATCCCAGAGCATATGCATGTTTTCCAAAGCTTTAAAAAAAAAAGACAAGTCGAAAAGTGTCTCTGACACATTTCTCGAAGCGAATACGTAAATCCCTGTGATGTGATAGGCTAGAAGGTTCTAAAGTACTATTTACCTGTTGGACATTCTCTGTTGTCAGCGGTACAAAATTTCAAAAGAGTACGATAAGATGTATATGTTGGAACCCCAAGGTTGTTTTGGTGTGATCAACAAGTTAAGTTAGGTCCTGCGTTGTTTCTAACCTTGTGTCTAAGTGTGCAGGAGCTTAGAAGCACAGGTACTCGAGCGGAAGACGCAGCTAGCGAGAAGGACGGAACGCTGTGCGTCCGAGGGACGAGGTGCTGCGGAAGAGTACACCGGCGGACGAGAAGGAAGTGCGCGCGGTGGTTCCGAGGTACGAAAGCCGGAGCGGAAGATTGCTTGGGGAGCAAGAGACGCAGCTAGCGCGAAGGTCGGCACGGGGTGCGACCGAGGGACGAAGTCTGCGGATGAGTACGCTGGTGGACGAGAAGGGACACGCGGTAATTCCGAGGGACGAGAAGCCGGAGGGAAGCACGCTCGAGAAGACCGGAAGATGGGTTCGGGTGAGCCCTATTCCGGATGTCAGAGATCACCCAAGCAAGCGGAGCCGGAGCAGAAAGACCCGGACCAGAGGCGAGCTGAACCAGAGAAGAGAGCACGGACCAAAAGTCAACTGGGTTGACTTTTGGCTCCGGGGCGCCTGGAACTATCCGGGGCGCCCGGAGCTGTCCGGGGCGCCCGGAACCATCCGGGGCGCCCGGAAGGGACTTTTTCACAGGATCGAGCTTTGACTCGATCAAATTTTATCCCCCAGGGCCCCATCCAGGCGCCCCCACCAAGGCTATAAATATAGCCTTGGTCCGGAGCTTTTCAAAAATCACGATCATTCTATTTCCAAACACTTGTGTGCTTTAGTTGTAGTTAAGCTTCTGTTTTCTGTGCCTAAACGCTGTAAGAGGCTTCTCCGCCTGAAGGAGTTTTTGAGCTTAATCTTCCTTGGATTAACAACCACATCGGTTGTAACCAAGTAAACATCTGGTGCCTCATATTTACTTTTATGCTTTTATTTATCTGCTTAATTCATTTTACAAGTGTTAGCTTAATCGTTCGAGGAAGGGTTGTTTGTTTTTAATTGACAGGTTATTTACCAACCCCTCTAGCCGGCCCAACGGTCCTACAAGTGGTATCAGAGCCGAGTACGCCTCAGAAGGACTAACCGCCGTCTGACGCAACAAAAACGATATGGCCGGAGCTAGCGACTACCCACCTGCATTCGAGGGGGAGTTTTCCATCTGGAAACAAAACATGGAGGTATACCTTAACTCAGATTCTGATATTTCTTTAATAATGAAATTTGGTTATGAAGAACCAAAGAACACGAACGGAGAAGGACTCGATCTACGCCTCTGGAACGAAAAGCAACGTGAGGAGTCTATGGCAAATGGGCGGGCAAAATATTATCTTCTGAATGTAATACCAAAGGAAGATTTCAAAAAGGTCGCAGATTATGAAAGCGCAAAAGAACTTTGGGAAAAGTTCTTGCAGCTCTACGAAGAACCTTCAGAAGCTGACACCTTAATAGACACTGAGCCACCGACAGAAGAGTCCGAAATCGAGGTAAGTACTACAGCAGCCGAAGTACATCCCGAGATCGATGAAGGGGGAGAATCTTCGGAAGAAAGCAACTCGATAGGGGGAGAATCAATTACTGACAAGGTAAGTCAGGTATGGACTCGAACCTCTGATCAATTGAATGATTCAATCGAAGAATTGCCTGAAAATTTTTGCGAATCATCGAAAGAGTTTTTTATATTAGAAAATCAATTGTCAAACTTATCCTGCAAATTTGAAATATTATCGAAAGAGTTCTTCGAATTTCAAAATATCTTAACAAAAGAATTTTGCAAGTTGAAAACTTTGCTAAAAAACTTTTGTGAATCACAAAGAAGTTTTTCGAAAGAATTATGCAATTTAGAAATATTATCGAAAACTTTTTCTGGTCCTAAAAATTTGGAATTACAAATTACTTTCTCGAAAGAGTTTTGTAATTCAGAAAATGAGTCATCGAAAAAGTGTTTCGGATTAAGAAATCTATTATTAATAAATTCCTGCAAATTAGAATTTTTATTAAAAAATTCTTGCAAATTACAAAATATTCTTTCAAACGAATTTTGCACATTGTCGAAAGAATTTTTTATAGTGTCGAAAAATTTTATCAAGTTAGAATCTATGCTATCGAAATATTTTTGTGAACTTGAAATTCAAAAAATAATAGAAATTAACATGATACAAATTGTTGCATGTTTAATAATTTTTGCTTTAAATCTGAAAAAGTGTGACTTAAGAATTTCTGATAAATTAAAATGGAAATTTAAACCTTCTGATTAAAGCATAAAATATATAAATAAATAAATGCATAGAAAATTTTTCTTTATGTTATTAATTCTCTGAAATTTTCTTGCATAAAGCTTTCTGTTTAGAAACTTCTTAATCTTGATGTCGAATGACTTAGAAATTTGTCTTGACTTAGAAATATTTCCCTGAAAATTATTGAAATATAGTTTCAAATTTTTTTTTTAATGTCAACCCTTAGATTTCGTTTGTACCCCATTTTTATTGTGATCAAAGGGGGAGAAGGGAAAATATAAGTCTAGGGGGAGGTAGAAAAAAATTAAAAATTAAAATTTGGAATGTTTGAAATTTAATTTTTTCTATCATGTTGCATGTTATTGCAATAAACTGTTTAATTTCATATCTATTGTTGACCCTAGCTTAACTTGGGTTGATCACACCAAAAAGGGGGAGATTGTTGGAACCCCAAGGTTGTTTTGGTGTGATCAACAAGTTAAGTTAGGTCCTGCGTTGTTTCTAACCTTGTGTCTAAGTGTGCAGGAGCTTAGAAGCACGGGTGTCGAGCGGAAGACGCTAGCGAGAAGGACAAGACTGTTGCGTCCGAGGGACAGTCTTTGGAAGAGTACACCGTGACGAGAAGGAAGTGCGGTGGTTCCGAGGCAGAAGCCAGAGCGGAAGATTGCTCGGGAGCAAGAGACGCTAGCCAAGGTCGGCACGGGTGCGAGGGGCAAGTCTGCGGATGAGTCTGTTGGTGGACGAGAAGGACACGCGCGGTAATCCGAGGAGAAGCCGGAGGAAGCACGCTCGAGAAGACCGGAAGATGGGTTCGGGTGAGCCCTATTCGGATGTCGAGATCACCCAAGCAAGCGGAGCCGGAGCAGAAAGACCCGGACGAGAGGCGAGCTGAACAGAAGAGAGCACGGACCAAAAGTCAATTGGTTGACTTTTGGCTCCGGGCGCTGTTCGGGCGCCCGGAACCATCCGGGCGCCCGGAAGACTTTTTCACAAGATCGAGCTGACTCGATCCAACCGTTGGGGATAAATTTTCCAGGCGCCCGGAACCCATCCAGGCGCCCCGACCAAGGCTATAAATATAGCCTTGGTCCAGAAGCTTTTCAAAAATCACGATCATTCTATTTCCAAACACTTGTGTGCTTTAGTTGTAGTTAAGCTTCTGTTTTCTGTGCCTAAACGCTGTAAGAGGCTTCTCCGCCTGAAGGAGTTTTTGAGCTTAATCTTCCTTGGATTAACAACCACATCGGTTGTAACCAAGTAAACATCTGGTACCTCGTATTTACTTTTATGCTTTTATTTATCTGCTTAATTCATTTTACAAGTGTTAGCTTAATCGTTCGAGGAAGGGTTGTTTGTTTTTAATTGACAGGTTATTTACCAACCCCTCTAGCCGGCCCAACGGTCCTACAGTATATATGGATCCCGCTGTAGGCCGACAGGGGGCCACTCGACCGAGACGTCACCCACTCGGTCGTACTGAATGGAGCCACCGGCTTGTTCTTCACGCAACTTTACTATTGTTGAAGACGCGTATTATGTCCAATCGGCCAAGGCAGTGGACCGGATAACTTAGCATTTGACTCTTAACTTCGGCTACAAGTGTGGAGGACGACTATTCGGATGGTCTAGTCAGCCTCTCACGTTTGACTAACTCTAGAGGCCCGCTCGGCTATCCACAATTTATGGTTTCGTAGTCCATCCGACCTTGTGAATTTGACTGTTTGACTTTTCTCTCCACGTCAGCCGGTCTTCCCTAGGGATGACAATGGGTCGAGTTTAAACCTGGCTCCATATTAAATCCGGTCAAACGGGTTACGAGACGAGTCTAAACCCATTAACCGAGTTTAAAAGCGGGTTCGGGGCGGGTTATGGGTTTCAATGAACCCGCGCCGAACCCGCCTCATATATAATAATAATAATAATAATAATAATAATAATAATAATAATAATAATAATAATAATGTTTTATATTTATATTATATAATATAAAATATATAATAATAATAACTTATTGTTGTGTTGTTTGTTTTTTAATTTTAGCAGGTTGGCGAGTTCAATCCGCTATGAACCCGTCAGGTTTTGAGCGGGGTCGGGATTGGTTTGAGTTGGGATCCATTTTTTCTGGTGGGACGGGTTCTGGAATTGACCAAACCTAGCCCGAACCCTCCCATTACCATCCATAGTCTTCCCTGCTTTGACCCACTTTTGGATAAGCCCATCTTTATCACTGTATTAGGTCGGTTATCCATTGACCTGATTCAATGGGTTCAACTCGTAACCAACACATCTAGATACGGGTCGATTAAAGGTTGGACTTTAAATTAATTAGCGAACCGATAGTCCATGAATTTATTTTTTTTTGAAAAATTTATTTTAATTTGTTGTTGTTTTTTTAATTAATATAATTTATAATATTTTTGTAATATTTAAGTATAGTCAATATTAAAATTTTCAATATTTATTCTACCTTGCTACTAAAGTTAATTTTCAACCAATTTACTTGAATTCTTAGGATTATTCCACTTTCTATTAAAATTAATTTTTCAACCTATTTGCTTTAAATTCTCTAATGTGGAACTACTTTATATTTCATTAAAGTTAATTTTTCAACCTATTTATCTTTAATTTTATAATGTGAGATTATTATACCTTTAACTTATGAAATTTATTAATCTCATTTAACTCTCTTAATTACTCATTAGTCTTATTTTATCTTTTTTATTCATTCGAGATTTTATCAATAATAAATTTATTAAGAAAATTAATTCATTTAATAATAAAATTATATATATTGAAGACTATCGAACATACAAAATTAATCAAAAGATATGCATGTGATATATATGTCTCATTACATTTAAATATAATAATATTAATTTAAATAAAAAAATTATTTGCATTAGACAAAATAAAGATGATTCAAGATTTAGTATAATATTTTCCTGATCTATGACTCCCAACGTTTTGAAAACTCAAACATGATAGACGAAAATTACAAAAATAATAAAGAAATGCAAATTTTAAAGGAGAAGTAGAAGATTTTAATATCAAAACAACTAACAAGCTACGGGATTTTAATTTTCCTATACCTTAAAAGAATATAGGCAATTTAAATAAATACAAACTATATATAATTTTAAAAATATTTTTTAAAAATAAAAAATAATAATAATTTTGAATCGTCGTGAATCATGAATCTAATCATAATTGATAGTTTCGAACCTCCACCAAGGTTAAGGTTAAAGTCAACATTCATTAAATCGTCGAACTAATGATTGTGAACTGTGGTAAGATCTAGCAAATAACTTGTGCAAATTAAATGAATGATTTCCCTAAAGAATAACTTAACTATTTTTGATGCCTCCTTTGTTTTATTGAATGGAAAAATGTCATTTTTAAAAATCAATATACTACTACTAAGAATGAATCACGACTTCCATTAGACCGGACCAATCCTAAAACAAAATGCATGTTAATGTCTTTCCAAGGCTTGTGGGATATATGTAGGGGCATGTACAATCCTGTGTGTTTTGTTTCGTTATCTTTGTTGTTTGGCATGTACAATGTACAATAATATTATGACACGATCTGTTGAACATCCCGTTGCAATGAAGGACAATAACATCAATCTAACACAAGGACCATAATCTTGTGATTCCCAAAGTGTCCAACTCAGTGAAGTTTCCAAAGGTTAGTAGTTGTCCATGATTTACCTCCTTCGTGTTGACTCTGGGATGGGTTGACGGGGGCGCTGGGGACGAGCATATTCACCTTTTGCCACCAAGGAATGCATAAGCGTGTACTCTCAAATAGGTAACTGGGGATCACAAAATCTGCTAAATCATGGTGTTCCCATTTTGAACATCTTAAATAATTATCCTAAAGTAAGGACAAGTGGTGTATTCATCTCTAAGTCGATCGAATCCTACTACAATCATATCCCTGGTGTGCAATATGGCAACAACAGGACTTAGCCCATCAGTTGGCTGGTTGACTACACTGTTTTAGAACAAAACTATACTCTTGTAAGAGCTCAATCCACCTAACATCTTTAGCATTTAATTTCTTCTATGATTAAATAAAACTTAGTGTTTTATGGTCCGAATTAAGAATGAATTCATGAGGCAGTAGGTAATAGCGCCAATGTCTTAGGGCTTGAATAATTTTTGTTGAGTCTTGAGTTTTTCTGCTAAAGAATGCAATAAAGTGACCTTAGCTGAATGTGCCTCATGTACCTACCCTTGACATGTCAAGAGACACCTCAAACGGTTTGGATAGGTTAGGATGTCTAAGAATAGGAGCTCTAATCATCCTGTCTTTTATCTTCCTAAAGGCAAGTGAGGCAGATTTAGTCCATTGAAATATTATGGGATCATGATGGTATTAAAGTCTTTAATAAAAAAAATAAAAGCAGGTAACATAAGATCTAGGGTGACTATCTTGGCCCCATAAAAATTTACCATGGGCCATTAAGGTAAATAGAAAACACTCGCGGTAGACGATCTAGAAGCCCAACATCTCATAATTACGTGTTCTATTTGAAAGAAAAATTTCTATAAATATACCATAATTAAAATCATACTGTGAATGCCAAAGTGACAGTTTAACATCCTACCACTACATCACTTAACCCCGAGTATGTACATCACTTAACCCCGAGGATATTAAAGTCTTTAATAAAGCAAGCATATATAAAAGGTTACAAAACAATGAAAGATTCGAACCATAAAATGTCATTCCCTTTTTAAGGTCATTTATTATGGGATCATGATAGTATTAAAGTCTTTAATAAAAAAAAATAAAAGCAGGTAACACAAGATCTAGGGTGACTGTCTTGGCCCCATAAAAATTTACTATTGGCTATTAAAGTAAATAGGAAAGCGTTCACGATAGACGATCTAGAAGTCCAACATCTCATAATTATGTGCTCTATTTGGAGAAAAAATTTCTATAAATATACCATAGCTGAAATCGGATGCGAATGTCAAAGTGACAATTTAGCACCTTACCGTTGCATCATAGCCCCGAAGATATTAAAGTCTTTAATAAAGCAAGCATATATAGAAGGTTACAAAGCAATGAAAGATATGAGCCTCTAAAAGGGCATGCGGTTCAGGTCATTCCTAGATTACCGTAATCCCTTTTTGGAACTATCCAAATGCCTTATGTAGAAATAATAAACCCAAGGAAGAAAACTTGGGGTTGTAGGAATGACTTTAGATTGACAAATAATTTTTTTCTTTCTAAGGGTCTCTAGTACGAAGAGAATGTGCTTCAGGTGGTCATCATGTGTCACGTTATATATCAAAATATCATCAAAATAACCTACAAATAATTTTCGTATGAAAGATTTTAAGACGTAGTTCATCAACCTCAGAAAGTACAAAGACCATTTGAAAGTCATAAGGGCAGACTAACCACTAATACAATCTATATTGTGTCTGAAGGGTAGTTTTTTTATTATCGCTCACCTTGATTCTAATTTGATAATATCCACTGATATGGCGTATAATGGAGTGGCCAGTAAAATGGTAAATTAAGTTAATAGTCAAGGTGACATGACGGGGTCAAAAGTAAAAAAGGGATGGCGATCAAGGATGGGAAGTTACTGGCCTAGTCCAAAAAGGAAGTAACAGTTAATGCCAAGTTCTTCGGGGATTGGGTTCTCCCATCTCTTGGGCATGCACTACCCCAGTCTATACTCGGTTGGCTTCTTAGTTGGTCGGGCCCTAAGACTCAGTCCTCTCATTTCCTCCTGGACACCGTCCTAATATACACCGGTCGACCTCTTAGTTGGTCGGGCCCCTAGGGCTCAGTCCCCTCATTTTATCCTTGGCACCATCCCAGTCTACACCCGGTCGGCTTCTTAGCTGGTCAGACCCCCGGGCTTAGACTCCTTATTTCCTCCTAGGCACTGCCCTAGTCTACACCCGGTCAGTGCTTAGCTGGTCAGGTCTTCAGAACTCAGTTCCCTTATTTCCTCCTAGGCACTGCCCCAGTCTACACCCGATCGACTTCTTAGTTGGTCGGTCCCCCAGGGCTCAAACCCTCATTTTCTCTGAGGCAACGCCTAAGTCTATACTCGGTTGACTTATTAGCCAGTCAGGCTATTGTCAGAAAACAACATTATCAGGAAATCACAATAACTTGTTAGAGAATATTTTGATACTCTACTTCCTACATAGCGCAGAACCTTCCTCTTCCCAATGGGAACCCTCCGTACTTCAGTCATCACCAGAATTTCTTTGAAACTTGACATTCTATGATGCTTTATCATCATAGAGATTATGAGAGGCAGTATAAAAAGGGAGGTTCTCTTTATTGGCCAGGTACACACACACATATGCATTTATTATAGTACTACTGTTCATCTTCTTCTTTCTGCACTTTTTATTTTGTGTTGATCCTGAGTTGAGCGTCGGAAGGCTTGCGTTAGGGGCCTTTTCCCTGGCTCTCGCTCTAACCCCCGTGTGATTTCTCTGCGTGTACGTAGGCTTGTGAGTACCATCGGCAACCTTTCCTTCACCCCCACCCTACTTTGCTATAAGGAGATAAATCCTACAACATCCTTGTGGGCCCTAGATCCAGGTCCTCTTTTCGTCAACATCCTTATCCTCGTCATCAGCTCCCCCATCTGACTCAGCTTCCCGACGGGATCAAATTTGGCGACATCTGTAAGAATCTCCTCTACTTAATCCGGAATGTAAAAATGGAGGATATTGGCAAAATCAACGTCGCCATGACTCTTGAAGAGTACAAGATATTCAAGGCCGCTAAGGCACGAGCTGCTTTAGAGAGGCGGACAGTTGATTCTTACCAGCGCTGAATGTCTACAGTCTCATGAGACGAGCTCCCCCTCTCGGAGGGAACATCTAAGAGAAAGTAGTTGTACGATTTCCCCTAGGCACTTTTCTGAACACCGAGAGATGATGACACCAAACTAGAGCAATTGCAAGCTTCCTCGACCGGGAATTTACCCTGAGGGACCTAAAGTAAGGAAAAACCTGGGTCATTCATAAGATGCTCGAACACCTCAGCGTGCCTTTTTCTTAGGAGGTGCTATAAGAAAAGCTGACCAGGGGTTATAAACCCCAGTCTATTGGAACATATGGAGGTAATAATGACATGGAGGATCACCTACAAAAATTCTAGAACGCGGCTTTATTGCATCAGTATAACGATGCAATAAAATATCGAGTATTTCTGAACACTCTTGCTAGCTCAGTGCAAATATGGTTCGTTAGGCTACTGGTCGGATCTATTACTTGTTTCAATAAATTTTAAAACACCTTCTTGCACCATTTTTCTTGCAGTAGGAGATACCAAAAGACTAATTATAGTCTATTCGCGCTCAAACAAGGAGCTACGGAGTCCTTGAGAGCATACATTAAGCGTTTCAATCAGGTGGCTCTGGATGTCCCATTAGCCACCTCTGAGATATTAATAAGCGTTTTCTCTCAAGGCCTGTTGAAAGAGGATTTCTTTTGAGTTCTCATCTGGAAGCTCGCAAAGGACTTCAACGACTAACTTGGGAAAGTGGCCAAATATATTAAAGTGGAAGAGGCTCAGGTTGCCCAAAAAAAGGAAGTGAAGGCACCAGCCCCGACTGGGCAAGCCAATAAGAGGTTGCTGCCACCTCTAGTCTGCCCCAGAGAAGCGTGACCTAATCTCTCGCTCGTCCAAGTAGTAGAGTGACATAGCTAGTCGAGGTCGTGTAGGCTCTAGGCAACAAACCCCCCTTGTGGGAAGCTTAGTATTGCACTTTCTATTGGGATGTATACTATAAGCCTAGCTTTTGTATGAATATCTGTTTTTGAGATATTTTAAAATGAGAATCACTTTGGTCAAATGTCTGCATTTTATATATATATTGATGCAGTTGTCCATTTAATTTATATTGTAGATAACATGATGTGTGGTGTCACACAGAAGATCATGTTATCGGTTCCTTATAAATTATAAATAGTAGCTCACAACCAAGATCAATAGGGACAAACCATTAGAACAGTTGTAGTGTAATTTGATATTAGTTTGTCTTGACTATATAATTACACTAGTACACTATGTGTGTATTGAGTAGGACCATTTGAAGTTGTTCGATTTATACTGACTATATAAAATAACAGAACCTTTGTTATTATGGATATGCACCCTCTTAATCTTTATATAATAACAAGCACGTATACTTAGTATTTATTTCTTTGACTTATCAATGGGTGAGATTTATCCGTTAAATCAATAGGCCTGATGAGTTGGGAGATAGTATTATTCATATGGTGTGTTGTTGATTATAAAAGGAATCTGTGTCCTAATTATTTAGGCTGATGATGTCCCCTTGAGGAGCTCATAAGGATTATCATATAAACCCTACAGGTGGACTTAGTCCGACATGATAATAAAGTTGAGTGATACTACTCTTGGAATCATATGTTAATTAATTGAGTTGTCAGTAACACATTTAATTAACGGACATACGATATCTTAAATACGGAGAGATTAACGCACTCAAAATAAGAAGGATCTCATATTGTAATATGGGATTAGTGCGGTAGTTCAATAATAACCCTTTAGTGGTATAAGTTATTATTAATGGACTTGAGTTGAGTGTTCGGGGCGAACACGGGAATCTAAGCCCATCAGAAGGTCTAAACCAATTCCTCCTCTAGGTCCCTATTGTAGCCTCTATATATATAAAGTCTCGCATCCACCCATCCATAACCGGGTTTGATTTAACTTGGTTTGGTTTAACTTAACTTGGTTTGGTTTAACTTAACTTGGTTTGGTCTAACTTAACTTGGTTTGGTTTAACTTAACTTGGTTTAGTTTAACTTGGTTTGGTTTAACATAGTTTGTTTAGATTTTTTTCTAAACAAAATTTTATTAATTTTTCTTTCCTTGTAACCAACAGTAAGTCTATAAAAAGGACTAGGATGTGGCCCCTAAAACCTAACTTTCTAATTCTCCACAATCTTCTTCTCTCCTTGTGGTCGGCACCCCTCTTCCACCTAGGGTCGGCGCCACATCCACCTTTTCTTCTCCTTGTGGTCGGTGCCACCTTCAACCCTACCTAGGGCCGGTGCCACCTCCACCAAGGGTCGCCCCCTTTCCTCTCCTAGCTAGGGTCGGTGGCACTTCTTCTTGGTGGCCAGCGGCTTGAAGAAAGGGAAGAAGAGGAACGCAAGGAAGAAGAGGAAGGAGAGGAAGAAGAAGAAGATTAGAAGGTGCCCCATCCTAGAGACTCCTTTTGTGGTCGGCGTTTTGGAAGAGAAGAGAAGAAGGGTGGTGTCGTCTTGGTAGATCGTCGCCCACACGACATCCAAGAAGAGAAGAGGAATACGGCAGAAGATCTAGAGGTCTTTAGCAACGAAGAAAGGTACAACTAGTTCTTTAATTCCGCTGTGTATCTAGTTTTGTTCTCTTCGTATCGATTTTGAATACCAATACAAGAGGCCAGCGATCTTGTGCTTCGATCAAGGTATGCTTTAATCAATCAAGAACTTGCTTGATTGATCAAACACATGTCTGATCAAGCATGTGGGTTGCTAGGAAAGGTTCTGTGCTCGTACAAATTTTTGTACAAGGGATTTACACAGAACGGAATTCCTAGCACCAACACTATTGGTCTCATATCCACAACATGGGAAGTTGTTTTCAGTTTGCTCGGGATGCTCATTAAGCGGCTAAATTAGGCCTACCTTGGCCCAAAATCATGCCTCAACTTTTGAGGCAACAAGCCAATAACCCTGGCACCTCTGGCCACTTGGCCATCCTGCCTCTAAGAAGAGAAAGTTAGGATGGTCAGTTGGCTGGGAAAGGAAAGGAGCCATGGATAACTGGGAAGAAGAGAATTGGGGAAATGCCGCAATATGTGATATCAACATGATTTCAGGAGGCCTTAATGACGGGGACTCCACAAGAGCTAGAAAGGCTCGTGAATGCTGACTGGAGGTCTACGTAGAAAGGCTCAGATTTGAGCCTCAAGACCTAGAGGGGATAGAGCTCCCCCATGACATTGTACTCATAATCAAAGTGGTCATTGCCAATAACTGAGTGTCCAGAGTTTTCGTTGATATCGGAAGCTCTGTCAATGTGCTGTTAAAAAATGTGCTCGATAATATGCAGCTCAACGCCAGCGATCTCTAGCCCATGGCCACCATCCTGTATGGATTCACAGGGAAAAAGGTGTGACCGATTGGCCAAATCAAGCTAGCCATCTCCCTGGGCATCGAACCCCTGGTGCGGACTAGGAGGAGTGTCTTTATAGTGGTGGATTCTCGCCCCTCCTACAACGTTATCATGGGAAGACTCGCTCTGCATGAATTTAGGGTAGTTGTCTCTACTTTCTACCAAAAGATAAACTTCCTGATGGAAAACAAAGTCGGTGAAGTAAGAGGGGAGCATCTGACCATGTGGTGATTTTATGTGGATATATTGAGAATCGAAGCACGTAAGACCCAGAAAACCCAGGATGGAGGAGTACACGTCATCTAAGAAGAGACTCTACTTCTGGCCGAAGAGCCAGTTCAATAGGAGGAGGTACAACAGTACCCTAGTTGCCTAGAAAGCATTATAAAGATAGCAGCGGATCTGCCACCAGAAACTAAGAATAACTTGGTGGAGTGTCTAGTATGGAACCAGGATGCCTTTGTCTAGTCCCCCAAGGAGCTGACCGGAGTCACCCCTGCCATGAAAAAACACAAGCTCCATCTTATGCATGATTCTAGGTCGGTCAAGTAAAGGAAAAGAGATTTTTTGGCCGACTAAAATAAAATTATCTAAGTAGAGGTGGATCAACTCCTTGAAACAAGACACATCAAGGAGATATAGTTTCCTTTATGGCTCTTTAATGTTGTCCTGGTATCTAAACCTAATAATAGGTGATGAGTCTCATTGACTTCGATGACCTCAATATGGCTAGCCCCAAAGACTATTATCCACTCCCTCAGATCAACTAGATAGTGGATTCTACTTCGGGGTATGAGTGGATCTGTATGTTGGATGTCTATCAGGGATACCATCAAATCCCCCTCATCTGGGAGGACCAAGAGAAGGTCAGTTTCATTATCGTAGATGACACTTTTTGTTACACAATTATACCATTTGGGTTAAGAAATGTGGGAGATATCAACAAATGATGGACAAGATCTTTTCGAAGCAGATCGAGAGAAACGTCAAAGTCTATGTAGATGACATCCTCATTAAGTCCACTCAAGCAATATATCTCATTGCGGATATCGAAGAAGAGACTTGTGGCACCCTACGATAGCACGAGTTAAAGATAAACCCCCTCAAGTATCTATTTGGAGCTAAGGGAGGGAAGTTTTTGGGATACCTAGTCACTGAACAGGAGGCTAACCTAGAAAAGGTGCAAGAACTCCTGAACATGCAAGCTCCACAGAATCTCAGGGAGGCCCAGAAGTTGGTAGGGTGTATCATAATACTCTCAAGATTCATATCCCGATTGACTAACCAGGCTCTTCCATTCTTTAAAGTGCTTCACCGAGCGGCCAAGTTCCAGTGGGACGAGGAGTGCAATAAGACCTTTAAAGAACTGAAATAACACTTAGAGGCTCTACCTTCCCTCTTTAATCCTATCACGGGAGAGCCACTCTGGTTATACTTGTCGGCCACTCAGGAGGCTGTGGGGTCAGTCTTAGATAAAGAACATGAGCATGTACAAAGATCGGTGTACTTTTTCAGTCATTTATTAAAAGAAGCTGAGTCCTGCTACATTGTGCTCGAGAAGTTGGCTTACAGGCTAGTCCTTACTGTTCGTTGCTTGCGGCCTTATTTTTTGGCACATCCGATAATAATGCTCACTAATAGCTCATGGGGAGAGTCCTCACCAACCTCGAAGCAGCCTACTGGCTCATCAAATGGACTACTGAGTTAAGCGAATATGATATATAATATTAGTCTTGGACGGCCATCAAGGCGCAGGCCTTAGCATATTTCTTAACTGAAGTACATTAGCTATATTTCGAGGGAATGTGGAAAATTTATGGAAATGGTCCGCCACTCGGTAAGGAAGCGCTGTAGGCATTTTCCTCATATCCTCGCAAGAGGACATCATACAGTTAGCCATCCAGCTAAACTTTTGGGTTTCTAATAATGAAGCTAAATACGAAACCTTGTTGACGGGACTATAAGCAACCAGACACGTAGGGGCCACTAGGGTAATCATTCACTCAAACTCTCAGCTAGTGGCTCAACAAGTGGTGGGAAACTTCAAAATCAACAGTGAGAAGTTACAGATGTACAAAGAAGCTTATGAGAAACTAATAGAAATCTTTTAGTAGGTCATGCTAGTCAAGATACCTCGATCTGATAATCACAAGGTAGATGAACTGGCTAAAATTCTTGTTGTTGACTTGGATCCTAGATCATCCAATGGCACAAAGCCTACTCATATCTCAAATCGGCTTGCAGCCAATGTGGAGGAGTCGATTGATTGGAGAGCTCCAATCACTTTATATCTGCAACAAGGAGTTTTTCCAGTAGACTTTGAGTCATCTTAGCTAGTTAAGAAGAGGGCTAGCCATTTCACTTTGATCAGAGATTAGCTTTATAAATGAGTGTTTTCACAGCCGCTGGTTTACATAAAGATCTGGTCATTAATGTTATTCCAGAATACAATTAATTAGGAGGTAAGAGGCATACCTCACTTACCATTTCGTGTTCGAAGTCAGATGCTCCCCCTTCACTGCTGCTTTCTTTAGAGGTAATTTCCCCTTCATCCATACTTTCTTCTTGATGACTCTCCATGAGTGCTAGTTCGGCAAACTCCTCCAGTTCGGACTCTGATGATGACTTGTCCCATGTTGCCTTTAGATTTTTGTGCTTTGGTTTGCTTGGCCCTTTGTTCTTCTCTTTCTTCTTTAGTTTTGGGTAATCATCTTTAATATGTCCTTCTTCTTAACAATTATAGCACCTTACTTTCCATTTTTCAAAACAAACTTCTTGGCCTGCCACTTTCTAAATTTATTAGATTTAAAAAACTTAGAAAATTTTCTTACCATGAAGAATGCTTTGTCTTCATCAATCGATGAGTCTGAATCTGGTCTACTCTTCTAGGCTTGTAATGCTAAGTTCTGACTTGGTCTCTTTCTTTATCCTACACACCGAGACTCATGTAATTCGAAAGAAGAAAAAAAGTTTTTCTAGTGTACTTATTTTATGGTCTTTGGAGATATAGTAGGAATCTACTATTGACGTCCATTCTGGTGTTCTTGAGAACGCATTTAAATTATACCTTTGTGCATCCCGATTAGTTACCATTTCTTTGAGGTTTGTTAATCCGGTGATTAGCTCCTTGATTCTTCCATGTAGATGAGGAACCGATTCAACTTCTTCCATCCAGAGCTTGCTGATTTAGTTCCAGAGTAGGTCTCATCTCACGAGCTTTGGTTAGGATGTTCCTTCATGTAGCTCTAGGAACTTCTCCTAAGGATCGTTTGCTATTCGTAAGATATGATTAGACTGACTTCCTAGGGTGGAAGGATGCTCAGCAGGTGGAATTCAGCTCGTTCATTTGCCACGAAGTCGGCTTGTTCCTTTTTGGTCTACTGGTATTCCTCCTTTTTGGCTCCTTGTTGGTCCTTACGGGGTTCAAAACCATATTTAATTAGTAGCAATAATTCAAAATCAACTTTAAAAAATACCTCCATTAATTTCTTTCATATCACGAACTCCCTCTCAAACTTAGGTGGGTAGATACTAGGTCCGGCCATTGTCTTTGTACTTAGTTGGCGGTTAGTTCTTCTGCAGCGGTTGGGCTCTGATACCACTTGTTGATGTAGCAGGACCGACAAGAGAGGGATGAATTTCCTATAAGAAAATTATAACATTTCTCAATCTTTCAACCCAAATTAATAGCACAATTAAATTAACGAAATTGAACAACTAAAAATTAACAAAGATAGAAGAATTACTTGATTACAACCTAGGTAGTTGTTAATCCAAGGTAAATAAAAGCATTAACAAAATCTCCTTTGTTGAAAGTGGAGAAGTCTCTTGCACTCTTTGAATGCTCAAAAATAAGCTAGGAAATGAATACTAGAGTTGTTAAATATTTCCTAACTCCAGGGGTCTTTTTATAGCCCCTGGAAAACTCTATCCGCAGCTTGAAGGCGCCTTCAAGATGGTCTAAGGCCCCTTCTATTAGAGAAGTTTTATCCGTCGAGGATAAATCTCTATTTGCGGCTAACGGGTACTGGAAGGTGCCTTCTATAGCAAGAAGGCGCATTCGCACTGTTCATCGAAGGTGAATTCTAAGAGGTAGATTAGCTCCGCAGTAGCTGATCTCTTCACATGGGTGATTCTCTGGCTAACCGGAGTTGAGCTCACTCGAACCCAACTCCAACATTCTCCTCAAGTAGGCTTCCTCCTCAGCTTCTCATCCCTTGAACGTTGCACACGTTATTCTTGTCCACCGGTGTACTCTTCCGTAGCATCTCGTTCTTCAGATGCATTGAGCCCGTCGATTCCTTTCCCGTGCCATCCTTCTCACTAGCTGCATCTTCTGCTCAACTATTTATGTTCCTAAGTTCTTGCACACTTAGATATAAGAATCAAATACAATAGGACATAACTTAACTTAGTTGGCAACATCAAAACTACCACGGGGTACTTACAATCTCTCCCTTTTTGATGTGTGTCAATACAAGTTAAAGTTAGGGTTAAACAAAAGGTAATAACATGATAAATGAATTAAGCAATATCACAATTAGAATAAAATATTTCAATAAATTAAGTTAAGTTAATAAAATTATAAAATTTGTACAAAGATAAATGTCTTACTACTCCCCCTTAACTTGTATTTATTTTTCTCCCTTTGATCACATAAAAAAATAGGAAAAATAAAATAAATTGTTAGAAAAGACACTTGGGTGAGAGTTTTAGTAGATTTATTGAATAAATATTGTTATATTTAGTGTATCTTATTAGGCATTCAGAAGATAAAAATTTTAATTTAAACCCAACATCGCATAATTGACTTATACTAAGTAAATTATAATGAAAGTGTTCAACAAGCAATACTTTCCTAATTGATATATTTGAGTTTAATTAAATTTTACCTGTACCAATTACCTTTAGTTTTCTATTATTTCTAAAGGCAACTAATCTTAGGTTTTTAAACTTGATACTTGTGAATTTGCGTTGATCTCTATTCATATATCTAGAGCATCCACTATCTAAAATCTATTTTTCCAAAGTTTTGGGTTCCATATCAGGATCTTCAGAAATGAATATGGATTCGTGGCTTCTCTCGAACTTGGCGTCATACTCGGTCTCCTATTCTTCCTCAGACTCGAACTCGGACTTCTTGTTTCTTGCCATAAATGTGAGATGGTTTGAGTTCTTTGGTTCTTCTACATCAGATTCCTGGGAAGATGATTCATCCCAACTCACTTGGAGAGCTTTCTTTCTTCTTGTGGATTTTGACTTCTCGTTCTTCCGATTTGGGCACTTGTGTTTGTAGTGGCCTTTCTTATTGCATCCATAGTAAGCCACTTCTAATTTTGTTTGGTTCTGATTGATTGATACTTGCTTCGTGCTTCTCTTGAACTTCTTCTTAATGAGCATTCTTCGGACCATGTTTACCGATTCTTCTTTATTTGTTGAGTCTAAGTTTGACTCACTTTCAGGTTCACTCTTTGATCTGGATTTTATCTCCTTACTTAGTTCTACATACAAGGCAATTCCTTTCTAGATTTTATTGAAGTTAGATTGTTCATTCAATTCTAATTCACAAAAGAGTTTGTCTAACTTCAGAACCAAAAGATCCCTTGAAACTTGGTAAGCATCTACTATTGATGCCCACAATGTATTTCAAGGGAAGACGTTCAAGGCATACCTTATCTTGTTGCAGTTTTCTAGGTGATGTCTGATTAGATAGAGGCCATTGAGAATGTCTTTGAGTCTTTCATGCAGTTGGGTGGTAGTTTCTTCGGGAAGCATTTTGATATTGAAAAGATTGTTTAGCAAGAGATCTCTTTTTGTTACCTTGGAGTCGTTGGTTCATTCATGTAATTTTACTAGAAGAACCCAAAACTGTTTTGCATTCTTGTAGGGTTCGACTCAGTTTAGTTCCTCCATTATTAGGCTACACTGGATGGTGTTTATGGCCTTGTAGTTCATTTGTTCTTTCTTGATCATTGGTGGAGTCTAATCTCCTAGTTCTATAGGCTTTCCATCTTGCATTAGTGGTATGTATCCCTTCAGTATAGTAGACCAGAGCTTGATGTTGGACTTAAGGTAGCATTCCATTCTATTCTTCCAGTAGCTGAAGTTTTCTCCCTTAAAAAGAGGAGGATGAACTGTGTTATAGGCTCTTGGTAGGAGTTCAACATTTTTGCACAAAATAATTAACAAAAGCAGGTTTCCAAGACTCTCGTCTTAGGATTAGTAGTGCGAGATAAAAGAGACAAGTTTAACAAAAAGAATATAGGAAGAAAAAGTTTTAAAGGTGCTCAAAAAATTGTTAAGTAAATTCAGAGCAACCTGGGTCTGATATCAATTGAGGGATTGAGTAGAAATGATAGAGGGGGTGAATATCGTTCATTTAAAAACCTTTTCTTTTCATGTCAATTCGTAAAATAGATATCAAAGAAACAACAGAAGTTAAGAAAATATATAAGTTTGGTTACTTTATTAAGAGCCTGTGGCGACTCCTACTCCAAGATCCCTAATTCTTGATCACACCGTTAGGTAATTCACTAATAATCTTCCTTCTGAAAACTTCAGAGAAGAAGTAACTTGTACAAATGATATATAGGATAGTAACAAACTACTATCTTATAGAAATAATACAAGTATGAAATATATCGACAATAATTGAAGAATTTAGAGCACAAATCATCGGAGAAGATTCCTAGCAGCTTGCACATGTAGTTGAATCGTAGTAGCAGCACGAACATAAGAGTAGTAGATCAAAAGGTTACATAGCGTTCATTATCTTGGCTTAAGTCTCGAGGTCATTTTATAAGCTTCATTCAATCGACCGAAAAGATGTGGTCAACTAATTCTTTTAGTCGACCGATCTCCCTATCAGTCGACTGATCATGTGGATTTCCTTCTACACTAAGATCAGATCTTCACTGCATTAAGTGAATTAATTATTCAGTCAATTGATCCCTCAAATTGTCTTCTTCTTTATGATCTGAATCTACTTCGTCGTTAATGCTATTTAATGTTCGGTTAACTAATCTTCGGGTTCATTTAACCAATCTACCTGAATTCCAAGTTTGCTGAGATTCAATCATCCAGGTTGATGACCAAAATAGGTTCGATTGACTAATCCCTAGGTTTAGCCGACCAATCCACCTTGAATACCAAATGCGCTCTACTAAATCTAAACTTTGTTACCAAGTCAGCTTGGTTCGATTGACCAAACCTCCTGTTCGATCGACTGATCCTTCAGAATCTATAAAATAGATTCAAATGCACAGTATATAAAAGATATCCCTGCAATATAAAGTTAGCACAGAGATATGATGCATGAGTAATAATAGGTAGTAAAATCTGTCTTGATCTCAACTTGAAAACCTCCCTATTTCTTTAGTTGGATCAATGACCTGAGGTTTATCCCTTCTCGAAACATGACCTCCCTGTCACTTCACTCCAGTTTTTTACCTCAACCTACCTACCAAACATCGGGTCCTCCAGACCTGTTTGGACTTTAGCTTAGCATCAGATCAGCTCACCAGGACTTCCCCTCAATATCAGGTCCTCCATATTTATGAAGTTCATCTGCTAAGTGTCAGGTCCTCGACCCACATGGATTTTCCTGCTTGGCTTCTACGATCTACTAAGACTTCCCTGCTTAGCCGCAACTAAGGCTTTTCCCACTTGAGTAAATAGCCTGGACACTTAGTCAATACATCAGATCATAACAAGACTTAACTTAAACATTTAACAACATCAAATTCAGTTTTGATTCTGATGCACCCTGCACCAACATTATTTTGGAGGTGCCAACTAGTTTGATGTCTCCCCTGAATTATTGAACTTGAGTTAAGTTTTGGGTTTATGTTGATTATTTTTGTAATTGTAGTAATTATAGCTTGAGTTTGGATTTGTTTTGTTAGGGTTGGATTTGTAGTTTAAGTTTGGATTTGATTTATTAGAGTTTAAGTTTTGATTTATTATATTTAAGTTTATAGTTAATTTTTGGATTTTAATTATTAGGTTTATCTCATTTGATTTTTTAGGTAGTAGATTTCATTTTTGAGTATATAATATTGGTTTAGTCCTACTTGCTTGGTTAGATAAACTTTTGGAACCCACACTTTGGTTTGGTTTTTATTTTGACTTATTAATGAGATACAAATTTTATTTGTTGAGCTGGACTTATATCTGAGTCTGGATTTATTGTACACAGCTCGTAGGGATCCAAGTATCATATCTAAGTACTTGGATCTTGTTGTGAACTTTTCTAAAAGTTCTTTAAATTTTACAACTTTATTTGTCAAATTAGAATTTTCCTCCTCAAGTTTTTCAACTTGAGTTGGATTTCCAGATTGAACTAGTTTGATTGTTGGGTTTGATTTGATTTGTTCTTTAAAGTTTTAATTTTCCTTAAGGAATGTTTTATTTTGTTTTTCATATCTAGATAATTTCCTATTCATGCATGTGATAAGTTTAAAAAACTTAGCAGATAGATTTAGGTATACCTCATTGGAATATTCGAAAATGTGTATGAACTTGTGGCTTGAGTCATGTTCAAACTTGTTGTCTTGATCTAAATCTCTTTCAGATTCCGATCCAGATGTCATTAGTGTGAGGTGGTTATTCTAGTTTGGTTCTTCATTATTCGATCCTTCCAAGGATGGCTCATCCCAAGTTGCTTTGAAAGGCTTCTTCTTCTTTGACTTTGGTTTGTCTTTTTTGAGATTCAGACATTCATGCTTGTAGTGTCCCTTTCTGTTGCACCCGTAGCAAGTGATACTTGACTTGTTAGAATTTGGCTTGATCATCTTTTAAAGGTCTTTCTTGCTGAAGTCCTTTTTTTTGATGAATATCTTCCTCACCATGTTCACAAGCTGCTCCTCTTCATCTAAGTCAAGGTTAGACTCAGATTCAGGCTTAGGTTTGGACTTGGTCTTTTCCTCCTTTGAAGAACCTACAAGGAAAGCTATACATTTTTCGATCTTTTGGGAGTTAGTTTGTTCATGTAGTTCTAGTTCACCAAATAATTCATCTAATTTTTACTTGGATAAATTCCTCAAAACCTTTTAGACATTTACTATCGATGCTCATAGTGCATTTCGAGGAAATGAGTTTAGTGCATACCTTATTATGTCTCGATTCTTGATCTGGTGGCCGATCATGTGGAGTCTGTTAAGGATGTCCTTGATTCTCGCATATAGCTGGTTCCTATCTCTCTATCTTGCATCTTAATATTAAATAAATTATTCAAGAGGAGGTCATGTTTCATTACCTTAGCATCATTTATTCCTTTGTGTAGTTCTATGAGTTTGTCCTATACCTCTTTTGTATTCCCATGCGGGCTGATACGGTTCAGTTCTTCCTTTGTGAGTCTGCACTAGATTGTATTCATCACCTTCAAATTGACTTGGGCTTTCTTCTTTTGGTCTGGATTCCTATTCTTTGGATCTAGTGGCACTCTTGTCACTTCGTTGATTAGAGTTGTGTATCCTCATCGGATGGAGAACCACTGGTTGATGTTAGTTTTGAGGTATACCTCCATTCGTTTCTTCCAATATGGAAGTCATCCCATTGAAGAGCGGAGGGTAAACGGTGATGTAACCTTTGTTTTGGACCATTTAGTAAAAGAATCTTGCACATAAAAAGATATAACTAGAAAAATTTCAAGACTAGGTCTTGGATTAATAGTGTGGGAAATAAAAAAAGATATGACTCGAATGGCGTTGCACCAATATCGAGCAATTCAAAGAAATTACAATGAAAAACTATCTGAAGAGGTAAGTATACCAATTCAGATGGATTCAAAAAACTTAAAATCGAAATGAAAAGTGAAACGAACAAAAGTAAAGAATAAACCCCATGCACAATTGGTGGTTGCATCAATTAGAGCGAACATGACTCTATCCACTGGTAGGATCGGTGTGCACGTGAGAAGGGGGTGAATCGCATGATTTAAAAAACTCTTCTTTTCTTACTTTTAAAAACAAAGTGCACAGTAGAATTAGAAGTAAGAATGAATACAAAAAAAAACAAGCACGAGCGATTTACTTGGTGTGGAGTCTTCGTCAACTTCTACTCCAAGTCCCACAATCCCTCGGATCATATCGATGGGCAATCCACTAAAACAACTATTCCAGAACCATCGAAAGAGTGAATCAAGTATAGAAATAAAGAACGTTGTAACAACCTACACTGACTTTTAAATAATAAAAATGTAAATAACTTTAATTAAAATTTACCATCACTGGATTGTCGAAGTTTAGAGCTCGTGTGTTGATGTCGATCTGCCAACAGTGGTTAGATGTCTTAGAGCAGTAGCATAACAGTAGTACAGCATGTTTGGAGCAGCATAAGAGTTATAGTAGCTCGGGAATGCGTTGTGTACTCAATGCTTGTCGAACAACTCTTTTATAGAGTGTTGAGGACGCCTTGAGTCTTATCCGAGGCGCCTTCAGCTAAAAAGATTATCCCTTAAGCTTTGGTCGAAATAAGTCACGTGGATTGCGACATCTATCCACTCGAGGAAGCATTCCATGCGCTCTGAGGTACCTCCGCACAGCTCCAAGGCACCTCCAGAGCACTCCAGGGCGCCTCCCCACTATAAGAACTTTATCCTCAAAGTTCATCCACACGAGGGTAGTTCCACTGGATCCAAGGCACCTTCGTTCCACTCCGAGGCACCTCAGACATTGTTCATCTGAGGTTGCTTTTGCATTTTCACCCCTATAAAAAAGTCTTAGTCCAAGTAATAAATTATACCTTGTAAAATAGATTTTGCACAATAAAATATAAGGGATTATTAATTAGATCATATCCTATAGACCAGGATCTAGTCATGGTTTTAGTTTAGGCTTCCAAAATGGACTTAAACTAGAACAGAGCCACAATCCCCTCAAGACTCATCCTCACTAAATAACTCTCCTCCAGTGACTTACCTCACTTACCATTTACAGTCGCTTGACTTACCTTTTAACTCACTAGGTCTTCTCACCAGTTGTTAGGTTTGCAGATCCAATTGGACTTTGGCTAACTGTCAGGTTATACAGACCCAGCTAGACTCCCTACCAGATATTAGGTCATCCAGACCTATCTGAGCTTCCCACCAGCCATCAAGTCCAATAGACCTAGCTGGATTTTAGTCTGGTGTCAGGTCCTCCAAATCTGTCAAGTCTTGTACACTTAGTAAGAATATTAGATCACACAGAGCCTAACTTTAACCATTTTCCATTCATCAAAACATAAGTTTGACCATTGATGCCAACTACACTAATAGTTTGGACTTTTTCTGCTCAGTGTCTGATCACCTGATCCATTAAGACTTTTCCTTCAATACTAAATTAATACAAAATAATAATAGTAATGCAAAATAGTATTGGTAAATCTATACTTAGGTTTACCAAAATCCGCTGGTTTGATCGACCATCCCTAGTCGACAGGAAATCATTCGATCACACATACTTAGAGTTCACTCCTCCAAGGCTTCTCATTACCTAGGATTATCTCCCCCTAAGATTTCCCATTGTTAGGCTTCTTTCACCACCTAGCTTCACTCACTAGGGTCTAGCTTCATTCACTAGGACTTTCATCATCTAGCTTCACTTTTACTTAAAATTTGGTCCCTAGGTTTACCTCCCCCAAGGATTTTCCTCTTGTCAAGCATCAGGTCACTTTGACCTGCTTGAACTTTCTAGTCACTTGGTAGACTACTTACCCCTTGCTAGTCATTTAGTCAATCTTGACCTAACTAGACTTCTCACTTAACTAGGTTAACCTTGACCAAGCTCAATTAAACATATTTGTTGAACATTAAAACCCTAGAGGTTGATTGCACCAACAGGAAGGACTTCAAGAACTACCTAAAGCATAAGCGGAAGGAGATGAATGTTGAAGAACTCATCATTAGACTTCACATTGAAAAAGACAACAAGAGTTCAGAGAGTCTCTGGTTATTATAAAATCCAACATGGTCGAGCACAATCAAAACTTGAAATAGAATAACCCCAAAGCTTCCAAGAGGAGGCATAAGCAAGAAGAAATTTTCTAGAAAATGCTTCAACTATGACCAAATCAGTCACAAATCTTCAGAGTGGAGAAAGCCGAAGAAGAAGCAGGAGGTCAACCTGAACAAGGAACAAGAAATGTACAACCTCTACACTATGGTCTCCGAACTGAACCTAGTGGGTTTGATCCTACGACAATGGTGGATCGACACCTATGCCACTAGATATATCTATTGTAACAAAGAGCTGCTCTACAACTTTGAAGAAATCAAAGATGGGGAAAAACTGTTCATGGAGAACTTAGCAACCTCGAACATCATGGGCCAACGAAAAGTGGTGCTGAAACTCACCTTGGGTAAGGAGTTGACTCTCAACAATGTGTTATATGTTTTAAAGATTCGGAAGAATCTAGTGTACAGATCACTGTTAAGCATGTAAAATACTGAAAGAAATGGCGAATAATGATAAGGAAATTTTCTGAAATTTTAAGAATTTTTTTAGAATTTTTCGGAGACCGTATGACTTCGTTTACGGGGATAAAACTGGGCCCCGGGAAAGCCTGTTTATGGTACCCCATTTAAGCGAGGAAAAGTTGATTTTCCTTTTTCTTTTTTATTTCCTTTTTCTTTCTCTTCCGCCGAACCCGTGCCCGACGCCGTTCCCTCCTCCTTCACGCCGAGCCTCTGATCTTCTGCCCTAACCGCTCCCAACTGTTGGTGCAGCGAAGGCCGACAAGAGGGGGTGAATTGCCTGCACAAATTAAAACTACCCTCCTCGGATTTTTCAACTTGAAATAAAAGCAATAGCAATAATAATAAAAGAACTAAAACACTAAATCTAGAGACTCGGGAGTTAACCTGGTTACAACCAAGAAGGTTGTTAATCCAAGGTGATGAAAAGCATGCAGTAGAAAAATCTCCTTCTCTGAAGGCGGGGAAGTCTTTTACACTCTTACAGCTCAGAACTATTGCTAGGAATTGATTACAGAGTTGATGGAACAGTTGATGTCTAATTCCTAGTTCCAGAGGCCTTTATATAGCCTCTAGAAATCCTATCTCGGATGTCCGAGGCGCCTCCAATAGGGGTCCAAGGCGCCTCCATCGAGAGAGTGGATAAAATTTTATCCAAAAGCTCAACGTTCAATTTTGCCAGGTCTGAGGCGCCTTCAATAAGGGTTAAAGGCGCCCTCAAGTTGGAGGTGCCTCTAAGCCTAATAGAGGTGACTCCAAGCTGGCTAGTAGCTTTTCCAGCTTGCTTGCTTCTTTGCTTCGTCTTCTGAAGTCTCGTTCTTTTGGGTGATTCCGGCCAACTGAAATAGGGCTTACCCGAACCCAATTTCTGGCCTTCTCCTCGAGCAGTCTTCCTCCTGGCTTAACGTCCCTTGAACGTCGTGCACGTTCTTCACGCCCACCGGTGTACTCTTCTGCAGCTCTCTCGTTCTTCGGACAGACTGAGCCCGTCGGCTCCCATCCCGTGCCGTCATTCTCGCTAGCTGCGTCTTCCGCTCGACTTCCTGTGCTCCTAAGCTTCTGCACACTCAGACACAGGGGTCAAACACAAAGCAGAACCTAACCAACTTGGTTGATCACATCAAAACACCCGCGGGGTCCAACAATCTCCCCCTTTTTGATGTGCATCAACCCAAGTTCAAGTTAGGGTAAAAAAATAGACAAATAGTAATTTTAAAGAGAATTACTAAACTAACATTTTAAGTGTAAATTTGCAATAAGTAAAATTGCAACTAAATAAAAGTTTTAAAAAAAATTGAAAAAAATAAATTATCTCCCCCTAGACTTGTACTAATCTCTCCCCCTTTGATCACAGCAAAACAGGGTAAGAGTATGATATTTAAACATATTTAGCAGATTTTTAAGTTAGAAGAATTTTGTGTAAGATGAATTTTCTAAAATTTTCTAAACAGAATGGAATTTTTCATAATAATTTCTAAGTCAAAATTAATTTTTAGATTTTTTTTTAAAAAAACTTTTAAAGCATTATTTAATTCTAGTTTAATGCTTTTTCAAAAAGTTAATTAAACATTTTATTTCTATATTTCAGCTTCCAGGTCGTGGCGAGACACTAAGCCTTCTTGGTTATTGGAGCAATAACCACTTCCTTAGACAAAGCTTCATAAAGATATTCTTTGTTTAATTTCTCTCTTGAAAGTCTTAATTAAATAAATTAATTTAGCACAGATTTCGGAACCCAAAAGAGGTTCCTTCCTACATGATTACTCAAAAATTTAGAGGGTACATAGTTCTTGGGCACTCTTCTAAGTTGACTCTGATGGTTTCTAATGTACCAATTCAATTTTTCATAAATTCTAATTTTTGATCTTGGAAATTTATTTAAACATGCATTATTTTTTAATTTTTCAACTTCAATTTTTAATTTTTCATTTTCTGATTTTTAGATTATCGTACATCTCCAGTGGACATGCTTTTGCTAATTTCATTTTCAATTTAATATTTTCTTCTCTAATTTAAACAGATCTTTATAAAGAGATTTGATAAATTTAAACGACTGAGTAGGGGTTAGAGCACGTACCTTACTTACCTGACTTGGTAATGCTCCCCCTTCACTACAAGTTTCCTCTTCTGATGTTCCTCCCCCTTCATCTATGCTCATTTCTGAGGTTGACTCTTCTTCCAGCTGATGGCTTGCCATTAGCGCTAATCCCGAGAATTCTTCGAGGTCTGACTCGGAGGATGACAAATCTGACCAAGTGGCCTTCAGGTTCTTCTGCTTGGAGGATTCTGGTTTCTTGTACTTTGTCTTTACCTTCTCTTTCTCCTTTTTTCTTTAACTTTGGGCAGTCATCCTTGATGTGCCCTTCTTCGTTGCAATTGTAGCAACGGAATGTCCTTGTCTTTTGATGATGTTTACTCGACTGTGATATAAATTTGTTAGATTTGAAAAACTTATTAAAACGTCTTACCATTAACACAGCTTCATTTTCTTCAATCGATGCATCAGAGTCAGAAGCGTTTGTTTTTTGCCTTTAAGGCAATGTTCTGACTAGTCTTCTCTACTCCATTGGGCTCTGCAACTCGAGATTCGTGAAGTTCAAAAGTAGAAAACAGATTTTCTAAAGTAATTACCTCGAAGTCCTTAGAGATGTAAAATGCATCTACTAAGGACGCCCATTCTGGAGTTCTGGGGAAGGCGTTGAGTGCGTACTGGATCGAGTCCTGGTTCGTTACTTCTTCTCCAAGATTGGTTAGTTGCGTGATCAGCTCTTTGATCCTTGCTTGGAGACTCCGCTACCTTCTCGCCTTGGTTCATCCGGAGGTTCGTAAGTTGAGTCCGGAGGATGTCCCGCCTCGCTAGCTTTGCTTCCGAGGTACCTTTGTGAAGCTCCAGGAATTTTTCCCAGAGGTCTTTCGCGGAGTCGTAGCTTCTGATTCGACTTACCTCTTGTGGTGGCAGCACGCTAAGCAAGTGGAACTCTACCTTTCCGTTGGCGACAAATTCGGCTTGCTCTTTCTTGCTCCATTGATGCTCTTCTTTGTCTTTCAGAACTTCAAAACCATATTTCATAGTTAGTAAAATATCGAAGTCGGTTTTAAAGAATACCTCCATCCGACGTTTCCACGTCGCGAAGTCTCTGTCGAACTTCGGGGGATGAATATTCGCTCCGGCCATCGTCTTGATCGTTGTGCTTCAGTCGGCGGTTAGTCCTTCTGAGGCGATCTCGCTATGATACCACTTGTTGGCGCAGCGGAGGCTGACAAGAGGGGGTAAATTGCCTGCACAAATTAAAACTACCCTCCTCGGATTTTTCAACTCGAAATAAAAGCAATAGAAATAATAATAAAAGAACTAAAACACTAAATCTAGAGACTCGGGAGTTAACCTGGTTATAACCAAGAAGGTTGTTAATCCAGGGCGATGAAAAACGTGCAGTAGAAAAATCTCCTTCTTTGAAGGCGGAGAAGCCTTTTACACTCTTACATCTCAGAACTATTGCTAGGAATTGATTACAGAGTTGATGGAACAGTTGATGTCTAATTCCTAGTTCCAGAGGCCTTTATATAGCCTCTGGAAATCCTATCTCGGATGTCCGAGGCGCCTCCAATAGGGGTCCAAGGCGCCTCCATCGAGAGAGTGGATAAAACTTTATACGAGCCCGTCGGCCCCCATCCCATGCCGTCATTCTCGCTAGCTGCGTCTTCCGCTCGACTTCCTGCGCTCCTAAGCTCCTGCACACTCAGACACATGGGTCAAACACAAAACAGGACCTAACCAACTTGGTTGATCACATCAAAATACCCGTGGGGTCCAACACCAACCGGCGACACAAAACCGACGTACGCCTTGCAAGTAAAGCCATCGTCGAGCCCCATCCTGATCCTCTCCTCCACATGGCGCCGAGCCTTCGTCTTCCCCGATCTTCGCCTGAAAAACCCAAACGATGAAGCCCTAGTAGCATCTCCTGGTCGCGGAGGTTCTCACCGCGCCGATCGCCCTCTCGCGTCGACCCCGGTCGCCACAGTTGACGCGAACTCCACTCCACTGAGCAGCGCCGTCTGCCGCCACTGTGCCTTGCTGCCGCCACCGCCCCTTGCCGCCGCCACCGCCGTCTCTCGACCCGAACAGCACCTTGATCCCTCTGCCCTAGCGCCGGTTGTCATCGTCCTTGTGCCCTAGCCGTCGCTGCTAGGACCGAGCGACGCCATTCTTGCTTCACTTTTCTCTGATTTCTGGCGATCTTGAAGGTAAGGGATTACTTAGTTAAAAATTTGGGATTTTGGTTGGATTCTTGATCTCCTCCTGTTTCATTCAGTGAAGGATTCCAGCAGAGAGGTGTTTGCTCTGTGGTGTTCTCTGGTCCAGCAACTCCCCTTGTTGCCAGCAGCAACAATCTTGGTTGAGGATCACCGAAGGGGGGTTGTGAGGTGAAGTTGAGTGCGGTGGATCAACAATCACGGCAGGTAAGCACCTGTACAGTGATGAATCTTGGGTTTTTTTTAGCAGTAAGCTACTTAGATTAGGTTTTTAAATTAGGTAATCTTGTTGATCTTTTCTTGATCCGGTTAGGGTAGGTAATTTTCAGTAATGAGTTGTTGTGTTCTACGGATTAAGCTTTTCTTAGATGTAGATCATGATTGGATTTTTTAGATGAATGATAATAGTGTGATGTGGATTAGGGTTCCTGGAGGAAATAATTTGGTTTAGCTATTTTGCTTATAATTAAACATAGCTAAACTATACGATTTATTACAGGACTTTGAATCGAGACGGTGTCTCGACGAGGGATCTATTTCGAATACGATCCTTTATTTGGAGGCGGGTACTTTGACTTATCTTTTTAGATTTGTCATTTGATATGCATAGTAATATTTTTAACAAATAGTAATGATTATGTTTCTTATCTGCATCGGTTGGTTACTACCCGATACCTATTACATGCTTGTTTTGTTACTTGTTATGCACTTCATGTTAGTACCTACCTGATTATACATGCTTATAGGGGTAGTGACATAACCATGCTTTATTATGTTCATGACCTAGATTTTTATACCTTATCTGATCTGTGTACCTAGACCTTTGATTTGATTCTTTGTCCTATGGTACACATTATGTAGAGATGGATAAGTTCAGGATATTCCCATGCTTAGTATCATGCACAATCTTGCATGATTGCATGTTGTGTGATTGGTAGCCCCATTATTGTTGAGCTCATCGCTAGTTTCATGGATCTGCACACACAACCACTCATGGGTTAGTGGTATATCAGGTAGGATGTGTGGCAGTTTGCTCTGTCAATGCTCCACTGGTCCACTCATGGGTAGGATGACGCAGCGTGGTAGCACGTCAGGGATCCCTCCTCTGGATTGTCTCAGGGAGATGAGAGCATTGCGCTCCCCCACTTATGATTTGGGCTAGGAGGATAGGTGTACTCCGACAGCATCCCGTCCACTTGGTCACTCATCAGGAGCAGTGACAGCAGAGTGCACGGTTGTCACAGCCCTACCCACTCGGTCTCACCATCGTGTGTGAGATGGTTGACTGGAGAGTAGGGGTGACCAGGACATGTCATTGACATCATACGCATTGATGCATTAATTGCTTGTGTTTGCTGCACTTGTATGCTGCATATTGGATGGATGCATTTGTTTGTCATGCATACAAGATTCCTATACTTCTCGGTTGATTATCCATACACCAGATCCTGGTTAGTACAATTTTATCTTGTTTATTTCAGTTGCATTTATCATTATTATATCAGGAGATTGTACACATGATTAGTGCTAGTTGTTATTTTCTTTATTATGCATATCAGTAGTTACCCGCAGAGGAGTTGACTCACCTCGTGGATATTTACTATTTTCAGGTTGAGGCTGTCCAGAGGAGTTCCAGTCGCTAGTTCCCTGCAGATCACGAGGATGTGTTTTATCTTTTGGTTTTCCTATTGTAATTTTTAGACTTGTTCTAGTTTTGACACTTGGATATTGTGTTATCTTTATTGTCGATGAGTTTTTATTTGGATGTGTTTTTATTACATGTTTGCCTGGATGGCAGAAGAGGTGAGTTCGTTGTGATTTGTATTTTATGGGTGTAGTGGAGTAGGATATCGGTTTTGAGCTTTATGGGTGTAGTTGAGTAGAATTTTTTTTGACTTGGTTTTTCTTATCGTTGCATTTGTTTAGTTTTACTATTAAACTTCGTTGTGATTGCTTGTTTTTATATATATTGTTCCGGTCGTGTTGGCCGAGGTATTTGGATGGATGTAGAAAGTTTCAGATTGTCACCCGTACAAGGGAGATGCTGCCGAAATTTCTTTTGGCAGGGACTCTCTCGGGACGTGACAATTTATTTGGTATTAGAGCCAAGTTTTCTGATGCTTGGTTTTTTTTCATATTTTGTTGTGGCGAGTCGAGTTTTGTGTGTTGGATTTTCGAAATAATCTGATACCAATTTATTTGGTATCAGAGCCAAGTTGGTGATACTTGTATGTTTTTCGTGTTACGGATTTTCGAGATTTAATCTGATACCAATTTATTGGTATCAGAGCGGGTTGCGATACCTGCTTTTGGTGTTCTGGATTTTAGGGTTAGCTCAAGTTTGCCAGTAAACTTGGGTACTTATTTTCGGATTTGTATGGGTTTCCGTCGATTTTCTCGTCTGAAATTTTGAGGTCAAAATTTGGGGGACTGGATAGCGACGGAACATCTCCAGATGACAAATAGGTAAAAAGGTAATTTTATAATTTTTGTTACTTGTAGTAATATCTGTAATATAACTTGACAGATATGAGGAGATCTACATGAGTAGATGCGAGACATGGTGCTGGACGACCACGTAAGAGAACTTTGGAATCTCTGGCAACAGACTCGCCAGAGGTCCCTACTAGGTTTGAGCCTGTCGGTCAGGGACAGACTCAGGATACTATGGGTGCGTCGGACTCTCAGACCCCGATGGCTCCTTTAGAGGTACCTACCTCAGCTGTACCCGTTGTACCCACCCCTACCGTATTTACGGTACCACCAGGGGTACCATTGGCATACCCGGCACCTGCTCCGGTCGAGCCTACGGCGTACCAAGCACCTGTGCCCCCAGTACCTACAGTGTACCCAGCACCCACACCAGCGGTACTGGTTGTTCCATTTCCGGTACCACCACCTACCATACCTCCAGCCGCGGTCACCCATCTCGACCCTGCAGTACCACCAGTGGTATATGCCCCAGTTTATACAGCAGCACCGGGAGTACCTCCCCCAGTCTATCCAATGGTACCACCTGTAGCACCAGCTCTAGTGATTCCGCCAGTTCCTGCAGCCGTCCCAACACACCTCACTGATATTGTCATGGCACGAGCCCGGATCCCAGCGTTGTCACAGTCGATGAAGAGTCGATTCATACTCTTTCGAGGAGAGCTTGATCCGAGCATGGCCCAGTCTTGGATAGAGACCATGGAGCAGACCTTCTTCTATATTGCTTGCTTCAAGTGGGAGAAAGCAGAGTTGACTGCTTTCCATCTACGGGATGAGGCCGACACCTGGTGGGTTACGCAGCGTTCCATCATAGGCGAGCAGAACATCACTTGGGCCAGATTCAGAGAGGCTTTTGAGAGCTGTTACTTTCCACGAGCCTATCAGATGACTCACCGTTAGGATTTTCTGAGTCTGCGGCAGAATAACCGCTCGGTGACCGAGTATAATGCAGAGTTTAACTGATTGGCCAGATTTTGTCTAGAACTGGTTGCTAAGGACAGTTCTCGTATGCAGCAGTTTGTTCAGGGACTGGATGGACATCTGCAAGTAAAGCTTGCCGGCTTTGGGAATTTGTCTTACCTAGAGTCATTGGACAGAGATCTTATGATTGAGTTAGCGCAGCAGAGAGCATATCCGGACAAGAAAAGGAAACAGACAGATCAGGCATCAGGACAGATCCAGCCGACACAGGCTACACAGCAGCAGAGTGGTCACAGTCGGCCAGGTCACGGTACTTCTGGGGCATCTGGTCGGCCTCAGAAGTCATGGCAGTCTTCCTCAGGTCGTTTTCGATCTCCTCAGCAGAATCGGAAACAACCCGCTAGCGACATTCACTGTTTACGATGTGGGTCCAGAGACCACATCACCTTAGCCTGCTCTCTGGGGCAGTCAGTTTGCTATTATTGCAAACTGCCTGGGCACTAGAGCAGAGATTATCCGCTGAAGGCTCAGCATATTGCCTCCGGAGTTACTGTTCAGGGAGGACAGCACAGTCAATCAGGGGCTCTACGAGGAGGGCAGAGAGACCAATCTTCGCATCGTCAGCAGATGTCTGCCCCCCTGCAGCAGCTGCATATGACATGTATGGACAGGAGCACCCCAATGCCCTCATAGTACCACAGAGCTCTATTCTGGGACCACAGTATCTGACTTAGGGGTAGTATCAGTCACAACCACTGGTTCAGTACCAGTCATCGCCCTAGCCGCCGGTCCAGTCTCTGGCTTAGTACCCGGTACTGTCACAGTGGCAGGCTTAGACTTAGGCGCAGTAGCCTTTGGCAGCACTACCACCTCCTCCATCGCAAGAGACTGGACGTATTCATGCGGTTACCAGAGAGGATGCACAGCGGGCCGACGGATCCGTTTTTTACGGTATGATTTCTATTTATGCCTTATCCGCTGATATGCTGATAGATACTGGTAGCTCACATTCATTTATATCCCGTACCTTTATGCGGGAGATTGGCAGATTACCCACTTTCAGACCGCAGCGATTGACCGTCTCTCTACCGTCTGGTGATATTTTGGACGTCACCCAAGAGGTCAGAGGTTGCCCGTTAGACTTTGGCAACATGATACTCACGGTAGATCTTTTAGTACTGGAAATGGTCAACTTTGATATTATTCTTAGCATGGGATGTTTATCAGCATATCATGTCACTGTTGATTGCCAGACGAGGGTGGTCACATTTTGGCCTCTGAACCAACCCTCGTGGGATTTCACTGGCATCAGAGACGTCGGCATATCGATCATTTCAGCGATTCAGGCTCAGAAACTGATGTCACATGGCTGTTAGGGTTTTCTTTTATCTTTGATCCATACTGAAGCTGGCAGTAGTTCTCAACTCTCCGACGTTCTGGTAGTCCAAGAGTATCCGGATATATTTCCAGATGAGCTACCAGCCTTGCCTCCCAGAAGGCAAGTGGAGTTTGCTATTGACTTGATTCCGGGAACCGCGCTGACATCGAAAGCTCCTTATCGTATGACACCAAAAGAGTTGAACAAATTGAAGGTTCAACTCCAGGAGCTTTTGGACAGGGGATTTATACGCCCTAGTGCTTCTCCGTGGGGTTCTCCGGTATTATTCGTTAAGAAAAAGGATGGTACTCTGAGGTTGTGCATAGATTATAGACAGCTGAATGCAGTGACCGTCATAAATAAGTACCCTTTACCACGGATCGAGGATTTATTTGATCAGCTCAGAGGTACATCAGTGTATTTAAGATTGATCTGCGGTCCGGATATCATCAGCTGAGAGTCAAAGAATTTGATATTCAGAAGACAGCATTCCGTACTAGATACGACCATTATGAGTTTTTGGTAATGCCATTTGGGCTTACCAATGCTCCAGCGGTGTTTATGGATTTGATGAACCGCGTCTTCTTGGTGTATCTTGATCAGTTTGTTATCATTTTCATTGATGACATATTGGTCTATTCGCGTTCCTATGAGGAACATGCACAACATCTTCGCACAGTCTTGGAGACTCTTCGACGACATCACCTATATGCGAAGTTCAGCAAGTGTGTTTTCTGGCTATCCTCAGTCAGTTTTCTGAGGAACGTGGTCTCTAGCAGAGGTATTTCAGTAGACGCTCAGAAGATCGAGGTTGTCACCAGTTGGGAGCAGCCGAAATTAGTTCAGGAGATCCGCAGTTTTCTAGGACTAGCTGGATATTACAGATGGTTCGTCGAGGGTTTCTCCCAGATTGCTATGCCACTGACACGCCTGACTAGGAAAGGCATGAAGTTCACGTGGTCCGAGGACTGTGAGACCAGCTTCCAGGAGCTGAAGTAGAGATTAGTGTCGGCTCCAGTTTTGGTTTTGCCCGCTGGAGAGGATGGATTCGTACTCTACACCGACACATCTCTTCAGGGTTTGGGCGCTGTTCTGATCCAGCACGGCAGGGTAGTCTCATATGCTTCTCGTCAGTTGAAGGAGCATGAGAAGAACTACCCAGTACATGATCTGGAGCTAGCCGCCATCATCTTTGCTTTGAAGATTTGGCGATATCATCTGTACGGTATTACATTTGAGATTCTCACTGATTATAAGAGTCTCAAATATATTTTTACTCAGAAGGAACTTAATCTTCGATAGAGGAGATGGATGGAGTTCCTGAAGGATTACGATTGTATGATTAGCTACCATCCGGGGAAAGCTAATGTGGTTGCCGATGCACTTAGCAGGAAGTCTAAAGGGGCTTTGGCTTGCCACCGGGCTTCAGTCATAGAATTGATTCAGGGTTTCTCCGAGTTAGGCCTTGAGGAGCAGGGACAGATAGAGCATGGTATTCTTGTTACTATGGTTGCTTAGTCGTCGATCAGGACAAGGATCCGAGAGGCCCAGACCGGTGATCAGTATTTTCAGTTCATTGGCAGCCAGATAGCTTCCCGGCAGTAGACCGAGTTCACACGAGATGAGGAGGGTATTATATACTTTCGAAGTAGATTATGCGTACCTCAGTCTCACCCGGTCTTACAAGAGCTACTTCAGGAGGCTCATCGCTCTCGATTTACGATTTATCCAAGTGGGACTCGCATGTATCGAGATTTGAGGCGTTCCTACTGGTGGAACAGTATGAAGAAATACATCGAGAAATTTGTAGCTAAATGTCTTCTCTGTCAACAGGTGAAGGCTGAGCACCAAAGACCTGCCGGATTAGTTCAGCAGATTCCTATTCCTGAGTGGAAATGGGAATACATTACCATGGACTTTGTGGTGGGTTTGCCTAGGATACGTCGAGGCCATGACGCGATTTGGGTAATCGTTGATCGATTAACCAAATCGGTACGCTTCTTAGCGATTCGGAAGACTGATTCCCTTGATCGATTGGTAGATCTGTATTGCCGGGAGATCATCAGATTACATGGTGTCCCTTTGACTATTATTTCGGATAGAGACTCTCGGTTCACGTCTCGATTCTGGCAGAGTCTGCAGCAGGCCTTGGGCACTCAGCTCCATTTCAGTATAGCTTTCCATCCGCAGACAGATGGACAGTCAGAGAGAACCATTCAGACTCTAGAGGACTTGCTGAGGTCTTATGTATTGGATTTTGGAGGCAGTTGGGAGGACCATTTTCCATTGGTAGAGTTCGCCTATAACAACAGCTTTCATTCGGCTATCTAGATGACACCGTTTAAAGCTTTGTATGGTAGGCCTTGTCGGACACCCACCCTCTGGGATGAGGTTGGGGAGGTCCAGCTGTTGGGACCTCATAGAGCTCAGCATGAGGCAGAGTTGGTCCGTACTATCAGACGGAGGATGTCAGAGGCGCAGGACCACCAGAAGAGTTATGCTGATCGGAGACGCAGACCCCTGGAGTTCTCTATTGGCGACCATGTTTTTCTACGAGTTTCACCCACGAAAGGGGTGAAGAGATTTGGCCTCAGAGGTAAGCCAGCTCCGCGATACATTGGCCCTTTCCAGATATTAGAGAGGATTAGAGTAGTAGCTTATCGTCTAGCACTACCACCGTCCCTGGTAGGCGTCCACGACGTATTCCATGTATCTATGCTGAGGAGATACATACCCGATCCGACACATGTGCTGACAGATATCTTAATTCCCGTTCAGTCTGACATTACCTACGAGGAGGTTCCAGTACGGATTCTGGATCGGAAAGAGCGTCAGTTGCGGAACAAGACTATCCGACTGGTTAAAGTCGGATGGCAGCATCATTTAGACGAGAAGGCTACCTGGAAGCTCGAGGATACGATCCGAGCTCGATACCCCCACCTTTTTACTTGAGGTATGTGGGTTATTTTCCATTCAGCATTTATACTTTCTATCTGTTGTTAGTACTTGCTGATGACAGATAACAAAATTTGGGGACCAAATTTTTTATTAGTGGGGGAGAATGTAAAATACCGAAAAATGGCAAATAATGATAAGAGAATTTTTCGAAATTTTTAGAAATTTTTCTGGAATTTTTCGGAGACCGTATGACTTCATTTATAGGGATAAAACTGTGCCCCGGGAAAGCCTATTTATGGTACCCCATTTAAGCAAAGAAAAGTTGATTTTCCTTTTTCTTTTTTATTTCCTTTTTCTTTCTCTTCCGCCGAACCCGTGTCCGACGTTGTTCCCTCCTCCTTCGTGTCGAGCCTCCGATCTTTTGCCCTAACCGCTCCCAACTGGCGCCACAAAACCACCGCATGCCTCGCAAGTAAAGCCATCGTCGAGCCCCATCCCGATCCTCTCCTCCACACGGTGCCGAGCCTTCGTCTTCCCCGATCTTCGCCCGAAAACCCCAAACACCGAAGCCCTAGTAGCATCTCCTGGTCACGGAGGTTCTCACCGCGCCGATCTCCCTCTCGCGTCAACCCCGGTCGCCACAGTCGACGCGAACTCCACTCCACTGAGCAGCGTCGTCTGCCGCCATTGTGCCTTGTCGTCGCCTTCTCTCAACCCGAACAGCACCTTGATCCCTTTGCCCTAGCGCTGGCTGTCGTCATCCTTGTGCCCTAGCCGCCGCTGCTAGGATCGAGCGACGCCATTCTTGCTTCACTTTTCTCTGATTTCCGGCGATCTTGAAGGTAAGGGATTACTTAGTTAAAAATTTGGGATTTTGGTTGGATTCTTGATCTCCTCCTATTTCATTCAGTGAAGGATTCCAGCAGAGAGGTGTTTGCTCTGTGGTGTTCTCTGGTCCAGCAACTCCCCTTGTTGCCAACAACAACAATCTTGGTTGAGGATCACCGAAGGGGGGGGGGGGTTGTGAGGTGAAGTTGAGTGCGGTGGATCAACAATCATGGCAGGTAAGCATATGTACAGTGATGAATCTTGGGTTTTTTTAGTAGTAAGCTACTTAGATTAGGTTTTTCAATTAGGTCATCTTGTTGATCTTTTCTTGATCCGGTTAGGGTAGGTAATTTTCAGTAATGAGTTGATGTGTTCTACGGATTAAGCTTTGCTTAGATGTAGATCATGATTGGATTATTTTAGATGAATGATAATAGTGTGATGTGGATTAGGGTTCTTGGAGGAAATAGTTTGGTTTAGCTATTTTGCTTATAATTAAACATAGCTAAACTGTACTATTTATTACAGGACTTTGATTCGAGACGGTGTCTCGACGAGGGATCTATTTCGGATATGATCCTCTATTTGGAGGCGGGTACTTTGACTTATCTTTTTAGATTTGTCATTTGATATGCATAGTAATATTTTTAACAAATAGTAATGATTATGTTTCTTATCTGCATCAGTTGGTCACTACCCGATACCTGTTATATGCTTGTTTTGTTACTTGTTATGCACTTCATGTTAGTACCTACCTGATTATACATGCTTATAGGGGTAGTGACTGTTGGGTTCTTCGGGCCGCGAAAACCGCTTTTTCGCGTCGCGGAAACCCCGAGTCACCTAAAGCCATGGATCTCGTGCAAAGATTCGTAAACAAAAATTATCGAAAAACCTTTTTCTTGTACGAGTTTGTAAAAACTTTAGATCTACACTAGATGAGAGTTATACCTTCGAAGCGAGCCCTTTCGCGTTCCCGCTCGTCCAAGGAGTTGCCGGATCTCAAGTTGTCAAAGTAGACAACCTCTATATGTATCCACACGGACACGTAGGTGGAGAAAACCTTACGCAAAGGTGTGCTAGCACCTTGGTAAGATTCGGCCAAGGCAAGGAGGAGAGGGAGAGGAAGAGCTTCAAGAGGAGGAAAAAGAAGATACACCACTTGAATGGAAAAAATGAAATCAACATCAATCCCCAAGTGGCCGGCCACTCTACCTTGTGAAAACTCCCAAATTAATTGCATTAATTGCAATTAATATGAAGTTATTAAGAAAATGGCTTTGTAACTTCCATGAGGTGGCAACCATGATGATGTGGTGCATCATCATTGGTCCACATCAATGCCAACTCACCAATGAGGTGGCATAAAGTCAAGTCAAACTTGACTTTTAAACTTCCTCTCAAGTCAAGTCAAACTTGACCAAATCTCTTCCATGGTTGATCTAATCTAACCATTTGAATCAAGCCAACTTAATATAATGAATCTAATTCATTAAATTAAGTTGATTTAATGAGTCATAATCTAAATTAGACTCATTGAATACATGAATCAACTTGAGTCCAACTCAAGTTAGCCCAATTATGATTACTCTTAATCCAATTTGATTCATCAAATGAATCTAATCCTCTTGGTTCATCATATGAACCTAATCTCCATCTAATTGTCCTTAGTGTGTGACCCTATAGGTTCTTGTAACATTGGCAATGCCCTAAACACATTTAGGAGCTTAAGTAATGAGCGGTATCTAGCAACACATCATTACTACCCAAGTTACAAGAATGTCGAGATCCGACATCACCTTGTGACTACCAATTGTGACTCCTCACAAAATAATGACAAGTGTCCTTCTATCCTAGACATCTAGATTGATCAATATGAGGCATAGACCGTGTCATCCTCTAATCAATCTAAATCTTGATCCCCAAGTAGACTCACTCAATCAAATGAGCTCAACATCTCATGTTGACTCATTTGGGCATGACCATGCACTTAGTGGTCTCACTCTATCAAGAATATTGATGTCGCTCCCGTCATATGGGAGGGATAGATCCCATCTACATCACTCACATCCCTCTTCATAATTTGTTACATACCCGGTAATCGCCTTTATAGTCCACCCAGTTACGGGTGACGTTTGACGAAACCAAAGTACATAACTCCTTATGTAGGGATCCATGGTGACTTCAGGTCTAAGGACTAATAGTCATACTAATAGCCACATGAGAAAGTATATGACACTCATATAACGATCCATGATACTTTCTCATGGCGGGTCATTCAGTATACATTCTCCAATGTATACCCATGTGTTAGCTTGATATCTCTATATCCATGACTTGTGAGATCAAGTCATCGAGCTGACCTACATGCTAGTCTTATTGCATTAACATTGTCCCTGAATGTTAATACTCGACTAGGAATGATTTAGAGTAGTGTTCCCTACATCATCTCACTATCGATTGAACTAATCGATTGATATAGGTATGAACCTTCTACTCAAGAACGCTATTATACTTAGTCTATTTGGCACTAATACAAATAAGTATAATAACCAAACAAATGCCTTTATTAATATACAAGAATATGATACAATGAGTCCATACAATCATCAAATGATTGGCTCTAGGGCTCTAACTAACAGTGACATAACCATGCTTCATTATGTTCAGGACCTAGATTTTTATACCTTATCTGATCTGTGTACCTAGACCTTTGATTTGATTCTTTGTCCTATGGTACACATTATGTAGAGATGGATAAGTTCAGGATATTCCCATGCTTAGTATCATGCACCATCTTGCATGATTGCATGCTGTGCGATTGGTAGCCCCATTATTGTTGAGCTCATCGCTAGTTTCATGGATCTGCACATACAACCACTCATGGGTTAGTGGTATATCAGGCAGGATGTGTGGCAGTTTGCTCTGTCAGTGCTCCGCTGGTCCACTCATGGGTAGCGTGACACAGCGTGGTAGCACGTCAGGGATCCCTCCTCTGGATTATCTCAGGGAGATGAGAGCATTGCGCTCCCCCACTTATGATTTGGGGTAGGAGGATAGGTGTACTCCGACAACATCATGTTCACTCGGTCACTCATCAGGAGCAGTGACGGCAAAGTGCACGGTTGTCACAGCCCTACCCACTCGGTCTCACCATCGTGTGTGAAATCACTGACTGGAGAGTAGGGGTGACCAGGACATGTCATTGGCATCATACGCATTGATGCATTTATTGCTTGTGTTTGCTGCACTTGTATGCTGCATATTGGATGGATGCATTTGTTTGACATGCATAAAGGATTCCTATACTTCTCGGTTGATTATCCATACACCAGGTCCTGGTTAGTACAATTTTCTCTTGTTTATTTTAGTTGTATTTATCATTATTATATCAGGAGACTGTACGCATGATTAGTGCTAGTTGTTATTTTCTTTATTATGCATATCAGTAGTTACCCGCTAAGGAGTTGACTCACCCCGTGGATATTTACTATTTTCAAGTTGAGGCTGTCAGGAGGAGTTCCAGTCGCTAGTCCCCTGCAGATCGTGAGGATGTGTTTTATCTTTTGGTTTTCCTATTGTACTTTTTAGACTTGTTCTAGTTTTGACACTTGGATATTGTATTATCTTTATTGTCGATGAGTTTTTATTTGGATGTGTTTTTTCTACATAACTGCCTGGATGGCAGAAGAGGTGAGTTCATTGTGATTTGTGTTTTATCGGTGTAGTGGAGTAGGATATCGGTTTTGTGCTTTATGGGTGTAGTTGAGTAGGATTTTTTTTGACTTGGTTTTTCTTATCGTTGCATTTGTTTAGTTTTACTATTAAAGTGCGTGGTGATTGCTTGTTTTTATTTATATTGTTCCGGCCGTGTTGGCCGAGGTATTTGGATGGATGTAGAAAGTTTCAGATTGTCACCCGTACAGGGGAGATGCTGCTGAAATTTCTTCTAACAGGGACTCTCCCGGGGCGTGACAAAGCAAGCATGGCTTTTGTATTGTGTTTGAGTCTGACAAAGTTATTATGTCTAAAAATGAAGTATTTTTATGAAAGAGTTATGTAACCGATGGTCTATTCAAGCCCAGTATAATGACAATTAGGCCTAATGTTATTAGAGTTGAAAACTCTTCCATGTATATGCTTGAGTCTTCATGTTTGTGGCATGTTAAATTGGGGTATGTTAACTATAATGTGTTTCATAGATTAATTAACATGTAAAATATACCGACATTCTATCTTGACCTAAAACACAATTGTGAAATTTATGTTGAAATGAAAATGATAAGGCTATCCTTTGAACATGTTGAAAAAAGCAACGAACCACTCGACCTAATTCACATCGACGTGTGTGACCTAAAAGGTATACCAACATGTGGTGAAAATAAGTACTTTATCACTTTTGTTCATGATAATACAAAATACTATTATATGTATCTTCTCAAAAGTAAAGATAAAGCTATAGAAACAATTGCTCTATATAAGAATGAGGTTGAAAACTAACTTAATAAATGGATTAAGGTGGTTCGAAGTGTCGGAGGTGGTGAATATGTATCATTAGTCACTGAGTTATGTGTTGACTATGGGATTAGACATAAAATAATAGCTCCTTATACTCCTCAGTAAAATGGAGTTGTTGAGCAAAAGAATCACATTCTAAAGGAGATAATGAATGTTCTTCTATTGAACTCTCAACTGTCAAAGTTCATGTGGGGGGGGGGGGGGTTGTGTTTACATCTAATTATCTTTTAAATAAGGTGTTCTAAAAGAAAATAGATAAGAACTCTTATGAGTTGTGGAATGGAAGACAGTCGTCCTATAAATATTTGTGAATGTAGGGGTGTCATGCCAAAGTTTTGGTGCTTGATCTATTAAATTGGATAAAAAAGTATTGATTGCAGATTTATTGGATATACACATAATAGTAGTTAGTATCACTTTTTTGTGTATGAGTCGCAAATATCGGAATATATAAGAACTTAATAATAGAATTGAGAAATGCTTCATTCTTCAAGCAATGTTTCTGTATAAAATCCAAGAGGAAGTAAGTTACTTAGAATAAACATTTGAAATACAAGAGAAAGAAGAAGGTGATGAACCAGTTGAGGTTGAGCTAAGATGAAGTAAAAGAGCTTAGGTGGAAAAATCATATGGAACAGATTTTATCACTTCCATTTTGAAAATGAGTCTCAAAGTTACTTGGAAGCAGTAAGCTCTTCTGATGGACCTCACTAGAAAGAGGCGATTGAATCTAAGATATGCTCTATCTTGTAAAATATGACTTAGAAACTTATAGATCTTCCTCAAAGAAGTAAAACACTAGGTTGCAAGTAGATGTTTAAGAAGAAATTAATGAAATCAGATGACAAAATTGATAAGTATAAGGTCAGAATGATAATTAAATGTTACCAACAACGAGAATGCCTTGATTACATTGATACGTATTCTTCAGTATCAAGAATAATTTTCATTAGCCTATTGTTGGCTATCACTGCTCCATAAAATATGAAAATACATCAGATGAATGTTGTTGGTGTTGGGACCGTTGGCCGACTAGAAGGGGGTTGAATAGTCCTGCACAAATAAATAGATGAACCTTTCTCGGACTTAAAAGAACACTTGCATAAACGATAAATAAAAGAAACTGAAAGATAGAGACTCAGAGAGTTTTACTTGGTTACAAATGGGGAAGTTGTTAATCCAAGGAAATGATGCACACTAATTTCTCCTTCAGGCGGAGAAGTCTCTTTATAGCAATAAAAGCTCAAAAGGGAAGAAGCTAAACAAAACAGAAAAGCTCACAAGTGTTGTATCAAGAATTGCTTGTTCTTCTTCAGCTTCTGGACTAAGACTGTATTTATAGCCTTGGTTGAGGTGCCTGGAAGGGTTCCATGCACTTGGAGTAGGATAGAATTCTATCCCCGATGCAACAGTCAACATCCATGTCAAATGTGGATAAAAAGAGGTTCTGGGCGCCCGAGCCCTAAAAGTCAATAAGGTTGACTTTTTTCGATCCGAACCCTCTGCTCTAGTGTTGCTTGCCTCGGTCCAGGTCTTCTACTCCGGCTCTGCTCACTTGGGTGATTTTGGTCATCCGGAATAAGGCTCACCCAAACCTAACTTTCGGCCTTCTCGAACAACCTTTCGCTCCGGCTTCTCATCCCTCGGAATCGTCGCATGCTTCCTTCTCGTCCGTCAGTGTACTCTTCCGCAGTTTCGCCCCTAGGATGCACTGAGCCCGTCAGCTCTCTCTCGTGCCGACCTTCTTGCTAGTTGCATCTTTTGCTCCTCGAACAATCTTTCGCTCCAGTTTCTCGTCCCTCGAAAACATCGCACATTCCTTCTCGTCCGTCGGTGCACTCTTCCGCAACATCTTGTCCCTCAGACGCACCGAGCCCGTTGGCTCTCTCCCATGCTATCCTTCTCGCTAGTTACGTCTTTTGCTTGACTTCCTGTGCTCCTAAGTTCTTACACACTTAGACATAGGGTTAAACACAACAGGACCTAACTTAACTTGTTTGATCACATCAAAACAATCTTGGGTATCAACAATCTCCCCCTTTTTGATATGAGCAACCCAGGCTAAGTTAGGGTAAATAAATATAAAATAAAAGAAATAAATTTGCATTAATTTCAATTCAAGTGCAAAAATTTTAAAAAAAATCTACCTCCCCTAGACTTAATCTTCCCTTCTCCCCCTTTGATCACATAAAAAATGGGATACCAAAAAAAAATATAATGGTAACTTTTATAAAACTCTGATTGAAAAATCTATCAAGATTTTGAAAATATTGAAAATAATTTTGATAGCACTAAAAATGCAATAAATTTTTAGAAAAAAAAATCTAAGTAAAAAATTTTTATGAAACAATCAATAATTTTCTCAGTTAAACAAATTTTCAAAAAATATTTTTTTTTAGGGCTTGAGATAAAGTAAATATGATACTTAAAAAAAATTTAAGTAAAATAAAAAATTTCAAAGTAGAAAAAAAATTCAAAACAAAATTTTCTAAGTTTTTAAAAAAAAATTGTGCAAGATATAAAATACATTTTGGTAAAGCACAAGTTTATAAAATAACTTTAAAAAAATTTTAAGTTAAAAAAAATTGAATAACTATTCAAAGCATTATCTAATTTCAATTTTAATGCTTTATTAGTTAGTTAATTAAACATTGTATTTCAATATTTGGCTTCTAGGCTATGGCGAGGCACTAGGCCTTCTTGGTTATTAGAGCAACAACCACTTTCTAGACAAAGCCTCGTAAGGAAATTAAAACGTTTAATTTTCTCGCTGAAAGCGCTAAGTCTAATTAGAATTCAAGTTAAACAAGACTTTGGAATCCAATATAGGTTCCAACCAACTGGATTAATTAAGAATTTTTTAGGAACATTTTTTCTTGATAATTTTTTTATTTTCCCTTTGTGATATTTAAATTTTCAATGTAGTTCTTTATAATTTCTAAAATTTGAAGCAGAGAATTTGGAACATGTATGATTTTTCAAATTTTTTACTTCTATTTTTAATTGATCATTTTCTAACTTTAATTTATCAAAATCTTCTAATGGACAAGATTTTACTAGAAATAATTTTAGCTCTTTAATTTCTTTTTCTAATTTGCAATAGTCTTTAGTTACTAATTTAACAAATTTAAATAACTTGTTAGGTGGGAGAGATCGTACCTGACTTACCTTGTCGATCTCGTTGTCCGTAGCTCCCCCTGAACTGTTGTTTTCTTCTGATGTAGCTCCCCCTTCATTGATGCTCTCGATGTTCATTTTGGATGAGCTTTCTTCGTCTTCGTCTTCTGGTAGGTACTTGACTATTTGAGCTGTTTCGGCGATTTCCTCGGTTTCAGATTCTTTTGATGACTTGGTGTCCATCGAGGAGTTAGATTCGGCTTCTTATGGTTCTTCATGAAGCTTCAAGAACTTTTCCCAAAGTTTTTTTACACTTTGGTTGTCACCGATTTTATCGAGATCTTCAACCGGTAGTATGCTTAAAAGATGAAATTCAGCCTTACCATTAGCCATGAAGTCATTGCGCTACTTTTCAGTCCATTGATGTTTCTCAAGTACTTTTCCCTCTTTGCTTTTGGGCATATAAAACCATATTTAATTGTTAGTAGAATATTAAAATCAGTTTTAAAATAAACCTCCATTTGATGTCTCCAAAAAGCGAACTCCCCCTCGAATACTGGTGGTAGATGCTAGCTCCGACCATCGTTTTTTGCTTCGATTGACGGTTAGTCCTCCTGAAGTATCCTCGCTCTGATACCACTTGTTAGGATCGTTCGCCAGCTAGAAGGGAGGTTGAATAGCCCTTCACAAATAAATAGACGAATCTTTCTTGGAATTAAAAGAACACTTGCATAAATGATAAATAAAAGAAATTGAAAGATAGAGACTCGGAGAATTTTACTTAGTTATAACCGGGGAGGTTGTTAATCCAAGGAAATGATGCACACTAATTTTTCCTTCAGACAAAGAAGCCTCTTTACAGCAATGAAATCTCATAAAGAAAGAAGCTAAACAAAATAGAAAAGCTCACAAGTGTTGTATCAAGAATTACTTGTTCTTCTTGAGCTTCTGGACCAAGGCTGTATTTATAGCCTTAGTCGGGGCGCTTGGAAGGGTTCCAGATGCCTGGAGTGGGATAAAATTCTATCCCCGACGTAACAGTCAACATCCATGTTGAATGTGGATAAAAAGAGGTTCTGGGCGCCCGGAATGGGTTTGGGCGCTCGGACCCTAAAAGTCAACAAAGTTGACTTTTTATGGTCCGGACCCTCTGCTCCGGTGTTGCTCACCTTGGTCCGGGTCTTCTGCTCCGGCTTTGCTCTCTTGGGTAATTTCAGACATCCGGAATAGGGCTCATCTAAACCCAATTTCTGACATTATCGAGCAACCTTCCGCTCCGACTTCTTGTCCCTCGGAATTGTCGCATGCTTCCTTCTCTTCGAACAATCTTTTGCTCCGTCTTCTCATCCCTCGGAAACATCGCACATTCCTTCTCATCCATCGGTGTACTCTTCCGCAACACCTCGTCCCTCAGACACACCGAGTCCGTCAGCTCTCTCCCGTATCGTCCTTCTCGCTAGTTACGTCTTTTGCTCAACTTCCTGTGCTCCTAAGTTCCTACACACTTAGACACAGTGTTAAACACAACAGGACCTAACTTAACTTGTTTGATCACATCAAAACAACCTTGGGGTACTAACAGTTGGATCAGTGGACTGGCTGGAAGGGGTGAATAGATGACCTGCAAGTTAAATTAGCTAATTCTCTTACTTCTAGCTTAGCAAGGATACACACATTAATTAATTAAAAATAAATAATAAAAACATAAAGTAAGAGGCAAAGTTTTACTTGTCTATAACCTAGGTGTTGATAATCTAAGGCAATTGAAAGTACTAAAGAAACTCCTTCTTTGACAAAGGTCGGAGGCAATGAAGCCCCTTACAACAATTGAAAGCTCAGAAATAAATACAGAAGTTAAGAACATGTGTGTTTTCTACAACTAGCTCCAGGACACTATTTATAGCCTCTTGGTAAAGGTGACCATTTTATTGACATGGTAATTTGGGTCTCCTCGAGTGACCTAGGGTGCCTCCAACTGGGTAAATTTTTATCTCCATGCAATGTTCATTTTTTGATATAGAGGATTGGAGGCACCTCGGTTCATCGGAGGCTCCTCGAACGATGGCTTGGAGGCGCCTCAATTCTGTTGATGTGGACTTCATTGTTTATCTGCTTGGTAATGACTCCTAGCATCATAAGTGCCTCAGTTCATCAGAGGCACCTCCAAAATCCGGCTTCCAAGGTGCCTCAAGACAACTAAGATGCCTCGAGCAACAGGGCACCTCTAGCCAATGGAGGTGCCTGGGATGGTCAACTTCCAAGTTGATCATATACTTCTTCGTACACTTGGGTGATGCTCTGGTCGTCCAGAGTTAAGCTCATCCTAACCCAACTCTGACCTCCCCATCAAGCAGACTTCCTCCCTGCTTCTCATCCCTCGGATGCACCGTGCAGTCCTTCTCGCTCCATCGATGTACTCTTCCTCATCTCCTCGTCTCTCAAATACACTGAGTCTGTCAGTTCCCTTCCCGTGACATCATTTTCACTCATTACATTTTTTGGTCTGCTTCTTGTGTTCCTAAGTTTCTACACACTTAGACACGAAGCACCAAAAACAAACAGGACCCAACTTACCTTGGTTGATCAATATCAAAACTGACCCAAGGTACTTACAATCTCTCCCTTTTTGATGTTAATCAATCTAAGTTAAAGTTAGGATAAACAAACAAAAAATTGTAAAAAAATAATATATAATCATAAATATTTATAATTAAGCCTTCCCTCTTAATTTAAAGCTACTCTCCCCCTTTAATCACATCAAAAAAAAAAAAAAAATACAAGTAGGCAAAGAAGATATTTGAAAATTTTACTAGGGGTATTACATAAATGATCCAAGGTTGTGTATATTTACCAAAATTCTTTTGCAAATAAAATAATTTTTAAGAATTAAATCTCAGAATGGCCAAAAATAATTTGAAAATTATTTTTTAATTTTGAAAATCCTAAAAAATTGTCAATGTCAAATAGAATTAATCTAATTATAAAAAAAATCATAAGAAAACTAGTTTTCTTATAACTAAAATAAATATTTTTTATAAGAAATAGTTATTTTGGAAGTTAAATGTTTTAAAAATACAATAATACGTCAAAATAGCTTACCAATTTTTTTGAACATGTAAAAGATAATGTTTATTTATAGGAAAATCATGTTTTCAAAAATTAATCTTCAAAAAAAATTTAATTTTAAAAATTAATTTTTCATTAAAAATCATAAAAATTTATTTAATAGTAAAAAAAAATTAAATTTTTTATACTAATAGATAATAATTTTTTAAAAGCAAAATTGAAATATAATGAAATTTGAATAGAAAATCTACAAAAAAAAAATAATTTAACCAATATTGTTAATAATTAACACAAATTTATTTCTAGCAAATAAATTTCAAAAAAAAATAAAAAAAAAGGCCAAAATAGATTTGGGAATCCAAAATAAATTTTTACCTACTAGATTAATAAGTTATTTTCATGGAATATCATATTTCATCACTTTTATAATTTAGTCCCTATGATTTCTAACATACTAATTAAGCCCTCCATAATTTCTAAAATTTAAAACTTGTAAGAAATTTGAATTTGAGCATGAATAATTCATTTCTAGTATTTCTATTTGATTTTTTAATTTTGCATTTTCAATTTTAACTTTATAAAATTCTTCATTAAGCATACATTTTCTATTTTATTTTCTATGTCAGTGTTACTCCTTTTAAGATCCACATACTTGGTTTTTAATTTACATAAGATTCTAGATAACATTTGTTGGTGCAAGAAGTAATAGATGATCTAACCTAAGTTTTTATTATGGAAAATGATTCAAAGTTAAGATTTTTTTATTATCTAACAAGTTAAATTGAATGTGCAGGAAAGTTTTATGTGATCTTAGGCAAAGGAAAGTCCTAGTTGAGGCTAGGTAGGTGGAAAGTTCTAGCTGCGTTTATGCAGGTGGAAAGTACTAGTTGCGGTTAGACAAGTGGAAAGTCCTAGCTATGATTAGGCAATGAAGTTTTGGTCCAGGAGATTAGGCAAAGTCTTGGTGGGTTGAGGACGTTGGGCGAAATCCTAGGATTGAGGACGCTAGGTAAAAATTTTGGAGGTTACGGACACCAGGTAGAAGACTGGACGGGTCAAGGATCAGATACCTAACATAAAGTCCTAATGTTTCAGACGCTAAACATAAGTGCAGATGGTCTGGAGGATCAGTCTAGCAAAAAGTAATTTCTCCTGAGAGAAGTAGATAAGGACGAGTTCCTTGTTGAGGGAATAGTAGGTGTCGGTTTGGCCTAGGACTTCACAGGAAATTCAAAAGTCATAACCAGATAGTCCAGTGACTATCAAACATTTTATTACCATATTATTTTCTTATGTTAACTTTGTTTTGTAGGGTATATTTGGTATTTTGGACAAACATGTCTTGTAGGAAGTGGAATACACAAAAGTGCCTCGGATGAACAGTGTTGGAAGGCGCCTTCCAGGTAGCTAAAGGCACTTCCAATGAACAATGTTAGAGGCGCCTTCTATGTGTCTGAAGGCACCTTTGGGTGGATGAACTTCGCAGATTACAGAAGTTATCAACTCCGATGTTGTGGAGATAAAGTATACAGCTTGAGGCACCTTCTATTGGATTGAAGGCACCTTCAACAATCAATAAAAGGAGTCTTCGAGCAAAGGGTTGGACACAACTCATATTCAAGATCCTTCTCTTACGCACTACTATAAAGATGATCAGATAAAGTCATAACACTAATCCAACGACCGAAAGCACACCTCCAAATTCTAAAGTTGTCGGTGTAATTTTGATCATTATACTTTAATTATAATTATTCTTTGTCTTTGAAATTGTAATTTATAGATTGATAGTAAATTGCCCAAAATAAACACTCAATGAGTGTGAGCCTTGGAGTAGAAATCATCACAAACACCGAACCAAGTAAATCCAACACGTGTTAGCATTTATTTTCATTTATCTTTATTTTCATTAAGTTTATCTCCAATTAGTTTTCTGAAAAGTGTGAAAAAGTGATGACACTATTCACCCCCCCTCTAGTACTTTCGATCCTACAACATTTTTATAGCACCATACATTTGGTCAGAGGGTAAGAGACATACCTCACTTACCGTGTCAAATTCGTAGGTGGATGTTCCCCCTTCATTGATACTCTCTTCTGAGGTATCTTCATTGTCTGTATCTTGGTGACTCGCCATTAGTGCTAATCCATCATATTCTTCTATCTCAAACTCCTCTGACAATGACTCACTCCAAGTTGCTTTGAGGTTCCTTTGTTTGGACCTTCTTGACCCTTTGTCCTTTTCTTTTCCTTTATTCTTCAATTTAGGATAGTTATCCTTGATATGTCATTCCTTATCGTAGTTATAGCATCTCACTTTCCTTTTTCCTCGTAGAAGCTATTGGTACAATTAGCATGGTCAAACCTAAGTTTTGATGAATAACAAATGAATTAAAGTTAGGTGTTGTATGATTTAACCTTTTTATCAAGTGTACAAGATTTGATGGGTCTAGAGGACTTGATACCAAGATAAAATCCAGCAAGGTCTAGAGGACCTAATAGCTAGTGGAAAGTCCAGATAGGTCAAGGAGTGACCTGATATCTAGCGAGAAGTCTGGTTGGGTCTACAGGACCTGATAGCTGGTCGAAGTTCAATTGGATATGCGGACTTGATAACTAGCAGAAAGACTTGGTGGGTCAATGAAGAGTCAAGCGATTCTGCCTGGTAAGTGAGGTAAGTCATTAAAGGAGAGTGTTCCAATGAGGACGAGTCTCAATTAGAGACTTTAGGTATTTAGCCCAATTTAGATCCATTTTAGAAGTTTAAATTGAGACCATGACTAGATCCTGGTCTCAGAAAGACAAGATCTAATTAATAATGATTATAATTTGTTCTAACTCTATTTTCCAAGTTAGATATTTTTTCTGTTGGACTAATAAACTTTGAAGGAGCTAAGATGCACAAGATGAGCTTAGGTGAATAGTACTTGAGGCACCTCCTGTGCTGTTGGAGGTGCCTTAGCTGCCTTGGCCGAAGACCCATGCAAAAAGGTATGAAGGCACCTCCCATGTGGTTGGAGGCACCCTGGAGCGTAGCGCGGAGGTGCCTTGGAGTGCTTGGAAGGCGCCCTCGCACAGATAAATACAGCAGGTTGCGGGGCTTATCGAGTCCAAGCTCAAGGGATAACTTTTGCATTTAAAGGCTCCTTGGATGAGGTTGGAGGTGCCCTCAATGCTCAATAAAAGCAGTGTTTGACCAACATCAAGTCACAATTCATTTTCTCAAGATTCAATGATCCTTCTACTACTCTGACCACGCTGTGTTGCTGCTGCGCTGCTACTCCATGACATTCGACCACTGTAGGCAGATCATCACCAACACACAAGCGCTTTCACCTCTACATCTTTCGTGTTGATAATTTTAATTAAAATCATTTATTTTATTGTCTAAAAGGAAGTGTAGGTTGTTACACTATCCTCTTTTACTCTTGTTGTAAGGTCCCATGTATTTCGAATGTTTAAATTAGGAATTGAGTTTTTTTGTAAAGGTTAGTTCGATGTTTTCAAAGACAAGGGTAAATTGGTGATGAAAAGAAAACAAGATTAATAAAATATGTGTTAAGTAAAATATAGTTCACATGAATTTTATTTATGGATAAGTGAAATTTTCTAGAAGTATTTAGTAGAGCCTTAACCTAATACCTAATCTAATTCTTATGGGCTAGATTGGGATGTGGGCTTATTAGTGAAACCTAGAGCCCAACCAAAGAAGGGAAGGGATGGTACCCGAGAAGGAGAGGAACTGAGAAGGAGGGGCAATCTTTGCTAGAACGAGGGTTGTCGGCGTGCGATTCTAGCTGCAGGAGAGCTTCCGACGATAAGGAAAGGAAAGTAGATTCCTCTTGTAGGTATGGAGGAGTGCTTCTTCCTATAGGCTTACGAAATGATCCAAATGTTGTCCCTGTTCTTGCACAGGGTTTACTCAATTTTTTTTGTTTTGCTCCAGTTTTGGGAGATTTCAATTGGTTCGGTGAATGCAATACCTCCTTCGAGAGGAACTTTGAATGTTGAACGGATTTGAATGGAGCGGTTCAGATTCAGTGGGGTTCTTGGTTCCTCATGCTAACCGTGATTTCGAGGGTAGATTTAGGAGGTTGGAATATGTTTTCAATATGGATCTTGCTCTTGTGAGAGTTCTGATTTTTGAACAGTTTTAGTGGAGGTGCTTTGGTTTTGCTTTGCAATTTTGCTCCTTGTGAGGGTTTTGAATTATGAGCAGTTTTAGTGGAGGTACTTTGGTTTTGCGATGAGTTGGTTTCATAATGTTGTGCTTGCTCCTCCTATTAGCTCAAATGTTTGGGTCAGTTTTTTGTAGAATGGGAATTAGTGCAACTTAGGAAGTTGTTCCTCCATAATCTACTTATGATTCTTAGAATATATATGCTCTGCTTGAATTTTAAGTAGAATTTTCTTTTATGAATGTCAGGAATAGAACTATGCATGCTTACTTGTGTGATATGTTATGACTAAGTCATGTTTTTCCCTATATGATAACTAGATTGAATGTGGGCATAAGTGATGACAGTAAGGGATGGGTGTCTTGGGATGAGCTCCAGAAAAGGCCCTTCCAAACATGAATGATAATGCAATATAGACCGGCTTTGGATAGATGATTAAAATTTCTCTTAAGAGGTACCTCTCAACGGTTCATGAATATGGACCAAATGAATGTTCTCTAATAATAGTTATCACATTTGCATCATGTTTATTCTTACTAAATTATGTTGAAGTTTCCTTTAAGGTGTATGCAAGACCATGCTCGATGTTGTCTGACCTTAATTCTTACTAAGATATGCTTAAGTTTACTTTTAACTAGAAGCAAGTTCAAGCTCCATATTTCCTAGTTTTCAATCTTATTTTTCTATTCCTATCATGTACCTACTAGTGGCATATACTTGTTGGGGTCTGTGGATTCACAATGTGAATGATGCAAGTGGGAGAGATGGCACTAAGGATGTAATAGGGGGCGTGGAGGTGGAGTAGCTGAGGAGATGAGATGAATTGTAAAGCACACTATCCGGGGTCCCTAGAGCACGTTATACCATTTAGTCTTTCAAACTGCTATGTGGATATGAGTTGGAAACTATTTGTTTGCTTACCTTAGTATGAGCTCATAAAATTGTCATTTGAACGATATATGTCCAAATTTGAGGCTTACTTGTGATGCAAGATTTCCTTTTTAAAGGTAATAGTGGTGCTTTAAGTTTTGGTGTCTTGAGTAAGAGTAAGGGATTTTTCAGTATCTGATGGAATGGAAATGCAAAGATAAAGTTAAGGGTCGTGCTACATATATGATGGTCAATGGAATTGTGCGATATAAGGTCACACATGGGTGCTAAATGCTGGTTCACTCAAAGAAGATATTATGACTGAGGCACATACCACTCCATACTCCATTCATCCAGGGAGTATGAAGATGCATAAGGATTTACAGCTATTGTATTGGTGATCAGGCATGAAGAAAGACATATTCAAATTAGTTCATGAGTGGCATACTTGTCAGCAGGTGAAGGTGGAATATCAGATGCCAGTCAGACTACTAAAAGTACCTCCAATTCCCACATGGAAGTGGGAAGCTATCACTATGGATTTTGTGGTAGGATTGCCAAACTCACCAAGGGAATCAAATGTCATTTGGATTATTGTGGGTAGATTGATAAAATCATCTCATTTTCTATCGATAAAGACCACCTTCATTATGACACAGTATACAAAAATATATATTTGAGAGATTGTCTGACTATATGAAATTTCAGGCAGAATTGTGTCTGATAGGTATCCAAAAAGTTTACTTTCGGATTCTAGGAAAATTTGCACTGCATATTAGGTACAAAGCTCACTTTTAGTATTGCATTCTACCCTCAGAAGGATGATCAATTGGAATGAGTCAATCAAATTCTTAAGGATATTCTCTGAGCTTGTGTGATCGATTTATGGGGAAGTTGGGATTCAAAATTGCTTCTAGTGGAGTTTAATTACAACAACAGTTATCAAGCTACCATAGGTATAGCTTCGTATGAAGCATTTTAGGGAGGAGGTGTAGAACTCTACTACATTGCGATGAAGTAGGCAAGAGATCAATTTTGGGTCTAGACATTTTGGCTCACATGATGAGCCTAGTGGCTGAGATACAAGACAGAATGCAGGCAGCGCAAAGTCACCAAAAAAAGTTATGCTAACTAGCAACGAAGAGATTTGGAATTTGAAGTAGGATACCACATTTTCCTTACAGTGTCGTCGATGAAGGGAGTGCTAAGATTTAGGGAAAAGTGAAAGCCCAGTCTAAGGTACATTGGGTCATTCGAAATACTAGATCATATTGGAACTCAAGCTTATCAAGTTGCTCTAAGAGTTCACAACGTGTTCCACATTTCCATGCTCAAGAAGTATATCCCTAACCCTGCTCACGTGGTTCACCATGAGCCGATTCAGTGGATGCTAAATTTGCCATATGAGGAGACACTAATTCAAATCCTAGAAAGGTAAGTCCAAAAGTTAAGGAATAAAGCAATCAAAATGGTGAAGGTTTTATGGAAAAATCAACTTATGGAGGAGGCTACTTGGGAAACTGAAGTGGACATGCACAACCATTACCCGGAGCTATTTTGTAAGCCAAATTTTGAGGACAAAATTCATTTAGGGGGGGGAGTTGTAAGGTCCCATATGTTCCAAATGTTTAAATTAGGAATTAAGTTTTCTATAAAGATTAGATCTTTGTTTTCAAAGACAAGGGTAAATCGGTGATGAAAAGAAAATGAGATTAAAAAAATGTGTGTTAAGCAAAATATGGTTCACATGAATTTTATTTATGGCTAAGTGAAATTTTCTAGAAGTATTTAGTATATCCCTAACCTAATACCTAATCTAAGTCTTACAGGCCAAATTGGGATGTGGGCTTATTAGTGAAACCTGGAGCCTAACCAAAGAAGGGAAGAGATGGTGACCTAGAAGGAGAGGAACCGAGTAGGAGGGGGGCAATCTTTGCTAGGATGGGAGTTGTCGGCGTGTGATTCTAGCTGCGGGAGAGCTTTCGATAGAAAGGAAAGGCAAGTAGATTCCTCTTGTAGGTATGGAGGAGTTCTTCCTGTAGGCGTAAGAATTAAAAAATGATCCAAATGTTGTCCCTGTTCCTGCACAGGGTTTACTTGATTATTTTGTTTTGCTCTGGTTTAGGGAGATTTCAATTGGTTTCCGGTGAATGCAATGTTGGGACCTTGTTGCCGCTAGAGGGGGGGTGAATAGCGTCTCACCCAATGTTTGCTTCCTACAATGGTTAGTACGCACAACGAAATATAAAAATAAATACTAACAATAGAAAGCAAACCTAACATGTTGATTTAACGTGGTTCAGAGATAAAGCTCCTACTCCACGGTTGTCCATAAGGTGGACGATCCCGATCCATCGGTAGATGATTCCCCGGAGAACTTTCGGCTAGCTCGCGTAGCTCCTTGTTGGTGGAGAAACCTCACCACAACCTCATACAAGCATACTAGATCACTTGGACACTTGCAGATTCTAATTATGGTTAACCACCATTAATTTTGTCAACCTTTGTCAAGCACCCCAAGCTCTATTAAATAAAGCTCGGGAGGAAAACATCTACTATTTTCCCCGCCATCAGTCAACTTGTACAACCACTAGTCGATTGGTCTTAAGTGAAATTTGACAATTATAAGCCAACGGTCGGCTATCAGCCGACTGATGAAAATACTAGTTGACTGCTACAGTAATGTTACAGTACTGCTATAGTAACGCTACAGTGATGCTACAGTAAAATCCTAATCCTAGGATTTAACCCCCAAGTATATTCACTCAGTACTCGTCCTCGTCCGACCAACCTAGACCTAGCTTTCTAACCTCCTCCATCAACCTTGCATCCCTTGGATGCCTCTCCATCCTTCACATCTTGCCTTCTGGAGCTTCCATCGGCCTTGTCATTATTGTTGGGTCTTCCTTTTCCAAGAGGTCGCGCCTTCAGGACTTCATCCATTATCAAGTCACACTTGGACTTACGTTGCCAAGACTACATGCTTGGACTTACACCGCCAAGACTCATCCTTGGACTTTCCTCATTTGCCAAGATTACACTTGGACTTTCTTTATTGTACCTATATCCTGCACACTCACAATGCATATCAAATACAACAATAAACCTAACTTAAACCTTTGCCCAAACATCAAAACCTAGGGCACCAAGATTGCTCCAACATGTAATTCCTCCTTGTAATGGTTTGATTCATTAGGACAGATTCGGGAGATTGGTAATATGATTTGTTTTCTCACTCTGCCCTTCAAGAGGGACTTCGAATGTTGAACGAATTTGGATTCGGTGGGGTTCTTGATTCCTCATGTTAACCATGATTTCAGGGACAGGTTTAGGAGGTTGGAATATGTTTTCAATATGAATCTTGCTCTTGTGAGAATTCCGATTTTTGAACAGTTTTAGTGGAGGTGCTTTGGTTTTGCTTTGCAATTTTGCTCCTTGTGAGGGTTTCAGATTTTGAGCAGTTTTAGTGGAGGTACTTTGGTTTTGCTTTGCGATATTTTCCCATGTGATAGTTTCAGTTCCTAAGCAGTTTTGGTGGAGGTGCATTGGTTTTGTTTCATGTTCTTGCTTACTGTGTTGGCTGTAGGTTTCTGGTCAACTAGAAGTGAGGAGTTGGTTTCATAATGTTGTGCTTGTTCCTCCTGTTAGCTCAAATGTTTGGGTTAGTTTTCAGTAGAATGAGAATTAGTGCGGCTTAGGAAGTTATTCCTCCATAATCTACTTATGATTCCTAGAATATATATGCTTTGCTTGAATTCTAAGTAGAATTCTCTTTTATGAATCTCAGGAATAAAACTATGTATGCTTACTTGTGTGATATGTTATGACTGAGTCATGTAATTTCCCTATATGGATAATTAGATTGAATGTGAGCATAAGCAGTGACAATATGAGATGAGTGTCTCAGGATGAGTTTTGGGAGGGGTCCTTCCAAACATGAATGATAATGCAACATAGGTCGGCTTTGGCTAGATGATTAAAATTTCTCTTAAGAAGTCCTCTCAACGGTTCATGAACATGGACCAAATGAATGTTCTCTAATAATGGTTACAACATTTGCATCATATTTATTCTTACTAAATTACGTTAAAGTTTCCTTTAAGGTGTATGCAAGGCCATGCTTGATGTTGTATGACCTTAATTCTTACTAAGATATGCTTAAGTTTACTTTTAAGTAGAAGCAAGTTCAAGCTCCATATTTCCTAGTTTTCAATCTTGTTTTGCTATTCTTGTCATGTGCCTACTACTGACATATACTTGCTGGGTCCGTGAACTCACAATGTGAATGATGCAGGTGGGGGAGATGACACCAAGGATGTAATAGGGGACGTGGAGGTGGAGTAGCCAAGGAGATGAGATGAATTGCAAAGCACACTATTCGGGGTCGCCAGAGCATGTTATACCATTTAGTCTTTCAAACTGCTATATGGATATGAGTTGGAAATTATTTGTTTGCTTACCTTAGTATGAGCTCATAAAATTGTCATTTGAATGATATATGACCAGATTTGAGGTTTACTTATGATGCAAGTTTTCCTTTTCAAAGGTAATAGTGGTTCTTCAGGTTTTGGTGTCTTGAGTAAGGAGTAAGGGCTTTTTCACTTGTATTCAATTCTATCTTCCAGAGGTTTCGAAAGAGGAGTAAAGGCTCTAAACCAAGTAACTAGCCTTGTTCGTTCTTTTTATTTTCTGTGTCTTGTCTTATTCCGCTGCACACTTTCTTTAAAGTTTCAAAAAATAAGTTTTTAAAATACACATGATTCACCCCCTCCCCTCCTCTCACATGTCATCAATCCTACAGAAGCTTCTTAGCCTGTGTCTTATCAAATTTGTTAGTTTTAAATTTTTTTTTAATCTTTTTTACCATGTATGCCTCTTCTTATCATGTTAGCTTTGAGTACTAGGTTCTGAGTCAACTTCTCCTCTTTACTTAGGCATGCACATCTTGATTTATGCAATTCAAAGGTGGAAAATAATTCTTTTAAATTACTTATCTCCATATCCTTGGAGATGTAGTATGAGTCTACTATTGATGTCCAGTCTGGGGTTCTTGGAAATGCATTTAATGCATATCGGAGGGAATCCTGATTTGGCACTATTTCTCTGAGGTTGTCCGGTGATCAACTCTTTGAGTTTTGTGTGTAATTGAGCTACCTTTTCTCCCTTTTCCATTCAGATGTTGGTTAGTTGATTTCAGAGCATGTCTCATTTTGCTAGTTTGGCCTTCGAGGTTGCTTCATAAAACTTTAGAAACTTTTCTTAGAGTTCTTTAGTGGAGTTGTTAGTGTCAATCTGGTTGACGCTTAGCAATTAGAATTCTGTCTTTTCGTTGGCCACAAAGTCAATCTATTGTTTCTTATTCCAAAGTTGCTCATTTATTTCTTTACCATCCTTATTCCGGGCACTTTGAAACCAAGTTTTATACAAAGCATATAATATCAAAATCAATTTTAAAGAATATCTCCATTTTCTTTTTTTTCATATCGTGAATTCGCCCTCAAAATTCGATGGTAAGATGCTTGATTTGGTCATTCTCCTTGTTACTTTAGTCAACGATTAGTCCTTCTAAGGTGGTCGGGATCTGATACCACTTATTGGATCAGTGGGCTGGCTAAAGGGGATGAATTAGACCTAACCCCCATTCAGAACCGACCATTCAGAACTACTGATTCAATGGTTCCTGGGGGTTGATCATTAACCTTAACCATCCAAAACGGTTATGGTTCACTGTTCGAAACCACCAATTCATGATTCAGCACACTTCAAAATTATTATATTAAAAAAATAAAAATTATAAATTCATAAAAAAATGATGAACTTATGTCTCGAGTATCAAAACTTACTCAGACTTATCATCAGTCAATTAAATATTGTAATCCTCATTCAAATTAACTATTTCCTTCCTACTCATAGATCAAGATGATAAATCTCTTGATTCTATTATAATTGGAGAATTTAAGTTGAAAACGATCGAGATTTTGAAATTGAGTGATAAGAGTTAAGAAGATGATATGGAAATAATAAAATGGATTCTTTATTTATAGAGTTTGGAGAATAATTGACATTAAATCATAATTATCAATCAAAAAATGATCAAATAATTTCAACAGTTAAAAAAAATGGTCTTTCCCCAACAATTGAAGTTGTTTTTACTCATTACCTTTAACTTTTAAATCACGCTAGTAGAAACGAATTGTTACAAAGTTGAAAGAAATTATTTACTCATTTATTCTTCTTCCCATTATTAAGAATAAGAATAACAATATAGCAAAAGAAAACTATTATTTAGTTATTAATAAAGTAATCAACACATAATAATATAAAATGTGTAGTTTAGTTGGTTAGGATACGTGACTTTCATATGGAAACTTTGAGGTAGAATTCTTGCGGCAACAAATTTTTTTAAAATCAAATAAACCCATCGAACCAGTGATTTGAACCACCGATTCAGCAATTTACATGGGCTTGAATCTTAATTGGCCTGACAGGGTGCTGGGCCCGTTATGGTTCAAGTCCATGATCTAAGTCAATGGGTAACCGACCTATTGACTAGGTTATGGGTTCGGCCTGAGTCAGCTCTAGGGTGGATAGGCAACCTACAAGTTAAATGGTTATTCCTTATAACCAATTTTCCTTAATATACTATATTATATAATATGCCTATAAATTACTAGGATGGAATATTGTATTATTTTAGTTTTAGTAAAATGATTAAAAAATTTATTTTTTATTATGGAACATACATATCAATATGCATGGATAATAACTTTTCTTCCACTTTCAGTTACTATGTCAATAAGATTCGGGCTTCTACTTCTTCTGATAGCAACAAAAAATATTCGTCGTATATGAGCTTTTCCTAGTATTTTTTCTTAAGTATAGCTATGGTATTTTCAATCAATTTATCTATTCAAGAAATAGAAAGCATTTAAGAAACTTCTTCTTCGACAAAGGTCGGAGGCAAAGAAACCTCTTATAGCTGTTGAAACTCAGAAAGAAATACAAAAGTTAAAAACATGTGTTTTCTATAACTAGCTCTAGGGTGCTATTTATAGCCTTTTGGTCTAAGTGACCATTTAACATAGCAATTCGGGGCATCTTGAGTGGTCCAGGGTGCCTCTGACTGGATAAAATTTTATCTCTATGCAAGGTTCATTTTCTATTTGGTAGATTGGAGGTTCTTCAGTTCATTGGAGGCACTTTAATTGGGGGCTTGGAAGAGCCTTAGTTCATCGGAGGTGCCTCAATTCTGCTACCGTGGACTCCTTGCTTATCCGCTCAGCAACGGCTCCTTAGCATTGAAGGCACCTCCATAATCTGGCTTTCGAGGTACCTCAAGACAACTAAGGTACCTCAAGACAACTATGGTACCTCAAGGAACAAGGCACCTTCAGTCAATGGAGGTGCCTGGGATGGTCAACTTCTGAGTTGACCATCCACTTCTTCGCATACTTGGGTGATGCTTTGGCCATCTGGAGTTGAATTCATTCTAACCCAACTCTAACTTTCTCATTAAGTAGACTTGGCCCCGACTTCTTGTCCCTCAGATGCACCATGCGCGTCCTTCTTCGTCCACAAGTGTACTCTTCTACAATTCCTCATCCCTCAAATGCACCGAACTCGTCGGTTTCCTTCCTGTGTTATCCTTCTCGCTTGATGCATCTTTTGCTAGAATTCTTTTATTTCTAAATTTCTGTATACTTAGATACAAGGCATAAAAAATAGACAGGACCTAACTTACCTCAGTTGATCAACATTAAAACTGATCCAGGATACTTATAGATATGTAAATACAAATGTTCTAAATGGGGATTTAGAAAATAAAATTTATATGGAATAACCTAAAGGATTTTCTATCTCAGGGTAGGAAAATAAGGTTTTTAGATTATTGAAGTCGTTATATGACTTAAAATAAGCACCAAAGTAGTGGCATAAGAAATTTGATAATGTCATGAAAGAATGTGAATTCTAAATCAATAAATATGATAAATGTATCTAAATGAAAGTTATAGAGAATGACTATGTTATTTTATGTTTATATATAAATGACATGCTTATTATTGGGAGTAATGATAAGATAATCAAATCCACTAAAGATATGTTGAATTCAAGATTTGACATAAAAGACATGAGCTTAGCTGATGTGATTTTAAGTTCAGAATTTTTAGAATATTAATTAGAAGGACTTATTCTTCATCAGTCTCATTATATGGACAAGATTCTTAAAAAATTCACCAAAGGTGATACTACATTGACACAAACATTGATTGATAAGAGTCAACATCTATCAAAAAATTTAGGAGAAAGTATATTTTATATAGAATTCTCCCGAGTGATTGGAAGTCTGATATACCTAATGAGTGGTACACGACTAGACTTAGCCTACATAGTAAGTAAATTGAGTAGATACATGAGTAATCCCAATGTTGAGCACTGGAAATGGATAACAATAGTACTAAGGTATTTAAGGTATACTCATGAATATGGATTGTACTATATGAGATATTCTGCTGTGATTGAAAGATACAACGATGTGAATTGGATATCTGATATAAAATACTCGAAGTCTACTAGTGGATATGTATTCTTTTTTGGGAAGTGCAACCATTTTATAAAAATCTTCTAAGTAAACCATAATAATCATATCCACGATAAAATTTGAGTTTGTAGCTCTTGACAAATGTAGTGAATAGATTGAATGATTACGACAATTCTTAAAAGATGTTCTTAGATGGTTGAAATTGATGTCGATAATTTATAGATATTGTGATAGTCAATCAGTAATTGGTCAGACATAGTCATCTGTATAATGGTAAGTTTAGACATATATGTCATAGATATAATATCATTAGACAATTACTCTCGATGGGAGCTATCACTGTTGACTATGTAAAGTCAAATGATAACCGAGCAGATCCACTAACAAAAGGATGAAATGGAGAGTAAGTTGTAAACTCATCTCAAGGGATGAGCTTGATGTCGATGATAAATATTGATACAAAGAAAACCTAACCTATGTAGACTAGTCATCCCAAGAACTATGTTCGAAGAGACAACCTAACTACACCTACAAAGTTACTCACTGTGGGGAATGACCTAATGGTTCAATGAAAGATGAAGATTAAGCATAAAACTTTTAATGATCCTGTGGAGTAATACAGAATACTCTTAAGAACTTACCTATGTAAGAAAGAAGTGGGACCGCTTAGAAAAGAATAATTGGAGGCACAATTCTTAGAACTTCTCATAGAACCAAGCGTATTCATAGTTAAGAATGAACACACTCATGAAAACTAAGTTGTGTCAAGGAAAGTCCTAGGTGAGATATGTCAATGCTTAAATAGATAATAAAACAGTTCAAAAACATCATGTTTACTATCAGCTAGTAAGTAAACAGATCTTCACAAGGGAAAGTTCAAAAAGTAAAATCTACATGTCCTATATTGGACTCAACTGTTGAATGCTATAACATACATTATTTCTATTCATGTGGGGGATTGTTAAATATATGTGAATGGAAAAGAGGTGGAGAGGAAAGAAGCTCCATTGTGAATGAGAGTTTAGTCCCACATTGGGAGTTTTAAGACATATTGGTTTATTTATATTGATTCACAAGCATTATGGTTGTTAACAAATGCATAAGGAGAGACGCTCTCTCATAATGCCCTAATTTGCATTGAATTAAGTTGACTTGTGTGTAATCATGACCTACACACGTCGAATGTCATATACGTAGAGGCAAAATTTGTCTAAGCGAATAAACCAACGTTTTGTATTATATTATCCACTTTGGTCATAAGCCCTCATGGATTTATTTTTGGGTTTTACCCAAAAGACCTCATACCAATGGAGATATCTTCAATTTATAAACCCTGATCTTTTTAATGTATTTTTAATGTGGGACTTTGATTGTATTCCCAATAATCCTCCCCTCACCATCATTATTCTCATGATTCGGGCCTCCCTTCAAATATCGGGTCACTCTTGACCTACTTAGGGTTTCCTCTCGAGCATTGAGTCACTCTTGACCTACTCAGGGCCTCCCTAGGTCACTAACCTGCTCAAGACCTCCCCTACTTTGTTCAAGGTTTCATCAACATGATTCGATCTGGATCATGGCTCTGGCTTGTGCTTCTTCCGGCGGTAAGTCCGGTGAAGAGTGACCTCACTCTGATACCAATTGTAGAACTAAAAGATTTCAGATATCTCCACAATAGTATGATTATTGTCCACTTTTGACCTAAGCCCTCATGAATTTATTTTGAGCTCTACCCAAAAGGACTCATACCAATGGAGATATCTTCATCCTATAAACTCATGATCTTTTCTATGTATTTCTAATGTGGGTCTTTGATTGTATTCTCAACATGTTTTGTCACCTGAATATTTTTACTTGCTACTTTAATCTTGCCATTGAATACTGCATGGGTCTAAGCTCCTAAATAAGGAGGTTGTGACTAAGATCAAATGGGAGAGCTAGTAGCAAAAATTTTCTTCCATCATCATTCCCCCAAATCTGTTGGAGTGTATACTGAAAGCCTAAGCTTTGTAAACATTTATTATGAATAAAGAATCACATTTGGTCAAATTGTCTACATTTGTTTATAGTTGTTCATATAATTTATATTGTAGATAACATAGTATGTGGTGTCACATGTAGAAGATGATGTTATCAGTACCTTATAAATTATAAACAGTAGCTCACGACTAAAATGGAAAGGAACAAACCATTAGAAGGTCGTAGTGTAATTAGGTATTAGTTTATCTTGACTATATAATTACACTAGTACACTCAGAGTGTATTGAGTAGGACCATTAGAGGTCGTTTCTTTTATACTGACTTTGTAAAGGAACAAAGACCTCAGTTATTATGGAAGTGTGTGCTCTTAATCCTAATATAATAACAAGCACATATGTTTGATATTTATTTCTTTAATTTATCAATGGGTGAGATTTAGTTCGATGAATCAATAAACCCGATAAGTTGGGAAATGGTATCACTTATAGTGTGTGTTGTTGATTATAGAAGGAAAATGTGTCCTAGAGATACTAGGTTGATAATGTCCTCAAGAGGAGCTCATAAAGATTGTCATGTTAAACCCTGCAGGTGGACTTAGTCCGACATGATAATAAGGTTGAGTGGTACTACTCTTGGACTTAGATATTAATTAAATGAGTTGTCAGTACCTCACTTAATTAGTGGACATTTGATATCTTAAACACAGGGAGACTAACACACTCATAATAAGAAGGAGCCCAAAAATGTAATTTGGGATTGGTGCGGTAGTTCAATGATAGTTCTCTAGTGGAATGAATTATCATTGATAAAATTAAGTTGTGTGTTCGGGGCGAACACGGGATGCTTAATTTTATCGGGAGACCAAAACCAATTCCTCCTCTCGGTCCCTATCGTAGCCTCTTATTTATAGAGTTCTATACCCACCTATACCCACCTTCTATACCCACCCAATAGGGGCCGGCCAAGCTAGCTTGGGAACAAGCTAGGGCCGGCCTAGGTATGAATTTGGGTGGCCGGCCCTAGCTTGAACCCAAGCTAGTGGGGGCCGGCCAAATTAAATTAAAAAGGAATTTTAATTTTAATTTTTATTATGTGGAAGAAATAATTTATTAAAGAGAATTTAAATTAAAATATCTCTCTTATAAAAGATCTACAAAAGATTAAAGAAAGAGATTAGATCTATTTCCTTATTTGTAGATTGATGAGATATTTTATTTTCTCTTTAAAATTATTCACATGTTGATAAAATTAAAATTATAGAAATTTCCTTTTATCAACCATGAAGAGATTTTTAAAGAGAAATTTTATTTTTAAAATTTCCGGAAACAAATTAGGAAGCTTTAATTGTTGATTAAAACTTGTCTAATTTTTTCCTTCATTGATGTGGCCGACCATTGGTTTTAATTTGGGAAATTTTATTTTATTTTTCTCAATTAAATCATGTCAAGGAAATTAAGGAAATTTTATTGTAATTAAATTTCCTAATTTGCCTAGGCCAAGGAATATAAAAGAAGGGGTGAGGGTGCCTTCACAAGACACAACATCTATTATTTCTCTCCCTCTTTTGTTCCTTGGTGTGGCCGGCCATCCTCTCCCTCTCTTCCTCTTGTGGTGGCCGAATCTCCTTCTTCCATTGGAGCTCTAGTGGTGGCCGGATACTACTCGGAGAAGAAGAAGAAGAAGGAGAGAAAGCTAGCATCTCTTGGAGCTTGGTTAGTGTTTTGATTTTCTTCCTTGGTGAAGCTTCCTCTTTGTTGGCCGAACCTAGCTAGGAGGAGAAGAAGGTGATTGGTGGTTTATCGTCTCGGAAGATCGTTGCCCACACAACGTCCGAGGTTAGAAGAGGAATACGGTAGAAGATCAAGAGGTTTTTCTACAAGGTATAACTAGTAATTTTTCTTTCCGCATCATGCTAGTTATTTATGGAAATAATACCAAATACAAGAGGCTTACGTTCTAGAATTTCGAATATGTTTTTCGAAGTTGTGTTCTTTTGTTTTTTTTTCTTGTGATTTGATTGTTCTCTTTGGTTAACCTAAAGTTATTTTAGGAAATTAAATATTATCTTTCTATAAAAGGTTTTGTCTAGTCGGTGGTGGTTGCTCCCATATCCAAGAAGGCCATGTGTCTCGCCACGTCAGATCTGGAAGCCAATTATGGAAAATAATATTTAATGGAATTAATAACTTAGGAGACTTGGGTCGAACGTGTTAAGTTCCGCAGGAGATCCAAGTCAAAACCTAAAAGAACAAATAGATTAAGTTTTGGATCAAACGTGTTAAGTTCCGCAGGCGATCCAAAGTTTAATTTAAAAGAACACATGGTAGCTAGGAAAAGGTTCAGACCTTTGTACAAAATTTTTGTACAGTGGAACCTATAGGTTTTCCGAGTAGCAACCAACAATTGGTATCAGAGCTAGGGTTTTGCCTCTGTGTATTTGGTATTTAGTTTAATTATGCACATGTCATACATAATTTAGGCAGGTTAATAGTAGGATGTGCTAACTTTGTGGATGCAGGATCCAACTATTATGGCTTTTAGTTATTATGTGTGTGATTGGACCCTTGGACATGTCAAGGGCATTTATATGTGTGTGCATGATTGTATTAAAATACAGCAGGAGCTGTATTTAGTTTTATTAGGATTTTATTTTTGATCTAGATACATGTACATTCCTTTTATGGAATATAGGATCAAAATGTAAAAATTCTATTTATGTCGTGGATTGAATCTTGCAAAGCGTGGAACCTTCTAAGGACCAGAGGCGCAGCGGAACTAGGAGCAAGATGGATGCGACAGCTAGACCCGGTGGCGGTGGCCAAATATGGCAGCAGCTTGGGATGACAACACACGGAGGACAACTAGAGATAAAAGCCATAACAGTTGAAATTAGATTTTCTATTAATTGCTTTTATATTGTGCTGTGTGTGCATGTTAGTTTACAAGTAAAGTAGGCTAGCATAGTTAAAATTCCTCATTTATAAATAACTAAGTGGGAGAGGGATTTTTAAATAAATCCCATGGTCTCCATTACTGGTTTGTAAGTGATGCAAAAAAGCTTGCGCGTTGGCTCTGAGTGCCTTCCTCCATAACGGATGAACTTGTTTGCGGATCACTAGAACAGACTTCCATTTATGGATGACTATAGGAAGTTAATTAAGAGCGTGTGATCTTCCCCAACGGAAGGGGCATAATCTTATTAATGGACTTAGTGTCAAGTAATGGTATACACTTAGACACATCCAATAGTATCCTCCCCAACGGAGTCACTGCTATTATTTGTGTGACCAAATAATACCAACTATTAATTTTATTTGTCAAAAAGTTAGGTTGACAAGATAATAAAATTAATGGGTTAAACCCCTCCTTTTACAAATGTTGAATTTGTATACGTCCACACTAACGTGGCATACAAAATTCACGGTGTTATGAGGTGTTGATTAATTTAAAATAGTATTGTTTGAGGAATCAATATTATTCTAAATTTAGAGTTCTGACCAAAAGTTATTTGTGATTCTTAGGATGACTTTCAACCCACTGTCCATCATACTTCAACAAAATAGACTTACTGGACCTAATTACATAGATTGGAAAAGAAACCTGGACATTGTTCTTACTGCTGAAAGCTATAAATTTGTACTGACTGAGCAGTGCCCTGATGCACCCACTGGTGAATCTACCCAAGAGGAGATTGAATATCATAAGAGATGGGTAAAGGCAGATGAGATGGCGCGGTGTTACATTTGGCTTCAATGTCAAATGTATTGCAACATCAACATCAAGATTTACCAACGACTTATGATATTATGAACAATCTCAAGGAGCTCTTTGGTCATCGGGATAGGGCTTCTAGACAAGAAGCTATGAGAAAGATAATGACCACCATGCAAGAGGGTACTCTGTGAGGATCATATCCTAAAGATGATGGCTTATCCGAACGAGATAGATCCTTGGAGGAGAAATTGATGGGAAACCCGGATCGATATGATCCTCCAACGCTACCTAGAAGTTTTGAGCGGTTCGCTTGAACTATAATATGAATAAAAGGATTTATTCATTAGGGGAACTACTGAGAACTTCGAAGCAGAAGGATTATTTCGTCACAATTCTCAAATTCACTTTGAAAATGGTTCTACTTCTAAACCGAAAGGAAAGAAGAAGAAGAAACAAGTTGGCTCGACAAAGAAAGTGAATAAATCTCGAGTACAGGATTTAAAGTTGGAGTGAAGAAGCCAAGGGCAAGTGCTTCATCTGCAAGCGGGCAGGACAGGCGGATCGTCCTCGTAGGAACCAAAACAAAGGTATATCTCATGCTCTAGTTGTTGAAACATGTTTAGCGGTGTTATCTACAGACCTGGTGTGTAGATACAGGAGCCACTGATCATGTCTGCAATTCCTTGCAGGGGTTCCAGGAAACCCGACGACTATCTGAAGGGGAGATTACCGTCTACATGGGCAATGCTACTAAGGTGGCAGCTGTTGCAGTGGGAGACGTCTACTTATCTTTTAGTAGAAATAAAAATTTGGTTTTAAGAAATTATCTTTATGTACCCAGTTTTAGAAAGAATTTAATTTCAGTTTCTAAACTGTTTTTAGATGGATATTCAGTTTCTTTCAGTAACGATGTAGTTATTAAAAGAAATAAAGTGATTATCTGTTCTGGTGCATTAGTTGGCAATTTGTATACATTAAATCCAATTTCTTCCACAAAGCAAAACATGGAAATTTATAACTCATCTTCTAATTCTAAAAAGAGAAAAGAACTTTCGGAAATGAACCAAGCATATCTTTGGCATCTAAGGCTTGGTCATATTAACTTAAGTAGGATTCAGGGGCTTATAACCGATGGACTTTTGAGTTCATTAGAGTTGAAAAATTTTCCAACTTGTGAATCCTGCTTAGAAGGTAAAATGACCAAAAGGCCGTTCAAGGCCAAGGGGTATAGAGCCAAAGAAGTGTTAGAATTGGTTCACTCTGATTTGTGTGGTCCTATGTCTGTCCAGGCAAGAGGAGGTTTTGAATATTTTGTCTCTTTCATAGACGATTATTCAAGATATGGATACATTTACCTAATGCAAGTCCGAGTGCTTTGATAAGTTCAAAGAATACAAGGTTGATGTGGAGAAACGACTAGGTAAAAGTATCAAGACACTACGGTCTGATCGTGGTGGCGAATACCTTTTAGGAGAGTTTAGGAATTACTTATCAGAGGCCGGGATTCAATCCCAATTGTCTGCACCTGGAACACCTTAACAGAATGGTGTAGCAGAACGAAGGAATAGGACTCTTATGGAGATGGTTAGATCAATGATGAGTTATTCAGAATTACCAAATTCATTTTGGGGATATGCTCTGGAAACAGCAGTATACATTCTGAACTTAGTACCTTCTAAATCAGTTTCTTCTACTCCCATAGAATTGTGGAATGGGCGAAAACCCAGTCTAAGACATATTCGGATTTGGGGTAGTCCAGCACATGTGCTGAAACCAGATGTTGATAAGTTAGAATCCCGTACAGAAGTTCGCGTGTTTGTAGGATATCCCAAAGGAACGAAAGGTGGTTTATTTTATAGTCCTAAAGACCAGAAGGTCATTGTTAGCACCAATGCCCAGTTTTTAGAAGAAGACTATATAATGGATCACAAGCCCAGTAGCAAAGTTGTTTTAGAAGAACTTAGAGAGGACATGTCTACTTCAGTACCAACAGTACAAGATGAAGTACCACAAGAGACTGCAACACGTGTCACACATGATACACAACCACAGACAGTGCCTCGTCGTAGTGGGAGGGTTGTAAGGCAGCCTGAAAGATTCATGTTTTTGGGAGAGTCTTCGGACTTGATCCCGGGTAAACATGAACCTGATCCATGAACATATGACGAAGCACTCCAAGATATAGATGCAGCATCTTGGCAAAAGGCAATGAATTCTGAAATAGAGTCTATGTACTCTAATAAGGTCTGGGAGCTTGTAGAACCACCTGATGGTATAAAAGCCGTTGGATGCAAGTGGATCTACAAAAGGAAAAGAGGGACAGACGGGAAGGTAGAAACCTTCAAAGCTAGGCTTGTTGCGAAAGGGTACACTCAGAAAGAGGGAATCGATTATGAGGAAACCTTTTCACCGGTAGCTATGCTTAAGTCTATCCGGATACTCTTATCCATTGCTGCTCATATGGATTATGAGATTTGGCAAATGAATGTCAAGACAGCTTTCCTTAATGGAAGTCTTGAAGAGAACATCCATATGAAGCAACCAGAAGGGTTCATTGGAAAAGGCAAAGAGCATCTAGTGTGCAAGCTCAATCGGTCTATTTATGGACTAAAGCAAGCTTCAAGATCTTGGAACATCCGGTTTAATGAAGTAATCCAGTCATATGGATTTATTCAAAGTCCGGATGAGTCTTGTGTATATAAGAAGTGTAACGGAAACGTGGTGGTATTTCTTGTACTATACGTAGATGATATTTTGCTAATTGGCAACAATGTCAAGGTATTATCAGACGTAAGGGTATGGTTGTCCAAACAATTTGATATGAAGGACTTAGGAGATTGTGCACACATTCTTGGGATCAGAGTTATAAGGGATCGTAAGAAAAGAATGTTGTGTCTGTCCCAAGCTTCATATATAGATACAATCCTTGCTCGTTTTAGCATGCAGGATTCCAAGAAAGGTTTCTTACCTTTTAGACATGGAGTAGCTCTATCTAAAGAGATGTCTCCAAAGACATCGAAAGAGATAGATGACATGAAAGCAGTTCCTTATGCTTCAGCTGTAGGAAGCCTAATGTATGCAATGCTATGTACGAGACCTGATATCTGTTTTGCCGTGGGCATGGTCAGCAGATATCAGAGTAACCCTGGACAAGGACATTGGACTGCGGTAAAGCATATATTAAAGTACCTGAGAAGGACTAGAGATTATATGCTAGTTTACCAAGCACACGCCTGTGGGTTACACGGATTCAGATTTCCAATCAGATAGGGATAACAGTAAGTCTACATCAGGCTATGTGTTTACTTTAGGAGGTGGAGCCATTTCATGGAGGAGTGTTAAGCAGAAATGCGTTTCGGACTCAACCATGGAAGCTGAGTATGTAGCAGCCTCTGAGGCAGCTAAAGAAGCAGTATGGCTCAGGAACTTTCTAATGGACTTAGATGTGATTCCTGGTTTGCCCAAAATCATCACAATTTATTGTGATAATAGCGGTGCAATTGCAAACTCGAAGGAACCACGAGCTCATAAGGCAAGTAAACATATAGAGCGCAAGTACCACCTGATACGAGATATCGTGAAGCGAGGAGAAGTTGTCATCGCCAAGATTGCATCAGCGGATAACCTGGCAGATCCTTTCACTAAGGCCCTTCCGGCGAAAGCTTTCGATCGGCATGTGGAGGGAATGGGAATCAGATGTATGGTAGAAGATATGGCAGCTTAGTCATTAGTATAAGTGGGAGATTGTTGGAGTGTATATTGAAAGCCTAAGCTTTGTAAACATTTATTATGAATAAAGAATCACATTTGGTCAAATTGTCTACATTTGTTTGTAGTTGTTCATATAATTTATATTGTAGATAACATAGTATGTGGTGTCACATGCAGAAGATGATGTTATCAGTACCTTATAAATTATAAACAGTAGCTCACGACTAAAATGGAAAGGAACAAACCATTAGAAGGTCGTAGTGTAATTAGGTATTAGTTTATCTTGACTATATAATTACACTAGTACACTCAGAGTGTATTGAGTAGGACCATTTGAGGTCGTTTCTTTTATACTGACTTTGTAAAGGAACAAAGACCTCAGTTATTATGGAAGTGTGTGCTCTTAATCCTAATATAATAACAAGCACATATGTTTGATATTTATTTCTTTAATTTATCAATGGGTGAGATTTAGTTCGATGAATCAATAAACCCGATAAGTTGGGAAATGGTATCACTTATAGTGTGTGTTGTTGATTATAGAAGGAAACTGTGTCCTAGAGATACTAGGTTGATAATGTCCTCAAGAGGAGCTCATAAAGATTGTCATGTTAAACCCTGCAGGTGGACTTAGTCCGACATGATAATAAGGTTGAGTGGTACTACTCTTGGACTTAGATATTAATTAAATGAGTTGTCAGTAACTCACTTAATTAGTGGACATTCGATATCTTAAACACAGGGAGACTAACACACTCATAATAAGAAGGAGCCCAAAAATGTAATTTGGGATTGGTGCGGTAGTTCAATGATAGTTCTCTAGTGGAATGAATTATCATTGATAAAATTAAGTTGTGTGTTAGGGGCTTAATTTTATCGGGAGACCAAAACCAATTCCTCCTCTCGGTCCCTATCGTAGTCTCTTATTTATAGAGTTCTATACCCACCTATACCCACCTTCTATACCCACCCAATAGGGGTCGGCCAAGCTAGCTTGGGAACAAGCTAGGGCCGGCCTAGGTATAATATTGGGTGGCCGGCCCTAGCTTGAACCCAAGCTAGTGGGGGCCGGCCAAATTAAATTAAAAAGGAATTTTAATTTTAATTTTTATTATGTGGAATAAATAATTTATTAAAGAGAATTTAAATAAAAATATCTCTCTTATAAAAGATCTACAAAAGATTAAAGAAAGATATTAGATCTCTTTCCTTATTTGTAGATTGGTGAGATATTTTATTTTCTCTTTAAAATTATTCACATGTTGATAAAATTAAAATTATAGAAATTTCCTTTTATCAACCATGAAGAGACTTTTAAAGAGAAATTTTATTTTTTAAAATTTCCGGAAACAAATTAGGAAGTTTTAATTGTTGATTAAAACTTGTCTAATTTTTTCCTTCATTGATGTGGCCGGCCATTGGTTTTAATTTGGGAAATTTTATTTTATTTTTCTCAATAAAATCATGTCAAGGAAATTAAAGAAATTTTATTGTAATTAAATTTCCTAATTTGCCTAGGCCAAGGAATATAAAAGAAGGGGTGAGGGTGCCTTCATGAGACACAACATCTATTATTTCTCTCCCTCTTTTGTTCCTTGGTGTGGCCGGCCATCCTCTCCCTCTCTTCCTCTTGTGGTGGCCGAACCCTTCTCTTCCATTGGAGCTCTTGTGGTGGCCGGATACTACTCGGAGAAGAAGAAGAAGAAGGAGAGAAAGCTAGCATCTCTTGGAGCATGGTTAGTGTTTTGATTTTCTTCCTTGGTGAAGCTTCCTCTTTGTTGGCCGAACCTAGCTAGGAGGAGAAGAAGGTGATTGGTGGTTTCTCATCTCGGAAGATCGTTGCCCACACAACGTCCGAGGTTAGAAGAGGAATACGGTAGAAGATCAAGAGGTTTTTCTACAAGGTATAACTAGTAATTTTTCTTTCCGCATCATGCTAGTTATTTATGGAAATAATACCAAATACAAGAGGCTTACGTTCTAGAATTTCGAATATGTTTTTCGAAGTTGTGTTCTTTTGTTTTTTTTTTCTTGTGATTTGATTGTTCTCTTTGGTTAACCTAAAGTTATTTTAGGAAATTAAATATTATCATTCTATAAAAGGTTTTGTCTAGTCGGTGGTGGTTGCTCCCATATCCAAGAAGGCCATGTGCCTCGCCACGTCAGTACTGGGAACCAATTATGGAAAATAATATTTAATGGAATTAATAACTACTTAAGGAGACTTGGGTCGAACGTGTTAAGTTCCGCAGGATATCCAAGTCAAAACCTAAAAGAACAAATAGATTAAGTTTTGGATCAAACGTGTTAAGTTCCGCAGGCGATCCAAAATTTAATTTAAAAGAACACATGGTAGCTAGGAAAAGGTTCAGACCTTTGTACAATTTTTTTGTACAGTGGAACCTATAGGTTTTCCGAGTAGCAACCAACACTCATAGCTCCAAGCAAGGAAAGTTTTAATAACATAAGAATTAAAACTTCCTAATTTACTTCCGAAATTTTTAATAAAAATTTCTTTAATAATTTTTCCCTTCATGGTTGGTTATAAAAAGAAATTTTATAAATTAAAATCTCTCTATTAAAACATGTGGATGATTATCAAAAAGGAAAGTTTTCTATAAAATTAAAATCTTCCTTTCAATCTACAAATAAGGAAAGATATTGAACTACCGTACCAATCCCAAATTATATTTTGGGCTCCTTATTATGCGTGTGTTAATCTCCTTGTGTTTAAGATATCTAATGTCCATTAATTAAATGAGTTACTGACAACTCTCTTTAATTAATATCTTAGTCCAATAGTAGTACCACTCAACCTTATTGTCATGTCAGACTAAGTCCACTACAGGGTTTAACATGACAATCTTTATGAGCTCATCTTGGGGACATTATCAACCTAGATTTCTAGGACACAACTTCCTTCTATAATCAACAACACACACTATAAGTAATATCATTTCCCAACTTATCGGGCCTTTTGATTTATCGAGCTAAATCTCACCCTTTGATAAGTCAAAGAAATAAATACTAAATATATGTGCTTGTTATTATATTAGGATTAAGAGCACACACTTCCATAATAACTAAGGTCTTGTTCTGTTATTAAGTCAGTATAAAAGAACTTACCTTAAATGATCCTGCTCAATACACTCTGAGTATACTAGTGTAATTTATCAGTCAAGATAAACTAATACATAATTACACTACAACTATTCCAATGGTTTGCTCCTTTCCATCTCAGTCGTGAGCTACTGTTTATAATTTATAAGGAATTGATAACATTATCTTCTGTGTGTGACACTACTGTTGGGTTTTTCGGGCTGCGAAAACCGCTTTTCGCGTTGCGGAAACCTCGAATCACCCAAAGCCGTAGATTCGTGCAAGGAAAAACCGAATGAAATACAAGTACGAGTTTCAAAACTTTAGATCTACTCCTAGATCTATGTGTTGAGAGCTTTTACCTTTGTAGCGTGCCCTCGCAAAATTCCCGCTCGTCCAAAACGCCGGATCTCGAGAGTATCAAGATAGATACCCCTCTAGAAGTATCCACACGAACACGTAGGTGGAGAAAAACACACAAAGAGGTGTGCTAGCACCTATTTGTGGTTCGGCCAAGATGAGGAGGAGAGGGAGAGGAAGAGAGCTCCAAGAGGAAGAAGGAAGAAAAATGCACACTTGAATGGAAAAATGAATTCCCATTCAAAACTAAAGTGGCCGGCCACTTCCCCTAGTGTAACCCCCAATTAAATGCAATTAATGTGAAGTTATTAAGAAAATAGCTTTGTAACTTCCATGAGGTGGCACCCATGATGATGTGGAGTAACATCATTGGTCCACTTCAATGCCAACTCACCAATAAGGTGGCATAAAGTCAAGTCTAACTTAACTTTTCATCTTCCTCTCAAATCAAGTCAAACTTGACCAAATCTCTTCCATGGTTGATCTAATCTAACCATTTGATTCAAGCCAACTTAATATAATGAATCTAATTCATTAAATTAAATTGATCTAATGAGTCATAATCTAAATTAGACTCATTGTATACATGAATCAACTTGAGTCTAACTCAATTAACCCAATTTGGATTACTCTTAATCCAATTGGATCTATCAAATGAATCAAGTCCTCTTGGTTCATCATATGAACCTAATCTCCATCTAATTGTCCTAAGTGTGTGACCCTATAGGTTCTTGTAACGTTGGCAATGCCCTAAACCCATTTAGGAGCATAAGTAATGAGCGGTATCTAGCAACACATCATTACTACCCAAGTTACAAGAATGTCGAGATCCGACATCACCTTGTGACTCCTCACAAAATATGACAAGTGTCCTTCTATCCTAGACATCTAGATTGATCAATGTGAGGCATAGACCGTGTCATCCTCTAATCAATCTAAATCTTGAACTCCAAGTAGACTCACTCGATCAAATGAGCTCAACATCTCATGTTGACTCATTTGGGCATGGCCATGCACTTCGTGGTCTAACTCTATCAAGAATACCGATGTCACTCCCGTCATATGGGAGGGATAGATCCCATCTACATCACTCACATCCCTCCGCATAATTTGTTACATACCCAGTAATCGCCTTTATAGTCCACCCAGTTACGGGTAACGTTTGACGAAACTAAAGTACATAACTCCTTATGTAGGGATCTATGGTGACTTCAGGTCTAAGGACTAGTAATCATACTAATAGCCACATGAGAAAGTATATGACACTCATATAACGATCCATGATACTTTCTCATGGCGGGTCATTCAGTATACATTCTCTAATGTATACCCATGTGTCAACTTGATATCTCTGTATCCATGACTTGTGAGATCAAGTCATCGAGTTGACCTACATGCTAGTCTTATTGCATTAACATTGTCCCTGAATGTTAATACTCGACTAGAAATGATTAAGAGTAGTGTTCCCTATATCATCTCACTAGCGGTTCAACTAACCGATTGATACAGGTGAGAACCATCTACTCAAGGATATTATTATACTTAGTTTATTTGGCACCAATACAAGTAAGTATAATAACCAAAATCCAAATGCCTTTATTTATATAGAATATGATACAATAAGTCCAAAATACAATCATCAAATGATTGGCTCTAGGGCTCTAGCTAACAATCTCCCACTAGCACTAGTGCCAATCAGTGTAGGCTCTAAGCCCAAATGACCTAGTGTGACCATCATGCTTCTTCTGTGCCAAAGCCTTGGTCAAGGGATCTGCGATGTTAGCCTTTGTAGGTACTCTGCAAATCTTCACATCTCCTCTCTCGATGATCTCTCGAATGAGATGGAAGCGCCGTAGTATATGTTTGGTCCGCTGGTGTGAGCGAGGTTCCTTCGCCTGTGCTATAGCTCCATTGTTGTCACAATAGAGCTCAATGGGGTCGAGAATGCTAGGAACCACCCCAAGTTCGATGATGAACTTGCGGATCCAAACTGCCTCCTTTGCTGCTTCTGATACAGCAATGTACTCGAGTATCCTGCTTCGAACTCTTCCAGCTGACAGCACCACCATTAATGTAAAATACGAACCCCGACTGCGATCTATAGTCATCCTGATCGGTCTGGAAGCTAGCATCACTGTAACCCTTTACAGCTAGCTCATCATTGCCTCCATATATCAAGAAATATTCTTTAGTCCTTCTTAAGTACTTAAGAATATTCTTGACCGCTATCCAGTGACTTTCACCTGGATCTGACTGGTATCTGCTCGTCATGCTCAAAGCATACGAGACATCAGGTCGAGTACATAGCATGACATACATGATCGATCCTATGGCTGAAGCATAAGGGATCTGATCCATGCAGTCTCTCTCCTCTCTAGAAGAGGGACCTTGAGTCTTCGAAAGACTCACGCCATGTGACATCGGCAGAAATCCCTTCTTGGAGTTCTGCATGGAAAACCGAATGAGTACCTTGTCAATGTATGTACTCTGACTTAGGCCAAGCAATCTCTTAGATCTATCTCTATAGATCTGTATCCCTAGAATGCGGGATGCCTCACCTAAGTCTTTCATTGAGAAGCAACTCCCTAGCCAGGTCTTGACAGACTGAAGCATAGGGATGTCCTTCCCAATGAGTAGTATGTCATCCACATACAATATGAGGAAGACAACTATATCCCCTACAACCTTCTTGTAGACACAAGGTTCATCTTCGTTCTTGATGAAACCAAACTGTTTGATTGCATCATCGAATCGAAGATTCCAGCTCCGAGAAGCTTGCTTTAGTCCATAAATGGACCTATGCAACTTGCATACTCTACCAGTATGCTGTGGATCTACAAAACCCTCAGGTTGTGTTATGTACACATCCTCGAGCAGGTTTCCATTCAGAAACGTGGTTTTGACATCCATCTGCCATATCTCATAGTCATGGTAGGCTGCAATAGCAAGCATGATCCGAATGGACTTAAACATCGCTACTGGAGGAAAGGTCTCATCATAGTCAATACCATGAATCTGCTTGAAACCTTTAGCTACCAAGCGACCCTTATAAATAAGTCCATCCATGTCAGTCTTTCTCTTAAAGACCCACTTGCACCCTATGGATTTTACCCCTTCAGGTGGATCAACCAAAGTCCAAACTTGGTTGGTGTACATGGATTCCATCTCGGATCTCATGGCCTCTAGCCATTTCTCGGAATCTGGTCTCATCACAACTTCCTGATAGGTGGTAGGCTCATCCTCTATGAGCACAACGTCATCATGGTCAGACAAGAGAAATGAGTATCTCTCAGGTTGACGACGTACCCTATCAGACCTGCGAAGAGGAATGTCTACTTGAACTGGTTGTTGTTCCTCAACTCCTTGTGGAACATCATCCACAACACTTTGTGGTTCCAGTTCAATTTCCATCGAGGCATCAGTGCTATTGTTCGCATCTTGAACTTCTTCAAGATCGAACGCGCTCCCACTAGTTTTTCTAGAAACAAAGTCCCTTTCTAGAAAGACCCCAGTCTTTGCCACAACTACCTTGTGCTGACTGGGAATGTAGAAGTAATATCCCTTAGTTTCCTTGGGGATATCCGATGAAATAGCACTTGTCAGATTTGGGTCCTAATTTGTCTAAGACTTGACGTCGTACGTAAGCCTCACAACCCCAAATCCTCATGAAAGACACCTGGGCATCTCTCCCAGTCCATATCCTATATGGTGTCTTTATCACGGCCTTGGATGGAACTCGGTTGAGAATGAAAGCTGCCGTGTCTAGAGCATAGCCCCAAAGGTATGTCGGAAGATCTGTGTGACTCATCATAGATCGTACCATATCTAATAGGGTACGATTCCTCCTTTCGGATACATCATTCCACTGTGGTGTTCCAGGAGGAGTGAGTTGGGATAGAATCTCACACTCAGCTAAATAGTCACGAAACTCATGGCTTAAGTATTCACCACCTCGATCTGATCGAAGTATTTTAATACTCTTGCCAAGCTGGTTCTGTACTTCATTCTTGAATTCTTTGAACTTTTCAAAGGATTCGGACTTATGTGTCATCAAGTACACATAACCATATCTACTGAAGTCATCAGTAAATGTGATGAAGTATCTATAACCGTCTCTAGCAGCGACATTGAAAGGGCCACATACATCACTATGTATGAGTCCTAACAAATCAGTCGCTCTCTCGCTGTGCCCACTAAAGGGAGTCTTGGTCATCTTGCCTCGTAGGCATGACTCGCATACCTCATATGATTCAAAATCAAATGAGTCCAGCATACCATCCTTATCGAGCTGGGATAAGCGCTTGTCATTTATATGACCTAAGCGACAGTGTCAGAGGTAGGTTTGGTTCATGTCATTTGACTTGAACCTCTTGGTATTTATGTTATAGATAGGGCTCTCAAGGTCTAGAATATAGAGTCCGTTTATCAGAGGTGCACTACAATAGAACATATCGTTTAAGTAGACGGAACAACATTTGTTCTTTATAGTAAACGAGAAACCTTTCTTGTCCAAACAAGAAACTGATATAATGTTCTTAGTTAATGCAGGCACATAACAACAATCGACTAACTCTAGTACAAGCCCAGAGGGCAGAGATAGAAAGTAAGTCCCTACAGCAACAGCAGCAACCCGTGCTCCATTGCCTACTCGTAGGTCCACCTCGCCTTTTGTCAATGCCCTGCTATTTCTCAGCGCTTGCACATCAGTACAAATGTGAGAAGCACATTCAGTATCTAATACCCATGATGTAGAAATAGATAGATTGACTTCTATAACATATATACCTGAAGTGGAAGTCTCACTTCGCTTCTTCTTAAGATCTTCCAAGTATACCTTGCAGTTCCTCTTCCAGTGCCCGGTCTGACCGCAGTGGAAGCATGTAGCATCCTTGGCGACCCCTCCTTTCGGCTTCAGTGCCTTGCCTTTGCCCTTGGCTTGGGACTTTCCCTTGCCTTTGGGCTTGCCCTTGACCTTATGTTTCTGAACCATCAAGATCCTCCAAGTATACCTTGCAGTTCCTCTTCCAGTGCCCGGTCTGACCGCAGTGGAAGCAGGTAGCATCCTTGGCGACCCCTCCTTTCGGCTTCAGTGCCTTGCCTTTGCCCTTGGCTTGGGACTTTCCCTTGCCTTTGGGCTTGCCCTTGCTCTTATGTTTCTGAACCATCAAAACAGTGTTGGGCTTAGCCTTCTTAAGGTTTAGCTCAGCAGTTCTTAACATGCTGAGCAGCTCGGGCAGTGACTTGTCAATCTCATTCATATTGTAGTTTAGAACGAATTGACTGTAGCTATCCGGCAAGGATTGCAAGATCAGGTCAGTGGCCAGCTCTTGGCCAAGAGGGAACCCCAACCTTTGTAGGTTCTCTATGTACCCAATCATTTTGAGTACATATGGGCCTACTGGAGCCCCGTCTGACATCTTGCACTGAAACAGTGCTCTTGAGATCTCAAATCTCTCATGCCTCGCTTGACCTTGATACAGTTGACGAAGATGTTCAACCATACCGTAAGCGTCCATTAACTCGTGTTGCTTCAGCTCCGAGTTCATGGTCGCGAGCATTAGACAAGACACATCTAATCGTCATCTTGATGCTTCTTGTAAGCATCTTTGTCACCATGGGCATTGGCGGAGGAACCTCCGAATGGGCGCCGAACGCATGCTTACGTTCCCGAGTGAGAACTATTCTCAAGTTCTTGTCCATGAAGTTTGCTCCGTTGAGCTTGTCCTTCTCAAGGACGGATCGCAGGGAGAAGGTGTTCGTATTATTCATGGTTATCTACAATGAATAAAAGTAAATAAATATCATATTCTTTTAAAATCATTTAATTAGGCCTTTAATTAAATGATGCTCCCACTGAATTCTATAATTCTTGTGGGACAAGATCCACATCATACTAACCCTTGAGTTAGCTTTGGCTAATATGCCCAAGGCTTAGTATGATCGGTAGGTAACGATTACCAATTACATCTCTATGCAACTCTTGTTTATAAAATCAATATCCGCATTTATATTAAAACTCGAGTTAGCTTTGGCTAATACGCCCAAAAGTTAATATAGATGTGATTTTGACCTATCTTTTCCAACCGTTGGAAGAATGCCTATAGTTGACTCGATCTAACCGAGCAACTAGAAATACTCAATCTAATTGAGTTTGTATTCACCCATGCGTTGATAGGCGGGACCAAGATTGTCCCTCCGTACCCTACCAAGATAATATGTATTGCTATGCTTTGGCAGATTCAACAATACATGTGATCGAGGTAGTGATAGGTATCACGGCACGGTTAGGTATTTAGAGTTGGTTCGATCGAGATCTAATCTAATCGAAAAGGATGCATCTTGTGCATGACTTAGATCTAATCTAATCGCAAGGGTGCATCATGTGCACGACTTAGATCTAATCTAATCGTAAGGCACTAATTAATTAATTACTTATTAAACATGCATCATATACATAAGCAATTAACTAATTAATCTATTTGTGATTTAGTCATGGCCCCACTATGATCTTCTCAAGCCAATGAGAAGATCGAATGGTCAACCTAGGGTCAACAGCTTCTCCAAGCTCCTCCCTTTGACCACCTTGTGTTGCTCGTGCCCGCCTCGGAACTCCGTCTCGTGTGGACCCTCCACCGCTCCAATTTGTACATTACAATTTGAAACTCGAGTTACATTCGAGTCTAAATCTAATTTACAACCAGAATATATGAGAAAGGCACGACGCGCAGGTCGCGGAAAAATAAAAACATACAACACGCGCAAACACATAACGGCACGCAGGCCGTATTATGAATTGCAACACAATCCAATCATATTGGGGTTTTGGGCCATGACTATCACAAAATTAATATATAATTCAAAATTATATATTTTCATAATTTTCTATAATTTTAAAATTAATTTTTTTTACAATTTTTACGAGTAAAATTTCCCGGCGGTCCCGTTTAGCGGTTTCGGGTGCAATCGCGGAACGGATCCCCTTGCGGGGCCAGGGGCAGTGCCCCTACCCGCGATCTAACCATCGCGAGGGTTCCTTTGCGATCCAACAGCGCCTAAACTCGCTGTCCCAAAATGATTTGGGTCGAGACATTGTCGTTTCGGAAAAATCTTCCCGGCAGGTTCGTTTTTAGCGATTTCGGGTGCAATCACGGAGCAAATCCCCTTGCGGGGTTAGGGGCAGTACCCCAACCCACGATCTAACCATCGTGAGTTGCTCCTTTGCGATCTAATGGCACCCAAGCCCGCTGTCCCAAACGAATTTGGGGCAAAACGAAGCCGTTTAAGGAAAAACTTCCCGGTAGCCGAAGCCTACAAGTGCCGAGATACTTGTGCTTCGCTTCTACGAAAAAATTACCCATAAAAACATAAAAAACTAAATTTTACAGAAAATCACAGAAGGTTTAGTTTTCATAAAACCAAAAAATTAAACTCGTACAAGCCTTGCACGTGGCTCTGATACCCGCTTTTCGCGTCGCGGAAACCCCGAATCACCCAAAGTCGTAGATCCGTGCAAGGAAAAAACCGAATGATATACAAGTACGAGTTTCAAAACTTTAGATCTACTCCTAGATCTATGTGTTGAGAGCTTTTACTTTTGTAGCGTGCCCTCGCAAAATTCCCGCTCGTCCAAAACGCCAGATCTCGAGAGTATCAAGATAGATACCCCTCTAGAAGATCCACACGAACACGTAGGTGGAGAAAAACACACAAAGAGGTGTGCTAGCACCTATTTGTGGTTCGGCCAAGATGAGGAGGAGAGGGAGAGGAAGATGTTGGAGCAATCCCAATGGTTCGTGGGACCATGTGTTTTGGTGTTTGGGCAAAGGGTTTAAGTTAGGTTTACCCTTGTTATTTGATATGTGTACTTGAGTTGTGCAGGACTGCAGGTGACACATGTGACTCAGGTTGACAGCTTCGGGTTCGGTGAAGGATGGAGCATCCGAGGGACCATGGACAAGGAAGTAAGGACAATGGCCGAGGGAAGCGACTTCGAGGCATACGCGAAGGATGGCATTGGAGACAAGCCGCGGGCTTGGATGCATCCGAGGGACGAGAGACAAATGAAGTAGGCTTGAAGGCAAGAGGTCAAGGCTACAAAGAAGAGTCAAATGAGTCGTGAGGGTACGAGTGCATGAGAGATTGTACTCGGAGTAAAATCCTAGTTTTAGGGTTTTACTGCAGCGGCACTGTAGTAGTTACTGTAGTGGCACTGTAGCAGTTACTGTAGCGTACTGTAGCAGTCGACTGGTGTATGGACCAGTCGACTGATGCACTGTAGCAGATAGCCGTTGAGAGAGCCGTTGGGCTGGCATCAGTCGACTAGTGCAAGGACCAGTCGACTGGTAACGGGCAAATCAGGTTCTGATTTGTTCCAAGCTCTATAAGAAGGAGCTTGGTATGGCCGTCCAAGGTGACAAAATTAGACTTGGTTAAAGCCTAATTAGTAGTCACCAAAGTGCTCAAGGTTCCCTTGTGTCCAAGTGTTGTTGGTGAGTGTTGTGGTGAGGTTTCTCCACCCACAAGGAGATTGAGCTAGCTAGAGTTTGTCGGGGACTAATCCACCACGGATTGAGGGATCGTCCACCTTACGGACACGCCGTGGAGTAGGAGCAAGTTATCTCCGAACCACGTAAACGAACGTGTTAGCGGTTTGTATTTCCATTCTTGTATTTAGTGTTTAGCTTTCTATTTGTGTTTGTTTGTATTCCGCTGCGCTAACATCATAGGAAGCAACGATTTGGGGGTGCCGTCTATCCAACCCCCCCCTTCAAGCTGGCCAACGATCCTCCAACAAGTGGTATCAGAGCGAGGCCGCTCTCCGTTGGACTAACCGCCAAGGAAGCAAAGATGACCGGCTTGATTGAACCGCCAAAGCTTGAAGGTAGAAGCTTATGGGACATCACATATTGGATGATGAAGATGGAGGTCTTCTTCAACACGGATTGGAACACCATGATGGTGGTCAAAGAGCCATTTGAAGTCCCGAAGGACAAGAAAGGGAAGAAGCTCCGACCACGACATTGGACGGAGGAGCAAACCTCTCGGTCAAAGGCAAACGACAAGGTAATATCTATATTAATTGATATTTTGCCTTATGACGTAATGATCCTTGTAGGTAAATACGAGAATGCTCACGATTTGTGGAGCAAGATAAAGAAGGCTCAATGGGAAGAACCTATGCATACACAAGAAGAAGAAAAATCCAAAGAAACGAATGAAGAAGCTCAAGTAGAGGAGGAGCAATCGGAAGGTGAAGAGCACTCTGTTGGTGCAACATTCCTCAGGTCAAGGTTGACCTGGTTGACCAAGCTTGAGTCTTGGTTTGGATTTCGATGTTTGACAATGCAAGGTTGATTGAAGAAGAGTCAAGTAGGTCAAGGATGACCGGATACTTGACTGGGAAGTCCTAACTGGGATGTTAGGCAGGAGGAAAATCCTGGTGAGTGAAGCCAGGTGAAAAACCTAGTGAGTGAAGCTAGGCAATTGGGAAGTCCTAGTGAGTGAAGCTAGGCAGGAGAAAAATCCTGGTGAGTGAAGCCAGGTGAAAGACCTAGTGAGTGAAGCTAGGCAATTGGGAAAGTCCTGGTGAGTGAAGCCAGGCAAGAGAAATCCAGATGGGTCAAGGTTGACCAGACATCTGGTGAGAGTCCAAGTAGGTCAAAGGGATTGACCGGATACTTGGCACGAGGAAGAAAAGTCCAAGTAGGTCTTAGGGAGTGACCGGATACTTGGCAAGAAGAGAAAAGTCCAAGTGGGTCAAAGGGATTGACCAGACACTTGGTGAGAGAGTCCTAGCTGGTCAAGGGTGACCGGATGCTAGGTCTTATGTACCAACAAGTCATGGTTGACTAGATGTTGGTTTAGGGGGCTTTGGGCTTGGTTTTGGGCAAAAACCTAGAGCTGGATTGATCAGCCGATTGATCCAAAGGTTTGGATTGATCCGTGGATTGATCCAACAGGTTTGGATTGATCCGTGATCGACATAAGATCTGGATCGATCGGTGGATCGATCCGAAGTCTGGATCGATCCACCGATCGATCCGGTGAGTCCTCACGAACCTCCGGATCGATCGGTGGATCGATTCAGAGGTCCCAATCGATCGCTGGATCGATTGGGACGCCGTCGCGCGATAAGCGCTGGATCGATCCGTGGATCGATCCAGAAGTTTTTCCAGAGCACAGAGGCGCTCTGGATCGATCCGTGGATCGATCCAAAGTCTCCCCGATCGATTGGGAGCATTCCAATCGATCGGGATTTGACCGTTAGCGTCGATTTAAGCCGCAGGCGTTCATTTCCTTCAGCATCTCTTCACCGATTCATTCCAGATCTTCACCAGCTCCTCCACAGCTCTTCTCAAGCTCGAGATCGCCAGTTCTTGAAGGTTCTTGGAGGCTCTTCCAAGTCAAGAGGCGGATCAAAGCAAGAAGAAGAAACTAGGGTTAGGGTTTGTGCACTCATTGTAAGCTTGTATTTCTTTACTACCCTTTCTTCTTCTTGTATTGAGTCTTGTAGGGTTTCTCTGCCCTTGGTAGTTACCATAAAGGAGTGTTATTCATAGTGGAGGGTGTGTGCGTTGGTGTGGATCCTTGGATTAGTCACCTCTTGTGAGGTGGATACCAAGTAAACCAACCGTGTTAGCGTTGTGTGAGTGTTTCTGTATTTTCCGCTGCACATCTTCGAAGAAACAAGCAACGCCGACCACCGAGCGAAAGCGACGAGCTATTCACCCCCCCCCCCCCATCTAGCTACTTTTGGTCCTAACAAGTGGTATCAGAGCGAGGCCGCTCTTCACCGGAATCATCGCCGGAAGGGTCAAGCATAACAAGAAAAGCTAGAGGGCGAAGAAGTTGGAGCAAATTCATCAAAGTCAAAGAAATCAAAAGGCTCAACTTCAAGATGCAATTCCAAGATGGACTTGGATTTGACACAAGGGTGGCTCCACCATACACATCCACAAGCTTCGATTCTTGGAGATCAAGAATCGAAAATTTTTTGATGATGGAGATAGAGCAATGGTTTGCTCTCATGGAAGGTTTTGAGGCTCCAACAAACTCCAAGGGCAAGCCTCTCAAGAAAAGCAAATGGAGCCAAGAGCAAGTTCAAAGGAGCAAGGCAAACGATAAAGTGACCAAGATTTTGGTCAACTTATTGCCAAGCAATATTTTGGCTCAAGTTGGAGAATTCAAGGATGCCAAGGAGCTTTGGAGCAAGTTGGCATTAATCCATGAGATCCCCTCCACTGTACCGAATCAAGAGGAATCCAAAGAGGGCGACTCAATGGATCAAGATCAAGAGGAGGACTCCGAAGTTGAGAGATGTTCAACTTCCGAAGAAGAAGTCCAAGAGGAAGCTTCATCCTCAAAGGAGTGCAATCAAAAGAGCAAGGAAGTAGTATATTCCTTGTTTCATGTACAAGAGGATGAAGAAGAAGGAGAAGCCTCCACCTCTAGGATTGAGGGGGAGCAATCTTCATTGACACCGGATCAAGAAGAAGGAGAATCATCCACATCCGGGTCAAGAGAAGAAGAGGATGAAGAAGCGTCCACCTCCACAAGTCAAGTAAAATCAAATGGAGGAGTATCAAATTTGGATCAAGAGGAAGCTTCTACCTCCGGATCCAAAGGAAAAGATGTCACCCCTACAAGCAAAGGTATAAATATTTCAATTAATAATAAAAATCATATTATATGCTTTGAATGTAGGGAACATGGGCACTACAAAAGCAAGTGCCCTAAATTGGCCAAGAAGAAGGGTCAAGTGGCACCAAAGGGCAAGGAGAAGCCAAAGGAGACCATCCCCGGAACAAAGAAGAGCAAGGAGCACATTGTGTGTTTCTCTTGCAATCAAAAGGGGCATTACCGGAGTCAATGCCCTAAGGGGAAGAAGATGGTCAAGGCTCAAGGAGGAAGCTTAAGTCAAGGGGGAGCCTCTAAGGTAAAAAGGAAGGTAACTTTTATTGAGCCTACCCCTTTACATTATGGTAAAAAGCATGATAGTTCAAATTTTTATCATTTTAATGCAATTTACCATAAGAATAGAAAGCATGAGGGCTTTAAGGAAAAGCATGTGGCCCTACATGCCAAAACTACCCAACCTAAGGTTAGGAAGGTAGATAGACGCTTGGGCGGGAACACTAAGGATAATAGATACATGCCTAAGAACAAAAATGCTCATGGACTAAAACCTAAGGATTTAATGATAGAAAATCAAGTCTTGAGGTCAAGACTTGATAAAATGGAAAAGACCCTAAAAAGGATGGAAAATATCCTACAAGGGCAAAATGAGAAATACCTAGGGCTAGGAAAATCAAAGCCATCAAATGGCCATAGAGGGTTGGGATACAAACCAAAGGCTAAGAAGAATGTGCCCTCTTACCATAGGGTTCCATATAGTTATGGAACAAACTCTAGGTCCAGTGGTCAAGCCAAGAATACTAGGGAAGTCATCCCTAAGAGTATTTTTGTGATAAATGTGACTAAGACTTCTAAGAAGTCTAAGAAAGTCACTAACAAGGTCACAAGGGAGCCTATCCCTAGAGTTGACTTAGAAAATGTGACCAAGGCTTCTAAGAAGCCCAACAAGGTCACTAGGAAGGTATCTAGGGAAGTTATCCCTAGTGAATACCTAGAGCATCCAAGGAGCACCAATAGGCGTTGGGTTCCTAGGAGCATCTTCTCTACCCCATAAATGGGTTAGAGAGTGTCAACTCCGATTAGAAGGGTAGTTAACCTAACTTTGAGGAAATTGACACTCAAGGAGCATTTTCAAGGTTTTGTTAACCTTTGAAAATGAAATGGAATTATTATTTACTCCTTGAAAGAGTAAAATGTGTCAAATGGTGGAAGAATTGATTTTAATCTTAAATGGCACATATTGGGAAAATCATAAGAACTACCAAGTTGGGATTTTGGTATGTTCTTAGGAAATTTAAGGCAATCCGGGCCGTAATTTAAAGGTGCTACTCTTGTGGAAAGATGAAATATGCCAACATTTGAGGATATGCTTATTTTCAATTGGCATACATTAATCAAGGGAATTAGAAATGCCAATTTAGGCTTTGGCATTTTCTTGAAGCACGATAAGGCAATCTAGGTTTAAGTTGTAAGTTTAGCTAAGATTTTAAGGATACTTAGATAGTTAATCTAGGTATATTTTATTTATGCTAAATCTTGCCATGATTGTTTGCCCATCATATGCCATGACATCATGTCTATTTTTGCATTCATGTTGTATTATGAAAAATCCAAAAATACCATGTCATGACATTCATACATCATGTAGTTATAGGAATCTTTCTTTTGAAAGTTATTTTATTTTGATGTATGCCATAACATTATCATGCATTAGTTTAATTCCTTGTAATTAAGGACAAATGACATTTAACAATACTGATTAACAAGTGACATCCTAGGTGGATGTCTAACATCTCTAAAATGCCTAGATAGATATGCATGATCCCTAGATTAGGGCAAAACCAAAATCTACATCTCACAAAGACTATAAGGTGACTTGTATGTGTTTTAGTGCACATTAGATACAAGTGAGATGTTAGGATGATGAACAAAGCTCAAGATGTTGATTTAGTGCATTCTTTTGAGTTTTTAGGTTCATCAAAACACATAGTTATGTGTTTTCCTATCATTGGGAAAGCTAATGTACAAGTCATGTGCATTAAGCCCAAGGAACATGGTGGGATATTGGTTTGAAAATGTTTTCAAAATGATTTTGGAAAACCTTGGTGAATGCTATCTTTTGATAGTAATCACCATTGAATAGTTAAACACAAACTTGAAGAAAACACTAAAGTTTTTGCAAGTTTTCAAGTTTGCGTCAATCTTTGAAACTATGAAGTATTTTCATAGAAAACTATTTTTCCTTGATAGTAAATGCCCTAAATAATGTCTACACGAAATTTCATGATTTTTGGATTTTTGTAGAAATTTCTAGGGGTTTCTGAAATTGACTGAAATGGAATTTCAGCAACTATCAGAGCTCCGATCGATCCATGGATCGATTGGAGTGCCTGAATCGATCCGTGGATCGATTCAGAAGGCAAGTCTCCCGCGATCAGAAGCTCGCTGGATCGATCAGCCGATCGATCCAAGAAGTCTGAATCGATCAGTGGATCGATTCAGAAAGGTTTAATCGATTGGAACCCAACTCCAATCGATCCAAGTTGCTAATTTTGGCTGGGAAAGCCTGATTTCGGCATCGTTAAACCTATTTTAGTCTAGGTAACCTTTCCAAACCCCTAAAAATACATTTGTATACATTCAAAAGGTGTTTTTATGTGAAAACAAGGATGGATTGGTTAAGGAAGGCTAAGTTAAAGTTAAGGTTGAGGTTTGTTTCAAATTTTGAATATTTGAACCTCAAAACTTCTACAATAGGGTTTCCTAAAGTTTTAGGGATCCCAAGTCATTGTTGGTGCAATGACAGAAGTTACCACCATGTCTTTAGGGGGAGGGACTCTTTAAAGGCATGAAAATTATTTTTCATACACCTTGGAAGGTGGTTAACCTTCCGTTAAGTGAATAATGCTCACGGATGGGCATTTGCCTACATTGGGGGAGAATGTAGTGGTTTCATTATCGTGCTGATCACAACGAGTGCAGTTGTGAACGACGATGAGCAACTCTTCAGGGGGAGAGTTTTCAACAAGTGAATTTGTTGATGTGTGCCCAAAAATGGGGCATGGTTTGATGTGTGCCAATAGGGGGAGAATGAAAGGGAGTAAGTTAGGCTTTTATCACCTAGAGGGAGTTTGCCCTCTTAGGGGGAGAATGAAGGGCTTAACTTATGCATTCATTACCTAGTGGCATAAAGAAGGTTTAGGCTATGGGATTAGCCTAACTTACATGTGGTATTGTAAGTGATAGTGTTGGTATTGTCAAACATCAAAAAGGGGGAGATTGTTGGTGCAACATTCCTCAGGTCAAGGTTGACCTGGTTGACCAAGCTTGAGTCTTGGTTTGGATTTCGATGTTTGACAATGCAAGGTTGATTGAAGAAGAGTCAAGTAGGTCAAGGATGATCGGATACTTGACTGGGAAGTCCTAACTGGGATGTTAGGCAGGAGGAAAATCCTGGTGAGTGAAGCCAGGTGAAAGACCTAGTGAGTGAAGCTAGGCAATTGGGAAGTCCTAGTGAGTGAAGCTAGGCAGGAGAAAAATCCTAGTGAGTGAAGCCAGGTGAAAGACCTAGTGAGTGAAGCTAGGCAATTGGGAAAGTCCTGGTGAGTGAAGCCAGGCAAGAGAAATCCAGATGGGTCAAGGTTGACCAGACATCTGGTGAGAGTCCAAGTAGGTCAAAGGAATTGACCGGATACTTGGCACGAGGAAGAAAAGTCCAAGTAGGTCTTAGGGAGTGACCGGATACTTGGCAAGAAGAGAAAAGTCCAAGTGGGTCAAAGGGATTGACCAGACACTTGGTGAGAGAGTCCTAGCTGGTCAAGGGTGACCGGATGCTAGGTCTTATGTACCAACAAGTCATGGTTGACTAGATGTTGGTTTAGGGGGCTTTGGGCTTGGTTTTGGGCAAAAACCAAGATCTGGATTGATCAGCCGATTGATCCAGCAGGTTTGGATTGATCCGTGGATTGATCCAGCAGGTTTGGATTGATCCGTGGATCGATCTGTGGATCGATACAGCAGATCTGGATCGATCAGTGGATCGATCCACCGATCGATCCGGTGAGTCCCCGCGAACAGAACCCCTCTGGATCGATCGGTGGATCGATCCAGAGGTCCCAATCGATCAGTGGATCGATTGGGACGCTGCTGCTTCGCGCGATAAGCGCTGGATCGATCCAGAAGTTTTTCCAGAGCACAGAGGCACTCTGGATCGATCCGTGGATCGATCCAAAGTCTCCCCGATCGATTGGGAGCATTCCAATCGATCGGGATTTGACCGTTAGCGTCGATTTAAGCCGCAGGCGTTCATTTCCTTCAGCATCTCTTCACCGATTCATTCCAGATCTTCACCAGCTCCTCCACAGCTCTTCTCAAGCTCGAGATCGCCAGTTCTTGAAGGTTCTTGGAGGCTCTTCCAAGTCAAGAGGCGGATCAAAGCAAGAAGAAGAAACTAGGGTTAGGGTTTGTGCACTCATTGTAAGCTTGTATTTCTTTACTACCCTTTCTTCTTCTTGTATTGAGTCTTGTAGGGTTTCTCCGCCCTTGGTAGTTACCATAAAGGAGTGTTATTCATAGTGGAGGGTGTGTGTGTTGGTGTGGATCCTTGGATTAGTCACCTCTTGTGAGGTGGATACCAAGTAAACCAACCGTGTTAGCGTTGTGTGAGTGTTTCTGTATTTTCCGCTGCACATCTTCGAAGAAACAAGCAACGCCGACCACCGAGCGAAAGCGACGAGCTGTTCACCCCCCCCCCTCTAGCTACTTTTGGTCCTAACACACTCAACTTCCGAGGAGAAAGAGGAGAAGGATGAAGAAATGTCATCCACTAGTGTGGATGAGGAGACATCCTCAAAGGTTGAAGAACAATCCAAGACAAGCGAAGAAGAAGAAGTCTTGGAAATCAACCTAGCAAGCACCTCCACCGAAGTGAAGTCAAAAGACCATATAATATGCTTCGAGTGCAATGAGAAGGGGCACTACAAGAGTAGATGTCCATTGGGTAAGAAGAAGGTAACTCCTAAACCCAATCAAGTTATTTTGAATACTAACATGAGTTGTAGGAATAAAGAAGCCCAAAAGAAGGAGAAGAAATGGCACATAGTGTGCTTCACGTGTGGTGAGCGGGGTCATTACCACACCAAATGCCCAAAGAAGAAAGAAATCAAGAAGTTGGCGCATTTGAAGAAATGGGAGAAGAAGAGAAGCAAGAGTCAAGGGAGCTTCAAGGGTAAGGGAGGTATACCCTAACTTGAAGGTTAATTCAAATTTAAACTCCTCCATGCATGCTAGGAAAAATAATGTTAATCATTATATGCCCATGCAAAATTTTGGATTTAGATATCATGATCGGAATAGGGTAAATGTGGATCATAACCCTAGGAAATCTATGCATGATAAATTTAGAAATGGTAGACCTAAGGAGACCCAAGGCATTAATCCCAAGAAGGGGAGACATATGCCTAGAAAGGGTAGGTCTAGGAATGTCCAAGGTGGACATGTTGACTCTAGGGTTAGGAACCTAGAAAGGGAGAATCAAGCTTTGAAGGCAAAGCTTGATGGTTTAGAGAAATTCCTTAAGAGATTCACTATTGGATCTAAAGGATTAAATATGGTGTTGGGTAGTCAAAGACTCAATAATGATAGATCGGGTTTGGGATACCAATCTAGTCCCTCCAAGGTCAAAAGGAGACCATGTGCTAGGGTGGCACATGATAAGGGCAAGGGAGAGTCATCCAAGGCCAATAAAAAGAAATATGCTAGGGTTGCATATGATTATGACAAGGATGATGTGTCCAAGGTCAAGAAGATAAGGAGATCTTTTAAGGGACATCATTGTGGTTTGGTCACAATAGATGAGTCACCTAGGGAGGTGACTAAGGTAAAGAGCTCTAGGGGGAGCTCCAAGAGTCAATTTGGGACCCATGGTCAATGGATCTCAGGTGGGTTCTACTTGGGGATCTAGAGGAGCCATGGAGTGTGCCAAATGGTTTGGAGACGGACTTGAGTCTCAAACCTAGGGTTTTGGCACAATTGGGTTATGTTTCATGCAAGAAATATGACAATTGGGGTCATATTGCATGATAATTGGTTTTGGATGTATAGATGCCATATAAACCAATGCTAGGGATGCATTGTGGGTTGGTATGGGCAAATACATCAAAAGGAAGCCAAAACTAGGACTTTAGGTCAAAGTTCAATTGAACCTTTTAGCTAGTTTTGGATTTTGTGTCAATCTTGGGATTGGTGATAGATACATTTTGTAATGTATTTTTCCCAAGTAGACAATGGTACAATAGACCTCTCCACAAAATTTGGGAATTTTTTGAGGTCTAGGGAATTTCTGGTGCATTTCTGAAGTTGGCTTGAAAAGGCTGATTTTTACAGAATTAAGGTATCAGTCGACTGGTGAAGATACCAGTCGACTGGTAACAGTGTTTTTTAGCACAGAATGTCTCTGTAAGCTCATTTTGTCGATACCAGTCGACTGGTGCCGATACCAGTCGACTGGTAACAGTAGATTTCGACCACAGAATGGTTATGTAAGGTTTTGTCGAAGGGGGCAGTCGACTGGCACTTGGGGCAGTCGACTGATACCAGTCTGAAATTGTTTTCAGCATTGGTTTGTGACCATGTCAACTCACTTAGATGTATGGGATCCAAGGGGGATTAATACATGAGTTTAGGGTCAGTTTGGATGAGAAATTTTCAACAATTGGGATATTGTTGGAGACCTTTTTGGATGTTAGGCAAAGGGGGAGAATTAAGGTTTAGTTGGGAAAACCTTTGGTGCCTTTGCGTAGGGGGAGCCTTGTGATAGGTTCTTAAAAAGCCTTGTGATAAAATCCTAGCTCAACGGGGAGCTTAGGTGTAGGGGGAGCCTTGTGATAGGTTTCAATGTATGTTTGCATTTTGTTTCGGCGGTTGCCAAGTGTGTAGCCTTGGCAACGTAAGTCCATTCGGCGGTTGCCAAGTGTGTAGCCTTGGCAATGTAAGTCAATTCGGCCGAGTAAGTCCAAGTGTATAGCCTTGGCATCGTAAGTCCATTGTATTAGCATGTTTATTTGCTATTTGTTTTCCCTAACTTAAACGTATTGCCAAACACCAAAAAGGGGGAGATTGTTGGAGCATTCCCAATAGTTCGTGGGACCATGAGTTTTGGTGTTTGGGCAAAGGGTTTAAGTTAGGTTTACCCTTGTTATTTGATATGTGTACTTGAGTTGTGCAGGACTGCAGGTGACACATGTGACTCAGGTTGACAACATCGGGTTCGGTGAAGGATGGAGCATCCGAGGGACCATGGACAAGGCAACAAGGACAATGGCCGAGGGAAGCGACTTCGAGGCATACGCGAAGGATGGCATTGGAGACAAGCCGCGGGCTTGGATGCATCCGAGGGACGAGAGCCAAAGGAAGTAGGCTTGAAGGCAAGAGGTCAAGGCTGCAAAGAAGAGTCAAATGAGTCGTGAGGGTACGAGTGCATGAGAGATTGTACTCGGAGTAAAATCCTAGTTTTAGGGTTTTACTGTAGCGGCAATGTAGTAGTTACTGTAGCGCACTGTAGCAGTTACTGTAGCGTACTGTAGCAGTCGACTGGTGTATGGACCAGTCGACTGATGCACTGTAGCAGATAGCCGTTGGGCTGGCATCAGTCGACTGGTGCAAGGACCAGTCGACTGGTAACGGGCAAATCAGGTTCTGATTTGTTCCAAGCTCTATAAGAAGGAGCTTGGTATGGCCGGCCAAGGTGACGAAATTAGACTTGGTTAAAGCCTAATTAGTAGTCACCAAAGTGCTCAAGGTTCCCTTGTGTCCAAGTGTTGTTGGTGAGTGTTGTGGTGAGGTTTCTCCACCCACAAGGAGGTTGAGCTAGCCGGAGTTTGCCGGGGACTAATCCACCGACGGATTGAGGGATCGTCCACCTTACAGACACGCCGTGGAGTAGGAGCAAGTTATCTCCGAACCACGTAAACGAACGTGTTAGCGGTTTGCATTTCCATTCTTGTATTTAGTGTTTAGCTTTCTATTTGTGTTTGTTTGTATTCCGCTACGCTAACATCATAGGAAGCAACGATTTGGGGGTGTCGTCTATCCAACCCCCCCTTCAAGCCGGCCACCGATCCTCCAACAGAAGAGAGCTCCAAGAGGAAGAAGGAAGAAAAATGCACACTTGAATGGAAAAATGAATTCCCATTCAAAACCAAAGTGGCCGGCCACTTCCCCTAGTGTAACCCCCAATTAAATGCAATTAATGTGAAGTTATTAAGAAAATGGCTTTGTAACTTCCATGAGGTGGCACCCATGATGATGTGGAGTAACATCATTGGTCCACTTCAATGCCAACTCACCAATGAGGTGGCATAAAGTCAAGTCTAACTTAACTTTTCATCTTCCTCTCAAATCAAGTCAAACTTGACCAAATCTCTTCCATGGTTGATCTAATCTAACCATTTGATTCAAGCCAACTTAATATAATGAATCTAATTCATTAAATTAAATTGATCTAATGAGTCATAATCTAAATTAGACTCATTGTATACATGAATCAACTTGAGTCAACTCAATTAGCCCAATTTGGATTACTCTTAATCCAATTGGATCCATCAAATGAGTCAAGTCCTCTTGGTTCATCATATGAACCTAATCTCCATCTAATTGTCCTAAGTGTGTGACCCTATAGGTTCTTGTAACGTTGGCAATGCCCTAAACCCATTTAGGAGCATAAGTAATGAGTGGTATCTAGCAACACATCATTACTACCCAAGTTACAAGAATGTCGAGATCCGACATCACCTTGTGACTACTAATTATGACTCCTCACAAAATATGACAGGTGTCCTTCTATTCTAGACATCTAGATTGATCAATGTGAGGCATAGACCGTGTCATCCTCTAATCAATCTAAATCTTGAACTCCAAGTAGACTCACTCGATCAAATGAGCTCAACATCTCATGTTGACTCATTTGGGCATGGCCATGCACTTCGTGGTCTAACTCTATCAAGAATACCGATGTCACTCCCGTCATATGGGAGGGATAGATCCCATCTACATCACTCACATCCCTCCGCATAATTTGTTACATACCCAGTAATCGCCTTTATAGTCCACCCAGTTACGGGTGACGTTTGACGAAACTAAAATACATAACTCCTTATGTAGGGATCTATGGTGACTTCAGGTCTAAGGACTAGTAGTCATACTAATAACCACATGAGAAAGTATATGACACTCATATAACGATCCATGATACTTTCTCATGGCGGGTCATTCAGTATACATTCTCTAATGTATACCCATGTGTCAACTTGATATCTCTGTATCCATGACTTGTGAGATCAAGTCATCGAGTTGACCTACATGCTAGTCTTATTGCATTAACATTGTCCCTGAATGTTAATACTCGACTAGGAATGATTAAGAGTAGTGTTTCCTATATCATCTCACTATCGGTTCAACTAACAGATTGATACAGGTGAGAGCCATCTACTCAAGGACATTATTATACTTAGTTTATTTGGCACCAATACAAGTAAGTATAATAACCAAAATCCAAATGCCTTTATTTATATAGAATATGATACAATAAGTCCAAAATACAATCATCAAATGATTGGCTCTAGGGCTCTAGCTAACAACTACACACTATGTAATCTACAATATAAATTAATTGAATAACTACACTTAGATTATAAATGTAGATATTTGACCAATATGATTCTTATTTCTAAGTAAATATTTATACAAAAAGATAGGCTTTTAATATACATTCCAACAATCTCCCACTTATACTAAAAGACTATGCTGCCATATACCCTGCCATACATTTGATTCCCAACCCTTCAACATGTCCATCAAAAGCTCTCGCCTTAAGGGCCTTTGTGAAAGGATCTCCTAGGTTATCACCTGATGCAATCTAGGTGACAACAACTTCTCCTTGTTATACGATGTCTCGTATTGGGTGTTACTTGCGCTCTATTGTGTTTTCTTGCATTATGGACTTATGATTTCTTCGAGTTTGCTACAGCACCACTATTATCACAATAAATTGAAATAATTTTTGGGCAAACCAGAAATCATGTCTAAGTCCATCATGAAGTTTCTGAGCCATATAACTTCTATGGCTGTCTCAGAGGCTGCCACATACTCAGCTTCTATGGTGGAGTCCGAAAAAACACTTATGCTTACCACTGCTCCATTGTTATAGCTTCACCTCCTAAATTAAACACAAAACCTCAATGTCGACTTACTATTGTCCCTATCTGATTGGAAGTCAAAAATCTGTGTAACCTTCAGGGAGCAAATTATCTTCTTTGTAAACCAACATATAATCTTTAGTCCTTCTCAGGTACTTTATTATATGCTTTACAACAGTTCAATGTCCCTGTCCAGGGTTACTTATGATATCTACTAACCATGCCCACGATAAAATTAATATCCAGTCTCGTGCATAGCATACATTAGGCTTCCGATAGCCGAAGAATAAGGAACTGCCTTTATGTCCTCTATCTCCTTTGATGTCTTCGGAGACATCTCTTTAGATAAAGCTACTCCATGCCGAAAAGGCAAGAAACCTTTCTTGGAGTTTTGCATGCTAAAACAAGCAAGGATTGTATCTATATATGAAGTTTGGGATAAACATAATATTCTCTTCTTGCGATCCCTTATTACTTTGATCCTGAGAATATGTGCACATTCTTCCAAGTCCTTCATATTGAATTGCTTGGACAACCATACCCTTAATTCAGACAACACTTTGATATTGTTTCCAACTATTAAAAATGTCATCTACGTATAGTACAAGAAATACCACCACGTTTCCATCACACTTCTTGTATACACAAGACTCATCCGGACACTGAATAAATCCATAGGTCTGGATTACTTCATAAAACCGGATGTTCCAAGACCTTGAAGCTTTGCTTCAGTCCATAGACCGATTGAGCTTACATACTAGATGCTCTTTGCCCTTTGCAATGAATCTCTCTGCTTGCTTCATATGGATGTTTTCTTCAAGACTTCCGTTAAGGAAAACTGTCTTGACATCCACTTGCTAAATCTCATAATCCATCTGAGTAGCAATAGATAAAAGAATCCGGATAGACTTTAAGCATGACTACCGGTGAAAATGTTTCCTTATAATCGATACCCTTTTTTAACATGCCTTACTTTGAAAAGTTTCCACCTTCCCATCTGTCCTTTTTCTATTGTGGACCTGACAGCTTTTACACCATTTGGTGATTCTATAAGCTCTCAGACTTTATTAGAATACATATATTATAATTCTGTTATTAATTGCTCTTTGCCAAGATGCTGCATCCTAATCTTGGAGTGCTTCGTCATATGTCCGGGGATCAGGTTCATGTTCACCAGGGATCAAGTCCAAAGACTCTCCCAAAATATGAATTTTTCAGGTTGCCTAACAACCCTCCCACTACGACGAGGCACTGTCTGTAATTGTATATCATTTGTGATACGTGTTGCAGTTTCTTGTGATATTTCATCTTGTACAGTTGGTACTAGATTAGATGCGTCCTTTATTATTTCCTTAAAAATAAATTTACTTTTGGGCTTGTGGTTCATTACATAGTCCTCTTCTAAAAATCAAGCATTGATGCTTACAATGACCTTATGATTTTTAGGACTATAAACCTCCTTTCATTTCTCTAGGATAACCCACAAACAAGTGAACTCCTGTCCAACTTATCAGTGTCTCCCTTCAGCACATGTGCTAGACTACCCCAAATCCAAATATGCTTCAGATTAGGCTTACGCCCATACAATAATTCTATGGGAGTAGAGGGTTCTGACTTTAGAATGTACTATGTTCACTTCCGTTTCTAAAGTATATCTTCAAAATGAATTTGATAATTCTGAATAACTTATCATTGATCTAACTATTTCCATAAAAGTCTTATTCCTTCGTTCTACTACACCATTCTGTTAGGGTGTACCAAGTGCAGTCAGTTGGGATTGAATCCCGACTTCTGATAAGTGACTCCTAAACTCTCCAAAGAGGTACTCGCCACTATGATTTCACTGTAGTTCTTGATTCTTTTACTTTGATGTTTCTCCACATCAGTTTTGTACTCTTTGAACTTATCAAAACACTTAGACTTGTGGCGCATCAAGTAAATATACCCATATCTCGAATAGTCATATATAAAAGAGACAAAATATTCGAAACCACCTCTTGCCTGGATAGTCTTAGATCCACACAAATCAGAATGAATCAATTCCAACACTTCTTTGGCTCTATACCTCTTAAATTTAAAAGACTTCTTAGTCATTTTTCCTTCCAAGTAAGACTCGTAGGTTGGAAAGTTTTCCACCACCAATGAACCCAAAAGTTTATCGGCTATTATCCTTTGAATCCTACTTAAGTCAATATGACCTAGCCTTAGATGCCAAAGATATGATTGGTTCATTTCCAAAGGTTGCTTTCTCTTATTAAAGTTAGAAGATGTGATATTAATTTCCATTTGTTGCATCGTGGGAGTTATTGGATTATAAATTGTCAACCAACGTACCAGAACAGATAACTTCCCTATTTTTCTTGATAACAACTTTGTTATAAAAATAGACAGAATATCTATCTTAAATAGTTTTAGAAACTGAAATCAAGTTCTTTCTAAGACCTGGTACGTAAAGACAATCAATGTTTTATTCCTTTCAATGGATAAACATCTCCCACTGCAACAACTGCTACTTTCGCAATGGTGCCCAAGTAGACGGTATTTTCCCTTTCATATAATTATCAGGTTTCCTGGAACCCCTGCAATGAATTGCAGACATGATCAGTGACTCCCGTATCTACACACCAGGTACCGGTAGATAATACCACAAAACATGTTTCAACAACTAATAAATAAAATACACTTTTATTGTTCTCATTTATGAGAGGACAGTCCACCTTAGAGTCGAAGTTTTGTTTCCAATCATAATTGGGACTACTAAGTCTATTCTATAGTATAACAGCTAGGGGATTGACTAACATTTGAAATCCTAAGAATCACACAAATATTTGGTCAAGTCCAATACCTCAAAATCCCCGTGAATGTTGTATGCCACGTTAGTGTGGAGGTATACAAATTCAATCTTTAAGAGGAGGTTTTATCTATTAATTTTATTATCTCATCAACCTAACTTTATGACATATAAAATTAATAGTTGATCTGTCTTTGATCAAATATTTGGTCAAAACGTTGAATTTAAAATAATATTGATTCCTCAAAACAATATCATTTAAATTCACCAACAACTCAAACACCGTGAATTTTGTATGCCACAATAGTGTGGATGTATACAAATTTAAACATTTGTAAGAGGAAGATTTTACCCATTAATAACCTTGTCAACCTATCTTTATGACAAATAAATTTATCTCAAACACCGTGAATTTTGTATGCCACGATAGTGTGGACGTATACAAATCCAAACATTTGTAAGAGGGGTTTTACCCATTAATTTTATTATCTTGTCAACCTGACAAATAAAATTACCTCAAACACCGTGAATTTTATATGCCACGATAGTGTGGACGTATACAAAATCTCAACATTTGTAAGAGTGGTTTTACCCATTAATTTTATTATCTTGTCAACCTGACAAATAAAATTATCTCAAACACCGTGAATTTTGTATGTCACGATAGTGTGGACGTATACAAAATCTCAACATTTGTAAGAGGGAATTTTAATTTTAATATCTTGTCAACCTATCATTATGACAAATTAATAGTTGGTTTTCCTTCGGTCCACAACTAATAGCAGTGACTCCGATGGGGAGGATACTATTAAATGTTCCTAAGTGTATACCATTACTTTATACTTAGTCCATTAAATAAGATTGTGTCCATTCCGATGGAGAAGATCACACGCTCCTAATTAATTTCCTATAATCATCCAAAATGGAATTTTGATCTAGTGATCTGCAAACAAACTCATCTGATGGGAGGGAGGCACTCAGAGCCAACACGCAAGTTTGTCGCATCACTTACAAACCAGTAATGGAGACCGTGGAATTTATTTACTAATCCCTCTCCCACTTAGTTATTTAAGGTGAGGAATTTTAAATTATGCACACACACATCACAGTAAATAAAAGCAATAAATATGGAAATTAATTTTCCAACTATTATGGCCTTTTCCGTCACTGTCCTCCGTGTGCTACCAACCCTAGCTGTTGCCATCTTTAGCCACCGCTATCGGAACTAGTCGCCACATCTATCTTGCTTCTTTTTTCGCTGCGCCTCTGGTCCACAAATAGTACCACGCCTCGCAAGGATATGATCCGTGACAAAAATAGAATTTTACATATATCGATCCTATATTCCACAAAGGAATGTACATATAATCTAGATTGAAACAAAAATGTAAAATTCTAATAACTAATATAGCTCCTGCTGTATTTAATATTACAATCATGCACACACAATTAAAATGCCCTTGACATGTCCAAAGGTCCAATCACACACAATATCTATAAGCCATAATAGTTGGAGTCTGCAACCATAGAGTTATCACATCCTACTATTATCCTGCCTAAATTATGTATGACATGTGCATAATTAAACTAAAAACCAAACACACAGAGGCAAACCCTAACTCTGATACCAATTGTTGGTTGGTCCTAGGAAGATCATACCGGTTTCACTGTACAAAAATTTTGTACAAGTCCTGAACCTTTCCTAACAACCTATTATGTTCTTTAGAAATTAAATTCGGAATCGCAAACGAAACTTAACATTATTGATTCCAAATTTAACTTATCTGTTCTTAATGGTTTAGACTTGGATCACAAACGATGCTTAACATTATTGATCCAAATCCACCTATGTTATAAATTTAATTAAATATTAATTTCTATAATTGGTTTCCAGGATTGCATGGCGAGGCACTAGACCTTCTTGGGTATGGGATCATCCACCACCGCCTAGACAAAGCCTCTTAAAGAAACCTAATATTTAATTTCCTTATATAACTCTAGGTTTAACCAAAAGGAACAATAGAATCACAAATTCAAAAAAAACAAAACAAAAGAAACATAACTTCGAATATCTAATCCGAAAATCTAGAATAACTAGCTGATAGATCGGATGCGAGCGATTGAGGGGGGGGGTGAATATCACTTCTTTTAAAACTGTACTTTATCTTTTTAAAACACAAAGTTAAGCAGCGGAAATTAGAAAGAGACACGTTTGTTTACTTCGTTCGGAGCTTAGCTCGACTCCTACTCGAAGGCCCGCGGTCCTTGACCGCACTGATGGGCAAAGCACTATAACTCTTCTTTCCGAAATCCTTCGGAAAGAAGCAAATCGTACAAATGAGCAAGATAGTAACACCCTACTATCTTGCTTAAATAAATTAAGTACAATGCAAGCTTATTCTAAAATAAAGTATACCGACAATGATTTGAAGATGAAGCTTTGATCGACACTCCCGGACGGTGTAAGCTTGCTGAACTGATGAACATTTGTAATGCATGTTGCTTGCAGAAAAGAATTTGAGTCGATCAAAAAGTTATTATGGCCTCAGACTTCGAGCCCCATTTTATAGGCCTTGGGCGTTCGGTCGACCGATACCACTATTCGGTCGACCGAACCCGTTCCTTCCTTCCTTCCTGGCTGTAGTCTCACGCTGGCTCGATCTCTGACATTAACTGATCTTTAATGGTTCGGTCTACCGATCATGCCTTTCAGTCGACCGAATAAGCTTTTTCCTTGTTCGTTGTAATTTGCCGAGATCTTTATTTATTGCACCATAAATGTTGATTGGATCGGTCGACTGATCCCTGAGTTCGGTCGACCGATCGACTTCTTTTCCTTTGCTGCTGATCAGTGTTGATGAACTGGCTGAGCTGAGTCATCAATGTTCGGTCGACCGATCTTATTGTTCGGTCGATCGATCAAGCTTTGATCTGGCTCGAACTCTATTCAGGTTTGATCTGAATACTGAACTGAATTTGCCTGGTTCGGTCGACCGATCAAGTGGTTCGGTCGACAGATCGAACAGAATCTGCAAAACAGTGTTAAGCAAAACACCCTGCAAAATCGAGATTAGCACAGTAATAACAATGCATGAGTAATATAAAAGATAGTAAAACTGTCTTGATCTCAACTTGGAAACCTTTCTGGTTTCTTCAGTTGGATCAACAACCTAAGGTTGCTCCCTTTGGGAACCCGACCTCACTGTCGCTCCTCCAGTTTGTTTACCTTAACCTACCTGTCAAACTTTGATCCTCCAGATCTAGTTTAGACTTTTCACTCAGCCTTGATCGGCTCCCCAGGACTTTTCTCTTGATCTTCAGTCCTCCAGACCTCTCGATCACACTTCCAAGCTTCGGGTCCCCTCGACCTTCTTGGACTTGCATCTGGATTCCATGATCTGCTAAGATTTCTCCTGCCTAGCCTCCAACCAGGTCTTTCCCGGTTGAGTAAACATCCTGCACACTCAGTCAACTTGTTAGATCATAACAAGACTTAACTTGAACCTTTGACAACATCAAAACTTAGGTTTGATTCTGGTATAACTTTCACCAACAATCTCCCCCTTTTGGATGTTTGGTAACCAAGGTTCAAAGTTAAGTTAAAAATATGCAACAATTAAATAAACAAGCAATTTAACTTTTAATTCTCCCCCTGAATTAAACAACTCCTCCTGAATTCACTATCTCTCCCCATTTGACACACATCAAAAATAGGGGAAGACAAACCAACAGGGTTGAAATGTATAACAATTTTAACTAAGTGCTAAAAAATTACGTGAAATGAAAATGTTAATTTTGATATTCAAAAATGTTTTGAACTAAGTTAAAATTTGAAAATATTTTGAAAATTTTTACTAAGTTAAAAAGTTATAAAATAATTTTGAAATGAATAATTTTCCTAAGTTAAACAGATATTTTGAAAAATAAAAATTTTACTAAGGTAAAAATAATTTTGAAGAGACAATATTTTGAAAAGTATTCCTAAGTAAAATATTATGAAGAGAGTAAAGTTTTACCAATAAAATAATTTTACTAAGTTAAAATTTCTAAAAGCAACTTTCAACGTGATTAAAAAATAAGTAAATAAAATGTTTTGGTTCAATGTTTGAAATTATTAACACCTTAAAAAAATTAGCTAGGTTTATAAAAAGAATACTAATAATCTAGTATAATTACAATTCTCAAGATATAGTAATTTTGAAATATTTACCAAAGTTTTTTTTTAAAAAAATGATACTAAGTTGTCAGAAAAATATTTTACCTGAGTTTTGCAAAAATAATAAATTTAAAAGTCTAAAAATATGAAAAAATAAGAATTTTGAATTTTTTGTTTAAATAATTTTAATTAAGTTTTAAAATAAAAATAATTTTAATTAATTTGAAAAAGTTTTTAGTTAATTTTAAATAATTTTAATTAAGTTGAAAAAAGTTTTTTAATTAATTTTAAAATAATTTTAATTAAGTTGAAAAAAGTTTTTAATAATTTTAAAAAAATTTAATTAAGTTGAAAAAGTTCTTAATTAATTCTAAAATAATTTTAATTAAGTTGAAAAAAGTTTTTAATTAATTTTAATTAAGTTGTAAAAGTTCTTAATTAATAAAAAAAGCTTTTAATAATTTAAAATAATTTTAATTAAGTTGGAAAAAGTTTTTAATTAAGTTGAAAAAGTTCTTAATTAATTCTAAAATAATTTTAATTAAGTTGAAAAAAGTTTTTAATTAAGTTGAATAAGTTCTTAATTAATTCTAAAATAATTTTAATTAAGTTGAAAATTTTTTTAATTAATTTAAAATAATTTTAATTAAGTTGAAAAAGTTCTTAATTAATTTTGAAAAAGATTATTGAACCCATGTTAGATTCAAACTTAGCTTTGGGTTAATCAAGCAGGCTTCAGAAGGATAAGCTTTCAGTTCAGTGGCGAGACATATGACCTTCTTGTGTATCAACGGTGGACCACTTGCTAAAGACTTCCAAACTGTTCCCGCCCAAAAAACTTAATACTAAATTTTAGTCTAACTATCCCATGTTTGACTAGGGTAGCTTCGGTCAGATCCATTAAGTCTAGTGCACCAGGTAGAATTCCTCTTCTTGACATCTAGTTATGTAGAGAAAACAAAACTAAAATCGTCTCTACGCTTTCTAGACATATATACATATGTAAACAAAAGAATCAAAACTTCTATCTTACTTAAACATTTTTAAGCAAATACTCTATACTGCAAATAATAAAGAAAGCATAAAAGAAATTTTTAAATACTTTCTTACTTGAAGACGGCAAGGATGGTGCTGATGTGCGATGCTGGAGAATGGGAACTGCTCTGATACCAACTGTAACGACCACCCTTCTTACTACTACTACTCTCTAAGGATGACCGTTACTTAACTACTAACTCTACTTAACCGGTATGATTAAAATCCTCGACGAAACCCTACCGAAAAATTTCGGCAGAGTCTCCCCTGTACCGGTGACCATATTCAACAATACATGCAATATATACTCAGCCACGAGCGGCTGGAACACATATCAATCAACCACGTAGTATAATAAATCCCAAAATAAAGAAAACAACACACAAATATCTACTTACTAAACTGAACTCATCCTACATGCAATCTAAACAGAATAATCTCAAATGTTTACAATAACTAAAATGCGGAAACTAAAATTAAAACTTCTTTCCTAGTCCCAAGTCTTCCATAGTCCTGGCATCACACATCCTTCGAACACCTCCTTGTCGCCTTCCTTTCTATATCTTTTCCTTTCCTGTATCTGCAGTAAGAGGAAGTGTAGTCTATAAGCAAAATTTGCTTAGTAAGCGCTATCTAACTCACAAAAAATCTCGATATGCATGTACATATATCTATAACATGAACTAATTGAATGCTTACTAAAGACTGCTCATGCTCATCTAATAGTAAAAGAATCAAACAGGCTGAAATGCTAAACATGTAAGCTACTCATGCTCTTCTAACAGCGGGAGGAACAAAGCATACTGAAATGCTAAACATGTAAGCAAGTCTAACATAAACATAAACATAGGCATAAACATGAACATGACTTGAACATACTTGCATGCGTACTTATACACCTACTATTGTGGTGATCTAGTTGCACTTAGCGGTACCGTAACATAAGTTGTTGATCAAACAACTACTCTAGCGCTAGGTTGGTAGGGATCCGAACTTAGGACCGGAGCCCCCCTTTATTCTGGCGCGCTCACCGGGCTTAGGTCCCCAGATCATACCACCATCCCAGAACATATCTTAGTTGATTCTGGCGCGCTCACCGGGCTTAGGTCCCCGGATCATATCACCATCCCAGAACATATCTTAGTTGATTCTGGCGCGCTCACCGGGCTTAGGTCCCCGGATCATACCACCATCCCAGAACATATCTTAGCTGATTCTGGCGCGCTCACCGGGCTTAGGTCCCCGGATCATACCACCATCCCAGAACCTATCTTGGTCTTTTCTTTCTTTTCTTATCTTTCTTATACTTTTCTTAAACCCAAAATACTATTAGGGTATCTTTCGTATGCATCTATGAATGAAACTAACTGCGTAACACATAATCATGCATAGAATACAAAAGAAATCTGCACATACAATACTTATCATGATCTGAACCATATCGGAATTTAATCAAACACCTGTGCAACATGAGTCTACACCATTCTAATCTAATCTATACTGTTACTACAGTTACAAGCATCCTCAATCAAAGCTTAAGAACTTCATAAGCCAGAACGGAACAACACAAATCAAACTCTACTTAACTGTTCTAAAAAAACAAGTACTGATAGAAAGAACAAGTGCAGTAGCAATCAATCCTAAACCTCCAGATGCACAAAAGCAAGTCTAACAATGTTGTAACTAACCCAAGTTATCAAAGACTGGATCACCAAGAATCAAATCGACAAAACGAATCCAATTAAAACTCATACCAATCAAAACTCATCCCAATCAAACTCATCCCAATCAAACTCATAACAAAAACTTCGTGATAACCAAATTCGTATCAAGACTTCCACAAGATCTTCAAGCCGAGACATGAGTACCATAGGAAACCAATTTGCAACCCAACCCACCATTTGTATTCCTAACAGGCATATAAACAAATAGTTACCATACAGCAAGTTCAAACCGCACACTTCGCAGAGGTATTCGAATCCAAACTTATTCCCAGGTAAGTGAAATCCACGGGTTCCACACAAAGAGAACACCACCGAAAATCAACTCCTTCGATATCAGAAAACTGCGGCAAAGAAAACCTAGAAAACCTTGCGATACAAACACAGAAAACCTCGGCGAAACATCAATCCGAACGAAACTCTAGATCAAGGATTAAACCTCGGAGCTATCCTACTGCAGGTGAGGAAGCACTTACCTCGTGTTCTTGAACTCACAGCCGGAAGAAAGCTTCTAGGGCTTCAGCGAGCTTGAGATCGCAACTCTTCGGCCGCCCCTTCGAGCCCACAGATTTTCCTCGACAGGAGAGTCCCTATTCGGTGAAGAGCTCCCGGGACTTGCCCCTCACCGGCCGCCGGAGAGAAACCCTTTCTTGGCTTCGTCTTCGCCCGAGCACGAAATAGCGCCGCTCGAAGAATCGGGGTCGGGAAAGCTTAGGTCGCACGAGAGGGCAGGTCGAAGGAATTAGGTCACGGGAGAGAAAAGAATATATCTTAACCCTCTCTTTAACTTGTCCTTTTATAACTAAACTATATTACATGTTCTTATCTCTTCACGAAATAGCCGCGGAACGGTTGGTTGGTCGGGTTTTGACCAGGTTAAAGGTCATTGGTTCAAGCCTTGGCTTGGATATTTTTTGTTGAAACTTCTTTCGTTTAGTAAAAATATCAAACGACCTCCAAATATTGCATAAAAATACTCTAAAAATTTCTAAAAATATCTAGATTATTCTAAAAGTATTTCTAAATATTTTTGAATTACTTTTAGGACACAAAATGAGAAATTTTGGGTTGTTACAATTCCCCATACCTTATAAAAAGTTCGTCCTCGAACTTAGAATAATTCTGGACAGTGGGTACTTGTTAGATTTGGTAAAAGAAATTAATACAAAGAGCGGGTAACCCTAGTATCAAATAAGACAGTAGCTAAATGCTAAAGGTTAGTCATTTGACCTGTGACTACTGTGGAGGCACCGACAGCTTCTTCCTTAGTGAGAGAAAATACTCTGGCATGGGTTGGAACTGGTGGGGCTTCCAACCTTCCTTGACTGAGATAGGGTCCCTCCAGTGCTGTTGTCATGTGGTGTAACTGTGCAGGCCCGTCTCCATATTGCACTGACTGTTGCTGAGATGCCCTAAACTTGTTAGGACATGCTTTTGCTAGATGTCCTTCTTGACCACATGAATAACATCTGGTCGTACCCAAAAGGCAGGTTCCGAAATGTGCTCTCCCACACTTAGGACAGGGAGGAAACTTGGTCTGCTTGCTTGCTGGACCTCCCTCTTGGTTACCTCCTGAATTCCATTGTTTCCTTTTGCTATCCTTGCCCTTCCAGTTTTGATCACTTGACTGGGGTCTCTGATTCCCCACTGTCTTGTCTTCCGTCTTGACTGGCTTGTGTTGCGTTTGTTGTGCTTTGATGCTGTTCAGATAGTGCTCAGTGATTAATGCACTACTGACCAGCTCTTCGCCAATCTGCGGTCGGTGAGCTCCACTGCTCACATTAAGAGCTATCTCCGGTCTCAACATTCGGAGCATCAGTCTGACTCGTTCCTTCTCCGTACTTACTAGCTCTGGGCAGAGGCGAGCTAGCCTGTTGAACTTCTTGACTGCTTCTTCTACTGACAGATCACCTTGCCTGAATTCCATAAACTCTTCATAGTGTTTGTTGGTGATCCGCTGGCGGAAGAATTCTTCATAGAACTCTGTCTCGAAATCAGCCCAGTTCATCTGATTGACTATTCTCTTGCTCTTCACTCTCTCCCACCACATGCGGGCATCTCCTGATAAGCAGAAAGAAGCGCACTTGACCTTCTCAACTTCTGGCCAGTCAAGAAGCTCCATGGTTCTCTCCAGTGTCTTAAACCAAGCCTGAGCATCCCAGGGCTCAGTCGTGCCTGAGAAACTTTCTGGCTTTAGCTTCAGCCATTGTATCAAGTAGGCTTCTTGTCTTCTAGGTGCTGTGAGGACTTCCAGGGCGGCTGATGGAACTTCAGTCACCACTGGAGTCTCCACATTAAAAGTTGGAGGAGTGGGAGGGACTGACTGCTGATTCGCCATCAGATTGGCAATCACTTGTTGCTGCTCCGCCACTTGTTTCTGGAGTTGAGCCACAACCTCAGAGAGATTTGGTTCAGCTGCTCTGGGCTCTTCGTTCTCCTGTGCTCGGTCCTCAATACGAACAGTACGAGGACGTCCTCTTCTTGACATCTAGTTATGTAGAGAAAACAAAACTAAAATCGTCTCTACGCTTTCTAGACATATATACATATGTAAACAAAAGAATCAAAACTTCTATCTTACTTAAACATTTTTAAGCAAATACTCTATACTGCAAATAATAAAGAAAGCATAAAAGAAAATTTTAAATACTTTCTTACTTGAAGACGGCAAGGATGGTGCTGATGTGCGATGCTGGAGAATGGGAACTGCTCTGATACCAACTGTAACGACCACCCTTCTTACTACTACTACTCTCTAAGGATGACCGTTACTTAACTACTAACTCTACTTAACCGGTATGATTAAAATCCTCGACGAAACCCTACCGAAAAATTTCGGCAGAGTCTCCCCTGTACCGGTGACCATATTCAACAATACATGCAATATATACTCAGCCACGAGCGGCTGGAACACATATCAATCAACCACGCAGTATAATAAATCCCAAAATAAAGAAAACAACACACAAATATCTACTTACTAAACTGAACTCATCCTACATGCAATCTAAACAGAATAATCTCAAATGTTTACAATAACTAAAATGAGGAAACTAAAATTAAAACTTCTTTCCTAGTCCCAAGTCTTCCATAGTCCTGGCATCACACATCCTTCGAACACCTCCTTGTCGCCTTCCTTTCTATATCTTTTCCTTTCCTGTATCTGCAGTAAGAGGAAGTGTAGTCTATAAGCAAAATTTGCTTAGTAAGCGCTATCTAACTCACAAAAAATCTCGATATGCATGTACATATATCTATAACATGAACTAATTGAATGCTTACTAAAGACTGCTCATGCTCATCTAATAGTAAAAGAATCAAACAGGCTGAAATGCTAAACATGTAAGCTACTCATGCTCTTCTAACAGCGGGAGGAACAAAGCATACTGAAATGCTAAACATGTAAGCAAGTCTAACATAAACATAAACATAGGCATAAACATGAACATGACTTGAACATACTTGCATGCGTACTTATACACCTACTATTGTAAAATACCGGAAATAGGCGGATATGAATAAGGGAATTTTTCGGAATTTTTGGAAATTTTTCGGGAATTTTTCAGAGCTCGTACGGACGAGTTGACGGGGATAAAAACGGGATCCGGAAAAGCCTGTTTAGGCGACCCGTTTAAGTGAGGAAATGTTTATATTTACATTTCCTTTTCTTAATTTCTTTTTATTTTCTTTTTTTATTCCCGTTTCTTTTTTCCTCTTCCGCGAGCTCGAGTCCTCTTCTCCCCGACGTCGCCGCGCCCTCTCCTTGCCCTAACCGCCGGCGGCGGTTACTCTTCCTCGAGCGTACAACTCCTCCGCCGAGCCCTCCTCTTCCTTTTCTCCTCTTCTGTGAAGCCGAGTTCCCTGTGCCTAGCGTCACCGTCGACGCCGCCTCCTCTGGTCCGGCGAGAAACCGCCGGTCTTCTTTCTGTTGACGCCGTCATCTTCGACCCTAGCCCCGATCTTCTTCTCCTCTGCCGTAGCCCCTTGCTGTGGGGTTCCTAGCACCGACCACTGTTGCCCTAGCCACAGCCGACGCCGCCTGGAGAAGTGCCGATAGTTTTCTTTCCCCTGCTGCCGGATCCTTATCACCTCCGATCAGTGGAGAGGAAGAGCAAATAGTTGAGGGTTGTGGAGCAACAAACACGACTGTGAGGAGCAGCAGTGCCGAGTCCTGTTTGTGTTTGCTCGACAGTGTCGAAGATGACACAGAGTTGTGCCCTAGTCAGATCTTGGAGGTAAATTCGGTTGTTGATTAGAATTTGTTGCTTGATTTGCTGTCGATATTGATTTCTTCAAATCCGAACAGTGGAGAATTCCAGCAACTCTTGGATTTCAGTATAAACCAGTGGCTTTGAATCAAGGTAAGAAGTAGAGTAATTGTTACATGTTGATGAGTTAGATTCATGTATTGGATTAGGAATATGTTGGATTTATCCATGTTTAGGTATGTTCTTGATACCTATTGATAATTTATTCATCATTAGGTTGTGTAGAATAATTAGGTTATATGGATTTAGGTTTTGGATTTTTATCAAAAAGGGTTGTTTGGGGTTAAGGTAATTAACCCTAATTAACCGCTAGAAAAGGTCGAGGGAAATGGTTTAGGGTTTATCCCTAAATTTCTATTTAGGATTTACTTAGTTGGTTGCTTGTATTCTAGCTAAATAAAAGTAAATGTATTTTTGTTTACACAGGACTTTGACGCGAGACGAGTATCTCGGAGTCAGATTGGACTTTTCTATTTTCGGAGGCGGGTACTTTTGACTTATGTCATTTGATATGCTTAGTAATTAAATTAACATGTTGCATTAATTGTGTTTCTTATCTGTTTTCGGTTAATCACTACCCAAATCTTACATGCTTGATTTATTGATTGGTTTTGCATCTCGTATATTTTGCCTGTTTATACATGCTGATAGGGGTAGTGATATGCCATGCTTGACCATGTTCAGGACCTAGGTTTTTATACCTTCAGTGCACCTTTGATTATACCATGCTTCACCATGTTCAGGACCTAGGTTGTATACCTTATCTGATCTGTGTACCGTTGTTTTGATTCATTAACTTATGGTGCACCTTCTATATATAACATGGTTTAGCTCAGGATATATTGTGGTTAGTGCCATGCACCATTTGCATGATTGCATGCTGTGCGATAGTCCGCTCCATTATTGTTGAGCACATCGCCAGTTACATGGATCTGCACACACCACCACTCATGGGTTAGTGGTCGATTCAGGCAGAGTGTGTTGCAGCAGGACTCTGTTAGGCACCGTTGGTCCACTCATGGGTAGTGAGACGCAGCGTGGTAGCCGGCAGTTACACCTCCCCGTCATTACGTACTGGGAGATGAGAGCATTGCGCTCCCCCATTTATGATTTGGGGTAGGAGGATAGGTGTACTCCGACAGCATCCCGTCCACTCGGTCACTCATCAGGAGTAGTGACGACAGAGTGCACGGTTGTCACAGCCCTACCCACTCGGCCTCACTTTTGTATGAGATGATCGACTGGCGTCAGGGGTGACCAGGACGCATCATTGGCATCATATGCATGATGCATTTATTTCTTGTGTTTGTGGTTGTTGCATTTATATGTTGCATAATTGTTTGGATACCTATGTTTGGCATGCATACAGGATTCCTATACCACTCGGACTGTTTGACCTTATACTCAGGACCTGGTTAGTACAGCATTCTCCTGTTTACTTCAGATGCATATTTATATCTTTCTTATATCAGGAGACTGTACGCATGATTAGTGTTAGGTGTTATTTCTTTACTTTGCATATCATCTGTACCTGCTGAGTGTTGGACTCACCCCGCCTCCATTGTTGATATTTTCAGGTTGATGCTGTCAGGAGAGAGTTCCAGTTGCTGGTCCCTGCAGACCTCGAGGATAGGATTTGGTTTCCGTTTTGGTTTCTTTTCTGTTATAGACTATTTAAACTTGTTATGTTTTAGATTTATTCCACCTATGGACGTTGTATGGATTTTATGATGTCGATGAAATTGGATTTGGTTTTTATTCTACTACATGCCTGCCTGGACGGCAGAAGAGGTAAGAAAAATCGGTTTTGAGCTTTACGAGTGTAGTTGAGTAGGGTGGATTTCGAGTCAGAGTACTATTGTTGTTTACTATTATATATACTGCGTGGTTGTGACAGCTAGAGGCTGAATATATTTATAAACTGCGTGGTGATTGTTTTTATTTCTTGTTATTATTCCAGCCGCCTGTGGCTGAGGTATATGAGATGTAGAAAAGTTTCAGATTGTCCACCGTACAGGGGAGATGCTGCCGAAATTTTCTCGGACAGGGACTCCTCTGGGGGCGTGACAATTTAGTGGTATCAGAGCACAGGTATACGATCTTTTGTTTTCGTATTTTTGATGTTAGGGATAACCTGATACCAATTTATTTACTTGGTGTCAGAGTGCCAAGTTTGGCGATACTTGTTGGATTTTTGTATTTTGGATTTTCGGGATTTATCTGATATCAATTTATTGGTATCAGAGTGGGTTGTGACACCTGCTTTAGGTATTCTGGATTTTTGGATTAACCCAAGTTTGCGAGTCAAACTGGGTAGTTGTTTAAGTGACATAGATTGTTCTATTACGGTTATATTTCGGATTTCCGTTTCGGATTTATTTGGATTTCCGGCGATGTTTCTCGTTCGGAGTTTGAGGTCAAAGGTTGGGGACAGGACAGCGACGGAACATCTCCAGACAGCAAATAGGTATGATGTTTATTTTATGATAGTTATGACATGTATTAGCACTTTATCTTTAGTACCTGTCTGGTTGTTGTAGCCATATTACATGTGATGGGTTAGCCACTGATCTGGGTCGACCCTCATAGAGATCAAGGATTATAGTCTCTAGTGATTTTTCACATCATACTATCATTAGTGTTAGCTTCTGTTACTACTCGTAGGAGATGGAGGCACATACCAGCCTCTGCTATTGTTAGCTGGGTAGTGGATGATACCTACATATTCCTGTTGACTCAGCCAGGAGAGTTTTATACTCATATATTTTGGATATTAGGGAATCAGGTACGATGGAAATTGGTCATTGGGAGTTACCAAGTTTGATCATTGTTGAGAATGGTTTGAGGTTAAGGGATATTGTGAGATCAGATATTGTGATATGTTGATTTCTAATGGTTTGTGAGAGTAAATGTTATGTGGTTGTCTGATGATTTATTATTGGATATTTGTTTTGATGGTGACATAGTGAGTGTCAATTATTTTTGATGATCTATTATTTGGGTTATCGTTGATGGTGACATAGTGAGTGTCATGTATGATATTCACAGGTTTGATGATTATAGTTGGTGATCAGATTATAAATCGGGTGCTAGAGAATTTATGGTTTAGAGTGCCTATGAGATTTTGATAAATCTGGTTAGTTTTGGTTAGTTAACAGGATGGTAAAATTGATGTTTACTTCCTCTGATATTGGACTATGTGGATAAACAATGATTTGATGTTTTGAATGCTAACTTGCCCTCATGGGGGGTAGAGACTGATTCATCTGATATTATGTGGGCTGATATTTTTGAGGATGAAAATGAGAGTGTCTTGATGTTCCTAAATATTGACTTTTTCTTTTGGGTTGTACACATTTATACATATGATATTATGTGGTTGGATATACCTTAGTTGCTTGTGGAGGATTAAGGTATTCTTGATTGGTTAGTAGATGAATGATTTAGTTTTGTTGGGTGATCAGTAGAGGATTGCCATATTCTATTTTTAGAGGTTCGAACCTTTAGGTTGTTTGTGCTTAGTTATGTATCTAGAGCACCTTTGAGTACATGTTTTGTACTGACGTGGGAAGGACTGATTTAGTCAGAAATCATTTTTCAGCTTGGATATTTTATAAAGGATCGATGTATCCTATTCCATGAAGACTTTGACCGTGGACTGTATATACCTGGTGAGATAATTTAGAGGGTGCATTGGAATATGCGACCCCGCTGATGTAAGGAAGTGTAGAGCTAATTGCTTAACACTTATGGGATACAATCGTTACTAGTGTATACTGGGAGAGTACATTTTGGATTTATGAGGATAAAATTTTTCCCATTGGATATAGTCTTGGTAGTGTATGACATTGACTGGCAAAGTTATACCACGGTGTGTATATCTTTCTTGTCCGATACCAGTTCTTTTGAACCTAGAGCAGGGTTGTTACTGGATGATTAGATTGCTTTATTTTGGGTTGCTTTTGATTTATGTATTCATGCTTGATACATATGCATGAATTTTGTTTAGATATACCGGTAACCCATGAGTGTTGGTAGCATAAGGTTGGTCTCTTTGATTGAGTTGGTATGCTGATTTTGCATGTATATCATGATTGTTTTGGGTTGTAGGAGTCCTGTGGTAGCCGGTCCATTTGCAAGTAGTATATGTATCCATGTTCTGATATGGTTTGGAAGTTCCTTGTGGATCAAAGATATGTAGTTCGGTGTATGTATCTGGAGGTATTATTGCAGATATCTTGTTGATTAAATCCGAGATGTAGTATAAGTACATCGGTGGTGTTTTGATGGAGGTATTTTGTCGATTTAATCTGAGTTGTGATATGTACATATGTGTTTGGTGTGGTATCTGAGGTATCTTTTTTATTATTATTGATATGTGAGTGCACCTGAGTTTAGTATGCTTTATTGAAAGTATATGTTGGTTATACTCTTGGCATAGGTGTATATATGCCATGTGAGGTTGTTTGAGGTGTATTGTCGATTATACCTATATTGATTTTGCACACGTGTTCGGTATGTATTGTTGAGGTATCATACTGAATATACCTGAGTTGTATGTTTGGTGTATAATAGTTGGAGGATTTTGTTGATCATACATATGTTGTGTGAGCATGTGTGCTAGGTGTATACATTGGTAGTAGTATGATGATTCTACTTATACTGAATGCAGAATGTGGAGTGACTGCATTATGTCATTTGTTGAATTAACCCATCAACTAATTTTCCTATCAGTGGATGACCTACTAGGATGCTGATAGAGTTGATGATGGATTTGATTAGTTACTAGGTTGTTATAGCCTAGGCTAACCACAGTGAATTGTGGTAGGGAGATCTTGTACAGCCTCTAACTGGATAGTTAGGTGCCTTGGGGTACTTAGGTATTATTTGTGGTGGAGCGTTGCTCCCACATATCACGGATTGCTGGTAGCGGAGCCTTGCTCCTATATTTATTGCAGATACATATTTCAGATTATTTGTGGTGGAGTGTTGCTCCCACATATTGAGGATTTCTTGTGGTAGAGCGTTGCTCCCACATATGTGGTGTTTCCTGTGATGGAGCGCTGCTCTCACCCTGGAGGATTTATTCTTTGGTGATTTATGTTATTGATGATCATATTATTTTTTGATTTATTATTGGAGATCTTATGGATAGGAATATCTGTGATACGGACATTATGTGTATTGGTTTTTGTCATATAGGCTTACAGTACTTTAGATGTTTTCAGGGACTCGATGATCCTAGTATGTCGAGGATGTTTGGATAGGTGTCCATTATCTTTGTGGACGATGTTGTGATCTAGTACGGATCCGAGGTGAGTCACGTGCACCACCTTTGCATAGATCTAGAGATGATTCGACGAGAATATCTATATGTGATTATCAGTAGTGCTAGTTTGGATTGTCTTTTGTTATGATGTTTAGGACACACGGTCACCAGTAGGAGTGTACCGTGGTTCCACAGGAGATAGAGGTTGTTACCGTTGGGAGCAGCCGAAATCAGTGTAGGAGATCCGCAGTCTTTTGTGACTCGCAGTATATTACAGACCTTTCGTCGAGGGTTGCTTCCGCATAGCTATGCTACTTTCACGCGTGACCATGAAAGGCGTGAAGTTTACTTGGACTGAGGATTTCAAGACCAGCTTCTAGGAGCTGAAGCGGAGACTAGTGTCTGCTTTGATTTTTGGTTTTTACCTTCGGAAGAGGACGAATTTGTCCTCTATACCGACGCGTCTCTACAGGGTATGAGTGTTGTTCTGGTGCAGCACGGTAGAGTATTCTTATATGCTTCTCGATAGTTGAGGGAGCCTGAGAAGAAAATACTCAGTTCATGATCTGGAGTTGGCCGCTGTTATTTTTACCCTGAAGATTTGGCGGCAGTACCTGTATGATATTACATTGAGATTCTCACTGACCATCGGAGTCTCAAATATCTGTTCACTCAGAAGGAACTTAATCTTCAACCGAGGAGATAGATGGAGTTCCTGAAATATTATGATTGTACCATTAGCTATCACCTGGGAAAAACTAATGTGGTTACCGATGCACTTAGCTAGAGGTCCAGAGGGACTTTAGCTTGCCACCGAGTTGTGGTCACAGATTTGATTCAGGATTTCTCTGAGTTAGACATTGAGAAGCAGGGACAGACAGAGTAGGGTATTCTTTTTACCATAGTTGCTCAGTCGTCGATCAGGACGAGAATCCGAGAGACCCAATTGTTGAGACCTCATAGAGCTCAACGTGAGGCAAAGTGGTCCATATTATCAAACAGAGGATGTCAGAGGCATAAGACTGCCAGAAGTGTTATGTTGACCGGAGTCGGAGACCCTTAGAGTTCTCCATTTGCGACCAGGTATTTCTACGAGTTTCATCCACGAAAGGGGTGAAGAGATTGGCCTCAGAGGTAAGCTAGCTCCGCGATACATTGGACCTTTCCAGATCTCGGAAAGGATTGGAGCAGTAGCTTATCGGTTGGCACTATTGCCGTCCTTGGCAAGCGTTCACGCCGTATTCCACGTATCTACGCTGAGGAGATACGTACCCGATCTGATACATGTGTTGAAAGATAATCTCCGTTCTCCTTTCAGCCTGACGTCACCTACGAGGAGGTTCCGGTATGGATTCTAGACCGGAAAGAACGTCAGTTGTGGAACAAGACTATTCGGCTGGTTAAAGTCGGATGACAGCATCATTCGGACGAGGAGGCTACTTGGGAGCTCGAGGACACTATCCGAGCTCGATATCCCCATCTTTTCACTTGAGGTATGTGAGTTTATTTACCGTTCAGCATTTATTATTATTATCTGTTATTAGTACTTGCTGATGGTAGATATTGAAATTTGGGGACCAAATTTTTATTAGTGGGGGAGAATGTAAAATACCGGAAATAGGCGGATATGAATAAGGGAATTTTTCGGAATTTTTGGAAATTTTTCGGGAATTTTTCAGAGCTCGTACGGACGAGTTGACGGGGATAAAAACGGGATCCGGAAAAGCCTGTTTAGGCGACCCGTTTAAGTGAGGAAATGTTTATATTTACATTTCCTTTTCTTAATTTCTTTTTATTTTCTTTTTTTATTCCCGTTTCTTTTTTCCTCTTCCGCGAGCTCGAGTCCTCTTCTCCCCGACGTCGCCGCGCCCTCTCCTTGCCCTAACCGCCGGCGGCGGTTACTCTTCCTCGAGCGTACAACTCCTCCGCCGAGCCCTCCTCTTCCTTTTCTCCTCTTCTGTGAAGCCGAGTTCCCTGTGCCTAGCGTCACCGTCGACGCCGCCTCCTCTGGTCCGGCGAGAAACCGCCGGTCTTCTTTCTGTTGACGCCGTCATCTTCGACCCTAGCCCCGATCTTCTTCTCCTCTGCCGTAGCCCCTTGCTGTGGGGTTCCTAGCACCGACCACTGTTGCCCTAGCCACAGCCGACGCCGCCTGGAGAAGTGCCGATAGTTTTCTTTCCCCTGCTGCCGGATCCTTATCACCTCCGATCAGTGGAGAGGAAGAGCAAATAGTTGAGGGTTGTGGAGCAACAAACACGACTGTGAGGAGCAGCAGTGCCGAGTCCTGTTTGTGTTTGCTCGACAGTGTCGAAGATGACACAGAGTTGTGCCCTAGTCAGATCTTGGAGGTAAATTCGGTTGTTGATTAGAATTTGTTGCTTGATTTGCTGTCGATATTGATTTCATCAAATCCGAACAGTGGAGAATTCCAGCAACTCTTGGATTTCAGTATAAACCAGTGGCTTTGAATCAAGGTAAGAAGTAGAGTAATTGTTACATGTTGATGAGTTAGATTCATGTATTGGATTAGGAATATGTTGGATTTATCCATGTTTAGGTATGTTCTTGATACCTATTGATAATTTATTCATCATTAGGTTGTGTAGAATAATTAGGTTATATGGATTTAGGTTTTGGATTTTTATCAAAAAGGGTTGTTTGGGGTTAAGGTAATTAACCCTAATTAACCGCTAGAAAAGGTCGAGGGAAATGGTTTAGGGTTTATCCCTAAATTTCTATTTAGGATTTACTTAGTTGGTTGCTTGTATTCTAGCTAAATAAAAGTAAATGTATTTTTGTTTACACAGGACTTTGACGCGAGACGAGTATCTCGGAGTCAGATTGGACTTTTCTATTTTCGGAGGCGGGTACTTTTGACTTATGTCATTTGATATGCTTAGTAATTAAATTAACATGTTGCATTAATTGTGTTTCTTATCTGTTTTCGGTTAATCACTACCCAAATCTTACATGCTTGATTTATTGATTGGTTTTGCATCTCAGGTATATTTTTACCTGTTTATACATGCTTATAGGGGTAGTGATATGCCATGCTTGACCATGTTCAGGACCTAGGTTTTTATACCTTCAGTGCACCTTTGATTATACCATGCTTCACCATGTTCAGGACCTAGGTTGTATACCTTATCTGATCTGTGTACCGTTGTTTTGATTCATTAACTTATGGTGCACCTTCTATATATAACATGGTTTAGCTCAGGATATATTGTGGTTAGTGCCATGCACCATTTGCATGATTGCATGCTGTGCGATAGTCCGCTCCATTATTGTTGAGCACATCGCCAGTTACATGGATCTGCACACACCACCACTCATGGGTTAGTGGTCGATTCAGGCAGAGTGTGTTGCAGCAGGACTCTGTTAGGCACCGTTGGTCCACTCATGGGTAGTGAGACGCAGCGTGGTAGCCGGCAGTTACACCTCCCCGTCATTACGTACTGGGAGATGAGAGCATTGCGCTCCCCCATTTATGATTTGGGGTAGGAGGATAGGTGTACTCCGACAGCATCCCGTCCACTCGGTCACTCATCAGGAGTAGTGACGACAGAGTGCACGGTTGTCACAGCCCTACCCACTCGGCCTCACTTTTGTATGAGATGATCGACTGGCGTCAGGGGTGACCAGGACGCATCATTGGCATCATATGCATGATGCATTTATTTCTTGTGTTTGTGGTTGTTGCATTTATATGTTGCATAATTGTTTGGATACCTATGTTTGGCATGCATACAGGATTCCTATACCACTCGGACTGTTTGACCTTATACTCAGGACCTGGTTAGTACAGCATTCTCCTGTTTACTTCAGATGCATATTTATATCTTTCTTATATCAGGAGACTGTACGCATGATTAGTGTTAGGTGTTATTTCTTTACTTTGCATATCATCTGTACCTGCTGAGTGTTGGACTCACCCCGCCTCCATTGTTGATATTTTCAGGTTGATGCTGTCAGGAGAGAGTTCCAGTTGCTGGTCCCTGCAGACCTCGAGGATAGGATTTGGTTTCCGTTTTGGTTTCTTTTCTGTTATAGACTATTTAAACTTGTTATGTTTTAGATTTATTCCACCTATGGACGTTGTATGGATTTTATGATGTCGATGAAATTGGATTTGGTTTTTATTCTACTACATGCCTGCCTGGACGGCAGAAGAGGTAAGAAAAATCGGTTTTGAGCTTTACGAGTGTAGTTGAGTAGGGTGGATTTCGAGTCAGAGTACTATTGTTGTTTACTATTATATATACTGCGTGGTTGTGACAGCTAGAGGCTGAATATATTTATAAACTGCGTGGTGATTGTTTTTATTTCTTGTTATTATTCCAGCCGCCTGTGGCTGAGGTATATGAGATGTAGAAAAGTTTCAGATTGTCCACCGTACAGGGGAGATGCTGCCGAAATTTTCTCGGACAGGGACTCCTCTGGGGGCGTGACAACTATTGTGGTGATCTAGTTGCACTTAGCGGTACCGTAACATAAGTTGTTGATCAAACAACTACTCTAGCGCTAGGTTGGTAGGGATCCGAACTTAGGACCGGAGCCCCCCTTTATTCTGGCGCGTTCACCGGGCTTAGGTCCCCAGATCATACCACCATCCCAGAACATATCTTAGTTGATTCTGGCGCCCTCACCGGGCTTAGGTCCCCGGATCATATCACCATCCCAGAACATATCTTAGTTGATTCTGGCGCGCTCACCGGGCTTAGGTCCCCGGATCATACCACCATCCCAGAACATATCTTAGCTGATTCTGGCGCGCTCACCGGGCTTAGGTCCCCGGATCATACCACCATCCCAGAACCTATCTTGGTCTTTTCTTTCTTTTCTTATCTTTCTTATACTTTTCTTAAACCCAAAATACTATTAGGGTATCTTTCGTATGCACCTATGAATGAAACTAACTGCGTAACACATAATCATGCATAGAATACAAAAGAAATCTGCACATACAATACTTATCATGATCTGAACCATATCGGAATTTAATCAAACACCTGTGCAACATGAGTCTACACCATTCTAATCTAATCTATACTGTTACTACAGTTACAAGCATCCTCAATCAATGCTTAAGAACTTCATAAGCCAGAACGGAACAACACAAATCAAACTCTACTTAACTGTTCTAAAAAAACAAGTACTGATAGAAAGAACAAGTGCAGTAGCAATCAATCCTAAACCTCCAGATGCACAAAAGCAAGTCTAACAATGTTGTAACTAACCCAAGTTATCAAAGACTGGATCACCAAGAATCAAATCGACAAAACGAATCCAATTAAAACTCATACCAATCAAAACTCATCCCAATCAAACTCATCCCAATCAAACTCATAACAAAAACTTCGTGATAACCAAATTCGTATCAAGACTTCCACAAGATCTTCAAGTCGAGACATGAGTACCATAGGAAACCAATTTGCAACCCAACCCACCATTTGTATTCCTAACAGGCATATAAACAAATAGTTACCATACAGCAAGTTCAAACCGCACACTTCGCAGAGGTATTCGAATCCAAACTTATTCCCAGGTAAGTGAAATCCATGGGTTCCACACAAAGAGAACACCACCGAAAATCAACTCCTTCGATATCAGAAAACTGCGGAAAGAAAACCCTGAAAACCTTGCGATACAAACACAGAAAACCTCGGCGAAACATCAATCCGAACGAAACTCTAGATCAAGGATTAAACCTCGGAGCTATCCTACTGCAGGTGAGGAAGCACTTACCTCGTGTTCTTGAACTCACAGCCGGAAGAAAGCTTCCAGGGCTTCGGCGAGCTTGAGATCGCAACTCTTCGGCCGCCCCTTCGAGCCCACGGATTTTCCTCGACAGGAGAGTCCCTATTCGGTGAAGAGCTCCCGGGACTTGCCCCTCACCGGCCGCCGGAGAGAAACCCTTTCTTGGCTTCGTCTTCGCCCGAGCACGAAATAGCGCCGCTCGAAGAATCGGGGTCGGGAAAGCTTAGGTCGCACGAGATGGCAGGTCGAAGGAATTAGGTCACGGGAGAGAAAAGAATATATCTTAACCCTCTCTTTAACTTGTCCTTTTATAACTAAACTATATTACATGTTCTTATCTCTTCACGAAATAGCCGCGGAACGGTTGGTTGGTCGGGTTTTGACCAGGTTAAAGGTTATTGGTTCAAGCCTTGGCTTGGATATTTTTTGTTGAAACTTCTTTCGTTTAGTAAAAATATCAAACGACCTCCAAATATTGCATAAAAATACTCTAAAAATTTCTAAAAATATCTAGATTATTCTAAAAGTATTTCTAAATATTTTTGAATTACTTTTAGGACACAAAATGAGAAATTTTGGGTTGTTACAAAGTAGAGGTTTGATTCAATTTGTTTGGTTAAATGTTTTGTTTGGACTCATGCTTGGACTTGACTTTTAATATTTTGGCTGATTAGAGATAAGTATGATTTGTTTGTTTGTTTGGATTTGTAACCGAGTCCTGATTTGTTGTACACGGCTCGTTGCGATCTAAGTACCATATTTAGACACTTGGATCCCAATTCAAACCTTTCCAACATTTTCTTGAGTCGCTCGACTTGACCTTTCAAACCGAAATTTTCTTCCTCAAGCTTTTCAACTTGAGTTGAAGTTCCGACTTGAACTTGGTTAGTCGAGTCACTCAAGTTAACTTGTTGCTTAAGGTGGTCTATTTCCTTAAGTAATAAGTTATTTTATTTTTCATATTTTGATAATTTTTTAAACAAGCATTTAACTACTTTAAGTAAATTAGACTTGGAATAAATCGTTACCATATTTGGATCTTCTGATCCGTGGCTTTTGTCGGACTCGATGTCGATCTCGGTCTCATACTCGTTATCAATCTCGGAGTCATAATCTTCGTTTCTTTCCATAAATGCAAGATGGCTCGAGTGCTTCGTTTGCTCCGCGTCAAATTCGTCGGAAGAAGTCTCGTCCCATGTCGCTTGAAGAGCCTTCTTTCGTCTTGTCGATTTGGGCTTTTCTTCCTTCCGGTTCGGGCAATCGAATTTGAAATGTCTTTTTTTGTTGCACCCGTAACAGATCACTTCAGATTTGTTTTGGGTCTGGTTGAGCGGAGTCTTCTTGATATTTCTTCTGAACTTCTTCTTCGTTAGAAGTCTCCGCACCATGTTCACCAACTCTTCTTCATTTATTGTGTCAGAGTCTGTCTCACCTTCAGACTCGATCTTGGTTTTTGATTTTGTCTCCTTGCTTGGACCTGCATACAAAGCTACACCTTTATCGACATGGCTTATATTAGACTGTTCGTGTAATTCCAATTCACAGAATAATTCGTCTAACTTAAGAATTGAAAGATCCTTGGAGACTTTGTACGCATCTACAATTGATGCCCACAAAGCATTCCTCGGAAAGGTGTTCAAAGCGTACCTTATTGTGTCACGATTTTCCAGGTTGTGTCCGATCATGTGGAGACCGTTAAGTATGTCCTTCAGTCGAGCGTGTAGTTGCGAGGCCGTCTCTCCGGGAAACATTTGTATATTAAATAAATTATTTAAAAGTAAGTCCCTTTTATTTACCTTCGAGTCGTCGGTTCCTTCGTGTAGTTTGACTAGAGAGTCCCACAATTCTTTAGCATTGTCGTAGGGGCCGACTCGATTCAATTCTTTCATTGTAAGCCTGCACTGAATGGTGTTGATCGCCTTGTAGTTCAGTTGTGCCTTCTTGATCATTGGGGGAGTCCAATCTTCAGGTTCAAGAGGCGTTCCATCTTTCATCGGGGGAGTGTAGCCTTTCAAGATTGTGAACCAAAGCTCGATGTCGGACTTCAAATAGCACTCCATTCTATTCTTCCAATAACTAAAATTCTCTCCTTTGAACAGTGGAGGTCGGACAGTACTATATCCTTCTTGATACGAATTTGACATCCTTTCAAGACAAAAATTAAAAGAAAAAATATTTCAAAGACTTTCGTCTTGGGATTAGCAGTGCTTGAAAGAATGAAAAAAAAAATTCTACAAGAGAATAAATTAAAGAAATGAAAAGGTTTTAAAAATGCTTTGAAAAATGATTAAGTTATTTCAGAGCTAACGAGGCTCTAATACCAATTGATAGATCGGATGTGAGCGATAGAGGGGGGGTGAATATCGCTTCTTTTAAAACTATACTTTATCTTTTTAAACCACAAAGTTAAGCAGCGGAAATTAGAAAGAGATACGTTTGTTTACTTCGTTCGGAGTCTAGCTCGACTCCTACTCGAAGGCCCGCGGCCCTTGACCGCACCGATGGGCAAAGCACTATAACTCTTCTTTCCGAAATCCTTCTGAAAGAAGCAAATCATACAAATGAGCAAGATAGTAACACCCTACTATCTTGCATAAATAAATTAAGTACAGTGCAAGCTTATTCTAAAATAAAGTATACCGACAATGATTTGAAGATGAAGCTTTGATCGGCACTTCCGGACGGTGTGAGCTTGCTGAACTGATGAAGATTTGTAATGTGTGTTGCTTGCAGAAAAGAATTTGAGTCGATCAAAAAGTTATTATGGCCTCAGACTTCGAGCCCCATTTTATAGGCCTTGGGCGTTCGGTCGATCGATCCCACTGTTCGGTCGACCGAACCCGCTCCTTCCTTCCTTCCTGTCTGGAGTCTGACGCTGGCTCGATCTTTGACATTAACTGATCTTTAATGGTTCGGTCGACTGATCATGCCTTTCGGTCGACCGAATAAGCTTTTTCCTTGTTCATTGCAATTTGCCGAGATCTTTATTTATTGCACCATAAATGTTGATTGGATCGGTTGACTAATCCCTGAGTTCGGTCGACCGATCGGCTTCTTTTTCTTTGCTGCTGATCGGTGCTGATGAACTGGCTGAGCTGAGTCATCAATGTTCGGTAGACTGATCTTACTGTTTGGTCGACCGATCAAGCTTTGATCGGGCTCGAATTCTGTTAAGGTTTGATCTGAATACTGAACTGAATTTGCCTGGTTCGGTCGACCGATTGAACAAAATCTGCAAAACAGTGTTAAGCAAAACACTCTACAAAACCGAGAATAACACAGTAATAACAATGCATGAGTAATATAAAAGACAGTAAAACTATCTTGATCTCAACTTGGAAACATTTCCGGTTTCTTCAGTTGGATCAGCGACCTAAGGTTGTTCCCTTCGGGAACCCGACCTCACTGTCGCTCCTCCAGTTTGTTTATCTCAACCTACCTGTCAAACTTTGATCCTCCAGATCTAGTTTAGACTTTTCACTTAGCCTTGAACAGCTCCCCAGGACTTTTCTCTTGATTTTTAGTCCTCCAGACCTCTCGATCACACTGCCAAGCTTCGAGTCCCCTCGACCTTCTTGGACTTGCACCTGGGTTCCATGATCTGCTAAGATTTCTCCTGCCTAGCCTCCAACTAGGTCTTTCCCGGTTGAGTAAACATCCTGCACACTCAGTCAACTTGTTAGATCATAACAAGACTTAACTTGAACCTTTGACAACATCAAAACTTAGGTTTGATTCTGGTGCAACTTGCACCAACACTAGCCTCTTGTGTTTGGAATTCATACAAAGAAAACTAGTATGATGCGGAAAACAATTACTAGTTATACCTTTATTTGTAAGCAATAACCTATTGATCTTCTACTGTATTCCTCTTCTTATCTCGGACGTTGTGTGGGCAACGATCTACCGAGATGAGAATCACCAAGCCTCCTTTCTTCTAGCAAGATTCGGCCACCAACCAATGAGCTCCAAGGGATGCAAGAGCAAAGCCTCCTTTCTCTCCTTCTTCTCCAAGCTAGAACCGGCCACCAAAAATCCCTCTAGTGTTGATGCCGCTGGCCACCAAGGAAAAAGAGAAAAGGAGAAGAGCAAGGACTAGGGTTGGCCACCACCAAGGAAGAGAGGGAGGAAAAAAGAATAGAGTTGTGTCTCATGAAGACACCCTCTCCCTCTCTTTTATAATCCTTGGTCATGGCAAATAAGGAAAATTTAAATAAAACTTCCTTATTTTCTTTGCCATGAAAAGAAAATTTTAATTGATTAAAACCAATTTCCATTTCTTAAAACATCATGGTCGACCACCTCATAACTCCAAGCAAGGAAAGTTTTAATAACATAAGAATTAAAACTTCCTAATTTGCTTCCGAAATTTTTAATAAAAATTTCTTTAATAATTTTTCCCTTCATGGTTGGTTATAAAAGGAAATTTTATAAATTAAAATATTTGTATTAAAATATATGGATGATTACCAAAAAGGAAAGTTTTCTTTAAAAATAAAATCTTCCTTTCAATGTACAAATAAGGAAAGATATCAAATCTTTTCTTAATTTTTTTGTAGAAACTTATAAAAGGAAATATTTAATTTTAAAACTCTCATTTAAATCATGAACATGGTTACAAAGAAGGAAAGTTTTATCAAAAATTAAAATATTCCTTTTAACTACAAATAAGGAAAGATATCAAATCTTTCACTTAATCTTTTGTAGAAGGAAATATTTAAATTTTAAACTCTCTTTTAAAACCATGATATCCACATTAGAAAAGATTTTAAATAAAATCCCTTTTATTTTTCAAGTGGTCGGCCACCTAAGCTTGGGATCCAAGCTTTGGCCGACCACCTTAAATTGGCTCCACCCTTAGCTTTGGCCGGCCCTAGCTTGAGCTCCAAGCTAGCTTGCCCGACCACCTCAAGGTGGGTAGAAAGGTGGGTATGCGGTGGGTATAATTCTCTATATACAAGAGGCTACAATAGGGACCGAGAGGTGGAATTGGTTTTGGTCTCCCGATGAAATTAAGCTTCCCGTGTTCGCTCCGAACACCCAACTTAATTTCATCAATAATAATTCATGCCACTAAAGAATTATTATTGAACTACCGCACCAATCCCAAATTACATTTTGGGCTCCTTCTTATTATGAGTGTGTTAGTCTCCTATACCACTCAACCTTATTGTCATGTCAGACTAAGTCCACTGTAGGGTTTAACATGACAATCCTTATGAGCTCCTCTTGGGGACATTATCAACCTAGATTTATAGGACACAGTTTCCTTCTATAATCAAAACCACACACTATAAGTAATATCATTTCCCAACTTATCGGGCCTTTTGATTTATCGAGCTAAATCTCACCCCTTGATAAGTCAAAGAAATAAATACTAAATATATGTACTTGTTATTATATTAGGATTAAGAGCACATACTTCTATAATAACTAAGGTCTTGTTCTTTTATTAAGTCAGTATAAACGAACTTACCTTAAATGGCCCTGCTCAATACACTCTGAGTGTACTAGTGTAATTTATCAGTTAAGATAAACTAATATCTAATTACACTATGACTATTCCAATGGTTTGTTTCTTTTCATCTCAGTCGTGAGCTACTGTTTATAATTTATAAGGAATTGATAACATTATCTTCTGTGTGTGACACCACACACTATATTATCTACAATATAAATTAATTGAATAACTACACTTAGCTTATAAATGTAGATATTTGACCAATATGATTCTTATTTCTAAGTAAATGTTTATAAAAAAAGCTAGGCTTTTAGTATACATTTCAACAATCTCCCACTTATACTAAAAGACTATGCTGCCATATACCCTGCCATACATCTGATTCCCAACCCTTCAACATGTCCATCAAAAGCTCTTGCCTTAAGGGCCTTGGTGAAAGGATCTCCTAGGTTATCACCTGATGCAATCTAGGCAGCAACAACTTCTCCTCGTTATACGATGTCTCGTATTGGGTGGTACTTGTGCTCTATTGTGTTTTCTTGCCTTATGGACTTATGGTTTCTTTGAGTTTGCTACTACACCACTATTATCACAATAAATTGTAATAATTTTTGGGAAAACCAGAAATCATGTCTAAGTCCATCATGAAGTTTCTGAGTCATATAACTTTTATGGCTGCCTCAGAGACTGCCACATACTCAGCTTCTATGGTGGAGTCCGAAAAAGCACCAATGCTTAACACTCCTCCATTGTTATGACTTCACCTCCTAAAGTAAACACAAAATCCCAAGGTCGACTTACTATTGTCCCTATCTGATTGGAAGTCAAAAATTTGTGTAACCTTCAGGGAGCAAATTATCTGCTTGGTAAACCAGCATATAATCTTTAGTCCTTCTCAAATACTTTATTATATGCTTTACAACAGTCCAATGTCCCTGTCCAGGAGTACTTTTGATATCTGTTAACCATTCCCATGATAAAACTGATATCCAGTCTCGTGCAGAGCATACATTAGACTTCCGATAGCCGAAGCATAAGGAACTGCCTTTATGTCCTCTATCTCCTTTGATGTCTTAGGAGACATCTCTTTAGATAAATCTACTCCATGCCGAAAAGGTAAGAAACCTTTCTTGGAGTTTTGCATGCTAAAACAAGCAAAGATTGTATCTATATATGAAGCTTGGGATAAGCATAATATTCTCTTCTTGCGATCCCTTATTACTTTAATCCCGAGAATATGTGCACATTCTTCCAAGTCCTTCATATTGAATTGCTTGGACAACCATTCCCTTACTTCAGACAACACTTTGATATTGTTTCCAACTATCAAAAATGTCATCTACGTATAGTACAAGAAATACCACCACGTTTCCATCACACTTCTTGTATACACAAGACTCATCCGGACACTGAATAAATCTATAGATCTGGATTACTTCATTAAACCGGATGTTCCAAGACCTTGAAACTTTACTTCAGTCCATAGACCGATTAAACTTACATACTAGATGCTCTTTGTCCTTTGCAATGAATCCCTCTGCTTGCTTCATATGGATGTTTTCTTCAAGACTTCCGTTAAGGAAAACTGCCTTGACATCCACTTGCCAAATCTCATAATCCATATGAGCATCAATAGATAAAAGAATCCGGATAGACTTTAAACATGACTACCGGTGAAAAGATTTCCTTATAATCGATACCCTTTTTCAACAATCCTTACTTTGAAAGTTTCCACCTTCCCATCTGTCTTTCTTTTTCTATTATGGACCTGACGACTTTTACACTATTTGGTGATTTTACAAGCTCCCAAACTTTATTAAAATACATATATTCTAATTCTGTTATTCATTGCTCTTTGCTAAGATGTTGCATCATAATCTTGGACCGCTTCGTCATATGTCCGGGGATCAGGTTCATGTTCACCAGGGATCAAGTCCAAAGACTCTCCCAAAATATGAATTTTTCAGGTTGCCTAACAACCCTCCCACTATGACGAGGCACTGTCTGTAATTGTGTATCATTTGTGATACGTGTTGCAGTTTCTTATGATATTTCATCTTGTACAGTTGGTACTAGATTAGACGCGCCCTTTATTATTTCCTTAAAAACAAATTTACTTATGGGCTTGTGATTCATTACATAGTCATCTTTTAAAAATCGGGCATTGGTGCTTACAATGACCTTATGATTTTTAGGACTATAAACCTCCTTTCATTTCTCTAGGATAACCCACAAACAAGTGAACTTCTGTCCAACTTATCAGTGTCTCCCTTCATCACATGTGCTGGACTATCCCAAATCTAAATATGCTTCAGACTAGGCTTATGCGCATTCAATAATTCTATGGGAGTAGAGGGCTCTGACTTTAGAAGGTACTATGTTCACTTCCGTTTCTAGAGTTATCTTCAAAATGAATTTGATAATTCTGAATAACTCATCATTGATCTAACTATTTCTATAAAAGTCCTTCGTTCTACTACACCATTCTGTTAGGGTGTACCAGGTGCAGTCAGTTGGGATTGAATCCCGACCTCTGATAAGTGACTCCTAAACTCTCCTAAGAGGTACTCGCCACTACGATCTCACCGTAGTGTCTTGATACTTTTACTTTGATGTTTCTCCACATCAGTCTTGTACACTTTGAACTTATCAGAGCACTTAGACGTGCGGCGCATCAAGTAAATATACCCGTATCTCGAATAGTCATCTATAAAAGAGATGAAATATTCGAAACCACCTCTTGCCTGGATAGTCTTAGATCCACACAAATTAGAATGAACCAATTCCAACACTTCTTTGGCTCTATACCCCTTAAATTTAAAAGGCTTCTTGGTCATTTTTCCTTTCAAGTAAGACTCGCAGGTCGGAAAGTTTTCCACCACTAATGAACCCAAAAGTTCATCGGCTATTATCCTTTGAATCCTACTCAAGTCAATATGACCTAGCCTTAGATGTCAAAGATATGGTTGGTTCATTTCCGAAGGTTGCTTTCTCTTATTAAAGAAGAAGATGTGATATTAATTTCCATTTGTTGCATCGTGGGAGTTATTGGATTATAAATTGTCAACCAACGTACTAGAACAGATAACTTCCCTATTTTTCTTGATAACAACTTTGTTATCAAAATAGACAGAATATCCATCCTAAATAGTTTTAGAAAATGAAATCAAGTTCTTTCTAAAACTTGGTACGTAAAGACAAACAATGTTTTATTCATTTCAAAGGAGAAACATCTCCCACTGCAACAACTGCTACTTTCGCAACGGTGCCCATGTAGACGGTATTTTCCCTTTCATATAGTTGTCAGGTTTCCTGGAATCAAGTTCTTTCTAAAACTTGGTACGTAAAGACAATCAATGTTTTATTCCTTTCAAAGGAGAAACATCTCCCACTGCAACAACTGCTACTTTCGCAACAGTGCCCAAGTAGACGGTATTTTCCCTTTCATATAGTTGTCAAGTTTCCTGGAACCCCTGCAATAAATTACAGACATGATCAGTGGCTCCTGTATCTACACACCAGGTACCGGTAGATAACATCACTAAACATATTTCAACAACTAATGAATAAAATACACTTTTATTGTTCTCATTTCTGAGAGGACAGTACACCTTAGGGTCCAAGTTTTATTTCCAATCATAATTGGGACTACTAAGTCTATTATATAGTATAACAGCTAGGGGATTGACTAACATTTGAAATCCTAAGAATCACAAAAATATTTGGTCAAGACCAACACCTTAAAATCCCCGTGAATTTTGTATGCCACGTTAGTGTGGAGGTATACAAATTCAATCTTTAAGAGGAGATTTTATCCATTAATTTTATTATCTCGTCAACCTAACTTTATGACAAATAAAATTAATAGTTAGTCTATCTTTGATAAAATATTTGGTCAAAACTTTAAATTTAAAATAATATTGGCTCCTCAAAATAATATCATTTAAATTCACCAACACCTTAAACACTGTGAATTTTGTATGCCACGATAGTGTGGACGTATACAAATTCAAACATTTGTAAGAGGAGGGTTTTACCCATTAATAACCTTGTCAACCTATCTTTATGACAAATAAATTTATCTCAAACACCGTGAATTTTGTATGCCACGATAGTGTGGACGTATACAAATCCAAACATTTGTAAGAGGGGTTTTACCCATTAATTTTATTATCTTGTCAACCTGACAAATAAAATTACCTCAAACACTGTGAATTTTGTAAGCCACGATAATGTGAACGTATACAAAATCTCAACATTTGTAAGAGGGGTTTTACCCATTAATTTTATTATCTTGTCAACCTGACAAATAAAATTACCTCAAACACCATGAATTTTGTATGCCACGATAGTGTGGACGTATACAAAATCTCAACATTTGTAAGAGGGAATTTTAATTTTAATATCTTGTCAACCTATCATTATGACAAATTAATAGTTGGTTTTCCTTCAGTCCACAACTAATAGCAGTGACTCCGATGGGGAGGATACTATTAAATGTGCATAAGTGTATACCATTATTTGATACTTAGTCCATTAAATAAGATTGTGCCCCTTCCGATGGGGAAGATCACACGCTCCTAATTAATTTCCTATAATCATCCAAAATGGAAGTTTGATCTAGTGATCTGCAAACAAACTCATCCGATGGGGAGGGTGGCACTCAGAGCCAACACGCAAGTTTGTCACATCACTTACAAACCAGTAATGGAGACCGTGGAATTTATTTACTAATCCCTCTCCCACTTAGTTATTTAAGGTGAGGAATTTTAAATTATGCACACACACATCAGAGTAAATAAAAGCAATAAATATGGAAATTAATTTTCCAACTATTATGACCTTTTCCGTCACTGTCCTCCGTGTGCTGCCAACCCTAGCTGCTGCCATCTTTAGCCACCGCTATCGAGTCTAGTCGTCATATCTATCTTGCTTCTTTTTCCGTTGTGCCTCTGGTCCACAAATAGTACCATGCCTCGCAAGGATACGATCCGCGACAAAAATAGAATTTTACATATATCGATCCTATATTCCACAAAGGAATGTACATATAATCTAGATCAAAACAAAAATGTAAAATCCTAATAACTAATGTAGCTCCTATTGTATTTAATATTACAATCATGCACACACAATAAAATGCCCTTGACATGTCCAAAGGTCCAATCACACACAATATCTATAAGCCATAATAGTTGTAACCTGCAACCACAGAATTAGCACATCCTACTATTATCCTGCCTAAATTATGTATAACATGTGCATAATTAAACTGAAAGCCAAACACACAGAGGCAACCCTAACTCTGATACTAATTGTTGGTTGGTCCTAGAAAGATCATACCGGTTCCACTGTAAAAAATATTGTACAAGTCTTGAACCTTTCCTAACAACCTATTGTGTTCTTTAGAAATTAAATTCAGAATCGCAAACGAAACTTAACATTATTGATTCCAAATTTAACTTAATATGTTCTTAATGGTTTAGACTTGGATCACAAACGATGCTTAACATTATTAATCCAAATCCACCTATGTTATAAATTTAATTAAATATTAATTAAATATTAATTTCTATAATTGGCTTCCAGGACTGCATGGCGAGGCACTAGACCTTCTTGGGTATGAGATCATCCACCACCGCCTAGACAAAGCCTCTTAAAGAAACCTAATATTTAATTTCCTTATATAACTCTAGGTTTAACCAAAAGGAACAATCGAATCACAAATTTGAAAAAACAAAATAAAAGAAACACAACTTCGAATATCTAATTCAAAAATCTAGAATCACTAGCCTCTTGTGTTTGGAATTCATATAAAGAAAACTAGTATGATGTGGAAAATAATTACTAGTTATACCTTTCTTTGTAAGAAATAACCTCTTGATCTTCTACCGTATTCCTCTTCTTATCTTGGACGTTTTGTGGGCAACGATCACCCGAGATGAGAACGACCAAGCCTCCTTTCTTCTAGCAAGATTCGGCCACCAACCAATGAGTTCCAAGGGATGCAAGAGCAAAGCCTCCTTTCTCCTTTCTCTCCTTCTTCTCCAAGCTAGATCCGGCCACCAAAAATCCCTCCAGTGTTGATGCCGCCGGCCACCAAGGAAAAAGAGAAAAGGAGAAGAGCAAGGACTAGGGCCGACCACCACCAAGGAAGAGAGGGAGGAAAAAAGAATAGAGTTGTCTTATGAAGGCACCCCTCCCTCTCTTTTATAATCCTTGGTCTTGACAAATAAGGGAAATTTAAATAAAACTTCCTTATTTTCTTTGCCATGAAAAGAAAAATTTAATTGATTAAAACTAATTTCCTTTTCTTAAAACATCATGGCCGACCACCTTATAGCTCTAAGCAAGGGAAGTTTTAAACACAAGAATTAAAACTTCCTAATTTGCTTCCGAAATTTTTAATAAAAATCTTCCTTTCAATCTACAAATAAGGAAAGATATCAAATCTTTTCTTAATCTTGTGTAGAAACTTATAAAAGGAAATATTTAATTTTAAAACTCTCTTTAAAATCATGAACATGGTTACAAAGAAGAAAAGTTTTATCAAAAATTAAAATATTCCTTTTAACTACAAATAAGGAAAGATATCAAATCTTTCACTTAATCTTTTATAGAAGGAAAGATTTAAATTTTAAACTCTCTTTTAAAACCATGATATCCACATAAGAAAAGATTTTAAATAAAATCCCTTTTATTTTTCTAGTGGTCGGCCACCTTAAATTGGCTCCACCCTTAGCTTTGGCCGGCCCTAGCTTGGGCTCCAAGCTAGCTTGGCCGGCTACCTCAAGGTGGGTAGAAAGGTGGGTATGCGGTGGGTATAATTCTCTATATACAAGAGGCTATGATAGGGACCGAGAAGAGGAATTGATTTTGGTCTCCCGATAAAATTAAGCTTCCCGTGTTTGCCCCGAACACCCAACTTAATTTCATCAATAATAATTCATACCACTAAAAAATTATTATTGAACTACCGCACCAATCCCAAATTACATTTTGGGCTCCTTCTTATTATGAGTGTGTTAGTCTCCCTGTGTTTAAGATGTCAAATGTCCATTAATTAAATGAGTTACTGACAACTCTATTTAATTAATATTTTAGTCAAAGAGTAGTATCACTCAACCTTATTGTCATATCGGACGAAGTCCACCTGCATGGTTTAACATGACAATCCTTATGAGCTCCTCTTAGGGACATTATCAACCTAGATTTCTAGGACACAGTTTCCTTCTATGATCAACAATACACACTATAAGTAATATCATTTCCCAACTTATCAGGTCTTTTGATTTATCGGGCTAAATCTCACCCATTGATAAGTCAAAGAAATAAATACTAAATATATGTGCTTGTTATTATATTAGGATTAAGAGCACACACTTCCATAATAATAACTAAGGTCTTGTTCTTTTATTAAGTCAGTATAAAAGAACTTACCTTAAATGATCATGCTCAATACACTCTGAGTGTACTAGTGTAATTTATCAGTCAAGATAAACTAATATCTAATTACACTACGACTGTTCCAATGGTTTGTTTCTTTCCATCTCAGTCGTGAGCTACTGTTTATAATTTATAACATTATCTTCTGTGTGACACCACACACTATGTTATCTATAATATAAATTAAACTATACTTGGCTTATAAATGTAGATATTTGACCAATATGATTTTTATTTCTAAGTAAATGTTTATACAAAAAGCTAGACTTTTAGTATACATTCCAACAAAAACAACCACAAGGTCTAATAGTTATCTCTATAGTTATTATCCATCTATAGATAAAAGAGGTACTTGTAAGATGTGTAGAAAATAGGCTTGTAATCTTTGCCTCCAGAAACATTTTACCATTATAATACCCATGAGTCAACCTGCTAAAAGTAGTACCCAAAACATTCTCTTAGAAGCACGGTCTCTGTGTTAGAAACCAGAATAAATCAGTTAGAAACAGACTTCAAAACCATAGATACCATAGTACATACCCTATGTCCTTAGCCTTCTCCACAAATTTTCGATAAAGGCAAAGGCTTACAAATTTCTATAACTTCACCAGATACATACTTGGTTTTTATTAAAGCCTCCAGTATTTGCAACACGGGCAAAACCCTAGATATTAAGGTCAAATGTCTCGTTAATATACATGGCTATGAGTTTGCCTTAACATGTCTTTTTAGACAATGGGGCAACTAACTCTACCATAGATGAAGCTACACTCTTATTAATATTACCTAAAACTCTCATTAAAATAGCCTCCCAACCCTTAATTAGTACTTAATTTGACAATCAACAATTAGAATGTACCCAATTTATGACCAATATACATTTAAGATTTTACAATAATTGTGATAAATAAAATACCCCTATGTCACTCTCCAAATTATCGATTAAACCATTATTATATCTTAACATCCATCTTATTTTTGTCAAGTTTTATTTACACTACCTCAGTTTTATTATGGTTCATGAGGAGTAATTATCCTCAAGTGCAGCAGTATCTACTTGTTAGTGATCAAGTAGCTGCTTAAATTGAACAACTGAACTAGGGATGTTCTGATTATGACGTTGTTACTCATTGACTAAGGTGCTAGGTTCGAGCCCTCACCTGTGCAGGCTCTTATCAATTAAAAGTCCTCAATTTGGGGCCTATTGACTGAGGTCGCTGCTTCGGCGGTGGGATGCTCTTATCAACCAAGTGGTACTGAGGCTCCCAAAAAATCCCTTCGGGAGTTTCTGGGGTATGAGGCCGCGAAGCGGTGGACCCAGTCACTATTAAAAGTTTATCCTATCTTAGTTTTGCCCCCGGGGCTATGGTGTAGCGGCAGGGCAGTTGTCACCGAGGCACCCGTGGTTCGAGCCCCAGCTATGGTGAATTTGTAAGAATTTTTCCTCCAAATGGGGTACGCAACTAAAGGATGCTGTGCTCTTGGGCTGCCCGCTGCGAGCGCTTCCCGATTTACCTTGGTGGTCGGTGGAAAATTTTCATGAGACCGAGTCGATCATCCCAGGCTCGACGTTATCCAGTCTGATTTTTTTTTTTTTTGAGTCCTCATTACCTATACTGTAACAAGTGACAAATACCTCAATGAAATCCTTTTTAATTGTTGGTGAAATTGTTGGACCGTATGCACTAGGAATATGTAGCTAGAATTTCGTGACAAATCCATCTATTCCTGTTTCTTTGCTTAATTGTCTCTGCCAATATGCAATTTAACCTCTTCCAATTCAAGTTCTTTGATTAATTGTACAGGTCCTCCGGTAGCATTTGATGCGAGTAGTTAAGTGGAAGCATTTTAGTACGAATCATACGAGCAGCAAATTCAAAGACAAATTATACTCGAACTTTATTATCGAAGAGGAGGGATTCACCTTTCAATTTGATATTTTAATTATTTTGATTGATATAACTTAAGATATTTTGATTTTGTGCACCATCTACTTCTGTTAAAATTTATGATACATGCAATTTGTAAATCTTTTATAGGAAAATTTTCGTCTCAAGTTTGTAAACTTTAAATATAAATCGTAAATATGGATACGGTGTAAAAATTATCTTATAATATGCCTACAGTGGTTCACATTAATAAAAAATACAAATCTTTGTAACATGTCTAAAATTCCATTAAGCCTACGTTTGATTGAGTGTAATGTAATCGAACTTGTAATGTAATCAAATTTGTAATGTAATATAATTTTGATTACATTACTACGTTTGGTAATATAATGTATGTAATCTTTGATTACAAGAGTGATTACATTCTTTTATTTGGTATCCATTATTTTTTATAAGGAATGTAATTCATATTATTATAAAATGACAAAAATACCCTGCGACTTTTAGCGACGGCCGCCGCACTTTTGTCGGAGCTTGCAGTCATCAGCGACCGACGACGGGCGACGACGACCAGCGGTGGTAGCGACGACCGACGACGGTCGGCGACCAGCGGCGGCGGTGGCGGCCGACGACCAACGATGGCGGCGAACAACGTCCGACGGCGGCGGCCGACGACCGACAGCAGTGGCTGGCGACCGACGACGACGGTGGCCAACGATCGATGGCGGCGGTCGACGATCGACGGTAGTGGCCGACGACCGACGACGACGGTGGCCGACGACCGGTGGTGGCGGTCGACGATCGACGGCGGCGGCAGTGATCGACGGCGGTGGCCGGCGATCGGCAGCCGGTGGCCGACGACCGGCGGCGGCCGCCGACTGACGGTGGCCGACGGCGACGACGACGGTCGGTTGGCGGCCGACGACTGATTAGGGGTATATTCGGAATTCAAATTTTGGTTAAACAGTGATCTCGTAATGTAATCGAATTACATAGTATTTACTTTGTAATCCAGATTACACAACTTCACTACCTTTTATAATCGAGATTACATTACATTACAGGTTTAAAGTTAAAATAAACAAAATAATCAGCCTTGTAATGTAATCAGGATTACATTACAAGACAGATTACACTCCACCAAACGTAGCCTAAGTTAAATTATTTTTTCTTCAAATTAATATAATAAATATATGATAACGTAGAAGAGATTATGTTTGTACACTCGGAGATCCAGAGAAGTTGAGGGAGAAAGATGGTGAGATTGAATGCGTTCACAAGTCTAGCTATTCTATTCCTCTATTAAAGAGAATTTACACAGATGAACATACTCTACCACTAAGGAAGAGATCATTGTACCTTTTCAAGAGATGCAAAATAGAAGTGATAAAAAGTTCTTAAGATTCAGATTAATATTGATCAATAAGATAAAAGAAAAGGAACAGATTTAATTGTAATAACACACATAATATGAGGGGCATTCATCGGTCACCGCCTAAAAGACAAGAAGGGCACATGACTCCTTGCAACATCAAATGTAACAAAGCCTGAAATTTGTTAGGCTTACTTCTTGCTGTTGCTTATAGAACTCTCGGCGTCCCAAGAGGCAGTGTCCCATTGCAGGGGAGAACTTGGTCCTCCAAAGATTTGCTTCTGTAGATGCTCGAGGTTGTCGACCCGATGCACCGAAACACTTCCCGCAATCTTGCCAGAAGCCAATCTGGTCCCAGTTTCAGGGAGACCGTTGTTAGTCCTCTGGTCATGGGGTGACACATGGAAAAATTGGTTCATGTCATCTTGGAGAGAAGCAGAAGCATCAGATGGGCTTCCGGTGAAAGGCAAACTGATACTCGACGTGTCAGAGTTGATCGGATACAAGTGACTCACTCCAGTAACCCTCTTTACAGTCTCCTCTGCCATTTTGACCTGAGTGGTGAATGTCTTATCAGATCGAGGTAGATGAGTCTTGTAAAAATAAGTAAATAACTATCATTTCTTTCGGGGTTTTTAGTGGTTATAGTAACTATAAGAAAATGCAACAAACAAAGTATCAATCACTGAAACATTTTAAACATAAACACAACTTTTTGAAAATTATATGTACACATTCAATGAACAAATTACTACAATAGGAGCAAGTAAATTAAGAACTAAACCAAGGGATAGATAATGTCAATTAGCCACTATTCATTCTGTTTGTAAGAAAATATCTCTACAAATTATTTATCAATCTAAACAATACCATAAAGACATGGAAGAAAAGAGTAAGCCACCTTCAAGTAATATAATATCCTTTTGCAACACAAGGATATTTTCTCTACAATAAACATCAATCTTCTTCTTCTTTTGGAACAAAAGGTGATAACGCTCACCCCAAGCGGCCTAATATTACCGCCTCCTGGTTAGATACAAGCAGGTAAATCACGAGGGCATTTTGTCCTAACACAACGACCCTTTGCATGAGGGAGGTTAGACACTCAGTGGGGCAATCTTCTTCTTCATCATCATTGACATGTTTGTCCCAATTATTTGGGTCAGCTATATAAATGGAATCCATGCCATGTAATTTCACTAATTATATTTAAATTAATTAAAAGATTTTTTATTATATTGATTAATATTTTCTTTGACCTCTACCTCCCACTATTAGAGCATTTATCTGTTCTAACTACAGATTTTAGCAGGTGTCTTTGAATATGTCGATATTATATCAACCTATCATTTATGGAAGCTACAACTAATTGTTTTCACGCATTAGGATTTTTATTTCATGCTTGCAAGTACCTCTTACACATTCATCCCACCATTTTCATCTCTAGTATACTACTTTTTGTGTGTTATCATTTTCTAACAATCCAAAACTCCAATCACTAAATTTCACCAAAGAGAAGTATAGTATTGGTTGATATCCTCCATTTCAATTTAGAAACCTAAAATGAGAAAAATCATGTAATCATAATCAGATGTTAAAATTCAAAGGAAAAGGTCTGACACCTTAAAAATCAATTCAAGCACTCAAAATAGGAAGCACGACAATAAACAGGTTGAAACATGAATTGGTTGGCCACACATAAAGGTAGGGGTGGTTCGGTACGGTATACCAAACCACCAACTCGTATACCATTACTGTATCAAAAAATTCGGTATAAAAAAATTGCATACCAATACCGTACCGGAATTTTGATATACCGAAATTCCGGTATGATATCAAATTCATACCATTTATAGTAAAATTTTGATATCATATCAAAAATTTTAATATAAATCTTATACCAATACTAATACCGAAAAATTCGGTACGGTATTACATATCAAAATTTTCGATATATATAAAATCAGTATATTTTGGTATGGTAAATACAACATACCGAATTTTGGTATTTTTCCCCGCCCCTACATAAAGGTAGGACGGGGTATTGAAGAAACCAAAGTGACATAAAATATATGATATATAACCTACTTGTCAATTACTTTTTTTCTCATAAAAAAAAGTTCTTATATCATAAAAAAGTTTAATAACTACTTATTTATATTTTTCAAAGGCTAATTTATATCATTTTAGATGGTTTTATGTTGACATGAAATCACATGACAAAATGAGATGAAAGGAAGAATTGCCAGCCCTAGTTTTTAGGATAACATTTTCTAATCTAGCAACTTTAATAAAAAAATTTTAATTTTGATTATTTAATACCTCTTGATCCTTATGATGTTGAAATCAATACAAGGCAAATGGCCGGATAAGCTATCAAGGGCACTAGAAGAAATTGCAAAAGTTCTGACATCATAAACTATTGAAGGTCACACAGTTTTACCATTCCTCTTATGCTCTCACCTTTACCCACTATACAAGGTCGATTTGTCTATATTTTTCTAAGAATTTAGGGACTTTCGTAACTATCTATTCACAAGTCACCAACTCACTCTATGGAAAAAGTGTATATAGTCAGGGATCTAGGCAAACAAACATGGAAGAGTGAAAAGCTTACCTTAGCTCTTAGGGTCTCCACATCTGCTTTTAGTATCCTATTGTCAACGGCAGCAACACTAAACTTCTGATTAATATCAGTAAGGCGCTTTAAGAGAGATGAATTTTCAATTCTCAACTGGGAGACCTATAAAAGAGCAGGTCAAATCTTACCAATAACACTTTCAAAAATATGATAAAATTGGAAGTTTGACTGTCAGAATGAAACCTGTCCCTCAAGCTCACTTAAGTGAGTTTGTTTTCTCCTCCTTGATCGCCTTGCTGATTCTCGATTTGAAATCATCCTAACAAACACATAAAATACTAATTACAAGACAAAAGATTGGATGTAGATACTTGGCTAGAAATTAGTGCTGCCACAAAAATAGAGCTCATATATGTACCAAAAAAAATCGAAGGTCAATATAAATGGATATTGTTAAGGTGCAGTATTCAAGTTAGATATCTTGCTACATTAATGATGTGTATTTGAGTTCTGTTACCATTAACATTAGCATTCTACAATAAATTTCCCTACTCATGAGGGCTTCAGTTCGCATTACTTTAATGGTGTGTGAGGCTTTAGAAATATTTATTAGAATTATTATCTGACTAGAAGTCTAGAATAATTGATAATATATTCTCAAAAAGATAATACACTAAATCCAAACCACTAAGAAGCATATATTCTCAGTTACTCACATGAAATAGCAAATATCTGGTGAATAACTTGACAGAACATGTATGAAAATTCAGATGCTTAAAATGCATCAGTTCATTTCTATCAGACTTCACAATATCTCTTTACTTCATCTAGAAAAGAATTACCCCAATAATAAGGTCATAACATCTTTGGTAACTAGCCTACCATCAACAGCATGTTTGCATCTTTAAAAATAAGGATAAATTACTCTGCATATATTAAGTACAGAGTTTATAAAGACTACTGAATATACTGGCAAATGAATTACTGAATAAACAGAGTATGGGACAAAGTTGAACAAGGGTCACCAAAGAAAATCATATACATACAACATACCTCCTCACGCGTTTTATATCAGTAGGACCTGCATTTTCATTGGTTTCTGCTTCTCCCTCGAATTCATCATCATCGTCAGACTGCTCCCTTGATGAACTACTGGTAGCAGGCTTTGCCTGAACAACTGAATTTTGCATAGTGGAAAGAGCTGGAACTCCACCATGGTCAGTGCCTGCTATTTGAATTTTGAAGCTTAGCAGATTTCCTGAATATTTGTACAAAAATAAAAAGAGAGCCAGAACAGAAAAAATGTCGTGCATGTACCTGATGATGCAAAAGAGTATGCAAGCTTATTAACTTGATGTATGCTAGATTAAAATTCATGTTAACACTATGCGTGAGCTAAAGTAAATAAAAAGACCTCTGGTCAATTCATCCACATATGACCTCTTTTCTCAATCTAACAAGTTAACTTGCACAGTAAAAGTTATCTTGATTGAGAACATGTACAGAAGAATCTTGTTTCCTTTTAGTATTAACTAGTCCTGCAGATTCTATGTAAAGGGACATAAAAAACTTTCTAAACAACAATCCTAACGATTTAATAACCTTGTTAGTGCCATCATAGGACCAGAAAATAAAAATGAAGCAAGATATAGCTCTAATTATAATTGGAACTAAAATGAGGGCAAAAAAGATAAAAATTACATGAAAACAAAAGGATCTAAAGTTGAAATCAAAATTTGTAAATACAAAAGGAAAGAATCTCAAGCCAGATTCAAACTATTGTTTCTAAAGCAGAGAGTAACCTGTCGGGTTCTACAGTGAAAGCATCGTTAACTAGCATCATAATATTTGTCCATTTCTCAGAATCAAATAATTAATAATGATCATGCCCCATGTCTCACCAGCTGCATCCCTAGTAGAATATGACTGAAGTTAAAGGTCAATAATGATCATATCCTTTTTTCTTTTTTTTTTGGAGCCAACTTCATTCAAGTAGAATAGGAACAAAGTTTATCTGGCCAATGCCTTGATGGTTGTGAAATAAGTAGCAATTTTTTTCTTTTGATCACTGAATAGATCTTTGCTCAAACCTTTTCTTTTTTCTAGTTAGTTTCTTAATCTGAGACTATGACCATTAAATTTTATGAGATGCACAAAATATAAAGACTAATAGAAGAAACATTTTATCAGAGACTTCAAAACATTTTGAAATAGGAAATTAGCCTACAATGTCTAAAAGAATAGACAAATTGGAATCACAATTGTACCCTTGACAGTTGCTTGAGAACCAATCAACGTAGCATCTGAAATTGGTGACCTGCTGTCAGCTGCAGAAGCAGCATCGTGTGAATTCACAACAGAACCCTGCAATACAGTAATTTGCAAACTAATTGCTCACTTTTGTTTCGCTTATTCAAGTTAATAGTAACACAAAATGTATAAAATCTGTATCTCTGACATCATTGAACTATAAGGGAATCTAAATCTATTAATTGCGTGCCTTAAATAACTTCTACTCCTAGAATCATATCTTAATTTGTTGTCATCCTTTTGGTCTATTAAGTGAGTTGAGTATATTCTCTGAATGCTCAGAATGCTCCACTGTGCCACCAACTTCTTAAATAGACAACGCATAAGTAATTATATAAATTATTTAAGGCTATAAGATGGTGGTACTGCCTCTCTGCTCTCTCTACTTGCCCAACTTGGTTCGTTCAATGTTGTCATTATTTATTTCCATTACTTTCAAGTTCCAATAACTCAACTGATAAGCGTTGAATTGGATAGAAACACAGAGGGAATGTATCGGCAGTGCATCAAACCAAGTAAGCACATCCGGGGGCACTATTTTGCAGTTCTCTATTCTGAAACTTTAATTCAGAAAGCAGCCTAATCTATAGACAGTTAAGTGAGACTAAACTAAACATAAATGCATAACTATAACCCAGATGCACAGCATAGTCTGAAGAGTGCAGCGAAATAATATATATAGTTCAAAAGAAAGTTTATTTCTTCCGGCAGTAGAAGGTGACTGGATGCTTAATTTGCCTAGAGGAACTGGTAAAGCTTGCAGTCACAATTACAATGCTGCAAAATTTATACAAGAAGAATAGCAACGGAAAATCAAAAATAGGGAAAAGGGAGGGTATACCCGAGACATGGCAACAGCAGCGCAGAACATGTCCAGCTTCTGCTTCAGAAACGCTTGGTAGTCCACCGAGCCGTCAGCGGCCGGCTGATCGTAGGGAGGCCGAGCAGCGGTCGCCTTGACTTCCACTACGTCCCTATCCGCTCCTCGTCCAAGATCCCCGCTCCCCACGACGAAGTTCGACCCCACGACGGAGGCGGAAGCGGCCGCAACGGCGACCCCGTTTCGGTCAGGGCTGGAAAATTCGGCGGGGCTTGAGGCGGTGGCCTCCTCCAGAAACTTCTCGAAGAGCCATTCCGAGGAGCTCCGGTTAATGGCGAGCGAGGGATCGGGGGAGGCGGCCCAGAAAGAGTCGGCGATCTCCTCCGCCGAGAACGGCCTATGATCCATCTCCGATCCCGGCCTCGATCTAGATCTGCAGCGGTTGGTCGAGCAAGGAAGCCAATGGGGGGCGGGGCGGTTCCTTGGGCGTCGGCGTCGCGTCCCGCCTTTTTCATGGCGGATGGATGAGGACTGAGGTGGAGGTGAGGTGGAAGAAGGTTGATTCCGCAGAACAATCTAATCCTACACAATGCCCTCACCCAAGAATCCACCTGTACTCTACTCAGGCAAGGGCCCACCGGTGGGGACAATTTGTTTCTCTAATGGTGAGGCTGGTAGTCCGAGATGTACGGCACGAAGAAGACGGGAGAAAGGGGCGTCTTTAATATCTGTGCCTTTGTTTTATGCAACATGGATGCGACCGACTACGACCATGTTTATTATTGCGTTAATTGCCACGTCGACATGCTAATCCTCATCCAATTCGAATTTAAGGTGAAATAATATTTATTTATTTTTATTATTTTCCAAATGTTCCCACGCCTCGATTTAAAATATAATTAATAAAGATAAAATTTTAAAATAATTGATGCCCAGTAGTAACCTCACCCCTCCGCATAATAAAATTTGGATTGATTTATTGGATTAATTGATAGATTGAATTAAAATTTTATCAAATAATTAACGATCGATTCAGATGGACCGATCCAATTAGATTCATGATTCACCTGGTTAATTTAAGATAGGCTTGGGTTGGCTTCTGAATTAAAAAATTCTAAAATTTAAAATTAAAATAGAAAATTTAATGGACTCCTGTGTTTGAAGGCAACTTCAAAAGTACTATATAATTAAATAATCATCAACCTTTTTATCCCAAATCATATCCACTAACACAAATATAGTGTAATAATGAATAAGTTGAAAATTTAATAGTATACTTATGCAAAGTCGGACATAAAAATTAAGAGCATTTTTTTTTATTTGAAATCTCTAGCCTTCAACTCTTCTCTTTTAGATACTACTTGTACTATGACATAGCGATTAGATCCTTCGTTGATTAAATATCAAATATTTAATTTCAACTTTGACGTAGTATATAAATTTTTCTAGTAGGACGACAAATTTTAAAAGTTGATCATTTAGATGTGTCCTTGTGAATATTATCTGATTTATTCTTATAATTAATAGAAAATTTTTATGAAGTGAACCGATGACCTCTACATTAGTAGCTCATAGTTATTAGCCACCAACAAACGTTACTCACGTTCACTCAACAATTTTTCTTTTGTTCCTATTCTCTATCAATAAATACAACTCTTTTTGACTCCATCATTTCTCCTGGCAGTTGCTTACTTGGGTACAAATTGGACCAAGTAGGTCTGACTAATGCCACTTGCAATATTCACATTGTTAGGATCTATTATTATGTTAAATTAATTTAAAAGCTAGATGATTGTAAAAATTAGTAATTCATTATATATTCCTTTTTAAAAAGGAATATATTGCACAATTAGTAGATTTGTTTTTATTTAATTTAATTATCCAAAGAAGCCCATCACATATCAATTTTGCAAATTGGTCCGGAGTTAAAAAAAATAAATAAATGTTTGAAAAATAGTGAAAAGTGGGATAAATAAATAAAAATATTTATCCCTTTATATACGCATTTATCTAAGTATAAGTCATTTTGTTGTGGAGTTTTAAAATATTATTTCTCTCTCTATAAAGTTGAGTTTTTTTAAAAAAATTATACAAGCTAAAAGTTAAAGATGGGGTGGAATCAAGATTGAAACACATGCTTACACTAAAACAGGTCTCAAGAATATAACGATCTTAATTTAGATTAAATCTAATAAATAAATAAATTTCAATCAAAATTTATTGATGATCTTAAATACATCTGAATTAATCTAAATTAAAACTAATGTATTTTTAGAAATCTCCTGAATTTCACCATGTGGATTTTTAAAATTTATACAACTTAGTATAATTTTGGTACAACTCACTATTAGATTTAGATCTATCATATTCATTCAACAATAACACTAATATATTTCAAAAACCCTTTTGACTTTGAATATACTTAAAATTTTAAAATCTAAATATTATACGATAATTAGTAACTTTTAATTAAAACTCATTTATGACCTTAACTATATTAAAATCAACACAAACTAGGATCAATACACTCCTAAGAGCTTCTTGAGTTTCATTATGCCCTCAAACCCTAATTTAACCGCTTAAATAAAATGTTGTGAGTTTTTTTTATAAAAAAATTAGATAGTTTTATATCATTTTGGTATAAACTCACTGTTGGACTTAAAATAGTATATGCACTCAACAACAATACCAATGTATTCTTGAAACTCTTCTAACTCTACCATAACTATAAATGAGTTTTTGGCCAAAACTCATTGATGACCTTAGGAACATCATAATCAATTAAAACTATAACCAACACACTCATAAGAGCCTCCTTAGTGTCATTATACACTCAAACTTTAATTCCACAACTTATGTATGTTATATTTGAGAGGTGTCATAAGACAAACCTTAGATAATGTACTATATATTGAATAAATAAATTTACTATTTGAGTGTACATTCACACTATATATGAAATTAATTTTAAACTCATTTATTGAATGCTCGTAATATGATTTATAAAATGAGAGAACTTGTGATTGGATTACAATTAGTGAGCATATCTACATGTGTAATTATGAATATATTAAAATATTCTCTAATCATTGAATTGATGAGTTCGAATATCACTGATTCTAAGAGACTAGTATGTTTTATACTCCTTAGTTTATCTAAGCAGCCGCTCCTTGTTGGAGAGCTAGATGGGATGCTTGCTTTAGACGTTTCACAAAAAGTGCACAACAAAAGATAATAATTCTAAAGTATTACATATACACATCACATGCCTCTAGGGCACACACAGGTGTCAGATATAACCGCATAATTAAAATTTTATGATAATAAATTATACTTGCGAGTTCGTAATTGAACCTTGTAGAGAGCGTTCGCTAGCCTCACAAGGCTTGCCTTTTTGGAATCAACAAGTAAGCTTAATGAAGCTTGTCTCCACTCATATCCACGCTGAGTTATCCTTGAGTCAACTTCTCTAAGTCACGAGTTTTCATCTCACTTCGTTACTAACCAAACATAGAGACAAAACGATCCAAGAGAGGATCACGTCTCGACTTGGTACCTGACAGCTCAAGGCAACCTGGTGGTATCAAGCAATGTGAATGTCAATGGTGGATCTCTTGGGTGACTAAGGTGGTAACGCGAGAAGATGGCAAAAGATAAAACTTAACGATTAGGTTTTAATTCCAAAAAAAACCTCTATTTTTCTCTCAACCCATATCAATATATAGATCTCTTATCAGGTTAGAGGTGTTAGAGTGTATACTAAAAGCCTAGCTTTTGTAAACATTTATTTGTTGAAATAAAATAATCACATTGGTCAATATCTGCATTTATTTGTTAAATGTAATTATTCAATTAATTTATATAGTAGACAACATGGAGTGTGGTGTCACACTCAGAAGATCATGTTGTCGGTTCTCTATAAATTATAAACAGTTGCTCGCGACTAAGATGGAAAGGAACAAACCATCAGAATAGTCGTAATATAATTAAGTATTAATTTATCTTGACTAATAAATTACACTAATACACTTTAAGTGTATTGAGTAGGATCATTTAGGTATGTTCTTTTTGTACTGACTTAGTAAAAGAACTAGACCTTAGTTATTATGGAAGTGTGTGCTCTTAATCCTAATATAATAACAAGCACATATATTTAATATTTATTTCTTTGACTTATCAAAGGGTGAGGTTTAGCTCGATAAATCAATATGCCTGATAAGTTGGGAAATGATATTACTTATAGTGTGTATTGTTGATTATAGAAGGAATCTATGTCCTAGTTATCTAGGTTGAGAATGTCCCCAAGAGGAGCTCATAAGGATTGCCATGTTAAACCCTGCAGGTGGACCTAGTCCGACATGACAATAAAGTTGAGTGGTACTACTCTTGGAGCTAGATATTAATTAAGTGAGTTATCAGTAACTTACTTAATTAGTGGACATTCGTAATCTTAAACACAGGGAGACTAACACACTCATGATAAGAAGGAGCCCATAATGTAATTTGGGATTGGTGCGGTAGTACGGTAATAACTCTCTAGCTGAATGAGTTATTATCGATGAACTTGAGTTGTGTGTTCGGGGCGAACACGGGATACTCAAGCTCATCGGAAGGCCAAAACCAATTTCTCCTCTAGGTCCCTATCGTAGCCTCATTATAGCCTCAAGTCCATCCAAATATAAGGCTCTTCTTGGTGTCCAAGAAGGGGGCCGGACCATTGCTTGGTGACCAAGCAATGGCCGGCCACATCCTCTTGTAGGGGCCGACCCTATAGCTTGGTGACCAAGCTTGTAGGGGCCGGCCACAATAATTCAAAAAGGGAGGGTTGTTTTGAATTTTTAAAATCTTCTCTTTGTAGAAAATTATAAGTTTTAAAAGAGAGATTTTAATTTTTAAAACTTTCCTTATTTGAATTAGGCCACATGTTTAAATAGAGAGTTTAAAAGATTTTAAAACTTTCCTTTTTTAACCATCCTTATGGTTTAAGAAAAAAAGGGAAAAGAAGTTTTAAAATTTAAATTTTCTATCACCATGTTAAAAAAGGAAATTTTATAAGAGAGTTTTTAAATTTAAAACATGGTTTTAATTTTTAGAAACTTTCCTTTTTTAACTCCTACTTTAGGAAAGAGAGCTTGTAAAATTTTATAGGAGTTATTCTCTTGTAAAATTTTTTTTTAAAAAAATTATTATTCCTTTCACATGGTGGTCGACCACCTTGCTTGGTGCCCAAGCAAGGGGTCGGCCAAGTTTAATCCTAAACCAAATAGGATTGATCTCAACCATTGATTGATGATTGATTTAATCAAGAGAAAAGAAAAGGAAAAATAAAAAGGGAAAAGGAAAAACTCTTAGATGATTTTATTTTTTTGTAAAAGGTTTATCCTTATTTGCCTTGGGCAAGTAATATAAAAGAAGAGGTGAGGGGACTTCATGAGACACAACTCTTATTCTTTTGCTTGGGTGATCTCTTGGTGTGGCCGGCCCTCTCCCTTCTTCCTCTCCCTTTGCTCTCTTCTCCTTGGTGGTGGTGGTTGGATTTTAGAAGAAGAAGGAGGAAGCTTTTGGGTGGTGTTCATCTTGGAGGATCGTCGCCCACACGACGTCCAAGGCAAGGCGAGGAATACGGTAGAAGATCTCGAGGTCATTAACATACAAAGAGAAGATATAATTAGCAATTGTTTTCCGCATCATGCTAGTTTTACTCTTTGTAAGAATTCTAAATACAAGAGGCAATTAGATCTAGTTTTTCGAAATAGTTTTTCGAGTTTGTGTTTTTTTTTTTGAACTTGTGATTCGATTGTTATTTTTGGTTAACCTAGAGTTATTTAAGGAAATAAATATTAGCTTTCCTTAAAAGGCTTTGCCTAGGCGGTGGTGGTTGCTCCCATATCCAAGAAGGCCATGTGCCTCACTATGCAGTCCTGGAAGCCAATTTTGGAAATTAATATTTATGGAATTAATAACCTAGGTAGATTTGAATCAATAGTGTTAAGTTCCGCTTGCGATTTAAATCTAAACCATTAAGAACAGATAAGTTAAATTTGGAATCAATGATGTTAAGTTCCGTCTGCGATTCCTTATTTAACTTCTAAAGAACACAATAGGTTATTTAAGGAAAGGTTCGACACTTGTACAAAAAAATTTTGTACAGTGGAACCTTTACGTTTTCCTAGGTTTAACCAACAAGAGGAACAAGTCCAAAACCTGAATTTATTAGCCTGCTATCCATGCCATTAGCCTTAAGTTTGGTTCAAAACCAAACCACTTGGTTCATTAACCAAACTTCTTTTAATTAAACCCAAACCAATTAAGTTTATAATTAAACCAAAGAGGATTCATTTTTTTCTACAAAAGACGTGGCTCATCCGTGCTTCCGTTACGCCAAACTATTTTCATTTGTTCCCTTCGTCTGGTCCAACCAGACTCAATCTCTCTCGATCTGAGAATCTAATTCTAAAACTCATTTTATGTCTTTCGGATAAACTTATAATGCGTGTGACTTTATAGGTTCTCAATTTATGTTGTCGTTCATAATTAACCATTAATTATGAATCGATCATGAGTGATGTCTAGTAGTATATCATGATCCCAAATTAATCAAAAAATCATAGTTGATTCTAGAACCACTTCTGAAGCCTTTAGCAACCATAGTTATTCGTGCGTCGGTTCCTTTTGCTCTTCTTATACCCACTTGATTTAGGACATAGTCTATGTGTCAATCCCTACTAGACTGACTACGTTATACTTAGCCCAAGTAATACTTCTTCATCCTATGATTCAAATTACTTAGATATGTGTCCAAGAGTATCATACTCTTGATATGTAATGCTTTGACTAAAGACTTTTAGTAAAAATCTTGACAAGTGGTCAAAGGGTATACATCATCTTATAAGGAGTGGTGGATCCTTTATTATCTATTCAAATACATCTAGACACTTCTACTTATATCCAATCATCCTGGGTCCACACCTCCATGGAGATGCTTTTTTAAGATGTCAAAGTATAAATCTCTATGGCCAAGGTGATTTGAATACCTCAAGTCAAAGGAAACATGTACTCGAGCTACAAGAAGATCTTAATTTACATATGTAGAGAACCATATGAAGTCTCATAGCAGGCTACTCCAATGCATTAGTTACCATAGCTAACATTCACGTTTAACTCTCAAAATTTCAATATCTTCAGCTAGTGAAGAGAAGCTTCTTGGATAAACCAAGGAGTATAACACATTCTAATCTCACAGAATCGATAATGTTCGAACTCATCAATTTAATACATTCATAATTGCACATATAGAGATGCTCACTAGTTGTGATCCAATCATAAGTTTTCTTATGCTATGAATGATATTGCGAATATTTAGTAAATGAGTTTAAGATCTAACCATGCACATAGAGAATGTGCACTCAATAGTGAATTTCTATTTATCTAATAAATAGTACATACCATAAGGAGATTGCCTTAGGAAATCTCTCAAATATAACACTCCTCAATGTCGAGAGTTAAATGTGAATGCTAGTTAAGGATAACTAGTTTATTAGAGTGACCTACCATGATACTTCATATGGTTCTATACATATATGGATATGTCAAAAAAGATCTCATTGTAGATCAAGTATAAGCTTCCTTCGACTTGAAGTATTCAAGTCATCTTGGTCATATAGACGAATGCTTTGACATCTTAAGCAAGTATCTCCTTGGAGGTGTAGACCTAGGATGATTGAGTATAAGTCAAAGTGTTTGAAGTTAATTAAGTAGTCCACAGAGGATTCACCACTCCTTTTATTAGGAGACGTACCTATGACCACTTATCAGGATTATTACTTATAAGTCTTTGGCCAAAGGGTCAAGAGGATGAACTTCTTAGACAATATGTTTGAGTAATTTAAATCCACAGGATAAGGAACTACTACTTGGGCTAGGTGTGACATAGTCAACCTAGTGGGGACTAATACATAGACCATGTCATGAACCAAGTGGCTATAAGATGAGTGAAAGGAATAAATGCACGAATAACTATAACTGCGGAAGGGTTCAAAAATAATTCTAGAATAAACTGTGATTTTCTAGTTAATTAGGGATCATGATATACTACTAGGTGTCACTCATGATCAATTTATAATTAATGGTTAATTATGAATGACCAACATAAACTAGAAAACTATTGGATCATACACACTATGAGTATATCTGAAAGACTTAAAATAAGTTTAAGAATTGGAGTCTCAGATTGAGAGATATTAAGTTTGATAGAATGAAACAAGGTGAAAATATGGAAGGTGTTTAGCGCATGGAAGCAAATGGTGGGTCATGCCTCTTGTAGGAAAGGTAAGGTTAGATTCATTATAATTTAATAATAAGCCAAAAGGGTTTGGCTTAGTTATGAACCAAGATGGTTAAATAATAAACTAAAAGGGCTTGGTTTAATTATACATCAAGATGGTTTTGTTTTAAACTAAACTTAATGGTAATATATCAGATTGCTATTGGGTTATTAGATTTGGGAGATGACTTGCTTTCCAAGTCATTGATGAGGTGTATAAATATAATCCTCCATGAGGAGAGTTAGAATTTTGGAATTGATTGGAGAACAAACCTAATTGGATCTAGGTCTCTCCTCTTCTCTCTTCTCCCCTTCTCCCCTTCTCTTCTTGTCGCCGACAATAAGGAGAAGAAGTTCTCCTTGTGTCGCTTCCTAGCATTGTCAGAGAAACTTGTTATATTTGAGAAGTATCCTAAGGCAACCACCTTATAGTTTGTATTATTTATTGGATAAATAAAGATTTATTATTTAAGTGTACATATTTAATGTATGTGATTAGATCTTAAACTCATTTACTGAATGTCCATAATACGATTCATAATATGAGAGGACTTATGATTGAATCATAATTAGTGAGTATCTCTACATGTGTAATTATGAATATATTGAAATTTTCCCTAGACAATGAATTGATGTATTTGGACATCATTGATTTTGTGAGAATAGTATAGATTATATTCATTGGTCTAACCAATCAAATATTTTTCACTGGGGGGAGACATTGGGATGTCGAGAGTTAAATGTGGATGCTAGTTATGAGAACTAGTTTATTAGAGTGACATGTTGCAAGGCTTCATATGGTTCTTTAAATATATAAATATGTCAATGAAGCTCTTACTGTAGCTTAAGTATAAGTTTCCTTTGACTTGAGGTATTCAAGTTACCTTGGTCATGGAGACTTGCACTTTAACATCCTTGTTGGACCCCGTGATTGTTTTGATGTGATCAACCAAGTTAGGTTAGGTTAGGTCCTGTTTGTTATTTGATCCCTGTGTCTAAGTGTGAAGGAGGTTAGAAGCACAAGAAGTCGAGCGGAAGACGCATCTAGCGAAAAGGACGACACGGGAAGGGAGTCGACGGGCTCGGTGCGTCCGAAGGACGAAAGAGCTGCGAAAGAGTACACCGGTGGAAGAGAAGAACGTGCACGACGTTCGAGGGACGAGAAGCCGGGACGGAAGCCAGCTCGAGGAGAAGGCCGAAAGTTGGGTTCGGGTGAGCCCTATTTCGGTTGACTGGAATCACCCAAACGCGTGAAGCTTCGGAAGTCAAAACAAAGGAGAAAGCAAGCTGGAAATGAAGCTCAAGGCGCCTTCATCAAGTATTGGAGGCGCCTTTATGCTTGTTTGAGGTGCCTCAGCCCTGGTCAAAATGACCGTTGTCGACCAGATAGAGTTCTATCCATTCACCCGAGCTGAGGCGCCTTGAACCTCAATTGGAGGCGCCTTCGACCTACGGGATAGACTTTCCAGGGGCTATAAAAGGACCCCTGGACCTAGGAATGAGATATCAATCAAGTATTCAACTTTGTATTCATTTCTAGCAATAGTTCTGAGCTTCTAGTGTGTAAAAGGCTTCTCCGCCTTTAGAGAAGGAGATCTTTTTGAGCTTTTTCTACTGCCTTGGATTAACAACCTTCTTGGTTGTAACCAAGTAAATTGCTGAGTCTTTTTCTTTTAGTTTACTTTATTACTGTTGCATTTTTTGAGTTGAAAGTCTTGAGGAGGGTATACACTTTTATTGTGCATGCAATTCACCCCCCCTCTTATCGGTCCGCTGAACCAACAAGTGGTATCAGAGTCTGACAACCTCAGAAGGACTAACCGTCGACTGAAGCACAAAGATCAAGATGATGGCTGGCGCGAACATTCATCCCTCGAAGTTCGGCGGAGACTTCGCTACGTGGAAACGCCAAATGGAGGTATTCTTTAAGACTGAATTTGATATACTTTTAATAATGAAATATGGATATGCAGCACCAAAAGACAAAGAAGAATACAACTGGATAAAGAAGAAGCAAGCCAATTTCGTGGCCAACGGAAAGGTAGAATTTCACTTGCTCAGTGTTCTGTCGCCTCAGGAGGTAAGTCGGATCGGAAGCTACGACTCCGCTAAAGACCTCTGGGATAAATTCCTGGAGCTCCATGAAGACACCTCAGAAGCGAAGTTAGCAAGGCGGGACATCCTCTGGACTCACCTGACGAATCTCCGGATGAACACCGGCGAGAAGGTAGCGCAACTCTAAGCGAGAATCAAGGAGCTGATAACGTAATTGATAAATCTTGGCGAATCAGTAACGAACCGAGACTCTATCTGGTATGCGCTCAACACCTTCCCTAGAACTCCAGAGTGGACGCCCTTAGTAGATGCTTACTACATCTCTAAGGAATTTGAGGTAAGTAGTTTAGAAAGTTTGTTTTTTTACTTTTGAACTTCATGAGTCTCGACTTGCAGAGCCTAAACAAGTACAGAAGTCGAACATCAACATTGCCCTACAAGTCGAAAAGGATGATCCCGACTCTGAAGCGTCGATCGACGAAACCGAAGCGGCGCTACTGGTAAGACGTTTCAATAAATTTCTTAAAACTAATAAATTTCTATCGCAGTCAAGGAAGAATCAATGCAACAAAAGGACGGTCCGATGCTACAACTGCAACGAGGAAGGGCACATCAAGGATGACTGCCCCAAATTAAAGAAAAAGGATAAGGAAAAATCTCGAAGATCGGCGCCATCTAAACGTAAGAGTTTGAAGGCTACATGAGATGAATCTTCATCCTCAGAATCTGAAGTTGAAGTCTTCTCGGGAGTAGCACTGATGGCCAACCACCTTTTTGAAGAAACTAGTTCAGAGATAAGCATAGATGAAGGGGGAGGATCATCAGAAGAAGAAAGCTGTGACGAAGGAGGAGCATCACCAAGTGAGGTAAGTAAGGTACGTGCTCTAACCGCTACTCAGTCTTTTCAATTTATCAAAGTGCTTGAGAAAGATCTAGCAAAATTAGAAAAAGAAAATGCTGAATTAAAATTGAAATTAGTAAAAGCATGCCCCCTAGAAATGTATGATAATTTAAAATTAGAAAATTAAAAATTAAAAATTGAAATTGAAAAATTGAAGAATAATCATGCGTGCTTAAATAAATTTCCAAAATGAAAATGTAGAACTTATGAAAAATTAAATTGGTATATTAGAAATCATTAGGGACAACTTAGAAAAGTTCCTAGAAACTATGTACCCCCTAAGTTTTTGGTTAATCCAGTAGGAAGGAACCTTTACTTGATTCCAAAATCTTTACTAGATTAAAATTTTTTAAGTTAGAGCATACAGCGAGAAAATTAAACAATGAGTTTCTTTATGAGGGTTTGTCTAAGGAAGTAGTTGTTGCTCCAATAACTAAGAAGACGTAGTGCCTCGCCACGACCTGAAGTCAAAATATTGAAATAAAATGTTTAATTAACTTTCTGGAAAAGCATTAAAATTGGAATTAAATAATGCTTTAGAAAGTTTTTTTTTAAAATATTTTTTTAATTCATCAAAAATATTTTTAAACTTAGAAAAATATTTCTTGCATAAAATTTTTTACTTAGGAAAATTCTCAAATAATATGTTTTTTGCCTAAAATTTCTTCTGAAATTAGAATTTTTTTTAAAATTTTAAGAAAATTATCTTACCTAAGTTTTACTTAGAAAAATTCTTAAATTGTTTTTTTTTTAAATTCTTTCAAAAGACTTAGAATTTAGTTTGAACATGTTTTATACCCCATTTTTACTGTGATCAAAGGGGGAGAAATAGACATAAGTTAAGGGGGAGTTAGAAATATTTTCACATTCTGTTTGAATTTTTGTAAAATGATATTCTTTTACAAAAATTGATGTCAGATAGAACTAAATTTTATGTTGTAATTTATTTTAATTGCAAATTTATGCTTAATCGGTAGTTTAATCATTTCTTTAAAATTATTACTTGTTTGTTTTACCCTAACTTGAACTGGGTTGATGCACATCAAAAAAGGGGAGATTGTTGGACCCCGTGATTATTTGATGTGATCAACCAAGTTAGGTTAGGTCTTGTTTATTATTTGATCCCCGTGTCTAAGTGTGCAGGAGCTTAGCAGCACAGGAAGTTGAGCGGAAAACGCAGATAGCGAGAAGGACAGCACAGGAAGGGAGTCGACGGGCTCGGTGCGTCCGAAGGACGAAAGAGCTGCGAAAGAGTACACCGGTGGACGAGAAGAATGTGCGCGGCGTTCGAGGGACGAGAAGCCGAGACGGAAGCCCGCTTGAGGAGAAGGCCAGAAGTTGGGTTTGTAGGGGATCGGTGGCCGGCTTGAAGGGGGGTTGGATAGACGACACCCCCAAATACTCGCTTCCTATGTATTCGTTAGTGCGCAAGCGGAAATACAAATACTAATTACGAATACAAAAGCTAATGACAAAGAAAAGAATAAGCAAACCAATTAACACGTCGATGTAACGTGGTTCGGAGATATCTTGCTCCTACTCCACGGCTGTCCTTGAGGTGGACGATCCCTATCCGTCGGTGGATTAGCCCCCGACAAACTGCGGTTATCTCAAGTCGCTCCTTATGGGTGGAGAAACCTCACCACAACACCAACCAAGACTCTTGAGACTAGTAGACTACTAATTAGGGTTTACCACCACTAATTTCGTCAAGGATAACCAAGCTTCCAAGCCTTGGTTATATAGGCCGCGGGTTAAAAACCCCGCCTACCAGTCGACTGCCAAAACATGCAGTCGACTGTCCTCTGTGGAAATTCGACCGTTACATCCCAACGGCTCGATACCAGTTGACTGCTAAAACTATCAGTCGACTGCTAAAACTATCAGTCGACTGCTCCACATTGATCGAACGAACAGAAACATTCTGTTCGCTCCTAGTCGACTGCCCTAGTCGACTGCTAAAACATGCAGTCGACTGCTACAGTAACGCTACAGTACTGCTACAGTAACACTACAGTACCGTTATAGTAACGCTACAGTAAAACCCTAAAACTTGGATTTTACTCCGAGTACAATCTCTCGTGCACTCGTACCCTCACCCTTATGACTCACTTGACGCTTCTTTGCAGTCTTGACCTCTTGGCTTCAAGCCTACTTCCTTTGACTCTCGTCCCTCGGATGCATTCAAGCCCGCGGCTCGTCCCCAATGCCATCCTTCGCGTATGCCTCGAAGTTGCTTTCCTCGGCCCTTGTCCTCGCTGCCTTGTCCACGGTCCCTCGGATGCTCCATCCTTCACCGGACCCGAAGCCATCAACTTGAGTCACATGTGTATCCTGCATACTTGCACACTCACATACACATATCAAATAACAAGGGTGAACCTAACTTAAACCCTTTGCCCAAACACCAAAACACATGGTCACACGGACCATTGAGATTGCTCCAACAATCTCCCCCTTTTTGATGTTTGGCAATACGTTTAAGTTAGGGAAAACATAATAGCAAAACAATATGCCAAAACAAATGGACTTACGTTGTCAAGGCTACACACTTGGACTTACACTGCCGAATGAACTTACGTTGCCAAGGCTACACACTTGGACTTACACTGCCGAATGGACTTACGTTGCCAAGGCTACACACTAAGGCAAAGGCATTAAGGTTTTCCCAACTAAACCTTACTTCTCTCCCTTTGCCTAACATCCAAAAAGCTTTCGAACAATGTCCCAATTGTTGAAAACTTATCATCCAATTGACCCTAAACTCATGTATTTATCCTCCATGGATCCCATACATCTATACGAGCTGACCTGGTCAAAATCCAGTGCTGAAAACACTTTCAGACTGGTATCAGTCGACTGCAAGAAGTACCAGTCGACTGACCTCATGAAAACAAGCTTACAGAGATATTCTGTGCTCAAAAATACTGTTACCAGTCGACTGGTAACTGTACCAGTCGACTGGTACATTATTCATGAAAAAATTAACCTTTTCTAGCCAACTTCAGAAATGCGCCAGAAATTCCACAGACCTCCAAAAATTCTCAAATTTTGTGGAGAGGTGTATTATATCAATGTCTACTTGGGAAAAATATATACAAAAATATATTTATCACAAATCCCAAGATTGACACAAAATATAAAACTAGCTAAAAAGTTCAATTGAACCTTGACCTAAAGCCCTAGTTTTGTCTTCCTCTTGATGTATTTGCCCATACTAACCCACAATGCATCCCTGACATTGGTTTATATGACATCTATACATCCAAAATCAATTTTCATGCTATATGACCCCAATTGTCATATTTCTTGCATGAAACATAAACTAATTGTGCCAAAACCCTAGGTTTGAGACTCAAGTCTGTCTCCAAACCACTTGGCACATTCCATGGCTTGTTTAGACTCCCAAGTAAAACCCACTTGAGATCCATTGGCCATGGGTCCCAACATGACTCTTTGAGCTCCCCCTAGAGCTCTTAACCTTAGCCACCTCCCTAGGTGACTCATCCACAATTGTTAAGCCACATCGGTGCATCTCCGATGACACTTGGCCAACAAACCTAACCTTCTTAACCTTGGACACCTTGTCCTTGGTTAATTTAACCTTACTTTTAAATGGATTTCCCTTGCCATTTATTGGTTTCTCTTTGCCATAGTCATATGTCACCCTAGCATACAACTTTCCCTTAGTCTTGGAGACCTCTCCCTTGCCATGATCATTTGCCACCCTAGCATATGAACTCTCATTGGCCTTGGAGGGACTAGATCGGTATCCCAAGCCCGATCTATCATTGTTGGGTCTTTGGCTCCCCAACATCATCCTTAATTCCTTAGATCCAACATTGAATCTCTTAAGGAATTGTTCTAACTTATCAAGCTTTCCCCTTAAAGCTTGATTCTCCTTTTCTAGGTTCCTAACCCTAGAATCAACATGTCCACAATGGACATTCCTAGACCTATCCTTTCTAGGCATATGTCTCCCCTTCTTGGGATTAATGTCATGGTTCTCCTTAGATATATCATTTCTAGATTTATCATGAATTGGTCTCCTAGGGTTATGATATACAATTATCCTATTTCTATCATGATATCTAAAGCCAAAATTATGCATGGGTAAATAATAGCAATTATTTCTAACATGCATGGGGGAGTTTAAATTTTAATTAAACTTCAAGTTAGGATATACCTCCCTTACCCTTGAAGCTCCCCCTTGATTTAAGCTCCTCTTATTCTTCTCCCACTTCTTTAAATACGCAAGCTTCTTGATCTCCCTCTTCTTTGGGCATTTTGTGTGGTAGTGTCCCTTCCCCCCACATGTGAAGCATACGATGCACATTCTCCTTCTTTGGGCTTCTTCATTCCTACAACCCTTGTTAGTGTTTAAATTAACTTGAACGGATTTAGGATTTACCTTCTTCTTACCCATTGGACACCTACTCTTGTAGTGTCCTTTCTCATTGCACCTGAAGCAAATTATGTGGTCCTTTGACTTCACTTCGGTGGAGGTGCTTGCTAGATTGACCACTTCCAAGACCTCTTCTTCTTCTTCACTTCCCTTGGAATTTTCTTTAATTCTTGAGGATGTAGATAATGCCTCATCTTCCTTCTCCTTCTCGGATGTTGAGCATGGCTCAACTTCCATTTTCTCCTCCTCAACTTGAGCAATTAAACCCATCTCCTTGGGTTCTTCTTCTTTTGATGTTGAATTGGTCTCCACATCCGATTACTCCTTCTTCTCCTCTTGGACCACTTCATCTTTTTCTTTGGATTTTTCTTCTTCGTGTGTAGGCATGAGTTCTTCCCATTGAACCTTCTTTATCTTGCTCCACAAATTGTGAGCATTCTCGTACTCACCTACACACCTCATCACATTAGAAGGTAACATATCAATTAAAATTGATATTACCTTATTGTTTGTCTCCGATCTCGAGGTTTGCTCCTCCGTCTAATATCGTGGTCGGAGCTTCTTCCCTTTCTTATCTTTTGGGACTTCGAACGGTTCCTTAATCATCATCATGATATCCCAATCCGTGTTGAAGAAGACCTCAATCTTCATCATCCAATATGTGATGTCCCATAAACCTCCGCCTTCAAACTTTGGCGTTTCTATCAAGCCGGTCATCTTCTTGTATTTACTCTTCTCGGCAATTAGTCCGGTGAAGTGCGACCTTGGCTCTGATACCACTTGTAGGGGATCGGTGGCCGGCTTGAAGGGGGGTTGGATAGACGACACCCCCAAATACTCGCTTCCTACGTATTCATTAGTGCGCAAGTGGAAATACAAATACTAATTACAAATACAAAAGCTAATGACAAAGAAAAGAACAAGCAAACCAATTAACACATCGATGTAACGTGGTTCGGAGATATCTTGCTCCTACTCCACGGCTGTCCTTGAGGTGGACGATCCCTATCTGTCGGTGGATTAGCCCCCGGCAAACTCCGGCTATCTCAAGTCGCTCCTTATGGGTGGAGAAACCTCACCACAACACCAACCAAGACTCTTGAGACTAGTAGACTACTAATTAGGGTTTACCACCACTAATTTCGTCAGGGATAACCAAGCTTCCAAGCCTTGGTTATATAGGCCACGGGTTAAAAACCTCGCCTACCAGTCGATTGCCAAAACATGCAGTCGACTGCCCTATGTGGAAATTTGATCGTTACATCCCAACGGCTTGATACCAGTCGACTGTTAAAACTATCAGTCGACTGCTAAAACTATCAGTCGACTGCTCCACATTGACCGAACGAACAGAAACATTCTGTTCGCTCCTAGTCAACTGCCCTAGTCGACTGCTAAAACATGCAGTCGATTGCTACAGAAACGCTGCAGTACTGCTACAGTAACGGTACAGTAAAACCCTAAAACTTAGATTTTACTCCGAGTACAATCTCTCGTGCACTCGTACCCTCACCCTTATGACTCACTTGACGCTTCTTTGCAGTCTTGACCTCTTGCCTTCAAGCCTACTTCCTTTGGCTCTCGTCCCTCGGATGCATTCAAGCCTGCGGCTCGTCCCCAATGCCATCCTTCGCGTATGCCTCGAAGTCGCTTCCCTCGGCCCTTATCCTCGCTGCCTTGTCCACGGTCCCTCGGATGCTCCATCCTTCACCAGACCCGAAGCCATCAACTTGAGTCATATGTGTATCCTGTATACCTACACAATCACATACACATATCAAATAACAAGGGTGAACCTAATTTAAACCCTTTGCCCAAACACTAAAACACATGGTCGCACGGACCATTGGGATTGCTCCAACAGGGTTCAGGTGAGCCATATTTTGGTTGGTCGGAATCACCCAAACGCGTGAAGCTTCGGAAGTCAAAATAAAGGAGAAATCAAGCTGGAAATGAAGCTCAAGGCGCCTTCATCAAGTATTGGAGGCGCCTTCATGCTTGTTTGAGGTGCCTCAGCCTTGGTCAAAACGACCGTTGTCGACCGGATAGAGTTCTATCCATTCACCTGAGCTGAGTCACCTTGAACCTCAGTTGGAGGCACCTTCGACCTACGGGATAGACTTTCCAGGGGCTATAAAAGAATCCCTGGACCTAGGAATGAGATATCAATCAAGTATTCAACTCTGTATTCATTTCTAGTAATAGTTCTGAGCTTCTAGTATGTAAAAGGCTTCTCCGCCTTTAGAGAAGGAGATCTTTTTGAGCTTTTTCTACTGTCTTGGATTAACAACCTTCTTGGTTGTAACCAAGTAAATTGCTGAGTCTTTTTCTTTTAGTTTACTTTATTACTGTTACATTTTTTGAGTTGAAAGTCTTGAGGAGGGTATACTCTTTTATTGTGTAGGCAATTCACCCTCCCTCTTGTCGACCCCACTGAACCAACAATCCTAAGCAAGCATCTCCTTAGAAGTGTGGTCTCGGGATGATTGGATATAAGTTAAAGTACTCAAAGATATTTGGATAGTCCATAGAGGATTTATCGCTTTTTATGAGGAGACGTATACCCTATGACCACTTGTTAGGACTATTACTCAAAGTATTTGGCCAAAGTATTACATGTTAAGAGTATTATATTCTTGGACACAAGTACAAGTAATTTGAATCCACAGGACGAGGAAGTATTACTTAGTCCATGTGTGATATAGTCAGGTTAGTGGGAATTGACACATAGACCATATCCAGAACTAAGTGGGTATACGATAAGTGAAAGGAATGAGATACGACTCACTGTATCTATTGAAAAGTTCAGAAGTGGTTTTGAAATCAACTATTTGAATTTATGAGCAATTAGGGGTCATGATGTATTACTAGATGTCATTCATGATCAATTCATAATTAATAGTTAATTATGGATGACTAACATAACTAAAAATCTATTGGGTCACACGAACTACGAGTTTATCCAAAGGACTTAAAATGAGTTTGACAATTAGATTCTCATATTGAGAGATACTGAGTCTGGTTGGACCATACGAAGGATAAATATGGAAGATATTTTATCAGAATAGAAGCATGAATGGGCCGCGTCTCTTGAAGATGAGATGGCCTCTCTTTGGTTTAACTATAAACCAAAAAGATTTGATTATTGAACCAACTTAATTTAGTCTCGAACCAAACTTAAGGCTAATTGAATGAGTTGTGGGTTAATGGATATGTGTTTTGGACTTGCTCCTCTAACCCATTAGGAGATCTATACATTAATATAGATTGGAGAGAAAATAATAACTTTTGATCAAAAACCTAATTGTTGGGTTTTAATCAAAACCCTCCTCTTATCCTCTCTCTTCTCCTTATCGTTGCAGCCGCCTAAGCCGCTGCTGTCCACCACTGCCCCTATGGCCAATAGCGCTCTGTTGACCAAAAGGACACCAAAGCACAAGTTCTTCGGCCGTGGAACCCCTCCCGGATGTGCAAGAACAATAGCGAGGAGCTGCTGACCCGTGCCCGTCACCGCCGCCTCCCTTGCATCGCCGCAAGGGCTTGCCGCCAATTGCCCTTCCATCGGGGGTCACTTATCAACCTCTGAAACCTCTTACCACCAATTGTGCTATTGATAGTAGTAAAGAAATATTGTGAACAACAGTGATTGTCGCTGCCATTCATTTCCTTTCGTTGTCGTCGGGTTGCTTCGGCCATCGGACATGAATCACAATTAGATCCTTCTCTCGGATCACGTTGTCTATGATCATTAGCTAATACCAAAGATGAAGACAAGACTTGTGGCTTTGTGAAGCCATCTTGATGATCGCTCGGCGTGGATATGGATAGAGGTGAGGCTCCGAGAGTGTCACTTGGTTGATGACCTTTCAAGATCACATAATTTGTCAGGTATACCTAGAATAAAGTTATTTCCATAAAATTTTATATTGTGAACATGTCTGCATGAGATATATCCTTCCATATGTATGGTGTATGTTGTAATAATTAAGAATTATTATTATTTTTATTTTTTTGCTGTGCAGGTTTACAAAATATATTTTAGCATGCACCCGTGCCTAGCTTCTAATAGTGATATTAGATCCTAATCGTGCTTCGACATGATCATAAAATTATTTTACAGTTCATAATTCATCATATAATTAATTTTAGAAATTTTCTTATTTTATTAAAAAATTCCTTAATTTATTAGGAAATTTTAATTTTAGAATGTTTTTGGAATAATTTAGGGAAATTTTAATTTATAAATATTCAGTAATAACTTAGTAAATTTTAATTTCAAAATTTTTCAAATTTATTAAGAAAAATTTTATTTTTGTAAAGTTTTCTAGTTAGGAAATTTTAATTTAAAAAATTCTAAATTTGAATTATTATGAATTAATTAAGAAATTTTAATTATATATTTCCTAATTAGTTAGGAAATTTAAATTTAGAAAATTGTTCCTAATTAATTAAGTTTTTTTTATTAAGAATATTTTTTAGATAAAGTATGTAATTAAATTTTGAAATTTGTTTTCTAATTTAATTAAAGAAATCTTGATTTATAGAAATAGATTCTTAAGATATATTTTATTTCAAAAATAAAATTATGACAACTATTACTTTGTTAATATCATGTTCATGTCATATTGTATGTCATGTAATTCTATCTCTTATATAATAAATTATGTCATATGTGCGATGCGATATATCATCATTTATATTATGCGTGTGATGTCATCTTACTATTTTATTAAAAATCTCCCCTCCCCCCTTTACTAACTAACTTTGGTGAAGCCTAAAATGAATTTACGTTAATATCCTTTTTTCTATTCACACTAAAAATAATTTCAAGGTTTATTAGTAATTCCACAAGCAAAACAATCAGTGATCTAGAGTTCGAGACTCAGCTGCGGAATATTATTATGAATTTTTCTCATCATTAATTTTCTCTAGTTGTTTTATATAAAAAAATATAGTTCTCTTTAGTCCACCATCTTAGAATTGACAACACTATGATAAAAAAAACTTCTATAAATATTTTAGGCCGATAATGTTAAAAAGTATATTTTTTTTTAGTTTTTTTTACTAAGATAAGTATAATATTAAATTTAATTAATTATTTTCATAGGGAAGCCGTAAGGGTGACACTCGAAAATCCAAACAATTCAGATCTTCAAAGATTCAAATAATTCAGATTTTCAAAATCAGGTACTTTACCCTAATGACTCTACTTTAGTATTTTAATGCTAAAATACTTTAATTAATATAATTTCATTATAAAGGGTCAATATGATTTTAATGTATTATATTACACACGCGACGCATGTGCACGATTACTGGTATAGATAATACATTTATATGATGATGATTAGACCTAAATCTCATATATCAAAAATTAAAGTATAACAACAAAAAAGCTCAAAGACAAAGGATAGCCATTTAAAAATTATTGTAATTAACACTGTTGTTAAAAGTATACTAAATAACAATAGTTTTAAACCATTGCCTTCAAGTGTAATAGACAACAGTTTTACAACAATTTCAAATTACTGTCTTTTAATACTAAAAATAATAGTTTTAGAACATTTAAAATCCGTTGTCTTTAAATAGTTTTGATAAAAGTTAATCACCGTTGTTTTTTTTTTTGAGGAACTCAATATGAGATGATGGTTAGATAATAATTTCAAACCGTTATCTTTAATTACTTTTCATAATATTTTAAAAATCATTATTTATCTTGATTAGAAAATACTTTGATAATAGTTAAAAATCGTTATCCTTGTAAAAAAAATTGTTATCTATATACAATATATAAGATAATAATTAAACATAAAAAAATAACCAAAAATATAACTATGTAAAAGAAACTAAAAATATGCTAACTAAGATCTACAAAATTAACTATATACATCTGAATTTAGTACTATCAAAGCATAAATCAACTTTTCACTATCAAAATTAACTAAATTAACTGTACACATATGAATTAACTAATCATTTTCTCAGTTTCAATTTTAACAACTTGAGATAGAATATAAGAGCCATTAATAAAATGACTAGCTAACATCTGATCAAAGTGTCCCTAAGACTATCACCAACTTCTCTAAGTACTTGGCATCACCTGTACTTTACCGTGTGAATCTCTTTTTAGCAATAGTTGCTTTTGGATTGCTTGAAAAATAGGATAGAAATATACATTATACAGTTGACTAAGCTCCACATGGAAATCAATGAAATACCGATTTAGTAACTTTACATCAAAAGACGAAAGAAGACAAAAAATTGTCCGCTCTTTAAGTTCAATTCTTCTACAGTATGTCATTGGGTTGACATAATGCTTGCCTAAAAATTATCTGAGTAATTTGGTTATCTTATATTTTCGGGTGCTTCTTTAAATTATTTATTCTCTGAGTGAGTAGCTTGATCTCTTATTTCATTTCATTTTGATTGGAAATAATTTCTTCAATCATTTTCTCTAATTTAGAAAATTGATAGCCTTGAGAAGATTGTTGTTGATAGCCTTGTTATCCAGGCTGATAGCTCGGTCTAATCCCCGTGGATGGTCGTTGTTCTTGATTATTTCTATAAGAGAAGTTTGGATGATTCTTCCAATCAGGGTTATATATGTTGGAGTATGGATTATTCTGTTTCTGATTGTAACTCATGATAACATCACACTGCTATATTTGATTAATTTGTACAGAAATAACTCCTAAAGGACATGAGCCTTAAGAATGATCTGAGCTTCCACAAGTTTCACAAACACATACCATGGCATTTACCATGCTAGAATTTGTACCCATGTTTTCCAGCTTTTTAGTGAGAGCATCCAATTTTGAAGACATCAAAGTAATTGCGTCTACATCAAATTTTCCTGACGCTTTAGCTGGGGTGCATAAGAATAGCCTCCACTTCATTCTGTTGCCCATTGATGATGGTTTTGCGCTACACTCTGAATTATATCCTCGGCCTCATCTAAACTTTTTATTCATAAGCACCCCTCCAGCTGTAGAATCTAGAGATACCTTTGTATGATAGTTGATGACAATATAAAAAGTATGTAGAACCAACCATTTTTCTAATCCATGATGTGGGTATTGTCTGAGCATATTGTTGTATCTATCTCATGCTTCAAATAAAGATTTTGAGTCTGATTATCTAAAGCTTGCAATTAGATTTCTCATATGAGCGGTCTTACTTGGAGGATAGAATTTATCAAGGAACTATTGCTCACATTGCTCTCAAGTGATTATGCTATTAGTTGGTAAAGAATTCAACCATTGTTTTGCTCTATCTCTTAAAGAAAACCCAAATAATAATAATCTCACTGCTTCGGATGGAACACCGTTCATCTTCATTGTGTTGCAAATTTCATAGAAAATTTCAAGATGTTGATTAGGATCTTCGTGCGGTCCGCCTCCAAACTGATTTTGTTGCACCATAGTGATTATTGCAGGTTTGATCTCAAAATTGTTGGCTTCAATAGATGGTCTTGTGATACTAGAACGAAGCCCTCTGGCATAGGGTGCTGCATAATCTTTCAATGGTTTGTTTGCCATATTAGAGTGTTCTTGTTCTTCTTGATTTTTTTGCAAAATCTTCCTTCTATGAAAAGTTCTATCAATCTCTGGATCAAGAGGTAATAGATTTCCTACAAAGTTAGATCTACGCATACAAGAACAAGATCTCAAGTTTTTTTTAGAATTACTTTTTACTTGAAAAGCAAACTAGATCAAAATGCTGAAAATATAAAATGTAGAATTTGAATTGCAAAAAGTTAAATTACAGGAAAAGTAATAGAAATAAAAGGTAGGATTGTGAAAACAGAATTTCTAAGACTAGTTACTGTTGGAACCCCAAGGTATTTTGATGTGATCAAACAAGCTAAGTTAGGTCCTGCGTTTGTTTAACCCTTGTGTCTAAGTGTGCAGGAGCTTAGGAACACAGGAAGTCGAGCGGAAGACGCGGCTAGCGAGAAGGACGGCACGGGAGAGAGCCGACGGGCTCGGTGCGTCCGAGGGACGAGGTTGTTGGGGTTGCAAGGTTGCAAACATAGTCCCATATTGGAAACACATGGGAAAGATCATGGGTTTATAAGAGAAAAGATATCTCCATTGGTATGAGACCTTTTGGGTAGAGCCCAAGAGCAAAACCATGAGGGCTTAGGCCCAAAGTGGACAATATCATGCCATTGTGGAGATATCTAAATTCTTTTCGATCCTACAAGTGGTATCAGAGTCCGGACTGCCAGAAGGTTTAACCGCCGACTGTGCACAAGAGCTATGGTTTGATTGAACCATGTGAGTACAATATTGACCTCGAACAAAAAAAGTGGGGGCTCCTATGTTCGGATCAAGAGGACCAGACAATAGGCAAGAAGTCCTAGTAGGTCGGGTAGACCGAGGGGCAGAAAGTCCTAGTAGGTCGGGTAGACCGAGGGGCAGGAAGACCTGGTTGGTCGAAGATCGGATGTGGGAAGCCCATGGTCCTTTGTTTGAGGGGGGATTTTTGGGGTTGCAAGGTTGCAAACATAGTCCCATATTGGAAACACATGGGAAAGATCATGGGTTTATAAGAGAAAAGATATCTCCATTGGTATGAGGCCTTTTGGGTAGAGCCCAAGAGCAAAACCATGAGGGCTTAGGCCCAAAGTGGACAATATCATGTCATTGTGGAGATATCTAAATTCTTTTCGATCCTACAGAGGTGTCCGCGGAAGAGTACACCGGTGGACGAGAAGAGCGTGCGCGACGCTCGAGGGACGAGAAACCGGGAAGGAAGGCTGCTCGAGGAGAAGGTCGGAACATGGGTTCGGGTGAGCCCTATTCCGGAAGGCCGAGATCACCCAAGCTAACGGAGCCGGAGCGAACAGACCCGGACCGAAACGAGCTAAACCAGAACAGTGGAACCGGACCACAAAAAGTCAACAAAGTTGACTTAAGAGGTCTGGGCGCCTGGAATCATTCCGGGCGCCCTGGGCGCTATTGAGGGTCCGGGCGCCCGGAGCTGAATTTTGACCAGGAACGCATCAAACACGATCTGATCGTTGGGGATAGAATTTTATCCCCTCTAGGGCGCCCGGAACTCCTTCCAGGCGCCCGGACCAGTACTATAAATATAGTACTGGTTTGCACATTCATAATAATGAACTTGTAATTAATTCTTTCTGTGCTTCCAATTCTGTTCTTTTCATTTGTGCTGTCAACGTTGTAAAGAGGCTACTCCGCCTAGAGGAGAATCATATAGTGCGCTTACATTCCTTGGATTAGCAATCCCCTGATTGCAAACCAAGTAAAACTCTGGTGTCTATTTTTCTTTACTTAGTCTCTTTTATTTATTTATTACAAGTGTTAATTATATAGTTGAAATCCGAGAAAAGTTCGAGTTTTATTTTGTAGGGCAATTCACCCCTCCCCTCTTGCCGGCCTCCAAAGGGACCTACAAGTGGTATCAGAGCAAGGCGCTTCAGGAAGACTAACCGCCAATCGAAGCAACAAAGATGGCCGGACCAAGCATTGTTCCACCAAAATTCGAGGGGAACTTTGCAGACTGGAAGCGTCGTATGGAGGTATTCCTAAAAACAGATTTTGAAATTCGGTTTATTATGAAATATGATTTTGTAGCTCCAATAGATAAAGATGGAAAAGAAAAAAAAAAAGAGCGATTGGACAAAGAAGGAGCAGAATGAGTCGGTAGCAAACAGCCGTGCAGAACATCACCTGCTGAGCGTATTACCGCCTCAAGAGGTCAACCGCATCGGAAACTATTTATCTGCTAAAGAACTTTGGGAGAAGTCCACGAAGGCACGTCCGAAGCAAAGCTCGCTAGAAGGGACATCCTCTGCAACAAACTGATGAACATCCGTCTGGAGAAAGGTGAGAAAGTAGCTGGTTTACATGCGAAGGTAAAAGAACTAGTTACTGGTCTCGAAAACCTTGGTGAAACGGTAACAAACCGGGACACTATACGCTACGCGCTCAACGCGTTTCCAAGAACTCCGGAGTGGACATCAATCGTCGATGCTTATTACATCTCAAAAGACCTGGAGGTAAGTACTTTAGAAGAGTTGTTTTCTACCCTTGAATTACACGAAACTAGATATGTAGAGATATCAAAGGACACAACCCAGACTATGGCGCTGAACGCAACCAACAAGGATGAACCTGAGTCAGACTCCGAAGACGATCAAGAAGCGTACATGGTAAGAAATTTTAAAAAGTTTTTTAGATCTAATAAATTTAAAATGCAGAATAAAAAGAATCAAAAAGGTAAAAGAAAGGTACGGTGCTACCAATGTCAGAAGGAGGGACACCTAAGGGAAGACTGCCCAGAACTCAAGAAGGTCAAAATGAAGACACCCAAGAAATACAACCTAAAAGCAACTTGGGACGACACTTCTTCATCCGAATCAGAAGCTCAAGAATATGCCGGGATAGCACTGATGGCAAGCTACGAAGGACAAAGTACATCAGAACCCAGCATCGATGAAGGGGGAGCGACCTCAGATGGAAGTAGCAAAGCAGGGGGAGACTCAGGCTTTAAGTCTGATATGGTAAGTGAGGTATGCCTCTTACCCCCTGATGAACTTTACTCTGGTATTAAGGCAATGACTAAATCCATGTATAAATTAAAAAATAAAAATGCCAAATTAGAAAATGAAATTTTAGAAACAAAGAGAATTTTGGCAAAATCATATCTTATAGAGGATTTTGAACAATTGAAAATTGAAAATAAAAAGCTAAAAGAAGAAATAGAAAGATTGAAAAAATCTAATGGTTCAAATATTTCTACTTTTAGAAATTATAGAGGTTTAAATTGGTATTATATATTTCATCAAAGTCAAATTAGAAATATATCAAAAATCTATATACTTAGGAAATACTTGGTTAATCCTGTAGGTAGGAACCTCTACTGGGTTCCAAAAACCTGTTTAATTTAAAATTAAAGTCAGACTTAGCATTTTCAGCAAAGAAATTGAACAACTAATTTCTTTATGAGGCTTTGTCTAAGGAAGTGATTGTTGCTCCAATAACCAAGAAGGCCTAGTGCCTCGCCACGACCTGGAAGCCAAGTATCGAAATGAAAAGTTTAATTGACTAACTGAAAAAGCATTAATTTAAATTACTTAATGCTTTAAAAGAGTTATTCAATTTATGTTAGAAACATTTTAACTTGACTTAGAAAATTTTTATTATCTTAGAAATTTTTATGAAAATTGACTTAAATTTTTTTTTAAAAAAGTTAACTTAGAATTTTTTTCCCTCCTTATAATTTTGCTTAAAATTGACTTAGAATTTTTCAGATAAAAACAGTCATAAGTGTTGGTATTTCAGAATTTTTTTATTAAGTTTCAAATTTAAAATTTTGTTTATCTGAAGAGTGTTTGAATTAACCTTAGACTTGTTTATAACCCTAATTTTTATGTGATCAAAGGGGGAGAAGTATGTTAAGTCTAGGGGGAGGGAATATAATTTTTCAGTTGAAAAATACTTGGACTTATGTGAATATAAATTATTTTTATTGCATATGTTTACCCTAACTTAACTTGGGTTGCTCACATCAAAAAGGGGGAGATTGTTGGAACCCCAAGGTATTTTGATGTGATCAAACAAGCTAAGTTAGGTCCTGCGTTTGTTTAACCCTTGTGTCTAAGTGTGCAGGAGCTTAGGAACACAGGAAGTCGAGCGGAAGACGCGGCTAGCGAGAAGGACGGCACGGGAGTCCGAGGGACGAGGTGTCCGCGGAAGAGTACACCGGTGGACGAGAAGAGCGTGTGCGACGCTCGAGGGACGAGAAACCGGGAAGGAAGACCGCTCGAGGAGAAGGCCGGAACATGGGTTCGGGTGAGCCCTATTCCGGAAGGCCGAGATCACCCAAGCTAACGGAGCCGGAGCGAACAGACCCGGACCGAAACGAGCTAAACCGGAGTAGTGGAACCGGACCACAAAAAGTCAACAAAGTTGACTTAAGAGGTCCGGGCGCCCTGGGCGCTATTGAGGGTCCGGGCGCCCGGAGGGCGCCCGGAACTCCTTCCAGGCGCCTGGACCAGTACTATAAATATAGTACTAGTTTGCACATTCATAATAACGAACTTGTAATCAATTCTTTCTGTGCTTCCAATTCTGTTCTTTTCATTTGTGCTGTCAACGTTGTAAAGAGGCTACTCCACCCAGAGGAGAATCAGATAGTGCGCTTACATTCATTGGATTAGCAATCCCCTGATTGCAAACCAAGTAAAACTCTGGTGTCTATTTTTCTTTACTTAGTCTCTTTTATTTATTTATTACAAGTGTTAATTATATAGTTGAAATCCGAGAAAGGTTCAAGTTTTATTTTATAGGGCAATTCACCCCTCCCCTCTTGCCGGCCTCCAAAGGGACCTACAGTTACAACTATGTAATAGAAAAGAAAAGAAAGGTCTAGTCTAACTCAATTGATTATCTCTAATGTTATAGACGCAGCCCCCGACAACGACGTCAAAAAACTTGTTACGTAATTGCAAGTGTACGGTTTCGTCGTCAGTAATAAAAAGATATCGAATCCACAGGAACTGGTTATAAACACTAGAGATGTCTCACAACGAATTAACTAAACAATCGACAAAGGAAGTGAATGTACTGAGTAGCAACTAGAAATAGAAATAGAAAAGAAAATGTAAGAACTTGGTTTTTGTGAGAGTTCTAGGAGTTTGATTTCATTGTAATATTTATCAATGTAAAGTGATCTACCAATTCTTATCATCAATTGTCATGCATTTGCTGGAAGTTACCGGTTTCCTCCTGCAAAAGTCAACCGGTAAGGAACTTTTATCTATACCTCTAGTAATTTGATAGTTATAGTCTCCATGAAGTCCGTTAGTGGGGCAGCTTATCACCAATGCCCCTCGGTCATACAACATAGAAGTACATCATCATTCAATCCACATAAAGACATAGGGAATAAATGCACTCAACCAATCCACCTCCTTGTAAGACTAGCTTCACCCTTCAAGGTGATTCCCTAGATGTCCATTAGTGGGGCAGCCTGTCACTAGCGCCCCTCGGTCATTTGATCTAGGGAATCCCTCTACGAGATCCACAAGTGGCACAAACATCCAATCAATCATGGAAATCAGATCCAAACATAACAAGCCATAGAAGATCAAATAGATACAAAACATAACAACATCATTGATATAGGAAATTATCATATCCATGAGATTCTTATATCAAATCACACCACAAATACTCCCTTAGTCCTAGAACAATGAATCTACTCCATAATGTAAAGATAGAGATATGAAGATAAAGAGATCACAAATATTTCAATCCAAATCGAGAGAAGAGAATAGAAATGCTTATCTAGCGACGATGAGTGATCTTCGGAACCAATTCCTTGCTTCTGGAGTTGAATCTGAGATGGAAATGACTTAGGAGCGCTGGATCATGGTTGGAGAAGATGGAGATTGACTCTAAACTTGATCTCTCTAAAAGGGAGAGCCTCCTCCCTTTGAAAAAAAGGAAGAAGCTCCTTATATAGTGCAGGGCACGGGCGCCACACAGCCCATGCCACGGCCGTGTGGCACACACGGCCCCAGCTGCTCTGCCCTCGGCCAAGGTCACACGGTCGTGTGGCCTTCACACGATCGTGTAACTCTCTGCCTTTGGCTGGCTCACACGGCCGTGCCAATCTTTGCCTCTGGAAATCTCACACGGTCGTGTGGCACACACGACCTGGGCTTGTCTCTTCTCTGGAAATGTTGCACGGCCATGTGGAGAAGTTGCTTGGGCCATGTAGATCTACACAACCAGGTTCTGGTTGTGCTTTCTGGGATGACACGACCGTGCCAATCCACACGGTCGTGTCATTCTCCTCCTCTAGTGAAGCTACATGACTTATCTGCTCCACACTGCTAACGTCATTTTCCTCCTTGCTCCTTTGACACGACCGTGTGACTCACATGACCAATGTTGTCTTTCTTTTCTTGTTGCCTAGATCAGCCACGAGCATCATTTCTTCTCAAAATTCGACTCCTGAAGACATAAAATACACAAGAGCATATCTCCGAACAAAGAAAAGTATTTATGCTGAAAGTAAGTCAAATAGTATGAAAGTGTATAGACAAAGCATGCATAAAATATGTAAATGTGCGTTAAAACATGCTAAACAAGTGTATATAATCTACACACATCAGTGCTATAGTAGTTACCATGTTGAATGCCCATTTGCAGATTGTGTTTACATACATGTCTAGTGTGTCCTATCAGAGGAAACATATTAATTATACCTATGTTGTGTGTGAACACGTGTCTGGTGTGTAATATCAAAGGATTCATGTCGATTATATCTATATTGGGTGAGCATACATGACTAGTATGATTATTGGATGTATTATGATGATTATACTTACGTTGTAGTGTGCATATGTATATGGTATGTACTAATGGTCTTGCTACTTACTGTATGTGTTGTTTAGTAGACACTTGTGGATCTTTTTATACATATAGATATATGTGATAGATAGATCATGCACTAGATCTACCTATGTTGATTGGTTGTTGCATTGAAGATGATTGCATTGGTATCATGATTATTTACATCATATCTATCATTGCACTGCATGCTGACAACCAAAGTCTCTCTTATGGTTGAGAGAGTTGTCAGTCATTTTTAGCTGCCCATTCGGCCACTAAGGGAGAGTGGTAGCTTGGAGTGGAGCTTGTCCTATTGTGCCTGCTTGGCCATTCTGAGTAATGGTAGCTGGAGTCGTGTAGGCAGTGACCCCTCGTTGTTATGCAGCTAGATAGCTACTCTACATCCTTCCCGTCTTGGCCATTAGATGTAGTGGTATCTGGAGATGTGTGCAGTCGTCACAGTCCTGCCCATTCGGTCACTCAGATGTAGTGGTGGCTATGAGTGACGTGTAGGAGTGATGCATACATGTTCATATACATATGATGCGCGGTGCATCTTTCAAAGATATATCTGTATTTGCTTGTGATTATTGCATTTGCTTGTGATTATTGCATTTACTTGAGATATGATTGTTGCATATGGTTGTCATGCTTTATACATGTATATGCTGTCAGTTATATTGCTCAAGTGTTACGAGCAGATTTGTTGTTGATCCCTAGTGAGTTTACTAATCACTATATTGAATGTGTTAGATCTAGATTGGATATGTGTATTCATTATGTCAGTTATGATTATGTACATTGCTGATGTTATATATGATCATGTTCTTATTTCTCTACTGAGACGGTATACTTTGATTTCTATATTATTTTATATTGATCATGCACTATCTTGTCCATTACCCGCTGAGTCACCCGAACTCACCACCCATTTGTATGTTTTATGTTTTTTAGGTAACCTGTAGACATTGTAGAGTCACTTGGAGTATCCTGTTTGTCGGTCTCATGTCACATCCGAGGATGGTCTTTGCTTTGCTTTTTCTTTCTTGCATTTCTTTGGATTTCTATGTACTTGGCATTGTAATAATTTTGACGTGGACTTGGTGTTTAGTCTTGTGGCTACTTTTGTCATTTCTGATGGTTGTTGTGTAAAGCCTAGCCGTCTAGCAGTCTGTGAGTTTTTCCTTATGTTTTCCACTATGTTTTATTTATTTCCAGCCATGTGGACTGTTTATTATTTTGTTTTCTATGCCAGTCATGTGGGCTGCATATATAACTGTGTGGTTGTTGATCCAGTCATGTGGGCTATATATTAAACTACGTGGTTGTATTTTATTCTAGCCGTGTGAGCTATAGGTTATTATATTTGTACAGTCGTATGACTATGTATCCAGGTTCCATATGTTGTCATAAGGGGAAGATGTTATCCATTTTTCGGGAAAGGACTCTCTTGGGATGTGATAGTACAAATAGATCTAACTAACTACAGTGAATGTCAATGAATACATAATGACAAGGATATAAGAAATTTCATTGAACTACCATTTCAAAGTGGAGCAACAATCTGGTTCATCAACCATGACATTTTTGGATTTAATGGTAAGTTATCCTTTTTATTCTAACCTTAAATTTTACCACGAGGTCTGCATATCTACAAGGTGTCAAATAGTGAGGCATCATGAAGACTTGCGAGTTGTTATGAATGAATTTTCTCAAGGATAGTAAAGTTTATGGTCAAAATGAATTTCACCAAAATGTTGGATTACTAGTAATACTATATTACTGTGTCTGTTTGATATATCTTGCAATACCTAAATCACATATTTATGGATATTCTGGCCCTGCCTATTTTCCCTGTAATGACACAATGCCTATCCTTTAATATCCCACCTTAATTCCTAAAAATCCAAAACCCCTAGATTACAAAGCAGAAATACTTTAATTTGATGTTGAAACCGACAATTCGTGGAAAGCATAATCCAACCAAACATATTTAAGCAACATGATAAATGCATAAGTAGAAATCAAAACTTGATATGCCAACCTGATGCTGCGAGAATGACCACGAAGGCCAAATCCCAGAGGTGACTGTGATGATGGCGCTTGAGATCACTAGGGCTCGTGACTTTGCATGACCGATGCATTGTCTACACCCAATAAACAGTCTCAAGAAGGCATGAAAAGGGTTTCAAGTGGCAAAGGTGAGCAAAAGGCAAAAGATTAAGTTTGGGGAGATAGAAGGCAGTGAAGTGAAGGGGAAAGAAAATGTGAAAATGTCTCGTGTGTTTGTCTTTTTTTAGCACTTTTAAAAAAATGTTTATAATATTTTATAATTTATAACTAGGTATTTTTAATTATTATTTTTACTGATATAACATAGGATTATTTGGTTAATTTTACTATAAAATATATCAAAATTTTACTTAAAAAATTGGGGCTTGCTAGGAGATGAAGACTTGTGCGCAGGCTCCACCTTGACCACCTCAGGGCCGACTCTGGTTGCTTCGTCCCGGTGATGGCCGACCTCGGTCCTCGTTGCTCCGTAGTCGTCGCCTCCTCGCGTACAGTGGCCAATGAAGAGTAATTTTGGTTTCATTTTATGAAAAACTCATGGTTTTTTTTTTATAAAATGTCTTTTAGACATTCACTATTTTCTTCTAAAATGATATCTTCTTTTCTAGAAAATAAATATGAAAATTACCAACCAAATAATATTTTTCTTTTTCTCAAAAAATGAAAATGAAAAAAATAACCACTAAACGCTACCTTAAAGTTATGAGATTTTCTGATTTCGAATTATATTCATTCCCTGATTGTTTATATGGTGCAGTGTTATATTACCAGAAATTACTGATTACTTAACCAAATAAAATTTTCTTCGATTATCTAATTATCTATTCAGGTTTTTGACGATAACCTCCAACTAAATGCCCCATTAAAGCTAAGTCTTTTCTTTTTCTAATCTTAATTAAAAGTATAATTGGTATGTAAAATGAGGATTTCCGTTAAAACATTTTTTCTTTTAGGTGGCATTTGGTTTATGGGTTTGGGAATGAGGGAATGGATTCATTCTCAAACCTTGTGTTTGGTTGATGGGAATGAAATCAAGATTTTGGAATGAAACCCAAAAATTTGGGTATGGATGAAACCCACCCTCTCCCTTGCGTTTTGATGGAATAGGAATATGAATTAAGTTTTAGACAAAAATACCCTTAGTATATTTGTTCAATTTTTTTTTAATTTCACACTCCCTCTTTTTGTTCTCTCTCATCATATTTTTTCTCTCCTTATTTTATCATCACACTTTCTCTCTCAACATACTTTCTCTCTTCTCATTCTCTCTCATCACACATTCTCTACCATGTTCTCTCTGTATTCTCTTCCATCATACATTCTCTCTCCTCATTTTCTCTCTCTTCATTCTCTTCCATCATACTTTCTCTCTCATCGTACTTTCTCTCTCCTCAATCTCTCTTAGCATACTCTCTCTCCTCATTTTCTCTCATCATATTTTCTGTCTTTTCATTTTCTCTCATCACACTCTCTCTTTATATTTTCTCTAATCACACTTTCTCTCTCTTTATTTTTTCCCATAACTTTTTCTCTCTCCTCACTTTTTCATTTTCTCTCATAATACTTTCTCTCTTCACTTTTTCCATCACTCTTTCTCTCTCAACATACTTTCTCTTTCTTTAGTCTTTCATCATACTTTCTCTCTCTTCATTTTTTCCCATCACTCTTTCTCTCTTATCGTACTTTCTCTCTCCTCACTCTTTCATTTTCTCTCATAATATTTTCTTTCTCTTCATTTTTCCCATCACTCTTTTTCTCTCATCACACTTTCTCTCCCATCATACTTTTTCTCTTCTCAATCTCTCCTATCATGCACTTTCTCCTCATTTTCTCTCATCATACTTTCTCTCTCTTCATTTTTCCCAACACACTTTCTCTCTCATCATACTTTCTTTCTCATCATTTTCTCTCATCATGTTTCTCTCACATTCAACTTTCTCTCCCATCTAATTTTTTTTTCTTATTTTCCTGTAAGAGTAAAAAAGGAAATTTAAGTTTATTCCGATTGAAAATATTTAACTAACCAAATATCATTTTTAAGAATAATACCCAAGCTCATATTTATTCTCATTCTTATTCCATAATACTATAATATTCATTCCTATTTCGATTCCTAGTAGAGTACCAAATGCCCCTTAATTTTTATTCTCTATCATTCCATATACCTTATTGATTTCATTATTAGAGATGATATAATAAATTTAAAATATAATTTATTACGTGGACCATTACGAATCAATTTCGCAAATTCGTCTGGAGTAAAAAAAAATTGAAAATAGAGAAAAAGTGAGAAAAATAAATAAAAATAAATAACTCGATCTTCTTGAAATTGTGAGTGGTTTAGCGAAGAGCGAAAGGGATGACGACGGCCATGGCCTTCGGTTATCCTTCTTGTGCCACTTTAACAGCGCCCGCGCCATCCCCTCGGCTTCTTGCCTCCTCTAGCTGCCTGTTCTTCACCGGAAGCCCGGCCAGGGCCTCCCTCGCCGTCGCCCTTCGCCCCCGCCCCCAACGCCGCCGGCAGTCATGGGGCGGCGGCGCCCTAGGCTGCCGATGCCTGTTTGGCCTCGGGGTTCCTGAGCTCCTCGTTATTGCGGGGGTCGCCGCGCTCGTATTCGGCCCGAAGAAGCTCCCCGAGATCGGAAGGAGCATCGGCAAAACCGTTAAGAGCTTCCAACAGGTCCGCCGCACTTGTAGTCCTAAAAGTGTGATTTTTTGATGATTTCTTGAAATTTTGATTGGTTTGCCTTCATCGGATTAATGATCATTTAGATTTAATTGCCTGACCTATTTGTTGTAATCTATCAGTACCAAATTAGGTTTTGCCCTGCACATCACACATCAAAGAAGGGATCTTTCCGTGGCACCAAATTTTACCTTCTTCCGAGTTGTTTACGGCTTAAGAGAGAGTCGGGATTGGTGTATTGTCTACTTTGGGCAACATATTATCTTCTGATGGAAATTGGCTCCAAAGCGAGAAGTTTCTCTTGAGGCCGTCAATCTTGAAATTACGACCCAGCATGGACATCCCCAAACTAAGCTATGACAATTATTTCCAATGGCATAATAGCACACTTTGCAGCTGCAGTTGATTCCTATACTTCATAAGTGTTATTACTTGTCTTACAATAGTTGAAAATAGACATCAAGTTGTCCTCCATGACCCATTTGAGACCGTTTAACTATATTTTGTTGGACTTTCTTTGTAACCTAAAATGGTTTTGGTATAAGTTTAACCAGACTCTTGATCCCATCAGCATATCTAACTTCTGGTACTAATTCAGTTTACATCTATTATTAGCAAGTTTCATTTTAAATGTGTATGCCAAATAGAACCGTTAATGGCTGCACGCAGACAATGGAAGCAATACAAAGCTATTTTCATAGTCTGAACAACGTAGATTAACCTACAAGTATCTGTGCCACTTCCTAACTTGGATTTCTCTGGTGAAGCAATATAAAGCAAAATGTTAACAAGAATTGATTGTCCTTTACTCTTTAACTGACTGTCTGTGGGAATCAATGTAATAGAGTCTCTCCTGTCCTTTGGATTGGTTAGCCTATGCTTGCCATTTTGCTTGGCTAGTTTCTTGCTTAGAGAGACTGATTTACTAAGCCATGCTCTTTTCTGTGCTTAACTTAAATATGCAATATTTTGACAATGTGCATCAGAAAATTTGGTTTTCAACACTTTCAATTATGCAATTACCAAGGTTCTTTATTATATTCCTTTGATGTATTTCATCTAAGTTCCACCTTCCCTTGGCCTTCAATTGTTCAGGCAGCAAAAGAATTTGAAACTGAATTGAAGAAAGATCCTGACGATTCCAGTACAATGCTTCCAGCTGAAAGCTTGAAATCTGTAAGTGGTGAAGACGAGAGAAAAAAACTAGAAACATCAGCCTCGGAAGACACTTGATGGTTGTGGTTACTTATTTTGGTTCTGATGTTGTATGATAGGGTTCATTTTCTCCATTCTCTAGAGCAACGGAAATGAGACTCGAGTTAGAGAAAGTTATTAGCATTTCTTGAAATCGTGTTTGCGGTTCTTCATATGTTTGTTTGGATAGATATGCAATTATAATGTCAGCATTTGTTAGTTTATATACCTGTTAAATTCAGTATTTGGTCCATTTGTTTCACTAGTCTTGGAAGAGGTAAAGATGGTGATCGAAGAAAAGAGTGATACTTACCAACCTGAACACCGGTGGTCAAATAGTTGTGACATCCAACAGGATACAAGATTTGGAGAAACTCATATACCTTTGTCCGATTGAACATGGAATAAAATGTAGCAACTTCATAGACACGTATAGGAGCAACTTCTGTAATCTTTGCCACCTAAAATGGCACAAATTGCAAGAAATATATCAAAAACCTGGTGCAATTTACATGAATGATAAAAATAAAGATAGGGCAGGTTCTTCGCAATCATCGGCAATGATTCAAGAAAGGACAAATTTGAAGAATATGGAACCACCTTTAGTCAAAATTAAAATACTAGCCATCATTTTCTCTAGTAGTTAGAATTAGTATTCTACACAGGTTAACACCATTAATTACAAACACAAACATCATGAAAATATCAGGTTGTCCATCGTAATAGGAGATTTAAATCCTTGATTCTTGCTTAACAGAATTCACCTAGAGATTTCATGCTTAAGTTGAATTACTATGATCAGATTAAATAAGTGAGAATCTGCACATTGGAGGCTCGAGAGACGATTTGAATTATTGTAAGGCAAAAATCTAGACAATAAAGAAGTAAAAAAAAATGCTTTATTATTTTTTCGAAAAAAATTATCAATGGAGAGATCATGCTACCTAAGAATTTTCTGGATTTACTATAAATCTACTTTATTTCCAAAACCAAAGATGTTTCATCAGGCATGAAGGATGTAGCTAGGGGTGGACATCAGTAATGCTAAATCAATAAACCAAATTGATCTATAGGTTTGGTTTCGGTTGGCAAACTAGGTAAAATGATTGGTTTCAGATTTTGGTTCGAGTCTGTAAGCATTAAACTACACCATAAATAAGTTAATATCTTAATTACTATGCCTTGCTACGTTCACTGATCAGTTTAAATCTTAAATTACAATAATTTTTATTGTTAAGTGATACGGTGATGAAGAAGGGTCCACCATAGATAGGTCAAAGTAAAAAATATCGACTAACGTGGAAGTCAAAATCAAGGAAGGTAAAGAGACGTTGTCCATAGATCAGGCGAGATCGGCCGTTCGACTGAGTTATGGCCGGACGGACGACACGTCAGAATGGGCAAGCAAGGCCGAGTAGACAACATAAGGTTACGAGATAAATATATAGTACATCCCCAGACCACCATCCCTACTGATCGGGCAACGTGTCCGTTCGGGGGAGGAGCCCTCCGATTACAGAAAAGCTAAGAGAAGGGAGATTACTCTGTTTAGCGCAACCGAGCGGGGCACGTCTCGGCTTATATATTTCCTTGTACTCTTTTGGAGGTTTGTATCATTGACAACATAGTATGTTCTACAGGTAAATCATACGAAAAAAGCTTCTAGCCTATCACATAAGGGATTTGTATGCTTACTTAAGTAAAAGTGTCAGTGACACTCTTGGACTTATCTTTTCCTATAACTCTTGAAAAAACGTGTGCCCGTTTTGAGATGCACGTGCATACACTACAATGACATTATGAAAGGGAGTTCCCATCTAAGGGGGAGGTATGTACAACTTCGTTATTTCACAAGCTCTAGTTACAATTTTCTACTATTCTCTACTTGTCGGAAACTGACTTGAGCGTTGGAGAGCCAACATCGGGAACCCCTTCCCGATCCGGCACTGATGCCTCTTGTGTTACAGGACCACGTGGAGTTTTTGCTTCGTCAACCTTCAAATCATTTTTTTAACTTGTCATCTTCTCCGCTTTCGGATAGAATCATTAAGTTTCAATAAAAATCTTATTTTCAATAAAGTGATTTAAAGTAAATTTATGGTTTCAAAATGTTTTTTTTAATTTCCATTTCATGGATTCAATTTGAATTTGACAAACTAGAACATTTCAGTTTGATTTTTATTGTTTCTATAAACTAATGAACAAACCCGTGTCTGCTTCTAAATGTAGCTCATGGCCCATGAATTCTAAAGAATTTTATGCCTCAAATTTACTCTTTTCCTTTGTCAACCTTGACGCACAAAAAAAAAAAAAAAATGCTGATTTCCATTTATTTCTCAAGGCTTAGCGGTGGATCTCATTTTCCCGAAAAGATGAAGTTGAAAATAAAAAAGAATTGGTTATAAGATCCCTTTAGGAATCAGTATAGAAGTTTGGAAGTGCTTTCCCAAAGTGCTTTAGGCTTCTAAGTACTTTAATTAAGGTTCGTTCAAATACGGTGTTTGGTAAGAGAATGCTCCCTGTGTTTTTTTTTCCCCAAATCTTCTCAAGGCTATTTTTACAATTCATTAGGCAAAGGGGAGCACTAGTAAAGATCCTTCACCAAATATAATTCTTAAGTTGCTACTGAAATCAGCAAAGTAGTCTATCAAACATTCAAAAGTGATGATGAATATTGGAATATAAAACTCGCACAAATAAAATACCTATAGTATTTATAAATAATAATACTAGATATGAGCCATCCGTATGATCAAAAGTAAGATAAAGAGTGGGGGTGGGGATGAATATCATCCATTTGAAAACTTCTTTTATTTTGAGACACAAATACAGAGATACACAATAGAAATAATAAAGATAAAAAAAAATTTGGGTGGTTTACTTGATTCATAGCCCAGTTGATTAATACTCCAAGATTCATGATCCTTTGAATCATTTTCAAAGAAGCAATCACTAAAATCTCCTCTCCAAAAAAACTTTCAGAGAAGGAGGAGAGCATACAGAGATGAAGATGATAGTAGCATACTATTATCCCTTTAATAATAAATGCAAGTAATTAAAATATCGACAACTGAAGAATGAAATTTGAGCGTAGGTTGTCGGAGAGCCTATCAGCATAGTAGTAGTGAGATTTGTACGGACAAAGTATTAGAACAGAAATGAGACGTGAAGAGAAAATTGAATTGTTCATCCTCTGATTCGAGCTCTTTTTATAACTTTTTATTTGGTCAATTGATCCTTTTTTCAGTCAACTGGGCTCTTGAATTTGCCCGACTTCGCATTTAGGTTCATAATCTACCCATATCGTATCTGCCACAAATTCTGCCTTTATTGGTCGACCGACTCCCTATTCGATCAACTGAACATCAAGACTTCTTTTGATACTTGATTCAATCCAATCTGATCTTCACTTACCAAATAGGTTCAATCGACCTAACATAGGTTCAGTCAACTGGACATCAAAACTTCCTTTGGTACTTGATTCAATCCAATATGATCTTCACTTATCAAATAGGTTTGGTCTACCGAACATAGGTTTGGTTGATTGAACATAGGTTCGGTTGACTGAACATAGGTTCGGTTGACTGCACTCCACTCTGTTGGACCCCGTGGTTATTTTGATGTGATCAACCAAATTCTGTTAGGTTCTGTTTGGTTTTGATCCATGTGTCTAAGTGTACAAGAGCTTAGGAGCGCAGGAAGTCGAGCGGAAGACGCAACTAGTGAAAAGGACGGTACGGGAAGGGAGCCACGGGCTCGGTGCGTCCGAAAGACGAAAGAGCTGCGGAAGAGTACACCGGTGGATGAGAAGAACATGCACAAAATTCGAGGGATGAGAAGCCGGAGCGGAAGTCTGCTCGAGGAGAAGGTCAGAAATTGGGTTCGGGTAAGCCCTATTTCAGTTGGTCACAATCACCCAAGCGATTGGAGCTTCAGAAGAAGAAAAGGAGTCAAAAGGAGCTAGAAAAGTAAGTTGAAGGCGCCCTCAACGAAGTGTTGAAGGAGCCTTCGCTGCCTACAAGCATGAGGGCACCCTCATTGCCTTGAGGGCGCCCTCCACACTGTCCAGGGCACTCTCAAGGCCATTGAGGGCGTCCTCAACCCAGTCTACTTGACCGTTTCAAATTTGGATAAAATTTTATCCGATGCCTCGGCTGGAGGCACCCTCAACCCCTTTGGACGCGTCCTCAAGACTCAAGATAGAGTTTCCAAGAGCTATATAAAGGCCCCTGGAGCTAGGAATTAAGTATTCAACTCTGTAATCAATTCCTAGCAACTCTTGAGCTCTCTAAGTGTGTAAAAGGCTTCTCCACCTTCAGAGAATGAGTTTCTTAGTGCGCTGTTCAACCGCCTTGGATTAACAACTATTTAGGTTGTAACCAAGTGTTAGTATTAGCCCTAGTACCAATTATGAGATGATTGTAAAGGACACATGGGATGATTAACAACCTAAAGGCCACGTGGGATGATTCGTCGTCCTCTGAATAAGAAGTCAAAGAATTCTCGGGAATAGCACTGATGGTCAACCATCAGCTAGAAGAAACGTCTAGCTCAGAGATGAGCATCGATGAAGGGGGAGGGACATCAGAAGATGAAAGCAGTAGTGAAGGGGGAGCGTCACCAGATCAGGTAAGTAAGGTACGCAATCTAACCTCGACTCAGTCTTTTAAATTTATCAAGTCTCTGTCCAAAGAATTAGATCAATTAGAAAAAGAAAATACTGAATTGAAATTGATCCTTGCAAAAGCATGCCAAGTAGAAAAGTATGATAATTTAAAGTTAGAAAATGAAAAATTAAAAGTTGAAATTGAGAAATTGAAATATCATGATGCATGCTTAAATAAATTTCCTAAATCAAAATTAAGAATTTATGGAAAATTAAATTGGTATATTAGAAAACACCAGGGTCAACTTAGAAAAGTGTCCAAAAATCATGTACCCCCTAAGTTTTTGACCAACCCTGTAGGAAAGAACCTTTATTGGGTTCCAAAATCTTTGCTAGTTTAAATTTCTCTTTTAGTTAAAAGCTTACAGTGAGAAAATTAAATATTGAAATTCTTTATGGAAGCTTTGTTTAAGGAAGTGGTTGTTGCTCCAATAACCAAGAAGGCCTAATGCCTCGCCACGACCTGGAAGCTAAAATATTGAAAGAAAATGTTTAATTAACTTTCTAAAAAAGCATTAAACAAGAATTAAATAATGCTTTGAAAGTTTTTCAAATATTTTTGAAAAATTCTAAAAAATTGATTTTGACTTAGAAATTATTGTGAAAAAGTCATAGATTTTTTTTCTTTTCTTTAAATCTCAGTTATTTTTACTAAGAATTATTTTTAAAAATTAATTTTTCCTTGGAAATTTTTGGAAAATTCAAAAATTCATTTGACTTGAATTTTTTTTTAAAAATAAATTCAAAATTTATTTGACTTAGAATTTTTTTTTTCAAAAACCTCATTCTTACTTAGAAATATTTTTTGAGTTATCACCCCGTTTTTGCTGTGATCAAAGGGGGAGAGAAAGGTTACAAGTTAAGGAGTTAGGGACAAGTTAAGGGGGAGTTAGAAAGTTTAAAATTTTAATATTTTTTTCTAAAATGTGTTGCAATTTTATTTATTGCAAAACTTATGCTTAACATGCTAGTTTAGTAATTTTTCTTTAAAATTACTTTTTGTGTCTGTTTTTACCTTAACTTGAACTTGGGTTGATGCACATCAAAAAGGGGAAGATTGTTGGACCCCGTGGTAATTTTGATGTGATCAACCAAGTTGGTTAGGTCCTGCTTTGTGTTTGATCCCTGTGTCTAAGTGTGCAGGAGCTTAGGAGCGCAGGAAGTCGAGCGGAAGACGCAGCTAGCGAGAAGGACGGCACGGGAAGGGAGCCGACAGGCTCAGTGAGTCCGAAGGATAAGAGAGCTGCGAAAGAGTATTCCGGTGGGCGTGAAGAACGTGCACGACGTTTGAGGGACGTTAAGCCAGGACGGAAGGCTGCTCGAGGAGAAGGCTGGGAATTGGGTTCGGGTGAGCCCTATTCCGGTTGGCCGCAATCACCCAAAAGATCGGAGCGACGGAAGTCAAAGCGAAGCAAAGAAACAAGCTGGAATTTCGAGCTGCCAGCTTGGAGGCGCCTCCATCAGGCTTGGAGGCACCTCCAGCTTGAAGGCGCCTTCAACCTTGATGAAGGAGCCTTCATCTGCCTTTGAGGCGCCTTCAGTCTTGATGAAGGTGCCTCCGACTGGTCAAAAGTGACCGTTTGCGCTGCGGATAAAGTTTTATCCGCCTACTTGATGGAGGCGCCTTGGATCCCTGTTGGAGGCGCCTTGGACCCTCGAGATCAGATTTTCAGAGGCTATTTAAAGGCCCCTGGAGCTAGGAATTCAAGTACAACTCAAGCAATCAATTGTGTAGTCATTCATAGCAATAGTTCTAAGCTTCCAAAGTGTAAAAGGCTTCTCCGCCTTCAGTAAAGGAGATTCTTTTTAGTGCGCTTCTCATTGCCCTGGATTAACAACCTCCTTGGTTGTAACCAGGTTAAATTCCTGTTTCTTTTCCGTTTACTGCTTTATTTACTATTGCACTAATTGAGTTGAAAGCATGAGGAGGGTATAGTTTATTTTTGTTTTCAGCAATTCACCTCCCTCTTGCCGGCCTCCGCTGCACCTACAGGTTGGGCACCTAAATACTTTAAAATATTTGATATTGGGTTATTTATTATAATATATTTCAAAGAAGGTTTTATTATGAGTTTTATTTAGTGTGGTTCTATTTTGCACATAACATGCTATACTAACAGCTTCTGCCCAAAAACATTTAGATAAGTTGCATTCATTTAACATTGTCCTAGAGGCTTCAAGTAGAGTTCTATTTTTTCTTTCTACAATTCCATTTTGTTGAGGTATTTTAGGACACGAATGTAACGACCCAATTTTCCCTATTTCAAGTTATAAAAGTCCTTATTAATACTTAGAAATGTTATAGAAATATTTTAGAGATTTTTAGAAATTTTTAGAGTATTTTTACGCAATTTTTGGAAGTCGTTTGATATTTTTACAAAATGAAAGAAATTTTGACAAAAATATCCAAGCCGAGGTTTGAACCGGAAACCTCAGGTTAATTAGAGATTCGCTTAACCAACAGACTAACCGAACTTTTCTTAATTAAACTTATATTGAAATATAGTTAAGTTATAATGAGAACCCAAAGTTATACCTAGTTATAAAAGGATTAGGTTTTTCTTTCTCTCGAAAACCTATCTGTCCTTCCCTTTCCTCCTCACGCGCGGCGATTTCTTCTCTCTCGGGCGAAGACGAAACCGCGTTAGGGCTTGGTCGCCGGCGCCGGCGAAAGGCTTTTTCTGGCCGATCTTCACCCGTGCGTGACCACCTCGACGAGGGGAGCTCGGAAACACAAAGAAGCCGCCGAGATTTGAAGCTTCTCCGAACCCTAGAACCTTCCTCTTTTGGTTGTAAGTCCCAAAAGCAAGTAAGTACTACTCACTTGTGGTAGGAGTTGCTCCGAACTTAGAGTTTTCGTTTCCTTGCTTTCGGATTTTGCTTCTCCTTGTTTTTAAATCGTGTAGTGAAGGTTGTTATTTGGAATTTCTGCCGTGTACCTCAAATGGGCAGCAAGTTCAACTTGAATTTATGCAAAAATAGGGACACGAACAGCTTCATTTGGAGCTTAGAACAACCCCATTCCTTTTGCATTTCTGCGGGCATGAACCAGGCCATTTGGAGCTTACAGATTGGGTTTGTTTTTGGTAATTGCAGTAGGCAATTAGACGGGAACAATACATTTAGCAGTGCTGTTTTGTTGTTCATTAAGTGCAGAATTTTCTTAAGCATCTTGTTCTTTAGCAGTGCAATTTTCTTTTCATTCAGTGCAGTTATATTCCATTGAGTGCAGATTTTCATTAAGAGCATATGTGTAAGTATTTCATCTTATGTTAGCTTTGCAGATTTTAGTTTATATGCAATTAACTGGACATGAACAGCATGTGTTTGGTATATCATGTGTTAGTTTTGATAGCAGCAGAAACTCTGTTGTTTCCTTTCCTTACGCTTTGTATTGGCAGAAGGCTTGTACCAAACGTGAACTGCTTCTTATTCCACTGCCTTCTTGTTCCAAGCATGCAACTTAGATTTTCTGTTAATTAGAATAACATGAGCAGCTATATATATGTTATTTATTTCAAGTATTCAGAATTAAGTTTCTTGCCACCTGAATATGCATGATCAGATTTCATTTTCTATTTCGTTGCTATAGGTTTGAGTTATAAGGATTCAGGATTTGTTGGTTCTGCTACATTATCTAGCATCCCAGTATTTAGTTCCTTGCATTTTTGTAATCTTCCTGCACTACCGTAAGCATGAATAGCATTTTCCTTGCTACTCAAAGGGCAAGAACAACCCTTTATTTAGTTAGAATGGGTTTAGCATTTTCCTTGCTACTCAAAAAGGCAAGATCAGCCTTAATTTAAAGTATGTAGTGTTAGTTTCTTGGTTTTCTTGAACATGAACAGCTATTAAGCTTATCTTGTAGTTTGATTGACTTTGCTTTATTTTTAGAGCATGCTCAGTTAGTTGCAATTCTCTACTTGTTAGACATACTTACAGTGTTCTAGTAAGCTCTATTAGGGGATTATGAGAAGTTATGAGTAGAGAAAAGACCAAGCTCTAGTTAGAAAAGATAACAAGTAATTTAAAGTAAGAGGCTAGTACCCGACTTCCGAGGTTGTCATTAAACAAATCTAGGTGACCAATTCCAAGGTCTTGGCCCTGGTAAGACCAAGGTCTTTACCCTCATAGGACTGGAGGCTCGCTACCTCAGTCTCTATTAGAGAGCGCGCATTTGGTACTAAGTCTGGGCCCAAGAAAGAGAAGAAGAAAATTAAATATTAATTTCAAGTATAAGGCTATAAGTAAATGAAACAAGTATCACCTATGTTTAGAACTAGCAAAGTTTAGCTCTTATAATTCTAAGCATACAGTATTGGTTTTCATTTGCTTTCCTTATGAGTTTATTGAGCATGATTAGATTTATTTCTAGCATGCAGATTTATTCTTGTATATCATAAGTATGCAGATTATTTTAGTGCTTTGCTATTAGATGAGCATGTGTAGCTTTTCTTTTTAGCATTTCAGTTTTAGCATCCTTTGTATCTTACGCACTTTCGAGTTTTTGTGAGATAGTTTAGTACTTACTAAGCATTTCGCTTATAGATTTATTTTCCTCCTACCGCAGATAAAGGAAAAGCTAGAGTATAAAGAGGAAGGCGACAAGGAGGATGCGTGATGGATGTGTGTGATGTTTGGATCTATGGAAGCTTGGGACCTTGCTAAAGGATTTAAATGGGATTCTTGCTAAGAAGTTGTTTAGAGTCCTTCTTTAATGTTATTAGAGAAGTTGAGATTATTAAAGAGTTGTTTCTTTTTTCTTATGTTGCTAATTGAGTCTATTCCGCATTGTTAGTTTGGTTGTTTCCCACTGTTGGAGCTTTATTCATTTGCTATTGCTAGAATAGTTTTTTTTAAAGTTGTTGTGTCTTATTACTGCGTGGTTGTGAAGTATATATACTAGCCGCATGTGACTGATGGTTTATTTTGCATGTATTGATGATTATTGTCACCGGTACAGGGGAGACTCTGCCGAAATTTTTCGGTAGAGACTCCTCGTGGTTTCGATCATACCGGTTAAGTAGAGTTAGTAGTTAAGTAACGGTCACCCTTAGAGAGTAGTAGTAGTAAGAAGGGTGGTCGTTACAACGAAAATTCATGATGATATCCGTTTTCAAGACAAAATTGGTTGAAGTTATGATTTTTAAATTCACCTCCGTTGTCACTTCTAATTATTTTAATTTTTAGGTCTTTTTCATTTTCAATTTGTAAAAAATTGTAAAGATTTCAAATGTTTCATCTTTATTTTTTAAAAATTTTACCCATGTAAATCTAGAATAGTCGTCTATTATTACTAGATAATATAAGTTACCATTTATTGATTTGACCCCATGGGAGTCAAATAGGTCTCAGTGTAAAAGTTCTAGTATTGAGTATGTTTGAAGTTGATTAGTTGACTTGTGAGTAGATTTTGCTTTTTTTACCTTGTTGACAAGCATTACAAATTGTTGAGTCTAAGTTAGGTAATTTTGGTAATCCTCTAACTAATCCATTTAATTTACTTATATTTTTGAAGTTAGTGTATGACATTTTTCTATGTCATAACCAGGTTTCTTCTTTTTGTTTTAAGTAACACTTAATTGATGAAGTGGTTAGGTTAATTGCATAGATGTTGTCTTGTCTAAACCCTTTTAGACTTATAGTAGGGTTATCTAAGTGCTTGATTAAGCATTTCGAAAATAAAAACCTAACCTTATATCCAGTGCCACATAATTGACTAAAACTAAGAAGATTATACTTGAAATTTTCAACAAGTAATACTTTTGTAATAATAAAGTCAGTTCTAAGTTCAATATTACCTATACCAATTACCTTGAGTTTACCGTTATTCCTAAAGATAACTGTTCCTAAGCTTTTGTAGGTTAGTTCAGTGAACTTGGTGTGATTTCCAGTCATATGTTTGGAATAACCACTGTCCAAGATCCACTTGATTTCCTACAAAAGGTAGGAATTAAGATTAGTTTGAGTCTGAATTTAATTTTACTTGTAATGATTTTAAGTTTGACTGTTTAGTAAAAGATTTTTAATAAAATTTTCTTTGGTTAAAACAAATTTTTTAAAGTTAAAATAATTTTCAACATAATTTTTTTAAGTTAAATTAATTTTTTTTAAAATAATTTATAGGTTAAACTCATTTTTAAAATAATTTTAAGTTAAATTAATTTTTAAAATACTTTTTAAGTTAATTTAATTTTTCAAAATAATTTTTAAGTTAAATTAATTTTCAAAATAATTTTTAAGTTAAATTAATTTTTTCAAATAATTTTTAAGTCAAATTAATTTTCAAAATAATTTTTAAGTTAAATTAATTTTTAAAATAATTTTTAAGTTAAAATAATTTTTAAATTAAAATAATTTTAAATTAATTTTTAAGTTAAAATAATTTTTTTAGAGTTAAAATAATTTATAATTTTAAAATAATTTTTTAAGTTAAATTAATTCTTAAAATAATTTTTAAGTTAAAATAATTTTAAAAATAAGTTTTAAGTTAAAATAATTTTAAATTAATTTTTAAATTTAAATAAATTTTTTAAAGATAAAATAATTTTTAAAATAATTTTTAAGTTAAAATAATTTTGTAAGAGTTAAAATAAATTTTAAGTTAAAATAATTTTTTAAAATAAAATAATTTTTTAAAATAAATTTTAAATTAAAATAATTTTTTAAAATAATTTGAAATTGAATTTTTAATTTGGTTTTAAATTAAATTAAATTTGATTTTTTTAAATTTAATTTAATTTTAAATTTAATTTAATTTTAAATTTAATTTAATTTAGTTAGATTTAATTAAATTTAATTTAATTTAATTAGTTTAAATTTAATTTAATTTAATTTAATTAGATTTAATTTAATTTAATTTGGTTCGATTTGATTTGATTTGATTTGAAGTGTTTGTCATCTCACCCGGTCTATGTTTTCAATCAGGGAAACCTATAATTTTTGTGAGATGAGTTGGATTTAATTTCAGGGTTTGGTTTAACTTTGTGTTAGATTCTGGTTTAGCTTTGGGTTAAATAAATAGACATTCTTTAGATAAAGTTCTAGGCTATAGTGAGTCACTTGGATATCATTAGAGTAACCGTGCCTTCGAGGTTTTCCACATAGTCCTATCCACTGAACTTAATACAAAACCTTGGTCTAACTAGTTAGGATTCGTAAGGGGTAGCTTCGGTTAGTTCCACTAAATCAAATGCACCAAGTCGAAGTCATATCTTCCTAGATATGCGTAGACAGAGTTTCCCTAACCTACTATCATCCAAAACTTTACTAGTACCGTAGGTCAAGTTAAACTTTTGTTCCTTTTTAACTAGTCCTAATTACCATGTCGGGTAGGTTATTTTTGAAGGTGCGAGCTATTCTGGAGCTTGCCCCTGAATTATTGATCTATTTTAGGTTTTGGTTTTTGGTTTATGTCGATTTCACATAATATATTTTATTTTTAGGTACATAATATTGATTTATTCCTACTTGCGTATTTAGACACGCTTTCAGAACCCAGACTTTAGTTTGTGGTTTATTTTGAGTTATTAGTGATATAAACAATTTATTTGAGTTTGACTTGTATCCAAGTCTAGATTTATTGTATACAACCTTTTGATTATTTAAGATAAGATCTAAATTTTTAGATCTAGTTGTAAAGTTTTCTAAGAGCCCTTTTAGTTTATTAATTTCAGCTTTTAGTGTTGAATTTTCCTCCTCAAGTGTTAAAACTTAATTTGGATTAAAATTTGTAATTTGTTCCTTGAGGTGTTGGTTCTCCTCAAGGAGCATTTTATTTTGATTTTCAATTGCAGTTATCTTTCTATCTAAACATGCAATAATTTTAAAAACTTTTTATTTAAACTAAGGTATACATCCTCGAGACCTTCAGAAACGAGTACGGACTCGTTGCTTGATTCGGGTTCGGACATGTCTTCCGGTTCGTCCTCCGATTCTGATTCGCGGGCCATCAACGCGAGGTGGCTTTGATGCCTCTGCTCTTCGGATTCTGATTCTTCTGAAGATGAATCGTTCCACGTTGCTTTAAGTGCCTTCTTCTTGGTTGTCGTTGACTTGTCGTTCTTCAATTTTGGGCACTCGCTCTTGTAATGATCTGTAACGACCCAATTTTCCTCATTAGGAGTCCTAAAAGTACTTAAAAATATTTAGAAATACTTTAGAAAAATTCTAAAGATTTTTAGGAATTTATAGAGTATTTTTATATAATTTTTGGAGTTCGTTTGGTATTTTTACCAAGAGGAAGAAGTTAAAAAAAAAAGAAGAAAGAAAAATGTTGAAGCTGGGTTTTGAACCCAAGACCTCGGGCTTGACCCGAGTCTTAACCGAACTCAGACAACCAGCTGGTCCACGGCTGTTTTGTTATAATTTAAGGGAATTAAATATGATTAAGCAGTCTTAAGAAACGAAATAAAAATTCCGTTTAAAAAGGAGCCGAGGGCGGATCGAACCCGAGACCTTCGGGAATTCATCTTTCCAACGGACCAAGCACGCCAGCTGGTATTTCGTAAACAAATTTATAAGGAATTGGTCTTAAGTCATAACTGAATTAGAAAATGCCTAAGTTATAAGAAGAGATTATTTTCCTACCCCATGACCTAACTTTCCCTTCTCCTCTCCTCGCGTCTCTCTTCTGCGCGCGACGGCTGTGCTCGGGCGAAAGGCAAGGAAGGCTAGGGCTTCACTCCGGCGGCCGATTGAGGGAGTTTTCCGAGAGCTCTCCACCTCCTCACGATCCTTTCGTCGAGGAGAGCTTGTGGGCACGAAGAGGAGCCGGATTGTCGAGTTTTCCGCGAGCCCTAGAAGCATTAGAAGCCTTCTTCTCGGCTGTAAGTCCAAGAACGCTAGGTAAGTTGCTACTCACCTGTAGTAGGATAGCTCCGAGGTTTTATTCCTTGTTCTTTTCTTGTTTCCGAAGATTTGCATGAATTTTCTTGTGGTTTCAGTTTTCGGATCTTTTTGTGTTCATGATTTCCGAAGCTTGTTGCTGTGTTGATTCTTGAAGCTTGCCGCTAGGGATTTTAATTCCTGTTTGTTGATTCTTTCTTGGATTGCAAAGGAGGAAAGTGGTTAGATTAAGCATGTAGTTTTGTGTTGAATTATTGACCTTAAATAAACTACCAGATTTACATGCTTATTAGCCTGAACAGATTTTAGTTTGTTATCATGTCTAGCAAGCACGAACAGATTTAGTTGCCGTGAACCACAAAGAAAAAGAAAAGAAAATAATTAAATGGTATAGATGAAGCCCTTGTAATTAGCATTGCAATTACATTCCAGTTACTTGAGTATGAGATTCGGATAGTGAGGTTAAGCAATAGAAGAGGATTGTTAGTTGGAATGTTATGAGGTTGATGAGTTTTATTAAACTGCGATATGAGGATTCGAGTTGTATTGTTCATGTTGGAAAGTCATAATTGTTTAAGTAGTTGTGCTCTAAGAAAGGCTAAGTTGAAGTATTGTTGGGATTTAGTCCTTTTCCTTGCTTTCAGAACATGCTATAGCAGATTTATTTCTTCTAGGCATGATCAACTTGTAATTGATGAGCAGTGTAGCCTTAATGTGCATGATTGGCTTGTAATTGGTCTTGTAGTTTTTTTTGGTTATAGTTTTGGTAGTAGATCTATAGGGTGAAGCGTGAATTCATCTAAGGCTCCTGCACATTTTGATGATTTCAGAATTTCCTTTCTCTATGGACAGGTTAGTGGATTTCCAAAGTTGAGATTGTTTGTTAAGTAAGTTAAGATTGATAAGATACTTTATGGATATAATTTAACCAAGTAAATCAAGGATGATCAGACTTGACATGAACAGTTTGTTTAAGAATAGTTAGGTTTAGCATGGATGCAGTTAGAGGCGTGTTATTACAAGAACAGTCCATAGATCATGAGCTTAAGCTTTACATAGTTTCTATACATGTATTATGAGCATGCAGCTTTGTCCTAGTTAGTAGTATGCAGATTTGATTAAGCTTAGTATGCAGATTTTAGATAAGCTTAATAAAACAGATTTTTATTAAGCTTAATATGCAGAATTTTATTCGGCTTTCAAGTGCAGAAGTTAGTTAGTATAGTGAGCAGATTAGATAAGCTTAGTATGCAGATTTTTATTAAGCTAGTATGTAGATTTCTGTTAAGTATTAGTACAAATTTTTGATAACTATTATATGTGTAGATTTCTTTTGTATTCTATGCATGATTATGCGTTACATAGTTAGTTTCATTCATAGATTCATACGAAAGATACCCTAACAGTATTTTGGGTTTAAGAAAAGTATAAGAAAGATAAAGAAATGTAAAAGAAAGATAAAGAAAAGAAAGAAAAGGCCGAGGCCTTAAGTAGATCCCAAAAGTCAAGACTTTAGGGATTTTGGCACACAAGGTGCCTATTAAAATGCCAAGGCATTAAAAGAAGAAGTAATTAAGATTATAAGTATTTTTACTTTTAAGAAGAGGCTAGTACCCGACTTCCGAGGTTGTCGTTAAACAAATCCAGGTGTCCAATTCCGAGGTCTTGGCCCTGGTAGACCGAGGTCTGCTCTTTTAGGATTGGTGGCTCGCTACCCCAACCTATTAGGGAACGCGCATAAGATGGTACTACGCCTGGGCCCAAGAAGAAGTTGATTATTATTTTGAAGTATTATAAGTATAAGTTTTTGAACAAGTAAAACGAGTTTTTCATAAACATAAAGTATTAAAGATTAAGTTAGAACAAGCGAAATAAGTTTCATACAGTTCTAAAAATAAGTAAGTTTAGTTCTTTATTCTACCATGTTTATCTAGTGGATGAGTAGTTTTCATGTTTACCTTTAGATGAGCAACATGATTAGTTATTAGAATTACATGAGTAGATTCCTTAGCTTTTCTTTGCTATTAGTTTGACATGAGCAGTTATGTTTATGCTTTATTTCTTTTTAGAGCATATAGTTTCTAGTTCTTTTCGTATACATGCACATTCGTGATTTTGTGAGTTAGATAGCGCTTACTAAGCAAATTTTGCTTATAGACTACACTTCCTCTTACTGCAGATACAGGAAAGGAAAAGATATAGAAAGGAAGGCGACAAGGAGGTGTTCGAAGGATGTGTGATGCCAGGACTATGGAAGCCTTCGGACTAGGAAAGAAGTTTTATTTTAGTTTCCATTGTCTTTTGCTATGTTAGTAGTATTTGAGATAGTATTTGTTATTTTGATATGATTAGGACATAGTAGAAGAATTGTAATCTTGTGTGATGATTTCTGGTGTTGTTTTCTTTATTTTGGATTTATTATACTGCGTGGTTGATTGATATGTGTTCCAGCTGCTTGTGGCTGAGTATATATTGCATGTATTGTTGAATATGGTCACCGGTACAAGGGAGACTCTGTCGAAATTTTTCGATAGGGTTTCCATGTGATTTTTAATCATACCGGTTAAGTAGAGTTAGTAGTTAAGTAACGGTCATCCTTAGAGTGTAGTAGTAGTAAGAAGGGTGGTCGTTACATGATCCTTCTTGTTGCATTCAAAGAAGATCACATTTCTTGGTTCAGTTGTGAAGCTGATCTTCTGTAGGTCCTTCCTGCCGAAGTTCTTCTTTCTCTTGGTGAACATCTTTCTTACCAAGTTCACCAGGTACTCTCGTCTTCTGAATCTTGGTCAGACTCATCTTCAGGTTTTGGCTTGGTCTTTGTCTTTTCCTTGGAGGAACCTGCAAAAAGAGCGATACCTTTCTTGGTTTGGGCGTTAGTTTGCTCGTGTAGCTTAAGTTCACAAAACAACTCATCTAACTTTAATTTATAAAGATTCTTCAAAATCTTATAGGCATCCATGATGGATGTCCACAATGCATTTCGAGGAAAAACATTAGAGCTTACCTGATCAAATCGCGGTTCTCCATTTGGTGGTCGATAGCATGAAGTCCGTTGAGGATGTCCTTGATCCTTGCGTGGAGCTGACTTGTGGATTCTCCTTCCTGCATCTTAATATTAAATTACTTATTTAAAATTAGGCCTCGTTTGGTTACGGTGGCGTCGTTGGTTCCCTCGTGAAGTTCGAAGAGCTTGCCCCATAGTTCTTTGGCATTCTGGTGTGGTCCCACTCGGTTCAGTTCTTCCTTCATCATCCCACATTACAGTGTGTTGAGCGCTTTGAAATCCGTTTGCGCTTTCTTCTTCATGTCTGGATTCCATTGTTCTGGGTCCAATGGATTTTTGGAGTTATCGACAGGGTCCTTGTAGCCATGGGTGATGCTGAACCACTGGTCGAAGTCGGTCTTTAAGTAGACCTCCATACGCTTCTTCCAGAAGGGGAAGCCATCACCATTGAACATAGGTGGACGAACTATGCTAAAACCTTCGATTTGAGACATTGATCCTGCACACAAGGAGAGAAAAGGAAAACCAAATCCTAAGACTTGGTCTTGGATTAGTAGTGCAGGATTCAATTAAGAAATAAAATAAAATTGAATTGGTGTTGCACCAGTTCAGCTTGATTGCTACGAAAAATATTTTTCAAAAAGATAATGATACCAGTTTGGACTATATGGTAAAACTTAAAATCGAAAAAAATGAAAAAGAATTTCACCCCCTTTGTCTGATTGGTGGTTGCACCAAATCAGAGCGGTACCCGCTCTCATGCCACTTGTTGGATCGTAGAAGTCGCTAGAGGGGGGGGGGGTGAATAGCAATCAAAAATTTGAAGCGAGTACACAGCGAAAAATTAAAAATCACAATGCTAATAGGAACTAGTTTTACTTTGTTCGGAGCCTTCGTCGACTCCTACTCCAAGGTCCGTACTCGTTGAGTGCTTTCATTGGGCAATCACTAATAGTTTGCAAACAAGATTACAATAGTAAGTACAATAACTAGTAAAACAAAATACCGCCAACAATAAAAAAAAAACTTGAACTGCAAGTTGTCGGAGTAGCTTCGCAGGGTCGCAGGGGCAGAGCACAACAGAGCAGTTATAGAAGAAGTTGTTGTTTTCAATGCTCCGTGGAGGCCTTCTTTTATAGGCATGCTCCAGGCGCTCAGATCCCTTCCGGACGCCCGGATCGTGAAGCAGGTTCAGCCAATCAGCGCACTCCATATCTATGACGAGATGAGTTTTGCCTTCCGGGCACCCGGATCCCTTCCGGGAGCCTGAATCCCTTCCAGGCACCCGGACCACTATTTTCTAGAAATTCCTTTTCCTACAAGAAAATGTTAGTCCAAGGCAAAATAAAGATTAAACTACCCTGCAAAACAAAAGTTAGCATAAATATAATAAAACAGGGTAATAATTAAATTCCATCTCATCGAGACCGAAATCTAATCATGATCTCAACTTAGATTCCTGAAATTGTTCTAAGTTGGATCGACGCCTAAGTTCCCTAACTAGGAACGCGTTCTCACCAAGTCACTCCCCTCTAGTGACTTACCTTAACTAACTTGCCAGACATCCGGTCAGCCCGTCGAGCCATCTGGACTTTGTGCCAGCTATCAGGTCAGCCTGTCGACCTAGCTAGACTTCGTGTCAGACATCCGGTCAATCCGTCGACCAATCTAGACTTCGTGCCAAACATCGGTCAGCCCGTCGACCAGTCTAGACTTCGTGCCAGACATCCGGCCAGCCCATCGACCAGTCTGGGCTTCTCCTGCACACTTCGTCAAAGTGTTAGATTACAATGAAAATAACTTAACCTACTTTGTCATTCATCAAAACCTGAGTTAGACCGTTAGTGCTAACCGTACTAACATTTAGATCACAAGAGAAGCTTGGAGCACTTAGGAGACTTCTAATAGACTTTAACCAAATTTATTTTATCAACCATGGCCAAACACCCCGAGCTCTCTTAAATAGAGCTCAGGAGAAACACAAGTTGTGTTACCCACCACCAGTTGACTGATGTATACACCAGTCGACTGGTCCTTTAATTGAAGTCGACCGTTACAACCCAATGGTCAGCTATCAATTGACAACTATAGTGTATCAGTCAACTGCTATAATGTATCAGTCGACTACTACAGTGTATCAGTCGACTACTACAGTAACTAGTCGATTGCTATAGTACTACTATAGTAATTGCTACAGTAAACCCTAACCCTAGGATTTTTTCCTGAGTACAATCTCTCATCTACTCGTTCTTGCTCGCATAACCTAGACCTAGCCTTTTAACTTACTCCATCAGCCTTGAATCACTTAGATGCCTCCCCATCCTTCACGCCTTGCCTTCTAGAGCTTCCATCGGCTTTGTCATCGTTGTCAAGTCTTCACCGCTAAGAGCCACACTCCGGGACTTCATCCTTTGCTAAGTTACACTTTGGCTATGATCCCTAGTTGCAAAAGCCTCGAACCTTCAAAATCCAACAATCTTGTACATGCACAGGATAATGGCCAATAGTCATTTCTGCAAGGGAGATAGTGAGGGAGTTGTGAGACTGGATGAGTTATTGTGCCTTTGGATGATGCTACATAGAGGAGACATTAATTATAGATCTCATTTTGCGATGCACATGGCAAAGGTTAGGAAAGCCACTACGAGGAATATTATGATTGGTGGCTACATCTTCCACATTGCTCAAGGTTTAGGGTACGGTCTGAGTAGACTTGAAGCTATTGAGAGACGCTCCAACATTGATATAGGGATGTGTCTAGCCTCTAGAATGATTATTCCATATGGAGATTCATATGCATTTGTACCAAGAGCCATTTAAATGATCAAACACTAATTATACCACCATGACCAACCCCATAAATTGGAGACTAACACAAGTTACATCAATCCCTTAGTTTGGTGAGTCATTTGTGCTTCCTTCTAAGGGACCACACGCCTCCATAGTACACCCAGACAGAGAGAGTTCACCCATGGAGAGAGATCTAGATACTGAGCCACACATGCCTTCCTTTCCTCACTCCGAGCAGATTCCATAGCCTCTTGTATATGATTTTTTTGATTTCCGCACTAGTCTTGATGGTATTCATGCAGAGAAGGTCATCATGAGTCAATTCTTCCAATAGTAAAGTAGGGTCTGGACTAGTGGATTTGGAAGATTGGAGGGACATCTCCAGAGAGTGGATGCACATTGCCAAGAGGCTCATTTATATTTCAAAGCTGAAGTAAAGAGGAGAGAAGAGGAGGAAAGAGAGTGGGAAGAGCAAAGAAAATTCTATGGTGAGATGAGATAGTTCATGGGGGACCAGAGAGAGCACTGTGAATGGGAACAAGGACACCGTGAACGAGAGGGGATTGCATCTGCTCAAACCTAGCATATGTACCTTTGGCAGCGACCACATAACTTCACAAGCTCAAGAATATGTTGGGACCTTTGACACGAGATAGAGGGGGTGAATAGTCGATCACTCATTTTGATTACTTCCTGCAATTATTAGTACGCAGCGGAATACAAAATAAACTAACAAATAGAAAGACAAACCCAATGACACGTTTGTTTACGTAGTTTGAAGATAAAGCTCATATTCCACGACTACCCGTAAGGTGGACAATCTCAATTCGTCGGTGGATGATTCTCTAGAAAACTCTGACTAGCTCAAACCTCTTTCTCGGTGGAGAAATCTCACCATAACCTTGATCCAAACTCCTTTAGATCACAAGAGAAGCTTGGAGCCCTTAGGAGACTTCTAATAAACTTTAACTAAGTCTATTTTATCAACCATGACCAAACACCCTGAGCTCTCTTAAATAGAGCTCAGGAGAAAACACAAGTTGTGTCTCCCACCACCAGTTGACTGGTGCATACACTAGTTGACTGGTCCTTTAATTGAAGTCGACCGTTACATTCCAACGGCCAGCTATCAGTCAACTGTTATAGTGTATCAGTCGATTGCTACAGTGTATCAGTTGACTACTACAGTGTATCAGTCGACTACTATAGTAACCAGTCGATTGCTATAGTACTATTATAGTAATTGCTACAGTAAACCCTAACCCTAGGATTTTATCCTAAGTACAATATATCATGCACTCGTCCTTGCTCGCACAACCTAGACCTAGCCTTCTAGCCTGCTCGATCAACCTTGCATCCCTTGGATGTCTTCCCATCCTTCACGCCTTGCTTTCTAGAGCTCCTATCAACCTTGTCATCGTTGTCGAGTCTTCACCACTAAGAGCCACACTCCGGGACTTCATCATTTGTCAAGTTACACTTGGACTTATGTTGCCAAGACTACATACTTAGACTTACACCACCAAGACTCACCCTTGGACTTTTCCATTGTCAAGATCACACTTAAACTTTTCCTTTTCCAAGATCACACTTGGACTTTTCTTATTGTACCTGTATTCTGCATACTTACAATGCATATTAAATACAATAATAAACCTAACTTAAACCTTTGCCTAAACATCAAAACCTAGGGCAACTAGATTACTCCAACAGAATAGATAAAGGGGGATATGACTCACCTTTTCCTCCTCCAAATGACTAGCATTGAGACATGGTAAGCTCTTTTGTACATATTATTTGGTGGTATTTGCAATTAGGAACTTTACTATTTCGTTTTGTAGCATGTTCATGATTTTAGTTATTGGGTGAGAATTGCTTAGGTTGCTATTCTTTAAAATGATCTTGAAGCATGAAAAGCATGAAGTGTTTTTTTTAAAAGCAAGATTTTTGTGATGGAGTTTTGTTGGTCCCATGTGAAACTATTCTTTTTATTTTTCGTGATTCATGTTTTCCTATCCCTTGGTAGAACCTTGATAAAGTGTGTTGAGTTAGTTTGTTTTCACTATAGCCTACTTGATAGTTTGATATTTCACTACACTCATGGTTTGTTTCCTTAGGGGTGAGTACTACAAGCTAGTCATGATTCCTTTAGTTGGACTAGTACCAAGGTGACCATAAGTGACCTTTTCCCCAACCCTTTAGTTACTGGACTATGCTCGGTGTGTGTAAATTCATTTGAAAAAAAATTAAAATCCTATAAAAAATGTGAAAAGAAAAGAGAAATCAAAGAAAATGCTTGTGGCAAAAATAAGATGCAAGATGAAAGAGAATAAGGGATAAAAAAATAGTTGTCATGGGTGGAAAAGATAGAATGCCCCTTTGAGATTGAATTAGGTTATTGAGGAAATATCTATCCATTTCTCTCATCACCAAGAATGCCTTTGAGACTCTTTTTTAAAAAAAAGGGGGGTAAACCTTGCATCATCCAAAAATATCCACATCCATAAGACAAATAAAGGGAAATAAATGGAAGAGAGAAACAAATGATATGACGAAAGATAAAAGAATTATTCAAGCAACATGTGATAACAAAAGGAATGAATAGAAGCAAGTGACATAGTCTTCATAAAAATCATGCAATCCTATGATAATGTGGTCTCAAAAGAATTAAGTAAGTTCTAGAGTAATATTAACCACAAGTGCATCACACATAAATGAGAACAATAGGTTTAAAAATATCCTCACTAGGTATATAAAAAATTGTCATACCAATCTATCCACATAGAATCCATCATCAAGTTGTAATCACATGTAATCCAAGAATTCAATCATGACAATAAATCTTCAAATTCGACAATCAAATTTAAATAGCTTTCATAATTTCTAAGATGATAAAAAGAATGCAAAGGAAATTTATTATGAAAACTAACAAGATAAACTAAAAATAAACTATCAAGTAAAAATAAACAAAACAAAGAAATATATACAAGAAGAAAGACAAAGAGAATGTGAGATGGAGCAGACTCCCCTAAATTTTTGGTGGTCAAAGATGATTCAATTCCAGAAGCCATTTTTGAAGTGGGATGATTGTAAGTAAAGTGAGGATCGCTCCCTTCACCATCGTCTTCTCAAAAATTTTCTCTGGTGGTCGAAGAAGGTTCAATTGGAGTGCCCACTCTAGAAGCTTCATTATTGCATACAGAGTTAGGGCCTTCTTCAATTGGTAGAATGCATCCTTACATGATTAACTATAAATGAAATGCCTATAGAAATCCTGTGCATTAAAAAGAGAATGATGCAATTCTTGCACGCATGCTGACTAACATGGACTAAAAATAATATCAAAAGTAACAGAGCCTAAATCAAGAGATATATCACATTCAAGACAATCAAAATGAGTTACCTCCATGGGATTTTCTAAAGATTCTAAAGAAAGATTGGCCTTACGATCCTAAAAGGTATCTGGAGGCTTTAGAACATTAAATGTGGCATCATCTTGGTCAGATAAAAAATCTGGCTCTAGATTAGATATAATCAATGGAAGTGATTCTTGAGTCTCCTCTACACTTTCATCATCAAAAAGTAGAATAATAGGCTCAATTGGCTCATTTGACTTGGTGATAGAATAGTCAAAGGAAGCAATTCTTGGGTCTCCCCTACACTTCCATCATCATCAACAACACTTGTAACATCAAGACTATCTAGAATAATAATATCATCAACAAAAATATTATCAGAATCAATTACAACATCACGATACAAAAAACTAGAAGAGTCATGTAAAGTAGCAGAATTAAAGTCATGAATATCACAAACTCTACAATCTATCTCCTTAGGAATTGATACAATAGGTTGATCTGATAGTAACTATAACTTTGTCAATAAATGTGTTCTTGGTTGGAATTGTGTTTCTTGATGTTGCCAAACTTGTTGCGAATTCTCCCTAAAATCCTGCTCAGGCTAATGATGTTGAAAGTAAGGCTGGTAATACTAGGGTCACTCAGAAGTCCCTTGTTGTGTGTTACCATACCCAAATCTTGCAAATAAATTATACCTATCCTGCTGATGAGTCTGATAATACTGAGGATCAGGTTGTTGATACTAGATCTTGGTTGGGAATACACTGGCAAAGTAATGAACATCTTTGGCAATCACTGGTCTAGTCTCATACTGCTGATAATTTATAACTATAATCTCAGTAAGTTCTCTGACCTGAGTAGATGTCTTATTAACTAGAGCCCCTCCATTGGCTGTATCAACCATACTCCTATCCATGGGAAGCAATTCCTCATAGAAGTATGTAATCAATAGTCGATCGCTTAACTAGTACTGAGGGAAACTAGTAACAAGTTCTTTAAATCTCTCCTAATATTCTTGAAACGATTCTCCTGTGAATTGTTGAACTCCATAAATACTCCTTCGAATATCTATAATCCTAGAAATAGGAAAGAACCTTGCCATAAATAATTTCTTCATCTTTAACCAGCTAATGATAGAGTTGGGTGGGAAACAATACAACCAATCTTTTGCTGAATCCGCCAGTGAAAATGAAAATGCTCTAAGTTTGACGTCTTCTTCTAATATGCCAAGTGGTTTCCATGAAGAGCATACCATATCCAATTCTTGTAGATGTCTATTTAGATCTTCACCAAATAGTCCATAAAACTTCGGTAATAAATGTACAATAGTCCATAACTTGAAGTCTGCCTCTAAATTAGAATATTCGATGTAGAAAGAATCATCTGACAAATCTGGTAACCAAGGCTCTCTGAGATTTTTTTTAGTGTTATTCTTTATGATGCTTTTTAGATTTGAGATCATGATCACACTTAAACTCTGAAACTGCTAATAACACACAAAGATTTCTTGGTCTTACCTGAAATACTCATGAAAATGTAATCAAAAGACATAGGAAATAAGATATACATCCATAATGAATAATAAATCAACAATTTTTGAATGTTTTAAATAACTAAATAGTAGAAATAATCCTAAAATCACCAAACACCACTAACACATCCCTGGCAATGGCGCCAATTTTTTATATTGATCATTTTTTTCATGAAATGATATCAAAAGAATTTAAGTACTGAACCCCTCTAACTACACTAATGTAGTATACAAATGACTCAGGTCATCTCCCAACGAATGCAATGATAGGATGGTAATCTAGGATGGGTTATTATTCATATTTTTGGAGTTTTTAATATGGAAATGGGGGCTTTAGATTTGGTTCTAAACTAACAAATTAAAAGCAGAACAAGTAGAAAACTAATCTAACGCTTGAATAAAATCTAACTATGTGTCAGCAATGAATCCACAACACATTGTCACACTACGTTATGAGTTTCACCATAAACATAATTAAACTAAGGAATGAAATAGCAAAGCATTAAAAGAAACTTAATCTAGTAAATGAAAGATAATACAAGTAATAAAAGCTAAGTCTAACCTAACTACAATTGCAAAAAATAAAAGGGCAACATAAAGTAAAGTGTTAATGAAACTAAGCATGTAAACCTAAAGCATGTAATGAAACTTAAACTCATCTATACTAATTGAATTCAATCAAAACTAGAACTTAACAAAATTGAAAGAACAAGATAAAGCAAGAATTAAACAGACTAAAATGTATTAAATTGAACCTAACTATTTAAAGAGACATTTCACTGAACACATGACATACATAAAACAAATGAAGCAAGATTAGTGCAATTCAAACATAGGGAATTGAGTTCAATGCAAGCATTCAATCAAAATTAGCAAACATCAACAATAAGCATGAAAAAAAACTAAGTATCCCAACCACAGTTCACCCAACTTCTTTCAATTCCAAATACTACCCTTGTTGGTTGCTACTCGGAAAACCTATAGGTTCCACTGTACAAAAATTTTGTACAAAGGTCTGAACCTTTTCCTAGCTACCATGTGTTCTTTTAAATTAAATTTTGGATCGCCTGCGGAACTTAACACGTTTGATCCAAAACTTAATCTATTTGTTCTTTTAGGTTTTGACTTGGATCTCCTGCGGAACTTAACACGTTCGACCCAAGTCTCCTTAAGTTATTAATTCCATTAAATATTAATTTCCATAAAAGGTTCCCAGTACTGACGTGACGAGGTACATGGCCTTCTTGGATATGGGAGCAACCACCACCGACTAGACAAAACCTTTAATAGAAAGCTAATATTTAATTTCCTAAAATAACTTTAGGTTAACCAAAGAGAACAATCAAATCACAAGGAAAAGAAAAAAATAAAAGAACACAACTTCGAAAAAAACATATTCGAAATTCTAGAACGTAAGCCTCTTGTATTTAGTATTATTTCCATAAATAACTAGCATGATGCAGAAATAGAAATTACTAGTTATACCTTGTAGAAAAACCTCTTGATCTTCTACCGTATTCCTCTTCTAACCTCGGACGTTGTGTGGACAACGATCTACCGAGATGAGAAACCACCAACCACCTTCTTCTCCTCCAAGAAAGGTTCGGCCACAAAGGAAGAACTTTACCAAAGAAGAAAATCAAAATACTAACCAAGCTCCAAGAGATGCTAGCTTTCTCTCCTTCTTCTTCTTCTTCTCCAAGTAGTATCCGGCCACCACAAGAACTCCAAGAAAGATGAAGTATTCGGCCACCACAAGAGGAAGAGAGGGAGAGGGTAATGGCCGGCCACAACACCAAGGAAAAAGGGAGAGAAAACAATAGAGGTTGTGTCTCATGAAGGCACCCCTACCCCTTCTTTTATATTCCTTGGCCTAGGCAAATTAGGAAATTTATTTACAATAAAATTTCCTTAATTTCCTTGACATGATTTATTTGAGAAAAATAAAATAAAATTTCCCAAATAAACTCTAATGGCCGGCCACATCAAGAGGAAGTAAATTAGACAAGTTTCAATCAACAATTAAAACTTTCCTTATTTGTTTCCGGAAATTTTAAAAAAATAAAATTTCTCTTTAAAAATCTCTTCATGGTTAATAAAAGGAAATATCTATAATTTTAATTTTATTAACATGTGAATAATTTTAAAGAGAAAATAAAAAATCTCTCCAATCTACAAATAAGGAAAGAGATCTAATCTCTTTCTTTAATCTTTTGTAAATCTTTTACAAGAAAGATATTTTATTTTTAATTCTCTTTAAATTATATCTTCCACATAATAATAAAAATTAAAATTAAATTTCTTTTTAATTTAATTTGGCCGGCCCTACTAGCTTGGGTTCAAGCTAGGGCCGGCCACCCAATTTTATACCTAGGCCGGCCCTAGCTTGATCCCAAGCTAGCTTTGGGTGGGTATAGAAGGTGGGTATAGAACTCTATAAATAAGAGGCTACGATAGGGACCGAGAGGAGGAATTGGTTTTGGTCTCCCGATAAAATTAAGCATCCCGTGTTCGCCCCGAACACACAACTTAATTTTATCAATGATAATTCATTCCACTAGAGAACTATCATTGAACTACCGCACCAATCCCAAATTACATTTTTGGGCTCCTTCTTATTATGAGTGTGTTAGTCCCCCTGTGTTTAAGATATCGAATGTCCACTAATTAAGTGAGTTCGACAACTCATTTAATTAATATCTAAGTCCAAGAGTAGTACCACTCAACCTTATCGTCATGTCGGACTAAGTCCACCTGCAGGGTTTAACATGACAATCCTTATGAGCTCCTCTTGGGGACATTATCAACCTAGTATCTCTAGGACACAGTTTCCTTCTATAATCAACAACACACACTATAAGTGATACCATTTCCCAACTTATCGGGTTTATTGATTCATCGAACTAAATCTCACCCATTGATAAATTAAAGAAATAAATATCAAACATATGTGCTTGTTATTATATTAGGATTAAGAGCACACACTTCCATAATAACTGAGGTCTTTGTTCATTTATAAAGTCAGTATAAAAGAAACGACCTCTAATGGTCCTACTCAATACACTCTGAGTGTACTAGTGTAATTATATAGTCAAAATAAACTAATACCTAATTACACTACGACCTTCTAATGGTTTGTTCCTTTCCATTTTAGTCGTGAGCTACTGTTTATAATTTATAAGGTACTGATAACATCATCTTCTGTATGTGACACCACATACTATGTTATCTACAATATAAATTAAATGAACAACTACAAACAAATGTAGACAATTTGACCAAATGTGATTCTTTATTCATAATGAATGTTTACAAAGCTTAGGCTTTCAGTATACACTCTAACAACCCTTGCCATCACACAAGAGCCTAGAGAAAGAGCCCCTAACTCCAGTGAACAGTAACACACTATCGGACTGCTTCACACTTCGTTAATGATGATGTGAATCTTCCACTGAAGAACCCCCTTGGATGAAAGTTGACAGATCTGTGGAAACTAGCTGAGAAATAAGATGAACTGTCACCCCTTCTTCTTGCTCTACCCGCTTGAACCCTAGTAGATAGAGCTTTCGAAAGGTTACCAGAAGGTGGAGGATCTCACTAGAGGAACACCTCCAATGTGTGCTAATGTGATGCGGAATCATCGTTGAAGCTCTCTGCTGCCTACCCATATGTTGCTTCCATCACTACTTGGAATAAAAAAGAAGAGGTGGACTGTGGAAGGTCGGCCGACAACAGTAAAAGAAAGGAGAATGGCCATCGACCGGTTGCTAAGAGAAAGAGAGAAGAAGGAGGGGGTCACAGCGCTATCGGGAAGTCACGTTCCCTAACAAAAAAACGCGAAGAAGAGGACGCGAAGAGGACTCATCTCAATCTCTAATGTTCGTCTGTGTAAAAGAAGCCACTGTGCATTTCTTAATGGTTTCATGTTTGAGGAGTTGAGGCTTTTGGGTTAAGGGAGAAGATTCGGATCCAATAAGAGGGAGTGAAATTGAGTTATGAAATTGGGCTTCAAGATTGGGCTTGACGATTGAATTGGGTTTTTGAAATTGGACGTGGAATCACTTAGAATTGGAGCTCCACTTCTTGATGAACCCTTGGATTACTTGATCCTAATCAACGACCTAGATGCTTTCAATCTGGATAAATGATCTAGGATGCTTCAGATATCTATCAACGACCAAATTACTTCCCTGTAAAATAAGATGCACCTTTTAGATAAAATCCTGAAAAATATAGAAAAAAACTATATCAAGACTCTAAATAGATATCAACTTGTAAAATATGATATAAAACAAGATTAAGTATAGGAGATGATAAAAAATATTAAGTATTAGAGCCAAAATAATGTATAAGAATGCTCATTATCAATGGCAAGTAAGTGTCTAATGCTAAAAATCTTAGGACACAATTGAATGATGACTTAACTAGGAAGGAATTCAAAACTAGGAAACAAATCATGCAATGTGCACTTTATAAGTACCCCATGGTAGTTTTGATGTGATCAACCAAGTCAAGTTAGGTCCTGTTGTGGTTTGATACTTGTGTCTAAGTGTGTAGGAGCTTAGGAGCACAGGAAGTCAAGGAAAAGATGTAGCTAGCGATAAAGATGACACGAGAAAGAGTCGACGGGCTCAGTGCATTCAAGGGATGAAGCGCTATGGAAGAGTACGTTGGCGGACAAGAAGGAAGTGTGTGGCAATTCTGAGGGATGAGAAGCTAGAGCAGAAGGTTGCTTAAGAAGGCCAAAAAATGAGTTCGAGTGAGCCCTATTATGGATGGCCGAAATCACCCAGAACAGAGCTGGAGCAGAAGACCCGAACAGGAAGTCAACTCAGAGTTAACCCTGGTCTGGGTGCTCGAAGCTATTTCAGGCGCCCAAACTCTTTACGCTCAGACTTGGTCCAGGCACCTGGATCACCCGAGGCAGCCAAGAAGCCTCGGATGTGAGCCCACGGTCGCAGGCCGGTTTAGCCCGGTCCAGGCACATGGACTAGAAAACTTATCAAAACACGCACTGTCACGATCCGATGCAACACAGATAAAATCTTATCCATGTCCAGGTGCTTGGAACCCTTCCAAGTAACTCGATCAGGGCTATAAATACAACCCTGATCCCAAAAGCTAAACATAACACTTGTAGACATTCTACCTTTTGTTTAGTTTTGTATTCGAGTACCTTAACTGCTGTAAGAGGTTTCTCGGCCAGAAGAAGATTTAATAGTGAGCTTTACTTTCTATAGATTAGCAATCCTCTGATTGCAAACTAAATAAATGATCTGTCTCTTCCTTCTTATTTGTTAATTAGTTTTTTTTATGCAAGTGTTTCTTAATTTAACTTGAAAAGATGAGAAAGGTTTCAATTTCTATTTCAAGTTATTCACCCCCCTCTAACCGGCAGCCAAGGGACCAACACTTAACTAATTTATAGGCTTGGTGAAACTGATTGAGTACTTGCGCTTTAAGATGATACTATTTAATAGGACAAGATAAGTTCACTAAAATTGAGGATACTATTTACATATTCTTTTTAGATACATAATTGCTTGGGGACAAGCAAAGGTTTCATCTGGGGAAATTTAAGAAGTGTGAAGTATATAGGGTTTTCATCATATTTTCACACTATATTCGACCCACTTTTGCATGTATGATTTGAGACAACTTGTTTCTATGCTTCATTTTTATATTTTATTATTCCTAGATACTGCTCTTGTATATTTTGGTTGACAAGAGTGAAAATTGGAGTGAAATGGGGAGTAAAATGACTAAGATAAAGAAGCTCTACCTTACAATGGTAGGTTCGACCGCCACTCTACGGGCACCCGTGCCTAGTGGTATGGGTCATGCCCACGAGATCTGGCCTCAACGCACTGCCACCGGTGGCCATGCCCAGCCGCATGGCCCATGTCAAGCAATAGATTCTAGCAGTCATAAAAGGGGATTCACCCGATCATATTAGAGATCTCGATCTAGGGTTGTCTAAGGACCCCAAGGAGGCGAAGAAGGAGTCTTTGAAGCATTCCAGGGTCATCCTCGCATCAAGAAGTCATTTAGAGGAGCTTTGATGTGATGTGATCAACCAAGTCAAGTTAGCTCCTATTGTTGTTTGATCTTTGTGTCTAAGTGTGAAAGAACTTAGGAGCACAAGAAGTCGAGAGAAAGACATAGCTAGCGAAAAGAATGACATGAGATGGAGTCAACGGGCTCGGTGTATCCCAATGATGAGGTACTATGGAAGAGTACACTGACGAACGAGAAGGAATGACACGGAGTTTTTGAGGGATGAGAAGTCGAAGTAGAAGATTACTCGAGAAGGCCTGAAGATAGGTTTGAGTGAGTCCAATTCCAGATGGCATAAATCACTCAAGCGAATGGAGCCTGAGCAGAAGGCCCAACAAAAGTCAACTTAGAGTTGACTCATGTCTGGGTGCCTAGAGCTAGTCCGGGCGCCTGGAGTCTGGGCGCTCGGAGATGCTCCGGGCATTCAGACCACCATGCTGCATAAATGGTGCCTCAATGCACAACGCTGTGGATCAACATTAGTAACAGTCTGGGCACCCGGAGCGGGTCTAGGCGCTCGGAGAAGGATAAAACTTTATCCTTTGTTTGTTGCGTAGCCATTTGCAAAAAGATAAGATTTACTACACTGGGGAGCTCAGAGAGGCTCCGAGTGCTGGACCATGCCACTTTGGCAAATGGTCAGTTTCAACCAATGGACTATAAATAGAGCTATGATCTTCTCCATTTCGAACAACACACTTAGTACTTTGAATCTCTTTTTGTTTTTCACTTCCAAGCTTTATTTCCATGTATGAGGCTTCTCTGCCTCCAACATTTTGTACGAGAAGGAGATCTTTATAGTGAGCTTATTTTCCTAGGAGTAGAAATCCTATGATTGTTAACCAAGTAAATTGTTTGTCTCGTACTCCTCTTAATTCTATTATTATTTCTTTAAGTGTGTAATTATTTGAAAGCCCAATAGTTTGAGAAAGGTATTCATTGTTTTATTGTGCAAGGCAATTCACCCCCCCTTTTGTCGGCCACAAGGGACCTACAATTGGTATCAGAGCCCAACCGCTTCAGAACGACTAACTACTGATCGAAGCACAAAAGACGATGGCCGGAACAAGTATCCACCTGCCAAAGTTCGAGAGAGACTTCACACACTAGAAGAAGAAAATGGCGGTATATTTGAAACTAATTTTGATATATTTCTAATTTAAAAAAATAGTTTTGCAGTATCCACCGACAACAATGGCAAGTTAAAGAAAGAAGAAAACTGGACAAAGAAAGAATAAGATGAATTTGTGACAAATGAAAAAGTAAAATTTCATCTACTAAACGCGATGTCACCACAAGAGGTAAACAGAATTGGATCCTACAAATCTACAAAAAATCTTTGGGACAAATTCCTAGAGCTTCACGAAGGATCCTCTGAAGTCAAGCTCGCAAGAAGAGATCTACTTCAGAACCAACTGGCGAATCTTCAATTGAAGGAAGGTGAAATGGTCCCTCAACTGCACGTCAAGCTAAAGGAACTATTCACCAAACTCACTAATCTCGGAAAAAAGATAACCAACCAAGATTCGCTAAGGTATGTGCTTAACGCTTTTCCTAGAACACCCGAATGGTCAACTCTAGTAGATGCATATTACATCTCTAGAGACTTAGAGGTAATAAATTTAGAAGAATTATTTTCTACCTTTAAAATTCATGAGTCTAGATGTGTAGATCTAAAGAAGGAGCTCAAGCAGAACATTACCTTAAAAGCAAAAATAGATGAACCAGATTCTGAAACATCTCTCGTCGATGACGAAATGACGTTTATAGTAAGAAAGTTTAAAAAGATTTTTAGAACTAATAAATTCAATCAAGTGCAGGCCAAAAGAAGAAAAAGAAAAGTGAGATGCTATCACTGTAATAAAAAAAGGGCAAGTCAAAGACAACTATCCAAAACTAAAGAACAAAGATAAGGATAAAAGACTAACTAAGAAAAAGCACAAAAATCTAAAGACGACGTGGGACAAAATGTCGTCAGAGTCGCAGATTGAAGTCATCGCCAAACTTGCACTTATGGCACGTCACCAAGAAGATGATGAAGCAAACTCATCTGAAATGAGCATTGAGAGCATCGATGAAGGGGCAGTAACGTCAAAGGGAAGCAACACTACAGGGGGACTATCAGATAACGAGATCGATGAGGTAAGTCATGTACGGTCTCTACCTCTTGACCAGTTATATAAATTTATTAAAATATTATCAAAAAATTCCTATCAATTAGAAAATAAGAATAAAAAATTATTGAAATGAAACTAAGAGCTAAAAGGAAATTTAGCAAAATCTTGTCGACTAGAAGATTTTGACAAAATGAAAATAGAAAATAAAAAATTGAAATAACAAATAGAAAATTTGAAAAATCCTGCATGTTCGAATTTTACTACTTAAAATTTTAGAAATTATCAAGTACTAAATTGATATTTTAAATATCACAAAGGTCAAATAAGAAAATTATCATAAAAATTTATTCCTAAAACGTATCTGGTTAAACAAGTAGGAAAGAACCTATATTGGATTTCAAAATCATGGTTATATTAAAAATATTTATGCAATATTTTTTTTTAAATTTATTTAATATTTTTTGCTTAAAATTATCAAATATTTTTAAATAAATTGTTTCATATAATTTCCGTTAAAAATTAATTTGATATAATTTTTTTCAAGAAAGATGAGTTCATTCCTTATCTGTAAAAAAATAAACTTTTTTAATCTTTATATTATTATTTTTATGAATTTTTAAACAAAAATTAAATTTTAAAATTTAAAATTATTTTGTAGAGTTACATTTGAAAATTTTATCTTTTGTGATAAAATATCTTATTATCTATCAAAGAAAATATTTTTGAAATTGTTTTACTATATTACTTTTTTTGTGAATTTTTTATAAAAATAATAATTTTTAATATTAAAAATTCTTGAACATTCAATTTTTAAAAATTTATTTTTTTTTTATCAAAAATACTTGTTCTGTCACATTCTCAGATTTTTTTTCAAGATTTTTCAAGTTTAAGAACTATTTTTATGCATTTTTTTAAAGAAACTACATCTTAGTATAGAAAACAATTTATTACTAGTTAATTTTTTTTTATTTTTTCATGAAAAATTTATCACTCCTTTGGATATGTCTATTTAGCTGGTAAAAAAAAATTTAGAATTTTTTAATAATTAAAAATAATTTTAATTTTTTTTTAAAACTGATTTAGAAATCACAAAAGTTCAAATTTTTAAAATTTAAACTTCATTATTTTTCTGAATGTTGGTCATTTTTTTTCCTTTAGAAATTATTTCAAATTTATTTCAAAACTTCAAAGATTCCTTAATTTTTAATATGATCAAAGGGAAAGAATTAAAGATTAAGTCTAGGGGAAGGTACATTTTTAATTTTGTATTACATGTTATTACTTGCAAATAATGTACTTGTAATTTTACTGTTATTTTGATTTATCCTAACTTAAATTGGGTTGCTCACATCAAAAAGGGGAGATTTACTTACCCCATGATAGTTTTTTATGTGATCAACTAAGTCAAGTTAGGTCCTATTGTAGTTTGATCCTTGTGGCTAAGTGTACAGGAACTTAGGAGCACAAGAAGTCGAGCGAAAGACGTAACTAGCGAGAAGGATGGCATGGGAAGGAGTCGATGGGCTCGGTGGGTTCGAGGGACGTGGTGCTGCAGAAGAGTAGTTGATAGACGAGAAGGAAGCGTCGGAGTTTTCGAGAGACGAGAAGCCGGAGCGAAAGATTACTTGAGAAGGCCGGAAGATGAGTTCTGGTAAGCCTAATTACAGATGGCCGAAATCAATCAAGAAAATGGAGCTAGAGTAGAAGGTCGGACAAAAAAGTCAACTCAGAGTTGACTCTTGTCCAGGAGCTCGGAGCTGCTCTGGGCGCTCGGGCCACCTTGGTGCAAAAAGGGCGCCTCGACGCATCGACGTTGTAGATCAATATCGGCAATGGTCCTGGCGCCCGAATCGGGTCTGGCCACCTATAGAAGGATAAAACTTTATCCATTGTCCATTACGTAGCTGTTTGCAAGAAGATGAGATTTGCTATCCTGGGGAAGCCAGGAGACGATCCAGGTGCTCGGATCGTGCCACATCAGCAAGCGATCAATTTCGACCAGTGGGTTATAAATAGAGCCCTGGTCTTCTCTATTTCAAACAACATTGTTTGTTCTTTGAATCTCTTTCTATTTTTTTACTTCTAAGCTTTATTTTCGTGTACGAGGCTTCTCCACCTCTGCCATTTTGTTCGAGAAGGAGATCTTCATAGTGAGCTTATTTTCCTTGGAGTGGCAATCCTCTGATTGCCAATCAAGTAAATTATTTGTCTCATACTCCTCTTAATTCTATTATTATTTCTTTAAGTGTGTAATTGTTTGAAAGTCTGATAGTTTGAGAAAGGTATTCGTTGTTTTATTGTGCAAGGTAAGTCACCCCTCTTGCTAGCCGCAAAGGACCTATAAATTCATCGAGAATCTGAGCATTTCTTCCCCTTCTCTATTTTCTCCGCATTTGTAACTATTTTATTGAAATTGTTAATCATGTTTGCTAACTATAACCCCTCATTTATGAGGTAATTTCCTGGATTCTAGGGTTAGGGAGTAACCTCTATATGATGTAAATATTTTTCTTTGATCTATGCATATTTTCTATCTTGTTTCTATGATGTATTCAATTGTGATTTGGATCTACTATTTTAACATGATCTCAATGCCAAAAGTACGAGATTCATATCTCACGAGGGTTTGAGGATGAACTAAAAGAAGAACTCGACCCTCCAACATGTAGAAAATCGAGATGCGGAGAGTCATATACGAAAGTGCACCCCTATTTACCACGAGGAACCCAAGGCGATCATAGAACTTAATAGATGAAACCTAATTCATCATCACGCAGTAGGAAAAAGGATAATTAGGGGTCGTGGGATCTAGTTACAGGTTCCCCTTAGGTTACAATCACTAATTATGATCATTCCGAAAGTAGACAATTATTTGGATTGATACACCGTTGTAGAAGTAAAAGTTCACATCAGATACCTTAGGATTGTCTATCCACACAAGTGAATATTGAGGATGAGAATTGAGACACAGATCAAGTGTTTGCTAGCTTGGAGTTGAAATCGAAACCGTAGGTTCATTTTCTCTAACTGTATTTCCTCTACCTTCTTTGCACTTCCCTCCGTGATCATGTTTATTCTTCCTACTCCATGATCACGTTCTATCTTCCTGCTCTGTGATCATGCTCTGTCTTCTTGTCTGGATCACACCCTACCTTTTTATAGTGGTCTTTCTCTGATTTCCTTCTCTCTCTTACCCTCTTTGCTTCTCTTTCATATTTAGACTTTGATTCACATTTGTGATAACCATCACATATGATTCCGTCTAAACTATTATGATTGATTGGTAGGCTAGTACTTGATTACCAATACTTGTGGATTCAATTTTATTATTACTTGATGATACTTCCGTGCACTTGTGGATTTGCCACCACATCAATAACTTCCACATAAAATTATATAAATGTTATATTTGTTATCATCAAAGATATAAATAAAAAGAAAATAAAAAGAAAATAAAAAGATAGAATAAAGTTCTGTATATCAAGAATCCACTACATTATGGATCCGTGGATGTCTTCTTCATAGTTTTTTTAATTTAGATGTTGTGAAAATCATTATATTTAAGTTCCTTTTCCGCATGTTATAGTTTCTAATAGAGAAGTATAGGGATGTTAATACTGACTAAATGCTTGACATATTGAGATATAAAAGGTCTTGGCAATACTCTAATGAGGTCGAGGTTGATCAAATAAACTCTAAGAAGCCTTAATAAAAGTGTAAGGAGATTAAGATGGATTAGATGCTTATAAGCAGGGATGGATTTACACATGGATGGGTTGTTTAGCCCCTCCAAACTCAATATACATATATATTATATTCTCTCTCCAACCAAATATTTCCAATTCACCCCAAAACCTTATCACTACTTTCACTGTTGATTGTGCCATCGTCAATCGCTAGAATTAGGAATTGATTGCATATTCAGAAAGCTCACGACCTAAGCTTCCTATTGGTAGTTTGGTATCAAAATTTTGAAGTAATATCGCGATCTTGAGACCAGTCGTCTGTCCCTATTTTGTATTGGAGTTGGGTGCGAACTTGTTCATCATTATCGACTATCGTGCAACCTAGGATGATGATTTTTAGGAAGTTTTGAGCTCAATTCTAGTCCTAAATTTGAAATTTGAAGGCTATTTGAGGGTGAACAAATTTTGGGTTGATTTGTATGATTTTGGCTCGATATTTATATCAATAATTGATATTTATTGTATCTTTGGATATAGGTATGAACTTTACATTGATTTGAGATATCAAACGAATTTACAAATTTATGTGGCCATTTTTTAAAAAAATAACTTGTTTAATTGGAGATTTTTGAATTTCGAGTGTCATATAATTCGATATTTGAATGTTTCGGTGCATTAGAATTGTAAATATTAAGTTTGGAAATATTAGTTCAAGTTTTGAAACTAGTTTCGTGGAGTTATGAAAATTAGCGTTATTGGAAACTAAAATAGAACATGTATGACCATTTAATTAGAAATGATTAATTTTAGGTATTTTAATATAATCATGTGATTTTAGAAATTAAAGTGGCTAAATAGTTTAAGTTGGAATTGTTGGTTTAATATTTGATGAAATGATAAAAGCATGGAGCTTTTTTTTTTTTTTTTTTTTTTGATTATGTAGTTGTTATATTTACCTTTTGTAACTGGCTTAATGTTTGGTTTAATGTTATTGTTATTATTCACTTATTTGAACTACTTTGAGTTTTTCATTGTCACATGCTTCATATACTTCAAATGGGAAAATCCATTATAATTGATAAGTTTTTTTTTTTTTAAAGAATAGAGCAAATGAACTAGATTCAGCTACTTCTAACCCCATCGACAAGATCAAATAATAATAACATTTGAAATTCTTCCTAAAAGATTAAAAAATATAGAAACAGAAGAAGTTGATCTCAATTCTTTAGAACATGATTCAAATTGTATCGACAAATTTAGGAATATCATCCTAACCAAAGAGAGGATATTCAGTGAGCTTATTTACATCTGAAGGCATATCAACCTATTATTCGAGAATATCCATTAAATAAAAACATTAAGTACCCACTAAGATTTCAATATGCTTGATATGAACAATTTTATTAGTTGGAGTATTCACCGGCTAAAGATAAATCATATTGCATTCCATTTTTTCTTCACGAAGTCATCAGGATACTCAAATCAAAGTGCATTTACTATTGATGCATTTTATAATTGAAAGAAAGTTCGAAATGGGAAAGCTTGTGCTTTTCTAGGCCATATAGGGAAAGATAATATATCTTCACCTCATCATAATACTAAAAAGGTATGTGAGAATTTAATAAACCAACCATAACATATATCAAGGAGATTCGGCAATTTTAATGTTGAACAAGTCATGACTAATTGCTTTTGGTTAAAGGCTCACATACATGTAGTGATGTTGCTTGCACTTCAAGAAATCCATTTAGAGGTCATGATGAGAAATCTAGTTCATCTAATTGTGACAATTTTCTTTTGGATGTACTAACCATGTATAATGACAAACTTTCAAAGGCAATTGCAAAAATTCCAAAAAGTGTCAAGTATAGAAATCACGATATTCAGATATACATACTTCATGTGCTTTTAGTGAGAGTTAAAAATGTTACTTGTGAAGAAGTTGGAGTTACCAAGTATTACATAATTATTGATGAAGCTCGAGATGAGTTAAAAAAAAGTGCAAATGTCTATAGTATTAAGGTTCATGGATACTAATAGATTCATTCAAGAATTTTTTTGGGGCTTGTTCATGTATTTGATACTGCGACTTTGACTTTTAAGGATGGTATATATTCTGCTTTAGCTCACTATAATTTGGATATTCAAATATTAGAGGTCAAGATTATGATGGTGCTAGTAATATGAGGGGGGAGTTTAATGGATTGCAAGCTTTGATTATAAAAGATTGTAGTAGTTACAATTGAATTTAGTTGCAACATCAAAAAATGTGACATATATTCATCATTTTTTTGATTGATTAACTTTTATAGTTAATATCGATGGCTATTTGTGTAATTGTAACGATGGATTGAGGAATACTCATGCAAATGACATTGCGAGCAAAGATCCTCTGGTCCACTTTTTGTGAACTAGGGGATGGTCCACAATGTAATTGTGGCTGGATCGCTGGATTCGTCTTTCCATCCAGATTATAGTTTAGGTCAGAGTGGGCAGCCGGAGGCCACCGACGGTGGACGGGTGGCCCGACTGTCGAGTACCAAGCTGGGGGCGGCCTCCGATAGCCCACCTCTTGTCACGCCCCAAAGGAGTCCCCGTCCGAAGAAATTTCGGCAGCATCTCCCCTGTACGGCGGACAATCTGAAACTTTCTACATATCTCCATACCTCAGCCACATGCGGCTGGAATAATAACAATAAATATAACACAACCACACAAACATCCACGCAGTTATATATAATCAAACAAAGCAGTAATACTCTGACTCGAAAATCACCCTACTTAACTACACTCGTAAAGCTCAAAACCGATGAACTCACCTCTTCTGCCGTCTAGGCAGGCATGTAGTAGAATAAAATCCAAATCCATCGACATAATAAAATCTGTACCATGTCCATAAGTAGAATAATCCAAAAACAAAACAAGTTTAAAACATAGTCTATGAAAGAAAAACCAAAAGACTAATCATATCCTCGAGGTCTGCAGGGACCAGCAACTGGAACTCTCTCCTGACAGCATCAACCTGAAAATATCAACAATGGAGGTGGGGTGAGTCCAACACTCAGCAAGTACAATTGATATGCAAAGTAAAGAAATATCACCTAGCACTAATCATGCATACAGTCTCCTGATAAGAAAGATAAAAAAATGCATCTGAAGTAAACAGGAGAATACTGTACTAACCAGGTCCTCAGTATAAGGTCAAACAGTCCGAGGGATAGGGAAAATCCTGTATGCATGTCAAACATAGGTATCCAAACAATATGCAGCATATAAATGCAGCAAACACAAACACAATCAATAAATGCATCATGCATATGATGCCAATGATGTGTCCTGGTCACCCCTGACGCCAGTCGATCATCTCACACAATAGTGTGGCCGAGTGGGTAGGGTTGTGACAACCGTACACTCTGTCGTCACTACTCCTGATGAGTGACCGAGTGTACGGGATGCTGTCGGAGTACACCTATCCTCCTACCCCAAATCATAAATGGGGGAGCGCAATGCTCTCAACTCCCGGTACACGATGACGGGGAGGAATCCCTGCCGGATAACACGTTGTGTCACACTACCCATGAGCGGACCAACGGTGCCTAACAGAGTCCCTGCTGCAACACACTCTGCCTGAATCGACCACTAACCCATGAGTGGTGGTGTGTGCAGATCCATGTAACTGGCGATGTGCTCAACAATAATGGAGCGGACTATCGCACAGCATGCAATCATGCATATGGTGCATGGCAATAACCATAAAAACATCCTGACCTAATCCATATATCTAGAAAAGTGCACCCTAGGTCAAAGAATCATATCGAATCAAAGGTACACAGAAGGTATAAAAACCTAGGTCCTGAACATGGTGAAGCATGATATATCACTACCCCCTATAAGCATGTATAAACAGGTAAAATATACATGAGATGCAAACCAATCAATCAATCAAGCATGTACCAAGATTTGGGTAGTGATTAACCGAAACAGATAAAAAACACAATTAATGCAACATGTTAATTTCATTACTAAGCATATCAAAGACAAACAGTCAAAAGTACCCGCCTCCAATAGGAAAGATCCAATCGTCCAAGTCCGACGTCAAGATACTCGTCTCGCGTCAAAGTCCTGTGTCACCAATACAATTATATTTTATTTAGCTAACTTCATATGAACAGCTAAATAAAATCCCTAGGACCAATTTAGGGTAAAACCCTAATCATAAACCCTCAACCTACCTTAATTAAACCCAACGATTAATTAGGGTTAGTTATCTAATCCCTAATCAACCCATTAGATTAATAATTCAAACCTAAATCAATTATACGCGCAACAACGCATTTACCTCAATCCAAACTCACCCAAATTCGTATTCTTCGTCGTTAATTTGTCGATGGAACTCCTGTTTTCTGAAATCGTGGTCGTAGCTAGAGTGAGCCACTGATCTACACATCAAACACCCAAAATTTGTAGTCAATACATCGACCTCTGTGAATTAAACCCTAACCTTACCTCCACAGTTCTAAACCAACAGCTTACCCTAAAGCCAAAGCTCAGTAGAATCCAGGGCAGCAACTCACGCCAATGTGAGGCTCGGCTAGGGCAGAAGAAAGGGTCGGTTCGGCTCTGGGGCAAAGTGTGCAGCGGCAGGGGCAAGGAGTGGCGTCGGGCTCGCTAGGGCACAGCGACGGCACTGGGGCTCGGGTGCTGACACAGAGAGTCGGCCGCTGCTAGGGCTATGACGCCGAAAGGAGAAGAGGAAGAGAGGTTCGGCGTCGGCACCTAGGGCACTCCTCGGAGGAGTAGCCAGCGACACTGCTGCTCGACGCAAGACGGCGGCGTCGGGATCACTCCGTGAGGACGGCTGTCGGCAGAGGAGAGGAAACTTCTATGGGCGTCGGCGCCGTCAACAAGGACACTAGGGCACAGCCGATGGCTTGACCAGCAGTGGATAGCGCTCGCCGGCGCTTGGGCAGGCTTTTGGGAGGAAGAAGGAAGAAGATGTGGCTGCCGGAGAATCGCTCGGTGATGAAGAAGGAAAAGAGGAAGGGGTCGGTGAGGCTTTAATCGCGAGGGAGAGGGCGGCGGTTAGGGCTCGGGTTCGCGAGGGGAAAGGAGTGAACGGCGACACAAAGAAAAGAAAAGAAAAATAAATAAAGAAAAAGGAATTTAGAAATTCAACTTTTCCTCATTTAAATGGGGTAGCCTAAACAGGCTTTTCCGGACCACGTTTTTATTCCCGTCAACTCGTCTGTACGAGCTCCGAAAAATTCCCGAAAAATTTCGGAAAATTTCCTTATTAATATTCGCCTATTTTCCGGTATTTTACATTCTCCCCCACTAATAAAAATTTGGTCCCCAAATTTCGTTATCTACTATCAGCAAGTACCAACAACGGATATAAAGTATAAATGCTGAACGGTAAACTAAATCACATACCTCAAGTGAAAAGATGGGGATATCGAGCTCGGATAGTATCCTCGAGCTCCCAAGTAGCCTCCTCGTCCGAATGATGCTGCCATCCGACTTTAACCAGCCGGATAGTCTTGTTCCGCAACTGACGCTCTTTCCGGTCGAGAATCCGAACCGGAACCTCCTCATATGTAATGTCAGGCTGAACTAGAACTGGAATATCTGACAGCACATGCGTCGGGTCGGGCATGTATCTCCTCAGCATCGATACGTGAAACACATCGTGTACACCTGACAGGGACGGTGGTAGTGCCAGCTGGTAAGCTACCGCTCCGATCCTCTCCAAGATCTCGAAAGGGCCAATATACCGCGGAGCTAGCTTACCTCTGAGGCCAAATCTCTTCACCCCTTTCGTGGGTGAAACTCGCAGAAACACATGGTCGCCAACAGAGAACTCCAGTGGTCTGCGTCTCCGATCAGCATAAATCTTCTGGCGGTCCTGCGCCTCTGACATCCTCCGTCGATATGCGGACCAACTCGCATCTGCTGAACTCTCGAGGTCCCAACAATGGGCCTCTCAACCTCATCCGGAGGACGGGTGTCCGACAAGGTCTACCATACAACGCCTCAAACGGTGCCATCTGGATAGCCGAATGGAAGCCGTTGTTGTAGGCAAACTCTACTAACGACGGATGGTCCTCCAAGCGCCTCCGAAATCCATAACACATGACCTCGGCGGGTCCTCTAAAGTCGAATGGTCCGCTCATCCATCCATGCGTGGATGGAAAGGCATCTTGAAAGCAGTGCCCAAGGCTGCTGCAGACTACGCGAACGAGGCGTGAACCGTGGATCTCTATCCAAATGATACTCAATGGAACACCATGTAGTTCGATAATCTCTCGGCAATACAGATCTGCCAATCGATCCAGGGAATCAGTCCTCCGAATCGCTAAGAAGTGCGCGGATTTGGTTAATCGATCTACGATTACCCAAATCACGTCATGGCCTCGTCGTGTCCTCGGCAATCCTACCACAAAGTCCATGGTAATGTGATCCCACTTCCACTCAGGAATAGGAATCCGCTGAAGTAATCCTGCAGGTCTCTGGTGTTCAGCCTTCACCTGCTGACAGACAAGACATCTAGCTACGAAATCCGCGATGTCTTTCTTCATGCCGTTCCACCAGTAGGAACGCCTCAAGTCTCGATACATACGGGTCCCGCCTGGATGGATCGCAAATCGAGAACGGTGTGCCTCCTGAAGTAGCTCCTGTAAGACCGGATGAGACTGAGGTACGCATAATCTGCCTCGAAAGTATATAACACCCTCCTCGTCTAGTGTGAACTCGGTCTGCTTCCCAGAAGCTATCTGACTGCTAATGAACTACAAATGCTGATCACCAACTTGGGCCTCTCGGATCCTAGTCCTGATCGACGACTGAGCAACCATGGTAACCAGAATACCCTGCTCTGTCGGTCCCTGAAGAAACTCTGAATCAAATCCGTAACCGAAATCCGGTGGCAAGCTAAAGTCCCTCTGGACTTCCTGCTGAGCGCATCGGCAACCACATTAGCTTTCCTCGGGTGGTAGCTAATGGTACAATCGTAGTCCTTCAGGAACTCCATCCATCTCCTCTGTCGGAGATTAAGCTCCTTCTGAGTGAAAATGTATTTGAGACTCTTATGATCAGTGAGAATCTCAAATGTGATACCGTATAAATGATGACGCCAAAGCTTCAGAGCAAAGATGATGGCAGCTAATTCCAAGTCATGAACTGGGTAGTTCTTCTCATGCTCCTTCAGCTGACGAGAAGCATAAGAGACTACTCTGCCGTGCTGTATCAGAACAGCGCCCAAACCCTGAAGAGATGCATCGGTGTAAAGTACAAATCCGTCCTCTCCAGAAGGTAAAATCAAAACTGGAGCCGACACTAATCTCCGCTTCAGCTCCTGAAAGCTGGTCTCGCAATCCTCGGACCATATGAACTTCACGCCTTTCCGGGTAAGATGTGTCAGTGGCATAACAATACGCGAGAAGCCCTCGACAAAACGTCGGTAATATCCAGCCAATCCCAGAAAACTGCGGATCTCCTGAACTGACTTCGGCTGCTCCCAACCGGTGACAGCTTCGATCTTCTGAGGATCAACTGAAATACCTCTGCTAGAAACCACGTGTCCCAGAAAACCAACTGAGGATAGCCAGAATGCACACTTGCTGAACTTCGCGTACAACTGATGTCGTCGAAGAATCTCCAAGACTGTGCGAAGATGCTGTGCATGCTCCTCCTCGGAACGAGAGTAGACCAATATGCCATCAATGAAAATGATAACAAACTGATCCAGATACTCCAGAAAGATGTGGTTCATCAAGTCCATAAACACCGCTGGAGCATTGGTAAGCCCAAATGGCATTACCAAAAACTCATAATGACCGTATCTGGTACGGAAAGCTGTCTTCTGGATATCAGAATCTCTGACTCTCAACTGATGATATCCGGATCGCAGATCAATCTTAGAATACACTGATGTACCTCTGAGCTGATCAAACAAATCCTCAATCCGTGGTAATGGATATTTATTTCTGACAGTCACTGAATTCAGCTGCCTGTAGTCAATACATAACCTCATGGTACCGTCTTTCTTCTTGACAAATAGAACTGGAGAACCCCATGGTGAAACACTAGGGCGTATAAATCCCCTATCCAAAAGCTCCTGGAGTTGAACCTTCAGCTCGTTCAACTCTTTCGGTGTCATACGATACGGAGCTTTCGATGTCGGTGAGGTTCCCGGAATCAGCTCAATAGTGAACTCCACTGGCCTTCTAGGAGGCAAACCAGGAAGTTCCTCAGGGAATACATCTGGATACTCTCGGACTATAGAAATGTCGGAGAGCTGCGAACTGCTGCTGTCATCTGTACTAATCAAAGATAATAGGAAACCCTGATAGCCATGTGACAACAGCTTCTGAGCCTGAATCGCCAAAATAATCGAGATACCGTCGTCTCTAATGCCAGTGAAACTCCACGAGGGTTGGTTCGGAGGCTGGAAGGTGACCACCCTCGTCTGGCAATCAACGGTAGCATGATATACTGATAGCCAATCCATGCCAAGTATGATATCAAACTCGATCATCTCCAATACTAGAAGATCTACCGTAAGTGTCATGTTGCCAAAGTCTAACGGGCAACCTCTGACCTCTTGGGTGACGTCTAAAGTATCACCGGACGGTAGGGAGACGGTCAACCGCTGCAGTCTAACAGTAGGTAATCTACCAATCTCCCGCATAAAGGTACGGGATATAAAAGAATGCGAACTACCAGTATCAATCAAAATATCAGCGGAAAATGCATAAATGGAAATCGTACCGCGGAAAACGGATCCGTCGGCCCGCTGAGCATCCTCTCTGGTAATAGCATGAACACGACCAGTCTCTGGCGGAGGAGGAGGTGGTAATGCTGCCAGCGGCTGCTGCGGCTGGGCAGAAGCCTGCCACTGAGGCGCTGCTGGACCATGTGCCAGAGAAGACTGAGAGGATGGTGACTGATACTGTGCAGCTGGCTGGAACTGAGTCTGGTACTGCCCCTGAGTCGGATAATAAGGTCCTGGAGCAAAACTCTAGGGTGCTACAGAAGCACTGGAGTACTCCTGTCCAAGCATGCCAAATGCTGCTGCTGAGGGAGCTGCTCCCTGCTGACGCTGTGAAGATTGGGCTTTCTGCCCTCCTCGATATGCCCCTGACTGACTAGACTGTCCCCTCTGACCTGACCCTCCGGAAGCCGTGTGCTGAGCCTTCAGCTGACAATCTCGGCTCTGGTGCCCCGGCAGTTTGCAATAAAAGCAAACTGACTGTCCCAGAGAGCAAGCTGGGGTGAGGTGATCTCTGGATCCACATCTGAAACAATGAGTATCACCGGAAGGTGGTTGCCGGTTCTGCTGAGAAAACCGGGAACGTCCTGAAGAAGACCGCCCTGATTTCTGAGGCCTACGAGACGCCCCAGAAGTACCCTGACCTGACCGTCTGCGACTACTCTGAGGCTGTCCTGTCGCCTGAGTCTGCTGGACCTGCCCTGATGTCTGACCCGTATGCTTTCTTTTCCTGTCCGGATATGCTGTCTGCCGAGCTAACTCTATCATCAAAGCTCGATTCAATGCATCAGAGTAAGATGTAATCCCTAATCCGGCAAGCTGTACATGCAGATAACCATCCAATCCCTGTATAAACTGCATCATGCGAGTTCTGTCCTCCGCAACTAACTCTGGACAAAACTGAGCCAACCGGAGGAATTCAGTATTATACTCGGTCACTGAGCGATTATTCTGCCTCAGACTCATAAAATCCTGTCGGCGAGCCATCTGATAGGACAGTGGAAAGAAACGACTCTCAAAAGCCTCTCTGAACCTGGTCCATGTGACGTTGCGCTCACCAATAATAGAACGCTGAGTAACCCACCAGGCATTAGCTTCATCCCGTAAATGGTAAGCAGCCAGCTCTGCTTTCTCCCACTCGGAGCAAGCCATATAGAAGAAAGTCTGCTCCATAGTCTCTATCCATGACAGAGCCATACTCGGATCGAGATCTCCGCGGAAAAGAGTGAAACGAGTCTTCATCGACTCAGCCAGTGCTGGAATCCTAGCTCGTGCAGCCACAATATCAGTGAGTTGTGCCGGGACGGCTGCAGGAACTGGCGGAAACACTGGAGCTGATACTACAGGTGGTATCGCGGAATAAACCGGAGGAGGAACTCCCGGTGCTGCTGTATATACCGGAGCATAAGCCGTCGGTGGTACTGCCTGGGGAACAAAAGTGGTGGCAGCTGGAGGTACGGTAGGTAATGGTACCGGATATGGTGCAGCTGCTGCTACTGTAGGCACTGGGGGCACAGGTGCCACTGGTGTCGGGTACACTGTAGGTCCAGGTGGTGGTGGTGCCGAGTACGTCGTAGGCTGCTCTGGAGCAAATGTCGGGTACACCAATGGTACACCTGATGGTACCGTAAATACGGTAGGAGTGGATACCGTCGGTGTGGCCAAAGTAGGTATCTCTACAGGAGCTATCGGGATTTGAGAGCCCGATGCTCCCGCTGCATCCTGAGTCTGTCCCTGACTGACAGGCTCACTAACAGTGGGCATCTCTGGCATATCCAGAGATCCCGTGGTCCTCGCACGTGGTCGTCCAGCACCACGTCTCGCAGCAATACGAGTAGATCGTCTCATATCTGTTAAATTAAATTACAGATATCAATACCAATATAACAAACATAAAATAACAACATACCTATTTGCTGTCTGGAGATGTTCCGTCGCTGTCCAGTCCCCAATTTGACCTCAAAATTCCGAACGTACATATCGCCGGAAATCCAAATAAATCCGAAACGGAAATCCGAAACATAACCATATCGAAAATCCGATAATGCCCAGTTTGACTCGCAAACCTGGCTAACCCAAATATCCAGAATACCAACAACAGGTATCCGATAAATCTCCAGAACACCAAAAGCAGGTATCATAACCCGCTCTGATACCAAATAAATTGGTATCAGATAAATCCCGAAAATCCAAAATACGAAACAAAAGATCGTAAAACTGTGCTCTGATACCACTAAATTGTCACGCCCCAAAGGAGTCCCCGTCCGAAGAAATTTCGGCAGCATCTCCCCTGTACGGTGGACAATCTGAAACTTTCTACATATCTCCATACCTCAGCAACATGCGGCTGGAATAATAACAATAAATATAACACAACCACACAAACATCCACGCAGTTATATATAATCAAACAAAGCAGTAATACTATGACTCGAAAACCACCCTACTCAACTACACTCGTAAAGCTCAAAACCGATGAACTCACCTCTTCTGCCGTCTAGGCAGGCATGTAGTAGAATAAAATCCAAATCCAAATCCATCGACATAATAAAATCTGTACCATGTCCATAAGTAGAATAATCCAAAAACAAAACAAGTTTAAAACATAGTCTATGAAAGAAAAACCAAAAGGCTAATCATATCCTCGAGGTCTGCAGGGACCAGCAACTGGAACTCTCTCCTGACAGCATCAACCTGAAAATATCAACAATGGAGGCGGGGTGAGTCCAACACTCATGAGGTACAATTGATATGCAAAGTAAAGAAATATCACCTAGCACTAATCATGCGTACAGTCTCCTGATAAGAAAGATAAAAAAATGCATCTGAAGTAAACAGGAGAATACTGTACTAACCAGGTCCTGAGTATAAGGTCAAACAGTCCGAGGGATAGGGAAAATCCTGTATGCATGTCAAACATAGGTATCCAAACAATATGCAGCATATAAATGCAGCAAACACAAACACAATCAATAAATGCATCATGCATATGATGCCAATGATGCGTCCTGGTCACCCCTGACGCCAGTCGATCATCTCACACAATAGTGAGACCGAGTGGGTAGGGTTGTGACAACCGTACACTCTGTCATCACTACTCCTGATGAGTGACCGAGTGTACGGGATGCTGTCGGAGTACACCTATCCTCCTACCCCAAATCATAAATGGGGGAGCACAATGCTCTCAACTCCCGGTACACGATGACGGGGAGGAATCCCTGCCGGATAACACGTTGTGTCACACTACCCATGAGCGGACCAACAGTGCCTAACAGAGTCCCTGCTGCAACACACTCTGCCTGAATCGACCACTAACCCATGAGTGGTGGTGTGTGCAGATCCATGTAACTGGCGATGTGCTCAACAATAATGGAGCGGACTATCGCACAGCATGCAATCATGCATATGGTGCATGACAATAACCATAAAAACATCCTGACCTAATCCATATATCTAGAAAAGTGCACCCTAGGTCAAAGAATCATATCGAATCAAAGGTACACAGAAGGTATAAAAACCTAGGTCCTGAACATGGTGAAGCATGGTATATCACTACCCCCTATAAGCATGTATAAACAGGTAAAATATACATGAGATGCAAACCAATCAATCAATCAAGCATGTACCAAGATTTGGGTAGTGATTAACCGAAACAGATAAAAAACACAATTAATGCAACATGTTAATCTCATTACTAAGCATATCAAAGACAAAAAGTCAAAAGTACCCGCCTCCAATAGGAAAGATCCAATCGTCCAAGTCCGACGTCAAGATACTCATCTCGCGTCAAAGTCCTGTGTCACCAATACAATTATATTTTATTTAGCTAACTTCATATGAACAGCTAAATAAAATCCCTAGGACCAATTTAGGGTAAAACCCTAGTCATAAACCCTCAACCTACCTTAATTAAACCCAACGGTTAATTAGGGTTAGTTATCTAATCTCTAATCAACCCATTAGATTAATAATTCAAACCTAAATCAATTATACGCGCAACAACGCATTTACCTCAATCCAAACTCACCCAAATTCGTATTCTTCGTCGTTAATTTGTCGATGGAACTCCTGTTTTCTGAAATCGTGGTCGTAGCTAGAGTGAGCCACTGATCTACACATCAAACACCCAAAATTTGTAGTCAATACATCGACCTCTGTGAATTAAACCCTAACCTTACCTCCACAGTTCTAAACCAACAGCTTACCCTAAAGCCAAAGCTCGGTAGAATCCAGGGCAGCAACTCACGCCAATGTGAGGCTCGGCTAGGGCAGAAGAAAGGGTCGGTTCGGCTCTGGGGCAAAGTGTGCAGTGGCAGGGGCAAGGAGTGGCGTCGGGCTCGCTAGGGCACAACGACGGCACTGGGGCTCGGGTGCTGGCACAGAGAGTCGGCCGCTGCTAGGGCTCAGACGCCGAAAGGAGAAGAGGAAGAGAGGTTCGGCGTCGGCACCTAGGGCACTCCTCGGAGGAGTAGCCAGCGACACTACTGCTCGGCGCAAGACGGCGGCGTCGGGATCACTCCGTGAGGACGGCTGTCGGCAGAGGAGAGGAAACTTCTATAGGCGTCGGCGCCGTCAACAAGGACACTAGGGCACAGCCGACGGCTTGACCAACAGTGGCTAGCGCTCGCCGGCGCTTGGGCAGGCTTCGGGGAGGAAGAAGGAAGAAGATGTGGCTGCCGGAGAATCGCTCAGTGACGAAGAAGGAAAAGAGGAAGGGGTCGGTGAGGCTTTAATCGCGAGGGAGAGGGCGGCGGTTAGGGCTCGGGTTCGCGAGGGGAAAGGAGTGAACGGCGACACAAAGAAAAGAAAAGAAAAATAAATAAAGAAAAAGGAATTTAGAAATTTAACTTTTCCTCATTTAAATGGGGTAGCCTAAACAGGCTTTTCCGGACCACGTTTTTATTCCCGTCAACTCGTCCGTACGAGCTCCGAAAAATTCCCGAAAAATTTCCAAAAATTTCCTTATTAATATTCGCCTATTTTCCGGTATTTTACACCTCTACCCATACTATAACCTGGATGAGAAGGTGAACCCAAGAAGGAATCACAATCAATTATGGCCAAATTGTGGCTATGATTCAGCTGTAATTACATTGTGGGCCATCCCCTGGTCCACAAAAAGTGGACCAGAGGATCTTGTCTGCACATTTGATTGTTGTTAATAAATTCAAGACAAAGCGTGGACTTAATCAGATAGGTATTTTACAGTGAGTTGTTGATACGCACTGGAGTTCTCATTTAAGATTGTTGGCAGATCTAAGAATATCTCACCACACCCACCACCTTATCAAAAAGTACGAGCGTCCATATGTCACATACACATTATATTAATACCTTCATTCTCTCACATTCATTTTAACATTAACATTCATTATTGTGGGGTCCACATGCCACATACACATTATATTAATATATTTATTCATTCACATTTATTTTAACATTAATCTCATTATTTATGGATCCCGCTGTCTACTCATTCATCTTTATTCTTATTTTACATTAAATAAATATAATTTTAATTTTATTTATATAATTTAAATGATTATTATTTAAAATAAATATTATTATTATTTTTAAATATATTTATTACATAAAATAATTTTTTTTCTTATTTTATAAGTGTCATTTATTTTAAATTAAAATATTATTATAAATTAAAGTATTATTATAAATTAAAGTATTATTATAAATTACAATATTATTATAAATTTAAGATGGAGTAAAACATATAAAAAAAATCACACTTGCATAAAATAAATAAATAAATATATATATATATATATATATATATATATATATATATATATATATATAAATTAAACGTAAAGAGAAACTATAAAATACTAATTCAAGGATTGTTGTTGTATTGTGACCAAATATGTTCAACTAAGTCAGCACGAAGTTGGTGATTCACATTACTGTCACGTAGTTTAGAATTTGTCCGGAGATAATAATAAAATCCTCGATTTAATCCCGCAAGTTCATCACCTTCATTGTTGTACCAATTTATCAGGTGACCCCCCTCATCTTCAACAATCATATTGTACAAAATAATGCATGCTAACATAATATGCTTTAACTTTTTTCTATACCAATAATGAGCTAGTCCTTTGACAATTATCCATCGAGCTTGGAGCACCCTAAATGCTCGTTCAACATCTTTTCTTGCTGCCTCTTGTCTTTCCTTAAACAACCTCCTCTTGGGATCTTTTGGATAAGGAAAAGCCTTCACAAAAGTAGTTCATTCTGGATATATTCCATCTATTAGATAATACCCCTTCTTATATTGAGTCTTGTTGACCGTGAAATTAATCTTTGGTGCATTTCCTTGCAAGCCGTCACTATAAGAAAATCTGCAATCAATAATAGTTAAAAGACAATAGTTTTAACAAAAATCATTCTCTTTTTACACTTTTTTTTTAACAAAGACAATAATTTTTGAAAAACTATTGTCTTTTATCATTGTTTGGAGGGGCTATGACAACAGATTTTTAAAACCATTGTGTTTAACTATTGTTACAAGGGCTACGACAATGGTTTTTCCGAATGTTGTCTTTTTCTACCTTTTTGGGTTTCAAGACAATAGATATTTTGGTTAAAATATTAATTTTATTAAACCTAAATATTTCACAAAGTCATGACACCAAAAAAAAACCCTCCCTTCCTTCATCAAAGACCCGCCTCCTTTATCAAAGACTCACCTCCATCGCCCCGACGCTTCTCAGGAAAATTGACGGTGAGACGTTTGACCCTTCACTGTGACTCCTCTTATGTTCTTCAGCTTCTTACCTCGGCGCTAACGAGACTCCTCTCACGGTCAGACTTATCTACCTTCGCCTTCCTTCACTTTGCCCTGATGGCACTCCTCGTCGTGGCATACTTCGCTTCTCTAACTCTAAGCCTCTCCGCCTCTCCTTTCCCTTGCCATCGCTGCTCACCGTCTCCGTTGAGGAAGTGATTACTCACCAACCACGAACTCCGTTGCCAAAAGATATATGTTCCAAATGGCATCAAACAACCAAACTTTCATCCATTGTGGTGCATCTTAGAGAGAAGTACAAGAACACCATGGTGTTTGAGTTTTCGACCGAGTTAGGTCTTCTTCCATGATTCTATTTATCTGTTCTTCTCTATTATTGCATTCTAACTTGATGAATAAGTTGTATAAAAATGAGGAATAAGGATAGAGCATGGACCTTGTTGGTTGTACCCATTTTGACATTGTTGTAGATTCTTTTCCTTATCATTAAAATGATCAAAAGATTTGTGTTATATCTTTTAGAATTCAAGTTATGTCAAGAAATAAAACATTAGGGTTGGTTCCCAGTGATGCACTAAAATACTAAACCTAATTGATTGATTATATTCAATGGATCTTTGTTAGATGAGAATAAATCTTTCATGGTGCTTAGTGTTTAAATATGCATTATCTTCAATGTTAGATGCAATTATCTTCAATTTATTATTGAATAATATGAAACCACTATCTAATATTTTATAATAGATTTTAGAACATTTTTACTTTAATAAACATACAAAACAACAAAACAATCATATTAGATCTTCAATTTAATATGTTGATAGTCAGCTAGCCATCCAACTGTAATTAGCTATAGTATTGTAATCCTACATACCTGAGGTTCATGCCAAATGATGTGCATCATATTACCTATCCATGTTTAATGACCATCAAATATTTTAAGATGATTATCTCGATTAACTCCAATTAACTGATGTGATTCTAATTATATTTAGTTAAAAGTGTTTGATACTCCTAAAGGCCTTAAACTTATGCTAAATTATCGCAAGTATTTTTCTAAGTCTATTCATGTTTATTTTTAAAAATTTTTTGAGTCTTTTAAGATCATCAAACACTTTTAGCCAAAGTATTTAATGACCTACAAGGTATGAAATTGCATCAAATTCATGTAAATGGGCATCGATTACACTCTTAGGGAAGGACAAGAACACTTTGAAGAGGAGGCTTTAGCTAGGATTGGAAAGACAGTATCTAATGAAAAACATTCTACTGAAGGTACCATGGATTTTTATGTTTCAGATTTTCTTTGGTAAATTATGTCTTCAAATTTGTTGCATTTTTAACTCATTATATATTCTGTTAAACTATATATACTCCATAAGTTCACATTGATGCTTAAGATTATGTTGAACTTGCTCTTTGTTACTCTCTGATTAGTTGAGGTGTGATGTGTATTTTTATTATTAATAATTGTTATTTATGGATATAAATGTTTGATTTACATTGCATTTATTTTGATACTTTTGAATCATAGTTAGTTGACTGTAACAATCATCTAGTTCCTTGTTCTAGGACATTTTCTAGTTGAGCTTGTTGGATTATAGATGCCTCAGATTCTTGCCATCTCTAGCTGCTACTTCAATTGTTTTGTTTCTAGATACACTATTGATGCAAAAAGTCATCCTTGGGTAAGATAACTACTTGAGATAGATCTATGTCATAACTATATTGTGTCAAGAACTAAACTCTCTTTAATTTGAAGAGAAAGAAACTTACTGAGTGCACTGACTATAATGGAGTAGACATGAAGGATTGCATCTAACCTTAAGGGTGTGACTGCCAAGTACTTTGACGATTGTAATGAGGAGGATATGAGTAACCATGCCAAGTATGACGAACTAGCAAGAAAGTTTTGGGATTTAAGCGAGAAGATGGTTAAAGCCAATGAGCAAAAAACATTCATGGCAAGTGGATAAGTAGCATCTACCAAGATCCTTTAAGTTCATGCAATAAGATGTAGTTGAGAGGATTAGTTTTGAGTGGATTCTAATTAAAATTCCTTTGTGTACGAGTAATTATGTTTGTTATAGAAGTGTAAGGATGATAATTTGTATACTTATATTGGTTATTTATTTAATAGTATATTGTTGATTGAAGTAGATTTGATTTTCATTCATCATCTATTTGTCTATGGTATTAAAAGACAATAGTTTAAAATTATTGCAGAACTATTATCTATCACATTTAAAGGACAACAATTTTAAAATATTACAAAACTATTGTTGTTAGTATTAAAAGATAATGGTTTAAAAACTATTGTCATTGAGGGGGGTCTTTAACAACACCATCTGATCCTGCCCCGAAGCTGAGCGAACGGCTGCCGGGAAATACCGCTGATGTGGATCTCCGTGTGCGGTGGAAACGCCTTGCTCCTGCAATCATAAGTCGTTAGTGCCAAGCCGGGAAGGGGTTCCCGGCGACGGCCCTCCGACACTCAAGTCACACAACGGCAAGAAGAGAAATGAAAGAAATGAAGAAGTGAATGGTGGTGCTCAGAGACGTATCTGCGCGTACCTCCGCGGGTGACTACTCCTCTTCTTATATAGAGCTTCGATGGGTTGACTACACACTTCCCGGGCGGACGTGACTTCCTAAGCTTTCCTCAATAGCTAACATCGGGAAAGGATCCCTGACACCTTACCTTAACGGGGCGGACGCATTTATGCCAAGGCGGCGCAATCTTCTTACGTACGATTTCCTGTCCATTCGCGCCGTCAGCCGGCGGCATCGACTCCCAAAAGGATGTTAAGACATATTTCCCTTCTTAAATGTCAGCCGTTAATCTTCTGTCACTTCCTTGGGTCTATCCGGCCGGCTCACTCTTTAGTCTTCGACGGGTATCTCTATTCCGATCGGCATGAGTATCTCTTTCCCCGACCCACCTTAGATTCAGCCCGCCTTCTTTGAATTCTTTAGGCTGATCGGGTTGTGGGCTCAGCCTCACCGCCACAAACTCCTCTTGCCGCTCGGCCCATGGGGACTTTGGTCCGGCTAGTCTCTTAGCCGACCGCCCTTTGACTTTGACGACCATCCGAACGTTGAACCTCCTCAGCGGTAGGCCCCCCTAGGTCATCACCGGATCACATGCCCCCCCCTTAAGTCTAGTCGAAGGAGGCTATAAGTCCGATTGACTGAACTAACTGGTGCGAAAAGACAATCTCTTGCTAGGTCTTTCGATCAACTATGCCTCTCGGCCAGCGCTCGGTTATCTGGCCTTGATTTTCCTTTCGACGGGGTGCTCTCGGCTAGCCGATCGGCAGGGACGAACGACTGTCTGAGTTGTATAACTTGCTTAATTGGCTTAGGGAGCTGTTGCCTGGGCGATCTCCACAAAATCTCTCGGAAATCGTATCACGCAATTGTGCCGCATGCTTCCTTAATTACTCTGACAACTGCCCTATTGAGGCACGCCACGCGTCGTCCTCTGCCACCGCACGTTTGACGTGACCCGTTGGGATATGACCTTTAGGCTGTTTGAATTTGAACGGCCAAATCTGCCTCTAGGTGTTCGTGCGGTCTATCGAACGGCTAAGCGAGGTCTCTTGGTGTTTATAAGCTTATCGCCGCCGTCTTCTCTCTTTCTTGCTTTTGTTTCCGGCGACTTCGTTCGTGCTCTTTAGCGATTTTCCCCGTGTTCTCCGGCGAAACCCTCGTGTTCTTCAGTAAATCCTTCTGCTCCCTGTCATTCCTATTCTGGGTGAGTCCATTGTCTTCTTCTATAACCCCTTACTGCTCGGTCCTTTGTGATTTTCCGGTGGGCTCCTGTTCTTGCTTCTGCCTTCTTTTTCTTTTTGCCCTTCCTCCTGACTCTTCTCGTTCTCTCCCTTTTATCATGGCTAGTACATCGCAACCTTCCTCTTCTTCGGGTCCTTGGTATGAGACTATGGAGTCGCAGTTCGATGAGGATGATGCTCGAACCCTAGCCAATACCTTTGAACTCCCTCCTGGCTACGAGATACATGTCCCACTAGCCACCGATCGTCCTTCCGCTCTGCCGGCCGGCTGTGTCTGCTTCTTCCGCGACCAATTTACTGTCGGTCTGCGGCTTCCTCTTCATCCCTTCATCCTTGATGTTTTTCGATACTTCAATCTATCCCTTTCTCAGCTAGTCCCCAACTCCTTTCGCCTCCTATGCGGGGTAATTATCTTATTCCGCCTACATCGCATTCCTCTAACCCCTTCGATCTTCCACTTTTTTTATTACCCCAAGCTATCCGATCAGCCAGGCACTTTCCTCTTACAAGCTCGACCGGGCTTGGTCTTTTTTGATAGGATGCCTTCCTCCAATAAGCATTGGAGAGAATACTTCTTCTTTGTACACTTCCCCGATCGGCCTTCCTTCCAAACCACTTGGAAACTTTCACTGGGTCCTCAACCCTCGTTGCCTCGGTACAAGAATACTCCTGCTTGCTTGCTGCCTCCATGCTGGCTGGCCAGAAGTTCAACATTCACAAGTTGCTGGAGGAGGGAGTTTTGGCACTTTTTGGCCTTAGTCTGATCAGCCCGTTCGAGCCAGTCAACATAGGTACATAATCCCTTTACCTTTTTCATCTTTATCTAACTGATTTCTCTCTTTATTTTGCAGCTAACATCATGATAAGGGCACGCTTGATCGGACAATCGAAGCTCACCACTGCCGATGTTGACAAGGTAGTGGTTGAAGTCTTGGCTGAGCGGGGGTTTCAACCATCAGATCTCCCCGAACCGCTAATACCCAATCAGGGGCTTACTCAGGAAGTTGGAGGGGAGTCGAACGTAGTGCCGGTCGGCTCAGCGGCGGTGGAAGCGCCAATCGCAGAGCCTATGGTGGCTCAACTTGTTCTGGAGGAGGGCTCACAATCTGAGGTGCCGATTGAGAATGCACGCAAAAGGCGTCGGGCGAAAAAAGCTGCTTGCTCTGCGTCTTCAGTTGAAAGGGTAGCCGATCGGACTGGCGTTTCTGGCCTGATATCGTCGGAGGTCATCTACGTCTCGTCCGACCGCACACCTTCCGACCCTCTCGTCGACTCTCCTGCCGTTAGTATGCCACCCTTATCGGCTCAAGGCCGCATCTTGAGGTCAAGCATCAACCCCATACCCACCTCCTCTCACGCGGGTCGATTGGTCTCTTCCCATCCGGCCACGGCTCGTCGGAGACACGTTACGGCCATGCTCCACCTTCCTACTGAAGACCTTTCAGCGCCGAGCGGCTCCGCTGATCAAACTGAACACCGGATTACCATCAAAGGCCACTTGGCGGAGATATGGGAAGATGCCCGCGCTCGGGCGGCCGCCGCCCCTCCTGGCGTGTTAGCAAACAGTTATACTAAGCAGATCACTGGGGTAAGTTTCACTTTTGACTTCCGCACTTATTAATTTAGCCTTGCTTCTGACCCACTTCTGCTTCTACTTTTGACTTCCACAGTTTTGGGTGGACGGCCTGGCTATGAGCCAGAGGCTCGCCTTTGTGGAGGATGAGCTGAAACGGTTACAGGAAGCCCCCGGCCAGCCGGGCACCACTCATGGTTTAAATGACACCTAGGTGGCTCAATTGCAGGCCCACCTGACTAAGAGTGAGGAACTACTGATTGCCGAGCGAGGCAAGAGTGCTGAGCAAGTTGGGTACATTGACCGACTTAAGAAAGAGATATCCACCTTTGAAGGTAAGATCACCCTGGCCACCAGCCGCAAGCAAAGGGCTGTTGAGGATTTGGAGAAGAAGAATGTGGAAGCCCGGGCTCTCTAGCAGAAATTAAAGCAAATCGAATACAAGTTAAAAAATGTTGAAGGTCTGCTATTATCCGAGCGGCAGGCTCACGAGTCTGAGGAAGCCATTTTGAGAAGCCAGCTGTCCGACAAGGACGCCGACCTTGCGATGGTGAAGGCGGATCTAGAGAGCGCCCGGTTGGCCCTGGAGACCCACAAAGAAAATGAGCCCAGCCGATTCGAAATGATGAAGGTGGCTTACATTCGGTCTGACACTTTCGTGAATAAGTTCGTCGACCGCGCTCTCCGGCTCTTCGGCTACGCCGTGGAGAACATTTTTGACCAACTCAAGAAAAAGGGGCATCTACCTGCCGATCTGCCCAGCTCCACGATTGATCGCGACCAGCTTAATGCCTCCATCCCCGATGATGCTTTGGATTATTTGGAGTGAACCCTCGAACGCCCCCTTATTCACCAAGTGACTTTTTGGATTGTATTAGTCGGCCACCGTGGGTATCCGGTTGGCATAAACTCTTATGACGTGACTTGTTTCTATCTTATCTATGATGATTTTCTTCAATATTTTGCTCATCTTTGAATATACTTAGGCGATCGTCTTGCTTTTACTTGTCGATCGATTACGCAAGAGTTGAAAGTCTCCGCTCGACCGCCGATGACGCGAGGTTTTAAGGTCACCGCTCGACCGTAGATGACGCGAGGGTTTAAGGTGGCCGCTCGACCGTCGATGAAGCGAGGGTTTAAGGTCGCCGCTCGACCGTCGATGACGCGAGGGTTTAAGGTCGCCGCTCGACCGTCAATGAAGCGAGGGTTTAAGGTCACCGCTCGACCGTCGATGACGCGAGGGTTTAAGGTCGCCGCTCGACCGTCGATTACGCGAGGGTTTAAGGTCGTCGCTCGACTGTCGATGAAGCGAGGGTTTAAGGTCGTCGCTCGACCGTCGATGACGCGAGGGTTTAAGGTCGTCGCTCGACCGTCGATGAAGCGAGGGTTTAAGGTCGCCGCTCGACTGTCGATGAAGTGAGGGTTTAAGGTCGTCGCTCGACCGTCGATGACGCGAGGGTTTAAGGTCGCCGCTCGACCGTCGATGAAGCGCTTGATAGGAAAGGGTTTAGAAGAGATCCAATTGTTTTCTTCATGCGTCCAAGGAAACATACATACATGCACGTGTACATGAATTCATTCGCTCACCTCTCATCCGGCTCTGTAAGGTTGGAGGTGATTTGCCCTCCATGGTCTATCCAACCTCCTTCCTTCCGCGTCCTCCAAGTAGTATGCACCCGACCGCAGTCTTTCTAAGACTCTGAATGGACTCGTCCATGGAGCTTCAAGCTTTTTGACGTCCCCAACCGACTTGACCCTTTTCCAGACAAGGTCGCCTACTTGGAAAGATCTGGAGATAACCCGGCGATTATAGTTTTGTTGCATCCTTTGTCTATAAGCTGTTAGCCGGGCGGCCACTTTGTCGCGCGTTTCGTCAACCATGTCGAGCTCCATCCGTCGCCTTTCCCCGTTTTCTTCGTCGTAGCGGAGCACCCGATCGGACTCAAACCCGACTTCGACTGGGACGACCGCCTCTCCTCCATATACTAAATGGAACGGCGTGAAGCCAGTTTCTTCCTTAGGAGTCATCCGCAACGCCCATAACACACTGGGTAGCTCATCTACCCAGCTGCCCCCCATGTGATCGAGTCGAACCCGAAGAATTCGCAGGATCTCCCGATTGGCTACTTCGGCTTGACCATTGCTCTGAGGATACGCCACAGAAGTGAAGTGTTGTTCGATGCCGTACCCTTTGCACCATTCTCCGAGCTCCTGACCAACGAATTGTCGCCCGTTATCCGAAATGAGCCGAAGAGGAATGCCGAACCGACAAATTATATGCTGCCAGATGAACTTTTTGACCATCTGCTCGGTTATTTTGGCCAGTGGCTCGGCTTCCACCCATTTTGAAAAATAATCAACAGCCACCAGCAGGAATTTTCTCTGACCGGTTGCCATAGGAAAAGGACCGACTATGTCCATTCCCCACTGGTCGAATGGGCATGAAACGGTGGATGTTTTCATCTCGACGGTTGGTCGGTGAGTCAGATTACTGTATTTTTGGCAGGATAAGCAAGTAGCTACTGCCTTGCTCGCATCTCTTTGGAGTGTTGGCAAAAAATACCTTGCTAGGATAATTTTCCTCGCTAGCGATCGTCCGCTCGGATCTCCTCCGCAGGAGCCCTTATGTACCTCTTGAAGGATGTATTCAGCGTCCTCGGTACCCACACACTTGAGCAGAGGACGTGAGAAGGCTTTTTTTATACAATTGCTCGCCAACCATAGTGAACCGAGCGGCTCTCCTTCTCAAAATTCGCTCAGCTTAGCGATCTCCTGGTAAGGTTCCAGATTGGAGGAACCTAATGATGGGTGCCCTCCAGTTTTCCAGAAGTGATATTTCTACTGATCGATCAACATGCGCCATTAGGGAGACCTGCTTGATAGGACAACCGGCGACGATCGGTGTCACCGCGCTAGCTAGTTTTGCCAGTTCATCCATCGCTTGGTTCTTTGATCGGGGTATCTTGTGAATAACAACCTCCTGGAAATTCGCCCTGAGCTTTTCAAAGGCATCCGCATATAATCTGAGCCGAGCACTATTGATTTCGAACGTTCTATTTAGCTGCTGGACTGCCAACTGTGAATCCGAATGTAAGAGTACCTTGGTGGCCCCGACTTGCCGAGCGGCTTGAAGACCAGCTATGAGAGCTTCGTATTCAGCTTCGTTGTTGGTGGATCGGTAGTCCAATCGAATGGGCAGATGCATTCGGTCTTCTTTCGGGGATATAAGCAGGATACCTACTCCACTACCCGATCGGGCGGACGAGCCGTCAACGTATACCCTCCATGGGGATTCAGGCTCAGGGTCTGGTACTTCTGTAATGAAATCTTCCAACGCCTGTGCTTTGATAGCCGACCAAGGTTAGTATTGTATGTCGAACTCGCTGAGCTCCGTTGTCCATTTGATTAACCGGCTGAATGCTTCAGGGTTAAGCAGGACTCGACCCAAGGCGCTATTAGTGATCACGATTATGGGGTGAACCAAGAAATAAGGCCGAAGCCTCCGGGCAGCGAGGACCAGAGCGTAAGCAAGCTTCTCGAGCCCTGTATAGCGTAACTCAGCGTCTTTCAATATGTGGCTTAAAAAATACACCGGTTGCTGACTCCCTTCTTTCTCAGTGATTAACGCTGAACCGATGGCATGCTCGGTGGACGTTAAATAAATTAAAAGCGGCTCTCCCACAGCTGACTTGGCTAGGATGGGAAAGGAGCTGAGATATTGCTTGAGTTCTTCGAACGCCTTGTCACATTTGCCATCCCACTGGAATTTGGTCGCTCGCCTTAAAATCTTGAAGAATGTCAGGCTCCGGTCAGCCGATTTTGATATGAACCTTGATAGGGCCGTGATTCTCCCAGTCAGCCTTTGTACCTCCTTCAGGTTGCGAGGTGGTGCCATGTCTTGGAGAGCTCTTACTTTGCTCGGGTTCACTTCGATTCCCCGTTCGGTGACTATGTATCCCAGAAATCGTCCACCTTTAGTGCCGAACATGCACTTGGCTGGGTTTAGCTTGATCCCGTACTTTTGCAGCGTTCGACACGTTTCTTCCACATCTGCACACAGGTCAACAGATTGGAGTGACTTAATGAGTATGTCGTCGACATATACCTCTAAATTCCGTCCGATCTGCTTCCGGAACACCTTGTTCATCATTCTCTGATGAGTGGCGCCTGCGTTCTTTAATCCGAACGGCATGACCTTGTAACAGTACGTCCCGTCGGCCGTTACGAAATTGACTTTCTCCTGGTCTTCGTGCGCGAGTGGCACTTGATGATAGCCTTGATAGGCATCAAGCATGCAAATCAGCTCGTATCCGGCCGTCGAATCCACCATCTGGTCTATCCTGGGTAGCTGGTAGGAGTCCTTGGGACATGCCTTGTTTAAATCCCTGAAATCGATGCACACCCGCCATTTATTACCTGGCTTGGGAACCAACACTACATTGGCGAGCCAATCGGAAACTGAATTTCCTTGATGTGTCCGGCCTCCAGTAGCTTCTCTACCTCAGCTCGGATAATCAAATCTTGCTCAGCGCTAAAGTCACGCTTCCTTTGCTTGACCGGTCGGGCGTCTGGCCGAACATGTAGTTCATGCAACGCCATACTTGGATCGACGCCAGGCAGTTCGTGTGTCGACCAGGCAAACACATCGTGGTTCCTTTGAAGGCAGGCGACTAGCTCCTCCTTTTGCGGGCTGGTCAGATCGGATGCTACGAAGGTGGTAGCTTCCGATCGACTCGGATGTATCTGCACCTCCTCCTTATTGTCGTATATCAATGAGGGCGGCTTCTCTCTGATGGCGTTTACTTCCAATCGGGGGCACTTGGCAGCCTTAGCGTCTGCCTTGACCATCTCCACATAACATCGTCGGGCTGCCACCTGGTCCCCTCGCACTTCGCCTACCAAATTCCCCACTGGGAATTTAATCTTCTGGCAGTAGGTCGATACCACAGCTCGAAATTCATTGAGAGCTGGTCGGCCCAATATCACGTTGTACGCCGAGGGCGTATCTACCACGATGAAGTTCGTGATACGCATCCTAACCAGGGGCTCCTCTCCGAGCGAGACGGCCAATCTTGTCTGACCGATTGGCGAGACTTCGTTACCAGTGAAGCCGTACAGTGGTGTTGCCATGGGCAGTAGCTCAGCCCTATCAATCTGCAATAAATCGAATGCTTGTTTAAAAATAATGTTTACCGAACTTCCTGTGTCGATGAAAGTCCGGCGGATGGTGTAGTTTGCGATCACCGCCTTGATGATCAGCGCATCATCATGAGGGATTTCGACCCCCTCCAAGTCCTTAGGGCTGAAGCTGATCTCGGGTCCCTCTGCTTTTTCCTTGCTGCATCCTACAGCGTAGATGGCCAGCTGCCGTGCGTGGACCTTCCGAGCTCGGTTGGAATCTCCCCCGGTTGGGCCACCCGAGATCATCCCAATCTCTCCACGGGAAGTGTTCCTCCTGTTCTCCTCTTCTCGTGCTGAATGTCTGTTCCGATCGGCTGAGGCTCGGGCAGGCCTTCTTTCTCGGGGACGATGCTCCCGCGGCTCATGAGCCCCTCGACCCTCGACTTTTCGATCGATTCGGCCCTCAGGATGTCGGTCCAGCGTGGGCGACCGACGTCTATACTCCTTGGGCGTGGGCCGATGTACATTAGGGTCGCCTCGGTACTCTCATGTGTTGTGCGTCCCTGATTGATGGAACTTACAGAACATCGGGGTCCACTTTTTGCCCTTCTTGAGTTGGGCGGCCTCCATATGGACTGCATGTGTCCTTGGCTCGGGATACGGTTGCGACCCCGTGGCCCTGGGACCGGTCGGAGGTTGGTGGTTGCTTGGTCTCCTCCGATCGGGCACCTGTTGAGGGTCGGTTGGCCCCTCTTTCCTTCGGGCTGCTTGTGCCTCTTCCACATTAATGTATTCCGTGGCCTTCCTTTGAAGATGAGCGAAATCCTTCGGGGGCCTACGAATGAGGGATCGGAAAAACTCACCTTCCACGAGCCCTTGAGTGAAAGCGTTTACCAGTACTTCTGATGAAACTGCTGGTATGTCCATCGCCATCTGGTTAAATCGCTGGATGTACGCCTTGAGCGCTTCTCGAGGACCTTGCTTTAGTGAAAACAAGTTGACGCTTATTTTCTGATCCCGACGGCTACTTGCGAAGTGGTGCAGGAAAGCAGCCCGGAAATCCTTGAAGCTACGTATGGAGCCGGTCAGTAACCTGGTGAACCACCGTTGAGCCGGTCCTGAAAGTGTTGTCAAGAATACCCTGCACTTCACTCCATCGGTGTACTGGTGGAGAGTGGCCGCGTTATCAAACTTGGCCAAGTGATCATCTGGATCGGTGCTCCCATTGTATTCCCCAATCGCCAATGAGGTGTAATGGCGAGGTAAGGGATCTTCCATGATACCTCGCGAGAACTGCCCGTTGATTCGCTCGGGCGAATCCTCGTCTCGCGGTGCTTTTCCCTTCCTTGCATCCCTCTCAGGCGCCTCATCTGACGAGGAACCTCGATCTCGTCGGGCTCCGCCCTCCTATGAGGGTGTCCTAAACAACTCTCGGTGAAAAGGAATAGATGCGTTTGGCGCTGGCCCAGTCGTCTCTGATCTTTTGCCTCCGACTGGCTGGATTATAGGTTCAGCCATGCGCCCAGGATCTCCAGGCTGGCCGGATCCTGAGATGGCTGGCTCTTGTGCTGGTCGATCGGCTAACATTCGCTGCTGCTGCTATTCCATTGCTTTTGCTATTCCGGCTTGGATTAACCTTTCCAACTCTTCTGTCGTCAGCGTTACGGTCGTTGATCGTCCGACGTCTTCCATCCTCTGCTTCTGGGTTCAGGTTGATTTCTCACAGATGGCGCCAATTTGATCCTGCCCCAAAGTTGAGCGAACGACTGCTGGGAAATACCGCTGATGTGGATCTCCGTGTGCGGTGGAAACGCCTCGCTCCTGCAATCACAAGTCGTTAGTGCCAAGCCGGGAAGGGGTTCCCGGTGACGGCCCTCCGACGCTCAAGTCACACAACAGCAAGAAGAGAAATAAAAGAAATGAAGAAGTGAATGGTGGTGCTCAGAGACGTATCTGCGCATACCTCCGCAGGTGACTACTCCTCTTCTTATATAGAGCTTCGATGGGTTGACTACACACTTCCCGGGCGGACGTGACTTCCTAAGTTTTCCTCAATAGCTAACATCGGGAAAGGATCCCTGACACCTTACCTTAACGGGGCGGACACATTTATGCCAAGGCGGTGCAATCTTCTTACGTACGATTTCCTGTCCATTCGTGCCATCAGCCGACGGCATCGACTCCCAAAAGGATGTTAAGACATATTTCCCTTCTTAAATGTTAGCCGTTAATCTGCTGTCACTTCCTTGGGTCTATCCGGCCGGCTCACTCTTTGGTCTTCGACGGGTATCTCTATTCCGATCGGCATGAGTATCTCTTTCCCCGGCCCACCTTAGATTCAGCCCGCCTTCTTTGAATTCTTTAGGCTGATCGGGTTGCGGGCTCGACCTCACCGCCACAAACTCCTCCTGCCACTCGGCCCATGGGGACTTTGGTCCGGCTAGTCTCTTAGTCGACCGCCCTTTAACTTTGACGACCATCCGAACGTTGAACCTCCTCAGCAGTAGGCCCCCCTAGGTCATCACCGGATCACCATCAATTGCAACATTTTTGGAAGGACAAAGACAACAGATAAAATCCATTGTCTTTTAACTTTTTTTATTGTAGTGCACTATTGATATGGGAGATTTATACAATACATTAATATCATTACGTGAACCTACAACACCAAAGAATACATGTCATATCCACAAGTCATGAGACGCGACTGCTTCAAGCACGATTGTTAGTTATCCATGACCTCTTTTAAACTAGCCTTTCATAGCAACTAGATAATTTTTCCATTCCTAATGCATACAATCAAGGCTGCCCAACATTCTAAGGAACTCATGCCTCTCATCATGCATTTGAAGAAGATGTTGAACAACATTAGAATTTGGTCTTCTCAAATATCGATCACCAAATAGTTCAACCACATAACCGTAGAACATGAAAAAACACTTGATGGTGGTTGATTTACCCATGCATAAGTACTCGTCAATATGGTCGGCTGGGACTCCATAAGTCAATTAGCGAATCGCAACCATGCATTTTTGTAGTCATAACAAGCCTTTTCTTCTTGCAGCATCATCCCTCTGTCGAAAATACAATGAATGACTCTCAAGTTCATTCACTATGCGACAAAATAAATCTCTTCACATGCAAAATCGTCTTCAGAATATTTGATCTAGATACACTAAGTTTGTGAAGAAATAATCATTGAAGAGCTTTGCATGCCAAGCTTCACGATTTCTTTAGATGAACCTTCTTCTTCGTCGTATCTCATTATTATTTTGATATGCTTCAACTATTTGTCAGCTTTGTTAAAGTATCAATGACATTAGCTTATTCCTCGGATCATAATCTTCGTCAACAACTTCAATTTAACTTTATTTTCACTTGTCAAGTCAAAGCTAGTTACTTGAATATTGAGGCATTTTAGAGGAATGTTTTTAAAATGAATAATTGTAGAGCACAAGGTGTTTATTTATTTTTTTCTTATCAACAGCTATATTACAATGACTATATTCCAATAGATACTTTGTAATGACAATATTAATTGACCAAGAATTGTACATTAATTGAAAAGTACAATAATAGAAAATTACATTAATTGAAAAGAACAATTATAAAAAATTACATTATTTAAAAAGTACAATAATTAAAAATTATAATAAATAAAAATTATATATTCCATCTCTCCCTAATCTCTTGATATAGATGTTCGTGGATGATAAGTTGCTCCTCTGTCATTTATGAAGTATCCTTCGAAAGGATTGTGTATTCCTTTAGTTGAGCTTTGGCTAAGGTAACTTTTGCTTTCATCTCGTCAGCGTTTGCTTTCATCTGCTCAACTTTGAGTTGTTTTTTTTCATTTCAACTTCAACCATTTTTATGCTTGTATACTTAGTAAACTTTGTAAATATATTGTCCAAATTTCTTGTCATACCTTTAATATCTGATTTCATTTTGCCTTTTCCTTTTCTTTTTGCTGCCTTTTGACCCATTGGACGAGTTTATTTTTTGTTTAGGTCTACATGTAGACTCGCATCTTGGTTAGATGAAGTGTTGCTTGCCCCCTTGCCTTCTTCGTGCCAACAAGGTGATCAACGGACTAAGGAGTATACATTGGACGGTCTTTTATGATTCTCCATACATGCTCGAGATTAAATACAATGTCATTATTTTCCTCGTGATATTTTTTATACGCAAGCCACAATATGTCCTCATCACTGTGGCTGCTACGATACACACTATAAATACTGATCCGATGGTGAAGGAGGGTGTCCAGCCGTACAGTAGTCAACGACACGTGGAAGTCAAAGTCAAGATGGGCAGACCAATGTTTTAGCCGAGCGGGGAGGTCACCTAGCCGATCGGCCTTAATAGCGCCCAGGCCGGCGCGAAGAAAACTCGATCACAGGTCGGGTTTCCGATACTCAGGGGGTTTCGTATAAAAGAGGTGATGTGCCGACCGGCGAGTCTGCTCGGCCGAGATACCGAACGACTAAGGCTGCACGCCCGTCCGAGTATGCGACCGAGCGGCTCACCCGCTCGGCCTAGTAACAGACGAGAGAGAAGAGGAAAAAATAGATAGATGGCGATATCCTTCTCGAGACATGCGCCGCCGACAGACAGCATGGTCGGCGACCAGACCGGACAAAAGATCGTACGATGGAAGTTTCCACTGTCATGTCGGAGATATGCTCGGACGGTTGTGGTATGACATCAGGCACACTTTTCTGACACGTCCATTTTGAGGTATGCTTTGAGGAGCGTGCACGCCTCAGGAAGCGTGCACGCGCCCCCCGGGATCTTATATAAGGACCCCCAGACTTTGACGGAGGTATGCATAATCATCTACTATAGCTCTTTGCCTCATTATTCTGCTTCAATTTCTTCTCACCTGACTTGAGCGTCGAAGGGCCGTCGCTGGGATCCCCTCCTCGGCTCGATTTTGCTGCAAGTTCACCGGAGTCCACGTCAGCCCAGAATCTACACGGAATTAGTAGAGAGCGCCACACCCCTAGCGTTCGTCTACTCGACTCTGGGACAGGATCAAATTAGCGCCATCTGTGGGAACGCACTTGAATCCGAGAGGAGAAGATGGAAGGAGCTGGACGACCGCATACCGTGACGCTTTCTCAGGAGGAGCTCGATGCTCTTATCGAGGCGAGAGCAACAAAAATAGTGGAGCAGCAACAGCAAAAGGCATTAGCCGAGCGGATGGCACAGCAGGCAACTTCGGCATCAGGTGGCCGAGCAACGTAAGAAGATCGACCTGAGCAATACTCCACATGGGCACAAAATAAGGGGTAGACTGGTACCCCGGGAGACGTGCCACCCACCCGTATTCCGTTCCATAGGGCATTGTTCCAGACTCCGTCCGAACTGGCCTAAGCCAACCAGGGATCATCCGATTGTCATGCCCCGAGAAAGTCCCTGTCCGAAGAAATTTCGACAGCACCTCCCCTGTACGGCGGACAATCTGAAACTTTCTACATCCACAATATACATCAGCCACATGCGGCTGGAATATATACACAACCATAGGCATTCCATGCAATTTAATAAGAAATAAACAAATCAGTAATACCATGACTCAAAAATAACCCTACTCAACTACACTCATAAAGCTCAAATCTGATTTTTCCTACTCCCCTACACTCATAAAACACAAATCCGACGAACTCACCTCTTCTGCCTTCCAGGCAGGCATGTAGTAGAACAAAACCAAATCATACCAAAATCCATTTACGATAAGAATCCATACAAGATCCATAAGTAAAACCAATACAAGACTAAGACATAGTCCAATAGAGAAAACTAAAATAACAAATCGTGGTCTGCAGAGGACTAGCACTACGTGCAGTGAGGACTAGCGACTGGAACTGCCTCCTGACAGCATCAACCTGAAAATAACAACGGAGGCGGGGGTGAGTCCAACGCTCAGCGGGTAACAACTGATATGCATAATAAAGAATATAACAACTAGCACTAATCATGTGTACAGTCTTCTGATACAAGAAAGGTAAATGCAACTGAGGAATCTAGGAGAAAAGCTGTACTAACCCAGACCAAGGTATAAGGGTAACAGGGTCGTTAGACCGAGGGTGTCATAATCATGTATGCATGTCAATCATATGCATCCATATAAATGCAGCAAGTAAATGCAGCAAACACAAGCAATAAATGCATCATGCATATGATGCCAATGACATGGTCACCCCTGACGCCAGTCAGCCATCTCACACACAATGGTGAGTCCGAGTGGGTAGAGCTGTGACAACCGTGCACTCTGACATCACTGCCCCTGATGAGTGACCGAGTGGACGGGATGCTGTCGGAGTACACACATACTCCTACCCCGAAATAATAAATGGGGGAGCGCAATGCTCTCATCTCCCGGTAAACGATGACGGGGAGGACTCTCTGCCGGCTACCACGCTGAGTCACACTATCCATGAGCAGACCAATGGAGCCAAACAAAGTCCAACTGCCTGCCGGTTACAATGCTGCTACACTAAACCAACGGAGCCAAACAGAGCGGAACTGTCTGCCTGCTACCACGCTAAGTCACCAGACCAACGGAGCCAAACAGCAGAACTGCCACACACCTGTCTGATATACCACTAACCCATGAGTGGTGATGTGTACAGATATATGTAACTGGCGATGTGCTCAACAATAATGGAGCAGTCAATTGCACAACATACAATCATGCAAGATGATGCATGACATTAAACATGGCAATATCATGAATAGCATAGCAAGGTCCATACATAAATAAAAGGTGTACCACAAGTCAATGTATCAGATGGAAGGTACACAAACAGATAGGGTATCAAATAAACCCTAGGTCCTGAACATAATGTATCATATGGTTGTGTCACTACCTATAAAGCAGGTATGATCAGGTAAATAATAACATGCAGTGCATAACGAGTAAACAAGCAAACATGTAATAGATCATGTAGTGACCAACCGAAACAGATGGAAAACACAATCATGCTATATGTTAAACACATTATTATGCATATCAAAAGACATAAGTCAAAGTACCCGCCTCCAATAGAAAAGGATCGTATCCAAAATAGATCCCCCGTCAAGACACCGTCTCGAATCAATGTCCTGTAATAAATCATACAGTTTAGCTAAGTTTAATTATAACTAAAATAGCTAAACCAAACTATTTTTTCTTTAGGAACCCTAATTAAATTGAACTCAAAAATCAATTAGGATTAGCTCCATTAACCCTAACCATTCTACTATTCGATTTCATTAAAACCTACACATGAATCCAAGTTAACAATTATTGCTAACTCGACTAGGAATCCAATTACCAAAATATATCCATGTCCTACACCTCACCTCAATTCAAGAACTCGGTCGAAGAAGGTGCTGCTGGACTAAAGGGCAACTGCTGGAAACTGTGGCCGGAGTCACTGCTGTCACAGTTTTGTTGTCGTCACTACTCAAGAACCACTGCTAGGCATCCTTCACAGTTAGACCATTCCCATAATGATATCAGAACGCAAGCCTCTACGAATCTTGCACCCAAAATTAAACAGACTTACCCCAATCGACAGTTTACCTCTCTAGCGGAATTGGCACAATGAAGAGAGGCGAGGCGTCGACTGCGCCAGGAGGTGCTGAGGGGTTCTGGGCAATGCTGGACGAATAGCGGCGTCAATAGCAGTGGTGAGCGGAAGACGGCTAGGGCAAGAAGGGACAGTGGCTGTGGCCCAAATATAGGGCACAACACAAGAGGAAAGATGGCTCAGGGAGACTCAAGTAAGCAGTGGCAACAAACTAGGGCATGCGAGGAAGGGGGCGTCGCGGGAAGAGGAGAAGTGTCGGCACTGGAAAGGCGGCCCGCTGTCGGCTATGGTGGCGGCGGTGCGTCGCTCAGCGAGGAGGAAGAGCACCAGGCGGTGCTGTCGGGTGGAGAAGGCGCAGAGAGGAGAGAAGGAAGGCGTCGGCAGTAGTGATTAGGGCACGGAGTCGGCGTCGGCTTTTTCCCTTGGTCACGGCTTAAGCACGAGGGATGAAGGAAAACCGCCGCGGCTGGCGGTTAGGGCAAGGAGAGTCGGGCGAGGAAACGGGCGCGCATGGAGAAGAAGAATCGGTGAGGAAAAGGAAAAAAATAAAGAAAAGAGAAAAGAAAATATAAAATAAATAAACATTTCCTCTTTAAAACGGGGTAGCCTAAACAGACTTTCCCCGGGTCCCGTTTTTATCCCCATTAACTCGTCCGTACGAGATCCGAAAAATTCCCGAAAAATTTCCAAAAATTCCGGAAAATTCCCTTATTAATATTCGCCTATTTCCGGTATTTTACATTCTCCCCCACTAATAAAAATTTGGTCTCCAAATTTCGTTATCTACCATCAGCAAGTACTAATAACAGGTAAAGAGTATAAATGCTGAACGGTAAACTAAATCACATACTTCAAGTGAAAAGATGGGGATAATGAGCTCGGATCGTATCCTCGAGCTCCCAAGTAGCCTCCTCGTCTGAATGATGCTGTCATCCGACTTTAACCAGCCGGATAGTCTTGTTCCGCAACTGACGCTCTTTTCGGTCGAGAATCCGTACCGGAATCTCCTCATATGTAATGTCAGGCTGAACTGGAACTGGAATATCTGCCAGCACATGCGTCGGGTCGGGCACGTATCTCCGCAGCATAGATACGTGGAATACATCGTGGACGCCTACCAGGGACGATGGTAGTGCTAGCCGGTAAGCTACCGCTTCGATCCTCTCCAAGATCTTAAAAGGGCCAATATACCGCGGAGCCAGCTTACCTCTGAGGCCAAATCTCTTCAGCCCTTTCGTGGGTGAAACTCGCAGAAATACATGGTCGCCAACAGAGAACTCTAGTGGTCTGCGTCTCCGATCAGCATAACTTTTCTAGCGGTCCTGCGCCCCTGACATCCTCCGTCTGATAGTACGGACCAACTCTGCATCCTGCTGAGCTCTATGAGGTCCCAACATCTGGGCCTCTCCAACCTCATCCCAGAGGACGGGTGTCCGACAAGGTCTACCATACAACGCCTCAAACGGTGTCATCTGGATAGCCGAATGAAAGCTGTTGTTGTAAGCAAACTCTACCAACGGCAGATGGTCCTCCCAACTGCCTCCGAAATCCATAACACATGACCTCAGCAGGTCCTCTAAAGTCTGAATGGTCCGCTCTGACTGTCCATCTGTCTGTGGATGGAAAGCTGTACTGAAACGGAGCTGTGTGCCCAAGGCTTGCTGCAGACTTTGCCAGAAACGTGACGTAAACCGTGGATCTCTATCCGAAATGATACTCAACGGAACACCATGTAATCTGATGATCTCTCGGCAATGCAGATCTGCCAATCGGTCCAGGGAATCAGTCCTCTGGATTGCTAAGAAGTGCGCGGATTTGGTTAATCGATTAACGATTACCCAAATCGCGTCATGACCTCGTCGTGTCCTAGGCAAACCCACCACAAAGTCCATGGTAATATGATCCCACTTCCACTCAGGAATAGGAATCCGCTGAAGTAACCCGGCAGGTCTCTGATGCTCAGCCTTCACCTGTTGACAGACTGGACATCTAACTACAAAATCCGCGATGTCTTTCTTCATACCGTTCCACCAATAGGAACACCTCAAGTCTCGATACATACGGGTCCCGCCTGGATGGATCGTAAATCGAGAGCGATGAGCCTCCTGAAGTAGCTCCAGTAAGACCTGATGAGACTGAGGTACGCATAATCTGCCTCAGAAGTACATAATACCCTCCTCGTCTCGTGTAAACTCGGTCTGCTGCCCAGAAGTTATCTGACTACTAATGAACTGCAAATGCTGATCACCAGCCTGTGCCTCTCGGATCCTCGTCCTGATCGACGACTGAGCAACCATGGTAACCAGAATACCCTGCTCTGTAGATCCCTGCTCCTCAAGGTCTAACTCGGAGAAACCCTGAACCAAGTCTGTAACTGAAACTCGGTGGCAAGCCAAAGTCCCTCTGGACTTCCTGCTGAGTGCATCGGCAACCACATTAGCTTTCCCCGGGTGGTAGCTAATGGTACAATCGTAATCCTTCAGGAACTCTATCCATCTCCTCTGTCGGAGATTAAGCTCCTTCTGAGTGAAAATGTATTTGAGACTCTTATGATCAGTGAGAATCTCAAATGTAATACCGTATAGATGATGACGCCAAATCTTCAAAGCATAAATGATGGCGGCTAACTCCAGATCATGAACTGGGTAGTTCTTCTCATGCTCCTTCAACTGTTGAGAAGCATTGGAGACTACCCTGCAGTGCTGCATCAGAACAGCGCCCAAACCCTGAAGAGACGCATCGGTGTAGAGTACAAATCCATCCTCTCCAGAAGGTAAAACCAAAACTGGAGCCGACACTAATCTCCGCTTCAGCTCCTGAAAGTTGGTCTCGCAATCCTGGGACCACGTGAACTTCACGCCTTTCCTGGTAAGACGTGTCAGCGGCATAGCAATACGCGAGAAACCCTCGACAAAACGTCGATAATAACCTGCTAGTGCCAGAAAACTACGGATCTCCTGAACTGATTTCGGCTGCTCCCAACTGGTGACAGCCTCGATCTTCTGAGGGTCTACTGAAATACCTCTGCTCGAGACCACATGTCCTAGAAAACCGAATGAGGATAGCCAGAATGCACACTTGCTGAACTTCGCAAACAGCTGATGTCGTCTAAGAGTCTCCAAGACTATGCGAAGATGCTGTGCATGCTCCTCCTCGGAATGTGAGTAGACCAATATGTCATCAATGAAAACGATAACAAACTGATCTAGATGCTCCAGAAAGATGCGGTTCATCAAGTCCATAAAGACCGCTGGAGCATTGGTAAGCCCAAATGGCATTACCAAAAACTCATAATGACCGTATCTGGTACGGAAAGCTGTCTTCTGGATATCAGAATCTTTGACTCTCAGCTGATGATATCCGGATCGTAGATCAATCTTAGAATACACTGATGTACCTCTGAGCTGATCAAGCAAATCCTCGATCCGTGGTAATGGATATTTATTTTTGACGGTCACTGCATTCAGCTGTCTGTAGTCAATACATAACCTCATGGTGTCATCTTTTTTCTTGACAAATAACACCGGAGAACCCCATGGAGAAACACTAGGGTGAATAAATCCCCTATCCAAAAGCTCCTGGAGTTGAACCTTCAGCTCGTTCAACTCTTTTGGTGACATACGATAAGGAGTTTTCGATGCCGGTGCGGTCCCCGGAATCAGCTCAATAGCGAACTCGACTTGCCTTCTAGGAGGCAAACCTGGCAGCTCTTCTGGAAATACATCTGGGTACTCCCGGACTACAGGAACGTCGGAGAGCTGCGAACTACTGCTGTCCTCAGTACTGATCAAAGATAATAGAAAACCTTGACAGCCATGTGACAGCAGCTTCTGAGCCTGAATCGCCGAAATGATCGATATGTCATCATCTCTAATGCCAGTGAAATCCCACGAGGGTTGGTTCGGAGGCCGGAAGGTGACCACCCTCGTCTGGCAATCAACGGTAGCATGATATACTGACAGCCAATCCATGCCAAGAATGATATCAAACTTGACCATCTCCAATACTAGAAGATCTACCGTAAGTATCATGTTGCCAAAGTCTAACGGGCAACCTCTGACCTCCTGGGTGACGTCTAAAGTATCACCGGACGGTAGGGAGACGGTCAATCGCTGCAGTCTAAAAGTAGGTAATATACCAATCTCCCGCATAAAGGTACGAGATATAAAATAATGCGAGCTACCAGTATCAATCAATATATCAGCGGAAAATGCATAAATGGAAATCATACCGCGGAAAACGGATCCGTCAGCTCGCTGCGCATCCTCTCTGGTAATCACATGTATACGACCAGTCTCTGGTGGAGGAGGAGGGAGTAACGCTGCCAGCGGCTGCTGTGGCTGGGCAAAAGCCTGCCACTGAGGTGGTGCTGGATAATGTGTTAGAGAAGACTGAGAGGACGGTAACTGATACTGTGCAGCTGGCTGTGACTGAGTCTGGTACTGGCCTAAAGGCTGAGGCTGCATCTGATACTGCCCCTGCGTCGGATAATAAAGTCCCGGAACAGAACTCTGGGGTGCTATGGAAGCACTGGAGTACTCCTGACCAAGCATGCCAAATGCCGCTGCTGCAGGTGAAGCACTCCGCTGCTGGCCATGCAAAGGTTGGGCTCTTCGCCCTCCTCGATAAGTTCCGGACTGACTGGATTGTCCTCCATGATTAGACCCTCCGGAAGTCATATGCTGAGTCTTCTGCAGACAATCTCGGCTCTGGTGCCCAGGCAGTTTGCAATGAAAGCAAACTGACTGTCCCAGAGAGCAGGCTGAGGTGATATGATCTCTGGACCCACATCTGAAACCGCGAATGTCGCTGGCGGGTTGTTTCCGGTTCTGCTGGGGAGACCGGAAACGTCCTGAAGAAGACTGCCCTGATTTCTGAGGCTTACGTGATACCCCAGATGTACCCTAATCTGACCGACTACGCCTGCTCTGTGGTGGTGTAGCCTGAGGCTGCTGGATCTGCCCAGATGTCTGACCCGGCTGTTTCCTTTTCCTGTCTGGAAACCCTCTCTGCTGCGCTGACTCAATCAATAGGGCTCTATCTAAAGTCTCTAGATAGGATGTGGTACCAAGACCGGCAAGTCTTACTTGCAAATGTCCATCCAACCCCTGAATGAACTGCTGCATACGCGAACTGTCCTCAGCAACAAGCTCTGGACAAAATCTGGCCAATCTGTCAAACTCTGCATTATACTCAGTCACTGTCCGATTGTTCTATCGTAGACTCAAGAAATCCTGTCGGCGAGCCATCTGATAAGCTTGTGGAAAGAAACGGCTCTCAAAAGCCTCTCTGAATCTGGCCCAAGTGATGTTCTGCTCACCGATGACGGAACGCTGGGTAAGCCACCAAGTGTCAGTCGCGTCCCGTAAGTGAAAAGCAACCAGCTCTGATACCACTAAATTGTCACGCCCTGGGACAGTCCATGTCCAAAGAAATTTCGACAGCACATCCCCTGTACGGTGGACAATCTGAAACTTTCTACATCCACAATATACATCAGCCACATGCGGCTGGAATATATACACAACCACAGGCATACCACGCAGTTTAATAAGAAATATACAAATCAGTAATACCATGACTCGAAAACAACCCTACTCAACTACACTCGTAAAGCTCAAATCCAATTTTTCCTACTCCCCTACACTCATAAAACACAAATCCGACGAACTCACCTCTTCTGCCGTCCAGGCAGGCATGTAGTAGAACAAAACCAAATCATACCAAAATCCATTTACGATAAGAATCCATACAAGATCCATAAGTAAAATCAAGACAAGACTAAGACATAGTCAGATAGAGAAAACTAAAATAACAACTCGTGGTCTGCAGAGGACTAGCACTACGTGCAGTGGGGACTAGCGACTGGAACTGCCTCTTGACAGCATCAACCTGAAAATAACAACGGAGGCGGAGGTGAGTCCAACGCTCAGCGGGTAACAACTGATATGCATAATAAAGAATATAACAACTAGAACTAATCATGCGTACAGTCTTCTGATACAAGAAAGGTAAATGCAACTGAGGAATGCAGGAGAAAAGTTGTACTAACCAGGACCAAGGTATAAGGGTAACAGGGTCGTCAGACCGAGAGTGTCATAATCCTATATGCATGTCAATCATATGCATCCATATAAATGCAGCAAGTAAATGCAGCAAACACAAGCAATAAATGCATCATGCATATGATGCCAATGACATGGTCACCCCTGACGCCAGTCAGCCATCTCACACAAAATGGTGAGTCCGATTGGGTAGAGCTGTGACAACCGTAAACTCTGACATCACTGCCCCTGATGAGTGACCGAGTGGACGGGATGCTGTCGGAGTACACACATACTCCTACCCCGAAATAATAAATGGGGGAGCGCAATGCTCTCATCTCCCGGTATACGATGACGGGGAGGACTCTTTGCCGGCTACCACGCTGAGTCACACTACCCATGAGCGGACCAACGGAGCCAAACAAAGTCCAACTGTCTGCCGGCTACAACGCTGCTACACTAAACCAACGGAGCCAAACAGAGCGGAACTGTCTGCCGGCTACCACGCTGAGTCACCAGACCAACGGAGCCAAACAGCAGAACTGCCACACACCTGTCTAATATACCACTAACCCATGAGTGGTGGTGTGTACAGATACATGTAACTGGCGATGTGCTCAACAATAATGGAGCAGTCAATCACACAGCATGCAATTATTCAAGATGATGCATGACACTAAACATGGCAATATCATGAATAGCATAGCAAGATCCATACATAAATAAAAGGTGTACCACAAGTCAATGTATCAGATGGAAGGTACACAAATAGATAGGGTATCAAATAAACCCTAGGTCCTGAACATAATGTATCATATGGTTGTGTCACTACCTATAAAGCAGGTATGATCAGGTAAATAATAACATGCAGTGCATAACGAGTAAACAAGCAAACATGTAATAGATCATGTAGTGACCAACTGAAACAGATGGAAAACACAATCATGCTATATGTTAAACACATTATTATGCATATCAAAAGACATAAGTCAAAGTACCCGCCTCCAATAGAAAAGGATCGTATACAAAACAGATCCCCGTCAAGACACCGTCTCGAATCAATGTCCTGTAATAAATCGTACAGTTTAGCTAAGTTTAATTATAACTAAAATAGCTAAACCAAACTATTTTTTCTTCAAGAACCCTAATTAAATTGAACTCAAAAATCAATTAGGATTAGCTCCATTAACCCTAACCATTCTACTATTCGATTTCATTAAAACCTACACATGAATCCAAGTTAACAATTATTGCTAACTCGACTAGGAATCCAATTACCAAAATATATCCATGTCCTACACCTCACCTCAATTCAAGAACTCGGTCGAAGAAGGTGCTGCTGGAATAAAGGGAAACTGCTGGAAACTGTGGTCGGAGTCACTGCTGTCACAGTTTTGTTGTCGTCACTACTCAAGAACCACTGCTAGGCATCCTTCACAGTTAGACCATTCCCATAATGATATCAAAACGCAAACCTCTACGAATCTTGCACCCAAAAGTAAACAGACTTACCCCAATCGGCAGTTTACCTCTCTGGCGGAATTGACACAATGAAGAGAGGCGAGGCGTCGGCTGCGCCAGGAGGTGCTGAGGGGTTCTGGGCAATGCTGGATGAACAGCGGTGTCAATAGCAGTGGTGAGCGGAAGACGGCTAGGGCAAGAAGGGACGGTGGCTGTGGCCCAAATCTAGGGCACAACACAAGAGGAAAGATGGCTCAGGGAGACTCAAGTGAGCAGTGGCAACAAACTAGGGCACGCGAGGAAGGGGGGTTGCGGGAAGAGGAGAAGTGTCGGCACTGGAAAGGCGGCCTGTTGTCGGCTGTGGTGGCGGCGGCGCGTCGCTCAACGAGGAGGAAGAGCACCCGGCGGTGCTGTCAGGTGGAGAAGGCGAAGAGAGGAGAGAAGGAAGGCGTCGGCAGCAGTGATTAGTGCACGGAGTCGGCGTCGGGTTCTCCCCTTGGTCACGGCTTAAGCACGAGGGATGAAGGAAAACCGCCGCGGCCGGCGGTTAGGGCAAGGAGAGTCGGGCGAGGAAATGGGCGCGCGCGGAGAAGAAGAATCGGTGAGGAAAAGGAAAAAATAAAGAAAAGAGAAAAGAAAATATAAAATAAATAAACATTTCCTCTTTAAAACGGGGTAGCCTAAACAGGCTTTCCCCGAGCCCCATTTTTATCCCCATTAACTCGTCCGTACGAGCTCCGAAAAATTCTAAAAAATTTCCAAAAATTTTAAAAAATTCCCTTATTAATATTCGCCTATTTCTGGTATTTTACACCGATGAAGCGCCTGTGCGGGATGCCAGGAAGGGGAAGGTGCATCGGACTGAGTCATCCCCCGAGCGGATCAATCGCCAGTTCTCCGAGGTGATTCTACAAGACCCGCTCCCAAAGCATTACGCCCCACTAGCGATCTTAGAGTACAACGGTACAACCGATCCGGACGACCACCTCGGTAAGTTCGATAATGCCGCTACTCTCCATCAATACACCGACGGTGTCAAATGCAGGGCCTTCCTCACCACCCTGTCCGGCTCGGCACAACGTTGGTTCCGAAGATTGCCGAACGGATCAATTCAGAGCTTCAAGGACTTCTGAGCGGCATTTGTTCACCACTTTGCCAGCAGCCGACGTTATTAGAAGACCAGCGTCAGCTTATTTTCAATGAAGCAAGGGCCGAGAGAGAGCCTCCGAACCTACATCCAGTGTTTCAACCAGGCGGCCATGAATATCCCTGCGGTCTTGTCCGAGACAATGATGCATGCCTTCACGCAGGGCTTAGTTGACAGGGATTTCTTCCGCTCGCTCATCCAAAAGCCACCCTGAGACTACGACCACATGATGAAGAAGGCAAGCGAGTATATCAATGTCGAGGAAGCCTAGGCGGCCAGAAGGAAAGAAGCACCGTCCGAACCTTCAGTACCAGCCGAGCGGAGGCCACCACCCAGCTATCAGCCACTGAGGGGGCCCCGCGGGGAGGTAGCGTGCCCTCAACAGGAAACAAGGCCGCACGCCGTCCAACATGTGTCAGCCGACCGGCCCAAGCAAAAGGGGAAGGTATGGACCCCCATGTTTTGTGCGCTTCACCAGTCAGCCACCCACAACACCCGTGATTGTCGGAGCCTTCTCCCGATCGCTCACCCTGTGCCGAGAAGTTATCGCCACCGATCACCTTCACCTGAGCGGCGACCTCGACACCAGAGTACCGGACGGCGGGTGGCCAGGGAGTCGCCTGAGCGACATTATCATCAACCGCCAAGGGTCAATCCCCGAGTCTCACAGGAGCGAGCAAGGCCTTCCGCTAAGGAGGAGGAAAATAGAGGCATAGAGGCAACGCAGCTCGAGGCGAGATCAACATCATCGTTGGTGGACCAACGGGCGGTGACTCAAATCGGGCCAAAAAAGCACACGCTCGGTAGCTAAGGGTCCATGCAGTCGGCTGCAACCAGGAGCGGGTACAAGGACCCGAGATCAGTTTCGGGCCTAGAGACTTAGAAGGGGTCGAAGTGCTGCACGACGACACCCTCATCATCCGAGTGGTAATAACAAATTATACTATTCATCGCATATTTATTGACACAGGCAGCTCGGTCAAAATTATTTTCAAGAAGGCGTTCGACCAATTACAAATTGACCGAGCTGAGCTGCTTCCAATGACAACTCCATTATATGGATTCACCGACAACGAGGTTCTTCCGGTCGGGAAGGCCCGGTTGGCTATTTCGTTGGGAGAGAAGCCGCGACGGAGGACACGGACCACTAACTTCATCGTGGTCGACGCCCCCTCCGCCTACAACGTGATATTGGGGCGACCAGCTCTCAATGAGTTCTGAGCAGTCGTCTCAACCTTCTATCAGAAAATCAAATTTCCTGTCGAGGACAAGGTGGGAGAAGTTCGCGGCGATCAACTGGCCGCTCGGCGATGTTATGTGGAAATGATCCAATCTGAATCGAGGTCCACTCGGAAAGCATCGCGCCTTGAGGCAAATTCTATAACCGAGAAGCCTCCGTCCTTAGTTTATGAAGAAAAGGCAGAGGTGCAGATCCAGGATGGCAGACCGGGAGCCACCACATTCATTGCATCCGACCTGGAGACGAACCAGAAGGAAGAGCTGATCGGTTTCCTGCGACGCAACCACGATGTCTTTGCATGGTGAACTCACGAGCTACCCGGTGTCCGGCCAAGCGTCGCGCAGCATGAGCTTCATGTCCGACCGCACGCTCGACCCATAAAGCAGAGGAAGAGGGACTTCAGCGCGGAGTAGAATGTCATCATCCGAGCAGAAGTCGAGAAGCTTCTAGAGGCCGACCATATACGGGAAGTGCAATTCCCGAGCTGGCTAGCAAATGTGGTGCTGGTCTCCAAGTCGGGAAACAAGTGGAGAGTCTGCATTGACTTTTGGGATTTGAACAAGGCATGCCCGAAGGATTTTTACCCTTTGCCCCGAATTAATCAAATGGTGGATTCGACGGCTGGGTGCGAGCTGATATGCATGCTGGACGCATATCAGGGATACCATCAAGTGTCGCTCGCCCGTGACGATCAGGAGAAAGTAAGCTTCATAACTGCGGACAGCACCTACTGTTACAACGTGATGTCGTTCGGTCTAAAGAATGTCGGGGCAACATACCAGCAACTCATGAATAAAGTGTTCCGGGAGCAGATCGGGCGCAACCTGGAGGTATATATTGACGATATACTTATTAAATCACTCCGAGTGGCAGACCTTTGCGCAAATATAGAGGAAACCTTCCGAACGCTGAGGAAGCGGAGTTAGGCTGAACCCCCAAAAGTGTCTGTTCGGAGCAAAAAGCAGACTCTTCCTGGGCTATATCGTCACCGAGCGGGGCATAGAGGCAAACCCTAGCAAGGTAAGGGCATTGCAGAACATGCCACCTCCTAGAAATTTGAAGGAAGTACAGCGCCTTACCGGTCGGATAATGGCTCTCTCGCGGTGCATCTCCAAAACTGCCAACCGGAGCATGCCCTTTTTCAAGATTCTTCACCGAGCCACCAAATTCCAGTGGGATGAAGAATGCGACTGGGCGTTCGAAGCTTTGAAGGTTTATCTGAACTCTTTACCTGTATTAGCCAAGCCAGCTATCGGCGAGCCGCTTTGCATATACTTATCCTCGACCAAGCACGTTGTTGGCTCGGCATTGGTAAGGTCGGACGACGAAGAATAGCCTGTGTATTTTCTGAGTCACATCCTAAAGGATGCTGAATCCCGCTACACTGGTCTCGAGAAGCTTGCATTCGCGTTAGTCCTCGTCGCCCGGAGACTCTGACCCTACTTTCTCGCGCACACAATCGTCGTCATGACGAACAGCCCTTTGGGAAGAGTACTTCTCAATCCCAAGGCGTCCGGACGATTGATCAAATGGACAACCGAGCTCAGCGAGTTCGACATACAATACCAGCCCCGGACGGCAATTAAGGCGCAATCCTTGGTGAATTTCTTCACCGAAGTGCAGAACCCCGAGTCCGAAGCCACTTGGAGGGTGTACGTGGACGGGTCTGCCACGCAGCAGGGAAGCGACATCGGTCTTCTGTTGATTTCACCACAAGAAGAGCGGATGCATCTATCCGTTCGGCTGGATTACCACGCAACCAATAACGAGGCAGAGTATGAGGCCCTCATAGCGGGATTGCAAGCCGCTCGGCACGTAGGAGCCAGTAAGGTGTTAATTTATTCAGACTCACAGTTGGCCGCTTAGCAACTCCTGGGAACCTTTGAGATCAACAACACACGGCTGATGCTGTATGCTGAGGCCTTCGACAAGCTCAAAACCAACTTCGACGAGGTTATCATACAGAAGATCCCCCGAGCGAAGAATCAGGCGGCAGATGAGTTGGCAAAGCTGGCGAGTTTGATAACACCAATCGTCACCTAGCAACCGATCGAGCAGGTATCCTTAGTGGCTCACATTGACAAGATGGAGGGCCTCGCATTCCCGAGCGACTGGAGAACGACCATAGTGGAATTTTTACGATCAGGAGCTGCTCTGTCCAATCGGGCTGAGGCACAGTTGCTAAGAAGGAGGGCGGGCCGGTTCACCCTCATCGGGAACCAGCTCTACAAGAAGGCTTTCTCCCATCCACTGCTAAAGTGCGTCAGCTCGGAAGACGCAGAGTATATACTAAAGGAAGTGCATCAAGGATCCTACGGAGGACACCCGGGCGGCCGGTCATTAGCAAAGAAGATCCTACTAGCCGAATATTTCTGGCCAACCCTCCAGGAAGACGCCACTCGGACTGTCGCCACTTGCCTTTCTTGTCAAAGATATCACAGCTTCTCCCATCGGCCGACGGAGGAGATGAAGGCCTCTACAGTAGCCTGCCCGTTCGACCAGTGGGGCATGGATATTGTAAGACCCTTCCCCATGGCGACCAGACAGCGGAAGTTTTTACTAGTAGCAGTAGACTATTTCTCAAAGTGGGTGGAAGCCGAGCCGTTCGCGAAAATAACCGAGCAGATGGTCAAGAAGTTCATCTAGCAGCACATAATATGCCGGTTCGGCATTCCACGACGGCTCGTGTCCGACAATGGGCGGCAATTCGTCAGACAGCATCTCCGAGAATGGTGCGAGGGGTATGCCATTCAGCAGCACTTCACCTCCGTGGCTTATCCACAGAGCAACGGGCAGGCTGAGGTCGCCAATCGGGAGATCCTGCGGATTCTTTGAGTTCGACTCGACCATATCGGTGGCAGCTGGGTAGATGAGCTCCCGGACGTGTTATGGGTTATTCGTACTACCCCTAAGAAGGGAACAGGGGTCACGCCTTTCCACTTGGTGTACAGAGGGGAGGTTGTCGTTCCCGTGGAGGTCGGAGTAGAACTCGATCGGGTACAACAGTACGACGCGAGTAACGCCGAGCGGAGGAAGCTGGACATGGTAGACGAGGCACGAGCCAAATCAGTCATCCGACTAATGGTGTACCAGCAAAGAATGAAGCAGAATTACAACAGGCGAGTGATTCCCAGGGCATTCCAAGTTGGCGACTTTGTATGGAAGAAGGTGAAGCCGATCGGAGATGTGAGCAAGTTGGAGGCACCCTGGGCTGGGCCCTTCAAGGTCATCGAGAAGCTCCGATCGGGCGCCTATTACCTCGAAAATGAAGATGGGCGGCAGCTAGAACGACCATGGAGAGCTAAACATCTCCAGCCGTACCGAGTCGGATGAAAGGTGTGCCCATGTAATTCGTTATATGTACTTTCCGTTCCTCGGCTCCCTTTAAATGCAGGAATGATATCAAAAAGAAAAGAATATGCTGAACGGCTAGGCTCCATGAAGACCGTCGAGCGGCGACGCTAAACTCTAGAGTCGGACCGACAACTATAAACACCCCGGCCTGAAGACCGTCGAGCGGAGACGTTAAACTCTAGAGTCGGACCGGCGACTATAAACACCTCGGCCTGAAGACCGTCGAGCGGCGATGTTAAACTCTAGAGTCGGACTGGCGACTATAAACCCCCCGGCTTGAAGACCGTCGAGCGGCGACGTTAAACTCTAGAGGCGGACCGGTGACTATAAACCCCCCGACTTGAAAATCGTCGAGCGGTGACGTTAAACTCTAGAGTCGGACCAGCGACTATAAACCACCCGGCCTGAAGACCGTCGAGCAGCGACGTTAAACCCCAGAGTCGAACCGGCGACTGTAAACCCCCGGCTCGTAGACCGCCGAGCGGCAACTATAGGGTTCAGCCTTGGCATCGCGTAATCCTAATGGAACTTATGGAAGAGTGATGGTCTTGTACTCGACTGCCGAGCGGTAGCTCGAAGATCGGGAGGCAAAGACTCACACGAGTCAGACAGCTCGCTCGAATACACATGGCAATTGGACGAGCAACCAAGGAAAGGCCAAAGAAGGTTCATTGATCAAAATTAGCCGAACGACGAGTACACAAAGTGAAATAGGCCGAACGGCCAATACACATCCACGACTTCACTCTAAATAATTAAAAATCTCGTCCGGAATCGTGGTCAGAAGATCAGCATGATTGCGGACGGGAATAATGAAATCTTCAGGAAGCTGGCCCTTTGTCTTTAGATAATCAGCCGTGGCGGAGATGGCCAACTCGAACGCATAGACAAGCCAAGTGCACGCTTTTTCAACAAATTTCTCTGAGCGATGTAATTCTGCTGCATGACCATGACTCGACCAAGTTCGACCTCCTGATATTCTTTGAAGGCGGCTTGGGAGGCCTCCAGTGCATCTTGAAAGGTCTTCAGATCACTCTGAAGAGCGGCCACCTCCACCGAACGACCATTCTTCTCGGTAGTGAGCAGGTCGGTTAACTCGTTGACTTTCAGCTCAAGCGCCCGGGCCCCAGCATTCTTCGTCTCCAGGTCGGTGATGGCCTGATTCTTCCTGTTGGTGGCCAAAGTGATCTTCTTGTCGTATGTTTTGACCTGGGTCTCGAGCCGGACCACCATAGTTTGCAAGCCCGAAGATTTGTGTCGCTCGGCCTCTAGCAGTTTATTAGTCTTATCCAGGTCGGCCTTCAGCTCGGCGTAAGAAGGGCCTTGAAGGGGAGCCCCACCAGAAACCTTGAGTTTTTTGAACTCCTCTTCAAGGAAGGCTAAGCAGTGGCATACCGCTATACTTTCCACCCAATGCTGCAACCCGGTTAAAAGAAAAATAGTCAGTACCGAACGGAGGAGAAGAAATGAAGGCTTGTGATAGAAGTTACCCCGGTGGTTTGTTGCAAATAGCTGTTGCCGAGCAGCCCAGGGGGCATCACACCCACGCGCACTCGGGCATCCTCCCAGACTTTCGCGAGGGGTCCACGGACGGTTATTAAGTGTTCAGGGTTCGTTGGTTGTTCGGCCACCTGCATATATTCCTCTATCGGTAGGTGGAGCAAGGCTTTGATAGTCCTGCGCCGGCCCGGAGTAGACTGAGCGGACGCGGAAGGGGTAGAAGATTGTCCGACCGGCTCAGAGTGAATAAGAGATCGCTTGATTACCCTTGGAGCCGGAGGGAGCGAGCTGAGTGGCCGAGCACCGACGGGGTCGGAAGGCCAATCTCCTTGAGATAGGGGCCGATCAGAAGATAGCGCTTCCACAGTCGTTGGAGCCAGTGGAGGAGGATCGTCCATCTGCTCGGACACGTGAACAGATGAGGTGGCCGAGCGGGTTGGTGTGACCGTTCGGCAGTGTTTGCGCCCAACCAACGGGAGTTCGTCATCAATAGACTCGGCTTCCTCGGGCCGAGTGGCCGGTTGCGTAGTCGATGGAGCGGTCTCCTCGGCTGCATCAGTAGTGACCGTCCGAGCGGCAGATGCATCGCCCGCCGTCTACACCTCTTCACTGTTGCCTTCATGCGAGCCGCCTCTCCGCCTCCTGCGCGGCAGCCGCCTCTATCTCGGTGGCCTTGCGTTTCAGCATGCCGAACACCGCCGATTTCATCATGGTCTCAGATGCAAGAAAGATAAAAGAAATCAGTTAGACTCAAAGAAAAGGAGAGAAAGTTATTTCTTACCAGGGTCGTTCGGAAGCCGCGTTCGGATCGGGCTTAAACCGAATAGATACATCATCCCTTCGGGCAGCAACTTATGGATGTCCAGCTTCAGCCTGGCCAGCAGGTTAGCCGCGTGTAGAAAAAGCGGGCTTGGTCCTGTACCTTTTCAGGTCGGGAGGAGGTGGTAGCGAAGTTTACCATTAGGTTCGGAAGGGTGGCGGCTCGGGAAAACTCAAAAAGAAGAAATGATCCTTCCAATGCTTGTTGAAGGTAGACATTTTTTCAAAGAAAACTAAGTCGATCCGAGCTTGAAACAAGAAGGTTCCCAACTCGGACTGCTTGGGATAGTAAAAATAATGAAAAATCTGAGGTTTAAGGGGGATGTTGTGTATTCCGAAGAGCACAACTACGCCGCACAATAGCCTGAAGGAATTAGGCACGAGCTGGCCGAGCGAGATGCGAAAGTAGTTGCACACTTCTATGATGAATGGGTGGATCGGAAACCTAAGGCCACCTACGAATTGGTCGCGGAAGAAGGTAATAGTGTCGGCCGGCGGGTCATGAAGCGGTCGGACGACTCGGCCAGGGTGAGTTTGTGGTCAGCAGGGATGTCATATGCATTGATCAGTTTAAAGGCATCTCCCGAGTCAAACCGACTCCCATGGATTGATACCAAAGGCCGGGAGAGGGGGCGGACGAACTGGCCATGATCGAAAAGTGAAAATGCAGAGGCTTCGTCGGAAAGATCGACGGAAAAAACAATGAGAGAGGCGACGCTAAGGAAAGCGAGGAGAAGCAAAACGCGAAAACAAGAAAGGATCAGGGAGCTTACAAAAGTAAACCTAGGAGAGGGAGGGGGAAGATCGTCGGAGCACTGGAGGTCGAGGAAGCCGATGAAGCACGCAGAAGCAGCAACGATGGAATAGTTGTCGGCGCCTGTGCTTTATAAACATAGGGCTCGGCCAACCGTAGCCGTCTGATCAAGGTCATCAGGATCGAAGTCGACATCTGACTGTCAAATTCAAATCGCCGCATGTCCCATCGGAGCTGACGCCCTCGCCGTACGATGACGGCGGTGGCGCCACGTGGAGGCAGGTTAAAGGGTGGCATTTAATGAACGTCATTACACAGGCGTGGGCGCGTGCTCGACCTTAATAGCAGGGATTTACACGAATTCCAAGGAGATCCTGAAGACGTCAGCATTAATCGCCCTCGGGTCGGCAAGGTAATCAACGGCAAGCAAAACTTTCCAAGGCCTAGCAGGTAGGCTGCCGAGCGGTTGCCTGGCACCATCACAATGCCCGAATAGAGAAGCACCCACCTCAGTGGTCGAGTGGCCGTTACACCACTAGACTAGTAGTCCAGTCAGTCGGACTTTTAGCCTCCTTCGACTAGAGGGGGAGGCATGTGATCCGGTGGTGAAGGAGGGGGTCCGACCGTACAGTGGTCAACGACACGTGGAATTCAAAGTCAAGATGGGCAAACCAATGTTTTGGCCGAGCGGGGAGGTCACCTAGCCGATCGGCCTTAATAGCGCCCAAGCCTGCGCGAAGACAACTCGATCACAGGTCGGGTTTCCGATGCTCAGGGGGTTTCGTATAAAAGAGGCGATGCGCCGACCGACGAGTCCGCTCGACCGAGATACCGAACGACTAAGGCTACACGCCCGTCCGAGTATGCGACCGAGCGGCTCACCCGCTCGGCTTAGTAACAGACGAGAGAGAAGAGGACAAAATAGACAGCTGGCGATATCCTTCTCGAGACATGCGCCACCGACAGACAGCATGGTCGGCGACCAGACCGGACAGAAGATCGTACGATGGAAGTTTCCACTATCATGTTGGAGATATGCTCGGACGGTTGCGGTATGACATCAGACACTTTTTTGACCCGTCCATTTTGAGGTATGCTTTGAAGAGCATGCACGCATGGGGAAGCGTGCACGCGCCCCCCGGGATCCTATATAAGGACCCTCAAACTTCGACGGAGGCATGCATAATCATCTACTGTAGCTCTTTGCCTCATTATTCTGCTTCAATTTCTTCTTACCTGACTTGAGCGTCGGAAGGCCGTCGTCGGGATCCTCTCCCCGGCTCGGTTTTGCTGCAGGTTCACCGGAGTCCACGTCAGCCCAGAATCTACACGGAATTAGTAGAGAGCGCCACGTCTCCAGCGTCCGTCTACTCGACTCTCAGACAGGATCAAATACTATTGCAATTTGTATTAAACCGATATACCTTTTTTTGTATGGTATTATGCCAGTGTGATCGTATGACACTAGAAATTTTATTGGGTGTACCTAGAGGACGATTTTCATTGTAGTAGCTTGCAATACATCCCCAGAAAGCATCCACCTTCTGATTATTATCGATGATTGGATCATCACTAATAGTAACAAACGATCTTGCTAAAACCTCGACTTCAACTTTACTCCATGTTGACCGCTTTCTTCTACCTACAACGTCAGAATCTGCCTCTTCTAAATTTGCGAGTTCAATTGGGGATTCACAGTCAGACAGTTGAGTCAGATTAACCGGTTCATTTTCCGCTGAAGATGTAAAAGGCATACTGGTTGCATATGGATTAGATGAATAATTTTATGGATATAAATTATATAGATAATTTGGTGGATATAAAAAATATGGATAATTTGATGAAATTTATGAGTTGTAAGAAGAAGAATTTTCTTCAAGTAACTTTTGATAATTCACACAATTTTTAAAAAATCTTCTGTAATTTTCATCTATTTTTGAAGGAAAATAGGAAAAGATTTTAGAGAGATTTAGGTGTTTGAAAGTTTGAAATAAGATAATAAATATTTATAGATAAAATTTTATTATTATTATTATTATTTGTAAAACTATCAGTTGAAAATATAAATATTAATAAAAAAATATAACTTTGACCGGGGGCCAGCCTTGCCCCACGCCCACTCTCGGACATAGAAAAAAAAAATAAAAAACAAATCATTGAACGCATTCATTTCATTGAACGAGTTCAATATTTTGGTGGGCCCATGAAGATTATAATACCTTTGTGCATTGGTTTTAACACTCCATGAACATTATAACATCTTATTAATTGTTTAATGTGAATACTCTAATTAATTAAGATGTTTAGTGCGATCAATTACTTATTCATTTGGTTCAATAGATCCAATTCATAATCGGTTAGACGATTGGGTTAAAAGTGGGGTCCAAATAATTCGATAAATTATCGTTTCAATTGTCGATTCAATAAACAGTTCAAAATGATAGTTAACCGTCTATTTATTTTATAAAAAAAATTTAAAAAATATTTAATAATATTTTAATGATATTAATAGTATAGTTCAATATAAATAAATTAATTTATTTGAATTTTTTTTAATCCAATTTTGAAAGATTTAATTTTGACTCGTGGGCCAAATATATATAACATGAAAATATCATTTGAAAAGACCTAACGGTCACTCCCCGCGCTCGGCCGATGCATAGAGCGGTAAACGTAAATTTGTTTTTTTTTTAAAAAAAAATAAAAATAAATAAAACAATTGGTTGAAAAAGTGTATAAATATTCTCCTAAATGTTCGGAAACCCCGCTCACCAACTCCATCGATCCGCTTCCTCTGTTCTCCGATCCTCTCACTCCCTCACCGCCGACGACGTCGTCTCGTCTCCATGGAGAAATCGTCTCTCTTCCACGCGGACGGTGCTGATATCTTCCAGATCATCGAGAACGCTATCCTCGTCGCCGCCTTCGACCACCCCGACGAGTTAAAGAGGCAGCAGGATACGATCGCAGAGTTGTGCTCCAAAGCGATCCTCCAGCCTTTTCCTCAAGGAGCCAAGGCCGATGAGATCATCAAAAAGGACACCAAAGAGATCATCAAAAAGGAAAAGGAGGAGGAGGAGGACCGATCCATCGACGTCGTCGAAGAGGTCACGCGGATTAAGGGCATCCTTTCCGGCCATCACCATCAGGTTTGATTTGTTCCAGTCTGCACTAGTTTAGGGTTTCGGATTCTTTGTCTTAGGGTTTTGTAACATATTATATATATATATATATATATATATATATATATATATATATATATATATATAGACACACACACACCAGTTGAAGGCATACATATTAATTAAACAGATCAGTCCTGGAATTATATAAATGTGCTTGATGCAGGCTGATGACGTCCTGTTCGATTTATTGAGGGTTCTGCAGCAATTGAAGATCACGTACGACATCCTTGAGGTGACTATATATTTACCACAGTTAATTTGTATATATCTATTATATTACTGTAATTAATATTCTGACAATTTTAGAATGATCATCATCTTATTTTTCTCCTTTTGTTTTGGTGATATATAGGCGACGCATATCGGATTTGCTGTTAAAGTCTTGCACAAGCACACTTCGAAAAACATTCGCCACTTGGCTCGAACTGTAACCTTGTGAGTTTAATTCGTTTACTCTGCCATTGATTAAATGCCCATTTCTTTATTATTTCAGGCGTTTTCTGATCAACTTGTTTTTGACTTTGTGAAGGGGGTGGAGGAAAGTAGTGGATGAATGGATCGAAGCTACTGATGCCATTACTGGTTTGCTATATACGGCCCTCTCAATTAATTAATCTCTTGTTTTTCGATTTAATTAATTACCATCTTGGGGTGTCAAACTGTATATATATATATGATCTGAACATGACTTGCAGAAAATGGGCTAGACGACTCTGGGATTCCTTTGGCTTTGGCTAAGGTTCAGGAGGAAAGATCTGTAGAAGAAAAAGTAGAGATGACAAGGCAAGAAACAAGACAGCTACCAGTTTGTACACAAGAGCTTCATCATGTACTTGGAGGAGTCGGAGCAATCCCCGTCAACGCTCCAAGGGAAGAATTAATCAAGCCAAGGGGAGTTGCTGAACCAGAGCCTGGCAGATTGCCAAAGCTTGCCTCTCGGCGACAACTTCCACCTCAAAGGAAGCCACCATCAATTCCACAACGGGATGAGCAATCTAAACTGCAGGATCAGGAAGCTTCGGTTCAGGCAAAGTTGGAAGTGGCAAAGCGCAAACTGCAAGAAGGATATCAGAGAATTGACAATGGTAATTAAGTTAATTAGTTTGATACAATTAATCTTTGCTTTCTTCTCTCAAGTCTCAACTCATTTTGATAAAAATGTATGCATGAAATTCCTGAAGGAAGTGTAGTGGCAAGTAGTGCATGCTGATGGTTCCTTAATTTTAATGCAGCGAAAAAACAGCGGACGATAAAAGTGGTTGAGCAGCGAAACATGCCGAAGAAGGGTCGCCGCACTTTGAGGCCTATGCAGAAACTGAAGAATGAGATTAAGGAATGGGCAAGATCTCATTCTGTGAAGCCGTCACAGAAACAATGAAGAATGAGATTAGGGAATGGGCAAGAGCTCATTCTGTGAAGCCAATGAAGAATAATGCGATTGGGGAATGGGCAAGAGCTAGCTAGCTCATTCTGTCATGTCGCAACAGAAGCAGTAGCTGCAAGGAGCTATTCGACGCATGCATCTACAACAAGAACTTGTACTAAATCAACTAAAAAATTCCCTGAATTGGATCATTGGTTGTTATTTGAATTTTCATGTATATATAAAGAGGACTTGTTCCTCTTTTCTTGTGTGTGTGTTATGTATATAACATTAGCATAGTTGTCTATTTGAATTTTTGGTTTTGCTTTTGTTTTTTTAGTTTTTAAAATGGTTCGAAGCATGATCCAAGGGGCCCCACCAAAGATAGGTCAAAGTAAATAGGATCAGTTGACATGGAAGACAAAGTCAAGTAGAGTATCCAAGTCAGCCCATCAGACTAGATACGGCCGAGCGGATCGGGTACGACTGAGCGGGCCAAGTACGGTCGAGCGAACTGGGTACGTCAGAGCGGATGATACCAATTTTCGAAGACAAGTGAGTCAGACTCTCCCTAATCGGGGAAATGACTCTCCGATAATAGAGAAAGCCAAGCAGTAGTGGGTTTCGCCGACCGGGCTATGCATCTGGTCAGAAGGTATTACCCCAGGACAGTCATGAAGCTAGGAAAGAGAGAGCTGGTAGGCCCTGAGGATACTGCTGAGCGGCAGCAACCTAGCCGAGTGAGCTCCAATTGGCTATGCATGACCCCATCAAGTATCTTTTCATATCCTTTTGAAAACTTGTGCCACAAACAGCAGGACATGTCCAATAGACAATCATACTTTAGAAGCTTCCAAGCTCATGTTAGAGGGTTGCATGGCTGCTTAAGGAATGATGTCAAGGACACTTTTTGACTTGTCTCTTCCTGTGACACCTAGGATGACGTGTCTATGCCTTCAGATGCATGCACAAGGATCATGTTGACACTATAAAAGCGGGTTCCCAGCTATAGGAAAAGGTATGCACAACTTCATCTTCGACATCTACTTGCTACAGTTTCCCATTTCTTGAGATCACCGGATACTGATTTGAGTGTAGGATGGCCAATGCCAGAAACCCCTTCCCGGGCCGGCACTGACATTTTTGTCTTGTAGAGCTATGTGGAGTCTTCATCACGTCAACCGCATAGCCACATCCCCAGCTTGCCGTCTTCGCTGGTTTTGAATAGGATCATATTTAGCGTTGTCTGTGGGAAGCTCACCTGGATCCAAAATGCTAAGATGGAGGATGCTGAACGACTCACCATGATAACGTTGATGCAAGAGCAGTTCAACATGCTGGTGTAAGCGCGAGCGGCGAAAATGTTGGAGCAGCAGCTGGCAATAGCTGGTCGCCAAGTAAATGAACCCGTGACATTGGTGACAGACTGACAGGCCGATCATAGAGATTGAGTGGGAAATGTTGCCACTCATCGACCGAACAACAAGTCAATTGACACATTTGGAGGCGTACCAGATGCGCCAATCCCCTATCATCGGGCGTTGTTCCGCACCCCTTCAGAGGAAGAAGGCCGAGCGGATAGGGTCCAAGGATCCTCATCAGAGGCAGCGCCCGCTCGGGATGAGCGCAGGGTAAAGCCCCAAGGCTCGATGATTCCCCCAAACGGATAAACAGACAATTCTCTCAGGAGATCCTAGATGAACAGCTGTCACGACACTACGCACTGCTAACCATCGAAGAATACACGGGGGTGACCGACCCTGAGGATCATCTCATCAAATTTGACATCATGGCCACGCTCCATCAGTACTCTGACGGCATCAAATGTTGAGTGTTTCTCACTACACTCTCCAGATCGACTCAAAGGTGGTTCAGGCGACTACCTATCGGCTCTATACATAACTTTAAAGACTTCCGAGAGGTGTTCCTATTGCACTTCACGAGCAGCTGCCGCCATCAGAAAACAAATGTCAATATGTTAACAGTCAAGCAAGGGGCCTAAGGAGACACTGTGGGCCTACATCACGAGATTTAATCAGGTAGCTATGAAAGTCCCTTCGGCCACGTCGGAGATCCTTGTGAGTGCATTCTCACAAGGGTTGTTGGAGGGTGAGTTCTTCTGCTCGCTCATCTGGAGGCTTCCTAAGGACTCGATCATCTGCTCAGGCGTGTTACCGAATACATCAATGTGAAGGAGACCCAAGTAACTAGGAGGAGAGAATCGATTCCCAAGCCAGTAGCCATATCGGAATGCGGAATGACCCATTCAAACCCACCACCAAAAGGGCCCCGAGAGGGAGCATTGCAACAAAAACCCCATACACATACAATCTAGCATATGGAAATCAAATGGGGAAGATCCATCGAAAGACGACCATGGACGCCACTCTTTTGCTCATTTCATCGGGTGGCAACACATAACACCAGAGACTGTTACAGTGTTAGGCCGAAGCCCCGATGAGTGGCCTCGTCAAGACCTCACCGGCGATCCCCATCTCCTAATTGTCACCATCACAAGTGATCAGGAGGACGATGGGAAGAAAGAAGGCCCTCAGTCAAAGAACATCGATAGCCGACATATAACCGAAGAGCATCAGCTGAGCGACCGCGAACCTCAGCTCAAGAAGAGGAGAACTGCCACAATGTCGCTTGGGGCAACATATGAATGATCGCAGGGGGCCCGAACAACGGCGACTCCAATCGAGCCTAGAAGTCACTTGCTTGACGCTTAGAGATCCACACCGTCGGGTGCAACAGAGCTGCAGCAGCAATGCTGGAGATCAGTTTTGGTCCTCGCTTAGAGAGAGTGGAGGTCCCTCATGACGATGCCTTGATCATTCAAGAGATAATCGCTAACTATAATATTCATCGTACTTTCGTAGATATATGTAATTCGGTGAACATCATCTTCAAAAAGATGTTCGATCAGCTGTAAATCGATCAGAGCGAATTGCACCCTATGATGACTCCCTTATACGGGTTCACCGACAATGAAGTATTGCTGATCAGGTAGGCTTGGCTGGCCATATCTCTTGGAAAAGAGCTGCTCAAGAGGACAAGGACGACAAATTTCATCGTGGTGAACGCTCCATCCACCTACAACGTCATACTGGGTCGGCCGACGTTGAATGAATTCCGGTCGGTCGTCTCCATCTTTTACTAGAAGATCAAGTTCCCCGTTGAGAACTCGATTGGAGAAGTAAAGGGCAATCAGTTGGCCGCTCAGCGATGCTACGTCGAGATGGGAACGATCGAATTGAAACCACTTGGAAGGCCTAGCGGCTTGAGGTAAATGCAATCATGGAGGAACCTCCTACACTGGTGTACAACGAGAAGGAAGAAATCCAAATTCATCCAGCCCGACTGGAGGCTACCACTTTCATAGCCACCGACCTGGCTGTTGAAAAGAAGGAGCAAGTTGCCTGTCTAAGATAAAAGCATGACGTGTTCATATGGGCAACACACAAGCTCCCAGGCATCTTGTCGACCATTGCGCAGCACAAGCTACATGTATGACCGGATGCTAGGCTAGTTAAACAAAAGAAAAGATACTTCAGCTCAAAGCAAAATTAGATCATCCAAGTAGAATTAGACAAGCTGTTGGAGGCCGGTCACATACGCGAGGTACAGTTCCGGAGCTGGCTAGCTAATGTGGTACTAGTCTCCAAGTTGGGAAATAAATGGTGAGTCTACATCGACTTTCGAGATTTAAGCAAGGCTTGCCCAAAGGATTACTATCCGCTATTTTGCATTGATCAGATGGTGAACTCGACGGCAGGTTGTGAACTAATCTTCATGCTGGATCCATACTAGGGATACCACCAGTGTCACTCGCCAGAGAAGATCAAGAGAAGGTTAGCTTCATAATGATCGATGGAAACTTCTGCTATAATGTTATGTCATTCGGACTGAAGAATGCCGGAGCCACTTATCATAGACTGATGAATAAGGCATTCTAATGTCAAATCGACAGAAACATGGAGGTATATATCGATGAAATTTTGATAAATCCCTCCGAGCCATTGATCTCTATGCAGATATTAAGGAGACTTGCCGAACACTAAGAACGATCGATGGAAACTTCTGCTATAATGTTATATCATTCGGACTGAAGAACGCCATAGCCACTTATCATAGACGGATGAATAAGGTGTTCTGATGGCAGATCAACAAAAACATGGAAGTATATATCGACGAAATTTTGATAAAATCCCTCCGAGCCATTAATCTCTATGCAGATATTGAGGAGACTTGTCAAACATTAAGAAGGTATGGAAACAAACTCAGAGCAAGAAGTGGGCGCTTCCTCGATTACATAATGACCGAGCGGGGGATCGAAGCAAATTCTAGCAAAGTAAAACTACTTCAAGACATGCCACCATAGTGCAACCTGAAGGAAGCTCAGCGGATGACCGGGCAGATCACGGTGTTATTCAGGTTCATCTCCAAATCCTTCGACCAAAGCCATCAGTTCTTCAAGATTCTGCACTGAGCTACAAAATTTCAATGGGGGCGTCGAATGTAACAAAGCGCTAGAGGAGCTGAAGACTTATCTAACTTCTTTAACTGTATTGGTGAAGTCCATCACTGGATATACTTGTCGTCAACAGATCGAGCGGTTGGCTTAGCGATGATGCAGTAGAACGACACTGAACAATAACCGGTGTATTTTTTAAGTCATATATTGAAAGATGCTGAATGTCGCTACACTTATCTCGAAAAGCTGGCGCACGGGGTGGTCCTCGTAGCTCAGAGGTTACACCCATACTTTTTGTCACATCCAATCATTGTGTTGACTAACAACACTCTAGGGTGGGTCCTCCTCAACCCCGAAGCATCCGAGCGGCTGATTAAGTGGACTATGGAGTTGAGCAACTTTGACATCCCGCATCAGCCCCGAACGATGATCAAGGCACAAGCCTTGGTCGATTTTGTGATGGAAGTGCAGAACGCCGAATCGGAAGTCACTTGGAAGATCTATATGGACAAATCATCCACTTAGCAAGGTAGCGGTGTGGGCATACTTCTGATATCACCACATGAAGATTGAATATAGTTGTCCGTTCAACTAGACTACAAAGCTACGAACAACGAGGCAGAGTACAAAGCATTGATAGTCGGTCTACAAGCAGCACAGCATGCGGGAGCTATGTGGGTGTTGATCCACTCCGACTCTCAATTGGCGATGCAGTAGCTCTTAGAGACTTTTAAAATAAATAATGCCAAGCTACGACTATATGTGAAAGCATTCGAAAAATTGAAGGCTGGATTTCAAGAAGTCATTATTCAAAAGTTCCCCCGAGCGAAGCACCAATATGCGGACAAACTAGAAAAGTTAGCAAGTTCCTTGACTCCAGTGGTGTTGGATAAGCCGATCGAGCAGATGATATTAGTGGCCCACATCGATAGGCCAATCGTGGGAGCTGCCGGTGACTAGAGGACCCCTCTAATTGAGTACCTCTGATCATGGAACAAGCCAGCCGACCGAGAGTAGACTCGGCTACTAAAAAAGAAGGTCAGACAGTTCACATTGATTGTAGACCACTTGTACAAGAGAGTCTACTCAAGACCCCTACTCAAGTGCGTCAGATCGAATGACGTTCAGTATATTTTATAAGAAGTTCACCAAGGCTCTTGCGGAAGTCACCCGGGAGGATGGTCGTTAGCAAAAAAAATTCTACTCGTAGGATATTTCTGGCCCACTCTACAAGCTGACACTGGACGAAGTGTGGTGACTGATTATCACCCAATTTGTCATGAATTGGGCATCAAACAATGAAGTACCAAACCCCTCCTATGCTAATGTAGCATATGAATGACTTGGGTCATCCGCCAACGAAAGTAACAATAGGATGATAATCTAGGATTGTATGTTATTTCTATTTTTGGGATTTTGAATATGGAATTGGGGGTTTTGGATTTTGATTCTAAATCTAACAAATGAAAAGCACAACAAGTAGGAAACTAATCTAATGCTGGAATGAAATCTAACTAGGTGCCAATAATTAATCCACAACGCATTGTCACTCTACGCTATGGGCTAATCATCAACACGATTAATCTAGGAAATAGAATGACAAAGCATTAAATGAAACTTGATCCTGTCCGAATGCTGAATCAACGGACGCTGGGCACGTGGCACTCTCCGGGTCACTGACGTGGGTCGACGACTAGTCGTATGAACCTCCGGCGAACCTGCACAGAAGTCGGGCCGAGAAGGGGTTCCTGGCGGCGACCCTCCGACGCTCAAGTCAAGCAAACGAACAGTAAAGAAGTGGCTCCAAAAATATCAATACGCGTACCTCCGGCGAAGCATAAGGCTCCTTATATAGAGCGGTGAAAGAGCTCACGCACACCTACCGAGGCAAACACGCGTCCTTAGCCCCTACCTCGGTATGTGTTTGTCAGAAAGCTTACCTGACACCATACTGCTACAGTCCAGGCACGTCTTCGATGGGACAGCAGAACACCTCGTAGCCAGACTTGGAGTATGGCCTAGTCATAGGACTTGACAGCTGTCAAAAGATGTTCCTTGTCTTTCTCTCCCTACCCCATGCCGGGGCGTCCGTCTGGCCGGCTGGACGGGGCGTCCGTCCGGCCGGCCCTCATCTTATGCCAGGCCGGACGGCACCGACATTACGTCCGGCCTTCCGTCTGCATCGGTATTTTGGGGAGATCTTCGGTAAAGTGTTATGTAGGGACTGCTAGCAATATGTTACCTTATGTCTTCGGCCGAGCATGACTTCTGCTCGGCCCTTCGTTACTGTTCAATCAAGCGCCGGAGCCCCGATCCCTGTCAGGGCGCCTTTCGCTATCGGCTATTCATCGATCGGCCGGCCGGCAGGTAAGCCCATCCTTCTCCGGTCGGTCGACCGGTCCGCCCTTCTCCGGTCGACCACCTAGCCTTTTGACTCCCACGTGGCGTTGACCCCTCAAAATGGGGTCCCATATTCTAACCGCCGGATCACTTGCCTCCCCCTCAAGTGTAGTCGAAGGAGGCGAAGTCCGACTGACTGGACTGCCGATCTGACTGAGTAACGACCGCTACATTAATCCGCTCGGCCAGGCTTAGGGATGCTCATCCATTCGGTGGTGTCTTGTCCGTGCTTTGTATTCCCTTGGAATCCATGCCGAATCCTCTCCCCTACTGCCCATCACGTGCGCTGCGCACGGTAAGGGGCGCTCATTAAATGCGACCTGTATCCTGCTAACACGTGGCAATCATGCTTTTGTCAGCGTATGGCGGTGACGTTACTTCCGATGGGACAGCCGCCGTTTGAAATGAATGGCTGGATGATGGCCTCATTCTTCACGACCTGGATCGGACGGTGGAGGCTGCTCGCGGGCGGCGATATAAAGCCCGCGACTCCTTTCTCGCCGCATTGTTGCTTCATCCACCTCCGGCGCCCCTCTGCTCTTTTTCTTCTTCGGCGACCTTGCCCCTCGACTCTTCGGCCACCCCCAGGCCCCAGTCGATCATCCCTTTTGCTCGTAAGACTCTTTTCCTCGCTCCCTACATTTCCTTCTTTCTGTTAATTGTTTCATTCAGTCAGTTTCCCTTCATTCCTTGTTCGAACTTTTCCTTTTGGTCCTGCATTCTTTTGTCTTTCGACTATGACTAGCGCTTCACAGCCGACCGCCGACGCTCCTGGTCTTTGGTACACGACCATGGAGAGCCGGATTGACGAGGAGGACGCGCTGCGCCTCGCTCGGACTTATGACATCCCTTCCGACCACCACATAGTATTAGCCACCCCCGCCGATCGGCCTCATGAACTGCCGCCCGACACCGTTCTTTTCTTCTGAGACCAATTCATGGCCGGGCTACGCTTTCCACCCCATAAGTTTTTCCTGCAAGTTTGCAACTACTTCCGCATCCCGCTCGGCCAATTAGTTCCGAATTCCATCAGGCTGTTGAGCGGGGTGGTAGTTTTGTTTAAACTGAACAACATCCCGTTGGACCCCAAAGTGTTCCATTACTTCTACTACCCCAAGCAAGCCGAGTGGGGAACTTTTGTTTTCCAATCTAGGATAGGTTTCGTCCTTTTTGATAACATGCCGAGCTCCAACAAACATTGGAAGGAGCATTTTTTTTCTACGTGTGTTTCCCCGAGCCACCGACTTTTCGCATCAAATGGCAGACGGCGATGCCAGCGCAACCGGAGCTCGGCAAATTCAGGGGCGATCCGGCCTACCTTCATGCAGCCAACCGGCTAGTCGGCCAGCGATATCACATCGACAAGCTGCTCCTTCCGGGAGTACTGCATCTGTTCGGCTTGTCTTTTATCCCAACCGATCTGCCTTGCAGCATGAGTAAGTTCTCTTATCTTCCCGTTTCTTTTGTTCTAACTGATTTATTCTTCGCTTCTGCAGCTGAAGTCATGTGGCGCGCCAAGGCTACCGAGCGGCTGAAACTGAGAGCCGCTGAGATAGAGGTGGCCAAGAATAAGGAGGTCGCCGAACGGAACTTGGCCTCAGCTGATCCGGCCGGCGGAGAAGATGAGGGGACTTAGGGTGCCTCCGAAGCCTTAGACGCTTCTGCCTCTCTCGATGAGGCTGTAGGCGATGTAGAGCCTTCTACTCAAGTCGGGGTAGAGGGCCGTTTGGCCGACGACGTTCCCATGGCCACTCGGAAGCGCAGACGGCCAGAGCCAGCATCTCAACCAACTCCATCTGAGGAACCAACTCCATCTGATGAACCGCAGCCCGAGCGGGGCGAAGAAGCTCCAGTGCTATCCGGGACGGTCTCTATAGAGAGCACCCCCACACCCCGCGGCTCTCCAAGGGCTACCTCTGAAATGCCGCCCTCTAGTCCTCCCCGAACCATGCGACGTCTCAGGCGATTGGGCGACCGTCCTTCTTCCTCCACCGGTGAGCCGTCCAGTAAGGCCGTTGCGTCGCAGGGTGATCCGAGCGGCCCGAGATTGATAAAGACTATCCTGCGTCTTCCGTCGGAGGAATACATGGCGGCTGCTGATCGGCCAGTGGTCCCCGAGCAGCAGATTACCCTTACGGGTCCTCTTGCCAAAGCCTGGGAGGATGCTCGGCTCCGAATTGCCATGATGACTCCTGGTCAGCTCAGCGACAGCAATTTACAACAGGCGACCGGGGTATGTTCTTTTGCTTTGTTGGTTATTTTGGATCGAGTTTCTAACTTGTTCATATCCGTTCGCAGAACTGGGTGGAGCAGATTGCCATCAGCAATCGACTTACCGAGCTGGAGGATGAGTTGAAAAAGCTCAAAGCCGCGGGAGAAAGCAGACAATCGACGACCGCTCTGGAGAAGGCCAAAAAGTTGCTGGAAGCCGAACGAGGTAAGTCTTCCGGCTTGACGAGCGAAGTGGCCCGCCTCGAAGCCTTGGTCAAACAGCGGGACAAGGAAATAAAAACCGCGACCACCCGGAAACTTAAAGCCATCGAAGACATGGATATGATGAAGGTAGAGAACCGGGGGCTAGAGCAGAGAGTGAAGGAATTAGACGCCTTGCTCCAGACTGAACGGGAGGGCCGTTCGGCCGATCAGGCTAAAGCGGAAGGGGCTCGGAAAGATCTTCAAGCTGCCCTCGACGCTTCTAAAGCTACTTTTAAAGAATATCAGGACGGGGAGCCTGGTCGGTCGGCGGAGGTGCGTAAAGCATACGTCCGCTCGGATGAATTTGGTGAAAGGTTTGGCGACAAGCTATCCTTAACTTTTGAAGAGGCGATCAAAGTGGCAGTGGAATATCTGAAGACCAAAGGCCACATACCTACCGAGCTGTCCGCCCCCCCCCCTCGAAGATTTGGCGACCATGATGGGCTTCATCCCCGACTCTCTCTTTAACTTTGATGATAGTGAATGAGGGGTTTATGTAATTTCTCTAAGTATGCAATCTTTTGTATGCCTGCCGTTTGGGGCGAATATTATAAATTTTGTCGGTTCTCTATTCTGCGCAAACGAATTCTCTTCTTTTGTTATTTATTTGTTCGACCAGCATCAAATCTTCAACTTTTGCCTCGGTCCTAATTTTCTTGCGCCAAGTACATTTTATAAGGGAGCCGCTCGGCCCCGCGTTTTCCTTATTCTTGTCTCATCGGCAGGCCCGAACAAAGGTCGGCCTTTACAACCGAGCAGGACCTTGCAGAAAGTTATCCGTCCGGAGGATTTATAGGCTCCGGCTGCTTGCCTTTTAACTTCGAATTTTAGCGTCCGCGCCTGATGACCTTCCGCTCGGCGGGTTTATAGACGCCGGCTCGTCTCTCGATTTTTAACGTTGGAGCTCGACGGTCTTCCGCTCGGTGGGTTTATAGACGCCGGCTCGTCTCTCGATTTTTAACGTCGGAGCTCGACGGTCTTCCGCTCGGCGGGTTTATAGACGCCGGCTCGTCTCTCGATATTTAACGTCGGAGCTCGACGGTCTTCCGCTCGACGGGTTTATAGACGCCGGCTCGTCTCTCGATATTTAACGTCGAAGCTCTACGGTCTTCCGCTCGGCGGGTTTATAGACGCCGGCTCGTCTCTCGATATTTAACGTCGGAGCTCGACGGTCTTCCGCTTGGCGGGTTTATAGACGCCGACTCGTCTCTCGATTTTTAACGTCGGAGCTCGACGGTCTTCCGCTCGGCGGATTTATAGACACCGGCTCGTCTCTCGATTTTTAACGTCGGAGCGTCTTCCGCTCGGCGGGTTTATAGACGTCGGCTCGTCTCTCGATATTTAACGTCGGAGCTCGACGGTCTTCCGCTCGGCGGGTTTATAGACGCCGGCTCGTCTCTCGATTTTTAACGTCGGAGCTCGACGGTCTTAAAGGCTAACTTTAACACAGCCGCTCGGCGAACACATTAGCCATCCTTTGAATTAAATTTGCTTCCTGCATTACAAGGGCATGGGTGACCAGAATATATACAAAAATGAATTACATCAGTGCACCTTTCAACCAACCCGATAAGGCTGGAGATGATTCGCGCTCCATGGTCGGTCCAGCTGGCGCCCGTCTTCATCCTCCAAATAATAAGCACCCGAGCGGAGCTTTTCGATAACCTTGAAGGGGCCCGCCCAAGGAGCTCCCAGCTTGCCGACGTCGCCGACCGGCTTGACTTTCTTCCAGACAAGGTCGCCAACCTGGAATGATCTGGGGATTACGCGGTGGTTGTAGTTTTGCTTCATTCGTTGCTGGTACGCCATCAGCCGGACGGACGCCTTGGCTCGCTCTTCGTCGACCAAATCCAGCTCCATGTTCCTCCGCTCGGCGTTATCAGAATTATAATTCTGGATCCGGACGGACTCAACGCCGACTTCAACTGGGATGACTGCTTCGCCGCCGTATACCAGGTGGAAAGGCGTGACGCCCGTTCCTTCCTTTGGAGTCGTTCGGATGGCCCATAGGACGCCCGACACTTCATCTACCCAACTTCCTCCCAAGTGATCAAGCCAAGCGCGCAAAATGCAAAGAATTTCTCTATTGGCTACTTCAGCTTGACCATTGCTTTGGGGGTATGCCACGGACGTGAAGTGTTGCTCAATGCCATAACTTTTACACTAATCTTCAAGCAATTTTCCAGTGAATTGCCGTCCGTTTCGGAAACAAGTCGGCGAGGGATGCCGAACCGACAGATGATGTGTTGCCAGATGAACTTTTTGACCATCTGTTCAGTGATCTTGGCTAGCGGCTCGGCCTCCACCCACTTGGAAAAATAATCAACGGCCACTAGTAAAAATTTCCGCTGCCCGGTCACCATAGGAAATGGACCAACAATATCCATTCCCCACTGATCGAACGGGCAGGCGACCGTGGATGCCTTCATCTCCTCTGCTGGCTGGTGGGAGAAGTTATGATACTTTTGGCAAGAAAGGCACGTCGACACGGTCCGAGCGGCGTCTGCTTGTAAGGTCGGCCAGAAGTATCCGGCCAGCAGGATCTTCTTAGCCAGCGATCGTTCGCCCGGATGCCCTCCGCATGATCCTTGATGTACTTCTTGGAGGATGTAAGCCGAGTTTTCCGAGCTCACACACTTCAACAGCGGGCGAGAGAAAGCCTTCTTGTAGAGTTGATCGCCGATGAGTGTGAACCGACCGGCTCTCCTTCTTAATAGCTGGGCTTCATTCCAATCGGACAGTGTGGCGCCCGAGCGTAAAAACTCCGTGATGGATGTCCTCCAGTCGCTCGGAAACGTGAAGCCTTCCATCCGGTCGACGTGCGCCGCCAAAGATACTTGTTCAATGGGCTGCTGGATGGCGACCAGTGTTATTGAGCTTGCAAGTTTGGCTAACTCATCGGCCGCTTGATTTTTCGCTCGGGGTATCTGTTGGACAATGACCTCTCTGAAATTGGCTTTAAGCTTCTCAAAGGCTTCAGCGTAGAGCTTGAGCCGAGCGTTGTTAATTTCAAAGGTACCAGAGAGCTGCTGAGCGGCCATCTGCGAATCCGAATGAAGCGTTACCCGACCGGCTCCAACATGCCGAGCTGCCTGCAAGCCGGCTATGAGGGCTTCATACTCAGCTTCATTATTTGTAGCTTTATAATCCAGTCGGACGGATAAGTGCATCTTTTCTTCTTGGGGAGAGAGCAGCAGTACTCCAATCCCGCTTCCGATCCGAGTGGACGATCCGTCCACATATATTCTCCACATAGCTTCCGGCTCCGGATTCTACACCTCAATCACAAAATCTGCTAAGGCTTGCGCTTTAATTGCCGAGCGGGGTTGATATTGAATGTCGAATTCACTCAATTCTGTTGTCCACTTAATAAGTCGTTCGGAGGCTTCTGGATTCAGCAATACTCGTCCGAGCGGGCTATTAGTTTTGACAATAATGGTGTGCGCCAGGAAGTATGGACGAAGACGCCGAGCGGCGAGGACCAGAGCAAAAGCCAACTTCTCGAGTCTGGTGTAGCGAGATTCAGCATCTTTTAAAATGTGGCTCATAAAATATACAGACTCTTCTCCACTCACTCTCACTAGCGCCAAGACGACTGCTCGATCGGTTGAAGACAAGTAGATACAAAGCGGCTCACCCGCAGCTGGCTTGGCTAGGACCGGGAGAGAGTTCAAATATGTCTTCAAATATTCGAACGCCTAATCGCATTCTTCGTCCCAATGAAACTTGGTGGCTTTGCGCAATATTTTTGAAGAAAGGTAGGCTCCGGTCGGCGGTTTTTGAGATGAACCTGGACAGAGCAGTTACCCGACCGGTCAAGCGCTGCACTTCCCTCAGATTTCTCGGAGGCGGCATATCTTGTAGAGCTTTCACCTTGCTGGGATTTGCTTCGATACCCCGCGCGGTCACTATGTAACCCAGGAAACGCCCTCCTTTTGCTCCGAACAGGCACTTCTGAGGGTTTAGCTTAACCCCATATTTTCGTAGCGTTCAGAAAGTTTCCTCCATATCTTCGAAGAGATCGGCCGCTCGGACGGACTTGATGAGAATGTCGTCCACGTATACTTCTAGGTTTCACCCGATCTTCTCTTTGAACACTTTGTTCATCAGGCGTTGATATGTGGCTCCCGTGTTCTTCAATCTGAATGGCATCACATTATAGCAATATGTGCCGTCGGTTGTGACGAAACTAACCTTTTCTTGGTCTACACGGGCGAGCGGCACTTGATGATATCCTTGGTAAGCGTCGAGCATACATATCAGCTCGCAGCCAGCTGTGGAGTCAACCAATTGATCGATCCGAGCCAAAGGATAAAAGTCTTTCGGGCAAGCTTTGTTGAGATCCCGAAAATCTATGCATACTCTCCACTTGTTGCCTGGCTTGGAGACTAACACTACGTTCGCCAGCCAGCTCGGGAACTGAACCTCGCGTATATGGTCGGCCTTCAAAAGCTTCTCAACCTCCGCCCGGATGATGGCGTTCTGCTCGGCGCTGAAATCCCTTTTTCTCTGCTTCACTGGTCGAGCGTGCGGTCGGACATGTAGCTCGTGCTGCGCTATGCTCGGCGAAATTCCGGGCAACTCATGCGTCGACCAGACGAAGACATCACAGTTTCTTTGGAGGCATTTGATCATTTCTTCTTTCTGGTTGGCTTCCAGATCGGACGCAATAAAGGTCGTGGCCTCCGATCGGGTCGGATGAATCTGCACTTCCTCTTTTTCTTCATAAACTAAAGAGGGAGGTTTTTTAGTTATAGCGTTCACCTCGATCCGTGGCGACTTCCGAGCGGAATTGGCTTCTGCTCGGACCATCTCGACGTAGCATTACCGAGCTGCTAGTTGATCTCCCCGTACTTCTCCCACTTTGTCCTCGACAGGGAACTTAATCTTCTGGTGGAAGGTGGAGACGACCGCACGGAACTCGCTGAGCGCCGGTCGTCCCAAAATGACGTTGTATGACGAGGGGGAGTCGACCACCACGAAGTTTGTTGTCCGCGTCCTCCTGAGCGGCTCTTCTCCCAGCGAGATAGCCAGTCGGATTTGTCCGACCGGCAGGACTTCATTACCCGTAAACCCATAGAGGGGGGTTGTCATGGGCAGCAGCTCGGCTCGCTCAATTTGTAGTTGGTCGAATGCCTTTTTAAAGATGATGTTGACCGAGCTTCCTGTGTCAATAAATACGCGATGAATAGTGTAGTTGGCTATTACCGCTTTGATGAGCAGAGCGTCGTCGTGGGGCACTTCAACTCCTTCCAAGTCCCCGGGTCCGAAACTGATTTCGGGTCCGCTTGCCCGCTCTTGGCTGCAGCCGACTGCATGGATCTGGAGTTGCCGGACGCTTGCCTTTCTTGCTCGATTAGAATCGCCTCCGGTCGGATCGCCAGCTATGATATTGATCTCGCCCCGGGAAGTGTTGTTTCTATTCTCTTCCTCCCGAGCGGACAGCCATGACCGCTCCCTGGACATCCGAGGATTGTCTTCACGCCTGAGAGTATGCTGCCGTTCGGGAGTTCGTCTTTGTCGACGATCAGATCTAGTCCGATCGGCTCCATGAGTTCTCTGTTGCTTGTCGAACGATGGTGATCGACGGCCACCACTCCGGGGAACAGGATGGGCGATTAGGGGAAGACTCCGACAATCTCTGGTATTGTGCGTGTCCGTCCGGTGGAATGAGCAGAACATGGGGGTCCACTTCTTTTTTGGCTTGGGCCGTTCGGCTGCAACTTCTTGAACATGGGACCTAGCATGGGGGGAGCGGATGGCTTCGGACCTTGGTCCTCTGGGTGGCTGATGAGCAACGTGCGGCTTCCGTTCGGTAGGAGGAGCCTGCTCGGTTGAAATTTCTTTTTTCCGGGCCGCTTGGGCTTCCTCCACGTTGATGTATTCGTTGGCCCAGTGTAGCATGTGGTCGTAATCCCGGGGCGGCTTCCAAACGAGCGAGCGGAAGAAGTCCCCGCCCACGAGGCCTTGTATAAATGCGTTCATCATTGTCTCTGAGGTGGCTGTTGGAACGTCCATGGCCACCTGGTTGAACCGCTAGATATAAGCTCTGAGCTGCTCTCTTGGCTCTTGCTTGATGGCGAACAAGCTGACACTCGTCTTCTGATAACGCCGACTGCTTGCAAAATGATGGAGGAAGGCCGTTCGGAAGTCCTTGAAGTTTGTGATGGACCCGTCCGGCAGCCTCCGAAACCATCATTGAGCCGATCCAGAGAGGGTGGTTAGAAAAACTTCACCCCATCCGTATATTGGTGAAGGGTAGCAGTGTTGTCGAATTTACCCAGTTGATCATCCGGATCGGTGGTTCCATTGTATTCGCCGATCGTCGGGGGCACGTAGTGCTTTGGCAGAGGATCCTTCAAGATGGCTTCTGAGAATTGACGATTGACCCGCTCGGGCGAGGCGTCCGATCGGGGGGCTTTGCCTTTTCTATTATCCCGCATTGGCACTTCATCTGACGAAGAGCCTCTATCCCGATTAGCTGCTGCGGCTTCAGGAGGAGTGCGAAAGAGAGCTCGATGGAACGGAACTGTGGCTGGGGGTGCTTCCGCTCGGCCACCTGATGCTGATGTTGCTTGCTGCTCAGGTCGCTCGGCTGTCGCCTTCTGTTTCTGTTCGACGAGCTTAGCGGCCCTCAACTCGATCAGAGCATCGAGTTCCTCCGTGGAAAGCGTCACCGTGTGCTGTCGTCCAGCCTCGTCCATTGTTTCCGTTCGGATGCAGGAGCGTTTCCCATAGATAGCGCCAAATTGATCCTGTCCGAATGCTGAATCAACGGACGCTGGGTACGTGGCACTCTCCGGGTCACTGACGTGGGTCGACGACTAGTCGTATGAACCTTCGGCGAATCTGCACAGAAGTCGGGCCGGGAAAGGGTTCCCGGCGGCGACCCTCCGACGCTCAAGTCAGGCAAGCGAACAGTAAAGAAGTGGCTCCAAAAATATCAATACGCGTACCTCCGGCGAAGCATAAGGCTCCTTATATAGAGCGGTGAAAGAGCTCACGCACACCTACCGAGGCAAACACGCGTCCTTAGCCCCTACCTCGGTATGTGTTTGTCAGAAAGCTTACCTGACACCATACTGCTACAGTCCAGGCACGTCTTCGATGGGACAGCAGAACACCTCGTAGCCAGACTTAGAGTATAGCCTAGTCATAGGACTTGACAGCTGTCAAAAGATGTTCCTTGTCTTTCTCTCCCTACCCCATGCCGGGGCGTCCGGCCGACCGGCTGGATGGGGCGTCCGTCCGGCCGGCCCTCATCTTATGCCAGGCCGGACGGCACCGACATTATGTCCGGCCTTCCGTCTGCATCGGTATTTTGGGGAGATCTTCGGTAAAGTGTTATGTAGGGACTACTAGCAATATGTTACCTTATGTCTTCGGCCGAGCATGACTTCCGCTCGGCCCTTCGTTACTGTTTAATCGAGCGCCGGAGCCCCGACCCCTGTCAGGGCGCCTTTCGCTATCGGCTATTCATCGATCGGCCGGCCGGCAGGTAAGCCCATCCTTCTCCGGTCGGCCAACCGGTCCGCCCTTCTCAGGTCGACCACCTAGCCTTTTGATTCCCACGTGGCGTTGACCCCTCAAAATGGGGGTCCCCTATTCTAACCGCCGGATCAAAACTTAATCTAGTAAATGAAAGACAATACAAGTAAAGAAAACTATGTCTACCCTAACTAACCATTAAAGATTTTCCTACATCGTATTGTCACACTACGATACAAGATTATCAATCAATGGGCATAACATGAAGTAAAACATTAACTAAACTAAGAATGTAATGAAGCCTAAAGCATGTAATGAAAGCCTAAACTAATCTATCCAAATTGCATTCAATCAAAACTAGAACTTAACGAAATTGAAAGAACAAGACAAAAACAAAAATTAAACAAAATAAAATACATCAAATTGAACCTAACTACTTAAAGAAACATTTCATCGAAGACATGATATGCATGAAACAAATTAAACAAACTACATGCAATTCAAACATGGAAATCAAGTTTAATACAAGGCTTCAATAAAAATTCAACACAAACAAACAAACATGAGCAATAAGAAGAATTAAACTAACTAAACTAAACACAATCCACACTTCTTCTTCCGATATCAAAGACTACCCTTCGCCGTCACACGAAAGGCCCGGCTCAGAACCCCAAAATCGGTGGACAGCACACAACCTGCTAGTTGCTGCTAGCTTCGACAACGGTGAAGCCAATCTTCCAACGGAGAACCCCTCTGCTGGTGTCTAACTATTCAATGATGATCACTATCAAAATATAGTCTTCACCAAGGTTTTCCAAAAGTATTTTAAAATCATCTTCAAAACCAATATCCAACCATATTCTTTGGGCTCAATGCACATAACTTGTACATTAGCTTTCCCAATGATTGGAAGACACATAACTATGTGTTTTGATGAACCTAAAACTCAACAAGATGCACTAAATCAATATCTTGAGTTTTGTTCACCATCCTAACATCTGACTTGTATCTAATATGTACTAAAACACATACAAATCACCTTATGGTTCTTTGTGAGATGTAAATTTGGTTTTTGCCCTAAACTAAGGGATCATGCATATCTATCTAGGTATTAGAAAACTCGTGATCATCCACCTAGGATGTCACTTGGTATAATCCCACTTGTTGGGATATTTACCATTCTTAATAAATGCCTTTTGTCCTTAATTACAAGGAAATTAACATAATGCATGATGTTACATGACATACATCAAGATAAGCATTTTTCAAATGAAAATTTTCCTATAGCTGCATGATGTATGTATGACATGACATGGTATTTTTGTATTTTTCATAATAGAGATGAATGCAACACATGATGTCATGACATATGATAGACAATCAATCATGACATTTTAGCATAAATAAAATATACCTAGATAATCTATCTAAGCATCCTTAATTCTAGCTAAAACCTTAAAATTGAGCCTAGATTGCCCAAGATTTCATCAAGAAAATGCCAAACCCAATTTTGACATTTCTTTTTCCCTTTCTAAATTTGTGCCATTTTAAATTAACCAAATTCCTCAAGGTATGCCACATTTTACTCTTTCAAAGAGCAAATGAAATCAAATTAAGGTTTAGATTCGCCTTTAACCTTCTAAGAAGATGCCAAAACCCCAACTTGGCATTTTTTATCCTTTTCAAAATGTGTCAATTCAAATTAAGTTCAAATCCTCAAAGTTTGACACATTTTACTCTTCCAAAGAGTAAACATCTTACATTGGTACCTATATTTTCTTTTAATTACCCTAAGAAAATACCAAAACCCAAATTTGATATTTCTTATGTTTTCCCAAATTGTGCCAAGTTAAATTAAATCCAATTTTCTTAGATTTTGGCACATGTATTACTCTTTCAAAGAGTAACCCTATAATCCTCTTCATTTTCAAAGGTTAACACTAACTTTGAAAATGTTCTCAAGTGTCAACTTTAATAAGATTGGGTTAACTACCCTTCCAAATAGAGTTGACACTCTCTAAACCCATTTAGGGTGTAGAGAATATGCTCCTAGGAACTCAAAACCTATTGGTGCTCCTTGGATGCTCTAGGTACTCACTAGGGATGACTTCCCTAGATACCTTCCTAAGGACCTTTCTAGGCTTCTTAGAAGCCTTGATCACTTCCACTAGGTCACTTCTAGGGTTAACTTCCCTTGTAACCTTATTTGTGACTTTATTTGGCCTTTTTAGAGCCTTAGTCACCTTTACTAGGTCAACTCTAGGGATGACCTCCCTTGTGACCTTCTTTGTGACATTATTAGACTTCTTAGAAGTCTTAGTCACATTGGTCTTTGCAAAAGTACTCTTAGGGACAATTTTTCTTGTACTTTTAGCTTGACCACTAGTCGTAGGTTTGGTTCCATAGCTATATGGAACCCTATGAAAGGAAGTCACATCCTTCTTGACTTTAGGTTTGTATCCCAAACCCCTATAGCCATTGGATGACTCTTGTCTAGCTCTCCCTAGGTGATGCTCATTTTGCCCCTTAAGCAGGTATTCCATTCTTGCTAGGTATTCCATAGTTTTCCTTTTGCTAGCCTTAGGCTTATATCTAAAATCCTTAGAATTGTTGCCTAAGTAGTTATCTATCTTCCTAACCTTAGGTATGGTAGATTTAGCATGAGGAGGTATGTATTTTCCCTTAAAGCTATCATGCTTTTTATTTTCATGATAATTTGCATTAAAATGATAAGAAATATTTCTAACATGCATTTTATCATGACTCAAAGGAATTGCACTACTAAAAGTTACCTTGGGTTTGCTCTTAGAAGCTCCCCCTTGATTTGTGCTTTCTCCTTTGACTTTAATTGGCTTCTTCCCTTTAAGGCATTGACTCCGGTAATGCTCATTTTGATTGCATGAGAAGCACACAATGTGCTCCTTGCTCTTGCATTTCGTTGGACCAATCTCCTTGGGCTTCTCCTTGCCCTTGGGTACTACTTGGCCCTTCTTCTTGGCCAATTTGGGACACTTACTCTTGCAGTACCCATGCTCCCTACACTCAAAGCAAATGATATGATTTTTATCTTTAATAATTGAAATCTTTATACCTTTGCTTGTAGGGTTGATGCTTGATTTTTCATTTGATTTTTCTTGCAATGTAGAGAAGGCATCATCTTCTATTTCTTCCTCTTCACTCGAGGATGTGGACTCTTCCACTTCTTCATCTTTTGAGGATGTGGAAGATCTCTCCTCTTCCACCTCTTTCTTTTCCTCCTCGAATGTTGACTTCTCGTCAACATCGGATTTCATCTTTTCTTCCTCCTCTTCTTCGGATGCTGACCTTGTGTCAACATTGGATTGATCATTCTCTTCTTGGACCAATGAGCCCTTCTCCTTGGGCTCTTCCACTCCTTGGACTTGAGTAGAATCTTCATGATAGGCAATGATCTTTTTCCAAAGATACTTGCATTTGTGGTTTCACCTACACTCAACAAAATATTAGAAGGTAATAAATTATGCAAAATTTTCGTTACCTCCTTGTCCGCCTCCGCTAGCCCCTTTTGTTCCTCGGTCCAATGCCGAGATCGGAGGCGTTTGCCCTTCTTGTCCGTAGGAGCTTCAAATGGGTCACTCAAGACAACCCATTGGTTCCAATCCATTTGAAACCATGTCTCCAACCGATTCCTCCAAAAGGCGAAGTCTTCCTTGTTGTATGGAGGAGGAATCCGGATGTCCCATCCAAGTGGACCTCCCAAGTCCATCTTCTTCCTCTAGCGGTTTGCTCTCTCGGTGGTTAGTCCGTAGAAGAGTGGCCTTGCTCTGATACCAATTGTTGGAACCTTGATGTCTGCTAGAGAGGGGGGGGGGGTGAATAGCGTTTCATCGCGCTCCTTGCGTTGCTTTGCTTTGTCTTGATAATGTGCAGCGGAATACAAAGACACAAACACTCACAATGCTAACAACAAGGATTTACTTGGTATCCACCTAAAGATGAGGTGACTAATCCAAGGATCCACACGACACACCTATCTCCACTATGAAAACCTCCTTCTCGGTCGCAGCCGGAGGTGGAGAAGCCTCGTACAACACTCACACACAACACAACACAGGCACAACAAGAAGAAACAAAAATACAACTCAATGCACTCTTCTTCTTGCTTACTTGTTGTTTGTCGTGGCCTCTTGAACCTTGGAGATGAACCCCAAGAGCCTTCAAGAACTGGCGGAGAAGCTTGGAGAAAATCACCGGTGAATCGCAGAAAACTGTAGGAAGTAAGCTCGCAAAGAACTTCCGAAGAAAACGCTTCGCCCAAGCTATATACAGTGCTCCCAATCGATACAAATCAACCTCAATCGATTGCCACATCAGCACCTAGCAATCCCAGCCGTCCATCGCCTGCAACCTGCGCAACGGTCACTTCCCAATCGATCGACCGATCGATTGGGACTGCCTGAATCGATCGACCGATCTATTCAGAGCCTTTCTATGCTCTCGCATCCGCGCGAGAGCTTCTGCTGCCGAATCGATCGACCGATCGATTGGTAGCTCCCAATCGATCGCCCGATCGATTGGTAGCTCCCAATCGATCGCCCGATCAATTGGGAGAGCTTCTGTGCTCACGATTTCCTGACCCCAATCGATCGGCCGATCGATTGGACCATCACAATAATCGCAACACACTCCAATCGATCAGCTGATCGATTGGAGTCTATTCAATCGATCGCCTGATCAATTGAACACCCTGGACTTGACTCAAACTCAAGTCCAGCTCCCCAAACCCAACTCTCGGTCAATCGTGACCTGTTGGGTTTGCACGCCTAGTATTTGACTACTCTCGATCAACCTCGAACTAGCCTTCTAGCCTCCTCCATCAGCCTTGCGTCCCTCGGATATCTCCCCATCCTTCACGCCTTGCCTTCTGGAGCTTCCATCGACCTCATCCTAGTTGTCGGGTTCTCCTAGCAAATCACCGTAGGACTTGCTTTGCCAAGATTACACTTGGACTTTCCAATTGCCTGGCTCCTCACCAGGACTTTTCCTTTGCCAAGATTACACTTGGACTTTCCAATTGCCTGGCTCCTCACCAGGACTTTTCCTTTGCCAAGATTACACTTGGACTTTCCAGTTGTCTGGCTCCTCACCAGGACTTTCGTTTTTCCAAGATCACACTTGGACTTTCCAGTTGCCTGGCTCCTCACCAAGACTTTTCCTTTGCCTAGGTATAATAGGACTTTCCAATTGCCTGATGTCACTTATCAGGACTTTCACCACCAAGTCTGGTCAACATTGACCTATTTGGATTTTCTCTCTTGCCAGCCTTCCTGTTGGACTTACCTTTGTCTAATCTCCAATTAGGACTTTCCCAGTCAAGTTTCCTGTCAACCTTGACATACTTGACCTCTCTCTTGCCTAACCTCCAGTTAGGACTTTCCCATTGTCTAAACTCCAGTTAGGATTTTCTCATTGCCTAAACTCCAGTTAGGACTTTCCCGGTCAAGTCTCCGGTCAACACTGACCCACTTGACCTGTCTTCTCATCAACCTGGTCAATCCCTTGACCTTCTCCATAATCGAACGATTGCTCTAGCAATCTCCATATATTGTCAAAAGGACGATTGCCCTAGCAATCTCCATATATTGTCAAACATCAAAACTCAAATCCTGACTCAAGCTTAACTCAACTCAAGCTTAGTCAAACTGGTCAAACTTGACCTAGGGAAATTGCCCCAACTGGTAGAGCCTTGGAAAAGTGTCGGAGTGTGAAGGTCTCACCGGAGAACCCCTCCGATGAGGTGGAGTTGGTCGGAAATTGCTGTCGTCGCCTGCTGCTCCCGCCACTAAGCTGCTGCCGTCACCACTGGAAACTGAGAAGGAAAAGGATGGATTGTGAATGGCCGGCCGGTGGCAAGGAAAAAGGAGAAGCCGCCGGCCGGAGAGAAGAAAAATAAAGGTGCTGGTGTGGGTACCCTAGCCGTCGCGAGAGGAAATCGCACGACCAGAATGGGATCGCGAACAGAGAGGGAAGTTCCGCTACTGTGATGTCGCTTGAAGAGGTAAGGAGAAGGGTTTCTTAACGGGTCGGGTCGGGTAAAGGTTTTGGGTTGAGAGGTTTGAGTGAGTTCCGGACCCGGATCCAATAGGAGGATGAAATTGGGCTTTTATAATCGGGCTTTGGATAAGGCTTAGAAGTGTAGGCTTTAGGATCAAATTTGAATTGGAGCTCCACTTTTTAGATGAACCCTTGGATATCTTCATCTCGATCAACGGTCCAGATCGATTCAGCTTGATCTCCTCTATTTGACCTCCAAATCAAACCAAATTCGATCCGGCTCGACCCTAATCCATGACTCTTTGAATTTCCTACAAAACCACATAAAAAAATATATGAAATTAAATTTCACAATTGTAGGAAATTTGCATTTAAGTCCAAAATAAATACTACTCACAAAACATAACATAAACACAATATTAAGCATGTGAGAAGGTAAAAATACTAAGTCTAAGAGCCAAAATAACCAATAAAAATGCTCATTATCAGTGACTTGCATATCTTGTCAAAAGTATCAGAACATATCACAGGCCAATGGAGGAGCTGAAAACATCCGTTGTGTCACGCCCGTTCAACCAATAGGGCATGGACCTTGTAGAGACCTTCCCAATGGAGACCGGAAAAAGGAAGTTTCTCCTAGTAGTGGTGGACTACTTCTCCAAATGGGTAGAGACCAAGCCGCTAGCCAAAATAATCAAGCAGATGATCATAAAATTTCTATGGCAACATATCATTTGCCGATTCGGCGTCCCTCATAGGCTCAACTCTAATAATGGAAGAGAGTTTCAAGGAAGAAGACTCAAAGAGTGGTGCACCATCTACGGTATTATGCAGGCCTTCACTTTGGTGGCTTACTCACAAAGCAATGGCCAAGCGAAGGTCATCAACAGAGAAATCCTCTGAGGACTCAAGACCGAGTTCGACCATGCCGGGGGGAGCTATAGTGTCGGTCGAGATGAGAGTGGAGTCCAATCGGATATAGCTCTACAACGAGGATAACGTCGAGAGGCGACTCATGGAGTTAGATTTAATTGAAGAAATAAGAGACAAAGTTGTCATTCAAATGACGGTGTATAGACAAAGGATGAAGTAAAATTATAACAGACGAGTGATGCCGAGGTCATTTCAGGTCGGCGACTTTATCTGGAAAAGGGTCAGGTCGGTCGACGACGTTAGTAAGTTGGAAGCCCCATAGGGAGGACCCTACAAAGTGATTCAGAAGCTCAGCTCAGGATCCTATTATCTACAAGATGATAATGGGAGGAAACTCGACCAGCCATAGAGCACGAATCATCTACAACCTTATCGGGCTGGGGAGTAAGTTTGTAACTAGAATGATGTAACTGTTAGGAAATCGAGCCGCAAAAATCACTTTTTGCGTTGCGGAAACCCCGAATCCTAGCCATGGAATCGTGCGAAGATATATTTAAAATTAAATCATGTACATGTTTCTAACCTAGATCTACCTTAGATCTACATGAAAAGAGAGTATACCTTTGTAGCGAAACCCTTCGCTTATTCCGCTCGTCCAAAAGTTGCTGGATCTCGTAGAGTGTCAAGTGAACACTCCTCTACAAGTATCCACATGAACAAAAGGTGGAGAAGAACCACTTAGAGTGTGCTAGCACTCTTGGGTGGCTCGGCAATGGAGGAGAGGGAGAGAACAAGAGAATGAGAGGAGGAAGAAGAAGACTTTATTTGGCACACAAAATGCTTAATGAACACTATGAGTGGCCGTCCACTTTTAGAGGCTTTTAAACCTCCATGTAATACCAAGAGTCATGACTCTTGGTCTCCCTCATGAGGTGGCACACACTTGATGTAGCCTTGATGATGTGGACCATCATCATTGGCCGGCCCCATGCCAAGTCACAATGAGGTGGCATTTGGTCAAGTCAAACTTGACCCTTCATCTTCCCTCTCAAGTCATGTCAAACTTGACTCTTTTATCTCCCATGGTTGATCAAATCTAACCATTGATTCAAGTCAATTTGATTTAATGAATCTTTATTCATTGAATTAAATTGATTCAATGAGTCATAATCTAAATTAAACTCATTGGACACATGAATCAAATTGGGTCCAACTCAATTAGTCTAATTTGGATTACTCTTAATCCAATTTGGTTCATCATATGAACCAAATCCTCTTGGTCCATCATATGAACCTATTCTTCATCTAATTTCCCCTTGTGTGTGACCCTATAGGTTCTTGTAACATTGGCAATACTCCTAAACTCATTTAGAAGCATAAGTAATGAGTGGTATCTAGCAACACATCATTACTACCCAAGTTACAAGAATGTTGAGATTCAACATCACCTTTGTGACTACTAATTGTGACTCTCACAATATGTGACAATGTCCTTCTATCATTGACATTTAAATTGATCAAATGAGGCATAGATCATGTCATCCTCTAATCAATTTATATCTTGAACTCCAAGTAGACTCACTCTAATCAAATGAGATCAATATCCTATATTGACTCATTTGGGCATGGCCATGCACTTCGTGGTCTCACTCTATCAAGAATACCGATGTCACTCCTATCAAATAGAAGGGATAGATCCCATCTACATCACTCACATCCCTCCGCATAATTTGTTACATACCCAGTAATCGCCTTTATAGTCCACCCAGTTACGGGTGACGTTTGACGAAGCCAAAGTATGCAACTCCTTATGTAGGGAACCATGGTGACTTCAGGTCCAAGGACTCATAGTCATATTAATAGTCACATGAGAAAGTATATATCACTTATATAACGATCCATGATACTTTCCCATGGCGGGTCATTCAGTATACATTCTCCAATGCATACCCATGTGTCAACTTGATATCTCTATATCCATGACTTGTGAGATCAAGTCATCGAGTTGACCTACATGCTAGTCTCATCGCATTAACATTGTCCCTGAATGTTAATACTTGACTAGGAATGATTAAGAGTAGTGTTCTTTATATCATCTCACTATCAATTCAACCAATCGATTGATATAGATAAGAATCTTCTACTCAAGAATACTATTATACTTAGTTATTTGACACCAATACAAGTAAGTATAATAACCATAAAGAAATACCTTTATAAATATATAGGAATATGATACATCAAGTCCATACAACAATCATCATATGATTGGCTCTAGGGCTCTAACTAACAATCTCCCTCTAGCACTAGTGCCAATCAGTGTAGGCTCTAAGGCCCAATGACCTAGTGTGACCATCATGCTTTCTCTGTGCCAAAGCCTTAGTCAAGGGATTAGCGATGTTAGCATCTGTGGGTACTCTACAAATCTTCACATCTCCTCTATCGATGATCTCTCGAATGAGATGGAAGCGCCGTAGTATGTGTTTGGTCCGCTGGTGTGAGCGAGGTTCCTTAGCCTATGCAGTTGCTCGATTGTTGTCACAATAGAGCTCTATAGGATCGGCTATGCTAGGAACCACCCCAAGCTCAGTAATGAACTTGTGGATCCAAACTCCCTCCTTTGCTGCTTCTGATGCAGCAATATACTCGACCTCTGTTGTAGAATCAGCAACTGTGTCCTACTTCGAACTCTTCCAGCTCACAACACCACCATTTAAGTAAAACACGAACCCAGACTGCGATCTATAATCATCCTGGTCAGTTTGGAAGCTGACATCACTATAAGCTTTTACAGCTAGCTCGCTATCGCCTCCAAATATCAAGAAATATTCTTTAGTCCTTCTTAAGTAGTTAAGAATATTCTTGACCACTATCCAATGACGCTCACCTGGATCTGACTGGTATCTGCTCGTCATGCTCAAAGCATATGAAACATCAAGACGAGTATATAGCATAGCGTACATGATATATCCTATGGCTGAGGCATAAGGGATCTTATCCATGCGATCTCTCTCCTCTCTAGAAGAGGGACTTTGAGTCTTCGAAAGACTCACACCATGTGACATCGGCAGAAATCCTTTCTTGGAATTCTACATGGCAAATCGTAGTAATACCGTGTCAATATATGTACTTTGACTTAGGCCAAACAATCTCTTAGATCTATCTCTATAGATCTTTATGCCTAAAATACAGGCTGCTTCATTGAGAAACAATTCCCCAGCCAAGTCTTTACAGACTGCAGCAAAGGGATGTCATTTCCAATGAGTAGTATGTCATCCACATATAATACATTGAAGACAACTGTGTTCCCAACAACCTTCTTGTAGACACAGGGTTCATCTTCATTCTTGATGAAACCAAACTGTTTGATCGCATCATCAAATCGAAGATTCCAGCTCCGAGAAGCTTGCTTTAGTCCATATATGGACCTATGCAGCTTGCATACTCTACCAGTATGCTGTTGATCTGCAAAACCCTCAGGTTGTGTCATGTACACATCCTCGAGCAAGTTTCCATTCAGAAACGTGGTTTTGACATCCATCTGCCAGATCTCATAATCGTGGTATGCTGCAATAGCAAGCATGATCCGAATGGACTTAAACATCGCTACTGGAGAAAAAGTTTCATCATAGTCAATACCATGAATTTGCTTGAAACCTTTAGCTACTAAACGACCCTTATAGGTAATAAGTCCATCCATGTCAGTCTTTCCCTTAAAGACCCACTTACACCCAATGGGTTTGATGCCTTCAGGTGGATCAACCAAAGTCCACACTTGGTTGGTGTACATGGATTCCATCTCGGATCTCATGGCCTCTAGCCATGACTCAGAATCTGGTCTCATCACAGCTTCCTGATAGGAAGTAGGCTCATTCTCAACGAGCATAACGTCATCATTGTTAGACAAGAGAAATGAGTATCTCTCAGGCTGACGACGTACCCTATCAGACCTGCGAAGAGGTAGGTCTACTTGAATTGGTTGTTGTTCCTCAACTCCTTGTGGAACATTCTCATCATCCACAACACTTTGTGGTTCCAGTTCAACTTCCATCAAGGCTTCAGTGCTATGGTCCATATCTTGAACTTCTCCAAGATTGAACATACTCCCACTAGTTTTTCTAGAAACAAAGTCCTTTTCTAGAAATACCCCAGTCTTAGCCACAAACACTATGTGTTGACTGGGAATGTAGTAGTAATATCCCTTCGTTTCCTTGGGATATCCAACGAAATAGCACTTATTGGATTTGGGTCCCAGTTTGTCCGAGACTTGACGTCGAACGTAAGCCTCACAACCCCAAATTCTCATAAAAGACACCTGGACATCTCTCCCAGTCCATATCCTATATGGTGTCTTTATCACAGCCTTAGATGGAACACAGCTAAGTGTGAAGGCTATTGTGTCTAGAGCATATCCCCAAAAAGATATAGGAAGATCTGTGTGACTCATCATAGACCGTACCATATCTAATAAGGTACGATTCCTCCTTTTGGATACACCATTCCACTGTGGTGTTCCAGGAGGAGTGAGTTGGGATAAGATCCCACACTCAGCTAGATAGTCATGAAACTCATGACTAAGGTAATCACCACCTCGATCTGATCGAAGTATCTTAATACTCTTGCCTAGCTGGGTTTGTACTTCATTCTTGAATTCTTTGAACTTTTCAAAGGATTGTGACTTATGTGTCATTAGATACACATAACCATATCTACTGAAGTCATCAGTAAATGTAATGAAGTACCTATAACCACCTCTGACAGTGACATTAAAAGGGTCACATACATCACTATGTATAAGTCCTAACAAGTCAGTCGCTCTTTCGCTGTGTCCACTAAAGGGAGTCTTGGTCACCTTGCCCAGTAGGCATGACTCGCATGTCTTATATGATTCAAAATCAAATGAGTCGAGCAAACCATCCTTATGGAGCTGAGATAAGCGATTCTCATTTATATGACCTAAGCGACAATGCCAGAGATAGGTTTGGTTCATTTCAATTGACTTGAACCTTTTGATACTTATGTTATAGATGGGGTTCTCTAAGTCTAGAATGTAGAGTTCGTTCATCAGAGGTGCACTACAGTAGAACATATCATTTAAGTAAACAGAACAACATTTGTTCTTTATTACAAAAGAAAAGCCTTTCTTGTCCAAACAAGAGACTGAAATGATGTTCTTTGAAAGAGCAGACACATAACAACATTCATCTAATTCTAGTACAAGCCCAAAGGCCAGAGATAGATAGTAAGTTTCTACAGCAACAGCAGCAACCCGTGCTCCATTACCTACTCGTAGGTCCACCTCGCCCTTCGTCAATGCCATGCTATTTCTCAGCGCCTGCACATTAGTACAAATGTGAGAAGCACATCCGGTATCCAATACCCACGATGCAAAAATAGATAGATTGACTTCTATAACATATATACCTGAATTAGAAGTCTCACTTCTCTTCTTCTTAAGATCTTCCAGATATACTTTATAGTTCCTCTTCCAGTGCCCAGTCTGACCGCAGTGGAAGCAGGTAGCATCTTTGGCAACCCCTCCTTTAGGTTACATTATCTTGCCTTTGCCCTTGGCTTGGGACTTTCCCTTACCTTTAGGCTTGCCCTTGTCTTTATGCTTTTGCACCATCAAAATGGAGTTGGGCTTGACCTTCTTAAGGTTGAGCTCAGCAGTTCGCAACATGCTAAGTAGCTTAGGCAGTGGCTTGTCAATTTCGTTCATGTTGTAATTCATGACAAATTGACTGTAGTTCTCTGGCAAGGATTGCAAGATCAAGTCAGTGGCCAACTCTTGGCCAAGTGGGAATCCCAACCTCTGTAGGTTCTCTATGTACCCAATCATCTTGAGCACATATGGACCTACGGGAGTCCCATCTTGCATCTTGCACTGAAACAGTGCCTTGGAGATCTCGAATCTCTCGTGCCTCGCTTGTCCTTGATATAGTTGACGAAGATGTTCAACCATATTATAAGCAGAAATCAACTCGTGTTGCTTCTGAAGCTCAGAGTTCATGGTCGCGAGCATGAGGCATGACACATCTAATGCATCATCTTGATGCTTCTTATAAGCATCTCGGTTAGCTCGCGTGGTAGTGGCAAGAGGTGCCTCGAGAATGGGCTGCTCTAGGACGTATAGTTTTCTTTCTTGAGTGAGAACAATTCTCAGATTCCTGTACCAGTCCAGAAAATTAGCTCCATTGAGCTTGTCCTTGTCAAGGACAGAACGCAGGGAGAAGGTGTTCATGTTTGTCGACATGGAAATCTACAACAAAAATAATGCAGAAAGTAAATATCATATTCCAATTATCATTTAATTAGGCCTTTAACTAAATGATGCTCCCATTGACTCATGGGACAAGATCCACATCATACTATAACTTGAGTTAGCTTTGGCTAAATCACCCAAGACTTAGTATGATCGGTAGATAACCAGTTATCAATTACATCTATATGCAACTCTTGTTTATAGGATCAAAAATTCTCATTTATAAAAAATCTTGAGTTAGCTTTGGCTAAATCGCCTAAGATTTAGTATAAATGTGATCTTTATCCTATCTTCCCAACTGTTGGAATATGCCTATAGTTATACCCGATCAAATTGAGTTGACTAGTTATACTCAATCTAATTGAGTTTGTACTCACCCAAGCTTTGATAGGCGGGACCAAGATTGTCCCTCCGCACCCTACCAAGATAATATGCGTTGCTCTTCTTTGGCATATTCAATAACAACAAATGATCGAGGTAGTGATGGGTATCAAAACTTGGTAGGCATCTCGAGTTGACTTGATTAAGATCTAATCTAATCGTTAATGTGTATCATATACGCATCAAGACACTAATTACCTTACACTAGCATGCATCACATACACACAAGCAAATATATCAAAATATATACATATATTGTGATGAGGTCATGACCCTACTATGATCTTCTCAAGCCAATGGGAAGATCAGAGGGTCAATCTAGGGTCAACAGCTTCTTCAAGCATCTCCATTGACCGCCTTGTGTTGTCGGCTTCCTTCTTGTAACTCCATCTTCAATTGTACATTACAAAATTGAAACTCGAGTTACATTCGAGTCTAAAACTATTTTACAACAAGAATATAAATAAAAGAGGCACGACGCGCAGGTCGCAAATCACATACAACACGTACAACACAAAAATGGTGCGCAGGCCATATTATGAATTACAACACAATTTTTGTCCAATCAAATTAGGAGTTTTGGGCCATGATCATCACAATATCATACATAATTCTAAATTATGTATTTTACATAAATTTCTATAATTTTACTACTGATTTTATGAGTTACAACTTTCCGACGGTCCCGATTAGCGATTTTCGGGCACGATCGCGGGACAATGCCCCTTGCGGGGTTAGGGGCAGCGCCCCTACTCGCGAAATAAATATCATGAGTGTCCCACCTTGATCTAATAGCGCCTTAAGCCGCTGTCCCAAAACAATTTGGGCGAGATCTTGCCGTTTCGAAAGATTTTTCTCGGTAGTTGAAGCCTACAAGTGTCCAAACACTTGTTGCTTCGCCTTTACGAGAAAAATACTCACAAAATCCATAAAAATGGTAAACTTACAGAAACTTATAGAACTGATATCTTTTCATAAAAATAAAATACAAACAAGTACATACTTCACACGTGGCTCTGATACCACTGCTAGGAATTCGAGCCATAAAAACCGTTTTTTGCGTTGCGGAAACCCCGAATCCTAGCCACGGATCCGTGCGAAGATATATCTAAAATTAAATCATGTACATGTTTCTAACCTAGATCTACCTTAGATCTACATGAAAAGAGAGTATACCTTTGTAGCGATGCCCTTCGCTTATCCCGCTTGTCCAAAAGTTGTCGGATCTCGTAGAGTGTCAAGTGAACACTCCTCTACAAGTATCCACACGGACAAAAGGTGGAGAAGAACCACTTAGAGTGTGATAGCACTCTTGGGTGGCTCGGTAATGGAGGAGAGGGAGATAACAAGAGAATGAGAGGAGGAAGAAGAAGACTTCAATTGGCACACAAAATGCTTAATGCACACTATGAGTGGTCGGCCACTTTTAGAGGCTTTTAAACCCCCATGTAATACCAAGAGTCATGACTCTTAGTCTCCCTCATGAGGTGGCACACACTTGATGTAGCCTTGATGATGTGGACCATCATCATTGGCAAGCCCCATGCCAAGTCACAATGAGGTGGCATTTGGTCAAGTCAAACTTGACCCTTCATCTTCCCTCTCAAGTCAAGTCAAACTTGACTCATTTATCTCCCATGGTTGATCAAATCTAACCATTTATTCAAGTCAATTTGATTTAATGAATCTCTATTCATTGAATTAAATTGATTCAATGAGTCATAATCTAAATTAAACTCATTGGACACATAAATCAAATTGAGTCTAACTCAATTAGTCTAATTTGGATTACTCTTAATCCAATTTGGTTCATCATATGAACCTAATCCTCTTGGTCCATCATATGAACCTATTCTTCATCTAATTGTCCCTTGTGTGTGACCCTATAGGTTCTTGTAACGTTGGCAATACTCCTAAACTCATTTAGAAGCATAAGTAATGAGTGGTATCTAGCAACACATCATTACTACCCAAGTTACAAGAATGTTGAGATCCAACATCACCTTTGTGACTACTAATTGTGACTCTCACAATATGTGACAATGTCCTTCTATCATTGACATTTAAATTGATCAAATGAGGCATAGATCGTGTCATCCTCTAATCAATTTATATCTTGAACTCCAAGTAGACTCACTCTAATCAAATGAGATCAATATCTAATATTGACTCATTTGGGCATGGCTATGCACTTAGTGGTCTCACTCTATCAAGAATCATGATGCCACTCCTATCAAATAGAAGGGATAGATCCCATCTACATCACTCACATCCCTCCGCATAATTTGTTACATACCCAGTAATCGCCTTTATAGTCCACCCAGATACGGGTGACGTTTGACGAAGCCAAAGTATGCAACTCCTTATGTAGGGAACCATGGTGACTTCAGGTCCAAGGACTCATAGTCATATTAATAGTCACATGAGAAAGTATATATCACTTATATAATGATCCATGATACTTTCTCATGACGGGTCATTCAGTATACATTCTCCAATGCATACCCATGTGTCAACTTGATATCTCTATATCCATGACTTGTGAGATCAAGTCATCGAGTTGACTTACATGCTAGTCTCATCGCATTAACATTGTCCCTGAATGTTAATACTTGACTAGGAATGATTAAGAGTAGTGTTCTCTATATCATCTCACTATCAATTCAACCAATCGATTGATATAGATAAGAACCTTCTACTCAAGGACGCTATTATACTTAGTTATTTGACACCAATACAAGTAAGTTTAATAACCATAAAGAAATACCTTTATAAATATATAGGAATATGATACATCGAGTCCATACAACAATCATCATATGATTGACTCTATGACTCTAACTAACAGTAACCTGTAATGCTATTCATTCGACGAATGCAAGAAATTTTGAATGAAAAATGCTAAGAGTCAAAAACTCTCGACTCAATTGAGCAAGTTATAAGCGAGTGATGCTCTCACGTTTGAAGATTAATTGCCACAAGGTCCAAACCAGGCACGTCAAGGACTCTCGACCCGATCGGAGAGAGTTATAACCGAGCGGTGCTCTCACATTTGAAGATTAATAGCCATGGGATCCAAACCGGGTGCATGAAAGACTCTCGACCTGATCGGGAGAGTTATAAGTGAGCGTTGCTCTCACGTTAGAAGATTAATAGCCACGGGGTGCAGACCGGGCACGTCAAACACTCTCTACCCTATCGGGTGAGTTATAAGCGAGCGGTGCTCTCGTGTTTGAAGATTAATAGCCACAGGGTCCAGATCGAGTGGGTCAAAGACTCTCAACCCGATCAGGCAAGTTATAAGCGAGCGGTGCTCTCGTGTTTGAAGATTAATAGCCATGGGGTCTAGATCAAGCGCGTCAAAGACTCTTGACCTGATCAGGCGAGTTATAAGCGAGTGGTGCTCTCACATTTGAAGATTAATAGCGACGGGGTCTAGACTGGGTGCGTTAAAGACTCTCGACCCGATTAAGAAAGTTATAAGCAAGTGGTGCTCTCGTGTTTGAAGATTAATAGCCATGAGATCCAGAACGGGTTCATCAAAGACTCTCGACCCGATCGGGTGAGTTATAAGCGAGCGGTGCTCTAACGTTTGAAGATTAATAGCCACGAGATCCACACCCGGAGAGTCAAAGACACTTAACCCAATCAAGCGAGTTATAAGCGAGTGGTGCTCTTGCATTTGAAGATTAATAGCCACGAGGGTCCACACTGGGAGTTTCAAAGACTCTCGACCAGATCAGGCAAGTTATAAGTGAGTGACGCTCTCATGTTTGAAGATAATAACCACAGGGTCTAAATTGGGCACGTCAAAGACTCTTGACTTGATTTGGGGAGTTGTAAGTGAGTAGTGCTCTCACGTTTGAAGATTAATAGTCATGGGGTCCAGACCGGGTGTGTCCTCTCGACCCAATCGGATGAGTTCTAAGTGAGTGTTGCTCTTGCGACTGAAGACCCTTGACCTGAGCGGGCGAGATATAGACAAATAGGTCGTTCGACCTAAGCTAAGAGGATCAGCCGGATGCCTTAGCAAATATTTACTTAGAATAAAGAGAGCGCAAGAATTCATACTTAGGGGATTTTTACAAACTATACTTGTGAAAGGTTACGAAATTATTCAGCGGAAAACCAGATAGCCATAGAGCACCGAGCGAGGATGCACTCAAGGATACTTGGAACATTTAATAAAAGCCTATTGCTAAAGTCCAAAAGCGTCAATTGGGCGCGCATTCATTAACACTTGGAAATTTCTACAAGGCACAAGAGGGAGGTACCAAAAACTACTTAGAAAACTGAAGGGAATGTTAGTCGAGGTAATCAAGGACGTCATCCGAAAGTGACTCGGTGAGCTTCCCCCTGTTTATAATTTTGCTGGTTAGATCTGAAGAGAGATAGTCGTCATCCTTCAACTGTTGAAGGGTCCCATCGTTGCCGTAATTAAAGAGGTGAAGAGCCTGGTCAGTGAGCTTCTTGTTGAAAGGGTTAGAACGAAGATAATTCACCTTGAAAACTTCCAACCAGCTGAGTTCCGCCTCTTGGTCGCTGCTTGCTTTGAAGCTCGGCTATCTCGTTCGACCACCAGAGAAGTTTCCACCTCCTTGAGATTTTGGGCTAAAACCTGAGCCTCTTTGTTTTTGATATCTAGGTCTTCGATGGCTTAGAGTTTTCTAGCATTGGTAGAGTTTATATTAGACTTAAAAGAATAAGCCTGCTGAGTAAGCCGATTGAGTTGGAAGACCTGCTCGTGATTTTTATTCTTCTCGACACTGAGCGCCTGTTCGGAGCCCAATAGTTTCTCGAAACTCCGATCCAAGTCTTCTTTTAGTCAAACCACCTATGCATTCAATTAATCGATAAGGGCATGGGAGACTTCTGATCGCCCAGCCGGAGCACGTAGTTGTTGTAGCTCATGCTCCAAGAATGCTAGCCTCTGACACATGGCCAAACTTTCAACCCAGAACTATAGTAAGAATAGGTTAATAAATGTCGATCGGGAAATAAAAAAGTAACACTTAGTAAAAAATATATACCCCGATGGACTTTTGAGTGAAGCCATCTACGAGCTCTCTAGGCCGAATAGTCATCGCCCGGTCCTTGCATTGGCCTAGACTTGGGCCAATGTTCCTTGAATCTTAATTTGGTGCTCAGGAGAGCATGGCTCGACATCGTTAGGGTGACGCCACTCATCGATTGGTAGATGGATGATGACCATTATGTGCCTGTGGTTGCTTAGATCCGACGGCTCGGAAGTGGTCGGACCCTTTGACTTGGACATCGGGGAGGAGCGGAAGGTAGACACCTAGGCAGTTGGACTGGACGGCTGGGGTGGTATATATGTGACTGGAGGTCCGCATATGGTCCCGGACAACAACGTAGACAATGAGGGTGTCTGATCGGGGGATGAAGGAGTGGGAACAACGACCTCCCTCTCTAGGGGCCTGTAAAGCCATCATGCAGCAAATGAGGATGATCATAAGGAGAAGGGAAGGTAATTTGGTAATTAGCGGGGAAATGATAGGTAATTTTCATTTGGTCAATTTCATCGCTGTTGAATTTAGTGGCTGTGGAGGTATACCAGAGCTAGGGGATGGGTGGGGGAGGACGAGGAGACTCAGCCATGAAGAATAAAGGGGGAAAAAGATCAAAAGATTCGAAGAAAGAAAGGGAGAGAAGCTTACTGTAGAGGAAATCACTGGTGGAGAAGGAGGAGACGACGGTGAGCGCAAGGAAGATGGTGAAGGGAATAGAAAAAATCTGGGGCTTAAAAATGTGGAGAGCGGCCATTCTCATCTATTCCCAAACCGTTGATTTTAAAAAAGGTAGTAGTCACATCATTCCCAAACCGTCGTCTGTCGCATCACGTCTATGGTGATATGCGGGCACGCCACGTGGCATCTTCTATAAGAAGCATTAATGATAACGCCATGATTGCGGGGCATGACTGAGTGTGCCTAGCATTAATGGAAGGAAATTTGAGTGATTTTTGAGAAATTAAGATGATATCAACGGCAATTAAAAACCAATACTATCGAGAGCAGCGCTTACCAGGGAATCAAAAAATTGGCTAAGTGTCTTCGCTTCAGCAGCCAAATGATGACTATAAAACCTAATGTCTTCTCTTTAGCAACCAAATGACAGCTATAAAACCGAATGTCTTTGCTTCAGCAGTTGAACGACCACTATAAAACCGAATGTCTTTGCTTCAGCAGGCAAACGATGGCTATAAAACTGAATGTCTTTGTTTCAGCAATCGAATGGCAACTTTAAAGCCGAATGTCTTCACTTCAACAGCCAAACGACGGCTATAAAATCGAATGTCTCCACTTTAGTAGCTGAACGACGGCTCTAAAACCCTTGGTCTTCGCCTCAGCAGTCGAACGATGGCTATAAAACAAAAGGTCTTTGCCATCAACAACCTAACGACAATTATAAGCCCTAGGACATCATTTACAAGAAAGGGAATTTCAGGCCGCATCAATTGTCCAATCAGTCATACTTGCAGCCTCCTTCATGTAAGGAACTATAACACTAAATACGCAAAAAAACGCAATAAAAAAATAAGTTCCTTTCTAGAAGATCCATACGAAGGAAAATTATATACTAAGTATTTGTTAAAGGGAGTTATACCTTTGGTGCATGAACACGAACTCCCGATAGCTAGGATCTCAACATGATTAAATCTACGCCCCTCTTTTAGTATTCACATGAACAAGCCTTCCGCCCATCTTACAAACTCAAGCAGTGGAGAAGAAAAACCACCTAAGGTTGTGTTAGCAACCACACTAGAAGGTTTCAGCCAAGAGAGGAAAGAGAGGAAAAAGAAGAGCAAGAACAAAATTCTCATCATGAAAATGAATCCAAAACCCCCTTTTGTACTCATTCATAAAATTGTCTTAATGTCAATTGTCTAAATTGATATTAATATTTTTGTTCATCCAATACATCCAAGCAACCAATACATGGGCAATACAAAATTTACTACTCTTCATCCAATACATGATCAATTCTAAATTGAACACTCCTCTTCCTTCATGAATTCAAATTCATCAAATCAATCAATGAGTCTAACTCATTAATCATCAATCCAAATTGACTCAATGAGTCTAATTCAAATTGGACTCAATTCAATAGTTGGATTTAATTGAGTCTAACACAATGAGTCAAATTAAAATTATACTTAATCCAATGATCCATCATATGAACCTATCTCCAAATCAACTTGTTCTTTATGTGTGATATAATAGGTTCTCATAACGTTGACAATGTCTCTAAAACTATTTTAGATACATAAAAAATGAATGAATCTAGCAAGACATCATTGCTACCTAAGTGGCGAGAATGTCAAGATTCGACTTAACCTTTCAGTGTCTATTATCTTGTATGACTCAATTCTCCTATCCATGATATCTAGATTAATCAATAAGGCATAGACCATGTCATCCTTTTATCAATCTTTGTGTTTCTTGATTCTAAGTAGACACACTCAATCAAATAAGCTTAATATCACATATTGACTCATTTAAGCATGACAATGGATTCTTATGTCCTACTAATCAAGGGTCTCATAGATATCACTTCCGTCATATGGAAGGGATATATCTCATCTATCACTCACTTTCCTTCGCATAACTTATTGCATACCCAGTGATCGACTTTATGGTTCACCCTATTACAGGTGACGTTTGTTGATACTAAAGTATACAACTCCTTATGTAGGGACCGTAGTGACTTCAGGTCTAAGAACTATTCATACTAATATTCACATAAAAATATTTATGACACTCATATAACAATCCATGAAACATTCTCATGGTGGGTCATTCAGTACATATTCTCTAATATATATTCATGTGTCAACCTGATATCTCATATCCATGACTTCTGAGATTAAGTCATCCATTGACCTATATGCTAGTCTCAACGCATTAATATTATCCTTGTATATTAATGCTTGACTATGAATAGTTAAGAATAGTGTTCTATATATCTACAACATTTCACTATTAATTCAACTAATTGATATGTTGTACACTAGAACTTACTATACTAGGACATTATTATACTTAGTCATTCGACAGTGAATTGAAGTAAATATAATAACAAACTTTCTTTTTTATTAATAAGTGAAATATGATAAAAAAAAGTGCCCATGTTAATTATCTCATAATTGGTATTAGGGCTAATACTAACACTTCGACTAGAGGGGGAGGCTTGAGATCCGGTAATAATGAGGGGTCATACCAAAGGTAGGTCGAAGTAAGGAAGAATGGTTGACGTGGAAGACAAAATCAAATGGAGTATCCAGGTCAGCCCAACGAATCAGATACGGCCAAGTGGACTGGGTACGGTCGAGCAGACTGGGTACGACCTAGTGGATGGTACTAGTTTTTGAAGACAAGTAAGTCGGGCTTTTTCCGGCCGGGGAAATGACCTCCGATAACAGAGAAAGCTAAACAACAGTGGGTTTCACCGACCAGGGTATGCGTCTGGTCAGAACGTATTACCCAAGGACAACCTTGAAGCAAGGAAAAAGATGAGCCAGGAGGCCCTGAGGATATCGCCGAGCGACAACAACCCAGCCAAGAGAACTCCAGTTGATTGCGCATGACTCCATTAAGTAACTTTTTATATCCTTTTGAGAGTTTGTACGGCTGACAGAGAGCATGCCCAGTAGATAATCATATTTTAGAAGTTTCTAGGCTGTCATATTAGAGGGTTACATGACTACTTAAGAATAAGTAAATGATATCATAAATATTTTTTAACCTGTCCCTTCTTAAGTCACCTAGGAAGACGTAAAATAAAATGATTATGATCATGCTTTCAAATGAAGTCTGATAGACGTAATGCGCAATGATTGCGCATTGCGCAATGCGTTAACTCCAAGTCAATTGGAGACCTTAGTTTACTTCTGGAGCATGTAACTCCGTTGAACACTAGTTTAAATCTTAAATTACAATAATATTTATTGTTATGTCTCAATAGCAAATTTACTTTATCTGGAGTGGTTTCTAAGTAAATTTATGGTTTCAAATGTTTTTTTTTAATTTCCATTTCATGGATTCAATTTGAATTTGACAAACTAGAACATTTCAGTTTGATTTTTATTGTTTCTATAAACTAATGAACAAACCCGTTTGCTTCTAAATGTAGCTCATGGTCCATGAATTCTAAAGAATTTTATGCCTCAAATTTACTCTTTTCCTTTGTCAATCTTGACGCACAAGAAAAAAAATGATGATTTCCATTTATTTCTCAAGGCTTAGCAGTCGATCTCCTTTTCCTGAAAAGATGAAGGTGAAAATAAAAAAGAATTGGTTATAAGATCCCTTTAGGAATCAGTATAGAAGTTTGGAAGTGCTTTCCCAAAGTGCTTTAGGCTTCAAAGTACTTTAAGGTTCATTCAAATACGGTGTTTGGTAAGAGTCTGCTCCCTATTTTTTCCCAATGCACAACCTTCTCAAGGCTATTTTTACAATTCATTAGGCAAAGAGGAGCACTAGTAAAGATCCTTCACCAAAGACAATTTTTAAGTTGCTACTAAAATCAGCAAAGTAGTCTATCAAAAATTCAAAAATGAGGATGAATATTGGAATATAAATCTCACACAAATAAAATATCTAAAGTATTTATTGTTGAATATGTGTGAATGGAGAAAAAGTGAAAGAGGATAGAAGTTCCGTTGTGAATGAGATTTTAGTCTCATACTGGGAGTTTCTTGGCATATTGGTTGGTTTATATTGATTCACATGCATTGAGGATGTGAACAAATGCATGACGAGAGGCTCTCTCTTACGCATGGATGTACAGGAGGTACAAATCCATGGCTCAAATTGCACTAAACCATGTTGACTTGTGTGAAGGCACAACTTGCGCGTGCATTAAATGTCGGACTGGTTAGGACAAAACTTGCTCAAGCAGAACAATCAATATTTTACCATGTAAACCATTTGTTGCTTGCAAAAAATGATCATTAAACGATCATTAACGCTGTCATTGGTTGAGCTCCTATATAAGAAGGTTGCAACCACGGACAAAAGGTTACGCAAATAAAAAAGCAGTAGAAGCTCTCCACTTACGTTTCCTCCTCGTGCAACTTTTGCTCGACGGAGTGTCGTGATAGTTCGGGTATCACTCAGTTCACTGTTGTATCTTGGGAAACAGACAACCCAAGAAAACCTCGAAGCACAGCAGGAGGTGGGGTGAATCTGTTTCAAGGAAACTGCGTTCGTCGCAGGCCTTAGTTCCTTCAGTTTAGTCGTCTGACCGCTTTCTAGGCTTCGCTCGGCCGATCGCTTCGCTCTGCTGTTCGCTCGCCCGGTCACTAGGCAGAAACTCGCTCTGCAGAAGTCTTCGACTCGCTCGAAAGAAGCCTTTGACTCTCTCAGCAGCAACTCGCTTGGCAGAAGCCTTCGACTCGCTCAACATCAATTCACTTGGTAGAAGCCTTCGATTCTCTCGGTAGAAGCCTTCGATTCGCTCGGCAGCTAATTTGCTCAATCGGCAGCTATTTCGCTCAATCAACAGCTATTTCGCTCGGCAGCTAGCTCGCTCGGTCAACTATTCTGCCCGTCTGACATACGTCCAGAGCCTGCTCGGCCTCTTTGCCCGGTCGACCCTAGTTCGATCGGTCATCTACTCGCTTGGCTAATTCACTTGGTCGGCCTCTCACTTGGCTAACTCGCCTGATCGTCCTCTCACCCGGCCTCTCGCTCAGCTAACTCGCTTGGTCGGCCACTATGGAGCTTGCGTTTGGCACTTGGCAGACACCAGCCCCTGTTGGCATCCTGAGATTATTAGCTCAGGTCATTGCAACAGATAAGTAGAATTTAAATTTGGTATATTTAAATTCAACTAAAGTCTCAAAAATCTCTGACAACAAATTATTTTTGCTAACAATCTTGAAACAAATTCGCTTCTGTTGAGATAGTCACAGAACAGAATGTTGAGGTGCAACAGACTCAACACATGCAGGCCTCCTCTGCCCCAATTGAAACTGTGCCAATCAACCATGGGGAAAGGCCAAAGAAGTTCATTGGACTGAACTTCAAGAGGTGGCAGCAGAAGATTCTCTTCTACTTGACCACACTCAACCTGGATCGGTTCTTGACCGAGGACCCTCCTAAACATGCTGAGGATGCTGATGCATAGACCATCAATGCAGTGGAGGCATAGACTCATTCTGAGTTCCTTTGCCAAAACTACATTCTCAACTGCCTTGTCGACTCGCTGTACGCTGTGTATAGCATGAAGAGAATGGCTAAAGAGCTATGGGAGTCCCTGGACAAGAAGTACAAGACAGAGGATGTAGGGGCCAAGAAGTTCAAAGTGGGCAGATTCCTGGACTACAAGATAGTTGACTCCAAGACGGTGATTAGCCAAGTCTAGAAGTTTCAGGTGATCTTACATGAGATCCACTTAGAAGAGATAGTTCTGAGTGAAACTTTCTAGGTGACTGCTATTATTGAGAAGTTGCCCCCCCCCCCCCCCCCCGCGTGGCTGGAAGGACTTCAAGAACTACCTGAAGCACAAGCGGAATGAGATGAATGTGGAGGAACTCATTGTTCGACTTTGCATCAAAGAAGACAACAAGAGTTCAGAGAGAAAGTTATTCTCTCAGGCTACTATGAAAGCCAAAGTGGTCGAGCATGGACAAAGCTCAAAATGGAAGAACCTCAAGTCTTCGAAGATGGGACCCAGAGGAGCCATCAGCAAGAAGAAGTTCTCTGAGAAGTGCTTCAATTATGACAAAATGGGTCACAAATCTTCGGAGTGAAGGAAGCCGAAGAAGAAGCAGGAAGCCAACCTGAACAAGGGATCAGAAATGGACGACCTCTGCGCAGTGGTCTCAGAACTGAACTTGGTTGGTTCAAAGCCGTGGCAATGGTGGATCGATACTAGAGCCACCAGACATGTGTGCTGCAACAAGGAGCTGCTCCACAACTTCGAAGAAGTCACTGGAGACAAACTATTCATGGGAAACTCAACAACCTCGGGCATCATGGGCTAAGGAAAGGTGGTGCTGAAGATAACCTCGGGCAAGGACCTTACTCTGAACAATGTGCTATATGTTCCAGAGATTTAGAAGAATCTAGTGTCCGGATCACTCTTAAGCAAGCATGACTTTCACATTATTTTTGAGCCAGACAAATTTGCATTATCCAAGAATAGAATGTTTATAGGAAGGGGCTATGTATCTTATGGGCTATTCAAGTTTAATGTAATGGCCATTAGACCCAAGATAAATAAAAATGAAAGCTCTTCCACTTATATGCTTGAGTCTTCGTGTTTGTAGCATGGTAGACTAGGACATGTTAAATATGATGTGTTACGTAGATTAATAAATATGCAAAGATACCTACATTCCACCTTGATCCAAAACACAAGTGTGAGATTTGTGTTAAAGCAAAAATGACAAGGTCATCCTTTCAACATATTGAAAGAAGTAACGAACTACTTGACCTAATCCACATTGATGTGTACGATCTAAAAGGTACGCCAACACGTGGTGGTAGTAAATACTTCATCACTTTTATAGATGATAACACAAAATACTATTATGTGTATCTTCTCAAAACTAAGGATGAAGCTATAGAGAAATTTGCTCTCTATAAGAATGAGGTTGAAAACTAGCTTAATAGAAAGATTAAGGTGGTTTGAAGTGACCAAGGCGGTGAATATGTATCACCATTTGTTGAGTTGTGTGCTGAACATGAGATCAGACATGAAACAACAACTCATACTCCTCAACAAAATAGAGTTGTTGAGCGAAAGAATTGAACTTTAAAGGAAATGATGAACGCTCTTCTATTGAGCTTTGGATTGCCAGAGTTTATGTGGGGGGATGTTAACAGCTAATTACCTTTTAAATAAGATGCCCCGAAAGAAAATAGATAAGAGCCCTTATGAGTTGTGGAATGGAAGACAACCGTCCTACAAATATTTACGAATGTGGGGGTGTCTTGCCAAAGTGTTGGTGCCTGATCTGAAAGGAATTAAGATATGGCCAAAGACTGTTGATTGCATATTTATTGGATATGCACAGAACAACAATACGTATCGATTTTGTGTGTATGAGTCACATATACCAGAGATACACAAGAACTCGATAATCGAATCGAGAAATGCCTTGTTCTTCGAGTATATGTTTCCATATAAGACCCGAGAGGATGCTAGCTCCTCAAAACGGGCATATGAAACATAAGGTGAAAAAGATGATGATGAACCAGTCGAGGTTGAGCTTAGATGAAGTAAAAGAGCTTGGGTAGAAAAATCATACGGATGGGATTTTCACTTTCATGTTGGAAAGTGAGCCCCAGAGTTACTAAGAAGCAGTAAACTCGTCTGATAGACCTCACTGGAGACAGACAATTACATCTGATATAGACTCTATCTTGGAAAATCACACTTGGGAACTTATGGATCTTCCTCTGGGAAGTAAACCACTAGGTTGCAAGTGGATCTTTAAGAAGAAAATGAAGTCAGATGGCACAATTGATAAGTATAAAGCCAGATTGGTAATCAAAGGATACCGATAACAAGAAGGCCTTGATTACTTTGATACGTATTCTCTGGTATCAAGAATAACTTCTATTAGAGTATTGTTGGTTATTGCTGCCCTATGAAATTTCGAAATACATCAAATGGATGTAAAGACTGCATATCTAAATGGAGATTTATAAGAGAAAATCTACATGGAGCAACCTGAGAGGTTTTTTGTGCCAGGATAGAAAAATAAGTTTTGTAGATTGGTGAAGTCATTATATGGCTTGAAACAAGCACCAAACCAGTGGCATGCAAAATTTGATAATGTCATGAAGGAATGTGGATTCAAGATTAATGAATGTGATAAATGTGTCTACATGAAAGTCACCGAGAATGACTACGTCATCTTGTGCCTATATGTAGACGACATACTTATCATTGGGAGTAATGATAAGATAATCAAATCTATTAAAGATATGTTGAACTCAAGATTTGACATAAAAGACATGGGCCTAGCTGATGTGATTCTAGGAATCAAAATTCTTAGAACAATAGAAGGACTTGTTTTTAGTCAATCTCATTACGTGGACAAGATTCTTGAGAAATACACCAAGGGTAATACTGTGTTGACATGAACATCAATAGATATGAGTCAACATCTATTGAAAAATTGAGGAGAAAGTATCTCTTAGATAGAGTACTCTCAAGTGATTGGAAGTCTGATGTACCTAATGAGTTGTACACGACCAGACTTGGCCTATGTAGTAAGTAAACTGAGTAGATACACGAGTAATCCTAGTGTTGAGTACTAAAAAGGGATAACAAGAATACTGAGGTACTAAAGGTATACTCGTGAATATAGAATGCACTATACAAGATATCCTGCTATGATCGAAGGTTACAGCGATGCGAGTTGGATATCCGATATAATAGACTCTAAGTCTACCAGTGTATATGTATTCACTCTAGGAGGTGCAACCATTTCCTAGAAATCTTCTAAGAAAACCATAATAACTGGATCCACGATGGAGTCTGAGTTTGTAGCTCTTGAGAAATGTGGTGAAGAGGTTGAATGGATATAATAATTCTTAGAAGATATTCCGAGATGGCCAAAATCGGTGTCGGCAATTTGCATACATTGCGATAGTCAATCACAATTGGTTGGGTACAGAGCCATTTGTATAATGGCAAGTCTAGGAATATACATCATAGACATAATACCATGAGACAACTACTCTCAACGGGAGTTATCATAGTTGACTATGTGAAGTCAAAGGATAACCTAGCGGATCTGCTAACCAAAGGATTAAATCAAGAGTTAGTTGCTAGCTCATCACGAGGAATGGGCTTGATACTATTGTCAATGATCAGTATAGAGGGCACCCAACCTATGCTGACTAGAGATCCTAAGAACTATGTTCAAAGGGACAACTAATCTACACTGATTAGACACACTATGGGGGATAGCCCAATGAAACAATGACTAGACTAGGGTAAGCCGATAGACTTTTAATGATCAAAAAGAGTAGATGACAACTCTTGAGGGATCACCTATGTGAGAAAGAAGTGGGGTCACTTCAAAGAGAATTGGAGGCACAATTCTTAGAGCTTCTCATAGAACCAGGCATGTTCATGGCCAAGAACGAACACACTCATGAGAACTGAGTTGTATCAGGGAGAGTCTTGGGTGAGATTTGTCACTGCTTACACAAATGGCAGTATAGTTCAAGGACATCATGTCTACTATCAGCCAGTAAGCAACCAAATCTTCATAAGGGAAGGTTCAAAGGGTAAAACCTACATATCTTATACTTGACTCAACTGCTGAATACTATCACATACTCTATCTCCATTCATGTGGGGGATTATTGAATATGTGTGAATTAAGAAGAGGTGGAAGAGGATAGAAGCTCCGTTGTGAATGAAATTTTAGTCCCACATTGGGAGTTTCTTGAAATATTGGTTAGTTTATATTGCTTCACATGCATTGAGGATGTGAACAAATGCATGGGGAGAGGCTCTCTCTCACGCGTGAGTGCGTAGGGGGGGTTACAAATCCAGGGCCCAAATTGTACTGAACCATGTTAACTCATGTGCGGACACAACCTGAACGCGAGCTGAATGCTGGACCGATCAGGGCAAAACTTGCCCAAGTAGAACAACTAATATTTTTCCATGTAAACCTTTTTTCTTCTTGTATAACAGATGCATTAAAGAAAAATTAATGCAACTGAGTGAAATGTTGACGTTACACAACTAGCAAATAATGATCATTAAACAATCATTAATATTGTAATTGGTCTGAGCTCCTATATAAGGAGGCTGTGACCACAGGCAAAAGGTAATGTAATAGAAAAGTAGCATAATCTCTCCACCTACGTTCCCTCTATTGGTTGGTCCTAGGAAGATCGTACCGGTTCCACTGTATAAAAATTTTGTACAAGTCCTAAACCTTTCCTAACAGCCTATTGTGTTCTTTAGAAATTAAATTCAGAATCGCAAACGGAACTTAACATTATTGATTTCAAATTTAACTTATCTGTTTTTAATGGTTTAGACTTGGATCGCAAACGATGCTTAACATTATTGATCCAAATCCACCTATGTTATAAATTCAATTAAATATTAATTTCTATAATTGGCTTCCAAGACTGCATGGCGAGGCACTAGGCCTTCTTGGGTATGAGATCATCCACCATCGTCTAGACAAAGCCTTTTAAAGAAATCTAATATTTAATTTCCTTATATAACTCTATGTTTAACCAAAAATAACAATCGAATCACAAATTTGAAAAATAAAACAAAAGAAACACAACTTCGAATATCTAATCCGAAAATCTAGAATCACTAGCCTATTGTGTTTGGAATTCATACAAAGAAAAACTAGTATGATGCGGAAAAATAATTACTAGTTATACCTTTCTTTATAAGCAATAACCTCTTGATCTTCTACCGTATTCCTCTTCTTATCTCGGAAGTTGTGTGGGCAACGATCTACTGAGATAAGAACCACCAACACCTTCCTTCTAGCAAGATTCGGCCACCAACCTTCAAGCTCTAAGGGACGCAAGAGCAAAGCCTCCTTTCTCTCCTTCTTCTCCTAGCTAGAACCGGCCACCAAGGACTCCTCTTGTGTTAATGCCGCCAGCCACCAAGGAGGAAGAGAAAAGGAGAAGAGCAAGAAGCTTATGGTCGGCCACCACCAAGAAAGAGAGGAGAGGAAAATAGAATAGAGATGTGTCTCATGGAGGCACCCCCTCTCTCTCTTTTATAATCCTTGGTCTTGGAAAATAAGGAAAATTTAAATAAAACCTTCCTTATTTTCTTTGCCATGAAAAGGAAAATGTAATTGATTAAAACCAATTTCCTTTTCTTAAATCATCATGGCCGGCCACCTCATAGCTCCAAGCAAGGAAAGTTTTAATAACATAAGAATTAAAATTTCCTAATTTGCTTCCGAAATTTTTAATAAAAATTTCTCTAATAATTTTTCCCTTCATGGTTGGTTATAAAAGGAAATTAAAATCTCTCTATTAAAACATGTGGATGATTTCCAAAAAGGAAAGTTTTCTTTAAAATTAAAATCTTCCTTTCAATCTACAAATAAGGAAAGATATCAAATCTTTTCTTAATCTTTTGTAGAGACTTATAAAAGGAAATATTTAATTTTAAAACTCTCTTTTAAATCATGAACATGGTTACAAAAAAGGAAAGTTTTATCAAAAATTAAAATCTTCCTTTTAACTACAAATAAGGAAAGATATCAAATCTTTCACTTAATCTTTTGTAGAAAGCTATAAAAGGAAAGATTTAAATTTTAACCTCTCTCTTTTAAAACCATGATATCCACATAAGAAAAGATTTAAAATAAAATCCTTTTATATTTATTAGGGTCGGCCACAACAAGCTTGGACTCCAAGCTATGGCCGGCCCCCTCATCTTGACTCAACCCTTGGCTTGGTCGGCCTAAGCTTGGACTCCAAGCTTGCTTGGCCAGCCACCTAAGGGTGGGTAGGAGGTGGGTATGCGGTGGGTATAATTCTCTATATACAAGAGGCTACGATAGGGACCGAGAGGAGGAATTGGTTTTGATCTCCCGATGAAATTAAGCTTCCCGTGTTCGCCCCGAACATCCAACTTAATTTCATCAATAATAATTCATACCACTAAAGAATTATTATTGAACTATCACACCAATCTCAAATTATATTTTGGGCTCCTTCTTATTATGAGTGTGTTAGTCTCCCTGTGTTTAAGATGTCAAATGTCCACTAATTAAATGAGTTACTAACAACTCTCTTTAATTAATATCTTTGTCAAGGAGTAGTACCACTCAACCTTATTGTCATCTCGGACTAAGTCCACCTGCAAGGTTTAACATGAAAAACCTTATGAGCTCCTCTTGGGAACATTATCAACCTAGATTACTAGGACACAGTTTCCTTCTATAATCAACAACACACACTATAAGTAATATCATTTTCCAACTTATCTGGCCTTTTGATTTATCGAGCTAAATCTCACCCTTTAATAAGTTAAAGAAATGAATACTAAATATATGTGTTTGTTATTATATTAGGATTAAGAGCACACACTTCCATAATAACTAAGGTCTTTGTTCTTTTATTAAGTCAGCATAAAAAGAACTTACCTTAAATGATCCTGCTCAATTCACTCAGAGTGTACTAGTGTAATTTTATAGTGAAGATAAACTAATACCAAATTACACTACGACTATTCCAATGGTTTGTTCCTATCCATCTTAGTCGTGAGCTACTGATTATAATTTATAAAGAACTGATAACATGATCTTCTGTGTGTGACACCACACACCATGTTATCTACAATATAAGTTAATTGAACAACTACACTTAGCATATAAATGTAGACATTTTTGACCAATGTGATTCTTTATTTCAAAATAAATGTTTACAAAAGCTAGGCTTTTAGTATACACTCTAACACCCTCCTCCTCAGTCGTGCAACTTTTGCTCGGTGGAGTGCCCGTTGTTAGTGAGAGCCCTAGAGCCAATCATGTGATGGTTACTTTTTGGACTCTTTGTATCATATTCTTGTACATATATTTCTGATATATAAATAAAGGCATTGTGATTATTATACTTGTGTGTATTTGTGCTATATAAATAAGTATAATAATGTCCTAGGGTAGTAGGTTCATATCTATATCAATCGATTAGTTGAATCGATAGTGAGATGATATAGAGAACACTACACTTAATTATTCCTAGTCAAGTATTAACATAGAAGGACAATGTTAATGCATTGAGACTAGCATGTAGGTCAACATGATGACTTGATCTCACAAGTCATGGATATGAGATATCAAGTTGACACATGGGTATACATTGGAGAATGTATACTGAATGACCCGCCATGAGAAAGTATCATGGATCGTTATATGAGTGTCATATACTTTCTCAAGTGACTATTAGTATGACTTTAGTCCTTAGACCTGAAGTCACCATGGTTCCCTACATAAGGAGTTATGTACTTTGGTTTCGTCAAACGTCACCCGTAACTGGGTGGACTATAAAGGCGATTACTGGGTATGTAATAAATTATGCGGAGGGATGTGAGTGATGTAGATGGGATCTATCCCTCCTATATTACAGGAGTGATATCATAGTCTTGATAGAGTGAGATCACTAAGTGCATGGCCATGCCCAAATAAGGCAATATGTGATATTGTGCTTATTTGATTATAGTGAGTCTACTTGGAGTTCAAGACACTTAGATTGATTGGAGGATGACACGGTCTATGCCTCATATAAGATCAATCTAGATATCAAGGATAGAAGTGTTGGTGCAACCTTAGGTCAAGGTTGACTTGGTTGACCTGACTCGAGTTGACCTGACTCGAGTTGTGTTTTGATGTTTGACGATGTTTGACGAGGAGAGAGTTGTATTCTTGATGTTTGACAAGAATAGGTGTTCGGGAGATTGTAGGTGCAACCTTAGGTCAAGGTTGACCTGATTCGGGAAAAGTCCAAGCAGGGAGCTTGGCACGCGAAAAGTCCAAGCAGGGAGCTTGGCATTGGAAAAGTCCAAGTATGGAGACTTGGCACTGGAAAAGTCCAAGCAGGGAGCTTGGCACGCGAAAAGTCCAAGCAGGGAGCTTGGCATTGGAAAAGTCCAAGTATGGAGACTTGGCACTGGAAAAGTCCAAGCAGGGAGCTTGGCACGCGAAAAGTCCAAGTATGGAGACTTGGCACGGGAAAAGTCCTGGTGAGTGAAGCCGGGCAGTGAGAAAGTCCTAACTGGGATGTTAGGCAGTTGGAAAGTCCTGGTGAGTGAAGCCAGGCAGTGGGAAAGTCCTAACTGGGATGTTAGGCAGTTGGAAAGTCCTGGTGAGTAAAGCCAGGCAGTGGAAAAGTCCTAACTGGGATGTTAGGCAATGAGAAAGTCCTAACTGGGATGTTAGGCAGTGTGGAAAGTCCTGGTGAGTGAATCCAGGCAAGGGAAAATCCAGATGGATCAGGAATGATCGGACATCTGGTGTTGAGGAAAGTCCAAGTAGGTCAAAGGGATTGACCGGACACTTGGCAGGGAGTTCTAGCAGGTCAAGGGAGTGACCAGATGCTAGGGATGAAGTACCGATAGGTCAAGGTTGACCGGATATTGGTTTGAAGTCTTGGGACTTGGTTTGGGCAAAACCAAGCTCGGATCGGTCACCGACCGATCCGGTGATATGTTTTCTCGATCGGTCGGTGACCGATCGATATCAGAAGCTCTGTTCGATTCTTGTCGATCGGTCCGTGACCGATCAAGAAAAAAGGCGAAAGAGTACCTGATCGGTCCACGCATCGATCTGATCGATGCGTGGACCGATCGAGACAGCATCGCGAGAAGGAAGGAAGGGATCGTCGTGGACCGATCCGGTGTCTTTGATCGGTCCACGCATCGACGAGTACGCAGAATGTCTTCGTGCGACCGATCGTCCGGGACCGATCGGTAGGGCTGATCGGTCCACGCCGATCGAGGTTCTAGCCGTTGCAACGCAACGGCTAGTTTCTTCGCTGTTTCTTCTTCGCAGGTATAAAGGAGACGAGGGCATCTTCTGTGCGATTGCTTCTTCCTCTTCTCTTCTGCTACAGAGCTGCTGTTCTGGTGCTTGAGCTCTGTTGAGTTCCTTCCTCGCAAGCTTCGCGTGAGCTTCCCCGACTGGAACAGCTGCTGCTGTTAGGGTTTTTGAACGAGAAAGCAAGATTGGTAGAGTGCTTGTGTATTCTTACTGTATTTCTTGCTTATTCTTTGTACTTGTACTCTTTGTTTGCTTTTGCAAACGTTTGTGGCGAGGTTTCTCCACCCACAAGGAGTTTGACATTAGCCGGTTCTCCGGGGACTCATCCACCGACGGATTGATAGGGCTCGTCCACCTTACGGACACGCCGAGGAGTAGCAGTATCATCTCCGAACCTCGTTACATCGCTGCGTCTAAGGTTTGATATTCTTCCTTTCGTTTCTAGTTTATTTTTTCGCTGCGCTAACGAAGTGTAGGAAGAAACGCGAGCGATTTGGGGCGGCTATTCACACCCCCCCTCTCTAGCCGAGTACGAAGGATCCTAACAAGTGGTATCAGAGCGAGGACGCTCTTCGTCGGATCAACACCCGTGGGAGCAAAGCTAGAGATGGATCAATTCGGAGAAGACATCACGATTCCACCCTTCTACAACGACAACTTCACATATTGGAAGGTAAGGATGATGTATTTTCTTAGGACTAATATGTTGAACTGGTTTTGTGTACAAGAAGGGTTTTCTCCTCCAATGGATAAAGAAGGAGAGCCTCTAGAGAAGAACAAGTGGACGAAGGAACAAGTCCACCAATCCACGATCAACAATGAGGTAACTAAAACAATTGAATTTTCATTACCTACTAATATTTTGTGTAAGATAGGTAAATACAACAATGCCAAGGAATTGTGGGATAACTTGGCCAAGTACCATGAGGAGAGCTCCACTTCAAGCCATGAAGAGGAGCCTAGTGAGCCAAGTAGCTCACATCATGGAGGGAGCGAATTGGGAGTTGAGGGCTACTCAACATCCAAGGAAGAAGAGGAGGAGAGTTCCTCTTGCTCAAGTTCGGAGCAAGAAGAGGAAGTTTCCACCTCCGGAAGGGTTGAAGAAGAAAGCTCATCTCCATCCACAACCCTAGGTAACTCAAACACTGTGATTTCAAGCAAATTACACATAATGTGTTTTGAGTGTAGGAAACATGGGCACTATAAGAGTAAGTGTCCAAGGAGGGTTAGGAAGACTCCACCGGCACCAAAAGTCAAGGGAGCCGGAGTCCCAACACGCAAAGGCAAGAAGCACGTGGTGTGCTTTCAATGCAAGCGAAGGGGACATTATCGGAGTCAATGTCCAAGGAGGAGGCAACCTCACAAGGACAAGGGATGCACATCGATAGGGGGAGCTAAGGCAAACCCTAAGGTACCTTTTAAGGCACACTATTGCAATTCAAATAAGAAACATGCTAGTAGTTTTATTGCTATTGCAAATAATGATGAGCATGTTAACACTAGAAATCAACACATGTGCTTAGGTGCTAAACATGTTAGCCTAGGTAAGGATAACACTAGAAATACCAACCCTAGGTTTAACGCTTCTAAAATTAAGGAAAACCTAGGTAGAAATCCCAAGAAGACTAGACACATGCCTAGGAATATCTCAAGAGAAAATGACAAATTAAAACTTGAGGTATTAGAGAGGGAAAATCAAGTCTTGAGGTCAAGACTTGATAATTTAGAAAAGGCTCTTAAAAACATGGAGAAGTCATCTCTAGGGTTTAAGGGTCAAAAACCAATGTCCAAGGACAAAAAGGGTTTGGGTCACAAACCTAAGTCCCAAATGGTCAAGCCCACTTATCACAATGTTCCATTCGATTATGGAACAAAACCTAGGGCTAGGAAGACCATTACCAAGGTTACAAGGGGAGTCACCCCTATAGTTGACCTTGATGAGACCCAAATGACCAAGGCTTCAAAGCCTAAGAGGGTCATTAGGAGGGTTGCTAGGGAAGTTATCCCTAGTGAATATTTAGTGAACCCAATGAGCTCTAATAGGTATTGGGTTCCTAGGAGCATTTTCTCTACCCCATAAATGGGTTAGAGAGTGTCAACTCCAATAAGAAGGGTAGTTAACCCAACTTTGAGGAAATTGACACTCAAGGAGCATTTTCAAGGTTTTGTGAACCTTTGAAAATGAAATGAATTATTATTTACTCCTTGAAGAGTAAATTGTGCCATATTTGAAAAATATCGATTTTAATCTTATTTGGCACAATCTTAGAAAACCTAGAGAAATACCATAATTGGGATTTTGGTTTTCTCTTAGGGACATATGGGCAATCTAGGGTTAGATTTTAAGTTAGCTAAGGCTAAGGATACTTAGATAGGGAATTTAGGTATTTTATTTGTGCTAACTTACCATGATTGGTTGCCATATGCCATGCCATGACATCATATTTATCTTATTATCATTTGAAATGTCATGATAATGCTTAGGTTATCTATATGTCATGCTCTAGTCAAGTTTCATACTTTATGCCATGACATCATGACTTTGGCACATGTTTTCCATTTATGATATCATTTATGCCATGTCATCATCTCGTGCATTAATAATCAATGAATTTGATTTAAGGATAAAAACACATTTTGATATTGAGATCAAAGTGTAGTTTAGCAAATGCATGAGAACTTAGTCTAAGATAACCTAAACTCATATCTCACATCAAATTGACTTGAATGTGGTTTGATACACCTTAGATGTGTGTGAGATATTAGGATCATGAGTTAGGATCAAGGTGCATAGTCCTTGTACCTAGATGAGCCTAATTCAAGAAAGGAGGATCATAGGGAAAGCTTGTGTACAAGTCATGTACATCTAGCCCTAAGATTATGGTCCTAAATTCAAATGGTTTTAAAAGCATTTTAAAATTGATTTGAAAAACCTTGATGAAGCTTTCCTAGTGATAGCATTCATCATTGAACATTGTGATACAAAGTTGAGTTAAACTTGAACTATTTCAAAGTTTTTGAACTTTGTATCAAGATTGAAAAATGGAAGTTATTTTCATAGAAAACTATTTTTCCTTGATAGTATATGTTATGAGGAGTGTATCCTCAAAGTTTCATAATTTTTGAAATTTTCTGGAATTGTTTATGGGTTTCTGAATTTCGGATAAAAATTCAGGAATTCTGATAAGGGATCTTGGATCGGTCACTGGACCGATCCAGGGAAGTGTGGATCGGTCCGGAGACCGATCCAGTAAGAGGCAGTGAGGCAGTCCGATCCCAGTGAATGTGGATCGGTCTGGGGACCGATCCAATGGGATCCTGATCGGTCTGGTGACCGATCAGGGCATGCCAAAAGCTGAATTTCAACTGTATATCTGAAATTCCGGCTGTGAAAGTTTGTGGTTTAGGTTTCTAAGGGTTTGAAACTCGCCAAGACATTGTTGGTGCAATGGTCAAGGGGGAGTTGACCTTTAGGGGAAGTTTTACCTAATTGTCAAGGGGGAGTTGACTTTTAGGGGGAGTTTTTACTCCAAAAGACTTTTTAAGGATTAGTGATATGGGATTATCACTAAGTTGATTGTTGAGTTTAGTATCAAGGGGGAAATTAAGAGTTTCAAATGAAAGGTATGGGACTTTCATTAGGAAGAAACTCTTGACCTTGATACCCTCCTTTTTCTTTTTGATGTGTGTCAAAAAGGGGGAGAATTATTGGGGAACCCAAGTTAGGTTATCGGGTTAACCTAAGTTTGGGGGAGAAACGTTCAAGGGAGAATGTCCGGAGAATGTTCAAGAAAAGAACATTGGACATTGGAAGATGGTTGGAAAACCTAAGTTAGGTTATCGGGTTAACCTAACTTGATTTTGGATTTTGTCAAACATCAAAAAGGGGGAGATTGTTGGTGCAACCTTAGGTCAAGGTTGACTTGGTTGACCTGACTCGAGTTGACCTGACTCGAGTTGTGTTTTGATGTTTGACGATGTTTGACGAGGAGAGAGTTGTATTCTTGATGTTTGACAAGAATAGGTGTTCGGGAGATTGTAGGTGCAACCTTAGGTCAAGGTTGACCTGATTCGGGAAAAGTCCAAGCAGGGAGCTTGGCACGCGAAAAGTCCAAGCAGGGAGCTTGGCATTGGAAAAGTCCAAGTATGGAGACTTGGCACTGGAAAAGTCCAAGCAGGGAGCTTGGCACGCGAAAAGTCCAAGCAGGGAGCTTGGCATTGGAAAAGTTCAAGTATGGAGACTTGGCACTGGAAAAGTCCAAGCAGGGAGCTTGGCACGCGAAAAGTCCAAGTATGGAGACTTGGCACGGGAAAAGTCCCAGTATGGAGACAAGGCAGTGAGAAAGTCCTAACTGGGATGTTAGGCAGTTGGAAAGTCCTGGTGAGTGAAGCCAGGCAGTGGGAAAGTCCTAACTGGGATGTTAGGCAGTTGGAAAGTCCTGGTGAGTAAAGCCAGGCAGTGGAAAAGTCCTAACTGGGATGTTAGGCAATGAGAAAGTCCTAACTGGGATGTTAGGCAGTGTGGAAAGTCCTGGTGAGTGAATCCAGGCAAGGGAAAATCCAGATGGATCAGGAATGATCGGACATCTGGTGTTGAGGAAAGTCCAAGTAGGTCAAAGGGATTGACCGGACACTTGGCAGGGAGTTCTAGCAGGTCAAGGGAGTGACCAGATGCTAGGGATGAAGTACCGATAGGTCAAGGTTGACCGGATATTGGTTTGGAAGTCTTGGGACTTGGTTTGGGCAAAAACCAAGCTCTGGATCGGTCACCAGACCGATCCAGTGATACCTTGTTTTCTCTGATCGGTCTGGTGACCGATCAGATCAACAAGCTCTGTTCGTTCTTGTCGATCGCCGTGACCGATCGAAGAAAAAGAGGCGAAAAGACTGATCGGTCCATCGCCATCTGATCGATGCGTGGACCGATCGAGACGCAGCATCGCGAGAAGGAAGGAAGGGATCGGCGTGGACCGATCCATTGTCTTTGATCGGTCCACGCATCGAAGTACGCGAATGTCTACGTGCAGCGATCGATCGGGGGACCGATCGGGCCTGATCGGTCCACGCCGATCGGGGTTCTAACGCTGCAACGCGGCTAGTTTCTTTTCTTCTTCGCGGTATAAAGGAGACGAGGGCATCTTCGTGCGTTGCTTCTTCCTCTTCTCTTCTGCTACAGAGCTGCTGTTCTGGTGCTTGAGCTTTGTTGAGCTTCAGCTGCTGCTGTTAGGGTTTTTGAAGCTGCTGCTTCATCCGGACTCCAGTCGACGAGAAAGCAAGATTGGTAGAGTGCTTGTGTATTCTTACTGTATTTCTTGCTTATTCTTTGTACTTGTACTCTTTGTTTGCTTTTGCAAACGTTTGTGGCGAGGTTTCTCCACCCACAAGGAGTTTGACATTAGCCGGTTCTCCGGGGACTCATCCACCGACGGATTGATAGGGCTCGTCCACCTTACGGACACGCCGAGGAGTAGGAGTATCATCTCCGAACCTCGTTACATCGCTGCGTCTAAGGTTTGATATTCTTCCTTTCGTTTCTAGTTTATTTTTCCGCTGCGCTAACGAAGTGTAGGAAGAAACGCGAGCGATTTGGGGCGGCTATTCACACCCCCCCTCTCTAGCCGAGTACGAAGGATCCTAACAAGAAGGACAATGTCACATATTGTGAGAGTCACAATTATTAGTCATATTGGTGATGTTGGATCTCAACATTCTTGTAACTTGGGTAGCAATGATGTGTTGCTAGATACCTCTCATTGCTTATGTCCCTAATTGGATTTAGGGACATTGCCAACGTTGACAAGAACCTATAGGGTCACACACATAGAGCAATAGATGGAGACTAGTTCATATGATGAACCAAGAGGAAAGATGAAGTCAAGTTTGACTTGGCTAAATATGGAAAGTCTATAAAAGGCAAGTTTGACTTGACCTAAATCCACAAGTTTGACTTGACTATGAGTTAGACTCAAGTATGATCCAAATGTTGGATAAATCAATTAAGGGAGTTAATTTGGTCATGTTTGACTTTGGCCAAATTAGGAAGGTTGAAAGTCAATATTGACTTGACTTGGATGCCACCACATTTGATGAGGTGGCATGGGAGAACCAATGGGGATGCTACACATCACCATGCCACCTCATGCTTGCCACCTCATGGGAGGTTACCCATGAGTGGCCGGCCACATTAAGGGGGCAATTAAGAGCATTAATTGCCCACTTAATGACATTTATGTGGCCGGCCACATGATATGGTGGATTGATTGAATTTTTGAATTCAATTTTTTTTTGATTCTTCTTCTTCCTTGGTGCTCTCGGCAACTTCTCCCTCTCTTCCTCCTCTTCTTGGCCGAAAACCACATAGGTGCTAGCACACCTTGTTTCGGTCATCTTCTCCACCTAATTGCTTGTGTGGACACATATAGAGGGGCTCTACTTTGTGCCCTCTAGATCCAACTTCAACCTTAGTCGAGCGGGATAAGCGAAGGGCACACATCAAAGGTAGTTTTTCTTTAAACTATAGATCTAGGAGTAGATCTAACATATTCGGGTATTAAGCATGATATAAATACGTGGAATTTTTCGAATCGGATTTTTCTTTGCACGAGATCCTTGGCTAGGGTGTTTCGGGGTTTCCGCGACGCGAAAAGCGGTTTTCGTGGCCCGAAAAATTCTAACACCCGTGATAGTTCGAGTACCACTCAGTTCGCCGTGACCACCAGTGCTTGGTGGAATCACGGTTCACCGTTGTATCCTGGAAAACAGATGACCTAAGAAAGCCTCGAAGCACAACTAGAGGTGGAGCGAATTTGTTTCAAGGAAACTGCGTTCATCTCAGGCCTCGGTTCCCTCAGTTCACTCATCCGACCACTTTCTAGGCTTCGCCTTGCCGATCCCTTCGCTCTGCTGTTCGCTCGCCCAGTCACTCGGTAACAACTCACTTGGTAGAAGCCTTCAACTCGCTCGACTGTAACTCGCTTGGCAGAAGCCTTCGACTCACTCGACAGAAGCCTTTGATTTTCTCGACAGCTAATTTGCTCGGTCAGCAGCTATTTCGCTCGGTTGGCAGCTAATTCGCTCGGCAGCTAGCTCTCTCGGTCGGCTATTCTGCCTGGTCTAACTTGCGTCCAGAGCCCACTTGGCCTTTTTGCCCAGTCGACCCTAGTTTGATTGGTCATCTACTCGCTCGGCTAATTCGCCCGGTCGACCTCTCACTTGGCTAACTCACCCGGTCGGCCTCTCATATGGCTAACTCGCCCAATCGACCTCTCACCCGACCTTTCGCTTGGCTAACTCGCCTGGTTGGCCACTGTGGAGCTTTTGTTTGGCACTTGGCAGGCACCAACCCCTACTGGCAGCCTAAGATTATCAGCTCAGGTCATTGCAACAGATAAGTGGAATTTAAATTTGGTATATTTAATTTCAACTAAAGTCCCAAAAATCTCCGACAATAGATTATTTTTTGCTAACATTTATAAATAATAATACTAGATATGTGCCATCGACCAATATATTTATTAACACAAAATAAACAATATAGTTTAAAATATTATCCCTAAATAATCAAGGATAAAAATTAAAATGACTCCCCAAATTAACATAAACATCAAATTAGCACCCTTTTTTTTTTTAAAAAAAAAAGTCAAATGAGAGTCTCTCTTATGATTTTATTCTGAAAATATCCTTAGATTCAGTGTTGTCGTAGAACCTAGCATGCAGTTTCTGCACACTTGATCATGATTAGATTTTGTTCATTTAAAATGTACAAGTGTCATGAAGTCCCATCATTTAGTTTGCTCGTCTTAATGCTATTTTAATCAAGTTATTGTTGGATATATGTGAATGGAGAAGATGTGGAAGAGAAAAGAAGCTCTCCATTGTGAATGAGACTTTAATCCCATATTAGGAGTGTTAAGGCATATTAGTTGGTTTATATTGATTCACATACATTAATATATTGATTCGCATACATTAATAATGTGAATAAATGCATGGGGAGAAACTTTCTCTCACGCATGGATTGCCAGGGGGTGCAAATCCAACGCTAGGATTGCACTGCACCATGTTGACTCGTGTGCGAACATGAACCGCACGTGCCAAATGCCAGATCGGTCAGGCAAAATTTACCTAAGTGGAATAATCAAAATTTTGCCACATAAACCTTTTTGTTGCTTATTTAAGGGTGTAACGGATGCATTAATTAGAGATTAATGCAGTTGAGTGAAACGTTGGCGTTTTACAGTTTTGGCTAATAATGATCATTAAACAATCATGAATGTTGCTAATTAGTCTGAGCTCTTATATAAGGAGACTATGACTACAGGCAAAAGATTACACACACAGAAAACTAAAGCTCTCCATCTCCATTCCCCTCCTCCACTGTAGTGCATCTCTTGCTCGGTGGAGTATCCATGATAGCAGTAGGTACCTCTCAGTTCGCCATGGCTACCAGTGCTTGCTGGGAATCATGATTAGACGTTGTATCTTGGGAAATAGACGACCCGAGGAAAACCTCGAAGCACAGCCGGAGATGGGGCAAATTTGTTTCAAGGAAACTGCGACCCCGCAGGTCTTAGTCTATTCACCTGCTCAGATTCTTCACCCATCAACCCACTCTGTCGCTCGGGCTGCATGTTCATGGATTGCTCTCCCCGGTTGATTGCTCTACTCGCTCAGCTGTTCTGCCCATCCGGTCGCACGCTCGCTCAGCCGCTCGGTACTATACCCGGTCGGTCATTCAGTCTGCTCTGTTGCTTGACCACTATACCTGGCCAACTACTATGCCCAGTCGATCACTCAGTCTACTCTGCTGCTCAACCGCTATACCCAGTCACCTATTATACCTGGTCGGTCACTCAGTCTACTCTATTGCTCGATCGCTATAATCAGTCGGTCACTCAGACTGATTTATTGCTTGATTGCTATACCCGATCAGCTACTCTACCTGACTGACCACTGGTCTGCTCTGCTCACTCGGCGACTCGGGCACACTGCCCGCTCAGGTTCTCTGCCCAACTGGACGCTCGACATCTCAGTCCACTCTACCGCTCAGCCATTGTATAGTCTAGACTCAGCACTTGGCATAAATCAATTATTGCTGGCAACCTGAGATTATATGCTCAGGTCATCTCTACAGATAAGTTGAATTTAATTTGATGTATTTAAATTCAACTAATTCTCTAATATTTCTAGCAATAGATTGCTTGCCCAACAATATTGAAACAAACTCGATTTTGTTGAGATGACCACAGAACAAAGTGTTGAGGTGCAACAGACTCAACACATGAAGGCCCCCTCTATCCCGATTGGAACTGTGCCAATCAATCACGGGGAAAAGCTAGAGAAGTTTAATGGACGAAACTTCAAGAGGTGGTAGCAAAAGATGCTCTTCTACTTGGACACACTCAATCTGGCTCGGTTCTTGACCGAGAACCCTCCCAAGTGTGCTGAGGATGCTAATGTGTAAACCATCAGTGCAGTCAAGGCATGGACTCATTTTGAGTTTGTTTGCCAAAACTACATCCTCCACTATCTTGCCAACTCGCTGTATGCTGTGTATAGCATGAAGAGAACGACTAAGGAGCTGTGGGAGTCCCTGGACAAAAAGTATAAGATGGAGGATGCAAGGGCCAAGAAGTTCATCATGGGCTGATTCCTGGACTACAAGATGGTTGACTCCAAGACGGTAATCAATCAATTCCAAGAGCTTCAGGTGATCTTGCACAAGATCCACTCAAAAGGGATGGTTCTGAGTGAAACCTTCCAGGTGGCTACTATCATTGAGAAGCTATCCCCCGGCTGGAAGGACTTTAATAACTACCTGAAGCATAAGCAAAAGGAGATAAATATGGAGAAACTCATTGTTAGACTTCGCATCAAAGAAGACAACAAGAGTTCAGAGAGAGCTATTCTCTCAGGCTATTGTGAAAGCCAACATGGCCGAGCACAATTAAAGCTCGAAATGGAAGAACCCTTAATCTTCCAAAATGGGACCCAGGGAGGCATCAACAAGAAGTTCTCTAGAAAGTGCTTCAACTATGACTGAGTCAGTCACAAATCTTCGGAGTGTAGAAAGCCGAAGAAGAAGCAGGAGGCCAATCTGAATAAGGGACCAAAAATGGATGGCCTTTGCGCTGTGATCTCTAAGTTGTACCTAGTGTGTTCAAACCCGTGGTAATGGTGGATTGATACTGGAGCCACCAGACATGTCTGTTACAATAAGGAGCTGCTCTACAACTTCAAAGAAGTCAATGGAGATAAACTATTCATGGGGAACTCAGCAACCTTTGACATCATGGGCTAAGGAAAAGTGGTGCTGAAGATGACCTTGAGCAAGGACCTTACTCTGAATAATGTGTTGTATGTTTCCAGAGATTCAGAAGAATCTAGTGTCCTGATCACTGTTAAGAAAGCATGACTTTTGCATTATTTTTGAGTTGGACAGAGTTGTATTGCCCAAGAATAGAATGTTTGTAGGAAGGGTCTATGCATCTGATGGGCTATTTAAGCTCAATGTAATGACCATTAGGCCTAAGATAAATAAAAATTAAAGCTCTTCCACTTATATGCTTGAGTGTTCGTGTTTGTGGTATGGTAGATTAGGACATGTTAACTATAATGTATTACGTAGATTAATAAACATCCAAAGTATACCTACATTCCAACTAATCTACACTAACGTGTGCGACCTAAAAGGTATATCAGCACGTGGTGATAATAAATATTTCATCACTTTTGTAAATGATAACATAAAATACTATTATGTGTATCTTTTCAAAAGTAAGGATGAAGCCATAGAGAAATTTGCTCTCTATAAAATGAGGTTGAAGACCAACCTAATAAAAAGATTAAGTTGGCTCAAAGTGACTAAGGTAGTGAATATGTATCCCCAATCTCTGAGTTGTGTACTGAACATGGGATCAGACACGAAATAATAGCTCCTTATACTTCTCAGCAAAATGGAGTGGCTAAACAAAAGAATAAAACTCTAAAGGAGATGATGAATGCTCTTCTATTAAGCTCTGGGCTGCCAGAGTTCATATGGGGGGAAGTCGTGTTAACAGCTAATTACCTTTTAAATAAGGTGTCCCGGAATAAAATAGATAAGAGCCCTTATGAGTTGTGGAATGGAAGACAACCGTATTATAAATATTTATAAATATGGGGGTGACTTGCCAAAGTATTGATGCCTGATCTGAAAAGGATTAAAATAGGACCAAAAACTATTGATTGCATATTTATTGGATATACACACAATAGCAGTGAGTATTGAATTTTTGTGTATGAGTCACAAATATTGGATATACACAAGAACTTGATAATAGAATCGAGAAATACCTCATTCTTTGAGCATGTGTTTCCGTATAAGACCCAAGAGATGCTAGCTCCTCAAAAAAGAAGATGATGAGGAACCAGTTGAGGTTAAGCTTAAACGGAGTAAAAGAGTTTAGGTAGAAAAATTCTACAGATCAGATTTTATCACTTTCATATTGGAAAGTGAGCCCTAAAATTACTTAGAAGTAGTAAGCTCTTCTTGTCACGCCCTGAGGGTAAGGGTGTCCAATCGAAAATCGGACAACACCTCCCCTGTAACAATGACAATTGGAACCAATATACATCCACACTCAACATATAAACATATTCAACAGCCTACACGGCTGGATATAAGCACAACCACACAGTTTATAAGCAGCACACATGGTTGAAAGTAAACACAACCACACAGTTTATAAGCAGCCCACATGACTGAAAGTAAACACAACCACGCAGTTTATAAGAAGCCCACACGGCTAAAAGTAAGCACAGTGGAAATCAAAAAGAAAATATATGAATGTAAATCCAACAAAACAATTACCTAAAATACTTGCAATCACCAGACTAGACTCCAAAATCCACATCAACTAGTTACAACGCAAACTCGCGAAAGCACTATACCACTCAGACAGAATTAAGACTGAAAAGAAAATTGTCCTCGAATGTGTAGTGGGGCTGGCAGCCAGGACTCTCCCAAGCATCCTTGATTCATCTACCTGCTACCTGGCGAAAGAAAAACCTGTTTGTGGGGTGGTGAGTGCTGGGACTCAGTGGGTAAAGGAAAGATAGTGCATGAACATAACATACTATACAAATAGAGAGTGCCAAAGATATACAGTCTCATAAGAGGAATAACATGCAGATACTAAAATAAAACCATAATATATGCTCATACTTGAAACCATATCCTAGGCTAGGTAATAGAAGATCAGGAGTAATACCGATCGACTACAGAACTGTTCATCACTACGAAGGAATCATGTGAGATAAAGACATTCTATTAATAAGTAAACCGGAGCTGAACAACATGCGATCAATACATATATAGCTCAACAAGTATAAATGTATCACATGGCAAAATGAACAACTGTAAACATAAGAAAGCAACAACATAGGCAGGTATAACAATAATAAAAATGTATGCACTGATGGTCACTCCCGCCCACCCCTCTGCTCCATGACCCCTGTATGGTCGAGAGGCTGGGTCAATGATAAACTGTATAACACTCCAGCTATCACTCTCTCGAGTGGCCGAGTGGACAGTTGCATAGTAGCTAACTAGTTACATCTGCAACGGGGGTCCCTGCTGCTCGCAACTCCATCTTTCTCTACTCATGGGTGAGTGAGTGGGGCCACGATAGGACAAGCAACATCTGCTCTAGCTACCACTCTCTCCAGTGGCTGAGCATGCGACCCTGGTCAACGACTCTCTCGACCGCAAGGGAGAATTTGTCGTTGACATGCATGTAATGATATGATGCGCAAAATACAACAATCATCATATACATATAGACAGGCATCAGGTATGCTACATGAAGCCAGCATACTCAATACGGTACATAAATAAATAACAATCAAAGCATACAAGGTTGGTATCTAATATCTGCTAAATATCATAGATGACAACAAGAGACTGTATGGATATAGAAATGAATGACTCAAAGGTTTGAGTGGAAGTATCAAGCATAAGAAATATTACGAGTGGAGTCAAGGTAAAACAGTCCTTATCAAAAAAAAATCTTACTCATGCACCAAGTTCCAAAGAACTAAAGAGAGTCAAAGTAAGAAGTACCTGCCTTAAAAGAAGGTCGTATCAGTGTCTTCAACAAGTCCAAAAGATCACATTCAACTCGAATCCTACAAATACAAGATACGAGACAAAACTAAGGATCTATAATCAATGTATTAAAATGTCTAGTTTAGTTAATTCTGTCATGCATCAATTAGCCAATCTAAATCCTAATCTAATTAAGAATTTCTAAATTGGATCCATCATACACGTTTACTTCATTGTTAATTACTAACTAATTCCATAATCATCCAAATGAGGTTTTAGTTCAAACACAATCAATTCAACACTCACCCAGTTCCAAGGTGCTCTATTGTTGATTTACAGCCAAAAGCATTGCTACTAGAAAATTACAGTCGAAGCTAAGTAGAGTTGCTAACTCCAAATCAAGTACCCTGTAACACCACCATCCCAACCACAATATAGCATTAGATCTAATCCCGTGATGCATACCTTATATCTGAAATTAAATCCAATTACCAAACCATTACCCTAAATTTGGCAGCAAGGTGGCACTGGAATGGACTCTTGGCCAATAGTAGTGATCTACTACTGTCCGATTCTTCCTTCCCTTGCAAACCTAATGATCAAATTAGTGACTTTATTAATTATCCTTGTAATCCAAATCAACCCTAAATTCAGCAATCTTACCCCAAACAAGAATTTTGCGTCCCTTCGATGAAGAAATCTGCAGAGAAGACAATGCTTGATGGTCATCCTCCTCCCAAATCTAGTCAGAACACACATCCTCCCTGCTTGTGCCCAAAGGAGTAGATCTGCCATGATCGACTCGGTTGCTCGTTGGAAATGGTGGCTACTTAGCCTATGATGGCTGGATGATGCCGATGTCATCAAGATTTGGTGGTGACACACTTGTCGACGCGCTATGCACTACAACAAAAACATTAAAAGACAACGGTTAAAAACCGTTGTCATAGGCCCTTTAAACCCGTTGTAACTGACACTGTTGTTAAATGTGCGGTAAAAGACAACGGTTTAAAACCGTTGTCTTTGACCACATTAGACAACAGCCATGCAACGGATTTAAAGTGTTGTCTTTTAATACCAAAGACAACAGTTCTGCAACAATATAAAATCATTGTAATTTCCAGTTTTGCAAAAATTTGATCGCAGCTGATATACTATTAACAACATATACACATGTTGTCTTTCTTCAAATTTTAGTTTAAAACCATTGTCTTAGAATACTTTTCACAACGGTTAAAAATCGTTGTCTTTGTACATTCAGTTGCATGTCTATATATGTACTTTTCACAACGATTAAAACCATAGCCATTGCACACAAACTGCAGGTACAACATAACATTTATACATTCACAAAAATAGTTTTCAACATATATACATTCGATTAGTTGTCTTTAATTTATATATACATCTTGTCTCAAACAAAAACCGGTACATGTGTACATTCACTTAAGTTTATAAACAAACATGACCACAAGTAGTATCCAATATATCATGACAACCACAAAAGATGAAACCACAAAATTAAGTTTATAAGACCACAACCTTGCAAACCCAGCTATATATTAAACCCAACAATTTCTCCCTGGTTCTTTTTCTGCATTCCCAACTTGCAAACCCAGCAATTTCTCCCAGTTGGTTCTTTTTCTGCATTCCCAGCTTGCAAACCCAGCAATTTCTCCCTGTTATGAAAATAAAATATAGTTAAAGCCATAAAAAAAAAGGATGGCCAAATAAGCACGAGAAACGTTGCCGCTTCACAATTTCATTAGTGAAGCAAGTGAGAACAAAAAAAGTTTATGAAACAGCTGGTTCATATGGTTGTTCGATCCAACCCTTCAAATTCATTTCTTTTGTTAGTTCAAGGCTAATTGTACAAAGTTGGACAAATAGTACAACAGATAAGTTAAATAAATAAGGTAATTGAATTAAATCATCTTGTGCATGAAATAGAGCAAAAGTGTGCAGTGGACAAGGACTGAAACCAGGATTAGCAAAAACAAGGATTGAAACCAGGATTAGCAAAAACAAGGACTGAAACCAGGATTGGCAAAAACGTCTAGCAAGCAGATGAAGTTGAATCCAACACATACCAAGTACACATGAGCTATACATAATCTAATATGATAACACCACCCTGCTTAAGTCAAGGTGAAGCCTTACACGGAATATACCAACAATCCCTGTAGCTAGTAACAGCAAATAAAGGAGGGCAGAATACATTGGGAAGAAAAAAGCAGTCAGATCAGAGCAACTCTAGGTAAGTCTAGATAGTTTGTGTATCTTGCATACAGTGATTGCTAAATTGGTATAAGTAAGTCGAAACAACTATGTGAATGAACTTGATCATTGTGATTCTCAACAAAGTGTAAGTTATTTTCATCCAACTTTAACCCATTCCGACCATTCATCATGTCCAACAAATTGCAAATTTCAAATATTTTCAATTTTGTTTGATTGAGAAACCATTTTCATTCCCAAAGAAAACAAGAATCTCAATACTATTAATTAAATTGGTCTTGCTCCTGCATTTTCCCCATGTATTATCATGTTCATAAATCAGGTAACTGCTCAAAATATTTATCTAGCTCACCTCCTTTACGTGTAAATCCTAGTCTTCAGAAAACTGTCCATTAAGAAAGGAAACAATTCATGATGCTCAAAGTTAATCAGTTCATCATAATCTGACAAGTGTGTTAGTCCTACAGAAATGTGTTTACCAGCAAATGATATATATGTTTGAACATCTCAAAATCTTAAGATGTTGAAAAACATTTCATGCATTCCAGTATAAGAATAATAATAAAATAGAGATGTTCTACCTAGATGTCCTACACACTAAAGTTTTAATAATCATGATGTTTCCAGGGGCATATCTATTAGGATCAGATTATGTAATTTGCATTATATGCAAATACTTGCCGAATAGATCAAGTCATTGTATGATTTTAAATACCTAGTCATAAATATAGTCTTGTATGCATTCTGCCCACTCGGAACGCACTTCATCAATTTCTTCTCTAGAGTACTGGGGTTTGATGAACTGTGAACAAAGACATAGATTAGATTAGTAAAAAACAATCAAAAGATGATAAGTGCAAAATGATAAACACACAAATATTTGAGAAGATTGAGAATTGAATGTCAAATATTACTATTGATCGAAGTGAATCTCTCTCGATAGTTGCCAATTCTTCAATAATATCTCTCATATATATCATCACATAAAAACCACATTGTTTCGCATCTGATTGGCGAGGGCCCTATGTTAAAAACAAATTGTAAATGTCTAATATACATGTTTAATTGTTTTTAATTTAATCATAAGTAGACATGCATACCTTTACTACTTCCCATGTAACATGTTTTTTCCCTTTTTTTGCCTTGTTTGAATTAAACAAGCTTATGCTCCTTTATACATCAATAAGAATGGACATATGAGAGTTTTACTGATTAAAAAAATGCTTAATAAAATTAAAAAATGTACTCACATATCTACTACGTATTTCCAATCCTCGTCACGAATGCGATGACTAAGTGAATCCAACAAATAAACTGTCTCCTTATATGGATCAATGACAGTGAGAATCCAATGATAACTATGCACAAATCACATAATTATTGCATGCATATTTCTCGAAACAATAAATTAAAACTGATATTATAAGTCTTACTTACCCAACATTATGTGGCACCAAAACAAGTTGATTTCTTGATGCTTGACTCAACTTATCTACCAAAACACTAGCTCTTTCATTCAACTGCTCGAATTTGCTGTTTTTGTCCAGTCGAGTCACACATGCCACATATGGGATAATGTGTGGATTAACAAATCTGATTTTGTGGACATTGTTATATGTTTTCAGCTTTTTATAAAGATGCCTACCATTTCAAAATGAAGAATGTTACAATGCTAAATCAATAAAGTTTATACAATTTATATGGTAAACAAATAGAATAAGAAGACTTACCACATGTAAATTACTATACAATTTGCAGTTATGGGATCCAAATGATAAAAAGGAATGATATCTTCAAGGTGCACAAGGATTTCATATTGATCGTCAAAGAAACCCTCCTCACAAATCATTGATATATTTGTTTCATCATTTAGAGCACGGTTACAATAACAATACAGTAGATGCAATGACCTTGGCACACTTGATGAAATAATTGGGTTATTTCTTTGGACAACACTTCTTTTCCTTTGAGGATTCTAAAAATTACAAATGTACACATGTTAGGTGCAACACTAATCTTTGTTGGACAATTTAACTATAAATATAATATGACATTTACCTCATCTTGCATAACTACCAAGTTAGCCGGCCATCCCACATGTGTTCCAATAGCATCACCAATTGTATCACATTGATTTGGAATTGGACATGGCAATTGTGCTAATTCATCCACAGCCTTATCAATGGAGACACGCATACAATTAATAGGTAATGGAACACCATGAAGTAATTTACCAACCGCATTGACATGAACAATTGTACCATAGGCAACAATATTGCTCTTAGAACCCAATGTCAATGCAACCGGTTTACCCTAGAAGATAAGTAATCATGTTATAAATTGATGCAACTCATAGTTTCAATAATACTAAGTAATATAATGACAACTAAATATATACCTGGAAGAAATCATCATTGTTCAAAATTTGCATGTCATCATCATCCAAAGTTTCAATATTTGGGACACACTTTTCAATTTTGATATTTTCGTCACTCATGGGATGCAACTTTACTGAGCAACTACCTTTTTCATCCGTATCTAAGTCGCATGCACCCTTTCTGAACATTGCTTCAAGTTTCTGTATGCGTTCATCTTGATTTGATATGCGTGCATTTTGTTGTGAGATTAATATCTTTGCCTCCATCAACTCTTTTTGTTGAAGGATAAACTGCTCATCAACAAGGTGTTTCTGCACTATGCTGCCAACATTAAAATAGAATGTTGGAGTGGCATATCCTCCAACACCCCTCACACGCCCAGAATGCTCCTCAGATGAAAGTGCTTTTGAAAGGATATCCGTGTTTGCCTCTTCTAAGTGCAACTTACCCTCCCGTTTTTGTTGCACATAATCATCCTGTCATGCAAAAGAAAACAAAATAATTACTGGTACAAAATTAATTACTGGTAAATAACTCCCTATTAAGTACTAACACTAATATGGATATACAAAAGCAGATGCAGAAATCATCTATTAAGAAACGATTTTGATGCAGAAATCATCAATTAATAACTCCCTATTAAGAAAACAAAATGATTTTGATGCAGATGCAGATGCAGAAGCAGATGAAACGATTTTAATGCAGATGCAGATTTTGATCAAGAAGCAGATGCAGATTTGGATTTTTTTCTGCAATGCTGTAGTGTACATAAATGTAACAATATATTATTGTTGCGACAATAAAGGACAAAGGCATAATAAAAACCATAAAGGCATAATAGATTTAGTAGGAAAGACGCATAATGAGCTTGCTTACAATCTTTTCTATTGCCATTTTCAAATCATTGCCGTCAAATTGCCCCTTCTTATTCATCCGTCCTTTCTTCCAAATAATCGCTCGATTAATCTATTCATCATCACATAATTCATCTCCCTACAATCAAAATGTATAATATATACAACTTTATAAATCACATTAATAGATTTAGTAAGAATAAAATATAGGCAGATTCTAGATCATATTTACCGAATTAAGCAGAAATACTTACTATTTCATCAGCAAAACAAGCATAACCTTTACGGGCAAGCCGATGTAGGTATACATTCTGCTTTCTTCTCTTCTTTTGCTCATCACTTACTTTCTAGTTAATTGAACATTCCTCATATATACCAGCTTTAAAACTAAAATAGTGGCTTGTGATCAACTCAATTGAAAATAGCAAATTATAATCCTTACCTTGAAGTCGTCCGACATGCGACTGATTACAAACGCACTCCAATCATCTCGTGTAATACCATACCCAATTGGTGGTTCTTTCAACTCTTCCGGTTTAGCAAGCTTGCTAAAAATAAACTTATGAGTGAGGAGAGCTTTATATTGCCGCCACTTACTATTTGCCGAATTCAAACACCCCTTTTTCCATCTGGGGTCAACATTGTAACTCAACTATAAAAAATATTAACCCATTACATTAAATAGATCATAAACATATATAAGGTAATTAAAATTTTCAAAAGAAATTTAACTTACATTAACTGATTCTCATATTAAATCCTTAACGCCACTTGGAACTTGCTTCCATGACTTGTAACTTATCCTAACCTTTTCCCGAGCGAGAATGCCGATATAACTTTGCATTTCACTAGCAAAGTCTCCTATTGGCTGTCCAAATTTATTGAATTTTATATCCTTTCTAATTCCGTGGGCCCTTTGCCTAACCAGCTTATCCAAACGAGTGCGACCTCTTGAAGTTCTTGTTGTTTCGGTCTCTTGAGATTCCATTACTGTACCAGAATTTCCAGAATTTGCAGAATTTGCCATATTACCTTCTTTGGTTCCTACAATATTTCCATCTACCTGAATTCCCTTTCTTGTACTCTTTTTTCCATGAGATGTCATAGTTTCCACAAAGCAATGAAGAGATACAATTCCAGAATCTTGTTAAGTTCTTCAATGATGCAATTCCTGCATTATGCATTGACAACTTGTTAGCCATTCATAAAATTACACTATGCACTGCATTGGTAAATAAAGTACAGTAGTTTTCCATTTGCAACATACATCAATGTCATTCAAAATGCTACTCATACAAGAACCATAATAAAAAAAAGGAACATGTTCCATCACTTATTTATTGATAACCCAAGTCCCATCACAATCTTCACGGCTACATGGTGGTTTTTTCTCATCTATTCCATCAACATCCATTGATAGAAACCCTCTTGTAAAACATTGGTAGTGGATTACATCATTTTCCAACTCATCATCATTTATATATTCAATGTTCTCCCTAGTAGGTGTTGCAAGTACAACATGCCATGTAGGCTCTTGAGGATCTTCAATGTAAAATACTTGCTTTGCTTGACTGGCCAATATAAAAGGGTCAGATTTGAATCCAATTCTCTTGAGATTTACCAGCGTGAAACCAAGATCATCAAATTTAATACCATTATTATTCTCAACCTAATTACATTTAAACATTGGAACTTGAAACTTTTGATAATCAAGTTCCCATATTTCTTGAATGACTCCATAAAAAATCATGTCTGAGACAACTGGATTTTTGTCCTTTGAACTAGCAACTTGCATTGTCTTTGCGATTAAGCTTACTCCGGAGTTTTGAACAACTCGTATATCATCACGCTCTTTTGTATGATAAGTAACCCCATCAATCAAATAACTAGAATACTTTAACACTTGATTGCTAGGTCCGCGCGCTATCCACTTCAATCTTTCTGATATTTGACTAGTGGAATGGCAAACTGCACTTGCAACCTATATTTCACAATGTGATAAAATTTGAACTTAGCTTTGAAAAAACCTATATTTCAAAACTTATGAAACTTACACGATCACGTAACCAGTTAATAAATGATCGGTTATGCTCATCTTGTAGCCACCTTTTGGACTTAGCCTTATGAGGAAATTTTGCATTCAAAAATGTCATGTGCTCCCTGATGAAATGATTAGGGATAAGTTAACCATTTGAATATAAGAAAAGTTCAAGAAAGTATTAATAAGTTAGAGAAATTACTCGATATAAGGATCAACATCATCATCATTTTCTAATACATAACGATGTGCTTGATGCAACTCATCATGACTAGGGGAGTGAATTACTGAACCAGATAGAGGCTTTATGAGTTGTACTCTTCGATGCCTTGATGGGATCCCAATTGTATGCACACTAGACAAGTAGTCTGAGCAAAATTCCACAGCCTCTTCAGCAATATAACTTTCGGCTATACATCCTTCAGGTCGATTGCGATTTCGCACATAGCCTTTCAAGATCTTCATGAATCTTTCAAATGGGTACATATGCCTATACCATACCGGTCCACATAATTTCACCTCCCGCACAAGATGGACAGTTAAATGAATCATAATATCAAAAAAAGATGGGGGAAAATATTTTTCAAGTAAACACAATAGCATCACAATCTCTCTTTGCAAATCATCCAACTTTGAGACATCTATCACTTTATTATATACCACATTGAAAAATCCACACAACCGAATGATAGTATCTCTAACATGTTTAGGCAAGACACCACGGATAGCCACTGGAAGCAATTGTTGCATCAAAGTGTGATAGTCATGTGACTTAAGGCCAACAAGTTTCAAGTCCTTCATCGACACAAGGTTTTTAACATTGGATGAGTAACCTGTTGGGACCTTTATTCCTAACAAAGAATTGCAAACAATTTTTTTCTCAACCATACTTAGTGTAAAACACGCTGCTGGCAAATATGTTTTATTCTCCCCCATCTTTGGTGCCAAATCAGTTCTCACATTCATCTCCATAAGGTCTAGTCTTGCTGCTACTCCATCCTTTGTTTTTCCTGGAATGTCAAGTAACGTACCAATGAGACTTTCACAAACATTTTTTTCAATGTGCATCACATCAAGAACATGTCGAACATGTAGATGTTTCCAATACTCAAGTTCAAAGAATATAGATTTCTTTTTCCAGCATGATTTTTCATCAACATCCTTTAACTGAAGCTTCCCACTCATTTTTCCCAAACAATAATTAATACTTTCAACTCTTTTTAATACTTCATGGCCAGTTAATGGTTTTGGTGCAAGGTTAAACTCTTGATTCCCGTTAAATGCTTTCTTTTGCCTTCGATAAGGATGACTTCTAGGAAGAAACCTTCTATGGCCAGTATATGACATTTTTTACTATGCTTTAACCTTATTGAATATGTTTCTTCACCGCATATTGGACATGCATGATATCCTTTCACAACACAACCTGACATGTTCCCATATGCAGGAAAATCATTGATTGTCCATAGTAAAACAGCTCTAAGCAAGAAATTTTCCTCTCGATATGCATCATATGTATCAACACCTATATCCCATAAGCATTTTAGGTCATCAATTAAAGGTGCTAAGTAGACATCAATATCATTCCCCGGTTGTTTGGGACCAGAAATCATCATAGTGAGCATCATAAATTTTCTCTTCATACATAACATTGGAGGAAAGTTGTAAGTGATCATAACAATTGGCCAACAACTATATGCAGAACTCATCGTACTATGGGGATTAATCCCATCTGCTGATATGGCCAATCTTAGATTTCTTGGCTCAGAAGAAAAATCAGGCCAGTTGTGATCCACCAATTTCCAAGAGGGTGAATCAGCTGGATGACGCAAGTATCCATCACGAATTCTTTTATCAACATGCCAAGTTAACTCCTTAGATATCTCCTTGTTCTTAAACCATCTTTGAAATCTTGGAATAGGTGGGAAGTACCAAAGGACTTTTGCTGGAACTCCTTCATTTATTGTATGTTTTTTTCCCAACTTCCACCGTGACATCCCGCAAATAGGGCAACTGGTAAAATCCTCATACTCCTTTCGGTATAAGATACAATCATTAGGGCAAGCATGAATTTTCACGTAATCCATCCCTAATGCAGATAAGCTTTTCTTTGCATCATACAAAGATAAAGGTAATTCATTGTTATCTGGAAGCATTTCCCTGATCAAACTAAGTATGTCAGTGAAACTTTTATCACTCCAACTATATTTTGCCTTCAAGTTATATAATTTGACAAATGAAGATAACTTTGTAAATTTAGTACATCCTGGATATAAAGGTTTCTCAGCATCTTCAAGTAGCTTATGGAATTGTTTTGGATTCTCATCATAACTATCATATGCAGCATGTACCATATCAATAGGTTCCTCAGCAAAAGATTTGTGGTCATCTTGGCCTACTCGATCATTCATTGAGTTCCCGATCTTAGATTTTTCCCCATGCCAAATCCATGTATAATATGTTAAATCCATACCATTACAACACAAATGTGCTCTTATAGTGTCAACATCTTTCGCCTTTAGATTACCACATCTTGCACATGGGCAAGGTATTGCATTCGGATCTATAGCGTTTTGTGTTGCAAAGTGCAAGAAAGACTCTACCCCAATCTCATATTCATGTGATAGCCTATTCTTTGACATCCAATCTTTATCCATTACTCATACAACTAAGCAGCTAATAATGAGTCAAATCCTTCAAAACAATTGTAAGAATAACATTAAATTAGCAATGCTACAAACAACACAAAATTAATCTAGTGAATTATGCTGGAATATATATATATAATTTCATTTAATTATTAAGGTAAATACAGCTAAATTAATATTAAATGTGACAACTATTAATCAATTATTTTAAACATTAAGCATGTAGTAGAGATAAGAGAAGTATACTTTGAAGAGAGACAAGCTAGAAGAATTGTAAAGAAGAGACCAGGATAACATGATTTAGCAAAAAAAACTTCTAGTTGTAGATCATGCTTGTATGGATTGACAAGTTATATGGAACCATGTTTTCCTTCTTTATTGGCATCATATCAAACGTATTGTGATTTCTTATTAATTGTCGGACAACTTCTTAGCTAAGGAAAACTTGAACAAGAAGTAGTGCAAGCTCTTGTTTTAAATTGGGAAATCTAAAACCAGAAGTAGCGTGTTTAAATGCATCGCTAGTATATTCGTTTCCCTCATCTCCTTTTTAGTTGAGCTTCTCTTGTTTAAAAAATAATAATTTGTGTTCAAATATTGCTCCTGGTAGCATGATGTTTCTGATATATTTTGATTTCCAAATTGTGTCTTTTAGCTTTTAATTTCCATTATCACTATAGGTACCAGATGTCTCCCTGTTTTAGTTGCTGCACATGGTCCACAGCTAACCAAATCAAGGGACTCGCATGAGTTCCTGATCTGCCCCTGAAACTGAAAATGCAGACTTGCCTATAAAATTTTGAAGACATTCATGGAGACTTTACAAGGTCCATCTCCATTGATTAGTATCAAGATAATTTGTTCAATTCACATAAGTGAAACAACTACTATGATATACTTTACCAAAGTAGGGAAAAAAAAACCTTTTTGTATGTTGTTTACAAACTCCATATAACAATGCATCACAATGGTCTTTTTCTAAACCCTTCTAAAAAGATGAAAAAAATACTATAAACCCTTCTAAAAAGATGAAAGAGTTTTTCCAGCCATACCTGAGTTATATCAGTGTAACTATGGATTCACCCCATTTGAAAAGGGAACGAAGGTGGCTTGTTCAGATGTTCAGCGGAAGAGGGTTAGTCTGAGAGGAGTTCGAAGGAGAGGTTCAAGGAGAGGGGTTCGTCGGAGACTTTCAGCGAGAGAGGTTTAGCCAGAGAGGAGTTTTGAGGAGAGGGGTTCGTGCAAAGGGGTGGAAGGAAAAATGTGTGAGGAGTGGAGAAGATTGTGTGAGGAGATCGGGAAGAGGAGATTCTGTGAGGAGAGGGAGCGTGAAGAGATCGCGGGATGAGGAGAGGAGAAAGACACAGTTGCCTAGGGTTCCCGAAGAGATCGCGGGATGAGGGAGGGAAAACACGCGCCAAAATATATTTCAGAGAGGGGAAGACATTAAACCAGGGCAATGGAACAAAAGAATTAGGTTTACAACGGTTTAAAAACCGTTGTAAAATGTGTAATCCTTTAAAAAATGCGCTTAAAAACAACGATTTTAGGAAACCGTTGTAAAATGTGTTGTTGATTATAAAACAATTCGCTCAACGACAACGGTTTTTACAAAAACCGTTGTCTTTTGTTTTTCTATAGAGCTAAAAGACAACGATTTTGTCAAAAACTGTTGTCTTTTGTCAAATTAACAACAGTTTCCTCAAAAACCGTTGTCTTTATAGTGTTGTCTTTTAACAAATTTGTTGTAGTGATGGGAGATGACGAAGGTGGAGAAGGCACACGGGTTTAGTTGCCAGTAGTGGATCGATTGCGAGAAAGGGGAAAGACTCCACACCTCGAGAGGGAGAAGGAGGAGGGAGCTCGGTCGGAGGTGGGTCGAATGGCACCGACGATTGCTCCATTGGGTCGGCGATCTTCCAGAGGAGAATCGCAAGAAGAGGCTCAGGAGCGGGCGGTGTGTGAGAGAGAAGAGAGGAGAAGGTGTCAGCGGAGGTGAAAGGGGTTTGGCTAGGGCAGAAATCGGGGAGGAGATGGCGCGACGTCGTGAAGGGGAACAGCGAGAATGAGAAGGGAAGGAATTGGGAGGAGAGAAATTTATAACTTAGGTATTTTAATTAAACCTAAGGTTAAATTCCTCATCAACTCCCATCTTTGGGTATCCCAAACAGGCTTTCTTACAGCCCAATAATTGATCCCCTTAAAATACATCATACGAACTCCGAAAAATTTCTAGAAATTTTTTAAAAATTCCTGAAAAATCCAATAAGATTATTTCTCAAATAACCTTATTATTTAATTAACATTTGGGTGTTGTATTTTACACTTCTGATGGACCTCACTGGAGAGAGATAATTACATCTGAGATAGAATCTATCTTGCAAAATCACACTTGAAAACATGTGAATCTTCCTCCAGGAAGTAAACCACTAGGTTGCAAGTGGATCTTGAAGAAGAAAATGAAGTTAGATGGCATAATTGATAAGTATAAGGCCAGATTAATAATCAAAGGATACCGACAATGAGAAGGCCTTTATTACTTTGATACGTATTCTCCCATGTCAAGAATAACTTTCATTAGAGTATTGTTGGCTATCGTCGCTCTCTGGAATCTCGAAATACATCAGATGGATGTTAAGACAGTTTTTCTAAACTGAAATTTAGAAGAGAAAATATAAATAGAGCAATCTGAGAGGTTTTCTTTGCCAGGATAGGAAAACAAGATTTTTATATTGGTAAAGTCATTATATGGCTTGAAACAAGCACCAAAGAAGTGGCATGAGAAATTTGATAATGCCATGAAGGAATGTGAATTCAAAATTAATGAGTGTAATAAATGTGTCTACATAAAAGCCATATAGAATGACTACGTCATCTTGTGTCTATATGTAGATGACATACTTATCATTGGGAGTAATGATAAGATAATCAAATCCACTAAGTACATGTTGAACTCCAGATTTGACATGAAAGATATGAGTCTAACTGATGTGATTCTAGGAATCAAAATTCTTAGAACAACAATATGACTTGCTCTTAGTTAGTCCTATTACATGGACAAGATTCTTGAGAAATTCACCAAGGGTGATACTGCATTGGCACGAATATCGATAGATACGAGTTAACATTTATCAAAAAATAAGATAAAAGTATATCTTAGATAGAGTACTCTTGAGTGACTGGTGTTGGTGCAATCGACCTATGCTTGATCGGTACGATCATGGTTTTGATGCGTGTGTCAAAGAGTTTAAGTTAGGCTTTCATATGTATTTGATATGTGTGTTTGAGTCTTGCAGGACTTGGTGAAACACACATGAGAAACATGGTGCAGCTAAGCTTGGGAAGTTCATCCTAGGGCTCGGATCCTTGAGTCGGTAAAGGATGGTGTTGAAGACATCCGAAGGACCGTCGGACGAGGAGCAACGGAGTGGAGCCGAGGGAAGCGGACTTCAAGGCAACGTGAAGGATGGCACGGAGAGGAGCCGCGGGCTCGGGTGCATCTGAGGGACGAAGGCCGAGGAAGAGGACTTCAAGGGTGACTCCGGAGAGGATGAGTGTGAGTGTGTAACAAGGTGCAGTCCAGTCGGTTGCAACTTTTAGCAGTGAACTGCACCAGTCAACTGCATGTTTTAGCAGTCGACTGTTAGTTTTAGCAGTCGACTGGCTGAGAATAGAAACATTCTATTCGCTCAACAAACAGCTACCAATCGACTGTTAATTTTAGCAGTCGACTGGTAAATGACCGTTGGTGCTGCAAAGTAGCCTCCAACGGTAGCACCAGTCAACTGATGGTTTTGCCAATCAACTGATGCCGAGATGAGTTGATGTGATGATCAACTCTCTCCTCTTATTTAAGGGAAGCTTTGGGGCTTGAAGGAGGTTACTCATGCTTGTTGAATAACTCCTTATCAATTGTCCAAAGCTTCCAAGCCATTCTCTTCCTCCTAATCTAAATCTTCATCTTGTAAGAGGAAGAGAGCTTTGTGAGAGGTTGTACTCCACCGAGAAGGAGTAAGAGCTAGCCGGAGATTGTCGGGAATTGATCCACCGAAGGATCAAGGTTCGTCCACGTCAAGGACACGCCGTGGAGTAGGAGCAAGCAATCTCCGAACCACGTAAAGGATTTGTGTTAGCGTTTGTGCACTCTTGCTTGTTCTTATTGTTTTTGTTTAGTATATTTCGCTACGGTCTAACACCTTGTAGAGAAGAAAGTAAATTGGGGGTGACCTAGCTATCCAACTCCCCTTCTAGCCGGCCAACGATCCCCTACAAGTGGTATCAGAGAAAGGACACCCTTCAACGGACTAATCGCCAAGAAGAGCACTTCATCAAAATGGCCGACTCAAACATTCATCCACCCAAATTCGAAGGGGACTTCTCTTGGTGGAAGAAGAAAATGGAGGTATTTTTCAATACCGATTTTGACATTATGCTAATCATGAGAAGTGATTTTGAAGAGCCCGAGGATGAACGCAATGAGACAATCGACATAACAAGATGGACCAAAAGGCAAAAAGAAGAGCATCTAGCAAATTTCAAAGCAATGCATCACCTACTACATGTTCTTCCACAACAAGAAGTAACAAGAATTGGAAACTATACAAGTGCCAAAGATTTGTGGGAAAGGCTAGTGGAGCTTCATGAAGGGACATCAGAAGCAAAATTGGCAAAAAGAGACCTCCTTCAAACTCAACTCAACAATATCAAGCTTGAGAAAGGAGAAAAGGTATCAATTTTACATTCTAGAATTAAGGAAATTATTAATGGACTAACAAGTGTAGGTGAGATACTTTCAAATCGAGACATGATGATGAAAGCCCTAAATGCTTTCCCAAGAACCACAACTTGGAGCTCCATTGTAGATTCATACTACATATCAAAAGACCTAGAGAAATCCTCTCTAGATGAACTCTTCTCAACAATAGAACTTCACGAAACAAGAGTTGAAGGATTAGATGGATAAGCTCATAGATCAAGAGGAGTAGCCCTTGTGGCAAAAAAGGGAAAGGGAAAGAAGAAGAAATCTTCATCTCCACCATCCTCCGACTTCGAAGAATCAAGCGCCTCAATGGATAGCGATCAAGAGGCATATATGGTAAGGAAAATGAGAAGAGCATTTAAAAGTTTTCAACTAACAAATCTCATCTCAAGAAAAGCTCAAGAAGCAAAAGTAGAACAAGGAGGGTCATTTACTACAATTGTCAAGGAGAAGGACACATAAGAGATGATTGCCCCCTCTTAAATAAGAAGGAAGAGAAGAAGAAGTCAAAAGAAAAAGGGAAGAAAGTAAAAAACCTAAAAGCAACATGGGATGATCCATCATCATCCGATGAAGAAGAGCATCATGTTTCCCATTTTGCTCTAATGGGAATTGATGATGTAGCCTCCACCTCATCCGAATAAGAAGAAGGAATGAGCTCAAGTGAAGATGAAGAAGGGAGCTCAAGTGAAGGGGGAGGACAAACTTCAGATTCGGACTTCTCGGTAAGTGAGATACATAACCTCCCTCCCCATATTTTAATTAAAATTATTTCAAGTACAAATGATGATTTGTTCAAGGCTAAAAGGAAAAATAAGTCTTTGAAACATGATATTAACATGCTTGAGGAAAAATTAGAATCCATGTGCTCTAAGGACAACAATATGCATGCTTTTTCTAATTCTTCAAATAATTCATGTTTAGAAGAAGAAAATAGGAAATTAAGGAAAAAGGTAGAATACCTTACCAATGCCCTTAGGAAATTTGAAATTGGCTCTAAAATCCTAAGTATGATCATTGGGAGCCAAAGGGCAAGTTTTAAGAAAAATGGGTTAGGATACAATGAACCCAACAATGAAAAGACCTACCATTGTCTTCTTGCTAGGGGGCAATCAAAAACCAAGACCATAGATAGAAAATGGATCCCCAAGGAATATTTGGTTAACCCAATTAGAAAGAATTTCTATTGGGTGCCAAAATCAATCCTCAAGGGTTAGAGGATTTTAGGTCAAGTCAACCATAGAAATCATAATTCAAATCCTTGAAAAATGGTTGACTTGAGATCTTAAGGGGGAACACTTAGCCTTGATAGAATTTCATGATCAAAAGGGCTAAGTAGAGGTTACCTATCTCACAATGATTTTCATTTATTTTCTAACCATAAATGTGAGATGATAGGATGATACAAATAATTCACTTATGCTTATGACATTTTGATGAGTTATGAAATGTATCAATTTTTAATGATCATAGGCCAACTATGGGGAAAGTAAATGTTTAATTAATAAACATCTTGCCCATAGATCATAGTTGGGAATTTTAAATATTTTAAAAATAATTTTATATTTTATTTACAGTGTATAGTTATTTTAAAACATATGAATTCAAAACTAGGGTTTAATTTGATACAAACTTGAGTGTTTTTCAAAGTGTTTGAGTTTTTATCAAAACTTCAAAAATATGATAAATTTTCATGAAAACATTTTTTTTTTCCTTGTTAACGAACATTATAAGAAATATGTGTTCAAAATGTCATGATTTTTTGAATTTTCTAGAATTTTTTATGCATTTCTGAAGTTGACCTCAGAATGTTGAAAATCGATTTGGGTTTGTGCAGTCGACTGCGACAGTTAGCAGTCGACTGATGGCTCTTTTTCAGCACCTTCAAGGGATGGTTTTGGTTAATTTTAAATCCACATTGATACCTTGGTATGTGTACATGTTTGGTACAATTTTTGATGGTGTCAAAGGGGGATAAATGAGAAGGGTTAAGTTAGAAACCTACTTGTGTGCAAAACTTGAAAATTAAGGTTGAGAGCATATGTTAAGGGGGAGCTTGGGTATTATGCTTCATGTTTACATATTGCTCTTAATTTTCATGTTGTTATTTATGCCTAACTTAAACATATTGCCACACATCAAAAATGGGGAGATTGTTGGTGCAATCGACCTATGCTTGATCTGTACGATCATGGTTTTGATGTGTGTGTCAAAGAGTTTAAGTTAGGCTTTCATATGTGTTTGATATGTGTGTTTGAGTCTTGCAGGACTTGGTGAAACACACATGAGAATCTTGGTGCAACTAAGCTTGGGAAACTCATCCTAGGGCTCAGATCATTGAGTCGGTGAAGGATGGTGTGGAAGACATCCGAGGGGCCGCCGGACGAGGAGCAACGGAGTGGAGCCGAGGGAAGAGGACTTCAAGGCAACGTGAAGGATGGCACGGAGAGGAGCCGCGGGCTCGGGTGCATCTGAGGGATGAAGGTCGAGGAAGAGGACTTCAAGGGTGACTCCAGAGAGGATGAGTGTGAGTGTGTAACAAGGTGCAGTCCAATCGGTTGTAACTTTTAGCAGTCAACTGCACCAATCGACTGCATGTTTTAGCAATCGACTGCACCAGTCGACTGCTAATTTTAGCAGTCGACTGGCTGAGAACAGAAACATTTTGTTCGCTTAGCAAACAACTACCAGTTGACTGCTAATTTTAGCAGTCGACTGGTAAATGACCGTTGGTGTTGCAAAGTAGCCGTTGGCTACCTCTAACAGTAGCACCAGTCGACTGATGGTTTTGCTAGTCGACTGGTGCCGAGATAAGTTGATATGATGATCAACTCTCTCCTCTTATTTAAGGGAATCTTTGGGGCTTGAAGGAGGTTACTCATGCTTGTTGAATAACTCCTTAGCAATTGTCCAAAGCGTCCAAAGCCATTCTCTTCCTCCTAATCTAAGTCTTCATCTTGTAAGAAGAAGAGAGCTTTGTGAGAGGTTGTACTCCACCGAGAAGGAGTAAGAGCTAGCCGGAGATTACCGGGGATTGATCCACCGAAGGATCAAGGGTTTGTCCATGTCAAGGGCACGCCGTGGAGTAGGAGCAAGCAATCTCCGAACCACGTAAAGGATTTGTGTTAGCGTTTGTGCACTCTTGCTTGTTCTTATTGTTTTTGTTTAGTATATTCCGCTACGCACTAACACCTTGTAGAGAAGAAAGTAAATTGGGGGTGACCTAGCTATTCAACCCCCCTTCTAGCCGGCCACTGATCCCCTACAAGAAGTCTGATGTACCTGATGAGTTGTACATGACCAGACTTAGCCTACGCAGTAATTAAACTGAGCAGATACATGAGTAATCCTAGTGTTGAGCACTGGAAAGGGATAACAAGAGTACTGAGGTACTTAAGGTATACTTGTGAATATGGACTGTACTATACGAGATATCCTGCTGTGATTGAAAAATACAGTGATATGAGTTGGATATCTCAAATAAAAGACTCTAAGTCTATAAGTGGATATGTATTCACTTTGGAAGGTACAACCATTTCCTATGAATCTTCTAAAAAAATGTTAATAACCAGATCCACGATGGAATCTAAATTTGTGGCTCTTGACAAATATGGTGAAGAGGTTGAATGATTACAACAATTCTTAGAAGATATTCTGAGATGGCCGAAACTTGTGCCGACAATTTGCATACATTGCGATAGTCAATCAGTAATCGATCGGGCACAGAGTCATCTGTATAATGGATAATCTAAACATATACATCATAGACATAATACCATTAGATAACTACTCTTAATGGGAGTTATCATTGTTGACTATATAAAGTTAAAGGATAACCTAGCAGATCAGTTAACCAAGGTGTTAAATAGAGAGTTAGTTGCAAACTCATTGTAAGGGATGGGTTTGATGTCATTGTCAGCTATTAGTGCAGAGGACACCCAACCTATGCTGATTAGAGATCCCAAGAACTAGGTTCAAAGGGACAACCAATTGGAACTGACTAGACACATATTGGGGGATAATCCAATAAAACAGTGACTAGATCAAGGTAAGCCGATGGGCTTTTAATGATCAAGAAGAGTAGATGATGACTCTTGAGGTATCACCTATGTGAGAAAGAAGTGGAGTCACTTTGAAGAGAATTGGAGGTACAATTCTTAGAACTTCTTATAAAACTAGGAGTGTTCATAGCTAAGAACGAATACATTCATGAGAACTGAGTTGTATCAGGGAGAGTCTTGGATGAGATATGTCAATGCTTGCACAAATAGAAGAACAGTTCAAGGAAATCACGTCTATTATCAGCCAGTAAGTAAACATATTTTCACAAGGGAATGTTCAAAAGATAAAACCAACCTGTCTTATACTAGACTCAATTGCTGAATGCTATCACATACCCTATCTCCATTTATGTGGGGGCTTGTTGGATATATGTGAATGGAGAATAGGTGGAAGAGGAAAGAAGCTCTCCATTGTGAATGAGAATTTCGTCTCATATTGAGAGTTTCTGTTGGAACCCCAAGTTTGTTTAGGTGTGATCAACAAGTTAAGTTAGGTCCTGCATTGTTTCTAACCTTGTGTCTAAGTGTGCAGGAGCTTAGGAGCACAGGTAGTCGAGCGGAAGACGCAGCTAGCGAGAAGGACGGCACGCTGTGCGTCCGAGGGATGAGGCGCTGTGGAAGAGTACACCGGCAGACGAGAAGGAAGCGCGTGGTGGTTCCGAGGGACGAAAGCCGGAGCGGAAGATTGCTCGGGGAGCAAGAGATGCAGCTAGCGAGAAGGTCGACGACCGAGGGACGAAGACTGTGGATGAGTACGCTGGCGGACGAGAAGGAAACACGCGGCAATTCCAAGGAACGAGAAGCCGGAGGGAAGCACGCTCGAGAAGACCGGAAGTTGGGTTCGGGTGAGCCCTTTTCCGGATGGCAGAGATCACCTAAGCGAGCGGATCCGGAGGCGAAGAACCGGACTGAGGTGGGATTGAACCAGAGAAGAGGTTCCGGACGAAAAAGTCAACGTTGTTGACTTTGAGCTCCGGGGCGCCCGGAGCAGTCTGGGGCGCCCGGAACCCTTCCGGGTGCCCGGACCAGTAAAGTTGACCAGATCGAGACTTATCTCGATCTGAACATTAGGGGATAAGTTTTATCCCCCTCAGGGCGCCCGGAACCCTTCCAGGCGCCCCGACCAAGGCTATAACTATAGCCTTGGTCCAGAAGCTTTTCAATGAACTCTAGATTGTAATTCCAAACACTTGTGCGCTTCTGTTCTAGTTTAGCTTCTGTTTTCTGCGCTACATTGCTGTACGAGGCTTCTCCGCCTGAAGGAGATTTTTAGTGAGCTTAATCTTCCTTGGATTAACAACCACATCGGTTGTAACCAAGTAAACCTTTTGTGCCTCGCTTTTTTCTTTATGCTTTTAATTTATCAGCTTATGTTATATATGCAAGTGTTAGCTTAAAGAGTTTGAGGAGGGTTTGTCTTTTTATGTTTGCAGGATATCCAACCCCCTTCTAGCCTGCCGCAACGGTCCTACAAGTGGTATCAGAGCCGAGACGCCTCAGAAGGACTAACCGCCGTCTGAAGCAACAAAACGATGGCCGGAGCTAGCGACCACCCACCAGCATTCAAGGGGGAGCTTGTTTCTTGGAAGCAACAAATAAAGGTATTTCTTAACTCTGATATTGGTATTTCTTTAATAATGAAATCGGGTTATGAAGCACTAAAGAAAGCAAACGGAGAAAAGATCGACATACGCCTCTGGAACGAGAAGCAACGCGACGAGTTTATGGCAAACGGTCGGGCAACATTTCACATTCTAAGCGCAATACCAACTGAAGATCTCAAAAGAATCGGCGAATACAACAGCTCAAAAGAACTTTGGGAAAAGTTCTTAAAACTTTATGAAGAACCGATTGAAGTCGTCCCCTCAATAGACATCGAGCCGTCATCAGAATCCGAAATGGAAGAAATTACCGAGACAGCCCCAACAGCCGAAGTACATCCCGAGATAAATGAAGGGGGAGAATCTTCGGAAGAAAGTAATTCAAGAGGGGGAGAACCAACGACCGACGAGGTAAGTAAGGTATGGACTCGAACCTCTCAACAACTAGTTCAATTAATCAAATTACCTGAAGATTTTTGCGAATCAAAAATTGAATCATCGAAAGAATTTTTCGAATTACAAAATGTTTTGACGAAAGATTCTTGCGAATCACAAAGTAATTTTTCGAAAACTTTTTCCAGATCTAAAAATTTTTCCGAAGTACAAATTATCTCATTGAAAGAGTTTTTCGAATCGCAAAATGATTTGACAAAAGAATCTTGCAAATTACGAAATATTTTGTCGAACGAAGTTTGCAAATCAGAAGTATTGTCGAAAAACTTTATCAAGTTTATATTATCGAAATATCTTTGCAAATTAGGAATTCAAAATACAATAGAAAATGACATGTTACAATTTGCCCAAATTTCTACATGCTCAAAATTTCTTGCTTCAAAGTTAAGAAATTATGATAAATTAAAATGTAAATTTAAAATTTTCTGATAAAAGCATTAGAATATATAAAATAAATAAATGCATAGAAAATTTCTTTTAATTTTATCAATTCTCTTAAATTTTCTTGTATAAATTTTTCAGCTTAGAAAGTTTTTAATTATTGATGACGAATACTTAGAAGTTTTTTTCAAAAGTTATTTCTTGACTTAGAAATTTTCCTTGACTTGGAAATATTTTCCTTGAAAATCATTGAGATATATTTTCATTATATTAACCTTTAGATCTTGTTTAGAACCCCATTTTTTTGTGATCAAAGGGGGGGAGAAGGAAAGTATAAGTCTAAGGGGAGGTACAAATTGAAAATTAAAATTTTTTTTTGATATTTAATTTTTTCTATCTTGTTGCACATTATTGCAATAACTTGTTTTAATTTTATGTCTAGTTTTGACCCTAGCTTAACTTGGGTTGATCACACCAAAAAGGGGGAGATTGTTAGAACCCCAAGGTTGTTTTGGTGTGATCAACAAGTTAAGTTAGGTCCTGCGTTGTTTCTAACCTTGTGTCTAAGTGTGCAGGAGCTTAGGAGCACAGGTAGTCGAGCGGAAGACGCAGCTAGCGAGAAGGATGGCACGCTGTGCGTCCGAGGGATGAGGCGCTGCGGAAGAGTACACCGGCGGACGAGAAGGAAGCGTGCGGTGGTTCCAAGGGACGAAATCCGGAGCGGAAGATTGCTCGGGGAGCAAGAGACGCAGCTAGCGAGAAGGTCGACGACCGAGGGACGAAGACTGCGGATGAGTACGCTGGCGGACGAGAAGGAAACATGCGGCAATTCCGAGGGACGAGAAGCCGGAGGGAAGCACTCTCGAGAAGATCGGAAGTTGGGTTCGGGTGATCCCTTTTCCGGATGGCAGAGATCACTCAAGCGAGCGGATCCAGAGGCGATGAACCGGACCGAGGTGGGATTGAACCAAAGAAGAGGTCCCGGATGAAAAGTCAATGCTATTGACTTTAGGCTCCGGGGCGCCCGGAACCCTTCCGGGCGCCCGGACCAGTAAAGTTGACCAGATCGAGACTTATCTCGATCTGAACATTGGGGGATAAGTTTTTTCCCCCCAGGGTGCCCGGAACTCTTCCAGGCGCCCCGACCAAGGCTATAAATATAGCCTTGGTCCAGAAGCTTTTTAATGAACTCTAGATTGTAATTCCAAACAGTTGTGCACTTTTGTTCTAGTTTAGCTTCTGTTTTCTGCGCTACATTGCTGTACGAGGCTTCTCCGCCTGAAGGAGATTTTTAGTGAGCTTAATCTTCCTTGGATTAACAACCACATCGATTGTAACCAAGTAAACCTTTTGTGCCTCGCTTTTTTCTTTATGCTTTTAATTTATCAGCTTACATTATATATGCAAGTGTTAGCTTAAAGAGTTCGAGGAGGGTTTGTCTTTTTATGTTTGCAGGATATCCAACCCCCTTCTAGCCGGCCGCAACGGTCCTACAGTTTCAAGGTATATTAGTTGGTTTATATTGATTCATATACATTGATGATGTGAACAAATGTATAGGGAGAGGCTCTCTCTCACACGTGGGTACGCAGGAGGGGTGCAAATCTATGGTCAGATTGTACTGAATCATGTTGACTCGTGTGCGAGTATGACCTGCGTGCACCGAATGTCGGACAAGTCAGGGTAAAATTTACCTAAGTGAAACAACTAATATTTTGCCACATAAACTTTTTTTCTACTTATTTAAGGATGTAATGGATGCATAGATTAATATAGCTGATAATGATCATGAATGTTGCCCATTGGTCTGAACTCCTATATAAGGAGACTGCGACTATAGGTAAAAGGTTACACACATAGAAAATTGAAGTTTTCCACCTACGTTCCCCTCCTCCACTGTAGTGCATCTCTTGCTCGATGAAGTACCCGTAACAACAGTCGGGTACCTCTTAGTTCGTCATGACCACCAATGCTTGGTGACAATCACGATTAGCCATTGTATCTTGGGAAACAGACGATCCGAGAAAATCCTCGAAGCACAATTGGAGGTGGGAAAAATCTATTTCAAGGAAACTGTGACCCTCGCATGCCTTGGTCTATTCACCCACTCAGATTCTTCGCCCATCAACCCGCTCGGATTCTTCTCCCATCAACCCGCTCTGTCACTCGGGTTGCACTGCCCATGGATTGCTCTCCTCAGTCGGGTCCTCTCCCCGCTTGGCTATTCTGCCTATCCGGTCGGTCACTCAGTCTGCTTTGCTACTCGACCGCTATACCCTGTTGGCTACTATACCCGGTCGATCACTCAGTCTACTCTATTGCTCGTCCGCTATACCCGATCACCTACTATACTCGGTCGGTCACTCAATCTACTTTGTTGCACGATGATTATACCTAGTCGACTACTCTGTCCGATCGATCACTCAGACTGATATGTTGCTCGACCGCTATACCCGGTCAGCTACTCTGCCCGATCGGCCACTGGTCTTCTTTGCTCGCTCGGTGACTCGGGCACATTGCCCACTCAGGTTCTCTGCCCAACCAGATGCTCGACCTCTCAACCCACTCTATCGCTCAGCCATTGTGCAGTCTGGACTCAGCACTTGGCATAAACCAACCCTTGTTGGCAGCTTGAGATTATCTGCTCAGGTCATTTCTACAGATAAGTTGAATTTAATTTGATGTATTTAAATTCGACTAATTTCCTAATATCTTCAACAATAGATTGTTTGTCCAATAGTTATCACTCAGAAAAGCAAAATCAAATTGATATAATGCCACCGTTGTAGAAGTTAGCAACTAGCTTCTACACTGTGTAGAAGGTACATACTACCTTCTATAGGCTCGATCGTGATCAAATAATGTTTATTTGAAATATAATAAGTGTCATGCAGTCCCAATCATTTATTTACTCATTGAAATATTGTTTTAACATTAAAATTATTGGAACATTTGGACTGGCTAGAGGGGGTGAATAGACGATCTGCAAAAAAAGTTAGAACCTTCTTTTGCTATCAAACTTAGCAATGACACAAAATTTAGTTAACAAAAATAAATAGCATTAAGAAATAAGAGGTAGAGGGGTTACATAGTTACAACCTAAGTGATTGTTAATCCAAGACAATTGAAAGCTCACTAAAAAAACTCCTTCATGAAGGTGGAGTATCCTCTTACAAATTATCGAAAACTCAAAAATAATACAGAAAATGATTACAATGTGTGTTGGTGAACTTCTAGCTCCAGGGTGCCATCTATAGTGTTCTGGGAAAAAGTTACGTTGCTGACTTGACATTGGAGGCGCCTCCAAAGACATCCGAGACGCCTCCAAGTGATAAAACCTTTCTAATTTTTCTAAGCATAGAAAATATAATGATTATCTATAGAAAAATTAAATTTTTCAAAAATCAATCTTCGAAACATTTTTAATTTTAAAACTTTTATTTTCATTACAAAATTTATAAAAAGTTACATAACGATTAAAAAATTTTGAAAATTTTTTGTTAAAAGATAACATCTTTGTTTAGGAAAAAAATATTTGAACAAATAAACCATCAAACAAATGTCAAAATAAATTTATTTTACCAATGCATTGAATAATTTAACTAAATTAACTTCTAGCATGCACATAATAATAATCTAGAATCGATTTTGGAATCTGAAATAAATTATTTCTTACTAAATTAATTAAATATTTTTTATTAATATTATTTCTTGACATTTTTATAATTTGACCCCTATAAATTCTCAAATATCAATTTAGTTCTTCATTATTTCTAATCTTTGAAATTCATAAAACATTTGAATTTGAACATATAAAATTCTTTTCTAATAATTCTATTTTATCATATCAAAATTATCCGGGTACTTCCAAAAAATGATATAAATAAAATGGGGCAAAATATTGATTAACCATGTTATCACTCAAATAAGTAAAATCAAAATGATAAAAAGTCACTGTTGTAAAAGCTAGCAACTAACTTCTATATTTGTAAAAGCTAGTTGCTAGTTTTTATATGCTTGAATGATTAGCTAATATATTATAGAAGATAATTGCTAGTTTCTACATGCGGTAGAAATTAAATCTTAGCCTTTACAATTATTGAAGCTAGTTAATAGTTTCTATACGGTCGAATGATCAGATAATGTAAGGATATTTTTGGCAGGTCAATTTAATTTGGATGCCCATTTTGACCTTAATCAGAAATTGGAGTGTCCATTTGATTTTTCCACTAATTAAACATTATTTCATTTAATAATATTTCAAATTATTAAATTAATCAGATATTAATATTTCTACTGCCATAATATTACTACTAAGACTTGTAGATTTCACATCATGAAACCGTGAATGTCCCAACTTTAATTTGATCTTTTAATAGAAGCAAAACAAATACTATTGTTAACAATAGGAGCAAGAGAAAAACAGTGGATGTGCCTCATGAAGAGGAGGTCCCAACTCTAATTTCATCTTCTAATAGAAATAAAATAAATAGTACAAACAGTAAGAGCAAGAGAAAAAGACAAACAATTTGTTATATGTTTGCAAGCAGAGAAGATGCTCCATAGATGCCAAAGCAGCTAATTGATGATGCTTCCACCTAAAGAATAATTAGACTGAAAAAAATAGGAGAATTCTGGTATTAAGAGATAATTAATGGTCAACCACATTTCAATGGGTTATGGCTCAAATCCTTGACATAGCATAGATAATGCAGTAGATGTAGAAAACCACAATACTTCTCAAAATTAACTAAACATCATTAGAAAACAAGGGCACTTCAACTGCATGACAATTTTCAAGTTCTTAGGAAAACTAAGAATCAACCAGTTATAAGATGTTTTGTCCCTATCGTTGAGAATTCCATGATAGGCAACCTATGATCATTAGTTAGCATGTCATCATTAGGATAGACCTTGTGATCAGTGAATAACGAATAGAGTAAAGCTCATTAGAAGATAATAAACTGCTTAAATATACAACATTCATTTCAAACACCGGTAGCCATCCACCATGTTGTTGCTATGCAAGATCCAATAAAGGCATAACTGCAGATTGCTTGTAATTTGAAGGACAGTGGGAAAGTATCTCCTTGACCTAGAGATGCACAAAACACAAGAGTAACCATTTGTCTGAAAAATAAGTCTTAATGGATTTTAAAAAAAAAAATTGATTGAAAAGATCCACAATGGCCCTAGAGATGTGAAGGCATGTTTAAGCAAAGGAATGGAATGCATTAATGTAGTAATGCTATATACAAAGTTAGAGAAGCTTTTCAATGGATCATTTGTCAAGCTTATGATTTTGATGTAATTGATATGTGGAGTGTTAGAAGTTTCCATGTGTACCAAAAGGTCAATAGCTATGCTGAGATAAAAGTCAAAGTCAAGAGAGTTCAACAGGATTATCTCCGCTCGGTTAATCTAAGATGAGAGGATTCTCCATTCGAATCAGTCAACCCAAGACGAGAGGATTCACCATCAGTCAGCTAGGCCTCGCTGATCATATGTTCCATCTCATCTCCGATCGGCCCCGCAGATCGGATGCTTCATCTCATCTCTGATCGGCCCATCCGATCAGATGCTCCAGCTCATCTCCGATTCGAGATTCTCCATTCGGCTTGGTCAACCCGAGAAAAGAAACTTCATCAGTCAGCTAGGCCCTGCAGATCGAACACTCAAGCTTATTTCTCCAATTGGCCCCACCGATTGTACGCTCTGGCTCATCTCTGATCAGCCCTACCGGTTAGACGCTCCGGCTCATCTTAGATTCACGATTCTCCATTCAGCTCGGTTAACCCGAGACAAGAAGCTTCATTAATCAGCTAGGCCCTACAGATTGGATGCTCCGGCTCATCTTCGATCGGCCTCGCCAAGTAGGCCGACTAGAGGGGGGTATGAACAACCCTGAAAAAATAGTTAAGAAAATCTCTTTCTTTCTAACTTAGCAATGACACAATATTAACTATCATAAAAAAATAACTAAAAAGTAAGACGGCTCAAAATATACTTGGTTACAACCTAGGTGGTTATTAATCCAAGGTAATTGAAAAGCTCACTAAAGAAAACTCCTTCATTGAAGGCAGAACAGCCGCGTCTTTCGCTCAACTTTTTGTGTTTCTAACTTCTTGCATACTTAGACATAAGGCATCAAAACAACACAGGATCACTACAACAAAACTGTTAAAAGACAACGGATTTTATTCGTTGTCGTAGGCCCTTTAAAACTGTTGTAATTGGCAGTGTTGTTAAATGTGTGATAAAAGATAACGGTTTAAAACACAATAGACAACATACATGTGACGACTTTAAACTGTTGTCTTTGAATATCAAAGACAATAGTTATGCAACGGTTAAAAATTATTGTAATTGGCAATTTTGCAACAATTTTGATCACACACAATAGATGCTTTTGACAACATGTAAACATCGTTGTCTTTGTTCAAAATTTAGTTTAAAACTATTGTCTTTAAATACTTTCACAACGGTTAAAAACCGTTGTTTATCTTTGATCCTGTCCGTGCGCTGAGTCTATGGAAACTGGGGACGTGGCGCTCTCTGCTGCTCCCGGGTGATCTCCGTAGCGACGTAAGCCTCCGATGAACCTGCAACAAAGCCGGGCCGGGAAGGGGTTCTCGGCGACGACCCTCCGACGCTCAAGTCAGGCGATGGTGAGAAGAAACAGAGGCAGAATAGAGACTGTGGCTACAGTAGATGAGGAAAAAATCATACCTCCGTCGAAACCCGGGAGTCTTTATATAGGACCACGGAGAGGCACATGCACGCTTCCCGAGGCATGCACGTTCCTGATCGGATAGACAGGCCAGGTTGCGTATGTTGAAGTGTATACTGAAAGCCTAAGCTTTGTAAACATTCATTATGAATAAAGAATCACATTTGGTCAAATTGTCTACATTTAGTTGTAGTTGTTCAATTAATCTATATTGTAGATAACATAGTATGTGGTGTCACATGCAGAAGATAATGTTATCAGTACCTTATAAATTATAAACAGTAGCTCACGACCAAAATGTAAAGGAACAAACCATTAGAAGGTCGTAGTGTAATTAGGTATTAGTTTATCTTGACTATATAATCACACTAGTACACTCCGAGTGTATTGAGTAGGACCATTTGAGGTCGTTTCTTTTATACTGACTTTATAAAGGAACAAAGACCTCAGTTATTATGGAAGTGTGTGCTCTTAATCCTAATATAATAACAAGCACATATATTTGATATTTATTTCTTTAATTTATCAATGGGTGAGATTTAGTTCGATGAATCAATAAACTAGATAAGTTGGAAAATGGTATCACTTATAGTGTGTGTTGTTGATTATAGAAGGAAACTGTGTCCTAGAGATACTAGGTTGATAATGTCCTCAAGAGGAGCTCATAAGGATTGTCATGTTAAACCCTGCAGGTTGACTTAGTCAGACATGATGATAAGGTTGAGTGGTACTACTCTTGGACTAAGATATTAATTAAATGAGTTGTCAGTAACTCACTTAATTAGTGGACATTCGATATCTTAAACACGGGGAGACTAACACACTCATAATAAGAAGGAGCCCAAAAATGTAATTTGGGATTGGTGCGGTAGTTCAATAATAGTTCTCTAGTAGAATGAATTATTATTGATAAAATTAAGTTGTGTGTTCGGGGCGAACACGGGATGCTTAATTTTATCGGGAGACCAAAACCAATTCTTCCTCTCGAACCCTATCGTAGCCTCTTATTTATAGAGTACTATACCCACCTATATCCACCTTCTATACCCACCAATAGGGGGCCGGCCAACCTAGCTTGGGAATCAAGCTAGGGCCGGCCTAGGTATAAATTGGGGTGGTCGGCCCTAGCTTGAACCCAAGCTAGTGGGGGCCGGCCAAATTAAATTAAAAAGGAATTTTAATTTTAATTTGTATTATGTGGAAGAAATAATTTATTAAAGAGAATTAAAATTAAAATATCTCTCTTGTAAAAGATCTATAAAAGATTAAAGAAAGAGATTAGATCTCTTTCCTTATTTGTAGATTGGTGAGATATTTTATTTTCTCTTTAAAATTATCCACATGTTGATAAAATTAAAATTATAGAAATTTTTTTTTATCAACCATGAAAAGATTTTTAAAGAGAAATTTTAATTTTAAAATTTCTGGAAACAAATTAGGAAGTTTTAATTGTTGATTAAAACTTGTCTAATTTATCTCTTTTAATGTGGCCGGCCATTAGAGATTAATTGGGGAAATTTTATTTTATTTTTCTCAATTAAATCATGTCAAGAGAATTAAGGAAATTTTATTGTAATTAAATTTCCTAATTTGCCTAGGCCAAGGAATATAAAAGAAGGGGTGAGGGTGCCTTCATGAGACACAACCTCTATTATTTCTCTCCCTCTTTTATTCCTTGGAGTGGCCGGCCATCCTCTTCCTCTCTCCCTCTTTGTGGTGGCCGAAACTCTCAAAGGCTTGGAGCTCTTGTGGCGGCCGGATACTACTTGGAGAAGAAGAAGAAGGAGGAGAGAAAGCTAGCATCTCTTGGAGCTTGGTTGGTGTTTTGTTCTTCATCCTTGGTTAAGCTTTTTGTGGCCGAACCTAGCGAGGAGGAGAAGAAGGTGGTTGGTGGTTTCTCATCTCGGAAGATCGTTGCCCACACAACGTCAGAGGTTAGAAGAGGAATACGGTAGAAGATCAAGAGGTCTTTCTAAAAGGTATAACTAGTAATTTTTCTTTCCGCATCATACTAGTTATTTTTAGAAATAATACCAAATACAAGAGGCTTACAATTCTAGAATTTCGAATATGTTTTTCGATGTTGTGTTCTTTTGTTTTTTCTTTTCCTTGTGATTTGATTGTTCTTTTCGGTTAACCTAAAGTTATTTTAGGAAATTAAATATTAGCTTTCTATAAAAGGTTTTGTCTAGTCGGTGGTGGTTGCTCCCATATCCAAGAAGGCCATGTGACTCGCCACGTCAGTACTGGGAACCGATTATGGAAATTAATATTTAATGGAATTAATAACTTAAGGTGATTTGGGTCGAACGTGTTAAGTTCCGCAGGAGATCCAAGTCAAAACCTAAAAGAACAAATAGATTAAGTTTTGGATCAAACTTGTTAAGTTCCGCAGGCGATCCAAAATTTAATTTAAAAGAACACATGGGAGCTAGGAAAAGGTTCAGACCTTTGTACAAAATTTTTGTATAGTGGAACCTCTAGGCTTTCCGAGTAGCAACCAATAATTGGTATCAGAGCTAGGGTTTTGCCTCTGTGTATTTGGTATTAGTTTAATTATGCACATGTCATACATAATTTAGTCAGGTTAATAGTAGGATGTGCTAACTTTGTGGATGCAGGATCCAACTATTATGACTTTTAGTTATTATGTGTGTGATTGAACCCTTGGACATGTCAAGGGCATTTATCTGTGTGTGCATGATTGTATTAAAATACAGCAGGAGCTGTATTTAGTTTTATTAGGATTTATTTTTGATCTAGATACATGTACATTCCTTTTATGGAATATAGGATCAAAAATGTAAAATTCTATTTATGTCGCGGATCGAATCTTGCAAAGCGTGGAACCTTCTAAGGACCAGAGGCGTAGCGGAACTAGGAGCAAGATGGATGTGACAGCTGGACCCGGTGGCGTTGGCCAAATATGGCAGCAGCTTGGGATGACAACACACGGAGGACAACTGGAAATAAAAGTCATAATAGTTGAAAATTAGATTTTCTATTTATTGCTTTTATATTGTGCTGTGTGTGCATGTTAGTTTACAAGTTTAGTAGGCTAGCATAGTTAAAATTCCTCATTTATAAATAACTAAGTGGGAGAGGGATTTTTAAGTAAATCCCATGGTCTCCATTACTGGTTTGTAAGTGATGCAAACAAGCTTGCGCGTTGGCTCTGAGTGCCTTCCTCCATAACGGATGAGCTTGTTTGTGGATCACTAGAACAGACTTCTATTTTTGGATGACTATAGGAAGTTAATTAAGAGCGTGTGATCTTCCCCAACGGAAGGGGCATAATCTTATTAATGGACTTAGTGTCAAGTAATGGTATACACTTAGACACATCTAATAGTATCCTCCCCATCGGAGTCACTGCTATTATTTGTGTGACCAAATGATACCAACTATTAATTTTATTTGTCAAAAAGTTAGGTTGACAAGATAATAAAATTAATGGGTTAAAACCCTCCTTTTACAAATGTTGAATTTGTATACGTCCACACTAACGTGGCATACAAAATTCACGGTGTTATGAGGTGTTGGTTAATTTAAAATAGTATTGTTTGAGGAATCAATATTATTCTAAATTTAGAGTTCTGACCAAAAGTTATTTGTGATTCTTAGGATGACTTTCAACCCACTGTCCATCATACTTCAACAAAATAGACTTACTGGACCTAATTACATAGATTGGAAAAGAAACCTAGACATTGTTCTGGCTGCTGAAAGCTATAAATTTGTACTGACTGAGCCTTGTCCTGAAGCACCTACTAGTGAATCTACCCAAGAGGAGATTGAATATCATAGGAAATGGGTAAAAGCAGATGAGATGGCGCGGTGTTACATTTTGGCTTCAATGTCAAATGTATTGCAACATCAGCATCAAGATTTACCAACAGCTTATGATATTATGAACAATCTCAAGGAACTCTTTGGTCATCAGGATAGGGCTTCTAGGCAAGAAGCCATGAGAAAGATAATGACAGCCACCATGCAAGAGGGTACTCCTGTAAGGGATCATATCCTAAAGATGATGGCTTATCTGAACGAGATACAGATCCTTGGAGGAGAAATTGATGGGGAAACCCAGATCGATATGATCCTCCAAACACTACCTAGAAGTTTTGAGCAGTTCCGCCTGAACTATAATATGAATAAGAGGATTTATTCATTAGGGGAACTACTGACAGAACTTCAAGCGGCAGAAGGATTATTTCGTCACAATTCTCAAATTCACTATGCTGAAAATGGTTCTACTTCTAAACCGAGAGGAAAGAAGAAGAAGAAACAAGCTGGCTCAGCAAAGAAAGTGAATAAATCTCAGAGTACAGGATTTAAAGCTGGAGTGAAGAAGCCGAAGGGCAAGTGCTTCATCTGCAAGCAGTCAGGGCATTGGAAGGCGGACTGTCCTCGTAGGAATCAGAACAACAAAGGTATATCTCATGCTCTAGTTGTTGAAACATGTTTAGCGGTGTTATCTACCAGCACCTGGTGTGTAGATACGGGAGCCACTGATCATGTCTGCAATTCCCTGCAGGGGTTCCAGGAAACCCGACGACTAACTGAAGGAGAGATTACCGTCTACATGGGCAATGCTACTAAGGTGGCGGCTGTTGCAGTGGGAGACGTCTACTTATCTTTTAGTAGAAATAGAAATTTGGTTTTAAGAAATTGTCTTTATGTACCCAGTTTTAGAAAGAATTTAATTTCAGTTTCTAAACTGTTCTTAGATGGATATTCAGTTTCTTTCAGTAACGATGTAGTTATTAAAAGAAATAAAGTGATTATCTGTTCTGGTGCATTAGTTGGCAATTTGTATACTTTAAATCCAATTTCTTCCACAAAGCAAAACATGGAAATTTATAACTCATCTTCTAACTCTAATAAGAGAAAAGAACCTTCGGAAATGAACCAAGCATATCTTTGGCATCTAAGGCTTGGTCATATTAACTTAAGTAGGATTCAGAGGCTTATAGCCGATGGACTTTTGAGTTCATTAGAGTTGGAAAATTTTCCAACTTGTGAATCTTGCTTAGAAGGTAAAATGACCAAGAGACCGTTCAAGGCCAAGGGGTATAGAGCCAAAGAAGTGTTAGAATTGGTTCATTCTGATTTGTGTGGTCCTATGTCTGTCCAGGCAAGAGGTGGTTTTGAATATTTTGTCTCTTTTATAGACGATTATTCAAGATATGGATACATTTACCTAATGCGCCGCAAGTCCGAGTGCTTTGTTAAGTTCAAAGAATACAAGGCTGATGTGGAGAAACGACTAGGTAAAAGTATCAAGACACTACGATCTGATCGTGGTGGCGAATACCTCTTAGGAGAGTTTAGGAATTACTTATCAGAGGCCGGGATTCAATCCCAATTGTCTGCACCTAGAACACCCCAACAGAATGGTGTAGCAGAACGAAGGAACAGGACTCTTATGGAGATGGTTAGATCGATGATGAGTTATTGATTACATATTATATATGCTCTGGAAACAGCAGTATACGTTCTGAACTTAGTACCTTCTAAATCAGTTTCTTTTACTCCCATAGAATTGTGGAATGGGTGAAAACCCAGTCTGAGACATATTCGGATTTGGGGTAGTCCAGCACATGTGCTGAAACCAGATACTGATAAGTTAGAATCCCGTACAGAAGTTCGCGTGTTTGTAGGATATCCCAAAGGAACGAAAGGTGGTTTATTTTATAGTCCTAAAGACCAGAAGGTCATTGTTAGCACCAATGCCCAATTTTTAGAAGAAGACTATATAATGGATCACAAGCCCAGTAGCAAAGTTGTTTTAGAAGAACTTAGAGAGGACACGTCTACTTCAGTACCAACAGTACAAGATGAAGTACCACAAGAGACTGCAACACGTGTCACACATGATACACAACCACAGATAGTGCCTCGTCGTAGTGGGAGGGTTGTAAGGCAGCCTGAAAGATTCATGTTTTTGGGAGAGTCTTCGGACTTGATCCCGGGTAAACATGAACCTGATCCACGAACATATGACGAAGCACTCCAAGATATAGATGCAGCATCGTGGAAAAAGGCAATGAATTCTGAAATAGAGTCTATGTACTCTAATAAGGTTTGGGAGCTTGTAGAATCACCTGATGGTGTAAAAGCCGTTGGATGCAAGTGGATCTACAAAAGGAAAAGAGGGACAGACGAGAAGGTAGAAACCTTCAAAGCTAGGCTTGTTGCGAAAGGGTACACTCAAAAAGAGGGAATCGATTATGAGGAATCCTTTTCACCGGTAGCCATGCTTAAGTCTATCCGGATACTCTTATCCATTGCTGCTCATATGGATTATGAGATTTGGCAAATGGATGTCAAGACAACTTTCCTTAATGGAAGTCTTGAAGAGAACATCCATATGAAGCAACTAGAAGGGTTCATTGAAAAAGGCAAAGAGCATCTAGTGTGCAAGCTCAATCGGTCCATTTATGGACTAAAGCAAGCTTCAAGGTCTTGGAACATCCAGTTTAATGAAGTAATCCAGTCGTATGGATTTATTCAGTGTCCGGATGAGTCTTGTGTATACAAGAAGTGTAACGGAAACGTGGTGGTATTTCTTATACTATACGTAGATGATATTTTGTTAATTGGCAACAATGTCAAGGTATTATCAGACGTAAGGGTATGGTTGTCCAAACAATTTGATATGAAGGACTTAGGAGAGTGTGCACACATTCTTGGGATCAAAGTGATAAGGGATCGCAAGAAAAGAATGTTGTGTCTGTCCCAAGCTTCATATATAGATACAATATTTGCTCGTTTTAGTATGCAGGATTCCAAGAAAGGTTTCTTACCTTTTAGGCATGGAATAGCTCTATCTAAAGAGATGTCTCCGAAGACATCAAAGGAGATAGAAGACATGAAAGCAGTTCCTTATGCTTCGGCTGTAGGAAGCCTTATGTATGCAATGCTATGTACGAGACCTGATATTTGTTTTGTCGTGGGCATGGTCAGCAGATATCAGAGTAACCCTGGACAAGGACATTGGACTGGCGTAAAGCATATATTAAAGTACCTGAGAAGGACTAGAGATTATATGCTAATTTACCAAGCAGACGATTTGCTCCCTGTGGGTTACACGGATTCAGATTTCCAATCAGATAGGGACAATAGTAAGTCTACATCAGGCTATGTGTTTACTTTAGGAGGTGGAGCCATTTCATGGAGGAGTGTTAAGCAGAAATGCGTATCGGACTCAACCATGGAAGCTGAGTATGTAGCAGCCTCTTAGGCAGCTAAAGAAGCAGTATGGCTCAGGAACTTTCTAATGGACTTAGATGTGATTCCTGGTTTACCCAAAATTATCACAATTTATTGTGATAATAGCAGTGCAGTTACAAACTCGAAGGAACCACGAACTCATAAGGCAAGTAAACATATAGAGCGCAAGTATCACCTGATACGAGATATCATGAAGCGAGGAGAAGTTGTCATCGCCAAGATTACATCAGCGGATAACCTGGCAGATCCTTTCACTAAGGCCCTTCGGGCGAAAGCTTTTGATCGGCATGTGGAGGGAATGGGAATCAGATGTATGGTAGAAGATATGACAGCTTAGTCATTAGTATAAGTGGGAGATTGTTGGAGTGTATACTGAAAGTCTAAGCTTTGTAAACATTCATTATGAATAAAGAATCACATTTGGTCAAATTGTCTACATTTAGTTGTAGTTGTTCAATTAATCTATATTGTAGATAACATAGTATGTGGTGTCACATGCAGAAGATAATGTTATCAGTACCTTATAAATTATAAACAGTAGCTCACGACCAAAATGAAAAGGAACAAACCATTAGAAGATCGTAGTGTAATTAGGTATTAGTTTATCTTGACTATATAATCACACTAGTACACTCAGAGTGTATTGAGTAGGACCATTTGAGGTCGTTTCTTTTATACTGACTTTATAAAGGAACAAAGACCTCAGTTATTATGGAAGTGTGTGCTCTTAATCCTAATATAATAACAAGCACATATATTTGATATTTATTTCTTTAATTTATCAATGGATGAGATTTAGTTCGATGAATCAATAAACCCGATAAGTTGGGAAATGGTATCACTTATAGTGTGTGTTGTTGATTATAGAAGGAAACTGTGTCCTAGAGATACTAGGTTGATAATGTCCTCAAGAGGAGCTCATAAGGATTGTCATGTTAAACCCTGCAGGTGGACTTAGTCAGACATGATGATAAGGTTGAGTGGTACTACTCTTGGACTAAGATATTAATTAAATGAGTTGTCAGTAACTCACTTAATTAGTGGACATTCGATATCTTAAACACGGGGAGACTAACACACTCATAATAAGAAGGAGCCCAAAAATGTAATTTGGGATTAGTGCGGTAGTTCAATAATAGTTCTCTAGTGGAATGAATTATTATTGATAAAATTAAGTTGTGTGTTCGGGGCGAACACGGGATGCTTAATTTTATCAGGAGACCAAAACCAATTCTTCCTCTCGGTCCCTATCGTAGCCTCTTATTTATAGAGTACTATACCCACCTTCTATACCCACCAATAGGGGGCCGGCCAAGCTAGTTTGGGAACCAAGCTAGGGCTGGCCTAGGTATAAATTGGGGTGGTCGGCCCTAGCTTGAACCCAAGCTAGTGGGGGCCGGCCAAATTAAATTAAAAAAGAATTTTAATTTTAATTTTTATTATGTGGAAGAAATAATTTATTAAAGAGAATTAAAATTAAAATATCTCTCTTGTAAAAGATCTATAAAAGATTAAAGAAAGAGATTAGATCTCTTTCCTTATTAGTAGATTGGTGAGATATTTTATTTTCTCTTTAAAATTATCCACATGTTGATAAAATTAAAATTATAGAAATCTCTTTTTATCAAACATGAAGAGATTTTTAAAGAGAAATTTTAATTTTAAAATTTCCGGAAACAAATTAGGATGTTTTAATTGTTGATTAAAACTTGTCTAATTTATCTCTTTTAATGTGGCCGGCCATTAGAGATTAATTGGGGAAATTTTATTTTATTTTTCTCAATTAAATCATGTCAAGGGAATTAAGGAAATTTTATTGTAATTAAATTTCCTAATTTGCCTAGGCCAAGGAATATAAAAGAAGGGTTGAGGGTGCCTTCATGAGACACAACCTCTATTATTTCTCTCCCTCTTTTATTCCTTGGAGTGGCCGGCCATCCTCTTCCTCTCTCCCTCTTTGTGGTGGCCGAAACTCTCAAAGGCTTGGAGCTCTTGTGGTGGTCGGATACTACTTGGAGAAGAAGAAGAAGAAGGAGGAGAGAAAGCTAGCATCTCTTGGAGCTTGGTTGGTGTTTTATTTTTCATCCTTGGTTAAGCTTTTTGTGGCCGAACCTAGCTAGGAGGAGAAGAAGGTGGTTGGTGGTTTCTCATCTCGGAAGATCGTTGCCCACACAACGTCCGAGGTTAGAAAAGGAATACGGTAGAAGATCAAGAGGTCTTTCTAAAAGGTATAACTAGTAATTTTTCTTTCCGCATCATACTAGTTATTTTTGGAAATAATACCAAATACAAGAGGCTTACGATTCTAGAATTTCGAATATGTTTTTCGATGTTGTGTTCTTTTGTTTTTTCTTTTCCTTGTGATTTGATTGTTCTTTTCGGTTAACCTAAAGTTATTTTAGGAAATTAAATATTAGCTTTCTATAAAAGGTTTTGTCTAGTCAGTGGTGGTTGCTCCCATATCCAAGAAGGTCATGTGCCTCGCCACGTCAGTACTGGGAACCGATTATGGAAATTAATATTTAATGGAATTAATAACTTAAGGTGATTTGGGTCGAACGTGTTAAGTTCCGCAGGAGATCCAAGTCAAAACCTAAAAGAACAAATAGATTAAGTTTTGGATCAAACGTGTTAAGTTCCGCAGGCGATCCAAAATTTAATTTAAAAGAACACATGGTAGCTAGGAAAAGGTTCAAACCTTTGTACAAAATTTTTGTATAGTGGAACCTCTAGGCTTTCCGAGTAGCAACCAACAGCGTAGTCCCCGATCAGATAGACACTAACATCGATAGTCGAGTGGCAGGCGCACCACTAAGCCAACGGTCTAGTCAATCGGACTTGCCGTCTCCTTCGACTAGACTTGAAGGGAAGGCACGTGATCCAGTTGTAAGGATCGAGGGCCAACAGAGGAAGGGGTCAACGACAGTGGAGTCAAAGTTCCGGCTGAGTGGGGAGGAAGTCTCCTGGCCGACCGACCTGAGTAGATACCGGGCCGGCGCGAAGACAGCTCAACCTCGGGTCGAGCTTCCGACGCTCACAAGTTTCCTTATAGAGGAACTACTATGCTGAGTGGCTAAGCTGCTCAGACGAACTACAGAACAACTAGCTGGTGCCCCGTCCGAGTATGTGACCGAGCGGCCGTCTCGCCAGCTCCAAGGTGCATGTATACCCGAGCGCCCTGGAGGCCGAGCGACCAGCCCGTCTGGCCCAATTAAAGACAAAGGGCTTAGAAGAGGACAAAAGGGGCAGCTAGTGATATCATTCTCAAGACACCTGCCGTCGACAAACAGCATGGTCAGCGGCCGGGCTGTACCAAGGATCGTACGGAGGAAGTTTTCACTGCCGTGGTAGAGATATGCTCAGGCAATTGCGGTATGGCGTCAGACATGCTTTTCTGACACAACCATTCTGAGGTATGCTTTGAGGAACGTGCACGCCTCGGGAAGCATGCACGCGGGGTCCTATATAAAGACCCCCGGACTTCGACGAAGGTATGGATTTTCTCCTCATCTACTGTAGCCACAGTCTCTATTCTGCCTCTGTTTCTTCTCGCCATCGCCTGACTTGAGCGTCGGAGGGTCGTCGCCAGGAACCCCTTCCCAGCCCGGCTTTGTTGCAGGTTCATCGGAGGCTTACGTCGCTGCGGAGATCACTCGAAAGCAACAGAGAGCGCCACGTCCCCAGTTTCCATCGACTCAGCGCACGGACAGGATCAATCTTATTTAGAAAATGCATTGTGAATTGATAAAAAATCATTGTCAAATTTGATAAAAAAAACATCTATGATTATAAATAATTATGTTTTTAAGAAAAAATATTATATATTTACAATATATATATATATATATATGCATTCAATTCAATATATATGTACATCTTATCCCAACCAAAAACTGTTATCTAAGTACACAACTTATATACATTCACTTTAGTTAAGTTTAGAAACTTCTACAATTACTACAAATATCCCCAATATGACCACAAGTATTCAGTCATGACAACCACAAAAGATGATAACATAAAATTAAGTTTATACAGAAGCAGACCACAACCTTTCTTCGATCCCTTTTCTACATACTGATAATGTAGAATGTCAGAGACTTGCAAACCATGCTTTCTCCCTTTTCTGCAAAAGAAAGACAAATTTGTGTTACTGGAGGAAAAAAAGACAAATGAAGAAAAGATGAAGTTTCAGTTTAAAATTACTTATTAGAAAAGGTGCATGATATAACAACTACAAAAGATTTTCTTAAAATGGGAAAAGAGAATACAATGAATTGGTAAGATGAAGTTTCAAAATAATATATAAATCTTCAATGTCTACCTCTAGGCAGTCTCCAGCTAAGGAACAATTTACGTGCCTCTGATAAGCATATATCCACACTTACATGACAAAAAATGACAATGGGGAAATTAATAATTCCTTAATCCAATGATAGGGCCTTGCTGAACTAGTTTTCCACTTTTGTTTTGAACACCAAGAAAAGCTGGAGACTATAAATGCAAGAAGAATGATCTTTTAAAATGAAAGATTTCATTTTGGTATTTTGTTTCTCTTCTTCCAAAAACATAAGATAGCATGAGCTGCTCCAACAGAAAAATCAAGCAGAAAACATTATGCCATGCAAGATAAATCAAAAATAAAATCAAGAAATAAATTTTAGACATAAACTGGAAGGCATTATTTCCTTTATTTATTTATGTTCTGGAGAAAAGGAAGTCACATAATATATATTCCTTGTCTGGTTCTTGATAAGCCAACCATTCATCTGCAAGAAAAATGCCCATTACACATCTAATGGGAAACTATATCCATCGCATTTGGCTACAAATTATTACCTTTAGCTTATAATAAACAAGCTTGATTTGATCCATCAAAAGGGAGCATTCAAGCTTTCCAACACAAGTTGGTAATTTTAAGATTATCATTTTGTTTTAACCTTTAATAATAGTACATTTGCACTACAACACTATAGAACTGCCTTATATTAATTACACATTTCCCTTTTCAATTGTGCTTCTTGTGCAAGTAGGTCATCAGTATTACTTCGCCCACAACTACAAAGCATCCAATTCTTTAAGAAAAAGGTAGTTGAACAAAATCTTAGAAGCAGTTGCAAAAGTCATGACCAATTAAAAAGTTATCGAATGGAAAGGGAAAACAAAATTTAATCCTTTTTCTAATCAATCTTGATAAAGTAAAGCACTTGAACGAAGCATGATGGTAAAAGGAAGTCAGCACAGCAAAGGCAGATAAAAGTGATTACCTGAACAACAGGGATATTGGCTCTGGTGCCAAGCGATTGATCCTTTCTCTGCCCAGTGATCCACGCTTGGAGGCCTTTCAGCATTCTCCTTAGAGGTCTCACTTTCCTCACCTGGCAGCATTCTTGGTGCCCATCTTCAGAAAAGCAGAAGAGGCCTTTGCTTCTAACAAGGGCATGTACTTCCCCTACATCAGGAAACATGTACTCGATGTTGATCCTGTAGTGCTTCTCTACGGTATCAAAGAACCTGTATGTCTCAGGATTTAGCCTCCCAGTATCAAGGTTGAAGCCTCTAAATGGCCGACCAGTTAATTTTGCATATTCTATCAAAGCTACATGCTCTGGTCCGTTGTTCCAAAAAAACTCCCGTGTCAGTTATAATCTTCTGTCTAAAGGTTTCCGAAGACGAGAATAATCTATGCTTCATACAAGAGCATAACAATCAAAAGCATAGGAATAACCTTTTTATGCTTATGCAACAAATTGTTATCCTAAATCACCTTAAATCATAAATAAGCAAATCATAGTCTTTTACAGTGAAAGATCTTAAATCATAAATATATGCATCAAGCTTTAAAACTTTCATACTATTATCTTCAGCAAGACAACTGAGGAAGGGGACTCATTGAAAAAGTCGCCTCTATGCATTCTCTTAACCAAGGTGATCTGAATCTAAGATTTCTTCTATATTTCCTATTTAATCTCTCAAAGTGTTTGATTTGTTGGTTTATAGACATTCTCACCCTTGCCTTAAAACTTAAATTGTAGTATCATAGTTTATCAAAAACAAAAATATGAATTAGAAGGAAAATAATGTTGTACTAGATAGAAACATCATATTTTGGTGCAAACTACAAACAATCAAACAAACAAGTGTTGCATTGAATTCATAAATAGTACTGGGGGGGGTGAATATCGCGCCTTTTTAAAACTTCTCTTTTTCTTTGAAAGCAGAGTCGTGCACAGCGGAAAGTGAAAAGAAAGACAAGCTTGTTTACTTCGTTCGGAGTCTAGGTCAACTCCTATTCGAAGGTCCGCGATCCTTGATCGCACCGATGGGCAATCCACTATAACTCTTATTTCTGAAATCCTCGAAAAGAAGCAGAACGTATAAAATGAGCAAGATAGTAACAACCTACTATCTTACTTAAGTTAATTACAATGCAAGCTAATAAAATATACTGCCAAGTAATAGAGTTGAAGCTTTGGTCGGCATTATCGGACGGAGTGACTTGCAAAGCTAATGAAGACTTGTAGCACGAGTAGCTTGCAGAAGAGAACTTCAGTCGATCGGAAAGTGTTATTCAGCCTCAAACCTCGAGCCTCTTTTTAACCAGTTTGACTCAAGCTTGAGTTTTGATGTTTGACAATATATAGAGATTATAGATGTAATTGTCCATTTGGGAAATTGTTTGCGCAATTCTCCACTAATCAAAGGTTGATGATTTTGATATGAGAGAGTAGTCAAGTAGGTCAAGGTTAACTGGATACTTGACTATGAAAGTCTTAACTGGAGGTTAGGCAAGGGGAAGACCAATGAGATGGTTAACAAAAGAAGGAAAATTAAGTGGGTCATGAAGGATCGAACACTTGGAGTGAAAAATCCTGGTGAGTGATGTTAGGCAGTTAGAAAGTCCTAGTGAGTGAAGTCAGGTAGTAGGAAAGTCCTGGTGAGTGAAGTCAGATAATTGAAAAGTCCTAGTGAGTGAACTTAGGCAGTGAGAAAACCCTGATGAGTGAAGCCAAGTGGGAAAATCCTAGTGAGTGAAACTCGGTGGAGAAAAGTCCTGGTGAGTGAAGTCAGACATTGAAAAATCCAGGTGGGTCAAAGGTTGACTGGGCATCTAGTGTTTGAAAGTCCAAGTGGGTCATGGAGGATCGGATACTTAGCATAAGAAGAAAAGTGCAGGTGGGTCAAAAGTTGACTGAATATCTATGTTTGAAAGTCCAAGTTGGTTATGGAAGATTGGATACTTGACATGGGGAGAAAAGGCTAAGTGGGTCAAAGGATTGACCAAATACTTGGTGAAGAAGTCTCAGTAGGTTACGGTTGATCGGAGATTGAGAAAAGGAACTCTAGACTTAGAGTAAGTAAGTTAAGGTTGGGCAATCAATTGGGATAATCGATTGGCCCTAAGCTAATCGATTAGATAATCAATTATGAGGTTCTTGTGAGAACATAGAAAGGGCCTGAATCGATTGGTCAATTAATTAGGCTGATCTTAATCAATTGAACCAATCAATTAGGTCCAGGAGATTTGCGAAGAGAAATTCATGGAAAATAGGGTTGAATCGATTGGCCAAATTGGTTCAACCACTCACTACAAGAAAAAAGTCAAACAACAACCGTTTTTCACCGTTGTCGTAGGCCATTTTGAACTGTTGTTAAAGGTCGTGTTGTTAAAAGGGGTGGCAAAAGACAACAATTTTTAACCGTTGTCTTTGAAGGCAAAGACAACATTTTTTACAACGGTGAAAAACTGTTGTCTTTTCCTTCAAAGACAACAGTTTTTCACCGTTGTCTTTGAGCGTCTACCTTTAATAACAGGGTCTTCAACAACAGTTTTAAACTATCTACGACAAAGGTGAAAAACCGTTGTCTTTTTTAGAAAAAAAATAAAAAAAAATTAATACACAATTTCCCAATATTATAAATCATTCAAAATACTAAATTTCAAAATAAAATTTAATATACAATTTTCTAACATTCAAAAATAATATTTATAACATTCTGAAGAAATTTCATAAGCAACCAACAAAATTTCATAAGCAACCAACAAAATGATAACACTATTAAAACAAAGGTAGAACAATATAACACAAGATTTTCTACTTAGATGTCGGTGAAGAGGAGGGATTGCAGCTCCTAGTGCTCTTTAATTTGTTAAAGTCTCTTCATTTTTTTAGCTTGTCGGCATTCTTCCCAATACTCTTGAGGACACCTATTCGAAAAGATATATATTACAAATTAGAAACTAAACTGTACGCGTGATTCTAATTGTATTGCATAAATGTTACATAACCATAAAAACCATTTGATATAGTCATCTAACAGAAGTGCAAAAAACGTTATTTATGTAACATAAATGGTAACCTCTTGAAACAATATGGTGGCTCTTAAATTTCTTAACAAAGGATGGTTTGGTGTTGGGATTGATAGAGTCACCACTAGACTTTACATGCTGTTTGATTAAGAATGATCCTAGCTTATGCATCATACTTCTGGGCATTGACAGGGACTTAAGTGGAAATTGTGATATGGTGACTTGTTGCCAATGAAATGTTTTTCAAGTTAGGGTGAGAGATTATCAAGTAGAACTTTTAAGCCAATGGTTGAGTCTGAGTAGTGAGTCAATACTCCCACCTAGGCAGGTCGAGAGAAATCCTCCTCACTCAAAGAGGCATTTGATGGGTCAAAATCAGCAATTGGTAAAATAAATGATAAAATAGATATGCTATAAAATTGAAAGACCAGTTAGTTAATTTTTGGTACAAAATAAGCTAGTTAACCTAAAAATTAAGGCTAACAATATATTTGAGAGATCAAAGAAAGCAACTGACCTGTACATGGCAGAGAGAAAATAGTCATATGTTATCAACTGCCACAAGGTCTAACCAAAACCAAAGCCTTCACTAGCTTCATGGATAGCAAGCAACAACCTTTCTTCTAATTGTTCCCTAGAAGAGTATTCTGGTAGATCTAGTTGGTTAAAACTGCACATTGATTGAAAGTTATTAATGTTTGGTTAAGATTCAAGTAAAGAGAAACATGAAAGCATCAAATGCAATAAAATATAATTGAATGGAGGGAATGGAAAACACCAAGATGTAGAACATAATTATACCCCTGAAAGAATTTTACAATTGGTGGCAAGGCATTACCAGGTATGTGCAGAGGGCAGCCTTTCAGGAGCACCATATGTCTTGTGAATCTAAAACTGCTGGGGACCAAATATACCCTGTAATGCTTTAAACCCCTCTAGGGGAACCTGAATTACATCCAAAAGATTATAAATCCTATCAACCAAACTTGACTATTCAACCCACCATGCGTGCAAGGCCTTAATTGCTTGTTAGGAACAAAATGTTACTATACTATTGTGTAAGTGCACTGAAAATCAACAAGAAGAGATGCATTTGTCTGCTAAATCTTTTTTTATTATGCTGTATTTATTCAACAGTGCTGCATAATCGTGCACCATTCATTTTCAACTTCTATATGATGCTTTGTTTTCAAGTGTAATTAGGTTTTCTCTTTGCCTGTGTTAGTAACTAGTTATGTGTCAGTAGTATCTCCTGTCAAAAGATCAAGAAAAGTCAAGTAAAAAAACAATAAAACTATCATAATATACCTTTGATGTTCTAGTAACAAACTGTAGTAATCTCGCCATGTCCTCCTTGTTAAATGATTTAACAACTTCCCAAAACCACTGAATTACAGTAGAAGCAGCTGAATATCCAGTATACTCTGTGTTGGCTTGAAGATCATCAACTGCATGATGCAAGATGAATTAAATGAAGTACAATACTCTAACTTTTAATTAAACAAGAAACAAACTTACAGTCAATCTCTGGAAGTCCACTTAGAAGAAGTTCAAGTTCCTTGTCATTGAATATTAAAATAAGTTCCTTAGGCACTAATTCATTGAAGCCTTTTAGAAAAGAATTGATCTGAGGACGAATAGTTGTGGTCAAAATGTGTTCAGCCACAAGATCCACATATTCATGCTTTGTCTCCTCAATTACTCTGATATTCCTCCCTCCGGGAATAAGCTCATAGTCAGTGACCTTCAACAAAAGTAGTTACTAGAAAAAGTAAAAGTTTAGTCAATTAGGCATATGTATATTTATACATTATTTAATTTCCTTTTCTTCCATAGCTGAGACAGCAAAATCTGAGTGTGGATTCAGTTACCCTAGTTGCGCAGATACTGAAGAAGAAATTTGACTATTAATATACATTTAAAAGGACTATCTTCCACCAAGGAACCCCCTCGGATGGAAGATGAACGGAAGTAATGGAGGTGCTGGAATGAACCGCCGCCAACCTCTGCCTCTACTGCCTGAACCCCAGTAGGAAGAAGTGAAGAAGACCGTCGTAAGGTGAAGCACCAATGAGAATGCCCCCCTTCCCTAGCTAGATGTAACTTCCCATCGTCGCCGTGATCAAATGAAGCACCAATGGCAATTAATTCCTTTACCCGATCTAGGCCCTCTGTGCATACAACCTGGAGTTGACAATGTTAGAAGGTAATTGGACAATCCTCTTAGATATTTGTAATAACTAATAATCTACTATTAAAAAGAAGCCACAGATCACTGCTTCGAAATTCTTATCCACTAAAATATCATCACAATATACACAATGAGCATACGTGGATCATACTTCATCAAGAGAGAAAAAGCTACAGGATACCAATATGCGTGAATCAAGAATAAAATTGTGAAATTAGAAACACCAAGGAAGCTTACTTTAACAGTCTCTTCATCACAAAGATAAAGCCCCAGCAATGGTTGTGTCTTGCATGTGGCTCTCTACGTAATCTGAAGGGCACAAAAAAGCACTAACTCCACCTTGAGCATAATTTGTATTGCTCGCCTGAGGTTCAGCTTTAGTAATTATAGCAACAGATCCATACTTTGAAACTTCTAAGGCATACCGTAGTCCAGCAACACCACTACCAACAACTATAAAATCAAAAAACTTTGTATCGCAATTGCTGTCTTGCGAGCACGCAATTCTAGTATGTCTATCTACAGCAGTCCTCCTGGTAAATAGAGTTTGGACAGAGCGAACAGTTGTCCCATGCCCAAACCTGGAAATGGTACAAAACCTGACAAAGAAGATAATACAGGTTGTTAAATGTAGTAGGATTGTTTCACCTTTGGTAAAGGAGAAGAAGTGGAAGGGCGGTGGCGTCGCGAGCCCTAGCTCGAGGAGAAGTCGCGTGAGATGAATCGGGGGTTCTGGTACTGATGCCGTACGAAGAAATAAAGGAAAGGGAATGGTTTTCTCCTCCTTTAATCTGGGTCGTCCGATTTGATGAAGATGGATCCATTTGATCTAGCTGATGAAGAGATGAGTGGTGCGGATCTAGTTGCCTTCTTGCTTCGATCCAATGGTCCATGTAGCTTCAAATCTGGATGGAAGGTTGGATGGCTTAGATCTGAATGAAGGAGGAAGATTTCTCTTGATCTGGATCAACGGCTCATATTAATTCTACTTGATCTCCATCATTTGACCTCCAAATAAAGTCAAATTTGGAGGAGGAGCGTCTTTCGCGGAGGAGTCGCGAAGGAGGAGTCAGAGATAGGTTTTTGTTCGTTTGAAGAGTTACAAAGAAGTGGGTTTTAGTTTTTTTTTCATGAAGTTAAAAAAATTGTTGTGTTTTTAGGATTCAACAACATTCAATAAACAACAGTTTAATAAAACTGTTGTATATTATCACATAAGCAACACTAAAAGACAATAGTTTTTTAAAATCGTTGTCTTTGACACATATCAGACAACAGTGTTTTGAAAAACTGTTGTTATTTAAAAAACATTATGGTGAACAACAACAGTTTTCAATAAAACTGTTGTTAAATGGAAAAAAGACAACAATTTCTTGAAAAACTGTTGTCTATTAGGTGTGGTTAAATCCAGTTTTTCTTGTAGTGACTTCTAATTGATTGGGTCAATCAATTAGGAAGTGCTTTATCACAAGAAGAGGGAATCGATTGAGGCAATTAATTAAGAAGGCCTAATTGATTGGGCTAATCGATTAAGGATTTTTTGCTAGTGAACAAAGAGTTATGGAATCGATTGGGTAATCGATTATGGCTCTCTAAATCGATTGGGAAGGCTCACCAATCGATTAGAGTTTGAAAAAAGAGTCATTATGCTAGTTGTTGATGTGGTAATCACTTAAGGGGAAACTTAAGCTATTAAGGCACCCAAGATAACTCTAGAAAAGGGTTTTTTTCATGATTGTTCTCCACACAACACTCAATGCTAGTTTTTGGGAGTTCTTGGAGCTAAGTGTTGTTACATTTCCTTCTACTAAGAGATAGATTCAAGAAACAAGAAGAGAGCAAGCTAAGATTTTATTATTGTAATATTGTGTAAGATTTCATTATATTTGTTCTTACTCTTCTTGATATATTTTGTGTTGTGAGCTTGGACGAGGCTTTTTAGCCTCTAGATTATTTCCAAGAAGGAGTATTTTTTATAGTATATATGTGTGCACTATATGGATCCTTGGATTAATCATCTTAAGAAGGTGGATACCAAGTAAATCTTCATATTAGCATTGGAGAGTTATTCTCTTCAAGTATTCCACTGCAACTTATCTTCATCAAAGAGAGAGAAGCTATTCACCCCCCCCCCCCCTCCTCTAGCTCTCCTTAGTACCAACAAGTGGTATCAAAGCTAATCTTCTCTTTATCAAACTCATCATCAGAAAGGGCAATGAGCTAGAAGAATAAGAAGAAGTTGAAGCCTTAAAGTCAACAAGTCAAAGATTTCATCTAGAGAGCTCAACTTGAAGATGGATTTTCAAGATGGACTCGAATTTGATACTTGACCAACTCCACCATTCATATCATCAAGCTTCGATCTTTAAACATCAAGGATAAAAAATTTCTTCATGATGGAGATAGAGCAATAGTTTGTTTTAATGGAGGGATTTGAAACTCCAAGTGATAACAAAGGCAAACTCATCAAGAGAAGAAAATGGAGCGAGAAACAAATCAAGAGATGTGACGCCAATGACAAAGTAACCAAATTATTGGTCAAATTATTACCAAGCAATATTTTGAGCCAAATTGGAGATTATGAAGATGTCAAGGAGCTATGGAGCAAATTGGTGAAGCTCCATGAAGATCCATCTGTTAGAGTGTATACTAAAAGCCTAACTTTTTGTATAAACATTTATTTAGAAATAAAGAATCACAATGGTCAAATACCTACATTTATTTGTTAAGTGTAGTTGTTCAATTAATTTATATTGTAGATAACATGGTGTGTGGTGTCACACACAGAAGATCATGTTATCAGTTCTTTATAAATTATAAATAGTTGCTCACGACTAAGATAGAAAGGAACAAACCATTGGAATAGTCGTAGCGTAATTAGGTATTAGTTTATCTTGACTAATAAATTACACTAGTACACTCTGAGTGTATTGAGTAGGAGCATTTGAGGTAGTTTCTTTTGTACTAACTTTATAAAAGAACAAGACCTCTCTTATTATGGTAGTGTGTGCTCTTAATCCTAATATAATAACAAGCACATATATTTAATATTTATTTCTTTAATTTATCACTGGGTGAGATTTAGTTCGATAAATCAATAGGCCTGATAAGTTGGGAAATAATATTACTTACAGTGTGTGTTGTTGATTATAGAAGGAAACTGTGTCCTAGAGAGTTAGGTTGATAATGTCCCTAAAAAGAGCTCATAAGGATTGTCATGTTAAACCCTGCAGGTGGACTTAGTCCGGAATGACGATCAAGTTGAGTGGTACTACTCTTGGAACTAGATATTAATTGAGTTGTCAGTAACTCATTTGAATTAATGGGCATTCGATATCTTAAACACAAGGAGACTAACACACTCATAATAAGAAGGAGCCCAAAATATAATTTGGGATTGGTGCGGTAGTTCAATAATAGTTCTTTAGTGGAATGAATTATTATTGATGAAATTAAGTTATGTGTTCGGGGCGAACACGGGATGCTTAATTTCATCGGGAGACCAAAACCAATTCCTCCTCTCGGTCCCTATTGTAGCCTCTTAATTATAGAGTACTATACCCACCTTCTTACCCATCCTATAGGGGCTGGCCAAGCTAGCTTGGAGTCCAAACTAGGGTCGGCCAAAGGCATGGTTCATGGGTTCATGAGGTGGCCGGCCCTAGCTTGAACCCAAGCTTAGGTGGCCGGCCCTATTAAAATAAAAAGGAATTTTATTTTTAAAATTTTTTTCTTATGTGGATTCCATGGTTTTAAAAGAGAGTTAAAATTTAAATATTTCCTTTTATAGCTTTCTACAAAAGATTAAGAAAAGATTTGAAATCTTTCCTTATTTGTAAATTGAAAGGTAGATTTTAATTTTGAGAAAACTTTCCTTTTTTAACCATGTTCATGATTTAAAAGAGAGTTTTCAAATTAAATATTCTCTTTTATTAGTTTCTACAAAAGATTAAGAAAAGGTTTGATATCTTTCCTTATTTGTAGATTGAAAGGAGATTTTAATTTTTAGAGATAACTTTCCTTTTTGGAAATCATCCACAAGTTTAAAAGAAATATTTTAATTTATAAAATTTCCTTTTTACAAACCACCATGAAGGGAAAAATTATTGGAGAAATTTTTTTTTATAAATTTCCGGAGACAAATTAGGAAGTTTTAATTCTTATTATAATTAAAACTCTCTTTGTTTATAGCTTATAGATGTGGCCGGCCATGTAATGTGAGAAGAGGAAATTATTTTTAATTAAATAAATTTCTTTTTCATGGCAAAAGAATTAAGGAAGTTTTTATTAAAATTTCCTTATTTGCCAAGACTAAGGATTATAAAAGAGGGGGTAGAGGTGCCTTCATGGCTAACGACTCTATTCTTTTTCCTCCTCCCTCTCTTCCTTGGTGGTGTGGTCGGCTCCTCTTTTTCTCTCCTCTCCTTATTGTGCCCGAAACTTCTTCATTGGTGGAGTTCTCTTGGTGGCTGAATCAAGCAAGGAGAAGAAGGAGAGAAAGGAAGCCTAGTCTCTAGCATCCCTTGGAGCATTGGTGGTAGCCGAACCTATCCATCAAGAAGGACTCTTGGTGGCCGAAACCTAGAAGGAAGAAGAAGGTGCTTGGTGGTTCTCATCTCGGAAGATCGTTGCCCACACAACGTCCGAGGTTAGAAGAGGAATACGGTAGAAGATCAAGAGGTTATTTGCTTACAAAGAAAGGTATAACTAGTAATTATTTTCCGCATCATACTAGTTTTCTTTGTATAGTTATTTTTGGAAATACCAAACACAAGAGGCATATGATTCTAGAGTTTTTCGAATTTGTTTCGAATTTGTGTTTCTTTTATTTTATTTTTCGAATTTGTGATTTGATTGTTCTTTTTGGTTAACCTAGAGTTATTTAAGGAAATTAAATATTAGCTTTCCTTAAAAGGCTTTATCTAGGCAGTGGTGGTTGCTCCGATATCCAAGAAGGCCATGTGCCTCGCCATGTAGTCCTGGAAGCCAATTTTAGAAATTAATATTTAATGGAATTAATAACATAGGTGGATTTGAATCAATAGTGTTAAGTTCCGCTTGCGATTCAAATCTAGACCATTAAGAACAGATAAGTTAAATTTGGTGGATGTTACATGCGATTCCTAATTTAACTTCTAAAGAACACAATAGGTTATTTAAGGAAAGGTTCGACACTTGTACAAAATTTTTATACAGTGGAACCGGTACAATTTTCCTAGGACTAACCAACAATTGGTATCAGAGCTAGAGTTTGCCTCTGTGTTTTTGGTTTTCAAATAGATTATGCACATGTCATACATAATTTAGGCAGGATAATAGTAGGATGTGCTAACTTTGTGGTTGTAGGCTCCAACTATTATGGCATATAGATATTGTGTGTGATTGGACCCTTGGACATGTCAAGGGCATTATTTTGTGTGTGCATGATTGTATGTATTAAATACAGCAGGAGTTGTATTAGTTTTAGAATTTTATTTTTTTGTTCGATCTAGAATACATGTACATTCCTTTATGGAATATAGGATCGATGTATGTAAAATTCTATATTTGTCGCGGATCATATCTTTGCGAAGCGTGGTGCTATCGGAGGACCAGAGGCGCAGGGGAATAAGAAGCAAGATAGATGCGACAACTCGACCCGATGGCGGTGGCTAAAGATGATAGCAGATAGGGTTGGAGCACACGGAGGATAGTGATGAAAATGTCATAATAGTTGGAAAATTAATTTTCAAATTTATTGCTTTTATTTACTGTGTGTGTGCGCATGTGTTATATGCTAGCATAGGTTAAAATCCCTCACTTTAAATAACTAAGTGGGAGAGGGATTAGTATATAAATCCCACAGTCTTCATTACTAGTTTGTAAGTGATGCAATAAGCTTGTATGTTGGCTCTGAGTGCCTCCCTCCACAATGGTGAGTTTGTTTGTGGATCACTAGATCAAACTTCCTTAAATGGATGGTTATAGGATGTTATTTAGGATGTGTGTGATCTTCTCCAACTGAAGGGGCACAATCTTATTTAATGGACTAAGTATCAAGTAATGATATACACTTAGACACATTTAATAGTATCCTCCCCAACGGAGTCATTGCTATCACTTGTGACCAAAAGGGAAACCAACTATTAATTTGTCATAAAACTAGGTTGACAAGATAATAAAATTAATGGGTTAAAACCCCTCTTACAAATGATTGATTTTATATACATCCACACGAACGTGGCATACAAAACTAACGGTGTTTGAGATAATTTTATTTGTCATAAAGTTAGGTTGACAAGATAATTAATGGGTAAAACCCTCCTCTTACAAATGTTGATTTTGTATACGTCCACACTAACGTGGCATGCAAAATTCATGGTGTTTTGAGGTGTTGGTAAATTTAAATAGTATTGTTAGATGAATCAATATTATTTTAAATTTAGAGTCTTGACCAAATATTTAATTAAAGACAGACCAACTATTAATTTTATTTGCCATAAGTTGACAAGATAATAAAATTAATGGATAAAATCTCCTTTTAGAATTTGTATACGTCCACACTATCGTGGCGTACAAAATTCATGGGGATTTTGAGATGTTGGTCTTGATCAAATATTTTTGTGATTCTTAGGATTTCAAATGTGAATCAATCCCCTACTATAGAATAGACTTAGTAGTCCCAATTGTAATGATTGGAAAACTTGGACATTAAGGTAGACTGTCCTCTCAGAACTAAGAACAATAACGGTGTATTTTATTAGTTGTTGAAACATATTTAGTGGTGTTATCTACCGGTATCTAGTGTGTAGATACATGAACCACTAATCATGTCTGCAATTCATTGCAGGGGTTCCAGGAAACCCGACAACTATATAAATCACCGTCCACATGGGCACTACTACAAAAGTAGTAGTTATTGCAGTGGGAGATGTTTATCCTCTGATAGGAATAAAATATAGATTTTTAGAAATTATCTTTACGTACTAAGTTTAGAAAGAACCTGATTTCGATTTCTAAACTATTAAAGAATAGATATTCTGTCTTTGTTATCAAAAAAAATAGGGAAGTTATCTGTTCTGGTACGTTGGTTGACAATTTATAATCCAATAACTCCCACGATGCAATAAATGGAAATTAATAACACATTTTCTAACTTTAATAAGAGAAAGTAACCTTTGGAAATGAACCAATCATATTTTTAGCATCTAAGTCTAGGTTATAATATTAACTTGAGTAGGATTCAAAGGATAATAACCAATAAACTCTTAGGTTCATTGGTAGTGGAAATCTTTCCAACCTGCAAGTCTTACTTGGAAGGAAAAATAACCAAGAAGATTTTAAGTCTAAGGGGTATGGAGCCAAAGATATGTTAGAATTGGTTCATTCTGATTTGTGTAGACCTTTAACAATCCAGGCAAGAGGTTGTTTCAAATATTTCATCTCTTTTATAGATGACTATTCGAGATAAGGATACATTTACTTAACGCGTCACAAGTCTAAGTGTTTTGATTAGTTCAAAGAGTACTAGGCTGATGTGGAGTAACGTCAAAGTAAAAGTATCAAGACACTACGGTGAAATCGTAGTAACGAGTACCTCTTAGGAGAGTTTAGGAGTCACTTATCAGAAGACGGGATTTTTTAGAAAATGGCTATACTATGAACCACTAGCCCATGAGTAAAAAAATTGTTCTTAAAGGACACGTCTAATCTAGTACCAATTGTACAAGATGAAATATCACAAGAAACTGCAACACATATCACAAGTGATACACAATTGTAGAAAGTGTCTCGTCGTAGTGGGAGGGTTGTTAGGCAACCTAAAAGATTCATGTTTTGGAAGAGTCTTTGGACTTGATCCCTGGTAGACATGAACCTAATCCCCGGACATAGGACGAAGCACTCCAAGATAAAGATGCAGCATCTTTGCAAAGAATACAGAATTAGAATATATGTATTCTAATAGAGTCTGGGAGCTTATAAAATCACCAAATTGTGTAAAAGCCATTGGGTGAAAATAAGTCTACAATAGGAAAAGAGGGATAGATAGGAAGGTAGAAACTTTCAAAGCAAGGCTTGTTGAAAAAGGAAACTTTTTTACCGGTAGCCATGATTAAGTCTATCCGGATTCTTTTATCTATGAGATTTAGCAAATGGATGTCAAGACAGCTTTCCTTAATGGAAGTCTTGAAGAAAATATCCATATAAAGCAACCAGAAGGGCTCATTGCAAAGAGCAAAGAGCATCTTGTGTGTAAGCTCAATCAGTCTATGGACTGGAGTAAAGTTTCAAGGTCTTGGTACATCCAATTTAATAAAGTAATCCAGACCTATGAATTTATTTATAACCGAATGAGTTTTGTATATACAAGAAGTGTGATGAAAACGTGGTGGTATTTCTTGTACTATACGTAGATAACATTTTTGATAGTTGGAAACAATATCAAAGTGTTGCCAGAAGTAAGGGTATGGTTGTCCAAACAATTCGATATGAAGGACTTGGGGGAATGCATATATTCTTGGGATCAAAGTAATAAGGGATCGCAAGAAAAGAATATTTTACTTATCTCAAGCTTCATATATCGAAACAATCCTTGCTCATTTAAGCATGCAAAACTCCAAGAAAGGTTTCTTACCTTTTCAGCATGGAGTAGCTTTATCTAAAGAGATGTCTCCGAAGACATCAAAGGAGATAGAGAAAATGAAGGTAGTTCCTTATGCTTCGGCTATCAGAAGCCTAATGTATGCTATGCACGAGACTGGATATCTATTTTTCCTAGGGCATAGTTAGCAGATATTGAAGTAACCCAAGACCGGGACACTAGACTGCCGTAAAGCATATATTAAAGTACCTTAGAGGGACTAAAGATTATATGCTAGTTTACTAGGAAGATGATTTGATCCCTGTGGGTAACAAGGATTTTGACTTCTAATCAGATAGGGACAGTAGTAAGTCAACCTCGGGGTTTTGTGTTTACTTTAGGAGGTAAAAGTCATAACTATGGAGGAGTGATAAGCATTGGTGCTTTTTCAGACTCCGCTATGGAAGCTAAGTGTATGGCAGCCTCTGAGGCAGCCATAGAAGCTAAAATGACTCAGTAACTTCAAGATGGACTTAGATAATGTTTTCTGGTTTGTCCAAGAATTATTACAATTTTTGTAATAATGAATGGTACAATAGCAAATCGAAGAAACCATAAGTCCATAAGGCAAGTACACACAATAGAGCGCAAGTACCATCCAATACGAGACATTGTATAACGAGGAGAAGTTGTTGCCGCCTAGATTGCATCAGGTGATGACCTGTAGATCCTTTCACTAAGGTCCTTAAGGAAAGAGTTTTTGATGGGCATGTTGAAGGGTTGGGAATCAGATGTATGGCAACATTTATGGCAGCATAGTCTTTTAGTATAAGTGGGAGATTGTTAGAGTGTATACTAAAAGCCTAGCTTTTTGTATAAATATTTATTTAGAAATAAAAAATCACAATGGTCAAATACCTACATTTATTTGTTAAGTGTAGTTGTTCAATTAATTTATATTATAGATAACATGGTGTGTGGTGTCACACACAGAAGATCATGTTATCAGTTCTTTGTAAATTATAAACAGTTGCTCACGACTAAGATGGAAAGGAACAAACCATTGGAATAGTCATACTGTAATTAGGTATTAGTTTATCTTGACTAATAAATTACACTAGTACACTCTGAGTGTATTGAGTAGGACCATTTGAGGTAGTTTCTTTTGTACTAACTTTATAAAAGAATAAGACTTCTGTTATTATGGAAGTGTGTGCTCTTAATCCTAATATAATAACAAGCACATATATTTAATATTTATTTCTTTAATTTATCAATGGGTGAGATTTAGTTTGATAAATCAATAGGCTCGATAAGTTGAGAAATAATATTACTTATAGTGTGTGTTGTTGATTATAGAAGGAAACCGTGTCCTAGAGAGTTAGGTTGATAATGTCCCCAAGAGGAGCTCATAAGGATTGTCATGTTAAACCCTGCAGGTGGACTTAGTCCGACATGACAATAAAGTTGAGTGGTACTACTCTTGGAACTAGATATTAATTAAGTGAGTTGTCAGTAACTCATTTAAATTAATGGACATTCGATATCTTAAACACAGGGAGACTAACACACTCATAATAAGAAGGAGCCCAAAATGTAATTTGGGATTGGTGCGGTAGTTTAATAATAGTTCTTTAGTGGAATGAATTATTATTGATGAAATTAAGTTATGTGTTCGGGGCGAACACGGGATGTTTAATTTCATCGGGAGACCAAAACCAATTCCTCCTCTCGGTCCCTATCGTAGCCTCTTAATTATAGAGTACTATACCCACCTTCTTACCCATCCTATAGGGGCCGGCCAAGCTAGCTTAGAGTCCAAGCTAGGGCCGGCCAAAGGCATGGTTCATGGGTTCATGAGGTGGCCGGCCCTAGCTTGAACCCAAGCTTAGGTGGTCGGCCCTATAAAAATAAAAAGGAATTTTATTTTTTAAAAAAAAATCTTATGTGGATTCCATGATTTTAAAAGAGAGTTTAAAATTTAAATCTTTCTTTTTATAGCTTTCTACAAAAGATTAAGAAAAGATTTGAAATCTTTCCTTATTTGTAGATTGAAAGGTAGATTTTAATTTTGAGAAAACTTTCACTTTTTAACCATGTTCATGATTTAAAAGAGAGTTTAAAAATTAAATATTCTCTTTTATTAGTTTATACAAATGATTAAGAAAAGATTTGATATCTTTCCTTATTTGTAGATTGAAAAAAGATTTTAATTTTAGAGATAACTTTCCTTTTTGGAAATCATCTACATGTTTAAAAGAAAGATTTTAATTTATAAAATTTCCTTTTTACAAACCACCATGAAGGGAAAAATTATTGGAGAAATTTTTTTTTATAAATTTTTGGAGACAAATTAGGAAGTTTTAATTCTTATTATAATTAAAACTCTCTTTGTTTATAGCTTATAGATGTGGCCGACCATGTAATGTGAGAAGAGGAAATTATTTTTAATTAAATAAATTTTCTTTTTCATGGCAAAAGAATTAAAGAAGTTTTTATTAAAATTTTCTTATTTGTCAAGACCAAGGATTATAAAAGAGGGGGTAGAGGTGCCTTCATGGCTAACGACTCTATTCTTTTTCTTCCTCCCTCTCTTCCTTGGTGGTGTGGCTGACTCCTCTTTTTCTCTCCTCTCCTTATTGTGGCTGAAACTTCTTCATTGGTGGAGTTCTCTTGGTGGCCAGATCAAGCAAGGAGAAGAAGGAGAGAAAGGAAGCCTAGTCTCTAGCATCCCTTGGAGCATTGGTGGTAGCCGAACCTATCCATCAAGAAGGACTCTTGGTGGCCGAAACCTAGAAGGAAGAAGAAGATGCTTGGTGGTTCTCATCTCGGAAGATCGTTGACCACACAACGTCTGAGGTTAGAAGAGGAATACGGTAGAAGATCAAGAGGTTATTTGCTTACAAAGAAAGGTATAACTAGTAATTATTTTCCGTATCATACTAGTTTTCTTTGTATAGTTATTTTTGGAAATACCAAACACAAGAGGCATATGATTCTAGAGTTTTTTGGATTTGTTTTGAATTTGTGTTTCTTTTGTTTTATTTTTCGAATTTGTGATTCGATTGTTCTTTTTGGTTAACCTAGAGTTATTTAAGGAAATTAAATATTAGCTTTCCTTAAAAGGCTTTGTCTAGGCGGTGGTGGTTGCTCCCATATCCAAGAAGGTCATGTGCCTCATCATGTAGTCCTGGAAGCCAATTTTGGAAATTAATATTTAATGGAATTAATAACATAGGTGGATTTGAATCAATAGTGTTAAGTTCCGCTTGCAATTCAAATCTAAACCATTAAGAACAGATAAGTTAAATTTGGAATCAATGATGTTAAGTTCCGTCTACGATTCCTAATTTAACTTCTAAAGAACACAATAGGTTATTTAAGGAAAGGTTCGACACTTGTACAAAATTTTTGTACAGTGGAACCGGTATGATTTTCCTAGGACTAACCAACACCATCCTCAATTGAGAGCAACGACAAAGGCAAAGAGAGAAATTCTTTGTTTCATCTACATGAGAATTCGGAGGTTGAGAGATACTCAACATCCGAGGATGAAGAGGCATCCACCTTAAGGATTGAGAGGGAATGTAGATCATTGGCATCAGAGCAAGAAGAAGACTCTACATCCGAATTGAATGAAGAAAGTTTCACCCCTACATGTGAAGGTATAAAAATTTCAAATTGTAAAAAATAAATATCATATTACTTGTTTTGAGTAAGCGAAGGAGGACACTTCAAGAGTAAGTGTCCTAATTTAGTCAAAAAGAAGATCCTAGTGGCACCTAGGATGAAGGAAAAAATCAAAGGAGGTCGGTCGCATGATACGAAAGGGAAAGGAGCACATTATATGCTTCTCATGTAATTAATAGGGGCACTATCAAAATCAATGTCCAAGGGGGAGGAGATCAACCATGAGACAAGAAGGAAGCTCAATTCAAAGGGGAGCTTTTAAGAGCAAACACAAAGTATCATTTATTGATACAATTTCTTTAAGAAATAATAAAAAATATGCTAGAAATAATTTCAATCATTTTAATGTTGATAGTTCTAATGCATGAAAAATACATAAATACAAAAATTGTAAAACTCACAGTGATCTATTGTAGTAGATCTTGATCTTCACTTTTTATACAAAATGAAAAAACTTACAGTGATGCTCGGAGAAGAAGATCGGAGAAGATATCGAAGAATAACTTGTCATAGGAAGAACGATCACGAACGAATCGGAAAGCTCTTCATGATTCCATGAACCAAATCACAAGCCTCGAATGTTCTTCTTCTCTGCAAGACACAGTCTCGGCAGAATTCTGACAACACTTCTGTTGTGCTTCAATCTCATCTGCATACACAACCCAGCAACCTTTTCCTGATGCATGCACCCCTCTTTCTCTTCTTGCACCAATTGCCTTGGACACTCTTTTATAGAGGAAGATGACTCTTCCTCAACCTCCATATATGGAGAAAGGTGAAAGGGTTAGAAGATGAATGGGAAGAGGTGTAATACCCACTAAGCTTGTAAGATAAATATATGAATGTGGGATTTTGCCTTAGAAAATAATAGGAAGTGAGTTGAACCAAAAAGGAAATAAAAAGAAATAAAAATAGGGAGAGGTCAAGGATTGAACCTTGAACCTCTTATATTATATTTCATAGAATTAATGGGTAATAATCAGTTGGGATAGGAATAATATGTTGATAGCAAAGGAGGGAAACTTATGATAAAAATGAGAGTAAAAGCTAGCCAAAAGGAAACAAGAAAAGAGCAAGAGAAAGGCAACTTGCCTTCCTCCCTTCCTCTCCCTCTTCCTCTTTGATTTTGCCGAAAACTTAAAGAGGAATTTAGGGGATTCATTCCCCCTTATTTCACCATGAATGATGAGGATAAATAAATAAATAAAAATAAAAATAAAATAGAAAAAAAAAAGGCTAAGGGAGAAGGAAAGCAAAAACTAAGTTTGCTACTTCTTCCCCCTTAACATAAAAGGGAGCAAGAAAAGAGAAAACTATTTTTCTCTCATTTTCTCTCCTCCATCCTCTCCCTCACCGAGAACACCACAGTCCCCTCTCCTCCATCTTCAGCCCAATTTTTCCCTAAGAAAGCCTAAGATACAAGGAGGACTTAGCAAAGGAATCAAGGGAAAGGAACTAGAAGAAGAGACTACTTCTTCTTCACCATACCTTAGATCCACAAGAGAAAAGGATGTAAGCTTCCCCTCACCTGTGGTACAAGGCGTTTTAAGTGTTTTTCGGATTTTATGAAGATTTTAAAACCTAGAAACAAGTTTGAGAAAATTCGGCCAAGAAGGGCTTTCAAAAATCTAATGATGTTTAAACTAGTCTTCACTACATGATAGATTTTTCTATGCTATGTAGAGGGGTTCTTCTTCATGCTTTTATACCTATATGATGCTTGATCAGAGGAGTACTGAACCCTAGAATTTCGGCCAAAAATATTTTTAAGAGGCTAGGGAAATTTATTGTTTTACCCAACTAGTACAAGGGTCTACCTACGAAATATTAAGGATCATGTATTAGTTTTTCTTCCTTAGAAGATATTTTGAAACTAAAAGAAAACCCACTCATATGATTTGGTCAAGAAAGGGTTTAGGGTTAGGAAGACCTTTAAATTTAAATAACCATGCTCATGTGATAGAATACAAAGATCTTAAAGGATTTGTATGCTTGAATATTGCTAGAATTTCATGAACTCCTTCTTAGGGTTTTTCGGCCATGATGAGATGGATAGCTTAGAAAAGCTTAAACAAAATTTTAATATGCTCAAGACCTCTGTGCTGTTTAGATATGAAAGTTGTTTAATGCCCTCATGCTTAATTAGGGTGTAGAAAAATTAGTTGCACGACATATAACATGTATGACTACAAGGGGTCCTAGCTTATTCATGAACCAATTTGTATATATGTTTCTTAGTAACTTTTGCCATGAAACTTACTTAGGTTGTTCATGCTTTAGACCACTTAAGAACCTAGCTAAAGAATGGTAGGTTTCGGCCATGAGAAAAAAATAAAAGAAAAAGAGAAAAAGAAACCTAGAAAGCCTAAGACACAATTCATATGTATACTCATTATGCTTGTCTTTACATATGCTATGAAACTCGTATGACTTCATATGTTTTTATGTTATTTGAAGCAAGTTTAAACACTGATGAGTTTCATCCAAGTAGGGTTTAAATGACCTAGAGGCCTTAGAATTTAAACCAAAGGTGTTAAAATGCTTCTTATGAAAATATGATAACCTATTGCTTGTGTCACATGCTTGTATAATTTTTTTCATGACCTAGATGGATCATTGTAAGTCTCAGACATGAAGGTTTAGATGCCCTAGGGACCCTAGGACTTAAATTAAATATGCTCATGTCACTCTACATGAAATATGATAAGTAGAAAGCCAAGGTTCAATTGTTATATGTTGTTTTATGACCTAAAATGATGCTAGGGTATGTTTCGGCCATAACTATTGTATGATGCCTTGTATGAATTTATACATAAGGTTAGTCCAAGTTCACATGCTTGTATGCTTGTTTGTAGCCCTAATGAGAACTTGTTAAATTTCGGCCATGACATATGTTAAGGGCTTAAAGAACTTAGGAACTAATTCAAATGTGTCAAATGTGTTTACCTTGTTCCTTGGTAAAAATGTTATAAATATGATTTAAAGTTGTCCATGCTTTTATGACATATGGAACCTTGTTTCACACCTTAAGGTTTCGGCCACATGAAATTAGGGACTTAAAGAACTTAGAAACTAAGTTAATCATGTTTATAATGCTTCCTATGAAAATGTTATGATGATAATTTAGGTGCCACATGCTTGGATGTTGTGTTTAACCTAAATTAAGCTCTAAAGGGGTTTCGGCCACAAGGGTTTAGGAAGCTTAGAACCAAGATGAATATGATACCATGTTTCCTATGATAGGATAATCACAAGATACACCCTTATGCTTAATATGTATGCTTGTGATTTATGACTTATGATATGATATGCATGCTTTTATGATATGATATGCTTTGTGCTAAAAATATGCATGCTTATGTTATGATATGTGATTAAATTATGCATGCTTTAATGCTATGTTTAGTGCTTAAAATATGCATGCTTCCATGATATGCTATGTGGTTAAATCATGCATGCTTGATGATATGCTTTATGCTTAAGATATGCATGTTTTTATGATCTATGCCTAAGTGATGCATATTGTTATGACATGATGTATGCCTAAGTGATGCATGCCTTTATGATGTGATGTATGCCTAAGTGATGCATACCTTTATGACATGATGTATGCCTAAGTGATGCATACCTTATGATATGATGTATGCCTAAGTGATGCATACTTTTATGACATGATGTATGCCTAAGTGATGCATACTTTTATGACATGATGTATGTCTAAGTGATGTATACCTTTATGATATGATGTGTGCCTAAGTGATGCATGCTTTTATGATACATGATATGTATGACATGTACTTTACTTTATGTGTGAGTGGCTTGTACCAAGTGTGGGCTCCATAAGCGCCCCGGGGACTAAGGACCTCGTTAGGGATGGGCTCCTAAGTGCCCCTAGGACTAAGGGCCTAGTATGTTTGCCTCGTAGGGTTCAAGACTTGCTACCTTGGACCTACGAGGTTGCGCGCAATATGTAAGTGGTACATAGCCGGGATCCCCCTTATGTTGAGATTACTTTCAAGTATATATATGTAAAAGAAAATGGTTTTAAAGATCATGAGACATACACATGTTTTTCGGATACATGTTTTCCAAAATCATATTGCATACACCTTATGATTATGCTATGTTTCATGCTATGCTCTTGATTATGATATGCCATGATAAGGTATGATTATGTTATGTTCATGCTATACCTTATAGACATGTTTCGACCATGGATATGTTGATGCTTGATATATAGATTTCGGCCATGGATATGATGATGCCTTGATGTACATGTTCGGCCATAATTATGATGCTTTGATATACATGTTTCGGCCATGCTTTGATATACCATGATACTTGGTTGTTATGCCATGTCTAGCTATGTTTTATGCAATGCACTAGGTATATGTTTCGACCATGATGATGTTTGATATGCCATGACTAGTGGTGATTATATTATGATGCATGATATGCTTGAATAGAATGCTAGGTTATGCCATGATTAGGTGAGATTATGACTTGTTGATACATTCTTGATTATGTGCTGATTTTTGGTTTTAGTGAGTAGGAAAGGAACTTACTGAGCCATGAGTGCTCATAGCTTACTTTCCTTGTACCACAGATAAAGGAAAAAGCTGGATGAGTTAAAGGAGCAGCAGGAGGGGCAACGAAGATGTGTGTGGCGGTGGCTAGGCAACTAATTAAGAACCTGCTTTAAAACCTTTAAGAACTATGCTTTGGTTTTGTGAAATGTAATACACTATTGGTGACTTGATGTTAAGTTTTTTATTGATTTTGTTATCATGTTATGAAACCATGTTAGTGTAGTTTGGTTTGAAATAAGTTAAGAAAAATAATTTTTAAGTCTTCCGCTGTAATACGTACGTAGAGTATCATAGCCCCGTCCCTTAGGGTTAGCAGGGAGGGCGGGCGTTACAGGTTGGTATCAAAGCCAAAGTTATTGCCAGCTCACTACACACACATCAAGCCTCCTACCTGCCGCTCCAAGTAAGAATGTTTATGTTAAATTTATTTGTTATATGTTTATGTTTGATTTTCTTGTCATATGCTTATGCTTTATTTTCTTTACTACATTGCTTATGCTTTATTTCCTTATGTTACATTGTTTGTCATTATATTCCTTATTTTTCCTTATGTTGTTTATGCTTTAGTTCATGTTTTACTTGCTTATGTTTGATGCTTTATTCTATGCTTTTAGTTATAAATTAGATTAGGATTACATATTGGTAGGTTAGGAATAATACCATAACAAATAAATAGAAACAAACCAGTACGTTAGATTGGCTAAAATCGATAACCACTTACATTAGTCTATTTCTTTTAGATAAACATGGTTAGGACATGCAATGCCCGAACCGGAGGGACAGTGACTCCACCAGATCTGACGCAGGTAGTCGCAGACCTCCAGCATCAGATCGCAGAACAACAACAGCTGATCACTACCTTAATGGGTCAGCAAGGCAACCCAGTTACCCCACCGGTGAATCCACTACCTGTTGTACCTACAGCCGCACCAGTGCCCCCGGCAGCCCCTACTCCGATAGTCCGACAAGAGGCCTATCTACTTCTGTGGCAAAGGCTTAAGCCGGAAGCATTCTCGGGAAACTGTGAACCATGGGATGCGCAAGCCTGGCTCAAAACCGTGGAGAACATAATGGAACTATTGGATTGGCCTGAACACAAGAAGGTCAAATGCACGTCGTTCTGTCTTACCGGAGATGCCCGGATGTGGTGGGACAGAGTAAAGGTGAAAAGGCAAATAAACCAAATGCAGTGGACAGATTTTGAGACAGAGTTCTTAGAGGAATTTTTCCATATGCAAGTGACCAACAAGCACTATGACGAGTTCACTGAGTTCCGGCAAGGTGATCTGTCAGTCAATGAAGCCGTCAAGAGGTTCAACAGCTTAGCTCGATTGTGCCCAGAACTGGTCCGTACTGAAAAAGAAAGGGTCCGATTGATGTTAAAAATGCTCCGACCCGAGATAGCTCTGAACGTAGCCGGCGGAGTTAATAGACCGCAGACTGCAGAGGAGCTGGTCAGCAACGCCCTGATTACCGAGCACTATCAGGAAGCAATGAATAAGGGCAAGAACCAAGCACTGACCGGAGGACAAAAATCGCACAGTACCAGAACTGACTGGAAAGGAAACTCAGGTGGAAAGAGAAAATAGTGGAATAAAATAAAAGGTGGTCCGGCCAATAAGCAGACTAAGTACCCTCAGTGTGCCACATGTGGGAAGATGCATTCTGGAGTATGTCTTCTGAGCACCAAAAAGTGCTACAACTGCGGAGGGGAAGGTCATTTGGCGAGAAATTACCCTACTCAGTCTCAAGCACCACCTTCGCAGAACAGGAGTGCCCCCGCACAGCTTCACCAGATGCAAGCTGCCATAGAAGGGACTTCAATCAGCCAAGGAAGATTGGAGGCCCCTCCCACTATGACCAATGCCAGAGTCTACTCTCTCGCTCAGGATGATGTGGCGAACGCCTCTACTATCGTCACAGGTCAGATATCTAATTTCAGTTAGTATGCTAGAATTTTATTCAATGCTGAAAGTGAACTAATAAGGGAATCCATCGAGAAACTGAAACATGTTCCATATCCATTAGTTGAAACCATGTCCGGAAGACTCTCTACCCTCACCATAACACCGACGTTATTCGAGAACATGTTAGAGAAGCAAACCAGAGACCCGAGCCTTCAAAGAATTAAACAAGAGACCGCAGAAGGAAAGAATGACGGATTCCGTATCGCAGATGATGGAATATTATACCTCAGGGATCGATTATGTATTCCAGAGGATCCAGAGTTGCGAAAGAAGATACTGGAAGAAGCCCATACAACGCCTTTTGCAATGCACCCGGGTTCCACTAAGATGTACCAGGACCTGAAAAAGAAATTTTGGTGGTCCGGTATGAAAAGAGAAGTGGCTCAGTACGTCAGTACTTGTCTGACGTGCCAAAGGGTAAAAGCTGAACACTAGAGACCCGGCGGATTATTACAACCTGTCCAAGTTCCAGAATGGAAATGGGAAGAAATTTCCATGGATTTCATTTCAGGACTACCCAAGACGACAAACGGGTATGATGCTATATGAGTGATCGTGGATAGACTGACGAAGTCTGCACACTTTTTGGCGATCAAGATGACTTATTCAACTGAACAACTAGCTCAACTATATGTTAAGGAAATCGTCAGATTACATGGTATCCCTAAAACCATTATTTCTGATAGAGACGGACGTTTTGTCTCGCACTTTTGGGAGTGCGTTCAGAAGGCCCTCGGCACGAAGTTGTTGTTTAGCACAGCCTTCCACCCACAGACTGATGGGCAGACTGAAAGAGTAAATCAAATATTGGAAGATATGTTAAGAGCCAGTGCCCTGGACTTCAAGGGGAGCTGGTGCCGATATTTATACCTGGCAGAATTCGCCTACAATAATAGCTACCAAGCTACTATTGGAATGGCACCTTACGAAGCTCTATATGGGAGGAAGTGTAGATCTCCTATATGCTGGTATGAAAGTGGTGAAAAGAAGGAAATGGGGTTCCGAACGGAACTTATTGATGACACCACCCGAGCTATACAAAAGATCCGTCAACGAATAGAAACTGCTCAGAGTTGGCAGAAGAATTATGCCGATAAACGGCGCAGGACGCTAGAATTCAACATCGGAGACTTGGTATTCCTTAAAGTATCCCCCATGAAAGGGATAATGAGGTTCGGAAAGAGGAGCAAGTTAAGCCCCCGATACGTAGGACCGTACCGGATTTTAGAGAGAGTGGGCCAAGTCGCATATAGACTAGAACTACCTCCAGACATGGCAGCCATTCACAATGTGTTCCATGTATCGATGCTCAAGAAGTGTATTCCCAGCACAGATCAAGTAATTGAGCCGCAGTCGGTACATGTTCAGGAGGACTTAAGTTACGAAAGTAAACCTATCCAGATTCTGGACCGAGAAATCAAGAGATTAAGGAACAAAGAAATACCCTTAGAAAAGGTCTTGTGGCGGAATCAACGATTCGAAGAAGCCACCTGGGAACGCGAGGACGATATGAAACAAAAGTACCCGGAGCTATTTTAAAGTTCGAGGACGAACTTTTTATGAGGTACGGGGTACTGTAATACCCACTAAGCTTGTAAGATAAATATATGAATGTGGGATTTTGCCTTAGAAAATAATAGGAAGTGAGTTGAACCAAAAAGGAAATAAAAAGAAATAAAAATGGGAGAGGTCAAGGATTGAACCTTGAACCTCTTATATTATATTTCATAGAATTAATGGGTAATAACCAGTTGGGATAGGAATAATATGTTGATAGCAAAGGAGGGAAACTTATGATAAAAATGAGAGTAAAAGCTAGCCAAAAGGAAACAAGAAAAGAGCAAGAGAAAGGCAACTTGCCTTCCTCCCTTCCTCTCCCTCTTCCTCTTTGATTTTGCCGAAAACTTAAAGAGGAATTTAGGGGATTCATTCCCCCTTATTTCACCATGAATGATGAGGATAAATAAATAAATAAAAATAAAAATAAAATAGAAAAAAAAGGCTAAGGGAGAAGGAAAGCAAAAACTAAGTTTGCTACTTCTTCCCCCTTAACATAAAAGGGAGCAAGAAAAGAGAAAACTATTTTTCTCTCATTTTCTCTCCTCCATCCTCTCCCTCACCGAGAACACCACAGTCCCCTCTCCTCCATCTTCAGCCCCAAAGCCAAGTTTTTTCCCTAAGAAAGCCTAAGATACAAGGAGGACTTAGCAAAGGAATCAAGGGAAAGGAACTAGAAGAAGAGACTACTTCTTCTTCACCATACCTTAGATCCACAAGAGAAAAGAATGTAAGCTTCCCCTCACCTGTGGTACAAGGCGTTTTAAGTGTTTTTCGGATTTTATGAAGATTTTAAAACCTAGAAACAAGTTTGAGAAAATTCGGCCAAGAAGGGCTTTCAAAAATCTAATGATGTTTAAACTAGTCTTCACTACATGATAGATTTTTCTATGCTATGTAGAGGGGTTCTTCTTCATGCTTTTATACCTATATGATGCTTGATCAGAGGAGTACTGAACCCTAGAATTTCGGCCAAAAATATTCTTAAGAGGCTAGGGAAATTTATTGTTTTACCCAACTAGTACAAGGGTCTACCTATGAAATATTAAGGATCATGTATTAGTTTTTCTTCCTTAGAAGATATTTTGAAACTAAAAGAAAACCCACTCATATGATTTGGTCAAGAAAGGGTTTAGGGTTAGGAAGACCTTTAAATTTAAATAACCATGCTCATGTGATAGAATACAAAGATCTTAAAGGATTTGTATGCTTGAATATTGCTAGAATTTCATGAACTCCTTCTTAGGGTTTTTCGGCCATGATGAGATGGATAGCTTAGAAAAGCTTAAACAAAATTTTAATATGCTCAAGACCTCTGTGCTGTTTAGATATGAAAGTTGTGTAATGCCCTCATGCTTAATTAGGGTGTAGAAAAATTAGTTGCACGACATATAACATGTATGACTACAAGGGGTCCTAGCTTATTCATGAATCAATTTGTATATATGTTTCTTAGTAACTTTTGCCATGAAACTTACTTAGGTTGTTCATGCTTTAGGCCACTTAAGAACCTAGCTAAAGAATGGTAGGTTTCGGCCATGAGAAAAAAATAAAAGAAAAAGAGAAAAAGAAACCTAGAAAGCCTAAGACACAATTCATATGTATACTCATTATGCTTGTCTTTACATATGCTATGAAACTCGTATGACTTCATATGTTTTTATGTTATTTGAAGCAATTTTAAACACTGATGAGTTTCGGCCAAGTAGGGTTTAAATGACCTAGAGGCCTTAGAATTTAAACCAAAGGTGTTAAAATGCTTCTTATGAAAATATGATAACCAATTGCTTGTGTCACATGTTCATGACCTAGATGGATCATTGTAAGTCTCGGCCATGAAGGTTTAGATGCCCTAGGGACCCTAGGACTTAAATTAAATATGCTCATGTCACTCTACATGAAATTTGATAAGTAGAAAGCCAAGGTTCAATTGCTATATGTTGTTTTATGACCTAAAATGATGCTAGGGTATGTTTCGGCCATAACTATTGTATGATGCCTTGTATGAATTTATACATAAGGTTAGTCCAAGTTCACATGCTTGTATGCTTGTTTGTAGCCCTAATGAGAACTTGTTAAATTTCGGCCATGACATATGTTAAGGGCTTAAAGAACTTAGGAACTAATTCAAATGTGTCAAATGTGTTTACCTTGTTCCTTGGTAAAAATGTTATAAATATGATTTAAAGTTGTCCATGCTTTTATGACATATGGAACCTTGTTTCACACCTTAAGGTTTCAGCCACATGAAATTAGGAACTTGAAGAACTTAGAAACTAAGTTAATCATGTTTATAATGCTTCCTATGAAAATGTTATGATGATAATTTAGGTGCCACATGCTTGGATGTTGTGTTTAACCTAAATTAAGCTCTAAAGGGGTTTCGGCCACAAGGGTTTAGGAAGCTTAGAACCAAGATGAATATGATACCATGTTTCCTATGATAGGATAATCACAAGATACACCCTTATGCTTAATATGTATGCTTGTGATTTATGACTTATGATATGATATGCATGCTTTTATGATATGATATGCTTTGTGCTAAAAATATGCATGCTTATGTTATGATATGTGATTAAATTATGCATGCTTTAATGCTATGTTTAGTGCTTAAAATATGCATGCTTCCATGATATGCTATGTGGTTAAATCATGCATGCTTGATGATATGCTTTATGCTTAAGATATGCATGTTTTTATGATCTATGCCTAAGTGATGCATATTGTTATGACATGATGTATGCCTAAGTGATGCATGCCTTTATGATGTGATGTATGCCTAAGTGATGCATACCTTTATAACATGATGTATGCCTAAGTGATGCATACCTTATGATATGATGTATGCCTAAGTGATGCATACTTTTATGACATGATATATGGCTAAGTGATGCATACTTTTATGACATGATGTATGTCTAAGTGATGTATACCTTTATGATATGATGTGTGCCTAAGTGATGCATGCTTTTATGATACATGATATGTATGACATGTACTTTACTTTATGTGTGAGTGGCTTGTACCAAGGGTGGGCTCCATAAGCGCCCCGGGGACTAAGGACCTCGTTAGGGATGGGCTCCTAAGTGCCCCTAGGACTAAGGGCCTAGTATGTTTGCCTCGTAGGGTTCAAGACTTGCTACCTTGGACCTACGAGGTTGCGCGCAATATGTAAGTGGTACATAGCCGGGATCCCCCTTATGTTGAGATTACTTTCAAGTGTATATATGTAAAAGAAAATGGTTTTAAAGATCATGAGACATACACATGTTTTTCGGATACATGTTTTCCAAAATCATATTGCATACACCTTATGATTATGCTATGTTTCATGCTATGCTCTTGATTTTGATATGCCATGATAAGGTATGATTATGTTATGTTCATGCTATACCTTATAGACATGTTTCGGCCATGGATATGTTGATGCTTGATATATAGATTTCGTCCATGGATATGATGATGCCTTGATGTACATGTTCGGCCATAATTATGATGCTTTGATATACATGTTTCGGCCATGCTTTGATATACCATGATACTTGGTTGTTATGCCATGTCTAGCTATGTTTTATGCAATGCACTAGGTATATGTTTCGGCCATGATGATGTTTGATATGCCATGACTAGTGGTGATTATATTATGATGCATGATATGCTTGAATAGAATGCTAGGTTATGCCATGATTAGTTGAGATTATGACTTGTTGATACATTCTTGATTATGTGCTGATTTTTTGTTTTAGTGAGTAGGAAAGGAACTTACTGAGCCATGAGTGCTCATAGCTTACTTTCCTTGTACCACAGATAAAGAAAAAAGCTGGATGAGTTAAAGGAGCAGCAGGAGGGGCAACGAAGATGTGTGTGGCGGTGGTTAGGCAACTAATTAAGAACCTGCTTTAAAACCTTTAAGAACTATGCTTTGGTTTTGTGAAATGTAATACACTATTGGTGACTTGATGTTAAGTTTTTTATTGATTTTGTTATCATGTTATGAAACCATGTTAGTGTAGTTCGGTTTGAAATAAGTTAAGAAAAATAATTTTTAAGTCTTCCGCTGTAATACGTACGTAGAGTATCGTAGCCCCGTCCCTTAGGGTTAGCAGGGAGGGCGGGCGTTACAAGAGGCACTCCTTTCACCCTCTTAACACCAATACCTTCCACTCGTCCAAGTCAATCCTTAAAGGTTAACAAGTCACGAAGACTATATAAGTCACATAGACTATATTATAATCAAGTCACAAAGACCAGAACAAAACATTAATTAGTCACAAAGATCAAATAAGAACTAGTTATTCACAAAGGTCAAATAAGAACATCCAATCCATACTTTAGGAAAAATGGTTCATGTGACAGCAAGCACACTAAGTAATTATTGCTAAGAATATTATTACACCTTACATTGCTACTCTATAGAATGAATCAGAGACATTCTCATAATGGCACATAGCCTCGCTCCTGGTTGTACATATCCGTTATCTAGGAAACATTCAATCTCCGAGTGGCACACAACCATTTGTTGGATCCCCAAGGTCATTTTTGCTGTGATCAACTAAGTTAGGTTAGATCCTATTTTGATTTAATCCCTATGTCTAAGTGTGCAAGAACTTAGGAGCACAAGAAGTTGGGCAGAAGACACGGCTAGCGAGAAGGACGGCACAGGAGAGAGTCGAAGGGCTCGATGAGTCTAAGGGACGAGGTGCCGTGGAAGAGTACACCTGTGGACGAGAAGAACGTATGCGACGTTCGAGGGACGAGAAGATGGAGTGGAAGCATGCTCTAGGAGAAGGCTGGAAATTGGGTTCGGGTGAGCCCTATTTTGGTTGGCTGCAATCACCGAAGCGAACGGAGCAGCGAAAGATCCAAAGGAAAGCTGGAGCTATTTATATGCTGCAGGTAGAGGGTGCCCTCTATGATTGAGGGTGCCCTCCATAGAGGGTGCCCTCCATGATGTAAAGGGGACCCTATGATATAGAGGGGGCCCTCCATAATGTAGAGGGCACCCTATGATATAGAGGGTGCCCTCCATAACATTGAGGGTGTCCTTCATAGCCTTGAGGGTGCCCTCGACCTAGCCAAAGTGGTCGTTCACAGCGGATAAAGTTTTATCCGTACCGCCTCACTAGAGGTGCCCTCCATGCCCTTGGGAGGCACCCTCAAGCTATAGATAGAATTTTCAAGAGCTATAAAAAGGCCCCTAGAGCTAGGAAATAATTAATCAACTCTTGTATCAACTTCCTAGCAATAGTCTGAGCATTCAAAGATTGTAAGAGGCTTCTCTGCCTACACGAAGGAGTTTTTCTAGTGCTATCATTGTCTTGGATTAACAACCACCCCAGTCGTAACCAAGTAAAATTCTGAGTCTCTTCTTTCAGTTTTTATATTGTTTATTTTTATTATACTATTGTTGCTAACCCAAGTCCAAAGTTTGAGAAAGGTCTTGATTTATTTTTCAGGCTATTCAACCCCCCCCCCCCCCCCTTCTAGCTAGCCTACCCAGACCTTTAATTGGTATCATAGCCAAGTTCACATCAGGAGGACTAACCACTGAACAAAGCACATGAGATGGTCGGATCAAGCATTCACCCACCAAAGTTTGAAGGGGACTTCGCTAACTAGAAAAATAAGATGGAGGCATTTTTCAAGACTGATTTTGATTTATTTTTGATAATGGAGGTTGGTTTTTCAGCACACGAAGGTAAAGATAAATTTCACTGGACAAAGAAGGAACAAGCCAATTTTGTGGCAAACGGCAAAGCAGAATTTCATCTGCTGAGCATCCTATCACCATAAGAAGTCAACCGGATCGGAGCTTACGAGTCCGCCAAGGAGCTCTGGGAAAATTTCCTGGAACTTCATGAAGGAACCTCGGAGGCAAAACTTGCAAAATCGGACTTACTTCGCAACCAGATTAGCAACCTCCGATTAGAAGAAAACGAGATTGTAGCACATCTTCACTCAAGGATCAAGGAACTAATCACCAATATTTCGAATCTTAGAGAAAAGGTAAGCAACCGAGATTCACTAAGGTATGTACTTAAAGCTTTCCCTAGAAATAAAGAATGGGCATCATTAGTGGATGCCTATTATATCTTTAAGGACCTTGAATCTGTTACTTTAGATGAATTATTCTCTACTTTTGAAGTTCATGAAACAAGATGTGCATATTCAAAGAAGGAGCCAAAACATAATATTTCTCTTAAAGAAAAAATGGACGAACAAGAGTTAGAATCCTCCTTCGATGATGATGAAACAATGCTAATGGTACGTAAATTTAAAAAATTATTTAAATCTAAACAATTTAACCAAGTGCAGGGTAGAAGAAGAAGGAAAATAAAATGCTACCACTGTGATGAAGAATGGCATGTAAAAGACAACTGCCCTAAATTGAAGAAGAAGGGCAAAGGCAAAGACAAGAAGCCCGTCCAAACAAAAAAACACAAGACCCTAAAGGTGATGTGGGATGAAACGTCATCCGAATTAGAGGTCGAAGCTTTCTCTGGACTTGCGTTGATGGCAAGTTACCAAGAAGACGAACACGAAGTAAGCTCGTCCGAAATGAGCATTGAGAGAATCGATTAAGGGGGAGCGTCAACAGAAGAAAGCAGCGATTCAGGGGGAGCTACGGACAACGAGATCGACAAGGTAAGTAAGGTACGATCTCTCCCACCTAACAAATTATTTAAATTTGTGAAGTTATTAACTAAAGAATGTTGCAAGTTAGAAAAAGAAAACATAGATCTAAAAATACAATTGTCCAAAACATGTCCACTAGATTAATATGATAATCTACAAATAGAAAATGATAAATTAAAAATAGAAATAGAAAATCTGAAAAATCATGTATGTTCATACACTGAAAATATTAGGAAATATAGAAATCTGAATTAGTATCTTAGATTTCATAAAAGTCAAATTAGGAAAATTTCAAAAAGTTATGTTCCCCATAAATTTCTAATTAACCCAGTAGGAAGGAACCTATATTGGCTTCCTAAAGAATATTTGAATTAAAATTTCCATTAGGCTTTCAGATAGTAGATTAAATATTTAAATTCATTAAGCGACTTTGTCTAGAAGTGGTTGATGATTCAATAACCAAGAAGGCCTAGTGTCTCACCACAGCCTAGAAGTCAGTTTCTGAATTGAATATTTAATTGACAAACTGATAAGCATAAAAGAGTTAATTAAATGCTTTCAATTTTTGTCAATGATTCAACATTTATTAAAATATCTTTTTACTTAACTTGCTAACTTCACTTAGAAATTTTTTAAAATTTCACTTAGAATTATTTTTTTTTTGTAAGTTTCATTTAAAAAAAATTCTGTTAAAACTATTTTTTTTTTACCCTTAGATTTTATTGAGTACCCTAATTTTTGTGTGATCAAAGGGGGAGAAGGTAAGATTAAGTCTAGGGGGAGATAGTTCAAAATTTTAAATTTTGAAAATCTTTGCACCTTATTGCATAATTGCAACTTTACTTAGTATTGCAATTTTATTTCTTTACTTTATGATTATTTTACCCTAACTTAACTTAGGTTGCTCACATAAAAAAAGAGAGAGATTGTTGGATTCCCAAGGTTGTTTTTAGTGTGATCAACTAAGTTAGGTTAGGTCCTATTTTGGTTTAATCCCTACGTCTAAGTGTGCAGAAACTTAGGAGCACAGGAAGTCGGGCAGAAGACGCGGCTAGCAGAAGGACGGCACAGGAGAGAGCCGATGGGCTCGGTGCGTCTGAGGGACGAGGTGACACGGAAGAGTACACTGGTGGACAAGAAGAACGTACGTGACATTCGAGAGATGAGAAGTCAGAGCGGAAGCCTGCCCAAGGAGAAGTATAGAAATTGGGTTTGGGTGAGTCCTATTTCGGTTGGCTACAATCACCCAAGCGAATGGAGCAGCGGAAGATTCAAAGGAAAGATGGAGCTATTTATACATTGCAGGTAGAGGGTGCCCTCCATAGTCTTGAGGGCGCCCTCGACCTGGCTAAAGTGGTCGTTCGTAGCGAATAAAGTTTTATCCATACCGCCTCACTAGAGGCGCCCTCCATACCCTTGGGAGGCGCCCTCAAGCTATAGATAGAATTTCCAGGAGCTATAAAAAGGCCTCTAGAGCTAGGAAATAATTAATCAACTCTTGTATCAATTTTCTAGCAATAGTCTAAGCGTTCAAAGATTGTAAGAGGCTTCTCCGCCTACACGAAGGTGTTTTTCTTGTGTTGTCATTGTCGTGAATTAACAACCACCCCGGTTGTAACCAAGTAAAATTCTAAGTCTCTTCTTTCAGTTTTTGTATTGTTTATTTTTATTATACTATTGCTGCTAACCCGAGTCCAAAGTTTGAGAAAGGTCTTGATTTATTTTTCAGGCTATTCAACCCCCCCCCTTCTAGCTGGCCTACTCGGACCTTCACCATTGTCTTGGAAATATCTATGTCTTGCTATTTACCCAAATTAAATAATCTTCATTTACATCAATATCAACATCTCTAATCCCTCATAATGACTATTATGTCATGATCATATTTTATATTTAATATTCACAATCATTTCTATACATAACAGAAATGGGTCAACCAGTGAATAACACCAAAAGATGCAAATCTATTTAATCTTCCTTTTTAGCTAGAATCTATTCATTCTAATCAGTCACTTTCCTAGTTATGCTACATAGACTGAATGATCCATAGTCAATAGGAAGCATTCTAAAGTAGCAGACACTGATTATAAATAGTCACTTAGAGTAAAATTGAGATTAATTTATAATCTCAAGGATCTCATATAGTAGAGAAGCATGGATCCATTCTCCTACTACCCTTCTTGTCGCCATAAGACATGTGGTATAAATCACATGCTATAATGTTATTCGCTTTACTAAAAAGAGTGTATATTTTTCTCAAATTTTAACATCGTACATATTTCGATCTTGACATACCTAATGTCTAATCTTGAATTCAACAAATGAATTCCAATATGGCCTTAAGAAGATTCAGTAAATGGAGGGTACATTTACTCCAATGATTAGATAAATGATCTTATCTTGACACAATTATCAAGGTAACCTTAACTTATAGGTATGTCTCTATTCACAGTTACATAAGTTGTCCTATAAGTAAAGGTCTTACTTCTATTTATACTTAACAAATAGAGATGATTGTCCATGTGAGTGGGTCAATCTCAACCTACCAATATGTTCATCGAGACTTTAATCCAAAATGTAACAATATATATACTAAATAGATCATGACATTTTACAACGTGTTACATTTTATGAAGTCTGCACAAAGACTTCCCATATCCTTAAAATGACTTTTTAATCAATCGCTTAGTAAAAAGATCTACAAGCATAGTATATGTAGGGATATACTCAAGAATTATCATTTTCTTATCTACAATATCCCTTATAAAATTATACTTAATTTCTATATGCTTACCTTTATTGTGATATTTGGGATCCTCAACTTAACTGTCACAGGACACTGTAACAGAACTCCCACTACCCTCAACGATCTTCAAATGCTTCAGGAATATTTTCAACCAGATAGATTATTGCACAACTGATGCGCAAGTCACACAGCTTCCATTGTCGATAAGGCTACACAAGCCTAGCCATATAGCTTCTATGTTGACAAGGTAACACAAGCCAAGCCACACAGCTTCCATTGTCAACAAAGCTACATAAGCTTAGTTTTTGCTATTCCATGATATGGCACCACCATTTAGCAAGAAGGTATATCCAGATGTGGATTTTCTATCATCAATATCTCCTACCCAATTTGCATCTATACAGTCCTTTAGGCTCATCAGAGATCCTTGGAAATAAATACAATAATCTATTATCCTTTTTTGAGGTATTTTAATATCCTCGTCACCACTTTCTAGTGTTTCGATTCTGGGTTTAATTGGAAATGACTAACTAAGCCAACAATATAGCTTATATCAAGACGAGTACACAACATAGTGTACATTAAACTACTAATAGTACTGGCATATTGTTGGTACCCCAAGGTTGTTTTGATGTGATCAAACAGGTTAAGTTAGGTCCTGTTATGTTTAACCTTGTGTCTAAGTGTGCAGGACCTTAGGAGCACAAGAAGTTGAGTAAAAGACACAGCTACTGAGAATGATGGCACGGGAGAGAGCCGACGGGCTTAGTGTGTCTGAGGGATGAGGTGCTGTGGAAGAGTACGCAGGCGGGCGAGAAGGAGGCACGCGTCATTTCTGAGGGACGAGAAGCCGGAGCGGAAGGTTGCTCGAGAAGGTCAGAAGTAGGGTTCGGGTGATCCCTATTTTGGATGGCCGAAATCACTCAAGCAAGAGGAGCCGAAGCGGAAGAACCAGACCGAAGCGAGTAGCACCAAAGGAGAGGGCTCGGACCCATTCCGGATGCCCGGAACGAGTCCAGGCGCCTGGAACCTTATTTTATCCACTTTCAACATGGATATTGACCGTTGTGTCAGGGATAGAATTTTATCTCACTCCAGGCACCTGGAACCCTTCCAGGCACCCCGACCAAGGCTATAAATACAACCTTGGTCCAGAAGCTAAGAAAGAACAAGCAATTCTTGATACAACACTTGTGAGCTTTTCTGTTTTGTTTAACTTCTTCCTTTCTGAGCTTGCTTTCATTGTTGTAAAGAGGCTTCTCCGCCTGAAGGAGAAATTAGTGTGCATCATTTCCTTGGATTAACAACCTCCCCAGTTGTAACCAAGTAAAACTCTCTGAGTCTCTGTCTTTCAGTTTCTTTTATTTATTGTTTATGCAAGTGTTCATTTAAGTCCAAGAAGGGTTCATTTATTTATTTGTGTAGGGCTATTCAACCCCCCTTCTAGCTGGCCAATGGTCCCAACAAGTGGTATCAGAGCTAGGACGCTTTAGAAGGACTAACCGCCAATCGAAGCACTGAATCAATGGCTGGACCGAGCATATACCCACTGAAGTTCGAGGGGGAGTTCTCTAGTAGGAAAAAGCGAGTGCAAGTATTCTTTAAAATCGACTTTGAATTACTTTTAATAATGAAGTTTGGTTTTGTGGCACCCGAGGGTAAGGAAGAATACCAGTGGACGAAGAAGGAGAAGGTCGACTATATGGCAAATGACAAAGCAAAGTTCCATCTCCTGAGCGTCCTTCCACCACAAGAAGTCAATTGGATCGGCACCTACGATTCAACAAAGGATCTTTGGGAGAAGTTCCTTGAGTTACACGAAGGGACATCCGAAGCCAAGCTCGCGAGATGGGACGTACTTCGCAACCAGCTCACCAACCTATGATTTAAAGAAGATGAAACGATTGCACAACTTCACTCAAGGATTAAGGCGCTCATCACTGGACTTTCGAATCTCGGAGAAAAGGTAAGCAACCGAGATTCACTAAGGTACGCTCTTAATGCATTCCCTAGAAATACAAAATAGCCATCACTAGTAGATGCCTTCTATATCTCTAAGGACTTAGAATTTATTACCTTAGAAGAATTATTTTCAAGTTTTGAAGTGCATGAATCGAGATGTACAGGTACGAAAGACCGAAGCACAACATCACCTTCAAGGCAACGAGAGATGAACATGAGTTAGAATCCTCTCTCGGCGATGATGAAATGGTAATGATGGTAAGGTATTTTAAAAAGTTATTTAAATTAAGAAAAACTAACCATCCACAGGGTAGAATGAAAAGGACAATCAGATGCTACAACTGCAACGAAGAAGGGAACATTAAGGACAACTGTCCTAAGTTAAGGAACAAGGATAAGGACAAAGGAAAGAAACCTGTCCAAATGAACAAGTACAAGACTTTAAAAGCGACGTGGGATGAAACGTCGCCCGAATCGGAAGTTGAGGCTTTCTCCGTGCTTGCATTGATGGCAAGTCATCAAGATGAACATGAAGAAAGCTCTTCCGAAATAAGCATCGAGAGCATCGATGAAGGGGGAGCAACATCAAAAAAAAGCAACAGTTCAGGGGGAGCCATGGACAACGAGATCGACAAGGTAAGTCAGGTACGATCTCTTCCTCCCGATAAAATGTTTAAATTCGTTAAATTATTATCAAAAGATTGTTCTAAATTAGAAAAGAAATTAAAGAATTAAAAGTAATTCTAGTAAAATCTTGTCCATTAGAAAATTTTGATAAATTAAAGTTAGAAAATGATAATTTGCAAAAAGAAATAAAAAACTTGGAAAATCATACATGCACATATAGTACAAGTATTAGAAGATATAATTTGAACTGGTATTTTAAATATCACAAAGGAAAAAATATGAAAATTTCAAAGAAATATGTTCCTAAAAAATTCTTAATTAATCCAGTTGACTGGAACCTATATTGAGTTCCAAAGTCTTGTTTAACTTGAACTTTAATTAGACTTAGTGCTTTCAGCGAGAAAATTAGACGTTTAATTTCCTTATGAGACTTTGTCTAAAAGTAGTTGATAATCTAATAACCAAGAAGGCCTAGTGCCTCGCCACAACTTGGAAGCCAAATATTGAAATAAAATATTTAATTGACTAACTGATAGAGCATTAAAATGGAAATTAGATAATGCTTTGAATAGTTACTCAATTTTTTTAAAAAAAATTCATAAATTTTTCTATGCAAATAAGTTTAACTTAGAAAAATTTTCTCATTTTTTAATCTATTTAACTTAAAGTTTTTCAGTTATTTTATAAACTTTGTTTTACCAAAATGTATTTTATATGTTGCACAACATTTTTTAAAAAAACTTAGAAATTTTTTTTCTGCTTGATTTTTTTTTAGATTTTTTTTAAGACTTAAAGTTTTTTTTGGTATCAGATTTACTTTACCAAAATTTTTACAAATTAATTTTTGAAAATTTATTTAACTGAGGAATTATTGATTGTTTCTCAAAAAAAAAATTACTTAGAAAAAAAATTTTCTAAAAGATATTGCATCTTTAATGCTATCAAAATTATTTTCAAAGTCTTGATAAAAATCATTTGAAAATTAGAATTTTATAAAAGTAACCCTTAGATTTTTTTGGTATCCCATTTTTTATGTGATCAAAGGGGGAGAATGGAAGATTAAGTCTAGAAATTACAATTTTTTTAATTTTTGCATTGAATTGCAAATTTATTGCTTTTCTCTCATACGTGTTTACCCTAATTTAACCTAGGTTGCTCACATCAAAAAGGGGGAGATTATTGATACCCCAAGGTTGTTTTGATATGATCAAGCAAGTCAAGTTAGGTCCTATTGTGTTTAACCTTGTGTCTAAGTGTGCAGGAGTTTAGGAGCACAATGAGTAAAAGACACAGCTAGCAAGAAGGATGGCACGGGAGAGAGCCGACGGGCTCGATGCATCTGAGGGACGAGGTTCTGTGGAAGAGTACACGGGCGGACGAGAAGGAGGGGTGCGACATTTCTGAGGGGAGAGAAGTCAGAGCGAAAGGTTGCTCGAGAAGGCCGGAATTTGGGTTCGGGTGAGCCCTATTCTGGATGGCCGAAATCACCCAAACAAGCAGAGCCAGAGTGAAAGACCTGGACCGAAGTGAGCAGCACCAGAGCAGAGGGCCCGGACCAGAAAAAGTCAACATAGTTGACTTTTAAGGTCCGACGTCCGGAGTCCGGACGCCCGAAACCTTATTTTATCCACTTTCGACGTGGATGCTGACTGTTACAGCAATGATAGAATTTTATCTCACTCCAAGTGCCTAGAAGGACTCCAAGTGCCTGGAATCCTTCCAGGTGCCCCAACCAAGGCTATAAATACAGTCTTGGTCCAGAAGCTAAGAAAGAACAAGCAATTCTTGATACAACACTTATGAGCTTTTCTGTTTTGTTTAGCTTCTCCCTTTCTGAGCTTTCATTGTTGTAAAGAGGCTTCTCCGTCTGAAGGAGAAATTAGTGTGCATCATTTGTTGGGTTTTTCGGGCCGCGAAAACCGCTTTTCGCGTCGCGGAAACCCCGAATCACCCAAAGCCGTAGATCCGTGCAAGGAAAAAAAATTCGAAGACAATACGAGTACGAGTTTCAAAACTTCTAGATCTACTCCTAGATCTATGTGTTAAGAAGTATACCTTGAAGCGTGCCCTTTCACGTTCCCGCTCGTCCAAGGAATTACCGGATCTCTAGACCGTCAAGCGGCGGTCCTCTAGAAGTATCCACACGGACACGTAGGTGGAGAAAACCTCACACAAAGGTGTGCTAGCACCTTGGTAAGATTCGGCCAAGCAAGGAGGAGAGGGAGAGGGAGAGCTTGAGAGGAAGAAGGAAGAAGATACACCCCTTGAATGGAAAAATGAATTCACATTCAAACCAAAGTGGCCGGCCACTCTTCATTGTGAAACTCCCAAATTAATTGCATTAATTGCAATTAATATGAAGTCATTAAAGAGAATGGCTTTGTAACTTCCATGAGGTGGCACCCATGATGATGTGGAGTAACATCATTGGTCCACTTCAATGCCAACTCACCAATGAGGTGGCATAAAGTCAAGTCAAACTTGACTTTTAATCTTCCTCTTAAGTCAAGTCAAACTTGACCAAATCTCTTCCATGGTTGATCTAATCTAACCATTTGATTCAAGCCAACTTAATATAATGAATCTAATTCATTAAATTAAGTTGATTTAATGAGTCATAATCTAAATTAGACTCATTGAATACATGAATCCACTTGAGTCCAACTCAAGTTAGCCCAATTAGGATTACTCTTAATCCAATTTGATTCATCAAATGAATCTAATCCTCTTGGTTCATCATATGAACATAATCTCCATCTAATTGTCCTAAGTGTGTGACCCTATAGGTTCTTGTAACGTTGGCAATGCCCTAAACCCATTTAGGAGCATAAGTAATGAGCGGTATCTAGCAACACATCATTACTACCCAAGTTACAAGAATATCGAGATCCGACATCACCTTGTGACTACTAATTGTGACTCCTCACAATATATGACAAGTGTCCTTCTATCCTAGACATCTAGATTGATTATTATGAGGCATAGACCGTGTCATCCTCTAATCAATCTAAATCTTGAACTCCAAGTAGACACACTAAATCAAATGAGCTCAATATCCTATATTGACTCATTTGGGCATGGCCATGCACTTCGTGGTCTCACTCTATCAAGAATACCGATGTCACTCCCGTCATATAGGAGGGATAGATCCCATCTACATCACTCACATCCCTCCGCATAATTTGTTACATACCCAGTAATCGCCTTTATAGTCCACCCAGTTACGGGTGACGTTTGACGAAACTAAAGTACATAACTCCTTATGTAGGGATCTATGGTGACTTCAGGTCTAAGGACTAGTAGTCATACTAATAGCCACATGAGAAAGTATATGACACTCATATAACGATCCATGATACTTTCTCATGGCGGGTCATTCAGTATACATTCTCTAATGTATACCCATGTGTCAACTTGATATCTCTATATCCATGACTTGTGAGACCAAGTCATCGAGTTGACCTACATGCTAGTCTTATTGCATTAACATTGTCCCTGAATGTTAATACTCGACTAGGAATGATTAAGAGTAGTGTTCCCTATATCATCTCACTATCGGTTCAACTAACCGATTGATATAGGTGAGAACCATCTACTCAAGGACATTATTATACTTAGTTTATTTGGCACCAATACAAGTAAGTATAATAACCAAAATCCAAATGCCTTTATTAATATATAAGAATATGATACAATGAGTCCATACAATCATCAAATGATTGGCTCTAGGGCTCTAACTAACAATCTCCCACTAGCACTAGTGTCAATCAGTATAGGCTCTAAGGCCTAATGACCTAGTGTGACCATCATGCTTTCTCTGTGCCAAAGCCTTGGTCAAGGGATCTGCAATGTTAGCCTCTGTAGGTACTCTGCAAATCTTCACATCTCCTCTATCGATAATCTCTCGAATGAGATGGAAGCGCCGTAGTATGTGCTTGGTCCGCTGGTGTGAGCGAGGTCCCTTCGCCTGTGTTATAGCTCCATTGTTGTCACAATAGAGCTCAATGGGGTCAGCAATGCTAGGAACCACCCCAAGTTCAATGATGAACTTGCGGATCCAAACTGCCTCCTTTGCTGCCTCTGATGCAGCAATGTACTCAGCTTCTGTTGTAGAATCAGCTACTGTATCCTGCTTCGAACTCTTCCAGCTGACAGCACCATCGAACCCCGACTGTGATCTATAGTCATCCTGGTCGGTCTGGAAGCTAGCATCATTGTAACCCTTTACAGCTAGCTCATCACTACCTCCATATATCAAGAAGTATTCTTTAGTCCTTCTTAAGTACTTAAGAATGTTCTTGACCGCTATCCAGTGACTTTCACCTGGATCTGACTGGTATCTGCTCGTCATGCTCAAAGCATACGAGACATCAGGTCGAGTACATAGCATGGCGTACATGATCGATCCTATGGCTGAGGCATAAGGGATGTGATCCATGCGGTCTCTCTCCTCTCTAGAAGAGGGACCTTGAGTCTTCGAAAGACTCACGCCATGTGACATTGGCAGAAATCCCTTCTTGGAGTTCTGCATGGCAAACCGAAGGAGTACCTTGTCAATGTATGTACTCTGACTTAGGCCAAGCAATCTCTTAGATCTATCTCTATAGATCTGTATCCCTAGAATGCGGGATGTCTCACCTAAGTCCTTCATTGAGAAGCAACTCCCTAGCCAGGTCTTGACAGACTGAAGCATAGGGATGTCCTTCCCAATGAGTAGTATGTCATCCACATACAATATGAGGAAGACAATTATATCCCCTACAACCTTCTTGTAGACACAAGGCTCATCTTCGTTCTTGATGAAACCAAACTGTTTGATTGCATCATCGAATTGAAGATTCCAGCTCCGAGAAGCTTGCTTTAGTCCATAAATGGACCTATGCAGCTTGCATACTCTGCTAGTATGCTGTGGATATACAAAACCCTCAGGTTGTGTCATGTACACATCCTTGAGCAGGTTTCCATTCAGAAACACGGTTTTGACATCCATCTGCCATATCTCATAGTCATGGTAGGCTGCAATAGCAAGCATGGTCCGAATGGACTTAAACATCGCTACTGGAGAAAAGGTTTCATCATAGTCAATACCATGAATCTGCTTGAAACCTTTAGCTACCAAGCGACCCTTATAGATAAGTCCATCCATGTCAGTCTTTCTCTTAAAGACCCACTTACACCCAATGGGTTTTACCCCTTCAGGTGGATCAACCAAAGTCCATACTTGGTTGGTGTACATGGATTCCATTTCGGATCTCATGGCCTCTAGCCATTTCTCAGAATCTGGTCTCATCACAACTTCCTGATAGGTGGTAGGCTCATCCTCTATGAGCATAACGTCATCATGGTCAGACAAGAGAAATGAGTATCTCTCAGGCTGACGACGTACCCTATCAGACCTGCGAAGAGGTATGTCTACTTGAACCAGTTGTTGTTCCTCAACTCCTTGTGGAACAACATCATCCACAACACTTTGTGGTTCCAGTTCAATTTCCATCGAGGCATCAGTGCTATTGTTCGCATCTTGAACTTCTTCAAGATCGAACGTGCTCCCACTAGTCTTTCTAGAAACAAAGTCCCTTTCTAGAAAGACCCCAGTCTTTGCCACAACTACCTTGTGCTGACTGGGAATGTAGAAGTAATATCCCTTAGTTTCCTTGGGATATCCGATGAAATAGCACTTGTCAGATTTGGGTCCTAATTTGTCTGAGACTTGACGTCGAACGTAAGCCTCACAACCCCAAATCCTCATGAAAGACACCTGGGCATCTCTCCCAGTCCATATCCTATATGGTGTCTTTATCACGGCCTTGGATGGAACTCGGTTGAGTATAAAAGCTGCCGTGTATAGAGCATAGCCCTAAAGGAATGTCGGAAGATCTGTGTGACTCATCATAGATCGTACCATATCTAATAGGGTACGATTCCTCCTTTCAGATACACTATTTCACTGTGGTGTTCCAGGAGGAGTGAGTTGAGATAGAATCCCACACTCAGCTAGATAGTCACGAAACTCATGGCTTAAGTATTCACCACCTCGATCTGATCGAAGTATTTTAATACTCTTGCCAAGCTGGTTCTATACTTCATTCTTGAATTCTTTGAACTTTTCAAAGGATTCGGACTTATGTGTCATCAGGTACACATAACCATATCTACTGAAGTCATCAGTAAATGTGATGAAGTATCTATAACCGCCTCTAGCAACGACATTGAAAGGGCCACATACATCACTATGTATGAGTCCTAACAAATCAGTCGCTCTCTCGTTGTGCCCACTAAAGGGAGTCTTGGTCATCTTGCCTCGTAGGCATGACTCGCATATCTCATATGATTCAAAATCAAATGAGTCCAGCAAACCATCCTTATGGAGCTGGGATAAGCGCTTGTCATTTATATGACCTAAGCGACAGTGCCAGAGATAAGTTTGGTTCAAGTCATTTGACTTGAACTTCTTGGTATTCATGTTATAAATAGGGCTCTCAAGATCTAGAATGTAGAGTCCGTTTATCAGAGGTGCACTACAATAGAACATATCGTTTAAATAGACGGAACAACATTTGTTCTTTATTGTAAACGAGAAACCTTTCTTGTCTAAACAAGAAACTGATACAATGTTCTTAGTCAAAGCAGGCACATAACAACATTCATCTAATTCTAATACAAGCCCAGAGGGCAGAGATAAACAGTAAGTCCCTACAGCAACAGCAGCAACCCGTGCTCCATTGCCTACTCGTAAGTCCACCTCGCCCTTTGTCAATGCCCTGCTATTTCTCAGCGCTTGCACATCAGTACAAATGTGAGAAGCACATCCAGTATCTAATACCCATGATGTAGAAATAGATAGATTGACTTCTATAACATATATACCTGAAGTGGAAGTCTCACTTCGCTTCTTCTTAAGATCCTCCAAGTATACCTTGTAGTTCCTCTTCCAGTGCCCGGTCTGACCGCAGTGGAAGCAGGTAGCATTCTTGGCGACCCCTCCTTTAGGCTTCAGTGCCTTGCCTTTGCCCTTAGCTTGGGACTTTCCCTTGCCTTTGGGCTTGCCTTTGCCCCTATGCTTCTGGACCATCAGAATGGGCTTAACCTTCTTAAGGTTAACCTCAGCAGTTCGTAACATACTAAGGAGCTCGGGCAGTGGCTTGTCAATCTCGTTCATGTTATAGTTCAGAACGAATTGACTATAGCTATCCGGCAAGGATTGCAAGATTAAGTCAGTGGCCAGCTCTTGGCCAAGTGGGAACCCCAGTCTTTGTAGGTTCTCTATGTACCCAATCATCTTGAGTACATAAGGACCTACAGGAGCTCTTGCACTGAAACAGTGCCTTAGAGATCTCAAATCTCTCATGCCTCGCTTGTCCCTGATATAGTTGGCGAAGATGCTCAACCATATCATAAGCGCCCATCAACTCGTGTTGCTTCTGAAGCTCAGAGTTCATGGTCGCGAGCATTAGACATGACACATCTAATGCGTCATCTTGATGCTTCTTGTAAGCATCTTTGTCAGCTCGCGGGGCATTGGCAAGAGGAGCCTCCGGAATGGGCTGCTCCAGAACGTACAGCTTACGTTCCTGAGTGAGAACTATTCTCAGGTTCCTGTACCAGTCCAGGAAATTTGCTCCGTTAAGCTTGTCCTTCTTAAGGACAGAACGCAGGGAGAAAGAGTTCGTATTCGACGTCATGGTTATCTACAACAGAAAATTTGCAGAAATAAATATCATATTCTTTTAAAATCATTTAATTAGGCCTTTAATTAAATGATGCTCCCACTGAATTCTATAATTCTTGTGGGACAAGATCCACATCATACTAACCCTTGAGTTAGCTTTGGCTAATACGCCCAAGACTTAGTATGATCGGTAGGTAACGATTACCAATTACATCTCTATGCAACTCTTGTTTATAAAATCAATATCCGCATTTATATTAAAACTCGAGTTAGCTTTGGCTAATACGCCCGAGAGTTAATATAGATGTGATTTTGACCTATCTTTTCCAACCGTTGGAAGAATGCCTATAGTTGACTCGATCTAACCGAGCAACTAGGAATACTCAATCTAATTGAGTTTGTATTCACCCATGCGTTGATAGGCGGGACCAAGATTGTCCCTCCGTACCCTACCAAGATAATATGTATTGCTCTGCTTTGGCAGATTCAACAATACATGTGATCGAGGTAGTGATAGGTATCACGGCACGGTTAGGCATTTAGAGTTGGTTCGATCGAGATCTAATCTAATCGAAAAGGATGCATCTTGTGCACGACTTAGATCTAATCTAATCGCAAGGGTGCATCATGTGCACGACTTAGATCTAATCTAATCGTAAGGCACTAATTAATTAATTACTTATTAAACATGCATCATATACATAAGCAATTAACTAATTAATCTATTTGTGATTTAGTCATGGCCCTACTACGATCCTCTCAAGCCAATGAGAAGATTGAATGGTCAACCTAGGGTCAACAGCTTCTCCAAGCTCCTCCCTTTGACCACCTTATGTTGCTCGTGCCCGCCTCGGAACTCCGTCTCGTGTGGACCCTCCACCGCTCCAATTTGTACATTACAATTTGAAACTCGAGTTACATTCGAGTCTAAATCTAATTTACAACCAGAATATATGAGAAAGGCACGACGCGCATGTCGCGAAAAATAAAAACACTCACAAACACATAACGGCACGCAGGCCGTATTATGAATTACAACACAATCCAATCATATTGGGTTTTTGGGCCATGACTATCAAAAAATTAATATATAATTCAAAATTATATATTTTTTCATAATTTTCTATAATTTTAAAATTAATTTTTTACAATTTTTACGAGTAAAATTTCCCGGTGGTCCCGTTTAGCGGTTTCGGGCGCAATCGCGGAACGGATCCCCTTGCGGGGCCAGGGGCAACGCCCCTACCCGCGATCTAACCATCGCGAGGGTTCCTTTGCGATCCAACAGCACCCAAACTCGCTGTCCCAAAACGATTTGGGTCGAGACATTGCCGTTTCGGAAAAATCTTCTCGGCATGTTCGTTTTTAGCGATTTCGGGTGCAATCGCGGAGCAAATCCCCTTGCGGGGTTAGGGGCAGTACCCCTACCCACGATCTAACCATCGTGAGTTGCTCCTTTGCGATCTAATGGCACCCAAGCCCGCTGTCCCAAACGGATTTGGGGCAAAACGAAGCCGTTTAAGGAAAAACTTCCCGGTAGCCGAAGCCTACAAGTGCCGAGATACTTGTGCTTCGCTTCTACGGAAAAATTACCCATAAAAACATAAAAAACTAAATTTTTACAGAAAATCACAGAAGGTTTAGTTTTCATAAAACCAAAAATTAAACTCGTACAAGCCTTGCACGTGGCTCTGATACCACTGTTGGGTTTTTCGGGCCGCGAAAACCGCTTTTCGCGTCGCGGAAACCCCGAATCACCCAAAGCCGTAGATCCGTGCAAGGAAAAAAAATTCGAAGACAATACGAGTACGAGTTTCAAAACTTCTAGATCTACTCCTAGATCTATGGGTTAAGAAGTATACCTTGAAGCGTGCCCTTTCGCGTTCCCGCTCGTCCAAGGAATTGCCGGATCTCTAGACCGTCAAGCGTCGGTCCTCTAGAAGTATCCACACGGACACGTAGGTGGAGAAAACCTCACACAAAGGTGTGCTAGCACCTTGGTAAGATTCGGCCAAGCAAGGAGGAGAGGGAGAGGGAGAGGGAGAGCTTGAGAGGAAGAAGGAAGAAGATACACCCCTTGAATGGAAAAATGAATTCACATTCAAACCAAAGTGGCCGGCCACTCTTCATTGTGAAACTCCCAAATTAATTGCATTAATTGCAATTAATATGAAGTCATTAAAGAGAATGGCTTTGTAACTTCCATGAGGTGGCACCCATGATGATGTGGAGTAACATCATTGGTTCACTTCAATCCCAACTCACCAATGAGGTGGCATAAAGTCAAGTCAAACTTGACTTTTAATCTTCCTCTCAAGTCAAGTCAAACTTGACCAAATCTCTTCCATGGTTGATCTAATCTAACCATTTGATTCAAGCCAACTTAATATAATGAATCTAATTCATTAAATTAAGTTGATTTAATGAGTCATAATCTAAATTAGACTCATTGAATACATGAATCCACTTGAGTCCAACTCAAGTTATCCCAATTAGGATTACTTTTAATCCAATTTAATTCATCAAATGAATCTAATCCTCTTGGTTCATCATATGAACCTAATCTCCATCTAATTGTCCTAAGTGTGTGACCCTATAGGTTCTTGTAACGTTGGCAATGCCCTAAACCCATTTAGGAGCATAAGTAATGAGCGGTATCTAGCAACACATCATTACTACCCAAGTTACAAGAATATCGAGATCCGACATCACCTTGTGACTACTAATTGTGACTCCTCACAATATATGACAAGTGTCCTTCTATCTTAGACATCTAGATTGATTATTATGAGGCATAGACCGTGTCATCCTCTAATCAATCTAAATCTTGAACTCCAAGTAGACACACTAAATCAAATGAGCTCAATATCCTATATTGACTCATTTGGGCATGGCCATGCACTTCGTGGTCTCACTCTATCAAGAATACCGATGTCACTCCCGTCATATAGGAGGGATAGATCCCATCTACATCACTCACATCCCTCCGCATAATTTGTTACATACCCAGTAATCGCCTTTATAGTCCACCCGATTGTGACGTTTGACGAAACTAAAGTACATAACTCCTTATGTAGGGATCTATGGTGACTTCAGGTCTAAGGACTAGTAGTCATACTAATAGCCACATGAGAAAGTATATGACACTCATATAACGATCCATGATACTTTCTCATGGCGGGTCATTTAGTATACATTCTCTAATGTATACCCATGTGTCAACTTGATATCTCTATATCCATGACTTGTGAGATCAAGTCATCGAGTTGACCTACATGCTAGTCTTATTGCATTAACATTGTCCCTGAATGTTAATACTCAACTAGGAATGATTAAGAGTAGTGTTCCCTATATCATCTCACTATCGGTTCAACTAACCGATTGATATAGGTGAGAACCATCTACTCAAGGACATTATTATACTTAGTTTATTTGGCACCAATACAAGTAAGTATAATAACCAAAATCCAAATGTCTTTATTAATATACAAGAATATGATACAATGAGTCTATACAATCATCAAATGATTGGCTCTAGGGCTCTAACTAACATCATTTCCTTGGATTAACAACCTCCCCGGTTGTAACCAAGTAAAACTCTCTGAGTCTCTATCTTTCAGTTTCTTTTATTCATCATTTATGCAAGTGTTCTTTTAAGTCAGAGAAGGGTTTGTTTATTTATTTGTGTAGGGCTATTCAACCCCCCTTCTAGCCGGTCAACGGTCCCAACACATATGGTTTTTTTTCTTGGCTATTTCTTCAGGAGTCTTGGGATACAATGTTGCAATTTGACATATTGAAGTATTGTAATATCTGTTGGTGCAATCGACCCAAGTTTGATCGATATGATCATAGTTTTGATGTGTGTGTCAAAGAGTTTAAGTTAGGCTTTCATATGTGTTTGATATATGTTTGAGTCTTGTAGGACTTGGTGAAACACATGAGGAACTTGGTGCGACCAAAATTGAAAAGCCCATCCAATGGCTCAGATCCTTGAGTCGGTGAAGGATGGTGTGGAAGACATCCAAGAGACCGTCGGATGAGAAGCAATGGAGTGGAGCTGAGGGAAGTGGACTTCAAGGAAACATGAAGGATGGCACAGACAGGAGTCGCAGGCTCAGGTGCATCTGAGGGACGAAGGCCGAGGAAGAGGACTTCAAAGGAGACTCCAGAAAGGATGAGTGTGTGAGAATGTAATGGACCAGTCGACTGGTCATGGGACCAGTCGACTGATCCAATTTCACTGAAAGCACAGAATGCTTATGTGCTCATCGGCTAAGGGGACCAGTCAACTGGTACCATGACCAGTCGACTGGTATATGGTTGTTGGCAGAAGATGGCTTCTGCAAAGAGCCATTGGCTGTGTCTAATGGCTACATCAGTCGACTGGTGCATGGACCAGTCGACTGATGTCAGGGTTGAGTTGATATGATGATCAACTCTCTCCTCTTATTTATAGGAAGATTTGGGGCATGAAGTAGGTTACTCATGCTTGTTGAATAACTTCTAGTCTTTGCCTAAAGCTTCTAAGTCTACTCTCTTCCTCCCAAACTTAGACTTCATCTTGTAAAGAGGAAGAGATCCTTTGTGAGAGGTTTACTCCACCGAGAAGGAGAAAGCTCTAGCCGGAGATTGCCGGGGGTTGATCCACCGAAGGATCAAGGGTTCGTCCATCTCAAGGACACGCCGTGGAGTAGGAGCAAGCAATCTCCAAACCACGTAAATGAGCGTGTTAGCGTTTGTGATCTTTCATTGTTCTAGTTTCATTTTTACTTGCGCAAACTAACCACGTAGAGAAGAAAGGGAATTGGGGGTGACCTAGCTATCCAACCCCCCCCCCCCTTCTAACTGGCCACTGATCCCCTGCAAGTGGTATCAGAGCAAGGAAGCTCTTCAACGGACTAATCGCCAAGAAGAGTAACATCATCAAATGGTCGGCTCAAGCATTCATCCACCCAAATTCAAAGGAGACTTCTCTTGGTGGAAAAAGAGAATTGAGGTATTTTTTGAAACTAATTTTGATATAATGCTAATTATAGAAAATGGTTTTGGGATGCCTAGGGACCAAGATAATAAGTTAATCGAGAAAGCAAGATGGAGCAAGAAGCAAAGGGAAGAGCATGTAGCAAACTCAAGAGCAATGCACCATTTTCTAAGCGTTCTTCCCTAACAAGAAGTAACTCGAATTGGGAACTACACAAGTGCCAAGGATTTGTGGGAAAATCTCATAGAGCTTCATGAAGGCACATCGGAGGCAAAGTTAGCAAGAAGAGACCTTCTCCGAACTCAACTCACCAATATCAAACTTGAAAAAGGAGAAAAGGTATCAATTCTACATTCTAGAATTAAGAAAATTTTAAATGGACTAACAAGTGTAGGTGAGACACTTACAAATTGAGACATCATAATGAAAGACATCAATGCTTTCCCAAGAACCTCAACATGGAGCTCAATTGTAGACTCATTCTACATTTCAAAGGATCTAGAGAAATCTTATCTAGATGAATTTTTCTCAACAATGGAGCTCCATGAGACTTGAATTGAAGAATTAGATGGAGAAATCAATAGATCAAGAGGAGTAGCTCTTGTGGCAAACAAGGGGAAGGGAAAGAAGAAGAAATCTCCATCTCCACCATCTTCCGATTCCGAGGAGTCAAGTGCCTCAATGGATAGCGATCAAGAGGCATATATGGTAAGGAAGATGAGAAAAGCATTTAAAAATTTTAATTCTAACAAATCACATGCTAGGAGAAGTTCAAGAAGCAAGAGTAGAAGAAGAAAGATCAAGTTCTACAATTGCCAAGGAGAAGGACACATGAGAGATGATTGTCCTCTCTTGAAGAAGAAGGAAGGAAAGAAGAAGGAAGAGGAGAAGAAGACAAAAGAAAAGGGGAAGAAAGCTCACAATCTAAAAGCAACATGGGATGATCCATCTTCATCGGAGGAAGAAGAACACCATGTATCCCATTTTGCTCTAATGGGAATTGATGATGTAGCCTCCACCTCATCCGAAAATGAAGAAGGAAAGAGCTCAAGTGAAGATGAAGAAGGGAGCTCAAGTGAAGGGGGAGGTCAAATTTTAGATTAAGACTTCTCGGTAAGTGAGGTATATAATCTTCCTCCCCATGTTTTAATTAAGATTATTAAAAGTACTAATGAGGATTTGTTCAAGGCAAAAAGAAAACATAAGTCTTTGAAAAATGATATTGTTTGTCTTGAATAAAAATTAGAATCCATGACTCTTAAGGAAGATGATATGCATGCTTCTTTTTCTTCAAGTTCAAATGTTTCATGTCTAGGAGAGGAAAATAGGAAACTAAGGGAAAAGGTAGAATACCTTAGCGAAGCCCTTAGAAAATTTGAAATTGGCTCCAAAACCCTAAACATGATAATTGGGAGTCAAAGGGTAAGTTTCAACAAAAAGGGTTTAGGGTATAAGGAATCCAACAATGAAAAAGTCTATCATTGTCTAATTGTCAGGGGGCAACCCAAGACAAAGACCATAGATAGAAAATTGATTCCTAAGGAGTATTTGGTAAACTCAATTAAGAAGAACCTCTATTGGGTACCAAAATCAATCCTCAAGAGTTAGAGGATTTTGGGTCAAGTCGCCATGATAGTTATAAATCTCAATTTTCTTTGGTTGACTTGAGACCTTAAGGGGGAGCACTTAGCCTTGATAGAGATTCATGATCAAGAGGGCTAAGTAGAGGTTACCTTTATCTCATCTCACAATGACTTGCATTATTTTCAAAATATAAATGTGAGATGATAGGATGATACTTATAATTCACTTATGCTTATGGCATTTTGATGAGTTATGAAATGTATCAAATTTTTGAGTAATCATAGACCAACTATGGGGAAAGCAAATATTTAAATAATGGGCATCTTACCCATAGATCATAGTTGGGCATTTCAAATGTTTTGAAAATAATTCTATGTTTTATTTACAGTGAATAGTTATTTTGAAACATATGATTGCAAAACTGGGGTTAAAATTGATACATAACTTGCATGTTTTATGATTTTTGAGATTTGGTCAAAATTTCAAAAATACTTTGACTTTTCATAAGAACATATTTTTCCTAGTTAAAATACCTTTCAAGAAATATGTTGTCAAAATTTCATGATTTTTTGAATTTTCTATAATTTTTTATGTATTTCTGAAGTTAGCTGCAAAAGGCTAAAAATTCGGTTTCAAAATGTACCAGTCGACTGCATCAGTTACCAGTCGACTGGTACCAACTTTCCAGCATTCTTTTGTTTTCTGAAATCAAATTTTTGGTCAAAATTTGGTCATACTTGATGTCATATAGTGTATGATTGTTTGGTACAATCTTTTTGATGGTGTCAAAGGGGGAGAAATGGGTGGGTTTAAGTTAGAAACTTTTATTCCCATACTTGTGTGCAAACCTTTATTCTGATACTTGTCTGCAAAACTTGAAAATTAAGGAAGAGAGAATATGTTTAGGGGGAGTTTGGTTTTATGCTTCATGTTTACATATTGCTTGTAATTTTCAAAGTTATTGTTTGTGTCTAACTTAAACATATTGCCACACATCAAAAATGGGGAGATTGTTGGTGCAATCGACCCAAATTTGATCGGTATGATCATGGTTTTGATGTGTGTGTCAAAGAGTTTAAATTAAGCTTTCATATGTATTTGATATGTATTTGAGTCTTGCAGGACTTGGTGAAACACATGAGGAACTTGATGCGGCCAAGATTGAAAAGTTCATCCAAGGGCGCAGATCCTTGAGTTGGTGAAGGATGGTGAGGAAGACATCCGAGGGACCGCGGGACGAGGAGCAATGGAGTGGAGCTGAGGGAAGTGGACTTCAAGGAAATGTGAAGGATGGCACGGACAGGAGCTGCGGGCTTGGGTTCATCTGAGGGAAGAAGGCTAAGGAAGAGGACTTCTAAGGCGACTCCGGAAAGGATGAGTGTGTGAGAATGTAATAGACTAGTCGACTGGTCATGGGATCAGTCGACTGATCCAATTTCACAGAAAGCACAGAATGCTTCTGTGCTCGTCGGCTAAGGGAACCAGTCGACTGATCCCATGACCAGTCGACTGGTATATGATCGTTGGCGGAAGATGGCTTCTGCAGAGAGCCGTTGGCTGTGTCTAACGGCTACATCAGTCAACTGGTGCATGGACCAATCGACTGATGTCGGGGTTAAGTTGGCATGATGATTAACTCTCTCCTCTTATTTATAGAAAGATTTGGGGCATAAAGTAGGTTACTCATGCTTGTTGAATAACTTCTAGTCTTTGCCCAAAGCTTCCAAGACTAGCCTATTCCTCCCAAACCTAGACTTCATCTTCCAAAGAGGAAGAGGTCCTTTGTGAGAGGTTTGCTCCACCGAGAAGGAAAAAGCTCTAGCCGAAGATTGTCAGGGGTTGATTCACTGAAGGATCAAGGGTTTGTCCACCTCAAGGGTACGCCGTGGAGTAGGAGCAAGCAATCTCCGAACCACGTAAACGAGGTACATCTTGAGAAGGGTAGGCTAATATCGACCGGGATATACCTTAAGAAATAAAGGCCAAATCGGTCGGGATTGTCTGAGCTAGCACGTGCGAATATAGACTAATATCGAGCGAATGTATATGATCGTCCGAGAATGAGCAACTACAAGACCATACAGGATTTATAATATATTATCGGACGATAAGGACATGTGTTAAATAAAAATAATAATAACCCGCCTGTACGAAACCTAGGGTCAATCCCGACCGATACAAAACATAGTATAATATCGGATTGTCCACAACATAGTGGAGACAGGATAACCAAGCAGGGGTGATAAAATATAACTTATAGGATAGGACGAGAATAAACATTTTGACTCTTCTGCAGATACTAGATGACAAAGAAGGTACATCTGGGGTACAAAAAAGATTCCTTAAAAGTTATTTTCTACGAGTACGTGGCTTAGGTCATCTCATAACAAACTCTAACAAACCGGGGTCCACTTCATGACTACGGAGGTTATATGAAGTGGTATAAAAAGGGGAATCCTCTCGGTTGGCCAGGTATGCTCACATTGATACTCACCCTCACAACCCTAGTTTTCAACTACTGTTCATCTTCTTCTTCTTTCTGGTTTTCCACACAAAAAGAGAGATCACTGACTTGAGCATCGGAGGGCCTAGCCAGGGATTCCCACCCCGGTCTTAGGTCACTGACAATAGTGTTGGTTGGTCTCTTATGCACAGGAAGCCTTGAAAGCTCCAGATCTCAGTTTTCTTCATTAAAGCTTTCCTTTCGTCTTTGGATCTTCGCACAAGGAGGGCATTCTGTGACTTCATTCTCCCATATCTGCTTTGGGTTTCTCGGATCGGTATTCTAAAAGTATTATTCTTCATCAGAAGTAGGTTTTCTCCCAGCTTTCTATTTTATCAGGCTTCTTAGACAGGATCAAATTTGGCGCCGTCTGTGGGAACTTCACCTGAATTTGAAACTGCAAGATGGAAGACACTGGAAAATCAAACTTACTCACCATTAGTCATAAAGATCTGGATTTCCTCATAAATACTCATGTGCAGAAAGCTTTACAACAACAGCAACAACAACAACAAGCTCATACTGGAGCTACTCTGCCAGTAGCTCATAACCCGGCGATTTCGACTACTGAGCATCGGAAGGGAAACGAGCTGGAAGAAGAAGATCATGTATATTTCCCTCTGGTTGCTACTTCTCCGACTAGGCACTCTCGAGCTTTCCTTCGTACTCCTTTTGAGCAAGGAGGACGAAGGCCTATATTTCAGGAATCCTCTGGCGAGGCGCGAGACAAAGAAAAGCGCAAAGCTAAGATGATGGTAGCTAGTGATAGCTCGCCGGAAAGAGTCATTTCTCCATTTTCCCAAAGTGTACTGGATGATCCGCTTCCTAAGCGGTATCAAAATCTGCAGATCGGAGAGTACACTGGGACTATAGATCCAGAGGCTCATTTGTTGAAATTTGAGAATGTAGCATTATTGCAACTAGTTTCTGATGGAGTGAAGTGCCGGATGTTCTTTACAACACTCGAAGGAGCTGCGCAACGTTGGTTCAAGAGATTGTCGGAAAAATCTATCCAAAAGTTTAAGGATTTCAAGAAGGTTTTCCTACACCATTTTTCTAGCAACAAGAGGTATCACAAAACTCCCTGGAGCTTATTTTCAATTAAACAAGCATCTAAGGAGTCCATCAGAGCCTATATTAAAAGATTCAATCAAGTAGCTATTGATGTGCCCAATGCTACCACGGAAATATTAGTAAGTGCTTTCTCTCAAGGCTTAAATGATAATGATTTCTTTAAAGATCTTGTGAGAAAGTGTTGGTTGGTCTCTTGTGCGCAGGAAGCCTTGGAAGCTCCAAATCTCGGTTTTCTTCATTAAAGCTTTCCTTTCGTCTTTGGATCTTCGCACAAGGAGGGCATTCTGTGACTTCATTCTCCCAGATCAACTTTGGGTTTCTCCGATCGGTATTCTAAAGGTATTATTCTTCATCAGAAGTAGGGTTTCTCCCAGCTTTCCGTTTTGTCAGGCTTCTCAGATAGGATCATTGATAATATCTCATCCTTTTAAAAAAAGAATACTTTTATCAACATCACCTATGGTTGAGAACTCTGTTTCAAGAAAAGTCACATATCTCAAATATATTTCGAAGATGGTTCTAAGTAGTTGCTCACTTGTAAAAACATAACCTTTGGAGGTCTCATGATATCTAATAAAGATACATTTCTTACCCCTAGGTCCCAATTTTCCATACTTGTGAAAAATATCATGAACATAAGCAGCTGACCCCCAGGGTATCAGATTATTTAATCTGATTTTCTACTTGTCTAACATTTATATGGGGTGGATGGAACTGACTTTGAAGGCACTTTGTTAAGTATATAGGTCGCAACTAACAATGCATCTCCCGAATAGGAGATTGGCAAATTATCTTGCGTCATCATAAACCTAACCATATCTAGAAGAGTTATATTTCTTCTTTCTGCAACCTCATTTTTCTATGGAGTTCATGGAAGCTGTCTAATAATCCTCTATCATTACACATTGTCTTGAACTGATCAGACTATAACAGTCGGCTTTCTGAAACCCTAACTTAGGGCACGGACGTTACTCTTACCATACCTTCTAAGGACATTCTTATTTGCACTTCGCTCGATTCAGAAATCTAGTCTGAACTTGTTTCGACTGTTAAACCATAGTTTGGAGCGAAGCAGAGCTGAGAGGTACTATATAGTTGCAGAGGGGTCTGGACCGCGTTTCCCTAACCAGCCCTGTGGCCCTACCCGTGAAGGGGCATGCTATGGTCGTGTGGTGATGACCGGTCGTGTGGCCTTACCAGACCCAAGTTTGGGCACGGTCATGTGCGCCACATGGCAATGTAAGGCCTTCCCTACTGGAGCAGGGCACGGCCGTGTGGCTTCCACACGGTCGTGTCACCTGGTAATGAGGAAGAGGGGCACGGTCATGTGTCTCACACGGTCGTGTCACCTCGATATAACAAAGGGGTGCACGACCGTGTGAAACCACACGGTCGTGTCATCTTACCCGAGAAGAAGAGGTGTATAATCGTGTGCTTCACACGGTCGTGTCACCTTGACCGAGACCAAAAGAGATGCACGGTCGTGTGAAGCCACACGGCGATGTCACTACGACCGACAGGAAGAGGTGCACGGCCATGTGAAACCACACGGTCGTAGCACCTTGGCTGAGAGGGAGCAGGTGATGGCCGTGTTGGTGCAGCGGGGCCGGCAAGAGGGGGGTGAATTGCCTGCAAAATAAGATTATACCCTCCTCAAGGCTTTCAACTTAAAATAATAGCAACTATAAAAATAATGAAATAACAGAAAAGAAAGGGAGACCAGAAATTGACTTGGTTACAACCAAGATAGTTATTAATCCAAGGCGGTTGAACAGCTCCACTAGCGGAGTCTCCTTTACTGTAGGTGGAGAAGCCTTTTTACACTTAGAATGCTCACTAGTTGCTAGGAATTGATTACAAAGTTGATTGCTTGAATTGAATGAATATTTCCTAGCTCCAGGGGCCTTTAAATAGCTCCTGGAAATCCTATCTTGAAGGTCTAAGGCACCTCCAACAAGGTCCAAGGCGCCTCTAACCAAGTCAATCGGATAAAACTTTATCCGATTACAAACGACAAGTTTTACTGGGTCTGAGGCGCCTCAAATGGCCTTGGAGGTGCCTCAGACTGGGTCTGAGGTGCCTCCAAGCTGTCTGAGACACCTCAGACAGTGGAGGCAGCTGAGGCACCTTCAGCATTGGTCTCAGGCGCCTCTGGCTAGCTTCTTCAGCTCCTTTTGACTTCCTTTTTCCTTCCGAAGCTCCAATTGATTGGGTGATTGAGGCCAACCGAAATAGGGCTCACCCGAACCCAATTTCCAACCTTTTCCTCGAGCAGTCTTCCATCCCAGCTTTACGTCCCTCGAACTTCGCGCACGTTCTTCTCGCCCACCGGTGTACTCTTCTGCAGCTTTCTCGTCCTTCGGACGCACCCAGCCCGTCGTCTCCCTTCCCATGTCGTCCTTCTCGCTAGCTGCGTCTTCCGCTCGAGTTCCTGTGCTCCTAAACTCCTGCACACTTAGACACAGGGGTCAAAAACAAACAGGACCTACCTAACTTGGTTGATCACATCAAAACAACCAACCTAAGTTTAAGTTAGGGTAAAAACAGACTAGTAGTAATTTTAAAAAATTACAAAACTAATATTTAAAGTCTAAATTTTCAATTAAACTAAATTGCAACAAGCATAAAATTTAGTTCTGATACTAAATGTTGAAAAGCATAAAAAAAATTAACAAAAGTTAGTTTTAATTCCCCCTAAACTTAACTTGTACCAATTTATCCCCCTTTGATCGCAGAAAAAATGGGATACAAGATGTTTCAAAATAAATTCTACGTCTTTAGAAAAACTTTCTAAGATTTTCCTTAAGTTTTTGCAAAAAAAAATTTAGGTTAAACCAAAAAAAAATTTAACTTTAGAAGACTTTTTAACTTAAGCAAAAATAGTTCTAAAGATTTTCCAAGTAAAAATTCTAAGGAAAAATATTTTCCTAAGTATGGTAAAAAAAATTTAAAGCATTATCTAATTTTAATTTTAATGCTTTAATAAGAAGTTAATTAAACATTTTCTTTCAATATTTTGGCTTCCAGGTCGTGCCGAGACACTAGACCTTCTTGGTTATTGGAGCAACAACCACTTCCTTAAACAAAGCCTCAAAAAAATTATCTGTTTAATTTTTCTTCTGAAAGCCTTAATTTAAAAAAATTAGTCAAGAACAGATTTTGGAACCCAATAGAGGTTCCTTCCTATGCGGTTATTTAAAAACTTAGGGGGTATATAGTTTCTAGAAATTTTCCTAAGTTGTCCCTGATATTTTCTAATGTACCAATTTAATTTTCCATAAATCCTTAGTTGCGATTTTGGAAATTTATTTAGGCATGCATTATTTTTCAATTTCTCAATTTCAATTTTTAATTTTTAATTTTCTAAATTTAAATTATCATACATTTCAAGTGGGCATGCTTTTGCTAAGTTCAATTTTAATTCATCATTTTCTTTTTCTAATTTTGCCAGATCTTTCGTAAACAATTTGATAAATTGAAAGGACTGAAGGAGAAAGCTCTAGCCAGAGATTGTCGAGGGTTGATCCACCGAAAGATCAAGGGTTCGTCCACCTCAAGGACACGCCGTGGAGTAGGAGCAACCAATCTTCGAACCACGTAAACGAACATGTTAGCGTTTGTGATCTTTCATTGTTCTAGTTTCATTTTTACTTGCGCAAACTAACCGTGTAGAGAAGAAAGGGAATTGGGGGTGACCTAGCTATCCAACCCCCCCCCTTCTACCTGGCCACCGATCCCCTACAGTATCTTAGTGATATAAGCCTCTTGAGATAAATCCAAAAGCCATTTTGATCGATCTTTTATGATCTTCACTCCTAAGATGTACTCGGCTCTCTTTAAAAATAATACCCTCCATTTTGATATATTCTTTTGCAACTAGTCGAACTTTGTATCGGTTAATTGATCCATCCACTTTTCTCTTGATTTTGAGAATCAATTTAGTCCCAATATCCCTTTGGCCCAGAGGAAGATCGACTAAATTCCAAACTTAATTCTTTCTCATTCACTCCATTTCCTCCCCCATTGCAACCTACCTATTTTTCTTTCTCTAACTGAGCATCTTAATTCTTCCTTAACCATTTGAGGTTCATTATGTCAACTGAGAATGTCATTAATGCCTTATTCACAATATCAAACCATTTTTGAGATTTAATCTTATGAATACTTCTTCGTAAGTTGGGTTGTTGAGAAGTCAACTTATGACTTGGCAAATCACTGCCACTAGGTTGACTAGACTCAAACATTTCTTTTAACACCTCTCTTGTTGATAATATCTCATCCTTTTAAAAAAAGAATACTTTTATCAACATCACCTATGGTTGAGAACTCTATTTCAAGAAAAGTCACATATCTCGAATATATTTCGAAGATGGTTCTAAGTAGTTGCTCACTTGTGAAAACATAACCTTTGGAGGTCTCATGATATCTAATAAAGATACATTTCTTACCTCTATGTCCCAATTGTTCATACTTGTGAAAAATATCATGAACATAAGCAGCTAACCCCCGGGATCTCAGATTATTTAATCTAATTTTCTACTTGTCTAATATTCATATAGGGTGGATGGAACTGACTTTGAAGACACTTTGTTAAGTATATAGGTCGCAACTAACAATGCATCTCCCGAATAGGAGATTGGCAAATTATCCTGCGTCATCATAGACCTAACCATATATAGAAGAGTTATATTTCTTCTTTCTGCAACCTTATTTTGCTATGGAGTTTATGGAATTGTTACCTATCTAATAATCCTCTATCATTACACATTGTCTTGAACTGATCAGACTATAACGACCAGCTTTCTGAAACCCTAACTTAGGGCACGGACGTTACTCTTACCATACCTTCTAAGGACATTGTTATTTGCACTTCGCTCCATTCAGAAATCTAGTCTGAACTTGTTTCGACTGTTAAACCACGGTTTGGAGCGTAGCAGAGCTGAGAGGTACTCTATGGTTGCGGAGGGGTCTGGACCGTGTTTCCCTAACCAGCCCTGTGGCCCTACCCGTGAAGGGGCATGCTATGGTCGTGTGGTGATGACCAACTGTGTGGCCTTACCAGACCCAAGTTTGGGCACGGTCGTGTGTGCCACAAAGCCGTGTAAGGCCTTCCCTACTAGAGCAGGGCACAGCCGTGTGGCTTCCACATGGTCGTGTCACCTAGCAGTGAGGAAGAGGGGCACGGCCATGTCACCTCAGCTATGACAAAGGGTCGTGTCATCTTACATGAGAAGAAGAGGTGCACGGTCGTGTGCTTCACACAGTCGTGTCACCTTGACCGAGACCAAAAGAGATGCACAGTCGTGTGAAGCCACACGGTCGTGTCACTACGGCCAACAGGAAGTGGTGCACGGTCGTATGAAACCACACGGTCGTAGCACCCTGGCTAAGACGGAGCTGGTGATGGCCGTGTTGGTGCAGCGGGGCCGACAAGAGGGGGGTGAATTGCAAGTAAAATAAGATTATACCCTCCTCAAGGCTTTCAACTTAAAATAATAGCAACTATAAAAATAATGAAATAACAGAAAAGAAAGGGAGACCAGAAATTGACTTGGTTACAACCAAGACGGTTGTTAATCCAAGGCGGTTGAACAGCTCCACTAGCAGAGTCTCCTTCACTATAGGCGGAGAAGCATTTTTACACTTAGAACGCTCACTAGTTGCTATGAATTGATTACAAAGTTGATTGCTTGAATTGAATGAATATTTTCTAGCTCCAGGGGCCTTTAAATAGCTCCTGGAAATCCTATCTCGAAGGTCTAAGGCGCCTCCAACAAGGTCCAAGGCACCTCTAACCAAGTCAATCGGATAAAACTTTATCTGATTGCAAACGGCAAGTTTTATTAGGTCTGAGGCGCCTCAAATGGCCTTGGAGGCGCCTCGGACTGGGTCTGAGGCACCTCCAAGCTGTCTGAGGCGCCTTAGACAGTGGAGGCAGCTGAGGAGCCTTCAGCATTGGTCTGAGGTGCCTCTAGTTAGCTTCTTCAACTCCTTTTGGCTTCCTTTCTCCTTCTGAAGCTCCAATTGATTAGGTGATTGCGGCCAACCTAAATAGGGCTCACCCGAACCCAATTTCTGGCCTTTTCCTCAAGCAGTCTTCCATCTCGGCTTTACGTCTCTCGAACGTCACGCACGTTCTTCTCACCCACCGGTGTGCTCTTCCGCAGCTTTCTCGTCCTTCGGATGCACCGAGGTCGTCGGCTCCCTTCCCGTGTCGTCCTTCTCGCTAGATGCGTCTTCCGCTCGACTTCCTGCGCTCCTAAGCTCCTGCACACTTAGACACAGGAATCAAAAACAAATACGACCTATCTAACTTGGTTGATCACATCAAAACAATCACGGGGTCCAACAATCTCCCCCTTTTTGATGTGCATCAACCCAAGTTTAAGTTAGGGTAAAAACAGACTAGTATTAATTTAAAGAAATTACAAAACTAATATTTAAAGTCTAAATTTGCAATTAAACTAAATTGCAACAAGCATAAAATTTAGTTCTGATACTAAATGTTGAAAACCATAAAAAAAAATTAACCAAAGTTAGTTTTAATTCCCCCTAAACTTAACTTGTACCTATTTCTCCCCTTTAATCACAGAAAAATAGGGTACAAGATGTTTCAAAATAAATTCTAAGTCTTTAAGAAAACTTTCTAAGATTTTCCTTAAGTTTTTGCAAAAAAAAATTTAGGTTAAACCAAAAAAAAAATTAACTTTAGAAGACTTTTTAACTTAGGCAAAAATAGTTCTAAAGATTTTCCAAGTAAAAATTCTAAGGAATAATATATTCCTAAGTATGGTAAAAAAATTTTAAAGCATTATCTAATTTTAATTTTAATGCTTTAATAAGAAGTTAATTAAATATTTCCTTTCAATATTTTGACCTCCAGGTCGTGGCGAGGCCCTAGGCCTTCTTGGTTATGGAGCAACAACCACTTCCTTAGACAAAGCCTCAAAAGAAATTATCTGTTTAATTTTTCTTCTGAAAGCCTTGATTTAAAAAAATTAGTCTAGAACGGATTTTGGAACCCAATAGAGGTTCCTTCCTACAGGGTTATTTAAAAACTTAGGGGGTATATAGTTTCTAGGAATTTTCCTAAGTTGTCCCTTGATGTTTTCTAATATACCAATTTAATTTTCCATAAATCCTTAGTTTCGATTTTGGAAATTTATTTAAGCATGCATTATTTTTCAATTTCTCAATTCCAATTTTAAATTTTTCATTTTCTAAATTTAAATTATCATACATTTCAAATGGGCATGCTTTTGTTAAGTTCAATTTTAATTCAGCATTTTCTTTTTCTAATTTTGCTAGATCTTTCATAAGCAATTTGATAAATTGAAAGGACTGAAGGAGAAAGCTCTAGCCGGAGATTGTCGGGGGTTGATCCACCGAAAGATCAAGGGTTCGTCCACCTCAAGGACACGCCGTGGAGTAGGAGCAACCAATCTCCGAACCACGTAAATGAACATGTTAGCGTTTGTGATCTTTCATTGTTCTAGTTTCATTTTTACTTGCGCAAACTAACCGTGTAGAGAAGAAAGGGAATTGGGGGTGACCTAGCTATCCAACCCCCGCTTCTACCTGGCCACCGATCCCCTACAGTATCTTAGTGATATAAGCCTCTTGAGATAAATCCAAAAGTCTTTTTGATCGATCTTTTATGATCTTCACTCCTAAGATGTACTCGGCTCTCTTTAAAAATAATACCCTCCATTTGGATATATTCTTTTGCAACTAGTCGAACTTTGTATCGGTTAATTGATCCTTCCACTTTTCTCTTGATTTTGAGAATCAATTTAGTCCCAATATCCCTTTGGCCCAGAGGAAGATCGACTAAATTCCAAACATAATTCTTTCTCATTCACTCCATTTCCTCCCCCATTGCAACTTACCTTTTTTTTCTCTAACTGAGCATCTTAATTCTTCCTTAACCATTTGAGGTTCATTGTGTCAACTGAGAGTGTCATTAATGCCTTATTCACAATATCAAACCATTTTTGATATTTAATCTTATGAATACTTCTTCATAAGTTGGGTTGTTGAGAAGTCAACTTATGACTTGACAAATCACTGCCAGCAGGTTGACTAGACTCAGACATTTCTTTTGACACCTCTCTGGTTGATAATATCTCATCCTTTTTAAAAAAAGAATACTTTTATCAACATCACCTATGGTTGAGAACTCTGTTTCAAGAAAAGTCACATATCTCGAATATATTTCGAAGATGGTTCTAACTAGTTGCTCACTTGTAAAAACATAACCTTTGGAGGTCTCATGATATCTAATAAAGATACATTTCTTACCCCTAGGTCCCAATTTTCCATACTTGTGAAAAATATCATGAACATAAGCAGCTGACCCTCAGTGTCTCAAATTATTTAATCTGATTTTTTACTTGTTTAATATTCATATGGGGTGGATGGAACTGACTTTGAAGGCACTTTGTTAAGTATATAGGTCGCAACTAACAATGCATCTCCCGAATAGGAGATTGGCAAATTATGTTGCGTCATCATAGATCTAACCATATCTAGAAGAGTTATATTTCTTCTTTCTACAACCTCATTTTGCTATAGAGTTCATGGAATTGTTAGCTGTCTAATAATCCTCTATCATTACACATTGTCTTGAACTGATCAGACTATAACGACCGGCTTTCTGAAACCCAACTTAGGGCACGGACGTTACTCTTTCAGAAATCTAGTCTGAACTTGTTTCAACTGTTAAACCTCGGTTTGGAGCGAAGCAGAGCTGAGAGGTACTCTATAGTTGCAGAGGGGTCTGGACTGTGTTTCCCTAACCAGCCCTGTGGCCCTACCCGTGAAGGGGCATGCTATGGCCTTCCCACACCCAAGTTTGGGCATGGTTGTGTGCACCACATGGCCGTGTAAGGCCTTCCTTGCTGGAGCAGGGCACAGCCGTGTGGCTTCCACACGGTCGTGTCACCTGGCAGTGAGGAAGAGGGGCACGGCCGGGTGTCTCACACAGTCGTGTCACCTCAACTATGACAAAGGGGTGCACGACCGTGTGAAACCACACGGTCGTGTCATCTTACCCGAGAAGAAGAGGTGCACAATCGTGTGCTTCACACGGTCGTGTCACCTTGATCGAGACCAAAAGAGATGCACAGTCGTGTGAAGCCACACAGCCATGTCACTACGACCGACAGGAAGAGGTGCACGGTCGTGTGAAACCACACAGTCCTATCACCCTGGCCGAGAGGGAGCAGGTGATGGTCGTGTTAGTGCAGCGGGGTCGACAAGAGGGGGGTGAATTGCCTACAAAATAAGATTATACCCTTATCAAGGCTTTCAACTTAAAATAATAGCAACTATAAAAATAATGAAATAACAACAAAGAAAGGGAGACTAGAAATTGACTTGGTTACAACAAAGACGGTTGTAAATCCAAGGTGGTTGAACAACTCCACTAGCAAAGTCTCCTTCACTATAGGTGGAGAAGCCTTTTTACACTAAGAACTCTCACTAGTTGCTAGGAATTGATTACAAAGTTGATTGCTTGAATCGAATGAATATTTCCTAGCTCCAGGGGCCTTTAAATAGCTCCTGGAAATCCTATCTCGAAGGTCTAAGGTGCCTCCAACAAGGTCCAAAGCGCCTCTAACCAAGTCAATCAGATAAAACTTTATCCGATTACAAACGACAGGTTTTACTAGGTCTGAGGCGCCTCAAATGGCCTTGGAGGTGCCTCGGACTGGGTTTGAGGTGCCTCCAAGCTATCTAAGGCGCCTTCAGCATTGGTCTGAGGCGCCTCTGGCTAGCTTCTTCGGCTCCTTTTAGCTTCCTTTCTCCTTCCGAAGCTCTGATTGATTGGGTGATTGAGGCCAACCGAAATAGGGCTCACCCGAATCCAATTTTCGGCCTTTTCCTCGAGCAGTCTTCCATCCCGGCTTTACATCCCTCGAACGTCGTGCACATTCTTCTCGCCCACCGATATACTCTTCTGCAACTTTCTAGTCCTTCGGATGTACGTGGGCTCCCTTCCCGTGTCGTCCTTCTCGCTAGCTGCGTCTTTCGCTCGACTTCCTGTGCTCGTAAGCTCCTGCACACTTAGACACAGAGATCAAAAATAAATAGGACCTAACTAACTTGGTTGATCACATCAAAACAACCACGGGGTCCAACAATCTCTCCCTTTTTGATGTGCATCAATCCAAGTTTAAGTTAGGGTAAAAACAGACTAGTAGTAATTTAAAGAAATTATAAAACTAATATTTAAAGTCTAAATTTTCAATTAAACTAAATTGCAACAAGCATAAAATTTAGTTCTGATACTAAATGATGAAAAGCATAAAAAAAATTTAACCAAAGTTAGTTTTAATTCCCCCTAAACTTAACTTGTACCTATTTCTCCCCCTTTGATCATAAAAAAAATGGAATACATGATGTTTCAAAATAAATTCTAAGTCTTTAGAAAAACTTTCTAAGATTTTCCTTAAGTTTTTGAAAAAAAAATTTAGGTTAAACCAAAAAAAAATTTTAACTTTAGAAGACTTTTTAACTTAGGCAAAAATAGTTCTAAATATTTTCCAAGTAAAAATTCTAAGGAAGAATATTTTCCTAAGTATGGTAAAAAAATTTTAAAGCATTATCTAATTTTAATTTTAATATTTTAATAAGAAGTTAATTAAACATTTCCTTTCAATATTTTGGCTTCAGGTCGCTGCGAGGCACTAGGCCTTCTTGGTTATTGGAGCAACAACCACTTCCTTAGACAAAGCCTCAAAAGAAATTATCTGTTTAATTTTTCTTCTGAAAGCCTTAATTTAAAAAAATTAGTCTAGAACGAATTTTGGAACCCAATAGAGGTTCCTTCCTACGGGATTATTTAAAAACTTAGAGGGTATATAGTTTCTAGGAATTTTCCTAAGTTGTCCCTGATATTTTCTAATGTACCAATTTAATTTTCCATAAATCCTTAGTTTTGATTTTGGAAATTTATTTAAGCATGCATTATTTTTCAATTTCTTAATTTCAATTTTTAATTTTTCATTTTCTAAATTTAAATTATCATACATTTCAAGTGGGCATGCTTTTGCTAAGTTCAATTTTAATTCAGCATTTTCTTTTTCTAATTTTGCTAGATCTTTTGTAAGCAATTTGATAAATTGAAAGGACTGATTGGGAGTGAGATCACGTACCCTACTTACCTTACTCGGTGATGCTCCCCTTCGTCGCAGCTTTCTTCTTCTTCTGAGGTTCCTCCCCCTTCATCTATGCTCATCTCTGAGCTTAAGTCATCTTCGAAGAAATGGTTGGTCATCAGTGCTAATCTTGAAAAGGCTTTGACTTCTGATTCGGAGGATGAAGAATCGTCCCAAGTGGCCTTCAGACTCATGCGTGTAGAGGATGTCGATCTTTGAGGCTTCTCCTTGTGTCTTTTCTTCAACTTGGGGAAATCATCCTTGATGTGCCCTTCCTTGTTGCAGTTGTAGTACCGGACTGTCCTTTTGTTGTGCTGATGCTTCCTCGACTGCAATTTAAATTTATTATTTTTAAGAAATTTATTGAAACGTCTTACCAGTAGCGCTGCTTCAGTTTCATCGATTGACGCTTCGGAGTCAGGATCATCCTTTTCGGCTTATAGGGCAATGTTGAGGTTCGATTTCTCTACTTGTTTAGGCTCTGCAAGTCTAGACTCGTGAAGTTCGAAGGTAGAAAATAAACTTTCTAAACTACTTACCTCAAAGTCCTTAGAGATGTAGTAAGCATCTACTAAGGATGCCCACTCTGGAGTCCTTGGGAAGGTGTTTAGTGCATACCGGATGGAATCTCGGTTTGTTACTATTTCACCGAGATTTGTCAGTCGCATTATCAACTCCTTGATCCTCGCTTGGAGTTGCACAACCTTCTCGCCGTTGTTCATCCGAAGATTTGTTAGTTGGGTCCGAAGGACGTCGCGCCTTGCTAGCTTCGCTTCTGAGGTGCCCTCATGGAGCTCCAGGAATTTATCCCAGAGGTCTTTGACGGAGTCGTAGCTTCCGATCCATCTTACTTCCTGGGGCGGCAGAACGCTGAGTAGGTGAAATTCTGCCTTTCCATTGGCCACGAAATTGGCCTGCTCCTTCTTCGTCCAGTTGAATTCTTCTTTGTCTTTTAGCACTGCATATCCATATTTCATTATTAAAAGTATATCAAATTTAGTTTTAAAAAATACCTTCATTTTTCTCTTCCAAGTTGTGAAGTCTCCGTCCAACTTCGGGGGATGAATGTTCGCACCGACCATCATCCAAATCTTTGTGCTTCAATCGGCGGTTAGTCCTTCTGAGGTTGTCGGGCTCTAATACCACTTGTTGGTGCAGCGAGGCCGGCAAGAGGGGGTGAATTGCCTGCAAAATAAGATTATACCCTCCTCAAGGCTTTCAACTTAAAATAATAGTAACTATAAAAATAATGAAATAACAAAAAAGAAAGGGAGACCAGAAATTGACTTGGTTACAACCAAGACGGTTGTTAATCCAAGGCTGTTGAACAGCTCCACTAGCATAGTCTCCTTCACTGTAGGCGGAGAAGCCTTTTTACACTTAGAACGCTCACTAGTTGCTAGGAATTGATTACAAAGTTGATTGCTTGAATTGAATGAATATTTCCTAGCTCCAGGTAGGGTTGTAAACAAGCCGAGCCGAGCCGAGCCGAGCTTAAAATGAACCAAGCTTTTGAAATGAGTGTTCAAGCTTGGCTTGGTTTATTTTTTATGAGCTTGAGCTTGTTTGAAGCTTGGCTTGAGCTTGGTTCGTTTAGATGTTATCAAGCTCTCAATTCAAGCTTGGCTTGAGCTTGGTTCGAGCTTGGCTTGAGCTTGGTTTAAGCTTGGTTTGTTTAGATGTTATCAAGCTCTCAATTCAAGCTTGTTTGATTGTTTGAAACTTTTAATTGTTTGATTGGTTATTAAGATTGATAATTTAAATTTATTTATTTATTTTATTATTTATTTAGCATATTGAAAAAAGTTTGATTAATAAATATGATTCATGAACATTGTTCACGAACGTTCTTCACGAACATTGTTCACGAACGTTAATGAGCTGAACACATATGTGTTCAAGCTTGTTTGTTTAGCTTAACAAGCTGTTCAACTTTGTTTATTTAATTAATCTTATATATATTGAACGGACATGAACAAGCTCTTGCCAAGCTGAACACCAAGCTTGTTCACGAACGTTTGGTTCATTTACAGCCCTAGCTCCAGGGGCCTTTAAATAGCTCCTGGAAATCCTATCTCGAAGTCTAAGGTGCCTCCAACAAGGTCCAAGGTGCCTCTTACCAAGTCAATCGGATAAAACTTTATCCGATTGTAAATGGCAAATTTTACTGGGTCTGAGGCGCCTCAAATGGCCTTGGAGGCGCCTCGGACTGGGTCGGAGGCGCCTCCAAGCTGTCTGAGGTGCCTCATGTTGGAGTGTATACTGAAAGCCTAAGCTTTGTAAACATTCATTATGAATAAAGAATCACATTTGGTCTAATTATCTACATTTGTTTGTAGTTGTTCATTTAATTTATATTGTAGATAACATAGTATGTGGTGTCACATACAGAAGATGATGTTATCAGTACCTTATAAATTATAAACAGTAGCTCACGACCAGAATGGAAAGAAATAAACCATTAGAAGGTCGTAGTGTAATTAGGTATTAGTTTATCTTGACTATATAATTACACTAGTACACTCAGAGTGTATTGAGTAGGACCATTTGAGGTCGTTTCTTTTATACTGACTTTATAAAGGAACAAAGGCCTCGGTTATTATGGAAGTGTGTGCTCTTAATCCTAATATAATAACAAGCACATATATTTGATATTTATTTCTTTAATTTATCAATGGGTGAGATTTAGTTCGATGAATCAATAAGCCCGATAAATTGGGAAATGATATCACTTATAGTGTGTGTTGTTGATTATAGAAGGAAACCGTGTCCTAGAGATACTAGGTTGATAATGTCCCCAAGAGGAGCTCATAAGGATTGTCATGTTAAACCCTGCAGGTGGACTTAGTCCGACATGACGATAAGGTTGAGTGGTACTACTCTTGGACTTAGACATTAATTAAATGAGTTGTCAGTAACTCACTTAATTAGTGGACATTCGATATCTTAAACACAGGGAGACTAACACACTCATAATAAGAAGGAGCCCAAAAATGTAATTTGGGATTGGTGCGGTAGTTCAATGATAGTTCTCTAGTGGAATGAATTATCATTGATAAAATTAAGTTGTGTGTTCGGGGCGAACACGGGATGCTTAATTTTATCGGGAGACCAAAACCAATTCCTCCTCTCAGTCCCTATCGTAGCCTCTTATTTATAGAGTTCTATACCCACCTATACCCACCCAATAGGGGCCGGCCAAGCTAGCTTGGGATCAAGCTAGGGCCGGCCTAGGTATAAAATTGGGTGGCCGGCCCTAGCTTGAACCCAAGCTAGTAGGGCCGGCCAAATTAAATTAAAAAGAAATTTAATTTTAATTTTTATTATTATGTGGAAGATATAATTTAAAGAGAATTAAAAATAAAATATCTCTCTTGTAAAAGATTTACAAAAGATTAAAGAAAGAGATTAGATCTCTTTCCTTATTTGTAGATTGGAGAGATTTTTTATTTTCTCTTTAAAATTATTCACATGTTAATAAAATTAAAATTATAGATATTTCCTTTTATTAACCATGAAGAGATTTTTAAAGAGAAATTTTATTTTTTTAAAATTTCCGGAAACAAATAAGGAAAGTTTTAATTGTTGATTGAAACTTGTCCAATTTACTTCCTCTTGATGTGGCCGGCCATTAGAGTTTATTTGGGAAATTTTATTTTATTTTTCTCAAAGAAATCATGTCAAGGAAATTAAGGAAATTTTATTGTAAATAAATTTCCTAATTTTCCTAGGCCAAGGAATATAAAAGAAGGGGTAGGGGTGCCTTCATGAGACACAACCTCTATTGTTTTCTCTCCCTTTTTCCTTGGTGTTGTGGCCGGCCATTACCCTCTCCCTCTCTTCCTCTTGTGGTGGCCGAATACTTCATCTTTCTTGGAGTTCTTGTGGTGGCCGGATACTACTTGGAGAAGAAGAAGAAGAAGGAGAGAAAGCTAGCATCTCTTGGAGCTTGGTTAGTATTTTGATTTTCTTCTTTGGTAAAGTTCTTCCTTTGTGGCCGAACCTTGCTTGGAGGAGAAGAAGGTGGTTGGTGGTTTCTCATCTCGGTAGATCGTTGCCCACACAACGTCCGAGGTTAGAAGAGGAATACGGTAGAAGATCAAGAGGTTTTTCTACAAGGTATAACTAGTAATTTCTATTTCCGCATCATGCTAGTTATTTATGGAAATAATACTAAATACAAGAGGCTTACGTTCTAGAATTTCGAATATGTTTTTTTTCGAAGTTGTGTTCTTTTATTTTTTCTTTTCCTTGTGATTTGATTGTTCTCTTTGGTTAACCTAAAGTTATTTTAGGAAATTAAATATTAGCTTTCTATTAAAGGTTTTGTCTAGTCGGTGGTGGTTGCTCCCATATCCAAGAAGGCCATGTGCCTCACCACGTCAGTACTGGGAACCTTTTATGGAAATTAATATTTAATGGAATTAATAACTTAAGGAGACTTGGGTCGAACGTGTTAAGTTCCGCAGGAGATCCAAGTCAAAACCTAAAAGAACAAATAGATTAAGTTTTGGATCAAACGTGTTAAGTTCCGCAGGCGATCCAAAATTTAATTTAAAAGAACACATGGTAGCTAGGAAAAGGTTCAGACCTTTGTACAAAATTTTTGTACAGTGGAACCTATAGGTTTTCCGAGTAGCAACCAACACCTCAGATAGTGGAGGCAGCTGAGGGGCCTTCAGCATTGGTCTGAGGCACCTCTGGCTAGCTTCTTCAGCTCCTTTTGGCTTCCTTTCTCCTTCCGAAGCTCCGATTAATTAGGTCATTGTGGCCAACCGAAATAGGGCTCACCCGAACCCAATTTCTGGTCTTTTCCTCGAGCAGTCTTCCATCCCAGCTTTATGTCCCTTGAATGTCGCGCACGTTCTTCTCACCCACCGGTGTACTCTTCCGCAGCTTTCTCGCCCTTCGGATGCACCGAGGTCGTCGGCTCCGTTCCCGTGTCGTCCTTCTCGCTAGTTGTGTCTTCCGCTCGACTTCCTGTGCTCCTAAGCTCCTGCACACTTAGACATAGGGATCAAAAACAATCAAGACCTAACTAACTTAGTTGATCACATCAAAACAACCACGGGGTCCAACAGGCCGTGTGTATCCACGCGGCCATGTCACCCTGGCCGAGAGGGGGCAGGTGATGGCCGTGTGAATCCAAACGGATGTGTCACGGGCCGTGCAGGGGTCACACACAGCACTACAAAGTAGGTTGGTTCTCCCCTTTGTACTCCCTCTTGGCTTACCTTTCTCTCCCATTTCTTTAGGAAGAGTCTTTGACATGCTAATTGCTAACAAACTGTCAATTTCATCATACACAACTCTTAATAGCATTTTTATACTAAGCGGGATAAGACAATAGGTCCATCAGTACCAAAATCTAACATATTCCATGCACTAGCAAGTTCCAAGATCACTTCCCACTGTTCCGTCACACACACCAGCAAACATTGCTCCTGCTGCCTCCTCTTACTTGAGCTTTCCTTTACCTTTATCTACAGTATAAGAAAATGTAATCTATAAGAAAATGCTTAGTAAGTACCATCTACTCACAAAACAATACATTCAAAGAGTACATGTCTTTTTCAAACTGCTTGCGAAAACCAAAACATGCACTTAACAATCATTTATGCTAAAATACATAACTCGAAAATATGTATATGACATGCATTTTAAAATCAGTTTATCATGCAAAATATCCACTTAAACCCATGCAATGAAAACATAAAACTTGATATGCTATATAGATCAAACCCTGCACTCTCTAACTCTAGTTCTCAACTTAATAATGTTTTCACTTTAACAAATCAATGAGCTTTGAAAACTTTATCTTACATACTAGTGAAAATAATAATCACTTGCTTTGGGCCCGGCATTGTACCACTTTGTGTGGATCCTTAATAAAGTCTGAGGTAGCTAATCCTGAACTTATTAAGATACTACTAGGCGATCTAGGGGCCTAGGGGCGATCTAGGAGTCCACCCATGGACCTTGTATCCAGTACATACCATCTTAAAGTAAAATACTTTCTTTTTAATACTTCTTTCTTATACTTGCACTAACTTGTCATTTCAACAAACACCTTGTGTGCACTTAATCCCTCACACTTATAGGGAAGCACCTTGGGGGCACTTGATTATGCTTCTTAGTCCCAAAACTTAATGGGAAGCAAATCAAATACTCTAAACGTGTTCTTAATACCAAAACTTTAGAGGGCATCTTACAATCATAACATCTATCTCCTTTAACATACATAAAACATATCATGGCATGATTCTTCTTTTAACTTGCATAGATACATACTACAACATGCATCGACGAAGCAACTTATACTGTAGGTAAGAAGTACTTACATCCTTTCGCTAAATCTTACTACTATAAGATGTAGGGAAGACAATCTTCTCTTGCCCTCCCTAATTCCGAAGACACCTTCCTGCACGTTCTACTTCCTTGGGAGAGACCCTCCCCTTAGATTCTTCCCTTGAAAAGCTTAAAAACGTGAATCCCTAGGTTTGTTGGCCGAAACTTGAAAGGATGAAGGAGAGATTTCGGCTAGAGAGGAGAAGAGGAAGATGAAAAGCTAGGTTTTCATCTCTTCTTTTCCCTTTTATACTAGGTGGAAGTTGAAGCATCTTTTTACAAAAAAATCTACTTATAATCAATTTTTTCCTATTCCCAATGTGATGCTTTACCACCGCCCTAATGGCAACTTCAACTAATCTTAAATAAAAGGTCTTGGGTTCAATTCTAGCCCAAGGCTATTTATAAATCTATTTTTTTATTTCTTTTATTGTCTCCTATTTATTTTTGCTCTTTTGACATAGAGGAAATTTATGGTATTACAACTCCCCATACCTTATAAAAAGTTTGTCCTCAAACTTAGAACAATTATGGATACTTCTGTCTCATATTATCCTCGTGTTCTCATGTTGCTTCTTCATACTGTTGACTTTGCCACAGCACTTTTACTAACGGTATCTCTTTATTTCTTAGTTTCCTAACTTCTCGATCTATTATCTGAATAGGTCAACTTTCATAACTGAGATCCTCTTGAACTTGTACCGTCTGTGGTTCAATCACTTGGTTTGCATCGGGAACATGCTTCTTCAGCATTGAGACATGAAATATATTATGAACAGCTGACATTTCCTGAGGTAGTTCCAACTCATAAGCTACCTTGCCAACTCTTTTGGTGATCAAGTATGGCCCCACATCGTGGACTCAACTTTCCTTTCTTCCCAAACTGCATTACTCCTTTCATAGGAGCTACTTTGAGGAATCTAAATCCCCAACCTCAAATTCTAGCGATCTACGACACACATCTGCATAGCTCTTCTGCCGGCTCTGAGCAGTTTCTATTCTCTGGCGAATGTTCTAAATAGTTTTGGTGGTGTCTTCGATGAGGTCTGTCTAGAGTTCCATTTCTTTCTTTTCACCACCTTCATACCAACAAATAGGAGATCTACATCTCCTCCCATATAGAGCCTCATATGGTGTCATTCCGATAGTAGCTTGATAGCTATTATTGTATGTGAATTCTGCTAAGCATAGGTATCGACACAAGCTCCCCTTGAAATCTAAGGCACAAGCCCGTAGCATATCCTCTAAAATTTGGTTTAGCCATTCTGTTTTCCCGTCAGTTTAAGGATGAAATGAAGTGTTGAATCGTAACTTAGTGCCAAGAGCTCTCTGAACACACTCCCAGAAGTGTGAAGTAAAATGACCATCTCTATCAGAAATTATGGTTTTGGAAACTCCATGCAATCTGATAACCTCTTTAACATACATTTGTGCTAGTTGCTCAATAGAGTAGGAGGTTAGGATGGCTAGGAAGTGAGCAGACTTGGTCAATCTGTCCACTATTACCCAGATAGCATCATGTCCATTCGTAGTTCTGAGTAATCCTACTATAAAATCCATAGATATATCCTCCCATTTCCATTCTGGAATCTGGATAGGTTGTAGAACTCCGCCCGGTCTTTGATGTTCCGCTTTATCCCTTTGGCATGTCAGGCAAGTATTAACATATCTTGCAACATCTCTTTTCATTCCCAGCCACCAGAAGCGTTCCTTCATGTCTTGGTACATCTTGGTGGAACCATGATGCATGGCATAGGGTGTTCCATGGTCTTCATCTAGAATTTTCTTTCGTAGTTCTTCTTGATTAGGGACACAGAGGCGATGACCATAATATATTATCCCACGATCTGATACTCGGAACTCTCCATTTTCTCCTTCTTATATTCCCTGCTTGATCTTCTGAATATTAGGATCTTCATCCTGCCCTTTCTGTATATCATCAAGCAAGGTTGACACTAGTGTCAAAGTGGAGAGCTACCTAGTAATAATTTCTAGCCCAAAATTTACTACTTCCTTCCGTAGGGGTTGGGACATGGCAGATAAGGACAATAAAGTCGCACAAGATTTTCTACTTAGCGCATCTGCCACCTTGTTCGCCTTCCTTAGATGGTAGAGGATTTCACAATCATAGTCTTTGACTAACTCAAGTCATCTCCATTGTCTCATGTTTAGGTCTTTCTGAGTGAAGAAATACTTCAGACTCTGGTAATCTATGTAAATCTTGCACTGAGTTCCATATAAGTAGTGCCTCCAGACTTTAAGAGCGAAGACTACTATAGGTCATGAGTGGGATAGTTCTTCTCATAATCCTTGAGTTGTCTCGAGGCATAGGCAATGACTCTGCCATTCTGCATCAATACAGCTCTGATTCCCAATTTAGAAGCATCGCTATACATATTGAAGCTCTCACCATTTTCTGGAAGAGTCAGGATTGGAGCACTGGTCAGTCTCCTTTTTAGTTCAATGAAACTCTTCTCACAATCCTCTGTCCACTCAAATTTTTTATTCTTTCTGGTAAGTGCTGTCAATGGAGAGGCAATCCTTGAGAAGTTCTCAACAAATTTCCTATAATGGCCTGCTAATCCAAGGAAACTTCTGATTTCACTGACATTCCTGGGTCTATTCCAGTTACTCACAGCTTCTATTTTTGTCGGGTCTACCATGACCCCATCCTTGGAAATAATGTAACCTAGGAAGGACACTTGATCGAGCCAAAACTCGCACTTGGAGAACTTCGCGTACAACTGTCTCTGCTGAAGAATCTGTAATACTGTCTTCAGATGTTCAGCATGTTCTTCCTGACTTTTGGAGTATATAAGAATATCGTCTATAAAGACGATTACAAACTTATCCAAATACACTTTGAACACTCTGTTCATCAAATCCATAAACGTGGTCGGAGCGTTCGTCACTCCAAAAGGCATGACTATGAACTCGTAGTGTCCATACCTCGTTCGGAATGTTGTCTTCGGTACATCATCTGCCCTCACTTTCACTTGATGATATCCGGAATGCAAGTTTATCTTGGAAAAGATTGTGGCTCCCTTTAACTAATCAAATAGATCATCAATCCTCGGCAAGGGATACATGTTCTTGATTGTTACTTTGTTCAGCGCTCGGTAGTCCACACACATTCGCATGGACCCGTCCTTCTTCTTTACGAACAACACCGGAGCTCCCCATGGTGAGTGACTAGGGCGAATGAAGCCCTTGTCGAGTAGCTCCTGTAGCTGTCCTTGAAGTTCTTTCAATTCTGCCGGCGCCATGCGGTAGGGTGCTTTTGAGATTGGATGGGTACCAGGGATGAGTTCAATCTCAAATTCAATTTCCCTATCCGGAGCTAAGCCTAGCAATTTATCCGGAAATACTTCTGGGTAGTCACATACAACTCTAACTTCCTCTAGCTTTTGGGCTCTCTCTTGCTGGGTGTTAACCACATGAACTAGAAACCCAGCACATCTGTCGGCTAACATTTTCTAAGCCTTCATGGCCGATAAGAATTTCTGGGGTCTCTTCCTTGATTCTCCAATGAAGTCAAATTTAGACTCTGCCTCAGGTTGAAATAGGACTCTTCGCTTACGACACTATATGGAAGCACCATACTTGCTCAGAAAGTCCATCCCAAAAATAACATCGTAATCAGACATGTTCAGCATTATCAGATCGTTGTACAGTTTTCTGTCTGAAATTTTGACTGGCACAACTCGTAGCCAGTGCGTAGATGTCATTATCTCTCCTGAGGGTAGTGTCGTCAAGAATTGTCCGCTTAGGACCTTCGAGGGTATATCTATTCTTTCCGCAAATACTATGGAGACAAACGAATGGGTTGCCCTAGTATCAAATAGCACAATTGCATATTGATTAAAAATGCTTATCTGACCTGTGACAATGGTGAAGGCATTTGCTACTTCCTCTCTAGTAAGGGAGAAAACTCAAGCATTTGTAGAACTTTGTGAAGCTTCAGCCTGCCTTGACTAATATGAGGACCCTCCAACGTGGCCTGCATCTGGTGTAGTTGTGCCTGCTTGCCTCCATATTGCACAGGTTGTGCAGGAGGAAGGTTGATCTTGGTCGGGCAATTCTTGGCCATATGGCCCTCTTGACCACATATATAACAAGCACTCGTGCCATTGCAACAGATTCCAGGATGCATCTTTCCGCAGGTGGAACATGTGGCATACTTAGGTTGCTTGTTTATAGATCTTCCCTTCTTATTACTCCACTACTTCCTCTTGGAGCTCCCTTTCCAGGTTGACCCATGACTCTGGGGTTTCTGAGTGCCAGAACTCCCTTGACCTTTGTTCTCTATTAGTACTGGCTTTTGCTACTTGATACTGTTTAGATAATGCTCCATGATCAAGGCACTACTAATCATCTCTTCTGCATCCTACGGTCTATTAATTCCACCAGCTACATTCAGAGCTATCTCTGGCCTCAGCATCTTGAGCATTAGTCTTACCCTTTCTCTTTCTGTGCTGACCAGCTCAGGACATAAGCGAGCCAACCTATTGAATTTCTTCACAGCTTCCTCTACTGATAAACTTCCTTGTCGGAATTCCATGAACTCATCGTAATGTTTGTTCGTGACTCACATATGGAAGAACTCTTCGAAGAACTCAATCTCGAAATCAGACCAGGTCATTTGATCTACCTTTCGTTTTGCCTTGACCCATTCCCACCACATTCTTGCATCCCTAGTGAAGTAGAAGGAGGCACACTAAATCTTTTCTACCTCCGGTCAGTCCAGTAGCTCCATTATACTCTCCAGGGTTTTAAACCATGCCTGAGCATCCCATGGTTCATTGGTGCTAGAGAAATTCTCTGGTTTCAGTTTCTGCCACTGGATGAGGTATGCTTCTTGCCTCACCACCTTTGTTGGGGCTACAGGTGTAACAGATTGTATTTCAACTATAGTAGGTGTTACCATATTGACTTTCGGTGGGACCACAGGGGAAGCTTGCTGGTTAGCAGTTAAGGTGGCAATAACCTGCTGCTACTCAGCCACTTGTCGCTGAAGCTGAGCCACTACTTCTAAAAGGTTGGGCTGTGGTGCAAACTCATTTTCCCCTTATTGAGGTTCATTAACCCTCGGTTGTCTAGCTGGTCATCCTCTAGCCATTCTACATATCATAAGTCAAAACCAATGAAAACATACGTCAGCCACTCCTCATTCCTACTTGTTATAATTACTACTTTCATCTATAAGCATGCTAAATCTTAACAAGCATTTCTTACTAATCATAATAGAAATAAAATGTATAAAAGTTGTGAGAATGTACTGTCTTACATGGGAGCTGCAGAATCAATGCTTGATGTGTGTGTGGCGGAAGGGTGGAACCTGCTCTGATACCAATCTGTAACGACCGGCTTTCTGAAACCCTAATTAGGGTGGCACGGATGTTACTCTTACCATACCTTCTAAGGACATTGTTATTTGCACTTCTCTCGATTCAGAAATCTAGTCTGAACTTGTTTCGACTGTTAAACCATGGTTTGGAGCGAAGCAGAGCTGAGAGGTACTCTATAGTTGCGGAGGGGTCTGGACCGTGTTTCCCTAACTAGCCCTGTGGCCCTACACGTGAAGGGGCAGGCTATGGACGTGTGGTGATGACTGACCGTGTAGCCTTACCATACCCAAGTTTGGGCACGGCCGTGTGCGCCACACGGCCGTGTAAGGCCTTCCCTGCTGGAGCAGGGCACGGCCGTGTGGCTTCCACATGGTCGTGTCACCTGGCAGTGAGGAAGAGGGGCACGGTCGTGTGTCTCACACGGTCATGTCACCTTGGCTGTGACAAAGGGGTGCACGCCCGTGTGAAACCACACGGTCGTGTCATCTTACCCGAGAAGAATAGGTGCACGACCATGTGCTTCACATGGCCGTGTCACCTTGACCGAGACCAAATGAGATGCACGGTCGTGTGAAACCACACGGCCGTGTCACTACGGCCGACAGGAAGAGGTGCATGGCCATGTGAAACCACACAGCCATAGCACCCTGGCCGAGAGGGAGTAGGTGATGGCCGTGTGTATCCACACGGCCATGTCACCCTGGCCGAGAGGGGGCAGGTGATGGCAATGTGAATCCACACGGCCGTGTCACGGGCTGTGCACGGGTCACACACAGCACTACAAAGGAGGTTGGTTCTCACCTTTGTACTCCCTCTTGGCTTAGCGTTCTCTCCCATTTCTTTAGGAAGAATCTTTGACATGCTAATTACTAACAAACTGTCAATTTCATCATACACAACTCTTAATAGCATTTTTATACTAAGCGGGATAAGACAATAGGTCCATCAGTACCAAAATCTAACATATTCCATGCACCAGCAAGTTCCAAGATCACTTCCCACTATTCCGTCACACACACCAGCAAACATTGCTCTTGTTGCCTCCTCTTACTGGAGCTTTCCTTTACCTTTATCTGCAGTATAAGGAAAAGTAATCTATAAGCAAATGCTCAGCAAGTATCATCTACTTACAAAACAATGCATTCAAAGAGTACATGTTTTTTTTCAAACTGCTTGCGGAAACCAAAACATGCACTTAACAATCATTTATGTTAAAATACATAACTCGAAAATATGTATATGGCATGCATTTTAAAATCAGTTTATCATGCAAAATATCCACTTAAACCCATGCAATGGAAACATAAAACTTGTTATGCTATATAGATCAAACCCTGCACTCTCTAACTCTAGTTCTCAACTTAATAATGTTTTCACTTTAACAAATCAATGAGCTTTGAAAACTTTATCTTACATACTAGTAAAAATAATAATCACTTGCTTTGGGCCCGGCATTGTACCACTTTGTGCACATCCTTAATAAAGTCTGAGATAGCTAATCCCGAACTTATTAAGATACTACTAGGTGATCTAGGGGCCTAGGGGCGATCTAGGAGCCCACCTATGGACCTTGTGTCCAGTATATGTCATCTTAAAGTAAAATACTTTCTTTTTAATACTTCTTTCTTATACTTGCACTAACTTGTCATTTCAACAAACACCTTGTGTGCACTTAATCCCTCACACTTATAAGGAAGCACCTTGGGGGCACTTGATTATGCTTCTTAGTCCCAAAACTTAATGGGAAGCAAATCAAATACTCTAAACGTGCTCTTAATCCCAAAACTTTAGAGGGCATCTTACAATCATAACATCTATCTCCTTTAACATACATAAAACATATCATGGCATGATTCTTCTTTTAACTTGCATAGATACATACTACAACACGCATCGACGAAGAAACTTATACCGCAGGTGAGAAGTACTTACATCCTTTCGCTAAATCTTACTACTATAAGATGTAGGGAAGACAATCTTCTCTTGCCCTCCCTAATTCCCAAGACACCTTCCTGCACGTTCTACTTCCTTGGGGGAGACCCTCCCCTTAGATTCTTCCCTTGAAAAGCTTAAAGACGTGAATCCATAGGTTTGTTGGCCGAAACTTGAAAGGAGGAAGGAGAGATTTCGGCTAGAGAGGAGAAGAGGAAGATGAAAAGCTAGGTTTTCATCTCTTCTTTTCCCTTTTATACTAGGTGGAAGTTGAAGCATCTTTTCACAAAAAAAATCTACTTATAATCAATTGTTTCCTATTCCTAATGTGATGCTTTACCACCGCCCTAATGGTAACTTCAACTAATTTTAAATAAAAGGTCTTGGGTTCAATTCTAGCTCAAGGCTATTTATAAATCTATTTTTTTTATTTCTTTTATTGTCTCCTATTTATTTTTGCTCTTTTGACATAAAGGAAATTTATGGTATTACACAGACAAATATTCTTCTCCACAATCAATACGTAAGGTTTTAACTTTATATTCCAATTGATTCTCAACTTTGTTTAAATAATGATTAAAGCAATCTAATACTTTTGATTTATGAGAAATCAAATACACATGAGCAAATCCCAAGAAATCGTCAATAAATATAATGAAATAGGAAGCTTCATGTCTAGCCTTCACATTCATTGGGCCACAAATATCTAAATAAATTAATTATAATAATGATTCAGCTCTTATAACCTTACCAAATGATTTCCTAGTTACTTTTTCAGCAAACTAATACTCACATATAGACAAGTGAATCTTATCCAGAGTATATATTATAGGGGATGTTTGGTTGATTGAGTTAACATGCTGATTATGCAAATGGTGTTATGTGTATACATGTTTGGTATGTGTCATAAGAGTTATCATGTTGACCTTGCATTTATAGTTGTATGTGTACACATGTCCAGTGTTATCTATTGGAGGTTTCTTATTGATTATACCTACGTGGTAGGGTGCATACGTGTGTGGTGTGTACGTGTCTGGTGTGATTACTTATTGTATTTGATATTTATTAGACACTTGTTGGATCTACCCTTACCTATAGATATAGGTGTTTGATGGATCATGTATTGGAGGTATATATTTATGATGAATTGTGGCGTTGCATTGATGATGACAGTGTCTGTATCATGATTATTACATCATGCCCATCATTTGCACTGCATGCTGACAATCAAATGTCTCTCTTGTGGTTGAGCGGGTTGTCAGTCATTTATAGTTGTCCATTAGGCCACTGTGGGAGAGTGGTAGCTAGGAGTGGAGCTAGTCCTGTCGCGCTCACTTGGCCGCTATGTGTTATACTCGGTCAACCTCGTCCACTCATGAGTAGTGGTATCTAGAGGGTATAGTAGTCAGGGAGCTAGAGATGTGAGTAGTCATGTAACGACCGTGCCCCCGGCAGAGCCCCCGGCCGAGCCGTTACAAGGTCTTCCCACCCCTGGCCAGTGGATTTTTGCCTTCCCCAGGATTCGAACTCTAGACCTCCAGGATAAGTACTAGAGTTTATGAATCCTGATAAGTACTAGAGTTTATGGCTACCAGGATTCATAAACTCTAGTACTTATCCTGGAGGTCTAGAGTTCGAATCCTGGGGAAGGCAAAAATCCACTGGCCGGGGGTGGGAAGACCTTGTAACGGCTCGGCCGGGGGCTCTGTCGGGGGCACAGTCGTTACAATAAACCTCACTTGGCTATCAGGATTCATAAACTCTAGTACTTATCCTGGAGGTCTAGATTTCGAATCCTGGGGAAGACAAAATCCACTGGCCAGGGGTGGGAAGACCTTGTAATGGCTCGGTCGGGGGCACGGTCGTTACAAGTCAAGGACCCTAATGTTATGTAGCTTGATAGCTACTTAGCAAACTGTCCACCTCGGCCGCTTTATAGTGGTATCTAGAGGGTAGTACAGTTATCACAGACCCAAGCCTCTCAACCATACAAGGGTCGTGGTGTCTGGAGAGGTGGCGGGGTGTTCATGGAGTATGCATGCGCATTTGCATATGATGCGTGGTGCATCTGTGAAGATATATTTGCATACATATCTTGTAGTTGTTAGCTACATGTGATTATGATATGTTGCACTTGTTTGAGCTATACATGTCATTTATTATACATGTATATGTTGTCGATTATATTGCTCAAGTGTTACAAGCAGATCTGTTGTTGATCCCTGGTTAGTTTCCTGATCATTATACCATATGTGTCGATTCCAGATTGGTTATGTGCATTTATAATGTAATTTTTTATCTTGACCTTATGTGTTAGATTCAGATTGGGTATGCATATTTATTATGCTATGGGTGATCATGATCTTATGTCTTAGATCCAGATTGGGTATATGTATTCACATTGTTAGTTGTGCTTAGATGCATTGATTAGGTCAGTATGATCATGGTCTTATTTCCCTGATGAGACTATACACTTTGATATCCATGTTTTATATAGACCATGCACTATCTTATCTATTACCCGCTGAGTGACCCGCACTCACCACCGCATATGTGTATTATCTTTTTTCCTCAGGTAGCAAGTAGATGTTGTGGAGTCACTTGGAGTATGCCTGTCTGCCGATCTCACGTGACATCAGAAGATAGTTTTACTTCGCTCTTATTTCCTTGCATGTTTTTCTTTATGGTATTAGCATTGTATTGATATTTAGTCATGTGACATCTTTGCCGTTTTTAGTATTTTGTTGTGTTTAAGTCGTGCTGGCACGCAATGTATCATTTTGGTTTGTTTAGGCTTTCCTTTCATTTTTTTTCCCGCTGTGTCTTTAGTACATCCATGTGGGATGTTTATTATATAACTGCGTGGTTGTGATCATTTTGTTCCAGCAGAGTGGGATGTGTATATAACTACGTAGTTGTGTATGTTCCAACCATGTGAGCTGATGAATATAACTTGTGAGTAGCTTGTGGTTGTATTCATGATTCATATTGTCATAGTTACAGGGGAGATTTTGTCTGTTTGTTGGGCAGGGACTCCTCTGGGGCGTGACACCTAGGACTTCCGTCTCAAGAACAACTTGACGAGTCTGAAATTGAAAGTGAATTCAAAAGGAGGTAACTGGCCTTAAGGAAGTGACTATCCCAAGCTCTTTGACTGAACCTATTCAAACTGGAATTTCAACTCAAGTTCAACAACTTGAGAAAGAAAATTTCAGTCTGAAAGATCAAGTCAAAGAACTAAATGGAACATTCGAACGGTTCACCTTGCGTTCCAAGAATCTTGATCTGATTCTTAGATAACAAAGGGTCGTATACAATCGATCTGGACTTGGATATAAGACTAAATACAAATTCAAATCATACTTATCTCTTGTCAACAGAACAAATAGAAGAACAGTCCAAGCATTGGTCCCCAATTCTAACTTGATTAATCAAGTTGGACTTGGTCAATATTGGATCCTCAAGGATCAAATTCATTATCTTGATAGACCCTATCGAGGTTATGATCCAGGGGGAGCCAATAGAAAAATCATAGTTATTAAATAAACTTGGTTGATGTCTGTTTTACTATTTTTTCATTATACATGCTTAGATTAGGATAGATAAGAACTTAGGCTTGATTGACACTTAACTAATTAGACTTAGAAATTTCAAGAAGGGAATTAAATATTCAATTTCTTTAAAAGGTTTGACTAGAAGTGGTTGATGATCCAATACCCAAGAAGGTCTAGTGTCTCGCCACAACCTAGAAGCCAATTATAGAAATAGATATTTAATTAATTGATTGTTAAATCTCAGTCTAACTCAAATGTGAATCAATTCCTTAGATGTTAATTGAAGATTAAATTAACCATCTCACAAAACAATTAAGGTTCCTTGATTGAAAATCTAGAAAAGGGTAAGATAGACTTAAGTTTAAAATATAAATTACTTAACCAAACTCAAATTAATTAAACTCAATTAAATTAACTACAAATTAATTCAATTAATCTAAGTCATTTTAATTAATAATTAATTTCAAAATGTAATTAAATTTAAAATATTAATTAATTTCAAAATCATAATTAATTTTAAAATATTAATTAATTTCAAAATCATGATTAATTTTAAAATCTAATTAATCATAATTAATTTTAAAATTATAATTAATTTCAAAATCTTAATTAATTTCACAAGTATAATTAATTTTAAAATATTAATTAATTTTTAAAAGCTTAATTATTTCAAATCATAATTAATTTTCAAAATCTTAATTATTTTTAAATGATAATTAATTTTTATATTTTCAAATTCTTAATTATTTTTAAAGGATCATTAATTTTCAAATCATGATCAACTTTCAACAAATATAATTAATTTTAAAATATTAATTAATTAATTAATTTTAAATTCTAAAATTTAAACTTAAATATTATGAAATTCAAAATTTAATTGAAATCCAAATTTAACTTAACTTATTTTTCAAATTCATTAGTATTCAATATCATAAATATTTAACTCCATCTCACACAAACTCATAAGTTGGACATGCTTGATAACCTAGAATATGTGAGATGTAAAATTAGGAAAATAAATAATAAATTTTATGTTTTTGATTTACATGCATGGACTCTAAGACCCTCAAACATTTTTAGCATTAATTTGGGGGGGGTGAAAGGAATGTTAAGACATTAATTTTTATTTTGTTAAAGCATTGTTTTCCAAAGTTAAACTTTTCAAAAGTTCAAAATACTTCTGAAAGAGAAAGTTCAATTTTTTAAAACTATTTTTAAAAAGAAAAATAAATTATTTTTGAAAAGATAGAAACTAAGTATTTTTAAGTATTTTTCAAAGGAATTATTTACTAAGCTAAGTATTGTTATCAAAATATTTTTAAAAACTAAGTTTTTATCAAAATATTTTTAAAAGTAAAGTTTTTATCAAAATATTTTTAAAGCTAAGTGTTTATCAAAATCTTTTTAAAAGCTAAGCTTTTATGAAAATCTTTTTTAAGCTAAGTACTTAACTAAATTTTTATCAACTTCTTTTTAAAGCTAAGTACTTAACTCAGTTTTTATCAAATTTTTTAAACTATGCTTTTATGAAAATCTTTTTTAAGCTAAGTACTTAATTAAATTTTTATCAACTTCTTTTTAAAGCTAAGTACTTAACTCAGTTTTTATCAAATTTTTTAAACGAAGCTTTTATCAAAATCTTTTTTAAGCTGAGTACTTTTAACTAAGCTTGTTTCAAAACCTTTATAAAGCTAAGTATTAAAGCTAAGTTTTTATCAAAGTCTTTTTAAAGCCACGTTTTTATCAAAATTTCATAAAGCTAAGTACTTGACCAAGTTTTTTTTTCAAAAAGTTTAGCTAAGTGTTTGTCAAAACAATTATTTTCAAAGCTAAAATTTAGCTAAATTTTTAAAAAAAAAAAAACTAAGCCAATTTCAAAACTTAAAATTAGCTAAGTTTTTTTTCTAAGTGCTACCCTACAGGGAGAACTTAACAGAGTAAATTTATCTTGTACTATTTTTACATGCTAAACAACCTTCTCTCTACTTATTTTATTTTTAATTTATGTCAAAAGAGGAGAAAAAAGTCAAAGTTAAGAATTAAACATAGTTTTTGTGAAAGAGAGAGCATAAGGGAGTTTTTTTTCAAATTATTGTATTTATGCTCGTGCTAAAAATCCTTTAATTATTGTTATATTTTACTTAACTTTGAACCAAGTTGTCATAATCAAAAAGGGGAAGATTGTTGGTACAGGAAGCACCAGATGATCGAACTTGGGTTTTGATTATGTCAAAGGGTCTAAAGTTAAGTTGTCTTGTGATCTAACAAGGTTGATTGAGCTTGCAGGAAAGTCCTAAGTTGTCTTAGGCAAAAGTCCTAGTGGATTCTAAGCAGGTGGAAAACCCTAGGGGGTGGTAACCCTAAGTCCTAGGGGGTAGTAACCCTAGGTGATGAAAAGTCCTAGTTGTGGTTAGACAGGTGGAAAATCCTATGGGGTGATAACCCTAGGTCCTAGGGGGTGGTAACCCTAGGCGGAAAGTCTTGGAGGGTCGAGTGCTTTAGGCAAAACCCTAGAGTTGGGGACTCTAGGTGAAAACCCTGGTGGTCATGGACCATGTGGAAGTCTGGACAGGTCATGGAGCAGACGTCCAGCATGAAGACTTGAAGTCTCGAGCACTGAGCAAAAGTCCAGTTGATCTAGAGAACCAGTCTAGTAACAGGTAACTTCTCCTGAGAGGAGTAGGTGAGGATGCGTTCCTCGGTGAGGGAACAGTAGACGTTGGTTCGACCTAGGGCTTCTAGAGGAAATCTGAAGTTAAAATTAGACAGTCCAAAAGCTATCAAGTTATTGATTTATATATTATTTACTATTTTGTCTAACTCTATTTTACAGGAAACTAACAATTTTACAGGGTTGGACATAGCCTTGATCGATCGACCAAATGACCGGATTGGTCAACCGAACCCCATTACAGCAGGATTAGATTTCTAGAGATCAGACCGAGTTCGATTGAGGGATCGGTCGACTGAACCTCGGGATCGGTCGATCAAACTGAGAATAAGGGGTGACCTGATCGAGCCAGGTTGATTGGATTAAATAAGGCAGAGACCATCAGCTGATCAGTCGACTGAACAGAGGGATCGGTCGACCGAACGAAGGCTCATCTAGAGAGACTACATCTGGACGGAAGACTGGGTGGATTTAGCAGGTTTGGTCAACCGAACTTGGGATCAGTCGACTGATCTGGGTCAAGTCAAAACTTGATCTCGAGATCAGAGGATTTGGATCAGGTTTGAAAAGGCTATAAAAAAGGATCTCGGCCAGCAATTCAAGTACACCAAAAATCAGACTACTTGCACTTCTGTGGGACGCTCTGAAACACTTCAACAACATTCAACTGCTATATCGACAATCGACAAACCTTTCCATCATCTTTGTATTGTCGGTAACTTAGTTTAATATTGTAATTGTACTTGTTCTTCTTGTAAAGATTTCTCGATCTTATAGTAATTGCCCAACGTAAGCGATCAACGATTGCGGGTCTTGGAGTAGGAGTCATCACAAACTCCAAACTAAGTAAAAGAAATCATGTTAGCGATTGCTTTTGTGTATTTCTTTATTCTACTATATTCTTACTTTGTATTTTTTTTTATAAATGAATGAATTAACCATGAGTACTATTCACCCTCCCCTCTAGCACGTTATCGATCCTACACTCAGTATTCGCCTACCCAGGGATCAGGTCCTCCAGACCTATCAAATCCACCTGGCTTTCACGATCTACCAAGATTTCCATTGCCTAGCCTATAACTAGGACTTCCCTTGCCTAACCACAGTTAGGACTAGTCACTCGATTGACTTCTCACCTTTGCCTAGCCATGACTAGGACTTCCCATGACCAAGCTTCATTAAACATACTTAAACATATTTGTTTGGACATTAAAACCTTGGAGGACGATTGCACCAACACTCATGACAACTATTTTTTATCCCTTATTCATATGATTTCTTTTTTTCTTTTTCTTTTTTTTTATGGTGCTTTAAAAATGTAGCACTAACACATATGCAAATATAAATACAAATGTAGATATTTTAATTTTTTTAAGTGAGTTTCCATGATTCGAGATCATCCAGTAACCAAAATGTAATTAAGAGGTCACCTTAGAAATGCAAGTACTAGTCTAGTTCTATGAATCATGACTATTTTCAAAGTTTTCAACCATCAAATTTAGGCAAGGTGTAAAGAGATCCTAAAATAAGACCAATACTCAAACTTTTATAGTAAAAATATTGCTCACTTCATGCTAATATAGATAGAAAAAGATAGATCACTAAATATACTAGCCCCATAAGTGACCAATAAGCCACATGAAATCTAGAACAAGCGTGCTATAGTATTTTGCTTTACGGAAAAAACAATCATGATGTACTAAATGATGCAACTAGAAAAAATGTTATTATGTAAAAAGAAATGTGCAAAAAGTAAATTATAACCTAACATATTCCCCTAGACTTAAAATTTTCATTATCCCAATAAAATTTAGAAATGTAATATGGAGGAAATTTTGAAGTTAGAGAAGTTACCAAGTGATGAGCACTGAATGGTCGAGACATTCATGTTCTTTAAAATATTTCTCTATTTGATATTTACATTCCTTCACAACTTTGAAACCTACAAAAACAAGATAGATAAGAAAAATTAAGTAGAGGATATGAGTTATTATGAATAAAGAAAAGGAACTAGAAATAAACTAAAAACTTAAATGAAAAATAAGAAAGAGGAACTTGGGTTGCGTCCCAAGAAGTTCTTGTTTAAGGTCATTAGCTCAACCCCTTATTTGGTCCACTTAAATTGTGATCTTGTTGGAGTGAGATACCTCTGGACTTTCCATCTTATGGCCCAAAATGCGGAGGGAGCTTTCATCGTGGGAATCACATCCAGAGAAATTGGTCTCTCCTTTTTCTTCTCCTTAAAGATTCTTCTTGACAGTTGGAGAAGGTTCACTTGAAGTACCCAGGCCAAAGGTGTGGTGATCATAGCTGATGTTGAGACCTTGTTCTGATGAAAGTGAAGTATAAGCAGAGGTGGGAGTGTCCAGCCTTGGGGTCTCCGGCTTTCCACCACTTCCCACCCGGAGGGCTACATACTATTGGCACCTTTGGAGGTCAGCAAGAGGGGAGGGGTGAATTGCCCTGAAAAATAAATCAACCATTTCTCGGCTTATAACTAAATAAAGAACACTTGTAAATAAAAATCAAAGAGACTAATTAAAAGAAAGCAGACACAAAGGAGTTACTTGGTTTGCAATCAGAAGATTGCTAATCCAAGGAGAATATGGCGCACTATCTGAAGATCTCCTTTGGATTAAGTAGCCTCTTACAGCGTTAACAGCACAGACAAAAAAGTATAGCACAGAGAATTAGATTACAAGTGAATTGATTTAACTGTGAAAATTAGTGCTATATTTATAGCACTGTTCGGGGCGCATAGAAGGGTTCCGGGCACCTTGGGAGGATAAAATTTTATCCCTTTCACACGGATCGTGGTTTAACCGTGATCTAGATAAAAACTCAGTCTGGGCGCCTGGAAGGGTTCCTGGCGCCTCGGACTGTTCCAGGCGCTTGGAATGGTTCCGAGCGCCCGAACCCCCAAAGTCAACTCCGATTGACTTTTTCCATCCGGGACCTCTGCTCCGGTTCAGCTCGCCTCGGTCCGGGTCTTCCACTCCGGCTCGCTAGCTTGGGTGATCTCGGCCATCCGGAATAGGACTCACCCGAACCCAACTTCCGGCCTTCTCCTCGAGTAGCCTTCCTTCCTGGTTTCTCGTCCCTCGAACGTCGCCTACGTCCTTCTCGTCCACCGGTGTACTCTTCCCCGGCACCTCGTCTCAGACGCACCGAGCCCGTCGGCTCTCTACCCATGTCGTCCTTCTCGCTAGCTGCGTCTTCCGCTCAACTTCCTGTGCTCCTAAGCTCCTGCACTCTTAGACACAAGGGTTAAATCAAACAGGACCTAACTTAACTTGTTTGATCACATCAAAACACTTTGGGGTTCCAACAATCTCCTCCTTTTTGATGTGAGCAACCCAAGTTAAGCTAGGGTAAAACAAACATAATGTAGAAACAAATAATTTTGCAAATAAGTGTAAGTAAGATTTTTCAATGAAAAATTTTGAATACACCTCCCCCTAGACTTAACATTCTTCTCCCCCTTTGATCACATAAAAAATTGTGATTCTTTAATAAGTCTAAGGTTGATCAAAAAAAATTTAAAAGAATTTACAATAAATTAGAAAATTTTAAGTGTTAAAAAAAACTAAGTATGAAAATTTTTGAGTAAAAAGAAATTTAATTTTCTAAGTTAAACATAACATTTTGTGCAACGGAATAACATATTTTAACAGAAATAATATTGAATTTTTTTAAATGAAACTTTTAGAAGAAATTTTAATAAGTGCTAAGAGTTGCAAAAAGTTTCTAAGTAAAAAAAAATTCTGAGTTAAAGATAATTTTAAAAAAATGAGAAAATTTCTCTAAGTTTTTGCAAACATAAATATTTTTTAGAACTATCTAAAATAAATTTAGTAACCCTTTAAAGCATTTCAAATTAATGCTTTTTCAGTTAGTCAATTAAACTTTTCATTTCAATACTTGGCTTCCAGGCAGTGGCGAGGCACTAGGCCTTCTTGGTTATTGGAGCAACAACCACTTTCTAGACAAAGCCTTATAAAGAAATTAAATGTTTAATTTTCTTACTGAAAATGCTAAGTCTAATTTTAAATTTAAATTAAATAGGTTTTTGGAACCCAATAGAGGTTCCTTCCTACAGGGTTAATCAAGTATGTTTTAGGAATATAAGCCTTTAATATTTTTCTGATTTAGCTTTTGTGAAACTTATAGTACCAGTTTAATCCTCTATAATTTCTAAAAGAAGAAATATTTGAACAAACATAATTTTTCAAGTTTTCTATTTCTTCTTTTAATTTATCATTTTCAAGTTTTACTTTTTCAAAGTCCTCAATTAGACAAGATTTTGCCAAAATTCTTTTTATTTCTAAATTTTCATTTTTTTTAATTTGGTATTTTTACTTTTTAACTTGAACATGGATTTTGCCATAGACTTAATTCCAAAATAAAGTTGATTAGGAGGTAAGAGACATACTTCACTTACCATATTAGACTTGAAACCTGACTCTCCCCCTGTTTCGCTGCATTCATCTGAAGTCGCTCCCCCTTCATCGATGCTGGGTTCCGATGTACTTTGCCCTTCATAGCTTACCATCAGTGCTAGTCCAGCATATTCTTGTACTTCGGATTCAGATGATGAAGTGTCATCCCAAGTAGCTTTTAGATTCTTGTGCTTCTTGGGTATCTTGACTTTATCTTTCTTGAGTTCTGGGCAATCCACTTTTAAGTGTCCTTCCTTTTGACACTGGTAGCAATGAACCCTTCTTCTATTTCTCAGATTCTTCTTATTCTATATTTCTTTAAATTTATTAGATCAAAAGAATTTTTTAAAATTCCTTACCATATACGCTTCTTGATCTTCTTCTAAGTCTGACTCAGGTTCATCCTTTTGGTTGCATTTAGTGCCATAATCTGGCTTGATTCCTTTGTTGTCCCTACACATCTGGTTTCATGTAATTCAAGAGTAGAAAATAATTCCTCTAGGGTACTTACCTCCAGGTCCTTTGAAATGTAGTAGGCATCGATTATCAAGGTCCATTCCAGAGTTCTGGGAAAGGCGTTGAGTGCGTAGCGTATGGTGTCCTAGTTGGTTACCATTTCACTGAGGTTCTCGAGTCCAGTAATTAACTCTTTTACCTTTGTGTGTAGATCAGCTACTTTTTCACCTCTTTCCAGACGGATGTTCTTCAGTTTGTTCTGGAGTATATCTCTTCTTGCGAGCTTGACTTCAGATGTGCCTTTGTGGAGTTCTAGGAATTTTTCCTAGAGTCTTTGGTCGATGAGTAGCTTCCGATGCAGTTGACTTCTTGAGGCGGCAGCACGCTCAGCAAGTGATACTCCGCTCGGTTATTCGCTACAGAATCATTTTGCTCGTTCTTCGTCCAAAGACTTTCTTCTTTTTCTTCTCCGTTTTGATTCGTTGGAGCTACAAAACCATATTTTATTATTAAATGAATTTCAAAATTGGTTTTCAGAAATACCTCAATACGACATTTCCAGTGTGCGAAATCTCCCTTGAATTTTGGTGGAACGATGCTTGGTCCGGCCATTGGTTCCTTTGCTTTGGTCGGCGGTTAATCCTTCTGAAGCATCCTTGCTCTGATACCATTTGTTGGTCCCTTTAGAGGCGGTAAGAGGGGAGGGGTAAATTGCCCTAAGAAATAAACCAACTCTTTCTCAGCTTATAACTAAATAAAGAACACTTGTAAATAAAAAACAAAGAGACTAATTAAAAGAAAGCAGACACAAAGGAGTTACTTGGTTTGCAATCAGAAGATTGCTAATCCAAGGAGAATATGACGCACTATCTGAAGATCTTTAGGAGGAGTAGCCTCTTACAGTGTTAATAGCACAGACAGAAAAGTATAGCATAGAGAATTGGATTACAAGTGAATTGATTTAATTGTGAAAATTAGTGCTATATTTAAAGTACTGTTCGGGGTGCCTGGAAGGGTTCCGGGCGCCCTGGGGGGGATAAAATTTTATCCCTTTTGCATAGATCGTGGTTTGACCGCGATCTAGATAAAAACTCGGTCCGAGCGCCCGGAAGGGTTCCGGCCACCCCGGACTATTTCGGGCGCTCGAAATGGTTTCGAGCGCCCTGACCCCCAAACTCAACTCCGGTTGACTTTTTTTATCTAGGACCTCTACTCTGGTTCAGCTTGCCTCGGTCTGGATCTTCTGCTCTGGCTCCGCAAGCTTGGGTGATCTCGGCCATCCGAAATAGGGCTCACCTGAACCCAACTTCCGGTCTTCTCCTCGAGCAGCCTTCCTTCCCGGTTTCTCGTTCCTTGAACGTTGCGTACGTTCTTCTCATCCACCGGTGTACTGTAAAATACTGGAAAAATGACGAATATTAATAAGGGAATTTTCCAGAATTTTTGGATATTTTTCGGGAATTTTTCGGAGCTCGTATGGACGAGTTAGCGGGGACCGGAACGGGGCCCAGAAAAGCCTGTTTGGGCTATCCGATTTAAGTGAGGAATTGTTCCTTAAATAAATTCTTTTATTAAATATTTCTTATTTCTTTTTTCTCTCTTATATCGCCGAATTCCTTAAGCCCGACCCGCACCTCATCTCTTCCCCGACGCCGCCGACTACTCCAAGCCCTAACCGCTGCCCTCTCCGCCGCCGAAGCCTTCACCCCTCGGTGCCCTAGCCACCCGACGCCGAGCCACTGCCGTCGGCGACGCACAGAGCAGCGCCGGTCAGCTTCCTCCTTTCTCCCAAGTCCGATTTCTCTGTGTCCTTCTTCCTCTCTGCCGCGTCTTGGCACAGCGCCGATCGCCTCTCCCTCCGCCCGGAGCAGCGCTGCCGCCGGCCTTCTTCAGCCCTAGAGCTTTCCCTCCGATCGTCGAGCAGAGCTTCTGCCCTAGCCGAGCGCCTTCGATTACTGCCGCCGGCGCCTCTTTCATTTCCGAGCAGTGCAGATTTGATCTAGGGCTCGAGTTCGGTGGCACATCTCTCCCCTTTTGTCAATTCAGTCACGTACGTTTACTGTGATAGTGCTGAATTGGGATTACCGGTGGCCGGATTGGAGGTAGATTTTCCTTGTATATTTGGATTTAGTAGTAGGGTGTTATCCTTGCTAAATCTGCCAACCAAACTGAGTTGTGCAGGGATATCGTCACTTCCGGCCAGATTCGAGAAAAAAAAACTGTAGCTTGTTGCTGGAATCAATACTGTCCCACTGTTTCTTGGTGAGTTTTGGATAGAAGTAAGAGCATTGTTATTAGAATAAATATAGATTACATGGTTAGGTATCAAGTTCATGTATTAATCTGACACAATTTGATTGTAGATAATTGGAGATACCTAATCCATTGTAGTTGTGGAAAGGGTTAGGGTTAGTGAGTTAACTCTAATTGAATAATGAAATTATGATTTGGTTTAGTTAATGAAGGCATGATAGAATTAACTAAATTAAATATGGACACAGGACTTTGACGCGAGACGAGTATCTCGGAGTCAGGATTTGGACCATTTTATCGGAGGCGGGTACTTTTGACTTATGTCATTTGATATGCTTAGTAATTAAATTAACATGTTGCATTAATTGTGTTTCTTATCTGTTTTCGGTTAATCACTGCCCAAATCTTACATGCTTGATTGATTGATTGGTTTTGCATCTCAGGTATATTTTACCTGTTTATATATGCTTATAGGGGTAGTGATATGCCATGCTTGACCATGTTCAGGACCTAGGTTTTTATACCTTCTGTGTACCTTGATTTGATATGATTCTTTGACCTAGGGTGCACATTTCTATATATATGGATTAGGTCAGGATGTTTATATGGTTATTGCCATGCATCATTTGCATGATTGCATGCTGTGCGATAGTCCGCTCCATTATTGCTGAGCACATCGCCAGTTACATGGATCTGCACACACCACCACTCATGGGTTAGTGGTCGATTCAGGCAGAGTGTGTTGCAGCAGGGACTCTGTTAGGCACCGTTGGTCCGCTCATGGGTAGTGTGACACAACGAGTTATCCGGCAGGGATTCCTCCCCGTCATCGTGTACCGGGAGTTGAGAGCATTGCGCTCCCCCATCTATGATTTGGGGTAGGAGGATAGGTGTACTCCGACAGCATCCCGTCCACTCGGTCACTCATCAGGAGTAGTGACGACAGAGTGCACGGTTGTCACAGCCCTACCCACTCGGCCTCACTTTTGTATGAGATGATCGACTGGCGTCAGGGGTGACCAGGACGCATCATTGGCATCATATGCATGATGCATTTATTGTTTGTGTTTGTGGTTGTTGCATTTATATGCTGCATATTGTTTGGATACCTATGTTTGACATGCATACAGGATTCCTATACCACTCGGACTGTTTGACCTTATACTCAGGACCTGGTTAGTACAGCATTCTCCTGTTTACTTCAGATGCATATTTATATCTTCCTTATATCAGGAGACTGTACGCATGATTAGTGTTAGGTGTTATTTCTTTACTTTGCATATCAATTGTACCTGCTGAGTGTTGGACTCACCCCGCCTCCATTGTTGATATTTTCAGGTTGATGCTGTCAGGAGAGAGTTCCAGTTGCTGGTCCCTGCAGACCTCGAGGATAGGATTTGGTTTCCGTTTTGGTTTCTTTTCTGTTATAGACTATTTAAAACTTGTTATGTTTTAGATTTATTCCCCTATGGACGTTGTATGGATTTTTGATGTCGATGAAATTGGATTTGGTTTTATTCTATTACATGCCTGCCTGGACGGCAGAAGAGGTAAGTTTGTCGGATTTGAGCTTTACGAGTGTAGTGGAGTAGGGTGGATTTCGAGTCAGGGTATTATTACTGCGTGGTTGTGTCAGCCAGAGGCTGAATATATATATAAACTGCGTGGTGATTGATTTTATTTATTGTTATGATTCCAGCCGCCTGTGGCTGAGTATTTAGTGCTTGTAGAAATTTTTGATTGTCCGTCGTACAGGGGAGATGTTCTCGACGGGGACTCCTCGGGGCGTGACAATTTAGTGGTATCGAGCAGGTTTGCGATCTTTTGTTTCGTATTTTGGATTTTCGGAATTTCTGATACCAATTTATTATTTGGTATCGAGCGGTTATGATACCGCTTTGGTGTTCGGAGATTTATCGGATACCGTTGTTGGTATTCGTGATATTTGGGTTAGCCTGTTTATGAGTCAAACCGGCATTATCGGATTTTCGATATGGTTATGTTTGGATTTCCGTTTGGATTTATTTGGATTTCGGTGATATACGTTCGAATTTTGAGGTCAAATTGGGAACTGGACATCTCCAGACAGCAAATAGGTATGTTGTTATTTTATGTTTGTTATATTGGTATTGATATCTGTAATTTAATTTAACAGATATGAGACGATCTACTCGTATTGCTGCGAGACGTGGTGCTGGACGACCACGTGCGAGGACCACGGGATCTCTGGATATGCCAGAGATGCCCACTGTTAGTGAGCCTGTCAGTCAGGGACAGACTCAGGATGCAGCGGGAGCATCGGGCTCCCAAATCCCGATAGCTCCTGTAGAGATACCTACTTTGGCCACACCGACGGTATCCACGCCTACCTTGTTTACAGTACCATCAGGGGTACCATTGGTGTACCCGACATCTGCTCCAGCGCAGCCTACGGTGTATTCAGGACCACCGCCACTTGGACCTACAGTGTACACGACACCAGTGGCACCTGTACCCCCAGTACCTACAGTAGCAGCAGCTGCTCCACATCCGGTACCTTTACCTACCGTGCCTCCAGTTGCCACCACTTTTGTTCCACAGGCAGTACCACCGACGGCTTATGCTCCGGTATATACAGCAGCACCGGGAGTTCCTCCTCCGGTCTATTCCGCGGTACCACCTGTTGTATCAGCTCCAGTGTTTCCGCCAGTTCCTGCAGCCGTCCCGACACAGATCACTGATATTGTCGCTGCACGAGCTAGGATTCCAGCACTGGCCGAGTCGATGAAGACTCGTTTCACTCTTTTCCGCGGGGATCTCGATCCGAGTATGGCTTTGTCGTGGATAGAGACTATGGAGCAGACTTTCTTCTATATGGCTTGCTCCGAGTGGGAGAAAGCAGAGCTGGCTGCCTATCATTTACGGGATGAAGCTAATGCCTGGTGGGTTACTCAGCGTGCTATTATGGGTGAGCGCAACGTCACATGGACCAGGTTCAGAGAGGCTTTTGAGAGCCGTTTCTTTCCACTGTCCTATCAGATGGCTCGCCGACAGGATTTTATGAGTCTGAGGCAGAATAATCGCTCTGTGACCGAGTATAATACTGAATTCCGCCGGTTTGCTCGTTGTTGTCCAGGGTGAGTTGCGGAGGATTCGCATGATGCAATTTATACAGGGATTGGATGGTTATCTGCATGTACAGCTTGCCGGATTAGGGATTTCATCTTACTCTGATGCATTGAATCGAGCTTTGATGATAGAGTTAGCTCGGCAGACATCATATCCGGACAGGAAAAGGAAGCATACGGGTCAGACATCTGGGCAGGTCCAGCAGACTCAGGCGACAGGACAGCCTCAGAGTAGTCGCAGACGGTCAGGTCAGGGTGCTTCTGGGGCGTCTCGTAGGCCTCAGAAATCAGGGCGGTCTTCTTCAGGACGTTCCCGGTTTTCTCAGCAGAACCGGCAACCGCCTTCCGGTGATACTCATTGTTTCAGATGTGGATCCAGAGATCACCTCACCCCAGCTTGCTCTCTGGGACAGTCAGTTTGCTTTTATTGCAAACTGCCGGGGCACCAGAGCCGAGATTGTCAGCTGAAGGCTCAGCACACGGCTTCCGGAGGGTCAGGTCAGAGGGGACAGTCTAGTCAGTCAGGGGCATATCGAGGAGGGCAGAAAGCCCAATCTTCACAGCGTCAGCAGGGAGCAGCTCCCTCCGCAGCAGCATTTGGCATGCTTGGACAGGAGTACTCCAGTGCTTCTGTAGCACCCCAGAGTTTTGCTCCAGGACCTTATTATCCGACTCAGGGGCAGTATCAGACTCAGTCCCAGCCAGCTGCACAGTATCAGTCACCATCCTCTCAGTCTTATCTGGCAGGCTTCTGCCCAGCCGCAGCAGCCGCTGGCAGCATTACCACCTCCTCCTCCGCCAGAGACTGGTCGTGTTCATGCGATTACCAGAGAGGATGCTCAGCGGGCCGACGGATCCGTTTTCCGTGGTACGATTTCTATTTATGCATTTACTGCTGATATTTTGATTGATACTGGTAGTTCGCATTCTTTTATATCCCGTACCTTTATGCGGGAGATTGGTAGATTACCTACTGTTAGGTTGCGGCGATTGACTGTCTCCCTACCGTCCGGTGATACTTTAGACGTCACCCAGGAGATCAGAGGTTGCCCGTTAGACTTTGGCAACATGATACTTACAGTAGATCTTCTAGTATTGGAGATGGTCGAGTTTGATATCATTCTTGGCATGGATTGGCTGTCAATATATCATGCTACCGTTGATTGCCAGACGAGGGTGGTCACCTTCCAGCCTCCGAACCAACCCTCGTGGAGTTTCACTGGCATCAGAGACGACGACATCTCGATTATTTCGGCGATTCAGGCAGGCCGCCTCACTATTATGGTTTTCGTTATCGTTGATCGATCGAGGACAGCAGAGTTCGCAGCTCTCCGATGTTCCTGTCCGGGAGTACCCGGATGTATTTCCGGAGGAGCTGCCAGGTTTGCCTCCCGAAGGCCGGTGGAATTTGCTATTGAGCTGATTGGAACCGCGCCGACATCGAAAGCTCCGTATCGTATGGCACCAAAAGAGTTGAACGAGTGAAGGTTCAACTCCGTGAGCTTTTAGACAGGGGATTTATTCGCCTAGTGTTTCACCATGGGGTTCTCCATTTGTCAAGAAAAGGATGGTACCATGAGGTTGTGTATTGACTACAGGCAGGTGAATGAATGACCATCGAAATAAATATCCATTACCACGGATCGAGGATTTGTTTGATCACCTCGAGGTACTTTGTATTCTAAGATTGATCGCGATCCGGATATCATCGATTGAGAGTCGAGATTACGATATCCGAAGAGCGACTTTCCGTGATACGGTCATTATGAGTTTTGGTAATGCCATTTGGGCTTACCAATGCTCCAGGTGTTTATGGATTTGATGAACCATATATTTCGGAGTCGGATCAGTTTGTTATCGTTTTCATTGATGACATATTGGTCTACTCTCGTTCCGAGGAGCATGCAGCATCTTCGCACGATCTTGGAGATTCTTCGACGACATCACCAGACGCGAAGTTCAAGTGTGCATTCGCTATCCTCATCGGTTTTCGGGACACGTGGTTTCTAGCGGTATTTCATTGATCCTCGAAGATCGAGGTCACCGGTTGGGAGCACCAAGTCGTTCGAGAGATCCGCAGGATTGGCCGGATATTACCGACGATTTGTCGAGGGATTCTCGCGTATTGCTATGCCACTGACACGTCTTACCCGGAAAGGCGTGAAGTTCATATGGTCCGAGGATTGTGAGACCAGCTTTCAGGAGCTGAAGCGGAGATTAGTGACGGCTCCAGTTTTGGTTTTACCTTCTGGAGAGGATGGATTTGTACTTTACACCGACGCATCTCTTCAGGGTTTAGGCGCTGTTTTGATGCAGCACGGCAGAGTAGTCTCTTATGCTTCTCATCAGCTGAAAGAGCATGAGAAGAACTACCCAGTTCATGACTTGGAGTTAGCTGCCATCATCTTTGCTCTGAAGCTTTGGCGTCATCATTTATACGGTATCACATTTGAGATTCTCACTGATCATAAGAGTCTCAAATACATTTTCACTCAGAAGGAGCTTAATCTCCGACAGAGGAGATGGATGGAGTTCCTGAAGGACTACGATTGTACCATTAGCTACCACCCTGGGAAAGCTAATGTGGTTGCAGATGCACTCAGCAGGAAGTCCAGAGGGACTTTGGCTTGCCACCGGGCTTCAGTCACGGACTTGATTCAGAGTTTCTCGGAGTTAGATCTCGAGGAGCAGGGACAGACAGAGCAGGGTATTTTGGTTACCATGGTTGCTCAGTCGTCGATCAGGACGAGGATCCGAGAGGCACAGGCTAGTGATCAGCATTTGCAGTTTATTAGCAGTCAGATAGCTTCCGGGCAGCAGACCGAGTTTACACGAGACGAGGAGGGTATCATATACTTCCGAGGCAGATTATGCGTACCTCAGTCTCATCCGGTCTTACAGGAGCTACTTCAGGAGGCACACCGTTCTCGATTTGCGATCCATCCAGGTGGGACCCGCATGTATCGAGACTTGAGGCGTTCCTACTGGTGGAACGGCATGAAGAAAGACATCGCGGATTTCGTAGCTAGATGTCTTGTCTGTCAGCAGGTGAAGGCTGAACACCAGAGACCTGCAGGGTTACTTCAGCGGATTCCTATTCCTGAGTGGAAGTGGGATCACATTACCATGGACTTTGTGGTAGGGTTGCTGAGGACACGACGAGGCCATGACGCGATTTGGGTAATCGTTGATCGATTAACCAAATCTGCGCATTTCTTAGCGATTCAGAGGACTGATTCCCTGGATCGATTGGCAGATCTGTACTGCCGAGAGATCATCAGACTACATGGTGTTCCATTGAGTATCATTTCGGATAGAGATCCACGGTTTACGTCTCGTTTCTGGCAGAGTCTGCAACAGGCCTTGGGCACACAGCTCCGTTTCAGTACAGCTTTCCATCCGCAGACAGATGGACAGTCAGAGCGGACCATTCAGACTTTAGAGGACCTGCTGAGGTCATGTGTTATGGATTTCGGAGGCAGTTGGGAGGACCATCTGCCGTTGGTTGAGTTTGCCTACAACAACAGCTTCCATTCGGCTATCCAGATGGCACCGTTTGAGGCGTTGTATGGTAGACCTTGTCGGACACCCGTCCTTTGGGATGAGGTTGGAGAGGCCCAGCTGTTGGGACCTCATAGAGTTCAGCAGGATGCAGAGTTGGTCCGTACTATCAGACGGAGGATGTCAGAGGCGCAGGATCGCCAGAAGAGTTATGCTGATCGGAGACGCAGACCACTAGAGTTCTCTGTTGGCGACCATGTATTTCTACGAGTTTCACCCACAAAAGGGGTGAAGAGATTTGGCCTCAGAGGTAAGCTAGCTCCACGGTACATTGGTCCTTTCGAGATCTTGGAGAGGATCGGAGCGGTAGCTTACCGATTGGCACTACCACCGTCCCTGTCAGGCGTTCACGATGTATTTCACGTATCGATGCTGAGGAGATACGTGCCTGATCCGACACATGTGCTGGCAGATATCCCAGTTCCAGTTCAGCCTGACATTACATATGAGGAGGTTCCGGTACGGATTATCGACCGGAAAGAGCGTCAGTTGCGGAACAAGACTATCCGACTGGTTAAAGTCGGATGGCAGCACCATTCGGACGAGGAGGCTACTTGGGAGCTCGAGGACACTATCCGAGCTCGATATCCTCATCTTTTCACTTGAGGTATGTGATTTATTTACCGTTCAGCATTTATACTCTATGTATGTTGTTTGTACTTGCTGATGGTAGATATTGAAATTTGGGGACCAAATTTTTATTAGTGGGGGAGAATGTAAAATACTGGAAAAATGACGAATATTAATAAGGGAATTTTCCAGAATTTTTGGATATTTTTCGGGAATTTTTCGGAGCTCGTATGGACGAGTTAGCGGGGACCGGAACGGGGCCCAGAAAAGCCTGTTTGGGCTATCCGATTTAAGTGAGGAATTGTTCCTTAAATAAATTCTTTTATTAAATATTTCTTATTTCTTTTTTCTCTCTTATATCGCCGAATTCCTTAAGCCCGACCCGCACCTCATCTCTTCCCCGACGCCGCCGACTACTCCAAGCCCTAACCGCTGCCCTCTCCGCCGCCGAAGCCTTCACCCCTCGGTGCCCTAGCCACCCGACGCCGAGCCACTGCCGTCGGCGACGCACAGAGCAGCGCCGGTCAGCTTCCTCCTTTCTCCCAAGTCCGATTTCTCTGTGTCCTTCTTCCTCTCTGCCGCGTCTTGGCACAGCGCCGATCGCCTCTCCCTCCGCCCGGAGCATTGCTGCCGCCGGCCTTCTTCAGCCCTAGAGCTTTCCCTCCGATCGTCGAGCAGAGCTTCTGCCCTAGCCGAGCGCCTTCGATTACTGCCGCCGGCGCCTCTTTCATTTCCGAGCAGTGCAGATTTGATCTAGGGCTCGAGTTCGGTGGCACATCTCTCCCCTTTTGTCAATTCAGTCACGTACGTTTACTGTGATAGTGCTGAATTGGGATTACCGGTGGCCGGATTGGAGGTAGATTTTCCTTGTATATTTGGATTTAGTAGTAGGGTGTTATCCTTGCTAAATCTGCCAACCAAACTGAGTTGTGCAGGGATATCGTCACTTCCGGCCAGATTCGAGAAAAAAAAACTGTAGCTTGTTGCTGGAATCAATACTGTCCCACTGTTTCTTGGTGAGTTTTGGATAGAAGTAAGAGCATTGTTATTAGAATAAATATAGATTACATGGTTAGGTATCAAGTTCATGTATTAATCTGACACAATTTGATTGTAGATAATTGGAGATACCTAATCCATTGTAGTTGTGGAAAGGGTTAGGGTTAGTGAGTTAACTCTAATTGAATAATGAAATTATGATTTGGTTTAGTTAATGAAGGCATGATAGAATTAACTAAATTAAATATGGACACAGGACTTTGACGCGAGACGAGTATCTCGGAGTCAGGATTTGGACCATTTTATCGGAGGCGGGTACTTTTGACTTATGTCATTTGATATGCTTAGTAATTAAATTAACATGCTGCATTAATTGTGTTTCTTATCTGTTTTCGGTTAATCACTGCCCAAATCTTACATGCTTGATTGATTGATTGGTTTTGCATCTCAGGTATATTTTACCTGTTTATATATGCTTATAGGGGTAGTGATATGCCATGCTTGACCATGTTCAGGACCTAGGTTTTTATACCTTCTGTGTACCTTGATTTGATATGATTCTTTGACCTAGGGTGCACATTTCTATATATATGGATTAGGTCAGGATGTTTATATGGTTATTGCCATGCATCATTTGCATGATTGCATGCTGTGCGATAGTCCGCTCCATTATTGCTGAGCACATCGCCAGTTACATGGATCTGCACACACCACCACTCATGGGTTAGTGGTCGATTCAGGCTGAGTGTGTCGCAGCAGGGACTCTGTTAGGCACCGTTGGTCCGCTCATGGGTAGTGTGACACAACGAGTTATCCGGCAGGGATTCCTCCCCGTCTTTGAGTACCGGGAGTTGAGAGCATTGCGCTCCCCCATCTATGATTTGGGGTAGGAGGATAGGTGTACTCCGACAGCATCCCGTCCACTCGGTCACTCATCAGGAGTAGTGACGACAGAGTGCACGGTTGTCACAGCCCTACCCACTCGGCCTCACTTTTGTATGAGATGATCGACTGGCGTCAGGGGTGACCAGGACGCATCATTGGCATCATATGCATGATGCATTTATTGTTTGTGTTTGTGGTTGTTGCATTTATATGCTGCATATTGTTTGGATACCTATGTTTGACATGCATACAGGATTCCTATACCACTCGGACTGTTTGACCTTATACTCAGGACCTGGTTAGTACAGCATTCTCCTGTTTACTTCAGATGCATATTTATATCTTCCTTATATCAGGAGACTGTACGCATGATTAGTGTTAGGTGTTATTTCTTTACTTTGCATATCAATTGTACTTGCTGAGTGTTGGACTCACCCGCCTCCATTGTTGATATTTTCAGGTTGATGCTGTCAGGAGAGAGTTCCAGTTGCTGGTCCCTGCAGACCTCGAGGATAGGATTTGGTTTCCGTTTTGGTTTCTTTTCTGTTATAGACTATTTAAAACTTGTTATGTTTTAGATTTATTCCCCTATGGACGTTGTATGGATTTTTGATGTCGATGAAATTGGATTTGGTTTTATTCTATTACATGCCTGCCTGGACGGCAGAAGAGGTAAGTTTGTCGGATTTGAGCTTTACGAGTGTAGTGGAGTAGGGTGGATTTCGAGTCAGGGTATTATTACTGCGTGGTTGTGTCAGCCAGAGGCTGAATATATATATAAACTGCGTGGTGATTGATTTTATTTATTGTTATGATTCCAGCCGCCTGTGGCTGAGTATTTAGTGCTTGTAGAAATTTTTGATTGTCCGTCGTACAGGGGAGATGCTGCCGAAATTTTCTCGGACAGGGACTCCTCTGGGGGCGTGACATGTACTCTTCCACAGCACCTCGTCCCTCGGACGCACCGAGTCTGTCGGCTCTCTCCCCGTGTTGTCCTTCTCGCTAGTCGCGTCTTCTGCTAGACTTCTTGTGCTCCTAAGCTCCTACACACTTAGACACAAGGGTTAAACCAAATAGGACCTAACTTAACTTGTTTGATCACATCAAAACACCTTGGGGTTCCAACACATACAAGTGTCAACATCTACCTCATTTATGATCCCATCATCCATCAAGAATGTATTATCAGAAGTTGCAAAAGGAATAATAGCAAGACTGGTTTAAGATGCATCAATGATCCCCGACAACAACTCTAAAAACTTGATGTGTTGCCTATAAGTAAACGGGTATCATCAAGTAATAAAATATCGATCCCATAGGTACTGTTGATTAAGCACTAGTTAACTTAGCATGGTGAATTATCTAGATAATTATAAGGGTGGTTTTGGTCACTAATATTTAAGAGAGAAAGAAAAGGGAAGAGAGAGAGTAGAGAGTAAAGAGTGAATAAGCATAGGTGAGTGAAAAATGATAGATTCTAGGATTTCAGTTTTGTTATAATGCTAGTAATGCCCCTATGCATTGTTCATCTACCTAACTCCATGCTTACACTTGTATAGGAATTCTAACACCCCTGCGTAGGTCATACTGAAGAGTTTACCCAAGTTCTCACATCATTACATAAAGAAGTAACTATAGAAAGTCCGGTAATGAGATACCCCTGTCACTAGGGCCCCTCGATCATACAATTCTAGAGTTAATTGATTTACTTCCTAATGGTATATTAATGTAATTAAGTAGAAGAGGTAACCTAGAAAGTCCAGTTAAAGGGATATCCTCTGTCACAGGGCTCCCCAGTCATACAATCGCTAGATTACACAAATCACTTCCTAATATTAATTTGGGAGAAACTCCTAAAACTCTAATTAACCTCCCTAGTAGAGAATCAATCCTTGTTTCAAGCAAATGCCATAGAAAATAAGAGATATCTTCTGTCATAAGGTCCCATGATTTTACAATCCAAGGCCCTTCCCCTACAAGTATTAACCTCATACACATTTTGTCAAACGCATACAAGGCACAACATACAAAAACAAGTTATAAACATTTCATTGAATAAGAAAATATGAAAGTACATAGTTCATACATCAACATCACATCATAAATACTCCCTATATCTTAAGAATCAGAGGAAGAGATAGGAAATAAAGCAATCTACAACCCAAAACATAAAGAGAAGAGAAGAAAAGACTTATCCATGTAGCATCAATCTTCTTGGATGCAATCCTTATTCTAGAGGTGGATGGATCGGCGAAGATGGAAGATCTCGGGTTCCCCCAAGGGGGAGAACCCTTTTCCAAGGAATGGGGGAAAGTTCCAAGTTAAAGATTCGTGAAAAGGGGAGAAAACTCCCTTAAATAGAGCTAGAGACAAGCCTAGCATGGCCCCTACCACGACCATTTGTAATCCACACAACCAAGGTCAACCTCGGCTCTAGTCCGATGGCATGGCTATGTAGATTCACACGGTCGTGTACTATCTGTTGGGGTTGCAAGGTTGCAAACATAGTCCCATATTGAAAACACATGGGAAAGATCATGGGTTCATAAGAGAAAAGATATCTCCATTGGTATGAGGCCTTTTGGGGAGAGCCCAAGAGCAAAGCCATGAGGGTCTAAGCCCAAAGTGGACAATATCATGCTATTGTGGAGATATCTAAATTCTTTTCGATCCTACAATTGGTATCAGAGTCCGGACTGCCAGAAGGTTTAACCGCCGACTGTGCACAAGAGCTATAGTCTGATTGAGCCATGTGGGTACAATATTAACCTCGAACAAAGAAAGTGGGGGCTCCTGTGTTCGAATCAAGAGGACCAGACACCAGGCAGGAAGTCCTAGTTGCGACTAGGCAATGAAGTCCTACTAGGTCGGGTGGACCGAGGGGCAGGAAGACTTGGTGGGTCGAGGATTGGACGTGGGAAACCTATGGTCCTTTGTTTGATGGGGGGATTGTTGGGGTTGCAAGGTTGTAAACATAGTCCCATATTGAAAACACATGGGAAAGATCATGGGTTCATAAGAGAAAAGATATCTCCATTGGTATGAGGCCTTTTGGGGAGAGCCCAAGAGCAAAGTCATGAGGGTCTAGACCCAAAGTGGACAATATCATGCTATTGTGGAGATATCTAAATTCTTTTCGATCCTACACTATCTTGTCTCAAGAAAATCCACACATCCATGTGAATCCACATGGTCGGGGCTTTCTTCTTCTCTTCTTCAGGGCACAGTCATGTGGAATCCACACGGTCATGTGCTTTCTCCTCTCTAGAAAGTGGCATGGCTATGTGGAATCCACACGAACGGGGCATTCTTCTTCTCTTCATCAGGGCACAGTTGTGTGGAATCCACACGGCCATGTGCTTTCTCTTCTCTAGCAAGTGACATGGCTGTGTGGAATCCACATGATCGGATCCTTTTTCTTTGTTTGTTCTCCAAGGTACCTACAAGTGTCATTTTTGCTCCAAAAATATGTCCTATAAATGAAAACAAGTAAAAAGTAGATCTCTAAATAAAAAGAGTATAAATATGACATTATAATGAAATAGGGTGCAATAAACATAGATTATACTAATAAAATACAAATAGATATGTGTTAAAGTATATATAAAAGTGTATATAATCTATGCACATTACTCGACTTTCACTCAACTTATTTACTCTGACTGTACTTGACCAGGTGTTTAGTATGTCTGACCGGACCCTACGTCCGATGGACTGGGGCGCTCGGTCGGGATAATGGGTGCTTAACTACATACTTCCTTGTACTTCATCATTGATTATGAAATTAAATTTCGAGGTCATCCCAACCAGAGGGTCCAGTCGAGCATGCCCTTGGTTTAACACTCACGGTCCATCTAGAATGGAGGTCTGATTGGGCATTCTCCTATTCTAAATGATGTTGACCACCCCTTGACCTTGACTTTGACTTTCATGTCAACCAACCTCTTAGATTTTAATCCCCCTCAAGAGGGACCACCTTGAACACCGTATCAATGTGTACTTCAACTCATGCTAAATTCATGTTATATAATTAAAGGCTTTTAATTAATTATGTATCATTCTTGATTTTGTATATTATAGTTGATATTCTCCCTACCCCTAAGGAAGTAAATTTACTTGGCACCCCCTCCATATTAAATTTGAGTCACCACAATGGGGTGAGACATCAACTTCACAATTTTACATAAACTCAGAGGAAGAAATCGGATGTTCTTAATCAAAGTTTAGTGAAAGTTAATCGAGAATTAGTTGTCATATTGGAAAAGGAAGGTATTTCTTATCCAACTAGCCACCCCACCAAGGTATTTCTTGTGATGAGGAGAGGACGTGAAAGAAGTCACTATAACCTCAGGTCCACCCCTAAAGATACACTAAATTGGCTAGCATTGTTCCCGTGTAGGAAGAGGACCGGTAGAAAAATATAGGAGGGTGAAGGAGGTAACTTGGAGATAAAGTCTAGCAAGGTTGATTTTGCAATGAAAGAAGAAGATAAAATTATATTAGTTGACAATGAAATTGATGATTTGAAGAAGAGGTTGATCAAAGAAAAGCAAGGGAGAAATAAATTAACACTATGAGATTGAATTCTATTAAAATAAGTTAGCATTTATACATCAATATTTAAGTTTGATTAAAGTAATTGTATTTTCTTTAATTTGACTTTTGCATTTGTTAAATACATTGAGTTTGATTTATTTATAGTATTTGAAAGGAAAATTCAAAGAAACAAAAAAGAAAAAACAAGAACATATGGACTACTTGATAAAATTCCTTCAAAATACGAGATGACCTACTTCTAGGTTCCTATAGGAGGAAGGATACTACTCATTAACGATAAATGATTTCCTCATATGTGTCTTAGGTGACATATTTACAGAGGAGGAAGTAATTGATGCTTATAGTTCATTACTCTTTAGGGAAGCATCCTCATCTAATAGGTCATATAATAAATTCATATATTGATCAACCAGATTCATGGTAAGAATTTGACTTCATATTATATTTTTTATGTTTGTGATATTATTACACTAATTTATGATTATATATTGAATCTTACAGTCATCATCGTATGAACATTTAGGGAAAACAACTTATATCATATTATGAAAATAAATCCGATAGATCAAGAAGTTAGATATATTTCTATATCTATAAATACTTATCAAGCACATTATCATTTAATGGTCATAGACACCAAGGCAAAAATGTTTTACAATTTTAATTCATTGTCCTACAACTATAAATATAATGGACATTTTGTAGCACTAGTTAGTATTAATTCTTTTTCATTTATATTCTAGTATTATGATACTTATTATATCTTTTTATGAAAATATTTTTGTCCATCTAATGCTCACAGGTCTCTAGATTGAAAGTGTTTTCCAATGATAAATTAAAGGAACTGCATGATAGATTACCAAATTTTCACCCTTTAGATGACTAGGCCTCTACTAAAGTAGATTCTCCTAAACAAATATTATCGTAAGCAACTTATTACATTATTAGTAAATTTCAATGGTACATTGTCATTATAATTTTGTTACTATTTAAATTTTGTGGTATTGCATGAATGATTGTGTCTTTTTTGTTATGAAATATATTAGACATCTTTTGTACAATATTGATATAGAATTCACACAAAAAGGCATTCATAAATTTAGAGTGGAGGATGCATTATCAATCATTAGGGACAAATGTTGTAAAATCAAAGTAAAATGAATTATTAATGTTGTTGTTGACGTGTTGTAATATGTTTGTATTTTGTATATCAAAGTTCGAAGTACATTTGTTTGTTGTAGATTTATGCTTCAGATAATTATTAGGTATGAAATTTTTTTAGTCTAGATTCTTGTTATTATTCATTTTTATTATTCTAAATTATTGTGTTGTGTTGTGTTGTGTTGTGTTGTATTGTCTTGTGTTGTTCTTGCATTGGAATGTTTGAAATTATTGTGTTGTGTATTGTTCTTGTATTGGAATGTGAAAAATTGTTGTGTTGTGTTGTGTTATTCTAAATTTAGTTTGTATTAGATTGTGTGTAAAATTGTTGTGTTGCTCTAGTATTGGATTGATATTGTATTATGTAAAATTGTAGTATTGTGTTGTATTGTTCTAAATTGATCTTGTCTCGGATTGTGTAAAATTGCTATGTTGTTCTTGTATTAGATTGATATTAAATTGTGTAAAATTGTAGTATTATGTTCTAAATTATTCTTGTATTGGAATGTTTGAAATTGTTGTGTTGTGTGTTCTTCTGGTATTAGAATGTTTAAAATTATTGTCTTGTGTTATTCTAAATTAATCTTGTATTGGATTCTCTGTAAAATTGTTGTTGTGTTGTATTATTTGTTATGATGTATCGTAATGAAGTTAGAGGGCATTTATACATTCAAGAGACTAGCCCAAACACATAGGATATGACCCCATGTGAATCCGATGTCATTTGGTCCATCAGTCGATTTTGACCAAAATCGGATGATAGAATTAAGCTACCATAAAAATAAAACTTTTAACATCATCAAAAAGAGAGAAGTTCCAGAATCTCAAATATGGTGTGGTTCAGTAATCGTCATCTACATTCCATTTATATTGAGCTTACAACGTCATTTTTCGTGCCCAAATCATGTTCAAAAATTTATAGCTCTCAATACAATGTATCATAATGAAGTTAGAGGGCATTTACATATTTAGGAGATTAGCCCGAGCACATAGGATCCAATCTCATGACGATCCGATGTCATTTGGTTCATCAATCAATTTTGACCAAAATTGGCTGATGGACTTCAGCTATCCGAAAAATAAAAACTTGATCACCAACAAAAAGAAGGAAATTCAAGGATCTCAAATATAGTGTGGTTTAGTGATTATCATCTATGTTTCATTTATATTGAGCTTACGACATCATTTATAATGCTTGAATCATATTTAAAAATTTATAGCTCTTAATATGATGTATCATAATGAAGTTAGAGGGTATTTACACATTCAGGAGACTAGTCCAAACACATAAGATCCGACCCCATGTCGATCCGATGTCATTTGGTCCATCAGGCAGCTTTGACCAAAATCGATAGATGGACCTAAGCTACCTTAAAATAAAACTTTTAACATCATCAAAAAGAGAGAAGCTCTAGGATCTCAAATATAGTGTGGTTCAGTAATCATCATCTATGTTTCATTTATATTGAGCTAACAACGTCATTTCTTGTACCCAAATCGTGTTCAAAAATTTGTAGCTCTCAATACAATGTATCGTAATGAAGTTAGAGGGCATTACATATTTAAGAGACCAGCCTTGACACATAAGATTCGACCACATGTCGATCCAATGTCATTTGATCCATCAGCCGATTTTGACCAAAACTGGCTTATGGACTTTAGCTATCCGAAAAATAAAAAATTTATCACCAACAGAAAGAGAAAAAAAATCAAGGATCTCAAATATGGCATGGTTCAGTGTTTATCATATATGTTTCATTTATATTGAACTTATGCCATCATTTATTGTGATTGAATCATGTTCAAAAATTTGTAACTCTCAATATGATGTATCATAATAAAGTTAGAGGGCATTTACATATTCAGGAGACCATCCCGAATACATAGGATCCGGGCCCATGTTGTTCCCATGTCGTTTAGTTCATCAAGCGATTTTGACCAAAAATGGCTAATAGACTTCAGCTATCTGAAAAATAAAAATTTTAACACTATCATAAAGAGAGAAACTCAAGGATCTCAAATATGATGTGGTTCAATGATTATCATCTAAGTTTCATTTATATTGAGCTTATGATGTAATTTGTCAATCAATCAAATTTGCCAAGCAGTCGTTTGATATATTATCAGTCGAATTGATTGTGTTAACAATCGAAACAATTCATCTTTGTGCACTTCAAAAAATGAAACAATCGACTAATTTATTGCATCAGTTGAATTGATTAGTCTGTGTACACTTTAGAAAATGAATCAATTGACTAATATCTAGTCTCAGTTGAATCAATTCATCTCTATGCACTTTAGATTGTGAATCAATCAACTGATACATAGTCTTAGTCGAATTGATTCGTCTTTGTGCACTTTAGAAAATGGATCAGTTGACTGATATCTAGTCTTAGTTGAATTGATTCATCTTTGTACACTTCAGAAACTGAATCAGTAGAATCAATCCCTGAATTAGTCAAATTGATCCTTGATATCAATCGAATTGATTAGTCTTTGTTCAAATTAGAAACTAAAATAGTCGACTGACCAGAAATATGATTTGTAGGCTCAATATAAATGAAATGTAGATAATGATCACTGAACTACACTATATTTAAGATCCTTAATCCCTCCTCTTTCTTAATATTTAAAAAATTTAATTTTTAGAATTTTTAAAGTCCATCAGCCAGTTTTGACCAAAATCAGCTGATGGACAAAACTACATCGGATTGACATGGGGTTAATTTCTATGTTCGGGCTTGTATATTGAACATGAAAATGGCCATTAACATGATTATGATACATCGTATTAAGAGCAACGATTTTTTAAACACGATTTGGCCACGAGAAATGAGATTTGTAGGCTTAATATAAATGAAAAGTAGATGATGATCACTAAACCATACCATATTTGAGATTCTTGATCCCTCCTCTTTCTTAATATTATAAAATTTTAATTTTTATATTTTTTAAAGTCCATCAGCTGATTTTGACCAAAATTGACTGATGGATAAAACTATATCGGATCAACATGGGGCCAGGTCCTATGTGTTCGGGCTTGTATACTGAACTTGAAAATGCCCATTAAAATGGTTACGATACATTGTATTAAGAGCAGTGATTTTTTGAATATGATTGGCCATGAGAAATGGGGTTTATAGGCTCAATATAAATGAAATGTAGATAATGATCACTGAACCACACCATATTTGAGATCCTTGATCCCTCCTCTTTCTTAATATTTTAAAATTTTAACTTTTAGATTTTTTAAAGTCCATTAGTCAATTTGACCAAAACTGACTAATGGACCAAACTACATCAGATCGACATGGGATCAAGTCCTATGTGTTAGGGCTTGTATACTGCACTTAGAAATGCCCATTAACATGATTATAATACATCATATTAAGAGCAATGGTTTTTTGAATATGATTCAGTCACGAAAAATGAGGTTTGTAGGCTTAATATAAATGAAATGTAGATAATGATCACTAAACTATGTCATATTTGAGATCCTTGATCCCTCCTCTTTCTTAATATTTTAATTTTTTAATTTTTAGAATCTCTAAAATTCATCAGCCAATTTTGACCAAAATCAACTGATAGACCAAAACTACATCAGATCAATATAGGGTCAGGTTTTTTGTGTTCAAGCTTGTATACTAAAATTGAAAAATGTCATTAACATGATTACAATATATCGTATTGAAAGTAGTGCTTTTTTAAAAATGATTCGGCCATGAGAAATAAGGTTTGTGGCCTCAATATAAATGAAATATAGATGATGATCACTAAACCATGCCATATTTGAGATCCTTGATCCCTCCTCTTTCTTAATATTTTAAAATTTTAATTTTAGAATCTCTAAAGTCCATCAGTCGATTTTAACCAAAATCGGCTGATGGATCAAACTACATCGGATCGACATGAGATTAGGTCCTATGTATTTGGGATGATCTCCTAAATGTCTAAATGCCCTCTAACATCATTAGAGTACATCGTATTAAGAGCAGTGATTTTTTGAACATAATTTAGCTATGAGAAATAATATTAATTTACTAGTCGACTGATACTTTTGTTAGTCGAATTGATCAATGTATCGATTCGACTGGGAAGTTATTAGGAAGGGAACAAAGATGAATTGATTTAACTGATATGAAAAATAAGTCAACTGATTCAATTTTTGAAGTAATCATAGATGAATCAATTCAACTGATATGAAATATTAGTCAACTGGTTTCATTTCTGGTGAAGTTCTGATATAGAAATCAATTCAACTAATATCACCATCAATTTGACTAATAATTATATGAGTCAACTGAATGACAAATAGATTTGATTGAATGATAATTGAATCACTCAAACACACCATATTTGTGATCTTTGATCCCTCCTCATTCTCAAGATGTGAAATTTATGATTTTTAGAGTTGCTAAGGTCCATCAGCAGATTTTGATCACAAAGAGACATCGGATTGACATAGGATCATTTCCTATATTTTTGGACTAGTGTCTTGAACGTATCCATGCCCTCAAACAATGTTACGATACACCATATCTAGAGCAGCAATTTTATGAACACTACTTTACACAACATTTAATTTTTACACAATACTTTACACAATCCAATACAAAAATAATTTAGAACACAATAATTTTATAAAATTTAATAACAATCCATTAGATTGTTTTAATGGTGAATGTCTATCATCCATTTTTCAAATATTGCATTAAAAATATTCTAATTGCACATACCAACACTCACAATTTATATCTCTACATAAAGGAACATAAAACATAACATAGGCAACATTACATTGAGATATTTAAATATATTTAGCAAAATACACATCTGAATATATTTAGAAAAATACACTTATATGTCCATTCATTACATTGATAAGCTTGTATGCCAAATACATACAAAAGTTGAGCACTATCACAAAATAATATCAATACATGTATCAACTTGTTGGAGACATTCTACATGATCTTTTATTATGACCCAGTTGTTTGCACCTACTACACTTGTTTTTAACCTTTCTCGTATTCTTGGATGGGATCTTTGCCTTCTTCTAGGTTGCACAACGCTACTAGGTGGTAAAACAATACATTCTTGTCCATGTTTTGGACAATATTGTTTACTTCTACATGGATATATATGATCCATATAAGTACTTTTCCAAGTTTCAAATAAAAAATAATGCTCATAATACTTATATGGGTCTATGTTCCTATATAAACACACTGTCATAGTGTGTGAGCAAGAAAGCCCTAAAATCTAAAACTCATCACAATCCAATTTACAAAACTCCATGTCAATTATATAGGATGATGATGAAGTTTGTATCTCCATTTCTATTTTAGTATGTTGATGAACTGTAAAGTACCCAATTTTTTGTCTCCTAGTGGCAATCTCCTTCATAGCTAATGGCGTCAATACTCCTACAAAATTAGCACCTGCTCCCTATAGTTATAAAACCATTAAGCAACATTCCTCCTTGTGTTGTTTATTAGTATTGTAATTGGGAGTTCTCAAGTTTTCTTGAACAATGCATTTATGTTTTAGAATAATTTATTGTCAACATTGAGTACCTTCTACCAGGGAAATGTGCATTTGCCCATTTTGTAGGTTCTATATTTTAAAGTCATTTATAAGCATCTACATGTGTCTCTGTCATAGTCTGCATGATTTGATCAAATTGTGGAATTGTATTTGCTCTAGCTGCAACCCAAAATAATCATAATGCATATCTATCATGGGTATTTATAACCATAATACAAGATGGGTGATGAGAACATAATTCATGGTAAGTAGTGGGGTAAACTTTACTCATTACATATAATATTCCACAATGTCTATAAGATATAATTGTCATATTTGATGGATCAACTGCAAGAAATATCTTTAAATGATTTAAAAACCATTCTCATATAAAGTCACACTCAACCTCAACAATTGTAAAGCCAACTGGAAGCAAATTTCCATTACTATCTACTGTTGTGGCCATCAATAATACGCCAAGATACTTGCCCCTTAGGTGTGTTGTATTAATTTCAATTAATTTTTAAAAATATGTTCGAAAAACTCTTCCACATGTACCAAAAGCCCAAAAATAATATTAAAATTTATCACCATTTCTTTTCAATGCAACGTATGTATCTAGGTCTCTATATTAGCTCACAAAATAGTCTAGGAAGATCACCATAATCCTTATCGAAGTCGCCTACCACCTTATTTATAGCTTTCACACATGCATAGTATGCCTTTTGATATGATATATTCACTTCAAATCTTTTCATCTTATTCTGAATGTTTATGGGTCTATAATCTTCTGATGCCACAAAATGATTTTCAATCTGAGAAGCTATAAATGAAGATGTGCATGCGGGATGATTAGTGGTTGTCATACTAAGACCACACTGATGACGCTCTAAATATTTTGTAACCATGAACTCAATATATCCCCTTGCAATAATTATCTATGTGTAATTTCCTTCATCACAAATTACTTTAACTTTACTCTTCCTGGTATCCTTTATTTTGTATGTAAAGCATCTATTCATAGTATATTTAGTAAGTGCATTTTTAAAATGTTTTTGGGTTGCATATACCTACAATCAGAATTTATATATGTTTATCTTAGTACTACTAAAATTGAGTTGAGTTGACATTATGAAAGTTAAAAACAAAAAGATACATTACCTAACCAAAAAAAAAATCCTCAACATAATCAAATACTTCTTCCATTAGCAATGAAACAAGTCTTGTGTTTATTTCATATGCATCTTCAGCTAATGAAAACTGCTCTTTAAGGTCGCTATATTCATTAAAGTTGGCTGGCTCATCTAATAAATATTGCATATCATTTGCTAAAAATTCATCCTCGGAGACATCCCTTTCAATTTTCACTTTCATTCTATTGTCATTATTTTTTGTTAGTCCACGTCAAAGAGTTCTCTAATACTATATTCGTATGTACTGGGTCATTCTCAACACTAGGAGCTTGTTCATTCATATTGAAGTTATAATTAATACTCTCTCCAATATTAACCACAACACTAGAGGAAGTTGAAAGTGTTATATTGTCGGTACTCATATTTATATTTGGAGTAACACTTACATATGGGTTCTCTGATTGTGATTCCATAGTCTACATCATAACTGAGAGTGCTTCATCAGAAATTAGATCGTCCCTGCATTGATACAATAAAAAAATTAATCATATTATGAACAAAAAATTATATTAAGATTGTTAACTTTTCAAAAACACAATACTCGGGTGGAGGAAATGGAAAGATCATAATATAAGTTTTATTGTACTACCTTTTGGGATTTTTCCTTTTACAAACAATTAACTTTTGGATAAAAAGACTACGTTTTAGATCCATAAGATAAAGTGTTAACACTGATAAGGAAAAAATGTTAGGATCCTTCGTACGGAGGCTAGAGAGGGGGGTGTGAATAACCGACCCCAAATCGTCGTTTCTTTCTACAAAACGTGTTAGCGCAGCGGAAATAAACACAAGAAACGAAAACAAGAAGATCAAACCTCAACGCGTCGATGTAACGAGGTTCGGAGATGATACTCCTACTCCTCGGCGTGCCCGTAAGGTGGACGAAGCCTACCAATCCGTCGGTGGATGAGTCCCCGGAGAACCGGCTAATAACTACTCCTTGTGGGTGGAGAAACCTCGCCACAATACTTGTAACAACAAGAAAGGAGTACAACAGATACAAGAAGGTAAAAGACAATATGAAACACTTGCTTGCCTTTCTTGTTGACTGGAGTGGAGAAGCAGCAACCTCACACCAGCAGCAGCTGACGAGAATCCAGTCGAGAAGCTCACGCGAAGCTTCAGCAGCGAGGAGCTCAGCAAAGCTCTGATAGCAGGTAAGAGCAGAAGCTCTAGAGCACCAGAACAGAAGTTCTAAGAAAAGAAACGGAAGAACCTCGAACAGTAGCTCCTCAACCCTTTTATAACCTGCGAAGAAGACACAGAAGAAACTAGCCATTGCTACGCAACGGCTAGGATGTGGACCGATCAGGCCCTTCCCTGATCGGTCCACAAGGGTCCTGATCGGTCACAAGACCGATCAGGCCCTTCCCTGATCAGTCATGGACCGATCAGGTCCTTCCCTGATCGTTCATGGACCGATCAGGTCCTTCCCTGATCGGTCCCATGACCGATCAGGACCTTTCCCTCCCGAAGGTGATCTCCTTCTGACCGTCTCCTGATCGGTCTGCAGACCGATCAGGAACTTCGCATACTGCTACTGATCGATCACTGATCGATCTGCTGACCGATCAGATAAGAAACAGAATGCTTCTATTTGGTTACTGATCGGTCACCAGACTGATCAGATAACCTAGCGTATCACTGGATCGGTTACCAGACCGATCCAGGTCTAGAGCTCCCAGCCCTAAACCCTACTTGGTCCTGAGAACGAGCTACCGAGCCCTCTCCGACCACAGTCCGGAGAACGAGCTACCGAGCCCTCTCCGACTTCGTATACCAAGCTTCCATACTTGGACTTTTCCCGTGCCAAGCTCTCTGCTTGTACTTTTCCCGTGCCAAGCTCCCTGCTTGGATTTTTACCCGTGCCAAGTCTCCATACTTGGACTTTACCCGTGCCAAGTCTCCATACTTGGACTTTTCACCAGATGTTTGGTCAACCTTGACTCATCTGGATTCCCCTTGCCTAGCTTCACTCACCAGGACTTCCATACTGCCTAGCTTCACTCACTAGGACTTTCCGAACTGCCTGGCTTCACTCACCAGGACTTTTCCAACTGCCTGGCTTCACTCACCAGGACTTTCCCATTGCCTGGCTTCACTCACCAGGACTTCCACTTTCACCTAGCTTCACTCACTAGGATTTTCACCTGGCTTCACTCACCAGGATTTCCCGACTGCCTGGCTTCACTCACCAGGACTCTCCCGAATGTCTGGCTTCACTCACCAGGACTTTCCCAACTGCCTGGCTTCCCTCACCAGGACTTTCCGAACTGCCTAACATCCCAGTTAGGACTTCCCAGTCAAGTATCCGGTCAACCTTGACCTACTTGACTCTTCTTCATCCACCCTGATCAGACCCTGATCAGTATCTCTCCGCATGGACAACTGCAACTGCATTATCCATGTCTACATATCTTTCTGTATTGTCAAACATCGAAACCATGACCAAGGTTTACGCTTGGTCAACTAGGTCAACCTTGACCTACTGGAAATTGCACCAACAATCTCCTCCTTTTTGATGTTTGACAATACCTTTAAGTTAGGCTAATCCAATAGTCTCAACTTTCTTCATGCCACTAGGTAATGAAACATAAGTTACAACCTTACATTCTCCTTCTAAGAAGGCAACCTCCTTCTTAGATAATGAAGGCCTAACTTAAACCCTTCATTCTCCCCCTATTGACACACATCAACAAACTCTCCCCCTGAAGAGTAAGTTATCGTTGTTCACAACTTCACTCGTCGTGATCAACAAACTCTCCCACTAACTCCAATGTTCTTCCTTGAACATTCTCTAGACATTCTTCTCCTTTTTGACACACATCAAAAGGAGTGAATCAAGGTCAAGAGTTTCTCCCTAATGAAAGTCGCATACCTTTCATTTGAAACCCTTAATTTCCCCCTTGATACTAAATTCAACAATCAACTTAGTGATAATCCCATATCACTCAAGTCTTTAGGAGTAAAAACTCCCCCTAAAAGTCAACTCCCCCTTGACTAATAGGTAAAACTCCCCCTAAAGGTCAACTCCCCCTTGACCATTGCACCAACAATGTCTTGGAGAGTTCCAAACCTTTAGAAATCCAAAACACCAACTTCCACAGCTGCAATTTCAGACAAACAGTCGAAATTCAGCAAGTTGGCACGCCCTGATAGCTTCCTCTGGATCGGTCCAGTGACCGATCCACACAGACCTGGACCGATCAGGGAACCTCCTGATCGGTCCACAACCTCTGATTTCTGATTTCTGAAATTTTCTTCTCCCGAAATTCAGAAACCTCTAGAAAATCATAGAAAATTTCAAAAATTATAAAATTTTGAGGATACATTCCTCATAACATATACTATCATGGAAAAATAATTTTCGATGAAAATAACTTCTATTTTCAAATCTTGATACAAAGTTCGAAAAACTTTGAGATAGTTCAAGTTTAACTCAACTTTGTATCAACTTTCTCAATGATGAAGGCTATTACTAGAAAAGCTTCATCAAGGTTTTTCAAATCAATTATAAAATAATTTTAAACCATTTAATTTAGGACCACAATCTTAGGGCTAAATGTACATGACTTGTACACAAGCTTTCCCTATGATCCCCAAATTAGAATTAGGCTCATCTAGGTACAAGAACTATGCACCTTGTTCCTAACTCATCATCCTAATATCTCACACACATCTAAGGTGTATCAAACACATCCAAGTCAATTTTGATGTGAGATATGGGTTTAGGTTATCTTAGGCTAAGGTCTCATGCATTTTCTAAACATCAATTTGATCTCCATATCAAATTGTGTTTTTAACCTTAAATCAATTTCATTGATAATAAATGTAAGAAATGATGACATGGCATAAAATGATATCATACATAATAACATGTGCTAATGTCATGATGTCATGGCATAAAGTATGAAACTTAAATAAAACATTACATATAAATAACCTAAGCATTATCATGACATTTTAAATGATCATAAAATAAATATGATGTCATGACATGGCATATGGCAAACAATATATGACAAATAGCACATAAAGGTATAGAAAATACCTAATTCTAGCCTTAGTTGTCATTTTTGATAATTTTGACCATTTTGCCATAATTTCTATATTCCTAAGTGTAATAGACCTAAAATCATATCCTCAAGACTTTTAGATCACTATGTGCCAACTAGATTGATTCTAGAAAATTCCTCAAATGTGGTTGGCACATTCTAATCACCTTAGGAATAATATTCACTTTCATTTTCAAGGCTTGATTGCACCTTGAAAATTCCTAAAGTGCCACCTTTTGCCATGATTAGGTTAACTACCTATTCAAGTAAGGTTGGCACACCCTAACTCATCTAGCGTGATGAAATCACGCTCCTAGGAACCCAATACCTATTGGAGCTCATTGGGTTCACTAAGTATTCACTAGGGATGACTTCCCTAGCAACCCTTCTAATGACCCTCCTAGGCTTTGAAGCTTTGGTCATTTGGGACTCATCAAGATCAACCCTAGAGGTGACTCCCCTTGTGACCTTGGTGATGGTCTTCCTAGCCCTAGATTTTGTTCCATAATCGAATGGAACATTGTGATAAGTGGGCTTGACCATTTGGGACTTAGGTTTGTGACCCAAACCTTTCTTGTCCTTGGACATTGGTTTTTGACCCTTAAACTCTAGAGATGACTTCTCCAAGTTCTTAAGGGTCTTTTCTAAAGAGTCAAGTCTTGATCTCAAGACTTGATTCTCCTTTTCTAATACCTCAAGTTTTAACTTGTCATTTGTCTTTGAGGTATTCCTAGGCATATGTCTAGATGATTTGGGATTTCTACCTAGGTTTTCCTTAACCTTAGATGAGGTAATTCTAGGGTTAGCATTTCTAGAATTGTCCTTACCTAGGCTAACATGTTTGGCACCTAAGCACATGTATCGATTTCTATTGTTGTCATGCCTATCTTTATTGACAATTGCAACAAAACTACTATTAACATGTGTCTTATTCAAATTGCAAGAATGTGCCTTAAAGGTTACCTTAGGGTTTGCCTTAGCTCCCCCTATCGATGTGCTCGGTCTCTTGTCCTTGTGAGATTGCCTCCCCCTCGGACATTGGCTCCTATAGTGTCCCCTTCGCTTGCATTGGAAGCACACCACGTGCTCCTTACCCTTGCGTATCGGGACTCCGGCTTTCTTGACCTTTGGCGCCGGTGGAGTCTTCCTAATCCTCTTTGGACATTTACTCTTGTAATGCCCAAATTCCCTATACTCAAAGCACATTATATGTAATTTACTTGAAGGTAAATTGCTTGAGTTACCTAGGGTTGAGGATGGTTGTATGCTTTCTTCTTCATCCCTTCCGGAAGTAGAGGTTTCTTCTTCTTGCTCCAATCTTGAAGAAGAACTCTCCTCCTCCTCTTCCATAGATGTTGAGTAGCCCTCAACTTCTAATTCCTTAACTCCATGATGTGAGCTACTTGGCTCACTTGACTCCTCTTCATGACTTGAATTGGAGCTCTCCTCATGGAACTTAGCCAAGTTGTTCCACAACTCCTTGGCATTGCTGTATCCACCTATCTTACACAAGATATCACTAGGTAATGAAAATTCAAGGATTTTCGTTACCTCATCGTTGATTGTGAATTGGTGGATTTGTTCTTTCGTCCACTTCTTTTTCTTGAGAAGTTCTCCCTTTCTATCCACCGGAGGAATAAAACCTACTTGTACACAATTCCAATTTGCTAGGTTAGTCATAAGAAAATACTTCATTCTTACCTTCCAATACGCGAAGTCGCAGCACTCGTAGAAGGGTGGAATCGTGATGTCTTCTCTGAGTCGATCCATTCTCTAGCTTGTGCTCCCCCGGGTGTTAATCCGACGAAGAGCAACCTCGCTCTGATACCACTTGTTAGGATCCTTCGTACGGAGGCTAGAGAGGGGGGTGTGAATAGTCGACCCCAAATCGTCGTTTCTTTCTACAAAACGTGTTAGCGCAGCGGAAATAAACACAAGAAACGAAAACAAGAAGATCAAACCTCAACGCGTCGATGTAACGAGGTTCGGAGATGATACTCCTACTCCTCGGCGTGTCCGTAAGGTGGACGAAGCCTACCAATCCGTCGGTGGATGAGTCCCCGGAGAACCGGCTAATAACTACTCCTTGTGGGTGGAGAAACCTCGCCACAATACTTGTAACAACAAGAAAGGAGTACAACAGATACAAGAAGGCAAAAGACAATATGAAACACTTGCTTGCCTTTCTTGTTGACTGGAGTGATGAAGCAGCAACCTCACACCAGCAGCAGCTGACGAGAATCCAGTCGAGAAGCTCACGCGAAGCTTCAGCAGCGAGGAGCTCAGCAAAGCTCTGATAGCAGGTAAGAGCAGAAGCTCTAGAGCACCAGAACAGAAGTTCTAAGAAAAGAAACGGAAGAAGTAACCTCGAACAGTAGCTCCTCAACCCTTTTATAACCTGCGAAGAAGACACAGAAGAAACTAGCCGTTGCTACGCAACGGCTAGGATGTGGACCGATCAGGCCCTTCCCTGATCGGTCCACAAGGGTCCTGATCGGTCACAAGACCGATCAGGCCCTTCCCTGATCGGTCATGGACCGATCAGGTCCTTCCCTGATCGGTCCCATGACCGATCAGGACCTTTCCCTCCCGAAGGTGATCTCCTTATGATCGTCTCCTGATCGGTCTGCAGACCGATCAGGAACTTCACTGTATGCTACTGATCGATCACTGATCGGTCTGCTGACCGATCAGATAAGAAACAGAATGCTTCTGTTTGGTTACTGATCGGTCACCAGACCGATCAGATAACCCAGCGTATCACTGGATCGGTTACCAGACCGATCCAGGTCTAGAGCTCCCAGCCCTAAACCTGACTTGGTCCTGAGAACGAGCTACCGAGCCCTCTCCGACCACAGTCCGGAGAACGAGCTACCGAGTCCTCTCCGACTTCGTATGCCAAGCTTCCATACTTGGACTTTTCCCGTGCCAAGCTCCCTGCTTGGACTTTTCCCGTGCCAAACTCCCTGCTTGGATTTTTACCCGTGCCAAGTCTCCATACTTGGACTTTACCCGTGCCAAGTCTCCATACTTGGATTTTTCACCAGATGTTTGGTCAACCTTGACTCATCTGGATTCCCCTTGCCTGGCTTCACTCACCAGGACTTTTCCAACTGCCTGGCTTCACTCACCAGGACTTTTCCAACTGCCTGGCTTCACTCACCAGGACTTTCCCACTGCCTGGCTTCACTCACCAGGACTTCTCCAACTGCCTGGCTTCACTCACCAGGACTTTCCCACTGCCTGGCTTCACTCACCAGGACTTCCACTTTCACCTAGCTTCACTCACTAGGATTTTCGCCTGATTTCCCGACTGCCTGGCTTCACTCACCAGGACTCTCCCGAATGCCTGGCTTCACTCACCAGGACTTTCCCAACTGCCTGGCTTCCCTCACCAGGACTTTCCGAACTGCCTAGCATCCCAGTTAGGACTTCCCAGTCAAGTATCCGGTCAACCTTGACCTACTTGACTCTTCTTCATCCACCCTGATCAGACCCTGATCAGTATCTCTCCGCATGGACAACTGCAACTGCATTGTCCATGTCTACATATCTTTCTGTATTGTCAAACATCGAAACCATGACCAAGGTTTACGCTTGGTTAACTAGGTCAACCTTGACCTACTGGAAATTGCACCAACAAAAAACATCTATAAAATTTACAACATCATACAAATTTATAGACTAAATAGCAAAAAATATATCTAAAACCTGGTAGAAGAAAACATACATGTCTCTAATCAGAGTAAAAAAGCTTCATCCAAAGTAGGGTGGTTTTAGATATCACTGGTGCTTTGGAGGTTTTTGGATTGCTTGGAATTTTGGAGTAGTGAGTCTACATCGGGAGTTTTAGAGCTGGTTGGATAATAATTTACACCAAACCAAAGTGCACACTCAGATTTAAGGATATTTCACTCAGCCAAAAGATTTGAGTGCTGACCAACAAAAGAATAGAGTTGAGTTTTGGCCCACCACTACAGTCGAAGCTAGCGCGATGCAGACCGTCAAAAACATTTCGTCGGTTAGGACTTCAGTGGTCAAGAGGGGGTGGTCATATGTCTACGGTTGGAAAAAGGTGTGCCATAGAAGGTCAGAAAAAGGTTTAGGTTTCCTCTCTGTCTTTTTTTGACGAAGAAGTTGCACCGTTACGGGGAGACGGTTTTGCTTCGGACAAACGTCGCGAAGAAAACGAGCGTGGTTTGGATAGCCATTTGGTTCGAAAGCACGCCACTGCCATGAGGGATACATGGGAGGGTAAAATCGTCATAGCATACATTATTTAGTAATTTATAAAGTATCCAATGTGATTTGATAATTACCCGACTTTATCTACTAGGTTCGGTAAAACCCCAAATATTCTATAAGTCAGATGATTACTACTTGACTCGTTCATTATACTTGATACAACTCAAGTCTAAAATACTCAATTGTACTTCTTTAATAGTATAATTAGAGAAATACAATTATTTATATAAATTTTTATTTAGCATTAAAAGTCTATCACTTTCACACTAAAGCTCAATTTATCTCTAATTCTTAAATCCATCCCTACTAAACATAATACAAAGTGGACAGAACCCTCTTTTAAAAATTAAAATTTAAAAATAATTGTAAAGTTTATAGGTTTTTTTAGTCAAATTTAATTTAGAATTATGAAATTCAACTATTATTTTTAAAAATCTTAAAATTTTTAATTGGCATCAATATTTAATTAAAATTTTCTTTTTATTTTTTTCAATTTTTCTATAAAAATTTAATAAAATTTAATTAAATAATAAATTCAGCGCCATGGACCGAGTTTGGGATTGTGGGCCAAATATAATATGAAAAATATAAGACATAACAGTCAATGCTGCACGCGCTCCACTAATACATAGAGCAGTAAACGTACTTAACATAAATTTAATACTATGAGGGGGTAAAGTGTAATATTTACTAGGCTTATATATGTATTTAAATCTTCGCGCTCAATTGTTCGGATACCCCACTCACCAAATCGACCGATCCGTTTCCTCTGTTCTCCGATCCTCTCCCTCCATCACCGTGACGACAGCCGACGAACCGCTACCGCCACCGACGACGTCTCCATGAAGAACTCGTCTCTCTTCCACGCGGACGGCGCTGATATCTTCCAGATCATTGAGAACGCCATCCTTGTCGCCGCCTTTGACCATCCCAACGAGTTGCAGCGACAACGGTATACGATCGTAGAGTTGTGCTTCAAAGCACTCCTCCTGCCTCTTCCTCAAGGAGTCCAGGCCAATGAGATCATCAAAAAGGACACCAAAGAGATCATAAAAAGGAAAAGGAGGAAGAGGAAGAGGACCAATTCATTGACGTCATCGAAGAGGTGACACGGATTAAGGACATCCTTTCCGGCCATCACCATCAGATTTTATCTGTTCCAGTCTGCACTAGTTTAGGGTTTAGGATTCTTTATCACTCACAATACCATGAAATACAAACATTGGAAAGTAAGAAGTTAGATCACATAGGAAATCCCCAAAGAGGAGGGCGTAGCACACAACTTTGGAGCGACAAGGAATGGGCACGTCCCGTTATACAAATCACCACCGACAATGCGATCAACCTCATAGATCAAGTGATGGTGCTGCCCTTCAGCTAATGTTGAAACTTTGAAACAGATGAGTGTGAACTGTATGCCGAAGACTGAGGGAGGAATGACAGCACAAATGCTCTGTTGACAAGGATAATTTTAGAACAGAGACACTTTGATGATAAAGAATTAACCAAGGATAAATTTGAGAGGCCTTTTGATTGTTGCCTGACAAGAAATGGCTTCAGAAAACAAGAAGTTGCTTTTTTAATAGTCCCTGTATGAATGTAGTGTACATAAATGCTATTTTGTTTGATCAGAATTCATTCAACACCACAAGCCTAAAATTGAGGGGAAAAGGAGAAACAAAATGAAAAGTCGACAGATTGACTATAATGGATACAGGAGAATCCAATGCCTTGAAATCACAGGAAAACAGAAACAATGTGTTGGTGTTTTTATTCAACAGTCCCTGAAGTAAAGCATAATCATTATGGTAAATTAGTAAATCAGTCAACGCAAGATCAAAAAAGAAAAAATAAAACTCAAAGTAATAACTAGAGAATCCTGCACCATCTTCTAATCTTATCATATCTGCCTGTTTCTCATAAATTAGTGGGGAAAATCAATGTTTCTTCCTATGGCACATCGATCACTTGAATAGTCTGCAATGTATCAGACAGTGCAATGATCAAGTCACCAGGCTGGACCATTCTTCTAGCCTTGAGCAAAGAAAAAGTACGGTTCAGATTGTTCTCCATGTCGTCTGAGAAACTAAGACGAAATGGTATCAGACCCCACTGAAGATTCAACCGTCTTCTAACTGATGCTGAAGGAGTAAATGCAAACACTGGACAATCAGGGCGACAACGTGAAAGAAGTGAGGCCATCTCGCCAGTCCTCGTAAAGACGAAGAGTGCATCGACACCCAAGTTGTTTGCTGCAAATCACAATCAACGAGATCAACAAATATGCTGAAGAACAATCTTAGGCACAAAACTCCACTAAAAGAGGATATTCATTTAACAATACAAGTTCATCTGCAATAAGAGGACATCCATTTGAATTTTGAACACTGCATAGGCTGTTGCCTATGAGGATTTATAATGCTTGTAGTATAAGATTTTCGTGTATTCTTCTGAAATAAATAAATAAATAAAAATCTTAGAAAAGGCCAGCATATCCATATTTTCTATTTTCCAACGTAAAACGTTTTATTTTCCCTCCCAAGTACCCTTTGTCAAACCCTAGTAGCTTTTAGTATATATCCAAGTTCTTCCTTCTAATCTTTTTTAATTAATTGTGATATTCACCTAGGATGTTAGTTAGATCATCAGAAACCTATCTCCTTATTCAATCCTTTGCTGGGCCAGAAAGTCAGATGTCAATCAGGTTGTCTAAACCACATAAAGGAACTAGATAGCACCAAGTCACATCATTGTCATAGCAAGAGAGACCATGGCAGTTCCTAGAAGCTAAGAATAAGCAGGTGTTAGCATAAAATTAGTTCTAATGCCAGCTTTTGTCTATTAGTTGCGTCAACAACGAGGGCACACTAATAATCCCAAAATGTTGTATTTGGAATTTTACCCAAAAAATTGCTTATACAGTGCAAAATTGTTAGATACAATTTATTTTAAGGAAAACAAATATATATCTCAATATCATGTAGAATTCTTACAATACATTTGTCCTTATGGAGTGGGCAATCCTCCTAATACGGAAACAAATAGCAATTTCTTAGAGATAACCTCCTTATTAGCCATAAATACTATATATATATATAGATATAAATAGGTGGTAGTTATCAATGGAAGTTACAACCAACTTCCTTATTTTATGCATAGCAATACAAGTTTCTTGGTTCTATGTATAAATGATGTTCTTCTTATGTGGCAGCATGGGCTGATGATGTGGAATGGAGATCGTATCAATACCCCCTCCTTTGAAAGAAGCCTAGTCCTCAAGGCGGAATGAGGGAAATTGTGCAACGAGCAAATCATAATTCTCCCAACTAGCTTCTGCAAGAGGTCTATCGAGCCATTGGATTACGAGGTCCAAAGAGGGGCGCCCGCCTTCATTGATCCAACGATGATTCATTACAGTGGCAGTGTTAGTAACATCTCCCATTTAGAATTGACAGGAAGTGACGGTGTGTGCAAAGTGTTATGTTGTCCATAAGCACGACGTAGGAGAGAAACATGAAAAACTAGATGCACTTTGGAGGAATGTGGAAGAGCAAGCTTATATGGGACTGGTCCAACTTTTTTTGAGATAGTATATGGCCCAAAGAATCGGGGGACAACTTTTCATACCTGCTCTTGGCTAAGGAATGTTATCTATAAGGTTGGAGATGTAAAAACAAAAACAACATCACCAACTTGAAATTGGAGATCACGTCATTTGGAATTTGTGTGTGACCTCATACGAGACTGAGCTTTGACAAGATTGTCCTTCAATGTGCGTAGCATAGCATCCCGTGTAATTAACTGGTCTTCAAGATCAACAATATTAGTTTCACCATGAATATAAGATTGCAGATGCAGAGGATCTCTATCGTAAACAATGCAAAGAGAAGGACCAGATGAACTATGGAATCTAACATTATATGAATATTCTTCCAAAGATAAAAACTTGGACCAAGAATGAGGATGTTCACCGGCAAAACAACATAGATAAGTTTCAAGGCAGCGGTTCACAACTTCAGTTTGTTTGTCAGTTTGCGGATGGTAAGCAGAACTCATATAGAGTTTAGTGTGACTGAGCTTAAATAATTCTTGCCAAAAAGCACCGAGGAATATCACATCTCTATTAGACACAATAGACCTCGGTCGCCCATGGAGACGAACAATTTCCTTACTGAATAGGTGCTAAATAGATTTGGTAGTAAAGGGGCGAGATAGTGAAACAAAATGGGCGTATTTGTTCAATCTATCAACTACAACCAGAATAGTATCATAACCTCCTGACTTCGGCAAATTAGTAATGAAGTCTAAAGAAATATCCTCCCAAATTCGGTCAAGTATGGGTAGTGGTTGTAGCAAACGGGAGCTAAAGCTTAATATTTAGACCGTTGAAAAACTAAACAATTTTGAATTCAGGTTTTAACATCATGCTTCATGCGTGACCAGTAAAAACTTTGAGATAGCCTCCATGACCAGCGGTGCAAGTGTCATGAGATTCAACCAACAATTTTTGCCGTAGTGAAGACTGCTCAGGGATGACAAGCTTGTTTTTGTAGTAGAGTAAAGTGATCCTATAATATGTCTGCTGCAGCTCCAGAAAATCCAAAGGGAAAGGAATGACCATTGACAAGAAATCAGCATGTTGAGGTAGGCGCGATAAAGCATCAGCTCCTGTATTTTCTACCCTTTTTTTTGTAAATGATGGAGAAATCGAATGGCAACAATTTCAAGAGAAATCGTTGTTGTTCGTTTGTCGTAAGACACTGGCCGAGCAAAAACTTAAGACTACAATGATCAAAAGTGACAAAGAAATGTCGACCCAACAAGTAATGCTGTCATTTTTCTAATGCCAATACCAATGCCAATAACTCACGGTCGTAAGTAGATTTGAGTCTGTTTGAAAAAGATAAACCTTTGTTGAAATAAGAAATAGGATGTCCATGTTGGGAAAGAATGATCCTATGCTTTCTGATGATGCATCACATTCAATAGTAAATGCTGCATTAAAATCAGGAAGATGAAGAACTGGAGCAGATGTAAGGGCTAGTTTCAGTGTTTGAAATGTTGCAGTAGCTGCTTAATGCCATTTGAAGTTATTCTTCTTCGTGAGATCAATTAAAGGTTTGGCAATCGGACCATAGTTATTGATGAATCGCCGATAATAACCTGTGAGACCAAGAAAATCACATAGCTCCTTCACAGAATTTGGTAGAGGCCAATGATGGATAATAACCTATAGTTTATCTGAATCCATCTCTACACCCTTGCATGAGATAGTATGGCCTAAGAAAGATAGTTGGGATTGATGAAATAGGCATTTGGACCTTTTAGCATAAAAAGTATGGTCCCGCAAGAGCTGGAAAGCGATGGACAGATGTTGCTGGTATTGTTCAATATCAACACTATACACTAAGATGTCGTCAAAGAAAACCAAGATAAACTTATGTAAATAAGACCGAAATAGCTCATTCATTGCTGCTTGAAATGTAAACAGAACATTCGTAAGACCAAAGGGTATGACAATAAACTCATAGTGTCCCCAATGAGTCCATAATGCAATTTTGAATATATCAGGGTGCATTCGGATCTAATGATAGCGAGAGCGCAAGTCGATCTTGGAAAAAATTATGGCACCATGTAATTCATCCAATAATTCATCTATATTGGGGATTGGATATTTACGAGGGATAGTAATTTGATTAAGGCGCCTATAATCCATACACATGCGCCAAGAATGATCTTTCTTCTGCACTAAAAGTACGGGACTGACAAACGGACTAGTACTTGGTCGTATAAATCCTAATTTCAATAATTTGGCCGCCTGTGTTTCAATTTCCGCTTTTTTAGAATGAGGCTAGCGGTATGGTCTGATGTTTGGTGTTGTAGCCAATGGTATTAAAGGGATAGAATGTGAATGGTGTCTAAAGGGCGGAAGCGCCTTAGGTTCATGAAACACAACCTCAAATAGGCTTAATAAGTAGTCGATTGGACATATGGTAACCAGTGGTTTGGCAGGAGTGTTAACAAGTTGTGATTTGGTTGTTGTAATCAATGGCTTGACAGATTCTGCAGATTGCTCCTTAGCCAAATATTGGAGTGTAGCCTCTGAATAAGATGATGTTGTTACCCCCTGAAGTTTGTACTGTTTGCCATCTATATAGAAAATCAAAAACATCTCATTCCAATTTGTTTGTACAGTATTTAAAAATGCTAATCATTTTATTCCCAATACGAGATTTGCGCCTCCAACTGAGGACGATAGTAATCTTGGAGAATACTCAAGCCTAATAACTACACTTTAACTTGTTGGTGCAATCGACCTCCAGGATTTTGATCAGTGTTCTAAAACGCGGGCTAGGCGGCCGCCTAGGCGCCGCCTAGTCACTGTGCGGCAGCAAGCCGTGCCGGAAAACCCCCAGGCGGGTGACCTCGGCGGCCCAGCCGCCTAAGCGGCTCTCGGCGGCCCTAGGCGGGCCTCGTCGGGCCTCCGCGACACGTTATTTAGGTTTCACTGTTTTGATATTTTGTTCGAAATTTCCTGTTTACGCCTTCGTCGTCTCTCAGCGCCGCTTCGTCTTCTCATCGTTGCTGCGTAGCTGCATCGTTGCGTCGAAGGCTTCGTCGCTCCGGTAAGTTTTTATGTTTTTAAGTTTTTACGTTTAGACTTGATACATCAACAAAAGAACAGTGTTGAGTCATCGTCGCGGCACATCTCCGGCGACGCCGGACGCGTCCGCAGCCGCCGGACGCGTCCGACAGCATCGCATGATGCTTCCGGCGGCGCTGGAAGCTTCCCGCGACGCCTCCGGCGCCACTGGAAGCAACGGCGGGCTTCGCCGGACACGGCCGGCGGAGCTGCCGGCGGCGCCGGAGGCCTCCCGCGAGGTGTCGGTGGCGTCCTACTGTCGCGCGAGTCACGAGACGGCGTTTTTTGTTTTTTTTTTAATTTAATAAATTCAAACAATTCCTTTAAAATTTAAATATATTTAAAATTTATTTTTTTAATAAATTTTATTAATTTATATAAAACAAATTTAAATATATAAAATTCCATTATTAATTTTATAATTTATTATTTATATAATCACTAATCAGATTTTAATATATAAATAATATATTTAATTTTTTTAATAAATAATATTAAATATTAATTTATATATTAACAGATTTAAAAATTATAATAAATATTATCATTTATCAGATATTCAGATTTAAAAAATAAAAAATATTTAAATTTTTAAAAAATATAATACATATTATTAATTTATATAAATCATATTTATAAATTTTATATATTATTAATTTATATTAATCGAATTTATAAATATTAAAATTATATTAAATTCTAATAAATATTATTAATTTATATAAATCAGTTTTAAAAATATGAAAATTAAATTAAAATTTTAAAAATTCCAATAAATAATAAATATTATTAATTTATAATTATATATAACAGTATAAAACAGATTTAAAAATATAAAAAAATATATTTAAAATTTAATTTATTTAAACACATATCTAATAAATTTTATTAATTAGATTAAGATATATAAAAAAATATTCTCAGACTAGTTAATGACTTAATGTTATTAAAATATTTTGTATTGTATGCCTGTATCTGTATAGTATAATTAAATATTTAAATTTTATTATCATGTTATGTCTTGTTAGTTATTAATATATATAATTTTTTCAGATTATATCTGTTATCAATGGCAAGTAATCCATCTTCGACAGCATCTGTCACTCAACCCGAATCCGGGATTCTTAGAAGAAAGTCAAATGACATCGGATGGGAGTTTGGGATATTGATTGATCCTAAGAACCTTGACAAAATTAAATGTAAGTTATGTGGAAAAGCAATGTCAGGGGGAGTGTATAGGATAAAGGAGCACATTGGAAATATACCTGGAAATGTATCTGGTTGTCGAAAAGCATCTCAAGAAGACAAAAATAAGTGCAAACAGGCTATTTTAGAAGGGAGGAACAGAAAGAAGAACAAAATAATGGAAGAACAGAGTTGTAGAGCAGAGATGGCTATTTCCGTAGATGAAGAAGAAGGTCTTGAAATTGAAGGGATGGATGGAGTTAAAAAACCTCTTCCACTTGGCCCCATGGATAGATATGCATCGACAATTAATCCAGAAAATGCAGGCTCCAGTGGAAGTAAAGTGCTTCGTCAAAAAAATATAAATGAAGCTCTTTTCAAAGAGAGAACTCAACAAGTTCAACAATATGTTAGGAGATGGGTTTATGAAAATGGAATCTCATTCAATGCTGTTGATAATGATAGCTTCAAGCAACTAATGGAGGCAGTGGGTCAATTTGGACCAGGATTCAAGCCTCCAACTCAATATCAACTTAGGGAGCCACTATTGAAAGCCGAAGTTGAAAGAACAAAACAATTGCTGAAGAAACATGAAGAAGAATGGGCAAAGAATGGATGCTCGATCATGACAGATGCATGGAGTGATAGAAAAAGAAGAAGCATCTTAAATTTGTGTGTTAATTGCAAGGAGGGTACTACATTTTTAGAGTCTAAGGAGTCTTCAGAGGAGGCGCATACAGCTGAACTTATTTTTGAGTATGTTGACAAGTGTGTTGAACAAATAGGAGCTCAGAATATTGTTCAGATTGTAACAGACAATGCCACCAACAATATGGCTGCAGCTAAATTGATGAGAGAAAAATGACCCGGGATCTTTTGGAGTTCATGTGCAACTCACACTATTAATCTCATGCTTGAAAGTATTGGCAAACTTCCACGATATAAAAAGGTGATTAAGCAATCCAAGGCTTTTACCATTTTCATCTATGCTCACCATAAGACTTTATCATTGATGAGAAGTTTCACGAAGAAGAGAGACATAGTCCGACCAGGAGTTACCAGGTTTGCATCAAATTTCCTCACATTGCAAAGTTTGATTGAAAAAAAAGCTAGTTTAAGAGCCATGTTTACAAGTGATATGTGGGAGAAATGTAAATGGTCAAAAACAAACAAAGGAAAATTGGCTTACTCTACAGTGATGAGCATGAGTTTTTGGAATGGTGTGACACTTTGTTTGAAAATATTTGCTCCTTTGGTAAGAGTTCTTCGATTGGTAGATGGAGATAGAAAGTCATCGATGGGGTTTCTATATGGGGAGCTTCTTCAAGCTAAAGAAGATATCAAGGTGGCTCTGAATAACGTGGAATCAAATTATCAGCCTATCATAGTCATTATTGAGTCAAAAATGAAGGATAGACTTGATACATCATTGCATACCACTGCATTTTTGTTGAATCCTTATTTTTACTACAAAGATAGTTCTATTGCTCTTTATGAGGAGGTCGCAATGGGGATTTTTGAATGCATGGAAACTTTGCATGCCAATGAGTTAGATCTACAAGATACAATTATTAACAAGGAATTTCCAAAATATAGAAATAAGACTGGGTTGTTTGGAAAAACATTGGCAGCAAAAGCATGTGAAAAAAATGATGATACATTTGATCCATGTGCATAGTGGAGTACATACGGTGCTCACACACCTAACTTGCTAAGGGTGGCATTGAGGATACTTTCATTAACTACAAGTTCATCTGGGTGTGAAAGAAATTGGAGTACATTTGAAGGAGTAAGTTTTAAACTTTCAGTCTACTCTTTAATTAAATTAGTTATAATTTTTAATGTCTACTCTATATTCAGGTACTAACTATAATATTTACTTTCTCTGTTTTTTTTTTAGATTCATACAAAGAAAAGAAATAGATTGGATGCCAACAGGTTGAACAATCTAGTATTTGTCCAATTTAATGTTAGATTGTTGAACAAACAAAAAAGAGAAAAAGAAAGAAATGTTGATGTCCTTCTTGCAAAAGATACTTCAAATGCACAAGGTTGGATTGTGGACGGGGGGAAGATGATGAAGTTGAACTAGGTTCTGGGCTCACTTGGCAAATGGTTGATGAAGCAAGTGGAGCGGATGAAAATCTACAACCCCGAAGAAGCTCTAGAGTGAGAGAACTTCATGAAGATGATTTTGAATCTGAAGAAGAAGACGAGGATCACAATAATGATATTGAGTTTGTGTCCGATGAAGAACAAGTTATTAAAAATTATGGAGAAGAGGAAGCAGAATAAATACGAGTTTATGAGATATTATTAGTTGTGTAATTTTGAACTCATTTTGTTAAGACATGATTTACGTTATTTAACAATTATATTTTGCTTAGTGGTTACTGGTTACTGATTCACAATGCATTGTAATCTTGAATTGAACTATTGCTACTATTTTCCAATGTTCTACTGTTTGCTATATGATTATGATAACTTACTGCATGTTCTATTGTTTAACTGTTTTTTTTAACTCATATTTACTAAGTCTAGTATATTTCCTTTGCACAAAACTATTAATTTTCTTTTATAGTTTTTCATTTTTTGGTATTGGAAAGTATGTATTTATTTCAGCATACATAGTTAGATCTCCATTGCTATGAAATTGTTTAAGACAACATTTAGATTTGTATATGACATTATCCACAGTCCACATGAAACAAGGAATACCGAGGAATCCGCCTAGCGCCGCCTAGTCCCCGCCTAGGCGGCCTAGGCGCTGGTCCGCCGCCCGACTAGCGCCTAGCGAATTTTAGAACCTTGATTTTGATATTTGTTTGACAATATGTTTAATGGAGCTTGGTTAAGGTTGACATAGTCAATTGAGAAGTTTAGTCAGGTCAAGGTTAACCAGATGACTAGCAAGTGGTGAGTAGTCTACCGAGTGACTAGCAAGTCCAAGTAGGTCAAGATGACCTGATGCTTGGCAAGAGGAAAATCCTAGGGGGAGATAACCCTAGGTACCTAGGGAGAGGTAACCCTAGGTCAAGAAAACCCTAGGGGACGATAACCCAAGGTACCTAAGGGGAGGTAACCCTAGGTAATGAGAATTCTTAAGGAGTAAACTCTAAGCAAAGTGAAAGTCCTAGTAAGTAAAGCTAGGTGGTGCACTCGACCGGACTAACGAATTTTGGTAAACCTAAGTATAGTTTTACCAACACTATTTTGCCTTACTATTCTCGACGTTATGCTAATTTAGTATTGTAGAAAAAGTCTTAGTGGATCAAGTGATCAAACATTAAACAAAGAAAGTCCAAACAGGTCTGGAAGACCCGATGTTTGGCAGGTGAATTGAGGTAAGCTAATGGAGATAGTGTGGTGAGATCGTGTCCTAGAAGGGGCAAACCTTAGGCACTTATCCAAGAAGAAACCAACGGAGATTTCTAAAGTTGAGATTAGAACAGTCCTTACTGTCTTGTTCATACATTAATATATCTGTCTAACTCTGTTTTGCAGGAGCACTATTATTATTGTATTTGTGTTAACTCTGTTTTGCAGATAAAACTGAGTTCCGGGTTGACCAAGGTTCTGTCGATCGAATCGTAGGATTGGTCGATTGATAAAGCAGAAATGGCAGAACTCGTGACTTGGTAAATAGGCGGATTGGTCGACCGATAATGGGGATCAGTCGACCGAACCAAAAATGGAAGTTACAGACGATCAGATCGAATCTTCGCTGGAATGGTAATTCAAGAGTTCGATCTACCAATAGGCTTGATCAATCGACCGAACAGCGAAAATCATGGGATCAACCGATTCGAATCAACGAGAGAAGGAAGGCACAGGGTTCAGTATACCGATAGAAGGATCAGTCGACTGAACGATTTTTTGGTTGACTGAACTCTGCCTATAAAAGAAGCCCTCGAGCACCGAGCCATACACAAGCTTCGACAACTCTACTTCGAGAAGTTCTCTAACAACTTTGCTACATCTCTATTTAATTCTTGTTGGTAATTTTAATATTGTCTTGCACTTATTCTTTGAAGATAGTAGGACTGTTACTATCATCATATCATATTTGTACGATCTTGCCTCTTCGGAAGAACTAATATTAGTATTGTCCAACAAAAGTGGTCAAAGATCACGGGCATTGGAGTAGAAGTTGGCTGGGTTCCGAACCAAATAAAAATAACCGAGTCTTTAGTTTTACCCTTTTTTTTTTTATTTCCACTGCAATTCTTACTTTGATTCAATTTTACATTAACGATAAAGAAAAGATTTTTAACGAACGAGATTCAACCCCCCTTCTCTCGGCTTTCACGATCCAACACAACTGCCATACAAATTTTGCTGCAACGTATGATTTCGCTATTACCACTCGCACACCAAATGTAGGCGTTGATTGTACCAACAATCAAAGGTCGTCGACTAACTTGTTAGACATGAAATTGTGCGTGGAACCGCTGTCAATGAGGATCAACACTGGACAACCATAGAGAGTTCCTTGTACTTTCATTGTAATGTCGGAAGAACTACCAAGAATAGCATGAAAAGAGATTTCTACCATATCATCCTCTCTTCCCTTTATTTCAATTTCTTATGTTTCCTATAACCATTTCTAATAATGAATATGATATTGGTTTGCAACGATATCTAGGATTGAATTTTTCATTACAACAAAAATAAAGGCCCTTGTCTCGTCGTGCTTGTTTTTCTGCATCCTAGAATTTCGTTGGTGCAGTGGTGTTGGAAAAATGTGTCGATGAGAAATATCGATTAATGTTGAAGTTGGTATTCTGGAGGGGAATGTAATTAGTGTTGTTTCGACCTTACACAGCCATAGTAACACCCTTGAAATTTTTATTCGTCTTTGACTATGTTTCATATTTCAAGGCTAGATTCATTGCTTTATAAACACTCCGAGGTTTGTGGATTTGAATATCAATTTTTATTTCCTCATGTAATTCATTCAAGAAAACACCTAAGAGGCAATGTTATGGCCAATGTTGTACACGAGTAGCCCTTTTAACAAATTCCTGGCGATATTCTTGAACACTGTGAGTTTGTAAAATATTACAAATATGTTCATCAGGATTCTGAAATTCGGCCGGACCATAATTCTCTTGTAAGGCTTGAACTAAATCTTCCCAATCTACCAACGATCGCTCACTATTGATCCAGGCAAATAGATCTAATGCATCATCCTCTAAGTACATAGCAGCCACATCTACTTTCAAGTTCTCAAGTGTTTGGTAATAACGAAAATATTTTTCTGCTTTGAGAATCCAACCTCTAGGATCACCTCCCTTAAAGTTTGGGAAATCCATTCTGGTGTGATGTTTACATGAAAAATTACGCTCCCAGGAATTATCATATTCGTCAATATGGATTGAATGTTGTTGATTATCATTCTTGTGGATCATGCCACCCATCGTAGGATTGTGGGCTTGTGATTTGAGAACAGCCACATCAGTGGCTAACGCATCCAAACTATTTTGGAATTGATAGCCGAAAGTTGTTGTATGATGACCTCCAGTATTGGCGGAGGAGAAGAATGTATAGGATTGTCGGGAATCGAAGTTGATCGAGTATTCACCATTATGGCAGCAGATGTGGGTAAGGATTTTGATGGCTTTGATACCAAAATGTTAAATACAACTTATTTTAAGGAAAACAAATATATATCTCATTGATATCACTTAGAATTCTTACAATACATTTGTTCTTATGGAGTGGACAATCCTCCTAATACGGAAACTAATAGCAATTTCTTAGAGATAACCTCCTTAGTCCTAAGTACCTATATATAGATATAAATAGGTGGTAGTTATCAATGGAAGTTACAACCAACTTCCTTATTTTATGCATTGCGGTACAAGTGTTATGTTTTCTTGGTTCTTCAAGAATATGTATAAATGATGTTCTTCTTATGTGGCACCATGGGCTGATGACGTGGCATGGAGATCGTATCAAAAGCACTAAAAATCGATGTACCTTTATTCTTGTTCTACCAAATGGGATCTATTTTGAGGTTGGTTTCAAGAAACACCAAGAAAAATACTCTTTAGCACAAATAGGAATCAAGACAAATATTGAGAAAATTGACTTTGCTTAAGAAGCATTTATTTCTGCCATTTACAGTTATATCTTAAATAGTTAAATGTGATACTGAATTAGATGGAGTAAACATATATATAATCAATTTAATACCTAGTTTATCATACTCCAGTAGATGCATGAATAAATATCCAAGGAATAAAATTGAGATGAGCCTTGAAAGTCTAGATGAATAGAAATAGGCAAATTGAATGTGAAGATACTTTACCAATTGTAGCAGCCGAGTTACATATTTCCTCTGAAACTTTATCACAGAAAGAAGATGAAATATCTGGAAGATCGATTTCCTCATGAATCTTCTCTTCTCTCCACCATTTTTCAATTCGTAGGCTTACATTTCTAAGCACAGTCAACGCTTTCTCCGGATATTGGCCCATAGCTGACTCACCTGAGAGCATCAGAGCATCTGCCCTCTGTTTAACAGCCTCTGTGACATCAGCAACTTCCGCTCTAGTTGGCGTTGGATACTCAATCATAGATTCCAGAAGCTGAGAAGCCACAATTACAGGTTTGTTAAGCTGTCTGCACAATTTAACAATTTTTTGTTGAGCTGAAGGGACTTCTTCAAGAGGAATTTGAGAACCCATGTCTCCTCTGGCTATCATTGTTCCATCTGATGCATGGATGATCTCTTCTAGCTTTTTCAAGGAATCAAAACTCTCAATCTTTGCGATCACAGCAATTTCACTGAAATAAGTAGTATAAGCTATCATATAAGAATGTATTATTGCTTTGAAAAGTCATATCAATTAGGCCCAGATGATTCTTTCCCAAAACATATTTGGTTAGTTGGTTTTGCTTCAAGATTTATCTTTCTAGTAGAATTTTCTTCCTCACCTGTACTCATCCTCTATGGTACAGAGGCAAAGGAAATTAGAGACTCATGAATATGCAGTAATTAAGTATCTATCCGATATGAACATGTGTCATTTGTATGATTCTCATATAAGTTTGAAAAAACAAATACCAGTTAAGATGCATAATATTACTCAAGAGAGGAAAACTTGTCCAATAGGAAACCATACTGCATTAGAAAGCCAATAATTCAAGTTTTCATTCACCTTCAATGTGAAAAAGCTTTAACTACTCCATCAAGATTTTTTAATATTATTCGACAATTAGACAATCCATGCATTGACACTTTCTTAAATCTCCTCAGCAGATCTATATGATTTGGCATTTATGCTCTCTTATTTTCTCCAAAAAATGAATACAAACCCATATTTGATATTGCATTAAACTTTCTCTCTTCCAACTTATCCCATTATTTTTAGTACCAGAATCATCAAAAGTAATCCTTAGTCAACATTAACAAACTAAGGAATCGTTCATGTAAGTCTGGAAAAACATTATCTTGGAGTAAACCCTCTAATCTGTATTGTTTCACCAATGTTGAAAATAATGATCATCAAATGCCATCAACCATTGTAGCTTATGCGGAACCAACAAAATTTTCAAAGGAACATTTAAAAAAAAAACATCATGCAATTTATGAATGTGTACAGGAACTATAAATGAGCTGACCCAAACAGTTGAAACAAATATGGTTTAATTATAATGATAATGTGTAAGAACTATAAGTGAATTTTATATTACAGAAAGTTTTAATGCAAACACAAAAACAAATAAATTGCTTTTGTAATTGAGGGGTTGAATTGACATGAGCAGATTTTAATCAAAGGAATATAAATCCAGATATGCACAAATAAACATTCATAAATACTCTCAGTCACATTTGCTAATCTACAAGCTATAAGGTCCAAGTCTTAGACCAAAGGCGAAAACCTTAGAGAATAAACTTTTTTGATGATCTATATAGTCTAAAAAAAACTTTGCTAGTAGTGTGCATGATCTATAGAAGAAGCAAAAAGCAATACATATTGGGAAAAAATTAAAATATATATATATATATATATATATATATATATAATGGAAAAAGGACAAAAAATGCTATTTACTTGTCAGGGCTTCTTGCAGCTATATAGCTCTTAAGATGATTTATGACATCTGCAGACTTGACAAAGGAAACTGCAATGAAGTCCACACCCTCAGATATTGCAGAGTCAATATCAAGCCAATCCTGCACATATTCAGGTCATCAAAACAAGGATGAAGATTAGTGATGAATTTTGACAGACATAATTAGGTAGCTAATATTTCTTACTTGTATATCACCTATCTTCGTATCAGTTTTTGCACTTACAAGGGCTGATTACGAACAAACAGCTAAACCCTGAATATGGTTTTGTTTTCCTTGTCCCACTTACAAGGAAAAAATGAGCCAGAATATTTCATCACTGACCAATTCCATGATATTCATCATTTAGAAATATGATTTAAAATCTGACTCAATTATTGGAGTGAGATTAAACCATGCAATTGCAACAGATTAAAATGCATGAGGTTTTATGAAAAAGTACACCAAACTTAGATGATCCAATGATGTCACAAAAGGCAACTTTTTATGTTCTTCTATAGTGTCGAAAAATATAACATCCTCCAATAAGGTTGATGGTGACTTTTCGACATGGCTTTTGAACTGATATTTATATTTTTGCTCATCCAATCAATAAATCAATTACATAAGAAAATTGTTAGATTCAAAATGAACATCAAAATGAGAGCTTGAGAATAAATAGAACTAGTGATGTTTAAAGAAAAACAATCTAAAATTTAATTTACAAGCTATGAATCCTTTCTCAATTTGTAAGAGCACAATTCATATACTTGTAATTGGAGTTTAGAATTTTCCAAAAGTAACCACACTAACCCTTCAATAAGGTTGATGGTGACTTTCAGGTATGGCTCTTGATAACTGATATTTTTGTTTTTTGTTCATCTAATCAATAGATCAATTACTCAAGAAAATTGTTAGATTCAAATGAATGTCAAAATGAGAGCCACGGAACAAATAGTACCGATGTTTAAATAAACACAACCTAAAATTTACTTTGCAATCTAAGAATCCTTTCTTAGAATAACATATACTCGTAATTGGAGTTCAGAAATTTCCACAAGTAACCACATTGAGTGCACATTTTCAATGGGAAGCACAAACCTTAGAAGAAATTGTAGGAAGCATTGCATTACGTTCTTGGACTAGTCTTCCATTCCTCCGGAAAGTAAGATTAGCACGTGGCAACAACAGCCCAGGATCATTGCACTGGCATTTTACATCTGGACCTATCTTTTCAATCACCTCAAACCTAACCATTCCTCCGTCCACAAGAAGTTCATCGCCAACACTAACATCTGCATTAGTTGCAACAAGACATGAGACACCATATGGTATAATGTCCTTCACTTATCAAAAAGGGAACAAAAAAATCTGAATCTTTGACCTTCAGCAAAGCCATCATAATTCACAGCAATGGTCCGTTCTGGAAGCGCTGCATCAAAAGCTCTTACACTAAATGTCCAAATCTCTCCATCCTGTGTAAGACAGAATGTTAACAAGGTCAGGTGTCACATCACTCCAAGTTCACCAATTTCAAATCAAATATAATTTAGTCCCTATGGTTTCTCCACATGGACAAGATTGGATTAGAATATCATCTTGATTGTATTCATATCACTACAAAACTTTTATTCATAGTTATTTTGTGGATTATGACAATGATAAACTGGCTTACAGTTTGAAACTGATTTTGTTTGTGTACTCGTTGCATATGATTCATGAGAGACCCACGAATTGTGAAGAACTTAAGTTTGGTTCAAAACAAGTGTTAAGATGATATAACTAATGTAGACTCGCAATAAGGCTTGAATTTCCTCTGCGTGATTCTGGATTAATATATCAGTTTGACAGGTTCTTTCATGGAATCACGATGCATAGGAATGTCACGCCTCATGTCATGCAAAGTGATGACTGAGATCCAACAAACTGTATTGCATGGTTAAGACCATCCATTATTTCCACCTACTAATCTACATGTTACAAAACTTAGTGATACATGAAACACACAATTCAGATGATGTCTTATTTCAGGTTCAGCTGACCCACATGATACTAGGAAGAAGAAATTCATTGCAAATCCAGCTACTAGTAAGCTTATATGATGTCTGGAATTTTAAGAATTTTTTTTTAGAGAAGCACTAGTTCAGATAAACAGATATCCTTGATGCAGATCTTGTGAATTGTGAACCATGTTCATATAAAACATTAAGGACAAAATGACACATCGACCATTTTCCCTTAATTGTTTACCAAGGGCAATTTTAGCAATAATATTCTCCAAATAAGACCCCTCCTCCATCTAGTTTGCACCTATTCCCCAAAGATAAAATTTTCAAATAACACAGGCAGTCACAATATCATTAATGCATTTGAAGTAGATGAAGAAAAGTTGCACAACCACTAGGAGGTTCAAATAATAAGATTGCAGTGGACATGCTTTTGATTTTTAACGAAGCTATATTAGTTCATCTCCAACTCATCACATTGCCGATCAATTTTGTTTAAATTTGCAAGCATATTTAAAATTATCTGTGCTATGTTGACCTATCGTTGACTAATAAAGGAGTGCACTTCTCCTGAGCAAAGGATATGAACACAATAACAACGAAGAATGATAAGCATATGAATTTGAACTCCCCGAATGCGGAATACTTTTGCAGAGCTTAATGATGCTCATACCTTGCATTATATAAATGCCGGAATGAAATAAAGGCGAAAGTAATCGTATGAAGCAGGTGCAGGAAACTAACCTCGGCCTTGACAGAGGCGTCACCATCGAGATCCCCCATGTGGATCTCACTCCCCTCGGTGTCCACCATCACAGCCACGGCGAACCCCTTCTCCTCATTGAGGCGGCGGACCTGTCGGATCACCTGGCGGTGCCACTCGCGGGTGCCGTGGCACATGTTCACCCTGGCGACGTTCATTCCTCCGACAGCGAGCGCCTCGATCTGCTCGGCGGAGCAGGTGGCGGGGCCGATGGTGCAGACCAGCTTGGTCCGCCTCGTGCTCCGGAATCCGTTCTCCCGAAGCTCCGCCTCGGTTACGGCGTCTACGTCGATGGATGCGGCACCTCCGTCGGAGGGGGTGAGGCCTAGATCGCGGAGGGAAGAGGAGGCGCGGAGGGAGAAGGAGCGAGGGCGGGAGCGAAAGACAGAGGCGTAAGGGAGCAGCGAAGGCTTGCCGGAAGATAGAGCGGGGAGAGAAGGAGAGGGGACGGAAGGCGAGAGGAAGTGGAGGGCTTGTGCCGCCATTGCGATTGCTTGCTCGATCGATCGATCGATCGAAGAGCAGAGAAGAGGATGGTTGATTTCTAAGAGTCAGAGGGAACGAAAGTGGTCCGCCAAGTGGGTCCCGAAAAAGCTTCCCCGTCCGACCTGACCGACGGTATCGTCGCCATATACGATCGGACGGTCTGGTCTATAGAGGCTGACGGCTGACCGTAGAGGTGGCTACTGGTTGCTGACAAAAAGAAACATCAAACGCTGAGTGCCTTTGCATTTCAACGTTGACTATTAATTACTTATTATATTTTTACCATAAATTACAAATATATAATATATTTTACCACAAATTTTATAATGACATTTATGCATTCATAGATTTAGTAACTACAAATATAATAAGGCATTTTACTAAACCGTTTAGGTAGGTTTATGAAGTTTCATTTTACGTATCTAATTTTTAAAATATTCAAATCAAGTAGTATATTTCTCAAATGTTCCTTCTTATTGTTCATGTCATTTCATTCGAAACTAATTGATAGAATATGAGAATTTTAAACATATAATGATATTCATTAATCAACATCATTAATAAATTTCTAAAACTCTTTTAATTCGAAAAATAAAATTCTAAATCATTTCAAACTAAAATTAATATACTCATAGAAGTCTCTTTAATATATTTATATTCTCATATCTAAATTTAATAGTGTAAATTCATAATAATGCATTTTTGAATAGATAAAGTAAAAATATAAAGAATTCTCATGATTATATTGTGAAAGAAACTATTAAATTTAAATCCGTATGTATAAATATATTAATGAGGTTTCTAAAATTATATTCATTTTCGTTTGAAGTAATTTGGGATTTTCTAAATCTATCAATGAATTTCATATAAAAGTGATTGATGGTATAAAAAATTGGAGGGGGTATTTTAAGAATATGCTATATGATTTAGGTATTAAGAAATTAGATTTAAGTTCATTGAAATGTCAAATATAATTCTGTTTTTCATTATTTTAAAATTATATATATATATAGAGAGAGAGGCTGCATCGTCAACCTGTTCTATATAAAGTAGTATATATAAAATAATGCAGTATAATATTTTAAGAATCAAATTATGAATAAAATGTTATTTTAATATATATTTTTTAAAACAACTCTTTTTCAATGAATAAAGTATTATCGATCGCCTTTTATATATATATATATATATATATATATATAGAGAGGTTGCATCGTCAACATGTTCTATATAAAGTAGTATATATAAAATAATGCAGTATAATATTTGAAGAATCAAATTATGAATAAAATGTTATTTTAATATATATTTTTTAAAACAACTCTTTTTCAATGAATAAAGTATTATCGATCGCCTTCCATTTCTTCTTCAATTTCCACAATTTGCAGCTTTTGTGCTTCGTCATTTTGAAACAGGTCTTATCTCTCTCGGCCGGCCATGGCGGGCCCATGAAACCCCATGAAAACTACTCAACTAAATTTATTTTATATTATTTTATTGGATGCTACTAAATTTATTTTCACTACAAGAAATACCACATTAGCATATTGTGTCACTAATTGTCACTAAATACACTTAGCGACTGATATTTTCATTTTTCAATCTCAAAGATATCGATTGCAAATGTCTAGAATTTAATTTCCGTCATTAATTTATGTAATCAGATTAAGTTAGATCATATTATGTTTGATTCTTGTATTTAAGTGTGCAGGAACTTAGGAGCACAAAAAATCGAATGAAAGACGTAGCTAATGAGAATGATGACACTGGAAGAGAGTTCACAGGTCCAGTGCATTCGAAGGACGAGGTGCTGCAGAAGAATACACTTGCGGACAAGAGGATGTAGGCGATATTCGAGGGACAAGAAGCGAGGAAGGAAGCTTGCTCGAGGAGAAGATCGAAATTGAGTTCAGGTGAGCTCAACTTCGAACCGACGGAGAATCGCCCAAAGAAGAGCGAGGAAGAGTTAACTAATTTTAAGGGTTAACTGCTTGAGGTGCTTGGTGGAAGGCGACTCCAACAGGATTAGAGGCGTCCTCATGCCTTTTTTTAGTGGAAGGCACCTTCAACCATGTTGGAGGCACCCTCTCGCCTCCAATAGAGGTATCTTGAGTTGTCGGTTACCGTTAACTGACTGTTGCGAGTGTATATAAAACTTTATGTTGGATCGATATGCACATGAGGGGGGTGAATCATGTGATTTTCAAAATTTATTTCTCATTTTTAAAATCGTGAATGCGAACGCAACGGAAAGTAAATAAGAAATCGAAAACAAAAATCACAAGAAAACATAACCAGTTTACTTAGTTCGGAGCCTTCAGCGACTCCTACTCCAAGACCAGGTCCCGTGGATCTACCGATGAGTAATCCACTAAAAATCTCTTACGGTACCTCCAGAAGAGGGAATCGAGTACAAGGATTAGAATAAGTGCAACATACTGCACTTGTCCTTTTATAGAAATTAAGTACACAATCAAAATTCGTTATCGACACTTAAGGATCAAAATGGGAGCGCTCGTGTGTCGTTGTCGGTCTACCGACCATGATCGAAAGTCCTTAGAACAGTCGTCGGGTGTAGTAGTTTTGTAGCAGAGTCATAGCAGAAGCCTGGAGCAGTCGGAAGCTCAAACGGATGCGCAGTAGCTCGTATATCAGTGTTTTGTCAAAACCTTCTCGAGACTACCTTCAATAGTAATTGGAAGGTGCCTTCCATAGCTGTTGAAGGCGGCTTCCATAGTTGTTGAAGGTGCCTTCAACCTGATAAATTTGATCCCGAGCAACCCAGCACTTATCCGTAACTGCATCCAAAACTTATCCCGCGGAAGGCACCTTCCATAGCCATGGAAGGCGCCTTCTATGAACAGTACGAAGGCGTTTGCACTACTTGAAGTGATGGTTGCTACTCGGAAAACCTAGAGGTTCCACTGTACAAAAATTTTGTACAAAGGTCTGAACCTTTTCCTAGCTACCATGTGTTCTTTTAAATTAAATTTTGGATCGCCTGCGGAACTTAACACGTTTGATCCAAAACTTAATCTATTCGTTCTTTTAGGTTTTGACTTGGGTTTCCTGCGGAACTTAACACGTTCGACCCAAATCACCTTAAGTTATTAATTCCATTAAATATTAATTTCCATAATTGGTTCCCAGTACTGACGTGGCAAGGCACATGGCCTTCTTGGATATGGGAGCAACCACCACCGACTAGACAAAACCTTTTATGGAAAGCTAATATTTAATTTCCTAAAATAACTTTAGGTTAACCGAAAAGAACAATCAAATCACAAGGGAAAGAAAAACAAAAGAACACTATATCGAAAACAAATTCGAAACTCTAGAATCATATGCCTCTTGTATTTAGTATTATTTCCAAAAATAACTAGTATGATGTGGAAACAAAAATTACTAGTTATACCTTTTAGAAAGACCTCTTGATCTTCTACCGTATTCCTCTTCTAACCTCGGACGTTGTGTGGGCAACGATCTTCCGAGATGAGAACCACCAAGCACCTTCTTCTTCCTTACAAGTTTCGCCATCAAAACTTCTCCTAGGATGAAGAGGTTCGGCCACCACCACCATGCTCCAAGGGATGCTAGAAAAGAGGCTTCTTTTCTCTCCTTCTTCTCCTTCTTAGATCCGGCCACCAAAGCTATCTCCACCATGAGAAGGTTTCGGCCACACAAAGGAGAGGAGAGGAAAGAAAGGGTCGGCCACACCCAAGGAGAAAAGAGAGGAAAAATAGAATAGAGTCGTTAGCCTTGAAGCCTCCTCTACCCCCTCTTTTATAATCCTTGGTCTTGACAAATAAGGAAAATTTAATAAAAACTTCCTTAATTCTTTTGCCATTGAAAAGGAAAATTTATTTAATTAAAATAATTTTCTCTTTTCAAATTATAATGGCCGGCCACTCTTCTCCCCAAAACAAGGAAAGTTTTAATTAAAACAAAATTTAAAACTTCCTAATTTGTTTCTAGAAATTTATAAAAATTTCTCCAATAATTTTAATCTCTTCATGATTGGTTAATAAAAAGAAATTTTATAAATTAAAATCTTTCTTTTAAACATGTGGATAATTTCCAAAAAGGAAAGTTATCTCTAAAAATTAAAATCTCCTTTCAATCTACAAATAAGGAAAGATATTAAATCTTTTCTTAATCTTTTGTAGAAACTAATAAAAGAGAATTTTTAATTTTTAAACTTTCTTTTAAATCATGAATATAATTAAAAGGAAAGTTTTTACCAAAATTAAAATCAACCTTTTAATCTACAAATAAGGAAAGAGATTTTAACTCTTCTCTTAATCTTTTGTAGAATCTTATAAAAGGAAGGATTTAAATTTTTAAACTCTCTTTTAAATTATATTATCCACATAAGAAAAATTTTAAAATTAAAATTCCTTTTTATTTTAATAGGGACGACCACATGAATTCACCCATGAACATACCCATGGCCGGCCCTAGCTTGGTCTCCAAGCTAGCTTGGTCGGCCCCTATAGGATGGGTAAGAAGGTGGGTATAGTACTCTATAATTAAGAGGCTACGATAGGGACCGAGAGGAGGAATTGGTTTTGGTCTCCCGATAAAATTAAGCATCCCGTGTTCGCCCCGAACACACAACTTAATTTTATCAATAATAATTCATTCCACTAGAGAATTATTATTGAACTACCGCACCAATCCCAAATTACATTTTTGGGCTCCTTCTTATTATGAGTGTGTTAGTCTCCCTGTGTTTAAGATATCGAATGTCCACTAATTAAGTGAGTTACTGACAACTCATTTAATTAATATCTAAATCCAAGAGTAGTACCACTCAACCTTATTATCATGTCGGACTAAGTCCACCTGCAGGGTTTAACATGACAATCCTTATGAGCTCCTCTTGAGGACATTATCAACCTAGTATCTCTAGGACACAGTTTCCTTCTATAATCAACAACACACACTATAAGTGATACCATTTCCCAACTTATCGGGCTTGTTGATTCATCGAACTAAATCTCACCCATTGATAAATTAAAGAAATAAATATCAAATATATGTGCTTGTTATTATATTAGGATTAAGAGCACACACTTCCATAATAACCAAGGTCTTTGTTCCTTTATAAAATCAGTATAAAAGAAACGACCTCAAATGGTCCTACTCAATACACTCTGAGTGTACTAGTGTAATTATATAGTCAAGATAAACTAATACCTAATTACACTACGACCTTCTAATGGTTTGTTCCTTTCCATTTTGGTCGTGAGCTACTGTTTATAATTTATAAGGTACTGATAACATCATCTTCTGCATGTGACACCACATACTATGTTATCTACAATATAAATTAAATGAACAACTACAAACAAATGTAGACAATTTGACCAAATGTGATTCTTTATTCATAATAAATATTTATGCCAAAAGCTAGGCTTTTAGTATACACTCTAACAATCTCCCACTTATACTAAAAGACTAAGCTGCCATATATGCTGTCATACATCTGATTCTCATGCCTTTCAAAAAGCTCTTGCCTTAAGGACCTTAGGTTATCATCTGATGAAATCTAGGCGGCAACAACTTCTCCTCGTTATACAATTTCTCGTATTGGGTAGTACTTGCGCTCTATTGTGTTTACTTGCCTTATAGACTCATGGTTTCTTCGAGTTTGTTACTACACCATTATTATTACAATAAATTGTAATAAACTTTGGACAAACAAGAAATCATATCTAAGTCTATCTTGAGGTAATTAAGTCATTCAGCTTTTATGGCTACCTCAGAGGCTTGCCATATACTCAGCTTCTATGGTGGAGTCCAGAAAAACACCTATGCTTATCACTCTTCCATAATTATGACTTTTCCTCCTAAAGTAAACACAAAACCCCGAGGTCGACTTATTATTGTCCCTATCCGATTGGAAGTCAAAATCCGTGTAACCCACAGGGCCAAATTAACTGCCTTGTAAGCTAGCATATAGTCTCTAGCGCTTCTAAGGTACTTTAATATATGCTTTACTGCAGTCCAATGTCCTTGTCTAGGGTTACTTTGATATCTGCTAACTATGCCCTTGGCAAAACAGATTTCTGATCTTGTGCATTGCATACATTAGGTTGTCTAACTGCCGAAGCATAAAGATCTGCCTACATGTCCTCAATCTCCTTTGATGTCATCGGAGACATCTCTTTAGATAAAGACACTCCATGCTTAAAAGGTAAGAAACCTTTTGAGGAGTTTTTCATGCTTAAAACGAGCAAGGATTTTCTGATGTATCAAGCTTGGGATAAGTAAAATATATTTTTTTCTTTCGATCCCTTATTACTTTGATCTCAAAAATATATACATTATCCCAAGTCCTTTATATCGAATTATTTGGACAACCATACCCTTACTTCTGACAACATTTTGATATTGTTTCCAACTACCAAAAATGTTATCTACGTATAGTACAAGAAATACCACCACGTTTCCATCACACCTTTTGTATACACAAGACTTATCCGTTTACTCAATAAATTCATAGGTCTGGATTACTTTTATAAACCGGATGTTCCAAGACCTTGAAGCTTTGCCTCAGTCCATAGACTGATTGAGCTTGTACACAAGATGCTCTTAGCCCTTTGCAATGAACCCTTCTGGTTGCTTTATATGGATGCTTTCATCAAGACTTCCATTAAGGAATGCTGTCTTGACATCCACTTGCCAAATAGATAAAAGAATCCGGATAGACTTAAGCATGGTTACCAGTGAAAAAGTTTCCTTTTTCATCAAGCTTTGCTTTGAAAGTTACTACCTTCCTTTCTATCCCTCTTTTCCTATTATAGACCTTTTTACACCCAAAGGCTTTTACACCATTTGGTGGTTTTACAAGCTTCCAGATTTTATTAGAATACATATATTCTAATTCTGATATTCATTACTCTTTGCCAAGATGTTGCATCTTTATCTTGGAGTGTTTCGTCATATGTCCGGAGATCAAGTTCATGTCCTCCAGGGATCGAGTCCAAAAACTCTCCCAAAACATGAATCTCTTTAGGTTGCCTAACAACCCTCCCACTACGACAAGACACTTTCTGCAATTGTGTATCATTTGTGATACGTGTTGCAGTTTCCTTGCGGTATCTCATCTTGTACAGTTGGTACTAGATTAGACATGCCTTTTATTATTTCCTTAAGAACACATTTTCTTATGGGCACATGGTTTATTACATAGTCCTTTTCTAAAAATCGGTCATTGATACTAACAATGATCTTCTGATTTTTAAGACTATAAACCTACTTTCATTTTACTAGGATAACCCACAAACAAGTGAATTCCTGTTCAACTTATCATTGTCTCTCTTCTGCATATGTGCTGGACTTCTCGAATCCGAATATGCTTCGAAATAGGCTTACGCCTATTTAGCAATTCTATATGAGTAGAGAGTTCTGACTTTAGAAGGTACTATATTCACTCCTGTTTCCAGAGTATATCCTTAAAATAATTTTGATAATATTCTTAATAACTCATCAATCTACTTATTTCCATAAGAGTCCTATACCTTCCTTTTCCTACACCATTATGTTGGGTGTACCAGGTGCAGTTAGTTTGGATTGAATCCTTACTTCTGATAAATGACTCCTAAATTCTCCCAAGAGGTACTTGCCACTACGATCTTACCGTACTGTCTTGATACTTTTACTTTGTCGTTTCTCCACATCAGCCTCGTACTCTTTGAACTAATCAAAGCACTTAGACTTGCGGCACATCAAGTAAATATATCCGTAACTCAAATAGTTGTCTATAAAATAGATGAAATATTTGAAACAACCTCTTGCCTGGATGCTCATAGGATCACATAAATCAGAATGAACCAATTCTAATATATCTTTGACTCCATACCCCTTAGACTTAAAAGCTTCTTGGTTATTTTTCCTTCCAAGTAAGACTCGTAGGTTGGAAAGATTTCCACTGCTAATGAACCCAAAAGTTCATCAGCTACCAATGAATCCTACTTAAGTTAATATAACCTAGCTTTAGATGCCAAAGATATAATTGGTTCATTTCCAAAGGTTGTTTTCTCTTAAAGTTAGAAGATGTGTTACTAATTTCTATTTGTTGCATCGTGGGAGTTATTGGATTATAAATTTTCAACCAACATACCAGAATAGATAACTTCCCTATTTTTCTTGATAACAACTTTGTTATCAAAATAGACACAATATCTATTCTATAATAGTTTAGAAACTGAAATCAGGTTCTTTCTAAACTTAGTATGTAAAGACAATTTCTAATAATCCATATTTTATTCCTATTAGAGAATAAACCTCTCCCACTGCAACAACTGCTATTTTTTGCAGTAATGCCCATGTGGACGGTGTTTTTATTTTCATTTAGTTGTCGGGTTTCCTGGAACCCTGCAATGAATTGCAGACATGATTAATGGCATCTGTATCTACACTCCAGGTTCTGGTAGATAACACCACTAGACATGTTTCAACTAATGAATTAAATACACCTAAATTGTTCTTAGTTCTAATAAGACAGTCTACCTTAATGTCCAAATCCTATTCCCAATCAATTATTATTGGGACCACTAAGTCTATCCTAAAGTATATTAGCTGGGGATTGACCATCATCCTAAGAATCACAAAAATATTTGGTTAAGACCAACTCCTTAAAAATCCCCATGAATTTTGTATGCCACGTTAGTGTGGACATATACAAATTCAAAGAGGAAATTTTATCATTTAATTTTATTATCTCGTCAACCTTACTTTATGACGAATAAAATTAATAGTTGGTCTATCTTTAATCAAATATTTGGTCAAGACTCTAAATTTAAAATAATATTGATTCCTCTAACAATACTATTTAAATTTACCAACACCTCAAAACACCGTGAATTTTGCATGCCACGTTAGTGTGGGCGTATACAAAATCAACATTTGTAAGAGGAGGGTTTTACCCATTAACTATCTTGTCAACGTAACTTTATGACAAATAAAATTATCTCAAACACCGTTAATTTTGTATGCCACGTTAGTGTGGACGTATACAAAATCAATCATTTGTAAGAGGGGTTTTAACCCTTTAATTTTATTATCTTGTCAACCTAGTTTTATGACAAATTAATAGTTGGTTTCATTTGGTCACACAAATAATACAGTGACTCCGATGGGGAGGATACTATTAGATGTGTCTAAGTGTATATCATTACTTGACACTAAGTCCATTAATAAGATTATGCCCTTCCGTTGGGGAAGATCACACGCTCTTAATTAACTTCCTATAGTCATCCAAAATGGAAGTATGTTCTAGTGATCCGCAAACAAGCTCATCCGTTATGGAGGAAGGCACTCAGAGCCAACGCAAGCTTGTTTGCATCACTTACAAACCAGTAATGGAGACCATGGGATTTACTTAAAAATCCCTCTCCCACTTAGTTATTTATAAATGAGGAATTTTAAACTATGCTAGCCTACTAAACTTGTAAACTAACATGCACACACAACACAATATAAAAGCAATAAATAGAAAATCTAATTTTCAACTATTATGGCTTTTATCTCTAGTTGTCCTCCGTGTGTTGTCATCCCAAGCTGTTGCCATATTTGGCCACCACCACCGGGTCTAGCTGTCGCCTCCATCTTGCTCCTAGTTCCGCTGCGCCTCTGGTCCTTAGAAAGTTCCACGCTTTGCAAGATTCGATCCGCGACATAAATAGAATTTTACATTTTGATCCTATATTCCATAAAAGGAATGTACATATATCTAGATCAAAAATAAAATCCTAATAAAACTAAATACAGCTCCTGCTGTATTTTAATACAATCATGCACACACATATAAATGCCCTTGACATGTCCAAGGGTCCAATCACACACATAATAATTAAAAGACATAATAGTTGGATCCTGCATCCACAAAGTTAGCACATCCTACTATTAACCTGCCTAAATTATGTATGACATGTGCATAATTATCCTAATACCAAATACACAGAGGCAAAACCCTAGCTCTGATACCAATTGTTGGTTGCTACTCGGAAAACCTAGAGGTTCCACTGTACAAAAATTTTGTACAAAGGTCTGAACCTTTTCCTAGCTACCATGTGTTCTTTTAAATTAAATTTTGGATCGCCTGCGGAACTTAACACGTTTGATCCAAAACTTAATCTATTCGTTCTTTTAGGTTTTGACTTGGGTCTCCTGCGGAACTTAACACGTTCGACCCAAATCACCTTAAGTTATTAATTCCATTAAATATTAATTTCCATAATTGGTTCCCAGTACTGACGTGGCGAGGCACATGGCCTTCTTGGATATGGGAGCAACCACCACCGACTAGACAAAACCTTTTATGGAAAGCTAATATTTAATTTCCTAAAATAACTTTAGGTTAACCGAAAAGAACAATCAAATCACAAGGGAAAGAAAAACAAAAGAACACTATATCGAAAACAAATTCGAAACTCTAGAATCATATGCCTCTTGTATTTAGTATTATTTCCAAAAATAACTAGTATGATGCGGAAACAAAAATTACTAGTTATACCTTTTAGAAAGACCTCTTGATCTTCTACCGTATTCCTCTTCTAACCTCGGACGTTGTGTGGGCAACGATCTTCCGAGATGAGAACCACCAAGCACCTTCTTCTTCCTTACAAGTTTCGGCCATCAAAACTTCTCCTAGGATGAAGAGGTTCGGCCACCACCACCATGCTCCAAGGGATGCTAGAAAAGAGGCTTCTTTTCTCTCCTTCTTCTCCTTCTTAGATCCGGCCACCAAAGCTATCTCCACCATGAGAAAGTTTCGGCCACACAAAGGAGAGGAGAGGAAAGAAAGGGTCGGCCACACCCAAGGAGAAAAGAGAGGAAAAATAGAATAGAGTCGTTAGCCTTGAAGCCTCCTCTACCCCCTCTTTTATAATCCTTGGTCTTGGCAAATAAGGAAAATTTAATAAAAACTTCCTTAATTCTTTTGCCATTGAAAAGGAAAATTTATTTAATTAAAATAATTTTCTCTTTTCAAATTATAATGGCCGGCCACTCTTCTCCCCAAAACAAGGAAAGTTTTAATTAAAACAAAAATTAAAACTTCCTAATTTGTTTCTAGAAATTTATAAAAATTTCTCCAATAATTTTAATCCCTTCATGATTGGTTAATAAAAAGAAATTTTATAAATTAAAATCTTTCTTTTAAACATGTGGATAATTTCCAAAAAGGAAAGTTATCTCTAAAAATTAAAATCTCCTTTCAATCTACAAATAAGGAAAGATATTAAATCTTTTCTTAATCTTTTGTAGAAACTAATAAAAGAGAATTTTTAATTTTTAAACTTTCTTTTAAATCATGAATATAATTAAAAGGAAAGTTTTTACCAAAATTAAAATCAACCTTTTAATCTACAAATAAGGAAAGAGATTTTAACTCTTCTCTTAATCTTTTGTAGAATCTTATAAAAGGAAGGATTTAAATTTTTAAACTCTCTTTTAAATTATATTATCCACATAAGAAAAATTTTAAAATTAAAATTCCTTTTTATTTTAATAGGGACGACCACATGAATTCACCCATGAACATACCCATGGCCGGCCCTAGCTTGGTCTCCAAGCTAGCTTGGTCTCCAAGCTAGCTTGGTCGGCCCCTATAGGATGGGTAAGAAGGTGGGTATAGGTGGGTATAGTACTCTATAATTAAGAGGCTACGATAGGGACCGAGAGGAGGAATTGGTTTTGGTCTCCCGATAAAATTAAGCATCCCGTGTTCGCCCCGAACACACAACTTAATTTTATCAATAATAATTCATTCCACTAGAGAATTATTATTGAACTACCGCACCAATCCCAAATTACATTTTTGGGCTCCTTCTTATTATGAGTGTGTTAGTCTTCCTGTGTTTAAGATATCGAATGTCCACTAATTAAGTGAGTTACTGACAACTCATTTAATTAATATCTAAATCCAAGAGTAGTACCACTCAACCTTATTATCATGTCGGACTAAGTCCACCTGCAGGGTTTAACATGACAATCCTTATGAGCTCCTCTTGAGGACATTATCAACCTAGTATCTCTAGGACACAGTTTCCTTCTATAATCAACAACACACACTATAAGTGATACCATTTCCCAACTTATCGGGCTTGTTGATTCATCGAACTAAATCTCACCCATTGATAAATTAAAGAAATAAATATCAAATATATGTGTTTGTTATTATATTAGGATTAAGAGCACACACTTCCATAATAACCGAAGTCTTTGTTCCTTTATAAAGTCAGTATAAAAGAAACGACCTCAAATGGTCCTACTCAATACACTCTGAGTGTACTAGTGTAATTATATAGTCAAGATAAACTAATACCTAATTACACTACGACCTTCTAATGGTTTGTTCCTTTCCATTTTGGTCGTGAGCTACTGTTTATAATTTATAAGGTACTGATAACATCATCTTCTGCATGTGACACCACATACTATGTTATCTACAATATAAATTAAATGAACAACTACAAACAAATGTAGACAATTTGACCAAATGTGATTCTTTATTCATAATAAATATTTATGCCAAAAGCTAGGCTTTTAGTATACACTCTAACATGAAGGCGCATTCAGACACTGTTCATCCAAAGGCAAATTTTCTCCTTTGTTCTGCAAAATAATGTTAGTCTAAATAACCTGCAACACAAGTATTAGGACAATAATAATTAATAATAAAGAATAGTAATTAGTTCTTATCCTCCCAGGACCAGGAACTAGTCAAAGTCTCAATTTAGGGATCCCAAATGGACATAAACTGGACCGACGCCTACTGTCCCTCAACGGGGGCGCTTCCTCACAAGTTCACTCTCCTCTAGTGACTTGCCTTAACTTACCAATTTGTCAGACATCCGGTCAGCTCGTCGACCTGTTTGGACTTTATGTCAACTATCTGGTCAGCCCGTTGACCTAGCTGGACTTCTCGCCAGATATCTGGTCAGCCTGTCGACCTATTTAGACTCCGTACCAGCTATCTGATCAGCCCGTTGACCTAGCTAGATTTCTTGCCAGATATCCAGTAAGCTCGTCGACTTAGCTGGACTTCTCCTTCACACTTAATCAAGTGGTTAGATCACAACTTAATCCCTAACCCTCCCCCTTTGGCATTCATCAAAAACATGAATAGACAACTAACCAGATAAAATGTGCTAAGTAAAGTAATCAGAAAAAAAAAATTGACTATAGAATAATTTTCAAGATTACTTGGGGAAGTAAAAAGAATTTTATAATCATAGAAGCTTTTCAAAGTGTTTTCAACATATGTTAAAATACATTCAAAATTGTTAAAATATGTTCAAAATAGTTTTGAAAACACATTTTTAAGAAGCTTAAAAGTGAAAAATAAGTTTGGCAAGAAAGAAACTTTTCCAAAGCATTTTCAAAGATATCTTTTAAAGTAGTTTTTAAAAGTTGGAATAAGTTTCAAATTGATTGTTTAAAACATCTTAAAACATATTTTAAAATACTCTATATCAGAATTCTCACAAGGCTAATAAAGTTAAAATTTTCAAAATCTACTAACTAAGATTTAATAGCTAAAACAATGAATTTTGAAATTAACATGATAAAACAAGAATAAAATTAGAACAATATTTTTTTTTAGTTCTCTTAATCTTCCTTACATCCCAAATTAGGATGTAAGAAATTCTTTTAATTTATGGATAAGGAAAGTTAAAGCTTATCCTTCTTAACATTTCCTTTTCATAGCTCACTTCCTACTAAACAGGGTTTCAAATTTTCATTCCCCTTATTTACCCTTCTCTCCCCTTCCCTCACCTCCTCCCAAACAGGTTGCTAGACGATAATTTTAGGAATATTTTAATATTTAGATATGGTTTTAGGATTATTTTAATCCTTAGATGATAATTTTAGATGATAATATAGTGAGATTTCGGAAAATAATATCGATGCAGTCCAAATTATGGATACAATTTGTGATCATATTGTGATACTTGTTCTGTTATATGCTTGTCATGTTTGGCATAATTTAATTGATACTTGCAATTTATATTCTTAATGCTTCTGTGTTGAATTGTTCCATCACATTCTTTTGAATGTTTCTTCATCTTATGTTTGCTTGTATTTGGTTGTTCCATCTTGGTCATATGAGATACTCAAATAAGTTAAATTTTATCCACACACTCAAGATATTATCATATCATATGTTTTATTATCTTCAAAACATGTATTGTTTTCAAGACCTAGGTATTGAAACTCTAGGCCAATATGTTTGTTCTACTATTTTGTATTGTTTAAGTTCTATAATAACAGACACCTCATATGAAGTATTTAGTATAGTCAACATCATCCTAAAATTTAAAAGTCTCATATTCAGTCCCAAGGGTGTAGCGCAGACAGTGGGTGCATGATATATCTAACATAATGGTCAGGGGTTGATTCTCAGGAATTGACGACCTGAGGTTTACCCCACCATGCGCTTATGGCCTGTGTACCTGCATGAACCTCCCTCCATATTCGTGTTGGGACTTTCGGGCCGCAAAAATCATTTTTTGCGTTGCGGAAACCCCGAAGTTCCATGCCACCGGATCCGTGCGAAAATTAGAATTTTCGTGTACATGTTTTTTAATCCTAGATCTACACTAGATCTACATGGTAGAGAAGTTATACCTTTGATGCGAAGCCCTTCGGTTATCCCGCTCGTCCAAAATTTGCTGGATCTCAAGGGTGTCAAGTGAACACCCCTCTATGTGTATCCACACGAGCAAAAAAAATGGAGAAGAAACCTTAGAGTGTGCTAGCACTCTTGAAGGTTTCAGCCAAGGTGGAGGAGAGGGAGAGAAGAAGATGAGAGGAGGAAGAAGGAGTGAATGAGCACATAAAAACATTCAACACCACTTAAAGTGGCCAGCCACTTCAAGAGGGGTTTTTAAACTCCATGGAATACCAAGAGTCACAACTCTTGATCTCCCTCATGAGGTGGCACACGCATATACTATCCTTGATGATGTGGAACATCATCATTGGCCCACTCTATGCCAACTCACAAATGAGGTGGCATTGGTCAAGTCAAATTTGACCTTTCATCTTCCCTTCTCAAGTCAAGTCAAACTTGACCTCTTCTCTCCCATGGTTGATCAAATCTAACATTTGATTTAAGTCAATTTAATTTAATGAATCTCTATTCATTGAATTAAATTGACTCAATGGATCCAAGTTTACATTAGACTCATTTGACACATGAATCGAATTGAGTCCAACTCAATTAGCTTAATTAGGATTACTCTTAATCCAATTTGGTTCATCACATGAACCTAATCCTCTTGGTTCATCATATGAACCTAATCTCCATCTAATTGTGCTTTGTGTGTGACCCTATAGGTTCTTGTAACGTTGGCAATGTTCATAAACCTATTTAGAAGTATAAGTAATGAGCAGCATCTAGCAACACATCATTACTACCCAAGTTACAAGAATGTTGAGATCCAACATCACATTGTGACTACTAATTATGACTCTTCACAATATATGACAATGTCCTTCTATCCTTGACATCTAGATTGATCAATTTGAGGCATAGACGATGTCATCCTCTGATCAATCTAAATCTTGAACTCCAAGTAGACTCACTATAATCAAATAAGCTCAATATCTCATATTAACTCATTTGGACATGGTCATGCACTTAGTGGTCTCACTCTATCAAGAATAACGATGTCACTCTCGTTATATAGGAGGGATAGATTGTTGGAGCAATCCCAATGGTTCGTGGGACCATGTGTTTTTGGTGTTTGGGCAAAGGGTTTAAGTTAGGTTCACCCTGTTATTTGATATGTGTACTTGAGTTGTGCAGGACTGCAAGATACACATGAGACTCAGGTTGACGGCTTCGGGTCCGGTGAAGGATGGAGCATCCGAGGGACCGTGGACAAGGCAGCAAGGACAAGGGCCGAGGGAAGCGACTTCGAGGCATACGCGAAGGATGGCATTGAGGACGAGCCGCGAGCTTGAATGCATCCGAGGGATGAGAGCCAAAGGAAGTAGGTTTGAAGGCAAGAGGTCAAAGATGCAAAGGAAGTATCAAATGAGTCGTAAGGGTGAGGGTACGAGTGCATGAGAGATTGTACTCGGAGTAAAATCCTAGTTTTAGGGGTTTACTGTAGCGGCACTATAACAGTACTGTAGCAGTTACTGCAGCGGCACTGTAGCAGTCGACTAATGCATAGACCAGTCAACTAATGCACTGTAGCAGAGAGCCGTTGAGATAGCCGTTGGGTTGGCACCAGTCGACTGGTCCATGACCAGTCGACTGGTAACGGGCAAATCAGCTTGCTGATTTCTTCCAAGCTCTATAAGAAGGAGCTTGGGATGGCCGGCCAAGCTGACGAAATTAGACTTAGTTAAAGCCTAATTAGTAGTCACCAAAGCTCTCAAGTGTTTGTGGAATCCAATAGGTCTTGGTGTGTTTGTGGTAAGGTTTCTCCATCCACAAGGAGCTTCTTGAGTAGCCGGAGTTTGCCGAGGGCTAATCCACCGAAGGATCGGGATCGTCCACCTTACGAACAGTCGTGGAGTAGGAGCATCATCTCCGAACCACGTTACATCAACGTGCATTGGTTTGCTTGTTATTTTCTTTGTCTTTAGCTTTTATATTCGTAATTAGTATTTGTATTTCCGCTTGCGCACTAACGAATACGTAGGAAGCGAGTAATTGGGGGCGCCGTCCATTCAACCCCCCTTCTAGCCGGCCGCAAGATCCTCCAACATAGATCTCATCTACATCACTCACATCCCTTCGTATAATTTGTTACATACCCAGTAATCGCCTTTATAGTCCACCCAGTTACGGGTGACGTTTGACGAAGCCAAAGTATGCAACTCCTTATATAGGGAACCATGGTGACTTCAGGTCCAAGGACTAGTAGTCATACTAATAGCCACATGAGAAAGTATATGACACTCATATAACGATCCATGATACTTTCTCATGGCGGGTCATTCAGTATACATTCTCCAATGCATACCCATGTATCAACTTGATATCTCCATATCCATGACTTGTGAGATCAAGTCATCGAGTTGACCTACATGCTAGTCTCGTCGCATTAACATTGTCCCTGAATGTTAATACTTGACTAGGAATGATTAAGAGTAGTGTTCTCTATATCATCTCACTATCGATTCAACCAATTGATTGATATAGATAAGAACCTTCTACTCAAGGAAGCTATTATACTTAGTTATTTGGCACCAATACAAGTAAGTATAATAACCAAAACAAATGCCTTTATATACATAGAAATATGATACAATGAGTTCATACAACAATCATCATATGATTGGCTCTAGGGCTCTAACTAACAATCTCTCACTAGCACTAGTGTCAATCACTGTAGGCTCTAAGGCCCAATGACCTAGTGTGACCATCATGCTTTCTCTGTGCCAAAGCCTTGGTCAAGGGATCAGCAATGTTAGCCTCTGTGGGTACTCTGTAAATCTTCACATCTCCTCTATCGATGATCTCTCGAATGAGATGGAAGCGCCGTAGTATGTGTTTGGTCCACTAGTGTGAGCGAGGTTCCTTAGCCTGTGCAATTGCTTCATTGTTGTCACAATAGAGCTCTATTAGATTGGCTATGCTAGGAACCACCCCAAGCTCAGTAATGAACTTACGGATCCAAACTGTCTCCTTTGTTGCTTTTGATGCAGCAATATACTCGGCCTCTGTTGTAGAATTAGTAATTGTGTCCTGCTTCGAACTCTTCCAGCCCACAACACCACCATTTATGCAAAACACGAACTCAGACTGCGATCGATAATCATCCTGGTCAGTTTGGAAGCTAGCATCACTGTAACCCTTTACAGCTAGCTCGTCATCACCTCCATATATCAAGAAATATTCTTTAGTCCTTCTCAAGTACTTAAGAATATTCTTGACCGCTATCCAGTGACTTTCACCTGGATCTGACTGGTATCTGCTCGTCATGCTCAAAGCATACGAGACATTAGGACGAGTACATAGCATGTCGTACATGATAGATCCTATGACTGAGACATAAGGGATCGTATTCATGTGGTCTCTTTCCTCTCTAGAAGAGGGACTTTGAGTCTTCGAAAGACTCACACCATGTGACATCGGCAGAAATCCCTTCTTGGAGTTCTGCATGACAAACCGTAGTAATACCTTGTCAATATATGTACTCTGACTTATGCCAAGCAATCTCTTAGATCTATCTCTATAGATCTGTATGCCAAGAATACAAGTTACTTCACCTAAGTCCTTCATTGAGAAACAATTCCCTAGCCAAGTCTTTACAGACTACAGCAAAGGGATGCCGTTCCCAATCAGTAGTATGTCATCCACATACAATATAAGGAAGACAACTGTGTTCCCTACAACCTTCTTATAGACACAGGGTTCATCTTCATTCTTGATGAAACCAAACTGTTTGATCACATCATCGAATCAAATATTCCAGCTCTGAGAAGCTTGCTTTAATTCATAAATGGACTTATGCAGCTTGCATACTTTGCCAGTATGCTGTGAATCTACAAAATCCTCAGGTTGTGTCATGTACACATCCTCGATGAGGTTTCCATTCAGAAACGCGATTTTGACATCCATCTGCCATATCTCATAATCGTAATATGCTGCAATAGCAAGCATGATCCGAATGGACTTAAACATCGCTACTGGAGAAAAAGTTTCATCATAGTCAATACCATGAATTTGCTTGTAACCTTTAGCTACCAGACGACCCTTATATATAAGTCCATCCATGTCAGTCTTTCTCTTAAAGACCCACTTACACCCAATGGGTTTTACCCCTTCAAGTGGATCAACCAAAGTCCATACTTGGTTGGTGTACATGGATTCCATTTCGGATCTCATGACCTCTAGCCATTTCTTATAATCTTGTCTCATCACAGCTTCCTGATAAGAGGTGGACTCATTCTCAATGAGCATAGCGTCATCATGGCCAGACAAGAGAAATGAGTATCTCTCAGGCTGACGACGTACCCTATCAGACCTGCGAAGAGGTATGTCTACTTGAACTGGTTGTTGTCCTTCAACTCCTTGTGGAACAATCTCATCATCCACAATACTTTGTGGTTCCAGTTCAACTTCCATCAAGGCTTCAGTACTATGGTCCATATCTTGAACTTCTTCAAGATTTAACGTACTCTCAATAGTTTTTCTAGAAACAAAGTTCCTTTCTAGAAAAACCTCAGTCTTAGCCACAACTACTTTGTGTTAACTGGGAATGTAGAAGTAATATCCCTTCGTTTCCTTGGAATATCCTATAAAATAGCACTTATCGGATTTGGGTCCCAATTTGTCTGAGACTTGACGTCGAACGTAAGCCTCACAACCCCAAATCCTCATAAAAGACATCTGGGCGTCTCTCCTAGTTCATATCCTATATGGTGTCGTTATCACAGCCTTGGATGGAACACGGTTGAGTATGAAGGCTGCTGTGTCCAGAGTATAGCCCCAAAGAGATGTAGGAAGATCCGTGTGATACATCATAGACCTTTACCATATCTAATAGGGTACGATTCCTCCTTTCGGATACATCATTCCATTGTGGTGTTCCAGGAGGAGTGAGTTGAGATAGAATCTCACACTCAGCTAGATAGTCATGAAACTCATGGCTAAGGTATTCTCCACCTCGATCTGATCGAAATATCTTAATACTCTTGCCAAGCTGAATTTGTACTTCATTCTTGAATGCTTTGAACTTTTCAAAGGATTCTGACTTATGTGTCATCAGATACACATAACCATATATACTGAAGTCATCAGTAAATGTAATGAAGTACCTATAACCACCTCTGGCAGCGACATTGAAAGGGCCACATACATCACTATGTATAAGTCCTAACAAGTCAGTCGCTCTCTCGCTGTGTCCACTAAAGGGAGTCTTGGTCATCTTGCCTAGTAGGCATGACTCGCATGTCTCATATGATTCAAAATCAAATGAGTTCAGCAAACCATCTTTATGGAGCTGGGATAAGCGTTTGTCATTTATATAACCTAAGCGACAGTGTCAGAGATAGGTTTGGTTCATTTCATTTAATTTGAACCTTTTGGTATTTATGTTATAGATGGGGTTCTCAAAGTCTAGAATATATAGTCCGTTAATCAGATGTGCACTACAATAGAACATATCATTTAAATAAACTGAACAATATTTGTTCTTTATTATAAATGAAAAACCTTTCTTGTCCAAACAAGAAACTAAAATTATGTTCTTAGTAAGAGCAGATACATAACAATATTCATACAGTTCTAGTACAAGCCCAGAGGGCAAAGATAGATACTAAGTCCCTACAGCAACAGCAGCAACCCGTGCTCCATTGCCTACTCGTAGGTCCACCTCGCCCTTCGTCAATGCCCTGTTATTTCTCAACGTCTGCACATTAGTACAAATGTGAGAAGCACATCCGGTATCTAATATCCATGATGAAGAAATAGAGAGATTAACTTCTATAACATATATACCTGAAGTAGAAGTCTCACTTCTCTTCTTCTTAAGATCTTCCAGGTAGACTTTGCAGTTCCTCTTCCAGTGTCCAGCCTGACCGCAGTGGAAGCAGGTAGCATCCTTAGCGACCCCTTCTTTAGGTTTAAGTGTCTTGCCTTTGCCCTTGGCTTGGGACTTTCCCTTACCTTTAGGCTTGCCCTTGCCTTTGCCCTTTTGCACCATCAAAATGGAGTTGGGCTTAACCTTTTTAAGGTTGATCTCAGCAGTTCTCAACATACTCAGAAGCTCAGGCAGTGGCTTGTCAATTTCATTCATGTTGTAGTTCATGACGAATTGACTGTAGCTCTCTAGCAAGGATTGCAAGACCAAATCAGTGGTCAGCTCTTGGCCAAGGGGGAATCCCAACCTTTGTAGGTTTTCTATGTACTCAAACATCTTGAGTACATATGGACCTACGGGAGTCTCATCTTGCATCTTGCACTGAAACAGTGCCTTAAAGATCTCGAATCTCTCGTGCCTAGCTTGTCTTTGATATAGTTGACGAAGATGTTTAACCATATCATAAGCTCCCATCAACTCGTGTTGCTTCTGAAGCTCAGAGTTCATGGTCGCAAGCATGAGACAGGACACATCTAATGCGTCATCTTGATGCTTCTTATAAGCATCACGATCAGCTCGCGTGGCAGTGGCAGGAGATGCCTCAGGAATGGGCTACTATAGGACGTACAGTTTTCGTTCCTGTGTGAGAACAATTCTCAAGTTCCTGTACCAGTCCAGGAAGTTAGCTCCATTGGGCTTGTCCTTATCAAGGACAGAACGCAGGGAGAAGGTGTTCGTGTTTGACGACATGGCAATCTACAACAGAAAATGCAGAAAATAAATAATCATATTCCACTAATCATTTAATTAGGCCTTTAACTAAATGATGCTCCCACTGAATTATAGAACTTTTGTAAAATCAAGTCATAGATGTGGTCAAACCACACCTACTAGATTCTAACCAACTAGCTATAATTCTTGCGGGACAAAATCTACATCATACTAAGACCTGATTTAGCTTTGGCTAAATCGCCCAAGACTTAGTATGATCGGTAGGTAACCAATTACCAATTACATCTCTATGCAACTCTTGTTTATAGGATCAAGATCCGTATGTATATTAAAACTTGAGTTAGCTTTGGTTAAATCGCCCAAGAGTTAATATAAATGTGATTTTGACCTATCTATCAACCATTGAAAAATGTCTATAGTTAAACCTAATCCAATTGAGTTTAACTAGTTTTACTCAATCTGATTGAGTTTGTACTCACCCAGGCGTTGATAGGTGGGACCAAGATTATCCCTCCGCACCCTACCAAGATAATATGCGTTGCTCTGCTTTGGGAGATTCAACAACAACATGTGATCGAGGTAGTGATGGGTATCACAGCATGGTAGGCATTTTGAGTTGACGCGATTAAGATCTAATCTAATCATTGATATGTATCATATACGCGATTTAAATCTAATCTAATCGTGGTGCATCATATACTCGATTTAGATATAATCTTAATCGTTAAAGTACTAATTAATTACTCTACTCTAGCATGCATCATATACACACACAAGCAATTAATTAAATTGTGATTAGTCATGACCCTACTACGATCTTCTCAAGCCAATGAGAAGATCGAACAGTCAACCTAAGGTCAACAGCTTCTCCAAGCTCCTCCCTTTGACCGCCACGTGTTGCTCCCACCCTCCTCGTAACTCCTCCTCGAGTGGACGTCCTTCCACCGCTCTAATTTTATACATTACAAATTTGAAACTCAAGTTACATTCGAGTCTAAACTATTTACAACAGGAATATAAAATAAAGGAAGGCACGACGCACAGATCGCGATCATATACAACACGCACAAGCACACAAAAATGATACGCAGACCATATTATGAATTACAACACATATTTCCAATCAAATTGGGTTCTTTGGGCCATGACCATCACAATATCATACATAATTCTAAATTATGTATTTTCTGTAAGTTTCTGCGAAGATTAAAATTTTCGTGTACATGTTTTCTAATCCTAGATCTACACTAGATCTACATGGTAGAGAAGTTATACCTTTGATGCGAAGCCCTTCGCTTATCCCGCTCGTCCAAAATTTGTCGGATCTCAAGGGTGTCAAGTGAACACCCCTCTATGTGTATCCACACGAGCAAAAAAAATGGAGAAGAAACCTTAGAATGTGTTAGCACTCTTGAAGGTTTCGGCCAAGGTGGAGGAGAGGGAGAGAAGAAGATGAGAGGAGGAAGAAGAAGGAGTGAATGAGCACACAAAAACATTCAACACCACTTAAAGTGGTCGGCCACTTCAAGAGGGGTTTTTAAACTCTATGGAATACCAAGAGTCACAACTCTTGATCTCCCTCATGAGGTGGCACACATATGTACTATCCTTGATGATGTGGAACATCATCATTGGCCCACTCTATGTCAACTCACAAATAAGGTGGCATTGGTCAAGTCAAACTTGACCTTTCATCTTCCCTTCTTAAGTCAAGTCAAACTTGACCTCTTCTCTTCCATGGTTGATCAAATCTAACCATTTGATTCAAACCAATTTAATTTAATGAATCTATATTCATTGAATTAAATTGACTCAATGAATCCAAATCTAATTAGACTCATTTAACACATGAACCAAATTGAGTCCAACTCAATTAGCTTAATTAGGATTACTCTTAATCCAATTTGGTTCATCACATGAACCTAATCCTCTTGGTTCATCATATGAACCTAATCTCCATCTAATTGCGCTTTGTGTGTGACCCTATAGGTTCTTGTAACGTTGGCAATGTTCCTAAACCCATTTAGAAGCATAAGTAATGAGCGATATCTAGCAACACATCATTACTACCCAAGTTACAAGAATGTTGAGATCCAACATCACCTAGTGACTACTAATTGTGACTCTTCACAATATATGACAATGTCCTTCTATCATTGACATGTTGATTGATCAATTTAAGGCATAGACGGTGTCATCAATCTAAATCTTGAACTCCAAGTAGACTCACTATAATCAAATAAGCTCAATATCTCATATTGACTCATTTGGGCATGGTCATGCACGTAGTGGTCTTACTCTATCAAGAATAACGATGTCACTCCCGTTATATAGGAGGGATAGATCTCATCTACATCACTCACATCCCTCCGCATAATTTGTTACATACCCAGTAATCGTCTTTATAATCCACCCAGTTACGGGTGGCGTTTGACGAAGCCAAAGTATACAACTCCTTATGTAGGGAACCATGATGACTTCAGGTTCAAGGACTAATAGTCATACTAATAGCCACATGAGAAAGTATATGACACTCATATAACGATCCATGATACTTTCTCATGGCGGGTCATTCAGTATACATTCTCCAATGCATACCCATGTGTCAACTTGATATCTCTATATCCATGACTTGTGAGATCAAGTCATCGAGTTGACCTACATGCTAGTCTCGTCGCATTAACATTGTCCCTGAATGTTAATACTTGACTAGGAATGATTAAGAGTAGTGTTCTCTATATCATCTCACTATCGATTCAACCAATCGATTGATATAGATAAGAACCTTCTACTCAAGGACGCTATTATACTTATTTATTTGGCACCAATACAAGTAAGTATAATAACCAAAATAAATGCCTTTATATACATAGGAATATGATACAATGAGTTCATACAACAATCATCATATGATTGGCTCTAGGGTTCTAACTAACAATCCGTGAGGCCGACATTAGGGGGACCGCTAAGATAGCGGATCTACCTTTTTTAGAAGCCTCATATTCAATTTTCCTTTTTTTTTTTTGCATGCATGCATAACTATATGCACAAGTGTCATTTACTTGTGAAGAAAAATATCATATAATCCGATATAACTAGATTTTGTCACTACTTTTAGTAAGATTCATGTACTTACACCTCTCATTATGATTATCTTTGATCCTTGAATTGAATTTTCATAACTTGATATTTTTATTGTTAAGCTACATCAAGTCTTTGGTATTCGTTCTAGATACATTATAGGACTTGGAAGTGGGCTAAAATTAGTCACATCCATCTAGCTCAACTAATGCAACATTGCGGGAAAAACTTGAATCCACCTAGCAATGACTAAAAGACACAAAAGAAGAGTTAGCAAACACCCAAATTTAATTAGTAAGCATCCAAGATGAGTTTGCATTAATGAAATCAAGATAAAATATGTTTGAATAAATTTTTAATCGATTTGCATCTGGAGCAATATAATTCTTGATCCATGATTTATCTTTAGCTTCACCTCCTCCTTCTCGATCTTAGAATTTGATGTTATGAACTTTTGCTAAAGTTCTGAATTTGGATATGAACTTGATGTTGTGAACTTTATTTTTTGTGTTATTTATTATTAGAGTTGTAAACTTGTTAATTGTTGTTAGAGTTGTGTTACTTATAATTTATTGTGTTACTTGCGGTTAAAGTTGTATGAGTTGCTTGTAAATGTTAGAATTGTGAATGTTGTAAACTTGATGATGTTGAAGTAGGAGTTGTTTGTGAATTTGTTTACGAGTCTGTGAATTTGTAAATTTGTATATAAGATATGAATATAAATAAATAAAATTATTTTTTAAAAAAAATAAGGTTAGCGATGAATTAGGAGGAAATCGTTGCTAAACAAAGGGTTTAGTGATGATTTACACATGTTTCGTTGCTAATCACACAAAAATTATCACAATTGTCAGTGTTTTTTAAAAAAGGTTAGCGGCGAAGTACAAAAAATTCGTCGCTAACATCTTGTTTCCATGACGAATTTGACAATTTCACTACAAAAATTAATGCCTATTAGAGATGAAATATGGGTATTTGTCGCTAATACTATCTTAGTTAGCGACGAATAATGCTACATTCGGCGCAAACCTTGGTATATTTTAACGATGATTATGATAATTTTAGTGACATTTTAAATTATGTCATTAATCTTAGCAACGAAATATTGATTTTTGTCACTAAATATAATTTATGATAAGCTTATACCGACGATGTTAACAATGAATATTTATCGTTGCTATTTACTGTTAGCGATGAATTATGTCATCGCTAAATAACATTGTTCTTGTAGTGTTTTTGCCAATATCAAAATCAAATTCGATTATATGGTACTTCCAACACTAACAAAAAATAGACACAAATCATTCAATATCAATTACATTTGCAAACTTATTAAAAAAATTTATCCTAATAATTTTACAAGTTAAGAAAAATTGTATATAAAGTATCAATGAAAACTTTTTGAGATCCCCATATAGCACAATTAATATTTTCAAAATATACCAAACACTTTTAGAATTATGTCAATTATTGATGAGAAAAAAAGAGAATTAATATCTTATGGATTAAATGATTAGACTTATTTTGACTCTTATCGTTTCTATTGCAATCATAAATCATGCATTTTTATCTATGAAGATTTTCAAGATGGGATTGTTGAATAAAATGGAAGATAAATTTTTAACTAGTTCATTACTAATCTACATTGAAAAAGGGATTGCTCAAACTTTTAATATTAAATCAATTATTATTGATGAATTTAAAATTATGACAAAAAAAAACGTTGAGTACAATTTAAAATGAATAAACATAATAAATAAATGGGTAAATAATAATTTATATCCATTTTTTATCTTCCTAATTATATTATATATAATGATTAAAGTATTATTTTTATCATTTTTGCGATTTTATTGGTAGAGAATAAGTTACGAATGAAGACGTGAAAAATTTGAAAATCTATGGGTTACTTCTATTTTGCATAAGTTATTTTAAATTATAACTTTATCTTAATAATTTTTTATTGTAGTAAATTAAGACGTAGTTCTTATTAGGGGTGTCAAAAATGAACCCGACCCGACGACCCAACCCGAGTCGACCCGAAAAAAATCAGGTTCGGGTTGGGCATTTTCGGGTTCGGGTCGGGTTCGGGTTGGAGGGTTGGAGGGTTAAATATTTTCGGGTTGGGTCGGGTCGGGTTCGGGTTGACCCGGGTTGACTTAAATATAGGGTTTTGTGGGGTTTTTTGGGGTTAAATCAAATTTTATTTTAAAAATTTAGATGTTTTTATGTATATTAATATCATGTTTGTATGATAATGATGGAGTATTGAGATAAAAGTGAAGAATTATAGGGAAAATATCCCAAAAAAGTCGTTTTGAATCGGATTTTCGGGTTATATGGGTCGGGTTCGGGTTGATCGGGTTGGTCGGGTTCGGGTTCGGGTTTAGGTGTTTTGGGTTGAAGTCGGGTTCGGGTCGGGTTCGGGTTGGGTTAAAAAAAATAAAAAAAAATCCAACCCGACCCAACCCGACCCGACCCACCCGAATTGACACCCCTAGTTCTTATCATTATTTTTTTTTTTTGAGAATTAACATATATGTGTCTTAAAAGAAAGTATTATTATATCATGTATTTATATTAATTACTATATTTATTTGTTGATAATTTATTATTTATTATCTTCATTTTAAAAAATATATCACTGAGAACATTTTACACGCAAATTATCATCTAGCAAAAACTATTTGTCTTAGAAACAATTCAACAATACAACTCGATGAGATTGTGGATTCATCCATCTCCATTGATATTTTTCCACACAATATTGATCGAAGGTTGTGTTCCTTAGAAAATCTCTTTGGTTATCTTTTCCCAATACAGATTTGATGTATTAACTGAGTTGATACAAAGCAATAAACCTATCACTAGTTAATAAAAATACAACGCTGTAGCAAAATTATAATATCTAATTTATGTTTCAACCTTTTGCTTCTCAATATAACCTCAAAATGACTAACATTATTTTTACATAAATAACTCATTTCAAGTTGCTAAATAATTGCCAATTCTAATCTTTCATTTTTGCAAACAAATAAACAACTAGAACAAAATGCATAAAAAAATCTAACATTAGTTTCAACTCTTTTTATTTTTACATAGTAAATCAAACAATAATCTCAACACATCCAACATTACCAGTACATTAAAAAAACACATCAAAAAATATATATTTATTTTTAAAGAACATCAAATATATATATATATATATAATCTAAAATTTCTCATGTTCATTGATGAGAATGTCAATGTCGCCCTTTCAATCAAATTACCTACTCTCATGTGTAAACTCCAAATCCTGAGTTTGGTGTAGCAAAAACAGAGTCAGCCAGCAACTTCCTACTATCTAATTCTTAGTTTCTTAGGGATACAAGTTGCAACTACAATTTTCAACACTATACTGCTCTTTTTCACCAAAAATCAAATGAAAACATTCACAACTTGCCCACAAATATATTTAACAAGTAAATGCTAACTCCAAATGAATGCACTAATTCTACTTTCAAATTTTGCCAATATGGTATGGTATTTCAACAATAGCTTGCCTATGTATTATTTCCTATGAAAACTAGCAACTCTGTGATGTAACTATCTACCAAATCACTAGAGGCAAGCAACAAACCATTCTCCAACCTCATGAATATCAAACAAACTCAAACTCGATCGGCAATTAATGCATCTCCTCCCACACTATAAATACAACCAAACTTAAAACCCATCCCTCCATGATCACATTATTATTTGGATTAAGGAGCATGACGATCACCAATCTCCTAAGATCCTACTTTTTTCTTTTCCTAGTCTTCTTCATCTCACTCCCCCCTGTTTCCCACTCCCAATTTCTGAATTTCCGGATCGCCAAGGCCTTCACAGCCCTGCAGGCCCTTAAGCGGGCCATCACTTCCGACCCTAATGGGCTTACTTCCAATTGGGGCGGCCCAAACGTCTGCAACTACACCGGCGTCTTCTGCGCCGCCGCGCCCGACGATGATCCCCACCACGCTGCCCTAACCGTCGCCGGCGTCGACCTCAACCACCGCGACCTCGAAGGTACCCTCCCCGATGAGATCGGCCTCCTATCCGACCTCGCCCTCCTCCACCTCAACTCCAACCGCTTCCACGGCGCCCTCCCCCTCTCCCTCGGATCGCTCCACCGCCTCTTCGAACTCGACCTCAGCAACAATCGCTTCGACGGCGGATTCCCGATGGTCGTCCTTGATCTTCCGTCCCTCCGCTTCCTCGACCTCCGATTCAACCGCTTCTGTGGCGACGTGCCGCCCTGCCTCTTCGATCGGAAACTCGACGCCCTGTTCCTCAACAACAACCACTTCACCTTCTCGATCCCGGACAACTTCGGCCACTCGCCTGCTTCGGTGATCGTGCTCGCCAACAACCAGATCTCCGGGTGCCTCCCCGCCGGGCTCGGCGACATGGCCGACACGCTGAGGGAGCTGGTAATCCTCAACGCCGGGATCAGAGCGTGCGTCCCTCCGGAGATCGGGCGGCTGAGGCGCCTCCGGGTGCTGGATTTAAGCTACAACCACCTGATCGGGCCGCTTCCAGCAACGATCGCGGCGATGGCGGAGCTCGAGCAACTCGACGTGGCGCACAACAAACTCTCCGGAGCGATCCCTAGCGGGATCTGCAACCTTCCAAGGTTGAAGAACTTTACCTACGCCTACAATTTCTTCACCGGCGAGCCGCCGCACTGCTTGAGGATTCGAAGCCACGACGATCGAAAGAATTGCATACCGTCCCGACGCGACCAGCGACCGCCGATGGAGTGCGCGACCTTTCTGTCGAAGCCAAGATTCTGCCACGACGGATGCATCGCGTCGCAACCGCCTCCGCACCCGTGGCAGTAAACATCGATTGCTCCTCGGCCGCAGCCGCTACCAATAATAATATAGACCGTTTATGTTGTATTATTTTATGGGAGAAAATCATAATTTTCCTTACTTAAAAAAGTAAAAATTTTATTTTTATTTTTTAAAAAACTTCCTATTTTAATAAAATAGAATTCTTCTTTATTATTTAATTTTATTCGGAATATTTTCACTTGGAACCCTTAAATTTAAGTATTATCAGTTGAGATCATTTCATAAAATAAACACAAATACCAGATAATCAAATCTAATACAAAATGCCGAAATACAAACCCACGCAAATATTATTTCAGAACACTCCAAGACCCTCACTCCATCTATTAAACTCTCTAGCTGTGGATTCAATCAGAAGGTGGCGAACAAGAACATGAACCCAACTGCTGCAGAAGAAGAAATCAGCAAATTGTTGATGAACCCGTCGGAAGAACCACCGGCGGAGGTCGCCGCAGTGGCACCAGTCGCCGGCGTCGTCTTCGATCCACCCTCTGCTTGCATAATTAAAATTTAAGTCTCCTAAATAACGATTATTTAACTAATCAATATTGTGTAATTAATTCAATTAACTGGTCGCGTTAATTAAACACCTGCGCTGGAGATGGATGGAGTGGTAGTGGCGGCGGAGGAAGGATTCGCCGGTGAGGGGCTTTCCGTCTCGGCCGATGGCGAACTTGCCGGTGCTGCTGAAGGTGCGCCGCCGTTCACCGCTGCAACCGCAAGTTAAAAAATATTTTCAATAACACCCTCTGCTTTTGCTTCTTTTTTAAAATACTCCCTCTAAGATAGCTCCATAGTAAATTGGGCATAAGGCGACAAATTGTAAACACCAAAGGGTGCATTTGACAATAAGGTAAAATACTGGGAGTGAAAGAGATAACAATGCTGATACCGTCGCAGGCGGAAACCGGTGGAGTTTGGACGTTGCAGGCGGCGGGAATGGCAAGGGCGCGGGTTTGGTTGACGGTAATCCCCAAAGAGGCTGCGCCGCCATTGAGCATCGAGCAGAGGCACTCCGGCCGCGACTGCAGCACCGAGGAGAGCTGCGAGCAGCAGGAGGAGGAGGGCGTGGACGCGTTGCCGGTGACGTATCCCAGGCACGGCGCCATGCTGATGATCACCGACGTGCATCCCGATTGGGCCGACGCCCGGTCCAATACAAAGCCCACCATAAGGCCCAATCCAAGCAACAACTTAATGCTCTTCGACACCGCCATCGTCGATATATTTATGGTGCAATTAGTGGAGTTAATTAGCGGCTAACGGTTAATTGAGAGATTGTGTAGAGTTTGGAAGGGTTTATAAAGGAGATTTGGAGAGGGATTAGACCGTGGTTAGATGGCCTAACACGTAGTGTTCAGCTTGTTAAGTAGACAATATAATAGCCAGTGTGGTTGTCCAACTTTACCAGATAAAATTTAATATATAAAGTAGTTCTCAATAATTATATTTAAGGGTGTAAATGAGCTCATAATTTAAGATTAACAAAATTTATAAATTACTATACTATTTAAATATTTGAATTAAAAAATTAAGAAAAAAAAAAATTCCTGAACTTTATTTATAAACGTAATTAACTAAAGCTTCAAGATTTATCACCTTCAAGGTAATTTAATTAGTTGACATTTACCATTTTAACCAAAGTTATAACTAAGACGTAGACACCTACTTTACTAAGTAACCATATCTATCTATTTGCATAAAAAATTTAAAGTGGGCCAATGAAACCATTTAAATTATTATTTTAAATTTTATCATAATTCCTTTTTTATTTAATAGAATAAAAATAAAATATATAAAATTTAAGTTTAATAATATTAGATGAGATAATTATTTAGACAGAGAATCATAAATCATTTATGACTAAGAATTTTAAGAATTTATAATTATTTTTTAAAATGTGTCTTCCAAATACATATAAGATAGTTGAAATGACTATTAGTTAGAACCCTAGAGTCAATCATATGATGATTGTTGTATGGACTTGTTGTATCATATTCCTATATACTTATAAAGGTATTTTTTTTTATGGTTATTATACTTATTTGTATTTGTGTCAAATAACTAAGTATAATAGCGCCCTTGAGTAGAAGGTTCTTATCTATATCAATCGATTGGTTGAATTGATAGTGAGATGATATAGAGAACACTACTCTTAATCATTCCTAGTCAAGTATTAACATTCAAGGACAATGTTAATACGATGAAACTAGCATGTAGGTCAACTCGATAACTTGATCTCATAAGTCATGGATATAGAGATATCATGTTGACACATGGGTATGCATTAGAGAATGTATACTGAATGACCCGCCATGAGAAAGTATCATGGATTGTTATATGAGTGTCATATACTTTCTCATGTGACTATTAGTATAACTATTAGTCCTTGGACCTGAAGTCATCATAGTTCCCTACATAAGGAGTTGCATACTTTGGCTTCGTCAAACGTCACCCGTAACTGGATGAACTATAAAGGCGATTGCTGGGTATGTAACAAATTATGCAGAGGGATGTGAGTGATGTAGAAGGGATATATCTCTCTTATATGACGGGAGTGACATCATGATTCTTGATAGAGTGAGACCACTAAGTGCATGGTCATGCCCAAATGAGTCAATATAAGATATTGAGCTTATTTGATTAGAGTGAGTCTACTTGGAGTTCAAGACATAGATTGATTAGAGGATGACACGGTCTATACCTCAATTTAATCAATCTAGATATCAAGGATAGAAGGACATTATCATATATTGTGAGAGTCACAATTAGTAGTCACAAAAGTGATGTTGGATCTCAACATTCTTGTAACTTGGATAGTAATGATGTGTTGCTAGGTACCACTCATTATTTATATTTCTAAATGGGTTTAGGAGTATTGCCAACGTTACAAGAACCTATAGGGTCACACACAAAGGGCAATTAGTTGGAGAATAAGTTCATATGAGGGACTAAGAGGATTAGGTTCATGTGATGAACCAAATTGAATTAAGAGTAATCCAAATTAGACTAATTGAGTTGGACTCAATTTGATTCATGTGTACAATGAGTCTAATTTAGATTATGATTCATTGAGTCAATTTAAATAAATGAATAGAGATTCATTAAATTAAGTTGACTTAAATCAAAGGTTGGATTTGATCAACCATGGGAGATAAGAGGTCAAGTTTGACTTGACTTGAGAGGAAAGATGAAGGGTCAAGTTTGATTTGACCAAATGTCACCTCATTGTGACTTGGCATGGGACCGGCCAATGATGATGGTCCACATCATCAAGGCTACATCAAGTGTGTGCCACCTCATGAGGAAGACCAAGAGTCATGACTCTTGGTATTACATAGAGGTTTAAAAGCCTCTAAAAGTGGTCGGCCACATTATGTGTGTATGAATGCATTTTGTGTGCTCATTCAAGACATCATCTTCTTCCTTTCTTCTTCTTCTTCTCTCCCTCTCCTCCATTGCCGAAACCCCTTGTGAGTGCTAGCACACTCTAAGTGGTTTATCTCCACCTTTTATCCGTGTGGATACTTGTAGATGAGTGTTCACTTGACACTCTACGAGACCCGGCAACTTTTGGACGAGCGGGATAAGCGAAGGGCTTCGCTACAAAGGTATAATCTCTACCATGTAGATCTAGTGTAGATCTAGGAGAAAACTATGTATATGTAAATTTTTATCTTTGCATGGATCCGTGACAAGAAGTTCGAGGTTTTTTCGTAACGCAAAAAGTGATTTTTTCGGCTCGAAAGTTCCTACAATGGCAAAGAATGTTAGATATTCATTGTGATCACAAAGTAGATCTAAAACTTAAAGATAAGTTTTATAAAACTGTAATTAAAGTTGCTATGTTATGCGGAGTTTAATATTGGATTATGACTCGAACACATGAATAAGAGATAAATTATAAAGATAAGAATGTTTAAGTAGATACGTGAATATATAAAGATGGACTAAATAAAAATATTTTTAAAAAAACCAGAGCTGTAGCTATTAATTCAAGCCGACACTTTTAAGCCGGTAAAAATATGTTAAATGATTAATAAATATTTCAATTATGAAATGTAAACGATAACAAATGGGTAGAGGAAGAGAAAAATAAAAAAACTTAATTAATAATAATAAATAAAATAAATTTATTTAAATATAAATAATAATATAATATAGAATGAACCGATGATATAGAAAATTCCATATACCCGGACTCATTTAGTAGGATAATAATTGTATTTATTCTATTAATGAGTGGTGTTCTGAAAACGCATAGTATAAGGTGTAAAGTGAAATTTTATCTATAATGTTAGTTAATACATATTTAACTAAGCCGGAAAATATCTAAATAAATAAAGATAAAGCGATCACCGTTTTCTCACCTTATCCGCTCCGACGAAGCCGCTTCTCAACAATGGCGACGGCGCTTCTCCACTTCTCCGCCGCATCGGCCGCCTCCACTCCCCTCTACACCACTTCCATTTTCCCCCGAGGGCTCCCTTCCTCTGCCGCCCGAGTCCACTGCCCCCCACCATTTGTCCGACGGCGGGGGCGGGCATCGATGATGGCGAAGGCGTACAAGGTAACGATCGAACACGAGGGGGAGGCGCGGACGGTGGAGGTGGAGGAGGACGAGACGATCCTGGGGCGGGTGCTGGAGGAGGGGCTGGCGGTGCCACACGACTGCAAATTGGGGGTTTGCATGACCTGCCCTGCCCGGCTGGTGAGCGGCACCGTGGACCAGAGCGACGGTATGCTCAGCGACGACGTCATCGAGAAGGGATACGCCCTCCTCTGCGCCTCCTACCCGCGCTCCGACTGCCACATCAGCACCATCCCCGAGGAGGAATTGCTCTCCCTCCAGCTCGCCACCGCCAACGATTGACGTAAGCCCTAGTACTCGAGTCGTTGATTTCGCCGATGAGGGCAATTAAATCAGTAGAAATATATATATATAAATTGCATCTTTAGTCTTTTTGATAGAGCTTTATGGTTGGTTGTTCATGATCTGCTTTCTTTGGTTTGGGACCTTCTCATTGTTCTTGACTAATGAACATAAGAATGTCTTAAGTTGTTCAGCCATTGGTGTAAGTTAAAATAATTATACTTACGGCATCTGTAAACCTCTTAAAGAGTTTTATGCTCTGCCACATCATTTGTCAAATCAAAAATTAAAAATCTTATTTCTTTTAAAAATCACTCTATGTTATCATAAAATCTTTCTCTTTTAAAAATTTCATTTTTTAAAAAATTCTCTCTTTATCCTCTCTCTCTGTTATTTTTTTTTATAAACTCGGTCCCAAGATTTTAATATAGATTTATAAAAAAATCTATAAACCCTACCTAAATAGTGGGAGAGGGATTTATATTGAGAAATTTATAGCATAAATTATATGCTATAAACCTCCCACTGCATATGCTCTTATAAGATTATTTCCTTAGGCATTTATATGTTAATTATTGTCATGTTTGTTTTGTTCATGGACAATGCTTAAGACTTCACAAGTACTTTTAAATCTTCCATTGAATTTAAAATGCTTTAAGAAATCCATCATGATTTTAGATTGGTCAAATTGATTAGTTTTATCCATCATAGCATTTTGATCAAAACACTTTGCTCAAAGGCACCTTAATGGATGACTTTTTATGATCAAAATTGTGTAGACATTTTACTCGTCAAGAAAGGCAAATAAGGAAGAATATATTTCAATCTTTTTTCTTTTTGTTGATAATCTAGTCCAATTTCACTAAAAGTAGATTACTTCTCCCCTATTCTCCTATAGATTAAATATTAAAGTTTATGCATACTCAAAAGTAAACCTTCAAAATATTTGTCCTATTTAGGATTCAAACCTTGCTCCTCTTATTGTTCTTATGAATGTTTTACCACTACATCACATCCAAGAGGAGGGCTATTTCAATGGCTTTAGTAAATATAACAATGGAGTACCTAGTTTGGTAAATATCAAACCTTGAGTATGTTGTTTGGTAAATTGTTGATAATGTTTTGGAGGGAAAACAGGGTCGATGAGCCCAGCAGACTCAAACAAAATTGTAGCGAAGACAAACATGTATATAAATTTTATCATCAAAGCAAATACTAAGTTCTAGTTGATCGACTGAAGGGATGATACGTGGTCATCTCCAGTTCTAGTTGTGTAAACAAGCAAAGAGAATAATTCAAATGGCATTAACAATGTAGAATAAGGAGGGTTTAAAAGAGTCTTTTAGCCATTTTTTTTTTTAAAATAATGAACAAAATCCATGTAAATGAAAACAGAAGCTCACTGCAAAGTGATGGAGGAAAGAGGAGACTGTAAAGCAAATCGGATATTATTCACAGATGATATTCTGGATGATTAGTCGGAGCCGAAAGTGTTCTCCCCGCTGTAAGTCATATATAGGAAACCATCCTCATCCTTGTGTTCCTTGTAAATCACAGACAGCGTCGCAGCTACAAGAAAAATAAAATCACTCTTCATGATGAGAAAACATGTTCAAACATAAAAATGAAACTTCAGCAATAATATCTTACCTGTGGATGGTAGTGTATTGTCAATGAAGACAAAGATGGCCTTCTCAGCGGTAAGCTTGATCCTCTTGCGAATCGCGTGAACAAATTGTCCCACAGTGAGGTCGGCTGGAGCAAGGTACCTGCGTTAAGTTATACGGCCAAAACAATATCTAGGAATAGTTCATCAGTCGAAGTGAACCTGATAAATCAATCTTGACAAAGTTATCAAGTATTAAACTAATCCAGATTCAACAACTCTTATTCTGGCAGCAAAGTAGTGTGATATATAGTAGAGAAAACTAAAAGAGCATCTTCAGCAGGGAAAATTGATTAAAAACTAAAGACTAATAGAAAAACCATGGAAAACAAACTTGTTAAGAATCTGTATGGAAGAATTCTATAGCTCTTGCAAATAAAGGGCAACAAATTACTGCGCCTAGTGGTTACTGCACATCATCATCATCCTTTTGACAAACCATGTTAGTCCTAACATTTTAGTATCAGCTATATGAAACTTTATGAAGTTAAGATTATTTAAATTATTATTATTATTTACATTGACTAACTATTTGGTCTCCCTCTGCCTTAATTCAACTTGTCCAACTATATATTTTATTAGCCAATTTGAATATAGGAGCATTTTTATGATCAATTGGAGCTGCTACAGCTAATTCCCCAGATAGTAATTTTTCTTTAAAACATAGGTGTATCTTTCTAATAACCTCAAACTTACATGTTTAGTTTCTTCATATTTTCTCTATTAACCTTTTGCATCATTGTTTTCTAACTGCCAAAATTTATAGGAACAACTCAATCTATACCTTATGATCTTAACACTCCCCCTCACAAATGAATGAAAAAAAAAAAGAGACTAAATTCACCCAGCCAAACATTGATCAAGCTTAATAACTGGGCATTGCTTGGATTCAAACTAATATTCTAATACCATGTTGGATTTGTTTGGATGAAGAATCATTCAACAGCTTATTAAGCATCATTTTCTTAAATGAGTGAAAAAATATTCCACCCTAAGAAATAGTATATAGGTAGAGTAAAATGTCAAAATATTGGATGAGTACTTCTTTATAATCTCAAAACAGTTCATGATCAGAATGGCGAAGATTTATAGCATTAGCCTGATATTTTTGTGAACAGCCTACAAAGTCAACAGATAGCTAAATAAGATTCGATAAAGTTTGTTGAGAAAAAGAAAAAAAGACTAACTTCCTCTTGGTAATGTCTGGAACGTCACTTCTTTGAGCCTTCTCCACAATCACCTACATAAAGAAAAATGAAACGTCGTATCATAGAGTAAATTTTTTGCGAAACCAGATGTTATCACTTACAGGAATCATATCCGGAAACTTCTCACTGATTTGAGCAGCCTCACCTTTCCTCCATTCTACAATGCAGTTTTTTTTCATAGTGGAACAAAAATGAAACCAACTAGAAAGCCATAGTGTCGAATTTAAGCACTACATATAAAATCATACTAGATGCTTTATAATGCATATGCAACTAGAGAATTAATAGCTAGCTAAACCCCACTTAATCACATTTGTCAAGTTTGTTTAGATTGGATGTGTGCTAGACCATCTAAAAGTTCTCTTCCTCTAATGGTTTCAGGATGAACATGCGACATATATATTTTTTGAACAATGATAATCACATCTCATCATCAAGCTCCGTTTGTCTCACCTGGGATTACGAAAAACGTATTCCTCCATTGATCCAGCATTCATAAATATTCAATTCAATCAAATCATTTTTCATCAAATTAAGTAATGTTTCATTTGGTTTCCTTCTGCCTTTTCCGCCTTCCAAAAGTAATAGATGAAATGTAAACTGATTTAAATTTATCGAAAGAATCCATACAGCTAGAATGATATTTCAGTTCTATAATAACCCTAGAAACAAATGTGTTCTGTGTTTGCTAAATAAATAATACAGGAGACGAGTATTCTAATGCAAAAATGCCTTCTGCAATGTGCCCTAATAAATGTAGAAGAAAAAACATAACTAACTATACAGGAGAGAAAATGTTAAGGCCATCTACAAGAGAGTATTGTAATATATCAGCATTAAAACCCTAACCCAGTCAGAAAGAAGTTGAACAAATAAAATTTCCATCAAGTAGCCTCCTTTTAAGAAAGAAGAAAATAAAGGGCATCAACCACGGCATAGAAAAAAAAAAGGAGGCAAAAGTCACAAACCAAGAGGATGATCCAGCTTGAATTTACTCGTCGCCATCGATCTCTTTCTCCTGCAATAAAAAAAACTGCGTTGCCACGACAATCTCCGTGAGAAAAGAAATCAAAATAGACGATCGTCCGTGCAGCCAAAATGGCGAGAGAGACAAGACAACAAGAGCAAAGATTACGTACCAGGCGCAACGAGAAGGAGATGAAGAGTCTATAAAAGCTCGGGCAGGGATTTGGGGGAAACGAAGAAATGGATCTTGAAGCACGAAACGGTCCATAATTTTTTTTTAATATTATTCCCATTCGGATAAATTAAAATTTAAATAATTATAAGAAACTTTTGAAAAACTACTTTTTACATTTAGAACTTCTTTAACTTTATATTATTTTATAAATTCAGATTTAGATAATTAAAAGAATATTTTAAACGCTATTTCTTCCTTATATTATTTTCAGTTGGAAAATTTTATATTTAAATAATTAAAAACTTTTAATAATGTTTTAATTGTAAAGGGAACAAAACTTTAATTAAATTGAATAAACCAGTTGAACAAATTCACTTCAATTATTTTAAAATTTTATTTTGAAAAATAGATTAATAAATCTCTAAATTAACTAATCCTAAATTTTTAATTATCGAATTCGCTACTTTGAAACCACTTGTCACTCGCGACTCCTTCCCAAATTTGTAATTCAGTTTCTCATCTACGTCTATGCAGTGACGGATCTAGGGGGAGGGAGGGTGTGCTTGAGCACCCTCTTGCTCGAGAAAAATTCCACCAGTATATTGCAGTTCGAGAGACAGTGAGAAGGAAGATAAGATCCAACTCCTTTCTTTGAACATTTTTTTTTTTGTCTGGATCCACGCCTATAACTTTGGAGACCTACTCAATCCCCTCTATCACTCCCGTTGTTAACGCCTACCGCGATCCCCTCCCCTTGCTTCCATCGTCGATGCTTACCTCGATCCCCTCCTATCGCTCTCAGAGTCAAGTGTCACTCTCACAGTCAAGTGTCTACAATTTCTCATCGTTAACTTGAGCCCTCCTCCCGTTGCTCTCACCGTAGGCTTGAGTCTTTCTTTTCTCCCGTCATCTCACCTTGTTGCCTCTTGCTCATTCCTCACGAGACCTGAGTTCCCTTGTCCTCTCTTCCTCATATCACATTAACTAGCAATTGTCCACCGGTGCGAGTACAAGTTGTACTCTCCTGAAACTATTGTATACATCAAAATTCAAAACCAACCCCTCAAGTATATATATATATTTTTTTTACTTTTATTTTTAACATTGATAAACAAGGATAATTTTTTTCCTTTATATTATTTTCATCTAAGCAATTTCTAATTTAAATAATTAATAGAATATTTTAAAATGTATTTATTTTAATTTATCTTTAAAAACAAATAAATTTTTGTCCTATTTATATTATTTTTCATTTTAAGAAATTCATTTTTAATAATTAGAAAAAACGTTAATGAACTATTTTTATTTTTATTTTTATTTTTATTTTTAATAGTTTATAACAAAAAGAATTTTTTATTTTATATTATTTTCATTTGAAGAAATTGAATTTTTAATAAATTAAAAGAAACTTTAATTAAAAAAAATTATTTTTTTTATCTTTGATAATAACAAAGTAAATTTTTCTTAATATAATACATGAATATATATAAATTAATTTTATACTAACGGACTCCTTTGTAAAAAAAAAAAGGGTGGAGCCACCCATAGGCTAAGGTGGGCTCTAGCTCCATCTTTTTGTATCTCATTTGATAAATTTTTTATCCAACTCCCATAACTTATATAGATTATTTCCATTAATTCTCTCCCCCTTCCAATTTCCAACCGATTACTACCAAACGAAACTATTGGAAAAAATTTAAATTAAAATATTTAGTGAGAAATGGTGAAAAACAAATCTTAATTCGTGCAGGTCATGTACAAGTCAATCTTCTTCGATTTTAATCATTTTGTCAGTGATTTCCTAGAGTTTGGATTATAGAATGTATGCATTCGAACCCTAGGAAAATTCCTGACCAAACTCAATCATGACCATCACCTCCCTTCTAGTTTTCGACAATAATTTTAGTAAAACCACCGCATGACCACTTTATTATGACCTAAATTTATTTTGCTTCATTTTTTGAGGAGTTTGTAACTTGATTCTAGATCCTTGGTTTGAGTTTTTTCGACAGACGATTATTAAAAATTTTGCTTACTCAATTTAGATGTGATTTTGAGAGTTTTGAAGCTTGATTCTAACTTGTATTGTTCGATTGTGGGCTGCCTTGAGTAAAAAATTTATCCATTTAATTTAGTTTGATTTTCAACTCATGTATCGAGCTAATATTGTTTATTAATTGGTTTGTTATTGTAAGTTGTGAAATTGTGCGACTTTGAGTTAAAATACGATAACTCTAAAATTATGTTGAATATTTAATTGTGATTATTTGAATTGCGATGATATTTGGAGATGATGTTTATGAATTTTTAAGTTTAAATTTTTGGCCTAAAAATTTTATTTTAGTGAATTTTGGAGAAATAATTCATTTGTTATGATATTTGAGAATTATAACTATATCGCTTACTTATATACTGAATGTAATATATGTATTTAATTGGTAGATTGATCATTTTATTTTAACTTTTCCTATTGTTACAATAATAATGGAATAAAGAAGTATTTTTAACTGATTCTATGATTATCTACATTGAACGAGAATCCAGAGTAGTAGTTTGTTTCTAGTAGTTTGTTTCTAATATTATTGATTCTAAGAAAAATAAGAAAAATATGAGAGAATAATTTCAATGACACTATGTGAAAATATGTATTAGATTTCGTCACTGTTTACTTCGGTAATCAGAAATTATGAAGTAATATATTACAATTAACTTCGGTACAAAATTTAATATAGTAAATACTATTTTAGACTTCATAAATTAAAAAATACGGACTTTACTTCTAATTTTATTTAATATTTTACTTCGTGATATAGATTTGATGAAGTAATAAGTCACAAAATTAAATTATATGTCTAAATGTTGAAGTAATAAGTTATAACTGATTAAAAATATTTTCCTAGCTGAACCACCGGTCGGTTTATTTTTTTCCCACGCGGGAACTCTAGCTAATTACTTTATTTTTTCCTCGTCGTGCGCCCTCTGTCTACTTCTATCTTTTTCGCGTTTTTTCTCCTTCGCCCTCTTCGTGTTTTTTCGCCCGACGCCTTCAACTCCACTCGACAACCTTCGACTCCCCCAGCGCCTTTCGACACACCACCGGCGACCTTCGACTCTCCCGACAGCAAATCTACTTCACCCAGCCGATGGTCTTCGAGTTGTTCCCCCGGACGCACAAAGATCCTTTCCTCTTTACAAAGCTAGGTTTGTTCCCTCTTCGACCTCTTCTTTACTTGTGTTCCTCTCTGCCTCGCCATTAGGTTTCTCTTCCTTTCCTCTCTGTTGCTTTGTCTCTAACCGATCCTAACTATCGTGTTTTTGTCGTGCGCCCTCTAGGTCTTCTTCGTGTTTTTTAGCCTTGCGCCCTCTGCTTGTTTTTTCGCCCGACGCAAACAATCGACTTCCCGGTTTTCTACAGCTCTAGGTTTGTTCCCTCTCCGAACCCGTCTTTCCTTTCCTCTCTGCCTTGTTTCCTCTCTGCCTTTTCTTTCCATCTACTTGTGTCATTTTAGAGCAACCACAACTTAGCTCCATCATCCATGTACAGTCATTTAGTTGGCAGTGAAAAGTAGATAAATTGAACAATTAACACCAATTGCTTCTCCTTTAGCATGAAAATCGACAATTTAAGTTGAAAAACATAGGAAAAATTTTTAGGAATCATATGTCATCATTGTTAACCACATAATTTCATCTTCACACATTTACACAACCCCAAAAAAATAAAGAGCTTGTTTTTCTTCTTGTTAATATAACCTTCTTACTTTATACTTTAGCTAATTTATATTTGACCCTCCACTCATGATGTCAAACCTTAAGTTTAGTTAGTATCTTAGAAATTCATCAGAATTGATAATATTTAGTAAAAATGCTGAATAAGTACCGAACATAGTCATGGAAATAATTTCTCCGAGTAAAGCAAAGGTTTAAGGCTTTTTTTACTTTAACTTTAACAGACTCCTTTTTGCTCTCACCAACATTGGATGTTTAACTTGTGATTTTGGTGGTAATAGCAAGTGCCTTTTTAGATGACTTGGATATTGTAGCATGTGTTATTATCTTCTTTCCTTACATTATTTCATTGCTCATGTATTGTGGTAGCTTACAGTATTCTAGTATGCTTTTTTTGCATTAGCAGTAGAATATATTTTCTTTCCTTTGAGAATGGTTGAAGTTCTAAATTTGTATATAACTTAATTACTTAAGAAAACAAGATGAGATTATACTTGGTCATTTTTGGAAACATGTGTAAGATGAATTTGTCATGATTATTTGTAGGGTGAACTTGTCACCACTATACTACTGTCATGATTGTACTTCGGTCATTTTTGGAAACATTCAATCATTTTTTATTATACTTCTGAACGTTATGTAAAAATTTTCTTCATACCACACACCTACCTCTTTGAACGGTCTCTTCTTACTTCTTGCATTAGAATTTATAAATTAAAGTTCCATGGATTTTACATTTTGAACTACATGTATTATTTTTTAACTTTTGTTTATTCACTTTAATATCTTTTGATTTTGACCTATTTGTTTATAGATTTTGCTTGATTGAAATGAATAAATCTTGGATATACTTGGATAGAAGGTCCAAACAGTATGAGGAGGGTGTGAAACAGTTCATTAGCGATTGTTTACAGAATCCCAATATTGACCCCAATGAGATTCATTGTCCTTGTTGCAAATGTATCAATCTTAAAAAAGGATCGGTCAAGTCCATTTCAGAACATCTTTATTTCCATGGTTTTAGTCAAAATTATGTGAATTCGATTTGGCATGGTGAGTCTGCCAAAGATGATAAAGTAAACTGGAGTGTCAACCAGGAGCCAGTTAATAATTATTATGACAACTTTAAACCGCTCATATGTGTGAGGCGACGTATGATAATTATACAGAAAACTCTGAAGAATTTATGAAATTTTTGGAGGAATCAGAGAAGCCATTGTACAAGGGATGTCAACGTTGCACAAAATTGAGTGTACTTGTGAAACTGTACAATACCAAAGCAAGGCATGGAATGAGTGATGCTCTATTTTCAGATCTACTATTAGATTTTGGAGATATGTTGTCAAATAATCACAATCTACCATCCTCAATGTATGATGTAAAAAAGACGTTGAGTTGTTTGGCGTTGACTCATGAAAAGATTCATGTTTGTTCCAATGATTGCATTCTTTATAGGAAGCAATATAAAAACTGTACAAGCTGCCCTAAATGTGGCTTGTCACGGTGGAAACTAACCAAAAACAAGGTTGAGAAGAAAGGTATTCCCGCTAAGGTGGTTTGGTATTTCCCTCCCATACCAAGATTTAAGCGCATGTTTAAATCTTTAGATACCTCAAGAAATTTAACATGACATGCAGATTCTACAAGAGTTGTTGGTCAATTACGTCATCCAGTTGATTCACCATCGTGGAAGTTAATGGATCATATGTGGCCCGACTTTGAAAGTGAGCCAAGAAATCTTCGCCTAGCGCTTGCAGCTGATGGCATTAATCCTCATAGCAACCTTAGTAGTCGGTATAGCTGTTGGCCAATTATGTTGGTCAACTATAATTTACCTCCAAATATGTGCATGAAGAGGAAATACATCATGCTAACTATGCTCATTTCAGGGCCTAAACAACCTGGAAATGATATTGATATCTATCTGGAGGTGTTAGTTGAAGATTTGCAACGATTGTGGGAAGGAGTTGATGGAGTCTATGATGCTTATCGAAGGCAGTTCTTCACTCTTAAAGCAGTCTTATTATGGACCATCAATAATTTTCCTGCCTACGGTAACCTTAGTAAAATGTGGAACCGCCACATCAGCGGCCCCCCTAGAGCCGGTCCCACGGATATGGAGGGAGGTAAATACAGGTACACAACTGAAAGCGCATAGCCGGGACGCTAACCCCAGGCAATGACACCCCGAGGATCGAACCCTGGACCTTTTCGGTCACGAAATCATGCGTCCCCAGTTGTGCTACGCCCTGGGGACTGCCTACGGTAACCTTAGTGAATGTACTACACATGGTTATTATGCATGTCCAGTATGTAGAGAAGATACTTATGCAAGGCACTTGGAAAATGGGAAGAAAATGTCATTTGCGAGTCATAGACGATTCCTATCACGGTTTCATCCCTATCGTAGGCAAATGAAGGAGTTTAATGTCATGGAGGAACTTGGAGAAGCAGCTAGACCATTATCTGGGATTAAGTTGTTTGACAAACTTTCTGACATAAGGTGTGAGTTTGGAAAGAAGATAAGTGTGAGAGGGAAAAAAGAATGCAAAGGCTAATAAGTTGGAAGCCAATATAGAAGAAAAAGATTTAGAAGCAACAAATTTCAGAAAATGTTGGAAGAAAAAGTCAATCTTTTTTAATATTCCTTACTGGAAACACTTGCATGTAAGACATTGTCTTAATGTTATGCACATCGAGAAAAATGTATTTGAATCCCTCATTAATACTTTGATGAATGTTAAAGGAAAAAACCAAGGATAATGTGACAGCTAGGTTGGACATGGTTGACATGGGAATTAGGCCTGAATTAACATCTATAGTTGGGAAGAAGAGAACATATCTTCCTTTTGCTGTCTCATTCACAAAAAAAGAAAAGTTACAAGTGTGCAAGTCCTTAAAGGATATAAAAGTTCCAGAAGGTTTCTCTTCAAACATGAATAATATTGTGTGCATGGATCAGCTGAAGTTGACTTGCTTGAAATCCCATGATTGTCATGTTTTAATGTAGCATTTCTTGCCAATAGTTATATGTGATGCGCTGCCAAAACATGTTAGATATGTCATCATAAGATTATGCTTTTTCTTCAAAGATATTTGTTGCAAAGTTATAGATGTAGCCAAGTTAGATAAGCTGCAATCTGACTTGGTTGTTACTCTCTGCTTATTGGAGCAATATTTTCCCCCATCTTTCTTCGATATCATGCTTCACTTAAGTGTCCATCTTGTTCGAGAAGTCCGATTATGTGGGGCAGTTTACTTCAGATGGATGTATCCATTTGAAAGATACATGAAGGTGCTTAAGAGTTATGTAGGCAGTCGAAAATATCCTGAAGGTTGCATTGTTCAAAGATATTTAGTAGAATAAGCAATTGAGTTTTGTTCTGAATACCTTAATGACGTTGATCTTATTGGAGTCCCTCAATCAATTCGAGACCCGAAAGTAAATGTTTCTTGCTTGCAAGCATGCAACGCACCAATTATAGTGCAACAAGTTGATATGCAATAAGCACATTTGACTGTGCTAGAAAATATGGAAGAAGTAGCTCCCTATATAATGTAAGTGTATTGTATTATTTATGATTCTGCATATGTACTTGGGATTATCTAATGTCTCACACAAATTTATATATTAATACTTCTACAGTGAACATAAAACCTTTTTAAAATCAATGTTTCCCAAAAAAAGAGAAAGATGAAAGGTGGATACAAGATGCTCACAACAAGAGGTTTATTGATTGGTTTCGTACAAAGGTGGATACCATATTGATTAAATTTTTACTATCATTTGTACTGAACAACTTATATCTACTTTTTTTAATCACCATATTCAAATTGAATACATGTTAGGTGGCTGCTAAAATTGACAGTTGCAATGGTGGAACAACATCAACATTAACATGGTTGGCTCATGGACCGCGTGTACAAATCATTAAGTATAATAATGATGTGATAAATGACAATTTATACCAAACAAAGGCACGAGATGATGATAGAGTTTGCCAAAATAGTGAGGTTTATTTAGTTGCCAACACCATGCTCGTATGTAGTGCTAAAGATAGAAAATCCCTTGCTAGCTGATGTGTCTTTCTATGGAGTGATTGAAGAAATATGTGAATTAGACTATCATCAATTTCACATTCCTCTTTTCAAATGTGCTTGGGTTGCAAATGACAAAGGAATAATCAACAACGATGAATGTGGCTTCACCTTAGTCAACTAGAACAAACGAGGACATAAGAATGACGAATTTGTGCTTGCAAGTCAAGTCAACCAAGTCTTTTATATTGATGATCCATTAAAAAAGGGGTGGTCAATTGTGCTCCCAGTTCCAAATAGATGTTATGAGGGAGATGATGATGATGATTGGAGCAGTATTCCTGATTCTAGACCAATTGATGATGTTGATACTCATTATATTCCTACTCATGAACGCTATTTTAGATCAGAAATTGAGGGTGTTTGGGTCACAAAAAAGAAAAAAATGATGTTTTGCATTTTTATGTAATGTTTTTGTTATGAACATGAAGGAATGTTTTATGCACTTTAAAAAATTATGTTATGTAATTCTATGTTAAGTTTATGTCTGTGTTGCTATTTATTTATATTTGTGTTATTGTAATTATATATGTCATGTTCATGTTATTATTATTGTACAAATTTTAATTGGTTTCATTTATATTCTTATGCAGACAATACTCGATGGGTCGTAAAAAATAGGGTGTAGCAGTTGAGGAGATACATGGAGTAGTCAATGCTGAGCTACATGGAGTAGCCGATGCAGAGCTACATGAAGTTACTGATAGAGAAGAACGTTCTATAGATGTGCAGAAGAACAAACGAGGTCCTACATCAATGTGTAAACTCACTGCAGCTGCAAGATGGGGGAAAAAAAGCAAAGATTGATTATGACGACATGGGGCGATCATTATACAATACAAATGGAAAGGCGTTGCAATCATACATTGGCTCTGTTGCTAGAACCATGGTGCCAATCAACATAAAGTCTTGGCCTACTGTTCCAGAAAATATAAAACAAAAATTGTGGAAAGAGATCTCGGTAAGATTTATATATACATACAACCCAAAATCAAGTTAGCTTTCCAACTCTCTGCTGTCATTGTTTTATTTAATCCATTCTTGTCATATTAGTTGTATAATTATCCAGCTTGTATGTTTATTAGTTTTTTATTCCTATTCAACTTCTCTATTAATAGTACTAACTAATTTTTTATGTTACAGAATGTGTTCGAATTAGCACCACAAAGTGAGACTGCTATGATGAAATGTCTAAAATTAGCGACTAAAAGTTTTATTATTATCAAAAATGTCTAAAATTTTGTCATCCTGTAAAAATTCTCATAATTTAGTTAAAGTCTACCTTTCTTATTGTCAAAATATTTTTTAAATGGAAAGTTTTATGTTTATCTTTCAGTGCTTCCTTATGATCTTAAATTTATCTCTATAAACATGACCTCTTATTTTAATGATTTTCAATATATTAAATATTAAATATCTTTATTACATATTTTTAGAAAATTAATATTCACATAATTTTTTATTTTATTTATATTTTTAAATTAATTAATTTACAATATCAATTATAATGTTAGCACAAGGTACTTTTAAATTTTTGCTCCACTCCTGCTCATAAACACTTAATTTAATTTTTTATATAAAATATTAAACTGATATATACATAAGAATATATACTATACTTACTTGATTTTAACTAAAAGACCAAGAAAGATATCTTTTCTAAGTATTTATACTTGATTTTACCTTTTCTAATTTTTTCCTCTCTCTTTATCTTTACCTTTCTCAAAGCAAATAGAAGGTGAACTTTGGAAAAAAATGTGATGTTTTTGGTTATATTTGTTTTTGTTATAATAAATAATTGATTTGATTTGATTGTTAATTGATATATTATTATATTTTTTCCATTTCTATACCACTCCACCTATCTTATAAATAGGAGTGTTTGGTAAAATGATTGTATATGACAATTCTCTATTTAATTTTCTCTTCTATTATTAAATTATAACACGCTATTAGTATGAGTTTTATTTAAGATATGAACGACATTAGGAGGACCGTTAATATAGTGAATCTACATTTTCTATTTAAGATATGAACTCATAAATATTCTTAGTCTTAGTCTTTATGTTGATGCTCTTGAAATAGTACAAATTTTTAGTTTTATGTTTATGTCTTTAGTTTTATATTAATACTCCTGAAGTAGCACAATATTTTGATTTAATATTTATTCTCTTGAAATAGCACAAATTCTAAATTTACATTGGTGCTCCCAAAGGAGCACAACTTTTAATTTTATAATAATACTTTTAAAGTAGCACATTATTTAGATTTAATATTGATACTTTCGAAGTAGTACAAATGCTAAATTTATATTGATGCACTTGAAGACGGAGACATACAATTTTTAATTCTATATTGATTCTCCTAAAGATGCACAACTTTTAATTCTATATTCATGTTCTTGAAGTAACACAACATGAATTTAAGTTGATTTATTGATAGGTCTATAATTTAAAATATAAAGATCTAAAATTTATCAATATTCCGAAATAATATTATCTAAGATACCAGTTTTATCGATGTTCACACATATCAATATTCATAAATATTATTGAAATATATATTGGTTTTGATCATATTATTATGACATGCTTGTTTAGTATTTGTTTTCTTTTAATTTTTGTTGTATAATATTTTTGTGTGGACACAATTGTTTGATTGTTTCATAGTTATGACAACATAATATATTTTGATCATATTATGACATGCTTGTTTAGTATTTATTTCTTTTTAATTTTTATTGATATAATATGTTTGTGTAAACATAAATATTTGATTTCTTTAAATATTAACGCAATTTTGTTTTATAAATGATAATATTCTAATTATTTTCTTAATTTAATTTTATATAGTGGTTGTTATGACAAATATCATAAATCTTGAATTTGAAGCACTTGACTAACTAAAAAAAATATTTGTTAAGGATTTTGGATGTCAAGATCCACCTTAGAGTTTAAGAGATGTCCCCAGGGCATAACACAGACGATGGACGTATGACATCTTTAGCGTAATAATTAGGGGTTGATTCTCAGGAACTGACGACCTAGAGTTTATCTCATAATGTGCCTATGGTCTGTGTACCTACATTTACCTCCCTCCATATCCATGGAACCTGCACTAGGGGGCCACTAAGATAACGGATCTACTTTTTTTCTAAAAACTTAAGAGATACATAAAAATGAAACAATAAATCCTTACAGGATCATGTAAAAATACTTATTTTCCTTTATCATCATCTTGATGATTGATTAAAAATTTAGTATCTCACTATAAAAAGAAACCACAAGAACTTTAAAAAAAAGAAATTGAAAGAAATGTTTGACCATCAGAAAACTATAGTTCTCCCAAGAACACATTATGAATGAATGCATCTTCATTTGCAAGATTTTAAATCTATAAACGATTATAACTCAGTACTATTAAATATTAGATCTAAACTTGATTTATGGAGAGAAAATTATTAGAAAAATTATTAGAAAAAACTTTCTGATCTACTTTCATACATCAAATGTACTCCTGCAATAACAATATCATGAGTATGGATTTAAAAAAATATTATGAGCTTATCTTATGCCTACTAGTTGTTGAACAGAATAATGAGCTACTTATGAAAATTCATCAATTGTGTTTAATTGGATCTACACCTTTTCCTGAAGCAAATGGAATATTATTCCTCGAAGTGAATACTAACTCATCTCAAAATTATAAAATTGGGATAAGTCATGGGTGCGACCAAAGGAAAATTTATCAGCAACAAAATGGTAAAAGACATAAAATAAGCCAACGGCAGTGGAGATCTAATAACGAAGAAGTAAAAGAGAAAAACACAAAAAAATATGAAGATAAGTGTTTTAAATGTGAAATGGAGAGGCATTGGTCTTGTAGCTGACATACAACATCTTGTCGATCTATACTAAAAAAAAAAATCAAAGGAAAAGGAAAATAGAGACAAATTTTGTCGATAATTACGATCTAGTTGACATAACTATTGGTGTAAGGAGCACTAGACGATCTAATCTAAGTTTTGATAATGCAAAAGAGTTTAAAAGTTAAGATATCTTGTGATCTAACAAGTGTGACTGAGCTTGCAAGAAAGTCCTAAGTGTTCTTAGGTAAAAACCCTAGTGGACTCTAGGCAAGTAGAAAATCCTAGGGGGTGGTAACTCTATGTTATAGAAAGTCATCCTAGCTATGATTAGGTAACGAAGTCTTGGTTCAGGGATTGGACGAAGTCTTGGCGAGTCGAGGACTTTAGGTGAAATCCTAGAATCGATGACTTTAGGTGAAAATCCTAGGGGTCGCGAACAACAGGTGAAACACTGGGCGAGTCATGGAGTGGACGTTCAACATGAAGTCCTAAAGTCTGGACGCTAAGTAAAAGTCTAGACGGTATGGAGGACCAGTCTGACAAAAGATAAACTTTCCTGAGAGGAGTAGGTGAGGACGCATTACCCGAAGAAGGAACAGTAGACGTCAGTCTGACCTAGAGTTTTAGCGAAACTCAAAGTCAAGACCTGACAGTCCGGAGGCGGTTAAAATTAATTTTTATATACTATTTTATCTTTTATTCTAACTTTATTTTGTAGGAAGACTAACAATTTTGTAGGTTTAGATTTTACCTTGTTTGGTCGACCGAATGTCCGGATCGATCGACCGAATGTCCGGATCGGTCAACCGAACATCCGGATCGATCGACGAACCCCTAAGTTAGAACATTAGATTTCAGCTTGTGATGAAGTGTAGACCAAGGGATTAGTTGACCGAACAGGGAGGTTCAGTCCACCAAACGGTGGATAAACTTCAGACCGGGTTGATCAGATCAAATAAGCCGAGGAGTGTCGAGGGTTCGGTCGATCGAATGGCTGGATCGGTTGACCGAACGAAGACTCTTATCCGAATAATAATATATGGACGAAAAGTTGGGCAAATTTAGGCAGGATCAGTCAACCGATTAGGGGAATCGGTCGATTGATCAACATCGAGTCAAACAGTGATCCCGAGATTAATGGATCTGGATCAGGTTTAACTCGGCTATAAAAAGGGGTTTGACCAGCGACTTCTACAACGAATTCATTCAGAACAACTTCTACTCATGCACGCTGCTCCGACAATCGATGAACATCTTATTATTCTTTTATTTTCAGTAACTAAATTTTTATATAGCAATTGTATTTTAAATTGTAATATTATTTAAGCTATTAGTGATTGCCTAACGAAAGCGATCAACGATCGCGGCCTTGGAGTAGGAGTCGTCAAAAGTTCTGAACCAAGTAAAATTACTTGTGTTTGCGATTGTGTTTTTTTTTTTGCTGTGCATTATGTGTTTTCCGAAAAGTATAAAAAACCATGAGTATTATTCCCTCTAGCATGTCTCAATCTAACAATAACATTTGAATGTCTATGATTTTTTTTGTCTAACAAGATGATAATATTTCTATAAAAGGTCATATGCTAACCTCAAACATCCGACATGGCCACTCTCACAACTATCTATAGAGAGGTAAAATAAGGCAATTGAGCATGCCACCACGTGAGAGGGTATTTCGGCCAAGTTCGACAAGAAACCCAAATGACAATATTGATCATTTGATTGATGGTGGTGTGTCAGAAAATATGGAATGATTGCCCGTTAGTTGCAATGTCTTTTCTATTTTGAAGTTTGATTTTCTTTTAAGTTGCCAATAGAAGTTACTATATCTTTATTTAATAAAGTGTTTCATTTATAAATCTTGATTGAAATACTCTTTTACTTATATATTTATTTTTTAAAGATTAATAATGGAATATTAAGGCAAATGTCTAGGCAGATAGTGGTACAATCCACACCATTGTTTAAACAAAATGATATTTTTTAGAGTTAACATTAGTTGAAAATAATGTCATAACAATATTGGGTGCATAAAAAATTATTGAAGGTAATGAAAAAATAAAATTTATTTTACAAAATAATTTGCTTTCATCTCGAAATATAGCCTTCTCTAGACTACTTGGAAAATAATTAAATTACGAGCTCAATTTTCCTAATTACTTAATCAAGACAATTCACATTTATAATGTTGTTGAGTTTAAGTCACCTTTATTATATGTTAATTGAAATTTTAATTAAGCATTTAATTGCCCATATCCATACATAGAATGACCTAACAAAATCATTTATTAAATTATTATAATTAATTGTTTGACCACTACTTATGAAAACAAAACTTTCATCCTTTGCTTGAGGTGATGTCATGATATACATTGTATTATTGTCCTCTCGGATGGGTCTAGTGGTTAGCGCATGAGGTGTTACCATAATGAGGTTTGGGGTCGAATCTCGGCAAAGTCGAAGTAAATACCTCCCTTATGTGCTAGTCACTATTCCAAAGGCTAGTAGGCGCCCGTGATTTACCTCCTCCGTGTTGGCCTTGGGACGGGTTGCCGGGGGCGCTGGAGGCGAGCGTATTCACCTTTTGCCATAATGATACACATTGCGTCATTGATTTATATAAGACCAACTAATTATCGTCAATACTCATCATTACAACTTGTCTATGGTTAAGAATCTGATATTTTTCACCTTCAAGTATTTGGTTGTCCAGTACAGATCTATATCTCATCTACACAATGAACTAAAATAAGTCCACAATGTAGACTTGGGATTTAAATGAGATGAGATTCACTATCGATTATTAGATATTTGGAGTCTTTAATAGATGACTTGTTTACTGCAAAATTTGCATATTATCACTTTGATGAAACAAACTTTCCAACGCTAAGAGAAGCAAAGTTGTATCCTCAAGAACAAGGAAAATTTTGTTGGAATGAAAAAAATATTATCTTATTTTGATTTCGGCAACAATCAATGTGAGTAAGAAATGGAAAAAATCATTCATTTGCAAAGAATTACAAACCAATGCCCTGATGCTTTTGTTAATTACAAAAAATGTAACAAAGTTATACATAAGAATACTCTAGTAAAATTTAATGTCCCTGCAGGACCATCGATTACTCTACCTGTAAATGTATCTAGAATATGACAGAAGCGTGATTAGTCAAATGGCTTAAAAGACATTGTATCTTGAAAAAGAAAGATATAAGAAAAAGAAGAATCAAAAGCTCTAAAAGAAGTAATTCTAGATGATACAGTAAGAGAAATCAATGAATCAGATGCAGAAATGTTGTTCTTGAAGAATCATAGTTAGATGAAAATAATGAGATTTCAATAAATTATTTGACATCTCATAAAATATGGGATCAAAATAATACAACCATTAATGATGTTTTCACTTTAAATATGACCATTGACATCGTGCAAGATAATGAAGATCCTGAGCCATAATCTGTTAAAGTTTATAAAGAAAAAAATAACTGACCAAAATAGAAGGCAGATATAGCCTAAAAACGTAAAGTCTTTGGACCCATAGTTTGAACATCGAAAGATGTAATCCCAGTAGGATATAAATGGGTATTTGTTCAAAAAAAATGAAAATGGTGAAATTGTGAGATACAGGGCCAGACTTAAAGCCCAAGGTTTCCCACAAAGACCTGGAATCAATTATGAGAAAACATTTTCAATTGTGATGGATTCCATTACTTTCTGATTCTTAATTAGCTTGGTTGTATTAGAAAAACTAGATATATGACTTATGGATGTAGTCACTACATATTTATATGGTTCACTTGATAGTGATATATACATAAAAATCCTTAAAAGATTTAAACCACTAGAAGCAAATGATGCAACCTCCAAGACCATGTTCTCAATAGTCGCAAAAATCATTATATTAAGTAAAGCAATCAGGGCACATGTGCTACATTTGCCTAAGTGAATATTTATTATAAGAATGTTATACAAATAATGTTATTTGTCCATGTTTTTTTAAAAAAAAAAAAGAGAGAAGAAGGTTTTGCAATCGTGACAGTATTTATCGATGGTCTTAATCTTATAGGGGCTCCTGAAGAGCTCAATAAGACTGCTAATTATTTAAAAAGTGAATTTGAGATGAAACACTTAGGAAAGATAAAATTTTGTCTTGGATTGCAAATTGAACATTTACTAGAAGTTGTTTACTAGTCCTCATATATAAAAAGATACTAAAATACTTTTATATGGATAATGCATATCCATCACTTTCATCAATGATGTTCAATCATTTAACACTAAAAAAAGGATCATTTTCACCCACTCGAAGATAGATAAAATATTATTAGTCTAGAAATATCTTATCTTAGTGAAATTTGTGCATTATCATATCTTGTCAATTGCATTCGCCTAGATATTATATTTTCTATTAACCTTCTAGCAAGATATTGCTCTTCTCCAATTCAAAAATATTGAAAGAAATGGTGTAAACACATATTTCATCACCTTCGTGGTATAACATACACGAAATTATTTTATTCGATAAGATCAAATTTATCTTTAGTAGGATATACATATACAAGTTATCTTTTAGATCCATATAAAACTAGATCCTAAATAAATTATGTGTCTACGCAAGGAAGCACGGCTATATCATGGAAATCAGCAAAACAAGTTTTAATAGTGACATCGTCAAATCACTTTAAAATCATTGTAATGCATGAAGAAAGTGAAGAATGTATATGTTTGAAATCCATGACACTACATATTCAAGAATCATGCGGACTAACAACAACTAAATGAAGACTATATTAAATGGGATAGAACAAAGTATATTTCACCAAAATTCTTCTACACACATGAACTTTAAAAGAAAGGTGATATTGATGATCATCAAATTTGTTTTAATGATAATGTAGCTAATTTATTCACAAAAATATTACCGACATCAACATTCAAGAAATGTGTGCACTAGATAAGGATGCATCAATTAAAAGATCTTTAGTAATTAAAATTAGGGGTATCTACCGATGTACTCTTTTTCCTTCATTCAGATTTTCCCATTAAATTTTATTGACAAAGTTTTAACGAGGTAGCGCTGGATTCTCTATCAATCATCTAAGGGCATATGCATTGGTTTGAATGTTAATATATACCACATCTTCAAATAGCATGTCCCATACCTATTACATTGACATTTTTTTATTAACATACACTTGCATTCATTTTAATATTTAATATTGATTATTTATGGGTTCTACTATCCATTTATCCATCTTTATTCTTTATATCTAATTTTTTTTTTAATTTTTAAAATTTTTTAATATTAAATATGCTCATTAACAATATTCAAACAATTAAATGTGATTAATATAGAGGTGTTATAACACTCATTCACATTGATTTATAACACCATTTGAGTGTTATAATATCCTTGTATTAACACCAATGTGAATGTTCTAATAGGAGTATTATAATAGATAATTGATTTGAATTGATTATTGATTGATATATCATAGATCGGATCTTGAGCAGGTTTTCCTCTACCGTCGATCTAAGCTTCTGCTTAGATCCGGCAGGATTTCGGTGCTGATTGCACCGGTGGCGATCTCCTTGGATTCATCTTCCCCCAGGGTATATTTTGTGTAGGTCCGGTGGTCGGAAGCTGTCGACGATGGGCTAGAGGGATTGAGTGGGATATGGGGAGAGGGAAAAAGTGAGACAGAGGATTCGATTTCGATATATCATTATATTTTTTTATTTTTATATTACTCTACCTATCTTGTAAATAAGGGTGTTTGGTAGAATTATGAAATATGACAATTCTCTTTTCCTTTTTCTACCGTTTTATTATTTCATAGTTTTTATAAGCATGATATATATAATTTTAGAAGAAATATATATTTTTTTTATTTTCAAACAAAACCCAAGAATAAATGATTTTTATAAAAAAAAGTTAAAATCTGTTTTTTTTAAAAAAAAATCCAATGTCCTAACATATTTTTATTTTAAAAATATTTTTATTCCAATAATAATATAACGATTTAATTTCAAAAAAATATCATTCATAATTGTTTTTCATAAATATTAACCATTGAACACATTTATATTTTAAAATTATTTAATTTAATAATTTATTTAAAATTATTTATTTTAATTAATTATATATATTGGATGAAGATACTAAAATCATTGCAATGTGAAGAAAGTCGAATGTATATATTTGAGATGCATGACGCTGTATATTCAAGAATCATGTGGACTAATAATCATTAAATGGAGGCTATATTAACTGAGATAGAATAAAGTATATTTCACTAAAATTTTTCTACACACATGAACTCTAAAAGAAAGGTGACATTGATGTTCAACAAATTCATTTAAATGATAATGTAGCTAATTTATTCATAAAAATATTGTTGATGTCAACATTCAAGAAATTGATGCACTAGATAGGGACATCTGCATTGGTTTGAACGTTAATATATACCACATCTTCAAATAGCATGTCACATATCTATTATATTAGTATTTTTTTTATTAACGTACACTCACATTCATTTTAATATTAATATTGATTATTTATGGCCCCACTATCCATTTATCCATCTTTATTGTTTATATCTAAAATATATTTTTTATTTTTAAAATTTTTAAATATAAATATGCTCATTAAAAATGTTCAAACAATTGAATGTGATTAATGTGGAGATGTTATAACACTCATTAACATTGATTTATAATACCATTTGAGTGTTATAATATCCTTGTATTAACACAAATGTGGAAGGAGTATTATAATAGATAATTAATGTAATTTGATTGTTGATTAATATATCATTATATTTTTTCATTTATATATCACTCCACCTATCCTATAAATAGGGGTGTTTGGTAGAACTATAGAATATGTCAATTCTCTTTTTAATTATCTCTTTTTACAGAGTTTTATTATTTCATAGTTTTTATAAGCATAACATATATAATTTTAGAAGATATATATATATATTTTATTTTCAAACAAAATCTAAGAATAAATGATTCTATATAAAAAAGTTAAAATCTGATATATATATATATTTTTTAAATCCAATCCCAACATATTTTTATTTTAAAAATATTTTATTCCAATAATATTATAACAATTTAATTTCAAAAAAATATATCATTCATAATTTTTTTCATAAATATTAACCATTGACCACTTATATATTTTAAAAGTTATTTAATTTAATAATTTATTTAAAATTATTTATTTTAATTAATTATATATATGGGATGGAGATAAACAAATAAGAACATTAAATTTAATTATGAATATTTAATTTTTTTTACCATGTTAGTAGTGAATATTCATTTATTTTTAATATTTCATTCGTAAACTATATTTATTATTAATATCTACTCATACTCAGTTATTCATTATTAAATATCTATACTATTATCAGTAGTTGATTGTCGTAACTATCATATGTACAGGGGCAACAATCAATTAATAATTAAATCATTTGATTCGATCAAATGCATCAAGTTGACCAGACAGATTAAATCAAATTTTTTTAAATTAATCGAATCGACTAAATATTCTTATGAAAATTAAATAAATTAAACTAATAAAAAATCGATTAATTGGACAAACAATTGAAATGAACGATTTTTTTAGTCGATTGATGATGAACGATTAAATCCATCAATCAAGTACTAAAATATAACTGCCGCGATACAAATTATTAGTCAGCTAATGAAACATGGCAGTATGATTTTTGATTTACTTAAATTAATATTTTAAATCGTAAATCCGAAAGAATCAATAATTTTTTAAAAAATCAAAATTTTGAAATAACCGAACAACTTATGATTTTGGTATTGCAATTTAATCGGTATTTTAGTGTACACTAAGGGTGCGTTTGGTTCGGGGTTATTCTTGATAACCTTGGTTATCCATCCAAGATTATCAACAAAAATCTTGTTTGGTTTAGGTATTCGATGATTCCCAAATAATGTTCCATGCCCGACACGTCAGCAAAAGGGTCATGCAACCCGGAATCGGAAAACCTCAGAAAACTAAGGTTTTTGTTGATTCCGGGGTTAACGAATTTTTTTTACCAAAAATACCCTTCTATAAGAAAAAATATGAAAAAAAGAAAAAAAAATGTAAAAAAATATTAAAAAATGTAAAAAAGTAAAAAAATATTAAAAAAATTTAAAAATTTATTTTTTTTAAAATAAATAATTTAAAAAAATAAAAATTTTAAAAATAAACAATAAAAAATAAAAAATAAAATTTTAAAAATAAAAAATAAAAATTTTAAAAATGTTAAAAAATTTTAAAATAAAATTTAAAAAATTTTAAAATTTAAAATTTTTAAAAATTTTTAAATTTTTTAAAAAAAATTAAAAATTAAAATTAAAATTTAAAAAATGTAAAAAAAATATATAAATATAAATAATATAAAAATATAAAATAAAAAAATAAAAAAACACATAAAAAAAAATATACAGGAAAAAAAAAAGTTAAAAAACATTAATAAAAAAATAAATAATAATAATAATAATATTATGTATAGTTGGTTTTGTAACTGAGGGTAATACGGTAAAATATTAAACTAGGGTATTCATAAAAAACCTTCAAACAAACAAGTTTTTGTTCATTACCTAATTTGAACCAAACAACATTTGGTTATGTTTTATTCTCTATAACCTTGGTTATGTGATTATCTGGTACTCACATAACCAAGGTTATACGTGATAACTTGAACCAAACGCACTCTAAGCACCTCTCTAACCAAAAATATTAAAATATTAAATATTAAAAGATTTAAAATACATCGATCAAAATAGAAACATATTAAATACTTAAACTTATTTAAATATTAAATACATCGATCGATAATCGAGTCCATGAATCAAATATTAAAATAGACACTTGCAATTTAGATTCATATAATGAAACATAGCAGTCTGATGACTTCTAATTTAATTAAATTGATATCTTAAATCTTAAATTCAAAATAATTGAACTAATTGATTTTTAAAAAAAAAAATCAAAATTTTAAAATAATCGAATAACTTTTGATTTCAATCCGTTCGATTGATTATTTTAATTTGATCGGTATTTTGCTTAGTACTAGATGAGTGTATTTGAAATACCTCTCTGACTGAAAATATAGATAAATAATTCATTTATAAAACATAAATTACTTGACTAATAAATCAAGATGCTATTAATAAAAAATGATGCTATTAATAAAAAATATCATATCTCTACTAGCTAAGTTGAATGGGATCGAGTTTGACTTTATTTTTTTTTAAATTTGTTTTAATAAGTATTTAAATTTTATATTTCGATTAATTATGAGGTAGATGATTTAATATTAATAAAAAAATTTATTTATTGGTAGGTTTAAACTTACTTTAATATTTTATTATATTATCCTCAATTACAAAATCAACCATAAATAATAATAATAATAATAATAATATTTTTAAACTTATGATTTTTTTAATGTTTTTTTTACTTTTTCTTTTCATGTTTTTCTTTATTTTTTATGTTTTTATATTTTTTTTTTGTGTATTTTCATTTTTTTTACTTTTTAAAATTTTTATATTTTTATATTTATTTATTTTAAAATATTTTTCTATTTTTTTATTTTTACGTTTTTCTATCTTTATTATTTTTTACATTTTTTCTATTCTGTTTAATTTTTTTTTTATCTTTTTAGGTTTTTTTTTTCTTTTTGAAAGTTTTTTTTTATACTTTTCTTTTTTTCTCTATGTTTTTTTTTCACATTTTTCTTTTATTGGAGAATATTTTTGGTAAAAAAATCATTAACCTTGCAATCAAGAAAAATCTTAATTTTTTTTGAGATTTTCGATTTCAAGTTGCATGCCCCTTTTATTGATGTGTTGGACATAGAACATTTTCCAAAAATCATCAATTATCTAAATCAAACAGGGTTTTCGTTGATAACCTTAGATGAATAACCAAGGTTATCAAGGATAATCTCAATTAAACACACCCTGGGTTATCAAGGTTATCAAGAATAATTTTGGTACGTTTTGTTCGAGCTATCATGTATAATCTTAGGGGGCGTTTGGTTCTTTCCTAGGAATAGGAATCGGAATGAGAATTATTGTATTGTGGAATGAGAATGGATATGAGCATGGATATCACTCTTAAAAGTAATGTTTGGTTAGTTGCATATTTTCTATCGGAATAAATCAAAATTCCCTTTTTTACCCTTAAAGAAAAATAAGAGAAAAAATTAGATGTGAGAGAAAGATGAATGTGAGAGAAAAATATGATGAAAGATAATGATGAGAGAGAAAGTATGATGAGAAAGAATGAAGAGAGAGAAAGTGTGATGTGAGAAAATGAGAAAAGAGAGTGTGATAGGAGAGAGCATAATGAGAGAAAGATGAGAGAGATAATACAATGTGAGAGAAAGTATGATGAGAGAGGATGAAGAGAGAGAAAATGTAATGAGAAAAAAAGAGGAGAGAGTGTGCAATGAGAGAAATTGAGGAGAGAGAAAGTATGGTGAGAGAAAAGTATGATGAGAGAGAAATTGTGATGAGAAAAAAAGAGAACAGTGAGTGTGATGTGAGAGATTGAGGAGAGAGAAAGTATGATGAAAGAGAAAGTGTGTTAAGGAAAAAAAGGAGAGAGTGTGACAAGAGAGATTGAGGAGAGAGAAAGTGTGATGAGAGCGAAAGTGTGATGAGAAAAAAAAAGAGTTTGATAAGAGAGATTGAGGAGAGAGAAAGTATGATGAGAGAGAAAGTGTAATGAGAAAAAAAGAGGAGGGAGAGTGTGATAGGAGAGATTAAGGAGAGGGAAAGTGTGTGATAAAATGATGAGATAGAAAATATGATGAGAGAGAACAAGGAGAGAGAAGTAATATGAAAACAAAAATAAATAAATATATTTTGATATTTGATATTAAGGGAGAAAATTTTAATTTTAGGTCAAGGATATTTTTGGAATAAGAAAATATTTTGATTGATGAAAATAGGGTAATGACTCATTGAAGGGGAGGTACATGGGAATGAGTCATTACCCAATTTAAAGGATTCATTCCCTTATTTGTATTTCTATTCCTATAATCCAAACATTAACAATGACAATCAATGATTCTCATTCACATTCCCCACTCCTATTCCCCTAAACCAAACGTCTCCTTAGTTATGTGACTACCAGCTAATCACATAACTAAGATTAGAAGAATAAAATATAATCAAATATTTTTAATTCAACTTATGTAATGTAACAAAACTTGTTTATTTGAAAATCTTAATAAATAACCTAATTTAATATCTTACTATATTACCTAAGTTACATTTTTATTTTTTCTTTTTCATGTTTGTCTCTATTTTTACTTTTTTTAATGTTTTTTTACGTTTTTTATTTTTTATTTTTTTATTTTTTACGTTTTTTTATTTCTTATTTTTTAAATAAATTTTAATTTTTTTTTACGTTTTTTTATTCTTTATGCTTTTTCTATTTTCTATTTTTAAAAGTTTTTTTTATTTTTTTTACATGTTTTATATTTTTTGCTTTTATGTTTTTCTTTTGACACATTTTTCTCTTATTCGAGGGTATTTTAGGTATAAAAAATTCGTTAATCCCGGAATCAAGAAAAATCTCAATTTTCCGAGATTTTTCGATTCTGAGTTGTATGCCCCTTTTGCTAACGTGCATGACATGAAACATTACTTGGGAATCATCAATTACCTAAACCAAACAAGGTTATTAACGATAACCTTTGATGGATAACCAAAGTTATCAAGAATAATCTTCAACTAAACGCACAAGAATAACCAATATTAGAGTGTGTTTAGTTCAAGTTATTATATATAATTTTGGTGATGTGATTACCACATAATCAAAATTATGGGGAATAAAATATAACCAAATATTATTTGGTTCAATATAGACAATGCAACAAAAACTTATTTATTTGAAGATTTTAATAAATAACTAGATTAATATTTTACTGTATTACCCTTAGTTACAAATTATTTATAAATTTGTTTACGTTATTTTATTTTATTTTATTATTATTTATTTATAAATTTTTTAAAATTTTTAGTTTTTATGTTTTTTTATAATTTTTATTTATTTAACTTTTTTTATGTTTTTATTTTTTAAATTTTTTAATAATTTGTTTTTTTTTGTGTTTTCATTGTTTGTTTTTTTTTTTTGACATTTTTCTCTTATCGAATGATATTTTTGATAAAAAATTCATCAACCCTCAAATTTAAAAAATTAATTTTTAGAGATTTTTTGATTTTGGGTTGCATGTCTCTCTCACAAATGTGTTGGATATAAAATATTAATAAAATATTATTGATTATCTAAATTAAATAGGATTAACAAAGATTACCCACCTCTTTAAAGTTTAGAGAAATGCATAATCCTCCTACCATTAGGTTCCGCTGGACTTCAAATCTTCTACTAGTTTGGTTGAGTATAAAAACATGATTAATCATATTGGGTAATGTCGAGTCTGGGATGATCAATTCAGTCACACGAAAATTTTTCATCGACTATCAGGGTAAATCAGGAAGTGCTCGCAGTGGACAATCTAGGAGCCCAACATCCTTTAGTTGTGTACCCCATTTAAAGATTTTTTTTTTATAAATTTATTATAGTTAGAACTCGAAGTACAGATATTTAAATGATAATCTGAATATCCTATGATTACATTATAATCTTGAGACTATGACCTAATTCTATGACCTAGATTGACTCCATTATTACCAGTCTCATTCAAAATATAATATAATATATATTTTTAATGGACAGATAAAATCAATTGATTAGTTTTATTTTACTGAACCGAACAATTTTTGTTTCGAAATGAAGATGGTGAAAAATATCAACGAAGTCTAAGTCGCATATTTAGAAGATGCAATGTTCTAGAAACCCCCAAAAACCACTCTTTTAAAAGCATACACGTGATGGACCCAGCCAATATACCTGATTGGTGAGTGCTACTGATTCGTAATTATATCCATTCACCATGCAGGTGTAAAGATATGTGAAAGTTAGAAAGTATCGCTAGGAAGATCGGGCACATTGCCTTCGTTTATCTTGTCTGTCGTCTACTTACCCAACGTTTGTACCCGAACGTAACTGGACGGATGGAACGACTCAGGCTCCCGGATTCGAGTAATCATCGGGATGGTAATCAGAACGGGTGAGTTAAGGGGGTAAGAAAGATCTGGATTTTTGAGACACGTGGTCCTGGCCAAGCGGTGCTATATGTACCGTTCTTAGCCTAGCAAAACTCGCTCCTTTCTCCCTCTCGTACGCGGCGGCGGCGCCCACCTCTTCTTCCTCTGTTCTAGGGTTTCTCCTTTTAGCCGTCGAATCCAACCGAAATCGCGCGCTCTTCTCGCTTCTTACTGTAAGATCTGAGAATGGCTGCTGTTGCTCCTGCCGCTGCTCCCGCTGACCGTATCCTTCTCTTCAGTTTATGATCTCTTGATTTGCTTCGTGTCGTTTTCGGCCTTCTCTGATGCAGTCGCTCAGCTTTTCTGTTGATTTTGGTTGTCCAAAGACTTGATTCGTCGCCTATGATTTGATCTTTGGTCATTTTATCGTTTTATGCTTGAATCGCGTGGCTGATTTCGTTGTGTTATTTCGGGCCGCCAAAACAGTTTTTGTTTTTTGAACTTTTATTGGTGTTCTTTTTGCTCGATATGATTTGACTATTTTTCTTTCGAGATAAATGTATCACGTATATGTATGTTGCTGACAAAGCCACGATTTTGGATATTTGTTTCTCCTTTTAATTTGTTTTTGAGATTGTTCGTTGTCCCTAATTTATCCGGCGCAGAGACTACAGATCTGATGGAGAAACTGTCTTTGGATACCACAAGCAAGAGTAACGAAGCTCGGGAGACCACAAAGAAGGTAGTTTTATGAAGTCTGATAACTTGTCATAGTAGATAATAGCTTAATATTTTATTTCGTATACTTCAGCGTCGGTGATTTATAATGGGGTTGATGTTCTTGATTTGTTCTATAGCCTTCTGGAATTCACTATGGTCCAGTGAATGGAGGGGAAGCACCAATAGCTCCTGTTCCTTCAAACAAGCAGACTTGGACTCCTCTACTCGAGGAGAATGCGGATGCGAGCACGTTCTACTTGCCCAATGGGTACACGTCACCATTTTATTACGGAGGTAAATTGATTTCCGTTTAAATATTATGCTATAAAACCTAGTATTTTTTTTTGGGTTCTTTGCCCAATTTATTTCAAATTTCTGTTCAGTACTGTTGATCCATGTAAACCTGCCTGATTTATTCATGGCTCTTGATGATATCGTCTTTCATTATGAGTTTGCTTCCTTTTTTCGTTAATATTGTTTTGAAGAGGTCACCTTTTGTATTATGTGTTATTTCAGGTTATGATGGTTCAGTGACCGAGTGGGAGGAGTACCCTAGATATGTTAGTCCGGAGGGTGTAAGTTGCCTTGATTTTCTTTTACTGTTTTTTAAATGTCAATTGCGATTTTCCATTTAGTGATATATTTAGCAAACATGAATTTTCTGATTTTTTTTTCTTTATTTGCTATAATCTGTCATTTTTATTTAATTGGCAGGGAGTTTATGGGGACATGTATGGATATGGTTATGCTTCTTATGGCCCATATCCTTCTCCTGGTTCCCCAGCTCCAAATTTGGGACAGAGCAGTCATTTGTATGGAGTGCAACACTACCAATATCCAACCTCATACTATCAGCCACCTATTACATTTTCACCATTTATGACAAGCCAATCTCCTAATGCTAAAGGGGCGGTGCCTACCTCTTCTGCTGTTGATGTCCCCTCCATTCCAGGAGATGCAGCAAAGCCTATTTTCAATGGAACAGCTAAAGAAAATGCAAATAGTAGCAATGCATCATTAAAAGTTAAACCAGCACAACAAAACTCATCACTGAATTCAGGTGGGTTAGCTGGCAAAGGAGCTTCGCCTGGTAGACCTCTCTCTTCAGGTTACCAGGATCCAAGATATGGCTTTGATGGTGTGTGGCCAACTGTTCAATTCTTTGATGGTTATGTATTTCCGGATGGGCAAAGAAAACCTGCTACAAAAAATAGTGGCCCTATGAGTTCTGGTGCAGGCAACATATCATCAAGGAACCAAATTCTCCAACCCCTTCCTCATCTTATGGTACGAGTGTACTAAACCTTCTGTTCTATGATAAGATGAAGATTTATACATATTGCTGAAGTTCTATGCATCATGAGTTACACTTTATTATTCAAAAGCATAGAGAATAAATTGTTGGTAGTCTTGACCAACAACTACCTAAATATTTTCACTGTGTTTTTAGATATAGTTCTTTTGAACACTTTCCATCAAAGGATTGAGACTCTCATTTTCTTTGTTGTAGAGGTTGCTGCATATCATATTTACAGTTTTATTATAAATTTTACAGGGTATGCATGCCCCTAGACCTGCAGTTCCTGGAATGGTCAGTAAGATGTATCCTAACAGCCGGATGTATAATGCATTTGGAGGCAGTCAGGGTTTTCATTCAGGAATATACGACTCCAGAATGAATGGTAGATGGGGGATGCCTGTAGATAATAAGTATAAGCCTAGGGGACGAAGTAATGGATTATATGGTTATGGTAATGAGAACTCAGATGGTTTAACTGAGCTCAACAAAGGACCTCGGGCTGATCGTGTTAGAAACCAGAAAGAGGTTGGACCTAATGTTACAATTGCAGTTAGAGGACAAAGTCTTCCGGCGAATGGAAATGTTCAGGATTCTGTTGGAGTTCCTGAAAGAGATCAATACAACAGAGCTGACTTCCCAAATACATACTCAGATGCCAAGTTTTTCATCATCAAGTCCTACAGTGAGGATGATGTTCACAAGAGCATAAAGTACAATGTTTGGGCTAGCACTCTCCATGGTAACAAGAAGCTTGATGCAGCTTATCATGAAGCTAAGCAGAAAACGTCTGGATGCCCTGTTTTCTTGTTTTTCTCTGTGAGCGTCTTTATCTCCAGCAATTTTTTACCTTCTATTTCAATGACATGCATTCAAGGTGTTATTAGCTCTTTTTACTGTCAATTTACAGGTGAACACAAGTGGACAATTTGTTGGTGTTGCAGAGATGATTGGCCCAGTTGATTTTAGTAAAACACTGGATTACTGGCAGCAGGAGAAATGGATTGGTTGCTTTCCTCTCAAATGGCATATTGTCAAGGATGTCCCTAATAGCATTCTTAAGCACATTACATTGGAGAACAATGAGAACAAACCAGTGACAAACAGTAGAGATACTCAGGAGGTAAGATCATCCTTTGTTGTTGTTCATTTGAAATCATAGCTTGAGTATTCTTCTCCATGTACATTTCAGGTGAAGCTAGAGCAAGGGCTACAACTGCTTAAACTTTTCAAGGAGCATGTGAGCATGACATCAATTTTGGATGATTTCGGTTTCTATGAAACCCGACAGAAGTTGATGCAAGAAAAAAGAACAAAGCAACAGCAATTTCAGAAAAAGGCACGTTCAGATTCTATTTCTTCGGATTGTTATTTCCTATATTGATTTAGATGTTTTCATTTTGCTAGTAAAATGATGACCATGAGCCAATGTGTCATATGCTTTCTTGATTTCAAAATATTCAATTTGCGGGTATTGACAAATGTTATTTTTTAATAACCTCATTTCATGCAATACGACTATCTCCCAGCCTTAAAAGCTTTCTAGTAAAATTTGAAATTCTAATTGCTTATGTTCATTTGATTTTCTATCTCAGGAGGTTGAAGTTAAACCAGCAGGCTCTGATGAGAACGATAAGGATGCAGCCAATGGGAAACTTGGATTACAGAAGCCATTGGAATCTGTTATGGTTCTGAAGAATGAATCTGCGCAGGTTGGGCTTGCACATGCTGAACAAGTGCCATCAGAAAAGAAATGAGATCAATACACAACACTAAATCAGTGACTCAGAATAGGGTTTTGGCTAATCAATCCACATTTGAGGGAAATACTAGTTCTGAATTCATACCCTCAGCAGCTGCTGCAAATCACTTGTTCATCTGTCCTAGAGTAGCATTGATTATAAGTTTTGTTCCTTTTCCCTCCACCATAGTGTATTTTATCCTCTTCGCCTATGAAGGAATCGCTTTATTTCTTGTTTGTCGTAGGCAGCTCCTTTCTAGATGTTTTTCCTTTTTCTCTTGAGCTTCTTGCAAGAGGTCATCTTCACAAGGCAAATTTTATGTCATCAAAGATGCTTTTTGCTCAAGGTGCTCATTATCTCTCAGTAGTCTTTCTGTAGTAGGTTTCAATAAGCAATGCAGTGCGTATCTAGTTCTCTATCAAAGTCAATTCATCTTGTGTCATTGCAGACCAGGAAAACATTACGGCAAAAGATTTGGAAACATGTCTAAACGTGATGCTTAGGCCCTGGTTGTTTTCTTGCTCGAGTTGAACTCAGTGGCCATGAAAGCCTCTTATCATCCTGATTTTATCGGACTTGGAGAGCTTTCAGGTCGTGAAAGCAGGGAAATATGTTGGTTTGGGCTCAGGCAGCAGGCTCCCTGGCTTGAACTTGGCTGCTGGTTCTTGTGCCAGACAATGGCTGCACTTACTCTTTTCCTTATCTTGCTGTTCCTCTTCCTTCACGGGGAGGATGAGCGGCTCCCCCTCTCTTCAGGACGAGTAGAGGAGAGTCAGGTGACAAGCTTGTGGGGTAGTTGAGGAGCTGCTGCCGGGGGCTTTTCTTTGTTCTGGTTTTGATTGCTGCTTTTCAGGGTTTAGGATAGGATAGATTTATTTATCAGGTAAATAGCATTTAAAGATTTTTTTCATTTAAAAGGAACTTGACTCCACGTTTATAATTTTGATCATCATATGAAATGTTTTCAATGACCCTAAAGAATAAGCTGTAAGAAAACTTGTGGATTATGGATCAAGAGAGCGGGCTTTAGCAACTTGACTCCACGTTTATAAATAAGACTCTTTTACGACATAAATACAATAAAGTTGATGCTATAATTAACCCCTTGTAAGAGAGTCAACATTAGTGCAGTATGAAATATTTTGAGGATTAAAGTGATCCAAATTAATCAATATCTTCGCGCTCACGGCAGTGAGCAAGGCGGCGCGTAGCCGTAAGTTCGCTCGTGGCAACTAGCTGCCTCTCTCAGCAGTGAGCAATTATTGTCAGACATACAATTTTAATATCGAGCATAATTATAGTTGATTAGATTCTATCACAGTTGATTGAATCATCTAATTTTTAATGAATCAATTGTAGTAATTCATAAAAAATTTCATATATTTTGAAAAATCATAAAACTTTGCAAATATTATGGAAAAATAATTTCAGAAGAAAATATTATTATTATTATTTTTTTAAAATACGAAGTTGAAAATAATTAAAAACTTAATAATTTTTTTATCTATTTTGGTATGGTCTATAAATTCATGTGAATTATTTTTTTCTAACCGAATATTATATCAATAAATATTTTTCAAGTATAAAAAAATAATTTTTGCAATATGGTAATAAGAATCAAGCCATTTCAAACTTTATCAATTATAAGTCTTTTAAAAGGTCAAAACTTCATTACAAAATAAGTACAAAAATCAAATGGCATAGTTAAATACTACTGTTATTATTTGTTAGATTTTGAATTAAACTTTAATACATAAATTATAATAAATAAAAATTATAATTTATTAAAAAAATTAATTAATCAGACTAGATAATGTCAAGTTTGGATGATTAGTTCGCCCCTATAAAAATTTTCAATTGATTATTAGGACAAATCAGGAAACACTAGTCATAGATAGCTCAGAAGCCCTTAGCTACAAGTATTATTTGGAGAAAAAATCTTCATAAATACACTATAGTATAGGTGTTTAGAAGATAATTGAGTGTTCTTACTCTTCACTAGACCCAGGACATAATTTATGTACTTTAGTCATGTAATGTAATGTTGTAATATAAATCATTTTTACAATACAACTATTGACAAAAAATTATAGATCCTCCTCAAAGTAAAATTCACCGAAGTCATTCCGACGCGTAGAAAACATCCTCCTCAAAGTGTTGAGATGATTTGTCATCCTTCTCAAAGTCACTTTGGAGTCTCTTATCATTTTCTTCCTCCGCGTCATGCTACTCTTCAAGTTGCTGTCTTTGTTTCTAGATGATTGTATTATAGTTTGTAACTAGCAAAAAGTTGATATGATACTATTTAGTCATATGATAACTGACACTGGTATCCAGCTAACTGATTAATTATGAAAATATCAATAATCTTATAAAATTTTTTATTAATCATCAGGATAAATTGAAAAATCTTATGAAGATATATTCAAACGGCCAACATTTTTAGACCCATTTTTGACTGGAGGAAAATTTTGTTACAATATACCGCAACTGAGATTTAAATCTTAGATCCTTTGATTACCTATAAGTAGATCTAACCATTCCACTATTATCCCAGGAGCTAGATGTTTAGCTCTAGACCCAAGTAATTCAGTGATTAAATGAACAATCAATCATAAAATATTTTAATGCAATGCATATATCATGAAAAGATAGAGTTAAGAGCGACCTCTAATAAAGGTATTCTAACACTCTTCTAACTTAGGCTCTATCAGCTATTAGTCCTTCCAGAACAAGTTGCATTATGAGTTGAGCGTAAAAGACTTTCTCTTCTTCGTCATCGATCCGCTTTTAGTAAAGATTATACGAAGCACAATGGTATTGCTGTAGAAATATATCATGCAGTTTAAGCCTGGTGAAACATGCATGTTAGTGTGTATATTTCCTGTCAGGATACTTATTTTATATGAATAATTATTTTATAAATTAAGATAAATATTATCATTAATTATTTATTTGTTTATACATATATAATTAATGATAAAATTTCATAAATTAATAGGTATATTAATATAAAAATAGTCTTTGATCGGATAGATATCTAGGGGGAACATAGATATTTAGATTAATATTGAGCATGATTAGGTCGAGATAGACCGAGGGATGAATACTCAAATTATATTTGGGGGTGCCTTGAGCTTAGAGGTACACTGGACATGACCTGCTTAAGAGGAGACTACATATTAAGTATCATTGGTCATTCATCTTATGAACGAATGTAATTAATTTTTTGACTTAAGACCTTCATTTATTCTATGCGTGGAGTTATGTATTTCAACGTCTTTAAAAGCAGTCTTTAATCGAATCATGATTAATACAGTAGTTGAGTGTATGACGAACCGTAGAGAGAATAATGTTGAGTCAATAGAGGATTCATCGCTCTTTTAGATTAGGAGTTAACCTCCTGACCGCTTGATAGAGATATTAGTGACTTCCATGGCTATGGGAGGAATATTTAATCATTTAAGAGGAGTCTATTATATCTTGGAAATTAAGTAAAACAATTAATTTGATAATGATACATAATGTATCGAATTAATTGGGGTATAGGCTTAGATGAAGAGATTGAATTACACAGTAATTGGTTCATGGCGGTTTATAGTTTAAAATTAATATTAATTTTATCACGTTGGGTGACTAAAAACTATTACTAGATGGTTACCTTAGTCTGTGTATGGATTTACACTATCTTCATGAATAAAACCTAGAAGGTCGTATGCATAGCACGTAGACATGAACATTATTTATAATTGATTATTTTAGTGGATACTAAAATTAATCAATTTATTATTTCAGAATAAGAATCAATTAAATTATTAATTAATTTTGAAATAATGGAAGCTAATATTGGTCAAAATTAAATATTATTTTATTTTTATTTGATTTAAAGAAGAGGGACTCAATCTTCCTTGGAGGCTATAAATAGCCACCCTTGGAAAGGTTATGAGAAGCTCTTTTCACTTCTCTCCTTCTTCCATTGAAAGAGAATTATAGTGCTTCCAAAAATTTTTATCAATACAAGAGGCGAATACCTAACGGATTGTATCAAGTTCGTGATCTAGTACTTGTGGATACCGATAGAGGAGTCGCACGTGGGCTTTTATTTGTTTGTGATATCATTCACGCTTATCGATTACTCAAGATATATTTTTATGTTATTTTTATTTAAAACTATATGTACCACGAAGAGATCCATGATTTAAGGGACAAATCTAATTTTAATATATGTATTCTGTTGCACTTTAATTCCAACAGTGGTATCAAAGCCAATTCGTGGTTGGATTATAAAATATGAAGCCTCTTCCTTAAAATTTATTTGAGGAATCAGTGTTTCGAGAGATTTAATCTTAATTTCTTTATTTCAAATTATATGTCTTAACTGTAGAAGATCGATGGCCGATTAGAACGGTGGTTGAATAGACATCACCCCAAATCTGTTGTTTTCTTCCTACAATGTTAGTGCGTAGCAGAAATACAAACAATATAAAGAAAGCTAATCTAAAAGACAAGAAAGCAAACCAAACTTGACACGCTCATTTATGGGTTCGGAGATTACTTGCATCTACTCCATGACTGTCCGTAAGGTGGATGATTTCTATTCATCGATGGATTAGCCTCCGACAAACTCCGGCTACCTCAAGTCTCCTTGTGGGTGGAGAAATCTCACCACAATACTAACCAAGACCTCTTATATTATAAAGAGCACTTGAGACTTGTTGATTACGAATTAGGGTTAACCACCATTAATTTCGTCCATCTTAACCAAACTCTCAAGCCTTGGTTATATAGGTCATGAGTTGGAAACCCATGCCTACCAATTGATTGGTAAATGTACCTGTCGATTGCTTTCTGTGAAAATTTGATCATTACATTCTAACGGATCGACACCAGTCGACTGGCAAAAGTACCAGTCGACTGCTCCACATTGGCCAAATGAATAGAGGCATTCTATTCGCTCCATTCTACTACTCAGTCGACTACACCAGTCGATTAGTAAAACCACCAATTGACTGGTAAACCCTAAACCTAGGGTTTCCCTCCTTGAGTACAATCTCTCAGCACTCGGACTCTCAAAACTCACTTGACTCTTCCTTGTAGCCTTGCCCTCTTGCCTTCAAGCTTACTTCCTTTGGCTCTTGTCCCTCAGATGCATTCAAGCCCATGGCTTGTCCCAATGCCATCCTTCGCGTATGCCTTGAAGTGTGCTTCCCTTGGCTCTTGTCCTTGCTGCCTTGTCCACGGTCCCTCAGATGCTCCATCCTTCATCAGACCCAAAGTCATCAAGCTGAGTCATATGTGTATCCTACAAACTTACACAACTCAAATACACATATCAAATACAAAGGTAAACCTAACTTAAATCCTTTGCTTAAACATCAAAACACATGGTCACATCGGATCTCAAGATTGCCTCCAACAATCTCCCCCTTTTTAATGTTTGGCAATTCGTTTAAGTTAGAAAAAATATATAAAAAAATAACATGCTAATAACACATTTGGACTTATGTTGCCAAGGCTACACACTTGGACTTATACCGCCAAGAAAATATGTAACATGCATTAGAACCTATCACAAGGCTCCCCCTACACCTAAGCTCCCCATTAAGCTAGGAATTTTATCTCCGTAAAGGTATTTAAGGGTTTCCGCAATTAAACCTTACTCCCCCCTTTGCCTAATATCAAAAAGTTTCCAACAATATCCCAATTGTTGAAACTTGATCATCCAAATTAACCCTAAACTCATGTATTTATCCTCTAAGGATCTCATACACCTACACGAGTTGTCTCAGTCAAACTCAATGCTGAAAAATAATTTTAAGACTGTATCAGTCGACTGCCATAAGCATCAGTCGATTGCTCTCATCGAATCACCCCCACAGAGCCATTTTGTGTTCGATGAATAGTGTCACTAGTCGACTGGTAATTGCATTAGTTGTCTGCCACTCTTTTTTAAGTCCAAAGAATATTTCTAGCCCAACTTTAGAAATGTATAAAAAATTTCAAAATCATCTAAAAATCCCTAAATTTTATAAAGAGGTCTATTTTACCCGTGTCTATTTGAGAAAAATATATTTAAAAATGTACATATCTCGGATCCCAAGATTGACACAAAACTCAAAACTAGCTAAATGGTTCAATTGAACCTTGACCAAAAGTCCTAGTTTTGACTTCCTCTTGATATATCTATCCATACTAAATTACAATGCATTTCTAGCATTGGTTTATATGACATCTATGCATCCAAAACTAATTCTTATGGAATATGAACCCAAATAATATTTTTATGCATGACACTCAACCCAATTTGTGCTAATTCCCTAAGTTAGAGACTCAAGTCTGACTCTAAACCACTTTGACACATTCCATGACTCATCTAGACTCCCAAGTAATATCCACTTGAGATTCATTGGCCATGTGTCCTAAATTGACTTTTTAAGCTCCCCCCTAGAGCTCTTAACCTTAGCCATCTTCTTAGATGCTTTCTTCACTATGACTAAAGCACAATGGTACATCTTGGACACCTCATCCTTGCCATAATTGTTAGTATTAGCTCTAGTACCAATTATGAGATGATTATAAAGTACTCCTTTTGTATCATATTTCATTATTAATAAAGGCAAAGTTGGTTATTATATTTACTTCAATACAGTGCCGAATGAATAAGTATAATAATGTCCTAGAATAGAAGGTTCTAATCTACAACATATCAATTGGTTGAATTGATAGTGAGATATTGTAGATATACATGGAACACTATTCTTAACTATTCCTAATCAAGCATTAATATGCAAGAATAATATTAATGCATTAAGACTAGCATGTAGGTCAACGGATGACTTAATCTCACAAGTCATGAATATGAGATATCAGGTTGACCCATGAGTATATATTAGAGAATATATACTGAATGACCCGTCATGAGAATGTTTCATGGATCGTTATATGAGTGTCATTAACATTTTCATGTGACTATTAGTATGAATAGTCCTTAGACTTAAAGTCACTACGGTTCCCTACATAAGGAGTTGTATACTTTGGTATCGACAAACGTCACCCGTAACAGGGTGGACCATAAAGTCGATCACTGGGTATGCAATAAGTTATGCGGAGGGATGTGAGTGATGTAGACGAGATCTATCTCTTCCATATAACGAAAGTGATATCTGTGGGCCCCTTGATTAGTAAGACACAAGAATGCATGACCATGTTTAAATGAGTCAATATGTGATAGTGAACTTATTTTATTGAGTGTGTCTACTTAGAGATCAAGAAATACAAAGATTGATAAGAGGATGACACTGTCTATGCCTCATTGATTAATCTAAATATCAAGGATAGAAGGATTGAGTCATACAAGATAATAATCATGAAAAGGTTAAGTCGGATCTCGACATTCTCGTCACTTGGGTAACAATGATGCCTTGCTAGATGCCACTCATTGCTTATGTATCTAAATGTTGATTTGGATACATTACCAACGTTACGAGAACTTATTGGGTCACACACAAAGAACAAGTTAATGGAGATGGATTCATATGATGGATCATTGAATTAAATCTAATTCAAATTAAACTCATTGAGTTAGACTCAATTGGATCTAACTATTGGATTGTGTCCAATTTGAATTAGACTCATTGAGTCAATTGGATTGATGATTAATGAATTGGACTCATTAAGTGATTTCATGAATTTGAATTCATGAAGAAAGAGGAGTGTATAACTTGAATTACTCATGCATTGGATGCATTAGATGAAGAGTGAACAATTTGAATTGCTCATGCATTGGATTCATTGGATGAAGACAAATATTGATGTCAATTAAGTCAATTGATATTAAGGCATGAGGCAATTTCATGAATCTATAAAAGGGGGTTTTGGATTCATTTTCATGATGAGTTTTTGGTGTTCTTGCTCTTCTTCCTCCTCCTCTCTTCCACTTGGCCGAAACTCTCAAGAAGGGTTGCTAGCACAACCTTTGGTTGTTTCATTCTCCACTTTGTGAGTTTTTGAGACAAACGAGGCTTATTCGTGTGGATACCATAGAGGCACGACCACTTGATCATGCTAAGATCCGCATCTAAAGAAACATTGCTGTCGGAATTGCGAAGGGCATGCAACAAAGGTATAACTCCCTCTCATGAAATCTTAGTATATGGTTTCCTTCGCATGGATCTTCTAGAGGAACTAGATGGTTTCCACTGTGCTTTCACGTGTTTAGCGCCCTAGTTTCTTATAGTGGTATCAGAGCCACTTGCAAAGGCATATACTATGTTGTAATAGAATTTCATATGTGATATAGAAATTGCATGACATGTTTATTATGATTTGCATGATTATGAGCAAATTTCGGCCAAGAGATTTTTAGTGAGACCATCGTAGCGTTGCAGCTTATAATTAGTTGTTTAAATCATAGTAAATTTTATGTCATAATAGATTGTGAATGTTATATGACATATTGCATAGTTATGACCCTTAAACCCCGATGTAATTGGATGTGTGTGTTGTAATTCATAATATGATCTACATGTCATGCCTCTTCTCTTTCACTCTTGTTGTAAATTTAGACTACACTCGAATATAAATCGAGTTTTCTTTAGATTTTTTAATGAACAAATTAGAGAAGAACAAGTCTACTGGACGACGGTGAAAAAGGGAGGAGGATAACAACACATGACGACTGAGGAAGCACTTGGAGAAGATGCTTTGACCTAGGTTGACCTTATGATCTTCTCATTGGCTTGAGCGGATCATAGAAAATGGGGTCATAACCATGCCACATTTTATTTTATGCATATATGTGATGTATGCCATGATATGCTATGATTGTATGCGATACACGTGTAGTTTAATCATAATTAGGTCTCTTGTAAATATGTATACCAAAGTTTGGTACTCACTACTACCTTGATCATTTGTAGTCAGGTTTGCCAAAACAAAGTGACTTGTTTTATTTTGGTAGAGTGCAATAGGACAATAGTGATGTCCGACTATTGGACTTTGGGTGTGACTTAACTAAGTTACCTCAATTGGATTGTGAACTTAGAGACATATCTTATACGATGTAATTCAATTATACTAGTCTTGGGCGATTAGCCAAAGCTAACTCAAGATGTGTTATAATGTGGATTTCATAAGATGAGCAAATGAACAAATAGTCTTATTCACCTAATGATACAAGAGTTACATAGGATGTAATTGCTAAACGTTGTCTACCTAAGTTATACAAATCTTGAGCGATTAGCCAAAGCTAACTCAAGAAAAGATATAATATGGATCTTGTCCAATTGGTACATGTTGCCTACCTAAGTTATACTAAGTCTTGGGCGATTAGCTAAAGCTAACTCAAGATGCGGTATAATATGAATCTTGTCCCACATAAATGTTAGCACGATTGGATTTGGAGCTAGTAGTGTGGGTAAAACCACATCCATGATTTGCTCCTACCAAAGATTTACAATTTAGTGGGAGAATCATTTAATTAAAGGCCTAGTTAAATGGTAAAAAATATGATACTTATTTTTACATTTTATTGTCGTAGATCACCATGTCGTCAAATACTCTTTCTCTGCGATATGTCCTTGATAAGGACAAGCTCAATGGAGCTAACTTCCTAGACTGGTACAGAAACTTGAGAATAGTTCTCAAGAAAGAAAGAAAACTGTACGCCCTAAAGCAGCCCATTCCTAAAGCACCCCCACTACTGCCACTAGAGTTGATAAGGATGCTTATAAGAAGCATCAAGATGATGCATTAGATGTATCATGCCTTATGTGTTAGTCCCTTTGGAGGCCGACAAGAGGGGAGGGGTAAATTGCCCTGAAAAATAAATCAACTCTTTCTCGGCTTATAACTAAATAAAGAACACTTGTAAATAAAAAGTAAAGAGACTAATTAAAAGAAAGCAGACATAAAGGAGTTACTTGGTTTGCAATTAGAAGATTGCTAATCCAAGGAGCATATGACGCACTATTTGAAGATCTCTTTCGGGCGGAGTAGCCTCTTACAGCATTAACAGCACAGACAGAAAAGTATAACACAGAGAATTGGATTACAAGTGAATTGGTTTAACTGTGAAAATCAGTGCTATATTTATAGCACTGTTCGGGGCGCCTGGAAGGGTTTCGGGCGCCTGGGGGATAAAACTTTATCCCCGATGCTTCGGTCAACGTCCACATCATTGAAGATAAATTTTGGGTTCCGGGTGCCCATACCACATTAAGGATCCGGGCGCTCGGAATGATTCCGGGCGTCCGGACCACATAAGTCAACTTTGTTGACTTTTTCCGGTCTGGTTCCTTGCTCCGGTTCAGCTCGTCTCAGTCCGGGTCTGTTGGTGCAATCGACCTAGGTTTTGATGTGGTATCAGAGCGAGGACGCTCTTCAACGGACTAATCGCTAAGAAGAACAACATCATCAATGGCCGGCTCAAACATTCATCCACCCAAATTCAAAGGGGACTTCTGTTGGTGGAAGAAGAGAATGGAGGTATTCTTCGAAACCGATTTTGATATTATGCTAATCATGGAAAATGGTTTCGAAGTGCCTAGGGATCAGGACTAACAAGTGTAGGTGAGAAACTCTCCAACCGGGACATCATAATGAAAGCTATCAATGCTTTCCCAAGATCCTCGACATGGAGCTCCATTGTAGATTCATTCTACATTTCAAAGGATCTAGAGAAGAGCTCTCTAGATGAATTCTTCTCAACCATGGAGCTTCACGAAACAAGGGTTGAAGGATTAGAGGGAGAAGCAAATAGATCAAGAGGAGTAGCCCTTGTGGCAAACAAGGGAAAGGGTAAGAAGAAGAAGTGTTCATCCCCACCATCCTCCGACTCCGAAGAATCGAGCACCTCAATGGATAGTGATCAAGAGGTGTATATGGTAAGGAAAATGAGAAGAGCTTTTAGAAAATTTTCATCTAACAAATCTCATGATAGGAAAAGCTCAAGAAGCAAAAGTAGGACAAGGAAGATAATTTGCTACAATTGCCAAGGAGAAGGACACATAAGAGATGATTGTCCTCTCTTGAAAAAGAAGGAAGGGAAGAAGAAGAAGGAGAAGACAAAAGAAAAAGGGAAGAAGGCTCAAAACCTAAAAGCAACATGGGATGATCCTTCATCTTCATCTGAGGAAGAAGAGCATCACATAGTCAATTTTGCTCTCATGGGGATTGATGATGTAGCCTCCACCTCATCCGAGCAAGAAGAAGGAAGGAGCTCAAGTGAAGATGAAGAGGGGAGCTCAAGTGAAGGGGGAGGTCAAACTTCGGATTCGGACTTCTCGGTAAGTGAGGTACATAATCTTCCTCCCCATATTTTAATTAAAATTATTTCAAGCACAAATGATGACTTGTTCAAGGTAAAAAGGAAAAACAAGTCTTTGAAACATGATATTAGCATGCTTGAAGAAAAATTAGAATCCATGTGCTCTAAGGACTACAATAAGCATGTTCTTTCTTCCTCAAGTTCAAATGTATCATGTTTAGAAGAAGAAAATAGGGAATTAAGGGAAAAGATAGAATATCTTACCAATGCCCTTAGGAAATTTGAAATTGGCTCTAAAACCCTAAATATGATCATTGGGAGCCAAATGGCAAGTTTTAAGAAAAATGGGATAGGATACAATGAACAAAATAATGAAAAGACCTATCATTGTCTACTTGCTAGGGGACAATCCAAAACAAAGACCATAGATAGGAAATGGATCCCCAAAGAGTACTTGGTCAACCCAATTAGAAAGAATTTCTATTGAGTACCAAAATCAATCCTCAAGGGTTAGAGGATTTTATGGCAAGTCAACCATGGAAGTCAATAATTCAATTTTTTTCCTATATGGTTGACTTGAAACCTTAAGGGGGAGGGCTTAGCCTTGATAGAGATTTATGATCAAAAGGGCTAAGTAGAGGTTACTTTTATCTCACAATGATTTGTATTATTTTCTAACCATAAATGTGAGATATTAGGATGATACAAGTAATTCACTTATGCTTATGGCATTTTGATGAGTTATGAAGTGTATCAATGTTTAGTGATCATAGGCCAACTATGGGGAAAGCAAATGTTTAATTAATGAACATCTTGCCCATAGATCATAGTTGTACATTTCAAATGTTTTGAAAATAATTCTATGTTTTATTTACTGTGGTCTAGCTATTTTAAAACATATGATTGCAAAACTGAGCTTGAAATTGATACAAACTTGCATGTTTTCGATATTTTTGAAACTTGGTCAAAATTTTGAAAATAGGTTGACTTTTCATGAAAACATATTTTTTTTAGTTAAAGAACATTATAAGAAATATGTGTTCAAAATTTCATGATTTTTCGAATTTTCTAGAATTTTTTATGGATTTCTGAAGTTGGCTGCCATAGGCTGAAATTGATGTTCAGTTTGTGCCAGTCGACTGGTACCAGCCTTTCAGCATTATGTTGGTCTTTAAAATCAAATTTTCGGTTCAAATTTGGTTGGAACTGATACCATAGTATGTGTACGTGTCTGGTACAATATTTTTGATGGTGTCAAAGGGGGAGAAATGGGTAGGTTTAAGTTAGAAATCTACTTGGGTGAAAATCTTTGAAAATTAAGATTGAGAGCATGTGTTAAGGGGGAGCTTGGGTTTTATGCTTCATGTTTACATATTGCTTCAAAATTTTCAAAGTTGTTATTTATGCCTAACTTAAACATATTGCCACACATCAAAAAGGGGGAGATTGTTGGTGCAATCGACCTAGGTTTTGATGTGTGTGTCAAAGAGTTTAAGTTAGGCTTTCATATGTATTTGATATGTGTTTGAGTCTTGCAGGACTTTATGGAACACATGAGAACTGTTGGAGCAATCTAGTGACCCTAGGTTTTGATGTTTGGGCAAAGGTTTAAGTTAGGTTTATTGTTGTATTTGATATGCAGTGTGAGTGTGCAGGATACAGGTACAACAAGGAAGTCCAAGTGTGATCTTGGCAAAGGAGGAAAGTCCAAGGATGAGTCTTGGCGGTGTAAGTCCAAGCATGTAGTCTTGGCAACGTAAGTCCAAGTGTAACTTGGCAATGGATGAAGTCTCGGAGGCACGACCTCTTGGCAAAGGAAGACCCGACAACAATGACAAGGCCGATGGAAGCTCCAGAAGGCAAGATGTGAAGGATGGGGAGGCATCCGAGGGATGCAAGGCTGATGGAGGAGGCTAGAAGGCTAGGTTGGTCGGGCAGGGACGAGTGCTGAGAGATTGTACTCGGAGTAAAATATAAGAATTAGGGTTTACTGTAGCAGTACTGTAGCGTTACTATAGCGTTACTGTAGCAGTACTGATGTTTTAATCAGTCAACTGGTGTTGTCGATCGGGCAGTGAGGTGTAACGGTCGAATTTCCACAGAGGGCAGTCGACTGCATGTTTTAGCAGTCGACTGGTAGGCGGGGTTTTCAACCCGCGGGCTATAAAACCAAAGCTTGGGAGCTTGGTTTGGGTTGACGAAATTAGACTTGGTTAAGGTCTAATTAGTAGTCTACAAGTGCTCAAGAGTTTTCCTTGTGTCCAAGAGGTCTTGGTGAGTTTGTGGTGAGGTTTCTCCACCCACAAGGAGTTTGAGCTAGCCGGAGGTCTTCCGGGGAGTAATCCACCGACGGATAGGGATCGTCCACCTTACGGACACGCCGTGGAGTAGGAGCTTTATCTCCGAACCACGTAAATGATCGTGTAGCTTGGTTTGCATTCTTTCTTGTCTTGTATTTTGTTTAGCTTGTTTATTTTTGTATTATTCCGCTGCGCAAGCTAACAACGTAGGAAGCGAACGATTTGGGTGATCTGCTATTCACCCCCCTCTAGCGGACGTCAAGGTCCCAACAATTGGTATCAGAGCGAGGTCGCTCTTCTACGGACTAACCGCCAAGAGAGCAAGAAGCTAGAGGAAGAAGAAGATGGAGTCCGAAGGACCGCTCGGATGGGATATCCGAATTCCACCTCCGTACGACAAAGAAGACTTCAATTATTGGAGGAAGCGGTTGGAGACATGGTTCCAAATGGATTGGAACCAATGGGTTGTCTTGAGTGACCCATTTGAAGCTCCTACGGACAAGAAGGGTAAACGCCTCCGACCTCGGCATTGGACCGAAGAGCAACGAGAGCAATCGGAGGCAGACAAGGAGGTAACGAGAATTTTGAATAATTTACTACCTTCTAATATTTTGTTGAGTGTAGGTGAAACCACAAATGCAAGTGATCTTTGGAAAAAGATCATTGCCTATCATGAAGACCCTATAAAAATCCAAGAAGTGGAAGAGCCCAAGGAAAATGGCTCATTGGTCCAAGAAGAGAAGGACCAATCCGATGTTGACAAGAGGTCAACATTCGAGGAGGAAAAGGAAGAGGAGGAAGAGAAAGAGAAGGAAGAGGTGGAAGAGGAGAGATCTTCCACATCCTCAAGAGATGAAGAAGTGGAAGAGTCCACATCTTCAAGTGAAGAGGAAGAAGAGAAATCCGAGGAAGAGGAGATCTTGGAAGTTCAACCCTCTAGTTCAACTACCAAGAAGAGCACAAAGGACCACATCAAATGTTTTGAGTGTGGTAAGATGGGGCACTACAAGAGTAGGTGTCCTTCGCTCAAGAAGGTAAACCCTAAACTCACTAAAGTTAATTTAGAAACTAATGTGAGTTGTAGGAAGAAGAAGAAGGAGAAGAAGCACATTAGGTGCTTTACATGTGGTGAGTGGGGTCACTACCACACAAAGTGCCCAAGGAGAGGAGAGCTCAAGAAATTGGCGCACTTGAAGAAGTGGGAGAAGAAGGGAGCTTCCAAGGTAAAAACCAAGGTATCATTTAATGAATCCATTCCGTTGACATATGATAAAAAGCATGCTAGAAATAACTCTTATCATCTTAATGCTATTTATCATGAGAATAGGAGGCATGATAACCTTAAGGATAAATATATTCCTCCTTATGCTAGATTTACCACACCTAAGGTTAGGAAGGTAAATAACAACTTAGGCAATAACACCAAGGATTTTAGATATATGCCTAAAAATAGAAATGCTCAAGGATTCAATGAAAACCAAAATCTAGAGATTTATGGAGTGAAAATCAAGTATTGAGGACAAGACTTGATAATTTAGAAAGGACCTTAACAAGAATGGAAAATATTCTTAGGGGTCAAAATGAGCATAACCTAAGAAAAGCTAGACAAGAGCCATCCAATGGCTATAGAGGTTTGGGATACAAACCTAAAGTCAAGAAGGATGTGACTTCCTTTCATAGGGTTCCATATAGTTATGGGACCAACCCTAGGTTTAGAGGTCAAGTTAAAGATACTAGGGAAGGAATCCTAAGAGTATTTTTAGCAAGACCAATGTGACTAAGGCTCCAAAAAGGCCTAATAAAGTCACAAATAAGGTTACAAAGGGAGTTAACTCTAGAAGTGACCTAGTGGAAGTGACCAAGGCTTCTAAGAAGCCAAGAAAGGTCGTTAGGAAGGTATCTAGGGAAGTCATCCCTAGTGAGTACCTAGAGCATCCAAGGAGCACCAATAGGTATTGGGTTCCTAGGAACATATTCTCTACACCCTAGATGGGTTTAGAGAGTGTCAACTCCAATTGGAAAGGTAGTTAACCCAACCTTGGGAAAGTTGACACTTGAGAGCATTTTCAAAGTGATTGTTAACCTTTGAAAATGAAAAGGATGATAAGTGTTACTCTTTGAAAGAGTAAAATGTGTCAAAATTTGAGGAGTTAAATCTAATTTAAATTGACACACTAGAGAGAAGCAAAAGTGATGCCAAATTTAGAATTCGACATTTTCTTATGGAATTAAGGGAAATGTAAACCTTAATCCAAATTGTCACTCTTGGAAAAGAGTAACATGTGGCAAATCTTAAGGAATTATGTTTGAATTAAATTGGCGCAATGTGGAAAAACATAAGAAATATCAAATTGGGATTTTGGTATCTTCTTAGAGTAATTAAAGAAAAATCTTGGTCATAATGTAAGATGTTCACTCTTTGGAAGAGTGAAATGTGTCAAACTTTGAGGTTTTGAACTTAATTTAAATTGACACATTTAGAAAAGGATAAGAAATGCCAAGTTGGGGTTTTGATATTTTCTTAAAAGGTAAAAGGCAAATTTAAGTTTTAATTTGATTTCATTTACTCTTGGAAAGAGTAAAATGTACCATACTTTGAGAAATTTGTTTAAGTTAAAATGGCACAAATTTAGAAAGAAAAAATAAATGTCAAAATTGGGTTTTGGCATTTTCATGGAAAATCATGGGCAATTTAGGGTTAAATTTTGAGTTAGCTAGGGTTAAGAATACTTAGATAGGTAATCTAGGTAAATTTTATTTATGCTAACTTGCCATGTTTTGTTTGCCTATCATATGTCATGACATCATATTTATATTTAGCATTCATATTTTATTATGAAAAATACAAAAATACCATGTCATGTCATACATACATCATGTAGCTATAGCTTGCTTTTCATTTTGAAAATTGCTTATTTTGATGTATGCCATGTAACATCATGCATTACTTTAATTCCCTTGTTATTTAAGGACAAATGGCATCTATTATAAATGGTAAATATCCCAACAAGAGGGATTATATCAAGTGGCATCCTAGATGGATGATCATGATTTTTACAATGCCTAGATAGAGATGCATGATCCCTTAGTTTAGGGCAAGACCAAATATACATCTCACAAAGAACTATAAGGTGACTTGTATGTGTTTTAATACACGTTAGATACAAGTGAGATGTTAAGATGGTGAACTAAACTCAAGATGTTGATCTAGTGCATCTTGTTGAGTTTTAGGTTCATCAAAACACATAGTTATGTGTCTTCCAATCATTGGGAAAGCTAATGTACAAGTCATGTGCATTGAGCCCAAAGAACGTGGTTGGATATTGGTTTTAAAAATGATTTCAAAATACTTTTGAAAAACCTTGGTGAAGACTATCTTTTGATAGTAATCATCATTGGAAAGTTAGACACAAACTAGGAGAAAACATTGAAATTTTCAAGAGTTTTCAAATTTGTGTCAATCTTTGAAAATAGGAAGTATTTTCATAGAAAACTATTTTTCCTTGATAAAATATAATCTAAATAATGTCTACATGAGTTTTCATGATGAAAACAAGTATGGTTTGGTTAAGAAAAACCAAAGTGAAGTTTCGGTTGAGGTTAGTTTCATTATTGAATTTTTAACCTCAAAACTTCAAGTTTTGGCTTTCCTAATTATTTAGGAACCCCAAGTCATTGTTGGTGCAATGATAGAAGTTTAACCATGTTTTTAGGGGGAGTTACTCCTTTAAAACATAAAAATCTTTTCCAAGACCAAAAGGACGTCAAATGTTAAGGTAGCACATGACATTGGTATGGGAGGCATTGCCAAGGCCAAGGGAGAGTCATCCAAGGCCAATAAGAAGGAATATGCTAGGGTAGCATATAATTATAGCAAGGATGAGGTGTCCAAGATTAAGGACAAGAAGTAATTAATCAAAGACAATGTGTCTAAGGTTAAGAAGGTGAGTTTAGTAGGCCAAGTGTTACCCGAGGTGCATCGAAGTGACCTAGCTATAGTGGATGAGTCACCAAGGGAGGTGACTAAGGTTAAGATTCCTAAGGTTAGGAAGAGCCTTTGGGACCCATGGTAGATGGGTTATCAAATGTGCCAAGTGGTTAGGAGACGGACTTAAGTCTCTAACATAGTGGGTTGGCACAATTGAGTTGAGTTTCATGCATAGAAATATGAATTGGGTTCATATTGCATGAAAATTAGTTTTTGATATATAGATTCCATATAAACTAATGCTAGTGATGCATTATGGTTTAGTATGGGCAAATACATCAAGAGGAAGCCAAAACTAGGACTTTAGGTCAAGGTTCAATTGAACTTTTTAGCTAGTTTTGTGTTTTATGTCAATATTGGGATTGGTGATAGATATATTTTTATATATATTTTTCCCAAGTAGATATTGATATAATAGACCTCTCCACAAAATTTGGGGATTTTTGGAGGTCTGTGGAATTTCTGGCGTATTTCTGAAGTTGGCCAGAAAAGGCTGATTTTTTCATGAATAGTGTACCAGTCGACTGGTACAGTTACCTTAAACAAAAAATTTGTGCAACGAAATAACATATTTTAATAACAAAACATTTTTTGTTATTTGATTAAAATAACATATTTTAATCATAACATTTTCATAGTGTTAACAAAAAATCTAAGTATGAAAATTTCTAAGTGAAAAGAAATTTGATTTTCATAACATTTTGTGCAACGAAATAACATATTTTAATAGAAATAATATTGAATTTTTCTAAGTGAAACTTTTAGAAGAAATTTTAATAAGTGCTAAGAGTTACAAAAAGTTTCTAAGTAAAAAAAATTTCTAAGTTAAAACTAATTTTTAAAAAATGAGAAAATTTTTCTATGTTTTTGCAAACATAAATATTTTTGAGAATTGTCTAAAATAAATTGAGTAACCCTTTAAAACATTTCAAATTAATGCTTTTTTAGTTAGTCAATTAAACTTTTCATTTCAATACTTGACTTCCAAGTAGTGGCAAGGTACTAGGTCTTCTTGGTTATTAGAGCAACAACCACTTTCTAGACAAAGCCTTATAAAGAAATTAAATGTTTAATTTTCTTGCTGAAAATGCTAAGTCTAATTTTAAATTTAAATTAAACAGGTTTTTGGAACCCAATAGAGGTTCCTTCCTACAGGGTTAATTAGGTATTTTTTAAGAATATAAGCCTTTGATATTTTTATGATTTGGCTTTTGTGAAACCTATAGTACTAGTTTAATTCTCTATAATTCCTAAAAGAAGAAATATTTGAACAAACAGAATTTTTTAAGTTTTCTATTTCTTCTTTTAATTTATCATTTTCAAGTTTTACTTTTTCAAAGTTTTTATTAGACAAGATTTTGCTAAAATTCTTTATATTTCTAAAATTTCATTTTTTAATTTGGTATTTTTACTTTTTAATTTGAACATGGATTTTGCCATAAACTTAATTCCAAAATAAAGCTGATCAGGAGGTAAGAGGCATGCCTCACTTACCATATTAGACTTGAAGCCTGACTCTCCCCCTGTTTCGCTGCATTCATCTGAAGTCGCTCTCCCTTCATCGATGCTGGGTTCCGATGTACTTTTCCCTTCATAGCTCGCCATCAGTGCTAGTCCAACATATTCTTGTACTTTGGATTCAGATGATGAAGTGTCGTCCCAAGTAGCTTTTAGATTCTTGTGCTTCTTGGGTATCTTGACTTTATCTTTCTTGAGTTCTGGGTAATCCTCTTTTAAGTGTCCTTTCTTTTGACACTGGTAGCAACGAACCCTTCTTCTATTTCTCGGATTCTTCTTATTCTGCATTTCTTTAAATTTATTAGATCGAAAGAATTTTTTAAAATTCCTTACCATATACGCTTCTTGATCTTCTTCTGAGTCTGACTCGGGTTCATCCTTCTTGGTTGTGTTTAGCGCCATAATCTGGCTTGATTCCTTTGTTGTCCCTGCACATCTAGTTTCATGTAATTCAAGAGTAGAAAATAATTCCTCTAGGGTACTTACCTCCAGGTCCTTTGAAATGTAGTAGGCATCGATTATCGAGATCCATTCTGGAGTTCTGGGAAAGGCATTGAGTGAGTAGCGTATGGTGTCCCAGTTGGTTACCGTTTCACTGAGGTTCTCGAGTCCGGTAATGAACTCTTTTACCTTTGTGTGTAGATCTGCTACTTTCTCATCTCTTTCTAGACGGATGTTCATCAGTTTGTTCCGAAGTATGTCTCTTCTTGCGAGCTTGGCTTCGGATGTGCCTTCGTGGAGTTCCAGGAATTTTTCACAGAGTTCTTTGGCCGACGAGTAGCTTCCGATGCGGTTGACTTCTTGAGGCGGTAGCACGCTCAGTAAGTGATACTCTGCTCGGTTATTCGCTATGGAATCATTTTGCTCCTTCTTTGTCCAAAGATTTTCTTCTTTTTCTTCTATGTTTTGATTCATCGGAGCTACAAAATCATATTTTATTATTAAATGAATTTCAAAATTAGTTTTTAGAAATACCTCCATACTATGTTTCCAGTGTGCGAAATCTCCTTCGAATTTTGGTGGAATGATGATTGATCCAGCCATTGGTTCCTTTGCTTCGGTCGGCGATTAGTCCTTCTGAAGCGTTCTCGCTCTGATACCACTTGTTGGTCCCTTTGGAGGTTGGCAAGAGGGGAGGGGTGAATTGCCCTGAAAAATAAACCAACCCTTTCTTGGCTTATAACTAAATAAAGAACACTTGTAAATAAAAAGCAAAGAGACTAATTAAAAGAAAGCAGACATAAAGGAGTTACTTGGTTTGCAATCAGAAGATTGCTAATCTAAGGAGCATATGGCGCACTATCTGAAGATCTCCTTCGGGCGGAATAGTCTCTTACAGTGTTAACATCACAGACAAAAAAGTATAACACAGAGAATTGGATTACAAGTGAATTGATTTAGCTGTGAAAATTAGTGTTATATTTATAGCACTGTTCGGGGCGCCTGGAAGGGTTCCGGGCACCCTGGGGGGATAAAACTTTATCCCTGACACTTTGGTCAATGTCCACTTCATCGAAGATAAAGTTTGGGTTCCGGGCGCTTGGACCACATTAAGGCTTCGGGCGCTCGGAATCATTCCGGGCGCTTGGACCACATAAGTCAACTTTGTTGACTTTTTGCGGTCCGGTTTCTATGCTCCGGTTCAGCTCGTCTCGGTCCGGGTCTTCCTCTTCGACTCCGCTAGTTTGGATGATCTTGGCCATCTGGAATAGGGCTCACCCGAACCCGAGTTCTAACCTTCTCCTCTAGCAGCCTTCCTCCCCAGTTTTTTATCCCTCGAACATCGCGCACGTTCTTCTCGTCTACCGGTGTACTCTTCCGCGCCACCTCATCCCTCGGATGCACCGAGCTCGTCGGCTCTCTCCCTGTGCCGTCCTTCTCGCTAGCCGCGTCTTCCGCTCGACTTCCATGCTCCTAAGCTCCTGCACACTTAGACACAAGGGTTAAACCAAACATGACCTAACTTAACTTGTTTGACCACATCAAAATACCTTGGGGTTCCAACATTATTCTTACCATGAACTCTGAGCTTCAGAAGTAACATGAGAACATGGATGCTTATGATATAGTTGAACATCTTAGATAACTATATCAAGGACAAGTAAGACATGAGTGATTTGAGATCTCCAAGACTCTATTTCAATGCAGAATGCAAGAAGGAAGTCCCGTGGGGCCTTATGTGCTCAAAATGATTGGATATGTGAACCTACAAAGATTGGGATTTCCACTAGGCCAAGAATTGACCACTGACCTAATTTTGCAGTCATTGCCCGAAAGCTATAGTCAATTTGTCATGAACTATAACATGAATGAAATTGACAAGCCATTACCTGATATGTTGAGTATGTTAAGAATTGCTGAACTCAACCTTAAGAAGGCAAAACCTAGCACCATTTTAATGGTGTCAAAGGGAAAAGGCAAATGAAAGTCCAAAGGTAAGGGTAAGACTCAAGCCAAAGGCAAGAGAAAATCTCATGCATTGAAAACTAAAGGTGGGGTGGCTAAGGAAGGAACCTGCTTCCACTGTGGTGAAAATGGGCATTGGAAGCGGAACTGCAAGTTGTACCTAGAGGAAGTGAAACAGAAGAGAAGTGAGACTTCTACCTCATGTATAAATGTTATAGAAGTCAATCTATCTATTTTTTCTTCATGAGTATTAGATACCAGGTGTGCATATCACATTTGTACTAATGTGCAGGGGATGAGAAATAGAAGAACATTGACAAAGGGTGAAGTGGACCTACAAGTAGGCAATGATGCAAGAGTTGCTGCTATAGCTGTAGGAACATATTCTTTATCTTTACCCACTAGGCTTGTTTTAGTACTTGAAGAGTGTAAATATGTGTCTGCCTTAACTAAGAACATCATCTCTATTTCTTGTTTGGACAAGAAAGGATTCTCATTTGTAATAAAAGATAAATGTTGTTCCGTTTATTTCAATGAAATGTTCTATTGTAGTGCACATCTTGTGAATAGACTCTATGTTCTAGACTTTGACAACCCAATCTATAACATAAATACCAAACGGTTTAAGTCTAATGATTTGAACCAAACATATCTTTGCATTGTTGCTTGGGTCACATAAATGAGAGTTGCATATCCCAACTCCATAAGGATGGACTTTTGGGCTCATTTGATTTTGAATCATATGAGGCGTGCGAATCTTGTCTTCAAGATAAGATGACAAAGACTCCATTTAGTGGACATTGCGAAAGAGCTAATGACTTGTTACGACTTATACATACAGATGTATGTGGCCCTTTCAGAATAGCAGTTAGAGAGGCTACCATTACCTCATTACTTTTTACTGATGATTTCAGTAGGTACGACTATGTGTATCTAATGAGACATAAGTCTGAATCTTTTGAAAAGTTCAAAGAATTTAAGAATGAAGTACAAAATCAACTTGGCAAGAGAACTAAGATGCTCCGATCAGATCAAGGTGGGGAATACCTTAGCCAAGAATTTCATGACCATCTCATTGAGTGTGGGATCATATCTTAACTCACTCCACCTGGAACACCACAATGGAATGGTGTATTAGAAAAGAGAAATCGTACTTTATTAGATATGGTACGATTGATGATGAGTCAAACAGAACTTCCTACTTCCTTCTGGGGATATGTTTTAGAGACGGTCGCTTTCACACTTAACCGCGTTCCATCTAAGGCCGTCATAAAGATACCATATACGATATGGACTGGGAAGAGTCCCAAAATATCTTTCATGAAGATTTGGGATTGTGAGGCTTACGTTCGACGACAAGTCTCAGATAAACTAGGACCCAAATCAGACAAGTGCTATTTTGTAGGATATCCCAAGGAAATAAAGGGATATTACTTTTATAATCCCACACAAGGCAAAGTGTTTGTTGCCTTAATTGGTGTTTTTCTAGAAAAGGAATTTATTTCTAAAAGAACTTGTGGGAGTAAAGTCGATCTTAAAGAAATTCAAGATACACAAACTAACGCCTTGATGGAAACTGAACAGGTATCGCAAGATATTGTGGATCATGATTTTGTTATACCGCAAGAAGTTGTGGAGCAACAATCTGTTCAAGTAGCACAAGCTCTACGCAGATCTGATAGGACTCGTCGTCAACCTGAGAGATATTTTTTTCTCTTGTCTGACAATGGTGATATAGTGCTAGTTTGTCTCAACGAGCCTACATCTTATCAGGAAGTTGTACATGTTAGGACCGAAAAGTAGCTAGAGGGGGGGGGGGTGAATAGCTCGTCGCGTGCTCGGTGTGCTTCGTTGCTTGTTTCTTCAAAGATATGCGCAGCGGAAAATACAGAAACAATCACACAACGCTAACACGGTTGGTTTACTTGGTATCCACCTCACAAGAAGTGACTAATCCAAGGATCCAAACCAACACACACACCATCCACTAATAAAACTCTCCTTTATGGTAACTACAAAAGGCGGAGAAGCCCTACAAGACACAATACAAGAAGAGAGGAAAGGGATACAAGAAATACAAGCTTACAATGAGTGCAAAACCCTAACCCTAGCTTCTTCTTCTTGGCTTTGATCCGCCTCTTGACTTGGAGAACTTCCAAGATCCTTCAAGAACTGGCGATCTGAGCTTTGAGAGCACTGTGGAGGAGCTGGCGAGATATCGGAGATGAATCTGTGAAGAGATACCGAAGACAACGCTCGCCTGCGGCTTAAATACGACGCAACGGTCGGATCCCGATCGATTCGATTATTCCCAATCGATCGGGAAGGCTTTGGATCGATCCACGGATCGATCCAGAGCGCATCTGTGCTCTGTAAAAATGCCCGGATCGATCCATGGATCGATCCAGCGCTTATCGCGCGAAGCAGCAGCGTCTCAATCGATCCACTGATCGATTGGGACCTCTGGATCGATCCACTGATCGATCCAGAGGCTCTTTGTTCGCTGGGAAAGGCCTGGATCGATCCAGCTCTTGGTTTTTGCCCAAAACCAAGTCCCAAGCCTCTCAGACCAACATCCGGTCAACCTTGACCTGTTGGTACATCATGCCTAGCATCTGGTCACTCCTTTGACCTGCTAGGACTTCCCACCGAGTGTCCGGTCAATCCCTTTGACCCACTTGGACTTTTCTCTTCGTGCCAAGTATCCGGTCACTCCCTTGACCTACTTGGACTTCCCAACACCAGATGTCCAATCATCCTTGATCCATCTGGATTTTTCCTTGCCTGGCTTCACTCACCAGGACTTCCATTCCAACACCAGATGTCCGATCATCCTTGATCCATCTGGATTTTTCCTTGCCTGGCTTCACTCACCAGGACTTCCATTCCAACACCAGATGTCCGATCATCCTTGATCCATCTGGATTTTTCCTTGCTTGGCTTCACTCACCAGGACTTCCATTTTGCTTAGCTTCACTCACTAGGACTTTCACCTGGCTTCACTCACCAGGATTTCCTTCTGCCTAGCTTCACTCACTAGGTCTTTCACCTGGCTTCACTCACCAGGATTTTCCTTCTGCCTGGCTTCACTCACCAGGACTTTCTTACTGCCTAGCTTCACTCACTAGGTCTTTCACCTGGCTTCACTCACCAGGTCTTCCTTCTGCCTGGCTTCACTCACCAGGACTTTCACAGTCAAGTATCCGGTCACTCTCTTGACCTACTTGACTCTTCTGCAATCAACCTTTCATTTGTCAAACATCGAAATCCAAACCAAGACTCAAGCTTGGTCAACCAGGTCAACCTTGACCTAAGGGATATTGCACCAACAATCTCCCCCTTTTTGATGTTTGACAATACCTTTAAGTTTGGACCATTCTGAGTCAAGCTAATCCCATAGCCTTAACTCCATTCATGCCAAAGTATGAATGTTGGTTCCCTTCATTCTCCCCCTGTGACCTCCCCCATAGGTAATGAAGGCATAATGAAGGCCTAACTTAAACCACACATTCTCCCCCTATTGGCACACATCAATCTATCTTTGAGCACACATCAACCCATGCCTCAATTTTGGGCACATTTCAACAAATGCCCCATTGTTGAAAAACTCTCCCCCTGAAGAGTTGCTCATCGTTGTTCACAACTTTACTCGTTGTGATCAACACGATAATGAAGGACTCATTCCCTTCATTTTCAACCAATGCTCGCCCTGGAGCATTAACATGGTCTACTGACCCAAATGAAAGTCCCATTCCCTTTATTTATCCTTAACCCTACATTCTTCCTCAATGTAGGCAAATGCCCATCCTTGAGCATTATCCAACTAACGGAAGGTTAACCACCTTCCAAGGTTCATGAAAAATAATTTTCATGCCTTTAAAGAGTCCCTCCCCCTAAAGACATGATGATAACTTCTGTCATTGCACCAACAATGACTTGGAATCCCTAAGCCTTTAGGAAACCCAAATTTAGAAGGTTTGAGGTTCAAATATTCAACACTTGAAACAAACCTCAACCTAAACTTCAATTTAATCTTCCTTAACCAATCCATCCTTGTTTTCCACACGAAAACACCCTTTTTATGTATACAAATGTATTTTCAGGGGTTTGAAATGGTTACCTAGACTAAAATAGGTTCAAAAATGCTGAAATCAGACCTTCCCAGCTAAAATCAGCATTTTCGATCGATTAGAGGTGGGTTCCAATCGATTGAACCCTGCTGAATCGATCCACTGATCGATTCAGTTTTCTTGGATCGATCGGCTGATCGATCCAGCGAGATTCTGCTCGCGAGAAATACCTTCTCAATCGATCGGCTGATCGATTGAGGCACTCCAATCGATCCACTGATCGATTGGAGTTCTGATAGTTGCTGAAATTCCATTTCAGTCAACTTCAGAAACCCCTAGAAAATTCTACAAAATTCCAAAAATCGTGAAAATTTGTGTAGACATTATTTAGGGTATATACTATCAAGGAAAAATAGTTTTCTAGGAAAATACATCATATTTTCAAAGATTGACACCAACTTGAAAAACTTGCATAAACTTTAGTGTTTTCTTCAAGTTTGTGTCTAACTATTCAATGGTGATTACTATCAAAAGATAGCCTTCATCAAGGTTTTCCAAAAGCATTTTAAAATAATTTTCAAAACCAATATCCCATCACATTCCTTGGGCTTAATGCACATGACTTGTACATTAGCTTTCCCAATGATGGGAAAACACATAACTATGTGTTTTGATGAACTTAAAACTCAAAAGAATGCACTAAATCAACATATTGAGTTTTGTTCATCATCCTAACACCTCACTTGTATCTAATGTGCACTAAAACACATACAAGTCATCTTATAGGTCTTTGTGAGATGTGAGATTTTGGTTTTGCCCTATTCTAGGGATCATGCATATCTATCTAGGCATTTTGAGTGGTAAACATCCACCAAGGATGTTACTTGTTGATTCACTTGTTAAACAAATGCCACTTGTTTATTTCACTTGTTGTAAACAAATGCCACTTGTTGAACTAATGCCATTTGTCCTTAAATTTAGGAAATAAAACATAATGCATGATTGATGTTATGGCATACATCAAAATGCAATAGCTTTCAAAAGAAAGTTCCTATACTACATGATGTATGTATGGCATGACATGGTATTTTTTTATTTTTCATGATAAGTCATGAATGCAAAACACAAATAAAATAAAATATGATGTCATGACATATTATGGGCAAACAATCATGGCAAGGTTTAGCATAAATAAAATATACCTAGATTACCTATCTAAGTATCCTTAACCACTTAGCTAAATCAAAAAGTATAAACCCTAGATCGCCCAATTTCCTTAAGAAAATGCCAAAACCCAACTTGACATTTCTTTAATCTCTTGAATTAATTATGCCAATTAAAAATTTAAAACATTCCTCAAATGTTGGCATATTTCATTTTCCCATAAGAGTGATTACATAAATCAAGGCCCGGATTGCCTTAAATTTCCAAAAGAATACCAAAATCCCAACTTGGTATTTCTCAAGGTTTTCCCAATTTGTGCCATTTTAAGATAAAATCAATTTTTCCATCATTAGACACATTTTACTCTTTCAAGGAGTAAACAATAGTTCCATTCCATTTTCAAAGGTTAACAAAAACCTTGAAAATGCTCCTTGAGTGTCAATTTCCTCAAAGTTGGGTTAACTACCCTTCTAATCGGAGTTGACACTCTCTAACCCATCTATGGGGTAGAGAAGATGCTCCTAGGAACCCAACACCTATTGGTGCTCCTTGGATGCTCTAGGTACTCACTAGGGATAACTTCCCTAGATACCTTCCTAGTGACCTTGTTGGGCTTCTTAGAAGCCTTGGTCACATTTTCTAGGTCAACTCTAGGGATAGCCTCCCTTGTGACCTTGTTAGTGACTTTCTTAGACTTCTTAGAAGTCTTAGTCACATTTATTGCAAAAATACTCTTAGGGATGACTTCCCTAGTATTCTTGTCTTGACCACTAGACCTAGGGTTTGTTCCATAACTATATGGAACTCTATGGTAAGAGAGCACATCCTTCTTAGCCTTTGGTTTGTATCCCAAACCTCTATGGCCATTGGATGACTTTGATTTTCCTAGCCCTAGGTATTGCTCATTTTGCCCTTTTAGGATATTTTCCATCCTTTTTAGGGTCTTTTCCATTTTATCAAGTCTTGACCTCAAGACTTGATTTTCTATCATTAAATCCTTAGTGTTTGGTTCATGAGCATTTTTGTTTCTAGGCTTGTATCTAAAATCCTTAGAGTTATTGCCTAGATTGTTACCTACATTCCTAACCTTAGGTGTAGTCTTGGCATGTAGGGCCACATGCTTTTCCTTAAAGCCCTCATGCTTCCTATTCTTATGGTAAATTGCATTAAAATGATAAAAATTTGACCTAGCATGCTTTTTACCATTTTGCAAGGGAATAGGCTCAATAAAAGATACCTTCTTTTTTACCTTTGAGGCTCCCCCTTGACTAGTGCCTCCTTGAGCCTTAAACACCTTCTTCCCCTTGGGGCATTGACTTCGGTAATGCCCTTTTTGTTGACACAAGAAGCACACAATGTGCTCCTTGCTCTTTTTCGTCCCGGGGGTGGTCTCCTTGGGCTTCTCCTTGCCCTTTTATGTCACTTGACCTTTCTTCTTGATCAAGTTTGGACACTTGCTCTTGTAGTGCCCACTTTCCCTACACTCAAAACATATTATATGATTTTTATTATTTATTGAAATATTTATACCTTTATGTGTAGGGATGTCACTTGATCCTCCTTTTGATTTTTCTTGACTTGTGGAGGTAGAAGCTTCTTCCTCCTCTTCTTCTCTTGACATGGATGTAGAAGCTTCTCCTTCTTCTTGATCCGGTGTCACCAAGAATTGCTCCCCCTCAATCCTAGAGGTGGAGGCTTCATCATCTTGAAGATGGAACAAGGAGTATGCTCCCTCCTTATTCTCTTCATTGCACTCCCTTGAAGATGAAGCTTCTTCTTGGACTACTTCTTCGGAGGTTGAGCATCTCTCAACCTCGGAGTCCTCCTCTTGGTCTTGCTCCAAAGAGTCACCCTCTCTGGATTCTTCTTGCTCTTGTACAGTGGAGGGGATCTCTTCATGAAGCTTGTCCAATTTACTCCATAATTCCTTTGCATCTTCAAATTTTCCAATTTTGCAAAGGATGGTGCTTGGCAATAAATTGACCAAAAGCTTGGTCACTTTGTCATTTGCCTCGCACCTTTGGACTTGCTCTTGGCTCCACTTGCTCCTCTTGAGAACTTTGCCCTTTGAGTTTGTTGGAGTCTTGAAGCCTTCCATAAGAGCAAACCATTGCTCTATCTCCATCATAAGAAAATTTTCGATTCTTGATTTCCAAGAATCGAAGCTCGTGGAAGTGTATGGTGGAGCCACCCTCATGTCGAATCCGAGCCCATCTCGGAATTCCATTGTAGAAGTTGAGCTTTTGAATTTCTTTGACTTTGACAACTTTGCTTCAACTTCTTCACCCTCTAGCTCTTCTTGTTATACTTGACCCTTCCGGCGATGATTCCGGTGAAGAGTGGCCTTGCTCTGATACCACTTGTTAGGACCGAAAAGTAGCTAGAGGTGGGGGGGGGGGGGGGAATAGCTCGTCGCGTGCTCGGTGTGCTTCGTTGCTTGTTTCTTCAAAGATATGCGCAGCGGAAAATACAGAAACAATCACACAACGCTAACACGGTTGGTTTACTTGGTATCCACCTCACAAGAAGTGACTAATCCAAGGATCCAAACCAACACACACACCCTCCACTAATAAAACTCTCCTTTATGGTAACTACAAAAGGCGGAGAAGCCCTACAAGACACAATACAAGAAGAGAGGAAAGGGATACAAGAAATACAAGCTTACAATGAGTGCAAAACCCTAACCCTAGCTTCTTCTTCTTGGCTTTGATCCGCCTCTTGACTTGGAGAACTTCCAAGATCCTTCAAGAACTGGCGATCTGAGCTTTGAGAGCACTGTGGAGGAGCTGGCGAGAGATCGGAGATGAATCTGTGAAGAGATACCGAAGACAACGCTCGCCTGCGGCTCAAATACGACGCAACGGTCGGATCCCGATCGATTCGATTATTCCCAATCGATCGGGAAGGCTTTGGATCGATCCACGGATCGATCCAGAGCGCCTCTGTGCTCTGTAAAAATGCCCGGATCGATCCATGGATCGATCCAGCGCTTATCGCGCGAAGCAGCAGCGTCTCAATCGATCCACTGATCGATTGGGACCTCTGGATCGATCCACTGATCGATCCAGAGGCTCTTTGTTCGCTGGGAAAGGCCTGGATCGATCCACTGATCGATCCAGCTCTTGGTTTTTGCCCAAAACCAAGTCCCAAGCCTCTCAGACCAACATCCGGTCAACCTTGACCTGTTGGTACATCATGCCTAGCATCTGGTCACTCCTTTGACCTGCTAGGACTTCCCACCGAGTGTCCGGTCAATCCCTTTGACCCACTTGGACTTTTCTCTTCGTGCCAAGTATTCGGTCACTCCCTTGACCTACTTGGACTTCCCAACACCAGATGTCCAATCATCCTTGATCCATCTGGATTTTTCCTTGCCTGGCTTCACTCACCAGGACTTCCATTCCAACACCAGATGTCCGATCATCCTTGATCCATCTGGATTTTTCCTTGCCTGGCTTCACTCACCAGGACTTCCATTTTGCTTAGCTTCACTCACTAGGACTTTCACCTGGCTTCACTCACCAGGATTTCCTTCTGCCTAGCTTCACTCACTAGGTCTTTCACCTGGCTTCACTCACCAGGATTTCCCTTCTGCCTGGCTTCACTCACCAGGACTTTCTTACTGCCTAGCTTCACTCACTAGGTCTTTCACCTGGCTTCACTCACCAGGTCTTCCTTCTGCCTGGCTTCACTCACCAGGACTTTCATAGTCAAGTATCCGGTCACTCTCTTGACCTACTTGACTCTTCTGCAATCAACCTTTCATTTGTCGAACATCGAAATCCAAACCAAGACTCAAGCTTGGTCAACCAGGTCAACCTTGACCTAAGGGATATTGCACCATCAGTACAGAGCCCAGATTCTGAGAAATGGCTAGAGGCCATGAGATCTAAAATGAAATCCATGTACACTAACCAAGTGTGGACTTTGGTTGATCCACCTAAAGGAATCAAACCCATTAGGTGTAAGTGGGTCTTCAAGGTGAAGACTGACATGGATGGACATATGCATACCTATAAAGGTAGATTGGTAGCTAAAGGATTCAACCAAATTCATGGTATAGACTATGATGAAACCTTTTCATTAGTTGCGATGCTAAAGTCCATTCGGATCATGTTTGCTATTGCAGATTACTATGATTATGAGATCTGGTAGATGGATGTTAAAACTATATTTCTTAATGGAAATCTCTTCAAGGATGTGTACATGACAAAACCTGATGGTTTTGTAGATCCAAAGAATGCTGGAAAGGTTTGTAAGTTACAAAGATCTATTTATGTATTGAAGCAAGCTTCTAGAAGCTGGAATCTTCAATTCGATGATGCAATCAAAATATTTGGTTTTATTAAGAATGAAGATGAACCTTGTGTCTACAAGAAGGTTAGTGGGAGCACAGTTATCTTTCCCATATTGTATGTAGATGACATCTCGTTGGAAATGATATTCCTACTCTTCAGTCGATGAAGACTTGGCTTGGGAATTATTTTTAATGAAAGACTTAAGTGAAGCAGCCTACATTTTAGGCCTTAAGATCTATAGAGATAGATCTAAAAGACTGCTTGGTCTAAGCCAGAGTATATACATTGACAAGGTGCTTAAACATTTTGCCATGGAGAATTCCAAGAAGGGATTCCTACCTATGTCACATGGTGTGAGTCTTTTGAAGACTCAATGCCCCTCTTTTAAGGAAGAAAGGGACTACATGGATCAGATTCCTTATGCATCTGCTATAGGGTCTATCATGTATGCCATTCTTTGTACTCACCCAGATGTCTCGTATGCGTTAAGCATGATGAGCAGATACCAGTCAGATCTAGGTGAAGGTCGCTGGAAAGCAGTCAAGAATATTCTTAAGTACTTGAGAATGACTCAAGATTATTTCTTGATTTTTGGAGGCGATGAAGAGCTTGCTGTAAAGAGTTACACTAATGCTAGCTTCCAAACTGATAAGGATGATTCTAGATCGCAGTTAGGGTATGTATTTTGTTTAAATGGTGGTGCTGGGTATTAGATACTACAGCGATTCCATCTCATTCGAGAGATTATTGATAGATGAGATGTGAGGATATGTAGAGTACCGAATGATGCTAATATTGTGGATCCCTTGACCAAGGCTTTGACATAGAGGAAGCATGATGGTCATACTAGGTCACTGGGTATTAGATATTTCAGTGATTGACACTAGTGCTAGTGGGATATTGTTAGCATTAGCCCTACCAATTATGAGATGATTGTAAAGGGCTTCTTTTGTATCATATTTCATTATTAATAAAGGCAAAATTGGTTATTATATTTATTTCAATTCAGTGCTGAATGAATAAGTATAATAATATCCTAGAGTAGAAGGTTTTAATCTACAACATATCAATTGGTTGAATTGATAGTGAGATATTGTAAATATACATAGAACACTACTCTTAACTATTCCTAATCAAGTATTAATATGCAAGGATAATATTAATGCGTTAAGACTAGCATATAGGTCAACGGATGACTTAATCTCACAAGTCATGGATATGAGATATCAGGTTGACACATGAGTATATATTAGAGAATATATGCCGAATGACCCACCATGAGAATGTTTCATGGATCATTTTATGAGTGTCATAAACATTCTCATGTGACTATTAGTATGAATAGTTCTTAGACCTGAAGTCACTATGATTCCTTACATAAGGAGTTATATACTTTGGTATCGACAAACGTCATCGTAACAGGGTGGACCATAAAGTCGATCATTGGGTATGCAATAAGTTATGCGGAGGGATGTGAGTGATGCAGATGAGATCTATCCCTTCCATATAATGGAAGCGATATCTGTAGGCCCCTTGATTAGTAGGACACAAGAATGCATGGTCATGCTTAAATGAGTCAATATGCGATATTGAGCTTATTTGATTGAGTGTGTCTACTTAGAGATCAAGAAACATAAATATTGATAAGAGGATGACACGGTCTATCCCTCATTGATTAATCTAGATATCAAGGATAGAATGATTGAGTCATACAAGATAATAATCACGAAAAGGTTAAGTCGGATCTCGACATTCTCGTCACTTGGGTAGCAATGATGCCTTGCTAGATGCCACTCATTGCTTATATATCTAAATGTTGATTTGGATACATTACCAATGTTACAAGAACCTATTGGGTCACATACAAATAACAAGTCAATATTCATATGATGGATCATTGGATTAAATCTAATTCAAATTAGACTCATTGAGTTAGACTTAATTAGATCCAACTATTGGATTGAGTCCAATTTGAATTAGACTCATTGAGTCAATTGGATTGATGATTAATGAGTTAGACTCATTAAGTGATTTCATGAATTTGAATTCATGAAGAAAGAGGAGTGTACAACTTGAATTACTCATACATTGGATGCATTGGATGAAGAGTGAACAATTTGAATTGCTCATGCATTGCATGCATTGGATGAAGACAAATATTAATGTCAATTAAGGCAATTGACATTAAGGCATAAGGCAATTTCATGAATCTGTAAAAAGGGGGTTTTGGATTCATTTTCATGATGATTTTTTGGTGTTCTTGCTCTTCTTCCTCCTCCTCTCTTCCACTTGGCGGAAACTCCCAAGAAGGGTTGCTAGCACAACCTTTGGTTGTTTCATTCTCCACTTTGTGAGTTTGTGAGACAAACGAGGCTTGTTTGTGTGGATACCATAGAGGCGCGACCACTTGATCACGCTAAGATCCACATCTAAAGAAACATTGCTGTCGAGATTGCGAAGGACACACAACAAAGGTATACCTCTCTCTCATATAAATCTTAGTATATGGTTTCCTTTCGTATGGATCTTCTGGAGGAAGTAGATGTTTTTTGCTGCATTTTTGCGTGTTTAGCACCCTAGTTCCTTACAATAATCATATGTAACCCTAGCATATTTCTTCTCATTGGGCTTGGATGACTCTCCCTTGCCCTTGGTTACTCCTCCCTTGCCATTATCATGTGTGTTGGGATTCAATCAAAGTCTCATATTGAAAAAATTTGGAAAAGATCATGAGATTAAAAAGGATGTATGATATCTCCATTAGGATGAGACCTTTTGGGGAGAGGCCAAGAGTAAAGCCATGAGGGCCTAGGCCCAAAGTGGATAATATCATGCCATTATGGAGATATGTTGACATCCTTTCGGGCACAATAAATGGTATCAGAGCCATGATCTAGACTAGATGCAATGTGGGGTGACCTTAAATGAAGTTGAGGGTAGGCCCAGAGTAGGTCATGGTGATCGGATGCTCGCAGTGAGGCCTAGAGTAGGTCAAGAGTGACCAGAAGTGAATGCTCGCGGGGAGGTCAAGAGTGAGGCCTAGAGTAGGTCAAGAGTGACCGGAAGCGAATGCTCGCGGGGAGGTCTGGAGCAGGTTAGAGTGATCGGATGCTTACGGGGAAGGCACAGAGCGGGTTAGGGTGACCGAATGCTCGCGAGGATGACCTAGAGTGAATCAGGGTGATCGGATGCTCACGGGGAAGGTTCAGAGTGGGTCAGGGTGACTAGATGCTCGTGGGGAGGCCTAGAGCAGGTCAGGATAATTAGATGCTCGCGGGGAGGCCCGAAATAGGTCAACAGTGACTGGATGCTCATGGGGAGGCCTAGACCATGAGAGTAATAGTGGTCCTTTGTTTGAGGGGAGGATTGTTGGGATTCAATCAAAACCCCATATTAGAAAGATTTGGGAAAGATCATGGGGTTAAAAAGGATGTAGGATATCTCCATTGGGATGAGTGTTAGTAATTAGCCCTAAAAGCCAATCATGAGATGATTAGGCCTTTTGGGTTACTCATTGAGTTAGACTCAATTGAACCCACTCATTGGATTGAGTCCAATCTAAATTAGACACATTGTATTAATGAGTTAGATTCAATGAGTTAGACTTATTAGGTTAGACTTATTGGGTTATTGGATTAATGGTTAATCCAATATAATAATCCAACCCATTAAGAGGAATATAAAGAGACAAAAATTCTTGATATTCATGAGATGAATATAAATAGGTTTTTTGGAATGAATTTTTCATTAGATGAGAATTAGATGAGAAAAGTGACTTTTTATCTACCCTCTTCTTCCTCCTCCTTCCTCCTTGGCCGAATCTTCAAGTTTGGCCTAACCATTTTCTTGCTAGCACAAGAAGATGGTTCTTCTCTAAAGGCTTTGTTCGTGTGACAAATGAAGGATGTGTTCGTGTGGATACCGCAGAGGCACGGACGCTTGATCGCGCTGAAATCTGCATCTAAAGAAAATGTTGCTGTTGGGATAGCTAAGGGGACGCAACAAAGGTATACCTCTCATGTAAAACTTAGTATATGATTGTTTTTCTCCTTCGCATGGATCTTCTGGAGAGGATCTAGTTAATTTTCTGCTGCGCTTAAGCGTGTTTAGCGCGCTAGATCCCAACAATGAGGACTTTTGGGGAAAGCCCAAAAGCAAAGTCATGAGGGCCTAGGCCCAAAATAGACAATATCATGCCATTGTGGAGATATGTGGACATCCTTTTGGGCACAACAATGTGCCACCCTAGCATAAGATCTCTTTTTGTCCTTGGAGGGTCTAGATAGACATCCTAAACTCAATTTATCATTGTTGGATTTTTGGCTACCCAACACCATACCTAACCCTCTAGATCCAATATTAAATCTGTCTAGGATTTTCTCTAAATTATCAAGCTTTTCCTTCAAAGCTTGATTTTCCTTTTCTAGACTCCTAATTCTAGAATCAACTTGTTCACATTGGACATTCCTAGACCTACCCATTTTTCTAGGCATATGTCTCTCCTTCTTGGGATTTTTGCTTAGGTTCTCCATTACCTTCTTCTCCTTAGGTAATGAGAATCTAACTTGTCTAAGTTTATCATGCATAGGTACCTTAGGGTTAATTCCATAACTTACCCTACTTTTATCATGATATCTAAAGCTAAAATTATGCATAGGTAAATAATAAAAATTATTTCTAGCATGCATGGAAGAATGACAATTTGAATTACGATTCAAATTAGGGTATACCTCCCTTACCCTTGAAGCTCCCCCTTGACTTGAGCTTCTCTTCTTCTCCCATTTCTTCAAATGTGCTAGCTTCTTGATCTCCCTCGTCTTAGGGCATTTGGAGTGGTAGCGTCCTTTCTCTCCACACGTGAAGCATACTATACGCATTCTTCTCTTTTGGGCTTCTTCATTCCTACAACCCATGTTAGTATTTAAAATAATTTGATTGGGTTTAGGATTTACCTTTTTCTTATCCAATGGAAACCTACTCTTGTAGCGCCCCTTCTCATTGCACCTTGAGTAAATGATGTGGTCCTTTGACTTGACTTCGATGGAGATGCTTGCAAAGTTGACTTCCAAGACTTCCTCTTCACTTGTCTTGAATTATTCTTCAACCCTTGATGATGTTTCCTCATTCACACTTGTGGATGACATTTCTTCATCCTTCTCTTCCTCGGATGTTGAACATGAGTCAACTTTCGGTTGCTCCACCTCCACTTGGGCCACTTCATCCATTTCTTCGGATTTTTCTTCTTCTTGTGTAGGCTTTGGTTCTTCCCCTAGAACCATCTTCACTAGCTCCACAAATCATGGGTGTTCTCATACTCGCCTACATCACTTATCATGTAAGATTGATATTGCCTTATCATTTGTCTTTGATCGTGATTGTTGCTCCTCAGTCCAATATCTTGGTTGGGGTCTTTTCCCTTTCTTGTCTCTTGGAACTTCGAATGGCTCATTGACCACCATCATGGTGTCCCAATCTGTTTCGAAGAAGACCTCCATCTCCATCATCCAATAGGTGATGTCCCATAAGCTTCCTTCTTCATACTTCGGCGGAGCAATCAAGTCGGCCATCCTTGGAAGTTGCTCTTCTTGGCAGTTAATCCAATGAAGTGTGACCTCACTTTGATACCACTTGTAGAAGATCGATGGCCGACTAGAAGGGTGGTAAAATAGATGTCACCCTAAATCTATCGCTTTCTTCCTACAATGTTAGTGCGTAGCGGAAATACAAATAAATATAAAGAATGCTAATGTAAAAGACAAGAAATGTAAAAGACAAGAAAGCAAACCAAACTTGACACTCTCATTTATGTGATTTGGAGATAACTTGTTCCTATTCCATGACTGTTCGTAAGGTGGACGATCCCTATTTGTCAGTGGATTAGCTCCCGGTAAAATCCAACTACCTCAAGTCTCCTTGTGGATGGAGAAATCTCACCACAACACCAATCAAGACCTCTTGGATTACAAAGAGAACTTGAGAACTTGTTGACTGCTAATTAGGGTTAACCACTACTAATTTCATCCACCTTAACCAAGCTCCTAAGATTTGGTTATATAGGCCACAGGTTGAAAAACCCGCCTACTAGTCGATTGGTAAATATTCCAGTCGACTACTCTTTGTGGAAATTTGACCGTTACATCCAAATGACTCGATACCAGTCGACTAGCAAAAGTACCAGTCGACTGCTCCACACTGGCCGAACGAATAGAGGTATTCTATTCACTCCCAGTTGACTACCCAGTCGACTGCACCAGTCGACTGGTAAACCCTAAAACCTAAGGTTTCCCTCCCCGAGGACAATCTCTCAGTACTCAAATCCTCATGACTCACTTGACTCTTCCTTGTAGCCTTGACCTCTTGCCTTCAAGCTTATTTCCTTTGGCTCTCATCCCTCGGATGCATTCAAGCCCACAGTTTGTCCCAATGTCATCCTTTGCGTATGCCTCAAAGTGTGCTTCTCTCAGCTCTTGTCCTTGCTGCCTTGTCCATAGCCCCTTAGAATCTCCATCCTTCATCGGACCTGAAGTCATCAAGCTAAGTCATATGTGTATCCTACAAACCTACACAACTCAAATACATATATCAAATATAAAGGTAAACCTAACTTAAATCTTTTTCCCAAACATCAAAATACATGGTCACATCAGACCTCAAGATTGCCTCCAACATTAACATTTCATGATGGAAATAAATTTTGTCTAAAAATATGTAAAGTAATACATATTGTAATTTAGATATAAATTTCTTATAGCATAAGTATATTAATATGTTAAAATCTCCAAGGCCTATTTGCCTTAAAAGACTATAAGGGTTAATGGAGATAAATTTCGCAATGAGATTGTACAAATTCACAAGAAGTTAATTAATGGTGAGATATTTTTAATAATTATAAAATCTCTTAAATATATTAAAGTCAAGATTTATTAAAAGGCCTCTAGTAATTACTATGATAATGGTTAGAGTTTTTATATAAGTCGGTATAGCTCAGCTGTGGGCTTGTGTCAAAATATCTATAATTTATCATAATTATTAGTGGGTCAACTTAACTCGAATTCATTGACTTGCTTAGCTTAGCTAAGGTCAATTGATTTGAGGAGCAAGTATTGAAAATATAAGACTCGACAAGAATATACTGAAAGTCACATAGATTTGTGATTGACAAGTTAAGGTCTACTTGATGAATGTAGCATATAGGTATAGCTCAGCTGTGTTTATACAATATGATTTAGGGTTTTGGTCCTATTAAGAATTGTTACCAACCAATTTTTGATTCTAACAGTGGAGGTTGTTGGACTTGAATAAAATAATGAGAATTATAAAAAAATCCTTTATTAAATATATACCACAAATACTAAAACTCTACTTTAAATTTTAGATGGCAAACACAAGTACTTTATCACTGCGAAGCACTCTCAAGAAAGAGAATACCCTCCTCGGTTTGAACTACCTAGATTGGTATAGAAAATTGAAAATTATCCTAAGACACAAGATAAAAATTTACGTGCTCGTAGATGAACCACTAAAAGAGCCCACACCCGATGCTTCAAAGGAAGATCAGTCATATTATTCTCAGTATATGGAAGATGCAATGGATGTGCAATGCATTATGATGTCTTCTATGTCTCTTGAGTTGCAGAGATATCATGAGAACATGAATGCTAGGGAGATTAATCAACACTTGCATGAGCTCTTCCAAGACAGTGCGAGAGTAGAGAGGTATAAAACCTCTCGAGCACTATTCCGTATTATGCTAGTGGAAGGAAACCAAGTTGGGTTTCATGTACTCAAAATAATCAGGTATGTAGAGACACTACAACAAAAAACCTCATAGACATCGGTGGAACAACAACGGTTTTAAGCAAAAACCGATGTCTTTGAGTATTTTACACCGATTTTTCCAAAAACCGGTGTCTATGAGCGCCTTTTTTTCGTTAATAGACATCGATTTTAACAGCGGTTTTTAAAACCCGGTGTCTATGATAAAATAAAATAATTTATTTTCCCCCCAATACTCCAAACCTAAACCTATATCGCGCCGTATACCGTCGCGACGCCACCACTTTCCTCCTCGCCGCAGGCCGTCTAACCATATCTCTCTCAGCTTCATCTTCCTCTTCCCCTTCTTAGATCGACGCCTCTTCCTCTCCCGATCAAGATTGACTCACGACGCATCTCCTCCACCTCCTTCCTTTGGGTAAGAAGAGGAACCCTTCTTCGTATTTCGAGAAAGGAGAGGTGACGAGTTGGTCTTGTTTTCTATGGTTTCAGAATAGTAGCGGCGGAGGGAGGCAAGATGAAGACGACTAAGGGGAAAGGTGATACTAAGTTCCACCGATCCGATGAAGACGATCAAATCGTGTCTTTTATTTCTAAATTCTGAGTTTGCAGTAACCTCACCGCTGCCCTCTTTCCTCTCTCTCCCTCTCCATCAAATTCCAAGTTTTCGATCTTCTTTTTTTTCGAGGATCTCGACGTCTCGTCACGGAGGAGACCAGAAAAGCAGAGCCCAACGCTGGCAGCGACGGCGGCGGCGAAGGCAGCAGCCGACGAGGAAGAAGGAGAGCAGATTGTGTTGTTTGCTGCTGTCAGTGAATAGGGTTTGATTTCTTTATTTGCTCGCTCGCCCGCTCATTGTGCGAGTGGGGGGAGGAGGAGGAGGCGACGGATCCGCTGGCGTCGGAGGCCGAGCACGCGCTCTCGATCGAGGAGGCTGTCAAGGCTCTGCTGCAGGGCCTCGGAGAGGATCACGAGCGAGAAGGCCTCCGGAGGACGCCGCATCGCGTGGCCGAGGCCTTCCGCGGAGGAACCAGAGGTTTGTGATCATTTTATTGTAAATATGCTGCTACTCCATTGGTCCCCCCTCTTTTTTTTTCCATCCTTTTGCATTTCACACGATCTGTCGGTCATCTTCCGTTTCTTTAGTTTAGAAAACATAACCAATCGCTTTAGATATCTGCCATCGCTTTCCCAATATCCTTTATTTGGTGAGTAGATTGCTGTGTAGTTGTTAGCAACCAAAATGCTTTCTTTACAAGGATAAGTAGTTAGTAGTATGCTATGTTGACATCATAAGACAAAGCTGAGTAGTTTTTCTATTCCGCTTTAGATAAGGAATGTTCTGCTTCTCTCTGCTTGGTAAAGAAATCTTCAGAACTTGTGTTATTTGGATTCACTATCCGAATCAAAAACTTTAATTCATACCCGAGAATAAAATCCATTTTATCAGCATTCTTATCCTACAATTTGCTCTGTTACTTGTGTTACAAATTACTGAATTACGAATGCAAAAAAAGATCTGTAAGGAATTGGTGCCTTGTATTGGTGTATGGCATAGTTCAATCAATTTCTTCATTTGAGCCAATATTTTCTGTAATAGGGTACAAACAAAAGGCGAAAGACATTGTGCAGGGTGCCTTGTTTCCAGAAGCTGGACTGAATCCGGGAGTCGGCCATGCAGGAGGGGTTGGTGGGCTAGTGGTTGTTCGCGACATCAACCTGTTTTCCTACTGTGAGTCTTGCTTGCTTTCATTTAGCATCAAGTGCCATGTTGGCTATGTGCCATCCGGAGGGCGTGTCGTCGGCCTGAGTAAGCTGTCGCGAGTTGCAGATGTATTTGCAAGGAGGTTTCAGGATCCTAAAAGACTAGCAAGTGAAGTTTGTGCAGCATTAACCCGACCGGTGTTGCTGTCTCTCTTCAATGTTGGCACATGAAATTTAGCCATTTGTGTGACACCAATTTTACTCATTCGACCATATCAGATATGCAAAGTTGGGGAACAGTTTTAGCTTCTTCCAGGTCTGGAGTTTTTAAGGAAGGGAAGAACTCTTTGTGGGATGATTTCACTTCTCTTCTGATACTAAGTGGGATTTTACAGTTTGTTAGTTTAGTTGTAGTTGTTTGGTCATACTTTAACATGTGACTGCTTTTTACAGTCCAAGGCTGAAGGAGCATATGGAGTATTGTATAAATCATCCAGAGGAAATGAGCAAACTTTCAAAGCTAAAAGCTCATATAACTGAGGTTAAAGGAATAATGATGGACAATATAGAAAAGGTATGCTGTTGCTGGCCCCGTTACTAACAACTTAGCAAGTTGTAATAGCACTCTGTAAACATAAGTTTACTGCTTTAAAATGTGGTGGTTTTATGGATTTAATGCTGAGTATTTGAGCTCAATTGTTAATGCTGAGTATTTGAGCACATACCTATACATGATTTAATGCTAAGTAATAGTGCTTGTTGTGCTACCTATACAAAATCCTACTTGTAGGATTTGATGACAATGTGAGCTCTTATTTGGATTGGATGAGTACAAGAGGTTTGAGTTCATTCGAAACTGAGTTTTGACATGTTTAGTTTGCCTAAGGTGATCGCAGTCGAGTCGAGGTGCCTTATGAGTCTGCTGAGTTTGGTTGAGGGGCGTTACACTTTGGCCGAGTTAGGATTGGGTTAGTGCGAGATGGATGATGTTGAAGCTGACATTCAATCGATGCTGACTCGTCTAAACTTACAAAAACTGACAAAAGTCCCTGACAGTAGTAGTACTATTAACACCGACAGTAACCAAAAAATGCTACTTGTTATTCAACAAAAGATGCTACTTGTTATTCAATCGATGGATTTGTGTTATTTTTTTTATCTTCATAAATTTGTTTGATCCCTCTAATTTAAGTGGTTATTTCTCTTTATTTCAAGCCATATGGACAGATCTGTGGGGACCCTTGGCACTCTATCATGCTTGTATTCCGTTATTTCAAGCTAAGCTTGGCAATGACGAGAATGTACTGGAAGAAAATGACATCGTTAAAATGTATATGTTAATTATCTAGATTGTTTTGTGACTCTCTATGATTTAATTCTTCTGAGGTTTTTTGGCAATATCTTCTCTGTGTTGCAGTGACATGGGGTGTCATATTGATGGGTTTATTACTGTGGTGGCACACACTCATGTTATACAGGAAGGACCAATAACTGGTAGAGCAGCAGATGTGATTGCTGCTGCCAATACAGCAGCAGAAGTTGCCTTGCGCCTTGTGAGGCCAGGAAAAAAGGTGCCTTTATATTTGACAATGATGAAATTGTTAATAATCTTTCCTAACTATGTAGAGGGATTTTGAATTTAGTTTCTAATATATGCATTGCGAAGACGTTACAAGACTGCTCATTGTTCTAAGTCAACACTTCAAGCCACGTTGATGTTAATTCCAACTTCAATATTACCATCATCTAGTGCGTATTTGACCAACTCAGTGTTGTGTCTTGCTCATGGTGACTGACGTTCAACCAATTTTCAATTTATGAAAATTAACTTTTACAAGCAATTGGTGTGTTAACTCTTGAAGGCAGTCAGAATAGCAAGGGAAATTGGGAATTTTCTGTTCATTTATGTCATCCTACACTTTCTGTTTTATATTTTCTCACGCTAATTGTAATTTTTTTGTTTGGAGAATGTGATAAATTCCCTGTCTCATGGATGAATGTCATACGACATCTTCTTTAAGATCTTTATCATTTTGATGGTTCTTAAATTTTATTTTATGATTTATTTATTTAAGTTCTTATTTGCTTATCAAAGAATCTAATGGATAAAAGGTTCGTTTAGTGAACATTGATTTTTAAGCGATCCATCTGAAATAATTAGCACAATCAATTTTCATGTCAACGTTTACCTTGTTTCTATGCCATTAAGTTTGATACTTAGAAGCTGCAAATTGATGATTGGGGTTTTCCTGGTTTAATCTTAGTTTCAGAATCGGAAAATTGATTGCTAGTGAAATCACCTAAGAAATATTTCTTTTAGTTGTAACTGGCTATAGTACAATTTGAACAAGACCTCTTAATACAACTGAATTAAATCATTTTCATCAAGAAATATAATAAAAGCAAATCAACCTTCATACATGTGGGTTGCTTCAATTTGAACCAAATAATTAAAATCATTCATTAAAGTTGTTCTTTTGAATACTGAATTAAACTATAGATATAGTGTGGTAATTTTCAAACTGAACAATGCAAAATATTCTGTTGAAAGTGTACAGAACATGTTTTATTTTTATGTGTTTTCTGTATGAATTGATAATATACACATGTACTTGTTGGGAATTCCTGAAGGACATGATGGCTTGGACTTTAATAATTGATGGAATGACCTCTTGGATCTGATCCAGTGTCTTTCATAAGTTTTTTTTGACTTCTTTTCTTACCTTTGTTGAAAGTCATGCAGAAAGATCTGGTAACACCAGATTCATCTTCTCCAAGCTCTGGAACTTGTAGCTCTGGACCACCTCCTTCAGCAAAAGATGCTACTTGTTATATGAGCAGTACTCAAAGCAGTCCAGTTGATCAAGATGACAAGGATGGCTCTGGTCTTGAAGGTCATGTTACAGAACCAGCAATGGAAACAGTATAATGTTTGAGCTCCTTTAGTACTCTCTCAACAAAAAAATCGGTATAACTCTTTGTTTTTTTACCAGATGGAAGATAAGTTCCTCAATCCAATCCAGAAATAGGACGAAAATAGGCTAACTGTACATGGTAAGTTAGTTTTGATTTCAGCTGTAAGTATAATTAAACTTGCCTGAGATCATGGCTTTCAGGTGGCTTTACAGGTCCACAAATTTCCTCCTCTAGACGTAAGCCATTTTTAACATCACACAAGGAAAAGACGTCCCACCAGGCAACGTCTGTGGTCGACGAGACAAGAATGTCTACAAATAGAAAAGTCATTGTGAGAAGCTCATACTTCAAGCATAAGCCATCAGAGGTCAATAGTCTCCATCGACCCAATGATGGTGCCACAGATGGTAATGAAAATAACGATTGTATTCCTGGTGGCTACCCTGTCAAGAAAAGAAAACTACCTGAGGACAACGAAAATCAGCCACCCATCTTAGTAATGAATCAGGAAAATCTGCCATCAAAGAATGCGAGGACTTCAGTTCATCATGGAGAAGGTTCGAGCTACTTCTTTCATAACCAAGTTTATGTTCTTCACATCAGTTGATGATAAAGTTGTTATGCTTGCAATACTCTATAACGAGCGAAGGAGACAGTAATCACAGTCAAAAGGTTTATGATAAATAAAACTAATAATACCGGTACTCTGCAGATAATCAAGTGTCTCGTTTGAACAACAATGGCGCCATGGTAAGGGAAGGAGGAAAATTTGGTTGTGACATTTCACATGTGAACAACTACACAACTGTAGCGGAGAGATCAATGGACAGATTTGCAGCGCTCATGTCATCTTTCAGATACACTCAATCAAGTGCCCGTGCAAGTGTCCTCCGTGCACCTCTAAAAGACGTTCAAAATTCTTCTTCCTCCGCAAGGTATTTTTATCATCTCAATCTATAGTGTTTTTCGATACTATCCAAGTTTCTGTTTTATCATTTCCGAACAGGAGGAAAGCTGTGTCCATTGCCATTGAAGAATTCACATATACATTCCAAAAATAAGGTTGACTTGGGGAGTTTCTAGTCAGCCAAATTTTCAGAATTTTGTATGTATGCTCAGTGGCCTTTGCCATTTATACATTTTGGTAGGCCTCTAAATTGCATATTATATGCATATGTATATGTATATGTGTATTGGTGTGTATGCGGATGCGCGCAATTATCCTTCAATGAATTAAGCATTATGAACAATAGTCTTCCACAGCAGTCTTTAAAAACTTAGTATTCTATTTTATTTGATACATGTACACATTTGTTTTAGTTATTTGACATATGGTGGATTATTGGGTCCTGATCATGAATTAACTTTGTATAAAGTATTGTAGATTATCTTTGTTGCAAGTATCAATTAGAAAGAGACTTTCTTTGGTTTAGATATTTTGCATTCCAAATTTAGTTTATTGGTAGTTCTCATTACAAAACCAGACTGAAAAGCTTTCAAAATGCTTATTTGAAGTGTTAGAAGGATAGAGATCAGAAAAACTAGCACTGGCCTCGTTAGAGCTAGAGCAGATATTTGGAAAAAAATAAATAAATCAAAATTGCATCTTTACCATTTCCAGCTTTCAAAATTGCATCTTTACCATTTCCAGCTTTCAAAATTGCATCTTTACTAATATATTATTTATGTGTTTTTACAGTTTACAAATCTCAAGTACTCCAGAGTTGAAATTGATGAAGTGCGGTTCGAGTGGGCTGAATGCATGCTAGATTACATTTGAAGTGCGGTTCTAGCTACCTTGATGCGTTGTTAAAAGAATGTTCTACCTTGATTCTAATATCTATTAGTTTTTGATGTAAAAAGAATGTTTGTGTATTTTATGGATACTATTGTAAGAAGATTATTTATGTAATTTGTGAATATTTGTGTATTTTATGGATATTGTTGAATGAAGAATATTTATGTAATTTGTGAATATTTGTGTATTTTTTTGGTTACTGTATTCATTGTTTCGGAAATCAATATGCTGTTAAAAAATACCGATATTACATCGGTTTTTCACCGCTGCAAAACCGGTGTTATTAACTAATATTACATCGGTCGTATACCGCTGCCAAAACTGGTGTTATTAACATATAATATTACATCGGTTTTACACCGTTGATGAAACAGTGTCGTTAAGTCATACTACACCGGTCAATAACCGATTCGAACACTGGTGTCGTTAAGTGATACTACACCGGTTTTAACCCGATGTCTAAAATGACAGACCTTTTACATCGGCTTCATAGACATCGGTCGAAAATGTAATAGACACCAGTGGAAAACCGATGTCTATGAGGGTTTTTGTTGTAGTGAGAGGCTCGAGAGCTTATGTTCCAAATTAGACCAGGACTTAACTATTGACTTGGTCTTGTCATCACTACCTCCATCATTTTTCCAGTTCATGTTGAACTTTAATATGAACAGCATGAACAAGAGTTTGACTGATCTGATAGAAATGTTGAAAACTGTTGAGAAGGATATGAAGGTAAATCCTTCACTGCATGTAATGATGGTTAGAAAGACCAACAAGTGCCTTAGCACCAGGATGTTTAATCCTAAGGCTAATGAAGTGAAGAATCCTAGACATCAAACTCAGAAGAAGCCCAAGAAAGGGATGCGGATACCCAAGTTTGATGAGAAGGAGGCCATATGCTTCCATTGTGGCAAGAAAAGTCATTAGAAGAAAAACTGCTATATTTTCATAAAGAAGAATGCCAATGGAGCGAATGCTTCAGGTATCTTTATGATAGAGTTCAATCTTTCTATTTCTTCATCATGAGTTATAGATTCTGGAAGTAGTTCTCACATTTGTGTGAACATGCAGGATCTAAGTGACTACATACGGTTGTCTAAGGGCGAATTGGACCTACGAGTAGCTAATGGAATGAGAGTTGCTGTGTCAGTTTTAGGAACTTATTCAATAAATTTACCTAGTGGACTTGTTTTAAATTTAGAAAACTGTTCTTTTGTTCCTAGTTTCTCAAAGAATATCATTTCAGTGTTGAGTTTGAACACCAAGGGATTTATATTTCAATTCAAGGACAAGTTATGTTCCTTTTATTTGAACAATATGTTATATGGAAATGGTTCATTGAATAATGGTCTTTATATTATTAACTTAGATAAACCAATTTATTGTATTGAAGGTAAGAAATAGAAATTGCATGACTCAAACTGACATATCTCTAGTACTATAGGCTTGGTCATATAATCCAGAAACACATTGCTAGATTACTCAATAGTAGGTATTTGGATTCTTTTGAATTAGAACTCATAGATACATGTGAAGCATGTTTACAAGGAAAAATGACCAAGAAGCCTTTCACCAAGATAGGTGATCGGGCAAAGGAACCACTAGACCTCATACATAGTAATGTTTATGGGTCATTGTAAGTTCAGGATAGAGGAGCGTATACCTACTTTGTGACTTTTATTGACGATTTAGGTAGATATGGATATATCTACTTAATGAGACATAAATATGAAACTCTAGACAAGTTTAAAGAGTTCAAGAACGAAGTATAAAATCAACATGGCAAGAATATTAAGGCCCTTCGGAGTGATCGAGGTGGCGAGTATCTAAGCCAAGAGTTCATTTATTACCTAAAAGAGTATGAGATAATTTCCCAACTTACACCTCCAAGAACGTTGGAGTGGAACTGTGTTTCGGAAAGGAGAAATCACACACTCATGGATATGGTTAGATTAATGATGAGTCATACAAGTCTTCCAATGTCATTTTGGGGTTATGCTTTAGAAGCAACAACACACACACTTAACCAAGTTCTAACCAAGATAGTAGATAAGACTCCTTATGAATTATGGTTTGGAAATAAACCAAATTTGTCTTACCTTAAAATATGGGGTTGTGATGCTTACGTGAAGAATGAAAATTCTAATAAGCTTGCAGCAAGATCAATAAAATGTATGTTTATAGGTTATCCCAAAGATACAATGGGATATTATTTTTATCTCCCAAGTGAGCATAAAGTTATTATTGCTCGATATGATACTCTCTTGGAAAGAGAGTTTATTTCTAAAAAGTAGTGGGAGTCAAGTAAGTCTTAAAGAAATTACAGACTCTACAAACAGATTGGAAGATAAACAGTTGGACGATGAGATAGCGCCATAAGTACAAGTGTCTCCTTCATCTGACACTGCTCAAGAAATGTGAGATAAACATAAATCTACAAGAATACACTGAGAGACAAACAGATATGGTTGGTTCGTAACCCAAGATGAGGAAGTGCTACTCATTAAAGATGATAAACCATCGACTTACGAGGAAGAAGTTGCTTCAAATGATTATGAGAAATGGATAGAAGCCATGAAATCTGAAATGGACTCCATGTACACCAACCAAGTTCGAGAGTTAGTTGATGTGCTAGTTGGGGTAAAACTCATAGGGTACAAATGGATCTTCAAGAAAAAAATTGACATGGATGGAAACATAAGTACTTATAAAGCTAGGCTTATGGCAAAGGGTTTCAATTAACGTCAAGAAATTGACTATGATGAAACATTTTTGCCCGTTGCAATGCTTATAAGGATTATGATATTTGATAAATAGATGTTAAACTACTTTTCTAAATGAAAGATTACATGAGGAAGTATATATGGTACAACCTTCCGATTTTATAAAATCCAAGAACACCAATAAATTATGCAAACTCAAGAGGTCCATTTATGAACTAAAGTAAGCATCTCAGAGTTGGAATCTATAATTTGACGAAGTCATTAAAGATTTTTCTTTTGTCAAGAATCTAGAAGAACCTTGCATTTACAAGAAGGTTAGTGGGAGCAAGATTACATTTCTAATGTTGTATGTTAATGATATACTTCTTATAGGCAATGACATCCCTAGCCTAGAATCTACCAAGACTTGGTTGGGAGAGTGTTTCTCAATGAAAGATCTTGGGGATGCAACCTATATCTTAGATATTAGAATATACCAAGAAAGACAAAGCATGTTACTAGGGTTGAGTCAAGGTATATACATTGACAAAATGTTGAATAGATTCAGTATGCAGGACTCCAAGAGAGGATATTTAGCAGTGTCACACGGTGTACATCTTTCTAAGGTTATGTGTCCAGAAACACAAGAGGAAAGAAGTAGAATAGACAAGATACCTTATGCTTCGACTATAGGGTCCATAATGTATGCTATGATATGCAGTTGACCAGATGTCTTGTATGCATTAAACATGATGAGTAGATATCAGTCAGATCCTAGAGATGGTCATTGGACCGCAGTAAAGACTATCCTCAAGTATCTTAGAAGAATAAAGAATATGTTCTTAGTTTTCAGAGAAGATGAGAAATTAGTCGTTAGAGGATATACCGACGCAAGTTTTCAAACAGATCAAGATGATCTAAAATTGCAGTAAGGGTATGTGTTTTGTTTGAATGGTGCAACTTTCTAAGCAGGAGACAGTTGCAGATTCAATAGCTAAGTCTGAGTATATAGTAGTTTCAGAGGTAACAAAGGAAGCTGTGTGGATCAAGAACTTTATAGTGGAGCTTGAAGTGGTTCCCATCATTATTGATCCAGTTGTGTTATACTATGACAATAATGTGGCCATAGCATAGGCAAAGGAGCCGAGGTCTCACCAACAATCCAAGCATGTACTGAGGAAGTATCACCTTCTTAGAGAGATTGTTCAGAGGGGTGACATGTTGGTTAATAGAGTAGATACCAGTGAGAACATCATAAACCCACTCACAAAGGCCTTACCTCTATAGAAACATGAGACCCATGTGAGGAGCCTAGAACTGAGAGTTTATGGTGTTTTGCAATAGTGCAAGTGAGAGATTGTTAGTGTGTGTACTTATGTGCCAAGACACTCCTTATATATTTTGTTGATAATTATTTTATAAAGACAAGTATTTATCATTAATTATTTACTTATATATATATATATATATATATATATATATATATATATATATATATATATATATATATATATATATATATATATATATATAGGATTAATGATAAAGTCTCACAGATTAATGAGTATATTAACCTGAAAACAACTCTTGATCAGATAGATATCCAGAGGGGACATGGATAACTAGATCAATGCTGAGTATGAGTAGGCTGAGATAGACTGAGGGATGGATATTCAAGTTGTACTTGGGGGTGCCTTGAGCTTAGAGGTTCATTGGGCATGAGCTACTTAAGATGAGACCACATATTAAGCATCATTAGTCATTTCTCTTATGAATGAGTGTAACCAATCTTATGACTTAAGACTTTCATTTATTCTATGCATGGAGTTATGTACTTTGACGCAGTTAAAAGCAATCTTTAATCGGATTGTGATTAATATGGTAGTTGGGTGTATGACAAAGTGTAGAGAGAATAGTGTTGAGTTAATAGAGGATTCATCATTCTCTTGGATTAGGAGTTAACATCATGGCCGCTTGATAGAGATATTAGTGACTCGAAATCCATGACCATGGGAGGAATGTTTAATCATTCAAAAGGAGTCTATTATATCTTGAAAATTAAGTAAAATAATTAATTTGGTGATTATACAAAATGTACCAAATCAATTGGGATGTAGGCTTAGATGAAGAGATTGAATTATACAGTAATCGATTCATGGTGGTTTATAGTTTAAGACTAATATCAATTTAATCACATTGGGTGGCTAAAATTGTCGCTAGATGGTTACCTTAGTCTGTGTATGGATTTACATTACCTTCGTATATAAAATCTAGAGGGTCGTACGCATAGCACGCAGACATAAATATTATTTATAATTGATTATTTTAGTGGATATTAAAATTAATCAATTTATTATTTCAGAATAAGAAATAATTAGATTATTAATTAATTTTGAAATATTGGAAGCTAATATGGGTCAAGATCAAATATGGTTTTATTTGATTCAAAGAAGAGGGGCTCGAGTAATTTGGATAGACACAATCATGGTGATCCTTGAAAATTTGAAGAGTCATAACTCTTTATTTTCCTTGAAGACTTAATAAAGGTCATAACTCTTCAACTTCCTAATTAATGGAGGTTATAAATGAAGAATTAATGGATATCATAACTCTTCATCTTCTTAATTAATGGATGTCATAAATGAAGAATTAATGGAAACTTCAATTCTTCATATTTTTTGAAGGCTATAAATAGCCACCCTTGTAAAGGTTGTGAGAAGCTCTTTTCACTTCTCTCCTTCTTTCATCAAAAGAGACCTATAGTGCTTCCAAAAGTTAGAGGAGTCACATGTGGAACTCTTATTTATTTGTGATATCATTCACGCCTATCGAGTACTCGAGGTATATTTTTATGTTATTTTATTTAAATCTATATGTACCACAAAGAGATCCATAATTTAAGGGACAAATCTAATTTTAATATATGTATTCGCTGCGCTCTGATTCTAACAAAATAGAATGATAAAATAGTATCTTTTCAATATATAAATATCGTAGAACATCAAATTGATATGGGGTGTTATGAATGACCCCGAGAATAATATGGGGTTGGCAATCAAAAAATATGACAGTCAAGGTGAGGTGACAGTCAAAGTCAGGGTATACAACCAGTTGTCCTAATAGCCTGTCGGACTTTCGGGACTTAGCTCTGCAATCTTTAAGGGCAAGTATCCCAGCATATAGCTTGTCGGATTAATAGTCGGTCGAACTTCTGGGACTTAGCTCCCTACTCTTCAAGGGTAAGTCTTCCAGCATATAGCCGGTTAGACTAATAGCTGGTCGGACTTCCAGGACTTAGCTCCCCACTCTTCAAGGACATGACCCTAGTATATAGCTGGTCAGCCCCTTCACTGGTCAGACCTTTAAGGCTCAACTCCCCACTTCTCATGTGCGAGTCTCCCAACATATAGCTGGTTTAGCCCAGTGCTGGTTGGATCTTTGGGGCTTAGCTCCCTACTTCTCATGTGCGAGTCTCCCAACATATAGTTGGTCAGACTTTCGAGACTTAGCTCCCCACTCTTCAAGGGAAAGTCTCCCAACATATAGCTAGTCAGACTAATAGCTGATTGGACTTCTGGGACTTAGCTCTCCACTCTTCAAGGACATGGTCCCAGCATACAGCGGGTCAGACCCAACATCGATCTGACCTTCAGGGCTTAGCTCCTCACTTCTTATGTGCGAGTCTCCCAACATACAGCCGGTCGACCACAACACTGGTCAAACCTTCGGGGCTCAACTCCTCACTTCTCATGTGCGAGTCTCCTAGCATATAGCCGATCAACCCCAATGCCGATCGGATCTTCGGGGCCCAGCTCTCCACTTCTCATGTGCAAGTATCTTAGTACATAGTCGGTCGACCCTAGTGCCGGTCGAACCTTCGGAGTTCAGCTCCCCACTTCTCATGTCCAAAACTCCCGATACATAGCTGATCAACCCTAACACTTGTCAGACCTTCGAGGCTCTGCTCCCCACTTCTTATGTGCAAATCTCTCATCATATAGTTGTTAGAATGTATAATAAAATGCTAGCTTTTTGTATAAACATTTATTTTGAAATGAGAATCACATTGGTCAAATTTCTACATTTAGTTTATATTGTAGATAACATGGTATGTGGTGTCACACAGAAGATCATGTTATCAGTTCCTTATAAATTATAAATATATAGTAGCTCACAACCAAGATGGATTGGGAAAAACCATTGGAATGGTTATAGTTAATTTGGTATTAGTTTATCTTGACTATAAAATTACACTAGTACACTATGTGTGTATTGAGCAGGACCATTTGAGGTTATTTCTTTTATACTGACTGCATAAAAGAATAGAACCTCTGTTATTATGGATGTGCGTACTTTTAATCCCGATATAATAACAAGCACATGTACTTAGTATTTATTTCTTTAATTTATCAAAGGGTGAGATTTATTCGTTAAATCAATAGACTCGATAAGTTTAGAAATAATATTATTTATATGGTGTGTTCTTGATTATAGAAGAAAACTGTGTCATATTTATTAGGATGATGATGCCCCCTTGAAGAGATCATAAGGATTGTCATGTAAACCGTGTAGGTGGACTTAGTTCCAACATGACAATGAAGTTGAGTGGTACTACTCTTGGAGCTAGATGTCAATTAAGTGAGTTGTCAGTAACTCATTTAATTAATGGACATTCGATATCTTAAACACAGGGAGATTAACGCACTCATGATAAGAAGGAGCCCATAATGTAATATGGATTTGGTATGATAGTTCAATAATAACTCTTTAGTGGTATGAGTCATTATTGATGAACTTGAGTTGGGTGTTCGGGTCGAACACAGGAAGCTCAAGCTCATCAGAAGGCCAAAACCAATTCCTCCTTTGGGTCCCTGTTGTAGCCTCTATGTATAAAGCCTCGCATCCACCCAAGTTATCCTTATGGCTGGCCACATCCTTGCTTAGTGCCCAAGGAAGGGGCCGACTAAGATGGGTTTAAAAGTGTATACTCTAAATCCAATAACTCCCATGATACAACAAATGGAAATTAATAACACATCTTCTAATTCTAATAAGAGAAAGTAACCTTCGGAAATAAACCAAACATATCTTTGGCATCTAAGGCTTGGTCATATTAACTTGAGTAGGATTCAAAGGCTAATAGCCGATGTACCTTTGGGTTCATTAGTGGTGGAAAATTTTTCAACCTGCAAATCTTGCTTGGAAGGAAAAATGACCAAGAGACCTTTTAAGGCCAAGGGGTATAGAGCCAAAGATGTGTTGAAATTGGTTCATTCTGATTTGTGTGGACCTATGACTATCCAGGCAAGAGGTGATTTTGAATATTTTGTCTTTTTTATAGACGACTATTCGAGATACGGGTACATTTAATTAATACACCGCAAGTCTGAGTGCTTTGATAAGTTCAAATAATACAAGGCTAATGTGGAGAAATGTCATGGTAAAGGTATCAAGACACTACGGTTTGATCGTGGTGGTGAGTACCTCTTAGGAGAGTTTAGGAGTTACTTATCAGAGGTCGGGATTCAATCCCAACTGTTTGCACCTGGTACACCCCAACAGAATGGTGTGGCAGAATGAAAGAATATGACTCTTATGGAAATGGTTAGATCAATGATGAGTTTTTCAGAATTACCAAATCATTTTGGGGATATGTTTTGGAAACGACAGTGTACATTCTGAACTTGGTACCTTCTAAGTCAGTAACCTCTACTCCCACAGAATTATGGAATGGGCGTAAGCCTAGTCTAAAACATATTCGGATTTGGGGTAGTCTATTGGACTCTGTGGGTGTTTTGATGTGATCAACCAAGTTAGGTTAGATCCTGCTTATTATTTGATCCCTGTGTCTAAGTGTGCAGGAACTTAAGAGCGCAGGAAGTCGAGTGGAAGACACAGCTAGCGAGAAGGATGACATGGGAAGGGAGTCGATGGGATCGGAACGTTCGAAGGACGAAAGAGTTGTGGAAGAGTACATCGGTGGACGAGAAGAATGTGCGCGGCGTTCGAGAGACGAGAAGCCGGGTCGGAAGCCTGCTTGAGGAGAAGGCCGGAAATTAGATTCGGGTGAACCCTATTTCGGTTGACCGAAATCACCCAAGCGATTGAAGCTTCGGAAGAAGAGGAAAAAGAGAAGTTGGAAACTATTTATACCATGCAAGTTGAAGGCAGTATTGATACCATGCAGGTTGAAGGCGCCCTTAACATCACTGAGGGCGCCCTCAACATTGAAAGCACCTCCATCACCTTGAAGGCACCTTAGACCAGTCTGAGGTGCCTTCAAGGGCATTGGAGGCGCCTCAGATCCAATCTTCATGACCATTTATAACCGGATAGAGCTTTATCCGGTCAAACTGCTTGGAGGCGCCCTCAACCCTCTTGGAGTCACCTTCAACACTTGGGATAAGATTTACAGGAGCTATATAAAGGTCTCTGGAGCTAGGAAATTAATCAATCAGCTCAGTATTCAATTCCTAGCAATAGTTTAGAGCTTTCAGTGTGTAATATGCTTCTCCGCCTTCAGAGAAGGAGATATTTCTGAGCTTTTTCATCGCCTTGGATTAACAACCCCTTGGGTTGTAACCAAGTTAAATTCTCTGTCTCCTCTTTATTTCTGTTAGTTTATTTCTTTATTATTATTACATTTTTTGAGTTGAAAGAAACGAGGAGGGTATTTTTATTGTGCAGGCAATTCACCCCCCTCTTGTCGGCCCCGCTGCACCAACATAGTCCAGTACATGTGCTGAAGGGAGACGCTGATAAGTTGGAATCACGTACAGAAGTTTGCTTGTTTGTGGGATATCCTAAAGGAACGAAAGGTGGTTTATTTTATAGTCCTAAAGATCAGAAGGTCATTGTTAGCACTAATGCCTGATTTTTAGAAGAGGACTATGTAATGAACCACAAGCCCATGAGTAAATTGTTCTTGAGGAAATAAGAGAAGACACGTCTAATTTAGTACCAACGGTATAAGATGAGATACCACAAGAAACTACAACACGTGTCACAAATGATGCATAATTACAAGTAGTGCCTTGTCGTAGTGGGAGGGTTGTTAGGCAACCTGATAGATTCATGTTTTTGGGAGAATCTTTGGACTTGATCCCTGGTGAACATGAACCTGATCCCTGGACATATGATGAAGCACTCCAAGATAAAGATACAACATCTTGGTAAAGTGCAATGAACTCTGAAATAGAATCTATGTACTCTCTGGGAGCTTGTAGAACCACCAAATGGTGTAAAAGCCATTGGATGTAAATGGGTCTACAAAAGAAAAAGAGGGACAGACGGGAAGGTGGAAGCCTTCAAAGCAAGGTTTGTTGCAAAAGGGTATACTCAGAAAGAGGGAATCGATTATGAGGAAACCTTTTCACCAGTAGCCATGCTTAAGTCTATCCAGATTATTTTATCTATTGCCTCTCATATGGATTATGAGATTTGACAAATGCATGTCAAGACAACTTTCCTTAATAGAAGTCTTGAAGAAAATATCCATATGAAGCAACTAGAGGGATTCATTGCAAAGGGTAAAGAGCATCTTGTATGTAAGCTCAATCGGTCTATATATGGACTGAAGCAAGCTTCAAGATCTTGGAACATCCGATTTAATGAAGTGATCCAGTTTTATGGATTTATACAGTGTCCGGATGAGTCTTGTATATACAAGAAGAGTGACGGAAACGTGGTGGTATTTCTTATACTATACGTAGATGACATTTTACTCATTGGAAACAATGTCAAAGTGTTGTCAGACGTAAGGGTATGGTTGTCCAAGCAGTTTGATATGAAGGATTTGGGAGAATGTGGACATATTCTTGGGATCAAAGTAATAAGGGATCGTAAGAAAAGAATGTTATGCTTATCCCAAGCTTCATACATCAATACTATTCTAGCTCGTTTTAGCATGCAAACCTCCAAGAAAGGTTTTCTACCTTTTCGGCATGGAGTACCTTTATCTAAAGAGATGTCTCCTAAAACATCAAAGGAAATAGAGGACATGAAGGCAATTCCTTATGCTTCGGCTGTAGGAAGCCTAATGTATGCGATGCTATATACGAGACCGGATATCTGTTTTGTTGGATTTTCGGGCCGCGAAAATCGCTTTTTCGCGTCGCAAAAACCCCGAAACCCCCTCCACATAGATCCATGCGAAGAAAAATGAAAACAAAATATGAGTACGAGTTTACAAACTCTAGATCTACACTAGATAAGAGCGTTACCCTCGATGCGATGCCCTTCGCTATCCCGCTAGTCCAACGGTTTGCCGGATCTCGAGATTGTCAAAGTAGACAACCCTCTAGAAGTATCCACACGAACACAAGAAGGAGATCACCAAACTAAAGTGTGCTAGCACCTTAGTAGGGTTCGGCAAGATGAGGAGAGGAAGAGCAAGAAGAGAGAGCACTAGGAGGAAGAAGATGTGAATGAATTCACTTGAATGAAAATTTCATTCTTTTTCCATCAAAAGTGGCTGACCACATTCATGGAGTTGTAACCCCCATTTTTGCATTAAGTGTGGCCATTAAAGAGATTTGTAACCTCCATGAGGTGGCACACACATGTGCTAAATCTGATAATGTGGCACCTCATCATTGGCCACTTAATGCCAAGTCACAAATGATGTGGCATAAAGTCAAGTCAAACTTGACTCTTCCTCTTCCTCTCAAGTCAAGTCAAACTTGACTTAATCTCTCTCATGGTTGATCTAATCCAACCATTTAATTCAAGCCAATTTAATATAATGAATCTAATTCATTTAATTAAATTGATTCAATGAGTCATAATCTAAATTAGACTCATTGAACACATGAATCAACTTGAGTCCAACTCAATTAGCCCAATTAGGATTACTCTTAATCCAATTTGATTCATCAAATGAATCTAATCCTCTTGGTTTATCATATGAACCTAATCTCCATCTAATTGTCCTTAGTGTGTGACCCTATAGGTTCTTGTAACGTTGGCAATGCTCCTAAACCCATTTAGGAGCATAAGTAATGAGCGGTATCTAGCAACACATCATTACTACCCAAGTTACAAGAATGTTGAGATCCAACATCACCTTGTGACTACTAATTGTGACTCCTCACAATATATGACAAGTGCCCTTCTATCCTAGACATCTAGATTGATCAATGTGAGGCATAGACCGTGTCATCCTCTAATCAATCTAAATCTTGAACTCCAAGTAGACTCACTCAATTAAATGAGCGCAATATCTCATATTGACTCATTTGGGCATGGTCATGCACTTCGTGGTCTCACTCTATCAAGAATATTGATGTCGCTCCCATCATATAGGAGGGATAGGTCCCATCTACATCACTCACATCCCTCTGCATAATTCGTTACATACCCAGTAATCACCTTTATAGTCCACCTAGTTACAGGTGATGTTTGACGAAACCAAAGTACATAACTCCTTATGTAGGGATCCATGGTGACTTCAGGTCTAAGGACTAGTAGTCATACTAATAGCCACATGAGAAAGTATATGACACTCATATAACGATCCATGATACTTTCTCATGGCGGGTCATTCAATATACATTCTCCAATGCATACCCATGTGTCAACTTGATATCTCCATATCCATGACTTGTGAGATCAAGTCATCGAGTTGACCTACATGCTAGTCTCGTAGCATTAACATTGTCCCTGAATGTTAATACTCGACTAGGAATGATTAAGAGTAGTGTTGCCTATATCATCTCACTATCGGTTCAACTAACCGATTGATATAGGTGAGAACCTTCTACTCAAGGACGCTATTATACTTAGTTTATTTGGCACCAATACAAGTAAGTATAATAACCAAAAAATAAATGCCTTTATTTATATAAGAATATGATACAACAAGTCCATAATACAATCATTAAATGATTGGCTCTAGGGCTCTAACTAATATGTTTTGCCATGAGCATGATTAGCAGATATCAAAGTAACCCAGGACAAGGACATTGGATTGCTGTAAAGCATATATTAAAGTATCTGAAAAGAACTAGAGATTATATACTAGTTTACCTGGCAGATGATTTGCTCTCCATGGGTTACATGAATTCAGACTTCCAATCAGATAGGGACAATAGTAAGTCAACCTCAGGGTATGTGTTTACTTTTGGGGGTGGAGGCATAGCATGGAGGACTGTTAAGCAGAAATGTACGTTTCAGACTCCACCATTGAAGCTGAGTATATGGCAGCGTCTGAGGCAACCAAAGAAGTTGTATGGCTCAGAAACTTCTTGATGGACTTAGATGTGATTCCTAGTTTGCTCAAAATTATTATAATTTATTGTGACAATAGTGGTGCAGTAGCAAACTCGAAGGAACCATGAACCCATAAGCCAAGTAAACACATTGAGCGCAAGTACCACTTGATATGAGACATCGTAAAGCGAGGAAAAGTTGTTATCGCCAAGATTGCATTAGAAGATAACCTGGCAGATCCTTTCACTAAAGCCTTTCCGACGAGAGCTTTTGATAGGCATGTTGAGGGGATGGGGATCAAATGTATGACAACATAGTCTTTTAGTATAAGTGAGAGATTGTTGGAATGTATACTAAAAGCCTAGCTTTTTGTATAAACATTTATTTTGAAATGAGAATCACATTGATCAAATGTCTGCATTTAGTTAAATGCAGTTATCCATTTAATTTATATTGTAGATAACATGGTGTGTGGTGTCATACAGAAGATCATGTTATTAGTTCCTTATAAATTATAATTAGTAGCTCACAACCAAGATGGATTGGGACAAACCATTGGAATGGTTGTAGTATAATTTGGTATTAGTTTATCTTGACTATAAAATTACACTAGTACACTATGTGTGTATTGAGCAGGACCATTTGAGGTTGTTTCTTTTATACTAACTGCATAAAAGAATAGAACTTTTGTTATTATGGATGTGTGTACTCTTAATCCCGATATAATAACAAGCACATGCACTTAGTATTTATTTCTTTAATTTATCAAAGGGTGAGATTTATTCGTTAAATCAATAGACCCAATAAGTTGAGAAATAATATTATTTATATGGTGTCTTGTTGATTAAAGAAGGAAACCGTGTCTTATTTATTAGGATGATGATGTCCCCTTGATGAGCTCATAAGGATTGTTATGTAAACCGTGTAGGTGGACTTAGTTCCGACATGACAATGAAGTTGAGTGGTACTACTATTGGAGCAAGATGTTAATTAAGTGAGTTATTAGTAACTCATTTAATTAATGGGCATTCGATATCTTAAACACAGGGAGATTAACACACTCATGATAAGAAGGAGCCCATAATGTAATACGAGATTGGTGCGGTAGTTCAATAATAACTCTTTAGTGGTATGAGTAGGAATAACAACTTTCTTTCTCTAAGCAGTTTAACTCTTTAGGGGCCTTGCAATTCCTTCGGGGGATCTCTTGAGGAACCCCAACGTGTTACATAGCTTGAGATTGCGGGTCAGGATGTTGTTGGGGAGGAACTGCAAGGCCCCTTGGGTGGTTGTTTCTATTTTTTATCAAAAAAATTAAATTTCCTGTGGATGATCAAGTAGAAGTAAAAGGTGATCAATGGGTAGCACGCAAGTGCTATGTGGAGATAGTCAAGGTAGAGGCTAATGTCGCACGGAAGATATAAATAATGGAGGTCAATGCCATTCAGGAAGGGTCGCCCACCCTGGTATATGAAGAAAAAGAGGAGGTACAGATTCAAGTTGATAACCAGAAGTTGTTACTCATGTGGCATTAGATTTGGAACCAAAACTGAAGGTCGAATTGATACAATGTTTAATACGCAATAATGATGTATTTACGTGGACGCCTAAGGAAGTAACAGGGGTATCTCCTATGGTCATGGAGTATGGGCTGCATGTGTATCTTGATGCCAAACCGGTTAAACAGAGGAAGCAAGATTTCAGAGCTGATCAAAATAAAATCATCAAGGAAGAGGTTGATAAACTATTAGAAACTGGTTATATTCGGGAAATTCAATTTCCTAGTTGGTTGGCTAATGTTGTCTTGGTCTCTAAGCCCGGGAACAAATGTCGAGTGTGCATAGACTTTCAAGATCTTAATAAAACTTGCCTAAAGGATTATTACCCCTTGCCTCACATCGACCAAGTGGTGGATTCTACTGCTAGATGTGAATTTATATATATGCTAGATTCTTATCAGGGATATCACCAAGTCTCACTAGCCAAGGAGGATCAAGAAAAAATTAGTTTTATAACTGCCGAAAGTACTTATTGTTATAATGTTATGCCTTTCAGACTAAAAAATGCAGGGGCCACCTATCATAAGCTCATGAATAAGGTTTTTCAGAAGCAAATTGGAAGGAATATGGAAGTGTATGTGGATGACATTTTTGTCAAATCTCTAAGAGCCTCAGATGTATGTGTGGATATAGAAGAAACTTGTGGAGTTTGGAGCCAAAGGTGGAAAATTACTGAGATATATGGTGACCGAGTGAGGGATATAAGCTAATCCCAGCAAAGTGCAGGCACTTCAAGGCATGGCTCTGCCACGCAACATGAAGGAGGCCCAAAGGTTGACTTGTCGGATCACTGCTCTATCATGCATCATCTCTCGATCGACCGATTGAAGTCTTCCTTTCTTAAAGATACTCCGATGGGCTACTAAATTCCAATAGGATTAGGAATGTGATAAGACATTTGAGAAATTAAAAAATTATTTATCTACTTTGCCTATGTTAGCTAAACCAATAGTAGGAGAAACATTGTGGGTTTACCTGTCGGCCAATAAGCATTCTATTGGCTCAGTTTTGGCGAGGCAAGAGGGGAAAAAGCAGTAGCCTATGTATTTCTTAAGTCATCTATTAAAAGGAGCCGAGTCCCAATACACTGCTCTCGAGAAATTGGCTTATGGACTTATTCTAGCCGCGCGAAGATTACGTCCTTCTTTTTATCACACCTCATCATAGTACTAACTAACAGTACTTTGGGTTGAGTGCTCATTAACCTGGAAGTATCAGGGCGGCTTATTAAATGGATAATGAAACTTAGTGAATATGATATACAATATCAACCCTGGGCGACAATTAAAGCTCAAGTTTTAGCCGATTTTATAACAAAAATACAAGGTTCAGAAAAAGAAGAGACTTGGAAAATATATGTTGATGGGTCTTCTACTCGACAAGGCAGTGGAATAGAAATTCTTCTTATATCACCAAGGGAAGATCGGATGCAACTCTCTGTTCGATTGAATGATAGAGCTACAAATAATGAGGCAGAGTATGAAGCAATGAGAGCAGGATTACAAGCCGCATGACACGTAGGAGCTGCTCGGGTATGGATTTATTCTGATTGCCAGTTGGCAGCACAACAATTGATAGGCAACTTCGAGATCAGTAGTGAATGACTCAAATTATATGTGGAAGCATTTGATAAGCTAAAAGCTGAGTTTCAAGAAGTAAACATACAGAAGATTCCTCAAGTAGAGAATCAAGTAGTAGATGAATTAGCCAAATTAGCTTCTGCCATAATGCCTTGGAATTTGGATAGACCAGTAGAACAAACAGTACTGGTAGCTTGTATTGAACAACAGGTTGATACGGAAATCCAAGGTGATTGGAAAACATCAATCATTCTATTCTTGCAACAAGGTATTTTATCAGCAGATGGAGAGCAAGCACGTGTTTTCAAGAAAAGGGCTAGCCGATACACCATGGTAGGTGATCTGCTCTATAAGAGGGCTTTCTCTAGTCCTTTACTAAAATGTGTTGGACTAGAAGATATACAGTATATTTTATAAGAAGTGCATCAAAGTTCCTGTGGCAGTCATATAGGGGGGGCGATCCCTTGCTAGAAAAATATTGCTAGCAGGATATTTCTGGCACACCTTGCAAGTAGATGCTGCTCAACTCGTAAAAACGTGTATATCTTATCAGAAACATTAGAATATTCCTCATCATCCTACTAAATTATTGAAGACTTCCATTGTATCATGTCCCTTTGATTAGTGGGGGATGGATATAGTGAGACCATTTCCTATTGCACCTGCCCAGAGAAGGTTTCTATTAATGGCCGTGGATTATTTTTCAAAATGGGTGAAGGCTGAACCATTGGCCCGAATTACTGAACAGGTAGTCATTAAGTTCTTATGGCAACATATTATTTGTAGATTTGGTATTCCACACAAAATAGTTTCTAATAACGGGAGGTAATTTCAAAGAAGGAGAATTAGGGAATGGTGCTTAGAATATGACATTGTATAGACGTTCACCTCTGTGGCATATCCACAGAGTAATGGGCAAGCAGAAGTAACCAACAGAGATTATCAGAGGACTCAAAACTAAGCTAGACGATGTTGGTGGTAGCTAGGTGGATGAGTTGCATAGTGTATTATGGGCATATCGTACGCCCCCCAGGAATCTACAGGGATAACTCCTTTTGAACTAGTATATGGTAGTGAAGTAGTAATCCCGATAGAGATCGTAGTTGAATCCGACCGAAGATGATTATATGATGAGGATAATATAGGTCGACGCCTTATGGAGCTTGATCTGGTAGAAGAAGTGTGAAATAAGGTAGCAACTCGTCTCATATTATATCACTAGAGAATGAGGCAAAACTATAATAGAAGGGTTATACCAAGGTTCTTTCAAGTAGGCGGTCTAGTCTGGAAATGCATCAAGCCCGTCGGAGATGTTAATAAGCTAGAACCACAATGGGGTAGACCTTATAAGGTGATACAAAAGCTTGCTTCAGGCTCCTACTATCTCTAAGACGCAGAAGGGAGGAATCTCGAGCGGCCTTGGAGTGTTAATCACTTACAACCTTATAGAACCTAACGAGTACGCTTGTAATCTATTCATGTATGTTGGCCAGTTTTCATAGACATAATGAGAAGTGCAGGAAACACTACTCAAGAGTGTTTATTCCCGAGCAAATGGATTAACTCTCTCTCATTTAGTCGATCGGGGACCTTAAGGAGTTGTCGGACATGCTTCCTTAAGGGAAACCAGAGACTTTAAACCATAATTCAGTCAATCGGGGACCTTAAGGAGTGACCGGATAGGCTTCCTTAAGGGGAACCGAATACTTTAAACCATCATTCAGTCGATCGGGGACCTTAAGAAGTGACCGAACAGGCTTCCTTAAGGGGAATTAGAGACTTTAAACCATCATTCAGTCGATCAGGGACCTTAAGGAGTGACCGAACAGGCTTCCTTAAGGGGAACTGGAGACTTTAAACCATCATTTAGTCAATCGAGGACCTTAAGGAGTGACTAGACAAACTTCCTTAAGGGGAACCGGAGATTTTAAACCATAATACAGTCGATTGGGGACCTTAAGGAGTGACCGAACAAACTTTCTTAAGGGGAACCGAAGACTTTAAACCATCATTTAGCCGATCGGGGACCTTAAGGAGTGATCGGACAAGCTTCCTTAAGGGGGATCGGAGACTTTAAACCATCATTTAGTCGATCGGAGACCTTAAGGAGTGACCAGACAAGCTTCCTTAAGGGGAACCAGAGACTTTAAATCATAATACAGTCGATAGGGGACTTTAAGGAGTGACCGGACATGTTTTCTTAAGGGGAACTGGAGACTTTAAACCATAATACAATCGATTGGGGACCTCAAATAGTGACCGGGCAAGCTCCCTTAAGGGAAATCGGAGACTTTAAACTATAATACAGTCGATCGGGGACCTTAAGGAGTGACCAAACAAGCTTCCTTAAGGGGATCCGGAGACTTTAAACCATCATTTAGTATATTAGGGACCTTAAGGAGTGACTACGCAGGCTTCCTTAAGGGGAACTGGAGACTTTAAACCATAATACAGTCGATCGGGGACCTTAAGGAGTAACCGGGCAGACTTCCTTAAGGGAATCGGAGACTTTAAACTATAATATAGTCGATCAGAGACCTTAAGGAGTGACCGGGCAAACTTCCTTAAGAGGAATTGGAGACTTTAAATCATAATATAGTCGATTGGGGACCTTAAGGAGTGACCAGGCAGACTTCTTTAAGGGGAACAAGAGACTTTAAACTATAATACAATCGATTAGGGACCTTAAGGAGTGATCGGACAGACTTCCTTAAGGGGAATCAGAGACTTTTAACCATTATTTAGTCGATCGGGGACCTTAAGGAGTGACCAGGAAGACTTTCTTAAGAGGAATCGGAGACTTTAAACCATCATATAGTCGACTGAGGACCTTAAGGGGTGATTGGGCAGACTCCTTTAAGGGGAACCGAAGACTTTAAATCCTCAATAGATTAATCAAAACACATGGATGGTGAGTATTATACTTATCTCCCTTCTTTTGGTGATGTAGGGCCGATCGGTTCATCACTTATAAATTTTGTTTGGAAATATATGCTCGACCGAACTATTAGACAGGAAGAATTCATTCAGCATCACATATCACTCGGGAGATAATTATGAGGTATATTTCTTTTGGTTATGATTTCTTTATAGGATTTTTCTACAAGATGGCAAACATATTGAAGGAGTTAATTTATATGAATACTTGGGTGGTTCCGAAGATATGGGAATCTACACAAGGAAAGAGGGGTAAGTGCAAATTCTCATAAACATTTGATATATCATGAATAGTATACAATAGTGATAAAATGATAAGAAAGTACAAATACAAAATTTTAAGTTCATTCAAACCTACTTAGGAAATCTTTTGGGAGCTCTTTGTTTAGTCGTCAACGGTTTACAAATAAGGGAGGAGGTTCTCTTGATAGGTAATTCCCCTCTCTTAACTATTGAATTGCCCCTTTAACAGAATGAGTAAGGGTTCCTACGATGCGTTGAGCGTATTCCTTACCAAACTCAGGGGAATCTAAATAGGATCTGTGCCTGCTTTGCCAGCGCTCTTCCTCACCTGCCTTATATGCCTGAAGTTCAGATTGTAGGCTATCCTTTTCCCCCGTAAGGTAGCTTTCTCTACCTTAGCATCCTATAGTTCTTTAAAAAGTGAGCTTATCTACAAGTCTTGGGCTCATAATCTTTCCTGTTACCGAAACAAGGCAAAATCTTTAAAAACTAATTTTGGGACTAGCTCAGGAGACCTCGAGCTACATGATAATTGTAGCTAGTCTAAAAGAGTGGTTTTATGAGCAATGTCTGAGAGAGATTTATCTTTTAAGGTCTTTTCAACATTAAGTTGAGAATTAAGTCCTTGTAACTGTAGTTCTAAGCTTTTCGTTTCTTCTTCTCGAGATTGTAGCAATTGGCGACAATCTTGTAGGGCTTTTTCTAGGCTAGCGTTGAGTTTAGTCTGTGAATTCACCTTGTCCCGTAGCTAAATGAGTTCATCATTAGGGAGGGTGGAAGTAGCTTGTAGTTCCTCCACTTTATCTTTTAAAGTTCGATTAGTCCTTTCTTAATCCGCAGCTAGCTGACTCAAGTGTAAGCTCGAAGCATAGAATTGGATAGGATAACAATGTGGTTACATTTTGTAGTTACAAACTAAGGAAGTTTGGTTAGAGACTTACCGCAGTAGCTTGATGACTATGATCATCGACACGTTTGGATACAGTATTTCTTTTCATATGTGCCTGTGACTGTAGCCAGGACTCAGCTAGTGAGCCTTTCAGCTGAAGTAGTCCGTATGAGGCGGGAATAGAAGTCTGGCCAAGTTGGGATGGTAACCCATGAGATTGTTTGAAGAGGATGGAGGAGCTGGTGGAAGTTGTAAGTTATGAAGAAGAAGAAGGAGGAAGTTCAGGAGTAGCCAAGGAAGCTGGAGGAGATGGATCAGGAGGTGAAAGACCAACCAATGAAGGATCTTGTTCAATAGGTGTTCTAATAGGCCTAGGAATGACCAATCGCCTGCAAGGGGTTCTTTTGGCACGGGGCTTGGTGGAAGAAGAGGTTATAGCCTGAAGAAGGGGCGACAGAGCCACAGGGACAGTTGGTGATGCGTTAAGTGAAGGAATAACTAGAAGAATAACATGAGACATGGGAATGAGAAGTCCTAGCCTTATCATATTTAGTGTAGAATTGGAATGAGTATGTGTAAGAGGAGCAGATTCCTTACCTCTAGTGTAGGAGATTTCGGAAGGAGTAATAGGAATATGCTCAAAAGTAGCTATGGTAGAGGCAAGTGGACATGGGGATGAGGCGCGAGGTTTCTTACGCTTCACAACGAAGGGATCTTCCTGCTATAATTTGCTTGAGGATTCCTGGGTTTCTCAGATGGAGGTATTAGACCGAGGGAAGAATAAGGGTGATTGAGACGATGATCCCCTAATAAATCTTCCCCATTCTAATCAAGACTGTTCTTGTTAGGCGAGTATTCTTGTACATGAAAGCGAGAAGGATAGTATTAGCTAGAAAAAAGAGAAATTCATGTTAGGAACAATTTGACAATGATCAAAAGCATACGTAAGGAGAATAATCATACTAAAGGAGACGACCAAGGTTGTGTTGATTGGGCTAAGACCAAAGGCAAATAATAAGCCTTTTGTGATTAAGGCCGACAGGTTAAACTTTGCTACTTTTAATTTTTTGATGGAAGAGTGAAGAACAAGATCTTTAAAAATATCTCCTAATTGGGGAATGAGAGAAAGGTTTCGATGACAGGTTATTGGGTATGGTGGGGGAGAAGGAAGATGCATAAAAAAGAAATTATCCTGCCATTCTTCTTGAGGTGGAATTCTATGGAATAGAGTGGTTTTAGGACGTGATTGAAACTTAAAAAGGCCATCTTCCACTTGACGAGGAATGAAGAAATGGTGGAACAGTCAAGGAGATAAAGGAAAGTCAAGTAAACGAGAAACGATAACAAAACCAACCATAATGGAGAATGATTGAGAAATAAGTTGATTCAGGGGAAGGTCAAAATACCTACTAATATCAACAAAAAAGGGATGAATAGGACACCTGAAACTAGATAGGACTTGTTCCCAGAAGATTGCCACATTCTCTAGAGGAGTAAGATGAGGACAATCCTTGGAAGTAGGGGTGGCTAGGTACGGAGAAAAGTCGTAGTTCCATTAAAGCTCATAAGCCTCTTGTATCGTAAATCTGGAGGAGCATTGAGTATACCACTCATCGGAGGTCGACATTGAAGAAATAGTAGGAACATGAAGAACAACTAGCGGAAGGCGAAGAATAAGAAATATGCAAATTGGAGGAAGAAGACAAAGTGTTAGGGATTCTCCTCTTTTTTCCCTTTAAAAACCTTAGTAGGGTATCAAAAGAGGTATTTTAAGTAGGAACATTAGATCAAGGTGATAAGAAAAGCGGGGTCAAAGAGGAACCATTGGATGGATTGATAAGGCGGCGGACATAATGAGATAGGTACATTTCAGACGTCATAGACACACGTGTCACCAATAGAAAAATAGTATTAATAACCGATACAAGAGATTATGTTCCCAAGATATTAAAGTCATTACCAAGGTTAAACTTAAAATTCCAAGATTTCAAGAGAGACTAAATATTTATATAAAATAAGAGTTATATGCTTCTTGTATTATAGACTCGATCAACCATTATTAACCGATTGAATCTTAAGGCTAATCCAAAAAATATATATATAAGCTCGGTCGAGTATCATTAACCGATCTAATCTTAAAATATGTGTATATATATGTATAAACTTGATCAGTCATTAAAGACAGGGCAAGTATTAAGTTCGACATAAAGTAAACACAGAAGTGAACTTGGTTGACTGGTAAAGGGCGGACAAGAGTTGTTATCAAGAAATAAGGTATAGATTAAAATAAGGATAATCTACCTGTAGAAGACTTAAAGACAATGGGAAAAATATGAGCAAATGTTAAAACATAAATGAATGCCAATTTTGATTATAAAAAAGAAGAAACAAATAGTAACTCAATCCTTCAGTAATAAAATCAAATCAACTGAAATCAACGTAACTTCACCTAAGTATGCAAATTTCTAGGTACCCAGGGAATAAGGATAAAAACCACTTGTGCAAATAGCTAGAACATCATAAGAGAAGGTTAATGTTTAGAATTGTTCTGCATCACAAAAGTACATTGGAAATTAAATCAGTTTGGGAAACAAATCAGGAGGCTTGGTCTTAAGCAATCTCCGACGATCGAGGAAATTAGTTTGAGTGTTAGAAGTTAAATGTCCTTTTTCTTTTAGTTTCTCTATAGCCCCCTCAACCCCATGATTGAAAGCCTTGATGATTGAAGCAGCAATAGGAGCATTGAATTTAGGAGACTCCAAAAGTATTCTTTTCCTCTTTTCAAATCAGTCAGCTTTACCCGCTTGATAGTCGGCTAGATTATCTTGAGAAGTTTTCAATTCAGTTTCCTTAGAAGTGATGTTTGCTTGGGCTTCGGTCAAGGATGAACGCAGAGAGGCTAGCTCAGCATGTTTAGATTGTAAATCAAAAACTTTAATAGCCAATTATGAAGTATGAACATCCTTTAGCGCTTACAACTGAGATGATAATTGAGCATTCTTTGTGGTAAACTTATCTAGTTGTGATGTTAGCTTAGCACGAAGATTGACCTCTAATTTAACTTGAGACTCGAAGTTTTCTACAGAGGTTCTCCATTGACTCAGTTTCTTAGATTCTACCTCAAGTAGTTTGCGGGTCTCTTGTAACTGGGCGAACAACTCAGATACTTCTCTAGAGGCTTGAGAAGAAGATGCTTCAGGGGTTTGCTGCCTCAATGTATCGTTTGCTCGGGCCAAGTCATATAATTAACGGACCACACTCATATTAATGACCCAACGCTATAGAATGGGAAATTATTATTAGAATGCATTAGTGAAAAAAAATAATTGAACGAAGAGCATTTTAGCTTAGTCTCCTCGAAAGAGAACTTATCAACCAAATTAGCGGAAGTAAGCTTTTCAAGCTGTTGGCAAGCCTCTGCCCAGACTGTTATTAGAGAACCTCCTAATAGTATTGGAAGGGTGGAAGAAGATGTGGAAGAGGATGATAAAGAAGTATGAAGTGAAGGTGGAGAGAAGAGAAGAAAAGGAGGATCCTGAGTTGCTTGGTTAGGTAAAGGAATTTATTCTGGGAAGATCATGATAAACTCAGGATCTGAGCTAATACTATGAGTTAGGGGGTCTTCTGGCGGCTGTATAGATGATGAAGAAAGAGTAGGATATAAGGAAGATAAGGTGGGTTCAAGAGAAGGGGGATGAACATCTCCATGAACTGCATCTTCAGGGACAAAAGTAGCCCTTTTCTTAGGGAGGGACGCTAAAGTTAATCTCCACCCAAGACGTTTCCTCGTAGGAGTAGGTTCCCACATCTGCTCTTGTAGCTCCAAAGGGATGTCTTTTGGCAAGGGAGGTGAATTTGTGGGTGTCTCTCCAGAAATGGTGTGAGAGCTAGAAGCGAGCACAGGTTGGATAGAGGGTTCAGGCAAAGGAATATCAGAAGGTTGAGCTTGCTTGGCGTTAAGCTCTATATTAAATTCTTGTTCCTTGGCTAGTAATGGCTCTTCTTCCAAGTTGATTTCCTTATTAACTAGAGTTTCAAATACATCATCCACTACAACAAATAAAATAATACTTTAGTTAGTAAAAGAGTAATGGTTGAAATGTCAAAACTTACCAAAGGAACATCGCAATCTCTTTTGGACAGGGCTCAGGCCAAAAAGATTTAGAAAATCACTACGTATCCATTTGTGAATGTAAAAGCAATGACCAAGTAATTTGTTGGAATAATCATAGAAGACTGGTTGTTGATGAAGTTCTTTTACATCAAGAAGAGGAGGGAAAGAAGATTGCCAGGAGGTAGACCAAGCAACAGGTCTAGGAAATTTTATGAAGAAGAAGCATGATTTTCAACCCTTGTTGGATGAAGGCATGTCTGTAAAGAACACCATCTTGGGACGGGATTAGAAAAGGAATACTCTCGGCTTTGATTTTTTAGGGTAGGAAAACATGAAGACATTCTGAGGAGTAGGAGGGATACTGAAAAGGCGAAATAGCATGTATAGCCCACAAAGATATCGAAAAGCATTTGAGGTAAATTGTTGTAAAGGATACCGAAATACTGGCTTATCTTTGATAAAAATGAAGGAATAGAGAAGTGTAAACCTTCTACCAATTGATATTTGAAGAAGGTAAGATAGTCATCAGGAGGGAGATGGGGATAAGCCTCAGGTAGCGGGACCTTGATACGATATTCTTTAGGGATTTCATACTGAGAGCGAATGGAAATTTGATCGGCAGTACTAAAGGAAGAATGGATCTGAGCATACCAAGGAGCTAGTAATTCCTTAGCCATGACGAAAAATAGAAACACTTAAGGGATATGCGACTTACTAGGTCCTTAAGGAAAGGGGGTAGCAGAAGAAGGTTGAGGAAGATGAAGAAGTGCCGAGTGTTGAAGAAAGCCGAAAGAAAGAATCACCATAAAGTGAGTTGAGGAAGACGAAGAGTAAAGAAATAAAAAAGATTTAAGATTTTAGGGTGGTTTAAGGATCGCCGTTAAGTTGAAACGACTTGTGAAAGGAAATGCGTTTATTTGCTAATAAGAATATGATGGGACATTGATAAAAAAACATATTAAAGGTTGCTTCAAGAAATAGAAAAAAATGCTACGTGACACTCATCTATAAAGAGACATTTATGATAGACAGAACAAACCAAATCATATGCTGAGAGTCTGAGACACCATAGCTTCGAACATTCTCTTTCCGTTGAAGGACCAATTACCGATGAAACAATTTTGAAAAATCGCGCGACTCTCAAGATATAGTTAAAAGAAAAGAAAAAAAAAGAAAGCATAGAATAATGAGTTATATGAGTAGAGCAAACAAACAAAACTGAGACTCATGTCTAGTCAGTCGGTCGTATCTCTTTCGACTAGGCTTGAAGGGAAGATTAGTGATATGGGTTATGATGAAGAGGCATGGTAAATGAAGTAGAGGTAGGGGTGTCAATTCGGGTGGGTCGGGTCAGGTTGGGTCGGGTTGAGTTTATTTTTTTAACCGAACCCGAACCCGACCCGAACCCGAGTTCAACCCAAAACACCTAAACCCGAACCCGAACCCGAACCCGACCCGAACCCGAACCTGACCCATATAACTCGAAAATCCGATTCAAAATGACTTTTTAGGCTATTTTTCCTATAATTCTTCACTTTTATCTCAATACTCCATCATTATCATACAAACATGATATTAATATATATAAAAATATCTAAATTTTTAAAATAAAATTTGATTTAACCCGAAAAAAATCCACAAAACCCTATATTTAAGTCAACCCGGGTCAATTCAAACCTGACCCGACCCAACCCTAAAATTTTTAACTCTCCAACCCAAACCCGAAAATGCCCAACCCGAACCTGATTTTTTCGGGTCGACTCGGGTTGGGTTGTCAGGTCAGGTTCATTTTTGACACCCCTAAGTAGAGGCCATGGTCGGGAAAGATAGGAGTGTTGGTGCGGTTAGCACTAACGATCCAACCCAGGTTTTGATGAATAACAAATCAGGTTAAGTTAGTTTGTTTTTGTATGACACTTTGATCGAGTGTGCAGGAGAAGTCCAGACAGGTCGACGGGTTGACCGGATGTCTGGCACGAAGTCCAGCTAGGTCGACGGGCTGACCGGATAGCTGGCGAGAAGTCCAAGCGGGTCGATGGGCTGACCGGACGCTTGGCGAGAAGTCCAGCTAGGTCGACGGGCTGACCGGATAGCTGGCGAGAAGTCCAAGCGGGTCGACGGGCTGACCGGACGCTTGGCGAGAAGTCCAGCTAGGTCGACGGGCTGACCGGATAGCTGGCGAAAAGTCCAGACGGGTCGAAGGGCTGACCGGACGTCTGGCAGGTAAGTAAGGTAAGTCACTGGAGGGGAGTGACTGCGAGGACGCGTTCCCGGGAAGGGAACATTAGGCGTCGATCCGGCTTAGATCCATTTCGGATATCTAAGTCGAGATCGTGACTAGATTCCGGTCTCGGAAAGACGGAATCTAAGTCATACTCTTTTTTGCTAATTCATACTCACTTTGCTTTTGCTAACAATTTGTGTTGCAGGGTAAATTTGCCTCCGGACTAACGTTTGTCTTGCAGGACGGATTCTGCGGGAAAACAGGGGTCGGGCGCCCGGAAGGGATCCGGACGCCCGGGAGGGAAATTTCATCCTGATCGCGTGTCGCCATGTGGAGCTCGCTGGTTGGACTTGGCACGTCTCACCAGGGCGCCCGGAAGGCATCCAGGGCGCCCCGAGCCTCATATAAAAGAAGGGTCAGAGGAGAGCTTCAGAACAACAACGAAAAGAAAAGTCTTCCACTGCTCTGCACTTCTGCGACGCTAACAAAGCTCCGACACTACGCTCCTTTCTTGTCTTTATTGTCGGTATTTGTTTTTCATTTTCATTAGCATTCATTGTACTATTTTTTGTAATCATTATTTCAAACTGCTAGTGAATTGCCCAACGAAAGTACTCACGGAGTACGGGCCTTCGAGTAGGAGTCGTCACAGGCTTCTAACGAAGTAAAAACAACTGTGTCTATTTTACTTTTCCGCTGCGCTAATACTCGTTGTTTTTCGAATCGATATTCACCCCCCCTCTATCGAATCTAACGGTCCTACAAGGAGGAGTATATAGCTGGGTGAAGGTGTGATTAATAAGATGATGAACGACCAAAGAAAAGGCTTTTTACACTCGCTCGGTCAGGCGAAGCCTGACCTAGCGTAAAGGTATTTAACCTTATAGAAGCCTTTAGTATATTACCAGTTGAGTGAAGGCAGAGCGAACACCAATGTGCTTAACTGCGCTCGGTTAGGAAAATCCCGACTGAGCATAAAGATATTTAGCCTTATAGAAGCTTTTAGTATATTACCGGCCGAGTGAAGGCCGAGCGAGAACCCATGTGCTTACACGCTTTCGGTCAGGCAAAGCCCGACCGAGCGTAAAGATATTTAGCCTTATAGAAGTTTTTAGTATATTATCGACCAAGTGAAGGCCGAATGAGCACCAATGTGCTTACACGCGCTCGGTCGAACAAAGCCCGACCAAGCGTAAAGGTATTTAGCCTTAGGGGTGTCAATTCGGATGGGTCAGGTCGGGTTGGGTCAGGTTGAGCTCTTTTTTTTAACCCAACCCGAACTCGACTCGAACTCGAGTTCAACCCAAAACACCTAAACTCGAACCTGAACCCGACCAACCCGATCAACCCGAACCCGACCCATATAACTCGAAAATCCGATTCAAAACGACTTTTTTGGGCTATTTTCCCTATAATTCTTCACTTTTATCTCAATACTCCATCATTATCATACAAACATGATATTAATATACATAAAAACATCTAAATTTTTAAAATAAAATTTGATGTAACCCCAAAAAATCCACAAAACCTTATATTTAAGTCAACTCGGGTCAACCCAAACCCGACCCGACTCGACCCAACCCGAAAATTTTTAACTCTCCAACCCGAACCCGACCCGAACCCGAAAATGCCCAACCCGAACCTGATTTTTTTCGGGTCGATTCGGGTTGGGTCGTCGGGTCGAGTTAATTTTTGACACCCCTATTTAGCCTTATACAACTTTTAATATATTACCGACCAAGTGAAGGCCGAGAGAGTACCAATATGCTTACAGGCGCTCGGCCTGACAAAGCCCGACCGGGTGTAAAGGTGTTCATCCTCATAAAATTTATGGTACATTCCTAGTTGAAACATGTTCAACAGAAGGTATTCTCAATATATATATGACCGACTTGAATGGCCGGTCGAGACACGTTTAACAGAAGGTATTCTCAATATATATACAACCGACTTAAATAACCGGTCGAGACATGCTTAACAGAAGTATATAAGTATGTCAGCCTGACAAATTTGGCAGGAAATATCTTCTAGAAGCTTTTTCAGTTATAGTGACATGTCTCTATGCATACTTCATCATGAATATGAGTCACAAACGATAAAAGAGGTACATCTGGGTATAAAAAAGATTTCTTAAAGGGTTATTGCACGAAGCTTAGAAGATAACTTCATCTTCTAACAAACTCTAACAAACCAGGGGCCACTTCATGACTGCGAAGGTTACATGAGGTAGTATAAAAAGGGGGATCCTCTCCGTTGGCAAGGTAAGCAAGTTCTAGCATCCAAAACTCTGTTTCCAAATACTTTAATCACTGTACTTGTTCTTCTTCTTCTTCTTCTTCTTCCACCTTCGAGAGAGGGACTGACTTGAGCGTCGGAGGGTCTAGCCAGGGATCTCCACTCCGGTCTTAGGTCACTAACGCTTTGTTGGCTCATCTCATTGTGCGTAGGATCGTTGAAGAGCTCTTCCGAATCTTTAGGATTTCGTCTTCATCAGAAATCGTCGTTCACCGGAGCCACGCACCATTTCGCAGATTTCAGATAGGATCAGTCAGTTTGTATATTTTTTGCTATTTCGAAATATTTTCATTGTACGTTGAAATCAAATATGTATATTTTTTCTTAAAGAATCCTTAATAATCGATTGACTGATCGATTGAACACTATCAATTAATTAGATCAATCGATTGACAAGAGAAAAAAAATCCACCTAGGCGCTGCCTAGGCACAGGTGGCAGGTGACCGCTCGCCTATCGCCTAGCACTTTTAGAATATTATGAGTGAATATGAGACTTAACTTAATAGTAAATTGTGTTATAATGATACTAAGTTGCATAAATTTTAAAAATCCATGTCATACCATCTAAGTCGTGGAATTAAGATTCGAGGACATAATGAATACAAGTGACTTTCGGAGTGCATTAGTTTTAGTTTAAATTGATTTAGCTTTCAAATCAAAATTATTATATTCATACAATTTCCGTTAGTATAGCTAGTTTTCAAATCTTGGTTTCATCTTATATTTAATGGTTATAAGATTTTATTTTATTTTTATTTTTTTAGAAAGGGAGAAACAATACTTTTAAAAATCCATTATAATGAATTATTTTTTTAAAGATTTTAAATGAGCTTATTTTTTTTAAAATTTTAAATGTGTGATTCCAGTGTGACTTTTTTTTTTTTTAACAAATACATGATTTAATAATTTAAATATTAATAAAAATGAGATAAAATATGATTTATTTTTTTAAAAATTTAAATGTAATTCGATGGCTTGAATAAATTAAATAATTGGATAGTATAATATAATAGATTCAAAAAATATTAATTAAAGATCAATATTAATTTTTTTTTAAAAATTTAATTTAATTTGTATAATTTTGGACTCAAGTTTTTTTTTTTAGATTTTTTATTAATAAATATAAATGAGCTCTACTAACTGTGCACGTGGGACACTTGCCGCGGTCTATAATTTTGGGCAGGTTCTGGAGTCTTATCATACATCGCGGAGTACCAGAAACATCAATCCCGCTATAAAAACACTCCATCAAGGAAGAGGGTTTAGGGTTTAAGGTATTCGTCTGCCGCATCACGCAGATCTCTCGCTGTTCTTTCATTCCTTGTTTTAACTCTTCGTCTAACTTGGTTGATTTTCGCTGTTCTTTCATTCCTTGTTTTAACTCTTCGTCTAACTTGGTTGATTTTTCGGGGATGTCTGATTGCTTTTGTTTTTTGAGTTTATTTAAAGTCGATTCGAAGGCCTAATATTGCAATTGTTTGCTGCTTGTTTTATGCTGCAGCAAGGAATCTATCCTTAGGCCAGATTCATTTCATCCTTTTAGCTCCGATGATCTTCTTATGCTTCTAAGATTTTTCGGTGACAAGGTTGATACATTTCTTCTCCCCTTTGACACCTCAGTTTTAAAAAAAAATTGAATTTCGCGTCTATATTTCTTTTTAACGGATAACGTTTGATTGATGTCGATTCTAGATCTGTATTCATGTAAATTCAATTTTGATCCGTTTCCTGCATGATGTTGGATGATGAAAAGAATCAGACGGATTCCCATTGATTTATAAAGATGATATCTTAACCAGCTACTTCTGACATATCATGCTCTCTCACAGTAAGTTCATTTGTTTTCTGATTTTGTTAATTTCTAAAAGGATTTGCTCCTTTTAAAGAAAAATAATGATTTTTGATCCTGTAATATGAGTACAAGAATGGATTCTCTTTGATGGGATGAACTTTATTTGTTGATCTTTAACTAGGTAATGCTTTTAATGGTTTTGTTTTTTGTTTTTGTCCAGTTCAAGGATTTTTCCTTATATTTTTCAAGACAATGCTCCTTAGCCTTTGAAGTAATAACATTATTTGCTATTCTTGATGGGATAAACCCCTATGTGATGATCCTTATCCACCAAGATCTCTGAGGCTATTTCCTTTCTTATTTCGAATGAAATAACTAAGTTTTTTTTATTTTTGATTTCAAGTTGTAAAGCATTATAGACATAATCTTCTTATTTCGAATGAAACATTTTATTTTATTTTATTTTATTTTACTCATGTTTTGATTGAAACTAGTTAATGGATTAATCTCTTTTAAAAATAAATATTAATAATATTTAAATTTTAAATTTTGTTGATATACATATTGGATTTGGTTTTATAGTTTACAATTTATTTGTCTCACTAAAAGTAATTTTAAATCGGGCACAAGTGTGATGCTTGGAGCTATTCCTGTGGAAAGATCTTTTGGACCTCTTGTTCTGGTTCCCTTTTGGTCTATTCTGTAATTGGCTTATTGGATCCTGTGATCTTTTTTGGGTTTATCTTTTTATCTAGGTTGCAATTTTGGTCAGGACTGTCTTCTTTTCTTGGCACCTGGCGACCCTTCCACATCAGGCGGCCGGTTCTTATTCAAATTACGATTTAGATATAAGAGAAATTGTAGTCAATTGTGGTTGGAATTTGACTACTGTCTGATGTGCTATTACAGAGTGAATTAGGAGGGTACCAGGACAAGAGGTTCCTACTTAATTCCTGTGGGTGTTTTTTATCGTCCAGAAAAGAAATAAGCGGGTTGAAGGAGGCTAACCATCGTTGGCTTATGATCTACAATGCTTCTCCTAACCGCTTCATCAACTGAAATGCTTTCTGGCATTTTAAATGCACAGTTCAATTCCAGAAAGCTCTCAACAGACCTTTCCCCATTTGAAAAATTTTCAGGCAATTCTGACATTGGTACGACAAAAAGGATCTTAGACAAACTCTATTGATAATCAACACAAGTCAAAAGGGCAAAATATATGATTTTTACCAATGTTTTTCTTTTTTTGGCAGTACTGGAAGATTATAGCTGCTAAGTTTTGCAACAAGATTCTGATCGAACAATGCATTAGTAATCTTCGGTTGGTTATTAAACTAGCTGGGTATAATACCACCACGCAAAAATTGGCACCCTTAAACAACGCTGGTGGCTGCTGAATTCCTCTGCATCCATGTTTGCCTCGGCTATCCGTTTGAGAGGAAAAGAATTGGTACAATGAGTGAGACTTTGATTTCTTGTTAAGAATGTCTTATAAAATACAAAGCTGGTGATAGAGATTCCCTCCACCAATTTGCTTTCTTACCTGATATGTTGCTTCTTAATGTTCCATTTGTGACGTATTCAAAAATGAGATGTAATCTGTCTACACTTGAATCATCGAGGTACTAATCGAAGCAATGACCGAGGGCACAAAGTTGAAAATACTTCAGCTTGGAAATTAGTTCAATATGGTGATTGAAGTTTTGAACAGTCTGGCCATTTTTAAACTTAAAGCACATCTTATCAACACCAAAGAACTATCTCTGAGGATGCCTATGTATATTTGATGTAAGAAAAAAAGTGTTCAAATAAACTGTAAGATAAGTTTGAAAGATTGGAGGGGAATCCTTATTCTCCCTTGCATTACAGTCTATAAATCAAATTGATCAACACTTCAATGTTATCTCTTATATTTTCCCTCCATCTCACTTTCTTTTTCCAGCTCACTCTCATTTTTTTTTTTTTTTTTTTTTGAGATTCTGGGATCTGATTAATATCAAAGACAACTTATTCCCATCTTTCTCTTGGTCCCGTTGATTTTATTCCATCAATGATACCAAAAGATCTGCTACCCTCGTCATGGCATCAGAGGATTTCAATAAATCCATTGCTGCCACTTTATTTTCATTCAACACTGTGCTAGAAGTCCATGAATTTTCGATCCTTGCTCTCTATATTTTCGATCAGCACATGAGATCTAGATTTTATCAAATTCCATGTTAGGTTTTATATATACCTCAGTCAGTCGATTGATGTCATTTTTATGAATTGACTTATTGTTCGCTTTCAACGTTGAGCTGGATTTCTTATTATTATTCTCCCCTCGACTCCGCATATGCTTGGGGACACGGGATTGAGTCTACCTCGATTTTACAAGCACTTGGGAGTTGAGAGGTCGAGCTTACTATTCTCTATCTCAGCGGAATCGAGTTTATCATATTCTCTTCCCGACTCTATGGGCATTCGGGAGTCGCGGGATTGACTCTATTATATTCTCTCCCTTAGCGAGATTGAGTGAATTATTCTCTTCTCGCTTCATGATCACATGGGAGTCGCGGGATTTAGTTATTCCCTCCATTAGTGAGATTGAGTTTATTATATTCTCTTCCCGACTCCGTGAACACTTGAGAGTCGAGGGATTGAGGTATTCTCTCAGCAGGACTGAGTTATTATATCCTTTTCAGTGAAGTCAAGTATTATCATATTATTTTCTCTCTCCAACTCTGCAGGTATTTGGGGGTCGAGGGACCGGGCTATTCTCTCTCCGACTTCTACGGATATTTGGGAGTAGATGGATCGAGTTATTCTCTCCCTCAGCGAAATTGAGTCATTTTTCAAATGGATCAAGCATATTATTTTTTCTCCCTGACTTCGTGGGTATTCAAGAGTTGAGGGATCAAACTATTTTCTCACTTGGATCAGGCTACTATCTTTCTTAAAGGAATCGATATTACTCTTCTCTTCTCAACTCTGTGAATACTTAGAATTTGAGGGATCAAGTTATTATCTACAGGACAGTGACGGGGTCTCCTTAAAATTGCGCATCAGGTTCGAGTGCATATAACGCTCTCTCTGTCTCTTTTTTTAATGAAAGATTAAATAAATATATATTATCAAAATGTGCATAATCATACAAAAATAACTATGGAGACCCTTATGTCATGTCCGATGAACTCTTAGATCTGGAAAGAAAATCATGATAGCATATATGTGCTCACTCGGGTACCATCTATCTCTGTGTATTGCATGTCGATCATCTACTCACCCTCCATATGAGACATCGAAGATGAGGTATTGATCAACATCGTCCATCATCATGTGACATAAACCATCCGCCATGTAGTCTGTCACTGTCCATACTACCTATAGCCCAGCATAATCAATTTCCATCTGCACCCAGTGTCCATGAGTTGCCTATGGCTTTACATCATCTCTGTCAAACCTCTTGTTTTCATGAGCTCAGGATTATTTGATGTCTCGTCTCCAAACCTCTGGAGTCACTTTTAGCAAGTGACCAGATATCAACGGATTTGACGTATCTTTATTGTGAGCCATTTACTGCAGACTAGATATACCTTTCTGATGAGTCTATTCACCCTCTTGAGCTTTTTTTGGCAAAACCCCAACCATGAACGAATTCAGAGTGTCCTTACTACGAGCTGTGTATTACAGACTAGATAGACCTTTTTGGTTAGTTTATTCACCCTCATAGGTTTTTTGGCAAAATCTCAGTCATAAACGGATTTACAATGTCTTTATCGTAAGCTATTTTCTACGGACTAGATAGACCATTCCAAGGTGGATCTATTCATCTATACATCACTGTTACCTCACATTGTCTCTCCCATATACAATCCTCACCTTCCCCATCATATCTCCCTTTGATGTATCCTCCCCTCTTCGCTCTCCTCACTCACGCGACACTCTCTATACATGTGGTAGTCTCTAGTAAAGCTCCATCCATGTCGTCTCAATGTTCCTCGAGGTGTCCTGCATCCCATCTGCGTCCTGGTCCAGTAATCCATTTGCATGCCCACTCCAACTAGCTATGAAGAGGTGTCACCGCATCCAAAGCATTTGCATCTGGGTGTATCTAATGGGGAGGTATCCTTCCACTGTGATTGTGTAGCGTGATGTCATATCTTGGGCCCCTCTATATGTCTCTCATGCCACTACAAACTCTGAATTAGGTATTAGTATAATTTTATTTTGATTTTTAATTTTTTGTATTGAGGTTATACTCTAGCTTGACGAGGTGTCAGCTAGAGTAGTGCCCCAATTCTATATATTATGTAATAGAGAGAATGTGTATTATCGACAGACCCTATGTGGCGTACCAAAATGTCCGGTGTGGATAGTGGATAGAGACCTCATAAAATTACATGCAAATGCTAGATGCCATCTCTTTACTCAGTGGGCCTGATGGTACCCTATCTACATGTATGATGACTATGAGCTTAAAATGCATATTCAAATGAGCCCTACACTCTCACTAAGTGATTAACCGATCCCTACACTCAAGCGATAACAAAATGCACGTCCTCATTGTACTAATCAATATGTATGCTAAAATGTATGTTCCTAAGTGGGATCAATCTATGAGAATGTATGCTATAGGTATGTGAAGCACGTCGGTATCTAAAAAAAATGCATGGAAAGAATGTATTAACCTTGCTTAAGTACCTAATTGCAGTATACGCCCAATTCCTTAAAGGCATTACTTGTATCTTCCTGAAAACTAGCTCGTTATTAAACCACATCCCCTCAAACATACTATGATTCTTTGCCAATCAAATATGATGAGCCATCGCTGACATGACAAGATGATGAGCCCTGGTTAGGGTGGAGATCCCTTGAAACTGCTGCCTAAATGTCCATAGCATGTGCCGATACGTGGCCATCTAAAGCTGCATCTGCAGCCACACTCTGATATACCTCGATACTTAATTGATCAGCTCACATCTAAAGAATATATGATCCAATGTCTCTTTTCATGTCGGTAGATGGTGCATCGTCTATTCTCCAAGTAATCCTGTTGAGCTAGCACTGGGAGTCTCCCATGGGCCAACAACCAAACTATGAAATCATGACTCGGCTGGACGTATTTCTGCCACACAATCTTGACCTAATGCTTCTTGGCTCTAGAGTCTTTGAAATATTTATAAGCCCTCTTGACACCTCCCTTCTTCTGACTGAACCGGTCAGAAAGAATCTACCCTGCAACCTCTAGGCTACCTGCCATGCTAAGAATATTGCCTTGAATGTGCACTAGCTGCTTGATAAGTGGGGAGTACGCATGTTTAACGTGTCACCCCAATATCCCCACTCACTATAAGTTTGTATGGTGCACTTATCTTATTTATAGTGTGTTGTACTTGTTTTGTACTCGCTATAGAACCTTTGCCAATAGTCTAAGGTTCCATACTCGTTAGTCTCTCAAGTGACGACCACCTTTCTGCTTGGGTCGAACTAGCTCTGACCATGCTATAAGGGTCCCCTTAGTTGTTCACATAAAGGATCTACAGATACTGTAAATGAGGTCGATAACTCCCTGGGGTAGAGGTAGAATGGACATCCAATAACACTCCATCCTCTGTAGAATTGATGATATGAGCCATATTTTCCCTGCATAAGATAATGTAAACATGGGCCAAGAGTTGATCCTCCGTGTGAGAGAGTCTATCTGTAGTCAGAGATTTTCAGATTTTAGGAGGCTATAGGAATCCCCATGTATCTAAAAGACATATCTCCTATCTAGAAGCCAGTGATGGTCAGTAACTGTTCCCGTGTGAAAGTATTTATCCCTACCATATAGATTATGAACTTAGCTAGGTTGGTTGTAAGATCGAGCATTTGGCCAAACTGTGATAAGTAGCCAACTAACTGAGTAAGTGAAGACACGCCCCCTCAAGATAGTAGTAGAACGTCATCTGCATACATCAAGTGTGCTAACCTCAGATGCTCACACTTGGGATGGAAATGAAAATATGATCTAATGGTATGTTGGACAAGGAAAAGGAAAAGATACACCATGCATAGGCCGAACAAGTATGGGGAGAGAGGATCAGCTACCAAAGTCCTGTACCACCTCGGAAGAAGCCAAGCATGTTGCCATTTATCATTACAGAGAAGGAGGTGGTGGTGTGCATTCTCTGATCCATGTGATTTAAATGGCAGGAAACTATAATGTTGCTAGAACACCCTAAAGAAGACCCAGTGCAATGAGTCAAAGATTTTATCTAGATCCACTTTTAGTGTACATCTCGGAGAGATTCACTTTTTGGTGTAATGTCTCATTATTCTTGTGCCAAGTGGATCTTGCCTAATATGATGCGACCTTTGACAAATGTTACCTCTATAGGGCGAAGAAGATGATCTGTGACATCTATCAATCTACTAGCCAGGAGCTTGAAGATCACTTTGTAGAATACTGTACAGCAGGAGATGAGCCTATAGTCTTGCACCAAGAGATGGGCCTATAGCCTTGCACCTTGTTTACATATGCTATTTTTGGTAATAGGGCAATCAGAGTGTGATTCTATATTTTTAGTAGTTAGCTAGTAGAAAAGAATTATGGCTGAGGTGAAATCATCCTTAACTGTATCCCATGATTGCTTGAAAAAATTTGAGTTATACCCATCTGGTCTAGGTGTTTTTGATATCGTCTATGCTAAATAGAGCACTCTTGATGTAATGCCCAAAAATTATTAAATAAATTTTAAGAAATATTCTATTATTTTTCTGAAATTTTAGAATATTTTTATAGAATTTTTTGAGTAGTAGAAGTAGCAAAATTAAATAAAAATGTAAAACAACCTAAGCGGGAATTGAACCCGCGACCTATGGACCCTATGACTTATAGGGTGACTTTAGTAACCAAGGGGCCCCAGCAGGGGTGTGCTGAAAGAAGAGGAGAGAAATTATATTTATAATTGAGTGGGGTCGTATAAATAGAGAATTTGAGTGAGGGTTTATTATTTTGGATCGGCAACTTTCCTCACCCTCACCCTCACACGCCACCCTCTCTCTTCTCCCACACCTTCGCGGCACGCCAACCTCGAGACCTAGGGTTCCATCCCTAGGGTCGTAGGAGCACCTTCCGGCGACAACTCCGGCACGAGGACACTCCCCTCCGCGAGAAGAACGCGTAGACGTAAGAGGATCGCCAAAGAGATCTTCTTCTCCGGAAACCTAGTGATCGGATTGTAAGAAAACTTAGCGCAAGATGTAAGTAACCCCTCACCTACAGTATAAGTAGCTAATCGTATGCTTTTATGTTCTTAGTTCGCTTTTATGTTCTTAGTGCAGCCATATGCAGAGTTAGAGCACACCAGATGCTCGATAAAATGACTAGTACAGTTATATGCTACAGTAGGCATTTTAATAGCTCCGTTAAATGCCAGAGATGCATTTTAAATAGCATACATAGTCTTACTTCAGTTTATATGGGACTACGATCCAATGAGTAGACTCCCATAGTCGCCTCTAGGTTCAGATAATATAGCTCTAGGTTCAGATAACCTAGTAAGAGCAAGATAAGATAAATCAGTTTATGAACAATATTTTACTTTTATCAGTGGCACTATACTGGACTCTCAGTTGTCCTTGGGTTGGGCTCCCATAGTCGTCCCTAGGTTTAGATAACCTAGTAAACCCTATTGGATTCGGGACTAGCTACCTCGGGTCTAGTTAGGGATGCGCGCATAGCAAGTACAGTTGCCGGGTCCATCAGCAGTATGATTATTATTTTTATCTATTATGAAAGTAGTTTTCAAAGCTTCACAACTCAGTTAGGTGAATACAGTTCAGCTTCAACATTAACTTAACATAAGTTTTAGCTTAGCTTATGTATCGGTTTAGTTTCCTTGATGATACAACAATTAGCTTTATGTTCAGTATTTGATTGCCATGATTTACATGTCCATATGCCATGTTTTTAGCATTTTCAGTATGATCATCAACATGTATTTCAAATAGCATCTTTTAAAAGCATGATTTCATCGAATGCATGTTTTGTGAGGTAGATGGTTCTTACTAAGCTCCCAAGCTTATAGTTTCCTTTTCCTTATACTGCAGATAAAGGTAAAGGGAAGATGGATTAGCGGAGGCTGGAGGGCAATGCGATAAGATGTGTGTGAGAAGGAACCTGGAATAAAGATTTTTGGGAACTAGCAAATTTAAAACCTTAGTATTTCCTTATGTTGTTGCTTTTCTGCACTTTTAGGATGTTAAGTATCATGAATTGTGAAACTATGTATTATGCCATGCTTAGATTGCTAATTGTCTTGATATTAGATAGCAAGGTATGAGTAATAACATGCCTAGTAGTATTGTTTTATGTTTTAGTTGAATTCTGAAAGTTTTGTATGAGTTCGTGTGGGATTTCAGTGAAATCAGAAACTAATCGATCAACCTATCGATTGAGGAGTCCTCAATTGATCAACCGATCGATTGGGAAGTAATTCCCTGCGAACAGAGAGCAGCTGAATCGATCAGCTGATCGATTGAGAAGTCCTCGATCGATCAGCCGATCGATTGAAACGCGACTTCCGCGTACAGAGAGCTGCTGAATCGATCAGCTGATCGATTGAGGTTTCTCAATCGATCAGCTGATCGATTGGGAGAACTCCCCGTGTACAGAACGTTACTGAGTCGATCATTGGATTGATTGGACAGACTGGATCGATCAGCCGATCGATCCAGAAGGTTCTTCCGTGCACAGAAGCACGTTGAATCAATCAGTGGATCGATTGAAGACTCTTCAATCGATTGAGTCCCAACTCAATCGATTGGGGAAGTCTGAGTTCAGCTGGAAACAGCTGATTTCAGCTCCTAGACTATATGAGAAGTTTAGATTCCAGATTTTACAGCAAATAACAGAGATTTTAATTAGTTCAGCTTTTCCGCACCTTAATATTCAGTGATAATCCCAGAATAGTTTAGCATAATGTAATCCCCGGCCTTACAGCCTAGTCAGTAGAAGGCGGGGCGTTATAGAGTGGTATCAGAGTAAGTTCCATACTTTCTCCACACACACATCAGCATTGAACCTGCAGCTTCCAAGTAAGAATATCTCTCACTTTATTTATATTTCTTACTTTCATGTTTATAGATTACTAAAGCATGTTCATATATGATATCATCTAACAAGATAATATTAGTTATGTAAACATGATTGTATTAGTTATGTATGCCCTCTATTTCCCAAGAAAATGGTACGAAGACACCCAGCAAAAAGGACACCAGCTACTGAGCCCCAGCATGAGGCAGACAGCTCAGTGCCTCCCCCAGACCTTACAGAGGTAGTGGCTCAGTTACAGAAGCAACTAGATGAACAACAATAGGAGATAGCCACCATAAGGGCTAATCAGCAGAACACTCCCACTACCACCCCGGAACCTAACATAGCAACCCCAGTAGTTACAGAGGTTCAACCAGTCCAACCTACAGCACCAGCACCCCCAGTAGCAGGGGCAAGGAGAGAAGTCTATCTGATCCAGTGGCAGAAAATCAAGCCAGAGAACTTCTCAGGCACCAGTGAACCATGGGATGCCCAAGCCTGGTTTAAAACACTGGAGAGTACGATGGAGCTTTTGGACTGGCCAGAGTATGAAAAGGTGAAATGCGCCTCCTTCTGCCTGGCAGGAGACACATGTATGTGGTGGGAGAGGATTAAAGCGAAGCACCCAGTGAACTAGATGACATGGTCCGACTTCGAGAGAGAATTCTTTGAGGAGTTCTTTCACATACGGGTCACAAACCGCCACTACGACGAGTTCACTGAATTTCGTTAGGGCAACCTTTCAGTTGATGAGGCCATGAAGAAATTCAACAGACTGGCTCGTCTATGCCCCGAACTAGTCAGCACTGAAAGAGAACGAGTACAGTTGATGCTCAAAATGCTAAAGCCAGAAATAGCACTGAACGTGGCCAGCGGCGTCTATAAGCCGCAAACCACTGAAGAACTGGCAAGTAGTGCTCTGATCACCGAGCATTACCAGAACAACATCAAGCAGCAGAAGCAAGCCTTCTCAAAGTCCAAAGGCCAAGGAGGCTCAGGTACTCAAAAACACCAGGGCCACAACTCTAACTGGAAAGGGAATTCCAGTAACAAACGTAAACCAGGGAGTTACCCAAAAGGAGGACCAGCTAGTAAACAACCTAGTTATCCCAAGTGTTCTACTTGTGGGAAATTCCACCCAGGAGTCTGTCGCAAGGGCACACGAGGATTCTTCGAATGTGGCCAGGAAGGGCATATGGCTAAGCAATGCCCGAACAAGACCAGTCTTCCCCCACCACAGCCGATTCAGTACGGAGACAAACCAGCCCAGTTGCACCAGTTGCAGGCTGCTTTAGATGGTCCACACATCAGCCAGGGCAGACTAGAAGCCCTCTCAGCCACGACGAACGCGAGGATCTACTCACTCACCAGAGAGGACGTAGCGAATGCCTCGACAGTTGTTACAGGTCAGATCAGTATTTTACAGCAAAGTGCAACTGTCTTATTCGATACTGGGGCAACCCATTCTTATATATCCAGGGCATTCACCAAAAGTTAGCAATAACTCCAGATGCACTTAGTGGTCAGTTTTTGACAACATTACCTTCAGGAGAAATTATGGCAACCACGCACTGGCTCCGAGCAGTGCCAGTCATTATAGCAGACAGAGAGCTTTTTGGTGATCTGATAATGCTAGACATGACTGACTATGATGTCATCTTGGGAATGGACTTTCTGATCAAGTACGGTGCCTCCATAGAGTGCCGTAAACAGAAAGTTGTATTCCAACCTGAAGCAGGAGTGCAGTTTGGGTACATCGGAGAACCAAAGAGAAAGGCCAAGAAGTTTCTCTCAGCTCTGAAAGCACAGAAACTACTTGATTCAGGATGTACGGGGTTCCTAGCACATGTAGTCAGTACCAGTCAAGATAAGGACCAAAAGCTAGAAGAGGTCCGAGTTGTATGTGACTACCCAGCAGTCTTTCCTGAGGAGTTATTGGGCCTAGCACCAGACAGGGAGATTGAATTTGAGATAGAACTTATCCCCGGTACAAATCCCATCTCCAGAGCACCCTACCGCATGGCTCCAGCAGAACTGAAGGAACTTCAGGGGCAACTACAGGAGCTGCTCGACAAGGGCTTCATACGCTCTAGTCACTCACCATGGGGAGCGCCTGTATTGTTCGTGAAGAAGAAGGACGGGAGCATGCGCCTGTGTATAGACTACCGGGCATTAAACCATGTCACGATTAAGAACAAGTATCCTCTTCCCAGGATAGATGACCTATTTGATCTGCTAAAGGGAGCAGCAGTGTTCTCTAAAATAGACCTCAGGTCGGGATATCACCAGGTGAGAGTTAAAGAAGGCGATATACCCAAGACAGCTTTCAGGACCAGATACGGACATTATGAGTTCGTAGTCAGGCCCTTTGGCGTGACGAATGCTCCAGCTACTTTCATGGACCTCATGAACAGGGTATTCAGAGAATACTTAGATAAGTTTGTTATCGTGTTCATCGACGACATTCTTATCTATTCCAAAACTCAGGAAGAACACGCAGAGCATCTGAAGATAGTACTGCAGACCCTTCAGCAGAACCAGCTGTACTCCAAGTTCACGAAATGTGAATTCTGGCTCGATCAGGTATCCTTCCTGGGTCACATCATCTCCAGAGATGGTATCATGGTAGGTTCCAGTAAAATAGAGGCTGTGACTAACTGGAAAAGACCTAAGAACGCCAGTGAAATCAGAAGCTTTCTGGGATTAGGAGGCTATTACAGAAAATTTGTAGAGGATTTCTCCAGGATAGCCTCCCCACTAACAGCTCTCACCAGGAAGAACAGAAAATTTCAGTGGACAGAGGACTGTGAGAACAGTTTCATCAAGCTAAAAAGAAGATTGACCAGTGCTCCCATTCTGACTTTGCCAGAAAACAAAGACAACTTTGATATTTACAGTGATGCCTCTAAATTAGGACTAGGAGCAGTACTGATGCAAAATGGCAGGGTGATCGCCTATGCCTCCAGACAAATCAAGGATTATGAGAGGAACTACCCTACTCACGACCTTGAGCTTGCAGCGGTTGTCTTCGCCCTCAAAATTTGGAGACATTACTTGTATGGAGCTCAGTGCAGAGTGTATACAGATCATCAGAGTCTGAAGTACTTCTTCACTCACAAGGATCTGAACATGCGACAGCGCAGATGGCTTGAGATGGTCAAAGACTATTGTTGGGGATCGGACGACCGACTTCAAGGGGGGTTGGATAGACGGTGCCCCCAAATACTCGCTTCTTTCTAATACGTTAGTGCGCAAGCGGAAATGAAAACAAAGCAAGTAGAAAGCTAAATACTAAAGGAAAGAATACAAACCAAGCTACACGATCATTTACGTGGTTCGGAGATAAGGCTCCTACTCCACGGCTGTTCGTAAGGTGGACGATCCCTATCCGTCGGTGGATTACTCCCCGGAAGACCTCCGGCTAGCTCACGTAGCTCCTTGTGGGTGGAGAAACCTCACCACAACTCTCACCAAGGACTCTTTACAAGCTAGGGCACAAGTAGACTATTAATAGGGGTTAACCACCTCTATTTAATCTGTTAGGACCTTAGGATGCGGCTAGAGAGGGGGGGGTGTGAATAGCCGATCCCAAATTCTCGTTTCTTCCTACAATTTGAGTTAGCGCAGCGGAAATAAAGAGTAGAAACGAAAATGGAGAAGATCAAACCTCAAACGCGATGATATAACGAGGTTCGGAGATGATACTCCTACTCCTCGGCGTGTCCGTAAGGTGGACGAATCCTATCAATCCGTCGGTGGATGAGACCCCGAAAAATCGGCTAATAAAAACTCCTTCTGGGTGGAGAAACCTCGCCACAGTCTCTTGCAACAGCAAGATCAGAGTACAAGAAATACAGCAAGAAGCCAAGAACAATATAAATGTAAAAACACTAGTTTGCTTGCCTTCTCGTCGACTGTTGATGAAGCTGCAACTTCACGGATGCCAACCACAGTAGCAACTGTTCAGTTGGAGACCCAGCCGAGGGAAGCTCACACGAAGCTTCAGTAATGGAGAGCTCAGCAAAGCTCAGATCGCAAGGAGGAAGAAGAAGTAGCCGTCCCCTGTAGAGGCCCTCCACCTCGTTATATAACTTGAACCTGCGAAGAAGACAGAAATCTAGCTGTTGTGTCTCAATGGCTAGGCCTGGACCGATCAGGCTCCACCCTGATCGGTCCAGGATGGGTCTGATCGGTCATGGGACCGATTAGGGCCTAGGCTGATCGGTCCCCAGACCGATCCCAACTCTCACAGAGAGTTGTTGCCGATCCCTGATTGGTCTGTGGACCGATCAGGCCATAGGTGGATCGGTCCACAGACCGATCCCTCCTATTCCTTCTCCCAATCTGTTTGTTTACTGATCGATCACCAGACCGATCAGATGACCCACAGTGAGAGTCAGTGTATCACTGGATCGGTCAGCAGACCGATCCAATTTCCCAGCCTTAAACCTAAAGCCTTCCTGATCTAGAGAACGAGCTACCGATCCCTCTCTGACCTAGTCCGGAGAACGAGCTACCGAGCCCTCTCCGACTTCCACGTCTGGTCCAGAGAACGAGCTACCGAGCCCTCTCTGACCTCCCATGCCAAGCTTCCATACTTGGACTTTTCCCGTGCGAAGCTCTCTACTTGGACTTTTCCGTGCCAAATCTCCATACTTGGACTTTTCCCGTGCGAAGCTCCCTGCTTGGACCTTTCCGTGCCAAGTCTCCATACTTGGACTTTTCCCGAATCAGGTCAACTCAAGTCGGGTCAACCAGGTCAACCTTGACCAAAGGTTGCACCCACAATCCCCCAAGTTCCTATTCTTGTCAAACATCAAAATATAACTTCTCCATTCTTGTCAAACATCAAAATATACCTCGAGTCAGGTCAACTCGAGTCGGGTCACCCAGGTCAACCTTGACCTAAGGTTGCACCAACATCGTCAACTCTAACCAAGCTCCCAAGCTTTGGTTATATAGGTCGTGGGTTGGAAACTCCGCCTACCAGTCGACTGCCAAAACATGCAGTCAACTGCCCTCAGTGGAAATTCGACCGTTACATCTCAACGGCTCAATTCCATACGAACAGAGACATTCTGTTCGTTGCCAGTCGACTGCCCCAGTCGACTGCACCAGTCGACTGCTAAAACATGTAGTCGACTACTACAGTACTGCTACAGTAAAACCCTAAAACTAGGATTTTACTCCGAGTACAATCTCTCATGCACTCGTACCCTCACCCTTATGACTCATTTGACACTTCATTTGCAGCTTTGACCTCTTGCCTTCAAGCCTACTTCCTTTGGCTCTCGTCCCTCGGATGCATTCAAGCCCGCGGCTCGTCCCCAATGCCATCCTTCGCGTATGCCTCGAAGTCACTTCCCTCGGCCCTTGTCCTCGCTGCCTTGTCCACGGTCCCTCGGATGCTCCATCCTTTACCGGACCTGAAGCCATCAACCTGAGTCACATGTGTATCCTGTAAACCTGCACAACTCAAATACACATATCAAATACAAGGGTGAACCTAACTTAAACCTTTGCCCAAACACCAAAACATATGGTCGCACGGACCATTGGGATTGCTCCAACAACTATGACATAGACATCCTCTACCACCCAGGAAAGGTCAATAAGGTGGTAGATGCACTTAGCAGGAAGTCCAGTGCCACCTTACTATCCCTAGCAGCCATGTCACCACCCCTACAAAAGGAGATTACAGATTTTGGTCTCGAACTTATAGTTGGGCAACTCTCTACTATGACATTAGCATCTACCTTGTTTGGTGACATCCAGATAGCTCAGGATTAGGACCCTGAAATTCAGAAAATAAAGCAAGAGTTAGCAGAATCAAAAAGTGGAGAGTTAAGAGTATCTGATAGTGGGGTATTGTATTTTGGTGACAGACTGTGCGTTCCGGATCAGGAGGAACTACGGAGGAAGATCATAGACGAGGCTCACAAGACTCCTTATGCGATGCATCCTGGTTCCACCAAGATGTACCAAGACCTAAAAAGTCATTTTTGGTGGCCTGGGATGAAAAGAGACATCGCTAGATATATCAGTATCTGTCTGACCTACCAGAGGGTCAAGGTAGAACACCAGAGACCAGGAGGAGTTCTGCAGCCTATTCAAATCCTAGAATGGAAGTGGGAAGATATTTCCATGGATTTCATAATGGGACTACCCAGAACCACGAATGATTTTGATGCCATCTAGGTAATAGTAAACAGATTGACTAAATCATCCCACTTCTTAGCTATCAGGATATCTTACTCCATGGAACAACTGGCTCAGTTGTATCTCAAGGAGATTGTCAGACTGCATGGAGTCCCACGGACCATTATTTCAGACAAAGACAGTAGATTCACGTCACACTTCTGGGAGTGTGTACAGTCAGTATTGGGCACCAGGTTAAAGTTTAGCACAGCTTTCCACCCTCAGACAGATGGTCAGACGGAGCGAGTAAATCAGGTACTCGAAGATATGCTCCGAGCATGTGCCCTAGACTTCAAGGGAAGTTGGTGTAAATATCTGTGTTTAGCAGAATTTACATACAACAATAGCTATCAGGCCACTATCGGCATGACACCCCACGAGGCTCTCTATGGGCGGAGGTGTAGATCTCCAATCTGCTGGTATGAAAGTGGTGAACAGAAAGAACTAGAACTTCAGACAGATCTAGTAGCAAATACCACAGTAGCTATACAACAGATCCGCCAGAGGATAGAGACAGCTCAGAGCCGCCAGAAAAGCTATGCTGATACACGGCGTTGACCCTTAGAGTTTTCAGTTAGGGATACAGTATTCCTCCGAGTGGCTCCCATGAAGGGAGTAATGCGTTTTGGGAAGAAGGACAAATTAAATCCCAGATATGTGGTACCATACCTTATCACTAGAAGAGTCAGCAAGGTATCATATGAGCTAGAGCTACCCTAGGAGATGTCGGCCATCCATAACGTATTTCACGTCTCAATGCTGAAGAAGCATATCCCAGATGTCACCCAGGTGATTGAGCCCCAGTCGGTACAAGTCCGCGAAGACCTCAGCTATGACAGTCGGCCTATTCAGATAATAGACTGAGCGGTTAAGAAATTGTGGAACAAGGAAGTACCATTAGTAAAAGTCATATGGCAAAATCACACAACAGAAGAGGCAACATGGGAGACAGAAGCTAGTATGAGACAGAAGTACCCAGAGTTATTTTAAGTTCGAGGATGAACTTTTAATAAGGTATGGGGGATTGTAACACCCAAAAATTCTTAAATAAATTTTAAGAAATATTCTATTATTTTTATGGAATTTTAGAATATTTTTATAGAATTTTTGGAGTAGCAGAAGTAGCAAAATTAAATAAAAATGTAAAACAGTCTAAGCGAGAATTGAACCCGCGACCTATGGACCCTATGACTTATAGGGTGACTTTAGTAACCAAGGGGCCCCAGCAGGGGTGTGCTGAAAGAAGAGGAGGGAAATTATATTTATAATTGAGTAGGGTCGGATAAATAGAGAATTTGAGTGAGGGTTTATTATTTTGGATCGACAACTTTCCTCACCCTCACCCTCACACGCCGACCTCTCTCTTCTCCCACACCTTCTCAGCACGCCAACCTCAAGAGACCTAGGGTTCCATCCCTAGGGTCATAGGAGCACCTTCCGGCGACAACTCCGGCACGAGGACACTCCCCTCCACGAGAAGAACGCGTAGACGTAAGAGGATTGCCGAAGAGATCTTCTTCTCCGGAAACCTAGCGATCGGATTGTAAGAAAACTTAGCACAAGATGTAAGTAACCCCTCACCTGCAGTATAAGTAGCTAATCGTATGCTTTTATGTTCTTAGTTCGCTTTTATGTTCTTAGTGCAGCTATATGCAAAGTTAGAGCACACCAGGTGCTCGATAAAATGACTAGTACAGTTATATGCTAAGTAGGCATTTTAATAGCTCAGTTAAATGCCAGAGATGCATTTTAAATAGCATACATAGTCTTGCTTCAGTTTATATGGGACTACGGTCCAATGGGTGGGCTCCCATAGTTGCCTCTAGGTTCAGATAACCTAGCTCTAGGTTCAGATAACCTAGTAAGAGCAAGATAAGATAAATCAGTTTATGAACAGTATTTTACTTTTATCAGTGGCACTGTACTGGACTCTCAGTTGTCCTTGGGTTGGGCTCCCATAGTCGTCCCTAGGTTTAGATAACCTAGTAAACCCTACTAGATTCGGGACTAGCTACCTCGGGTCTAGTTAGGGATGCGCGCATAGCAAGTACAGTTGCTGGGCCCATCAGCAGCATGATTATTATTATTATTTATTATGAAAGTAGCTTTCAAAGCTTCATAACTCAGTTAGGTGAATACAGTTCAGCTTCAGCATTAACTTAACATAAGTTTTAGCTTAGCTTATGTATCGGTTTAGTTTCCTTGATGATACAACAATTAGTTTTATGTTCAGTATTTGATTGCCATGACTTACATGTCCATATGCCATGTTTAGCATTTTTAGTATGATCATCAGCATGTTTTTCAAATAGCATCTTTTAAAAGCATGATTTCATCGAATGCATGTTTTGTGAGGTAGATGGTTCTTACTAAGCTCCCAAGCTTATAGTTTCCTTTTCCTTATACTGCAGATAAAGGTAAAGGGAAGATGGATTAGCGGAGGCTGGAGGGCAATGCGATAAGATGTGTGTGAGAAGGAACCTGAAATAAAAATTTTTGGGAACTAGCAAATTTAAAAACTTAGTATTTCCTTATGTTGTTGCTTTTCTACACTTTTAGGATGTTAAGTATCATGAATTGTGAAACTATGTATTATGCCATGCTTAGACTGCTAATTGTCTTGATATTAGATAGCAAGGTATGAGTAATAACATGCCTAGTAGTATTGTTTTATGTTTTAGTTGAATTCTGAAAGTTCTGTATGAGTTCGTGTGGGATTTCAGTGAAATCAGAAACCCAATCGATCAACCGATCGATTGAGGAGTCCTCAATCGATCAGCCAATCGATTGGGAAGTAATTCCCCGCGAACAGAGAGCAGTTGAATCGATCAGCTGATCGATTGAGAAGTCCTCGATTGATCAGCCGATCGATTGAAACGCGACTTCCGCATATAGAGAGCTGCTGAATCGATCAGATGATCGATTGAGGTTTCTCAATCGATCAGCCGATCGATTGGAAGAACTCCCCACGTATAGAACATTACTGAATCGATCATTAGATCGATTGGCCAGACTGGATAGATCAGTCGATCGATCCAGAAGGTTCTTCCGTGCACAGAAGCATGTTAAATCGATCAGTGGATCGATTGAAGACTCTTCAATCGATTGAGTCCCAACTCAATCGATTGGGGAAGTCTGAGTTCAGCTGGAAACAGTTGATTTCAGCTCCTAGACTATATGAGAAGTTTAGATTCCAAATTTTACAACAAATAGCAGAGATTTTAATTAGTTCAGCTTTTCCACACCTTAATATTCAGTGATAGTCCCAGAATAGTTTAGCATAATGTAATCCCCGGCCTTACAGCCTAGTCAGTAGAAGGCGAGGCGTTACACTTGACCTTCTCTTTAGTTGGGATCCTTGTTAGTTGAGCTTGCTGTTCATCTAAAAGAACTCTCCCAAATTGCATACACTCTAATTGGAATTGAGCATGTTCCACCTGTACCCTAAGTTGTGACTAAAAATGTCTCACAAATGTCTTGTCTGTTCCACTGCTCCGGGACTAGTTGTAGTTTCCTTATTTTCTTTTTCAACAACCACAGTTTCTCTTCTTTTATTGTTGTAAATGTCTTTTTCAGGGCCCAAACTCTCCCGACTTTGATATATTCGGGATCGAGATCCAGGCTACAATTGTGAGATCCAGTAATTAAATATTGTGTTATTGGAATAATAACCTTATTAGAATTTTTCAGAATTTTTAGAAATTTTTCTAGATTTAAACGGAGACCGTATGACACGTTTTTAGGGATGAATCTATTGGACTAGAAGGAAGCCTGTTTAGATATTCCAATTAAGTTAGGAGTTGTTAGATTAATTAATCTAAAGTTTAATATATAAATCCTAATTATTACTCCTCTTCCTCTTCCTCTTCCTCACTACGCCGACACCCCCCTTTCCTCGGTCCGATCTCTCCTCTCTCGATCCCATTGTCATACCCTAAATCCACACCGCCGACTCATCTCTTCCCCTCCTGATCTCTCTCTCGCGAGCGAAGCTACTCCATCGCCCTCGATCGTCGAAGGTTGGATCTTAACGCCACCTCAGATCTAATCACCGGCGCATACCTCCCGTTTAGATCTGCCACCATCATCTCTAAGCCGCTCTTCACCCAACGCCACTATCGCCTCCCAATCGCAGACGCTAATCGCCCTCTCACGAACCAGTCGCCGACCATGGGAGAGCTGGAAGTGTAGCTTACCGGCGGGTGATAACTAGCATTTTTATTGATTATTTTGGCTCTTAGACTTAGCAATTTTTACCTTCTCACATCTTAATTTTATGTGTATACTACATTTTGTGAGTAGAATTAATTTTAGACTTAATTGTAAGATTCCTACAAATTGTAGAATTTAATCTCATGTTTCTATTATGTGATTTTGTAGGAAATCTAAAGAGTCATGGATTAGGGTTTGATCAGATCGAATTTGACTTGATTTGGAGGTTAAACGGAGGAGATCAAGCTGAATCAATATGGACCGTTGATCATGATATAGTGAGATCTTGTTCCTTCATTCAGATCTAAGTTATCCAGCACTTCATCCCGATTTAAAGCGATCTAGACCGTTCATAGGGATCAAGGCATCAAGGGTTCAACCAAGAAGAGGAGCTCCAATTCAAACCCAATCTAAAAGCCCACTCTTCAAGCCCAATTTCAAAAACTCAATTTTCCTTCTCTTATTGGATCCGGATCCCATCAACCAAATCCAAAAATCCTCACCTCCTTAACCCAAACTCGGCAACCCGTTAAGAACCTCTTCTTCTCTTCTTCGACGCAACTTTGTTAGGCTTCATCCCTCGCGATTTCCAGCGGCTAGGGCTCGCGACTTTCTCCACAACGCCGACTTTCTCCTTTCTTCTTCCTCAGCACTGGCCGACGACTCTTTCCTTACCTTCACTGCCGCCGACTGGTCCTCCACATCCATTACTCCTCTTCTCTGATCTACTCAACTCGGTGACGACAGTAGCTTCAGCAGTCTCTTTGAGCGGGCAGCGGCTTGGGTCTAGGGTTCTCTTGATGGTGGAGCATTCCTCTCTAGAAAGGTAGTCCTTCTTCTTCCCTACCTCAGCAGACATTACTTGCGGACGACATTCCGAAAGTAGCGGTTTCCAACAGAGGGAGTCGACCGATCATTCTTCTCTAGCGAGCAGCTTCTTTTCATTCTAGTACTGTGTGTTGTGGAGGTATCTTTGGGTGACGGCGTTCTAGAAGAAGAATTTTCCATCTTAGTGCATACTTCCATTCTGGCAGAAGCTCTCCAATTCCAGTAGATTACTTAAGCAAACTATTCCACGAGTAGTAGGCAGTCGTTGTGTTGTTGTTCACAGTGATGGCGTTCCAGATCTGGGCCCTTTGTGTGACGACAAAGGGTAGTCAATTGGTAGTTGGATTGGTGCATGATTGTGGAGGAATGAGTGTGGTTGATTAACTTAGTTTGTTTCCATGTTTGATTTGTTAGTCTTTGTTCTTATGCATTTTGGATATTGTTTTAATGTTTTGATTCATGCTACTTAGTTGTTAGTTTACCTTCATGTTAATTGTTTAAGGTTAATGTAGTTTACTTTCTTGCTTAATTTGGTTGTTATGTTTTTTATTGCTTCTTAGATTGATAGATTGCACTTTGTTTAGTTTCATATTCTGTTTAGTTCCATTTATGTATGATTGTTGATCTTGTATCATAGGGTGATAATGTGGTACAAGTTTAACTTTTATGCATAATTAGGTTTTGTTTAATTATTGTTAAGTTGTTTTGTTATTTATTTTTGTTTAACTATTACTTTCTTTATGCATATTTCTTCTATGGAAAGGATCCTCATAGCGTAGAGTGACACTGCGTTGTGAGTTCATATTTGCTGGTTAGTTAGGATTTCCTTATTTGCATTAGGTGTAGAAATTCCAAAACAAAACCTCTGTTTGATTCTGTCTGAAAACAAACGTCCTATCATTAGTTCCTTGGAGAGACAACCTGGTCCTCTACTATACTACTTAGTGTAGGTTAAGGGGTATCGGTTAAAGTGAAATTAATAAATTTAATGTGAGCGAGTGACAGTTGCGACCACTATCAAATTTTGGCGCCGTTGCCGGGGAAACTAGTGATGTTCATTTGTTTTTAGACTGTATATAGTTTTATCTTTATCTTTTTCTTTCTTTTCTACTTTGTTATTTTATTTTTCTTTAGGCTTAATTGTTAGTATCTCCTTTTGCTCTGGAACTTTGCAGGTTGAAGGAAAGGAGTGATAGGAGTAATACTAGCAGTTTCACCGTAAATAAAGACTTATTTTGGTCAATTTCATCATTTAGACCACCGTTTCAGTTTTTCTATATTTTGCATTTCATTTTTTTTATTTTATTCTCTCTTATTTCTATTTATTTGGTGGCTGTAAAAATTCAAAAATATTGTTAGGTTTTAATTATTTCATATCTTGTATGCATGTGTGTTATCTTGTCTATTTCCTATGCCTTTTGATGGTATTTGCATGAGTGTTTCAGGTAAGACTAGGAAAAAAAGGTAGAGAGGAAGAAGAAGGAGGTTTGAATCAAAAATCAATTCACTCTAGTAACCCCCACCAAAGTGGCCGGCCACTTTATGCTTCTAAACCCCATGGAATATCAAGAGTCAAGTCTCTTGATCTCCTCCATGAGGTGCCATTTGGTCAAGTCAAACTTGACCAAATGAAGAAGCCTTGATGATGTGGCATTGGTCAAGTCAAAGTCAAGTCAAAACTTGACTTTTTATCTTCCTACTTAAGTCAAGTCAAACTTGATCTTTTTCTCTCCCATGGTTGATAAAATCTAACCATTGGTTCAAGTCAATTTTAATTTAATGAATCTCTATTCATTGAATTTAATTGGCTCAATGAGTCTAAGTCCAAATTAGACTCATTTAACACATGAACCAAATTGAGTCTAACTCAATTAGTTTACTTTGGATTACTCTTAATCCAATTTGGTTCATCACATGAACATAATCCTCTTGGTTTATCAAATGAACCTTATCTCCATCTAATTGCTCTTTGTGTGTGACCCTATAGGTTCTTGTAACGTTGGCAATGCTCCTAAATCCATTTAGAAGCATAAGTAATGAGCGGTATCTAGCAACACATCATTACTACCCAAGTTACAAGAATGTTGAGATCCAACATCACCTTGTGACTACTAATTGTGACCCCTCACAATATATGACAAGTGTCCTTCTATCTTTGACATCTAGATTGATCAATATGAGGGATAGACCGTGTCATCCTCTAATCAATCTAAATCTTGAATCCCAAGTAGACTCACTCAATCAAATAAGCTCAACATCTCATATTGACTCATTTGGGATATTGAGCTCATTTCGGCATGACCATGCACTTAGTGGTCTCACTCCATCAAGACTAATGATGTCACTCCCGTCATATAGGAGGGATAGATCCCATCTACATCACTCACATCCCTCCGCATAATTGTTACATACCCAGTAATCGCCTTTATATTCCACCCAGTTACGGGTGATGTTTGATGAAGCCAAAGTATGTAACTCCTTATGTAGGGAACCACGGTGACTTCAGGTCCAAGGACTAATAGTCATACTAATAGCCACATGAGTGTTAGGATCTTAGATGGCTAGAGGGGGGGGGTGAATAGCCTCTTAAAAACTTAAACACAAATTTCTACAAGGAAACTTGTTAGCACAGCGGAATTAGGAAACTAAAACAAAGAGGAAACAAGCACACTAACACACTGATTTACGAGGTTCGGGGATAACTTGCCCCTACTCCTCGGCGTGCCCGTAAGGTGGACGACCCCTGATCTTCGGTAGATCGCACCCCGGATAAATTTCGGCTAAAGATCCTCCTTCTCGGTGGAGTAACCTCTCCACAAAGTCTCAAGAAATATATATGTTAAAGCACAAGACTTACAGAGCTCGGTGGCAAAGAAGAATGAACTAACGCTTATAACCACGCGAGGATCAGTGGAAACAGAGAACTCACAGATCGCAGTTTTTCACCCGAGAGCTCAAGAACTTAGCACACCTCAATGATCAACAGAACGTTTTCTTTTTTCTTGCTTTCTTGTTCTTCTTTCCTCTCGCTTTTTACTGCTTCTTAAGCCCCTGTTCTCCGCTGTCACGGATAGTGGTCAAACTGCACAGAATCATCGCTGCAGCCAATCCCTCTTCCTCCTTACCTGGTTCTCTGAACTCACACCAATGAAATCACAGTCTTCACTGGTGTCTTCTGAGCTCGAACCAATCACCAGGAGTCAAGCGGATCGCAGCCAGATCACACCAGTAGTCGTTTGATGCTTCAAATGCACCATGCGCCGCGAATCACAACAGAAAGGCCATTTGTCGTATTCCTCTTATGAACTTAATTTGAAATTAGGCTTGGAATGATACCTGTGATCCTGCAAACTCAAAAGCTAACAACACAGAGGGTTATATCACATGAATCAGGCAAATCAAATGCAGTGGAGGAATCGCAGAAACAACAACAAATCTGATTGTGTGTGGATCGGTCACCAGACCGATCCATGGACCGATCAGGACATATCCTGATCGGTCTACAGCTTGTCTGATCGGTCGTGGAGACCGATCAGACTGCAGGTGGATCGGTCTCCATGACCGATCCCTGCCTTCTTCTCTTCGCAATAACATCTTCTGATCGGTCTCCAAGACCGATCAGATTGCACTCAGTGTGCTACTGAGTGTTTCCTGATCGGTCTACAGACCGATCAGATTACACTCAGTGTGCTACTAAGTGTTTCCTGATCGGTCTACAGATCGATCAGATTACACTCAGTGTGCTACTGAGTGTTTCCTGATCGGTCACCAGACCGATCCATGGAAACTCAGTTTCACAGTTTCATTGGATCGGTTTGCCGACCGATCCACTGTCTTATGTATCACTGGATCGGTCTGTCGACCGATCCAATATACCATGGAATGTCCACTTAGGTCCCTCTCTGACCTAATTCGGAGAATAAACTACCGAGCCCTCTCCGACTTCGTCCGGTCCAGAGAACGAGCTACCGAGCTCTCTCTGACCTAGTCCGGAGAACGAGCTACCGAGCCATCTCCGATTTCGTCAGGTCCAGAGAACGAGCTACCGAGCCCTCTCTGACCTAGTCCGGAGAACGAGCTACCGAGCCCTCTCCGACTTCGTCAGGTCCAGAGAACGAGCTACCGAGCCCTCTCTGACCTAGTCCGGAGAACGAGCTACCGAGCCCTCTCCGACTTCGTCAGGTCCAGAGAACGAGCTACCGAACCCTCTCTGACCTAGTCCGGAGAACGAGCTACCGAGCCCTCTCCGACTCCGCGTGCCAAGTTTCCAACTTGGACTTTTCCCTTCCACTTGATCAACCTTGATCAGTAATCAAACCGAGTTTAATTCATATAACAGCCAGGTCAGACTGTATCAACAATGAGAAAGTATATGCCACTCATATAACGATCTATGATACTTTCTCATGGCGGGTCATTCAGTATACATTCTTCAATGCATACCCATGTGTCAACTTGATATCTCCATATCCATGACTTGTGAGATCAAGTCATCGAGTTGACCTACATGCTAGTCTCGTCGCATTAACATTGTCCCTGAATGTTAATACTTGACTAGGAATAATTAAGAGTAGTGTTTCCTATATCATCTCAATATCGATTCAACTAATCGATTGATATAGGTAAGAAGCTTCTACTCAAGGACGCTATTATACTTAGTTATTTGACACCAATACAAGTAAGCATAATAACCATAAACAAATGCCTTTATATACATAAGAATATGATACAACGAGTCCATACAACAATAATCATCAAATGATTGGCTCTAGGGCTCTAACTAACAGTTGCATCTTTCACTCGACTTCCTGTGCTCTTAAATTCCTGCAAGGCATTACTTGATTTGGTTTATCACACCAAAACTACAACGAGGTACTTACACGTGTGCACACTAATATATGCATAATCATCATGATAACTCCTATAGTACACACCAAACTCAAGTGTATGATACTTCATATAAATAATCTTAATGTAAATTCCTATTGTACATACCATATACATGTGCACCCTACAGAATAGAAATATCAAACAGTGAGACTATATAGACACTAAAGAGATCATCTCAAAGATTAAGCATATAAGTATCGAATATAGATAAAATATGAGTGGAGTCAAGATAAAGTAACCTAATCCATCGGATAATCCATGCACTAAGTTCAAAGAACTATAGATACCAATGAAGAAATACCCGCCTTTAATGTGTAGCTCGTGTCAAATAAATCCCACGTCAAAATGTCATCTCCAATAATCAGAGTCCTGCATCATTACACATTATTTAGATAACTTAATATGGATTAAATAGCTAAATCAAATTCCCAAAACTAATTAATAAAAACCTTAATCGAATAATCATTAATTAACTCTAATTAATGATTAGCTTCAATTAATCTAATCCATTGATCAAATTAGGGTTAACCCATTTCTTAACCCTAATTAATCCATCCTATTGACTAAATTAGTTTTAACCCATGCTAACCCTAAAAATTCCATACACCAATACATTAGGGTTTACAATAAGTTCATCACCCAAAACTCACCCAAGCTTAATGGCACAGCTGGTGGTTGACCAGAGCTATGAATCGCCGAAGAATAATAATGGTTGGAGTTGTGTTGGCTGGAATTAAGCAATTGCACACCAATCTTCCATTGCTAATAGAAAAGCAATCCCAAATCCAACTAATTAGGAATCCTTATAGTAATTTACCAAAATCCACATCACCGTTGAAGTTAACAAGGATCATTACCTAACTTTCCTCTTCTCCGGCGATGACAGCAAGCAAATAGTGGTTGTTGGTGGCGCTAGGTCAAGAGACACCAACCCATAGTGAGTTGGTGCCGAAATTGATCCTCACCAATGGAGGCAAAGAAGTCGAGGAGGAGGCAATCGAATATTCTAGGTCAAAATGAACGATGCCATCTTGGAGCAGAGGGAGACGATGACTCTCACACTGCTAATGGATGGATCTAGTGGTGCGGGTGTGATCAGGCGGCACCAGCGTGATCATGTGGTAGCGAAGATCAAGAGTAGGTGACAAAGAATGGGGTGGCAGTGATGGAATCGTAGGGCACCCTCGGGCTTGCGAGCAGCCAGTGCATTGTTGGCTTATGCTCGGGGCTGGCACCTAGGGAGGAGAGACCATCCGGGGTGATCGGGAAGGAGGCGGTCAACGTCGATGATGAGAGGCGGTGGAGCAGCGATGGCGCGAGCAAGCCACAAGAGGGGTTGGCTGCTGCTCATGGCTACACCCCACGCTGATTGTTGTGGGAGCTACGCGGAGGTGTCTGATCCTCGTGGTCATCAACATCGTAGTTCGGTGGTTGATGGCCGGTGGATCAGAGCGACGCGAGTTGCGCAATGGCGGAAAAGGGCGATCAGGGAGGAGAAGATGAGGGCGGTGGATTTGGTAATTGTAACTATATATATATATATATATATATATATATATATATATATATATATATATATATATATCAATCAATTCTCACTTAATTGATTTTCCAAATAGGCTTTCTCTAAGCTTAACTGATTCATCCCCTTAAACGTGTTTTATGAATTCTATTTAAATCCTGAAAATTTTCAAAAAAATTTTAGAAAATTCTGTAAGATTATTTCTCTAATGATCCTTATTACTTAATTAATATTTATTACTGTATCTTACATTAAAAATTTTCAAAAGAGAAGTTTAAGTTTTGAGAGCTCATTCGATAAGTGTATAATTTTGAAAGTATATTCTTATATTTTTATATTTCTCTTTGAAGAAATTTTGAAAAAAACATGTTCACAAATTTTTTGAAGAAATAAATTTTGAAAATAAGTGTATGATAATTTTCTAAAAATTTGAATTTGAAATTTCTAATAAGTTTTAAAATTTCTAAGGAACAGATAATAAATTTTGAAATTTCTAAGAAAAATTTCTACTAAGTTTTGAAATTTCAAAGAAAAATAAATTTTGAAAGTTTTAGATTTTGAAATAAATTTGAAATAGGTTTTACAGATTATGTATAAAATTGTTCTAAAGCTCGAAGTTAATGCCCCCCCCCCCCAATTCAAAATATCCTAAAGTCCAAGTATGCATAGGGAAAACATCTAGAAAAAAGTCCTTATTTTGAAATATTTAACTTTTGTTTTTAGTTGTTTATCACAAGATATCAGCTTATTTGACTAAAGTTAGCTAAGTTGATTGTTTGGATTCTAACTAGTTTTGACTAAGCAAGATCTCCCAACTTGATCAGTTTATGTTTAAAGTCCAGATTTATATCAATGCACTGATAGAAACATCTAAAATCTTGGCTAAAGTCTAAGCATCTCACCCCATTCTATGTTTCATAATATATAAACAAGAGATCCTAGTGTTCTTGTGAGATGTTAGCTTCCTAAATCTATCGGGTCTTACTTTCTACAATAAGACCTAGACTAGTTCCATTTTGTTGTTTTTGAAATCCTAGGTTTTATAAAGTTATAATTTTTAAATTCTCCACCATTGTCACTTCTAATTTTCTTAATTTTTAGATCATTTTCATTTTCTACTTGTTTGCAAAAGTTGTTAAATATTTCAAAGATTTCACTTTTATGTTTTAAGAATTTTACCTAGGTATACCTAGAATAATCATCAATTATAACAAGACAATATGTACTTTCATTTATTGATTTTATTCCATAAGAATCAAAAAGATCTAGGTGTAGTAATTCAAGTATTGTATTAGTTCATTCTTGGTTAGTTGATTTGTGTGTTGACTGGGTTTGTTTTTCTTATTGACATGCACTGCAAATTTTGTTATCTAATATCGCTAGTTTTGGTTGCCCTTTGATTATATAGGATCGAAAAGAATTTAGATATCTCTACAATGATATGATATTGTCCACTTTGGGCCTAAGCCCTCATGGTTTTGCTCTTGGGCTCTACCCAAAAGGCCTCATACCAATGGAAATGTCTTTCCCTTATAAACCCATGATCTTTTCCATGTATTTTCAATGTGAGATTTTGTTTGCAATCTTACAACCCCAGCAATCTCCCCTCAAACAAAGGACCACAGGGTCCCCCTCAAGAAATAGGTTACTCTTGACTTGCTCAGGGCTTCCCCTCGAGCATCGAGTCACTCTTGACCTGCTCGGGGCCTCCCCTCAAGTATCAAGTCATTGACCTACTCAGGGCCTCCCCTACTTCATTCAAGGTTTCATCCACATGGTTCGATCTTGGATCATGGCTCTAGCTCGTGCTTCTTCTGACGGTTAGTCCAGTGAAGAGCAATGCTCTGATACCAATTGTATTGTAACGACCTAAGGGTATACTTGTCCTCCAAATTGGACGGTATTCCCTAGTGACAATCTAGGAAATGCGATATCGAACCAATTCAAGCCAACATAAAAATACTGATGTAATATAACAACATCAAGTCACAAATGACAATGCGTGTATGTATGCATGTATATGAAAAACACTCAAAAATTCAGAATAGAAAGAACTATAACTATAAGCAACGGAAATAATAAAACAAAGCAACTCAACATAAATCCAAATCGAGCAGGACTGGCAGCCAAGACATCTGAGTGACACAACACCTCCTCAACCAAGTATACCTAGCAAATCGAAGTTCAAATGCTGGGGTTTGTATTTTTGGGATTTCAATCATATTTTGATTTATAATTTTTTTTTGAGTTTGGGACAAGGCAAGCCGAAGGACATCTCTGAGCTATAGGAAGTAAGGTATACCTCTTATGATTATCTTATCTTCTATATTCACTATCTTGTTAGGTTATGGTTAGACACTCTCCAATTTAGTTGTGTATTTGTTTTTCTATCTGTCTAGTAGGTATTCACTGACTTAGTGTACCATGATGACACTTAGGTGGCGTTTGGTTTAAAGGTTTGGGAATGAGGGAATAGATTCATTCCCAAACCTTGTGTTTGGTTGATGGGAATAGAATCAAGATTTTGGAATGAAACCCAAAAATTTGTGTATGGGTGAAACCCACCTCCTCCTCTGGTTTTGATGGAATGAGAATAAGAATTAAGTTTTGGATGAAAATACCCTTAGTATATTTGTTCAATTTTTCTTTAATTTCACTCTCTCTCCTTATTCTCTCTCATCATACTTTCTCTCTCCTCATTCTATCATCACATTTTCTCTCTCAACATACTTTCTCTCTCCTCATTCTCTCTCATCACACATTCTCTACTATTTTCTCTTTGTATTCTCTCTCATCACACACTCTCTCTCATTATTTTCTCTCTCTTCATTTTCTCCTCATTTTTTTACCATACTTTCTCTTTCATCATACTTTCTCTCTCCTCAATATCTCTTACCATACTCTCTCTCCATATTTTATCTCATTATACTTTCTCTCTCTTCATTCTCTTGCATCACACTCTCTCTCCTCATTCTCTCTCATCACACTCTCTCTCCTCATTCTCTCTCATCATACATTCTCTATCATTTCCTCTCTGTATTCTCTATCATCACACACACTCTCTCTCATTATTTTCTCTCTCTTCATTCTCTCCTCATTTTTTATCATACTTTCTCTCTCCTCAATCTCTCTTACCATACTCTCTCTCCATATTTTCTCTCATCATACTTTCTCTCTCTTCATTCTCTCTCCTCATTTTCTCTCGTCACACTTTCCCTCTCTTCCTTTTTTTTCCATCATACTTTCTCTCTCATTATATTTTCTCATCATACTTTCTCTCCTCAATCTCTCATTTTTTTCTCATCACACTTTCTCTCTCTTCATTTTCCCCATCACTCTTTCTCTCTCTTCATTTTTTCCCATCATTCTTTCTCTCTCAACATACTTTCTCTCTCATCATACTTTTTATCTTCTCAATCTCTCCTATCAAGCTCTCTCTTCTCATTTTCTCTCATCACACTTTCTCTCTTTTCATTTTTTCCCACCACACTTTTTCTCTCATCACATTTTCTCTCTCATCACATTTTCTCTCTCATCATATGTTTATCTCACATTCGACTTTCTCTTCCATTTAATTTTTTCTTTTATTTTCCTCAAAGGGTAAAAAAGGAAATTTAGATTCATTCCAATTGAAAATATTCAACTAACCAAACATTATTTTTAAGAATGATACCCAAGCTCATACTCATTCTCATTCCATAATACTATGATACCCATTCCCATTCCGATTTCTAAGAGAGAACCAAACACCACCTTCGTCAATCAACCCTATTTGCAATTGTGGTCAAGGTCGACCATAGAAGCAACTAGTGACCCGTTGAGGACTCGACCTTGATTAAGAGAATGTTGTTTCTCTGGTAGTGCTGACTGACATCGAGTCAGAAAGCAAGGGTTGAATCTATCAACAACCTAGTAGAGATCAAGGAATACTGTCTCAGGTCATTCCTTGTTATTATCGGTCTAGTAAAGGACAAGGAATATATACCCATACTCATAGTTAGTAGAGGATCGATGAATCCTGGTCATGGGGACTTTGACCATGAATTGCTTGTACTTGGTTAGCTAACCTAGAAAATACCTCTAGTATGTGGTCTGCACCGATGCAAGAAAAGTGTAGAGCTAGCTGCTTAACACTTACGAGATACATCTGGGTATCTTGACCTGATGTGAAGAAGGATATAAACTGCATATCATTGTTGGCTCAGCCAGTAAAGGAACGATTAACTCTGTTTCATAGAGTTTCTGACCTTAGGTAGGTTCTGCTTGGTTTGATAACTTGGAGGGCACATTTGGGTACATGATTTGTACAGATATAGACAAGGTCAAATTAACTGCATACCATCAACGGAATTAGGTCGTACTTGATAGAAAATGTAGAAGATAATATTTGGGGAATAATGCATCACTTGGTTTTATTTTGGGATACCTTGTAGAGGTAATACTTTCCCTCTCCATAGTGTAATGGATTTCAAGGCGATAGTTAGTCAACTCTCTTGATGCCGTGCTATAGGAGATTTTGACTCATGGATCGGTCATACATGGTGGATAACCTTGATGGTACATTGGAACTTATAACCCATAATAATACATAGGATGTAGTGTTAGCTATTTAACACATATGAGATTTGACTGTAGTTGAGTGGAAATTTAAGAAGATAATGCATGAATAATATATTGACATGAGATCAAATGATGCAGTCTCAGGTAAAATACTTACTAACTAACGTAGGTGTCCCAAAATAATCACCAGCTAATCAAAAGTATAATTAATAATATAGTACTTCACTAACCTACTCAACTAAGTATAACCAATAAATTAGGAGTACATACAGTATATCCAAACCTACACACACAAATATATGTCCGACATATAGCAAACACATAACAAATAATGACTGTAGGAGAACACTCTACCACGGATGGTCCCGTGGGCAGTCAGGGTAAATGACTAGTCACCGTCCAGGGAAGAACGCTCTACCACGGATGGTCCCATGGGCGGACAGGGTAAATAACTAGTCATTGTCTACGAAAGAACGCTCTATCATGAATGGTCCCGTGGGCAGACAGGGTATATACCAATGGCCACTAATGACTCTCTCACCCACGCATGGGAGACAGGATATACTAACGGTCGCTGACGACTCTCTTAACTATGAATGGGAGACAATGGTCGACAGGATATACCAACGGTTACTGACGACTCTCTCAACCACGAATAGAAGACAATGATCATCAAGATATAGCAACCCTAGTAGGATCCTCGAAATCCTACACTATGGTATAATTCTACTAATGTATAGGCATGAGCCTATATAACAAGTAAGGGTCTACTAGGATACTCTGTACCCTATGTTACGATATAATCCTACTAATATATAGGTAGAAAATAGACAATCATGCCTCCAAGTTACTAGTCACCTAACATTAATATCTCGACTAATTCTATGGAATCATTGTAGATATAATAAACAACGAGATCAATATCAAGTAATCCTAGGTGCTGATTCAAAGGGGAAAGCCTAGTGGAATACACTACCCTTTTGCTAGGGAGTGATTTCCATGAAGTCTAGGTCAGCATAATCTCGCTAATATATATGCCCTCGCACTAGTATACTGTTAGGACCTTCGGACGCGGCTAGAGAGGGGGGGGGGGTGAATAGCCGACCCCAAATTCACGTTTCTTCCTACAATTTTAGTTAGCGCAGCGGAAATGAAGGATAGAAACGAAACAGGAGAATATCAAACCTCAAACGCGACGACATAACGAGGTTCGGAGATGATACTCCTACTCCTCGGCGTGTCCGTAAGGTGGACGAATCCTATCAATCCGTCGGTGGATGAGACCCCGGAAAATCGGCTAATAAAAACTCCTTCTGGGTGGAGAAACCTCGCCACAATCTCTCTTGCAACAGCAAGATCGGAGTACAAAGATAAAGCAAGAAGCCAAGAACAATAAGAATATAAAAACACTAGTTTGCTTGCCTTCTCGTCGACTGGTGATGAAACAACCACTTCACGGATGTCAACAACAGCAGCAACTGATCAGTTGGAGTCCAGTCGAGGGAAGCTCACACGAAGCTTCAGCAGTGGAGAGCTCAGCAAAGCTCAGATCGCAGGAGCAAGAAGAAGTCCACATTTCTATAGAGGCCCTCCACCTCTTGATTTATATGAACCTACGAAGAAGAAGATACAGACACAGAAATCTAGCCGTTGTGACTCAACGGCTAGACCTGGACCGATCAGGCTCCACCCTGATCGATCCAGGACGGATCTGATCGGTCAGGGGACCGATCAGGCCCTAGGCTGATCGGTCCCCAGACCGATCCCAACTCTCACAGAGAGTTGGTTGCAGAGCCCTGATCGGTCTGTGGATCGATCAAGCCATAGGTGGATCGGTCCACAGACCGATCCCTCCTATTCCTTCTCCCAATCTGTTTGGTTACTGATCGGTCACCAGACCGATCAGATGACCCACAGTGAGAATCAGTGTATCACTGGATCGGTCAGCAGACCGATCCAGATACCCATAGTATCACTGGATCGGTCAGCAGACCGATCCAATTTCCCAGCCTTAAACCCTAAAGCCTTCCTGATCTAGAGAACGAGCTACCGAGCCCTCTCTGACCTAGTCCGGAGAACGAGCTACCGAGCCCTCTCCGACTTCCACGTCCGGTCCAGAGAACGAGCTACCGAGCCCTCTCTGACCTAGTCCAGAGAACGAGCTACCGAGCCCTCTCCGACTTCCACGTCCGGTCCAGAGAACGAGCTACCGAGCCCTCTCGGACCTAGTCCGGAGAACGAGCTACCGAGCCCTCTCCGACTTCGTCCGGTCCAGAGAACGAGCTACCGAGCCCTCTCTGACCTAGTCCGGAGAACGAGCTACCGAGCCCTCTCCGACTCTATCCAGTCCAGAGAACGAGCTACCGAGCCCTCTCTGACCTAGTCCGGAGAACGAGCTACCAAGCCCTCTCTGACTCCATCCAGTCCAGAGAACGAGCTAGAGCTACTAGGGGTGGGATAGGGTCGGGACCTGTCCCGTAACCCCCTTACCCAATACCCGTCCCGATAAGAATTGGGAATTTTTTTTTTCTCCCGATCCCGTACCCGAAAAGTGTCGGGACCCGAATGTTCGGGATCCCGAATATTCGGGATAGGGTAGGGACCCGTAAGAATATCCCGAAAAATATTTTTTTAAAAAAAATCTATAGAGACTCAAACAATTTTTTAGTACAATACAAATAAATTAAAACGATTTCGTGGTACATAACCATTAAAAGCTAAAATATCTTCCTAGGACATCATAAATATATTAAAATTAATCAAAAAAAACTAAAACTACTACTTAGTTTATACTTTATACCTAATACAAGAAAATCCAAAAATAAAAGTTGTCATGTTAACCATTGTATCAATAATGAATTGATGATATGGTGACCTTAGTCCTTAGAGATGCTTGGATTCAACTTACAGAAAAAAGATCATACAAAGTATTCTTTATATTATTTTATCAATTTTCATATGCTAAAATAAACTAATTGATTATCTTCTTCACACATTGTCAATAAATTATTTAGAAACAAAATTATGATGAAGTATGAGAAAAATGAAGAGAAAAAAAATAAACATAATAGTTAGATGCTTAAAATATAAAAAAAATAATATAAAAAATAATATTTTTAATATAAAAAATAATATTTTAAATATAAAAATAATATTATAATATAATCGGGTCGGGACGGGATTTCCGTCGGGAGAAAAAAAAAATCCCGATCCCTTTCCCGATAGTGATCGGGACGGGAAAAATCCCGAACCTTCGGGTCGGGAAAATGTCGGGTCGGGATATTTTCGAGTCGGAAATGGGATGGGATTCGGGAAGGGTCGGGATTTTCGAGATTTTTTCCAACCCTACGAGCTACCGAGCCCTCTCCGACCTCCCATGCCAAGCTTCCATACTTGGGCTTTTCCCCGTGCCAAGCTCCCTGCTTGGACTTTTCCCGTGCCAAGCTCTCTGCTTGGACTTTTCCGTGCCAAGTCTCCATACTTGGACTTTTCCCGAATTAGGTCAACTCAAGTCGGGTCAACCAGGTCAACCTTGACCAAAGGTTACACCCACAATCCCCCAAGTTCCTATTCTTGTCAAACATCAAAATACAACTTCTCTATTCTTGTCAAACATCAAAATATACCTCGAGTCAGGTCAACTCGAGTCGGGTCACCCAGGTCAACCTTGACCTAAGGTTGCACCAACAATCTCCCCCTTTTTGATGTTTGACAAAAACCATAATCAAGTTAGGTTAACCGGATAACCTAACTTAGGTTTTCCAATAGTTCTCCAATGTTCTTCCTTGAACATTCTCTGAACATTCTCCCCAAACTCCAATGTTCTTCCTTGAACATTCTCTGGACATTCTCCCCCTTTTTGACACACATCAAAAAGAGTGAATCAAGGTCAAAAGTTTCTTCCTAATGAAAGTCCCATACCTTTCATTGAAACCCTTAATTTCCCCCTTGATACTAAAATCAACAATCAACTTAGTGATAATCACTTATCAAAAAAAAAAAAAACTTGATGAGCAAAAATTCCCCCTAAAAGTCAAAAATTTCCCCCTTGACCATTAGGTAAAACTCCCCCTAAAGGTCAACTCCTCCTTGACCATTGCACCAACAATGTCTTGGAGAGTTTCAACCCTTTAGAAATCTAAAGCACCAACTTCCATAGCTGAAATTTCAGACAACAGTCGAAAATCAGCATTTTGGCACGCTCTGATCGGTCACCAGACCAATCCACACTACTCTGGATCGGTCCAGTGACCGATCCAGACTTCCCTGGACCGATTAGGATCTTCTCTGATCAGTCCACAATTCTCTGATAAGAATTTCTGATTTTTCTCCCGAAATTCAGAAACCCCTAAAAAATTACAGAAAATTCCAAAAATTGTAAAATTTTGAGGATACATTCCTCATAACATATATTATCATGAAAAAATAGTTTTCTATGAAAATAACTCCCATTTTTAAATCTTGATACAAAGTTCGTAAGACTTTGAAATAGCTCAAGGTTAATCCATCTTTGTATCAACTTGCTCAATGATGAATGCTATCACTAGAAAAGCTTCATCAAGGTTTTTCAAATCAATTTTGAAATGATTTTAAACCATTCAATTTAGGACCACAATCTTAGGGCTAAATGTACATGACTTGTACACAAGTTTTCCCTATGATCCTCAATTTCGAATTAGGCTCATCTAGGTACAAGAACTATGCACCTTGATCCTAACTCATCATCCTAATATCTCACACACATCTAAGGTGTATCAAACACATCCAAGTCAATTTTGATGTGAGATATGGGTTTAGGTCATCTTAAGCTAAGTTCTCATCCATTTTCTAAACAACAATTAGACCTCTATATCAAATTGTGTTTTTATCCTTAAATCAATTTAATTGATCATAGATGCAAGAGATGATGACATGACATAAAATAATATCATAAGTGGAAATATGTGCCAATGTCATGATGTCATGGCATAAAGTATGAAACTTAAATAAGGCATGACATATAACTAACCTAAGTATTATCATGACATTTCAAATGATAATAAGTTAAATATAGTGTCATGACATGGCATATGACAAACAATGTATGACAAATAACATATAAAGGTATAGAAAATACCTAATTCTAGCCTTAGTTGTCATTTTCGATAATTTTGATCATTTTACCATAAATTCTATATTCCTAAGTGTAATAGACCTAAAATCATATACTAAAGATTTTTAGATCACTATGTGCCAATTAGATTGACCCTAGAAAACTCCTCAAATGTGGTTGACACATCCTAATCACCTTAGGAATAATTTTTAATTTCATTTTCAAGGCTTGATTACACCTTGAAAATTCCTAAAATGCCACCTTTTGCCATGAGTAGGTTAACTACCTATCCAATTAAGGTTGGCACACCCTAAACCATCTAGCGTGAAGGAATCACGCTCCTAGGAACCCAATACCTATTTGAGCTCATTGGGTTCACTAAATATTCACTAGGGATGACTTCCCTAGCAACCCTCCTAATGACCCTCCTAGGCTTTAAAGCCTTGGTCATTTGGGATTCATCAAGATCAACTCTAGGGGTGACTCCCCTTGTGACCTTGGTGATGGTCTTCTTAGCCCTAGGTCTTGTTCCATAATCGAATCGAACATTATGATAAGCGGGCTTGACCACTTGAGACTTGGGTTTGTGACCCAAACCTCTCATGTCCTTGGGCTTTGATTTTTGACCCTTAGACCCTAGAGTCTTAAGAGCCTTTTCTAAAGTGTCAAGTTTTGACCTCAAGACTTGATTTTCCTTCTTTAATACCTCAAGCTTTAATTTTCCATTTTTCTTTGAGGTATTCCTAGGCATATGTCTAGTTGTTTTGGGGTTCCTATTTAGGTTTTCCTTAACCTTAGATGAGTTAACTCTAGGGTTGGCATTTCTAGCATTGTCCTTATCTAGGCTAACATGTTTGGCACCTAAGCACATGTATCGGTTTCTATGGTTATCATGTTTATCATTATTGACAATTGCAATAAAATTACTAGCATGTGTCTTATTAGAATTGCAAGAATGTGCCTTAAAGGATACCTTAGGGTTTGCCTTAGCTCCCCCCATAGATGTGCTTGGTCTCTTGTCCTTGTGAGGTTGCCTCCCCCTTGGACATTGACTCCTATAATGTCCCCTTTGCTTGCATTGGAAGCACACCACGTGCTCCTTGCCCTTGCGTATCGGGACTCCGGCTTCCTTGACTTTTGGTGCCGGTGGAGTCTTCCTAATCCTCTTTGGACATTTACTTTTGTAATGCCCATATTCCCTACACTCAAAGCACATTATATGTATTTTACTTGAAATTAAGTTGCTTGAGTTACCTAAGGTTGAGGATGGATATAAGCTCTCTCCTTCATCCCTTCCGGAGGTAGAGGCTTCTTCTTCTTGCTCCAGTCTTGAAGAAGAACTCTCCTCCTCTTCTTCCTTAGATGTTGAGTAGCTCTCAACTTCTAATTCCATACCTCCATGATGTGAGCTACTTGGCTCACTTGACTCCTCTTCATGACTTGAATTGGAGCTCTCCTCATGGAACTTAGCCAAGTTGTTCCACAACTCCTTGGCATTGTTGTATCCACCTATCTTACACAAGATATCATTAGGTAATGAAAATTCAAAGATTTTCATTACCTCGTCGTTGATTATGGATTGGTGGATTTGTTCCTTCGTCCACTTCTTCTTCTCGAGAGGTTCTCCTTCTTTATCCACCGGAGGAATAAAACCTACTTGTACACAATTCCAATTTACTAAGTTAGTCATAAGAAAATATTTCATTCTTACCTTCCAATACGCGAAGTCGTCGCGATCGTAGAAGGGTGGAATTGTGACGTCTTCTCCAAGTTGATCCATTCTTTAGCTCGTGCTCCCCGGGTGTTAATCCGACGAAGAGCGACCTCACTCTGATACCACTTCTTAGGACCTTCGGACGCGGCTAGAGAGGGGGGGTGTGAATAGCCGACCCAAAATTCACGTTTCTTCCTATAATTTTAGTTAGCGCAGCAGAAATAAAGGATAGAAACGAAACAGGAGAATATCAAACCTCAAACGCGACGATATAACGAGGTTCGGAGATGATACTCCTACTCCTCGGCATGTCCGTAAGGTGGACGAATCCTATCAATCCGTCGGTGGATGAGACCCCGGAAAACCGGCTAATAAAAACTCCTTCTGGGTGGAGAAACCTCGCCACAATCTCTCTTGCAACAGCAAGATAGGAGTACAAAGATAAAGCAAGAATCCAAGAATAATATGAATGTAAAAACACTAGTTTGCTTGCCTTCTCGTCGACTGGTGATGAAGCAACCACTTCACGGATGTCAACAACAGCAGCAACTGATCAGTTGGAGTCCAGTCGAGGGAAGCTCACACGAAGCTTCAGCAGTGGAGAGCTCAACAAAGCTCAGATCGCAGGAGCAAGAAGAAGTTCGCATTTCTATAGAGGCCCTCCACCTCTTGATTTATATGAACCTGCGAAGAAGAAGACACAGACACAGAAATCTAGCCGTTGTGACTCAACGGCTAGACCTGGACTGATCAGGCTCCACCCTGATCGATCCAGGACGGATCTGATCAGTCAGGGGACCGATCAGCCTAGGGCCTGATCGGTCCCCAGACCGATCCCAACTCTCACAGAGAGTTGGTTGCAGAGCCCTGATCGGTCTGTGGACTGATCAGGCCATAGGTGGATCGGTCCACAGACCGATCCCTCCTATTCCTTCTCCCAATCTGTTTGGTTACTGATCGGTCACCAGACCGATCAGATGACCCACAGTGAGAATCAGTGTATCACTGGATCGGTCAGCAGACCGATCCAGATACCCATAGTATCACTGGATCGGTCAGCAGACCGATCCAATTTCCCAGCCTTAAACCCTAAAGCCTTCCTGATCTAGAGAACGAGCTACCGAGCCCTCTCTGACCTAGTCCGGAGAACGAGCTACCGAGCCCTCTCCGACTTCCACGTCCGGTCCAGAGAACGAGCTACCGAGCCCTCTCGGACCTAGTCCGGAGAACGAGCTACCGAGCCCTCTCCGACTTCGTCCGATCCAGAGAACGAGCTACCGAGCCCTCTCTGACCTAGTCCGGAGAACGAGCTACCGAGCCCTCTCCGACTCTATCCAGTCCAGAGAATGAGCTACCGAGCCCTCTCTAACTTAGTCCGGAGAACGAGCTACCGAGCCCTCTCTGACTCCATCCAGTCTAGAGAACGAGCTACTGAGCCCTCTCTGACCTCCCATGCCAAGCTTCCATACTTGGACTTTTCCCCGTGCCAAGCTCCCTGCTTGGACTTTTCCCGTGCCAAGCTCCCTGCTTGGACTTTTCCGTGTCAAGTCTCCATACTTGGACTTTTCCTGAATCAGGTCAACTCAAGTCGGGTCAACCAGGTCAACCTTGACCAAAGGTTGCACCCATAATCCCCCAAGTTTCTATTCTTGTCAAACATCAAAATACAACTTCTCTATTCTTGTCAAACATCAAAATATACCTCGAGTCAGGTCAACTCGAGTCGGGTCACCCAGGTCAACCTTGATCTAAGGTTGCACCAACATATACAACTATACTACCTATAATATTAGTGCCCTACTGGCACGAGCCTAAGTATATAACCATACTATAATACAAATTCATGAACATAAGCTATAGACCTAAATAACAATAAGGGTCTATTAGGATACTCAATATCCTATACTACAGTATGAAATAATAAATAAAGATTTAGCAAGATGCTCGATATCTTATACTACAGTATGACATCATAACAATAAACAGAGAGTCAAATCATCTACTAAGAGGTCTAGCAGAATATCTAATGTCCTACACTATGGTTTGGTAATATCATGCATATCCATGTGAACCCAATCATGAATAACAAATATAACTGTATAGCTATCAACAATAGGTCAACATATAAGGATAAACAATAAGGTATCAGCTCTGGAGTAATATAGGACAGAGTTAAGGTAAGCGAGTAACTGTAATCTCATCAAACATAGCAGTAAACAAGCATGAACTATGATCAAAACTACCCACCTTAAATGTAAAATGTCCAAGCTATCTTCAACTCAATGGGGGTTGTCTCAAGCTCAAATCCTACAATCAGAAGATACGAGGTAAAACTAAGGACTGGAATAATCTTAGTGACCATGAATATCATACCTAGGTTAATCATTTATTATTCCATTATTCACTACAACAAAAACCTTCATAGACATCGGTTTTCCATTGGTGTCTATTTGATTTTCGACCGATGTCTATGAAGCCGATGTTAAAAGTCTGCCATTTTAGACATCGGTTTAAAACCGGTGTAGTATCACTTAACGACACCAGTCTTCGAATCGGTTATTAACAGGTGTAGTATCACTTAACGACACCGTTTCATCAACGGTGTAAAACCGATGTAATATTGTATGTTAATAACACCAGTTTTGGCAGCGGTAAATGACCGATGTAATATTACTTTATAACACCGGTTTTACATCGGTGGAAAACCGATGTAATATGTATATTTTTTAGCAGCACAGAATTGTTTTTAAAACCGACAATAACCAAAAAAAATACACAAATATTCACAAATTGTACAAATATTCTTCATTCAATAATATCCATAAAATACACAAATATTCACAAATTATATAAATAATCTTCTTACAATAATATCCATAAAATACCCAAACATTCTTTTTACATCAAAAGCTAGCTAATAGATATCAAAATCAAAGTATAACATTCTGTTAACACATCAAGATACAACTGTCTCAAATGTAATCTAGAATGCATTCAGCCCACTCGAACCGCACTTCATCAATTTCAACTCTGGAGTACTTGAGATTTGTAAACTGTAAAAACACATAAATCCACCATATGTCAAATAACTAAAACAAATGTGTGCATGTATCAAATAAAATAGAATACTGAGTTTTTAAAGGCTGCTGTGGAAGATAACGAATATAACAGTGAAGGAAGCATAGAAGAACAAAGAAAATGTTCATAGTTAACAAGCAAATGAAGAGATATACTATTTATTATACTACCTCTGATGCCATCTTCCAAATCTCATAAGCAAGAATGCAACTGTGCCCTTTGTATACACATGGCTAATAGACATAATACAATAAGGAGCAAAAGCTATAAAATTCACCATCACCACGCAATCAATGAAGCAGGCAAACACAAGGTGGCTTGATATGCAGTGAAAGTGTTAATTAAGTGGAACTGCAGCAAATCATGACTCAAGTCTGAGCTTTTTTTGCGGCTTTCATCTTTCCCAGATAATTCCTTCAGTGATTTTTGCTGCTAACTTGGTTTCTATTTTTTCACATCTTTGTATTAGCGGAATGGATTAAGAAACCCTCTTACATTTCTTTTGCAGTTGGTTGATTTTGAGAGCTAGAAAATTATTTTCTCAGAATCTAAGAAAAGTGCTGGTTACTTCAGCAGAGTCTCTCTTCCAGAATATAATGTTCCTCGAGAGCAACAAGAAATGGAAATTCAAGCTAACATCTTTGCTTTTGGAGTAGTTTTACTGGAAATAATCAGTGGAAGACCTCCATATTGCAAGGAAAGAGGGTGTCTGATAAATTGGGTAAGATGCATATTTGAAAATATTTGATACTAAAAACAGCATCAGCTTCTTGTAACAGATACTGAGGGCATAAACCCAAATTTGTTCTTATTTCCTACAAACTTCTGATAATCATTTGTTCCATGTAGTTTAGAAGCTTAATTCTCAACGAGCCCTCTAATCAGTTCATACAATAGTCAGGGTAAGTTAAAGGTTGTATTACCTCTATTTAGCTACCTTATCACATCCCAACTGAGGAAACCATAGCCTCGCTGCAAATCACAAGTTTCTTTCAACATTATCTTCCCTTTGGAGATTCATTAGTTGGAAAAGACATAACATTGTTTGCCCTTTGGGTTCGCTAGTCTCAAGATATATCCTTCTTGATCCAACAGTTTGTGATTCATATTAGTAGATTCATGCTATATATCCACGGCTCATTGTTCTTCTATGTTATACAGGCCACAAAGTATCTTCAAAACCCAGAAGTGATAAGTAAACTAGTAGACCCTGAACTGAAAAACACAAAGTCAGAAGACCTCGTGGGTTACAGTTAGCCATGTGCATGAAGATGGGGGTCTAAAAGTGTATATCTTCAAAACCCATGTGCATGAAGAGTGGTGCATGGTCGGCAATTGCACTAGTGAAGGTTCTCCTCTCTTTTTCTCTCAAATTTGATTGGCTGACTATTTATCCTAAAAGCTAAGTTGTTAGGAAAGAGAGAAAGAGACTAATATATACATTGATATCCTTAATAATCTCCATCTCTTTCTCCAATTCTAATTCCCTCTTTTCGGCCACTCTAGTTACTTTTGAGGGCATTTTTACTAGACTTTGGTTGGCTATTACTGATCTTATTCTTAAGCCAAACCAGCTGATTAGATTGACAAATATTCATTTATGAATCTCTAGTAGCACAATCGAAATCTGATTAAAGACAACCTTAACAGATTGTCCACACTCCAGATTCTGCGAACCACCAGATTGTCAATTGAAGCAAAAAAAGAAACATGATAGCATCTAATAAAGTAGGGTCATACTTGATGGTAGATGTACAAAAAAAAATTGGTTCTCAAAATTCAGAAAATACACTTAAACAATAAAAAAAAAACTTAGTTTAGAGTCACAAAATGAACCTTTTGCTATGAAACAGGAGCCCAACATTTAAACAATCAAAATAAGGATTAGTATTGATTACCCATTTATCTTAATAGGTTAGGTTAAATTCGAGTATCAATGTGTTAGATATTTAGACGAAGTTGAGCAGGTTCAAAAAATGTAATCAATCCTTTAATCATAAGGTTACCATTTAAGATAGCTTATTCAGCCACTCTACTCACTGCATCTCCTAATCTCTAATTCCTTTCTTCTTAGGCAATCATTTAGTCTCCAACTAGTATCTGGTTTGTAACAAAAGCATAGCATTCGGTTTGTATTAAAAAAATCATTGTAACAAAAGCATAGCATCCGGTTTGTATCAAAAAATCATAGCAAGCACCAGGGGAACTAAATCGAAATTATCAAAATCACCAGGGGTAAATATTGTATTATTACCATTGCTGGAAGTGAATCCTTGTGGTCAACTCCAAAATTTTCAATTATATCTTTCATATATCGCATGATATAAAAACCACATTGCTCCGCATCCGGTTGTTGAGGAGCCTATGTTAGAAAAGAAATATTGGAATAACTCCTTCAAGGATAGTGAAACAATTGCTAATTAAAGGACATACCTTGACAACTACCCATGTTGGTTGTTTTTTCCCTTTCCTTCCAGCCTTCGCATTATACATTTTCAAGGCCCTACATGCATATAACCCGTGGGAATTGTATTGCCACATCAAAATACTTACATGTTTCAACAAAGGTAAGAAAAGAAGCCAAAAAACTTACATGTTGACAACATATTTCCAATCTTGATCACGAATGCGGTGACTAAGAGGATCCAACAAAAAAATAATCTCCTTCTCAACATTGATGATAGTCAAAATCCAGTGAAAACTACACAAAGAAATATAATTAGTGTATATATGCATCTTGCAAGTTCTCAAAATATGCAAGTGAGAGTGATATATAATGTTATTCTTACTCACCCAACGTTGCATGGCACAACAACCAATTGACCAGATGAGGTACCAATTAGCCTACTGCTTAAGTAACAAGCCCTTTTATTCAACTGTTCTTGGATGAAATCTCTATTCTGATTTCTTGATGGTACATATTCCACAGGCACTGGATCCACCAATCTGAAATCTTGCAGCAACATCTTTTCCTGCATCTTTCTATATAGATGCCTACAAAGAGTGGATCTGAGCTCAAGAATGGTTATTTGCAATAACCACGCAATGGATGAGAATGCCACTAGGCTACACATTCTAAACGTTGGTTTGGTTTGTCAATAATGTTTCCACAGGTTTTGGTACTAACATCCATGTGATTAGATAATCTTGCTATCAAGTAGACATGGTAATAATTCATATTTATGCTTTAAAATGCTTCATGCCTTTCGAGAACCCGTGGCAAGTGTGTCTGCATCCATGAGGTGGTAAGCAGCTTAAATCATTCTATCGCTAGACTTTAATACCTAGTACAGTGCCACAACAACATGTTCTCTCTATCATAATTCACCATATGCTTTCTGAAACTATTGAGTTCACAAATCTGTAAATTAGAGATATAATTTCCTAGTTTGAGTGAATGATCCAAACTGATTCCTGATCACTCAATATGGTGTACAAAGAGTACAAAGTGTTTCATCTGTATGAAAGATTGAAATTCTAGGTGACTGGGAAGTTGTACAAAAACTTGAGGCAGCATGCATTCATAGGGAGGCAGCATTTGGTGAATCTGTGTAATGAGATATAGTAGACAAGCCATGATTCATCAAAATGTCAAACATAAAGACGACAAGGATTACAAGAGAGGAGACTAGTGAGATAGAAAATATCCCAAAAAAATGATGAAATCTAAATTAATGAAACACATAAATAAAGTCCAATTCAATTGAAAGCTTACCACATATACACAACTATGCAAGTGTCTGTGATTGACTTCAATTCACAAAAGGGAAATATGTCATCGAAATTAACATGGACTGTGCGCTCCATGCCAAATACATCAGGAACTAATTCCAAAATCACATTCTCTGTTTCATCAAGACGCTGAAAATAACTATATAAGATGTGTAAGGGTCTTGGCACATTGGACGATTGTAACTTAGACTTCTCTTGTCTGTTGTCAACTTGTTTCTTCCTGGTCTTCTACATATGTAGATGCAGCCATATATATATTAGATATGTGACATACTTTAAATGTACACAAAATTTAGACAACACTTTATCACATTTACCTCATCTCGCATGCTGATTAAGTGCACAGGCCAAGCCACATGGCCACCTACAGCATCCCCAATACTCTGACATGCAGACGGGATTGCAACAGGCAGTGGTGCTGATTTATCAATTGCTTTATCAATGGCAATCCTCATGCAATTCACAGGTAATGGAACATCATCAATAAAGTTGCCAGGTCCATTAACAGAGACAATTGTCCCATATGCAATGGTCTTGTCGTTAGGCTGCAATAACAGCATCACTGCTTTTCCCTATAAGACAAACAATTTATGAATCTTCAACATCACTGCCAGATTCATTAGATACTAACGATGGGATAATAATATCAACGTGAAATATAAATTTAACCTGTAAAGCCGAATCCTTCTCAATAACTTTCACATCATCATCATCATGTTCTTCAAGGCCTTCATTTGAGAGGCGCGTATGACGTTCAACTTCAGGTTTTATATCGAGGAGGCATTGTGGTTTAACTGAGCAGCTACCCTTCTCCTCACTCTCAAATTCTCGACCAGAAAGTTTCAACACCATTGCTTCCAATTTTTCTATTCTGTCACCTTGATCAGAAAGCATAGCTTTTGCCTCCTTAAACTCTTTCTGTTGCCTTTCATAGGCAGCCTTATCAATTTGCACCTTCCCTCTAGCAAGCTTGAAGAAGGATGATGGAGTGACATTTGCTCCTATGACTCTCACACGTCCACCATGTTCGTTAGAATTCAAGGCCTTCGTGAGAATATCCTCAAATGGTTTGGTAAAGGGCATCTTACCATCCTTCTTTTGGACAATATAATCATCCTGTCATGCATCCAAATACAATAACTTTAAATATATACATATATCATATATGTACAAAATAAGCAATTTATGTATACTTTTGCTTACAATCTTATTCACTGTTTGCTTCAACTCATCGCCAACATATTCCCCAGCTTTGTTGAGCCACCCTTTCTTCCAGAGGATGACTCTGTTTATCTCTTCGTCATCACATAAAACACTGGACTGATACCAAAAACCACATGAAGTCAACGTACTCAACACCAACTATGACAACCATAAGTAGGAATTTATTAATGTTAACTAAATACTTACTATTTCTTCAGACAAACCCGCATATCCTTTTCGAGAAAGACGATGAGGGTATAAGTTTGCCTTGCTTCTCTCACTTTGTAGTTCACTTTTCCTCTACATAGTGATAGATGAATTATAACCACATATATCAACTAGAATTAAAAAGACCACCTTAAACAACTTACTATAAAGTCTTCAGACATCCGATTAATCACAAAACTACTCCAATCTTCACGTGAAATGCAATGCCCTTGAGGTACCTTATTGAGAAGCTTCGGATTATTTCTATTTGGCTGGATGAATTTCCTGGTGAGGTGAGTTTTATACTGACGCCACTTGGTGTTTGCAGAGATCAAACACCCATTCCTCCATTTTGGGTCCAGTTGGTATGTCAACTACACAAACAAATATCTTAAGTATATAAATAACAGAACAGAAAAAAATGCATCACATAAGAAAGTTTCATGTTACTTACATTGACGGATTCCCATATCATGTTAGTGGATTGAAGGATCTCCCAACTTATCATCAGTGATGTATTCAAAATACTCTCTATTTGTAGTTGAAAGTACAATAGACCATGTGGGATCTTGAGGGTCTTCTACATAAAATACTTGCTTTGCTTGAGTGGCCAAGATAAATGGGTCGGATTTGAATCCCATTCTCTTAAGATTTACCAAGGTGAAACCATTATCATCTACTCTAATACCAGTGTTATTCTCTACCCAATCACACTTAAACATTGGAACTCGAAAATCATGGTAATTGAGCTCCCATATTTATTGTATCACACCATAATACATCATGTCTGTTATAATTGGATTCTTATCCTTTGAACTTGCAACTTGCATTGTTTGTGCTAGCAAGCTTACACTCGAGTTTTGAACAACTGTAACATTATCACGTTCTTTCGTGTAATAAGTGACCCCATCAATCATATAACTAGAGTATTTTAGCACTTGCTTGCTAGGTCCATTTGCCAACAGCTTCACTCTTTTTGATAATTGATTGGAGAAAGATGATGTTGTATTTGTAACCTACAATTCATCATAAGGGGGTTTAATTATTAAAAGTCTTAAAGTTCTTGTGTTCAATAATAAACATGCTAATATTTATGGTACTTACATGTTCATGGAACCAAGAAATAAAACTTCTGTGGTGTTTATCTTGTAACCACTTTGCACCTTTAATAGGAAATTTTTGCTTCAAGTGTGTCATATGTTCCCTAATCAAAAAATTTTGAAGAGATTAATCATATATTTTTTTAAACAATTTCAGGAGATTATTACTGAACTAGAGGGCTTACACAATGTAAGGATCAACCTCAGCTTCATTTTCCAATACATACCGATGTGCTTGTTCCCACTCATCGTGACAACAGAAGTGCACCTTGGCACCTGACAAGGACTTAGTGAGTATTGTTTCACGATGCTTTGATGGAATCCCTATCGTGTTCATATTAGATAGAAATTCTGAGCAAAACTCTACAGCTTCTTCAGCAATATAACATTCAGCCATGCATCCTTCTGGTCGATTTCTATTCCGCACATAACCTTTCAATGTTTTCATATATCTTTCAAATGGAAACATCCATCTATACCAAACTGGTCCACACAACTTGACCTCACGCATGAGATGAACTGTTAAGTGAACCATTATATCAAAAAATGAAGGTGGAAAATACTTTTCAAACAGACACAACGTCGTCACAATTTCTATTTGTACTTTATCCAACTTTGAGGCATCTATTACTTTGTTACATAACACATTGAATAAGAAACAAAACCTTGTGATAGCATTTCTGACATGCTTGGGTAGAACACCACGGATGGCAATTGGAAGCAAATGTTGCATTAAGGTGTGGCAGTCATGTGATTTAAGACCAACCAGTTTTAGGTCCTTCATTGAGACAAAGTTTTTGATGTTGGAGGAGTAACCCGTGGGAACCTTAATTCCGAACAATGAATTACAAAGTCTTCTTTTCTCATCCTTGCTTAATGTATAACATGCTGGGGGCAAAAATGTCCTTTTCTCCCCTTTTTGTGGTGCTAATTCTCCCCTAATTTTCATATCCACTAGGTCGTTTCTTGCTGCAATTCCATCTTTTGTCTTTCCTGGCATATCAAGTAATGTACCAATCAAACTTTCGCAAACGTTTTTCTCTATGTGCATCACATCAAGAACATGTCGAACATGCAGATCTTTCCAATACTCAAGTTCAAAGAATATTGATTTTTTTTCCAGCAGGACTTACCATCATTTTCCTTTGATTGAAACTTTGCTCTAATTTTTCCCCATCGGCATGTAATTCCTTCTACTTTTTTTAAAACTTCATCACCGCTTAGTGGTTTTGGGGCCATAGTAAAGTCTTGCGTCCCATCAAATGCCTTCTTCTGCCTTCGATAAGGATGATCTCTATGAAGAAACCGTCTATGACCTGTAAATGACATTTTTTTACTATGCTTCAACCTTTTTGCACAAGTTTCCTCACCACAGATAGGGCATTCTTGATATCCTTTTACAGTGCATCCTGCCAGGTTTCCATATGCCGAAAAATCATTAATTGTCCACAATAGGACAGCTCTAAGCAAGAATCTTTCTTCTCGGTGTGCATCATATGCTTCAACACCAACTTCCCATAATTCTTTTAAATCGTCAATCAAAGGCGCCAAGTACACATCAATGTCATTTCCCGGCTGTTTGGGACCAGAAATCAACAACGTGAGCATCATATATTTTCTCTTCATACACAACCATGGAGGAAGGTTATAAGTGATCATTATAACTGGCCAACAACTATATGTAGAACTCATCAAACTATGAGGATTGATCCCATCAGCTGCTATGGCCAACCTTAGATTTCTTGTCTCAGAAGCAAAATTTGGTCAATTATGATCCACAAGTCTCCAACAAGATGCATCAGCTGGATGTCACATATAGGCATCACATACTCTTTTATTAGCATGCCAAATTAACTCCTTAGATATTTCCTTGCTCCGAAACATTCTTTGAAATCTAGGAATAGGAGGAAAGTACCATAAAATTTTTGCAGGGACTCCTTCAATTATCCTAGAATTCTTGGCCAACTTCCACCTTGACACCCCACAATTAGGACAATCGGTAAAATCCTCATACTCCTTCCAGTATAAGACACAATCATTAGGGCAAGCATGTATTTTCTTATAAGTCATCCCCATTGCACATAAGCTTTTCTTTGCATCATATAAAGATAAAGGCAATTCATTGTCAACGGGAAGCATTTCTCCAAACAATACAAGTAGTTCAGTAAAACTATTATCACTCCAGCTGTATTTCGCTTTCAAGTTATATAATTGCACAATTGCAGATAACTTTGTAAATTTAGTACACCCAACATACAGGGGTTTCTCAGCATCCTCAAGTAATTTTATAAATTGATCTGGATTCTCTGAACTTTCATATGCAGCGTGTACCATATCTATAGGTTTGTCAGCAAAAGAGTTTTCACTTTCTCCAGCTGCATCATTCTCTTTCTTTAAATCTCCTAATACAGATTCTTCCCCATGCCATATCCATTTTTTGTATGTTAAGTCTATACCATTACAGTACACATGTGCCCTTATGCTATTAATATTAGTGTTCCATAGATTGCCACATTTCGTACAAGGACAAGGTATACTAGTAGGATTAGTAGCATGTTGCAGGGCAAATTGCAAGAAAGATTCTAGTCCAAGTTCAAACTCATGTGATAATCTATCCTTTGCCATCCATGCCTTGTCCATTTTGTTGTACTAATGAATCTAGAATCAATCAAAAATATCAAGACAATTACAACAATGAGCCAAAATTCTTAATCCATCATTATACAAATAAATTAACTATGCAGGTCCTCCAAGAAACCAACTACGCTTACCAAGGAAAGGATACGAATAAATTTCATAAACCAGAAACCAACTACTTCATCATTATACCAATAAATTTTATACCAGAAACCAACTACTTCATCATTATACCAATAAATTTCTAAACCAGAAACCATGACATTTCAGTGAAAACAATTAGCCTAGACATAAAAGAAACTTGATAGTTCAAGGATTACATAAAACCAACTTAGCAACAGGAACTAACAACTCCTCAATCTATCAAACAAAAATGATCAAATCAACTCAAGGTAGTGTTTGAGGAAATTCATCAAACACATTGCATGCACCAATCAATTAATACTTGCAAACAAGAGATCAAGAAGATGAAACTGTCGAAGATGAGGAAGAAATTCAGTAGCGATGATGTATAAAGGAAAAATTACCAGAATGTGAAGAAGGGCTCGAGCGGTGGCAGTGAATGCTGGACCGGAGATGGATGAAGTAAAAACTACTGGAATGCGAAGAAGGCCTCCTCTTCTCAACCAAATGGAGGAGTTGGAGGAGATGCGGTGTGGTTGGACGGAGAAGCAAGTTCGTCGTGTCTTAATCCTGATCGGGAGAGGATCTAGGAAGGGGGGAAGAGGGAGATGAGGTTGAGAGAGATGGTCGGAGGTTTAGGTTTAGGCTGAGAGAGATGGTCGGATGGTCGGAGGTTTAGGTTTCGGTTTAGATTATCGCGAGAGAGATGGTCGCGCGGAGGAAGGGCGGGATAAAGATTTAGGTTTGGAGGGAATTCACAGTGTGCAGATTTTGGCTTGTGGGGAAAAATTAAAATATTTTATTTAGGTTCATTAACATCGGATTTTAAAAACCGATGTTAAAATCAGTGTCTATTAACCAAAAAAAGGGCGCTCATAGACATCGCCTAAAAAACCGATGTCTATGAGCTAAAATCTGCGCTCATAGACACCAGTTTTTAGAAAAATCGGTGTAAAATACTCAAAGACAGCGATTTTAGCCTAAAACCGGTGTTGTTCCACTGATGTCTATGAGCGATTTTGTTGTAGTGATTGATCAAATGTTAATCAATTTGATCAAATCCTATTTATCTTACCTAATCATATGCTGAATTTATACCTCAATTAATTAACCTACTAATTCAATTAGTTAACAACATGTTAATTAATCAAACGTTGATACCTCAAATCTCCCTATAATTCTTACGTATGAAAGCATACTCCTAATTAGTTACCATATTTTCTGATGGTCAGCATTGGCACCGGGGTGGTAGACAATAGTTGGCCGACGCTGGCCTGGTTGTGCAGCTTCGAGTGGCCAGTGGTGACCATAGCCGTGGCGATAGCAACGATCGCTGTTTATGGCGCGTAGTCGAGCGAAAATGTGCGATTGCCCTCGATGGTCAAGCGGCTTGTATCGATGGCGGCACATGGTTGGGCGGTGGAGGATCGGTGCTCAGAAATCAGTAGCAGAGATAAGGACGCATGACAGTGGCATTTCTCACAATGTGACGATGACCATGGTCGCGGCAATAGCGTCCCGTCAGACGTCGGTGGGGAACAAACACCTTGTCGATTGCTCAGCTCACGGCGAGGTCTAAAGGGGTGGTTGTCGTTGTCTCCTCTCCAACAACAAGGAAGGTGGAGATGCTAGAACTCGCGACATCCGGCCATCATTGTACGCTAGATGCTGCGAGTTCCAGCATCTCCCCCTTTCTTGTTACTGGAGAGGAGACAATGACACCCACCCCTTGAGACCTTGCCGTGAGCAATCTACAAGGTGTTTGTTCCCCACCGACGTCGGACGGGACGCTATTGTTGAGACCATGGTCATCGTCACATTATGAGAAATGCCACTGTCGTGCATCCTTATCTCCGCCACTGATTTCTGAGCACTGGTCCTCCACTACCCAACCATGTGCCGCCGTTGGTACAAGCCGCTTGACCATCAAGGGCAGTCGTATGTTTCCACTCAACTACGCACCATAAACAGCGACCATTGCTACCGCCACGGCTGTGGTCACCACTGGCCACTTGAAGCTGCACCACTAGGCCAGCGTCTGCCAACAGTTGTCTACCGCCCTAGTGCTAACGCTGACCATCAGAAAATACTGTAACTAATTAGGAGTATGCTTTCATATGTAGGAATTATAGGGAGATTTGAGGTTTCAACATTTGATTAATTAACATGTTATTAAATAATTGAATTAGTAGGTTAATTAATTGAGGTATAAATTCAGCGCATGATTAGGTAAGATAAATAGGATTTGATCAAAGTGATTAACATTTGATTAGTAATGCAATAATAAATGATTAACCTAGGTATGCTATTCATGGTCACTAAGAGTATTCTAGTCCTTAGTTTTACCTCATATCTTCTAATTGTAGGATTCGAGCTTGAGACAAACCCCATTGAGTTGAAGACAGCTTGGACATTTTACATTTGAGGTGGGTAGTTTTGATCATAGTTCATGCTTGTTTACTGCCATGTTTGATGAGGTTATAATTACTCGCTTACCTTACATCTATCCTATATTGCTCCTGAGTTGATACCTTATTGTTAGGATCGGTTGAGCTAGAGGGGGGGGGGGTGAATGTCTCACTTCTTTTTGCTGACCAACTTTGTTTTGCACAGCGGAAACCTGAAGGCAATGCTAACACCGGTATTTACTTGGTATCCACCTCCTCAAGGAGGTGACTAGTCCAAGGATCCACACCACTCACACTCTTTCACTATCAAAAACCCTCCTTCTCGGAATCACACCGAAGGTGGAGAAACCTTAACAGAAATACAACTCTCCCTTCTCTTCAAAGTAAATATTACAAACACTACAAAGAAGAAGAAGAGAGGGATTGCAAGCTTTAACTGACTTCTTCTTTGCAGTGAGACTTCAGTAAGTAGTGGAGAGAAGCTTGAACCCTTTCCTTTGAATCTTGATCACTTGAGAGCTTTCAAAAGACTTGGAGAGCAATGGAACAGTATGATTTTCGTTATCTACTGTTTCCCAGTTTCTTCCCGTGTTTTAAACGTTGAGAAAACTAGCCGTTTCTCACGCCGCCGTCGCCGTGGATCGATTGAGGTTATATCCCAATCGATTCACAAGTATCCGTTGGAAGCCATCGCGTCAAGATCAACGGTGCAGATTGTTTTATTTGACTCGGATCGATTGGGGCAGCGTTTGAATCGATTCAGCCATTTGCTCATGAAATCGCGGCTTCGTGAATCGATCGGCCGATCGATTCAATACCTTGACTCGATCGACTGATCGATTCAGAATGATTCTGTGCTTGGCACAGAATGTTCATGGATCGATCGGCCGATCGATTCAATACCTTGAATCGATCGGCTGATCGATTCAGAACGATTCTGTGCTTCGCACAGAATGTTCTCGGATCGATCGACTGATCGATTCAGTACCTTGAATCGATCGGCTGATCGATCCAGACGCATTCTGTGCTGCGCAGAACCTTACCAATCGATCAGCCAATCGATTGCCTTACCTTCAATCGATCGGATGATCGATTCAGAGGCAATCTGCCGCACAGCTATGTCTGAATCGATTTACCAGTCGATCTCTCACAGTGAGGCTATCACACACATAATCTTGTGACTTGCAGGAGCTTCTCTTGCCAAGAATCCGGTCCCCGACCTTCTTGGACTTCTCTTGCCTTGCATCTGGTCTTCTGACGCGTAAGAACTCTTTTTGCCAAGAATCCAGTCCTCGACCTTCTTGGACTTCCCTTGCATCTGGTCTTCTGACCTGCAAGAAACTACTCCTGCAAACTCACAATGCATGTTAGTTCCACCGTATTAACCTAAACTTAAATAATTGTCAACACATTGAAACTTCCAGGGCATGATTGCACCAACAATCTCCCCCTTTTTGATGTTTGACAATCTATTTAAGTTTAGGCTAGTTTCCAATATAATGATAAATAATGATTGTAGCTTGCTGAAATAATAATTGCATAATTGCAGTAAGCTTGATTTTAATTTACTGAGATAAGCATAAGCAATAAGCATGAATTTCAACATAGATCTCCCCCTTTGTTAAAAATCAAAAGCAAATAACTCCCCCTCAATAAGTGCACAAAGCAAATACGATAAATCCGAGGAGTGCTCCCCCTAAAACACACATATATCAACAGACCATAACAACACTGAAATGTAGAATCAAAAGGAGATCTTAGCATAAAAGTATATCATACATTCAAAATGAAAGAGAGTTCACAGAAAGGACTCCAGAATAACCATCCATACAACAAATAAAAACATATAACATAGGAACATAAAACTCGATAAGCTCGTCGCCAGGAGGAGGGGGATCAGGATCAGCAGCTGGAGCGGACGTAGTAGCCGGAGCAGGAACCGCCGCAGAGTCAGGATCAGGGGCATCCTCAGCAGGGGGAACAGGGGCGGGGGATGGACCAGACTGAGACGGGTGAACCGTCACCCACGAGCCCACTAAGTCCACTAGTGTATCCAGAGTCCGCTGCATCGAAGTCATAGTCGCCTGCATCGAAGTCTGCTGCTGGACCACGATATCCAACGTGGTACGTAGGCTGGCTACCTCCAGGGTCAGCTCCTCAAGGCGAGTGGAAACCATCTCCTCCAAAGTCGGAGAAGCTGGCCCGTGGAACTCCTCCTCAGCCTCATCCTCCGCAGGAGCCAAGGCCTGTGCATCCCCCCTGTGGTGAGCCCGGGGTCCCTCCCCAAAAGCACGGCCATCAATCCATCGAACTCCAGCTAGACCACCAATCCGACCCGACTTCTTGAAAGAGCGGGAAGAAATCCGAGAATAAGCCACTGTCATGTGCTCCAGCCGTCCCCGGGAGACATCTACCTTCTGGGACGCCAGCCAATCTGTGATAAGATGCCCGAAAGGCATATGTATCGTCTGCTGCACGGGCTGGGTAAAATGAATGATGCAATGAAAGATGTTCAGAGCGATGTTGATGTCAAGGGAATGACGAATGACATAGAGAGCAAACATATGAGGCGGTCGTAGAGTGGCTAGGGCACGAGAGGCAATGGGGAAAAGACAGTTGATGATCACTTTAAACAAAGCGACATTTTCAGCCGATAACTCAAGAGAAGAAAACTTAGTGATATGAGCATCTGGCCCATCCGGACGAGGATGACCAAAGAAGAACTGATGCATGGATGCAATGCTAATATGCTCAAAAGGTGGAGGCAGCTCATCGGGAAGATTTGGATAAAAGATAAAATCATTGTTTGAAGGTAGACATTCGAGATAAGATTGAAGAATCTCATAAGAGAAGTCCAGGCTCCGTTTTGCAACACGAGTGCGATAATTTACACCATCTGAAGTGTGTAAATTATTATAGAATTCAGAGACAAGACCTATATTGATGTCCCTCTCACAAGTCAACAAAGAGTCAAGTTTGTAATGCTTGAACCTATTATAGGTATCAAAACAAGAAGATCTATAATATTGCAAATTCACTGATCTAGGGGGAATAAGTTTGAAGGTGTTTTTGGTGAAAGCTTGTTGCATTGCAGCATTTGGAAACCTAGGATTAGTAGGAGGTTGAGGACGTGAGGAGGGTACAGACGATCCTTCGCCTGATTCATGAACCTTTTGTTTCTTTCTGTGGGATCGAAAACAAATGCAAGAGATGCACACGGTTTGACAGTCAACGGGAAGGATAAGCAAAGATTCAAGGGCAATGCAAGTAATGCAATGCCTGAGGGATAATGCAATGCACAAAGACACACAAGAAACATATAGATTAGGTCAAAAATAGGAGCAAAAAGAACAACAAGGAGGAGAGCAAAAACCTTACCTAGGGTTAGGGTTTTGAGTCCGCATTTTGTGTGAGGACGCGGAGACGAGGAAAGGAGCTGCCCAGTGCGTCGAGAGAGAACTGGAAGAGAAGTGGAGTAGCTCCCCTTCGCCGGAGAAGCACGCCGGAGTGACGATCGAGACAGACGAAAAACGTCGCCTAGGGCAAGACCGCGTCGAGAGAGAGAAAAAGGAAGAAATAGAATGAGGGTATCGATTCGGATCTAAGGGTTTAAGACGGGTTTTAAGGTCTTGATCGATCGACCGATCGATTGAGAGTGAGTGAATCGATCGGTCGATCGATTCACAATGATTCTGTGAAAATCGAAACAAACCGGCTGAATCGATCCATAGATCGATTCAGAATCCTTCTGTGGAAAACCAAAAGGGCGTCTCAATCGATCCATTGATCGATCGAGGTATTCTGAATCGATCCATTGATCGATTCAGATGCCTTCTGTGGAAAACCGAAAGGGCGACTCAATCGATCCATTGATCGATCGAGGTTCTCTGAATCGATCCATGGATCGATTCAGATGCCTTCTGTGACCGAGTGCGAGCCTCCCAATCGATTGACCAATCGATTGAGAAGCCTGATATTTTTGCACTTCTGAAGACCTTTCAAAACCCAGATTCGAACAAAAACAGAAAATTGTACATTACCCCAAAAATCACGAAATTTTGCATAGACACTATATATGTCTTATATTATCAATGAAAAATAAAGTTTAATAAAAATAAACTCGTCTTAGTGAAAACTTACACAAAACCGAAGATTATTGAAAACTTCAAAGATATGAGGAAGGTTGTATCTACCTGTTTCACAATAATCTCCACCCAATAACACACTTCGACCAATGTTTCAGAAGTGAGTTTTTATATGGTAAATTTAAAATTTCCAATCATAATCGTAGGGCAACGTGCACATGAGTTGTACACTTGCTTTCCCTATGATTGGACAAATGAATGTTTCATATGAAAATCATTTTTCTTGACCAACTTAATGCATCATAACAAGCATTATGACCAAGATAAATGTTCCTAACCTCTCACCCCCATCTAAATCACCCAAAGAGGCCAACCCTATGTGTTTGTGAGAGGCAAAAGTTAAGGTGAAGAACCTAAAAGCTTTACCTATAAAGTGACCATGGAGGATTTGATTTAATCAATACAACACATTCCCAATTCTCTTCTAAGAAAACTAAATTCAACTTCGGGAAGAGGTTTGGTGAAGATATCGGCTAAATTTGATTTTGATCCAACATAATTTAAAATGATATCACCTTGAGTTACATGATCACGAATAAAATGATGTTTAACCTCAATGTGTTTCGTTCTTGAATGATGAACGGGATTTTTGGTTAAGTTGATTGTACTCACATTATCACAAAGAACTTGAACATTGTTATAGGTAAGTTGATAGTCTTCTAGAGTATGAGTCATCCACAATAATTGTGATACACACTCTCCCATGGCAATATATTCTGCTTCGGTTGTGGAGAGAGCTACACAATGTTGTTTTCTACTTGACCAACTTACTAGAGAAGATCCTAGAAATTGACAACTACCACTAGTACTTTTGCGATCCAATTTGCATCCGGCATAATCGGAATCGGTATAGCCCACTAGGTCAAATGTTTCGGTTCTAGGATACCAAAGACTAACATTTTGAGTCCCCTTGAGATAACGAAGAATTCTCTTAACAGCACTCAAATGTGACTCCTTGGCACAAGATTGATACCTAGCACATATACCTACGGCGAAAAGTATATCCGGTCTACTAGCCGTGAGATAGAGAAGACTTCCTATAGCACTACGATACACCTTGGAGTCAACTTCTTTCCCTTCAATGTCTTTATCCAACTTAGTATTTGTGGCCATGGGGGTAGATATTTCCTTTGCATTTTTCATCCCAAATTTCTTAAATAACTCTTTGACATATTTGGATTGATGAATATAAATGCCTTCTTTTGTTTGTTTAATTTGTAATCCTAGGAAAAATGTCAACTCACCAACCAAACTCATTTCAAATTCACTCTCCATGTGATTAATGAATTCATTTAGAAAGTCTTTATTTGTGGAACCACAAATAATGTCATCTACATATACTTGGGCCACAAATATATCATTACCACTATTTTTCAAGAATAAAGTGGGATCAATTTTTCCTCTATAAAACCCTTTCGATACTAGAAAGGTGGACAACCGTTCATACCAAGCCCGGGGAGTTTGTTTTAGCCCATATAAGGCCTTTTTAAGCTTATATACATGGTTTGGACACTCCAATTTTCAAATCCCGGTGGTTGCTCAACATAGACTTCTTCTTTTATGACACCATTTAAAAATGCTGATTTTACATCCATTTGGTACAATTTGACCCCTTGTGGGCGGCAAAGGCCAACATCATTCTAATTGACTCCAATCTTGCTACGGGTGCATATGTTTCATCATAGTCCAACCCTTCTACTTGATTGAAACCCCTAGCGACCAATCTAGCTTTGTTTCTCACCACTATCCCTTTATCATCAAGTTTGTTCCTAAAGACCCATTTTGTATCAATAATTGATTTGTTGGCAGGCCTAGGAACTAAATCCCAAACTTGACTTCTCTCAAATTGAGATAATTCATCTTGCATTGCTAAAATCCAATCCGGATCAAACAAGGCATCATCAATGGTTTTTGGTTCTATTTGAGATATTAAGGCAACTTGACTTCCTTCATTTCTAAAGTAAGATCGAGTTCTCACTCCTTGAGTAATGTCTCCTACTACTTGATCTAAGGGATGATTTACATGAGTCCTAGTAGGTCTTGAGTCTTGATTTGTTATAATTTCGGGTTCAAGAGGCAAAGGTTCATTTTTCTCACCATCACTTTCTTGATTTTCCTCTCCTTGATGATTTACCTCATTTAGTGTTAGTTTCTCTAACTCAAATTGTAATTCTTCATCGTTTGTTCTTATAGAGTTTAAAGAGGGATTTTCTTCAAATACAACATTTAGTGATTCTTCAACTAGTTTTGATCTCTTGTTGTAAATTCGGTATGCCTTACTATGACTTGAGTAACCTACAAGAATCCCCTCATCCGCCTTAGCGGAAAACTTTCCCAAGTGATCCTTGGTGTTTAGAATATAGACTTTACACCCAAATACTCTAAGATGCTTAATTGTAGGTTGTTTACCAAATCATAATTCATGAGGTGTTTTTCCTACAAACCTATGTATTAAAGTTCGATTTTGGACATAACAAGCCGTATTAATTGCTTCGGCCCATAGGAAACTGTGTAGTGAATATTCATTTAACATGCTCCTAGCGGCCTCTTGTAACACCCTATTTTTCCTCTCAACAACTCCATTTTGTTGAGGTGTTCTAAGGGTTGAGAACTCATGTTTGTAGCCTTTTTCCATACAAAAATTTGTGAATCTATCATTTTCAAACTCACCTCCATGATCACTTCTTATTTTGTTTATCTTATGAGCCTTTTCATTTTCTACTCTATTACAAAAAGCAATTAAGGTGTCTAGAGTTTGATCCTTATGTTTAAGGAAAAACACCCATGTATATCTAGTGTAATCATCCACAATCACAAAGTAATATCTACTACCATTTAAAGAAATATATTTACTACTATCAAATAAATCCATGTGAATGAGCTTTAAAGCATTTGAAGTACTTACAACATTTTTGCCTTTATGAGTAGCTTTGGTTTGCTTACCCATTTGACATGCATCACATATTTTGTCTTTTTGAAACTTCAACTTTGGCAATCCGTGCACCAACTCCTTCTTTGAAAGATTTTTGATATTCTTCATGTTGGTGTGAGCGAGTCTCCGGTGCCAAAGCCACGTCTCCTCTTCTTTGGACATGAGACACTTAGCAAACACATTAGTAGCACCAAATAGTTCAACTTGATATATATTTTCTTTTCTATGGCCTATAAGAACATTGGTGTTTAGTTCACTATGTTTGACTAGGCATTGAGATGAGTTGAACTCAACTCTATACCCCGAGTCACATAGTTGACTAACACTCAAAAGATTAAAAGCCATGCCTTTTACTAGTAACACATTTTTTATTACAAATTTTTCGGAAATTCTAATATCTCCAATTCCTATAACTTTTAGCTCACCACTATTACCAAAAGAAACAGTACCTTTACTTTTGTGTCTAAATGATGAAAATTTTGATGAGTCTCCCGTCATATGCTTAGAGCATCCACTATCCACGAACCATGTTGTTGGATGCTCCCCCTTTACGCATGCCTGTTTAAACACGATAAACCAAATGTTTTGGTACCCACACTTTGGGTCCGGTAGCATCAATAACAAATTTCTTGGGTACCCAAGCTTGAACAACCTTAACCCTTGAAGCATGGTTTCTACTAATTAGGGACATGAATTTAACTTCCTTATCTTGAGATTTAAAACCTAGTCCCACTTTGTTGTACACGCCTCTTTGAGCTCCTAGAATCATGTCTAAGTATTTTGAGCTTGAAGTAAATTTTACTAGAGCACATCTAAGATCATCAACTTGTGATTTCAATGATACATTTTCTTTTTCAAGATAATCAACATCATTTTTGTCATTTTCATGAAGCATGCAACTTTCACATGGCACAATTTCATTTTTGAGTGATTTCAATTCATTTTGCAATCTTTTAACCTTCCCTTTTGATTTAGCTAGTGCATTGGTTAAGCATGCAATGGTGGCATACATCTTATCAAGCTTGGGAGAAATTACCTCATCATCACTAGATGATGACTCACTTGAAGACTCCACATCTTCTTCATGACTATCTTCATCTTCACTATCTTCTACATGACTTAAGTGTTGGGGATCGGACGACCGGCTTGAAGGGGGGTTGGATAGACGGCACCCCCAAATACTCGCTTTCTACACAATTGTTAGTATGCGCAGCGGAAATCTAATACTAACTACAAATATGAATACAAAGAAAGCTTAAGACAAGAATAAGAAATGCAAACCAAGCTAACACGTTGTTTAACGTGGTTCGGAGATTAGGGCTCCTACTCCACGGCTGTCCGTAAGGTGGACGATCCCTCAATCCGTCGGTAGATTAATCCCCGGAAACTCCGGCTAGCACAATCCTCCTTGTCGGTGGAGAAACCTCGCCACAACTCGATCTAGAGCACTTGGATTGCTAGGGCACTAGTTGACTACTAATTAGAGGTTACCCACCACTAATTTCGTCAACTCAAACCAAGCTCCCAAGCTTTGGTTTTATAGGCCACGGGTTGGAAAACTCCGCCTACCAGTCGACTGCTAAAACATGCAGTCGACTGCCCTCTGTGGAAATTCGACCGTTACATCTCAACGGCTCGATTCCACACATTCTGTTCGCTGCCAGTCGACTGCACCAGTCGACTGCTAAAACATGCAGTCGACTGCTACATTTCTGCTACAGTAGCGCTACAGTACTGCTACAGTAAAACCCTAAAAACTAGGATTTTACTCCGAGTACAATCTCTCGTGCACTCGTACCCTCACCCTTATGACTCACTTGATTCTTCCTTTGCAGCTTTGACCTTTTGCCTTCAAGCCTACTTCCTTTGGCTCTCGTCCCTCGGATGCATTCAAGCCTGCGGCTCGTCCTCAATGTCATCCTTCGCGTATGCCTCGAAGTCGCTTCCATCGACCCTTGTCCTCGCTGCCTTGTCCACGGTCCCTCGGATGCTCCATCCTTCACCGGACCCGAAGCCATCAACCTGAGTCATATGTGTATCCTGCAAACCTGCACAACTCAAATACACATATCAAATACAAGGGTGAACCTAACTTAAACCCTTTGCCCAAACACCAAAACACATGGTCCCGCGGACCATTGGGATTGCTCCAACAATCTCCCCCTTTTTGGTGTTTGGCAATACTTTTAAGTTAGGGAAAACATATAGCAAATAAACATGCTAAAACAAATGGACTTACGTTGCCAAGGCTACACACTTGGACTTACACCGCCGAATGGACTTATGATGCCAAGGCTACACACTTGGACTTACAACGCCGAATGGACTTACGTTGCCAAGGCTACACACTTGGACTTACACTGCCGAATGGACTTATGATGTCAAGGCTACACACTTGGACTTACAACGCCGAATGGACTTACGTTGCCAAGGCTACACACTTGGACTTACACTGCTGAATTGGGCTTACGTTGTCAAGGTTACACACTTGGCAACCGCCGAAACAATGCACAGGGCTTTTTAAGAACCTATCCCAAGGCTCCCCCTACACCTAAGCTCCCATTGAGCTAGGATTTTCCACATAAGGCTTTTTAAGAACCTATCCCAAGGCTCCCCCTACACCTAAGCTCCCATTGAGCTAGGATTTTCCACATAAGGATTTTTAAGGACCTATCCCAAGACTCCCCCTACACAAAGGTACTTTCAGGTTTTCCTAACTAAACCTTACTTCTCCCCCTTTGCCTAACATCCAAAAAGTTCTCCAACAATATCCCAATTATTGAAAACTTGTCATCCAAATGATCCTAAACTCATGTATGTATCACCCATGGATCCCATACATCTATATGAGCTGACCCGGTCAAAATCTAGTGCTGAAAACACTTTCAGACTGGTATCAGTCGACTGCAAGAAGTACCAGTCGACTGCCCCCATGAAAACGAGCTTACAGAGACATTCTGTGCTCATGAACAGTGTTACCAGTCGACTGGTACACTATTCATGAAAAAATCAACCTTTTCTGGCCAACTTCAGAAATGCGCCAGAAATTCCACAGACCTCCAAAAATCCCCAAATTTTGTGGAGAGGTCTATTATATCAATATCTACTTGGGAAAAATATATATAAAAATTTATCTATCACCAATCCCAAGATTAACACAAAACACAAAACTAGCTAAAAAGTTCAATTGAACCTTGCCCTAAAGTCCTAGTTTTGGCTTCCTCTTGATGTATTTGCCCATACTAACCCACAATGCATCCCTAGCATTGGTTTATATGGCATCTATACATCCAAAACCAATTATCATGCAATATGACCCTTAATGTCATATTTCCTTGCATGAAACATAATCCATGTGTGCCAAATCCCTAGGTTTGAGACTTAAGTCCGTCTCTAAACCATTTGGCACACTCCATGGCTCCTCTAGACCCCCAAGTAGAACCCACCTGAGATCCATTGGCCATGGGTCCCAAATTGACTCTTTGAGCTCCCCCTAGAGCTCTTTACCTTAGTCACCTCCCTATGTGACTCATCTACTGTGACCAAACCGCAATGATGTCCCTTAGAAGATCTCCTTATCTTCTTAACCTTGGACACATCATCCTTGCCATAATCATATGCAACCCTAGCATATTCCTTTTTATTGGCCTTGGATGACTCTCCCTTGCCCTTATCATGTGCCACCCTAGCACATGGTCTCCTTTTGACCTTGGAGGGACTAGATTGGTATCCCAAACCCGATCTATCATTATTGGGTCTTTGACTACCCAACACCATATTTAATCCTTTAGATCCAATAGTAAATCTCTTAAGGAATTTCTCCAAATTATCAAGCTTTAACTTCAAAGCTTGATTCTCCCTCTCTAGGTTCCTAACCCTAGAGTCAACATGTCCACCATGGACATTCCTAGACCTACCCTTTCTAGGCATGTGTCTCCCCTTCTTGGGATTAATGTCTTGGGTCTCCTTAGGTCTATCATTTCTAAATTTATCATGCATAGATTTCCTAGGGTTATGATCCACATTTACCCTACTCCTATCATGATATCTAAATCCAAAATTTTTCATTGCTACATAATGATAATCATTATTTCTCCTAGCATGCATGGGAAGATAAGAATTTGAATTTGAATTACACTTCAAATTAGGGTATACCTCCCTTACCCTTGAAGCTCCCCCTTGACTTGAGCTCCTCTTCTTCTTCTCCCACTTCTTTAGATGCTCCAACTTCTTGAACTCTCCCTTCCTTGAGCATCTTGTGTGGTAGTGTCCAAGTTCTCCACACGTGAAGCATCTAATGTGCTTCTTCTCCTTCTTCTTCCTACAACTCAAATTAGATTCTAAAGGAATTGAATTGAGTTTAGGAGATACCTTCTTCTTACTCATTGGACACCTACTCTTGTAGTGTCCCTTCTCATTACATCCGAAGCAAATTATGTTGTTCTTTGACTTCACTTCGATGGAGGTGCTTGCTATGTTTACTTCCAAGACTTCATCTTCTTCACTTGTCTTGGAATCTTCTTCAATTCTTGAGGATGTAGATGATACCTCATCTTCCTTCTCCTCCTCGGATATTGAGCGTGACTCAACTTCCGTTTGCTCCACCTCCTCTTCTTGAGCTACTAAACCCAACTCCTTGGGCTCCACATCCGATTGGTCCTTCTTCTCCTCTTGGACCACTTCATCACTTTCTTCGGATTTTTCTTCTTCTTCTTGTGTAGGCAAAAATTCCTCCCATGGAAATTTCTTCACTTTACTCCACAATTCATGGGCGTTCTCATATTTACCTACACCACTTATCACATAAGGAGGCAACAAATCAATTAAAATTGCTATTACCTTTGAGTTTGCCTCCGATCGTGAGGTTTGCTCCTCCGTCCAATGTCGTGTTCGGAGCTTCTTCCCTTTCTTGTCTTTAGGGACTTCAAATGGCTCTTCCACCACCATCATTGTGTCCCAATCCGTCTCGAAGAAGTTCTTCATCTTCACCATCCAAAAGGTGATATCCCATAAGCTTCCTCCTTCGAACTTTGGCGGATCTATCAAGCCGGTCATCTTTACTTCCTTGGCGGTTAGTCCGATGGAGAGCGGCCTTGCTCTGATACCACTTGTTGGGGATCGGACGACCGGCTTGAAGGGGGGTTGGATAGACGGCACCCCCAAATACTCGCTTTCTACACAATTGTTAGTATGCGCAGCGGAAATCTAATACTAACTACAAATATGAATACAAAGAAAGCTTAAGACAAGAATAAGAAATGCAAACCAAGCTAACACGTTGTTTAACGTGATTCGGAGATTAGGGCTCCTACTCCACGGCTGTCCGTAAGGTGGACGATCCCTCAATCCGTCGGTAGATTAATCCCCGGAAACTCCGGCTAGCACAATCCTCCTTGTCGGTGGAGAAACCTCGCCACAACTCGATCAAGAGCACTTGGATTGCTAGGGCACTAGTTGACTACTAATTAGAGGTTACCCACCACTAATTTCGTCAACTCAAACCAAGCTCCCAAGCTTTGGTTTTATAGGCCACGGGTTGGAAAACCCCGCCTACCAGTCGACTGCTAAAACATGCAGTCGACTGCCCTCTGTGGAAATTCGACCGTTACATCCCAACGGCTCGACTGCCCCAGTCGACTGCCCCAGTCGACTGCACCAGTCGACTGCTAAAACATGCAGTCGACTGCTACTGTAGCGTTACTGTAGCAGACAGTAGCGCTATAGTACTGCTACAGTAACGCTACAGTTCTGCTACAATAAAACCCTAAAAACTAGGATTTTACTCCGAGTATAATCTCTCGTGCACTCGTACCCTCACCCTTATGACTCACTTGATTCTTCCTTTGCAGCTTTGACCTTTTGCCTTCAAGCCTACTTCCTTTGGCTCTCGTCCCTCGGATGCATTCAAGTCTGCAGCTCGTCCTCAATGTCATCCTTCGCGTATGCCTTGAAGTCGCTTCCATCGACCCTTGTCCTCGCTGCCTTGTCCACGGTCCCTCGGATGCTCCATCCTTCACCGGACCCGAAGCCATCAACCTGAGTCATATGTGTATCCTGCAAACCTGCACAACTCAAATACACATATCAAATACAAGGGTGAACCTAACTTAAATCCTTTGCCCAAACACCAAAACACATGGTCCCGCGGACCATTGGGATTGCTCCAACATTAAGGCCATGAGAGCCATGTGCTTTGAGCTCTTCCTTTCATCTTCTTCCGATGAGCTTGATGATGAGTCATCCCATGTGGCTTTCAACGCCTTCTTCTTTTTCTTGATATTTTCCTTTTGCTTCTTCAATTTTGGACACTCCGTTTTATAGTGCCCCTTTTTCTTACATTCATAGCAAATTACATCAGTCTTATTCTTAGAATCCACAAGAGATTTACCTTTTCTTTTCTCATCATTGAAGATTTTCTTAACATCCTTCTTGTCAAACTTCCTTGAATGTCTCATCATTCTTCGAACGAAGTTTGCCATTTCACTTGATGATAGCTCTTCATCACAATCACTATCACTATCTTGTTCGGATTCTGAAGATGACTCCTTCTTCTCCTTTTTCTTTTCCTTGTGCTTCTTTTTGCTCTTTTCACCTGCAACCAAGGTTATACCTTTCTCCTTATGGCTTGTGTTAGCTTTCTCATGCAATTCAAGTTCACAAAATAATTCATCCAATTTCACTATTGACAAATCCCTTGAAACCTTATAAGCATCTACCATGGATGACCATAAAGAGTTTCTTGGGAAAGATTTTAAAGCATACCTTATGAGATCTCGGTTCTCCACACTCTCTCCAACTGAATGAAGACCATTTAGGAGTTCCTTGAATCTCCCATGTAGTGAGCTTACCGTTTCTCCATCCTTCATGGTGAAGTTTTGAAGTTGATTTATCAACAAATCCCTCTTTGCAATTCTTGAATCCTTGGTGCCTTCATTTAATTCAATAAGCTTATCCCACAATTCTTTGGCACTCTTAAAGGGTCCAACTTTGTTGAGTTGTTCCGAGCTTAATCCACATTGAAGAGTCACAATTGCCTTTGCATTTGCTTGAGCCTTCATTTTTTGTTCAACAGTCCACCTTGATGACTCAAGCATTTTTCCATTTTCAGTTGGCGCCATGAATCCCTCCGTGATTGAGAACCACATATCAATTTCGGTCATGAGATAGTGTTTCATGCGGCTCTTCCAATAAGCAAAATTGCTGCCTTCATAGAATGGTGGTCGTGAAGTACTATGTCCCTCCTTCATTGACATCTTGTGGCTCTTTAACTTGTGCTTTCTTGATGATGAATCCTCAAAAGCAAACCAACGCTCTGATACTACTTGTTAGGATCGGTTGAGCTAGAGGGGGGGGTGAATGACTCACTTCTTTTTGCTGACCAACTTTGTTTTGCACAGCGGAAATCTGAAGGCAATGCTAACACCGGTATTTACTTGGTATCCACCTCCTCAAGGAGGTAACTAGTCCAAGGATCCACATCACTCACACTCTTTCACTATCAAAAACCCTCCTTCTCGGAATCACACCGAAGGTGGAGAAACCTTAACAGAAATACAACTCTCCCTTCTCTTCAAAGTAAATATTACAAACACTACAAAGAAGAAGAAGAGAGGGATTACAAGCTTTAACCGGCTTCTTCTTTGCAGTGAGACTTCAGTAAGTAGTGGAGAGAAGCTTGAACCCTTTCCTTTGAATCTTGATCACTTGAGAGCTTTCAAAAGACTTGGAGAGCAATGGAACAGTATGATTTTCGTTATCTACTGTTTCCCAGTTTCTTCCCGTGTTTTAAACGTTGAGAAAACTAGCCGTTTCTCACGCCGCCGTCGCCGTGGATCGATTGAGGTTATATCCCAATTGATTCACAAGTATCCGTTGGAAGCCATCGCGTCAAGATCAACGGTGTAGATTGTTTTATTTGACTCGGATCGATTGGGGCAGCGTTTGAATCGATTCAGCCATTTGCTCATGAAATCGCAGCTTCGTGAATCGATCGGCCGATCGATTCAATACCTTGAATCGATCGGCTGATTGATTTAGAATGATTCTGTGCTTCGCACAGAATGTTCATGGATCGATCGGCCGATCGATTCAATACCTTGAATCGATCGGCTGATCGATTCAGAACGATTCTGTGCTTCGCACAGAATGTTCTCGGATCGATCGGCTGATCGATTCAGTACCTTGAATCGATCGGCTGATCGATCCAGACGCATTCTGTGCTGCGCAGAACCTTACCAATCGATCAGCCAATCGATTGCCTTACCTTCAATCGATCGGCTGATCGATTCAGAGGCAATCTGCCGCACAACTATGTCTGAATCGATTTACCAGTCGATCTCTCACAGTGAGGCTATCACACACATAATCTTGTGACTTGCAGGAGCTTCTCTTGCCAAGAATCCGGTCCCCGACCTTCTTGGACTTCTCTTGCCTTGCATCTGGTCTTCTGACCCGCAAGAACTCTTTTTGCCAAGAATCCAGTCCTCGACCTTCTTGGACTTCCCTTGCATCTGGTCTTCTGACCTGCAAGAAACTCCTCCTGCAAACTCACAATGCATGTTAGTTCCACCGTATTAACCTAAACTTAAATAATTGTCAACACATTGAAACTTCCAGGGCATGATTGCACCAACACTTATATGTTAACCTATTGTTAATAGCTATATAGTTATGTTTGTTATTGATGATTGGGTTCACATAGATATGCATGATATTACCATACCATAGTGTAGGACATTAGATATTCTGCTAGATCTCTTAGTAGATGATTTGACTCTCTGTTTATTGTTAGAATGATCATACTGTGATATAAGATATTGAGCATCTTGCTAAATCTTTATTTATTATTTCATATTGTAGTGTACGATATTGAGTATTCTAATAGACCCTTGTTGTTATTTAGGCCTATAGCTTATGTTCATAAATTTGTATTATAATATGGTTATATACTTAGGCTTGTGCTTGTAGGGCACTGATATTATATGTAGTATAGTTGTATACTGGTGCGAGGCCATATATATTAGCGAGATTACACTGACCTAGACTTGATGGAAATCACTCCCTAGTAAAAGGGAAGTGTATTCCACTAGGCTTTCCCCTTTGAATCAGCACCTAGGATTACTTGATATTGATCCCGTTGTTTATTATGTCTGCAATGATTCCATAGAATTAGTCGAGATATTAATGTTAGGTGACTAGTAATTTGGGGACATGATTGTCTATTTTCTGCCTATGTATTAGTAGGATTATATCGTAACATAGGGTACCGAGTATCCTAGTAGACCCTTACTTGTTATATAGGCTCATGCCTATACATTAGTAGAATTATACCATAGTGTAGGATTTCAAGGATCCTACTAGGGTTGCTATATCTTGATGATCATTGTCTTCTATTCGTGGTTGAGAGAGTCGTCAGCAACCGTTGGTATATCCTGTCGACCATTGTCTCCCATTCATGGTTAAGAGAGTCGTCAGCAACCGTTAGTATATCCCGTCTCCCATGCGTGGGTGAGAGAGTCATTTGTAACCATTGGTATTTACCTTGTCTACCCATGTGATCATCCGTAGTAGAGCGTTCTCCTGTAGACAGCTACTAGTTATTTACCCCATCCACCCACGATTAACTCGATTAGAAATGAATTGAAAAAATTATTACTCTCAATATAGTATGTCAAATTGATATTTGAGGGGATAAATATTATCAAGAAAATTAGACGAACACATAAGACTCAGTTCCATGTTATTCTCAACATGAAATGATATGGAATTAGATCCTATGCATTTGTCTAGTTCTCCTAATTATATTTATGTTCTCAAATATCAATTTGACAAACTATATTGAGAGCAGTAATTTTTTAAACACTAATTGATTAAAAAACTCAATTCCTGTTAAAAAAAATCACTACTCTCAATATGGTATGTCTCAATGATGTTTGAGAGTATGAATATAATTAGGAAAACTAGATGAACACATAGGACTTAGTTCCATATTATTTCAAGCTCTCTAGGTTAGTCAACCGATTTTGACCAGTTTCAACCAAAAGTGACTTATAGACCTGAGCTCGAAATGACATGAAAATTGATCTTATATACTTATCAAATTCTCTTGATTATATTTATGCTCTCAAATATCATTGAGATCCACCATATTGAGAACAAAATTTTTTTGAATAAGAATTAATTAAAAAAATCTGATTTATGTTCAATATGGTGTGCCAAGTTTATGTTTGAGGACATAAATATAATCAGAAGAACTAGATAAATACATACGACCTAGTTTCATATCATTTTGAGCTCTCTAGGTCCATCAGTCGATTTTGGCTAAAGTAGGAGCAAAACTGATCGATGGACTTGGAGAGCTTAGAATGACATAAACTAGATCTTATGTGTTCATCTAGTTCTTTTGATTATATTCGTACTCTCAAACATCAATTTAACATAATATATTAAGAATAGTGATTTTTTGAACATGATTTAAATTTTTTAATCGATTGCTACACTGTATCAATCTATTCAAGACACTACTATGCTGATGAACGTTGTCTGAATCGATTTCTACAGTATAGCAATCGATTTAAAGGGGAAAAATTAGAATTGGGTATGTGATTTCGTCATTTTCAAACTTTAGTACGTGATTTAGGTACTCTAGAACTTCATCGACATAGTTCAGTAATTTGTTGATAAATAAATAAAAAGGTAATTTTCCCCTAAATTTTTGACGTTGTTAAAAATTAATGGTAATTTACTAAATCGCTTGAGCAAGTTTCATCATGTACCCAAGTTTCAAAATATTCAAATCATGCAGTATATTTTTGAATTACCCCTCATTTTTTCTCTAGGTCTATTAATCATTTTTTTTTCTAAAACTAGTTAATAGACATAGATAACTCTGAATCACTTTAAATCAAAATTAATGTACTATTGGAAGCCTTTTTAATGTATTTATGTTCTCATATCTGAATTCGATAGTAAGTCTGAATCACTTTAAATCAAAATTAATGTACTATTGGAAGCCTTTTTAATGTATTTATGTTCTCATATCTGAATTCGATAGTAAAATTGAGAGCAGTAAATTTTTAAACTTGAATGACTCGATAGAATTTATAACAAGTTTATTATAAGGCTTAAGATAATGATACTTATTAACCAACACTATCAATGGATTCCTATGACTTCCTTGATTAAAAAAATTATCAAATTTTTTAATTTTTGAATGGTGTGGTTTATTAGCCAGGAAATTAGTTGATGGATCTAAATTTTTTTGAATTACTTCAAAATAAAATCAATGCACTTTTGAAAACCTCCTTAATGTATCTATGTCCTTATATCTGAATTCATTAGCGTAAATTAAGAGTGGAGATTTTTTGAATGAGTAGAATAAAAATTAAAGATGTGTTCTAAATTTAATTTACTATTCTCAGTTTATGTTACTAATTCATATCCAAAAGTATAAATACAATAAGAAGACATTTAGAAATATATTGATTTTGATTTAAAATGATTTAAAGTTTTTTAAAGTTAAGACAAAATTGACAAATGGATAGAGAGAAAATGAAAAAATATACTATGCGATTTTGGTATTTTGATACTTAAATAATAATAAAATTTATGATAAATTATTAAAAAATTAAACTATTTTTTTAAAGTCTTCTCCCATTATTTTTAAAAATATAACAAAGTGTTTTTAAAAAAATTATAAAATTACAATTTTAATGTTTTTATTTACTTGGAGGTGTGGATTGGAAAGGAAAGAAATTAATAAAAAAATCCCTAGGGGAAAAAACGAAATGAAAAGGAAAACAAAGAGGGAAAGATAAAACAAAAGAACTAGCCTTACGTTTGCGAGTGAGGCTGGCCACGATCAGGTGCAAGATTGCCCAGAAGGCTACGACCAACCTCATGACCTCCCACGGGGCGGAGAGCGAACTCGTGACTGCCCAAGGCCGTGAGCGAACTCGTAGCCGCCTAATACTGCAAGCAAGGTCGCTCGCGGTCACAAGTCACTTGCGCTCACAATCGAAGCCGCCCACAACCACCACGTCGACGTCGTTGGAAGGACATTTGATACGAAGGAGGAAGAAAAATTTATTCGGTGAGGATAAAAATGTTAAACATAATCTACAAATAACTTTTAAAATCTACCTTATTTATGTGGAGGATGAAAATAAAAATTAAAGGAAAAAATCTTGCATAATTTTTTAAAAATATTTATTTAGTAAAAGGATGGAAACTTAGGATTCGTTTGGTATTATGCATATTTTCTATTTTAATTTTTTTTTTCAAAAAAAATATATTTTCTAGAAAATATAAAATATTTATGGACATTCTTTATTTTTTAAAAAATACTATCTAATTTTTTTAAGAAATAGACATAAAAAATACACATCAAATATTATTTTACAAAAATATATATTTTTTAAAAAATAAAAATAAAAAACATACAAATTAAGACACTCTTTTTACTATTTTACCTATTATAAATAATTAATTATTTTTTAAGATATTTTTTATGCTAATGCACGCGACTTCGGTTGCGTACGTGAATTTCTATCTAGTATTTGTTTTTTTTTTTTCCCTCCACCTCTTTCATTCTCGATTTTTATTTTCACACTCATAACTAGTAAGTAAACGGGGTTAAAAAATTTTCCAGAAGACAAATTCTCGCATCGTCTCCTTCTCCTTTATAAAATCAATCCGCAGAGATCGAATCAATCTGCTGAGAGGCGACGGAATCGAACGACGAACAAGCAGTTCTTTCCAGTTAACGCGCATTTGGTACATGCGCTGCCGCTGCCTCCCTCCTCCTCCTCCTCTTCCTCCATGGATCACCAAACCCTAAACGATGTGGCTCTTCCCACTCTCCCTTCCGCTCGCCCCTCCTGCTCTCGCCCCTCCTCCACGGCCGTCCGCCGCTCCGTCAAGCGCCGCCTCTGCGAAGAGGAAACCGGCGCTGCTCCTTCCGCTTCTTCCTTCGGTGCTGATGGGGGGTCCGCCCGAGTGGAGATCGAGGACGAGATGGCCGCGCTGCGGGAGGCGGTGGCGAAGCAACAAGAGACGATCCAGGAGCTCTGTGCGGAGCTGGATGCGGAGCGCAACGCTGCGGCATCCGCCGCGAGCGAGACCATGTCGATGATTATCCGCCTCCAGTGCGAGAAGTCCGAGACGCAGATGGAAGCACGCCAGTTCAAGCGCTTCGCTGAGGAGAAGATGGAACACGACCAGCGGGAGATGCTTATCCTCGAGGACCTTCTCTCCAAGCGCGACGAGCTCATCAACTCCATGACGCTCCTGATCCAGACTTACCGAAAGCACCTTAGTAGCCTCGGCATCGACGTTGAGGCCATCGACGCCGATGCCTCTTTTGTCCATCCAGGCGGCGAGACGGAGGCTACTCAATTCGACGGTTTGCTGACCATTGATTACCCTTCTCTGAAGTGTACCATACAGAATGATGTGGCAGACAAAGAGGGCTATTTAGATGAGACTACTGATCATCAAAGGTACGAGTTTGTGGAGACAACAAATGCCAAAGAGGACCTTGAGAATCTACATCAGCGGCTTTGCGAACTTGAAGCCTTGCCGGCTGCTGCCAGTCTTATGGACAAGGACGTCATCAAGGAATCGCCACGACAATCTATTTATTTCAGGCAATCATCTGCTGATAGCCATACCACGGGTTCCGGGAAGAATTCACAGGAGATCATGAATGGGGAAGAATTTCCTTCCTTAATTGACACACACTCGGATGATGGTGGCGACTTTGACAACTTGAGCGATAGGGTCTACACAATTGATTCTGTGCATGGGGTTCCAAAGGTTGGTGCGACTGGTGATTGTGTGAATGTGCCCATTGAGGAGGAAAAGAGACCAGAGGTTAATGGAGTAGTAGTTGGGAGTCCAGATATTGAGAAACTTTACACAAGGCTGCAGGCTCTTGAGGCGGACAGGGAGTCAATGAGGCAGGCCATTGTTTCCATGCGAACTGAGAAAGCACAGCTACGGTTATTGAGAGAGATAGCGCAGCAACTTTCAAAAGAGGCAGCTCCTCAGAGGAGTCTGCTCGAGAAAAAGCCTTTAACTGCTAATACCTCCATACTATCATTTCTTAAGGTATACTTTTAGAAGTACTCGATCAAACTTACAGTTCATTTTTCTTCTATTTTCTGTGCTTACTAACCAATAGCATTGGTGGTTTTTGTTGTGACACTTGAAACATGAATTTGAAAAAAAAAAGTTTGCAGATAGAAAATGATACCTTAATATTGAAAGATTCAAAGGCGAAGTAAATGAAATATTTATGTTTAAGCAATTGAAGTGTACTTACAGAACTTTGTCCCATCATTGATAATTATGAGTTGATTAACAATAGCATTGGTGGCTTTGTTTTATACTTGAAACGCAAGTTTCGAGAGTACTCAGATGACAAATGAGACCGTACTATTGGAAGCATCAAAGAAGACTTAGAGAAAATATTATGTTTAAATTATTCCGAAGAATATTAAGAATATTATACAGGATGGTGTACACTTTTTAGGATGTGGATATACCCCCTATTAGTTAAGTGTTAACGCAGCTGCTGGAGTGTATGTAACCTGGAAAACTGACTTTAGGTCAGTTAGAAGTAATTTCTTATCTGTGAGAAGATTAACCACTCTTTCAGATCCAATACTGGTAGATTTGTGGTCACCTTGCCAAATTCTAGCACCTGTGTGATGAGATGGATCTGGTATTATTCTAGTGACATGTATAAAGTGAATAGTATTATGGATGCCCATTTGATTTCTATTATTTTTCATGTATATATACTTTATTTCTTTCACTTCTTGCAAATTATTTTGTAATCTGTCTCCAATAAATTAGATATGTTAGCAAGTAGCAAAGTCCTTAAAGACTTCAGAACACGACTGCTTTTCTCTATAAATTATTCTATCATTAAAGAAGAATCATCATCTCTCAGCTCTGAAACAAGCGATATATATTTTATGTTGGATGACTGACAAAAGCTGGGCTCTATTTCTCCAAGATGGGGTGATAGACACCATTGATTCGTACATTTTCATGGAATAACTCATCCTCAGTCACCATAGTTTAAACAAAGAGACCGCTATGCATCAAGGAGACAAGGAAATGAATTGCATGATTCTTATCTTGGAATATTCTCGATCTCATTAGGTTCATCAACCAAATCTTGATATTACCATTTCAAACTTTGGTACATTGTTAGAAATAGCTTGCGTTTCAAGTGAAACACCATATGGGCATCTAACTGTTCAATGATTCTCATGCAACTAGAGGGAATGCTATCCACTCTGTGCAAATCCTGCATAAACATGCCCCTCTAGTGTTGCAATCATAGTTTTTATTGCTTCCTTTCCTTTTCGAGCTAGTAAAAATGTCTTTCAAGTTCCTTGATGCATACACATACACGCTTGTATGACTTGAAAATACACAAACAAATGTGATACCAAAAACACATTTTTAAAGCTTTGCCCTATACTTGTTGTCATTATTTTATATAGATGATGACAAGTAATATTTGTTTATCCTTAATGTATATTTATCCCTCTAGTGTTGCAATCATATTTTCCTGAACCATGCACCTAATTTTCACTATTATCCAAATCACGCACCACACTTTCATATTTATCAATTCATGTACTATATTCCTATAATACTCTTGACATTGTCCACGTAAAAACCACCATGAGCATTTGAGTCACTTTTGAAATATCGAAATATGGGAAGGGTTTTATATGATAGCTTCTACTTTTTCTCTCACTCAATTGTCAACCATTTTTTTGGAGCCCTGACCTATGTGAAAACTGAAACCCTAATTGGCTTCTTGACAGAGTTGTGACTTTGATTCTCCTAATCTTATTCCTTCAACTGTTGCTTTCATCTTTAAAATCACTATTTTACACAATATCACAAGGTTAACATTCAGGCTCACTATCTTCTCCAAAGGTGAGGTTTTTAAGGTTAAATTTGTGTGTTGTGAGTCTGTCACTCTCCTTCTCCTTATTCCAAACTTATTCTTACCGTTAGTGAATTATTGGCGGAAAGTTAGTGAACATGAGTTTCTCTATTGAATCATATTGACCACGATTCCTTTCCCTTACAATCTCGTGATCCTCTGTAAACCTCAATTACTTGTGGTTGAGATCTCATTGGCCATTAGTGAGTCTTGGCTAAAACTCATTGATGATCCTAACCATCTCAGAATCGGCATAAACTTGTACTAATGCATTCTTTGTAGCCTCCTGAGTCTAACCATACCCTTCTAAATTCCAAAACTTGAATCACATCTTGTAGGTTTTTGAAATCTGCATAGCCTTGAGTACTTTTGGCACAGAGTCACTAAGGAACTTGGGTTCATCATACCCAGTCTAAGACACCACATTCAATTCCTTCTAGCCTCCTTAGTTTGAGACTGAATGACCATGAGAGAGTTTTTACCAAAACTCACTAATGGTTGTACTATATCTAGAATAATCTTAGGCATGGTCAAACTTAGGACACGCTAAGAAATGCATTAGTCCTATTCTTGTTTGAATTTGATCAGCCAATGACTATCGTCAAGCTTTGGTTAAAACTTACCTATGACCATACAGTGTCCAGAATCAAGAATTTGGGGCATGGTCAGTCTCTGGATTTGCAAGGAATCTAGTGGTGGTGTATTAGAGTGGGTATGATGAGCCTAGGCTCCTTAGTGACTTTATGTCAAAAGTACACAAGGTTGTACATATTTTGGAAACCTACATGATGCAATCTAGTCTTTGAAATTTAAGTTTGAGGGTATGGTTAGTCTCAAGAGACTGCAAGGAACACATTGGCCCTAGTTTGATTCGGTTTTGAGGTGATTAGGACCATCAACAAGTCTTGGTCAAAATTCACTGATGGTCATATAGTGTCAAAAATAGGGATCTTTGGCATGATCAGATTCGGGAGGTTCTAAGAAATGCATTGGTTCTAGTCTTGATTGAATTTGATTAGCCAATGGTTATCAATGAATTTTGTTCAAAACTCATGGTTGTACAATGTCTAGAATCAAAATTTTTTGGGCATGGTCAATCTCAGGAGGCTTTAAGAAATCCAGTGGTGGTGTCCTAGAGCGGGTATGGTGTGCTTAGTCCCCTTAGTGAGTTTGTTTCAAAAGTCCTCAAGGCTCTACATAGTTCAGAAACTCATAGGTTGCAATTTAAGCTTCGGAATTTATGTTTGAGGGCATGATCAAACTCAGGAAGCTGTAAGGAATCCATGGTTTGAGTTGGTTCTGAGGTGGCTAGGGCCATCAACGAGTTTTAGCTAAAACTCACTGATCGTCTCACATTCTCCGTAATCAACAATGTTGAACATGGTCACACTTCAGAGTTGCAAGGAATCCAATGGTGATGTCTAGAAACAGGAATCTTGTGCACGGTCAAACTCACGAGGCTCTAAGAAATGCATTGGTTGTATTCTTGATTGAATTTGATCAACCAAAGGACATCAGTGAGTTTTGGCCAAAACTTTTTGATTGTCTTACATTTTCCCTAATCAAGAATGTCGAACATGGTTGGACTTAGGAGGTTGTAAGGAACCCAACAGTGGTGGGGTATGATGGGAGATGAGCTGAGGCCCCCTAGTGAGTTTGTGCCAAAAGTACTTATGTCTGTGCAAACTTCAAAACTCACAGGATGCAATCTTGATTTTCGAATTTAGTTTTGAGGGCATGGTCAAATTCAGGAAGCTACAAGGAATGGACTGGCCCTAGTTGGGTTTGTTCTAAGGTGGCTAGGGTCATCAACTAGTTTTAGCCAAAATTCACTGATGATCATATACTACAGAAATAGGAATCTTGGCATGATCAGACTCAAGAGGTTCAAAAAAAAGCATTGATCCTAATCTTGGTTGAATTTGATCAATTAGAGGTCAAGAATGCTGAGTATGGTCAGATTTAGGAGGCTGCAAAAAAATCAATGGTGTTGTCTAAGAGTGGGTATGATGAGCCTAGATACCTCAATGACTTCCAAAAGTACTTAAAACTGTGCAGATTTCATAAACTAACAGGATGCAACCACATCCAGGCTTTGAAATTTAAGTTTGAGGGCATAGTCAGACTCAAGAGGCTATAAGGAATGGCCTGATCCTTATTTGAGTCAGTTTTGCGGTGACTAGATCTATTTTTGATCAAAACTTGATGGTCATAAATATGAATATTGGTCATGGTCAAACTCAAGGCTGAGAAATAGATTGGTCCTAGTCTTGACTGAATTTGATCAATTAGAGATTATTAATGAGTTTTGGCTAAAACTCACTAATGGTTGTACAATGTTCAAAATCAAGAATGTTGGGCATGGTCAGACTCAGGAGGTTGCAAGCAATCTAATGGTGGTATCTTAGAGTTGATATGATGTGCTTAGGCCTCATAATGAGTTTGTGCCAAAAGTACTCAAGGATGTGTATATTTTAGAAACCTACATGACGCAATCCAGCCTTTAGAATTAGGTTTGAGGGCATGGTCAAATATAAAAGGCTTCAAGGAATGGACTGGTATTTGTTTGAGTTGGTTACAAGGTGACTAGGGTCATCAACGAGTTTTGGGCAAAACTCATTGATTGTGATACAATGTCTAGAACAAGAATTTTGGGCATGGTTAGATTTAGGAACCTATAATAAATGCATCAGTCCTAGTTTTGAAAGAACTTGATTAGCGAGTTTTGGTCAAAATTTACTAATCACGGTAGAGTGTCTAGAACAAGGAATGAGCATGGTTAGACTCAAAAGGTTGCAAGAAATCCAATGGTGTTGTCTAAGAGTGGGTATAATGAGCCTAGGTTTCTCAATGAGTTTGTGCTAAAACTACTCAAGGTTGTATAGATTTCAGAAACCCACAAGATGCAACTAGACTTTGGAATTTAGGTTTGAGGGCATATTCAGACTTGAGAGATTACAAGTAGACTGGTTTTTATTTGTTGATTTTGAGGTGGCTAGGTCTATCAGCGAGTTTTAATCCAAATTCACTAATAGTCCTACAATATCCAGAAATAGAAATCTTTGGCACAGTCAAATTCACGAGGCTCTATGAAATGAATGAGTCCTAGTCTTGATTAAATTTGATTGTCAATGGTCATGTGAGAGTTTTAACTAAAACTCACAGGTGCAATCTCCATAATCAAGAATGTTGGGCATGATCATTGATCAGTCTCAGGAGGCTGTAAGAAATCCAATGATGTTGTCTTAGAGAGAGTATGATTGGCCTAGGTGTGTCAACGAGTTTGTGCCAAAAGTACTTGAGGTTGTGTATATTTTAGACATATGGATGCAATCAAGGCTTTGAAATTTAGGTTTGAGGGGTATGGTCAGACTCAAGTGGCGGTAAGGAACTGACTAGTCTTGGTTTTAGTATGTTCTGAGGTGGATTGGGTCATTGAGTTTTGGCCAATACTCATTTATGATCGTACAGTGTCCAGAAATAGATATCTTTCATATGGTCAGACTTAGGAGACTCTAAGAAATGCATTGGTTCTAGTCTTGATTGAATTTGATCGACAGAGGTATCAATGAGAGGTCATCAATGAGTTTTGACCAAAACTTAATAATGGTCGTATGTTTGGAATCAGGAATGTTGGGCATGGTTAGACTCAGGAGATTGCAAGGAATCTAGTGATGGTGTCTTAGAGTGGGTATGATGAGCCTACCCTTTAGTAATTTTGTGCCAAAAATACTTAATGTTGTGTATATTTCAGAAACCCATAGGTTGAAATTTATGCTTTGGAATTTAGGTTTGAGAGTATGGTTAGAATTAGGAGGCTACAAGGAAAGCACTACTCCTATTTTGAGTTGGTTTTGAGGTGGCTAGGGTCATCAGTGAGTTTTGATCAAAATTTACTGTCATTCGAGAGATTGGCATATGATCTCTGGAGGACCCACTGATGGGGACTCCGCCCGAACTCGAAAATCTCATGAACGCCGCTTGGAGATACATGCAGTAGGATGCAACTAGGAACAAGCTGCAGGGTCCGTTATCAATTTCGGGCCACAAGATCTGGAGGGATTGGAGCTCCCCCCATGATGATGCCCTAATAATCAAAGTCGTCATTGCCAACAGTCACGTGGCCAGACTGTATAATGTCTACAATCAAGAATGTTGGGCATGGTCAAACTCACGAGGCTTTAAGGAATTCATTGGGGTGACTTACAGTGGGTATAATAAGCTCAAGTCTCTTAGTGAGTATGATGCAATTCAAGCTTTGGAATTTAGGTTTGAGGGCATGATCAAACTCTATTACAAGGGACACACTAGCTATGGTTTGACTCAATTCTAAGGTGGCTAGGGCTATTAGTAAGTTTTGGCAAAAACTCACTTATGATCGTACAATGACGAGATTAAGTGAACTTTGATATTTTCAAAAATAGATGAGTCCCAAGAACACGTGTTAGTTTTGATTGAATATGATAAGACTATGTGCGTTGGTTGAATAAAATTTATAGCCAGGACTCACTAGAGAAAAAAAGTGAGAGAGACAAGGAAGTTGGGTGTTCATAAAATGTACAGTGAAAAATGAATTATAATGATTTTTAAATAAAAATATGACACCAATATTGCCGTAGATTTGTAGGAGACAAGAAAATATACATGTCGTCGGTGTTACGGACTGTTGCAACATATGTGAGGATTGCTGAGAGTGTAAAGCTTCAAGGGGAACAAGATTTAGATATTGCTAGTGCTATACGAATGTCGCCGGTGTTACAGAAGTTGCCCTTTCGCTGAATATTTTAGCTGCCAAAATAGGATTTAGGGCAGCAAAGTAGTAGTGATTGTGTTTAATAAATTTGTTTGGGATGCGTGTAAATGTTGCTTTGCTGGTGGTTCAGTGGCTTGGATGCTTGTGGTGGTTCGGATGAGCACGTGCTTTATGTGTGGACTGCGTCAGAGATATTATGAAAATATGGTATGAATTAGTAAATACAAAAGTGTGGTGCGTGATTTGAGTAATGGTGAAAGTTGGGTGCATGGTTCAGTAAAACACCGTTGTTCTTATTGTATCCGTTCCTTTCCGAGCTGGTAAAAATATCTTTTAAGTTCCTGGATACAGACAGATTTGATACCAGAAACACCTTTTTATAAAAGCTTTGCCCTGTACTGGCTATTGTTATTATCATGGTTTACTAAACTTCAAAATGTCATAAAACAACCAATTGTATAATCAAATTTATTAGTACATAATACTTTGATAGTTGATAGATTTGTCTAACTTATATCACACGATATTATTTTTATAACTATGCATCATTAGAAATTTTTTAGACAGATAATGTTGGTTTTTTAGACAAAACATGTGGACACGATACAACACCTTGAATGAACTCACAAAAAACATTCCTTAGTAATTTCTTACTCTTATTGGTTGGTCTTTTTAGTCCTTGCATATTGACTGATCAAGATCATCCATTTTCAACCAAAAAGCTTTCAAAGTATAACATCTTTGGCATATTTGTTCTGGTACCACCCAAATACAGTCATACTTGGCTGGTGCACTTTTTCTCATTTTGCCTACATTCCCATGCAATCCCTACTTGTTTTCACGCTATGAGCAAATGAAAAGGGCAACATAATGTTTTGAGATATCATTTTTTTGTCATTTGCTCATGTTTCTTTGCCCTTTTTCTAGTTGTGGAGCATTAATTTATACGCGAAGCATATACCTGTAAACATTAGATTAATGTTGGTCTTGTCTCAATTTTCCAGTTGATAGGGACATTTGTCCTCTGGAAAAAGAAAGCTTCAAGAATCAGGTATTGAAATTCTGGTGTCTTTTTGTTTCTCCTGTTTTTTTTTTTGTCTTTGTTTTTTACTCTTGTTCTATAATGTTGAATCCCTCTCAGGCACACGTTTGGGACATCAAGTAACAGCGCCGGCTTGATGCTTATTTTGGACAAAAGTCCTGGAATAAGCAATCGGAAGTGTATCGCAGGAACACAAGTGTGATGGTGAACCAAGACCCAATTGCTCTCGCTTGAAGTAAATAAGATTAGTGCGAAGCTGTAATGTCGATCGATCATGAAGATTGTGCAGCTTTCATTGGGGATTCTTTTTAAGTTCCCTTTTGTAATTACCTTTTTTAACTGAAGGTGTTCTCATGGTTTGCTTGTAAACCATGAACTTGTATAGGTCGAACTGTTCTTTTGATTCTTGAGATTGATGCTGTTAAATCATAACTCGGCTTTAAATCTATGATTCAATTCGTTAGCTGCTCCTACATTTTGTGTTTGATAGATTTTAATTAGGTTTGATCTATTTATTTTGAAGGAAATAATATTTTTAACATATTAATTAACGGTGAATATCATGTAAATAATTTTTATTTTTAAACTTGTGAAATGTTATTCTATAATTAATTACGATCTTGTTAAATGGTTTTGATTTCACCAAAATATTATTTTTTTATTAATAATTCTTTTTATGCCGTTTGACAAAATATGTGGAATTTAAAAAAGCTGGTACATGTATTTGAAGAAAATACGGGTCAATTATCTGAATTTTGCTATATCATTAGGCTTGATTTTCTATTATATTTTTATATATAAAATAAAATTTATTGTAATTGATTGTTACTAATGAGTTCTCTTTGGTCTCTTTCTGTCTCAATTAATATGTATATTTAATTAGGCTTGATTTTCTATTATATTTTTATATATAAAATAAATTTTATTCTAATTGATTGTTACTAATAACTTTCCTTGGTCTTTTTTTTTTTTCAGTTAATATATATATTTGTTCAAGAGTTTTGGATTGTCTAATTAAGATATTCATTTGCCTTTTAAGTATATCATTTAAAATGTGTTTATTAAAGTTTTCTTTTAATACAGTCAATGCTAAGTTTCTTTATAATATTTCATTTCTTATCTATTTATCCTCAATATCTACACATCTATTTTAATATTTTCATCTCCGAGACACTTATCTGCTACTTATTTAGATTTAATTCATAGCCTTTTCGCCACCAAAATTATATATTTGGTGATGTTCATCCTCTAGTTTCTGGATAGATGATCTTACCATCTTAATAATTTTTTTTTTTTTAATGCAGTGCTCTTTTTGAACAATGTATTAGCTATTATGAATTTATATACTATTATGAAATTCAATATAGCTTTCTCTTTTGATTTCTTATTCTAAAATCATAGCCCTCATTCACCAACATGCCCATTAAGATTTTATCGTATTAAAATTGTCTCATTTGTCAAAATATTTTATACTTCTTATTGAGATTTTTTTTGAAATCTATATTTAATGTTTTCATTTAATCCTGTATGAGGTACATATATTCTAATTAGATGAATAATTTGTTATACTATCATTATCTTAAAAATTATAATCCTATTCGTCTTCCTAACTATTTCGTACTTTAACAATGAACTATCCATAATAATACTTGTTCTATTTCTTTTTTTTTTCTATAGAGTACTATAAGTTAATATTTAAATTTATTATCATCTTTATTAGAACTCTTATCCAAATATTAATTATTCTCTTACTTAGTATATGTACTATCTTTATTATTTTACTAATAAACATTTTCTAAATCAAAGATAATTAACATTCCTATAATATCTGATTTTAGCCCACCTAAGGCTAAAATATCTAGAATATTGAACACTGTAAGTAATTTCTCATGAAAATATAATGATCCTTACCAATATATTATAATCCAACTATGCAATAGGTTCCTTCCAAAGAATGTCAATTCGATAAATTCATATATAATATTCATCTATTTTGATAAATTCATATATAATGTTCATCAATGTTTTTTCATTGGTTGTCATTTAATGAATTCTTTATTCACTTACATAAGATAATTAGGAGAGGGTACTGTATTATGAAGCGACTAGAATATGAGAAAATGTTCATGATCCGATCATAGATATGGTTTCTCCTTATGTTTATCGTCTCTTCGATTATAATTTAAATTGGGATGGATGGTCGGAAGTTACTGGTGATGAGTAAGTGGTCAGGCTACTGAGCGAGAGCGACCTTTAGATGATCATCTCGATTCAAATTATAATATAAGGAGACGATAAATTAAAAAAAAAATTATAATAAATTGTGACGGGATGAGGTCACAATTCAATCGACGTTTTTTTATCCTGGATCCATATGTTTCATGGATCAGAAGATATAGCCTCTAGTACTGATAGGCCTGTTGGCGGCCATGTCTACTCTGGATTGTTGAATGAACGTGGCTCGGAGTTATTAAGAAAGATTAGATAAAATGGTAATAAATTGATTAGTGCCAATATCACATAAATAGTGTTAATTTTTAAAATGAGGTTGCAATTTTTCTTAGAAATCACCAAACTTTCTTTATAAGGGCAGAAAATTAAAAGGACGTGGGCAACTCTTTTTTTTAAAAAATAAAAAATAAAAACAGTGCCCCATCAAAAATTTTATTCACAAAATACGCTTTATAGTAGCTTAAATATAAATAGAAATAAAAAGATGGATCATGGGAACTCTATGTGCATGTATGAAAACTTTAATGTGACATTAGAAATTTTGATTTATATTATTGTATATACATATATGATATCAATAAATACACGGAGAGAAACTCTCCCTCACATATGGATATGTGTAAATTTAGAATCTGGATTACACTAAATCAAATTGTCTCATATGTAAACACAATCTGTGTACGTCGAATGCTAGATCGATCAAGGCACAATTTATCCAAGTAGAGCAACCAAATGGATTAATTAAGATTAATGCGATTTATAATCGCCGATTGAAATAACCAACATTTCAAGGCTGGCGAGTAAATGCACCTTTATTTGGTAATTACTATAGCCAAAGTTTGATCTCCTATATAAGGAGGAGGTTATGAGTAAAGCAAAAGAGATGTTAGGAGATTGTTGGTACAATCATCCTTGAGTTAAGGTTGATCAGGTTGACTAAACTCAAGTGAATTCGAGCTTGAGTTTCGATATTTGGATAATATATGAGAAGATGTCAAAAAGGTTAAAGTTGACCAAATACTTGACAATATGTGAAAAAGAAGTCAAGTAGGTCATAGAGGACAAGATACTTGACTGGAAAAGTCTCAATTGGAGATTAGATAAGAATAAAGTCCCATCTGGAAGTTAGGCAAGATAAAGTCCTAACTCGAGGATTAGACAAAGAAAAAGTCCTAACTAGTTAGGCAAAGGAAAGTCCAAGTGAGTCAAAAATGACCACACGTTGGCAAAGGGAAAACTAATTGTGGTTAAGCAAAGGAAAGTTTAAGTGGGTTAAGAAAGATCATACGTTGGAAAAGGAAAAGTCCTAACTGCAGTTAGATAAGAAGAAAATCTAAGTGAATGAAGAAGGACCACACTTAGTGATTGAAAGTCTAAGGGAAGTTGGCAAAGAGAAAGTTCAAGTGGATTAAAGGTTGACCGGATACTTGGCGGTTGTAAATCCAATAAGGAGTTGGTATGAAATGAGGAAGTTCCGACATAGCAAACTTCCAAAGGTCATAACTTTTGACTCGGATATCAGAACAAGGTGATCTCGAATGAAAAACGAAGCTGATTTAGAGCTCTACACTTTTTATTGCTTACCAAAATCAATTGGGGAGTCAATCAATCATGTAATTGATTGGTTCACGCAACATAGTATAGAAGGTGTGTTAATCGATTGAATAATTGATTAAGGTCAATCCAATTGATTGGTTGATTGATTGGGAGGTTCTTCACGATAAACAAGGGCTTTTAAATCAATCAAGTGATTGATTAAAGCTACTTAATTGATTAGGTAATCGATTGGGAGAAGAAGTTTGCGACAAATAGGGAATCAATTGGTTGATCGATTGGGAGAAGTTCGCAAGCGAACAATGAATTTTTGCATCGATCAAATGATTAATTAAAGTCTCATAATCAATTAGGTAATCAATTAGGATAAGTATAAAAGAGTCATTCTGAGGTTTGGACGATTGAATTTACTCAGATATGATGTGATAATATATTGGGGTAAGGCCAATCGATTGGAAGCCCTAATCCATGGATATAAAGGTGTTCACAAGTATTCAAATGATTTACTTCTTCTCTGCTTTTCATCATCGGTGCTTGGGTTGTGGAAGAGAAGTACTGTTACACTTTCCAAGCTACAAGAGATATCTACAAGCAACAAGAAATCAAACAAGCAAGATTTTTATTTATATTGTGTATTTATGTAAGATCCAGCAATTAAATACTAAGTGTTGTTTGAGAAATAATTTTATTAGATTTTTTGGAAATTTTTAGAATTTTTTTTTTGCATTTAAACGGAGTTCGTATGACTCGTTTTGAGGGGATGAATTGGTTGAACTGGAGAAAGCCTGTTTTGAATATCCATTTAAAGTGAGATTTGATTGAGAAATGAACTTCGGTTTTAATTACCTAAACTAAGTTATATATATAAATCATACCTAATTTTTCATTTCTTCCTGAACCTCGCTTTCTCCCCCAATTCCGATCACGCCTCCCATTCTCTACGCCGACCACCATCCGCGTCACCTTGCCCGATCGCCAGACTTCCGTGCGCCACCGGCTTCTCTCTGATCATGAGCAAGAAGTCATCCCGATCTCCTAGCCGCCCTTCTGTCTCTCACCGATCACTGATGCCGACCTCCATGGTGAGACGACCATCACCGATGCTGCCAGCCATCCCACAACCGTCGACCGCCTCTCCCATGTTCCTCGTGCCAAGCTGTAATGTAACGCCCGCCCTCCCTGCTAACCCTAAGGGACGGGGCTACGATACTCTACGTACGTATTACAGCGGAAGACTTAAAAATTATTTTTCTTAACTTATTTCAAACCGAACTACACTAACATGGTTTCATAACATGATAGCAAAATCAATAAAAACTTAACATCAAGTCACCAATAGTGTATTACATTTCACAAAACCAAAGCATAGTTCTTAAAGGTTTTAAAACAGGTTCTTAATTAGTTGCCTAGCCACCGCCACACACATCTTCGTTGCCCCTCCTGCTGCTCCTTTAACTCATCCAACTTTTTCCTTTATCTGTGGTACAAGGAAAGTAAGCTATGAGCACTCATGGCTCAGTAAGTTCCTTTCCTACTCACTAAAACCAAAAATCAGCACATAATCAAGAATGTATCAACAAGTCATAATCTCAACTAATCATGACATAACCTAGCATTCTATTCAAGCATATCATGCATCATAATATAATCACCACTAGTCATGGCATATCAAACATCATCATGGCCGAAACATATACCTAGTGCATTGCATAAAACATAGCTAGACATGGCATAACAACCAAGTATCATGGTATATCAAAGCATGGCCGAAACATGTATATCAAAGCATCATGACTATGGCCGAACATGTATATCAAAGCATCATAACTATGGCCGAACATGTACATCAAGGCATCATCATATCCATGGCCGAAATCTATATATCAAGCATCAACATATCCATGGCCGAAACATGTCTATAAGGTATAGCATGAACATAACATAATCATACCTTATCATGGCATATCATAATCAAGAGCATAGCATGAAACATAGCATAATCATAAGGTGTATGCAATATGATTTTGGAAAACATGTATCCGAAAAACATGTGTATGTCTCATGATCTTTAAAACCATTTTCTTTTACATATATATACTTGAAAGTAATCTCAACATAAGGGGGATCCCGGCTATGTACCACTTACATATTGCGCGCAACCTTGTAGGTCCAAGGTAGCAAGTCTTGAACCCTACGAGGCAAACATACTAGGCCCTTAGTCCTAGGGACACTTAGGAGCCCATCCCTAACGAGGTCCTTAGTCCCCGGGGCGCTTATGGAGCCCACCCTTGGTACAAGCCACTCACACATAAAGTAAAGTACATGTCATACATATCATGTATCATAAAAGCATGCATCACTTAGGCACACATCATATCATAAAGGTATGCATCACTTAGGCATACATCATGTCATAAAAGTATGCATCACTTAGGCATACATCATATCATAAGGTATGCATCACTTAGGCATACATCATGTCATAAAGGTATGCATCACTTAGGCATACATCATGTCATAACAATATGCATCACTTAGGCATAGATCATAAAACATGCATATCTTAAGCATAAAGCATATCATCAAGCATGCATGATTTAACCACATAGCATATCATGAAAGCATGCATATGTTAGGCACTAAACATAGCATTAAAGCATGCATAATTTAATCACATATCATAACATAAGCATGCATATTTTTAGCACAAAGCATATCATATCATAAAAGCATGCATATCATATCATAAGTCATAAATCACAAGCATACATATTAAGCATAAGGGTGTATCTTGTGATTATCCTATCATAGGAAACATGGTATCATATTCATCTTGGTTCTAAGCTTCCTAAACCCTTGTGGCCGAAACCCCTTTAGAGCTTAATTTAGGTTAAACACAACATCCAAGCATATGGCACCTAAATTATCATCATAACATTTTCATAGGAAGCATTATAAACATGATTAACTTAGTTTCTAAGTTCTTCAAGTCCCTAATTTCATGTGGCCGAAACCTTAAGGTGTGAAACAAGGTTCCATATGACATAAAAGCATGGACAACTTTAAATCATATTTATAACATTTTACCAAGGAACAAGGTAAACACTTTTGACACATTTGAATTAGTTCCTAGGTTCTTTAAGCCCTTAACATATGTCATGGCCGAAATTTAACAAGTTCTCATTAGGGCTACAAACAAGCATACAAGCATGTGAACTTGGACTAACCTTATGTATAAATTCATACAAGGCATCATACAATAGTTATGGCCGAAACATACCCTAGCATCATTTTAGGTCATAAAACAACATATAGCAATTGAACCTTGACTTTCCACTTATCATATTTCATGTAGAGTGACATGAGTGTTGGTGCAACCTTAGGTCAAGGTTGACCTGGTTGACCTGACTAGAGTTGACCTGACTCGAGTTGTGTTTTGATGTTTGACGATGTTTGACGAGAAGAGAGTTGTATTCTTGATGTTTGACAAGAATAGGTGTTTGGGAGATTGTAGGTGCAACCTTAGGTCAAGGTTGACCTGGTTGACCTGATTCGGGAAAAGTCCAAGCAGGGAGCTTGGCACGCGAAAAGTCCAAGTGTAGAGACTTGGCACTGGAAAAGTCCAAGTACGGAGACTTGGCACGGGGAAAAGTCCAAGCAGGTAGCTTGGCACGCGGAAAGTCCAAGTATGGAAACTTTGCACGGGGAAAGTCCAAACAGGGAGTTTGGCACGGGGAAAAGTCCTGGTGAGTGAAGCCAGACAGTCGGAGAAGTCCTGGTGAGTGAAGCCAGGCAGTCGGGAAATCCTGGTGAGTGAAGCCAGGTGAAAATCCTAGTGAGTGAAGCTAGGTGAAAGTGGAAGTCCTGGTGAGTGAAGCCAGGCATTCGGGAAAGTCCTGGTGAGTGAAGCGTTTGGAAGTCCTGGTGAGTGAAGCCAGGCAGATTGGAAATCCTGGTGAGTGAAGCCAGGTGAAAACCCTAGTAAGTGAAGCTAGGTGAAAGTCCTGGTGAGTGAAGCCGGGCAAGGGAAAATCCAGATGGATCAAGGGTGATCGGATATCTGGTGTTGAGAAGGTCAAGTAGGTCAAGGGAGTACTTGACACGAAGAGAAAAGTCCAAGTGGGTCAAAGGGATTGACCGGACACTTGGTGGAGAGTCTTAGCAGGTCAAGGGAGTGACCGGATGCTAAGCATGATGTACCAACAGGTCAAGGGTGACCGGATGCTGGTTTGGGAGATTTGGGACTTGGTTTGGGCAAAAACCAAACTCTGGATCGGTCTGTAGACCGATCCAGTGATATGTTTGTGTATCTGATCGGTCTGGTGACCGATCAGATAACAAACAGAAGGCAAAGCGCATCGGTTCTGTGAGCTTACTGATCGGTCTGGGGACCGATCAGCATAAAGCCTGATTGGTCTCCACGACCGATCCAGCTGTGGCCTGATCGGTCCACAGACCGATCAGGAAACGAACAGAAAGTTGGGCAACTTTCTGTGAAGCATTCTGATCGGTCTAGGGACCGATCATCCCACGGCCTGATCGGTCCCCAGACCGATCAGAAGGGTCCTGGACCGATCAGGGTGGAGCCTGATCGGTCCACGATTCGACCGTTGAGTCACAACGGGTGGCTCCGTCTTCTCCGCTGGCTTCTGTCTTCGCTGTGCAGGTTCGCAGGTTATAAAAGGAGATCAAGGCTTTGGTGTGAACCCTCCTTTTTCCTTCTTCCTGTCCCTAAGTGCTGCTGTGCTTGAGCTTTGTTGAGCTCCTCCAAAGCTTCACGTGAGCTTCCGGCTGGATCATTTGCTGTTGTAGGCGCTTGGAGCTGCTGCTTCTTCCAGTCGCCGAGAAGGCAAGATTGTTTTTACACTTGTATTGTCTTCCGCTTTCTTGTACTTCTTGTACATTCATCTTGCTGTTGCAAGAGTATTGTGGCGAGGTTTCTCCACCCATAAGGAGTTATTCTTAGCCGATTTTCCGGGGACTCATCCACCGACGGATTGACTGGACTCGTCCACCTTACGGACACGCCGAGGAGTAGGAGCCCTAATCTCCGAACCTCGTTACATCGGTTTGTTTGAGGTTTGTCTTCTTTTCCTTCGTTTCTACGTGTTATTTTCCGCTGCGCTAACCCTAGTTTGTAGAAACGCAACGATTTGGGGTCGGCTATTCACACCCCCCTCTCTAGCCTCCGTACGAAGGATCCTAACAAGTAGTATCAGAGCAAGGTTGCTCTTCGCCGGATTAACACCCGGAGGAGCACAAGCTAGAGAATGGATCGACTCGGAGAAGACATCATGTTTCCACCCTTCTACGAGTGCTGCGACTTCGCGTATTGGAAGGTAAGAATGAGGTATTTTCTTATGACTAACCTTGAAAATTGGAGTTGTGTTCAATTAGGTTTCGAGGCTCCGATGGACAAGAAAGGAGAAACCCTAGAGAAGAAGGAGTGGACCAAGGAGCAAATCCATCAATCAACCATCAATGATGAGGTAACGAAAATCATTGAATTTTCTTTACCTAATGACATTTTGTGTAGAATAGGTGGTTACAACAACGCCAAGGAGTTGTGGAACAACTTGGCCAAACTCCATGAGGAGAGCCCCACTTCAAGCCATGAAGAGGAGTCTAGTGAGCCAAGTAGCTCACATCGTGGAGGTGAGGAATTAGAAGTTGAGGGCTACTCAACATCTAAAGAAGAAGAGGAGGTGAGTTCTTCTTCAAGATCGGAGCACGAAGAAGAAGCTTCTACCTCCGGGAGGGATGAAGAAGAGAGCATCCATCCATCCTCAACCCTAGGTAACTCAAACACTTTAAGTTCAAGTAAATTGCATATAATATGTTTTGAGTGTAGGGAATTTGGACATTACAAGAGTAAATGTCCAAAGAAGACTAAGAAGACTCCACCGGCGCCAAAGATCAAGGAAGTCGGAGTCCCAAAACGCAAGGGCAAGGAGCACGTGGTGTGCTTCCAATGCAAGCAACGGGGACACTATAGGAGTCAATGTCCAAGGGGGAGGCAATCTCACAAGGACAAAAGACCAAGCACGTGTAAAGGGGGAGCGAAGGCAAACCCTAAGGTATCCTCTAAGGTTCATTCTTGCACTTCTAATAAGATACATGCTAGTAGTCTTATTGCAATTGTCAAGAATGATAAGCATGATAATCATAGAAATCAACATGTGTGCTTAGGTGCTAAACATCTTAGCCTAGATAAGAACAATACTAGGAAGGCCAACCCTAGGATTAACTCATCTAAGGCTAAGGAGAACCTAGGTAGAAACTCCAAGACAACTAGACATATGCCTAGGAACACCTCAAGAAAGAATGATAAATTAAAACTTGAGGTTTTAGAGAAAGAAAATCAAGTCTTGAGGTCAAGACTCAACACTCTAGAAAAGGCCCTAAAGAATTTAGAGAAGTCAACTCTAGGGTCTAAGGGTCAAATTTCAAAGCCCAAGGACAAGAAAGGTTTGGGTCACAAACCGAAGTCCCAAATGGTCAAGCCCACCTATCATAATGTTCCATTCGATTATGGAACAAAACCTAGGGCTAGGAAGAACAACACCAAGGTCACAAGGGGAGTCACCCCTAGAGTTGATCTTGATGAGTCCCAAATGATCAAGGCTTTAAAGCCTAAGAGGGTCATTAGGAGGGTTGCTAGGGAAGTCATCCCTAGTGAATATTTAGTGAACCCAATGAGCTCAAATAGGTATTGGGTTCCTAGGAGCGTGATTTCATCACGCTAGATGAGTTAGGGTGTGCCAACCTTACTTGAATAGGTAGTTAACCTAATCATGGCAAAAGGTGGCACTTTAGGAAGTTTCAAGGTGCAATCAAGCCTTGAAAATGAAATTGAAAAATATTCCTAAGGTGATTAGGATGTGCCAATCATATTTGAGGAGTTGTCTAGAGTCAATTTAAGTGACACATAGTGATCTAAACATCCTTGATATATGATCTTAGATCTATTACACTTAGGAATATAGAACCTATGGCAAGATGATAAAAAATTATCAAAAATGACAACTAAGGCTAGTTTTAGGTATTTTCTATACCTTTATGTGCTATTTGCCATATATTGTTTGCCATATACCATGTCATGACATCATATTTATTTTATGATCATTTAAAATGTCATGATAATGCTTAGGTTAGTTTAAATGTCATGCTTTATTTAAGTTTCACACTTTATGCTATGACATCATGACATTGGCACATGTTTTTACTTATGAAATCATTATATGCCATGTCATCATCTTGTGCATTAATGATCAATGAAATTGATTTAAGGATAAAAACACATTTTGATATTGAGATCAAAGTGTAGTTTAGCAAATGCATGAGAACTTAGCCTAAGATGACCTAAACCCATATCTCACATCAAAATTAACTTGGATGTGTTTGATACACTTTAGATGTGTGTGAGATATTAGGATCATGAGTTAGGATCAAGGTACATAGTTCTTGTACCTAGATGAGCCTAATTCAAGAGATTGGAGGATCATAGGGAAAACTTGTGTACAAGTCATGTACATATAGTCCTAAGATTATGGTCCTAAATTAAAGGGTTTAAAATCATTTTAAAATTGATTTGAAAAACCTTGATGAAGCTTTTCTAGTGATAGCATTCATCATTGAGCAAGATAATACAAAGATGAGTTAAACTTTGAACTATTTTAAAAGTTTTTGAACTTTGTATCAAGATTTGAAAATGGAAGTTATTTTCATCTAAAACTATTTTTCCATGATAGTATATGGTATGAGGAATGTATCCTCAAGATTTTACGATTTTTGGAATTTTCTGGAATTTGTTGTGAGTTTCTGAATTTCGAGAGAAGGAAATCAGAACTCGAGTCTGTCCAAGGCTGGATCGGTCACTGGACCGATCTAGGGAAGGCTGGATCGGTCTGGGGACCGATCGAGAGGGGTCCTGATCGGTCCGGTGACCTATCAGGCGTGCTGAATTTGCTGAATTTCGACTGTGGTATGAAATTTCAGCTGTGGGAGTTGAGTTTCGGGTTTCTAAAGGTTTGAAACTCTCCAAGACATTGCTGGTGCAATAGTCAAGGGGGAGTTGACTTTTAGGGGGAGTTTTACCTATTAGTCAAGGGGGAGTTGACTTTTAGGGGGAGTTTTTACTCCTTAAGACTTTTGAGGATTAGTGATATGGGATTGTCACTAAGTTGAGTGTTGAGTTTAGTATCAAGGGGGAAATTAAGGGTTTCAATGAAAGGTATGAGACTTTCATTAGGAAGAAACTCTTGATCTTGATTCCCTCTTTTTGATGTGTGTCAAAAAGGGGGAGAGATGTCCAAAGGGGGAGAGTGTAGGTTTTGGGAGAATATTCAAGGAAGAACATTGGAAAACCTAAGTTAGGTTATCGGGTTAACCTAACTTGATTTTGGATTGTGTCAAACATCAAAAAGGGGGAGATTGTTGGTGCAACCTTAGGTCGAGGTTGACCTGGTTGACCTGACTCGAGTTGTGTTTTGATGTTTGACGATGTTTGACGAGAAGAGAGTTGTATTCTTGATGTTTGACAAGAATAGGTGTTTGGGAGATTGTAGGTGCAACCTTAGGTCAAGGTTGACCTGGTTGACCTGATTCGGGAAAAGTCCAAGCAGGGAGCTTGGCACGCGAAAAGTCCAAGTGTAGAGACTTGGCACTGGAAAAGTCCAAGTACGGAGACTTGGCACGGGGAAAAGTCCAAGCAGGTAGCTTGGCACGCGGAAAGTCCAAGTATGGAGACTTGGCACGGGGAAAGTCCAAACAGGGAGTTTGGCACGGGAAAAAGTCCTGGTGAGTGAAGCCAGGCAGTCGGAGAAGTCCTGGTGAGTGAAGCCAGGCAGTCGGAAAATCCTGGTGAGTGAAGCCAGGTGAAAATCCTAGTGAGTGAAGTTAGGTGAAAGTGGAAGTCCTGGTGAGTGAAGCCAGGCATTCGGGAAAGTCCTGATGAGTGAAGCCAGGCAGTTTGGAAGTCCTGGTGAGTGAAGCCAGGCAGATTGGAAATCCTGGTGAGTGAAGCCAGGTGAAAACCCTAGTAAGTGAAGCTAGGTGAAAGTCCTGGTGAGTGAAGTCGGGCAAGGGAAAATCCAGATGGATCAAGGGTGATCGGACATCTGGTGTTGAGAAGGTCAAGTAGGTCAAGGGAGTACTTGACACGAAGAGAAAAGTCCAAGTGGGTCAAAGGGATTGACTGGACACTTGGTGGAGAGTCTTAGCAGGTCAAGGGAGTGACCGGATGCTAAGCATGATGTACCAACAGGTCAAGGGTGACCGGATGCTGGTTTGGGAGACTTGGGACTTGGTTTGGGCAAAAACCAAACTCTGGATCGGTCTGTAGACCGATCCAGTGATATGTTTGTGTATCTGATCGGTCTGGTGACCGATTAGATAACAAACAGAAGGCAAAGCGCATCGGTTCTGTGAGCTTACTGATCGGTCTGGGGACCGATCAGCATAAAGCCTGATTGGTCTCCACGACCGATCAGAGACGCAGCCATCTCTCTCACAGAGAGATGGGATCGGTCTGTGGACCGATCCAGCTGTGGCCTGATCGGTCCACAGACCGATCAGGAAACGAACAGAAAGTTGGGCAACTTTCTGTGAAGCATTCTGATCGGTCCCCAGACCGATCAGAAGGGTCCTGGACCGATCAGGGTGGAGCCTGATCGGTCCACGATTCGACCGTTGAGTCATAACGGGTCGCTCCGTCTTCTCCGCTGGCTTCTGTCTTCGCTGTGCAGGTTCGCAGGTTATAAAAGGAGATCAAGGCTTTGGTGCGAACCCTCCTTTTTCCTTCTTCCTGTCCCTAAGTGCTGCTGTGCTTGAGCTTTGTTGAGCTCCTCCAAAGCTTCGCGTGAGCTTCCGGCTGGATCATCTGCTGTTGTAGGCGCTTGGAGCTGTTGCTTCTTCCAGTCGACGAGAAGGCAAGATTGTTTTTACACTTGTATTGTCTTCTGCTTTCTTGTACTTCTTGTACATTCATCTTGCTGTTGCAAGAGTATTGTGGCGAGGTTTCTCCACCCATAAGGAGTTATTCTTAGCCGGTTTTCCGGGGACTCATCCACCGACGGATTGACTAGACTCGTCCACCTTACGGACACGCCGAGGAGTAGGAGCCCTAATCTCCGAACCTCGTTACATCGGTTTGTTTGAGGTTTGTCTTCTTTTCCTTCGTTTCTACGTGTTATTTTCCACTGCGCTAACCCTAGTTTGTAGAAACACAACGATTTGGGGTCGGCTATTCACACCCCCCTCTCTAGCCTCCGTACGAAGGATCCTAACAATGAGCATATTTAATTTAAGTCCTAGGGTCCCTAGGGCATCTAAACCTTCATGGCCGAGACTTACAATGATCCATTTAGGTCATGGAAAAATTATACAAGCATGTGACACAAGCAATAGGTTATCATATTTTCATAAGAAGCATTTTAACACCTTTGGTTTAAATTCTAAGGCCTCTAGGTCATTTAAACCCTACTTGGCCGAAACTCATCAGTGTTTAAACTTGCTTCAAATAACATAAAAACATATGAAGTCATACGAGTTTCATAGCATATGTAAAGACAAGCATAATGAGTATACATATGAATTGTGTCTTAGGCTTTCTAGGTTTCTTTTTCTCTTTTTCTTTTATTTTTTTCTCATGGCCGAAACCTACCATTCTTTAGCTAGGTTCTTAAGTGGCCTAAAGCATGAAAAACCTAAGTAAGTTTCATGGCAAAAGTTACTAAGAAACATATATACAAATTGGTTCATGAATAAGCTAGGACCCCTTGTGGTCATACATGTTATATATCGTGCAACTAATTTTTCTACACCCTAATTAAGTATGAGGGTATTAAACAACTTTCATATCTAAACAGCACAGAGGTCTTGAGCATATTAAAATTTTGTTTAAGCTTTTCTAAGCTATCCATCTCATCATGGCCGAAAAACCCTAAGAAGGAGTTCATGAAATTCTAGCAATATTCAAGCATACAAATCCTTTAAGATCTTTGTATTCTATCACATGAGCATGGTTATTTAAATTTAAAGGTCTTCCTAACCCTAAATCCTTTCTTGACCGAATCATATGAGTGGGTTTTCTTTTAGTTTTAAATATCTTCTAAGGAAGAAAAACTAATACATGATCCTTAATATTTCATAGGGAGACCCTTGTACTAGTTGGGTAAAACAATAAATTTCCCTAGCCTCTTAAGAATATTTTTGGCCGAAATTCTAGGGTTCATTACTCCTCTGATCAAGCATCATATAGGTATAAAAGCATGAAGAAGAACCCCTCTACATAGCATAGAAAAATCTATCATGTAGTGAAGACTAGTTTAAACATCATTAGAGTTTTTGAAAGTCCTTCTTGGCCGAATTTTCTCAAACTTGTTTCTAGGTTTTAAAATCTTCATAAAATCCGAAAAACACTTAAAACGCCTTGTACCACAGGTGAGGGGAAGCTTACATCCTTTTCGCTTGTGGATCTAAGGTATGGTGAAGAAGAAATAGTCTCTTCTTCTAGTTCCTTTCCCTTGATTCCTTTGCTAAGTCCTCCTTGTATCTTTAGGCTTTCTTAGGGGAAAACTTGGCTTTGGGGCCGAAGATGGAGGAGAGGGGACTGTGGTGTTCTCGGTGAGGGAGAGGATGAATGAGAGAAAATGAGAGAAAAATAATTTTCTCTTTTCTTGCTCTCTTTTATGTTAAGGGGGAAGAGGTAGCAAACTTAGTTTTTGCTTTCCTTCTCCCTTAGCCTTTTTTTTCTATTTTATTTTTATTTTTATTTATTTATTTATCCTCATCATTCATGGTGAAATAAGGGGGAATGAGTCCCCTTAATTAGTCTCTTTTATTTTCGGCAAGAGAAGAGAGAAAGAGGGAGAGAAAGGGAGGAAGGCAAGTTGCCTTTCTCTTGCTCTTTTCTTGTTTTCTTTTGGCTAGCTTTTACTCTTACCTTTATCATGAGTTTCCCTCCTTTGCTATCAATATCTTCTCTCTATCCCAATTGGTTTCTACTAATTAATTCTATGAATTATAATATAAGAGGTTCAAGGTTCAATCCTTGACCTTCACTTCTTTTTATTTCATTTTATTCCTTTTTGCCTCAACTCACTTCCTATTATTTTTCTAAGGCAAAATCTCACCTTCATATATTTATCTTACAAGCTTAGTGGGTATTACATGTAACCTGCATCGACTCCCCTTCTCCCTCATGACATCCATCGTGCCTTAACTCCATTGCCGCTCATCCAACTGTCACCGTGAGATGTTGCTAAAGAAGATGACGCGAGATCATCTCCACATCCTCATCGCTGTGCACGTAGATCCCCGCACACTTGCCCCTGATTGATCATGTCAATGCCCCACTTCTCATCATTCTCTAGCCATGCCCTAGCCACAGTCGTTCATTCTTGCGAGCCCCAATCGTTGACGCCACAGATCGACGCTAGTCGCCTGTCCAAGCCGAAGTGTAACCTTGACACAACGAGCAACCCGATGCCCTTGTCTTGATGCATTGTCGATCACCGCAATCAGTAGCCGCCCTTTGCAGGAGCATACTAGTGGACAGTGTTGCCACACCAGCCGCCTACCTCTTATAGTCACCGACCGTCGGAGCCTTGAGAGCTGACAACCATCTCCCTTACTTCCAAACATAGCAAAGCTTTGCTAGAGATGACACCTTGCTGTGAACCTTTGGAAGGGTTGTCTGACCATGTTTGGCCAACAGCAGATCATCGGATGACTTTAGCAACATCATCGTTGAGGGTGCCATGTTATCGGTTGCCACATTTAAGGTAATTCGTTAGCTTAGTATATGATTTCAGTGTTGAATCTAGACTTAGTGCTTATTTGGAGTATTTGATTGGAGACAATAGCCCCACCTAGCTCCGGCTACTGATGTCCGGCAGCCAACTACTCTAGTTAGGGAATCAACGATAGAGCATTCATATTTGGGTGAGTTTTAGAGTTGATTTGGTTTCTACATTGGATTTGATTAGGATGATGATTAGTAGTGATGGATTGTGGATTGGATTAATTGAAATTAATTAATGGTTATTAGATTAAGGTTTTTTCCTAATTAGTTTGGATCTTGGAGTTTAACTAGTTGTTGTATATGTGATTTGCTAAACTGTACATCATGTGATTTGCAGGACATTGATTCAAGATGAGCATCTCGACGTAGGATTATTTAGTATGATGGACAAATAAAGGTGGGTACTTCCTGCTTTGTCTCTTTAGTACATTGATCTTAGTGCATGAGCTATATATTTAGATAGTTACCGTGTTTATCTTGACTCCACTCATATTTTTCTTGTGCTTGATGGTTATCTACTCGATCTTAGAGCTACTCGTTTATATATCTGTACAGTCTCTTGTTGCTATCTATGATATTTAGCAGATACTAGATATCATGCTTACTTGCTTTGAATGTTATTTATTTACATACCTTACCGAGCATGCTGACTTCATGTAGCATACCTGACTTCTGTTTTTATATATATATGATGACTGTTGCATCTTGCGCATCATGTCATGGCATGCATACTGATAACCATTGTCTCCCTTGTAGTGTGAGAGAGTCGTCAGTCACGGCCGCACACTCGACCACTCATGGGTAGTGGTAGCTGGAGTGTGTCGCTTGTCTTGTCGTGCCCCCACTTGCTCACATAGGGGTAGTGATAGCTGGAGTTGCGGGTAGCAGGGACCCCCGTCGTATACGTAGTTAGTTAGCTACTATGCAACTGGCCCCTCGGCCACTCGAGAGTAGTGATAGCTGGAGTGATGTATAGTCTGTCACTGGCCCGACCTCTTGACCATGTTAGAGTGTATACTAAAAGTCTAATTTTTTTGTATAAATAGTTATTATGAAATAAGAATCACATTGGTCAAATGTCTACATTTATGCTAAGTGAATATGCCCATTTAATTTATATTGTAGATAACATGGTGTGAGGAGACACATAGAAGATCATGTTATTATTTCCTTATAAATTATAAATAGTTGCTCACAACCAAGATAGGATGGGATAAACCATTGGAATGGTTGTAGCATAATTTGGTATAAGTTTATCTTGACTATAAATTACACTAGTACACTCTGAGTGTATTGAACACGACCATTTAAGGTAGTTTTTTTTTATACTGACTACATAAAAGAACAAACCTCTATTATTATGAAAGTGCGTACACTTAATCATAATATAATAACAAGCACGTATATTTAATATTTATTTCTTTAATTTATCAAAGGGTGTGATTTAGTTCATTAAACCAATAGGCCCGATAAGTTGGGAAATGATATTATTTATATGGTGTATTGTTGATTATAGAATGAAACTATGTTCTAGTAATCTAGGTTGATGATGTCCCCATGAGGAGCTCATAAGGATTGTTATGTAAACCCTGCAGGTGGACTTTGTCCGACATGACAATAAGGTTGAGTGGTACTACTCTCGGAGAAAAATATTAATTAAGTGAGTTGTCAGTAACTCATTTAATTAGTGGACATTCAATATCATAAACACAGGGAGACTAACACACTCATGATAAGAAGGAGCCCATATTGTAATATGGGATTGATGCGGTAGTGCAATAATAACTCTTTAGTGGAATGAGATATTATTGATGAACTTGAGTTGAGTGTTCGGGACGAACATGGGAAGCTCAAGCTCATCGGGAGATCAAAACCAATTCATCCTCTCGGTCTCTATTATAGCCTCTTATTTATAAAGTCTTATATCCACTTAAAGTCAAGCCTCTTACCCATCTTATGGTGGTCGGCCAAGTCAAGCTTGGAGCCCAAGCTAGGGCCGGCCAAGCCAAGAATTGGAGCCATGATATATGGCTGGCCAAGCTTGGAGCCCAAGCTAGGTGGCCGACCACATCATATTAAAAGGGTATTTTAATTTTTAAAATCATTCCTTTTGTGGAAGCCATGGTTTTAAAAGAGAGTTTTAAATTTTTAAATCTTTCCTTTTATAATTTTCTACAAAGGATTAAGAGAAAGGTTTGATATCTTTCCTTATTTGTAGTTAAAAGAAATATTTTAATTTTTGATAAAACTTTCCTTTTTGGTAACCATTAACATGTTTTAAAAGAGAGATTTTAATTTATAAAATTTTCCTTTTATAACCAACAAGGGATTTAAAAGAGAAATTTTTCTATTAAAATTTTTATCAGAAATAATTAAGGAAGTTTTAATTTTGTATTTAAAACTTTCCTTGTTTGGAGCACAAGGAGGTGGTCGTCCATGACAAGAAGAAAAGGAAGTTTTAATTTTTTGTTTTAAAACTTTCCTTTTTAGTCATTGGCAAGGAATATAAGGAAGTTTTAATTAGGTTTAAGATTTTTCTTTTTTGCCAAGACCAAGGATTATAAATGAGATGGAGGGGTGCGTCACCCATAACACATCTTCTATTCCTCTCTTCCAATCCTTGGTGGCCGACCCTTGTCCTTCTCTCTTCTCCTTTTTCTTTCTCTCTTGGTGGTCGGCGACATCTTGTGTGGAGATCTCTTGGTGGCCGGTTGCTTAAAGGAGAAGAAGAAGAGAAGGAAGCTCTCTTGTCTAGCATCCCTTGGAGGTTAGTTGGTGGCCTGATCTTGGAAGCCTTGGAAGAAGCTTGAGTGGATTTCATCTTGGAAGATCGTCGCCCACACGATGTCCAAGAGAAGGAGAGGAATACAATAGAAGATCAAGAGGTCTATAAGCTACGAAAGGTATAACTAGTTATTAGTTTCCGCATTATGACTAGTTTATCTTTTGTATAGATCTTGGAAAACCAAACACAAGAGATTAGTGATTTTATGTTATCATTTTTGTTATCGATTTTATTTTTTGATTTCATGTTTCGATAATGTTCTTCTATTGAGGTCTCTGTAGTTAAACCTAGTTTACTGTAAGATGTAAAATATCCGATTTCTTTGTGAGACTTTGTCTAGGAAGTGGTGGATGATCCCATACCCAAGAAGGCCTAGTGCCTCACCATGTTTAACCTGGAAGTCGATCTTTGAAATAGATATTTGATAACTTTTTTAATATGGTTTAACTTAGGAAGATCACATCAGTTAAACTTGGAGTAAAAATATTAAGTATCGTTTCCAATCCAAGTTTAACTTCTGAAGGATAATTTGGATTAATAATGTTAAGCATCGTTTGCAATCCAAATTTAACTTCAGTAGAGCATATGGGTAGCTAGGATAGTTCTATACTTGTATAAATTTTTATACAGGGGAACTAGGACGGTATTTTGAGTAGCAACCAACAATTGATATCAGAGCTAGGTTAACCTCTGTGTGTTTGGTTTTAGTTTAATTATGCACATGTCATATATATTTTAGGTAGGATAATAGCAGGATGTGTAAATAGATTAACTCTATGGTTGCAGGCTCCAACTATTATGACCTATTGTGATTGTGTGTATTTGGACCCTCAGACATGTCGAGGGCATTTTATGTGTGTGCATGATTATATTTATTAAATACAGCAGGAGCTGTATTAGTTTTAGGATTTTTACATTTTGTTCGATCTAGACTTTATGTATATTCCTTTGTGGAATATAGGATCGATATATGTAAAATTTTATTTTTGTCACGGATCATATCCTTGCGAGGCGTGGTGCTATTTGAGGACCAGAGGCACAACAGAAAAGGAAGCTCGATGGACGCGACGACATGAGCCCTAGGGTTGGTGGCTAGTTTTGACGACTGCTAGGGTTGGCAGCACATGGAGGACAGTGATGGAAGAGACCATAATAGTTGGAAAATTATTTTTCCATATTTATTGCTTTTATTTGCTATGATGTGTGTGTGCATGTTAAAATCCTCATCTTAAATAACTAAGTGGGAGAGGGATTTATAAATAAATTCCACGGTCTCCATTACTAGTTTGTAAGTGATGCAAACAAACTTGCGTGTTGGCTCTGAGTGCCTTCCTCCACATCGGATGAGTTTGTTTGCGGATCGCTAGATCAAACTTCCTTTATGGATGATTATAGGAAATTATTTAGGAACGTGTGATCTTCTCCATCTGAAGGGGTACAATCCTATTTAATTGACTAAGTATCAAGTAATGGTATACACTTAGGCACATTTAATAGTATCCTCCCCATCGGAGTCACTGTTATTATATGTGTGACCAAAGGAATACCAACTATTAATTTTATTTGTTATAAAGTTAGGTTGACAAGAATAAAATTAATGGATAAAACCTTCTCTTACAAATGTTTGAATTTGTATACGTCCACACTATCGTGGCATACAAAATTTCCGGTGTTTTGAGGTGTTGGTGAATTTAAATAATATTGTTTGAGGACTCAATATTATTCTAAATTCTAAATTCTAAAGTTTTGACCAAAACTTATTTTGTGATTCTTAGGATGACTTTCAACCCACTAGCTATTATTCTGAAAGAGAACAAGCTTACTGGTCCCAATTACATAGATTGGAAAAGAAACTTGGACATTGTCCTAACTACTGAAGGCTATAAGTTTGTACTGTTAGAGGTTTGCCCTGAAGTTCCTAATAGTGATTCTAGTGAAGAGGAGATTGAGTATTATAAGAAATGGGTCAAGGCAGATGAGATGGCGCGGTGTTACATTTTGGTTTCTATGTCAAATGTGTTGCAACATCAGCATCAGTCCATGGCTACTGCCTATAATATGATGTAGAATCTCAAGGAACTCTTCGGACACCAGAATCGGGCTGCTAGGTAAGAGGCTATGAGAAACTTAATGACAACCACCATGTCAGAGGGGACACCCATAAGGGATCATATTCTCAAATTGATTGCTTACTTGAATGAGATACAAATCCTTGGAGCTAAAATCGATGGAGAAACTCAGGTCGATATTATTCTCCAAATACTACCCAAAAGTTTTGAGCAGTTTCGCCTGAACTACAATATGAATAAAAGGATTTATCCATTGGCGGGACTATTGACAGAACTTCAGGCAACAGAAGGGCTATTTCGTCATAGTTCTCAAATCCACTTTGCTGAAAATGTTTTTACTTCTAAGTCGAAAGGCAAGAAGAAGAAGAAGAAATAAGCTGGCTCGGCAAAGAAAGTGAATCGATCTCTAGGTACTGGACTAAAAGCAAGAGTGAAGAAGCCGAAGGGAAAGTGCTTCATTTGCAAGCAGTCTGGACATTGGAAGGCAGACTATCCTCGTAGGAAAAAGAACAATAAAGGTATATCTTATTATCTAGTAGTTGAAACATGTTTAGCGGTGTTATCTACCAATACCTGGTGTGTAGATATAGGAGCCACTGATCATGTGTGCAATTCATTGCAGGGGTTCCAGGAAACCTGACGACTAAATGAAGGAGAGATAACCGTCTATATGGGCAATACTACGAAAGTGTCAGTTGTTGCAATGGGAGATGTCTACTTATCATTTGATAGGAATAGAACTTTGATTTTGAGAAATTATCTTTATGTACCAAGTTTTAGAAAGAATTTAATTTCAGTTCCTAAACTGTTTTTAGATGGATATGCTGTTTCTTTTGATGACAAAGTGGTTATCAAGAAAAATAGGGTTATTATCTATTCTGGTACATTAGTTGGCAATTTATATACTCTAAATCCAATAACTCCCGCAAAGCAACAAATGGAAATTAATAACACATCCTCTAATTCTAATAAGAGAAAAGAACCTTCGAAAATGAACCAAACATATCTTTGGCATCTAAGACTTGGTCATATTAACTTGAGTAGGATTCAAAGGCTTATAGCCAATGGACTCTTGGGTTCATTAGTGTTGAAAAACTTTCCAACCTGTGAATCTTGCTTGGAAGGAAAAATGACCAAGAGACCTTTTAAGGCCAAGGGGTATAGAGCAAAAGATATGTTGGAATTAGTTCATTCTGATTTGTGTGGACCTATGACTATCCAGGCGAGAGGTGGTTTCAAATATTTTATCTCTTTTGTAGATGATTATTCGAGATATGGATACATTTACTTGATGCGCAGCAAGTCTGAGTGCTTTGATAAGTTCAAGGAGTACAAGGCTGATGTGGAGAAATATCATGGTAAAAGTATCAAGACACTATGGTTTGATCATGGTGGCGAGTACCTCTCAGGAAAGTTTAGGAATTACTTATCAGAGGTTGGGATTCAATCCCAATTGTCTACACCTGGTAGACCCCAATAGAATGGTGTGGCAGAACGAAGGAATACGACTGTTATGGAAATGGTTAGATCGATGATGAGTCATTCAGAATTACCAAATTTGTTCTGGGGATATGTTTTAGAAACGATAGTATACATTCTGAACTTGGTACCTTCTAAATCAGTACCCTCTACTCCCACAGAATTGTGGAATGGGCGTAAGCCTAGTTCGAGTCATGTTCGGATTTGGGGTAGTCCAGCACATGTGCTGAAGGGAGATGCTGATAAGTTGGAATCTCATACAGAAGTTCGCCTGTTTATAGGTTATCCTAAAGGAAGAAAAGGTGGTTTGTTTTATAGTCCTAAAGATCAGAAGATCATTATTAACATGAATGCCCAATTTTTAGAAGAGGATTATGTAATAAATTATAAGCCCATGAGTGAAATTGTTTTAGAAGAAATAACAAATGACACGTCTACTTTAGTACCAACAGTGCGAGATGAAATATCACAAGAAACTGCAACACGTATCATAAATGATACACAACTACAAACAGTGCCTCGTCGTAGTGGGAGGGTTGTGAGGCAACCTGATAAATTCATGTTTTTGGGAGAGTCTTGGACTTGATCCCAGTTAAACATGAACCTGATCCCCAAACATATGACGAAGCACTCCAATATAAAGATGCAGCATCTTGGCAAAGAACAATGAATTCAGAAATAGAATCTATATATTCTAACAAAGTCTGGGAGTTAGTAGAACCATCAAATAGTGTAAAATCTATTGGATGTAAATGGATCTACAAAAGGAAAAGAGGGGCAGACGGGAAGGTGGAAACCTTCAAAGCAAGACTTGTTGCGAAGGGGTATACTCAGAAAGAGAGAATCGATTATGAGGAAACTTTTTCGCTAGTAGCTATACTTAAGTCTATCCAGATACTCTTATCTATTGCTGCTCATATGGATTATGAGATTTGACAAATGGATGTCAAGACAACTTTCCTTAACGGAAGTCTTGAAGAAAACATCCATATGAAGCAACCAGAGGGGATTATTACAAAGGGCAAAGAGCATCTTGTATGTAAGCTCAATCGGTGTATTTATGGACTGAAGCAAGCTTCAAGGTCTTGGAACATCCAGTTTAATGAAGTAATCCAGTCTTATGGATTTATTCAGTGTCTGGATGAGTCTTGTGTATACATGAAGTGTGATGGAAACGTAGTGCTATTTCTTGTATTATACGTAGATGACATTTTATTAGTTGACAACAATATCAAAGTGTTGTCGGAAGTAAGGGTATGGTTGTCCAAGCAATTAGATATGAAGGACTTGGGAGAATGCGCACATATTCTTGGGATCAAAGGAATAAGGAATCACAAGAAAAGAATGTTGTGTTTATCCCAAGCTTCATATATCGATACTATCCTAGCTCGTTTTAGCATGCAAGACTCCAAGAAAGGTTTTCTACCTTTTAGGAATGGAGTATTTTTATCTAATGAGATGTCTCCGAAGACATTAAAAGAGATAGAAGAAATGAAGGTAGTTCCTTATGCTTCAGCTGTAGGAAGCCTAATGTATGCTATGTTATGCACGAGACCGGATATCTGTTTTAGCATGGGCATGGTTAGCAGATATCAAAGTAATTCAGGATAGGGACATTGAACTGTCGTAAAGCATATATTAAAGTACCTGAGAAGGACTAAAGATTATATGTTGGTTTACCAAGCATATGATTTGCTCCCTGTGGGTTACACGGATTCTGACTTCCAATCAGATAGGGACAATAGTAAGTCTACATCAGGCTATGTGTTTACTTTAGGAGGTGGAGCCATAGCATGGAGGAGTGTTAAGTAGAAATGCGTTTCAGACTCAACCATGGAAGCTGAGTATGTGGCAGCCTTTGAGGCAGCCAAAGAAGCTATATGGCTCAGGAACTTTTTGATGGACTCAGATGTAATTCCTGGTTTGCCCAAAATCATCACAATTCATTGTGATAATAGCGGTGCAGTTGCAAACTCGAAGGAACCACGAGCCCATAAGGCGAGTAAACACATTGAGTGCAAGTACCACCTGATACGAGACATCGTAAAGCGAGGAGAAGTTGTTGTCACCTAGATTGCATCAGCAGATAACCTGGATCTTTTCACTAAGGCCCATAAGGCAAGAGCTTTTGATGGACATGTTGAAGGGATGAGAATCAGATGTATGGCAACATATATGGTAGCATAGTCTTTTAGTATAAGTGGGAGATTGTTAGAGTGTATACTAAAAGTTTACTTTTTTGTATAAACAGTTATTTTGAAATAAGAATTACATTGGTCAAATGTCTACATTTATGCTAAGTGTAGATGTCTATTTAATTTATATTATAGATAACATGGTGTGAGGAGACACACAGAAGATCATGTTATCAGTTCCTTATAAATTATAAATAGTTGCTCACAACCAAGATGGATTGGGACAAACCATTGGAATGGTTGTAGTGTAATTTTGTATGAGTTTATCTTGACTATAAATTACACTAGTACAATCTGAGTGTATTGAGCACGACCATTTGAGGTAGTTTCTTTTTATACTGACTACATAAAAGAACAAAATCTCTGTTATTATGGAAGTGCATACTCTTAATCATAATATAATAACAAACACGTATACTTAATATTTATTTCTTTAATTTATCAAAGGGTGCGATTTAGTTCATTAAACCAATAGGCCCAATAAGTTGGGAAATGATATTATTTATATGGTGTGTTGTTGATTATAGAATGAAACTATGTCCTAGTAATTTAGGTTGATGATGCCCCCATGAGGAACTCATAAGGATTGTCATGTAAACCCTGCAGGTGGACTTAGTCCGATATGACAATAAGGTTGAGTGGTACTACTCTTGGAGTAAGATATTAATTAAGTGAGTTGTCAGTAACTCATTTAATTAGTGGGCATTCAATATCTTAAACACAGGGAGACAAATACACTCATGATAAGAAGGAGCCCATATTGTAATATGGGATTGGTGCAGTAGTGCAATAATAAATCTTTGGTGGAATGAGATATTATTGATGAACTTGAGTTGGGTGTTCGGGGCGAACATGGGAAGCTCAAGCTCATCGGGAGACCAAAACCAATTCCTCCTCTCGGTCCCTATTGTAGCCTCTTATTTATAAAGCCTTATATCCACTTAAAGTCAAGCCTCTTACCCATCTTATGGTGGTCGGCCAAGCCAAGCTTGGAGCCCAAGCTAGGGCCGACCAAGCCAAGAATTGGAGCCATGATATATGGCTGGCCAAGCTTGGAGCCCAAGCTAGGTGGCCAACCACATCATATTAAAAGGGTATTTTAATTTTTAAAATCTTTCCTTTTGTGGAAGTCATGGTTTAAAAGAGAGTTTTAAATTTTTAAATCTTTCCTTTTATAATTTTCTACAAAGGATTAAGAGAAAGATTTGATATCTTTCCTTATTTGTATTTAAAAAAAATATTTTAATTTTTGATAAAACTTTCCTTTTTGGTAACCATCCACATATTTTAAAAGAGAGATTTTAATTTATAAAATTTTCCTTTTATAACTAACAAGGGATTTAAAAGAGAAAATTTTCTATTAAAATTTTTACCAAAAATAAATAAGGAAGTTTTAATTTTGTATTTAAAACTTTCCTTTTTTGGAGCACAAGGAGGTGGCCGACCATGACAAGAAGAAAAGGAAGTTTTAATTTTTTATTTTAAAACTTTCCTTTTTAGTCATTGGCAAGGAATATAAGGAAGTTTTAATTATATTTAAAACTTTTCTTTTTTGCCAAGACCAAGGATTATAAAAGAGATGGAGGGGTGCGTCACCCATAACATATCTTCTATTCCTCTCTTCCAATCCTTGGTGGCCGACCCTTGTCCTTCTCTCTTTTCCTTTTGCTTTCTCTCTTGGTGGCCGACGACATCTTGTGTGGAGATCTCTTGGTGGCCAGTTGCTTGAAGGAGAAGAAGAAGAGAAGGAAGCTCTCTTGTCTAGCATCCCTTGGAGGTTAGTTGGTGGTCGGATCTTGGAAGCCTTGGAAGAAGCTTGAGTGGATTTCATCTTGGAAGATCGTTGCCCACACGACGTCCAAGAGAAAGAGAGGAATACAATAGAAGATCAAGAGGTCTATAAGCTACGAAAGGTATAACTAGTTATTAGTTTCCGCATCATGACTAGTTCATCTTTTATATAGATCTTGGAAAACCAAACACAAGAAGTTAACGGTTTTATGCTATCATTTTTGTTATCGATTTTACTTTTCGATTTCATGTTTTGATAATGTTCTTCTATTGAGGTCTCTATAGTTAAACCTAGTTTACTGTAAGAAGTTAAATATCTGATTTCTTTGTGAGGCTTTGTCTAGGAAGTGGTGGATGATCCCATACCCAAGAAGGCCTAGTACCTCGCCATGTTTAACCTAGAAGCCGATCTTTGAAATAGATATTTGATAACTTTTGTAATATGGTTTAACTTAGGAAGATCACATCAGTTAAACTTGGAGTAAAAATATTAAGTATCGTTTCCAATCCATGTTTAACTTTTGAAGGACAATTTGGATTAATAATGTTAAGCATCGTTTGCAATCCAAATTTAACTTCAGTAGAGCACATGCGTAGCTAGGATAGTTCTATCTTTTATAACTTTTAGTATAGGGGAACTAGGACTGTATTTCAAGTAGCAACCAACAGACCATATAGGGGTCATGGTGTAGAGGGGTGGGCGAGAGTGACCATCCGTGCATACGCTGTTATTATTATACTTGCTTATGGTGTTGTTTGTTTACTTATGCAATTCTATTTCTATATCCATGTGATATGTTTACTTATACTGAGTTATATATCTGTTGTTGGAGTGTATACTAAAAACCTAGCTTTTGTATAAACATTTATAAGAATCACATTGGTCAAGTGTCTACATTTATATACCAAATGTAGATGTTCAATTAATTTATATTGTAGATAACATAGTGTGTGGTGTCACACACAGAAGATCGTGTTATCGGTTCTTTATAAATTAAAAACAGTAGCTCACGACCAAGATGGAAAGGAACAAACCATTTGAAGGTCGTAGTGTAATTAGGTATTAGTTTGTCTTAACTATATAATTACACTAGTACACTTAGAGTGTATTGAGCAGGACCATTTAGAGGTCGTTTCTTTTATACTGACTTTATAAAGGAACAAAGACCTTAGTTATTATGGAAGTGTGTGCTCTTAATCCTAATATAATAACAAGCACATATATTTGATATTCATTTCTTTAATTTATCAATGGATGAGATTTAGTTCGATAAATCAATAAGCCCGATATGTTGGGAAATGATGTTACTTATAGTGTGACTTGTTGATTATAGAAGGAAACTGTGTCCTAGTAATCTAGGTTGATAATGTCCCCAAGAGGAGCTCATAAAGATTGTCATGTTAAACCCTGCAGGTGGACTTAGTCCGACATGACGATAAGGTTGAGTGGTACTACTCTTGGACTAAGATATTAATTAAATGAGTTGTCAGTAACTCACTTAATTAGTGGACATTCGACATCTTAAACACAGGGAGACTAACACACTCATAATAAGAAGGAGCCCAAAAATATAATTTGGGATTGGTGCGGTAGTTCAATAATAATTCTTTAGTGGTATGAATTATTATTGATAAAGTTAAGTTATGTGTTCGGGGCGAACACGGGAAGCTTAATTTCATCGGGAGACCAAAACCAATTCCTCCTCTCGGTCCCTATCGTAGCCTCTTGTATATAGAGATTTATACCCATCATATACCCACCTTTTTACCCACTTTTGGTGGCCGGCCAAGCTAGCTTGGAACCCAAGCTAGGGTCGGCCAAGACCCAAAGGTTGAGCCAAGTTAATTGGCCGGCCATAGCTTGGAGCCCAAGCTTGATTGGCCGGCCATATTAAAAGGAAATTTATTTTTAATTAAAATTATTTCTTATGTGGATATCATGGTTTTAAAAGAGAGTTTAAAATTTAAAATCTTTCCTTTTATAGCTTTCTACAAAAGATTAAGAAAAGATTTGAAATCTTTCCTTATTTGTAGATTGAAAGGAAATTTTAATTTTGAGAAAACTTTCCTTTTTAACCATGTTCATGAATTAAAAGAAAGTTTAAAAATTAAATATTCTCTTTTATTAATTTCTACAAAAGATTAAGAAAAGATTTGATATCTTTCCTTATTTGTAGATTGAAGGGAGATTTTAATTTTTAGAGATAACTTTCCTTTTTGAAAATTATCCACATGTTTAAAAGAAAGATTTTAATTTATAAAATTTCCTTTTACTAACCAATCATGAAGGGATAAAATTATTGGAGAAATTTTATAAATTTCTGAAAATAAATTAGGAAGTTTTAATTCTTGTTTAATTAAAACTCTCCTTGTTTTGGGGAAATAAGTGGCCGGCCAACATTATTGAAATAAGGAAATTGATTTTTAATAAATTAATTTTTCTTTTTCATGGCAAAAGAATTAAGGAAGTTTTTAATTAAATTTCCTTATTTGCCAAGACCAAGGAATATAAAAGAGGAGGTAGAGGTGCCTTCAATTGGAACAACTCTATTATTCTTTTCCTCCCTCTCTTCCTTGGTGTGGTGGCCGACCTCTTCCTCTTCTCTCTTCTCCTTCTTGTGGCCGAACCATCTTGTTTCTCTTGGAGTCCTTGTGGTGGCCGGATCTAGCTTGGAGAAAAGGAGAGAAAGGAGGCTTCGTTCTTGCATCCCTTGGAGCTTGGTGGTGGTGGCCGAACCTCATCCTCTCTTGGAGTCTTGTGGTGGCCGAACCTTGCAAAGAAGAAGAAGGTGCTTGGTGGTTCTCATCTCGGAAGATCGTTGCCCACACAACGTCCGAGGTTAGAAGAGGAATACGGTAGAAGATCAAGAGGTTATTTTTGCTTACAAAGAAAGGTATAACTAGTAATTGTTTTCCGCATCATACTAGTTTTCTTTGTATAGTTATTTATGGAAATACCAAACACAAGAGGTATATGGTTCTAGAGTTTTCAAAATAGTTTTTTTGAGTTTGTGTTTTCTTCTTTTTCGAATTTGTGATTCGATTGTTCTTTTTGGTTAACCTAGAGTTATTTAAGGAAATAAATATTAGCTTTCCTTAAAAGGCTTTGCCTAGGCGGTGGTGGTTGCTCCCATATCCAAGAAGGCCATGTGCCTCGCCATGCAATCCTGGAAGCCAATTTTGGAAATTAATATTTATGGAATTAATAACTTAGGTAGATTTGAATCAATAGTGTTAAGTTCCGCTTGCGATTCAAATCTAAACCATTAAGAACAGATAAGCTAAATTTGGAATCAATGATGTTAAGTTCCGTCTGCGATTCCTAATTTAACTTCTAAAGAACACAATAGTTTATTTAAGGAAAGTTTCGACACTTGTACAAAAAAATTTTGTACAGTGGAACCGGTACGATTTTCTTAGGACTAACCAACATCTGTTGCATGTGCTTAGACATTGGTTTACTTATTGGTGATATACCTCACATGATACCCATGTAGTATGAGCATTATTACTATTGTAGATCCTTACTATCCCTGATCTACTATTACTAGCCTAGGATATGATTTTAGGTATAGACATTTACTATGATATCATTGTAATATCTGTTATTTTCCCTATGAGACTGTATACCTTTGCATCTCTAGTTGTATATTATACTGATGCACTATCTGTCTATTACCCGCTGAGTCCCAGTACTCATCACTCCATAAACTGGTTTATTTCGTCAGGTAGTAGGTAAAGGATTTATGGAGTTGCCTAGAGATCCTGTCCGCCAATCCCCTGTCACATCGAGTGACTTCTTCCATTATTGCTTCCGTTCGTACTATTGACTTTGGACTTATTAGTGTATATATATCTTTTGTTTGGAAGTTAGCTTTGTGGTTTCTTATATTTGGTTTGATATTGTGGTGTTAAGCTAAGCCGGCTCGCAAATAAACATGGAGTAGCTACATTACATTATTGAGCTTAATGTTACACCATTTCCATGTCACATTGTACATCAAATTAATAAAGATCGGAACATTCCAAAACTAAAGGTAAAACATGTAGCATGAAGTCCCAAGTCGAATCTCACAAGGAAACTAATTGTAGGATGATTGATTTTAGATTAGAATTATTCTTCTTTTAAAGTTTTCTGCAGATTAGTTGGAATGATGACTTTCAATTCAAATCCTACGTTAAGAATTAAAATTGCAGCTAATTAATCTGATCTTAAGCAATGATTAAATTCTAGATAAAGAAAACTAATGTACTCTATGAATTAGAAACTAAAAGAATTCAACAGAATTTAAATTGCAGAAATAACTTGTGCAGAAATTTTAATACGAAACTGGATTTGCAGAAAGAACAACTATAACATAGAAATGGAGAACTCTAGCTGTACAAAAAAAAAACAAGAAAGAAAGCAGAATTGACTTGCACAAAAGATAACTAAGGTAACAAAACTAGAACTATATAGTTCAGAATTAAAGAAACAAGGAATTCAATGACAAAATCTAAAGGAAACAAAAACGCAGAAACTATAAACTGCAAAACTAAATTCTAAACCATCTCCAATCAAAACTACTCCCCTAACAAGTCTTTCCTTGCTACAACACAAGCTAATTGAATGAAAACTTCAACTCAATTCAATCTCTTCCAGCACCAAGGAAAACTTTCCTGGAAAAGCCGGTGAAGATTGGAACTGCACAGCTCGAAATTTTGCAGATCTTGAATTCGATTTCTCTGGATCGATGCTCTCTGATAGAGAGCAAGCCACTATCACCGAAGAATTCCCCTAATGATGGCTGAAACAGAAGACATACGAACAGATCTGAGCTCCGGAGAGAAGTTCGCCGGCGCGTGCAAAAGATCCGAGCCTAGAAGCAAAAGAATGGAAGCTCCAACGCCAATTAGACTCGTTGAGAAGTAGATCTGAAGGATGATGATACTAAACTGTAAACCAATAATTAATGATCATGTCGTTGCAAGGTTCACACTCCAATACCAACTTAAATTCCGTCCCTACTGTAATTTTAATAGTATAGGTATAGCAAAAGACACGGATCGTTTCCCAGAGAAATTGCGATGGAAGCTAACTCTAAGATGAATTATTCAGGTTGGTTGAAATTTTTACCTTACAAATTGAAATGCTCCTATACTTGGAAGACACGTAAGTCCACAGCTAATTAACAACTAGCAGACTACTTAAAGAAATGAATCTATTACTGATTTAAAGAAATAAAATCTGTCAACGAACATTTCCAACACACAAACAGCTAAGTTCAAACGAAACTAATTAAGCCAAACTTAATGCAAACAAAACAATACCATAAATCTGATATAGGAGAAACTGATGAAGTAGCACTAGATGCAAACAAGAAAATAATAAAACAGAAATGACCAATTCCACCAGAATATGCCCGGAGATGAAGAAAACATCATAGCAAGAGTCCGTCGGGGTCTCAATTGAAACTCCGAAGGCGGATGATAAGAGTGAGGTGTGTCAGAATCCTGAATCTAGAAACCCAGTTGCAATCCGAGCTCAGCCAGATCTGGTTAAACTCGAATATATGACGTCGGACGCAGAACTCCTCCTCGAATCCGTAGGAGGAGGTGAATGATGGTGGAGTGAAGGACGCTTGCCGGTATGCCTTGGTGAGGTGGTTCTTCCTTGAATCCGAGGAAGACGGTGGTGTGGAGGAGATGGAAGCGGCTGCTAGGGCTTCTGGTGTCGAAAAAGGTGCTCTATTAGTTGTTGTTGCAAGGTTTAATACCACCTTCCCAGCAACACATCTGACCACACACAAAACATGAGGCTTAAGCTGCATCCATCCATCCGTTGGTTACTTGTGTGACCAAACATCCCTCCACTTAATCCTTAGCTTCCTACATCATTCAATAACACCAAATTAGTACTAATACCATTAATTTAGCAGATATTTGCAACCAAGTAATAAACCAACCATATTTATGAAACCTGCCAAATACTTGCAAATATTCGCACGAACTAATTAAAACACCTAAAAGAATGATAAACATTTAATCACAAAATACGAGTTATCAATTCCCCCACACTTACTCTTGCACGTCTCGTGCAAGTAATCAAAATTCAACAGGTAACCAAATTCATTGCCCCAAACAACTTCTCCTAACATCAAGAAGAATTATCAAAGACTGCTGTTTGAATCGTCAACCCCTCGAAACTGCAACATTCATGACCCAGTTTTTTACATCGGCTAACAAGTATAGCACTTTCAATAGATCTTGATAGCCTCGAATTGATGAATCCTCACCAAAGGTATAGAGTTGTGGATGCTCTCTGTCACACAATTATCATCAAAGTGGATCTCACTCCAAGCCACTCATAATAACCAACTACCATAGGCTTGCTCATATCTTAATCTCCATCACTATGACATACCAGCGCATTGTTGGTGAAGGCCTTCCAGGAAATTTTTAATGGAACACAAGCAGAAATTTGGAACAGAAGCAGAAAGAACAAGAGGAAACAGAGTAGAAAGAACAAGAGGAAACAGAGCAGAAAGAACCCAAAGCTACCAGCATGCTATCAAAATGAGCTCACTGCAATTTTTTTTTTTTCAAACACAATCCCTCTTCTCTCAGCCAACTACAAAATGGTTTGTAGTAGTCAATAAGAAAAACTCAAAAGAACACGTACATGACATTTTTTTTCATATTTCGAACTTTTTTCAACATTTTGCAATTTTTTTTTTTTTTTTTAACATTTCGCAGTTACTGTCAAGTCATTTCGCAGTTACTGTCAAGTCCTGCATTTTGAAACAACCTCAGGGTGCTAAGCAAACACTGGTTGCAATCACCCTCTAAAATAAATCCAGCACTCACAGAAATTTGGTGTGCTTAAAATAACTAAAACATGTCTAGCACACAAGCATCCTCCATTTCCCTCCCCCACACCTGAACTAGACCGTCTCGGTCAACAACACAATGTGATAGCAATTGGTAGCATCCAAGTTCAAAAAGGGAGCGGAACAAACCAAGCGTAGAAGGTGGAAGTAGAAAGACACAACAATTACATAAAGGAGACACGGAAGGATCGAACAAAACAAAACAAAAGCATGCACAACCAACAAGAGCAGATGGAAGGAAACCCCAGCTAAGCACCAATGGTCACGAGATTTCGAAAAGAGCAAAGCAAATTCTGGAGTTAAATACCAAGAGCGACGCACACAAGAAAATAGCAGGCTAAATTCCTCACTAGGTAAAAAAAAACACATCATCCCAAGCCAACAAAATCATATCCAACACCATACCTCCAACCACATGCAATAAACAAAATCAATCAGGTAAACAGATCACCCAGGAGCAACTATCAACGACACAACCTTTGAAAAAAATTAAAGGGAAAGGAGAACCATTTGAGGCATGAATTTAGTTTCCAGAAACTGAGAACAACAACCACCAAGTAACTTAACTAATGTAACTGCTAAATAATTAAAATGAACCATCTAATGAAACTGCTAGAAAATTGAAACTGGACAAAAAATTATTGAATAAAAACAACAACTTCCCTCAAAATTGATACTCGGCATCAATCAAAGACGCATCTTCCATCATTGAATCTTTATCTAACTCCTGAAATAACTTGACTCTGTGCCCATTTACTTTAAATACACGCCCCGTAGTAGGATCCTGCAAATCTAGAACACCATAGGGCAACACATTAGCAATAATGAATGGACCTTCCCATCGCGATTTCAATTTACCTGGCATCCATTTAAGCTTTGAATTATACAACAACACTCTATCCCCAGATTTGAAATTTTTCCTCAATATATGCTGGTCATGGAAGGCCTTAGATCTTTCCTTGTAAATACGGGAACTTTCATATGCTTCCAGTCGAAGTTCTTCGAGTTCCTGCAACTGCAGTTTTCTCCCAATTCCAGCCTCTTCCAGATTCATATTGCAGGATTTAACCGCCCAGTATGCCTTGTGCTCTATTTCCACAGGCAAGTGGCAGTACTTGCCATAGACAATTTTGTATGGTGACATACCGATTGGTGTTTTGAATGCTGTCCGATAGGCCCATAATGCATCACTTAATCTTCTGCTCCAGTCTTTTCTGTCGGGTCTTACTGTTTTTTCCAGAATCAGTTTGATTTCCCTGTTATAAATTTCGGCCTGCCCGTTAGTTTGAGGATGATAAGGGGTCGACACCTTATGAATTACGCCATAGCTGCTCAGCAGGGCTTTCATATGTCTATTGCAGAAATGCGATCCCTGATCACTGATGATTGCCCTAGGTATCCTAAACCTACAAAATATGTTATTCCTAACAAAATTCACAACAACAGCAGCATCATTAGTTTTGGTAGCAATTGCCTCTACCCATTTAGAAACGTAATCAACAGCGAACAATATATAAATAAAACCAAAAGAATTAGGAAAAGGTCCCATAAAATCAATGCCCCATACGTCAAAGATCTCACAAAATAGTATAGGCTGCTGAGGCATTTCATGTCGCTGACCTATGGTACCTATTCGCTGACAACGTTCACAATTCTTTAAAAATCTAGATGCATCCTTAAATAGTGTGGGCCAGTATAAACCTGCATCTAAGACTTTCTTAGCTGTGTGCTGCGGCCCAAAATGGCCTCCACATGCAAGTGAGTGACAAAAAGATAATACAGAGTCAAATTCATTATCTGGAACACACCTCCTAATCACTTGATCACTACAAAATTTCCATAAATATGGGTCATCCCATACATAGTATTTGGAATCACTTTTCAATTTGTCACGTTGAGTTCTAGAATAATGCGTAGGGAAAACACTTGCAACCAAATAATTTACCAAGTCAGCATACCATGGTTCCTTACCTTGAATCTGCAAAAGTTGCTGGTCAGGGAAGCAATCAGCAATTGGACATGGACTCAAATTCCCTTCAATCCTACTCAAGTGATCTGCTACAGAATTTTCCTTTCCGCTCCTGTCGCGTATCTCTATATCAAATTCCTGCAGTAGGAGTATCCACCGAATCAACCTTGGTTTTGCCGATGGCTTCATTAAAAGGTACCTAATAGCTGCATGATCTGAAAAAATAATCACGTGAGAGCATAATAAGTAAGATCGAAATTTATCTAGTGCAAACACAATAGATAACAATTCTTTCTCGGTTGTAGTGTAGTTAGACTGCGCTGAATCTAAAGTTCTGGAAGCATAATAAATGACGTGAGGCACTCCTCTAACCCGCTGAGCTAAAACTGCTCCCACTGCAAAGTTCGACGCATCACACATCACTTCAAACGGAAGTGTCCAGTCCGACTGTCTAATAATTGGAACAGAAGTAAGAGCCTTCTTAATTCTATCAAATGCATCTCTGCAATTCTGGTCAAAATTAAACTCCACTTCTTTCTGCAGCAATTGAGTTAGTGGCAACGTGATCTTGCTGAAATTCTGTATGAACCATCTGTAAAATCCTGCATGTCCAAGAAATGATCGCACATCCCGTACGCATACGGGGTAAGGTAAAGATAATATCACATTAACTTTTGCAGGATCTACTTGTATTCCAGCATTTGAAACTATATGACCCAAGACTATACCCTTCTTAACCATGAAGTGACATTTCTCAAAGTTCAACACAAGGTTAGTTTCTATACACCTAAGTAACACCTGAGCCAAATTATCCAAACATGAATCAAAAGATGAACCATAAATAGTGAAGTCATCCATAAATATTTCCATACAATGTTCGAGGTAATCGGAAAAAATACTAATCATGCACCGTTGAAAAGTACCTGGAGCATTACATAGTCCGAATGGCATTCGTCGATATGCAAAAGTTCCGAAAGGGCACATAAAAGTCGTCTTTTCTTGGTCCTCTGGAGCCACCGGAATTTGGAAATAACCTGTAAAACCATCCAAGAAACAATAACGTGACCTTCCTGCTAACCTTTCCAACATTTGGTCGATAAATCGTAGAGGAAAGTGATCTTTTCTTGTGGCTTGATTGAGCTTGCGATAATCTATGCAGACTCTCCATGAATTTTGCACTCGGGTAGGTATCAATTCATTTTCCTTGTTTGCCACCATGGTGAGGCTGGATTTCTTCGGTACCACCTGCATCGGACTGACCCACTGACTGTCTGAAATGGGATATATGATTCCTGCTCGCAGCAACTTAGTCACTTCAGCCTTGACTACCTCTAGCATAAGTGGGTTAAGACGGCGTTGTGGCTGTCTTATTGGCTTAGCATCAGCCTCCAGAAATATCCGATGTTTGCATATGACCGGACTAATACCTGGTATATCTGCAAGCGTCCAACCAATAGCTCTCCGATGCTGTCGTAATAGATCCAAAAGCTTGCTTTCTTGATTTGGATCCAGATTCTTCGAAATGATTACTGGCAACTGATTCCCAGCTTCCAAATAAGCATATTTGAGATGATCTGGTAAGGGCTTCAACTCCAATTTTGATTCCTGTTCCACTACTGAATCTGACTTTTCTGAATACAACTCTGCCATGAATTCTACAGTAGCTCCATTTTCCAGACTGTAGTCATTGCCATTATCCTCTAGATCGGAGGATATTTCATCTACTGCACAGCTGGTCTCTTTAAAAATGTTCGTTAATTCTGCTGCAGCATCACCTAGCATCTCAAAATCCAGCTCATCAAATACATCAATGCTCAGGAGTGAATGATCCTCTGATGGATATTTCATTGCATCTAGAATATTGAATTGTACGATTGTATCGCCAAACTCCATGGTAAGTGTCCCGGCATGTACATCAATTTTAGTCCTAGCAGTTTTTAGAAACGGTCTTCCAAGAATTAATGGTGCTTGTCCCGGAGAGACATTCCCCTCCATATCCAAAATATAAAAATCTGCTGGAAAAATTAAATCTTTTACCTTCACCAAGACATCTTCTATCACCCCAACAGGATGAACTAAACTACGGTTGGCCAGCTGAATAACTATTCCAGTTGTCTGTAAAGGTCCAATGCAAAGTGCTTCAAAAATGGACTTTGGCATAACATTAACTGAGGCTCCTAGATCCAACATTGCATCTCCAAAGTCACTATCTCCAATAACACAAGGTATCGTAAAGATTCCTGGATCCTTGCATTTCTGTGGCATCGTCTGAATTAGTGCTGAAACATTCTTACCCATGCTGACTAGCTCGCTGCCCTTTAGTTTTCTCTTATGAACACACAGGTCTTTCAAAAACTTTGCATACTTCGGAATGTGCTTAATGACTTTTAGTAATGGAATATTCACTTCTACTTTGCTGAAGGTATCCACTAACTCTCGTAGTTCCTCTGCTTTCTGATCATCCTTTTTCCCAATTTATACAGATCTCTGCGGAAAAGGTAAGTGCCCAGATTGTTCAGTTTCCTGCTCCAAACTTACTGAATTCGTAACTGGTGCTAATGGTATGAGCTCTGCTTCCCTAGTGGATTTCCCACTTCGAAGTGTAATAGCACTGACATTTCCTTTTGGGTTTGGCACTATTTGTGATGGTAATTGGCCCGATCCCTGTGACTGCAGTTGAGTGATACTTGTCGCCATCTGCCCAATTTGTCTCTCTAAGTTCTGCTGATTACTTGTCATTAACTGCATCTGTTGTATAAGCTCTTCCAGCTTTTGTGTGGTAAGTTCTGGTTTGGGCAATTGAAGTTGTGATGGACGGTAAGGGAGTTGAGGAAGTGATGGACACACTGCTGGCCTCTGGGATGAAGAAGATAGTTGCTGATATGGCTGCTGCTGATATGGATGCTGATATGGTTGCTGCTGATATGGATTCCCATATTTCAAATTAGGGTGATCTCTCCATCCGGGATTATATGTAGTAGAAAAAGGATCGTATGGCTGTTTATTCCCAGATGGCTGTTGGTAAAATTGAGATCGGGGCTGAAAGTTATTTGCTACTGCCACGTGGTCGGAAACAAAAGAAATTCCCTCTTGCTGCAACAAAGGGCAAATGTCAGTAGTGTGAGATGAACAAAAACAAAGTCCACAAATCATTACTGTTGGCACTGCCTGGGTTGTGGGCTGCTGTGAATGGCTAAGTGCCAACTGCCTGAATGCTGAAGTCATCTCCTGTAACAAGCTATTCTTAATATCTTGAGCATCTAACTTAGTTAACTGGGCTCCATTTACTCCCTTAGTAGATTCTTGTCGATTCCCAAACTGTTGGGCATTGGCTGCCATAGTAGAAATGATCTCTCTTGCCTCTGCAGGTGTTTTATTCACCAACGCTCCCCCACTTGCTGCATCGATCATACATCTATCCATGGGCAGGAGTCCCTCATAGAAATACTGTATGAGCAAATGATCACTGATTTGATGATGGAGACAGCTAGAACATAACTTTTCAAAACGTTCCCAATACTCATACAATGTCTCCCCAGAAAGTTGCTGGACACTACAGATTGCTCGCCTAATAGCTCCTGCTCGTGAAGCAGGAAAGAATTTTTCCAAAAATGATCTTTTCATATCCACCCAAAATGTAATCGTACCGGGAGTTCTAGAGTACAACCAATCCTTCGCTGCTCCTGCTAACGAAAATGGAAAAGCTCTCAGATAAATATCTTCCTCCCCAATACCGTGGGGTTTCATGGTAGAGCAGACTGCATGAAATTCCTGAAGGTGCCTAGAAGGGTCTTCACCAGATAATCCATTAAATTTAGGAAGGAGATGAATGAGCCCTGAACGTAGTTCAAAATCCACCTCCAACTCTGGATATTGAATGCACAATGAGTTATAAGAGACATCTGGTGCAGCCAACTCCCTAAGTGTTTGTTTGTTCTCCATGTTAAATTCGGTCACTGGGAAGCTACTTGTTGAAGTTGTTTTTGCTCTCTTCTGATTTCTCAACAAAATATGAAATGTCCTATCAATTTCTGAATCAAAATCTAATAGTTCACTGGTAGATGATCTGGTCATACATTTAGCTGCTGTTTCACCAAGTCAATAAATTCAACAACCAAAAAATTGCACAGAATATATTGCAAATCTAAAAATTAACCAACACCGTAATTTCCCTGGCAACGGCGCCAAAAATTGATACTAAACTGTAAACCAATAATTAATGATCATGTCGTTGCAAGGTTCACACTCCAATACCAACTTAAATTCCGTCCCTACTGTAATTTTAATAGTATAGGTATAGCAAAAGACACGGATCGTTTCCCAGAGAAATTGCGATGGAAGCTAACTCTAAGATGAATTATTCAGGTTGGTTGAAATTTTTACCTTACAAATTGAAATGCTCCTATACTTGGAAGACACGTAAGTCCACAACTAATTAACAACTAGCAGACTACTTAAAGAAATGAATCTATTACTGATTTAAAGAAATAAAATCTGTCAACGAACATTTCCAACACACAAACAGCTAAGTTCAAACGAAACTAATCAAGCCAAACTTAATGCAAACAAAACAATACCATAAATCTGATATAGGAGAAACTGATGAAGTAGCACTAGATGCAAACAAGAAAATAATAAAACAGAAATGACCAATTCCACCAGAATATGCCCGGAGATGAAGAAAACATTGTAGCAAGAGTCCGTTGGGGTCTCAATTGAAACTCTGAAGGCGGATGATAAGAGTGAGGTGTGTCAGAATCCTGAATCTAGAAACCCAGTTGCAATCCGAGCTCAGCCAGATCTGGTTAAACTCGAATATATGACGTCGGACGCAGAACTCCTCCTCGAATCCGTAGGAGGAGGTGAATGATGGTGGAGTGAAGGACGCTTGCCGGTATGCCTTGATGAGGTGGTTCTTCCTTGAATCCGAGGAAGACGGTGGTGTGGAGGAGATGAAAGCGGCTGCTAGGGCTTCTGGTGTCGAAAAAGGTGCTCTATTAGTTGTTGTTGCAAGGTTTAATACCACCTTCCCAGCAACACATCTGACCACACACAAAACATGAGGCTTAAGCTGCATCCATCCATCCGTTGGTTACTTGTGTGACCAAACATCCCTCCACTTAATCCTTAGCTTCCTACATCATTCAATAACACCAAATTAGTACTAATACCATTAATTTAGCAGATATTTGCAACCAAGTAATAAACTGTTGGAACCCCAAGGTTGGTTTTGGTGTGATCAACAAGTTAAGTTAGGTTCTGTTGTTTTCTAACCTTGTGTCTAAGTGTGCAGGAGCTTAGGAGCACAGGTACTCGAGCGGAAGACGCAGCTAGCGAGAAGGACGGCACGCGGTGCGTCCGAGGGACGAGGCGCTGCGGAAGAGTACACCGGCGGACGAGAAGGAAGTGCGCGCGATGGTTCCAAGGTACGAAAGCCGAAGCGGAAGATTGCTCGGGGAGCAAGAGACGCAGCTAGCGCGAATGTCGGCACGGGGTGCGATCGAGGGACGAAGTCTACGGATGAGTACGCTGGTGGACGAGAAGGGACACGCGGCAATTCCGAGGGACGAGAAGCCGGAGGGAAGCACGCTCGAGAAGACCAGAAGATGGGTTCGGGTGAGCCCTATTCCGGATGTCAGAGATCACCCAATCAAGCGGATCCGGAGCAGAAGACCCGGACCGAGACGGGGACTTAACGGAGAAGTGGTCACGGACAAAAAGTCAATTGCAGTTGACTTTTTGCTCCGGGGCGCCTGGAACCAATCCCGGCTGTCCGGGCGCCGGAATGCTTCCGGCGCCGGACCGATTTTGACCAAGATCGCGATTTACGCGATCGAGCGTTGGGGATAAAGTTTATCCCCCGCGCCGGAACCCTTCCGGGCGCCCGACCAAACTATAAATATAGCCTTGGTCCGAGCTTTCATCGATTCGAAATTGTAAACAACACTTGTGTGCTTCCACTGTTTAGATTAGCTTTTTCTGTGCTTACACTGCTGTAAACGAGGCTTCTCCGCCTGAAGGAGCTCTTAGTGCGATCTTCATCCTTGGATTAACAACCTCCCCGGTTGTAACCAAGTCAAATTCGGTGCCTCGTTTTTATGCTTTATTTTCTGTTTAATCTATTTTTTATGTGTTAGCTTAATCGTACGAGAAAGGGTTGTGTTTGATTTTTCAGGGCTATTCAACCCCCCCCCCCTTCTACCCGGCCGCATCGGTCCTACAAGTGGTATCAGAGCCGAGGCGCTTCAGGAGGACTAACCGCCGAACGAAGCAACAAGATGGCCGGATCCAACATCCACGCACCAAAATTCGAAGGGGACTTCGCTAGCTGGAAAAATCGAATGGAGGTATTTCTTGAAACAGATTATGATTTATTACTAACAATGGAATTTGGCTATGAAGCACCAGAGGGCAAAGCGAGAAATCAATGGTCAAAGAAGGAGCAGGCTGACCACGTGGCAAACAAGAAAGCAGAATTCCATCTGCTAAGTGTACTTCCAACACAAGAAGTCAATCGAGTCGGTACCTACAACTCGGCAAAGGAGCTTTGGGAGAAATTCCTAGAGTTACACGAAGGAACATCCGAAGCCAAACTTGCAAGACGGGATTTACTTCGTAACCAGCTTACAAACCTCCGATTTGAAGAAGGTGAAACAATTGCACATCTACACTCGAGGATTCAGGAACTCATCACTAGACTTACGAATCTCGGAGAAGAGGTAAGTAACCGAGATTCGCTAAGGTATGCCCTAAATTCCTTTCCTAGAAACTCAAAATGGGCATCACTAGTAGATGCCTTTTACATTTCAAAAAATCTAGAAAAAATTTCATTAGACGAATTCTTTTCAACTTTTGAAGTGCATGAGTCAAGATGTGCAAGTCCGAAGGAGCCCAAGAATAATGTCGCCCTTAAAGCTTCGAGAGACGAACCTGAGTCAGAATCTTCTCTCGACGACGAGGAAATGGTAATGATGGTAAGACGATTTAAAAATATTTGTAAATCTAGGAAATCTAACCATCCGCAGGGAAGAAAGAAAAGAACCATCCGCTGCTACCATTGCGATGAAGAAGGGCACGTCAAGGACAATTGCCCTAAACTGAAGAACAAAGGGAAGGACAAGGGTAAGAAGCCTATCCAAAAGCGCAAAGCCCTAAAAGCGACATGGGACGATACGTCGTCGGAATCGGAAGTCGAGGAGTTCTCCGGGCTCGCGTTAATGGCGAGTCATCAAGACGACGACTGCGAGTCAAGCTCTTCCGAAATGAGCATCGAAAGCATCGATGAAGGGGGAGCCACGTCCGAAGAGAGCAGCAGTTCAGGGGGAGAAACCGACAACGAGATCGACAAGGTAAGTGAGGTACGATCTCTTCCTCCTGATAAAATGGTAACAAAAGATTGCTGCAAATTAGAAAATGAAAATAAAGATTTAAAAGCAATATTAGCTACATCTTGTCCGTTAGAAATGCTAGATAAATCAAATTTAGAAAATGAAAAATTAAAATTAGAAATTCAAAATTTAAAAATTCAAGTAGAAAACTTGAAAAACTCTGCCTGCTCATCTAAAACCAATTTTAGAAGGTTCAATAATTTGAATTGGTATTATAGATATCACCAGGGATAAATTAAAAATATCTCTAGAAAATATGTCCCTAAGAAATTTTTAGTTAATGCAGTAGGTTGGAACCTTTATTGGGTTCCTAAATCTTGCTTAGTGTAAATTTTAAAATCAAAGTTAGCGCTTTAAGTGAGAAAATTAAACAAAAATTTCTTTATGGGCTTTGGCTAGAAAGTGGTTGTTGCTCCAATAACCAAGAAGGCCTAGTGCCTCGCCACTGCCTGGAAGCCAAATATTGAAATAAATGTTTAATTAATAAAGCATTAATACTAGAATTATTTAATGCTTTAAAAAGTTATTCAAACATGTTTCAAAATTTTGACATAAATTTTTTTAATAATTAATTTTTTTTAAAATTCTATTTTCAAAAATAATTTTTACTTAGAGTTTTTTCTGCTTTTATTGATTCAAAAATATTTAATTAAGTTTTATTGATTGCAAAATTCTTTTTCTAACTTTGAATCTTTTGACTTAGAATTTTTTTAAGGTAGCTTTTCAAAATTTTCTAAGTCTTTAACCCTTAGATTTTTTGGAACCCCATTTTTTTTTGTGATCAAAGGGGGAGAAGGATAAGTATAAGTCTAGGGGGAGGTAGCCTAAAACTATTTTTTTTCTATCTTTGTGCACTAAATTGTAAATTTAGTTAGTTTATTTTTTTGTCTAGTTAACCCTAGCTTAACTTGGGTTGATCACACCAAAAAGGGGGAGATTGTTGGAACCCCAAGGTTGGTTTTGGTGTGATCAACAAGTTAAGTTAGGTTCTGTTGTTTTCTAACCTTGTGTCTAAGTGTGCAGGAGCTTAGGAGCACAGGTACTCGAGCGGAAGACGCAGCGCGGTGCGTCCGAGGGACGAGGCGCTGCGGAAGAGTACACCGGCGGACGAGAAGGAAGTGCGCGCGATGGTTCCGAGGTACGAAAGCCGGAGCGGAAGATTGCTCGGGGAGCAAGAGACGCAGCTAGCGCGAAGGTCGGCACGGGGTGCGATCGAGGGACGAAGTCTGCGGATGAGTACGCTGGTGGACGAGAAGGGACACGCGGCAATTCCGAGGGACGAGAAGCCGGAGGGAAGCACGCTCGAGAAGACCGGAAGATGGGTTCGGGTGAGCCCTATTCCGGATGTCAGAGATCACCCAATCAAGTGGATCCGGAGCAGAAGACCCGGACCGAGACGGGGACTTAACGGAGAAGTGGTCCCGGACAAAAAGTCAACCACAGTTGACTTTTTGCTCCGGGGCGCCCGGAACCAATCCGGGCGCCCGGAGCTGTCCGGGGCGCCCGGAATGCTTCCGGGCGCCCGGACCCTGATTTTGACCAAGATCGCGATTTACGCGATCTGAACGTTGGGGGATAAAGTTTTATCCCCCCCAGGGCGCCCGGAACCCTTCCAGGCGCCCCGACCAAGGCTATAAATATAGCCTTGGTCCAGAAGCTCTTAATCAGTTCAGAAATTGTAAACAACACTTGTGTGCTTCCACTGTTTAGATTAGCTTCTGTCTTTCTGTGCTTACACTGCTGTAAACGAGGCTTCTCCGCCTGAAGGAGCTCTTAGTGCGATCTTCATCCTTGGATTAACAACCTCCCCGGTTGTAACCAAGTCAAATTCGGTGCCTCGTTTTTATGCTTTATTTTCTGTTTAATCTATTTTTTATGTGTTAGCTTAATCGTACGAGAAAGGGTTGTGTTTGATTTTTCAGGGCTATTCAACCCCCCTTCTAGCCGGCCGCATCGGTCCAACAAGTGGTATCAGAGCCGAGGCGCTTCAGGAGGACTAACCGCCGAACGAAGCAACAAGATGGCCGGATCCAACATCCACGCACCAAAATTCGAAGGGGACTTCGCTAGCTGGAAAAATCGAATGGAGGTATTTCTTGAAACAGATTATGATTTATTACTAACAATGGAATTTGGCTATGAAGCACCAGAGGGCAAAGCAAGAAATCAATGGTCAAAGGAGCAGGCTGACCACGTGGCAAACGAGAAAGCAGAATTGCATCTGCTAAGTGTACTTCCAACACAAGAAGTCAATAGAGTCGGTACCTACAACTCGGCAAAGGAGCTTTGGGAGAAATTCCTTGAGTTACACGAAGGAACATCCGAAGCCAAACTTGCAAGACGGGATTTACTTCGTAACCAGCTTACAAACCTCCGATTTGAAGAAGGTGAAACAATTGCACATCTACACTCGAGGATTCAGGAACTCATCACTAGACTTACGAATCTCGGAGAAGAGGTAAGTAACGAGATTCGCTAAGGTATGCCCTAAATTCCTTTCCTAGAAACTCAAAATGGGCATCACTAGTAGATGCCTTTTACATTTCAAAAGATCTAGAAAAAATTTCATTAGACGAATTCTTTTCAACTTTTGAAGTGCATGAGTCAAGATGTGCAGGTCCGAAGAAGCCCAAGAATAATGTCGCTCTTAAAGCTTCGAGAGACGAACCTGAGTCAGAATCTTCTCTCGACGACGAGGAAATGGTAATGATGGTAAGACGATTTAAAAATATTTGTAAATCTAGGAAATCTAACCATCCGCAGGGAAGAAAGAAAAGAACCATCCGCTGCTACCATTGCGATGAAGAAGGGCACGTCAAGGACAATTGCCCTAAACTGAAGAACAAAGGGAAGGACAAGGGTAAGAAGCCTATCCAAAAGCGCAAAGCCCTAAAAGCGACATGGGACGATACGTCGTCGGAATCGGAAGTCGAGGAGTTCTCCGGGCTCGCGTTAATGGCGAGTCATCAAGACGACGACTGCGAGTCAAGCTCTTCCGAAATGAGCATCGAAAGCATCGATGAAGGGGGAGCCACGTCCGAAGAGAGCAGCAGTTCAGGGGGAGAAACCGACAACGAGATCGACAAGGTAAGTGAGGTACGATCTCTTCCTCCTGATAAAATGGTAACAAAAGATTGCTGCAAATTAGAAAATGAAAATAAAGATTTAAAAGCAATATTAGCTACATCTTGTCCGTTAGAAATGCTAGATAAATCAAATTTAGAAAATGAAAAATTAAAATTAGAAATTCAAAATTTAAAAATTCAAGAAGAAAACTTGAAAAACTCTGCCTGCTCATCTAAAACCAATTTTAGAAGGTTCAATAATTTGAATTGGTATTATAGATATCACCAGGGATAAATTTAAAATATCTCTAGAAAATATGTCCCTAAGAAATTTTTAGTTAATGCAGTAGGTTGGAACCTTTATTGGGTTCCTAAATCTTGCTTAGTGTAAATTTTAAAATCAAAGTTAGCGCTTTAAGTGAGAAAATTAAACAAAAATTTCTTTATGGGCTTTGGCTAGAAAGTGGTTGTTGCTCCAATAACCAAGATGGCCTACTGCCTGGAAGCCAAATATTGAAATAAATGTTTAATTAATAAAGCATTAATACTAGAATTATTTAATGCTTTAAAAAGTTATTCAAACATGTTTCAAAATTTTGACATAAATTTTTTTAATAATTAATTTTTTTTAAAATTCTATTTTCAAAAATAATTTTTACTTAGAGTTTTTTCTGCTTTTATTGATTCAAAAATATTTAATTAAGTTTTATTGATTGCAAAATTCTTTTTCTAACTTTGAATCTTTTGACTTAGAATTTTTTTAAGGTAGCTTTTCAAAATTTTCTAAGTCTTTAACCCTTAGATTTTTTGGAATCCCATTTTTTTTTGTGATCAAAGGGGGAGAAGGATAAGTATAAGTCTAGGGGGAGGTAGCCTAAAACTATTTTTTTTCTATCTTTGTGCACTAAATTGTAAATTTAGTTAGTTTATTTTTTTGTCTAGTTAACCCTAGCTTAACTTGGGTTGATCACACCAAAAAGGGGATTATTGGAACCCCAAGGTTGGTTTTGGTGTGATCAACAAGTTAAGTTAGGTTCTGTTGTTTTCTAACCTTGTGTCTAAGTGTGCAGGAGCTTAGGAGCACAGGTACTCGAGCGGAAGACGCAGCTAGCGAGAAGGACGGCACGCGGTGTGTCCGAGGGACGAGGCGCTGCGGAAGAGTACCGTGGACGAGAAGGAAGTGCGCGTGATGGTTCCGAGGTACCGGAGCGGAAGATTGCTCGGGAGCAAGAGATGCAGCTAGCGAAGGTCGGCACGGGTGCGATCGAGGGGCGAAGTCTGCGGATGAGTACGGTGGTGGGGCGCGCGACAATTCCGAGGGACGAGAAGCCGGGAGGAAGCACGCTCGAGAAGGCCGGAAGATGGGTTCGGGTGAGCCCTATTCCGGATGTCAGAGATCACCCAATCAAGTGGATCCGGAGCAGAAGACCCGGACCGAGACGGGGACTTAACGGAGAAGTGGTCCCGGACAAAAAGTCAACCACAGTTGACTTTTTGCTCCGAGGCGCCCGGAACCAATCCGGGCGCCCGGACCCTGATTTTGACCCAGATCGCGATTTACGCGATCTGAACGTTGGGGGATAAAGTTTTATCCCCCCCAGGGCGCCCGGAACCCTTCCAGGCGCCCCGACCAAGGCTATAAATATAGCCTTGGTCCAGAAGCTTTTCATCAGTTCAGAAATTGTAAACAACACTTGTGTGCTTCTACTGTTTAGATTAGCTTTTGTCTTTCTGTGCTTACACTGCTGTAAACGAGGCTTCTCCGCCTGAAGGAGCTCTTAGTGCGATCTTCATCCTTGGATTAACAACCTCCCCGGTTGTAACCAAGTCAAATTCGGTGCCTCGTTTTTATGCTTTATTTTCTGTTTAATCTATTTTTTATGTGTTAGCTTAATCGTACGAGAAAGGGTTGTGTTTGATTTTTCAGGGCTATTCAACCCCCCCCCCCTTCTAGCCGGCCGCATCGGTCCAACATAAACCAACCATATTTATGAAACCTGCCAAATACTTGCAAATATTCGCACGAACTAATTAAAACACCTAAAAGAATGATAAACATTTAATCATAAAATACGAGTTATCAGATGATGGGGCCGAAATCCTGAAGAAAACGCCGGGACGCGGAGCTGAGCGCGGAGGAATCGACGAAGAAGCTGGAACACTGTAGCTTCTCATTTAAACAGATCTCAGATTTGAACCGACGGTTGAGATTGATTTGGAGCTAAATCAACGGTGAAGAGTCATCCAAAATCCGATCCGAAGGTACTGATGTTGATCTAGGGTCTGGATCTACTCTCCTGTAGGTCGGATCGATCAGATCATCACTGAATGGCCCAGATCTCCGCTATTCTTGATGAACGGCCCAGATTAACCAAAGCTTAATCGCTTGGTTTAGCCCTAGATTTGTGCCCAAATGTAGTCTGATTTGATCGGGTCCATGACCCTTTTGATGCCTACAAAATAAGAATCAAATATTATCATCAAATACCATATTTAAAACCCAATTTGCAATTAATGTCCAAATTCAAATGCAATTATGAAATATGATGTAAATATGAGATTAAGCTATAAAAAGACCATTAAAAATGTGCATTATGAATCAAGATAATATTGCCAAAATTATGGTTATCAAATCCCCCACACTTAATCTTGGACGTCACGTTAAAGTCAAGAAAACTAAAAATCCTACTTAAATGACACCCCGTAAACAAATTCCTAAACATGATTAGAAAATAAAGAAGGTAACCCATCTAAGATTATCACATTTCAAAAATCTCAAGCATTCATGGACTCCAACTTTACTCTTAGTTAACAACATAATAACTTCCATCTATCATGAGTAAATTGAAATTGATTTCACACTAAAAATCTCACAAGATAAAATTTTTGTGGCCCTCATTCTATCTCACATGTAACCACAAAAATGGAGGGCGCTCATGCTACTTGCGCTTCTTGAACTACCATAAGCTTGCTTATCTTCTACTCTCTACCATGATCATGGATACAAATCATAATATGAAAGTTAATCATGGAAAAGAAAAGGTAAGAGTATGAATTAAGTTCATATCAAAGCATTAGTTACAAGAAAAGATAAGAAAAGTAAGAATTAGCAACAAAGAAAAGATAAGAAAGAAAGTATGAGTTTTAGTTCTAGTGGAAGACATGGATACATAAAAATGCTATCTAATGAATACTTGATCATTCTCCCTTCTTTAACTTCTTCCTTAACTTTCTTCAATTGCTTCACCACTGATCAAAAATTTCAATTTCTCATTCCTTTAATTTCATTGACTTCTTGTTCTCTAATTGTGCATTCAACCAATGAAACAATTAGATCATACCTTATCTCCCCCACACTTAAATCTTTGCTCGTCTCGAGCAATGAAACTCCATTCCTTGATAAAAAGAATTCAACTAAAACACAATTATAAAGCACCAAATTCTGCACATCACAGACTTAAAACTACAACTGTATCCCTGCACAACCCACAGTTTCCAGCTTAAACAATTATTGTATTCAAAATAAATTGCTTCTCCAAAAAAATCAGTCAGAAGATAAGTTCTCATTCAGATTTTTCAAACTGGTTCTTCACTGCACTTCAGCACTTTCAGCATTTCTGATTTTTCCAGCTTGTTTCATTATCAGAATTCAAATCCATAGCTCGACTTCAAATAAAACTCAAGCTATCCTCCACACTTAAACTTCATTCCATCTCAGATTGAATTGAAATGACATCAAATTCTATTCAGTTCAGATCATAACAGATTCAGCTACTCCAGGTTCAGAAATTCTGTATAGATTCTGAATTTCTTGTATTCTGTTTTTCTTTTACTAACAAAACATGTGATATCAGAGTACATTAATTTCATTGAACACTAAACAATGTTTCTGGTGCTATCAACTTCAGAATTTTAGCTGATTCTAATTTATATAACTCAAACCCATAATTCACAGTAGTAACAACAAGAAATTCAATTCATTGAGCTGAATTTCAGAGACAACTTCCAGTTTCAGTATTACTTTTGTCAGCCTAATATGAAAACTCTCCCTTTTTTTTCTTATTCTTTCCCTCAAGTGATTCTTATTGACAGAATTTCCAGTTTGCAGCCCTGTATCAGAATTACAAGACAATTTCATAATTCAGTTTCTGAAATATGCTTGCTTCCCGGAACTACACATAACAAATAACATTGAATTGATAAGCATCAGTTGAAGGAATTGCTGTCAATGGCACACACTAGCCTTCATTCCTGCTTCTACAATTAAAGAGTGTTTGCTTACTCTCATTGTCTCTGCATTTCCTCTCTGTTCTGAACATGTTTACAGAATTCAGCTTCTCTTCCTGTGCCATTTCATTACTATTCAGATATTGTCTCAGTACAGAATTTTGGTACACACTTTGTCACAATAAACTGCGATACTGAATTACCATATCAGCTTAAACATTAAGGATAAATCCTTCCTTAGATGTTTGTGTTGCAGCAAAACTTTAATGTCGCAGCAAGAACTGCAGCAAATCCTCAGCCTCTTAGGAGTTTATTTTCAGGAACTAGAATCTAAGATTGGCCTTCGAAAACTGCTATTTTAGATTCCAGTTTCAGAGATTGCCAGACCACTTAACAGCATTTAACATCCATTTTCAAACTTTATCTATGCTCTTCTATTTTAAACACAGCTTCACACTTTTGTTAACCTACATCAGCAACAGATTCAGTTCCTTGGAAATTCATTTTAGTGAGTAAACACTCTTCAACTTACAGCATTCTTCACTTCTTGTCCAAAAATCAAGTTCAATGATTAAAGAATGATTGCAAAACATCTTGTTATGTTGGTGCTACATATACTCTCATGACTAACAATTTAATTCCCTTAGAGAACAAGTCTTTTTGTTTTCATCAACCTTTAAAATATGAGCTCATATGAAAAATTTCAACAGTATCCCTAAATCCATCAGCACTCATAACAGAGTTTAGTACTTCTCTTTTATACCATTCCGGAACTTAACAGTCAGCTAACCAAATATCAGAATTCACCTACTTCTACACCTTCAGTTAAAGAAATCAAACTTCTGAACCAGCAGATTTGTGAAGAAACTCAATCTTAAACCATTCCAATCTTTTTCCTGCATCACATTACTCCAGAACCTCTTTCCCCCACACTTCAACTTAATCCACCTTGCCAAAATATCCATCATATAACACTTAATGTATCCATATCCAAAAGATTTACAAATGAAAAGACATCAATTGATATGATGATTATCAAGAAGAATTAGCAAGATTTTATGTGGAAGAAAGAAACAAATAGAATTACCTTCATAAACATGATTTAATCCATTAGATTATGGTTTTGAAAGAATCAAAGCAAGTTCTAGAGTGCAATAACACAAGTACATCACTCAATTAAGGCTCATCCTTACTAGGCATGAAAATGTATCAATCCAATTTATCAATCAAATTTCCATCATTAAGTAGAAACCTTGAGAAAATTAAAAATCCATTATTGACATTAAGTCTCAAAATAGATTATCAAATCTAGCTCACATTATCTACTTCTAACATGTTATAGAAAACTTGTCAAGGGGGTACCATTTCTTTATTCCAAATTCAAACTTTATTCTATAAGGAAATTGTAAACAGTAAAGAATTTATTCCCATATACTAAACTTATTATTTGTAAACAAAAAATTTATTAAGCAACTAAACACGCAATAAGAAACGAATTAAAAGCTAAGTTGTGAAAACAAAGAATTATTTGTGTGAAAGCAAAAACAAAAGCTAAATCGGAACGAACTCCCCTTTAATTTTGGTGAATTGCATCATTATTGTTCACCTTGCCCACTCTGCATCATTTCCTCCCTCGAAGGAATTTCTTAAGTTGGTTGCTATACACTTTGAAAGGTTGACTAGTAGACACCTCCTGCATCTCAATAACACCATTAGAAAAAATATTGCTAACACAAAAAGAGTTCAATGGGTTAATTAGTTCCTTTGGTTGTCTCACTGGCTCCACAACTTCCTCTGCAATGTCCTTTGAAATTTCCTGTGATTCAATATCTAGTTCTGATGAAGGTGCAATAATTGGTAGTGATTCTTGGGTGCTTGGCTCCATAGCACAAGTCCCTACACTCTCTTCATTTACATCCAATTTAGGTGATTCTTGGGGTAATGCTTCCATGCAATCCCCTACACTTATAGATCCATCCACTGAAGTTTGACCACAATTAGGTGTTATCTCAATTATTTCCCTGTTATCAATACAACCTCCTGAATGTTTAGATTCACAACCCAATTCATCAGAGTCTGAAATAATTTCATCATAATCCGCATCAATAAAATTCATAGTATCCAGCCATTCGGATTTATAAACACTGAAAATAGAATGGTTCTTCTTTTGTTGCATCGTATCAAAAATGCTAAATTGAACAACTACATCAGCAATCTCCATAGATAAAGTTCCAGCATGCACATCAATCTTAGTTTTGGCAGTCTTAAGGAACGGTCTTCCCAAAATAATTGGAGCTCTATTCATTAATACATCGCCTTCCATATCCAAAATGTAGAAATCAGCTGGAAATATAAGGTCACTCACTTTAACCAAAACATTCTCAATCACTCCAGTTGGATGAGCCTGACAACGGTTGGCTAACTGAATAACAACTCCCGTAGGCTGTAGAGGACCAATACCCAATGATAGAAAAACTGATTTCGGCATTACATTAATAGAAGCTCCTAAATCTAGCATAGCATCCTCAAATACATAATTTTCAATAGTACATGGCACGGTGAAAACTCCTGGATCATCACACTTCTGAGGAATAGGTCGAATAAGAGCAGAAACATTTTTTCCCATGCTAACTAATTCATTTCCCTTTAATTTCTTCTTATGCACACATACATCCTTGAGAAATTTTGCATATTTCGGAACTTGCTCTATCATGGTTAACAAGGGCACATTCACCTCCACTTTGCTAAACAAATTGACAAGTTCTTGAAATTCCCTAGCTTTCTCTTCCTCAACATGCTTCTTTTGCTGGATTCTTCTTTGAGGAAAAGGTAATGGAGCAGAAATCTCAGTACCTTGCTGTTGTGATTCTTTCTCTACATTTTGAGCTGAAATTGGAGCTGATTGCGAATCATTTTGTTTTGCTGAACCAAAATCTGTTGAAATTTGTTCTGCTGTATTTCTCCCACTGTTCTGTACTGGTTGAGTGGATTCTGAATTCAATTTTCTTGGTACAAGATCTGGTGACTGTGAGTCCGAAGCTGGTGCAACAAAATCTGATCCAATTGGAATATTCTTCATGGGTTCAGTTATAGTTCTTCCACTTCGAAGAGTCAACGAACTCACATTCTTTGGGTTTGGCATTGTTTGAGAAGGTAGTTTGCTTGAACCTTGAGCTTGCATTTGATTTAAGTTCGTTGCTAGTTGGCTAATCTGTCTTTCAAGATTTTGCAAAGCTGAATCTGTCCTTTGTTGATGTTGCTGCTGCTGTAAAAATAATTGCTGCTGTTGCAAAACTTGTTGCAACAAATCATCCATCTTCTGTTATGAATCGGAATTAGAAGAGTTATTAGAAATTCCTTGAGTCAAACTTAATCTCGAAGGTGCTGGAAGTGCATTCTGGATTACATTTTGCTCTTGCTGAACACCCTGATTCTGGAATTGCCATTGCTGATTTTGATTTGGAAACTGCTGAAAAGGCTGAAATTGTTGCTGGAATTGATTTGCAGGCTGGTAAGAGTGCTGGAAATGTTGATTCTACTGCTGGAATTGATTTGCAGGCTGGTAAGAATGCTGGAAATTCTGTTTCGAAGTTGGTTGCTGATAAAATGAGTTGCTATACTTAAAATTGGGGTGATCTCTCCAACCAGGATTATAAGTAGAAGAATGGGGGTCATATTTTTGAGGAAATTGAGCTCTAGAAAATGCCGCTACTGACTCATCTTGATGAAGATTTGGGCACAATTCTGAATTGTGGTCTTGGCTTGAACAAATGCCATAAACTCCCTTCGATTGATATGGAAACTGTATACTTGGCAAAATTGAAGCTTGATTAGCATTATTCAGTGCCAATTGCTTTACCAAAGATGTTAACTCCAATAATGAGCTTCTTATCTCCTTTTGTTCATTGGAAACCATTTGAACCTCTCCAACCCCTCTTGTTGTCAAAGCTCTACTTCCAAATTGTTGTGAATTTTCTGCCATGTTTGAAATAAGCTCCCTAGCTTGTTCTGGAGTCTTGTTCACTAAAGCTCCTCCAGCTGCTGCATCTATCATACTTCTGTGCATAGGTAGTAAACCCTCATAGAAGTATTGGACTAGTAGCTGCTCACTGATTTGGTGTTGAGGACAACTTGAACATAATTTCTTGAATCGCTCCCATAGTTGTATAATGTCTCTCCCACCACTTGCTGAATCCCACAGATACTTTTCCTGATAATTGCAGTCCTTGAAGCTGGAAAGAATTTCTCCAAGAAAGCCTTCTTCATATCAATCCAAGAAGTGATGTATCCTGGTGGCAAATAATACAACCAATCTTTTGCTACTCCAGTTAATGAAAATGGAAAAGCCCTCAGCTTGATATCTTCTTCTGAGATTCCTTGTGGCTTCATGGTTGAGCATACCACATGGAATTCATGCAAATTTCTATTTGGGTCTTCTCCAGATAATCCTTGATATTTTGGAAGCAAATGAATCAATCCAGATCTAAGTTCGAAGTCTCCTGCCAAGTCTGGATAAGTAATGCAAGAATACTTGTAGGCTTCATCAGGAGCTGCAAGTTCCTTCATTGTCCTGCTATGATCAGCCATGGGGGTATATGAAGATGGTAAAGAACTTCCTGAGTCCTCTGAAATGTTCTCTTGAATTCTCAAAGCTCTGAAGGTCCTTTCAATTTCTGGATCAAAATCAAGTAGTTTACCACACGAAGACCTGGTCATTCCACCAAAATCAATAGTTAGAACAAAAAATAGATAGACAATAAAATCAAGAAAGCGAAAACAAAGAAAAGATGAACTATACGCAATCTAAAAACAAGCAAACTCCACTAGTTTCCCCGGCAACGGCGCAAAAATTTAATGTTACACCATTTCCATGTCACATTGTACATCAAATTAATAAAGATCGGAACATTCCAAAACTAAAGGTAAAACATGTAGTATGAAGTCCCAAGTCGAATCTCACAAGGAAACTAATTGTAGGATGATTGATTTTAGATTAGAATTATTCTTCTTTTAAAGTTTTCTGCAGATTAGTTGGAATGATGACTTTCAATTCAAATCCTACGTTAAGAATTAAAATTGCAGCTAATTAATCTGATATTAAGCAATGATTAAATTCTAGATAAAGAAAACTAATGTACTCTGTGAATTAGAAACTAAAAGAATTCAACAGAATTTAAATTGCAGAAATAACTTGTGCAGAAATTTTAATACGAAACTAGATTTGCAGAAAGAACAACTATAACATAGAAATGCAGAACTCTAGCTGTACAAAAAAAAACAAGAAAGAAAGCATAATTGACTTGCACAAAAGATAACTAAGGTAACAAAACTAGCACTATATAGTTCTGAATTAAAGAAATAAGGATTTCAATGACAAAATCTAAAGGAAACAAAAACGCAGAAACTATAAACTACAAAACTAAATTCTAAACCATCTCCAATCAAAACTACTCCCCTAACAAGTCTTCCCTTGCTACAACACAAGCTAATTGAATGAAAACTTCAACTCAATTCAATCTCTTCCAGCACCAAGGAAAACTTTCCTGGAAAAGCCGGTGAAGATTGGAACTGCACAGCTCGAAATTTTGCAGATCTTGAATTCGATTTCTCTGGATCGATGCTCTCTGATAGAGAGCAAGCCACTATCACCGAAGAATTCCCCCGATGATGGCTGAAACAGAAGACATACGAACAGATCTGAGCTCCGGAGAGAAGTTCACCGGCGCGTGCAAAAGATCCGAGCCTAGAAGCAAAAGAATGGAAGTTCCAACGCCAATTAGACTCGTTGAGAAGTAGATCTGAAGGATGATGGGGCCAAAATCCTGAAGAAAACGCCGGGACGTGGAGCTGAGCGCGGAGGAATCGACGAAGAAGCTGGAACACTGTAGCTTCTCATTTAAACAGATCTCAGATTTGAACCGACGGCTGAGATTGATTTGGAGCTAAATCAACGGTGAAGAGTCATCCAAAATCCGATCCGAAGGTACTGATGTTGATCTAGGGTCTGGATCTACTCTCCTGTAGGTCGGATCGATCAGATCATCACTGAATGGCCCAGATCTCCCCTATTCTTGATGAACGGCCCAGATTAACCAGAGCTTAATCGCTTCGTTTAGCCCTAGATTTGAGCCCAAATGTAGTCTGATTTGATCGGGTCCATGACCCTTTTGATGCCTACAAAATAAGAATCAAATATTAGCATCAAATACCATATTTAAAACCCAATTTGCAATTAATGTCCAAATTCAAATGCAATTATGAAATATGATGTAAATATGAGATTAAGCTATAAAAAGACCATTAAAAATGTGCATTATGAATCAAGATAATATAGCCAAAATTATGGTTATCAGTTTGATATTGTGGTGTTAAGCTAAGCCGGCTCGCAGTTAGTTGTATTGTAATTTTGTGATCGTTATTTTGAGATTTCCGCTGTGTTTTGTTTCAGCCATGTGGGCTATTTATTAACTGTGTGGTTGTGTTTACTTTCAGCCTTGTGGGTTGCTTATAAACTGTGTGGTTGTGTTTATATCCAGTCGTGTGGGCTATTGTTGCTTGTGAGTAGCCATGTGGCAATGTATATATGCTTCATATTGTCACTTCTATAGGGGAGGTGCTGTCCAATTTTTGTCGGACAACCTTACTCTTGGGGTGTGACAATTTACTTCTTGCTTTCAATGTATTCTTATTGTGAGTTTGTACAAGGTTTCTCCACCTTCGGATTGTTTCTGAGAATGAGTGTTTTTCATAGTAGAATGTGTGCACTGTGTGGATTCTTGAATTAATTATCTCAAGGAGGTAGATACCAAGTAAATCCCAGTGTTAGAGATTCCTTCAAGGTTTTTGCTACAACAAATCATCAACGAAATGATTTGAGCCAATCATCCCCCCCTCTAGATCCCGAAGTTTCCTAACAAGTGGTATCAAAACAAGGTCACTCTAGATTAAACTAATCACTGAGAGAGAAACGAGCTAAAATAAGAAGAAGAGATTGAAGCTTGAAGTCCTAATTTCAACAAATTGAAGACTTATTTTCAAAGGAGCTCAAGTTGTAAAATGGAGTGCCAAGATGGATTTGGATATGATATACGAGCATCTCTACCATTCAAAATTGCAAGCTTCGGCCTTTGGAAATAAAGGGTTGATAATTTCTTCATGATGGAGATAGAGTAATGGTTTGATCTAATAGAGGAATTTTAAGCTCCAATGAATAGCATAGGGAAGGTAACAAAAATTTGAAAAATAATTTTCAGAGGGAAAAATCTCAAGGAAAAGTTCAAGAATAGACACATAAAATGATGGGCCAACAAAAATAAAAATGGTTGGCCATGAATTTATGTGTCTATCCCTGAGTTTTTCCTTGAGATTTTTTTCCTCGGCATATTATTACTCCAAAAATTTTGATTAATTTATTGCCTAACAATATTTTATGCAAAATAGGAGATTACAAGAGCGTAAACGAATTATGAAGCAATTTGGCCAAGCTCTATGAAGTTCTGCTCAATGGAATGTAACGAGAAAGGCAAAGAGGGAAACTCTTTGTTTCAAATATGAGAGGATTCGGAGGTTGAGAGATACTCAACATTCGAGAAATGAATTAAAGAAGGATCCACCTCAAGGATTGAGGGGGAGAGATCATTGATACTGGAACAAGATGAAGACTCTACTTCCGGGTCAAATGAAGAAGGATCATGTGCTACCCTTACAAGCAAAGGTATAAAAATTTTAATTTGTAAAAATAAAGATAATATCATTTACTTTGAGTGTATGAAAAAAGAACACTATAAGAGCAAGTTTTAGGATCAATAGGGGGGGGGGGTGAATAGTGCTCATAGGTTTTCACATTTTTTGTAAAACACAGAATACGTAGCGAAATAGAAAGAGTAAAAGAAAACAACCAGTCGACACACGTTGGTTTTACTTGGTTCAGAGTCTGTGACGACTCCTACTCTAATGCTCGCTGTTGTTGATCACTTTTATTGGAAAATTCACTATCAATTTTGTAACGACCCGACCCCTCAGCCCCTTGGGCGACCCAACTGGTGGACCATTTGACGGCCCCTTGGCGGTCCCTTGGGCGGCCCAACTGGCGGCCCAAACCGACGACCCTCGGCAGTGCCGTTACTCACTAGGTCTTCCCACCCCTGGCCAGTGGATTTTTGCCTTCCCCAGGATTCGAACTCTAGACCTCCAGGCTAAGTACTAGAGTTTATAAATCCTGGTAGCCAAGTGCTGTGTCGTTACTCACTTGGCTACCAGGATTCATAAACTCTAGTACTTAGCCTGGAGGTCTAGAGTTTGAAATCTGGGGAAGACAAAAATCCACTGGCCAGAGGTGAGAAGACCTAGTGAGTAACGACACGGCCAAGGGTCGTCGGTCGATGACATAAGGGGTCGCCAGTTTGAGCTGCCAGTTGGGTCGCCCAAGGGACTGCCAAGGGGCCGCCAAATGGGCTACCAGTTGGGTCGCCCAGTTGGGTAGCCCAAGGGGTCGAGAGGCCGGATCGTTACAAATTTCAAATAAGTACAAGTGCAAAATTATAATATTAAAATAGCTACAAAGCAAAGTATACTGACAACTAGAGATATGAAGATGCTTGTGCTAGGTCGTCAGAGCATTGTTATAGTTGTAGGGACCGTGATGTCAGCTAGAGGGGGGTGAATAGCGTTTCGTCGTGCTTGTCGGTTGCTTCATCTTGATAATGTGCAGTGGAAATAAGCACAAGACACACACAATGCTAACACTACGGGTTTACTTGGTATCCATCTCAAGAAGAGGTGACTAATCCAAGGATCCACATGACACACTCACTCCACTAATGAAAAACCTCCTCGGTCGTAGCCGGAGGTGGAGAAGCCTCGTACAGTACTCACATACAAACACAAACACGAACACAAGAAGAAGAAACAAAAATACAATGTAATACACCCTTCTTCTTGCTTACTTGTGCTTGTCGTCACCTCTTGAACCTTGGAGAAACTCCCCAAGTGCCTTCAAGAACTGGTGTGAGTAGATCGAAGAAAGCTCGTGAAGAATCGCTAAAAATCGTATAAAATAGATCGCAAAAATCTACGGAGAAAACGCTCCACCCAGGCTTTAAACAGTGCTCCCAATCGATACAATTCATCCCTAATCGATTGCCACGTCAGCACCGCTTCATCGCAGCCGTCCATCACCTGCATCCTGTGCAACGGTCACTTCCCAATCGATCGACCGATCAATTGGGACTGCCTGAATCGATCGCTCGATCGATTCAGCCCTTTCTGTGCTATCGCGTCTACGCGCGAGCTTCTGCTGCCAAATCGATTGACTGATCGATTGGGACTGCCTAAATCGATCGCCCGATCGATTCAGAGCCTTTCTGTGTTCTCGCGATCGCGCGAGAACTTCCCTTCCCAATCGATCGACTGGTCGATTGGCAGCTCCCAATCGATTGCGAAGGCTTCTGTGCTCGCTATTTCACCTCCCAATCGATCGATCGATCGATTGGGTCTTCCCACAATCGTAGCACACTCCAATCGATTGACTGATCGATTGGACCCTGGTTCAATCGATCGCCCGATCGATTGACCAGCCTGGACTTGACTCAAACTTAAGTCCAAAGCCTCCAACCCAAACCTGGTCAACCGTGACCTATTGGGTCTCCATGCATAACATTTGGCCACACTCGACCAACCTCGAACTAGCCTTCTAACCTCCTCCATCAGCCTTGCGTCCCTCGGATATCTCCCATCCTTTACCCCTTGCCTTCAGGAGCTTCCTTCGGCCTTATCCTAGTTGTCGGATTATACCACCACACTCGACTAACCTTGAGCTAGCCTTCTAGCCTCCTCCATCAGGCTTGCGTCTCTTGGATATCTCCCCATCCTTCACGCCTCACCTTCAAGGGCTTCCTTCGGCCTCATCCTAGTTATCGAGTTCTCCTTGCCAAGTCACACTAGGACTTACCTTGCCAAGACCACATGCTTGGACTTACAACGTTTGCCAAGATCACACTTGGACTTTCCGTTGCTTGGCTCCTCACTAGGACTTCCCAATTGCCTGGCTCCTCACCAGGACTTTCTCCTTTGCCAAGATCACACTTGGACTTTCCAATTTTCCTAACCTCTAGTTAGGACTTCCACCACTGCCTAAACTCCAGTTAGGACTTCCATACGCCTAACATCCAGTTAGGACTTCCAATTTGCCTAACCTCCGGTTAGGACTTCCATATGCCTAACCTCCAGTTAGGAATTCCATACTCCTAACCTCCAGTTAGGTTTTCCATATGTCTAACCTCCAGTTAGGACTTTCCCAGTCAAGTCTCCTGTCAACTTTGATCTACTTGACTTGTATTCTCATCAACCTGGTCAACCCTTTGACCATCTCCATAACCAGACGATTGCTCCAGCAATCTTCTTATATTGTCAAACATCAAAACTCAAATCCCGACTCAAGCTTGACTCAACTCAAGCTTAGTCAACTTGTTAAACTTGACCTAGGGAGATTGCCCCAACAATTTCCCCCTTTTTGATGTTTGACAATACCTCTAAGTTAGGCTAAATCCCATAGCCTTAACCTCTTCTTTATACTAAGGCTAAATCCCATAACCTTAACCTCTTCTTTATACTAAGGCTAAATCTCATAGCCTTAACCTCTTCATGACAAGGCATGAATGAAGGTTTCCTTCATTCTCTCCCTTTCCTAGAGGGCAAACTCCCCCTACTTGGGATGAAGGCATAACTTAACCTTCCATTCTCCCCCTTTGTCACACATCAAACCAAGAAAATAAATTCTTCTCCATAAGTTGTTAACAACCTCATATGTTGTTAATAACCCCACAATGAAGATCTCATATTCTTCATTGTCTCCAAAGCTCCCTTTTGAGCTCTACTTCACTTCACAATGCTCATCCTAGAGCATGTATCAACTTCCCAATGAAACTCCCATTCATTGTATTCAATGCTCCCCCTTGAGCAATAATCTTCTTCACAATGCTCATCTGAGAGCATTTTCACTTAACCAATGAAGGTTTGACCCCCTTCATTAACCCAATGCTCCCCCTTGAGCAGTAATCTACTCCACAATGCTCATCCGAGAGCATTTATCATCCTAGCAATAAAGATAGCCAATTTTCCATTGCTCCCCAATACTCGACCCCTGAGTATTAATTCATTATGAAGGTTTACCCCCCTTCTAAGGGGTTTGAAAAGTTTTTTATGTTTTCAAAGAGTAACTCCCCCTAAAAACATGGTCAAACTTCTATCATTGTACTAACAATGACTTGGGGTTCCTAAATAATTAGGAAAACCAAAACTCAAAGTTTTGAGGTTCAACATTCAATAATGAAACTAAACCCCAACTTAAACTTCACCTAAGTCTACCTTAACCAATCCATGCTTGATTTCATCATGAAAACTCCCCCTAAGTGTATACAAATGTATTCCAAAGGGTTATGAATGGTTAATGACCCTTGAAAACCAAAACTTGAAGTTTTAAGGTTTCACAATTCAGAATTGAAACTAAACCTTATCCTAAACTTCACTTTGATTTTTCTTAACCAATCCATACTTGTTTTCATCATGAAAACTCCCCTTAAATATATATAGATGTATTCCAAGGGGTTTGGAATGGTTATTGGGACTCGAAGTGACTTGAAGTGCTAAAATCAAGCTTTTCAGGCCAAAATCAGACTTCCCAATCGATTGAAGTTGGGACTCAATTGATTGAAATCACTTCAATCGATCCATTGATCGATTCTGCAAGCTACTGTTCGCAGAAATTCCCTCTGGATCGATCCACTGATCAATCCATCCTGGGTCAATCGATCGGCTGATTGATTCACTACCCTTCTGTTCACAGGAATTGACTTCCCAATCGATCGACTGATCGATTGAAACCATCCCAATCGATCGGCTGATCGATTGGGTTGCTGATATCTCTAAAATTCAATTTCAGCAGACTTCACAAACTCCCCGAAAATTCTACAAAATTCTAAAAATCATGAAAATTCATGCAGACATTATTTAGGATATACTTTATCAAGGAAAAATAGTTTTCTATGAAAATAATTGACACAAATTTGAAAACTCTTGAAAACTTCAATGTTTTCTTCTAGTTTGTGTCTAATTTTTCAGTGATGAATACTATCAAAAGATAGTCTTCACCAAGGTTTTCCAAAAACCTTTTGAAATTATTTTCAAAACCAATATCCAACCATGTTCTTTGGGCTCAATGCACATGACTTGTACATTAGCTTTCCCAATGATTGGAAAACACATAACTATGTGTTTTGATGAACCTAAAACTCAACAAGATGCACTAAATCAACATCTTGAGTTTTGTTCACCATCCTAACATCTCACTTGTATCTAATGTGTACTAAAACACATACAAGTCACCTTATAGTTCTTTGTGAGATGTATATTTGGTTTTATCCTAAATTGAGGGATCATGCATATCTATCTAGGCATTAATAGACTTATGATCGTCCACCTAGGATGTCATTTGGTATAATCCCACTTGTTGGGATATTTACCATTATTAATAAATGCCTTCTATCTTTAATTACAAGGAAATTAACATAATGCATGATGATTAATGACATACATCAAAATAAGCAATTTTCAAAAGAAAAGTATGCTATAGCTACATGATGTATGTATGACATGACATGATATTTTTATATTTTTCATAATAAAAATGAATGCAACACATGATGTCATGACATATGATAAGCATAGATATTCTATGACACTTTAGTATAAATAAAATATACCTAGATATTCTATCTAAATATCCTTAAACCATAGCTAAAAACTTTAAAATTTAAGCATAGATTGCTTATCTCTTGAAGGAATGCCAAAACCCAACCTGGCATTTCTTTTACCCCTTTTTCTATTTGTGCCAATTGAAATTAAGAATTCAATCCTCAAATATTTGTTTGGCACATATTACTCTCTTTAATGATCAAACATTTAGATTGAGACTTAATTTTTCTCTTAATCCCTTAAGAACATACTAATATCTCAACTAGATATTTCTTATCCTTTCTCCAAGTGTGCCAACTTACCTTTGATGTGATTCCTCAAGGTTTTGCACAACTTACTCTTCCAAAGAGTAATTAATTTGATTAAGGTTTAAATTTTCCCTTAACCCCTCAATAGAATATCAAATTTTCAACTTGGTATTTCTTTTTGCATTTGTGCCAAATTAAATTTTTGTCCAATTCCTCAAGACTTGGCACATTTTACTCTTTCAAAGAGTAAATGGAATCAAATTAAAGCTTAGACTCGCCTTTAACCTTCTAAGAAAAATGCAAAAACCCCAACTTGGCATTTCTTATCCTCTTCTAAATGTGTCCATTTAACTTAAGTTCAAATCCTCAAAGTTTGACATATTTTACTCTTCCAAAGAGTAAACATCTTACATTAGGACCTAGATTTTCCTTTAATAACCCTAAGAAAATACCAAAACCCCAATTTGGTATTTCTTATATTTTCTAAATTGTTCCAAGTTAAATTAAATCCAATTTTCTTAGGTTTTGGCACATGTTACTCTTTCCAAGAGTGACAATTTGGATTAAGGTTTACATTTCCCTTAATTCCATAAGAAAATGCCGAATTCCAAATTTGGCATTACTTTTGCTTCTCTCAAGTGTGTCAATTTAAATTAGATTGGACTCCTCAAACTTTGACACATTTTACTCTTTCAAAGAGTAACACTTATAATCCTTTTCATTTTCAAAGGTTAACAATAACTTTGAAAATGCTCTTAAGTGTCAACTTTAACAAGGTTGGGTTAACTACCCTTCCAATTGGAGTTGACACTCTCTAAACCCATCTAGGGTGTAAAGAATATGATCATAGGAACCCAAAACCTATTGGTGCTCCTTGGATGCTCTAGATACTCACGAGAGATGACTTCCCTAGATACCTTCCTAAGGACCTTTCTAGGCTTCTCATAAGCCTTGGTCACTTCCACTAGGTCACTTCTAGAGCTAACTCCCCTTGTAACCTTATTTGTGACTTTGTTTGGCCTTTTTGAGCCTTAGTCACCTTTACTAGGTTAACTCTAGGGATGGTCTCCCTTGTGACCTTCTTTGTGACTTTGTTAGACTTCTTAGAAGTCTTAGTCACATTGGTCTTGCCAAAAGTACTTTTGGGGATTCCTTCCCTAGTATCTTTGACTTGACCTCTAATCCTAGGATTAGTTCCATAACTATATGGAACCCTATGAAAGGAAGTCACATCCTTCTTGGCTTTAGGTTTGTATCCCAAACCCCTATAGCCATTGGATGACTCTTGTCTAGCGTTTCCTAGGTTATGCTCATTTTGACCCCTAAGCATATTTTCCATTCTTGCTAGGGTCCTTTCTAAATTATCAAGTCTTGTCCTCGAGCCTTGATTTTTACTCCATAAATCCCTAGATTTTGGGTTTTCATTGAATCCTTGAGCATTTCTATTCTTAGGCATATATCTAAAGTCCTTAGGGTTATTGCCTAAGTAGTTATTGTCTACCTTCCTAACCTTAGGTGTGGTAGTTCTAGCATGAGGAGGAATATATTTTCCCTTAACACTATCATGCTTCCTACTTTCATGATAATTTGCATTAAAATGATAAGTGTTATTTCTAACATGCATTTTATCATGACTAAAAGGAATTGCATTATTAAAGGTTACCTTGGGTTTGCTCTTAGAAGCTCCCCCTAGATTTGTGCTTCCTCTATTCACCTTGGTTGGCTTCTTCCCTTTAGGACATTGACTTTGGTAATGTCCACTCTGATTGCAAGAGAAGCACACAATGTGCTCATTGCTTCTCTTTATTGTGGGGTTGGTCTCCTTGAGCTTTTCTTTTCCCTTTGTTGCTACTTGGCCTTTTTTCTTGGCCAATTTGGGGCATTTGCTCTTGTAGTGCCCATGCTCCCTACACTCAAAGAAAATGATATGATTTTTATCTTTAATAATTGAAATTTTTATACCTTTTCTTGTAGGGTTGATGCTTAATCCTCCATTTGATTTTTCTTGCAATGTAGAGATGACATCATCTTCTATTTCTTCCTCTTCACTTGAGGATGTAGACTCTTCCACTTCTTCATCTCTTGAGGATGTGGAAGATCTCTCCTCTTCCACCTCTTCCTTTTCCTCCTCGAATGTTGACCTCTCGTCAACATCAGATTACATCTTTTCTTCCTCCTCTTCTTCGGATGTTGACCTCATGTCAACATCGGATTGGTCCTTCTCTTCTTAGACCAATGAGCCCTTCTCCTTAGGCTCTTCCACTCCTTGGACTTGTGTAGGGTCTTCATGATAGGAAATGATCTTTTTCCAAAGATCACTTGCATTTGTGGTTTCACCTACACTTAACAAAATATTAGAAGGTAGTAAATTATGCAAAATTCTCGTTACCTCCTTGTCCGCCTCCGATTGTTCTCGTTGCTCTTCGGTCCAATGCCGAGGTCGGAGGCGTTTACCCTTCTTGTCCGTAGGAGCTTCAAATGGGTCACTCAAGACAACCCATTGGTTCCACTCCATTTGGAACCATGTCTCAAGTCGATTCCTCCAAAAGACGAAGTCTTCCTTGTCATATGGTGGAGGAATCCGGATGTCCCATCTAAGTGGACCTCCCAAGTCCATCTTCTTCTTCCTCTAGCTTCTTGCTCTCTTGGCGGTTAGTCCGTAGAAGAGAGACCTCACTCTGATACCAATTGTAGGGACTGTGATGTCCGCTAGAGGGGGGTGAATAGGGTTTTGTCGTGCTTGTCGGTTGCTTCGTCTTGATAATGTGCAGCGGAAATAAGCACAAGACACACACTAACACTAACACTACGGATTTACTTGGTATCCACCTTAAGAAGAGGTGACTAATCCAAGGATCCACATGACACGCTCACTCCACTAATGAAAAACCTCCTTCTTGGTCGTAGACGGAGGCGGAGAAGCCTCGTAAAGTACTCACACACAAACACAAACACGAACACAAGATGAAGAAACAAAAATACAATGTAATACACCCTTCTTCTTGCTTACTTGTGCTTGTTGTCGCCTCTTGGACCTTGGAGAAACTCCCTAAGTGCCTTCAAGAACTGGTGTGAGTAGATCGGACAAAGCTCGTGAAGAATCGCTGGAAATCGCAGAAAACATATCGCAAAAATCTGCGGAGAAAACGCTCCGCCAGGCCTTAAACAGTGCTCCCAATCGATCCAATTCATCCCCAATCGATTGCCACGTCGATACCGCTTCATCGCAGCCATCCATCAACTGCATCCTGCGCAACGATCACTTCCCAATCGATCGACTGATCGATTGGGAATGCCTGAATCGATCGCCCGATCGATTCAGCACCTTTTTGTGCTCTCGCGTCTACGCGCGAGCTTTTGCTGCCCAATCGATCGACCGATCGATTGGGACTGCCTGAATCGATCGCCCGATCGATTCAGAGCCTTTCTGTGTTCTCGCGATCGTGTGAGAACTTCCCTGCTCAATCGATCGGCTGATCTATTGGCAGCTCCCAATTGATCGCCCGATCGATTGGGAAGGCTTCTGTGCTCGTGATTTCACCTCCCAACCGATCGATTGGGCCTTCCCATAATCGCAACACACTCCAATCAATTGACTGATCGATTGGACCCTGGTTCAATCAATCGCCCGATCGATTGACCATCCTGGACTTGACTCAAACTCATGTCCAAAGCCTCTAACCCAAACCTGGTCAACCGTGACCTGTTGGGTCTCCATGCCTAACATTTGGCCACACCCGACCAACCTCGAACTAGCCTTCTAACCTCCTCCATCAGCCTTGCGTCCCTTGGATATCTCCCATCCTTTACACCTTGCCTTCAGGAGCTTCCTTCGACCTCATCCTAGTTGTCGGATTATACCACCACACTCGACTTGTTAGAGTGTATACTAAAAGCCTAGCTTTTGGTATAAACATTTATCTAGAAATAAGAATCACAGTGGTCAAATATCTACATTTATGATAAATTTAGTTGTTCAATTAATTTATATTGTAGATAACATGGTGTGTGGTGTCACACACAGAAGATCATGTTATCAGTTCTTTATAAATTATAAACAGTTGCTCACGACTAAGATGGAAAGGAACAAACCATTGGAATAGTCATAGTGTAATTAGGTATTAGTTTATCTTGACTAATAAATTACACTAGTACACTCTAAGTGTATTGAGTAGGACCATTTTAGGTAAGTTCTTTTTATACTGACTTGATAAAAGAACTATACCTTAGTTATTATGGAAGTGTGTGCTCTTAATCCTAATATAATAACAAGCACATATATTTGATATTTATTTCTTTAATTTATCAATGGGTGAGTTTTAGTTCGATAAATCAATAAACCCGATAAGTTGGGAAATGATATCACTTATAGTGTGTGTTATTGATTATAGAAGGAATCTGTGTCCTAGTAATCTAGATTGAGAATGACCCCAAGAGGAGCTCATAAGGATTGTCATGTTAAACCCTGCAGGTGGACTTAGTCTGACATGACGATAAGGTTGAGTGGTACTACTCTTGGACTAAGATATTAATTAAGTGAGTTGTCAGTAACTCATTTAATTAGTGGGCATTCATTATCTTAAACACAGGGAGACTAACACACTCATAATAAGAAGGAGCCCAAAATGTAATTTGGGATTGGTGCGGTAGTTCAATAATAGTTCTTTAGTGGAATGAATTATTATTGATGAAATTAAGTTATGTGTTCGGGGCGAACACGGGATGCTTAATTTCATCGGGAGACCAAAACCAATTCCTCCTCTCGGTCCCTATTGTAGCCTCTTGTATATAGAGATTTATACCCACCACATACCCACCTTCTTACCCAACCAATAGGGGCCGGCCAAGCCAAGCTTGAAGCTCAAGCTTAGGGCCGGCCAAGCCTAAAGGTTGAGCCTTAAGGTGGCCGGCCACATCATATTAAAAAGGGATTTTTTTTAGAAATTATTTCTTATGTGGATATCATGATTTTAAAAGAGAGTTTAAAATTTAAATATTTCCTTTTAAATCTTTCTACAAAAGATTAAGAAAAGATTTGAAATCTTTCCTTATTTATAGATTGAAAGGTAGATTTTAATTTTGAGAAAACTTTCCTTTTTAACCATGTTCATGATTTAAAAGAGAGTTTAAAAATTAAATATTCTCTTTTATAAGTTTCTACAAAAGATTAAGAAAAGATTTGATATCTTTCCTTATTTGTAGATTAAAAGAGATTTTAACTTTTAGAGATAACTTTCTTTTTATCAACATGTTTAAAAGAAAGATTTTAATTTATAAAATTTCCTTTTTACAAACCACCATGAACGGAAAAATTATTGGAGAATTTTTTTATAAATTTTCGGAGACAAATTAGGAAGTTTAATTAATTAAAACTCTCCTTGTTTTGTTTTTAAAGTGGCCGACCATTGTAAATTGAGAAGAGAAAATTTTTTTTAATTAAATAAATTTTCCTTTTCATGGCAAAAGAATTAAGGAAGTTTTTATTTAAATTTCCTTATTTGCCAAGACCAAGGATTATAAAAGAGGAGGTAGAGGTACCTTCATGGGTGAACGACTCTATTATTCTTCTCCTCCTTGGAGGCCAACCCTAGCTTCTCTCTCTTCTCTTCTTCTTGTGGCTGGTGGCAATTCCTCTTGGAGCTCTTGATGGTGGCCGGTTCTAGCTAGGAGAAAAAGGAGAGAAAGGAGGTTTTGTTTCTTGTATCCCTTGGAGCTTGGTGGTGGTGGCCGGACCTCTACTTCTCTTGGAGAATTATGGTGGCCGAAACATAAAAGGAAGAAGAAGGTGCTTGGTGGTTCTCGTCTCAGAAGATCGCTGCCCACACAACGTCCGAGGTTAGAAGAGGAATACGGTAGAAGATCAAGAGGTTATTTTGCTTACAAAGAAATGTATAACTAGTAATTATTTTCCACATCATACTAGTTTTCTTTGTATAGTTATTTATGAAAATACCAAACACAAGAGGCATATGATTCTAGAGTTTTCGAAATAGTTTTTTCAAGTTTGTGTTTTCTTCCTTTTCGAATTTGTGATTCGATTGTTCTTTTTGGTTAATCTAGAGTTATTTAAGGAAATAAATATTAGCTTTCCTTAAAAGGCTTTGCCTAGGCGGTGGTGGTTGCTCCCATATCCAAGAAGGTCATGTACCTCGCCATGCAGTCCTGGAAGCCAATTTTGGAAATTAATATTTATGGAGTTAATAACTTAGCTAGATTTGAATCAATAGTGTTAAGTTCCGTTTGCGATTCAAATCTAAACATTAAGAACAGATAAGTTAAATTTGGAATCAATGATATTAAGTTCCGTCTGCGATTCCTAATTTAATTTCTAAAGAACACAATAGGTTATTTAAGGATAGGTTCGACACTTGTACAAAAAATTTTTTGTACAGTGGAACCGGTACGATTTTCTTAGGACTAACCAACAATTGGTATCAGAGCTAGGGTTTGCCTCTGTGTGTTTGGTTTTCAAATTAGGTTATGCACATGTCATACATAATTTAGGCAGGATAATAGTATGATGTGCTAACTTTGTGGTTGCAGGCTCCAAGTATTTTGGCTTATGGATGTTGCGTGTGATTGGACCCTTGGACTTGTCAAGGGCATTATTTTGTGTGTGCATGTTTGTATGTAACTAATATAGCAGGAGCTGTATTAGCCCTAGGATTTTAGAATTTTATTTTCGATATAGATTACATGTACATTCCCTCGTGGAATATAGGATCGATATATATAAAATTCTATTTTTGTCGCGGATCGGATTCTTGCGAGGCGTGGTACTTTTGGAGCACCAGAGGCGCAGCGAAATAAGAAGCAAGATGGATGCGATAACTCGACCCAATGGCGGTGGCTAAAGATGGCAGCAGCTAGGGTTGGAGCACATGGAGGACAGTAACAGGAAAATGCCATAATAGTTGGAAAATAATTTTCATATTTATTGCTTTATTTACTGTGATGTGTGTGTATGCATGTGATGTATGCTAGGATAACTTAAAATTCCTCACTTTAAATAACTAAGTGGGAGAGGAATTTATTTTAATAAATTCCACGGTCTCCATTACTGGTTTGTAAGTGATGCAAACAAACTTGCGCGTTGGCTCTGAGTGCCTTCCTCCATATCGGATGAGTTTGTTTGCGGATCACTAGATCAAACTTCCATTTAGGATGACTATAGGAAATTAATTAAGAGCATGTGATCTTCCCCATCGGAAGGGGCATAATCTTATTAATGGACTTAGTGTTAAGTAATGATATAGACTTAGGCACGTCTAATAGTATCCTCCCCATCGGAGTCACTGCTATTATTTGTGTGACCAAAGGAAAACCAACTATTAATTTGTCAAAAAGATAAGTTGACAAGATAATAAAATTAAAACCCCCTCTTACAAATGTCGAGTTTTTGTATACGTCCACACTATCGTGGCATACAAAATTCATGGTATATGAGGTAATTTTATTTGTCAGGATGACAAGAAAAATTAATGGGAAAAACTCCTCTTACAAATGTTTGGTTTTGTATACGTCCACACTATCGTGGCATACAAAATTCACGGTGTTTGAGGTAATTTTATTTGTCATAAAGACTTATTGACAAGATAATTAATGGGTAAAATCCTCCTCTTACAAATGTTCAATTTTGTATACGTCCACACTATCGTGGCATGTAAAATTCACGGTGTTTGAGATGTTGGTGAATTTAAATAATATTGTTTGAGGAATCAATGTTATTTTAAATTCAAAAGTTTTGACCAAATATTTGATCAAAGATAGATCACCTATTAATTTTATTCATCATAAAGTAAAGTTGATGAGATAATAAAATTAATGGATAAAATCTCCTTTTTGATTTTGTATACGTCCACACTATCGTGGCATACAAAATTCATGGGGATTTTAAGGTGTTGGTCTTGACCAAATATTTTTGTGATTCTTAGAATTTAATATGTTTGTCAATCCCCTAGTTGTTATACTATAGAATAGACTTAGTAGTCCCAATTGTAATGATTGGAAATAGGACTTGGACATTTAAGGTAGACTATCCTCTTAGAGCTAAGAACAAAATAGGTGTATTTCATTCATTAGTTAATACATGATTAGTGATGTTATCTATCGGTACCTAGTGTGTAGATACGGGAGCCACTAATCATGTCTGCAATTCATTACAGAGGTTCCAGGAAACCCGATAACTATATGAAGGGGAAGTCACCGTCTACATGGGCACTACTGCAAAAGTGGTAGCTGTTGCAGTGGGAGATGCTTATCCTCTGATAGGGATAAAATATGGATTTTAAGAAATTATCTTTACGTGCCAAGTTTAGAAAGAATTTGATTTCGGTTTCTAAACTATAGAAGAATAGATATTCTATCTATTTTGATAACAAACTTGTTATCAAGAAAATAGGAAAGATATCTGTTCTGGTACGTTGGTTAATAATTTATAAATCCAATTACTCCCACGATGCAATAAATGGAAATTAATAACACATCTTCTAACTATTAAGAGAAAGCAACCTTCAGAAATGAACCAATTATATCTTTGGCATCAAAGGCTAGGTTATTTTAACTTAAGAAGGATTTATTGGTAGCTGATGAACTTTTGGGTTCATTGGTAGTGGAAATCTTTCCAACCTGAGAGTCTTACATGGAAGGAAAAATAATCGAGAAGCTTTTAAGTCTAAGGGATATGGAGCCAAAGATATAATGGAATTGGTTCATTCTGATTTGTGTGGTCCTATGACTATCCAGACAAGAGGTAGTTTCGAATATTTCATCTATTTTATAGACAACTATTCGAGACACGGATAGATTTACTTGATACACCGCAAGTTAAGTGCTTTGATTAGTTCAAAGAGTACAAGGTTGATGCGGAGAAATGTCAAAGTAAAAAATATCGAGACACTACGGTGAGATCGTAGTAGCAAATATCTCTTAGGAGAATTTAGGAGTCACTTATCAGAAGTAGAGATTCAATCCAAACTAACTGCACTTGGTACATCCCAATAGAATGGTGTAGTAGAAAGAAGGTATAAGGCTCTTATGGAATAATTAGATCGATGATGAGTTATTTAGAAAATTACCAAATTCGTTTTAAGGATATACACTGAAAACGGAAGTGAACATAGTACCTTCTAAGTCAGAACTCTCTACTCCCACAGAATTGCAGAATGGGTGTAAGCCTAGTCTGAAGCATATTCAGATTTGGGTGGTCTAGCACGTGAGAGACACTGAAAAATTGGACATGAGTTCACTTGTTTGTGAGTTATCCTAGAAAAACAAAAAGAGGGTTGTAGTCCTTAAAATCGGAAGGTCATTGTTGGCACCAATGCTCGATTTGAGAAAAGGACTATACTATAAACCACAAGCCCATGAGTAAAAATTGTTCTTAAGGAAATTAAAGGACACGTCTAACCTAGTACCAACTGTACAAAATAAAATATCACAAGAAACTGCAACACGTATCACAAATGATACACAATTGTAGAAAGTGTCTCATCGTAGTGGGAGGGTTGTTAGGCAACCTAAAATATTCATGTTTTGGGAAAGTCTTTGGACTCGATCCTTGGTGGATATGAACCTGATCCCCGGACATATGACGAAGTACTCCAAGATAAAGAGGCAACATCTTTGCAAAAAGCAATAAATACAAAATTAGAATATATGTATTCTAATAGAGTCTGGAAGCTTATAAAATCACCAAATGGTGTAAAAGCCATTGAGTAAAAATAAGTCTACAATAGGAAAAGAGGGATAGACAAGAAGGTAGAAACTTTCAAAGCAAGGCTCGTTGAAAAAGGAAACTTTTTTACTGGTAGTCATGCTTAAGTCTACCCGGATTCTTTTATCTATGAGATTTAGCAAGTGGATGTCAAGACAGCTTTCCTTAATGGAAGTTTTGAAGAAAACATCCATATAAAGCAGCCAGAAGGGTTCATTGCAAAGAGAAAAGAGCATCTTGTGTGTAAGCTCAAACAGTCTATGGACTGAAGTAAAGCTTTAAGGTCTTGGTACATTCGGTTTAATAAAGTAATCCAGACCTATGGATTTATTTAATAACCAAATGAGTCTTGTGTATAACAAAGAGTGTGATGGAAACGTGGTGGTATTTCTTGTACTATACGTAGATAACATTTTTGGTAGTTGGAACAATATCAAAGTGTTGTCAGAAGTAAGAGTATGGTTGTCCAAACAATTTGATATGAAGGACTTGAGAGAATGCATATATTCTTGGGATCAAAGGGATCGCAAGAAAAGAATATATTTTACTTATCCCAAGCTTCATATATCGAAACAATCTTAGCTCGTTTTAGCATGCAGAACTCCTAGAAAGGTTTCTTACCGTTTAGGCATGGAGTAGCTTTATCTAAAGAGATGTCTCAGAAGACATCAAAGGAAATAAAGGACATGAAGGCAGTTCCTTATGCTTCGGCTGTAGGAAGTCTAATGTATGCAATGCTGTGTATGAGACTGGATATCTGTTTTGCCGTGGGCATGGTTAGCAGATATCAAAGTAACTCTGGACAAGGACATTTGTCTGCGGTAAAGCATATATTGAAGTACCTTAGAGGCACTAGAGATTATATGCTAGCTTACAAGGCAGATAATTTGGTCCCTGTGGGTTACATGGATTTTAACATCCAATCGGAAAGGGACAATAGTAAGTCAATCTCGGGGTTTTGTGTTTACTTTAGGAGGTAAAGTCATAACTATGGAAGAGTGATAAGCATAGGTGCTTTTTCGGACTCCGCCATAGAAGCTGTATGGCTCAGATACTTCCAGATAGACTTAGATATGATTTTTGGTTTGCCCAAAATAATTTGGTGCAGTAGCAAACTCGAAGAAACCATAAGTCCATAAGGCAAGTAAACACAATAGAGCGCAAGTACCACCCAATACGAGAAATCGTATAAACGAGGAGAAGTTGTTGCCGCCTAGATTGCATCAGATGATGACCTATAGATCTTTTCACTAAGGCCCTTAAGGCAAGAGCTTTTGATGGGATGTTGAAGGGTTGGGAATCAGATGTATGACAGCAGATATGACAACTTAGTCTTTTAGTATAAGTGGGAGATTGTTAGAGTGTATACTAAAAGCCTAGCTTTTGGTATAAATATTTATCTAGAAATAAGAATCACATTGGTCAAATATCTACATTTATGATAAATGTAGTTGTTCAATTAATTTATATTGTAGATAACATGGTGTGTGGTGTCACACACAGAAGATCATGTTATCAATTCTTTATAAATTATAAACAGTTGCTCACGACTAAGATAGAAAGGAACAAACCATTGGAATAGTCGTAGTGTAATTAGGTATTAGTTTATCTTGACTAATAAATTACACTAGTACACTCTAAGTATATTGAGTATGACCATTTTAGGTAAGTTCTTTTTATACTGACTTGATAAAAGAATTAGACCTTAGTTACTATGGAAGTGTGTGCTCTTAATCCTAATATAATAACAATCACATATATTTGATATTTATTTCTTTAATTTATCAATGGGTGAGATTTAGTTCGATAAATCAATAAACCCGATAAGTTGGGAAATGATATCACTTATAGTGTGTGTTATTGATTATAGAAGGAATCTGTGTCCTAGTAATCTAGGTTGAGAATGACTCCAAGAGGAGCTCATAAGGATTGTCATGTTAAACCCTGCAGGTGGACTTAGTCTGACATGACGATAAGGTTGAGTGGTACTACTCTTGGACTAAGATATTAATTAAGTGAGTTGTCAGTAACTCATTTAATTAGTGGGCATTCATTATCTTAAACACAGGGAGACTAACACACTCATAATAAGAAGGAGCCCAAAATGTAATTTGGGATTGGTGCGGTAGTTCAATAATAGTTCTTTAGTGGAATGAATTATTATTGATGAAATTAAGTTATGTGTTCGGGGCGAACACGGGATGCTTAATTTCATCGGGAGACCAAAACCAATTCCTCCTCTCGGTCCCTATTGTAGCCTCTTGTATATAGAGATTTATACCCACCACATACCCACCTTCTTACCCAACCAATAGGGGCCGGCCAAGCCAAGCTTGAAGCTCAAGCTTAGGGCCGGCCAAGCCTAAAGGTTGAGCCTTAAGGTGGCCGGCCACATCATATTAAAAAGAGATTTTTTTTAAAATTATTTCTTATGTGGATATCATGATTTTAAAAGAGAGTTTAAAATTTAAATCTTTCCTTTTAAATCATTCTATAAAAGATTAAGAAAAGATTTGAAATCTTTCCTTATTTGTAGATTGAAAGGTAGATTTTAATTTTGAGAAAACTTTCCTTTTTAACCATGTTCATGATTTAAAAGAGAGTTTAAAAATTAAATATTCTCTTTTATAAGTTTCTACAAAAGATTAAGAAAAGATTTGATATCTTTCCTTATTTGTAGATTAAAAGATATTTTAATTTTTAGAGATAACTTTCTTTTAATCCACATGTTTAAAAGAAAGATTTTAATTTATAAAATTTCCTTTTTACAAACCACCATGAAGGGAAAAATTATTGGAGAAATTTTTTATAAATTTCCGGAGACAATTAGGAAGTTTTAATTAATTAAAACTCTCCTTGTTTTGTTTTTAAAGTGGCCGGCCATTGTAAATTGAGAAGAGAAAATTTTTTTTAATTAAATAAATTTTCCTTTTCATGGCAAAAGAATTAAGGAAGTTTTAATTTAAATTTCCTTATTTGCCAAGACCAAGGATTATAAAAGAGGAGGTAGAGGTGCCTTCATGGGTGAACGACTCTATTATTCTTCTCGTCTCTTTTCCTCCTTGGTGGCTGGCCCTAGCTTCTCTCTCTTCTCTTCTTCTTGTGGCCGGTGGCAATCCCTCTTGGAGCTCTTGATGGTGGCCGGTTCTAGCTAGGAGAAAAAGGAGAGAAAGGAGGTTTTGTTTCTTGTATCGCTTGGAGCTTGGTGGTGGTGGCCGGACCTCTACTTCTCTTGGAGAATTGTGGTGGCCGAAACATAAAAGGAAGAAGAAGGTACTTGGTGGTTCTCGTCTCGGATGATCGTTGCCCACACAACGTCTGAGGTTAGAAGAGGAATACGGTAGAAGATCAAGAGGTTATTTTGCTTACAAAGAAAGGTATAACTAGTAATTATTTTCCGCATCATACTAGTTTTCGTTGTATAGTTATTTATGGAAATACCAAACACAAGAGGCATATGATTCTAGAGTTTTCAAAATAGTTTTTTCGAGTTTGTGTTTTCTTCTTTTTCGAATTTGTGATTCGATTGTTCTTTTTAGTTAACCTAGAGTTATTTAAGGAAATAAATATTAGCTTTCTTTAAAAGGCTTTGCCTAGGCGGTGGTGGTTGCTCCCATATCCAAGAAGGCCATGTGCCTCGCCATGCAATCCTGGAAGCCAATTTTAGAAATTAATATTTATAGAATTAATAACTTAGGTAGATTTGAATCAATAGTGTTAAGTTCCGCTTGCGATTCAAATCTAAACCATTTAGAACAGATAAATTAAATTTGGAATCAATGATGTTAAGTTCCGTCTGCGATTCCTAATTTAATTTCTAAAGAACACAATAGGTTATTTAAGGATAGGTTCGACACTTGTACAAAAAAATTTTTGTACAGTGGAACCGGTACGATTTTCTTAGGACTAACCAACACGACTAACCTTAAACTAGCCTTCTAGCCTCCTCCATCAGCCTTGCGTCCCTCGGATATCTCCTCATCCTTCACGCCTTGCCTTCAAGAGCTTCCTTCGGCCTCATCCTAGTTATCGAGTTCTCCTTGCCAAGTCACACTAGGACTTACCTTGCCAAGACCACATGATTGGACTTACAACCTTTGCCAAGATCACACTTGGACTTTCCGTTGCCTGGCTCCTCACCAGGACTTCCCAATTGCCTGGCTCCTCACCAAGACTTTCTCCTTTGCCAAGATCACACTTGGACTTTCCAATTTACCTAACCTCCAGTTAGGACTTCCACCACTACCTAAACTCCAGTTAGGACTTCCAATTTGCCTAACCTCCAGTTAGGACTTCCATATGCCTAACCACCAGTTAGGACTTCCATACGCCTAACCTCCAGTTAGGACTTCCATATGCCTAACCTCTAGTTAGGTCTTCCATACGCCTAACCTCCAGTTAGGACTTTCTGTTGGTTAGTCCTAGGAAAATGTACCGGTTCCACTGTACAAAAATTTTGTATAAGTGTTGAATCTTTCCTTAAATAACCTATTGTATTCTTTAGAAATTAAATTAGGAATAGCAGACGAAACTTAACACCATTGATTCCAAATTTAACTTATCTGTTCTTAATGGTTTAGATTTGAATCGCAAGCGGAACTTAACACTATTGATTCGAATCCACCTATGTTATTAATTCCATTAAATATTAATTTTCAAAATTGGCTTCTAGGACTGCATGGCGAGGCACATGGCCTTCTTAGATATGGGAGCAACTACCACCGCCTAGATAAAGCCTTTTAAGGAAAGCTAATATTTAATTTCCTTAAATAACTCTAGGTTAACCAAAAAGAACAATCGAATCACAAATTCGAAAACAAAGAAAACACAAATTCAAAAAACTAATTCGAAATACTAGATCTAATGTCTCTTGTGTTTGGAATTGTTACAAAAAGAAATAACTAGCATGATGCGAAAAACAATTGCTAATTATATCTTCTCTTTGTATGCTAATGACCTCGAGATCTTCTGTCGTATTTCTCGCCTCGCCTTGAATGTTGTGTGGGCGACGATCCTCCAAGATGAACACCACCCAAAAAGCTTTCTTCTTCCTCCTCTAAAATCCGGCCACCACCACCAATTTAGGAACCAAAGAGAGCAAGGGAAAGGGAAGGGAAGAGATCCGGCCATCATGAGAGAACACAAGCAAGAGACTAGAATCAGATGCCTCCTTCTTCTTCTTCTTCTTCTCTCCGACCACTTAAAGGAACCACAAGCAATATGTGACCGACCCTAGCATGATAAAGAACTAGGGGCCGACCCTAAGGAGGAGACTAGAGAGAAGAGAGAAAAAAACATTAATTCATGAAGCCTCTCCTCCCCTTCTTTTATAATACTTGCCCAAGGCAAATAAGGAAAAACTTTTTTCAAAAAAATTAAAATCTTCCTCATGTTTTTCCTTTTCCCTTTTAATTTTTCCTTTTCTTTCCTCTTGATTGAATCAATCACCAATCATATATTTGATTGGATGATGATTTAATCCTATTGGCCAACCCCTTGCTTGGGCACCAAGCAAGGGTGACCGACCCCTATAAGGAAGGAAATATATTTTTTTTTATAAAATCTTACAAGAAGAAATCCTCTTATAAAATTTTACAAGCTCTCTTTCAATTTCCTAAAGTAGGAGTTAAAAAGAAAAGTTTTAAAAATTAAAATCATGTTTTAAAATTTAAAACTTCTCTTATAAAATTTCCTTTTTAAACATGGTGATAGACAATTTAAATTTTAAAACTTCTCTTCCTTTTTTCCTAAACCATGAGGATGGTTAAAAAAGGAAAGTTTTAAAACTTTTAAACTTTCTTTTAAAACATGTGGCCTAATTCAAATAAGGAAAGTTTAAAATCTCTCTTTTAAAACTTGTAGTTTTCTACAAAGAGAAGATTTTAAAATTCAAAAACACCCCTCCTTGTTTGAATTATTGTGGTTGGTCCCCTCTTGCTTGGGCACCAAGCTAGGGGCCAGCCCCTTAAGAGGATATGGTGGCCGACCATTGCTTGGTCACCAAGCAATGGACTGACCCCCTTCTTGGACACCAAGATGGGCCTTTCTTTGGATGGACTTGAGGATTTAATGAGGCTACGACAGGACCTAGAGGAGAAATTAGTTTTGGCTTTCCGATGAGCTTGAGTATCCTATGTTCGCCCCGAACACACAACTCAAGTTCATCGATAATAACTCATTCCACTAGAGAGTTATTATCGCACTACCGCACCAATCCCAAATTACATTATGGGCTCCTTCTTATCATGAGTGTGTTAGTCTCCCTGTGTTTAAGATAACGAATGCCTACTAATTAAGTAAGTTACTGACAATTCACTTAATTAATATCTAGCTCCAAGAGTAGTACCACTCAACTTCATTGTCATGTCAGACTAAGTCCACCTGCAGGGTTTTAACATGACAATCCTTATGAGCTCCTCTTGGGGACATTCTCAACCTAGATAACTAGGACATAGATTCCTTCTATAATCAACAACACACACTATAAGTAATATCATTTCCCAACTTATCGGACTTATTCACTTATCGAGTTAAATCTCACTCATTGATAAGTCAAAGGAATAAATACTAAATATATGTGTTTGTTATTATATTAGGATTAAGAGCACATACTTCTATAATAACTAAGGTCTAGTTCTTTTATAAAGTCAGTACAAAAAGAACTTACGTAAAATGATCCTACTCAATACACTTGGAGTGTATCAGTATAATTTATTAGTTAAGATAAACTAATACTTAATTACACTACGACTACTTCAACGGTTTGTTCCTTTCCATCTTAGTTGCGAGCAACTATTTATAATTTATAAAGAACCGACAACATGATCTTCTGTGTGTGACACCACACACTATGTTATCTACTATATAAATTAATTGAACAAATTACATTTAACAAATAAATGTAGATATTGACCACTGTGATTCTTTATTTCTAAATAAATGTTTATACAAAAGATAGGCTTTTAGTATACACTCTAACAATCTCCCACTTATACTAAAAGACTATGCTGCCATATATCCAGCTATACATCTGATTCCCGAACCTTCAACATGCCCATCAAAAGCTCTTGCTTTAGGGGCCTTAGTGAAAGGATCTTCCAGATTATCACTTGATGCAATCTAGGCGGCAACAACTTCTCCTTGTTTATACGATTTTTCGTATTGGGTGGTACTTGTGCTCTATTATGTTTACTTGCCTTATTGACTTATAGTTTCTTCGAGTTTGCTACTGCACCACTATTATTACAATAAATTGTAATAATTTTTAGGCAAACCAGAAAACATGTCTAAGTCCATCATGAAGTATCTGAGCCATACAGCTTCTATGACGGCCTCAGAGGCTGCCATTTACTCAGCTTCTATGGTGGAGTCCAAAAAAACACCTTTGCTTATCACTCTTCCATAGTTATGACTTCACCTCCTAAAGTAAACACAAAACCCCGAGGTCGACTTACTATTGTCCCTATGTGATTGGAAGTCAAAATCCGTGCAACCCACAGGGACCAAATTATCTGCCTTGTAAGCTAGCATATAATCTCTAGTGCCTTTAAGATACTTCAATATATCCTTTACCACAGTTCAATGTCCTTGTCCAGGGTTGCTTTGATATCTGCTAACTATGCCCTCAGCAAAATAGATTTCTGATCTCGTGCATAGCATACATTAGGCTTCCGACAGTCGAAGCATAAGGAACTGCCTTCATTTCCTCCTTTGATGTCTTCGGAGACATCTCTTTAGATAAAGCTACTCCATGCTGAAAATATAAGAAACCTTTCTTGGAGTTTTGCATGCTTAAAACGAGCAAGGATTGTTTTGATATATGAAGCTTGAGATAAGTAAAATATTCTTTTCTTGTGATCCCTTAGTACTTTGATCCCAAGAATATATGCATTCTTCCAAGTCCTTCATATTGAATTGTTTGGACAACCATATCCTTACTTCTGACAACACTTTGATATTGTTTCCAACTACCAAAAATGTTATCTACGTATAGTACAAGAAATACCACCACGTTTCCATCACATTTCTTGTATACACAAGACTTATTCGGTTATTAAATAAATCCATAGGTCTGGATTACTTTATTAAACCGGATGTTCCAAGACCTTGAAGCTTTACTTCAGTCCATAGACTGATTGAGCTTACACACAAGATGCTCTTTACTCTTTGCAATGAACCTTCTGGTTGCTATATATGGATGTTTTCTTCAAGACTTCCATTAAGGAAAGCTGTCTTGACATCCACTTGCTAAATCTCATAGTCCATATGAGAAGTAATAGATAAAAGAATCCGGATAGACTTAAGCATGGCTACCGGTGAAAAAGTTTCCTTTTTCAACTAGCCTTGCTTTGAAAGTTTCCACCTTCCTGTCTATCCCTCTTTTCTTATTGTAGACTTATTTTCATCCAATGACTTTTATACCATTTGGTGGTTCTACAAGCTCCCAGACTTTATTAGAATACATATATTCTAATTCTGTATTCATTGCTCTTTGCAAAGATGCTGCATCTTTATCTTGGAGTGCTTCGTCATATGTCCGGGGATCAGGTTCATGTCTACCAGGGATCAAGTCCAAAGACTCTTCCAAAACATGAATCTTTTAGGTTGCCTAACAACCCTCCCACTACGACGAGGCACTTTCTGCAATTGTGTATCATTTGTGATACGTGTTGCAGTTTCTTGTGATATTTCATCTTGTACAGTTGGTACTAGATTAGACGTGTCTTTTAATTTCCTTAAGAATACTTTTTACTCATGGGCTTGTGGTTCATAGTATAGTCCTTTTCTAAAGTTGGCCATTGGTGCCAACAATGACCTTCCGATTTTACGGACTATAAACCTCTTTTCGTTTTTCTAGGATAACTCACAAACAAGTGAACTCATGTCCAACTTATCAGTGTCTCTCATGTGCTAGACCACCCAAATCCGAATATGCTTCAGACTAGGCTTACACCCATTCTGCAATTCTATGGGAGTAGAGAGTTCTGACTTAGAAGGTACTATGTTCACTTCCGTTTCCAGTGTATATCCTTAAAATGAATTTGGTAATTTTCTGAATATCTCATCATCAATCTAATTATTCCATAAGAGCCTTATACCTTCTTTCTACTACATGATTCTGTTGGGGTGTACTAGGTGCAGTTAGTTGGGATTAAATCCCGACTTCTGATAAGTAACTCCTAAACTCTCCTAAGAGGTACTCGTTACTACGATTTCACCGTAGTGTCTTAATACTTTTACTTTGACGTTACTCCATATCAGCCTAGTACTCTTTGAACTAATCAAAGCACTTAGACTTGTGGCGCGTCAAGTAAATGTATCCTTATCTCGAATAGTCATCCATAAAAGAAACGAAATATTCAAAAAAACCTCTTACCTGGATAGTCAAAGGTCTACACAAATCAGAATGAACCAATTCCAACATATCTTTAGCTCCATACCCCTTAGACTTAAAAGCTTCTTGGTTATTTTTCCTTCCAAGTAAGACTCATAGGTTGGAAAGATTTCCACTACCAATGAACCCAAGAGTTCATTGGTTATTATCCTTTGAATCCTACTCAAGTTAATATAACCTAGCCTTAGATGCCAAAAATATGATTGGTTCATTTCCGAAGGTTACTTTATCTTATTAAAGTTAGAAAATGTGTTATTAATTTCCATTTATTGCATCGTGGGAGTTATTGGATTATAAATTGTCAACCAACGTACCAGAACAGATAACTTCCCTATTTTTCTTGATAACAAGTTTGTTATCAAAATAGACAGAATATCTATTCTTTGATAGTTTAGAAACCGAAATCAAGTTCTTTCTAAACTTGGTATGTAAAGACAATTTTCTCAAAATCCACTTTTTATTCCTATCAGAGGATAAACATCTCCCACTGCAACAGCTGCTACTTTTGCAGTAGTGCCCATATAGACGGTGATTTCCCTTTTATATAGTTGTCGGGTTTCCTGGAACCCCTGCAATGAATTGCAGACATGATCAGTGGCTCCCGTATCTACACACCAGGTATTGGTAGATAACACCACTAAACATGTTTCAACAACAAATGAATTAAATACACCTAAATTGTTCTCAGTTCTAAGAGGACAGTCTACCTTAATGTCCAAGTCATATTTCCAATCATTATAATTGGGACTACTAAGTCTTTTCTATAGTATAACAACTAGGGGATTGACAAACATTTAAAATCCTAAGAATCAAAAAAATATTTGGCCAAGACCAACACTTTAAAATCCCCGTGAATTTTGTATTGTCACACCCCAGGTAGTCCCTGTCAGAAGAAATTTTGACAGCATCTCCCCTGTACGGGTGACAATATGAATCCAGAATACATATATCTATACCTCGGCCACACACGACCGAAACAATACAATACAAATAAGAAACAAACCACGCAGTTTATATCAACATTCCACACAGTTCAACATATAATCAATCCACGTAGTTTAATATAGAAAGACGATAAAGAATCCTCAAAGATATATGTAAACATCCTACTCCACTACAACGAAGAAAACAAAATCCACGAAGTAATGAGAAAATCCGCAGCGAAAAACAAAGTAGGAAACTCGAATGTTCAATGTCCACAATACAAACCCACAATGCAAGTATATAAGATGCAAAAGCAAAATATAATCCGACAAAAAAAATCCTCGCGATAATGGGGCTAGCGACTGGAATATCTCCCGATGGCCTCAACCTAAAAAATAGTAACAATGGGGTGAGTTCAAAGAACTCAGCAGGTAATTTAATAGATATGTACAACAACATATAACCACCAGTAACATCCTATGGTATAGTACACTAAACCATAAAGCCTACAGTACAGTTTCCTAACAGTACAACCTACGGTACAGTCTCCTGACAGTATAATAGATATGCATAGCTGAAATAAACTGTAATAACCAACAATAGGCATAAAGTACAGTCTATAGCAAGAATAATAAGAAAATGCATAACTGAAATAAACTGTACTCACCTGCGAGGCTTGTGCAACTGATTGTGAACATACACAGATAAAAATAGTCAGAGCAAAATCATGTATCCTGTATGCATGTCAATCATATGAAATCACCAAAATGCATCAATCATAAAGAATGCAATCCGTGTATATGATGCAATATGACATGGTCACCCCTGACGCCAGTCAGCCGTCTCACACGCGATGGCGAGACCGAGTGGGTAGGGCTGTGACACCATGCACTCTACCGTCACTACCCCTGATGAGTGACCGAGTGGACGGGATGCTGTCGGAGTACACCTATCCTCCTACCTCAGACATAGTGAGGGAGCACAATGCTCTCATTTCCCGGTACGCGATGACGAGGAGGGATCCCGGCTGCAACCCCGCTGTATCGTGCTACCCATGAGCACCCCGGCGGTGCACCACCGAGCAACCTGCCATACACACCCTGAGTGCTGTGCCACTACCCATGCAGTGGTCACGCTGTGTGCAGGCCCTCATGTAGCCGGCCGATGAGCTCAACAATAATGGAGTCGTCAATCGCCCAGCATGCACTCATGCAATATGGTGCGTGCGGCTACAGTATGTCATACCTGAACATATTCTCCTCCATATGCGTAGGTGCCAAAAAGGTAAACGCATATATAACAGAGATATAAGCAACATAAATCCAACAACATATAACAAGTACCTACAACAACTAATCTAGTGGAAAGTAACACTAAATGTACCTATCCATCTCCATAAACATATATATACATGGCAAAAGATAAAAACATCCAGTTCTAAAGTAAAGCAACTAACAAAAGAAACATGATAGGTATCAACTAAACTAAACCAAGGAAATACTAACTACCAACACTAGTAAGTATATATAAACTGCACATATCATAAGACACTATCAAGAGATAAGTCAAAGGGTATCCACCTCAAATAGAAGGTACGATCAAGCAATCCAAGGTCGAGACACTTGTCTCGAATCAGACTGCTGTGTCAAACAAACAATATATATTTTATTTAGCTAAATCCAAATGAATAGCTAAATAAAATCCCTAAAACTAAATTAGGGCAAAACCCTAATCACATCACCTCAATCTACATAATTAAAATTCAACGGTCAATTAGGGTTATTTACATAAATCCCTAATTGCTAATTAGATTAGAAACATAAACTTAAATTAAATCTACTAATTGACTAGGGTTAATTATCTTAACCCTAATCATTCCATTAGATTAATTTAAGTAATTAAATCTAATCACACCACGATCTAGAACTAAGATAAAAAAAATCCAATACATAAATACCTAATTCAAATCTACACATCATATATCAATTATCTGTTCCTTACCTCAATCTCAGCTACTGGATGCTGGAACAAGTAGAGTTGAACCAACACCCATAGTACACAGTCATGCTTGTTAATCCACAGCACCCAACCTTACTGGAATCAAGAACAAGGAACCTCACAGCCTACAGAACACCTCTGCTGAATCCACTTCACGATCACAGATCCTCATTTCATTGAAGTCAATCCGATCACAAGAGATGAGATCAACAATTCAACACGCCCAATCTCATGACCTAAATCAGCCACAAAGAGAAGAGGATCAAGATTTGATCAGGGGAATAGCAAGAACGTGATCCAATTCCTTTCCCAAACCAGAACGAGAAGAATCAATGGAGAACAGAACCCTAATCTAGCTAGAATCCTTAAATCAACACAAATCCAACGAAGCCTTACCTCTCTGGATCACCTCCCGATGGCGACGTTGTTCAATTCCAACAAAAAGGAAGGCGCGACCGTTCTGTGAGCAGTGTGAGGGAAAGAAAGGAAAGATCTACCGGTTGGAAACAATGCGAGATCCGGCTCCTCATTGTGCACTAGCCATGACGCCACCGACGATCAGCCGCAAGAACCACCAGAGAAGCAACCGCTGGACCAAAGATGGCCTGGAGAGGAGAAACACCAGTCGGATCTGATCTTAGGGTGTCGATGTCGGCAGAGGGAGATCACCGGAGCTCTCAGCTTGCTTCATCCGCGAGAGAGGGAGAGAACAGAGAAGAAGAGAGGGGAGATCGGGGAAGGAGGGGGAAGTCGGGTTGGCGTTTTTAGGGGAAGGAGGAAATATAAGAAAAAAGGAATTATATAATAAAACATTTCCTCACATAAATGGATATCCCAAACAGGCTTTATCCGTGTCCGAAATTGATCCCCTCAAAACCCGTCGTATGAGCTCCGAAAAATTCCCAGAAAATTTCTAAAATTTCGGAAAAATTTTATAAGGCTATTTCCCAAATAACCTATTTATTTAAATTTTTCGATATCTCACATGTATGCCACGATAATGTGGATGTATACAAAATCAAAAAAGAGATTTTGTCCATTAATTTTATTATCTCATCATCCTAACTTCATGACAAATAAAATTAATAGTTGGTCTATCTTTGATCAAATATTTTGGTCAAAACTTTGAATTTAAAATAACATTGATTCCTCAAACAATATTATTTAAATTCACCAACACCTCAAACACCAGAAATTTAGCATGCCACGATAGTGTGGACGTATACAAATTCGAACATTTGTAAGAGGAGGATTTTACCCATTAATTATCTTGTCAATAAATCTTTATGACAAATAAAATTACCTCAAACACCATAAATTTTGTATGCCACGATAGTGTGGACGTATACAAAACCAAACATTTGTAAGAGGGGGTTTTAATTTTATTATCTTGTCAACTTATCTTTTTGACAAATTAATAGTTGGTTTTCCTTTGGTCACACAAATAATAGAAGTGACCCCGATGGGGAGAATACTATTAGATGTGCCTAAGTCTATACCATTACTTGACACTAAGTCCATTAATAAGATTGTGCCCCTTCTGATGGGGAAGATCACACGCTCTTAATTAATTTCCTACAGTCACCCTAAATGGAAATTTGATCTAGTGATCCGCAAATAAACTCATCCGATATGGAGGAAGGCACTCAGAGCCAACACGCAAGTTTGTTTACATCACTTACAAACCAATAATGGAGACCGTGGAATTTATTAAAATAAATCCCTCTCCCACTTAGTTATTTAAAGTGAGGAATTTTAAACTATCCTAGCATACATCACATGCATACACACACATCACAGTAAATAAAAGAAATAAATATGGAAATTTATTTTCCAACTATTATGGCATTTTTCTATCACTGCCCTCCGTGTGCTCCAACCCTAGCTGCTGCCATCTTTAGCCACCGCCATCGGGTCTAGTCGTCGCATCCATCTTGCTTCTTATTCCGCTGCGCCTCTGGTACTCCAAAAGTACCACGCCTCGCAAGCATCCGATCCGTGACAAAAATAGAATTTTACATATATCGATCCTATATTCCTCGAGGGAATGTACATGTAATCTAGATCGAAAATAAAATTCTAAAATCCTAGGGCTAATACAGCTCCTGCTTTATTAGTTACATACAATCATGCACACACAAAATAATGCTCTTGACATGTCCAAGGGTCCAATCACACACAACATCTATAAGCCATAATAGTTGGAGCCTGCAACCAAAGAGTTAGCACATCCTACTATTATCCTGCCTAAATTATGTATGACATGTGCATAACCTATTTGAATTCTAAACACACAGAGGCAAACCCTAGCTCTGATACCAATTGTTAGTTGGTCCTAGGAAGATCGTACCAGTTCCACTGTAAAATTTTTTTGTACAAGTGTCAAACCTTTCCTGAACAACCTATTGTGTTCTTTAGAAGTTAAATTAGGAATCGCAGACGGAACTTAACATCATTGATTCCAAATTTAACTTATCTGTTCTTAATGGTTTAGATTTGAATCGCAAGCGGAACTTAACACTATTGATTCAAATCCACCTATGTTATTAATTCCATTAAATATTAATTTCCAAAATTGGCTTCCCGGATTGCATGGTGAGGCACATGGCCTTCTTGGATATGCGAGCAACCACCACCGCCTAGACAAAGCCTTTTAAGGAAAGATAATATTTAATTTCCTTAAATAACTCTAGGTCAACCAAAAAGAACAACCGAATCACAAATTCGAAAAATAAAGTAAACACAAAGTCGAAAAATAAATTCGAAAAACTAGATCTAATGCCTCTTGTGTTTGGAATTCATACAAAGAAAAATAAACTAGCATGATGCGGAAAATAAATACTAGTAATACCTTTCTTTGTGAACTTTAATTACCTCTTGATCTTCTACCGTATTCCTCTTCTAACCTTGGACGTTGTGTGGGCAACGATCTTCCGAGATGAGAACCACCAAGCACCTTCTTCTTCCTTCTAGGTTTCGGCCACCAAGAGTCCTTCTTGATGGATAGGTTCGGCCACCACCATTGCCCAAGGGATGCTAGAGACTAGGCTTCCTTTCTCTCCTTCTTCTCCTTGCTTGATCCGGCCACCAAAGCAACTCCACCAATGAAGAGGTTTCGACCACAAGAAAGGGAAGAGAGAAAGAGGAGGGGTCGGCCACACCCAAGGAGAAAAAGAGAGGAGAAAAATAGAATAGAGGTTATCACCCATGAAGGCACCTCTTCTCCCTCTTTTATATTCCTTGATCTTGGAAAATAAGGAAATTTTAATAAAAATTTCCTTAATTCCTTTGCCATGAAAAAGAAAATTTAATTGATTTAAAAATCAATTTCCTTTTCTCAAACTATATGGCCGACCACTATTCTAATCCCAATCAAGGGAAATTTAATTCACACAAGAATTAAAACTTCCTAATTTGTTTCTAGAAATTTATAAAAAATTTCTCCAATAATTTTTCCCTTCATGGTGGTTTGTAAAAAGGAAATTTTATAAATTAAAATCTTTCTTTTAAACATGTGGATGATTTCCAAAAAGGAAAGTTATCTCTAAAAATTAAAATCTCATTTTAATATACAAATAAGGAAAGATATCAAATCTTTTCTTAATCTTTTGTAGAAACTAATAAAAGAGAATATTTAATTTTTAAACTCTCTTTTAAATCATGAACATGGTTTTAAAAGGAAAGTTTCTCAAAATTAAAATCTACCTTTCAATCTACAAATAAGGAAAGATTTCAAATCTTTTCTTAATCTTTTGTAGAAAGCTATAAAAGGAAAGATTTAAATTTTAAACTCTCTTTTAAAAACATGAAATCTGTTGGAACCCCAAGGTATTTTGATGTGATCAAACAAGCTAAGTTAGGTCCTGCGTTTGTTTAACCCTTGTGTCTAAGTGTGTAGGAGCTTAGGAACACAGGAAGTCGAGCGAAAGATACGGCTAGCGAGAAGGACGGCACGGGAGAGAGCCGACGGGCTCGGTGCGTCTGAGGGATGAGGTGACCGCGGAAGAGTACACCGGTGGACGAGAAGAACATGCGCGGCATTCGAGGGACGAGAAACGGGGAAGGAAGGCTGCTCGATGAGAAGGTCAGAACTTGGGTTTGGGTGAGCCCTATTCCGGATGGCCGAGATCACCCAAGCTAGCGGAGCCGGAGTTGAAGACCCGGACCGAGACGAGTTGAACCGAAGCAGAGCGACCAGACGAAAAAAGTCAACCAAAGTTGACTTTTGGGGTCCGAGGCGCCCGGAGCTGACCGGGGCGCCCGGACCCCTCCGGGGCGCTCGGAACCCTCCGGGGCGCCAGGACCGAAGTTGTTGACCAGATTGAGTCAAACTCGATCTGAACGTTGGGGGATAAAGTTGTATCCCCCCAGGGCACCCGGAACCCCTTCGGGGCGCCCCGACCAGTGCTATAAATATAGCACTGGTTTGCACAGATCATTGATCTCACTTGTAATCAGTTTTCTCTGTGCTTTCAATTTGTTTCTTTTATTTGTGCTGTCAACGCTGTAAAGAGGCTACTCCGCTCGAAGGAGATAAACAGATAATGCACTTACTTTCGTTGGATTAGCAATCCCCTGATTGCAAACCAAGTAAATCTCTTGTGTCTGCTATTTTCCTTTAGTCTCTCAATTTTATTATTACAAGTGTCTTTTAAATTAGTTGAATATTCGAGAAGGGTTTTTGGTTTAATTTTTGTAGGGAAATTCACCCCTCCCCTCTTGCCGACCTCCAAAGGGACCTACAAGTGGTATCAAAGCAAGGCGCTTCAGGAGGACTAACTGCCGATCGAAGCAACAAGATGGTCGGACAAAGCATTATCCCACCAAAATTCGGGGGGACTTCGCAGACTGGAAGCGACGTATGGAGGTATTCCTAAAAACTAATTTCAAAATTCAGTTTATTATGAAATATGATTTTGTAGCTCCAATGAATCAAGATGGAGAAGAAAAAGAAGACAGCCACTGGACAAAGGAGGAGCAGAATTAGTCTGTAGCAAACAGCAGTGCGGAATATCACCTGTTGAGCGTGTTGCCGCCTCAAGAGGTCAACCACATCGGAAGCTATTCATCTGCCAAAGAACTCTGGGAGAAGTTCCTGGAACTCCACGAAGGCACGTCCGAAGCGAAGCTCGCTAAAAGAGACATCCTCCGGAATAAGCTAATGAACATCCGACTAGAAAAAGGTGAGAAGGTAGCCAGTCTACACGCAAAGGTAAAAGAACTGATTACTGGTCTCGAGAACCTTGGAGAAATGGTAACAAATTGGGAAACAATACGCTACGCACTCAACGCGTTTCCCAGAACATCAGATTGGACATCAATCGTCGATGCCTACTACATTTCAAAAGACCTGGAGGTAAGTACTTTAGAAGAACTGTTCTCCACTCTTGAATTGCATGAAACCAGGTGTGCAGGAACAAAGGAATCAAGCCAGATGATTGAGCTAAACACAACCAAAAGGGATGAACCTGAGTCAGACTCAGAGGATGATCAGGAAGCGTACATGGTAAGAAAATTTAAAAAGTTTTTTAGAGCTAATAAATTTAAAGAAATGCAGAATAAAAAGAATCCAAGAAATAGAAGAAGGATGCGTTGCTACCAGTGTCAAAAGGAAAGATACCTAAAAGAAGACTGCCCAGAACTAAAGAAGGACAAAGGCAAGATTCCCAAGAAGCACAAGAACCTAAAAGCTACTTGGGACGACACTTCTTCATCTGAGTCCGAGATTCAAGAATATGCCGGGATAGCACTGATGGCAAGCTACAAAGGACAGAGTACATCAGAACCCAGCATCGATGAAGGGGGAGCGACCTCAGACGGAAGTAGCGAAGCAGGGGGAGATTCAGGCTTCAAGTCTGATATGGTAAGTGAGGTATGCCTCTTACCCCCTGATGAACTTTATTTTGGTATTAAGGCAATGGCAAAATCCATGTATAAATTAGAAAATAAAAATACCAAATTAGAAAATGAAATTTTAGAAACAAAAAAACTTTTGGCAAAGTCATGTCTTATAGAGGATTTTGAAAAATTGAAAACTGAGAATGAAAAACTAAAAGAAGAAATAAAAAGATTGAAAAAATCTAATGGTCCAAATATTTCTACTTTTAGAAATTATAGATGTTTAAATTGGTATTATAGATTTCATCAAAGTCAAATTAGAAATATATCAAAAATCTATGTACCTTGGAAATACTTGGTTAATCCTATAGGTAGGAACCTCTACTGGGTTCCAAAAACCTGTTTAATTTAAAATTTAAATTAGACTTAGCATTTTCAGCAAGGAAATTAAACAACTAATTTCATTATGAGGCTTTGTCTAAGGAAGTGGTTGTTGCTCCAATAACTAAGAAGGTCTAGTGTCTTGCCACGACCTGGAAGCCAAGTATCGAAATGAAAAGTTTAATTGACTAACTGAAAAAATATTAATTTAAATTATTTAATGCTTTAAAAGAGTTATTCAATTTGTGTTAGAAAATATTTTTTTAACTTGACTTAGAAATTTTGTTTAAAAAATTACCTTAGAAACTGTTTATGAAAGTTAACTTAGAATATTTTTTTGCCTTAAAATTTTTCTTGACTAAGAATTTTTTTTAAAATTGCCTTCAAAAATTTTTTTATCGACTTAGAAATTTTTTCTGAAAATTAGAAATTTTTTTTAAGATTTGCCATAGAAAATTTGTTTTTTCCTTAAACTTGTTTAAGAACCCCTATTTTTATGTGATCAAAGGGGGAGACAGATGTTAAGTCTAGGGGGAGATATATAATTTTTATATTAAAATATCTTTAGACTTATTTGAATATAAATTATTTTTATTGCATATATTTACCCTAACTTAACTTGGGTTGCTCACATCAAAAAGGGGGAGATTGTTGGAACCCCAAGGTGTTTTAATGTGATCAAACAAGCTAAGTTAGGTCCTGCGTTTGTTTAACCCTTGTGTCTAAGTGTGCAGGAACTTAGGAACACAGGAAGTCGAGCGGAAGACGAGGCTAGCAGGAAGGATGGCACGGGAGAGAGCCGACGGGCTCGGTGCATCCGAGGGACGAGGTGACCGCGGAAGAGTACACCGGTGGACGAGAAGAATGTGCGCGGCATTCGAGGGACGAGAAACCGGGAAGGAAGGCTGCTCGAGGAGAAGGTCGGAACTTGGGTTCGGGTGAGCCCTATTCCGGATGGTTGAGATCACCCAAGCTAGCGAAGCTGGAGTTGAAGACCCGGACCGAGACGAGCTGAACCGAAGCAGAGCGAACGGACGGAAAAAGTCAACCAAAGTTGCCTTTTGGAGTCTGGGGCACCCGGAGCTGACCGGGGCACCCGGATCCCTCCGGGGCTTCCGGAACCCTCCGGGGCGCCCGGACTGAAGTTGTTGACCAGATCGAGTCAAACTCGATCTGAACATTGGGGGATAAAGTTTTATCCCCCCAGGGCACCCGGAACCCCTTCGGGGCGCCCCGACCAGTGCTATAAATATAGCACTGGTTTGCACAGATCATTGATCTCACTTGTAATCAGTTTTCTCTGTGATTTCAATTCTGTTTCTTTTATTTGTGCTGTCAACACTGTAAAGAGGCTACTCCACCCGAAGGAGATAAACAGATAGTGCGCTTACTTTCCTTGGATTAGCAATCCCCTGATTACAAACCAAGTAAATCTCTTGTGTCTACTCTTTTCCTTTAGTCTCTCAATTTTATTATTACAAGTGTCTTTTAAATTAGTTGAATATTCGAGAAGGGTTTTTGGTTTAATTTTTGTAGGGTAATTCACCCCTCCCCTCTTGCCGGCCTCCAAAGGGACCTACAGAATCCACATAAGAAAAATTTTAAAAATAAAATTACTTTTTATTTTAATAGGGCCGGCCACCTAAGCTTGGGTTCAAGCTAGGGACGGCCACCTCATGAACCCATGAACCATGCCTTTGGCCGACCCTAGCTTGGACTCCAAGCTAGCTTAGCCGGCCCCTATAAGATGGGTAAGAAGGTGGGTATAGATGGGTATAGTACTCTATAATTAAGAGGCTACGATAGAGACCGAGAGGAGGAATTGTTTTTGGTCTCCCGATGAAATTAAGCATCCCGTGTTCGCCCCGAACACATAACTTAATTTCATCAATAATAATTCATTCCACTAAAGAACTATTATTGAACTACCGCACCAATTCCAAATTATATTTTGGGCTCCTTCTTATTATGAGTGTGTTAGTCTCCCTGTGTTTAAGATATCGAATGCCCATTAATTCAAATGAGTTACTGACAACTCACTTAATTAATATCTAGTTCCAAGAGTAGTACCACTCAACTTTATCGTCATGTCGGACTAAGTCCACCTGCAGGGTTTAACATGACAATCCTTATGAGCTCCTCTTGGGGACATCATTAACCTAACTCTCTAGGACACAGTTTCCTTCTATAATCAACAACACATACTATAAGTAATATTATTTCTCAACTTATTGGGCCTATTGATTTATCGAACTAAATCTCACCCATTGATAAATTAAAGAAATAAATATTAAATATATGTGCTTATTATTATATTAGGATTAAGAGCACACACTTCCATAATAACTAAGATCTAGTTCTTTTACTGAGTCAATACAAAAAGAACTTACCTAAATGGTCCTACTCAATACACTTAGAGTGTATCAGTGTAATTTATTAGTCAAGATTAACTAATACTTAATTACACTACAACTATTCTAATGGTTTGTTCCTTTCCATCTTAGTCGCGAGCAACTATTTATAATTTATAAAGAACTGACAACATGATCTTCTGAGTATGACACCACACTCCATGTTATCTACTATATAAATTAATTGAACAATTACATTTAACAAATAAATGCAGATATTGACCAATGTGATTCTTTTATTTCAAAAAAAAATATTTACAAAAGTTAGGCTTTTAGTATACACTCCAACACCAATATAGGTTAGTAGTGTTGGATATACATCTCAAACATAGTATCAATAGAAAGAAAATATATATATTCCTAGAATTAAGTGGTGGAAGTTAAAGGATGGGAAGCAAAATATATTTAAGGAGAAGGTATAAGTACACACATTAGGTGAAATATACGATGACTCTAATACAACATGGAATAAGATGGTATCAAAGTTAAAAATAGTAGCTAAGAGTATACTCAGTGAGTCAAAGAGACATGCACCACTAAGTAAGAAATCTTGGTGGTGGAATGAGAAAGTACAAGAGAAAGTGAAGGAAAAAAATGAATAGATTATAAGGAATTATATATTTATAAGAACGATGAAAACTTAAAAAAAAATATGCAATAGCCAACAAAGAAGCTAAGAAAGTAGTGAGTGAAGTAAATGTTGGTGCGGGAAGCATCCGACGATCGAACCTGTGTTTTGATTATGTCAAAGGGTTCAAAGTTAAGCTATTTTGTTATTTGATATATTTGATTGAGAGTGAAGGAAAGTCCTAAATTTACTTAGGCAAAAGTCCTAGCTGCGGTTTGGCAGGTGAAAACCCTAGGAGGTGGTAACCCTAGGTCCTAGGGGGTGGTAACCCTAGGTGAAGAAAAGTTATAGCTGTGGTTAGGCAGGCAGGAAAACCCTGGGGGTGGTAACCCTAGGTCCTAGGGGGTGGAACCCTAGGCGGAAAGCCTTGACGAGTCGAGGTCTTCGGGCAAAAGTCCTAGAGTCGGATAGTCTAGGTGGAAAGTTCTGGTGTCGCGAACCAGGTGGAAAGTCTGGACGGATCGTGGAGCGGACGGCCAGCGAAAAGACTTGAAGATTCGGGCGCTGAGAAAAAGTCCAGTCGGTCTAGAGGACTGGATTGGCAACAGGTATACTCTCCTGAGTGGAGTAGGTGAGAACGCGTTCCCCGCTGAGGAAACAGTAGGTGTCGGTTCGACCTAGGATTTCCGGTAGGAAATCTGAAGTCAGAATCGGACAGTCCGGTGATTGTCAAACTTTTATATTCATGTTATTATTTGCTAACTTTGTGTTGCAGTGTATTTTTGGGACTAACATATCTTGCAGGGATAAAGGAGCAAGCTTTTTCTCGGATGAACAGTACCCGAGGCACCCTCCATGGAGCTTGGAGGCGCCTCGGGTGCAAAGGCTGAGGAGTGCGCGCAGAGAAGCTGGAGGCGCCCTCATGGACTGCTGAGGCACCTCGAATGGTGTTGAAAGCACCCTCCAAGAGGTTGGAGGTGCCCTCAAGTGGATAGATGAAGACTGTTTCAGAGCTGATCCACGTTGCGGATCCTGCGGTGATGGAGGCACCTTCAAGGGGCTTGAAGGCGCCCTCAACAGCCTTTATAAGATAGTCTCGACTAGCAGCTTGAATAATCACATTTCGAGCAATCTTTCTTTCGTGCACTGCTAACGAGACGATCTGGTTGAGCTATAACAAGACACTGACGACCAAGATCTTCAGTTTTTTGATTCCCTTGTGTCGGTATAGTCTTTTAGTATAATTAAAATTGTAATAATCTCTTATACTATTTTGCGATTATAGTTGTTGCCCAAAGTAAACGCTCAACGAGCGTGGGCCTTGGAGTAGGAGTCGCCCAAGGCTCCGAACCAAGTAAAAACACTTGGGTCTCTCTGTGTTGTGTTTTATATTTCTGCTGCATTTACTCGTTGATTCTCCAAATACGAAAAGTGAAGGCCACGAGTGCTATTCACCCCCCCTCCCCCTCTAGCACATCTCGATCCAACAATTGGTATCAGAGCGGGGTCGCTTCGATTTGGTGCAACCACCAGTAAAGAAATTTTTTCGTGGTGATTTTTAGTTTTTCGGAGTCGATCGGAATCGGTATTCTTGCTCCCTCCAATTTTTTTTCGTAATCAAATTTTTCTCGAAATTGGTGCAACACCACTCGAGATCGTGTGTTAGTTTTTCTTTTCACCCGCACTACTAATCCAGGATCAAGTCCTGGGATAAGTTTCTTTTGTTGTTTTTCTTGTGCAAGTTCTATGGCTCTTTAAGAAGGCTGCAATATAGCCTGACCTCCACTCTTCACCGGAGAAGACTTTAGCTACTGGAAGGGTCAAATGGAGTCATACCTTCAAACACATTTTGAAGTCTGGATGATCATCAAAATCGGTCTTGAACTCCCAACTGACAATGACGGTAAGCTGATATCGTGTGAGAACTCGGATGCATCTCTGATAAAGAAGGTAGAAGCAAACCCCAAAGCAACCTGTACACTTCAGTGCAGCCTAACCAAGGAGGAGCTGAACCGCGTCAGCCCCTTCTTGAGTGCCAAAGAATTGTGACAAAAACTGATTGAGCTACACGAGGGTACATCAGATACGAAGGTAAGTAAGAGGGATCTCATTCTTAATAAATTATATAATATAAAGTTGCAGGAAAGTGAAACGGCAAGCCAAATGCATGCACGCATCCAAGACCTCCTAAACGGTCTCCATGCAATCGGACAAAAGGTAGAAAATAGAGATATTCAGGTATTCACTTAATGCTTTCCTGAGGAATACCTTGTGGCGATCAATGGTAGATACTTACAAGGTATCCAAGGATCTCTCTTCAATTAAATTAGATGAATTGTTTTCTAAATTTGAATTGCATAAACAAATTAACACTCGATCGGCCGAGAAAAGTATTGCTTTAATTGTAGGTACAAGTAGAACCCGCGAACTAAAAGCAAGATGCAGAATCGAACCGGAGTTAGAAGAACCAGACTCGGACGATGACGATGATGAGATCCTAGATGAACTCGTAAATATGGTGAGAAAGCTCTACAAAAATAAGAAGGGCTTCAACAAGAAGGATGTCAAGAAGGTGATCCAGTCCAAGGAGGTTCAACCAAGTTCCAAGATGAAGTTCGAAGTAACTTGCTATGGCTGCAACCAAAAGGGGCATATCAAATCCAACTGTCCTAATCAAAAGGATGCAAATAAGTAAAAAAAGAAGAAAGCTTTGAAGGCAACCTAGGATGAGTCCTCATCAGAAGAGTTCGATGAAGAGCTTGAACAGACGAGCTACCTTGCACTGCTGGCCCAAGACCAAGTTAACGAATCCGAAAGCGAGGAGGAATCGAAAGCTGAGTCCGAGAGAAGCCACGGATCCGTATCTGTTTTTAAAGGGTCGAACCCCACTGTAAGTATTTCTCAGTTGTATAACTTAGTTAATTACCTTATGCATAAATTAGCTAAGTCCAATGTTCGGATCAAATCACTTCTAAAGGAGGTAACATCCCTTAAAGAAGTGACTAACTCCGAATCCTTGACTGACCCTATTCAGACTGAAACCTCAACTCAAGTTCAAAAGCTTGAGGAAGAGAATTCCAACCTGAAAACTCAAGTCAAGGATTTGAAGATCACATTGGAATGATTTACACTGGGTTCCAAGAATCTTGATTTGATTCTTGGAAAATAGAAGGTCGTATACAATAGATCCAGACTAGGATTTAAGACTAAAAGGAAATATTGTTCATATCTATAACTTGTTAACAGACCAAATAGAAAGGTAGTACAAGCATGGGTACCTAAGTCTAACTTGGTCAATCATGTTGGACTAGGTCATTATTGGGTCCCCAAGAATCAAATACATTACCTTGATAGACCATATCGAGGCTATGATCCAGGGGGAGCCAATAGGAAAACCATCGTTATAAATAAATAGAATTGGCTGATGATTGCTTTATTTCTTTTGCTTTTATTACATGCTTAGATTAGGATAGATTAAGGACCTAGATATAATTTACAATTGATTGGTTAGTCCTAGGAGTTTCAAAAAGAAAATTAAATACGCAATTTCTTTGAAAGGCTTTGTCTAGAAGTGGTAGATGATCCCATACACAAGAAGGCCTAGTGCCTCGCTACAGCCTGGAAGTCAATCTTTGAAATGTGTATTTAATTGACTAATTGGAAAACCTAAGTCTAACTTAAATGTAAATTAATCCTTAGACACAATCTAAATTAAAGTTAACCATCTCACAACAACATACAAGGTTCCCTGATTGACAACTTAGAATCAGGTGAGATGGACCTGGATGAACTTAGTCGAATTTATTTAATCTAATTTAATCTAATTAATCAACCTTAATTCAATTTAATCAATTTAATCAATTTAACTTAATTAATTTTAATCTTAATTTCGAAATTATAACTAATTTTAAAAATCATAATTAATTTCATAATATTTTAAAAATCATAATTAATTTCGAAATCTTACTTAATTTTTATAATTAATTTGAAAATCATAATTAAATTTAAAATCTTACTTTTTATTTTTCAAAATGATCATTACTTTCAAATCATTATAATTATCATAATTAATTTCAAAAAGTTATTTATCTTTAATTAATTTAAAATCTCGATCATAGTAAAAGTTCAAATATTTTAATTATTATAATTATTATTTTTTAATTATTAATTCATAGACTTTCTAAAATCTTAATTAATTTTCAACTCATACTTAAGATTATCATTTCAAAAAAATTTTAATATATTTTTGAAATCTTCAAAAATTTAAATGTTTACTCATTTTTTAAAAATTCAAACTCATTGAAAATTTAAACTTATATTTTAAATCTCAATATTTTTCTTAAATATATGGAAAATTAGGAAAATATAAAATAACTATTTTTTCAATTACATGCTTGGACTCTAGTATCCTCAAAGTTATTAAGGCATTAATCAAGGGGGAATGAAGGGAGTCGAGCTAAATTTTAAAAAAAAAAAAATCAAAATTGTAATTTATTTTTAAAAAATAAATAATAAATTATCTACAAAAACTAAGTTTTGCTCAAGTATTTTTACAAGAAAATAGTTTTTAAGTTAAGTTTTTAACTTTAAATCTAAGATTCTATCAAAATCTATTTTAAGTTGTGTACTTTTGAAATAAGTCCTTCTTCAAAACCTTTTCATTTGAAGCTAAGTATTAAAATTCTCAACGTCTTTTTAAAGCAAATATTTTTAAGACTAAATAATTGACAAAATAATTATCTTCAAAAGTTTAACTAAGACTTTGATAAAGGTGTTTTCAAAAAAAAAATTTAACTAGGTTTTTTTCAAACTTAAGTGTTTATTAAACTCCCTTTCAGCTAAGTTTTTAACTAAGTAATTTTCAAAACTAAACATTAAATTTAATTAAAATATTTTCTAAACTTAGCTATTTAGTAAGGTGTTTTATCAACACAACCATTTTAAAGCTGAAAATTGAGTTTATCTAAGTTTTTGTTGAAAAAATTAAATATTTTTAAAAGTATTTTAAATTAGCTAAGTATTTTCAAAGCTAAATTTAGTTAAGTGCTACTCTTCAGAGGAAGCTTAGAATTATATAGAATATTTTTCTATTTTTTTTCTCTCTCTACTCTTTCTTTTTGATTTATGTCGAAGGGGGAGAGAAAAGTCAAAGTTAAGCAAATTAAGAATTTAAACAAAATGAAAGAGAAGAATAGCATAAGTTTCATTACATTCATGCTCATGTTTAAAATTTCTTTATTTATTGTTTGTTATATTTTTACTTAACTTTGAACTGTGTTGTCATAATCAAAAAGGGGGAGATTGTTGGTGTGGCAAGCATCCGACGATCGAACCTGTGTTTTGATTATGTCAAATGGTTCAAAGTTAAGTTGTTTTGTTATCTGATATGTTTTATTAAGATTGCAGGAAAGTCCTAAGTTTACTTAGGCAAAAGTTCAAGTTGCGGTTAGGTAGGTGAAAATCCTAGGGGGTGGTAACCCTAGGTGAAGAAAAGTCCTAACTACGGTTAGGCAGGTAGGAAAACCCTAGGGGGTGGTAACCCTAGGTCGTAGGGGTGGTAACCCTAAGCGGAAAGCCTTGGCGGGTCGAGGTCTTCGTGCAAAAGTCCTAGAGTCGGATACTCTAGGTGGAAAGTCCTAGTGTCGCAAACTAGGTGGAAAGTCTGGACGGGTCATGGAGCGGGCATCCAGAGGAAAGACCTGAAGACTCGGGCGCTAAGCAAAAGTCCAATCGGTCTAGAGGACCAGACTGGCAACAGGTATACTCTCCTGAGTGGAGTAGGTGAGGACGCGCTCCCCGCTGAGGGAACAGTAGGCGTCGGTTCAAACTATGATTTTCGGTAGGAAATTCAAAGTCAGAACCGGACAGTCTAGTGACTGTCAGACTTTTATATTCATGTTATTATGTGCTAACTTTGTGTTGCAGGGAATTTTTGGGACTAACATATCTTGCAGGGACAAAGGAGCAAGCTTTGCCTCGGATGAACAGTACCCGAGGCACCCTCCATGGAGCTTGGAGGCGCCTCGGGTGCAAAGGCTGAGGAGTGCGCGCAGCAAAGCTAGAGGCACCCTCATGGAGTGCTGAAGCACCTCGAACGGCGTTAAAAGTGCCCTCCAAGAGGTTAGAGGCACCCTCAAGTGGATAGATGTAAGATATCGCAAAATTAAAATAATAAATGTTAGTGGACGAAAAATCTTATTAGATTTTTCGGGGATTTTTAGAAATTTTTTGGGATTTAAACGGAGTCCGTATGACCCGTTTTAAGGGGATGGATTCGGGGTACAGTGGAAGCCTATTTAGGATACCCATTTAAATGGGAGTTGATTGAGAATTTAACTTAGAGTTTAATTAAATTTAACCTAATGTATAAAAATCAAATCCCTAATTCCCCTTTTATTTCCTCCGATTCTTAATCCCTCTTCTTCCCTATCTCCTTCCTCGATCCCGATCCCGATCCCGAACTTGTCCTCGCGCGCGCGATGTCGCCCCTGTGCCGATCGCCACGAGCTCACCATCGGCGAACGATCTCCTCCTCCGACGTCTCATCACCAGTAAATCCTCTTGGGTACCAAGCCGTCGAGCTCTCTTCCTTCTCCCTCACTGTGATCGTGCCACTCTCGCCAGCCATCCGTGCGGGACTCGTCGGCGACGCAGCGACGCCGACAGAGGACGACTCTTCCCCGACAGTCTCGGCCTCACCGTGCCGCATAAGGACCTCACCGGAATCTTGAAGGTGCTAACCAATTGCTTCTTCGTCGGTTGTTTGTGCGCGATGGACGGCGGTTCGGCATCTAGGGCACGGCGTGAAGAGGTTGATGCATATCTATTCCGGCCGATTGAGCCCTTTCTCTTCTCCTCTTCGATCTGCTCACTGGAGGGCAAACTGGATCATCGCTAGAGGAGGTGGATTGTGCGACACCAGCGGTAGGTGATCGATTGAGGTAAGGTTTTGTCGGGTAAATCTGGTGGATTCAAGGTTTCGAGTCCTATGGATTCCAATTTAGATATCCTTCTGTTTTTGGCTAGGGGAAAGCTTCGGATCAACCTAGTGATGGATTTTCCTTGAGCAGGACTTCATCTTCTCCATTTCTTGTGGCTGTCAGGGCCTTAGGTGAAGAAGTGGAGGGTTGTTGAGGTGAGTTTGGTACTGTGAGTTAGGGTTTCAATAAATCCTTTGCTATATGATTGGATTTATGGATTGAATTTTGGAAGAATTGGTGTAGGTATTCTGTTGTAGCTCCCGGATAGTGGATGGCTGGATGTTAGCTACTGGATTGCTGCCCTACGTCAAGGTAAATGCCTTATAGTGATGTATTGCTGGGTTACTCATTTGTAGGTTGCTAAATTAAGTTTTTCTAATGGGATTGTAGGGTTTTGTGCTTGCTTAGTTTATGAGTGGTGTGATGTGGATTGGTTGATATTGTGGATTAAGGATTAAGGTTTTGCCTCTAGTGGTAGGTATTGTTTTGGCTGATATAGATTATTATGTGATCATTTTTAGGAGCATTGGATTGGTTGTTGATTGGATTATCAGATGAGGTAGGTTGATGATTTGGTTGTTTGGTTGATGTGGATTTATGATGGAGATTTGAGCTTATGATTGGTTTTATGGTTGATATCATTATGTGGTGGGTTGGTAATTAAGAGAATAGATTTATTATTGGATTAAATGTGTTGTTTTGGGGGAGTTTTGGAGGTGTATCATCTATGACCTAATCTAATTAGGTTATATTATGATTAAGGTTAGTTGGAGGATTAATCCATAATCATATTTGATTAGGGTTATCCTAATTAGGTGGGGGAAAGTTGTTTAATTATTTACTTCATATGTAACTGGCTAAATACATTATATGATTGCAGGACTTTGGTTTGAGACGAGTGTCTCGACGTGAGATTTCCGGATCACGATCGACAGATTTAAGGAGGGTATTTCTTCCTTGACTCTATGTAGATTTTATTGAGCTCAGTGCATGGTTTTATGTGATGGTTTAGGATGTTATACCTTATATCGTGTTCGTTTGTTGTTTTCCTGCTTGATACCGATGCTTGACCCTTGTGATGATCTATTTAATTCTTATACAGTCTACACTTTAGATTATCTATACTCTGTGGTATTTGTGTACATGTAGAGTATGTATGGTAGGGGTTACTTCGTTGGTGGTATTCATATGAGGCTTGTCCATTCATATGTCGTGTATACTTCTGTCTGGTGTGATGATTGGAGTTGTGTTGATTGTATGTCTATGGTTTATACCCATATTTGATGTGTTTTTACTGGAGGATACATGTTGATTGTACACGTGGGGTTGTGTAGGTGTGTCTGTTGGGGTTATTGGAGATTTTCGGTTGACTATGCATGTGTAGTGATATACATATGTTTGGTGGGATATATGGAGGTATCATGATGATTATACTCATGTTGTGGGGTACTTAGGTGGATTTAGAGTTGCATGGATGATGACGGTGTCCGTATCATGATTATATATATATATATCATGTTCATCATTCATGGCATATTGACGACTATCGTCTCCCTTGTAGTTGAGAGGGTTGTCAGTCTTTTATAGCCGCCCATTCGGCCACTGATGGAGAGTGGTAGTTTGGAGTGGAGCTAGTCCTGCCGCGCTTACTCAGCTGCTCAGTGTTCTGTCAGCCTCGACCACTCTGGAGTAGTGAGTCTTGAGGGTACAGTGTCAGAGGGCTAGAGATGTGAGTGGTCAGGGACCCTTAGCTATGTAGTTATATAACTACTTAGCTGACCGTCCGCTTCGGCCGCCTATAGCGGTGCTTGTACTGGAGGCTAGTATGGTTTGTCACGGACCCAAGCCTCTCGGCCATACAGGGGTCGTGGTGTCTAGAGAGGTGGCGGGGGTGACCATGGAACATGCATGCACATTTGCATTTGATGCGCGGTGCATCTTTGGAGATATATTTGCATACATGCCTAGTAGATACTAGTTGCATGTGTTTGTGGTATGTTGCATTTGTTTGCGATATGATTGTTGCATATGGTTGTCATGCTGCATACATGTCATTTATTTTACATGTATTTGCAGTCGTATTTATATTGCACAGGTGTCACGGGTAAGTCTGTTGCAGATTCAGTGAGGTTATTGATCTTGGTACCTTGCGTCGATTTTAGATTGGGTATGTATTTAACATTATGTCAGTAGTGGTTTGTGCAGTTTGTATGTCAGTTATGATTATGTCGGGTTATTACGTCAGGTATGTTCAGATGCATTGATTATGATAGTATGATCATGTTCTTTGTTTCCCTACTGAGACTGTATACTTTTGATCTCCATGTTTTGTTTATGGACCATGCACTATCTTTTCTATTACCCGCTGAGTTACCTATACTCACCACCGCATGTATATCTTTATGTTTTCAGGTAGATGGTTGGAATGTCGCTCGGAGTATCCTGTCTGCCGGGTCCTACGTCACATCCGAAGGTCGTTTTTGGTTTTGTATATGTTTTATTTGTATTTGTTGTATTTGGTGGGTTGTTGTATTTGTGTTGTTGTGGTTGTTGTATAAAGCCTAGCCGGCTAGCAGTATGTTGATTGTGTTGTATTGGGCTTTCCGTTTTCGTTTTTCCGCTGTGTTGGTTTTTAGTACAGCCGTGTGGGTTGTTTTATATATAACTGCGTGGTTGTGATTGTTTCATTCCAGCCGTGTGGGCTGTTATTATAACTGCGTGGTTGTGTATATAAATATTCCAGCCGCATGTGGCTGATGTATTTTGTTTGTATTTATGCTTCAGATTGTCACCGGTATAGGGGAGATGCTGCCAGATTTTTGTCTGGCAGGGACTCCTTTGGGGGCGTGACAATAGACGAAGACTGTTTTGAAGCTGATCCACGCTGTCAATCTGACGGTGATGGAGGCTCCCTCAAGGGGCTTGAAGGCACCCTCAATAGCCTTTATAAGGTAGTCTCGACCAGCAGCTTGAATAATCACATTCTGAGCAATTTTTCTTCTGCGCACTGCTAATGAGACGATCCAGTTGAGCTACAACAAGACACCGACGACCAAGATCTTCAGTTTTTCGATTCCCTTATGTCAGTATAGTCTTTTAGTACAATTAAAATTGTAATAATCTCTTGTACTATTTCGCGATTATAGTTGTTGTCCAAAGTAAACGCTCAACGAGCATGGGCCTTGGAGTAGGAGTCACCCAAGGCTCCGAACCAAGTAAAAACACTTGGGTCTCTCTGTGTTGTGTTTTATATTTCCACTGCGTTTACTCGTTGATTTTCCAAATACGAAAAGTGAAAGCCATGAGCGATATTCACCCTCCCTCTAGCGCATCTCGATCCAATAGTAAAAAATAAAACTTTTGAATGATTATATAAAAAATTGGATACAAAAGAAGGGGAAAGTGATGTTTATAGAATAGCTATAGTGAGAGAAAAAAAAACAAGAGATCTTAGCTAAATAAAATGTAATGTAATAAGGTATTAGTAAACGATAGAGAAATAAAAGAGCAGTGGAAGAGGTATTTTCATCAATTTTTTAATGAAGGTTTAGGTGACAAATTTAACTTAGGTAATTTAAGTAGGTCAAATGTGCAAAGAAATTTTAATTTTTATCGTAGAACAGAAAGAAAAGAATTACAAATTGTTGTTTGAACTACTGAAATCAGAGCTATATTTATAACACTGTTCTGGGCACCTAGAAGGGTTTCAGGCACCTGGAGTGAGATAGAATTCTATCCCCAGCGCGTCGGTCAACAGATATGTCAAACCTAATATGATTGAGGTTCTGGGCACCCGAACCCATAAAGTCAACATAGTTGACTTTTTCGATCCGGGCCCTCTGCTCCGGTTCTGCTCGCCTCGATCCAGGTCTTCCACTCCGGTTCCACTTGCTTGGGTGATCTCGACCCGAAACTCAATTTCCGACCTTCTCCTCGAGCAGCCTTCATCCCCGGCTTCTCATCCTTCGAACGTCATGTACGTTCTTCCCGTCCACCGGTGTACTCTTCCGCGACACCTCGTCCCTCAAACGCACCGAGCCTGTCAGCTCTCACTCGTGCCGTCCTTCTCGCTAGCCGCGTCTTCCGCTTGACTTCCTGTGCTCCTAAGCTCCTGCACACTTAGACACAGAGGTTAAACTAAACAGGATCTAACTTAACTTGTTTGATCACATCAAAACAACCTTGGGGTTCCAACAAAGGCTTGGTTGTTGGTTGTTGTTATATTTGTGTAAAAAAATTGAAAGTTAAATTGATAGAGCATATGTTAAGGAGGAGTTTGGATTTTATACTTCATGTTTATATTATGCTTGTAATTTTCAAGTTATTATTTATGCCTAACTTAAACATATTTCTACACATCAAAAAGGGAGGATTATGGGGGCAATCAATCTAAGATTGATCGGGTATGATTATGGTTTTGATGTGTGAGTCAAAGTGATTAAGTTAGGATTTCATATGGATTTGATATGTGTGCTTGAGTCATGCAGGACTTGGTGAACTACACATAAGAAACTTAGTGCTTCTAAGTTTGGCAAGTGCATCCTATAGCTTGGGTCCTTGAGATCGGTGAAGGATGGTGTATCCGAGGGACCTCCAGACGTGGAGCAAAGGAGTTGGTCGAGGGAAGCAAACTTTGAGACAATGTGAAGGATGGCACAGAGAGGAGCCACGGGCTCAAGTCATCTGAGGGACAAAGGCTGAGGAAGATGGCTTCAAGAGTGACTCTGGAGAGGATGAGTGTGAGTGAATGTAAGAGATCAGTGATTGGTACTAAGACTAGTCGACTTGTCTAAATTCATGAGAGCATAGAATGGTTCTATGCTTGATGATTATGAAGACCAGTCGACTGGTAATGGTACCAGTTGACTGGTAGAAAGTCGTTGGCAGAATCCTAGATTCTGTGGAATACCGTTGGCTATGTCCAACAGCTACACCAGTCAACTAGTGTATGAACTAGTCGACTGGTGCAGGAAATGAGTTGATTCATAATAAACTCTTTCCTCTCTATTTAAAGTAGCTTTGAGGGATGAAGGAGACTACTCATGCCTGTTGAATAACTCCTAAGTCATTGCCTCAATCTCCCAAAGCCTACACTATTCTTCCTACTCTAATTCTCCATCTTGTAAAGAAGAGTGCATGTGAGATGTTTCACTCCATCGAGAATGAGTAAGCTTTAGCTGGAGATTGCCGGAAACTAATCCACCGATGAACTGAGGTATCGTCCACCTCAAGGACAAGCTGTAGAGTAGGAGCAAGCAATCTCCGAACCACATTAAATAATCTTGTTAGAGTTTACTTTCTCTTCTTACTTTGTTTTTATTATTATTTCGCTATGCACTAATGAATTGTAGGAAGACAATCGAATTGGGGTAAATGAAAATAGGCATGAAATGAGATAGTCTAAGACACTTGGTGATTGAAAATCCAACAAAAAGTTGGAAAAGAGATAGTCTAAGTGGATCAAAGGTTAACCAAACAATTAGCAGTCGTAAATCCAACAAGGAATTGGCATGAAATGAGAAAGTTTTGATATAACAAACTTCTGAAGGTCATAACTTTTGACTTAGATATCAGAATGAAGTGATATTAGATATAAAATGAAGTTGATTTAGAGCTATACTCTTTTAATTACTTTCCAATCAATTAATTAATCGATTGGGGGGGGGGCGGTGCATTAATCGATTAGTTAATCGATTGGTTCACGAAGCACAGTATAGAAGGTGCATTAATCGATTAAGGTCAATCCAATCGATTGATCGACCGATTGAGAGGTTACTCACAATAAACAATGGCTTCTGAATTGATCAAGTGTTTGATTAAAGCCACTCAATTGATTTAGTAATCGATTGGGAGAAGAAGTTTATGATAAACAGTGAATCGATTAGATGATTGATTGGGAGAGGTTTGTGAGCAAACAGTGGGTTTCTAAATTGATAAAATGATCAATTAAAGTCTCATAATCAATTAGATAATTGATTGGGAGAAGCATAAAAGAGTCATTGCGAGATTTGGACAGCTAGATTTGGTCAGATTTGATGTTGCAATCGATTGGGAGTAAGGCCAATTGATTGGGAGCCCTGATATGCGGATATAAAGGCATTCACAAGGATTCAAATGATTTACTTCTTCTCGTCTTTTCATCGTCGGTGCTTGGGTTGTGGAAGAGGAGTGCTGCTGCACTTTCCAACCTTCAAGAGGCATCTACAAGAAACAAAAGATTAAGCAAGAAAGATTTTTATTTGTATTGTGTATTTACTTCTTGCTTCATTATATACTTGTTGTGAGCTTGTACTGTAGGATCGAGACGTGCTAGAGGGGAGGGGGTGAATAACACTCATGGCTTTCACGTTCATTTTAACAAAACACAGAATGCACAACAGAAATGAAGAAACAACAAGCAATCACAAACACCAAGATTTACTTGATCCGAAACCTATGGTGACTCCTACTCCAAGGCCCGTACTTGAGAGTGCTTTCGTTGGGAAATTACTATAGTTTTGGAAATTCGAGTATAGAGATGAAGTATAATGATAATGTAATTAAAGTACTATGAACAATTATACCAATGACTTTATAATTCAGAGAAGTGTGCTTTCGATCATCAAGGTTGCGTTAAAACTTCATAGACTTGTCTTTAGAGCAGTGCACAAGAGAGGGATCGTCAGAGTTCATTATCGAAGTGCTTGGTCGAGGCCTCATTTTATAGCCAAGTTGAGCTTAATCCAGATCCACTGATCTTAGGATCAGGTTTGACTCGACACTGATTGGTCAAACGATCCTCCTGATCGGTCGACCCATCCTCCTTGATTGGTCAACCGATATCGGTCGACCGATCCTCCCTGATCGGTCGACCAATCCTCCCTGATCGATCGACCGATCCTCCCTGATCGATCGACTGATCCTTCTAAATCCGCCCAGCTTTCCATCCAGATGTTGTCGCTTTGGATAGAAGTCTTCATTCGATCGACTGATCCAGCCATTCAGTTGACCGAACCTTCGACGCTCCTTGACTTATCTAGTCTGATCAACTCGGTTCGACCAGCTTGTAGTCTATCCACTATTTATTTGACTGAACCCAAAGTTCAATCGATTGATCCTTTGGTTGGAGCTTCTCCATGAGGTGATCTGATCTCTAGGGGTTCGGTCGACCAATCCCGACGTTCGATCGACCGAACAAGACAAATTCTGACCTTGCAAAATGTTAGCCTTTCTACAAAATAGAGTTAGAATAATATGCAAATAGTATATAAAAATTAACTTTTTGACAGCGTTCAGGCTATCCGGTCTTGAGTTTGAGTTTTACTGAAACTCTAGATCAAACCGACGCCTACTGTTCCCTCTTCGAGGAACACCTCCTTGTTGGTGCGGGAAGCATCTGACGTTCGAACCTAAATTTTGATAATGGCAAAGGAATTCAAAGTTAAGATTCTTTGTTGTCTAACATGTGTGTATAAGTTTGTAGGAAAGTCCTAACTGCGATTAGGTAGGTGAAAAACCCTAGGGGTGGTAACCCTAGATCCTAGGGGGTGGTAACTCTAGGTGGAGGAAAACCTAAGGGGCGGTAACCTTAGGTCCTAGAGGGTGGTAACCCTAGGTGAAGGAAAACCCTAAGGGGCGGCAACCAAAAGTCCTAGGGGGTGGTAACCCTAGGTGGACGAAATCCTAAGGGGGTAACCTTAGATACTAGGGGGAGGTACCCCTAGGTGGCAGAAAAACCCTAAGGGGTGGTAACCCTAGGTCCTAGGGGGTGGTAACCCTAGGTAGAAAATCCAGTCAGTCTGGAGGACCGGACTGACATCAGGTATGCTCTCCTGAGTGAAGTAAGTGAGGACGTGTTCCCTGCAGAGGGAACAGTAGACGTCGGTTCGACCTAGGGTTTCTAGTCAGAAATTCGAAGTCAGAACCGGACATTCCGGTGATTGTCATACATTTGCTTTTATTCTATTGGTATGTGCTAACTTTGTTTTGTAAGATATGTTGTTGTTTTGTGAACTAACATGTCTTGCAAGGTCAAAAGAGAAAAGTTTGCCTTGGGTGAACAGTACCCGAGGCGCCCTCATGAAGCTTAGAGGCACCTCGGGTGCAAAGAGTCAGAGGTGCGCTCGCGGAGCTGGAGGCGTCCTTATGGAGGCTTGAGGACCCTCGGGCAGCCTTGAAGGCACCCTCAAGGAGCATGGAGGCGCCTTCAAGTGGATGAACGACGAAGGAGTCTGGGCTTATCCACGCGGCTGACTCGGCTGTGATGGAGGCGCCCTCAAGGGGCTTTAAGGTGCCTTCAACGACCCTTTTATAGAGGTCTCGACCAGTAGCTCACAATAACAGCTTCCAAATGATCCTTCTTCCATGTGCTGTGAGCAAGACGATCCAAAACAGCTGTAGCAACACCCCAACGACCAAGAGCTTCAAACTTAGTATTTCTGTTGTTGGCATAACGTATTTATTGCATTACTTATACTTCATCATTGTATATTTGCGAACCTATAGTGATTGCCCAAAGTAAACGCTCAATGAGTGTGGGCCTTGGAGTAGAAGTTGCCCAAGGCTCCGAACCAAGTAAAAATACTTGAGTCTTTCTGTGTGTTTGCTTTATTTATTTCTACTGTATTACTCGAACGTTTCTGATTACGATAAGTGAAAGCCACGAGCGCTATTCACCCCCCCCCCTCTAGTGCGTATCGATCCAACACTCCTCAACTACTCCTCTTAGGAGAGTTTACCTTTTACTAGATCAGTCCTCCAGACCGTCTAGACTTTTGCTCAGTATTAGAGACTTTTGGACTTCATACTAGACTTCCGCTCCACGACCCTTCCAATATTCCACCTGGTGTCTACGACCCTCAGGATTTTCTCCTAGAGTCCTTGACTCTAGGATTTTGCCCAAAGTTCTCAACTCGCCAAGACTTCATCTAGTCCCTCGGACCAGGACTTCATTGCCTAACCACATCTAGGACTTTCCATAACCTAGAGTTACCTCCCCCTAGGACCTAGGATTACCTCCGCCTATGGTTTTCCACCTACTTAGAATCCACTAGGACTTTTTCCTAAGAATAGTTTGAACTTTCCTTTAAGCTTAGTCACACATGTTAGATCATAAGACATCTTAACTTTTGAACCCTTTGTCATTATCAAAACTCAGATTTGATCATCTAGTACTCCCTGCACCAACATGTATGAGATTTCTCCACTTCTTGATTATTTTCAAGAATGAGTATTTTTCATAGTGGAATGTGTGTACCGTGTGGATCCTTAGCTTAGTTATCTCAAGGAGGTGGATATCAAGTAATCCTAATGTTAGTGATTGATTTGAGTTTTCCACTACAATAAATCATAAACGAAGTGATTGGAGCTAATAAACCCCCTCTAGCTCCAGAAGTGTCCTAACAAGAGAGAAAAAAAGCAATATATGTAGGATCGATGACGTGCTAGAGGGGAGGGGGGAGGTGAATAACACTCGTGGCTAACTCATTCGTTTATCGGAAAACATAAAGTAAGAATGCAGCAGAATAAAGAAAGACACAAAAGCAATCGCTAACACAATTTCTTTTACTTGGTTCGAAGCCAGTGATGACTCCTACTCCAAGGCACACGATCATTGATCACTTTCAGTGGATAATTACAAGTACAAAACTAAATAAAGTATATCGACAATATAAGGATGAGTAAAAGAGTCATCGATTGTCGAAGCAGCAGTTGAGCATTATTGAAGCATTTCGAAGCAGCACGCAGGATAGCAAGTAGTCTAATTTTCAGTGTTCCTGAAGTGCTGGCCGAGACCCCCTTTTTTAGCCTCTTCAAACCTGATCCAAATACTCTGATATCGGGATCAAGTTTTGATTCAACCCGGATCGGTCGACTGATCCCTAGGTTCGGTCGACCAAACCTGTTGAATCCTCCCGGCCTTCCATCCAGATGTAGCCTCTTCGGATAACGCCTTCGTTCGGTCGATCGATCCCTCCGTTCAATCGACCGATCAGTTGATGGTCTTTGCCTTATCTGATCCAATCAACCTGGCTTGATCTAGTCACCGCTTATCCTCTGTTCAGTCGATCGATCCTGAGGTTCGATCAACCGATCCCTCGATCTAACCCGGTCTGATCTCTGGAAATCTGATCTTGTTGTACTAGGGTTCAGTCGACCGATTCGGTCGTTCAATCGACTGATCAAGGCTAAGTCCGACCCTGCAAAACTTATTAGTTTCCTACAAAATAGAGTTAGACAAATATCAATTAATATGTAAATAAATAACTTGACAGCCTTTGGACTGCCCGGTTCTGACTTTGGATTTCTTATGAAATTCCTAGGTCGAATTGACACCTACTGTTTCCTCTCCGAGGAACACACCCTCACCTACTCCTCTCAAAAGAAGTTACCTATTGCCAGACTGGTCCTCTAGACCGACTGGACTTTTGCTCAGGTCCCGAGACTTCAGGTCTTCATGTTGGACATCCGCTCCATGACCCGTCCAGACTTCCACCTGGTCCACAACCACTAGGGTTTTCATCTAGAGTCTCTGACTCTAGGATTTTTCCCAAAGTGCTCGACCTGCCAAGACTTTCTGCCTAGGGTTACCACCCCCTAGGGTTTTCCATCTGCCTAACTGCAACTAGGACTTTCCATCACCTAGGGTTACCGCCCCCTAGGACCTAGGGTTACCGCCCCCTAGGACCAAGGGTTATCACCCCTTAGGGGTTTCCACCAACCTAGAATCCACTAGGAATTTTGCCTAAGACAACTTAGGACTTTCCTACAAGAACAATCTGTTGGGGTTGCAAGGTTGTAAACATAGTCCCATATTGGAAACACATGGGAAAGATCATGGGTTTATAAGAGAAGAGATATCTCCATTGGCATGAGGTTTTTTGGGGAGAGTCCAAGAGCAAAACCATGAGGGCTTAGGCCTAAAGTGGACAATATCATGTAATTATGGAGATATCTAAATTCTTTTCGATCCTACAATTGGTATCAGAGCCCGGACTGCCAGAAGGTTTAACCACCAACTGTGCACAAGAGCTATGGTCTGATTGAGCCATGTGGGTACAATATTGACCTCGAACAAAGAAAGTAGGGGTTCCTGTTTGGATTAAGAGGACCAGAAACCAGGCAGGAAGTCCTAGTTGTGACTAGGCAAGGAAGTTCTAGTAGGTCGGGTGGACCGAGGGATAGGAAGACCTGGTGGCTCGAGCATCGGATGTGGGAAGCATATGGTCCTTTGTTTGAGGGGGGGGGGGATTATTGGGGTTGTAAGGTTGCAAACATAGTCCCATATTGGAAACACATGGGAAAGATCATGGGTTTATAAGAGGAAAGAAATCTCCATTGGCATGAGGCCTTTTGGGGAGAGTCCAAGGGCAAAACCATGAGGGCTTAGGCCTAAAGTGGACAATATCATACAATTATGGAGATATCTAAATTCTTTTTGATCCTACACAATCAACCTTATTAGATCACAAGACAACTTAACTTTAGACCCTTTGACATAATTAACACTCAGATTCGATCATCTGGTGCTTCCTACACCAATAATACAAAAATTCTTCCATTATTGTTCCCCCTCACTCTCATCCTCTCTATCGTTCATCTTTTGGTCAGTAGAATACCTGTAATAGTATTCGGGTACCTATCAGTTCTTCGTAACCACCAGTGCTTGGTGAGGATTGTGGTTGACCGTTGTATCTTGAGAAATTGATGATCTACGTAACCTTGAAACATAGCCAGAGATGGGGAGAATATGTTTTAAGGAATCTACATTAAACACAGGCCTCAACGTCTCAATTTTTTAGCAATCAGGAACCTTTCCTAATTCGGCATCTTCATTTCTTGATTCGGTGATTAGGGAAACTTACATCCCGACTCGGCATCCACTCAGAAGCATTCTGCTTTCCCTCAGAATCCACTCACAAGAACTCATCTGGTAGCACTTGCCAGTCGGGTGGATCAGTACTTGGCAACTCAGACAAGTTGCTAATCAGCAGTCGGGAGGCATTCCGACTCAAACTCGATACTTTACTTCCCACTCTATTCATACCAATGGAAGCTCGGTAGAACCAACCCCACTGGAAACTTGAGATTATCTATTCAAGCCTCTCAACAGATAAGACTAATTTGATTATATAATTTCAAATTTAATAATTTTCTTCAAAATCTCCGATAACAAGATTTTTCAATAATCTTAAAATAGATTCATTTCTGTTAAGATAACCATGAAGAGTGTTGAGATACAACAGACTTAATACGTGATGACCTCCTCTATCATGATTAGAAATGTTCCAATTAACCCCATAAAGGATAGAGAAGTTCACTCGGTTGAACTTCAAGTGGTGGCAGTAGAAGATGCTCTTCTACTTGACTATGCTCTTTTTGGCTCAGTTCTTGATCGAGGAACATCCCAAGCATGCTGAGAATGGTACCAATGTCCAAACCATTAGTACAATGGAGGTATGAACTCATTCTAAATTTCTATGCTAAAATTGCATCCTCAACTACCTTGTCAATTCATTGTATGATGTTTACAACACTAAGAGACTGCCCAAGGAGCTGTGGGATCCCTTGGACAAGAAGTATAATATGGAGGATGCAGGGGCTAAGAAATTCATCGTGGGTCGATTCCTAACTACAAGATGATTGACTCTATGACTATGATCAGCCAAGTCCAAGAGCTTCAAGTGATCTTGCACGAGATCCACTTAGAAGGTATGATTCTCAGTGAAACCTTCGAGGTGGCTGCTATTATTGAGAAGTTGCCTCCCGGCTTGAAGGACTTCAAAACTACCTAAAGCACAAGTGGAAGGACATGAACGTTGATGAAATCATTATTAGACTTCGCATTGAAGAAGACAACAAGAGTTCAGAGAAAAAGTTGTTCTCTCAAACTATTGTAAAAACCAATGTGGTTGAACACAATCAAAACTCAAAATGGAAGAACCCCAAAGCTTCCAAGATGAGACCTAAAGAAGGCATAAGCAAGAAGAAATTCTCTGGGAAGTCTTCAACTGTAATCGAGTGTGTCACAAATCATTGGAGTGCAGAAAGACAAAGAAGAAACTGGAGGCTAATCTGAACTAGGGACCATAAATGAATGATCTCTATGTCATGGTCTCTGAATTGAACCCATCAACCCCATGGTAATGGTGGATCTATATTAGTTCCACCAAACATATCTACTACAATAAGAAGTTGCTCTATAACTTTGAAAAAATTAAAGATAGGGGGAAACTGTTCATAGGGAACTCAATAACCTCGAACATCATGAACCAAGGAAAAATTGTGCTGAAGATAGCCTCGAGTAAGGAGTTGACTCTCAACAATGTGTTGTATATTCCATAGATTCGAATGAATCTAGTATCTAAATAACTTCTAAGCAAGCATGGTTTCCACATTGTTTTTGAGTTAGACAGAGTTGTTCTGTCTAAAAATAGAGTATTTTTAGAAAAGGATTATATAACCGATGGGCTATTCAAGTTCAGTATAATTGCGATTAGGCCTAAGGTTAATAAAATTACCAACTCTTCTGTTTATATGCTTGAGTCTTCATATTTATGGCATGGTAGACTAGGACATGTTAACTAGATGTCTTGTGTACATTAATTAACATGCAAAGTATATTTACATTCTACCTTGACCTAAAACATAAGTATAAGATTTGTGTTGAAACAAAAATGACAAGGTCATCCTTTCAATACGTTGAAAGATGCAAGGAACTATTCAGCCTAATTCATAGTGATGTGTGCTACCTAAAAGGTACACCGACACTTGGTGGAAATAAGTACTTCATCATTTTTATAGATGATAACATAAAATACTATTATATGTATTTTATTTAAAGTAAGGATGAAAGGAACTGACAAACTGGGGTTTACCTTACCATGCTTTTAACGCCTATGTACTTGCATTTACCTCTCTCCATATCTGTGGGTCAGCACTAGGGGGTTGTTAAGGTAGCAGATCTATATTTTTTTAAAAGTAAGGATGAAATTATAGAAAAATTTATTCTCTATAATAATAAGGTTAAAAACTAACTTAATAAAAAGATTAAGGTTATTTAAAGTGACTGGGGTGGTGAATATGTATTACCGTTCACTAAGTTGTGTGCTGAATATAGGATTATACACGAAACAATAGCTCATTTTACTTTTTAGTAAAACGGAGTTGCTGAGCGAAAGAATTGAATTCTAAAGGAGATGATGAATGTACTTTTATTGAGCTCTGGGCTGCCAGAGTTCATGTGAGGGAAGTTGTATTAACAACTAATTACCTTTTAAATAAGGTGTCCCGAAAGAAAATAGATAAGAGCACTTATAAGTTATGGAATCGAAGACAATTGTCCTATAAATATTTACAAATATGGAGGTGTCTTGCCAAAGTTTTATTACCTGATCCAAAAATAATTAAGATATAACTAAAAATTATTGATTGCATATTTATTGAATATGCATATAACAACAGTGCGTATAAATTTTTTATGTATGAGTCATAAATACTAAATATACACAAGAACTTGATAATAGAATCGATAAATATCTCATTCTTTAAGCATATATTTTTGTATAAGACCTGAGAGGAAGCTAACTCCTCAAAATGAAAATATGAAATACCAGAAGAAGAAGAAGAAAAGAAGAAGAAGAAGAAGAAGAAGAAGAAGAAGATAAATCAGTTGAGGTCGAGCTCAGATGAAGTAAAAGAGCTTGGGTGGAAAAATCCCATGGAACATATTTTATCACTTTTATATTAGAAAGTGAGTCATAAAGTTACTCAAAAATAGTAAGCTCTTCTGATGGATCTACTGAAAAGAGACAATTATATCTGAGATAGACTCTATCATGCAAAATCACACTTGAGAACTTGTGGACCTTCCTTAGGAAAGTAAACCACTAGGTTGCAAGTGGAATCTTTAAGAAAAAATAAAATTAGATGACACAATTGATAAGTACAAGGCCATATTGGTAATCAAAGGATATCAACAATGAGAAGATCTTGATTACTTTGATACGTATTCTCCGGTGTTAATAATAACTTCCATTAGAGTATTGTTAGCTATCACCACTATGGAATCTATAAATACATCAGATGCATGTAAAGATCACCTTTCTAAATGAGAATTTAGAAGAGGAAATCTATATAGAGCAACTTGAAGGATTTTCTATCCTAGGGTAGGAAATAATATTTGTATATTGGTGAATTCATTATACGACTTGAAACAAGTATCAAAGCACTGCCATGAAAAATTTGATAATGTCATAAAGGAATTTAGATTCAAAATCAATAAATGTGATAAATGTGTTTACATGAAAATCACAAAAAATGATTATGTCATCTTGTGTCTATATATAGATGACATACTTATCATTATGAGTAATAATAGGATAATCAAATCTATTAAAGATATATTAAACTCAAGATTTGACATGAAAGATATATGTTTAGCTGATATAATTCTATGAATCAAAATTCTTATAATAGTAGAAGGGCATGCTTTTAGTCAATCTCATTACATTGATAATATTCTTGAGAAATTCGCTAAGGGTGATATTGCATTAGCATAGACTCTGATAGATATGAGTCAACATCTATCAAAGAATTGAGAAAAAAGTATCTCTCAGATAGAATAATCTCAAGTGATTGGAAGTCTGATGTACCAATGAGTTATATACGACCAGATTTAGCCGACACATTAAGTAAACTAAGTAGATACATGAGAAATCCTAGTATTGAGCACTGAAAAGGATAACAAGAGTATTGAGGTACTTGAGAAATATTCATGAATATAAACTGCACTATACGAGATATCCTACTATGGTCAAAGTATACAGTGATACAAGTTGAATATTTGACATAAAAGACTCTAAGTCTATAAGTGGATATATATTCACTTTGGGAGGTGTAGGAAGTTCATGAAAATCTTCTAAACAAACAGTAATAACCAGATCTATGATGGAATCTGAGTTTGTATCTCTTGACAAATTTGGTGAAGAGGCTAAATGGCTACATCAATTCTTAAATGATGTTCCTAGATGACTGAAACTTGTGCTAATAATTTACAAACATTGCGATAGTCAATCAATAATTGACATAGAGAACCATCTATATAATAGTAAGTCTAAACATATACGTCGTAGATACAATATCATTAGGCAATTACTCTCTATAGGAGTTATCACTATTAACTATGTGAAGTCAAAGGATAACCTAGAAAATCCTCTAACTAAAGGATTAAATCGAGAGTTAGTGCAAATTCATCATGAGAGATAGGCTTGATGTCAATGAGAAATGTTGGTGTAAAGGAAACCTAAACTATCCAGACTGGAGATCCTAAGAACTTAGTTCAAAGGGACAACCTAATGAAGGATCAAAGAATGCGATAGAGAGCGGGGGGGGAGGGGGGGTGAATATTACACTTTTTAAAACTTTTCTTTTCCTTGTAAAAAAAATCAGAATAAGCAGCGGAAATCAAAATGAAAGCAACACAGATGCCACAAGTTGGTTACTTAGTTCGGAGCCTAGGTTGACTCTGTTAGCAATTCGAGCCGTAAAAACCGCTTTTTGCGTTGCGGAAACCCCGAAGCTAGCCACGGATCCGTGTGAAGATAAATAAAAATTCATGTACATGTTTTTCTACACTAGATCTACCTTATATCTACATGAAAGAAGTGTTACCCTTGTAGCAATGCCCTTCGCTTATCCCAGTCATCCAAATGGTTGCCAGATCTCGTAGAATGTCAAGTGTACACTCCTCTACACGTATCCACATGGACAAAAGGTGGAGAAAACCCACTTAGAGTGTGCTAGCACCCTTGAGAGGTTTCGGCAATGGAGGAGAGGGAGAGAAGAAGAAGAGAGGAAGAAGATGAAGCCTTGAATTCACACCCTTGAATTCACTTAATGTGGTTGGCCACTCTTGAGAGGTTTTAAACCTCCATGTAATACCAAGAGTCATGGCTCTTGGTCTCCCTCATGAGGTGGCACATAATGATGTAGCCTTGATGATGTGGAACACCATTATTAGTCGGCCCATGCCAAGTCACAATGAAGTGGCATTTGGTCAAGTCAAACTTGACCCTTCATCTTCCTCTCAAATCAAGTCAAACTTGACCTCTTATCTCCCATGGTTGATCAAATCTAACCTTTGATTCAAGTCAATTTAATTTAATGAATCTCTATTCATTGAATTAAATTGACTCAATGAATCATAATCTAAATTAGACTCATTCAACACATGAATCAAATTGAGTCCAACTCAATTAGTCTAATTTAGATTACTCTTAATCCAATTTGGTTCATCACATGAACCTAATCCTCTTGGTCCATCATATGAACCTAATCTCCATCTAACTGCTCTTTGTGTGTGACCCTATAGGTTCTTGTAACGTTGACAATGCTCCTAAACCCATTTAGAAACATAAATAATGAGCGGTATCTAGCAACACATCATTACTACCCAAGTTACAAGAATGTTGAGATCCAACATCACCTTTGTGACTACTAATTGTGACTCTCACAATATGTGACAATGTCCTTCTATCCTTGACATCTAAATTGATCAATTGAGACATAGACCGTGTCATCCTCTGATCAATCTATATCTTGAACTCCAAGTAGACTCACTCTAATCAAATGAGCTCAATATCTCATATTGACCTATTTGGGCATGGACATGCACTTAGTGGTCTCACTCTATCAAGAATCATGATGTCACTCCCGTCATATAGGAGGGATAGATCTCATCTACATCACTCACATCCCTCTGCATAATTTGTTACATATGTGAGATACCGTAAATTTAAAATAATAAATATTATTGGACGAAAAATCTTATTGGATTTTTCCATATTTTTAGAAATTTTTCGGGATTTAAACGGAGTCCGTATGATCCGTTTTGAGGAGATGGATTCGGGGAACAAAGGAGACCTATTTAGATACCTAATTAAGTGGGAGTTGATTTAGGGATGGACTTAGACTTTAATTGATCAAATCTAGGTTTAAATCTCAATTTCCCTAATTTTTTTACCCCGATTCTTATTCTCTTCCTCCCCGATTTCCTTATGCCCGAAGCTCCCCTTCCTCTCTCGCGCTCTCTCCTCGCCCGATCGCCGGCCGCCGCGAGCCCACAGCCGGCAACCATCTCTTTCTCCAGCGTGTCTCGGCTGAGCCTCCCCCTCCTCTCGCGACTTTGCCCTAGATCGCCGACCGAGCCTCCTCACGCCATCGCCCGACGCTATGCCACAACAGTCGCCGGTGAGTCTCGATGTTGCGATTATCCGAGGGTTGACTTACCATATCTCTCTCTCTCTCGATTTATTGGCCGTGCCCTAGCTCAGATTTGTCGATTGCCACAGCCCTGATTCTCCGGTCATCGACTCCTTGTTGCAGCTTTCTCTTGTGGCCAGACATCGCAACCAGGTGCGAGCCCTAGTTTTGGTTCATTGCTGCATCGTTCTTCCTAATTGGATTGTCGCCGTGGATATGAGGGATCGCTACTTGATCTCACCAACCGATCCCTGTATTGGTTGGAGCTTCCATTCTTGATCTTGGTCTGTGCTTACATATCTTGATCTTTTCTTTGTATATGGATTCAGTTCTGTTCCAATTGTGGAGACCAAGTGTTCTCCCAGATTCCAGCCACGGGAAGGTGTTTTGATGAAATGCCTTGAAATCTAGTCTCCTCTGTTTGTGCCAGATCAGCTGTGAATGGGTGGGAAAGCTCTATTCTTCTCCATAGTAAACTTTGGATTTCTTCCTCAAAGGGTATGGATCTATTTTGGATCAAGGTAAGCTAAGTATGTAGATTTAGTTTGATACTAGGAGGAATTCTCTCTTGACTACCCTATTTAGTTGATACTATTTCCTGGAATTGCGGTGGCAGATTTAGGATGCTTGATTTACTATGGCGATCTTTCTTCAGCTGAGGATTGAAAGAAGAAAGCTATTAAGGTTAGTTTTCATGGTAAACATTGATCCGATCAATGAATATATTGATACAAGTTTAAGTATGTGATATTATGTGGTGGTATGGTTAGTTGTTGATGGAGATGCTAGGTTGATGTGGGTTTATGGTGGAGATTTGATTTTGTGATAGATTGTAGTGGGTTGACATCATTATGTAGTGAATTTAAAAGGATTTATGATGAGATTTGATTAGTGTTTGATTGATGATAGATTATGTGAATTGAATTGGATTAATTCATGAGGAGATTTGATTGTGGATTGTGTTTGGATTTAGAAAGAGTTGGATTAAGGATGATCTTACCATCTACTTTGGTTTGGATATTTAGGTGGAATTAAACAGTGTTACCTAATCGACGTAGGATTAGGTTATGGGTCTAGCTAGTTGTTGATTATGTGATTAGCTAAATAATATATGTATATATCATGTGATCGCGGGACTTGGATTCAGGACGAGCATCTCGACTCGAGATTACTTGACATGACCTACACTTTAAGGCGGGTATTTCTTCCTTGACCTCTATGTAGATTTTCTCGTACTTAGTGCATGGTTTTTACTGGATGATTTAGCCTGTTTTATCTTCTATCATGATCGGTTGCTGTTTTTCCTGCATGATACTTATGCTTGACCCTTGTGATGATCTATTTAATTCATATACAGTCTCCACTCTTGATATCTACTCTGTTGTGATTACACGTGTAGAGTATGTCTTGTAGGGTTTGTCGGGTTGTTAGTATTACCATGCTGATTGGGTATATGATGTGGACTGTACATAGGTGGGTATGTGTTATAGGAGTCATCTTGTTGACCGTGCATTTACATGAGGTGTGTACATACGTATTTGTCATGTACTTTTGGAGGAGTTGTGTTGATTGTATGTTTGAGATGTATACACATGTCTGTTGTATTTTTACTGGAGGATACATGTTGATTGTATTTATATTTTGTGTACATGTGTCTAGTGGGATTATTGGAGATTTTTGGTTGATTATACATTTGTAGTGTGTACATATGTTTGGTGGGATACGTGGAGATATCATGACGATTATACTCTTGTTGGAGGTATTTTTTTTAGGTTTGGGGTTGTTGCATGGATGATGATTATATATATATATATCATGTTCATCATTCATTGCATCTGATAACCGTTGTCTCCCTTGTGGTTGAGAGAGTCATCAGTTGGTTTGGTTTAGCACCGCACACTCGGCCACTCATGGGTAGTGGTAGTTGGAGCAGTTGCTGCTAGTCCTGTCGTGTCACCCGGTCACGAGGTTTAGTGAGATCCGGCGTTATGAGCAGTCAGGGACCCTGATGCTATGTAGTTAGATAGCTACTAGCGGACTGTCCGCCTCGACCACTATATAGTGGGCTGGAGGGTAGTACAAGCCTCTCGGCCATACAGGGGTCGTGGTGTTCGGAGAGGTGGCGGGGGTGACCATGGAGCATGCATGCACTTTTGCATATGATGCACGGTGCAACTGGGGGTTATATTTGCATACATGCCTACTAGATACTAGTTGCATGTGTTTGTGGTATGTTGCATTTGTTTGCGATATGATTGTTGCATATGGTTGTCATGCTGCATACATGTCATTTATTTTACATGTATATGCAGTCGTATTTATATTGCACAGGTGTATATGGGATCCGGTGAGTTTATTGATCATTGTACCATGTGTCGATTCCAGATTGGGTATGTATCTGTCATTATGTTAGTTACGATTTGTACAGTTTATGTCAGGTTATTATGTCAGGTATGTTCAGATGCATTGATTATGATAGTATGATCATGTTCTTATTCCCTACTGAGACTGTATACTTGTGATCTCCATGTTGTTTATGGACTATGCACTATCTTTTCTATTACCCGCTGAGTTACCTATACTCACCACCGCATGTATACATTTATGTTTTCAGGTAGCCTGTAGATGGTTGGTGTCGCTTGGAGTATCCTGTCTGCCGGGTCCTACGTCACATCCGAAGATCGTGATTGTTTTCTTTTGTATATTCTTTTCTTATATTTGGCATTGTATTTGTGTATAGCCATGTGGCTATCCTATGGTTTTAGTGTTGTATTTGTGTTTAAGCCGTGCCGACATGCATTGTATTTATTTGGTTTGTGTGGGCTTTCCTTTGTTTTTCCGCTGTGTTTTAGTACAGCCGTGTGGGCTGTTTTATATATAATTGCGTGGTTGTGATTGTTTCATTCCAGCCGAGTGGGCTGTTATTATAACTGCGTGGTTGTGTATATAAATATTCCAGCCGCATGTGGCTGATGTATATTTTGTTTGTAGTGATGCTTCATATTGTCACCGGTACAGGGGAGATGCTGTCAGATTTTTGTCTGGCAGGGACTCCTTTGGGGGCGTGACAATTTTTGGTATCAGAGCGGGTACGATGCCTGTTTTGTTTTTGTTTTGGATTTTTGAGATTTATCTGATACCAATTTTTGGTATCAGAGTAGGTACGATGCCTATTATTCGTGTTTTGGATTTCGTGATTCAGTTTTCTTGATGTGACTTTTCGAGTTTTGGGACCAGGCAGCAGCAGGATATCTCCAGGCTATAGGAGGTATGTTTGCATATTATTATCATACATTTCTGTTGGTGTATGTATTGTTGCCCATATAGTTATGATGTGTGTTAGTGTTCTCTTGTTAGTACTTGCCTATTTGTTTGTAGCATGCATTGCATGTGTTGGGTCAATCACTGATCACGGTTGACCTAATGGAGATCAAGGATTACAGTCTCAGGGGATTCATCATATCATACTACCAGTAGTTTAGTGTCTATTACTACTAGTTGGTTGAGAGGTAGAGTCGTATACCAGTCTCGGTTATCATTGGTTGTGTAGAGAATGATATCTGTATACCCATGTGGACTCGGTTAGTAGAGTACCGGTTTACTCCTGTTGAGGATTGATTTACTTGGTTGACTTGTGTAGTTATGGTTTGACTTATTACCCTTGTTGACTTGGACAGTTGGGGTTTGACTTATCTTAGTTGGTTTTGTTAGTGGCGTACTGAGTTACCCTTATTAGATCTGTTAGTTGACGACCGATTTATTTAGCAGTTCGATCATTAGGGTATCATCATACTCTATTTTAAGATATTCCTATCTTTGGGATATTCATGCTTGGTTAGACATTTTGAGAGACATATTTGAGTACATGACTTGTACCGTCATGGAAAGGACTGATTTAGCCGCATACCATTGTTGACTTAGTCAGTCTATAGAGGATTGATGTATCCTATTTCATGGGGACTTTGACCATGGATTGTCTGTACTTGGTTGATTGACTTAGAAGGTACATTCGGATAGGATACCTCCACTGATGTGGGACAGTGTAAAGCTACTTGCTTAACACTTTTGAGATATAATCGTTATTAGGGTATACGAGTTGGAGAGTACATTTGGATATATGATTTGTACTGACCTGAGAGAGTTGAAGTTGGTTGCTTAACCTTTACGTGACCCGGTACCACGTGAAGGAAGAAGGAGAGAATGTGTTTGGAGATCAGGTCATCACTTAGTGATTTCCTTGAGATGTTTTGGAGAGAGAGTAGTTCTTTACCTCTTTCGGTAGCATGGTGGTTTATAAGGCGATGACCAGTAGACTCGCCTATCGTTGTTCCATGGGAGATCCTGACTCATGGAACTATTGGATATAATTATATATCCATGATGTACTTAGTGATATATACCTCGCAATGGTGCGGAGGAAGTGGTGTTAGTTGAGTAATACTTAGGAAGTCAGACCGTAACTAGGTATAATTTCAGATGATGATCTTCGAGGGGTAGAGCGTTGATTGACGGATATTTTGATCAGCTAGTTAGTTATAGTGCTCCTCTATTTTTGAGTTCATTGCTCGATACTGGAGGTTACTGAACCTCAGATGAAGCAATCACAGTATGATGGGGTACAAGACAATGGTTAGATGACTCAGCTAACATTGTCTCTATCAAGTAACTCAAGATCTTGACCACATGATCATTTTACCAGATATTGTAGTCTATATCTCATATTAGAGGGTTGACCTTTTATCAGCATTTGTCGAGGGACATATATAGGATGATTATGGGGGTGGTGCAGATATCTTCTAGATGGGTATACTCTTAGTCAAAATGTTGTGTGACCCTTTGACTTTGGATTGATCTACTTTTACTATGGATATTTGATTATCAGAAAGGATGAGATGATGAGATTTGACAGACTTTATGGATACAGTTAGTTTGTTGGCAGTAGGTGTTGAGGGTTGGATGCTTTCGTTTTTCTCTATCATTATTTAGGAGACTATCTTGTATGATTGATTGATATTGAGGATGATTGGAGATTGATAGATATTAGGAGATCAGGTGTGATGATATGTTATTTGTTGATGATCTATTGGTGGATATTTGGTTGGATGATCTACTATTTGGTGTTTGATGTTGATAGCGATATGGGGAGTAACACATGTGTGATAATTAGGGATTTGTTGATTTGTAGTTGGTGATCAGATTTTAGACTTGTGGTCAGTGATCTTACGGTTGAGTGAGCCTGTTGTACGTACATTATGAGTCCTTGGTGTTACCATTTAGGCATGTCGTGCCTTAGATCTTGTTATGGACTCGATGTACTTGGTATTCCTAGGGTGTGTAGATCAGTTTTCATTGTCTCCATTGACGGTTTTGTGATCTATTTTCGATCCGAGGTGGATCATGTACACTAGCTTCGCATAGTTCCAGAGATGTTTCGACGGGAACATCTATATGTGAAGTTAGTAGTACGTATTGTGATTGTCTTTTACGAGTTTCTGGGACGCATTGTCTTTAGTAGAGAGATATCGGTGGATCCACAAGAGATAGAGGCTGTTATCAGTTGGAGGTAGTCGTAGTCTATACAGGAGACTCGCAGTTTCCTTGATCTGTCTAGATATTAGCGGAGATTATGTGTGTTTTCGAGTCACTTCTTATCCGGGAGGAGTTACTGCAGGAAACACATTGATCGAGATTTGTGATACATTCGGTTGATACCTGATGTATGGAGACTTGGAGCATTCTCTTTGGTGGAACGACATGAAGAAAGACATATCGCGGAATTTGTAGTTTGATGTCTAGTGTGTCGATACGTGGAGGCTGAATGTCAGAGACTAGCAGGATTGTTTCTGTTGACTCAGGTACTAGAGTGGAGTTGGGAGCATGTTTGACGGATTTTTGTGGTGGGATTATCCAGGACATGAGAGGATATTTTGGTTTGGGTAATCATTGTTGGGTGACGACTTTGCTCCCTAGCTATCGATTTGTAGGACGGATTCTTTAAGATTGAGTAGCAGGATTATACTCTAGGGAGATTACCGGACCTCGTGGTGTATCTCTGAGTATGGTATTGGATGGAGATCTGCGATTTCACATCATGATTATGAGTGAGTTTTTAGCAGACTTTGGATTAAGAGTTTCACTTTAGTATAGATTTTCATCTCAGATGGATGGATAGTTTGAGCACTCTATACAGGTGTTGGAGGATTTATTGATAATGGATTTTGGATTTTAGAGGTATTTGGTTTATCCACAGTTAGCTAGATTGCAGAGTGGGAGTAGCGGGAGTACGGTGAGTTCATAGCTCACAGAGTTGTCGCTAGTCACTTGGAGGAGGATTATCATGTTTGGAGATATGTTTATGATACTAGGGTTGGAGATTTGTTTATGATACTTGGATGAGTGACTTATGAGCATGTTGATTGGTAGTTACCTCGGAGGAGGGTCCCTGAGTTGACTAGTAATTTTGGGGACCAAATTTCTATTAGTGGGGGAGAATGTGAGATACCGTAAATTTAAAATAATAAATATTATTGGACGAAAAATCTTATTGGATTTTTCCAGAATTTTTAGAAATTTTTCGGGATTTAAACGGAGTCCGTATGATCCGTTTTGAGGAGATGGATTCGGGGAACAAAGGAGACCTATTTGGATACCTAATTAAGTGGGAGTTGATTTAGGGATGGACTTAGACTTTAATTGATCAAATCTAGGTTTAAATCTCAATTTCCCTAATTTTTTTACCCCGATTCTTATTCTCTTCCTCCCCGATTTCCTTCTGCCCGAAGCTCCCCTTCCTCTCTCGCGCTCTCTCCTCGCCCGATCGCCGGCCACTGCGAGCCCACAGCCGGCAACCATCTCTTTCTCCAGCGTGTCTCGGCTGAGCCTCCCCCTCCTCTCGCGACTTTGCCCTAGATCGCCGACCGAGCCTCCTCACGCCATCGCCCGACGCTATGCCACAACAGTCGCCGGTGAGTCTCGATGTTGCGATTATCCGAGGGTTGGCTTACCATATCTCTCTCTCTCTCGATTTATTGGTCGTGCCCTAGCTCAGATTTGTCGATTGCCACAGCCCTGATTCTCCGGTCATCGACTCCTTGTTGCAGCTTTCTCTTGTGGCCAGACATCGCAACCAGGTGCGAGCCCTAGTTTTGGTTCATTACTGCATCGTTCTTCCTGATTGGATTGTCGCCGTGGATATGAGGGATCGCTACTTGATCTCTCCAACCGATCCCTGTATTGGTTGGAGCTTCCATTCTTGATCTTGGTCTGTGCTTACATATCTTAATCTTTTCTTTGTATATGGATTCAGTTCTGTTCCAATTGTGGAGACCAAGTGTTCTCCCAGATTCCAGCCACGGGAAGGTGTTTTGATGAAATGCCTTGAAATCTAGTCTCCTCTGTTTGTGCCAGATCAGCTGTGAATGGGTGGGAAAGCTCTATTCTTCTCCACAGTAAACTTTGGATTTCTTCCTCAAAGGGTATGGATCTATTTTGGATCAAGGTAAGCTAAGTATGTAGATTTAGTTTGATACTAGGAGGAATTCTCTCTTGACTACCCTATTTAGTTGATACTATTTCCTGGAATTGCGGTGGCAGATTTAGGATGCTTGATTTACTATGGCGATCTTTCTTCAGCTGAGGATTGAAAGAAGAAAGCTATTAAGGTTAGTTTTCATGGTAAACATTGATCCGATCAATGAATATATTGATACTAGTTTAAGTATGTGATATTATGTGGTGGTATGGTTAGTTGTTGATGGAGATGCTAGGTTGATGTGGGTTTATTGTGGAGATTTGATTTTGTTATAGATTGTAGTGGGTTGACATCATTATGTAGTGAATTTAAAAGGATTTATGATGAGATTTGATTAGTGTTTGATTGATGATAGATTATGTGAATTGAATTGGATTAATTCATGAGGAGATTTGATTGTGGATTGTGTTTGGATTTAGAAAGAGTTGGATTAAGGATGATCTTACCATCTACTTTGGTTTGGATATTTAGGTGGAATTAAACAGTGTTACCTAATCGACGTAGGATTAGGTTATGGGTCTAGCTAGTTGTTGATTATGTGATTAGCTAAATAATATATGTATATATCATGTGATCGCAGGACTTGGATTCGGGACGAGCATCTCGACTCGAGATTACTTGACATGACCTACACTTTAAGGCGGGTATTTCTTCCTTGACCTCTATGTAGATTTTCTCGTACTTAGTGCATGGTTTTTACTGGATGATTTAGGCTGTTTTATCTTCTATCATGATCGGTTGTTGTTTTTCCTGCATGATACTTATGTTTGACCCTTGTGATGATCTATTTAATTCATATACAATCTCCACTCTTGATATCTACTCTATTGTGATTACACGTGTAGAGTATGTCTTGTAGGGTTTGTCGGGTTGTTAGTATTACCATGCTGATTGGGTATATGATGTGGACTGTACATAGGTGGGTATGTGTTATAGGAGTCATCTTGTTGACCGTGCATTTACATGAGGTGTGTACATACGTATTTGTCATGTACTTTTGGAGAAGTTGTGTTGATTGTATGTTTGAGATGTATACACATGTCTGTTGTGTTTTTACTGGAGGATACATGTTGATTGTATTTATATTTTGTGTACATGTGTCTAGTGGGATTATTGGAGATTTTTGGTTGATTATACATGTGTAGTGTGTACATATGTTTGGTGGGATACGTGGAGGTATCATGACGATTATACTCTTGTTGGAGGTATTTTTTTGAGGTTTGGGGTTGTTGCATGGATGATGATTATATATATATATATATATATATATATATATATATATATATATATATATATATATATATATATATATATATATATATATATATATCATGTTCATCATTCATTGCATCTGATGACCGTTGTCTCCCTTGTGGTTGAGAGAGTCATCAGTTGGTTTGGTTTAGCACCGCACACTCGGCCACTCATGGGTAGTGGTAGTTGGAGCAGTTGCTGCTAGTCCTGTCGTGCCACCCGGTCACGAGGTTTAGTGAGATCCGGCGTTGTGAGCAGTCAGGGACCCTGATGCTATGTAGTTAGATAGCTACTAGCGGACTGTCCGCCTCGACCACTATATAGTGGGCTGGAGGGTAGTACAGTCGTCACAGACCCAAGCCTCTCGGCCATACAGGGGTCGTGGTGTTCGGAGAGGTGGCGGGGGTGACCATGGAGCATGCATGCACTTTTGCATATGATGCACGGTGCATCTGGGGGTTATATTTGCATACATGCCTACTAGATACTAGTTGCATGTGTTTGTGGTATGTTGCATTTGTTTGCGATATGATTGTTGCATATGGTTGTCATGCTGCATACATGTCATTTATTTTACATGTATATGCAGTCGTATCTATATTGCACAGGTGTCACGGGTATATCTGTTGCAGATCCGGTGAGTTTACTGATCATTGTACCATGTGTCGATTCTAGATTGGGTATGTATCTGTCATTATGTTAGTTACGGTTTGTACAGTTTATGTCAGGTTATTATGTCAGGTATGTTCAGATGCATTGATTATGATAGTATGATCATGTTCTTATTCCCTACTGAGACTGTATACTTGTGATCTCCATGTTGTTTATGGACTATGCACTATCTTTTCTATTACCCGCTGAGTTACCTATACTCACCACCGCATGTATACATTTATGTTTTCAGGTAGCCTGTAGATGGTTGGTGTCGCTTGGAGTATCCTGTCTGCCGGGTCCTACGTCACATCCGAAGATCGTGATTGTTTTCTTTTGTATATTCTTTTCTTATATTTGGCATTGTATTTGTGTATAGCCATGTGGCTATCATATGGTTTTGGTGTTGTATTTGTGTTTAAGCCGTGCCGGCATGCATTGTATTTATTTGGTTTGTGTGGGCTTTCCTTTGTTTTTCCGCTGTGTTTTAGTACAGCCGTGTGGGCTGTTTTATATATAACTGCGTGGTTGTGATTGTTTCATTCCAGCCGAGTGGGCTGTTATTATAACTGCGTGGTTGTGTATATAAATATTCCAACCGCATGTGGCTGATGTATATTTTGTTTGTAGTGATGCTTCATATTGTCACCGGTACAGGGGAGATGCTGTCGGATTTTTGTCTGGCAAGGACTCCTTTGGGGGCGTGACAACATACCCAGTAGTCGCCTTTATAGCCCACCCATTTACGGGTGACGTTTGACGAAGCCAAAGTATGCAACTCCTTATGTAGGGAACCATGGTGACTTCAGGTCAAAGAACTGATAGTCATACTAATAGTCACATGAGAAAGTATATGACACTCATATAACTATCCATGATACTTTCTCATGGCGGGTCATTCAGTATACATTCTCCAATACATACCTATGTGTCAACTTGATATCTAATATCCATGACTTATGAGATCAAGTCATCGAGTTGACCTACATGCTAGTCTCATTGCATTAACATTGTCCCTGAATGTTAATACTTGACTAGGAATGATTAAGAGTAGTGTTCTCTATATCATCTCATTATCAATTCAACCAATCGATTGATATAGATAAGAATCTTCTACTCAAGGACGCTATTATACTTAGTTATTTGGCACCAATACAAGTAAGTATAATAACCATAAAGAAATACCTTTATAAATATATAGGAATATGATACATCGAGTCCATATAACAATCATCACATAATTGACTCTAGGGCTCTCACTAACAGATTCTTACTCCAAGACCCGCGATCCTTGATCGCACTGTTGGGTAATTCACTAAAACTCTTCTTTCTGAAACCTTTGGAAAGAAGAAATTGGTACAATGAAATGTGTAAGATAGTAATAGCCTACTATCTTACTTGAAATAAAGTACAAAACAAGCTAAATAAAAATATACCGACACTAGATGTAGGATAAAGCTCGATCGGTACTTCTTGAATGGAGCAGCAGCTTGCTTGGAGATGACTAGTAGACTTGTCACACGAATAGCAGCTTTGCACAGAGATGAACTTGGAATCAATTCATTGACACAGCCTCAAACCTCAAGCTCCTTCTCATAAGAATGTCAACGATCGTTCGATTGATCCTTGGGTTTTGTCAACCGAACCCACTCCCTTCCTTCTTTACTGAGATCTGATCTTTGAGCATTGATGACATTTAATGGTTTGGTCGATCGATCACCTTGTTCGGTCGATCGAACGGTGCACTTTCCCCGTTCATTGAGATTCTTCATTAATGTGTCTTTAATACGATGATCGTTCGGTCGACTGATTCTTTGGTTCAGTCGACCGATCAGTCTGCCTTCCTTCTTTGCTTCTGGTCTATTTGTGCTATGCCACATCATCAAGGTTCGATCGATCGATAGATGGGTTCGGTCGATTGATCAGTCACTTTACCAGCTCTACTTTAACTAATCTCTGGTCTAAATCAACTTGGTTCGGTCGACTGATTCTGTGTTCGGTCAACCGATAAACTTCGGTTCATGCAACACATAGTTAGAATGAAAGCTCCTGCAAAACAAAGTTAGCACAGTAATTTGAATAATAGTAAGATGCATGAGTAGTAATAGACTTGGAAACCTTCCAGGTTTCTTCAGTTGGATCAATGACCTAGGGTTTGTTCCTTTCTGGAACATGACCTCACTGTTGCTCCTCCAGTTGCTTACCTCAACCTACCTGCCAAACCTTGGTTCTCTAGACCTATTTGGACTTTGTCGCTTAACATTGGATTGGCTACCCAGGACTTTCTCTTGATCTTCGGTCCTCCAAACCTATCGAGCTTCCCCGCCAAGTGTCAAATCCTCTCGACCCACTTGGACTTTCTGCCTAGCTTCCACAATATGCTAAGTCTTACCTGCCTAGTTGCAACTAGGGCTTTCCTAGTTGAGTAAACAGCCTACACACTCAGTTAACTTCTTAGATCATAACAATACTTAACTTAAACCTTTGGCAATATCAAAACTTAGGTTTGATTCTGGTGCACCCTGCACTAACAATATTTCCCTTTTTGATGTTTGACAACCAAGGTTCACAGTTAAGTTAATATATGCAAACATATAAGTAAATAAACATTTATTTTTCACTTAACTCCCCCTAAGTTTAACAAACTCCCCCTGAATTTAGTATCTCTCCCCTTTGACACACATCAAAAATAGGAGAAATACAACTTAAGAGTTTTGAAAATAAGGATTTTTAAAAATCTTAAGCATGTATCCAAAAAGTAGACTTTTAAAAACTTAGCAAGTGTTTGAAACATGGTTATAAAGGAAGTTTTTAAATAAGAATATTTGTTAAAGTTAAATATTTGTATAAATTTGAAAAGTGAAATTTAAGATAAAATAATTTTAAAAGGCATTAAAATTTGAAGAATTTGATAAGTTAAGGTTTAAAACTTTTATTAGAGTTAAAAGATTTGTTAAAGAAAAATAATTTTGAAAAGTTGCTAAGTTAAAGAATAACGTAACAATAATTTTGAGAAAGTGAAATAAAAAATTTGTAGAGATAAATTTGAAAATGACTCTGAAGATAAAAATTAAATGTTAGTTTAAAAATTTATAAAGATTTGAAAATAATTTTTAAAAGATTTTTAAAAATAAATTTTGAAAATTTTAAAAATGGCACTTTTGGAAACAATATTGAGAAAATGTTATTAATGCTCCCCTAAAATTGATAAGTACCTAAAAGTCCAAGCATGATTTTAAAAGCTAGAAAAATATTCTTATGATGAAATGTCCAACCTTCATAGTTAGCTGACTACCATGAGATAGCAGTTGCTGATTCAAGTTGGTCAATATGAGCATATCATGCTAACTAGTTTATTACTAGCTAGATTACCCAAATTGATCAATATGTTTTGTTTAAAGCTCATATTTATAGTGATGCACTGACTTAAGTATCTGAAATCTTAGGCTAAGTTCTAAGCATCTCACACCATTCTAGGTTTCAAGATACACAAGAAAGGTATCCTACTGTGCTTTTTAGATGTTGGCTGCTAAAACTATAAGAATATACATTTCTACAGTAAGACCTAGGCTACTCCAAAAAGATAAAATATTTAGAAATTTGTTTTGAAAACAAATTTTGAAAAGGGGAATTTTGAAAATTGTTTTGAAAAACTAGTAAGTAATATTTTTCAAAAATGTGTGAAAAGATAAAGAGAACTCTATTCTATAGAGCACATACCTAATTGTCTTCTTAAGTTACTAAATTCAATTTTAGATAAAGGTTTAGTAAATATATTGGCTAAGTTAGATTTAGAGTCAATATAATTAAGTTTGATATTTCCTTTAGTGATATAATCCCTAACAAAATGATATTTTACTTCTATATGTTTAGTTCTAGAGTAATGTACTGGATTTTTTTGTTAGATTTATAGGTTCTCAAAAACATTTTCAACAATATTTTGAATTTACTTTTCTTAGCACACTACAACAAAATCGCTCATAGACATCGGTTTTCCACCGGTGTCTATTTGATTTTCGACCGATGTCTATATGAAGCCGATGTTAAAAGTCTGCCATTTTAGACATCGGGTTAAAACCGGTGTAGTATCACTTAACGACACCGGTTTTCGAATCGGTTATTAACCGGTGTAGTATCACTTAACGACACCGTTTCATACACGGTGTAAAACCGATGTAATATTGTATGTTAATAACACCAGTTTTGACAGCGGTAAATGACCGATGTAATATTACTTTATAACACCGGTTTTACATCGGTGGAAAACCGATGTAATATGTATTTTTTCTAACAGCACAGATTTGATTTTAAAACCGACAATAACAAAAAAAAAATACACAAATATTCACAAATTGTACAAATATTCTTCATTCAATAATATCCATAAAATACACAAATATTCACAAATTATATAAATAATCTTCTTACAACAATATCCATAAAATACCCAAACATTCTTTTTACATCAAAAGCTAGCTAATAAATATCAAAATCAAGGTAGAACATTCTTTTAACACATCAAGGTAGAACCGCACTTCAAATGTAATCTAGCATGCATTCAGCCCACTCGAACCGCACTTCATCAATTTCAACTCTGGAGTACTTGAGATTTGTAAACTGTAAAAACACATAAATCCACCATATGTCAAATAACTAAAACAAATGTGTGCATGTATCAAATAAAATAGAATACTGAGTTTTTAAAGGCTACTGTGCAAGATAACGAATATAACATAGGAAAACACATCAGAAATCACTGCATGAGGACCGCTGCGATCAAATGTTCCCGTGCGGCCCCAACAGTTATTGCAATAACATAGGAAAACAAATTTGTGACCCATAGGAAAACATAGGAAAAATACCATTTATGATATATTCAGGAGACATGTAGCCACTGTCATATCGTAGAAATATAAAATAAGTATATATGACATAATATGAAAAATAAAAATATTGATGATTCAAATTGTTTATGCTCACTAGGTTCCGACGACTCTTTTGGTAATTGATACGGATTCATCTCCTCCAAATATCCTAGCCATGCCAAAATCTGATATTTTGGGATTCATATTTTTGTCAAGAAGAATGTTACTAGCTTTAAGATCCCTATGAATAATCCTTAACCTTGAATCATGGTGAAGATAAAGTAGACCTCGAGCGACACCGAGAATGATGTTGTACCTTGCTCTCCAATCCAGTAATACAGTTTGAACTTCATCTGAACACAACAAGCAATCATTTAAATCTAATTAATCTATCCTTTCAGATAGTTTCAGATCATGTAAATTGACAGAGATCTAGATCAGCTAACCAAACAGAAAGTTGTCCAAGCTTCCATTGGACATGTATTCATAGATCAAGAGTCTTTCCCCTCCTTGGATGCAACAGCCAAGAAGCTTAACAAGATTTCGATGTTGCAGCTTCGCGATCAATGTGATCTCATTTTTGAATTCATCCACTCCTTGTGACGATGTCTTAGATAATCTTTTCACTGCTATCTCTTGATCGTCTCCCAATTTACCCTGCACACAATCAAATGTCTCAAACAATTATGTGATACTACTAAACCCCAAATACAGTATTCCGTACCTTGTATACAGGGCCAAAGCCTCCTTGACCAAGCTTGTTGTCTGCTGAGAAGTCATCGGTTGCGTCTTTAATTGTAGTCAAGTCAAACAATGGCAATTCCATGTCCTTTTCTTCTGCTTCATAGTCAATATGAGAACCTACATGTGCCACAAATTAAAGTCTTTTAGAATATATGTAAGCCAAGTAAAAGTAGTTAGGATGAGAATGAACAATAATACTTGTCTTCTTCCTCCTCCAAATCGAGTAAGCAACACAAGCAAGGAAAAGAATTGCCGGTGGAAGAATCACAAACATTAAGATATTACGATTAGCATGACGGGCTTCAGATGGTGATGCTGAAAGATTACAACAGTTTATAACAGAATAAGTAAAAAGACTGCAACATATATAGATTTTGATATATTCAGTTTTGCTTAGTTGCTCGCAAATATTTGCCGTTTCATATCTGACATAAAGATCTTGTCCTAGCCCACTGCCATTCACGGTGATATCAGTGAGATCCTCTGTCCATATTAAGCAGCCACTGCCACTGCCACTCCCATTCCCACTTATGATCGATGCGGCATATGCTCTGCATGCGCAGTTGCTCAAGCAAAAAAACCTGCACTCCTCAAAGTTCCAGTTTGCATTGAGTACTGTCGATCTGGACGCGTCGGGCAACTTCGTGACACTCAGTCTGAAGAATTCATCGGTATTATTTAGACAGTCCAAAGGCTTCGTCCTCATGCAGCCGGCTTCTCCGACCAGCATGTCCCAGTTATGTTGATTCCTCGGATGAAACCCACGCAAGCATGTGCACGGCGGCGAGATGTTGGAGCTGCAATAACTGTTGGGGCCGCACGGGAACATTTGATCGCAGTGGTCCTTGGGCAACACAAATTTGTTTTCCTATGTTATATTCGTGACCACCTCTCTGTGGCCCAACAGCTGCAATAACGAATCCACCTCTCTGTGACCCATTCTAACAAACAGGTAACGTGCAACTCTCTACAACTTGTTCATCATGGAAAACACAACACAACTCAACCTCAAATCATCGAACACCAGCCAAAATCTCTAGGAAAACCTACTGTGAACACATCAGAAATCACTGTCAAACAATTTTGGGTAACATACGCAAACCAAGCAGTAACCTTCAACCGAAACCTCCAACAAGAACACATCCCACCGAGAAGAATCCAACCCGAATCGTATACAAAGAAAAACCAATCAAACACATCCACAGAAGAGGAAAACATATCGAAAGCGTCTACAAAAGAAGTAAATCAAAACATCTCCAGGAAGAACAATCAAAGCCTTTACCAGAAGAAAACCAGTCGAAATCCATACCAAATCCTCACTTTCTATAGGTTTTCCACCCCACTATACCTCATGGATTTCGAGTTATCACAGGTAGATACACTTGCCTCTTTCTTCTTCGTCTCGCCTCCACTCGTCCTCGCGTTGTGCCCCGTCAGCTGTGGCGCCGCCTGCGAAGCTCAGCTAGGCAGCGAAATGGCGCGACGAGTGGCTCTGTCGACTCGGGAAAAATGGAAAGAAGAGAAGGGTCGGCGGAATCGGGCAGGGAGATGTGACGAGGAAATGAACCCACTGTTCAAAGGGGACGGCGACGGCGAGAAATCGAGGGAGCGGAAGTTGAGGCGGCGCCAGCAGCTAGGGTCGAGGGAGGCGCGGTACCAGGACTTGCAGACGAAGGGGACGGCGACGGCGAGATCTCCGAGGGCGAGATGGCGGAAGGGGAAGAGGGAGATGAGGCTGAGGTTTAGGTTTATGTTGAGAGAAGGGGCACGATATTGGTTTAGGTTTGGAGGGAATTTTGTGAAGTCTTGTAAATTTTGGCCGATGAAAAAATTAAATTATTTAAGAAGGGGTGTATTAACATCGGATTTTAAAAATCGATGTTAAAATCGGTGTCTATTAACCAAAAAAAGGGCGCTTATAGACATCGCCTAAAAAATCGATGTCTATGAGCTAAAATCTGCGCTCATAGACACCGATTTTTAGAAAAACCGGTGTAAAATACTCAAAGACTTCGATTTTAGCCTAAAACCGATGTTGTTCCACTGATGTCTATGAGCGATTTTGTTGTAGTGGCATCTCACTAATGGTAATCCTATAGTTGTGTGAGATGACGTTATTGATTTTGAATTTGTTGTAATTTGACTTGGGTTTGAATTTAGTTGAACTTAGATTATTTTAAGTCAATTTTGAATTAAATTGGATAAATTAATTAAGTTAATATTAATGGTAACACTGTTATTAATATCTTTTAAAGTTAATTGAATTAATATATGTGTAGTTTAGAAATTTTAGGGTTAATTGTTAAAGATAATTAATTAAGGTTTAATTTAACATTAATTAGGTTGATTTATATTTTAATGATTATTAATTGGGTTAAAAATTTACATTCAGATTAATTGATTAATATAATTATTAGAATAATTATTACTTATTTCAATTATTGTTGATTAAAGTTTCATAGTAAATTAGTTATGAATTAATTATGAATTATTATTTATTAAGGATTAATTTAATTAGTTTCTTAGAAATTAATTAGGTAAAGATTAAGAATTAGCGTTATTAATTTTGAAAATTAATTTTGTTTATGGTTAATGTACTTAAGTAATTAGTTGGTAAGTTCAAGATTAATTGATTAATTATTTAATTTAGATTTGATTAAATTTTAATATTATTTAATTTTTAGATTAATTTTTAAATAACTTTTAAATTAACTAAGTTTTAAAATAATTATGTTTGAAAATAATTTAGTTTTAAATTAATTTTGATTTTATTTAAGTTTTGATTATAATTTATTTTGATTAAATTTTAAACTTTTAATTATGTTTTGAAGTTTAATTTTAGTTTAAATTTTAATTTTAGTTTTAAAGTTTTAATTAAATTCATTTTATATTTAAATTTAATTAGGTTTTAGTTTAAAATTTTAAGTTTAAATTAATTAACTTTAAGTTTTAATTAATTTTATTTAGTTTAGAATTTTAAGGTTAAGTTTGAGTTGATTCAATTAGGCTAAATAAAGAGCCTATACAAAAAAAGGTTGTTTAACCTATGTTAGATTCAAAATTAATTTTGGGTTAATCAAGCAGGCTTCTTAAGGATAAATTTTCAGTTTAGTGGTAAGACATATGACCTTTTTGTGTATCAACGGTGGACTACTTGCTGAATACTTTTCAAAATATTCCTGCCCAAAAGATTCGATATTAAGTTTTGGTCTAATTAGCCCATGTTCAACTGGAGTAGCTTCAGTCAGATCCACTAAATCTAATGCACCATATAGAATACACAAGATTCAACCTAAACATGCCTTTGATAAAGCTTCCTTAACGTACCATCCCAATCCATTCCGATGCTATGTTATTAGAGTTTTGTTAACCTTTTTTAATTAACCGTTCTAAACTAAGCAAAAAGTAAACATAATTCTAAGTATGCAAAGTAGGTTAATTAAGTTGGTTTAACTATCTTTCTATTTGCTCTCCTAAGTCATAGCTTAGATATGGTCTATCTAAGTAATGGATTTGACTCTTAGGGATCAAATAGTGATTAGGTTTGGATTTGTAACTTAGATCTAGATTTTTGTGAGTTGATAAAATTATTAATAATATTTTCTAGTTTATCAATTTTATTTTTTAAAATATTGTTTTTATTTTTCTAATTTTCTAAAATTTAATTTTGTATTTAATTTTGAATCTTTACGGTTTGATTTCTTATTTTTATTTTATAAATATTTCATTAAATTTTGTGTATTGTTAATTAAATTTAGATAATTATTTTGCTTTAAATTATCTTGAGTAAATAAATTTTAATTAACTAGATCTAGGTCTTGATTAAGGTTTGGGTTGATTTGATTAATTTTAGTAACATTTGAATTATTTAATATTTTATTAATTAAATTATTTTTGTTAAGTAATGTTAATGTAGGATTTTCATGCTTTTTCATAGTATAATAGGAAAGATTTAAAGCATGCAAATTTTCATGTAAAATAAATTAATTTACCTTAGTTGCTCCCCCAAAATCCTTGGGTCTTCTATCCGGGCATTGAAATTTATAATGTCCCATTATTTTGCACTTGAAGCATTGGATATCATCCTTCCTTTTTCAAACTCTAAGCATTGGCTCCGCCTTTGCCTCCAATTGTGAGGATCGGTTCATAGGACATTTATTTTTGAAGTGCCCTTCTTTACTACACTTAAAATAAGTTATGTGATATTTAAATTTTGAATTGACAATGTTACCTTTTGAATCCTCAATTGGATTCTCCCCCTTGATTGTTGCCATCTCAGATTTGGGCTTGGACACTTATTCTGACAAAAGTTCAGATCCATCAGCTTCCTCCTCAGCCATTAGCGCAATGAAGTTGATTTGGTCTTGCTCTTCTGTATCTGACTCTGAGGATAGCTCTCCAAATTTAAACTCTGGTTCAAACTCACTTTTGCCATGATCTTCTAGTTTCGATGGAGTCTCGTGAAGCTCGATCACTTTGGTTCACAAATCGAATGCATTCTTGTAATTTTCTAATTGACACAAATTTTCATTAGGAAAAATATTTATTAATATATCCATTACCTTTGTGTTCGCTTCTGAGTTTCGAGATGGTTGTTTCATTGCAATCCAGCTATCAAAATTATTGCTTCCCACAAAACATTCCATCATTCGCCTCTAAGAATTGAAATAGACTTGATCATACGGTGGAGGTTCATAGATGTTTTGCCCTTCTTGATATGTCAATGACATTCTTGCACAAGAAAATTAACAAAAGAAATTTTCGAGACTTTTGTCTTGGGATTAGCAGTGCGAGATAAAAATAATTAAGAATGAAAAAAATCTTTTTAAGAATAAAAAAAAGTTTTTAAAATTTCTTTGAAAAATAATTAAGTATTTTCATAGCAACTTGACTCTGATACCAATTAAAGGATCAAAGAATGCAATAGGGGGGTGAATATCGCACTTTCCAAAACTTTTCTTTTTCTTGTAAAATAAATCAAAATAAGTAGTGGAAATCAAAATGAAAGCAACATAAATGACACAAGTTAGTTACTTGGTTCGGAGCCTAGGTCAACTCCTACTCTAAGACCCGTGATCCTTGATCGCACTGTTGGGCAATCACTAAAACTCTTCTTTCTGAAACCTTTGGAAAGAAGCAATTCGTACAATGAAATGTTTAAGATAGTAATAGCCTACTATCTTACTTGAAATAAAGTACAAAGCAAGCTAAATAAAAATATACCGACACTAGATGTAGGATGAAGCTCGGTTGGCACTTCTTGAATGGAGCAGCAGCTTGCTTGGAGATGAGTAGTAGACTTGTCGCACGAACAGCAGCTTTGCACAAAGATGAACTCGAAATCAATTCGTTCCCATAGCCTCGGACCTCGAGCTCCTTTTTTATAAGAATGCCAACGATCGATCAATCGATTCTTGGGGTCGATCGACCGAACCCACTCCCTTCCTTCTTCACTGAGATCCGATCTTTGGACATTGGTGACATTTAATGGTTCGGTCGACCGATCACCTTGTTTGGTTGACCAAACTGTGCACTTTCATCGTTCGTTGAGATTCTTCATTAATGCATCTTTAATATGATGATCATTCGGTCGACCGATCCTCTGGTTCAATCGACCGATCAGTTTAGCTTCCTTCTTTACTTCTGGTCGATTTGTATTGTGCCACATCATCAAGGTTCAGTCGACCGATAGATGGGTTTAGTTGATTGATCAGTCACATTACCATCTCTGCTTCGATTGATCTCTGGTCTAAATCAACTTGGTTCGGTCGACTGATCCTATGTTCGGTCGATCGATAACTTTAGTTCCTACATCACAGATTTAGAACCAAAGCTCCTGTAAAACAGACTTAGCACAGTATTTTGAATTATAGTAAGATGCATGAGTAGTAATAGACAGTAACACTGTCTTGATCTCAACTTGGAAACATTTTGATTTCTTCAGTTGGATCAGCGACATAGGGTTTGTTCCCTTCCAGAACACGACCTCATTATCGCTCCTCCAGTTGCTTACCTCAACCTACCTTCCAAACCTTGGTCCTCTAGACTTGTTTGGACTTTGCCACTTAGCATTGGATCGACCACCCAGGACTTTCCCTCGATCTTCGGTCCTCCAAACCTATCAAGCTTCCCCACCAAGTGTCGAATCCTCTTGACCCACTTGGTCTTTCCGCCTGACTTCCACAATCTACTAAGTCTTTCCTGCCTAGTCACAATTAGGGCTTTTCTGGTTGAGTAAACAGCCTGTAGACTCAGTTAACTTGTTAGATCATAACAAAACTTAACTTGAACCTTTGACAACATTAAAACTCAGGTTTGATTCTGGTGCACCCTGCACCAATACCTAACTGTACTACAAAGTTATTCATTATGGAGGAATGATCCAATGGATTAATGAAGAATTATAGTAAGATGCATGAGTAGTAATATACAGTAACACTGTCTTGATCTCAACTTGGAAACATTTCGATTTCTTCAGTTGGATCAGCGACATAAGGTTTGTTCCCTTCCAGAACATGACTTCATTGTCGCTCCTCCAGTTGCTTACCTCAACCTACTTTCCAAACCTTGGTCCTCTAGACTTGTTTGGACTTTGCCACTTAGCATTGGATCGACCACCCAGGACTTTCCCTCGGTCTTCGGTCCTCCAAACCTATCAAGCTTCCCCACCAAGTGTCGAAGCCTCTCGACCCACTTGGTCTTTCCGCCTGACTTCCACAATCTACTAAGTCTTTCCTGCCTAGTCGCAATTAGGGCTTTTCCGGTTGAGTAAACATCCTGCACACTCAGTTAACTTGTTAAATCATAACAAAACTTAACTTGAACCTTTGATAATATTAAAACTCAGGTTTGATTCTGGTGCACCCTGCACCAATACCTAACTGCACTACAAAGTTATTCATTATGGAGGAATGATCCAATGGATTAGTGAAGGATGGAAGTTAAGCACACAACACAACAACAAATATACACAAAGACAACACCATAAAGACAATGATTTTAGGATAAACTATTATAAATTTGGCCAAAGACAATGATTTTTGATAAAAACCATTGTCTTTGATACAACAGTTACCCCAAAAGAATGTTGTAGCAATATTTGGGACAATGATTAAATGAACCATTGTAAAATATAATATTTTCACAATCCTTGTAACAACGGTGCATAAACCATTGTCATTGTGGTAATAAGACAACAGTTACAACTCATTGTCAATGAATTTATAACTATTGTATTTTTTCCCATCTTAAAACTCATGGCAAAAATTGTGACTTGTGACAAAAAATAAGTAATCACAACCAAAAATATATTTGAAGGTTGTTGTCCTCTTAATCCTGTAAGAACCCAAATTTCCTCATTTCGAGTCCCAAAAGTAATTTAAAAATATTTAAAATGCCTTAGAAATATTCTAGAGATATTTAGAAATTTTTAGAGTATTTTTATGTAATTTTTGAAGGTCATTTGGTATTTTTACTAAACGAAAGAAGATATCATTTCGAAAAGAATAGCATTTCGAAGAGATATTTGGAAATTTTTGTAACAACCTAAATTTTTTGGAGGTCATTTCGAACCCGCGACCTCGGACCCGAACCGAACCTTAAGTAAATTCGGCTGCCCAAGTGTGCAAGCAGTCGATGCTGATCAGATAGGCAGTGACAAATATTTAAGGAATAGCATTGAACAGGAACCCTAGGTATAATAAGAGAGAACTTAAGTGATTTTCGGGCAAAATCCTTTCTCTCCCGAATTCTTTCTCTCCTCTTCTCTTCGCGTGCGGCGACAGCTCAGGCGAAAACGAAGCCATGATTAGGGCTTCGTCTCTGGCGGCCGGCGAAGGAGTATTCTCGTGAGGTTTTCACTCGGATGTGATCCTTTCGTCGAGGAGAAGTTGTAGACACAAGAAGAGCCAAAGTTTGGGTTTTCTCCGAAACCCTAGAAGTTGTTTCCGGGTTGTAAGTTCAAGAACCGAAGGTAAGTTGCTACTCACCTGCAGTAGGATAGTTCCGGATTCCTATTCCTTTTGTTTTCAAATTTTTTGTGAAGATTGTTGGTTGTGCTTGTTGCCGTGAGTTCTTATAGGAAGATAAGTAGGGGTTTTGATTGGTATAGTTTAAGCTGTGGGTTGTTTCCTTCGAGCTTTGAAAGTAGTAATTCAGTTTTCTTGACTAAAATTCCTGTTGTCACCTTATTTGGCATGTTTGGTTTATACAGAGCCCTGCAAGTTTCGGATTTTGTGCTAAGCAATGAACATAGAATGGGTTAGATTAATTTTTAACATATAGTTTGGTTCATTGTCATTGCTTGGTTTCAGTTTGTTTTGAAGCATGCTTAAAGGTTTCCTTTACTCTATAAAAACATAAGTTGTGAATAAGTTTTGTATAGGTCTTTATGTTAAAACATTACAGCAAGCTTAACTTGGTACTGGGCAATGGAGAAAGGGTAAAAAGCAGCCTCTTTTGAAACTTCTGTGGAATCTGGTTTTCTTCCATGGTAGCATTCTTACTGTAGTTTCTGGAATGTGCTATTGCTGTAGTATTTTTGTTGTAGTATTCCTGCTGTAGTGAGCTTTGAATAAGTTTCGCACAGTTTTAAGCTTCAAAAGGTTTTGGTTTATTTGTACCTTGTTATTTTTAGGCACTTCAGTTTATGATGGCATGCAGAATTTTTATAAGTATAGCTTGTAGATTTTGATAAGTATGGCATGCATATTTATATAAGTATTGTATGCAGGTTTTTATAAGTATAGCTTGCAGATTTTGATAAGTATGACATGCAGATTTTTTATAAGTATTGTACGCAGATTTTAATAACTATTGCTTGCAGATTTTGATATGTATTATATGCAGAACTCAAATCTTAGAGTAGATTTCATTAAGCATTTCAGTATAGTTGTATTAAATACTTTCGTGCAATTCTGTTAAGTATTTTAGTACAGTTTTACTAAGCATTTCCATGCAATTCTGTTAAGCATTTCAGTGCAATGTTAATAATCATTTTAGTGCAGTTTTGTATGAGACATCCTTTTAATAGAGGTATTAACAAGTATAAGAAAGATAAAGTATAAGAAAGAAAAAGGCCAAGGCCTTAAGTAGATCCCAAAGTCAAGACTTTAGGGATTTTGGCACACAAGATGCTTGTTAAAATGCCAAGGCATTTAAGGAAGAAGTAATTAAGTAAATAAGATATTTTACTTTGAAGAGGCTAGTACCCGACTTCCGAGATTGTCGTTAAACAAATCCAGGTGACCAATTCCGAGGTCTTGGCCCTGGTAAGACCGAGGTCTTTACCCTCGTAGAACTGGTGGCTCGCTACCCTAGTCTCTATTAGGGAGCGCACTTTGGTACTACGCCTGGACCCAAGAAGAAAGTTTATTATTATTTTGAAGTATTAAACTATATGTTTTTGAACTAGCAAAGCAAGTGTCATAGAAGTTTAATTCAGCAAGTTAACTTCTTAATTCCCAAGTTCAACAAGTTAGAACTGTTTGTTCCTTTTAGCACTGCAAACCTTAGTTTAATTGCTATTTTTATTGTGCATGAGCAGATTTTTTTCCCACTTTACTATTAGTAGAGCTCGAGCAGTATCTTTTTTCTAGCTTTTCCCTTTGCTATTGAATATGCATGATCAGCTTTCATTTTTCTACTACGTTGCCATAGGTTTGAGCATGAGCAGTATTGGATCTTATTTCCATTTCTTTGCTATAGATTCAAGCATGAGCAGTATCGATATTAGATTTCTAGATTTCTTTGCTATTAGATTAACATGAGCAGATATATATATATATATATGTTCCCTTTTAGAGCAGTCAGATTCTAGTTTCTTCTTGTATACATGCATATTCGAGTTTTTGTGAGTTAGACAGCGCTTACTAAGCATTCGCTTATAGTTTGCATTTCCTCTTACTGCAGATAAAGGAAAGGAAAAGATATAGCAAAGGAAGGCGACAAGGTGGCGCGATGGTGTGTGATGTCAGGACTATGGGAGAGACTTGGGAAATTATTAAGTTTCCGTGTTTTAGTGGATAAGATTTATTGGGATTGTACTTTATATTCCATGTTATTTAAGATTGTACTATATATTCCATGTCATTTGGGGAGTAATCTTGATTTAGATCGCATGCTAAGATGTATTCAGTTTAGTAAGTGCGTACTTTCGGTGTTTGCATCGTGATATAGTTTTATATGTTGCTGTTATTATGATATATATGTGCATGTTCATGTTTGGAGTATTATATTGCATTTTAGTCCTGCTGTACTGCATACACTCTGCCGAAATTTTAAGTTTTCTGGAAAAAAAAGTTAAGTACAGTTTGTCATACTAGTTAAGTAAGAATTTATAGTAGTTAAGTAACGGTCACCCTTAGAGAGTAGTAGTAAGAAGGGTGGTCGTTACAGTTGGTATCAGAGCAGTTCCTATTCTCCAACATCACACATCAGCACCAGCCTTTCCGTCTTCAAGTAAGAATGTATTTATACTTTCTTTTATGCTTTTCCTTTAGTGCTTGCAGTATAGAGAAATGTTTAGAAGTACCTGCTCATATATGTTTAAAGTCAAGAATCATGCTTAAGTAAGATATATCTAGAAAGTATAGTGATGATTTCAAGTTTTCCCTCTGCATGACGAGATGTCAAGAAGAGGGCATCCCCGTACCACTCGTACTGAGGATCGAGCACAGGAGAACGAAGAGCCTAGAACAACTGAACCAATCTTTTTGAAGTTGTTGCTCAACTCCAGAGACAAGTAGCAGAGCAACAATAAGTGGTTGTCAATCTAATGGCTAATCAGCAGTCAGTTCCTACCACTCCCCCAACTGTAAATGTGGAGACTCCAGTGGTGACTGAGGTCCCACCAGCCGCCCTGGAAGTCGTCACAACACTTGGGAGACAAGAAGCATACCTGATACAGTGACTGAAGCTGAAGCCAGAAAGTTTCTCAAGCACGACTGAGCCCTGGGATGCTCAGGCTTGGGTTAAGACACTAGAGAGCACCATGGAGCTTCTTGACTGGCCAGAAGTCAAGAAGGTCAAGTGTGTCTCTTTCTGCCTATCTGGAGATGCTCGTATGTGGTGGGAGAGAGTTAAAAGCAAGAGAGCAGTCAATCAGATGAGATGGGCTGACTTTGAGGCAGAGTTTTATGAAGAATTCTTCCACCAACGGATCACCAATAAGCATTATGAAGAGTTTATAGAATTCAGAAGGTGAACCATCCTTTGAGTTCACGGGAGTACTAAAGAGGAAGACCCAGAAATTCCTCTCCTCCCTAACAGCTCACCAGATGTTAGTTAAAGGATGTACTGGTTTTCTTGCGTACATTGTGAATATAGAAGAACAAGAAAGACCCAAGCAAGAAGATGTTCGGGTAGTCTGCGAGTATCTAGAGATATTTCCAGAAGAGCTACCTGGACTACCTCCTAATAGAGAAGTGGAGTTTGAAATTGAATTGGTTCTTGGTACTTGTCTAATTTCAAAAGCTCCGTACCGAATGTCTCCAGCAGAGCTGAAAGAGTTACAAGAACAACTTCAGGAGCTGCTTGACAAAGGCTTCATCTGCCCTAGTCATTCACCATGGGGAGCTCCTGTGTTGTTTGTCAAGAAGCAGGATGGATCTATACGGATGTGCATAGATTATAGGGCTCTGAATCAAGTGACAATCAAGAACAAGTACCCACTGCCCAGAATCAATGACTTATTTGATCAATTGAAAGGGGCAACAGTGTTCTCCAAGATAGACCTGCGCTCTGGGTACCATCAGTTGAAAGTGAAGGAAAGTGATATACCCAGAACAGCTTTCAGGACCAGATATGGACACTATAAATTTGTAGTCATGCCATTTGGTGTGACTAATGCACCTACAGTCTTCATGGACTTAATGAACAGAGTGTTCAGAGAATACCTTGACAAGTTTGTCATCGTGTTCATCGATGACATTCTGATCTATTCAAGAACCCCAGAGGAGCATGACAAGCACTTGAGAATAGTACTACAGACCCTTCAGCAAAAGCAGCTTTATGCTAAATTCTCAAAGTGCGAGTTCTGGTTGGAGCAGGTGCCGTTTCTAGGTCACATCATTTCTAAAGAAGGTATTCAAGTGGATCCTGCCAAAATAGAAGCGGTCAACAACTGGAGTAGACCCAAGAACGCTAGGGAGATCAGAAGCTTCCTTGGTTTAGCTGGGTACTACAGGAAATTTGTGGAGGACTTTTCTAGGATAGCCTCTCCACTAACAACTCTCACTAGGAAGAACAAGAAGTTTGAATGGTCAGACAAATGTGAGCAGAGTTTCCAAGAGCTAAAGAAGAGACTGACCAGTGCTCCCATCCTGATAGTTCCAGAAAATGACAAGAGTTTTGACATCTACAGTGATGCTTCCAAGATGGGCCTAGGAGCTGTACTCATGCAAGAAGGGAAAGTTATAGCTTATGCTTCCAGACAACTTAAAGACTATGAGAAGAACTACCCCACTCATGATCTTGAGTTGGCAGCTGTGGTCTTTGCACTAAAACTCTGGCAACACTATTTGTATGGAGTCCTGTGCAGAATCTTCACAGACCATCAGAGTTTAAAGTATTTCTTCACCCAGAAAGACTTAAACATGAGACAGCGCAGGTGGCTAGAGTTGGTCAAAGACTATGACTATGAAATCCTCTACCACCCAAGCAAAGCTAACAGAGTGGCAGATGCACTAAGCAGAAAATCCAGTGCATCCCTGATGTCTTTGTCATCATTAGCCCTACCACTGCAGAAGGAGTTGTCAGACTTTGGAATGGAAATTATTTATGGGCAACTCTCTGCATTGACCTTAGAGTCTACCTTGCTTGAGGATATACAGAGAAAGCAAAGTGAAGATCCAGACATCCAGAAGATCAATCAAGGGATACAAAAAGAAGAAAATTCAGAGTTTCGAGTATCAGACAGTGGAATTCTTTATCAGGGGAGCCACCTTTGTGTCCCCAATGATGAAGAACTGAGAAAGAAAATTTTAGAAGAAGCTCATAGTACACCTTACTCTATGCATCTTGGTTCTACCAAGATGTACCAAGATGTGAAACAGAGGTTCTGGTGGTCTGGACTCAAAAGAGATGTTGCTAAATATGTCAGTACCTGCCTGACATGTCAGAGGGTCAAAGCAGAACACCAGAGAGCAGGAGGAGTTCTACAGCCTCTTCCAATACCAGAGTGGAAGTGGGAAGACATATCCATGGACTTTATAACAGGTCTTCCAAGAACCACGAATGGATATGACGCGATATGGGTAATAGTGGACCGATTGACCAAGTCTGCTCATTTTCTAGCCATCAAGGTGTCCCACTCTATAAAGCAGTTGGCACAGCTATATGTTAAGGAGTTGATCAGACTTCACGGAGTTCCTAAATCTATTGTTTCTGATAGAGATAGGCGTTTCACCTCTCACTTTTGGGAGTGTGTTCAGAATGCACTAGGCACCAAACTCAAGTTCAGTACAGCCTTCCATCCTCAGACTGATGGACAGACAGAGCGAGCAAATCAGATTTTAGAAGAAATGCTCAGAGCTTGTGCACTAGATTTCAAGGGAAGTTGGTACAAGTATCTATGCTTAGCTGAATTTACCTACAACAATAGCTATCAGGCCACCATCAAGATGGCACCTTATGAGGCGTTGTATGGCAGGAAGTGCAGATCACCCATTTGCTGGCAAGAAGCAGGTGAAAGAAAAGAAATGGAAGTAGAGCTGGACATCCAGACAGAGATGATAGATGAGACCACTCAAGCTATCCAGAAGATCAGACAGAGAATTGAGACTTCCCAGAGTAGACAGAAAAGTTATGCTGACACACGCCGTAGGCCACTTGAATTCCAAGTAGGGGATTCAGTTTTTCTCAAGGTTGCTCCAATGAAGGGAGTGATGAGACTTGGCAAGAAAGGCAAGTTAAGTCCTCACTACGTAGGACCTTACCTGATCATGGAAAGAATTGGGAAAGTAGCTTACAAGCTGGACTTACCACAAGACATGTCAGCATTACACAATGTATTTCTTGTCTCTTTGCTAAAGAAGTGTCTTCACGACCCTAGCCAAGTGATTCAGCCTCAATCAGTGCAGATCCAAGAAGATCTTAGCTATGAGAGCAGACCTACACAGATAGTGGACAGAGCAGTCAAGAGACTAAGAAACAAAGAGGTGTCACTAGTGAAGGTCATCTGGTAGAACCAGAAGCATGAGGAAGTCACTTGGGAGCGTGAGTATAGTATGAGACAGAAGTATCCAGAATTATTCTAAGTTCGAGGATGAACTTTTTATAAGGTATGGGGAATTGTAACAACCCAAATTTCCTCATTTCAAGTCCCAAAAGTAATTTAAAAATATTTTAAAATACCTTAGAAATATTCTAGAGATTTTTAGAAATTTTAAGAGTATTTTTATGTAATTTTTGGAGGTCATTTGGTATTTTTACTAAACGAAAGAAGATATCAAAAATAAAAGGGCCGAGCCGAGGTTCGAACCCACAACCTCAGACTCGAACCGAACCTTAAGTTAATTCGGCTGACCAAGTGTGTAAGCGGTCGATGCTGATCAGATAGGCAGCGACAAATATTTAAGGAATAGCATTGAACAGGAACCCTAGGTATAATAAGAGAGAACGTAAGTGATTTTCGGGCAAAATCCTTTCTCTTCCGAATTCTTTCTCTCCTCTTCTCTTCGCGTGCGGCGGCAGCTCGGGCGAAAACGAAGCCGTGATTAGGGCTTCGTCTCCGACGGCCAGTGAAGGAGTATTCTCGTAAGGTTTTCACTCGGATGTGATCCTTTCGTCGAGGAGAAGTTGTAGACACAAGAAGAGCCGAAGTTTGGGTTTTCTCCGAAACCCTAGAAGTTGTTTCCGGGTTGTAAGTTCAAGAACCGAAGGTAAGTTGCTACTCACCTGCAGTAGGATAGTTCCGAATTCCTATTCCTTTTGTTTTCGAATTTTCTGTGAAGATTGTTGGTTGTGCTTGCTATCGTGAGTTCTTATAGGAAGATGAGTAGGGGTTTTGATTGATATAGGTTAAGTTGTGGGTTGTTTCCTTCGAGCTTTGAAAGTAGTAATTCAGTTTTCTTAACTAGAATTCCTGTTGTCACCTTATTTGGCATGTTCAGTTTATACAGAGCCCTGCAAGTTTCAGATTTTGTGCAAAGCAATGAACATAGAATGGGTTAGATTAATTTTTAACATGTAGTTTGGTTCATTGTCATTGCTTGGTTTCAGTTTGTTTTGAAGCATGTTTAAAGGTTTCCTTTACTCTATAAAAACATACACTGTGAATAAGTTTTGTATGGGTCTTTATGTTAAAACATTACAGCAAGCTTAACTTGGTACTGGGCAATGGAAAAAGGGTAAAAAGCAGCCTCTTTTGAAACTTCTGTGGAATCTGGTTTTTCTTCCATAGTAGCATTCTTGCTGTAGTTTCCAGAATGTGCTATTGCTGTAGTATTTCCGCTGTAGTATTCCTGCTGTAGTGAGCTTTGAATAAGTTTCGCACAGTTTTAAGCTTCAACAGGTTTTGGTTTAGTTGCACCATGTTATTTTTAGGCACTTCAGTTTATGATGGCATGCAGAATTTTTATAAGTATAGCTTGCAGATTTTGATAAGTATGGCATGTAGATTTATATAAGTATTGTACGCAGATTTTTATAAGTATAGCTTGCAGATTTTGATAAGTATGGCATGCTGATTTTTTATAGGTATTGTACGCAGATTTTAATAACTATTGCTTGCAGATTTTGATATGTATTATATGCAGAACTCAAATCTTAGAGTAGATTTTATTAAGCATTTCAGTACAGTTGTATTAAGTACTTTCATGAAATTCTGTTAAGCATTTCAGTACAGTTTTACTAAGCATTTCCATGCAATTCTGTTAAGCAATTCAGTGCAATGTTAATAAGCATTTTAGTGCAGTTTTGTATGAGACATCCTTTTAATAGAGGTATTAACAAGTATAAGAAAGATAAAGTATAAGAAAGAAAAAGGCCAAGGCCTTAAGTAGAACCCAAAGTCAAGACTTTAGGGATTTTGGCACACAAGGTGCTTGTTAAAATGCCAAGGCATTTAAAGAAGAAGTAATTAAGTAAATAAGATATTTTACTTTGAAGAGGCTAGTACCCGACTTCCGAGGTTATCGTTAAACAAATCCAGGTGACCAATTCTGAGGTCTTGGCCCTGGTAAGACCGAGGTCTTTACCCTCGTAGAATTGGTGGCTTGCTACCCCAGTCTCTATTAGGGAGCACGCTTTGGTACTACGCCTGGGCCCAAGAAGAAAGTTTATTATTATTTTGAAGTATTAAACTATATGTTTTTGAACTAGCAAAGCAAGTGTCATAGAAGTTTAATTCAGCAAGTTAGCTTCTTAATTCCCAAGTTCAGCAAGTTAGAACTGTTTGTTCCTTTTAGCACTGCAAACCTTAATTTAATTGCTATTTTTTTTGGGCATGAGCAGATTTTTTTTCCACTTTACTATTAGTAAAGTTTGAGCAGTATCTTTTTTCTAGCTTTTCCCTTTGCTATTGAATATGCATGATCAGCTTTCATTTTTCTACTACGTTTCCATAGGTTTGAGCATGAGCAGTATTGGATCTTATTTCCCTTTCTTTGCTATAGATTTAAGCATGAGCAGTATCGATATTAGATTTCTAGATTTCTTTGCTATTAGATTAACATGAGCAGATATATATATATGTTCCCTTTTAGAGCAGTCAGATTCTAGTTTCTTCTTGTATACATGAATATTCGAGTTTTTATGAGTTAGACAACGCTTACTAAGCATTCGCTTATAGTTTGCATTTCCTCTTACTGTAGATAAAGGAAAGGAAAAGATATAGCAAAGGAAGGCGACAAGGTGGCGCGGATGGTGTGTGATGTCAGGACTATGGGAGAGACTTGGGACATTATTAAGTTTCCGTGTTTTAGTGGATAAGATTTATTGGGATTGTACTTTATATTCCATGTTATTTGAGATTGTACTTTATATTCCATGTCATTTGGGGAGTAATTTTGTTTTAGATCGCATGCTAAGATGTATTCAGTTTAGTAAGTGCGTACTTTCAGTGTTTGCATGGTGATATAGTTTTATATGTTGATGTTATTATGATATATATGTGCATGTTCATGTTTGGAGTATTGTATTACATTTTAGTCCTGCTGTACTGCATACACTCTGCCGAAATTTTAAGTTTTCTAGAAAAAAAAAGAGTTAAGTACAGTTTGTCATACTAGTTAAGTAAGAATTTATAGTAGTTAAGTAACGGTCACCCTTAGAGAGTAGTAGTAAGAAGGGTGGTCGTTACAAATCCAACTCTGAAACCCTACCGTCTCTTCACCTGACGCTGAAACCATTCCTTCCATGCCATCTCTTCACTGAAGCAAATCTAGGGTTTGGAGCAAGGGAACTTGTTGCACTGAGTTATTGAAGTGATGATAAACACTTAGAAGGTTGGGAGGAGTTAACCTCAACAAGCATACACCCAACGTCAAAACCACAACCCTTCCTCCCCTTCTGATTTGGACTAATACACAGCTATGGTCACCTCTCGAGAGTACTTCCCTCTTCTTCTTTCTCTGCCATCTCTCCATCGAAGCAAACCTAGGGTTTGGAGCAGGGGAACTTGTTGCGCCAAAATATTGAAGCGACAGTAAGCACCTTATATCTAACTCTCCTTCCTTTTGTATTACTTCAAATTATTCGATTTCTCATTCTCCTCGTTGTTTCAATTTTATGTGTTTGAGGTTAGTTATGTGATGAAGGAGATGTTTATCTGGGATAACATATGATCTGATCCCATTGTACTTTTTTTTTATTATAGCGAGAGAGACCATTATATTGTCTGGTCTTGCGCTGTTAAGTTATAGAGGGTACTAGACTTGAGTTCTTCTAGATTTATTGAAAAAGAACAAGGGCAACATCTCCATCAAGGTAATAATTGTTGCATGACTTTTTTCCTCTTATAATGTTATTCTCTAATTTGGTACAAAGTTTTTGTCTCATTTTTTAATTGTTCGGTTGTATCATAAATGAATAAATTTGCCTAAAATCTATATAGTTGGTGTTTTGAAATGCCACAACATAGTGATGAACTGAACTGATGAGTGAATCAACTTTTTAATGAAAATGAGAAAATTGTATAGAAGGAGACTCACAAATTAGTTCATTTGTCATATTACAGTCAAACACAAATAAAGATTTATCATTTTCTATGTAAATATATGTTAAGATGTTACTAAATATTAAAACAGATTATGAAGTAGTTATATCTCCTATATTTTTTTTAAGTTTTGATGTTAGTGATTAATATAATCTATTGGTGTTAGCTACAATGCATAATATTATCTATTATATTGGTGCTAAGTATTATAAAGGTTTATTTTGTTGTTAATTGATTTTTTTTATCTACTAGAATGGACAAAGAATGGATGTGTAAGGATAGATTATCATGTGAATATGCTCTTGGAGTAGAGTCCTTGCAATTTATAATACAAAATTCTAGTGATTCTAATGCAATATCTTGTCCATGTGCCAAGTGTGGTAATCTAAGAAGGAACAATATTGACATGATAAGGGCTTATTTAAGAAGTAATAGTATGGATTGAGCATACGTAGTGTGGATATGGCATGGAGAAAAATCATCATTTTCCAACTCAATGTTGGTGCAGGAAGCATCAGACGATCGAACCCAAGTTTTGATAATGGCAAAGGGTTCAAAGTTAAGCCATCTTGTGATCTAACAATTTGAATGAGCTTGTAGGAAAAGTCCTAAGTGTACTTAGGCAAAAGTCCTAGCTGCGGTTAAGCAGGTGGAAAACCCTAGGAGGTGGTAACCCTAGGTCATAGGGGGTGGTAACCCTATGCAGAAAGTCTTGGCGGGTCGAGAGCTTCAGGCAAAAGTCTTAGGGGGTGGTAACCCTAGGTGGAAAGTCCTGGTGTCGCGAACTAGGTGGAAGACTGGACAGGCCGGGAAGAGGGAGTCCAGCAGAAAGTCCGGAAGCTTCGAACGCTGAGTAAAAGTCCAGTCGATCTGGAGGATCGCACTGGCAATAGGTAAATCTCCTGAGTGGAGTAGGTGAGGACGCGTTCCCCGTAGAGGGAATAGTAGACGTCGGGTCGACTTGGGGTTTCCAATCAGAAATCTGAAGTAAGGCCCGGACAGTCTGTTGACTGTAGATATTTCATTCAGTATACCTATTCTGTGCTAACTTTATTTTGCAGGGTATATGTTTGGGACCAACACATTTTGCAGGAACAAAGAAGCAACTTATACCTCGGATGAACAGTGTCCGAGGCGCCTCTATGGAGCTTGGAGGCGCCTCGGGTGCAAGCCGAAGCCCGCTGTCCAGAGGAGCTGGAGGCATCTCGGATGAAGCTGGAGGCGCCTTGGACCAAGGCTGGAAGGCGCCTTGAGGAGGCATGAAGGCGCCTTAAACCAGATAAGATTCGACCTGGTCTATACTGATCCACCCGTGCGACTCGGCGGGCTGGAGGAGCCTTGGACAGGCTTGGAGGCGCCTTCAGCACAACATAAAAGAGGGGTCGAGGCAGCAGCTCAGTACAACAATTTCTAAGTGATCAAGCTACAACGTGCTGCTTCAAAAACGCCCTGAAGTGCTACTACAAGTTCCCGACGACCTGGAGATCCGAAATAACTATTCTGTCATCAGTACAATTGTTTTTTAATTACTGCATTGATTGTAATTCATTTGTAACCTTTTACCGAGCTTATAGTTGTTGCCCAAAGAAAGCGATCAACGATCGCGGGCCTTGGAGTAGGAGTCGCCACAGGCTCCGAACCAAGTAAACATCCTGTGTTTGCGTGTGTTCTTGTTTTCTCTTTTATTTCCACTGCATTTAATTACTTGTATTTTACGATTCCGAAACGAAATAGCCATGAGCGCTATTCACCCCCCCCCCCTCTAGCGCTTCTTGATCCAACAATTGGTATAAGAGCGGGGTCGCGTTGATCTGGTGCAACCACCAATCACGTAATTTTTTCGTGGTGTTTTCAATTTTACGGAGTCAATTAGAATCTAGCTTAATAGCTACATTCTAATTCTTTTTACGAATCAGTTTTTGCTCGAAGTTGGTACAACACCACTCGAGCTCGTGATATTAACTTTATTTCCCACACTACTAATCCAAGACCTAGTCTTGAGACATCTCTTCTATTTTTTTCATTGTTTTGCATATTATCAATGGCCCAACAAGAGGGTTTCAGCACCGTTCGCCCCCCGCTCTTCACTGGAGAAGATTTTGGGTTCTGGAAGGGACGAATGGAGACCTTCCTCAAAATCCAGTTCGAGACATGGATGATCGTCAAGACTGGATTACAACTACCAACCAACAGAGATGGCAAGCCTACACCCTGCGAAAATTGGGAGCCATCCCTAATCAAGAAGGTGGAAGCCGATGCCAGAGCGACCTGCACCCTCCAGTGCGGACTGACCAAGGAAGAGCTCAACAGAGTTGGACCATTCTCCAGTGCAAAAGAGCTATGGGAGAAGCTAATCGAACTCCACGAGGGCACCTCCGACACCAAGGTTAGTAAGAGAGATTTGTTATTTAATAAATTATATAATCAAAAGATGTAGGAAGGAGAGACAACAAGTCAACTCCATGCTCGCATATAAGACATTCTCAACTCCCTCCATGCGATCGGGCAGAAAGTCGAAAATCAGGATATTATAAGGTACGCTCTAAATGCTTTTCCAAGGAGTACATTGTGGGCATCAATGGTAGATGCCTACAAAGTCTCTAAAGACTTATCTTCCATTAGACTAGATGAATTATTTTCTGAATTCGAAATACATGAATAGACTAATACACAGCCAACCGAGAAGGGTATTGCTTTGGTTGCAGGTACCAGTCAAACACGCGAACCAAGATCACAGCGAAGAACTGAACCGGAGTCTGAAGACGAACCCGACTCAGACGATGAAGACAACGAATTGACCTCCGAACTCGTAAATCTTGTGAAGAAGCTCTACAAGAAGTAGAAGGGCTTCAACAAGAGAGACCTAAAGAAAGCAGTCCAATCCAAGGAGAGTCAACCAAGCTCAAAAGTCAAGTTCGAGGTAACTTGCTACGGGTGCAATCAGAAAGGGCACATCAAGGTCAACTGCCCAAATCAAAAGGATCCAAAGAAGCAGAGGAAAATGAAGGTGCTGAAGGCGACATGGGACGAATCCTCAGAAGAAGATACTGACGACGAACTCGACCAGACGAGTCTCCTCGCACTGATGGCCCAGGACCAGATCGTTGTGTCTGAGAGCGAGAGCGAATCAGAAGCTGAGTCCGAACGAAGTCACAGATCTGTATCCGTTTCCGAAGGGTCCGACACCGCTGTAAGTATTCCTCGGTTAAATAATTTAGTTAATTATTTATTACGCAAATTAGCAAAATCAAATCTTAGGGTCAAGTCACTTCTAAAGGAAGTAGCAGTTCTTAAATAAGTGACTAATTCCAAAACCTTGCGTGACCCAGCTCACACTATGTGAAAAACGACTTTTTACTTCGTTGATTACCTGAAGTAAAAGACCTATTTTTACCGAAGTAGACACGCGTGAAGTAAAAAGATTTATTTTACTTCGGATAAACTCCGAAGTTGTAGGCCCAGAAAAACGAAGTCGTATTGGGTGTCGGGTTCGGACATATTACGAAGTAAAAAGTCCATTTAACTTCGTCGGTTTTTAAAAACACCGAAGTAATTAATCCTTTTCGACTTCATCGTTTAGTATTTGTTGTGAAGTAATATACCTACTTTAACTTCGGTTAAAAATGAATTAATGGATTACTTTTACTTCGACATATATCGTTAATTCCTGAAGTAATTATCGATTAAATTACATTTAGCTTCGTTCTGGATCGAAGTAATAGATAGATACTACTTCGTAATTTTTGGTAATAACCGAAGTAGTTGATACTATTTTACAGCAACAAATTGTATTACTTCGAAGTTATAAGTAGATTTTACTTCGGATTTTATGAATAAAGTGAAGTATGTTTTCTCTTTTTACTTCATTATTTTTAGACTTCAGTAATTTTGAGCATCACAAAAGGTAACTTCATAAGCCTTGATCAAAATAAGCCATGATTTCAGCATATGTTTATACAAAACAAATCTCACAACCTGCAATTCACACAACCATAAAAAATGAGTACACAATCTCCCTAAATATGGTCAAAATAAGCCATAAAAAACCAAAAACATGTACTGGTTCATTCACACAACCTGCAATTCACTTCAAGAATGAGTACACAAATTCACTCCATTCAATTCTCACTTCATCATATTGTGTCTGCGTATAGTACTGGTTCTTCACACAACCTGCAAACTGCAATTTAGAAAGAACCATCATGTTATGTTTTGTAACTGAAAACTTTAAATCAAAACACAGTAAGTTGACAAAAAAAATCATGAATTCAATTAACAAAAGCATGATAAGACAAATAAATATGTATTTTTATATGCACTCTTATAGTAACAATTCTGTTCGAATTATAACATGTGGGTCACATAAGCCTAAATAAATTTGGGGCTTACATGCTCATTATTTTACTGGACTAAAAGTTGAGGCATTGTCTATCACAAAAGAATATTTTTAAAAAAAATCTGCTTGAAGTAAGCTCAGGTTGTGTGAAGTCCAGCAACACTTGAAGTAAGCTAACTGGAGACCAGCAATACTTGAAGTAAGCTAACTGAAGTAAGCATTATCTATCACAAAAGATAATTTTTGGAATCCTAAAAATCAAAGAGAAGTATAACCCAACAACTTGGATGATTGAAGTAAGCTCAGTGCCTACAGAAGCCCAATTTGGAATGGATTTTGCATAATACTCACCCCCCCCCCCCCCCCACACACACACACACAATATTACTAAGCACACACACAGACACCCCATTACTAAGCACATACACACTTTGTATAGACAAATAACTAAAAAAAACGTACCCCTATTCACCTTTCCCCTCTTCCCACAGGAAAGTACGCATGTTAGCCCCAAATCAGTTACTAATTTCCCCCAGCTACTAATAGAACTATGCATAACACAGTTTTGTATAAAACCATAAACAGGGTGTCATCTAAGGGCGAGGAAAAAAAAGAAGGAAAGAAGCCATATCAAAGCATGAGAATAAAGCAGTAGCAGGGCGTGAACGATTTGATTCAGTGTGCAACACTATATCGATTTGATTCAGTATGTGCATTCCTGTTCAAAATGGAAGAAATTCACACACCTTCCTCTCCAACTGTAGATCCTCACATTCAACAATCTCTTTCATGTACCGCATGACACAGTATTCGCATTCAACACAACCTTGTTGTTTCAGATTACCCTAATGAATCAAAGTTAATGCAAAGTGAAAAACCAAATATATAAGAACCAGAAATGCATGTTTTCAATAAGACATACCGTCAACTGTTTGCAAGTTGGTCGTTTTGGATTACCCCTCATACAAAGGTACGTCCTCACTCCACTACATTGTAAAAATAGAACTTATTTCATTTCATATTTGCTAATCAATCTATTCACAATCTACATAATCTAAAACATACTTGCACACTGTAGTTTTCCAAGTGTTATCTCGGTTCCTATTACCCATTGAGTCCAACAAATAAATTGTATCTTTGTCCTTATTTATAACGGTCAAGATCCAGTGGTTCCTGCACGATTGTCAATATATAGCTAAGCTACTATGTATTAGGAATTGAGCAGGGATTAAAAATATACCCAGTGTTGTATGGGATAAGGCATATGCTGTCTCCGTTTGATGCTTTCAACTGATTAGCAATGTGTTGTGAAGAGGTACTGCCATCTTGAGCGGCTGGTATTTTGTTGGGATCCACAAACGACACATACTCAGCCCTGTTTGTTTCCTTCAAGTACTTGTATAAGTAACTGCATTCAAGTAATAAAAAACATGGTTACTTAAGACATGAACTAATGCAAAGAGAAGAATTGTATATAAGACATAACTTATCCCATGTAAACCAAAATTTGCCTGGCCCCTATCTCTCTCATTTCCATACAGCGCATGACATCCTCTCTCAACAACGATGTACTCACATTACGTCCAAACATGGCTTCATCAAATTCGATAGGAATGGTCTCCTCCTCAGTCATCAGTCTAACAACATAAGAATACAAAAACTTGCATGGCATTGGTAGAGCACTTTCAACTTCTTTGAATTTATTTTTCTCATCAGGAACCTCCAAAATAGCAAATGGTTGTGCATGTTTCTCCTTTTTCTGCAATTTTAAATAATTGTAGCAAAATATATAACTATAGCAACAGAAAAGTGAACTGAAAATACCTTTGTCGTCGGAAATGTCACCAACTCTTTTGGCCAGCCAACCACAGTTCCAACAACATCTACCATTACTGTTAGTCCCGACTAAAGTGGAATTGGAAGCTCTGCTTCCTCCTATAAAACAACATCAACAGACACCTTTAAGTTGCCTTCCCCAAGTGGAGCATTGTGCAGCATAACATTTGGGCCTCCGTCAGATACTATCGTGCCATATGCCACCACATTCCCCTTATTCTTCAGAGCCAAATGACATTTTTTCCCCTGAACAATAAGATATTATGTTTTAATATCTAAAGCTAGGAAACAAATTTAATGTACCAAATATAATATAAAACCTCATTGAATGAACTGCCGCATTCAAAAACTTCCACATCATCTTCCAATCTTTGAACTGCCATGTGCGATGACTTGTTAGATGCTACACGTTCAGAAACTCGATCACTTGTTTCTGGCATAAATCGAGCAAGAAGAGCCTTGAGTTTTTCAACTTCAGCTTTCAAACTCTTTGTTTCCTCCGCTTGCTCTTTGTAGTTTTCAGCCAAAGCCTTTGACACCAACTCCCTCTTCTTCCTTGGAGTTTTGAAGTAGACTTGGGGCTTCACAAATCCCCCTACACCTCTAACCCTGCCGTAATGTTCTTGGCTCCCTAATGCAGTGGTTAATACGTCATTGCTTCCAGAAGATATGAACTCTCCCCTCTTTTTCTTGTCCAACAAATCATCCTAAAAATATGGAGGTAACATTAAATCCCCAATGAAGACACTTTTTTCACTTATTATGAATGAACTTGAAATAAAACTAAAATAATACAATTTTTTCAGCAACTTCAGCAGTCTCTATATTTGTGATGTTTCCGGATTTGTCCTCGCGGGCCTTACGCCAAAGTAATGACCTATCAACTTCCTCATCCTCCCTGAATATTTTTCTCTGCCTCTACAATTCCAAAAAATGGTCATTTAAAACATGACGTACTACATGAAAAGGATAATATAATGTTCCATGGATTACCAATTCAGTCTCCAAGCCAACGTAACCTTTGCGAGACATTTTGTGATGATACTTGCAATGGCTCGTCCGTTCCTTTTGTTTTTCATGAGTGACCTATATCACGTAAAAAAAAAGTAAATTTATAGAAGAATTGCTAGAATTTAAAAACAATAGGATGGAGTATGATGAACTTATTATATATATTCCTGCTGTACATGAACTTATTATATATATTCCTGCTGTACAGAACTTCATTTTGTTAATTAAATGCCCTAAATGTTTTAAATCTTGGTGCATATAATAATTTAAATATAACATGATAATATCAAGTACCTCCCAAGATGGATGTAGCCTCTCATCGACAAAAGCTTTCCAAATTGCAGATGGGATCTGATACTGCTCCGGTGGTGACCTCAGTTTTTCAGGATTATCTCTATATGGCCAGACAAACCTACTGTTGAGTTTTTTTTTGAAGTCTCTCCATTTCTGGCCTGCTGAACTCATCACTGCCGCCTCGCTTTGAGGTGCTAAGTCGAAGACATTCTCTAACACACAGCAGTAATTGCTATCAGTTTTTATATTGAAAAAATCACAATGAAAAAAAAAACATAAGCAATCTCATAAGGAAGTGTATTATTGGATTATACTCACCAATATTTCTTCCCACACTTTCTGTTTCATGTTCTCTGAAACAGTGGGCCATGACTTTATGTTAATTGGCACGATGGATCTAACAATAGAGCCTATGAAAGATTGTAGTGCCTTCCCATTTTCATTGTACACAGGTCGTCCCATGTCATCATATTCAATCGTCGACTTTTTTCCCCATCTTGCAGCAGGAATATCTTATGACAGCATAATCTTTGACTTGGCTACATTGATAACTTGGCTACATCGATAATCTTGCAACAAATATCTTTGAAGAAGAAACATAATCTTATGACAGCATATCTAACATATTTTGGCAGAGAATTACGTATGACTATTGGCAGGAAGTGCTGCATTTCATCTCATCCATGCAGACAAGATTCTTCATGTTTGATGAGAAACCTTCCGGAACTTTTATATCCATTAATGACCTACATACTTGTAATCTCTCATTTTTTTGTGAATGAGCATGCTGCAGGAGGTAGATATGTTCTTTTCTCACCAATTTTAGGAGCCAATTGAGGCCTAATTCCCATCTGAACCATGTCCAACCTAACTGCCACATTATCCTTGGTTTTTCCCTTGATGTTCATCAAAGTATTAATCAGAGACTCGAAAACGTTTTTCTCAATGTGCATAACATCGAGACAATGCCTAACATGTAGGTATTTCCAGTATGGAAGATTGAAAAAAATTGACTTCTTCTTCCAACATTTACTGAAATTTGTAGCTCCAACATACTTTTCTTCTTCAATGTCTTCCACAATATTCTCCTTTGCTTTTTTCCTTATTTTCCCCTTCACACTTGTTTTCTTTCCAAACTCACATGTTATGTCTGAAGCTTGTCAAACAACTTAATTCTAAATAATGGCCTACCTGCTTCACCAAGTTCCTCCATGCCATTAAACTCCTTTATTTGCCTCCGATATGGATGAAATCGTGGTAGGAATCGTCTATGCCCAGCAAATGACATTTTCTTCCCATTTTGTAAGTGCTTTGCATAAGTATCCTCACCACATATTGGGAACCATGTGTAGTACATCCACTAAGGTTACCATATGCAGGAAAGTCGTTGATGGTCTATAAAAGAACTGCTTTAAGAGTGAAAACCTCCCTTCGATAAGCATCATAAACTCCATCAACTCCTTCCCACAACAGCTGCAAATCATCAACTAGAACCTCAAGGTAGACGTCAATATCGTTTCCAGGCTGTTTCATCCCTGAAATGAGCATCGTTAGCATGATGAATTTCCTTTTCATGCACATGTCTAGAGGTAAATTATATGTGGCCAGCATGATTGGCCAGCAGCTATAGCGACTACTAAGATTGCTGTGAGGATTAATTCCATCGGCTACAAGTGCTAGGCGAATATTTCTTGCCTCACTTCCAAAGTCGGGCCACATATGATCCACCAATTTCCATGACGGTGAATCAACTGGATGGCGTAACTGACCAACAACTCTTGTGCTATCTGCATGCCATGTTAAATTTCTGGAAGTTTCTAAAGATTTGAACATGCACTTAAATCTTGGTATGGGAGGGAAATACCAAACCACTTTGGCAGGAACACCTTTCTTCTCAACATTTTTCTTGGTTAGCTTCCATCTTGATAAGCCACATTTCGGGCAGCTTACGCAGTCTTTATATTGTTTCCTATAAAGGATGCAATCATTGGAACAAGCATGAATCTTTTCATGACTCAAAGCCAAACAACTCAACGTCTTCTTTGCTTCATAAATTGACGATGGTAGATTGTGGTTATCTGGCAGCATGTCCCCAAAATCTGCTAGTAGATCTGAAAATAGAGCATCACTCATCCCATGCCTTGCTTTGGTATTGTATAGTTTTACAAGTGCACTCAACTTTGTGTAACGTTTGCATCCCTTATACAGTGGCTTCTCTACTTCCTCCAAAAACTTCATAAATGCTTCTGGATTTTCTGTATGGTTATCATACGCTGCCTCACACAAATTAACAGTTTCAAAATCATCATGATAATTATCAGTTGGCTCTTGGTTGACACTCGAATTTAATCTATCCTTCTCCGCAGCCTCGCCATGCCAAATCCAATTCAAATAATTTTTACTGAAACCATTGAAGTAAAGATGCTCCCGAATCCACATAACCGCTCCCTTTTTAAGATTCATACATTTGCAACAAGGACAATGAATTAAATTGGGGTCGATATGTGGATTCTGCAAACAACTTCTAATGAATTGTTCCACACCCTCCTCATACTCTTTGGACCTCCTATCTAAGTAAATCCAGGATTTATCCATTATAGTACAACAGAATCCCAAGAAACTTCTTCAGAATTATCGTGCTAAAATTATTTACCGCTAGCTCAATGTGTTCTTTGATCAAAACCTGAAGATACTACATATATGTTAAGCAAAAGTTAGAGTATAAGACTGCAAAAAGGTAGTCAAATTCATATTGAGCACAGTTCCGTATTTTATACTCATTCCAACCGCTGTCAATATTTTATACTCATCATGAAGAAAAATAATGCGTATTTTGTACAATATGTGGATATATAAAGAATGAAAGCATGGGATGACTCATAAATCTCATGAAGTATAGTCAGTGCTCAATAAAAATCTATATTTGTGCAGCTGAAATGCATTCTTCTACATCAAAAACCAACAATTTTAATTGGTATAAACTTTCACAACAGAAATCAATCCCACAATACATGATCCACAACAACAAACCAAATAAAGAACAACCGAAAACAGAAGCATCTACTCCAAGAAAGCATCATGAATCATCCCTTTAGGTAATGACCTCGTAAACATAGAGACTGGAAAAAAAAAGCAAAAAAAATTTCCAAACACTTATCTTTGTTGGAAGAATAGCACCAAACCTACAACAAATTGGAGACCGTCTAAAACATGATTTTGCAAAATAAAGGAGGAGAAAAAGAAGAATAATAAGAAAAAGAAATCGAAGGAAAGAAACATGGACCTCAGCCTTCCGCCAGCTCTGTCAAATTGAAAACTGTTGGAACTCCATGGTTGTTTTGGTGTGATCAACAAGTTAAGTTAGGTCTTGCGTTGTATTTAACCTTGTGTCTAAGTGTGCAGGAGCTTAGGAGCACAGGTACTCGAGCGGAAGACGCAGCCAGCGAAAAGGACGGCACGCAGTGCGTCCGAGGGACGAGGTGCTGCGGAAGAGTACACCGGCGGACGAGAAGAAAGCCCGCGCGGTGGTTCCGAGGGACGAAAGCCGGAGCGGAAGATTCCTCGGGGAGCAAGAGACGCAGCTAGCGCGAAGGTCGGCACGGGGTGCGACTGAGGGACGAAGACTGCGGATGAGTACGCTGGTGGACGAGAAGGAACACGCGGCAATTCCGAGGGACGAGAAGCCGGAGAGAAGCACGCTCGAGAAGGCCGGAACATGGGTTCGGGTGAGCCCTATTCCGGAAGGCCGAGATCACCAAAGCAAACGGAGCCGGAGCGAACAGACCCAGATCGAGATGAGCTGGATCGAGACGAGCTGAACCGGAGTCGAAAAGTCAACTTATGTTGACCTTAGGGCTCCGGGCGCCCGGAACCGACCGGGGCGCCCGGAACCCTTCCGGGCGCCCGGAATGGACTTTTCAACAGGATCGAGTTTTGACTCGATCCGACCGTTAGGGGATAAAATGTATCCCCCCAGGGCGCCCGGAACCCTTCCAGGCGCCCGGACCAAGACTATAAATATAGCCTTGGTCCAGAAGCTTAGAAAGAACTCACTGATTGTAAATTCAGTGCTTGCACACTCTCTTTTCTAAGCTTCTGTTTTCTGCACTTCAACGTTGTACGAGGCTTCTCCGCCAGAAGGAGTTTTATTGAGCTTAATCTTCCTTGGATTAACAACCACATCGGTTGTAACCAAGTAAATCTTTTGTGCCTCGCTTTTCTTTATGCTTTTAATTTATCTGCTTAACTTAATTATGCAAGTGTTAGCCTAAAGAGTTCGAGGAGGATTTGTTTTCTTTTTTGTGTTAGCAGGATATCCAACAACCCCCTCCTAGCCGGCCCAACGGTCCTACAAGTGGTATCAGAGCCGAGTACACCTCAGAAGGACTAACCGCCGTCTGAAGCAACAAAACGATGGCCGGAGCTAGCGACTACCCACCTGCATTCGAGGGGGAGTTTTCCATCTGGAAACAAAACATGGAGGTATACCTTAACTCAGATTCTGATATTTCTTTAATAATGAAATTTGGTTATGAAGAACCAAAGAACACGAACGGAGAAGGACTCGATCTACGCCTCTGGAACGAAAAGCAACGTGAGGAGTCTATGGCAAATGGGCGAGCAAAATATTATCTTCTGAATGTAATACCAAAGGAAGATTTCAAAAAGGTCGCAGATTATGAAAGCGCAAAAGAACTTTGGGAAAAGTTCTTGCAGCTCTACGAAGAACCTTCAGAAGCTGACACCTCAATAGACACCGAGCCACCGACAGAAGAGTCCGAAATCGAGGTAAGTACTACAATAGCCGAAGTACATCTCGAGATTAATGAAGGGGGAGAATCTTCAGAAGAAAGCAACTCGATAGGGGGAGAATCAATTACTGACAAGGTAAGTCAGGTATGGACTCGAACCTCTGATCAATTGAATGATTCAATCGAAGAATTGCCTGAAAATTTTTGCGAATCATCGAAAGAGTTTTTTATATTAGAAAATCAATTGTCAAACTTATCCTGCAAATTTGAAATATTATCGAAAGAGTTCTTCGAATTTCAAAATATCTTAACAAAAAAATTTTGCAAGTTGGAAACTTTGCTAAAAAACTTTTGTGAATCACAAAGAAGTTTTTTGAAAGAATTATGCAACTTAGAAATATTATCGAAAACTTTTTCTGGTCCTAAAAATTTGGAAGTACAAATTACTTTATTGAAAAAGTTTTATGAATTAGAAATTGATTCATCGAAAAATATTTTCGGATTAAGAAACCTATTATTAATAGATTCTTGCAAATTCTTATTGTTAAAAAATTCTGGCAAATTACAAAATATTCTTTCAAACGAATTTTGCACATTGCCAAAAGATTTTTTTATATTATTGAGGAATTTTATCAAGTTAGAATTTATGCTATTTGAATATTTTTGTGAAGTTGAAATTCAAAAAATAATAGAAATTAACATGATACAAATTGTTGCATGTTTAATATTTATGGCTTTAAATTTGAAACAGTGTGATTTAAGAAGTTTTGAGAAATTAAAATGGAAATTTAAATCCTGTTGATAAAGAGCATTAGAACAACAATTAAATAAATGCGAAGAAAATTTTTTTTACGTTATCAATTTTGCTAAATTTTCTTAGAATGATTTTTTTTTTGGTGAAAATTATTGCAAAATTTTCAAAGTTCTCGAAATTGCTCTAAAAGGATCTTAATGACTTAGAAATTCTTTTGTTTAGAGGTATTTTTTCTAAGTCTTTAACCCTTAGATTGTTTTTCTTGAAACCCCATTTTTATTGTGATCAAAGGGGGAGAAGAGAAAGTATAAGTCTAGGGGGAGGTAGAGAAAATTGAAATTTTCTGTTAAATTATGTTAAAATTTAATTTTATCTATCATGTTGCATGTTATTGCAATAAACTGTTTAATTTCATATCTATTTTTGTCCCTAGCTTAACTTGGGTTGATCACACCAAAAAGGGGGAGATTGTTGGAACCCCAAGGTTGTTTTGGTGTGATCAACAAGCCAAGTTAGGTCCTACGTTGTATTTAACCTTGTGTCTAAGTGTGCAGGAGCTTAGGAGCACAGGTACTCGAGCGGAAGACACAGCCAGCGAAAAGGATGGAACGCAGTGCGTCCGAGGGACGAGGTGCTGCGGAAGAGTACACCGGCGAATGAGAAGGAAGCGCGCGCGGTGGTTCCGAGGGACGAAAGCCGGAGCGGAAGATTGCTCGGGGAGCAAGAGACGCAGCTAGTGCGAAGGTCAGCACGGGGTGCGACTAAGGGACGAAGACTGCGGATGAGTACGCTGGTGGACGAGAAGGAACACGCGGCAATTCCGAGGGACGAGAAGCCGGAGGGAAGCACGCTCGAGAAGGACGGAACATGGGTTCGGGTGAGCCCTATTCCGGAAGGCTGAGATCACCCAAGCAAACAGAGCCGGAGCGAACAGACCCGGACCGAGATGAACTGGATCGAGACGAGCTGAACCGGAGTCGAAAAGTCAACTTATGTTGACCTTAGGGCTCCGGGCGCCCGGAACCGACCGGGGCGCCCGGAACCCTTCCGGGCGCCCGGAATGGACTTTTCAACGGGATCGAGTTTTGACTCGATCCGACCGTTGGGGGATAAAATTTATCCCCCCCAGGGCGCCCGGAACCCTTCCAGGCGCCCGGACCAAGACTATAAATATAGCCTTGGTCCAGAAGCTTAGAAAGAACTCACTGATTGTAAATCCAGTGCTTGCACACTCTCTTTTAGTCTAAGCTTCTGTTTTCTGCACTTCAACGTTGTACGAGGCTTCTCCGCCAGAAGGAGTTTTATTGAGCTTAATCTTCCTTGGATTAACAACCACATCGGTTGTAACCAAGTGAATCTTTTGTGCCTCGCTTTTCTTTATGCTTTTAATTTATCTGCTTAACTTAATTATGCAAGTGTTAGCCTAAAGAGTTCGAGGAGGGTTTGTTTTCTTTTTTGTGTTAGCAGGATATCCAACAACCCCCTCCTAGCCGACCCAACGGTCCTACAAGAACATACGGTATATCTCAACCACTTGCAACCTAAACCCTGCGTAAGAAAGTTCAAGTTGCCAAACCTTATTTTTTGCTGACTGTTGCGAACCTTCGTCTCTGTTGCCTAAGACTCCAAATCGGAAGCCCTAACGAGGGGAACGGAGAGGACTGAAACGAAGGGGAAGGAAGAGGAGGTCCAACAACTCAATTTCGGAAGAGGAGCATCAGAAGCCCTAACGAGGGGGAACGGAGAGGACTGAAACTAAGGGGAAGGAAGAGGAGGTCCAACAACTCAATTTCGGAAGAGGAGCATCGGAAGCCCTAACGAGGGGGAACGGAGAGGACTGAAATGTAGGGGAAGGAAGAGGAGGTCCAACAACTCAATTTCGGAAGAGGAGGGAACGAAGGAAGCCCTAACCCAAGAAAATGAAAGGAAGTGGAGGGAACGAAGGTCTATAGAAAAAGTCAGAGTCTCTTTGTAAAAATAAAAGTTAACTCTTGTACTATTACTTCGGAGTAAACACTAAAAAATGTATTCACGACGTTACTACTTCGGCATTTAACAAATTTCTGAAGTAATAGCTTATTTCAGTTTAAAGCGAAGCCCGTGTTTTTAAATCTGTGAAGTCTATATTTGTATATACTTCGTCGGTTTTTACAGCGAAGTTGCTTATGCACTTTTACTTCATATATTTAAATTGCCGAAGTAAATTGTGGTGAAGTAAAAAGTCATTTTTCACATAGTGTCAGACTAGAAATTCAACTCAAGTTCAAAAACTTGAGGAAGAAAATTCCAATCTGAAAAATCAGGTCAAGGATTTGGAAAAGACATTGGAACGGTTTTCTTTGGGCTCCAAGAACCTTGACCTAATTCTTGGGACACAAAGAGCCGTTTTATAATAAAACTAGGCTAGGATATAAAACCAAAAAGAAATATAGATCTTATCTATCCTTAGTAAACAGACCAAATAGTAAATCAGTCCAAGCATGGGTACCCAAGTCCAACATGATCAATCAAGCTGGACTTGGTCAATATTGGATTCCCAAGTATCAAATACATTACCTCGATAGACCATATCGAGGTTATGATCCAGGGGGAGCTAGTAGAAAAACTATATTAATAAAAATAATTTAATTAAATTTAAAAGTCAAATTAAAATTCAATTTAAAATTCAAATTAAATTTAAAATTCAAATTAAAAATTCAAATTAATTCAAAATTTTAATCAACGTTATAAATTAAATTCTTACAAAATCTTAAAAATCCAAGGGCAGGCTCTAGAATAGCTGGCACCTCCAAAACTTAATCTACCCGACAAGGGTAACCAAGAGTAGACTACCCGGTAGGGTAATTAAGGTTAGAATAAAAATAGTTAGGTTTAACTTGACTCACAGTACTGGTGAAGTATTGGATGATAGTACGTTGGAGAAGCTTAGTCATCGCATGTCTAGGAAGATATGGCTTCGACCTGGTGTGTTTGGCTAAGTGAAACTAACCGAAGCTACCCTTTATGGATCCTAACCAGTTAGACCAAGGTTTTGTACTAAGTTCAATGGGTAGGACTATTTGAAAAACCTCGAAAGTATGGTTACTTTAATGACGTCCTTGTGACTCACCATAGCCCAGAAGTTTATCCAAAGAATGTATATTTGTTGAACTCAAAGCTAAACCTGAATCTAACACAAAGTTAAACCAAACCCTAAAATTGAACCTAATTCATCTCACAATATTATAGGATTTCCCTGATTGAAAATTTAAATCGAGTGAGATGACTAAGGATAAATCAAAATTAAAATTAAAATTAAATTAAAAATAAAATAAAATTAAAAATAAATTTAAATTTAAATTAAATTAAAATTAAAATTAAAAATTAAATTAAATTTAAATTAATTAAATTAAAATCAAAATTAAAAATAAAAATAAAATAAAATTAAAATCATAATTAAAATTAAAATTAAATTAAATTTAAATTAAATTAAATAAAAATTAAAATTAAATTAAATTAAAACAAAACTTTAATTAACTAAATACTCTTTCAAAACTCTAATTAATATTTTTCAAAATTTAATTAACTTAAATACTTTTTCAAAATTAAATTAACTTAATACTTGGTATTAAATTAAACTTAATACTTTGTCAAAATTAAATTAACTTAAAATATTTTTTTCAAAATTTAATTAACTTAACATTTCTCAAAATTAAATTAACTTAAACACATTTCAAAATTTTAATTAATTTAATACTCTTTCAAAAATCTAATTAATACTTTTTCAAAAATTTAATTAATATTCTTTCCAAATTTAATTAACTTAAACACTTTTCAAATTTTTAATTAATTTAATACTTTTTCAAAAATTTAATTAATATTCTTTCAAAATTTATTTAACTTAAACACTTTTCAAAACTTTAATTAATTTAATACTTTTTCAAAAAATTTAATTAATACTTTTTCAAAATTTTAATTAACGTAAATAATTTCTTCAAAATTTAAAAGCATAAATCAAATTAATAATTTTTAACTTATTCACAATTAATCTAAAGATTTTTAACTTTTTCAAAATTAAATTAAAAAAAAAATTTCACGTAGCGCCTCTCAGAGGCGCCTCCCACACAAGGGAGGCGCCCTAAACAGTGGCGGGAAAAGTCCCGCCGACTTAACCTAAGGTGTCTCGGATCATCTCCGAGGCGCCTCCAATAGCTCTTATAAGGCGCCTCAAACAACATTTAAGGCGCCTTCAATCCGTGATATTGCCACGAACAGAAAGCTTTCTGTTCGTTTTCTGCCGAAGCCTAACACGAGTTTCCCGTGCGATTTCTCCCCAGCCAAGGCGCCTTCAACCCAACTCTTCCTCCTCTACTCCTAGCGATGCCTCCTAGGTATACTCTAATCCACCCTTACTCATCTACTACATGATTTTAGTACTAGTTTTTGCTATTTTCTTGTATATTGTCAAAAATAGGAAACGTCGCATTGTTGATCCTACACCGGCTAGGGCCCCTTCTACGGATCCTAGATTCCCCTCATAGCAGCATAGGGTAGAGTTTGCTAGGTTTACATTTGAGTCTATTAAACCTAGGTATGTAGGTAGGATATTTTTTACCCAGTTCTGTCACCCTGCAGTCCAGATGATAGATTACTATCAATTAGGGAAACTGGTTTACTGCAACAATATAGTAAACCAGGACTTGTGTGCACAGTTCTATCACAACCTCAAAAAGGTTGATGATAGTATGTATTCCACTAGAGTTGGTGGAACTAACATCCAGTTTACTCCCTCCCTGATTCGCACTAGCTTAGAGCTTAGGGAGTCTACATGTACATTCCTATGCTACCTAGGTAGAGATCTACCATTTGGTGATCCCTATTCCCATATCGCCTTAGGCACCATCTACATGCACTTTTTTGGAGAGGAGAGACCATTTGGCCTGACTGAGTTCAGGTCAACTCTTCTTAGGGTTCAGGACTACATTATGTACAGAGTCCTGACAGAATGCATTTTGCCGATCACATCTCGTGACGTCACGAAGATGTGATCCTCTCACTCATTCTTTTTGTACGCCCTGAGTCAGCGTTTAGATATAGACATTGCACTGCATATGTTCCATAACATTATACATGCATCTAGTACAGTCACGTCTGGAGTAGTCCACATGCCCTACTGTCATATCTTGACTCAAATTTTCTCCACCTCTAAGATAGACACGGCCATAGGGACACTCATCCCACTTACACTATACGACGAGTTAGGGCAGCGTAGTCTTCGATTAGCCAGTATAGAGGTCACCGCTGAGGGGATTCTGGCCTGGAAGGGTCGGCCACAGCCAGTCGCTGCTCCTATTGCTCCAAAGGCCGAGGATGCTCCTATTTTCTACTAGAAGTTCTTAAAGAAGTGACTAATTCCAAAACCTTGCATGACCCAGCTCAGACTGGAAATTCAACTCAAGTTCAAAAACTTGAGGAAGAAAATTCCAATCTGAAAAATCAGGTCAAGGATTTGGAAAAGACATCGGAATAGTTTTCTTTGGGCTCCAAGAACCTTGACCTAATTCTTGGGACACAAAGAGTCGTTTATAATAAAACTAGGCTAGGATATAAAACCAAAAAGAAATATAGATCTTATCTATCCTTAGTAAACAGACCAAATAGTAAATCAATCCAAGCATGGGTACCCAAGTCCAACATGATCAATCAAGCTGGACTTGGTCAATATTGGATTCCCATGGATCAAATACATTACCTCGATAGACCATATCGAGGTTATGATCCAGGGGGAGCTAGTAGAAAAACTATATTAATAAAAAGAATTTAATTAAATTTAAAAGTCAAATTAAAATTCAATTGAAAATTTAAATTAAATCAAATTAAATCTAAAATTCAAATTGAAAATTCAGATTAATTCAAAATTTTAATCAACGTTATAAATTAAATTCTTACAAAATCTTAAAAATCCAAGGGCAGGCTCCAGAATAGCTGGCACCTCCAAAACTTAATCTACCCGACAAGGGTAACCAAGAGTAGACTACCCGGCAGGGTAATTAAGGTTAAAATAAAAATAATTAGGTTTAACTTGACTCACAGTACTGGTAAAGTATTGGATGATAGTACGTTGGAGAAGTTTAGTCATCGCATGTCTAGGAAGATATGGCTTCGACCTGGTGTGTTTGGCTAAGTGAAACTGACCGAAACTACCCTTTATGGATCCTAACCAGTTAGACCAAGGTTTTGTACTAAGTTCAATGGGTAGGGCTATTTGAAAAACCTCGAAGGCATTGTTACTTTAATGACATCCTTGTGACTCACCATAGCCCAGAAGTTTATCCAAAGAATGTCTATTTGTTGAACCCAAAGCTAACCCTGAATCTAACACAAAGTTAAACCAAACCCTAAAATTGAACCTAATTCATCTCACAATATTATAGGATTTCCCTGATTGAAAATTTAAATCGGGTGAGATGACTAAGGATAAATCAAAATTAAAATTAAAATAAAATTAAAAATAAATTTAAATTTAAATTAAATTAAAATCAAAATCAAAATCAAAATTAAAAATAAAATTAAATTAAAATCACAATTAAAATTAAAATTAAAATTAAATTAAATTTAAATTAAATTAAATCAAAATTAAATTAAATTAAAACAAAACTTTAATTAACTTAATACTCTTTCAAAAATCTAATTAATACCTTTTCAAAATTTAATTAACTTAAATACTTTTTCAAAATTAAATTAACTTAATACTTGGTATTAAATTAAACTTAATACTTTGTCAAAATTAAATTAACTTAAAATATTTTTTCAAATTTTAATTAACTTAACATTTCTCAAAATTTAATTAACTTAAACACGTTTCAAAATTTTAATTAATTTAATACTCTTTCAAAAATCTAATTAATACTTTTTCAAAATTTTAATTAATATTCTTTCCAAATTCAATTAACTTAAACACTTTTCAAAATTTTAATTAATTTAATACTTTTTCAAAAATTTAATTAATATTCTTTCAAAATTTATTTAACTTAAACACTTTTCAAAACTTTAATTAATTTAATACTTTTTCAAAAAATTTAATTAATACTTTTTCAAAATTTTAATTAACTTAAATAATTTCTTCAAAATTTAAAAGAATAAATCAAATTAATAATTTTTAACTTATTCAAAATTAATCTAAAGATTTTTAACTTTTTCAAAATTAAATTAAAAAAAAATTACACGTAGCGCCTCTAAGAGGCGCCTCCCACACAAGGGAGGTGCCCTAAACAGCGGCGGGAAAAGTCCCGCCGACTTAACCTAAGGTGCCTCGGATCATCTCCGAGGCGCCTCCAATAGCTCTTATAAGGCGCCTCAAACAACATTTAAGGCGCCTTCAATCCGTGATATTGCCACGAAAAGAAAGCTTTCTGTTCGTTTTCTGCCGAAGCCTAACACGAGTTTCCCGTGCGATTTCTCCCCAGCCAAGGCGCCTTCAACCCAACTCTTCCTCCTCTACTCCTAGCGATGCCTCCTAGGTATACTCTAATCCACCCTTACTCATCTACTACATGATTTTAGTACTAGTTTTTGCTATTTTCTTGTATATTGTCAAAAATAGGAAACATCGCATTGTTGATCCTACACATGCTAGGGCCCCTTCTACGGATCCTAGATTCCCCTCAGAGCAACATAGGGTAGAGTTTGCTAGGTTTACATTTAAGTCTATTAAACCTAGGTATGTAGGTAGGACATTTTTTATCCAGTTCTGTCACCCTGCAGTCCAGATGATAGATTACTATCAATTAGGGAAACTGGTTTACTGTAATAATACAGTAAACCAAGACTTGTGTGCACAGTTCTATCACAACCTCAAAAAGGTTGATGATAGTACGTATTCCACTAGAGTTGGTGGAACTGACATCCTGTTTACTCCCTCCCTGATTCGCACTAGCATAGAGCTTAGGGAGTCTACATGTACATTCCTATGCTACCTAGGTAGAGATCTACCATTTGGTGATCCCTATTCCCATATCGCCTTAGACACCATCTACACGCACTTTTTTAGAGAGGAGAGACCATTTGGCCTGACTTAGTTCAGGTCAACTCTTCTTAGGGTTCAGGACTACATTATGTACAGAGTCCTGACAGCATGCATTTTGCCGATCACATCTCGTGACGTCACGAAGATGTGATCCTCTCACTTATTCTTTTTGTACGCCCTGAGCCAGTGTTTAGATATAGACATTGCACTGCATATGTTCCATAACATTATACATGCATCTAGTACAGTCACGTCTGGAGTAGTCCACATGCCCTACTGTCATATCTTGACTCAGATTTTCTCCACCTCTAAGATAGACACGGCCATAGGGACACTCATCCCACTTACACTATACGACGAGTTAGGGCAGCGTAGTCTTCGATTAGCCAGTATAGAGGTCACCATTGAGGGGATTCTAGCCTGGAAGGATCGGCCACAGCCAGTCGCTGCTCCTATTGCTCCAAAGGCTGAGGATGCACCGGGCGAGGGAGAGGAGTGGCCCGACTTCCTAACCGAGGAGTTTTTCGTAGATCCTTCCACCTCTACCGGGCCTTCCACATCAACCGGACCATCGACTTCGGAACCACTTTCCGTCGAGGACAGACTCGCTCAGATCGAGATCCAGTCCATTCATACGCAACGGGCTGTGCTAGATAGCCATCGCTTCCTCCGATCTCTATGATCCGAGATAGCTGCAAGATTCGCTTCTCTCCGGGGTGAGATACGTCGCCAGGGACAGCATGAGCCTGCACCCGAGTAGCCCCTTGCACCACCTCCAGCTGACGATCCTCTAGCTGATGATCCTGCTTTTTGACACTATCATGTATCTTGGATATTACACAGACATATCCATTTTCTACTCTGGTTGTACTAGTGTTAGAGAACTCTACTTATTTATGCTTACCAGTTTTATTTGTTTAACTCTATACAAATAGGAATGTGTTGGGTAGAATAGATTTTGATTTTCAAATCAGTTTCCTACCTTTATTCTTAAATGTTTTACTTGTTTTCAAAATCATCTTGTGTTTTAAAAATTCTAGGAAAATTTTTTCAAAATTCCAACTGTACTAGATTTTCAAATTTGGACTTAGCCTAGGCTCTACCTTAGAAATCATGTTCCCCTAGAATTCAGCCAGAGCATCTCACAAACACCTAGGCTTACCTTGATTGTGCTTGAAAAACTTAGAATGGTGTGAGATGCATAGGGTACAGCCTAGACTCAAGAATGCTTATATCTGTGCATCAATATGAGTATGGGCGTTAAATACCTAATTTATAGTAATCAAGTCAAGTCATCCAACTCTAGTCAAATCTAATTGGATCTATTGACTTAACTTGACTAACCAAGTGAAAGTTGTTGTCCTCTAAGCAATCAGCTAGTAGCTAGATGGTTAGACATGTGGCCAAGAAATTAAGTGTTTGATTTTTAGGGTTACTCAACTTGCACATTAGGGCTCTGATACCTTACTAAAAGAACTTAGTTAACTTGCAATCAATTTAACTCGACTCATGCTTGGACATTAAGATTTAAACTTATTACTCCTCCTTGGTCGTTAAGTATTTTGAAATTCATTATTCGTTTAAATATTTTTTAAAAATAGTCTTAGACTTTCTTAATATTTTTTTATATACTTTTCAAAGTCTTTTGAAAATTTAGTGAAGTTTATTTTTTTCTCTTTCCAAGTTATTGTTCAAAAAGCTTGTTTAAAATTAAGAAAATATTTACCAACAAAACTTTTCGAATCTATCTAACAGAGTTTGAAAATTTATTTTTCCCCAAAGATTTCAACTAAGTTTCAAAATTGGCTAAAGTTATTTTTCAAAGTAAACTTTTTACTAGCTCTTTAAACTTAGTTGAAAGAAAATTATCTCTTTAAACATTTAGCTAAGAGTTTAACAATGAAAATTAATTATAAAAAGCTAAGTGTTTGAAAAGTTCTTTAAATTAGCCAAATATCCTTTCTTTAAAGCTAAGTGTTTTCTTTAAAAGTTTTTCCCAAACTTAATTCAATTTTCGTACTTAAGAAAATCCCTTTTTAAAAGACTTTTAAGTTTAATGAAAAATCTTTAAATAAAGTCTTTAAAAACTTAAGTTTTCAAAATTTTGGCTAAACAGAGTTGTTTTGCACTTAAACTATTTTCACTTAGCAAAATTTTACTAAGTTTTTCCTACAAAGTTTTTCCCTACAAAGTTTTAAAAGCCAAGTGTTTTAAATGTTATTTTTGGGCTTCAACATTCTTACAAATTTTCCCTACAGGTGTTTTAAATGTTATTTTTGGGCTTCAACATTTTTACTAAGTTTTTCCTATAAAGTTTTTTGATATATGGCAAAGGGGGAGAGTAGGACAAAAAATTCAAATTAAGGATAAGAGTTCTCTTATTAAGGGGGAGCCTTAACTTTGAAAATTTTAAATTTACCTTAACTTTTATAAAATTTCTTTAGCTTATACTTAATTTGTTACTTAAGTATGCTTACGTTTGTGCTTAAACTTCTTATTTAAAAATATGCTTATGTTTATTTATGCATTTTTGTTTTACTTAACTTTGAATTTGAGTTGCCATAATAAAAAAAGGGGAGATTGTTGGTGCGGGAAGCATCAGACGATTGAACCAAAGTTTTGATAATGGCAAAGGGTTCAAAGTTAAGTCATCTTGTGATCTAACAGTTTGAATGAGCTTGTAGGAAAAGTCCTAAGTGTCCTTAGGTAAAAGTCCTAGCTGCGATTAGGCAGGTGAAAAACCTTAGGGGGTGGTGATCCTAGGTCATAGGGGGTGGTAACCCTATGCGGAAAGTCTTGGCGGATCGAGAGCTTCAGGCAAAAGTCATAGAGGGTGGTAACCCTAGGTGGAAAGTCCTGGTGTCGTGAACCAGGTGGAAGACTGGACGGGTCGGGAAGCGGGAGTCCAACAGAAAGTCTGGAAGCTTCAAACGCTGAGCAAAAGTCCAGTCGATTTGGAGTATCGCACTGGCAACAGGTAAATCTCCTGAGTGGAGTAGGTGAGGGCGCATTCCCCGTAGAGGGGAACAGTAGGCGTCGGGTCGACCTAGGGTTTCCGGTCGGAAATCCGAAGTCAGACCCGGACAGTCTATTGACTGTCGATATTTCATTCAGTATACCTATTCTGTGCTAATTTTGTTTTGCAGGGTATGTGTTTGGGACCAACACATTTTGCAGGAACAAAGAAGCAACTTATACCTCGGATGAATAGTGTCTGAGGCGCCTCCATGGAGCTTGGAGGCGCCTCGGGTGCAAGCCGAAGCCAGCTATCCAGAGGAGCTGGAGGTGCCTCGGATGAAGCTGGAGGCGCCTTGGACCAAGGCTGGAAGGCGCCTTGGACCAAGGCTGGAAGGCGCCTTGGACCAAGGCTGGAAGGCGCCTTGAGGAGGCTTGAAGGCACCTTGAACCGGATAGGGTTCGACCTGGTCTGTGCTGATCCACCCGTTCGACTCAGCGGGCTGGAGGCTCCTTGGATAGGCTTGGAGGTGCCTCCAACACAGCATAAAAGAGGGGTCGAGGCAGCAGCTCAGTACAACAATTTCTAAGTGATCAAGCTACAACGTGCTACTTCAAAAACGCCCTGAAGTGCTGCTACAAGTTCCCGACGACCCGGAGATCCAAAATAACTATTCTGTCGTCGGTATAATTATTTTTTAATTACTGCATTGATTGTAATTCATTTTTAACCTTTTACCGAGCTTATAGTTGTTGCCCACAGAAAGCGATCAACGACCGCGGGCCTTGGAGTAGGAGTCACCACAGGCTCCGAACCAAGTAAACATCATGTGGTTGTGTGTATTCTTGTTTTCTCTTTTATTTCCGCTACATTTAATTACTCGTATTTTACGATTCCGAAATGAAATATCCACGAGCGCTATTCACCCCCCCCCCCCTCTAGCGCTTCTTGATCCAACACTCAATGAATGATAGTGAACAAGGCCAACAAGGTGAACATAATTTCTTTGATGAGAAGCTGGTAGATATGGTAAATGCGACATATGAATATGATGAGAATCCAACTACATTCAATAACTTACTTCATGATGTTGAGAAACCTTAATATCCAAGATGTATAAAATTTACAAAGCTATCAGCCATTGTTAAATTGTACAACTTGAAAGCCAAATATAGTTGGAACGATATAGGATTCATAGACATTCTTTCTTTCTTTAGAGAAATGCTTTCAAATGGTAATGAATTGATTTTATCAATGTATGCTACAAAGAAATCCTTGGCTACATTAGGTATGGACTATGAAAAAATTCATGCATGTCCCAATGATTGAATCTTATATTGGAAGAAATATGTGGATTATATCAATTTCCCTACTTGTGGGATTTCAAGATGGAAGATATACAAGAATTCCAAAGTAAATGAAGGAGTTCTTGCAAAGGTCCTATGGTACTTTCCACCGATTCCAAGATTTCAAAAAATATTTCAAAACCAAGAAACCCCTAAGGTCTTAACCTGCCATGCTGATAGTAGAGTGCATGATGGTTATTTACATCATCCAATAGATTCACCCTCTTAGAAGGTAGTTGACCATAAGTGGCCAGATTTTAATTATGAACCAAGAAATTTGAGATTGGTCATATCTACAGATGGAATCAATCCTTATAGATTGATAAGTTCTACGTTTAGTTGTCGCCCAGTTCTACTGATCACTTACAATCTTCCTCCATTTTTGTATATGAAGAGAAAATTTATGATGCTTACTTTATTGATTTTGGGCCCTAAACAACCAAACAATAATATTGATGTTTACTTAGAACCTTAGATTGATGATTTAAAAAATGTAGATCCGCCACAAAAGATTCACCCTTAAGGCAGTCCTACTATGGACAATTAATGACTTTCAGGCAAATGGAAACCTTTCAGGATGTTACGTGAAAGGATATAAGACATCTCCTATCTGTGGTGAAAATACATGTGCGAGGAGATTGAAACATAGTAGAAAAATGTCATTCATAGGTCATAAAAGGTTTCTTCCTGAGAACCACCTTATCGAAGGCAAAAGAAAGTATTTGACGGGAGGCAAGACTTTGACATTGCACCGAAACCATTGAGTGGTCGTGATATTTCTAGAATAGTTGATAAAATTACTTGTCATTGGAGAAAAATGAACGAAAAGCTTCAAGCACTAGAGGATGGTAGTCGACCATATTAGAAGGAATCAATATTTTTTGAACTTGTGTATTGGGAGCATCTACATGTCCGACATGTTCTTGATGTGATGCACATAGAGAAAATGTATGTGAAAGTCTGGTTGGTACATTACTTGGCATTCCAGGAAAACAAAAGATGGACCAACAGCATGATTAGACCTTGTGGATATGAATGTTAGGTAGGAATTGGTACCAAAGGAGGGAAAAAAGAAAACTTTTTTGCCATGGCATGTTATACATTAAGCAAAGATGAGAAAAGGAAATTTTGCTTTGTTGGGAATGAAGGTTCCTATAGGTTATTTATCTAATATTAGAAGCATTGTATTGATGAAGGAGTTGAAACTTGTTGGTATGAAATCACACGATTGTCACACTTTGATGCAACAGTTACTTCCAGTTGTCATTCGCGGTGTCTTACCCAAACATGTTAGATATAGTATCACTCGATTGTCCTTCTTCAATATGTTGTGTAGCAAAATGATAGATGTCTCGAAGTTAGATGATATGCAAAGAGATATTGTGACAACATTGTTCTTACTTGAAAATTATTTTCCTCTATTTTTTGATATCATGGTCCATTTGACTACTCACCTTGTGTGTGAGGTTAAATTATGTGAACTGGTTTGGTATAGATGGATGTACCTGTTGGAGCAATCCCAATGGTCTGTGCGACCATGTGTTTTGGTGTTTGGGCAAAGGGTTTAATTAAGTTAGGTTCACCCTTGTATTTGATATGTGTATTTGAGTTGTGCAGGTTTGTAGGATACACATTTGACTCAGGTTGATGGCATCGGGTCCATTAAAGGATGGAGCATCCGAGGGACCGTGGACAAGGCAGCGAGGAAAAGGGCCGAGGGAAGCGACTTCGAGGCATACTCGAAGGATGGCATTGGGGACGAGCTGCGGGCTTGAATGCATCCGAGGGACGAGAGCCAAAAGAAAGTAGGCTTGAAGGCAAGGAGGTCAAGGCTGCAAAGAAGTGTCAAGTGAGTCGTAAGGGTGAGGGTCTGAGTGCTGAGTGATTGTACTCAGGTACCAGTCGACTAGTGGTTTTATCAGTCGACTGGTGTAGTCGACTGGGCAGTCGATTGGGAGCGAACAGAATGCCTTCTGTTCTCTCGACCAGTGAGGAGCAATCGATTGATACTTTTTATCAGTCTACTATATCGAGCCATTGGGATGTAACGGTCGAATTTCCACATAGGGCAGTCGACTGATGGTTTTAGCAGTCGATTGGTAGGCGGGGTTTTCAACCCACGGCCTATATAACCAAAGCTTGGGAGCTTGGTTATAGTTGACGAAATAGAGGTGGTTAACCCCTATTAGTAGTGTAACGACCACCCTTCTTACTACTACTACTACTCTCTAAAGATGACCGTTACTTGACTACAAACTCTACTTAACCGGTATGATTAAAAATCACATGGAAACCCTACCGAAAAAATTTCGGCAGAGTCTCCTCTGTACCGGTGACCATATTCAACAATACATGCAATATATACTCAGCCACAAGCGGCTGGAACACATATCAAACACACAAAAGGAATAACATCACCACGCAGTTTAATAAAATCAAATCATGCAAGTAATAAATAGCGGAAACAAAATAAAAACATACAATTAACTAACAGCGGAAGACTAAAATGACTCATCTAATACATTCTTAATAAATGACAATCTTAATAAATTCTTAAACTAAGTCCCAAGGCTTCCATAGTCCTGGCATCACACATCCTTCGAACACCTCCTTGTCGTCTTCCTTTCTATATCTTTTCCTTTCCTGTATCTGCAGTAAGAGGAAGTGTAGTCTATAAGCAAAATTTGCTTAGTAAGCGCTATCTAACTCACAAAATCACGAATGTGCATGTATACGAAAAGAACTAGAAACTATATGCTCTAAAAAGAAATAAAGCACAAACATAACTGCTCATGTCAAACTAATAGCAAAGAAAAGCTAAGGAATCTACTCATGTAATTCTAATATCTAATCATGCTTCTCATCTAATAGGTAAACATGAAAATTACTCATCCACTAGTTAAACATGGTAGAATAAAGAACTAAACTTACTGATTTTCAGAACTATATGAAACTTATTTCATTTGTTCTAACTTAATCTTTAATACGTTATGTTTATGTAAAACTCGTTTTGCTCGTTCGAAAACTTATACTTATAATACTTCAAAATAATAATCAACTTCTTCTTGGGCCCGGCAACTGTGCTTTTACTTTTGTAACGACCCGACCCATTCGGCAGCCCATTTGGCGGCCCATTTGGCGACCCTATGGTCGTCGACCGTCGACCGTCGGCCGAGCCGTTACTACTAGGTTATCTAAACCTAGGGACGACTATGGGAGCCCAACCCAAGGACAACTGAGAGTCCAGCACAGTGCCACTGATAAAAGTAAAATACTTATTATCTTTTAATACTTCTATATAATGCCTCGGCATTTTCTTTAGCACCTTGTGTGCCAAAATCCCTAAAGTCTTGACTTTGGGATCTACTTAAGGCCTTGGCCTTTTTCTTTCTTCTCTTCATCTTTCTTATACTTGTTAATATTTCTAAAAGAATATTTCTTTAAAAAGAAACTGAAATGTTTAAGCAAATTCTAACTTTGAAATGCTTAGATAAACTGAAATTCCACACTTAAACATACTAAGAGTGAATGCTTAAACAAACTGAAAGGGAATACTTAAACAAACTAAGATTGGATGCTATAACAACTGAAACTTGAGAAGTTCTAAAACTATAGTTTAAACAGAAATAAATCTACATGCCACCTTAACAAAATAATTTGCATACTAAGCTAATCAAAATGTTGCATACTAAAAGATTTAACAAAATCTGCATGTCAAACTTAATAAAAATCTACACTTGTAGCTCTAAAGGGATTGTTCATGCTTAGTTATTCAACACAAAACTAAATCTAAACATGGTCAAGGCACCACCAATTGAGCCATAAATCTGTCCAAACACACGTGGACAACAGCTAGCGTATGTATCAACAAGTAAAACAAATAGCTACAGTGGTAATCCTAAGGCTATACCCACAATGGAGTAATCCAGGACCTTTAACTTTGCTTTAAATAAATTCAACTTATGATACACATGTACAAGAAAACCATAACTACAAGAAAACCCAAGCTTATCACATTCTAACCTATCATTCTTAGCCTTATATACAGTGAGGTATGATAGCAAAATTTCATCATATCAGTTAGACAAATGCATACAGCATGGCTTAACTCAAGCATGACAACGTGTAAGCCCAAATCATTTTTTTTCTCAAGCCTCTAGGCGTCCCTGAATGAAAGAAAATACCCTAAGCATGAGGATCAACTACTTCTTTAGCCACGTATGTGTAAAGATACTCTGAACTTGTCTAAGTATAGAAATCCTACCACTAAGATTACATAAGCACATCAACTTAATGTGTTCTTGAAATTTAGGTGGTCTGCTTTTGTGTTATCTCTTGCACAGCAATTAGCTTTAACATTTTGTTACAATTCTTCTTATTGAGGAAACTGAAGAATATCCCTATCAGTAACTCACACGGCAACTAAACAAAAAAAAAGAAACTATGCAAAGCTTTGAAAATCAAAAGACACAAGAAAACATCAATCGAAATCCGAAACCACCCTTACCGCAGGTGAGTAAGCGACTTACCTCTTGTTCTTTGACTCACAACCGGAATAACCTCTAGGGTTTCGGCGAGCTCGAGATCCCAGCTCTTCCTTGCACCCACGAGCTCTCCTTGACGAGAGGGACTCGGGTCCGAGAAGAGCTCGCGGAAATCCTCTTTGGTCAGCCGCCGGAGAAGCCCCAACTCCCTGCTACGTCTTCGCCCGAGAAGAGGAGCGTCGACGCGCCGCGCGTGAGAGAAAGGGGAGGAAGTTAGGTCACGGGTAATCAATCAAGCCCTAAGTTCTCCTCTTTTATAACTTCAATATTCGGTTAACTTCTTTAAATAAATTTGCTATCAATTCTAAACAGAACCGATGGCCTGAATACTTGGTCAGCAGCGGTTTAGCGCGAGTTAAAGGTCGCGTGTTCGAACTCTGCTCGGCTCCCTTTTATTTTGGTATTTCTGTTCCCAAAAACTACTTATATACATTTTATTCCATACTTTATTAACAAAACTCTCGCAGATCGGTTGGTTGGCTGAGTTTGGTTAAAACCTGGTTCGGGTCCGAGGTCTTGGGTTCAAAACCCGGCTTCAACATTTTTTTTTTTTAACTTCTTCCTCTTGGTAAAAATACCAAACGAACTCCAAAAATTACATAAAAATACTCTAAAAATTTCTAAAAATCTCTACAATATTTCTATAACATTTCTAAATATTTTTAAGAACTTTTAAAACTCCTATTGAGGAAAATTGGGTCGTTACAAGTAGTCTACCAGTGCCCTAGCTTCTCAAGAGTGTTAGGATGTATACTAAAAGCCTAGCTTTTGGTATAAACATTTATCTAGAAATAAGAATCACATTGGTCAAATGACTACATTTATGATAAATGTAGTTGTTCAATTAATTTATATTGTAGATAACATGGTGTGTGGTGTCACACACAGAGGATCATGTTATCAGCACCTTATAAATTATAAACAGTTGCTCACGACTAACATGTAAAGGAACGAACCATTGGAATAGTTGTAGTGTAATTAGGTATTAGTTTATCTTGACTAATAAATTACACTAGTACACTCTAAGTGTATTGAGTAGGACCAGTTTAGGTAAATTCTTTTTATACTGACTTGATAAAAGAACTAAACCTTAGTTATTATGGAAGTGTGTGCTCTTAATCCTAATATAATAATAAGCACAAATATTTGATATTTATTTCTTTAATTTATCAATGGGTGAGATTTAGTTCGATAAATCAATAAACCCGATAAGTTGGGAAATGATATCACTTATAGTGTGTGTTGTTGATTATAGAAGGAAATTGTGTCCTAGTGATCTAGGTTGAGAATGACCCCAAGAGGAGCTCATAAGGATTGTCATGTTAAACCCTGCAGGTGGACTTAGTACGACATGACGATAAGGTTGAGTGGTACTACTCTTGGACTAAGATATTAATTAAGTGAGTTGTGAGTAACTCATTTAATTAGTGGACATTCATTATCTTAAACACAGGGAGACTAACACACTCATAATAAGAAGGAGCCCAAAATGTAATTTGGGATTGGTACGGTAGTTCAATAATAGTTCTTTAGTGGAATGAATTATTATTGATGAAATTAAGTTATGTGTTCAGGGCAAACACGGGATGCTTAATTTCATCGGGAGACCAAAACCAATTCCTCCTCTCGGTCCCTATCGTAGCCTCTTGTATATAGAGATTTATATCCACCACATACTCACTTTCTTACCCATCCTAATGGGGTCAGCCAAGCTAGCTTGGAACCCAAGCTAGGGCCGGCCAAGACCAAGTGGATGAGCCAAGTTGGTGGCCGGCCAAAGCTTGGGTCCCAAGCTTAGGTGGTCAGCCACTAGAATATTAAAAAGGATTTTTATTAAAATTATTTCTTATATGGATATCATGGTTTTAAAAGAGAGTTTAAAATTTAAATCTTTCCTTTTATAGCTTTCTACAAAAGATTAAGAAAAGATTTGAAATCTTTCCTTATTTGTAGATTGAAAGAAGATTTTAATTTTGAGAAAACTTTCCTTTTTAACCATGATCATAATTTAAAAGAGAGTTTTAAAAATTAAATATTCTTTTTATTAGTTTCCACAAAAGATTAAGAAAAGATTTGATATCTTTCTTTATTTGTAGATTGAAAAGAGATTTTAATTTTTAGAGATAACTTTCCTTTTTGAAAATTATCCACATGTTTAAAAGAAAAATTTTAATTTATAAAATTTCCTTTTTATAACCCACCATGAAGGGAAAAATTATTAGAGAAATTTTTTATAAATTTTCGGAAACAAATTAGGAAGTTTTAATTTTTATTTTAATTAAAACTCTCCTTGTTTTGGGAAATAAGTGGTGACCATGTAATTATGAAAAGGAAAATTGTTTTTAATTAAATAATTTTTTTTCATGGAAAAAGAATTAAGGAAGTTTTTAATTAAATTTCCTTATTTGTCAAGACCAAGGAATATAAAAGAGGAGGTAGAGGTGCCTTCATAGTGAACGACTCTATTATTTTTCTTCCTCTCTTTTCTTCCTTGGTGGTGGCCGGCCCTATTATTTTTCCCTCTTCCATTTCTTTCTTCTTCATTGGTCGGACCTTGTAATCTCATGGAGCTTGAAGATGGCCGGATTTTAGCATGGAGAAGAAGGAGAGAAAGGAAGTATCCCTTGGAGCTTGGTGGTGGTGACCGAACCACATCTATTCATGGAATATTTGTGGTGGCCGAATCATGCTTGGAGAAGAAGGTGGCTTAGGTGGATTCTCATCTCGGTAGATCGTTGCCCACACAACGTCCGGGATAAAAAGAGGAATATGGTAGAAGATCAAGAGGTTGTTGCATACAAAGGAAGGTATAATTAGTAATTAATTTCTGCATCATACTAGTTGTATTTCTTTTGTATGAATTCCAAACACAAGAGGCATTAGATTCTAGATTTTCAGATTTGTTTCGAAGATGTGTTTCTTTTTGTTTTGTTTTTTGAATTTGTGATTCGATTGTTCTTTTTAGTTAACCTAGAGTTATTTAAGGAAATTAAATATTAACTTTCCTTAAAAGGCTTTGTCTAGGCGGTGGTGGTTGCTCCCATATCCAAGAAGGCCATGTGCCTCGCCATGCAGTCCTGGAAACCAATTTTGGAAATTAATATTTAATGAAATTAATAACATAGGTGGAATTAGATGAATAGTGTTAAGTTCCGCTTGCGATCCAAATCTAAACCATTAAGAACAAATAAGTTAAATTTGAAATCAATGATGTTAAGTTCTGTCTGTGATTCCTAATTTAACTTCTAAAGACCATAATAGGTTATTTATGGAAAGGTTCGACATTTGTACAAAATTTTTGTACAGGGGAACCGGTACGATTTTCTTAGGACTAACCAACAATTTGTATCAGAGCTAGGGTTTGCCTCTGTGTGTTTGGTTTTCAAATTAGGTTATGCACATGTCATACATAATTTAGGCAGGATAATAGTAGGATGTGCTAACTTTGTGATTGCAGGCTCCAACTATTATGGCTTATAGATGTTGTGTGTGATTGGACCCTTGGACATGTCAAAGGTATTATTTTGTGTGTGCATGATTGTATGTAACTAATATAGCAGGAGCTGTATTAGCCCTAGGATTTTAGAATTTTATTTTCGATCTAGATTACATGTACATTCCCTCATGGAATATAGGATCGATATATGTAAAATTATATTTTTGTCGCGGATCGGATTCTTGCGAGGCGTGGTACTTATGGAGCACCAGAGGCGCAGCGGAATAAGAAGCAAGATGGATGTGATGACTCAACCCGATGGCGGTGGCTAAAGATGGCAGCAGCTAGGGTTGGAGCACACGGAAGACAGTGATGAAAAAATGCCATAATAGTTGGAAAATAAATTTCCATATTTATTGCTTTTATTTACTGTGATGTGTGTGTATGCATGTGATGTATGCTAGGATAACTTAAAATTCCTCACTTTAAATAACTAAGTGGGAGAGAGATTTATTTTAATAAATTCCACGGTCTCCATTATTGGTTTGTAAGTGATGCAAACAAACTTGCGCATTGGCTCTGAGTGTCTTCCTCCATATTGGATGAATTTGTTTGCGGATCACTAGATCAAACTTCCATTTAGGATGACTATAGGAAATTAATTAAGAGCGTGTGATCTTCCCCATCGGAAGGGGCATAATCTTATTAATGGACTTAGTGTCAAGTAATGGTATACACTTAGGCACGTCTAATAGTATCCTCCCCATCGGAGTCACTGCTATTATTTGTGTGACCAAAGGAAAACCAACTATTAATTTGTCAAAAAGATAAGTTGACAAGATAATAAAATCAAAACCCCCTCCTATAAATGTCGAGTTTTTGTATACGTCCACACTATCGTGGCATACAAAATTCACGGTGTATGAGGTAATTTTATTTGTCAGGATGACAAGAAAATAAAATTAATGGGAAAAACTCCTCTTGCAAATATTTGGTTTTGTATACGTCCACACCATCGTGGCATACAAAATTCAACGTGTTTGAGGTAATTTTATTTGTCATAAAGACTTATTGACAAGATAATTAATGGGTAAAACCCTCCTCTTACAAATGTTTGAATTTGTATATGTCCACACTATCGTGGCATGCAAAATTCACGGTGTTTGAGGTGTTGGTGAATTTAAATGATATTGTTTTGAGGAATCAATATTATTTCAAATTCAAAGTTTTTGACCAAATATTTGATAGACTAACTATTAATTTTATTTGTCATAAAGTTAGGATGACGAGATAATAAAATTAATGAATAAAATCTCCTCTTTGATTTTGTATACGTCCACACTATCGTGGCATACAAAATTCATGGGGATTTTAAGTTGTTGGTCTTGACCAAATATTTTTGTGATTCTTAGGATTTAAAATGTTTGTCAATCCCCTAGTTGTTATACTATAGAATAGACTTAGTAGTCCCAATTCTAATGATTGGAAATAGGACTTGGACATTTAGGTAGACTGCCCTCTTAAAACTAAGAACAAAATAGGTGTATTTCATTCATTAGTTAATACATAATTAGTGGTGTTATCTACCGGTACCTGGTGTGTAGATACGGGAGCCACTAATCATGTCTGCAATTCATTGCAGAGGTTCCAAGAAACCCGATAACTGTATGAAGGGGAAGTCACCGTCTACAAGGGCACTGCTGCAAAAGTGGTAGCTATTGTAGTGGGAGATGTTTATCCTCTGATAGGAATAAAATATGGATTTTTAGAAATTATTTTTACGTACTAAGTTTAGAAAGGACCTGATTGCAGTTTCTAAACTATTAAAGAATAGATATTGTGTCTATTTTGATAACAAAGTTGTTATCAAAAAAATAAGAAAGATATCTGTTCTAGTACGTTGGTTGACAATTTATAAATCCAATACTCCTACAATGCAATAAATGGAAATTAGTAACACATCTTCTGACTTTAATAAGAGAAAGCAATCTTCGAAAATGAACCAATCACATCCTTCGCAGTCTAAGGCTAGGTTATATTAACTTGAGTAGGATTCAAAGGATAATAATCAATGAACTCTTGGGTTCATTGGTAGTGGAAATCTTTCCAACCTGCGAGTCTTACTTGGAAGGAAAAATAACCAAGAAGCTTTTAAGTCTAAGGGGTATAGAGCCGAGGATGTGTTGGAATTGGTTCATTCTGATTTGTGTGGTCCTATGACTATCCAGACAAGAGGTAGGTTCGAATATTTTGACAACTATTGAAGATATAGATACATTTACTTGATGCACCGCAAGACTAAGTACTTTGATTAGTTCAAAGAGTACAAGGCTAATGCGGAGAAACGTTAAAGTAAAAGTATCAAGTCACTATGGTAATATCATAGTGGCGAGTACCTCTTGGGAGAATTTAGGAGTCACTTATCAGAAGAAGGGATTCAATCCCAACTAACTTCACCTAGTACACCCCAACAGAATGGTATAGTGGAAAGAAGGTATAAGGCTCTTATGGAATAATTAGATCGATGATGAGTTATTCAGAAAATTACCAAATTCATTTTAAGGATATACACTGGAAACGGAAGTGAACATAGTACCTTCTAAGTCAGAACTCTCTACTCCCATAGAATTGCAGAATGGGCGTAAGCCTAGTCTGAAGCATATTCGGATTTGGATGGTCTAGCACATGAGAGACACTGATAAGTTGGGCAGGAGTTCACTTGTTTGTGAGTTATCCTAGAAAAATGAAAAGAGGTTTATAGTCCTTAAAATCGAAAGGTCATTGTTGACACCAATGCCCGATTTTAGAAAAGGATTATACTATGAACCACAAGCCCATGAGTAAAAATTGTTCTTAAGGAAATTAAAGGACATGTCTAACCTAGTACCAACTATACAAGATGAAATATCACAAGAAACTGTAACACGTATCACAAATGATACACAATTGCAGAAAGTGTCTCATCGTAGTGGGAGGGTTGTTAAGCAACCTAAAAGATTCATGTTTTGGGAGAGTCTTTGGAATCGATCCCTGGTGGACATGAACCTGATCCCCGGACATATGATGAAGCACTCCAAGATAAAGATGCAGCATCTTTGTAAAGAGCAATAAATACAAAATTAGAATATATGTATTCTAATAGAGTCTGGAAGCTTATAAAATCACCAAATGGTGTAAAAGCCATTGGGTGAAAATTAGTCTACAATAGGAAAAGAGGGATAAACAGAAAGGTAGAAGCTTTCAAAGCAAGGCTTGTTGAAAAAGGAAACTTTTCCACCGGTAGTCATGCTTAAGTCTATTCGGATTCTTTTATCTATTACTTCTCATATGGACTATGAGATTTAGCAAGTGGATGTCAAGACAGCTTTCCTTAATGGAAGTCTTGAAGAAAACATCCATATATAGCAACCAGAAGGGATCATTGCAAAGAGCAAAGAGCATTTTGTGTGTAAGCTCAATCAGTCTATGGACTGAAGTAAAGCTTCAAGGTCTTGGAACATCCGGTTTAATAAAGTAGTCCAGACCTATGGATTTATTTTATAACCGAATGAGTCTTGTGTATATAAAGAGTGTGATGGAAACGTGGTGGTATTTCTTGTACTATACGTAGATAACATTTTTTGTAGTTGGAAACAATATCAAAATGTTGTCAGAAGTAAGGGTATGGTTGTCTAAACAATTTGATATGAAGGACTTGGGAGAATGCATATATTCTTGGGATCAAAGGGATCGCAAGAAAAGAATATATTTTACTTATCCCAAGCTTCATATATCAAAACAATCTTAGCTCGTTTTAGCATGCAGAACTCCAAGAAAGGTTTCTTACCTTTTAGGCATGGAGTAGCTTTATCTAAAGAGATGTCTCAGAAGACATCAAAGGAAATAAAGGACATGAAGGCAGTTCCTTATGCTTCGGTTGTAGGAAGTCTAATGTATGCAATGCTGTGTATGAGACTGGATATCTATTTTGCCGTGGGCATGGTTAGCAGATATCAAAGCAACTCTGGACAAGGACATTTGTCTGCGGTAAAGCATATATTTAAGTACCTTAGGGGCACTAGAGATTATATGCTAGCTTACAAGGCAAGTAATTTGTTCCCTGTGGGTTGCATGGATTTTAACATCCAATCGGAAAGGGACAATAGTAAGTCAACCTCGGGGTTTTGTGTTTACTTTAGGAGGTAAAGTCATAACTATGGAAGAGTGATAAGCATAGGTGCTTTTTCGGACTCCACGATAGAAGCTGAGTATATGGTAGCCTCTGAGGTAGCCATAGAAGTTGTATGGCTCAGATACTTCAAGATAGACTTAGATATGATTTCTGGTTTGCCCAAAATAATTTGGTGCAGTAGCAAACTCGAAGAAACCATAAGTCCATAAGGCAAGTAAACACAATAGAGTACAAGTACTACCCAATACGAGAAATCGTATAACGAGGAGAAGTTGTTGCTGCTTAGATTGCATCAAGTGATAAACTAGAAGATCCTTTCACTAAGGCCCTTAAGGCAAGAGCTTTTAATGGGCATGTTGAAGGGTTGGGAATCAGATGTATGGCAACAGATATGACAGCTTAGTCTTTTAGTATAAGTGGAAGATTGTTAGGATGTATACTAAAAGCCTAGCTTTTGGTATAAACATTTATCTAGAAATAAGAATCACATTGGTCAAATGGCTACATTTATGATAAATGTATTTGTTCAATTAATTTATATTGTAGATAACATGGTGTGTGGTGTCACACACAGAGGATCATGTTATCAGCACCTTATAAATTATAAGCAGTTGCTCACGACTAAGATGGAAAGGAACGAACCATTGGAATAGTCGTAGTGTAATTAGGTATTAGTTTATCTTGTCTAATAAATTACACTAGTACAGTCTAAGTGTATTGAGTAGGATCATTTTAGGTAAGTTCTTTTTATACTGACTTGATAAAAGAACTAGACCTTAGTTATTATGGAAGTGTGTGCTCTTAATCCTAATATAATAACAAGCACATATATTTGATATTTATTTCTTTAATTTATCAATGGGTGAGATTTAGTTCGATAAATCAAAAAGCCCGATAAGTTGGGAAATGATATCACTTATAGTGTGTGTTGTTGATTATAGAAGAAAATTGTGTCTTAGTGATCTAGGTTGAGAATGACCCCAAGAGGAGCTCATAAGGATTGTCATGTTAAACCCTTTAGGTGGACTTAGTCCGACATGATGATAAGGTTGAGTGGTACTACTCTTGTACTAAGATATTAATTAAGTGAGTTGTCAGTAACTCATTTAATTAGTGGGCATTCATTATCTTAAACACAGGGAGACTAACACACTCATAATAAGAAGGAGCCCGAAATGTAATTTGGGATTGGTGCGGTAGTTCAATAATAGTTCTTTAGTGGAATGAATTATTATTGATGAAATTAAGTTATGTGTTCAGGGCGAACACGGGATGCTTAATTTCATCGGAAGACCAAAACCAATTCCTCCTCTCGGTCCCTATCGTAGCCTCTTGTATATAGAGATTTATACCCACCACATACCCACCTTCTTACCCGTCATAATGGGGCCGGTCAAGCTAGCTTAGAACCCAAGCTAGGGTCGGCCAAGACCAAGTGGATGAGCCAAGTTGGTGGTCGGCCAAAGCTTGGGTCCCAAGCTTAGGTGGTCGGCCACTAGAATATTAAAAAGGATTTTTATTAAAATTATTTCTTATGTGGATATCATGGTTTTAAAAGAGAGTTTAAAATTTAAATCTTTCCTTTTATAGCTTTCTACAAAAGATTAAGAAAAGATTTGAAATCTTTCCTTATTTGTAGATTGAAAGGAGATTCTAATTTTGAAAAAACTTTCCTTTTTAACCATGATCATAATTTAAAAGAGAATTTTAAAAATTAAATATTCTCTTTTATTAGTTTCTACAAAAGATTAAAAAAAGATTTGATATCTTTCCTTATTTGTAGATTGAAAAGAGATTTTAATTTTTAGAGATAACTTTCCTTTTTGGAAATTATCCACATGTTTAAAAGAAAGATTTTAATTTATAAAATTTCCTTTTTATAACCCACCATGAAGGGAAAAATTATTGGAGAAATTTTTATAAATTTTCGGAAACAAATTAGGAAGTTTTAATTTTTGTTTTAATTAAAACTCTCCTTATTTTGGGGAAATAAGTGGTCGACCATGTAATAATGAAAAGGAAAATTGTTTTTAATTAAATAATTTTTTTTTCATGGAAAAAGAATTAAGGAAGTTTTTAATTAAATTTCCTTATTTGCCAAGACCAAGGAATATAAAAGAGGAGGTAGAGGTGCCTTCATAGTGAACGACTCTATTATTTTTCTTCCTCTCTTTTCTTCCTTGGTGGTGGCCGGCCCTATTATTTTTCCCTCTTCCTTTTCTTTCTTCTTCATTGGCCGGACCTTGTAATCTCATGGAGCTTGAAGATGGCCAGATTTTAGCATGGAGAAGAAGGAGAGAAAGGAAGTATCCCTGGGAGCTTGGTGGTGGTGACCGAACCACATCTATTCATGGAATATTTGTGGTGGTCGAATCATGCTTGGAGAAGAAGGTGGCTTAGGTGGATTCTCATCTCGGTAGATCGTTGCCCACACAACATCCGGGATAAGAAGAGGAATACGGTAGAAGATCAAGAGGTCGTTGCATACAAAGGAAGGTATAATTAGTAATTAATTTCTGCATCATACTAGTTGTATTTCTTTTGTATGAATTCCAAACACAAGAGACATTAAATTCTAGATTTTCATATTTGTTTTGAAGATGTGTTTCTTTTTGTTTTGTTTTTTGAATTTGTAATTCGATTGTTCTTTTTTGTTAACCTAGAATTATTTAAGGAAATTAAATATTAGCTTTCCTTAAAAGGTTTTGTCTAGGCGGTGGTGGTTGCTCCCATATCCATGAAGGCCATGTGCCTCGCCATGCAGTCCTAGAAGCTAATTTTGGAAATTAATATTTAATGAAATTAATAACATAGGTGGAATTGGATCAATAGTGTTAAGTTCCGCTTACGATCCAAATCTAAACCATTAAGAACAGATAAGTTAAATTTGGAATCAATGATGTTAAGTTCCGTCTGCGATTCCTAATTTAACTTCTAAAGAACACAATAGGTTATTTAAGGAAAGGTTCGACACTTGTACAAAATTTTTGTACAGTGGAACCGGTACGATATTCTTAGGACTAACCAACAAAGAGTCCTTGGTGAAAGTTGTGGTGAGGTTTCTCCATTCACAAGGAGCTACATGAGCTAGCCATAGGTCTTCCGAGGAGTAATCCTCCGACAGATAGGGATCATCCACCTTACGGATAGCCGTGGAGTAGGAGTCTTATCTTCTAACCACGTAAATCGGCATGTCGGTTTGTTTGCATTCATTCCTTTAGTATTTAACTTTCGTATTTGTGTTTGTATTCTAGTATTTCCGCTTGCGCAACTAACAAATACATAGGAAGCAATTATTTGGGGGTGCCGTCTATCCAACCCCCCTTCTAACCGGCCACCGATCCCCTACAAGTGGTATCAGAGTCGAGGTCACGCTTCATCAGACTAATTGCCGAGAAGAGCAAATACAAGAAGATGACCGGCTTGATAGAACCGTCGAAGTTCGAAGGAGGAAGCTTATGGAACATCACCTTTTGTTGGTGAAAATGAAGAACTTCTTCGAGACGGATTGGGGCACGATGATGGTCATCGAGAAACCATTCGAAGTCCCAAAGGATAAGAAATGGAAGAAGTTCCGACCACGACATTAGATGAAAGAGCAAACCACACGGTCAAAGGCAAACGATAAGGTAATATCAATTTTGATAGATATTTTATCGTCTAATGTGTTAAGTGATGTAGGTGAATACGAGAATGCCCACGAATTGTGGAGCAAAGTGAAGAAAGTTCTAGGGAAGGAACTCATTCCTACACAAGAGGAGAAAAGATTCGAAGAAAGTGATGAAGTGGTCCAAGAGGAGAAGAAGGACCAATCAGATGTGGAGACCAATTCAACATCAAAAGAAGAAGAGGAAGTGAATTCGGTCACATCCGAGGAGAAGGAGGATGAAGATAGGCCATCCACAAGTGTGGATTAGGAAGATGAGGCATCGTTCACATCCTCAAGGGTTGAAGAAGAATCCAAGACAAGAGAAGAAGAGGTCTTGGAGGTCAACCTAGTGAGCACTTCCACCGAAGCAAAGTCAAAAGACAACATCATTTGCTTCGGGTGCAATGAGAAGGGGCACTACAAGAGTAGGTGTCCATTGGAAACTCAAAGAAGGAGAATGCACGTTGTATGCTTCACATGTGGGGAGAAGGGGCACTACCACACAAAATGTCCCAAGAAGGGAGAGATCAAGAAGCTAGCATATTTAAAGAAATGTGAGAAGAAGAAGAGGAGCTCAAATCAAGGGGGAGCTTCAAGGGTAAGGGAGGTATATCCTAAATTGAAGTTTAATTCAAATTTAAACTCCTCCATGCATGCTAGAAATAACTGTTATTATTTACCCATGCATAATTTTGGTATTAAATATCATGATAGCTAGGAGTAGGGTAAATGTGGATCATAACTCTAAGAAACTCATTCATGATAACTCTAGAAATGATAGACCTAAGGAGACCCAAGGTATTAATCCCAAGAAGGGGAGACACATGCCTAGAAAGGGTAAGTCTAGGAATGTCCATGGTGAACTTGTTGACTCTAGGTTTAGGAACCTAGAAAGGGAAAATCAAGGTTTGAAGGCAAAGCTTGATAATTTAGAGAAAACCCTAGAAAGATTCAATGTTGGATCTAAGGGTTTAGCTATGGTATTGGGTAGTCAAAGACCCAACAATGATAGATCGGGTCTAGGATATCGATCTAGTGTCTCCAATGCTAAGGAAAAGTCTTATGCTAGGGTTGCATATGACTATAGCAAGGAGAGGCCAATAAATGGCAAGAGAAAGTCATTTAAAGGTAAGGTTAAATTAACCAAGGACAAGGTGCCCAAGGTTAAGAAGGTTAGGTTTGTAGGCCAAGTGTCACCGGAGGTGCACCAATGTGGCCTAGGGATTGTGGATGAGTCACCTAGCGAGGTGGCTAAGGCTAAGAGCTTTAGGGGGAGCTCAAAGAGTCAATTTGGGACCCATGAACAATGGATCTCAAGTGGGTACTACTTTGGAGTCTAGGTTGGGTCATGGAATGTGCCAAGTAGTTTGGAGATGGACTTAAGTCTTAAACCTAGGGATTTGGCACAATTGGTCTATGTTTCATACTTAGAAATATGACATTGGGGTCATATAGCATGATAATGGATTTTGCATGTATAGATGTCATATAAACCAATTCTAGGGATGCATTGTGGGTTAGTATGAGCAAATACATCAAGAGGAAGCCAAAACTAGAATTTTAGGTCAAGGTTCAATTGAACCATTTTGCTAGTTTTGGATTTTATATCAATCTTGGGATTGATGATAGATACATTTTAGATGTATTTTTTCCAAGTAGACATGGGTAAAATAGACCTCTCCATAAAATTTGAGAATTTTTGGAGGTCTGTGGAATTATTGGCGCATTTCTGAAATTAGATTCAGAATACTAATTAGGCTGGAATTAGGGTGGTAGTCGACTGGTACAGTTACCAGTCGATTGGTAATAGTAAATATCAAACACAGAATGGTTTTGTGTGTTGTTTCGATAAGGGTAGTCGACTAGTGCAGTCGACTAATGTCAGTTTGCATTTGTTTTCAGCATTGGCTTGGGACCAGGTCAGCTCGTGTAGGTGTATGAGATCCATGAGGGATAAATACATGAGTTTAGGATCAATTTGGATGATGAGTTTTCAATAATTGGGATATAGTTAGAGAACTTTTTAGATGTTAGGCAAAGGGGAGAAGTAAGGTTTAGTTAGGCAAACTTGAAAATACCTTTGCACTAGTCAAAATCCTATCTCAGGAGCTTAGGTGTAGGGGGAGTGTAACGACCACCCTTCTTACTACTACTACACTCTAAGGATGACCGTTACTTAACTACTAACTCTACTTAACCGGTATGATTAAAAATCACATGGAAACCCTACCGAAAAATTTTGGCAAAGTCTCCCTTGTACCGGTGACCATAAACCAAGATACAAGCATAGTATACATCAGCCACAGGCGGCTGGAACATTTATCAAACACCCACGCAGTTAAATAAGTATCAAATACACAAATATCTACTTACTAAACTGAACACATCCTACATGCAATCTAAACAGAATAATCTCAAATGACATGAACTTAAAATACAACTCAAATGTTTACAATAACTAAAATGCGGAAACTAAAATTAAAACTTCTTTCCTAGTCCCAAGGCTTCCATAGTCCTGGCATCACACATCCTTCGAACACCTCCTTGTCGCCTTCCTTTCTATATCTTTTCCTTTCCTGTATCTGCAGTAAGAGGAAGTGCAATCTATAAGTAAAATTTACTTAGTAAGCGCTATCTAACTCACAAAATCACGAATGTGCATGTATACGAAAAGAACTAGAAACCATATGCTCTAAAAGAAAGTAAAGCATAAACATAACTTCTCATGTCAAACTAATAGCAAAGAAAAGCTAAGGAATCTACTCATGTAATTCTAATAGCTAATCATGCTGCTCATCTAATAGGTAAACATGAAAAACTACTCATCTACTAGATAAACATGATAGAATAAAGAACTAAACTTACTAATTTTCAGAACTATACGAAACTTATTTCATTTGTTCTAACTTAATCTTTAATACTTTATGTTTATGTAAAACTCGTTTTACTTGTTCAAAAACTTATACTTATAATACTTTAAAATAATAATCAACTTCTTCTTGGGCCCGGCAACTGTGCTTTTACTTTTGTAACGACCCGACCCATTTGGCGGCCCATTTGGTGGCCCATTTGGCGACCCTCAGGTCGTCGACCGTCGACCGTCAGTCGTGCCGTTACTACTAGGTTATCTGAACCTAGGGACGACTATGGGAGCCCAGCCCAAGGACAACTAAGAGTCCAGTACAGTGCCACTGATAAAAGTAAAATACTTGTTATCTTTTAATACTTCTAATATATAATGCCTTGGCATTTTAATAAGCACCTTGTGTGTCAGAATCCCTAAAGTCTTGACTTTGGGATCTACTTAAGACCTTGGCGTTTTTCTTTCTTTTCTTCATCTTTCTTATACTTGTTCAAGTAAAATACTTGCTCTTGTTAATACTTCTAATAAAAGATTGCTTCTTACAAACTGAAATGTTTAAACAAATTATGACTTTGAAATGCTTAAACCAAGAATCTGCCTACTATGCTAATAAAAATCTGCACTAAGACTTAACATAAATCTGCACTAATGCTTAACAGAAATTTGTACTAAATTACTAATCTACATTATGCAGTTCCTTTCTTCAAGCATTATCCAGATATATTAAATCATAAATCTTTTCTTTGTTGACTACAATGTTCATCCTGAGATTCAAGATTGAGATTATATTGTTAATGATGAACATAAATTCTTACTAGTGAAGGTCATTCTTGTTTCTCCTTTTTATTTTATTTAAAGAAAACTAGGAATTGAATCATTCTGCAACCAAGAACCCTTAACCTTCCTTAGTAACCAAATCCCTTGTAATGTGGAAGAACCCCCCTTCACAACAATTACTCCTGTATAATATTTAATTCCTGACCAGCGCAAATAAATTGTTGCATACTCCTTATCAGTCTTTCAAGCAACATCACAAAATATATCATTCCTTCCAATATTAACAATTGCTGCTTCATGAAGCTCACTTGAAACTCTTTTTGACTTCACATTCCTTACACTTAGGCATTGGTCTTAATTAAATCGTATCAGATTCCACATTGCAAACTAATTCTTAAGCATGGAGGTCGATCCTCAATCGATCCGAGAATATAAGCAACCTAAGCACTTGAAGCATAAATGAAAAGGCAACCACTGTATAAATGCCAAATCCGAAACCAAATGGACCTGCCCCAGCAGATCCAGCCATTAGAAGATGGTAATCAAGTTGTTGAAACCAATTCACAAACACCATGTCATTTCCATAAATTCTTCAACAGAAACTAATAAAACCAACACCGCATTCATCCTATAACCCTCTAAATCTGTTTAGAGATTTAGCCACCATGAGGAAACAGATACAACATTGGAATCAAGTGAAAGCACACAAATCTGTCCAAATCCTAATTCATTAAACATGCCACTGCCGAATTAAAAAGGAGAAAGCAAATCTCTTAAACCTCTAGCAACTCACCTAACCTTGTCTGTCTCAATTCATAGTTTCAAGGTTATTACAGAAATTACTATATGCTTAAAAACTAGGTTCTATAGTGGTCGGCACAGATGCAACTATGTAGCATAGAATCCGATCAAAAGCACAAACCACCTACAATTTATCCCAAAGCTTTCGAAAAAAAAAAGAAAAAACAATCGGAGCTATCCTACTGCAGGTGAGTAGCAACTTACCTTGTTGTTCTTGAGCTTACTACCGAAGGAGAAAGGCAGCTCTAGGGTTTCCGAGATACTTGAGTTCCCGGTTCCTCCTCGTGCCCACAAGCTCTCCTCGACGAGAGGATCACAATGGTGTAGAAAACTCTCGGCTTTGATCCTAGGCCAGCTGCAGGAGACCAAAACCCAGCTCCTTCTTCGCTGTCGCCCGAGCAGAAGCGCCGCACGCAGATGGAATCAGGAGGAGGGAAAAGGATTAGGTTTAGGTCACGGGAAAATTAAGCCTTAAGTTTCTCTTTTAAATTCCCGGATTCCATTAACTTTCTTAAATAAAATTTCCTACCTTTTCTAAACAGAACCGGTGGCTGGATTACTTGGTCAGCCGGGATTTGACCGAGCCAAAGGCTGCAGGTTCAAATCCCCAGCCGAGCCTTTTATTCTCCTTTTATTCTGCTATTAACTATTTATTACTTAAATACAATTCGACCCTTATTTGATCAAGTAATAACTGCTAGCCCAGTTGGTTAGCCGGGTTTTGCTCGGGTTAGGGGTTGTCGGTTCAAGCCTCAACTTGGATATTTTTTTGTCGAAACTTCTTTCGTTTAGTAAAAATACCAAACGACCTCCAAAAATTACATAAAAATATTCTATAAATTTCTAAAAATCTCTAGAATTTTTCTAAAGCATTTCTAAATATTTTAAAGCACTTTTAGGACTCCTAATGAGGAAAATTGGGTCATTACAGGGAGCCTTATGATAGATTCTTAAATAACTCTTTGTTACAATTCCTAGCTCAATGGGGGGCATAGGTGTCTGGGGAGTCTTGGGATAGGTTCTAATGCATGGTGGATTTTCCATTCGGCAGTGTAAGTCCAAGTGTGTAGCATTGGCAACGTAAGTCCATTCGACAGTGTAAGTCCAAGTGTATATAGCCTTGGCAACGTAAATCCATTCGGTAGTGTAAGTCCAAATGTGTAGCCTTGGCAACGTAAGTCCATTCGGCGGTGTAAGTCTAAGTGTGTAGCCTTGGTATCATAAGTCCATTGGTTTTAGCATGTTTATTTGCTATTTGTTTTCTCTAACTTAAATGTATTGCTAAACATCAAAAATGGGGAGATTGTTGGAGCAATCCCAATGGTCCGTGAGACCATGTGTTTTGTTGTTTAGGCAAAGGGTTTAAGTTAGGTTCACCCTTGTATTTGATATGTGTATTTGAGTTATGCAGGTTTGCAGGATACACATTTGACTCGGGTTGATGGCTTCAGGTCCGGTGAAGGATGGAGCATCCGAGGGACTGTGGACAAGGCAGTAAGGATAATGGCCGAGGGAAACGACTTTGAGGCATACGTGAAGGATGGCATTGGGGACGAGTCGCGGGCTTGAATGCATCCGAAGGACGAGAGCCAAAAGGAAGTAGGCTTAAATGCAAGGAGGTCAAGGCTGCAAAGAAGAGTTGAGTGAGTCGTAAGGGTGAAGGTCCGAGTGCTGAGTGATTGTACTCGGGTACCAGTCGACTGGTGGTTTCATCAGTTAACTAGTGTAGTCAACTGGGAGCGAACAGAATGCTTCTGTTCGCTCGGCCAGTGTGGAGCAGTCGACTGGTACTTTTTGTTAGTTAGAGCTCTAGAGTCAATCATATGATGATTGTTGTATGAGCTCAATGTATCATATTCCTATATACTTATAAAGGCATTTCTTTATGGTTATTATACTTACTTGTATTAGTGTCAAATAACTAAGTGTAATAGCGTCCTTGAGTAGAAGGTTCTTATCTATATCAATCGATTGGTTGAATCGATAGTGAGATGATATAGAGAACACTACTCTTAATCATTCCTAGTCAAGTATTAACATTCAAGGACAATGTTAATGCGCTGAGACTAGTATGTAGGTCAACTCGATGACTTGATCTCACAAGTCATGGATATAGAGATATCAAGTTGACACATGGGTATGCATTGGAGAATGTAAACTGAATGACCCGCCATAAGAAAGTATCATGGATCGTTATATGAGTGTCATATACTTTCTCATGTGACTATTAGTATGACTATCAGTCCTTTGACCTAAAGTCACCATGGTTCCCTACATAAGGAGTTGCATACTTTGGCTTCGTCAAACGTCACTCGTAACTGAGTGGACTATAAAGGCGATTACTGGGTATGTAACAAATTATAAGGAGGGATGTGAGTGATGTAGATGGGATCTATCCCTCCTATATGACGAGAGTGACATCATGATTCTTGATAGAGTGAGACCACTAAGTGCATGGTCATGCCCAAATGAGTCAATATGAGATATTAAGCTCATTTGATTAGAGTGAGTCTACTTGGAGTTCAAGATATAAATTGATTAGAGGATGACATGGTCTATGCCTCAATTGATCAATTTAGATGTCTAGGACAGAAGGACATTATCATATATTGTGAGAGTCACAATTAGTAATCACAAAGGTGATGTTGGATCTCAACATTCTTGTAACTTGGGTAGTAATGATGTGTTGCTAGATACCGCTCATTACTCATGTTTCTAAATGAGTTTAGGAGCATTGCCAACGTTACAAGAACCTATAGGGTCACACACAAAGGGTAATTAGATGGAGAATAGGTTCATATGATGAACCAAGAGGATTAGGTTCATACGATGAACTAAATCGGATTAAGAGTAATCCAAATTAGACTAATTGAGTTGGACTCAATTTGATTCATGTGTTGAATGAGTCTAATTTAGATTATGACTCATTGAATCAATTTAATTCAATGAATAGAGATTCATTCAATCAAATTGACTTGAATCAATGGTTAGATTTGATCAACCATGGGAGATAAATGGGTCAAGTTTGACTTGACTTGAGAGGGAAGATGAAGGGTCAAGTTTGACTTGACCAAATGCCACCTCATTTGTGACTTGGCATGGGCCGACCAATGATGGTGTTCCACATCATCAAGGCCACATCATTGTGTGCCACCTCATGAGGAAGACCAAGAGCCATGACTCTTGGTATTACATGGAGGTTTAAAAACCCCTCCATTAAGTGGTCGGCCACATTAGTGAGGCATTAAGCAATTTGTGTGCTAATTCAAGTCTTCTTCTTCGTCTCTACATTCTCTTCTCCCTCTCATCCTCCATTACCGAGACCACCAAGAGTGCTAGCACACTCTAAGTGGTTTTTCTCCACCTTTTGTCCGTGTGGATACATATAGAGGGGTGTACACTTGACACCCTACGAGATCCGGCAACTTTTGGATGAGCGGGATAAGCGAAGGGCTTCGTTACAAAGGTATAATCTCTACCATGTAGATCTAGTGTAGATCTAGGAGAAAACTATGTATATGTTAATTTTTATCTTCGCACGGATCCGTGGCAAGAACTTCAGAATTTTTGCAATGCAAAAAGTGATTTTTGCGGCTCGAAAGTTCCTACACTTTTTACCAGTCGGCTGGTATTGAGTCGTTGGGATGTAACGGTCGAATTTCCACAGAGGACAGCCGACTGATGATTTTAGCAGTAGACTGGTAGACAAGGTTTTCAACCCGCGGCCTATATAACCAAAGTTTGGAAGCTTGGTTATAGTTGACAAAATAGAGGTGGTTAACCCCTATTAGTAGTCTACCAGTGCCCTAGCTTCTCAAGAGTCTTTGGTGAGAGTTGTGGTGAGGTTTATCCACCCACAAGGAGCTACGTGAGTTAGCCGGAGGTCTTCCGGGGAGTAATCCATCAACGGATAGGGATTGTCCACCTTACGGATAACCGTGGAGTAGGAGGCTTATCTCCGAACCACGTAAATCGGCGTGTCGATTTGTTTGCATTCTTTCCTTTAGTATTTAGCTTTCGTATTTGTGTTTGTATTCTTGTATTTCCGCTTGCACAACTAACAAATACATAGGAAGCGATTATTTGAGGGCACTGTCTATCCAACCCCCCTTCTAGCTGGCCACCGATCCCCTACAGTATCCATTTGAAAGATTCATGAAAATATTGAAAGGCTATGTGTGAAACCACAATTGACCATAAGATTGTATTGTCTAATGTTATATTGCTGAGGAGGCTATAGAATTTTGCTCAAACTACTTGTCTAATGTGCACACTATTGGCATCCCAACAAGGAATTGTTAATTGGAACTTACCAAACCTTTATCACGAGATCAAGTGCACTTTATCAATCATGGGGAGTGGGAGCAAGCACATTGTCACATATTGGCAAATAATGATGAGATAGAGCCTTATATCAAGTAATTTCTCCAACTGATTGCTATTTTCAAGTTTGACATTAGATTCAAGTAGTTAATCATTTCATTATCATATTTTCAATAGAAGCACATGGCTTATTTGAAGGCAACATTTCATCAGAAAGGAAAGTCGAAAAAGTGATTACAAGATGAGCACAATCGAACTTTTACGCCGTGGTTGCATGATACTATAAGTTACATGCAAGCTACTCACTAGTTCATAATTTATGAAGTTAAGAACTTGATTAATATATATTTCAACTTTTGGATTTTGCAAATTATAGGTTGCAAATGAAATTAACCATTCCACACATCAAATTTCCGAACAATTAAAGTAGATAGTGCATGGACCTAGCGAGCAAATATTCAAGTATTTTGTGTATTTAATTGATGGGGTTACATATCACACAAAAGAGTGTGATGACGTGCGGGTAGTTCAAAATTTTGGAGTAAGCTTAGTTGCAAAGATTATGTAGGTTTCTAGCGCAAAGGATAGGAATCCAATTATGTCAGATATGGTATTCTATGGAGTTATTGATGAAATATGTGAGCTTGATTACCATCTCTATCAAATTTTAATGTTTAAATGTAATTGGGTTGATAATAATGGAGGTATTAAAGTAGATGAACATGGTTTCACATTAGTAAACCTCAAAAGGATAGGATTCAAATATGATTCATTCATCCTAGGGAGACAAGTGAAATAAGTTTTTTACCTTGAAGACCCTAAAGATCCCCCATGGTCTATTGTACTTGCAACTCCTAGTAGAGATTACTTTGAAAATATTACTGGTGATGATTTGGAAGAAACTATAACCCACCATCAATGTTTTTCTCGAGGGCTTCCAATAATGGATGTTGATGGAGTAGATGACAACGAACCACCCTGCATTCGTGAAGATTGTGATGAGACTTGGGTTAATGATGTTTTATTTTAGTGTGATAATTATATTTAATTTTAAATCCTACATCATTTATTATGCAATAGTTCTATAATTATTATGACATATTCTAATTCTACTGTGAACATAAATTTTATTGTGTTTCTGCATATTATTTTGTGTTGCTACTGGAGCATTTATAGTTTTGGAGTATTCATCGCTGATCATAAAAAATCTTTTAATCTTTCAAGCATATGTAGCCAACTCATTTCATAGTGCATATTCAATATATGACAGCTTATGTAGTCCTTGTAGAAAAATTTATATTGATAAAAATGACAAATAGTCTATTATACAAGTATATTTAGTATATTTATTAATTCATCAGTGTTAATTAACCATCTGAAAAATTATTCACATAGTTAGAACTGAAACATGTTGATTTGGTAGTTGAGAGTGGTTCATTGACATTAGATCTGCTTCCAACCATCAAAAAACTAAGAATTTATGTAAAATTGAAAACTTTGAAGTGGCCTTTCAGTTCACTAATGTTACGTGTAATCATCACTAATAAGTTAGCAAAAGTCTCTACATATTCCTCTCAAAATAATTGTTCCCTTTATTATTTGAAATTATGCAATGACGTTGATTCCCATAAACAAAAACTTTTTGTTGTGGTGTCAGAGATTGCTAAGAACTGATCAAATGAAGAGAAGAGGCTAAATCACTACTAGATCAATATCTTATATCTTGGTATTTTATAGAACTCTGGTTAAGATTTTTATTCCCCTGTCAAATTTGTGAAAATTGAAGGGATAGCTCAGAAATTTTATTACCTTGTAGGAATGACTTTGACATGATCATTCAAATGTAATACTTTGTATTCTTGTGTTTTTATTATGGACCGTCAATGGCAGATATACTACTATCTCGTAGGCTTTAGAGGATTTCTCTTTTTATTCATTAATTAGTACCTGTAACATTTCCTTATTTATTTTTTTATTTTATTTTCAAATATAGAAGTTGTAACACTAATATGATATCTATTTACGGGTATAAAAATATTATATATATATATATATATAAAATTTAAATAAAGAGAACAACTTTCATATGGAGGTATAACAAACAGCAAATGATTAGGTAGGCAACTTGACTTGGTGATTGTAGATAAACCAAAGTCCTTATTTAAGCTTATTTTTCAAACTACTCCATGATATTGTTTCTTCCTCATTGGATATTATAGTAACTTGCTTGTTGAGTATATTCATCAATGAACTTACTCTAATTAAGTCAAGTTTTTGGATAAACACACTTTCCAAATTGAACTAATCTTCTCATTTTGCACATGCAGCAATCATCATATGCTGCACAAACAACAAGTGTTTGGATTTTGTTGATTTTCTTATTGTAAAGCATATATTTTATTGCAATTTCTTCCATTCTCCAGTGATAGCATTGATGAATGATTTGTTTACTGATCCTCCAATTTCTGTAATTAACAAGTAGCTTTATGGCAACAAAAAAAAAAGTAAAGGAGGAGGTAAACAAGTTGACAAGAGAAAGGTAAAAATAGATGCTGATTTAATAAAAGATTCAAAAACCACATAATCAAATAGAACACCAAGAGGTCCTACAAATATGGACAATGTTTCAAGGTTAAGAACAAAGGGCATTATACTGGAAGTTGCTTTCAACAATCTCAGTCAGTCAATTGGTGAAAATGCAGCAAAAATGTAAAGTTCCCTCGACAAGATTGTTCACGAGAAAGTACTAATAACTTATGAAATGTGGAAGCATGTTCCTATGGACATCAAGAAGTGTGTATGGAAAACTGTCAATGTAAATATAAATGATAGTGTTTTGATTTTTTAGATATAAACCAATTACTTTTTTATGTTGTTTCTTAATATTTTATTGTGTATCTAATTTTTATGCAATTGTAGATGACATACAAAGTAGATGCTGGCTGGAAAAAAGAGTTGTTTAAGCTTGGCAAATGTAAAGTGGAGACAATGGAAATGTAGTCTCACACAAAACTACACTTTCATCAATCGCAACAATCTAGCAAAGTTGCATGTGCCACACCCTGGATCAAGTATTCTAGTAGACAGGAGCAAGTCCATGATAACACGTTTGTTAGATAATTTTAAAGTAAGATAATAATTCTTTTATCTCAAATTATTAGTTCTTTCTTAATAGACCATATTACTATAACATTGCTTTCTTATTTGTTTTTGTAGGATATAAGTGAGAAACAATAACAAAGAAAAGTCCAGAACAAATGCCCTCATAGCACGACTAGCTGAAAATAGTAAGTAATCTTTAATTACCAATTATAAAAATGTGATAGCTTATGGAGAAGGAGTTTAAATATAATTGAGTTATTTGTTAATTATATTAGAAGAACGAATTGTGTGATGATAACAGAATCAATCAGGCTATCCTATGGAAGAAAGGGCGAGTGAATAAAGGAGGAGATTTTGATGGTTATGAGCTGAAGGTTTATAGTGTTAAAAATTATACAAAAATGTTAAAATGTTTAAGCTTAATCTAGTAATGGTTCCCATTTAAATAGTACTCAATATATGTATTTTTTGTATCGTAGGATGAAGGAATCTTACAGAAGAAGGAGGGAAAGCAAGTGGCTAGGAAACCAACAAATTACATTCTCGCGGTTGCACTTAACTCCAATGAACATGGTGGTCATGTAAGGGCAGTTTGTGGTAATGTCACTCCAAGTGCATACTTTGCCATGTCAAAATGGGGGCTCTAACTCTCAGAAATCTATATTTATTGAGCAATAAAATCTACTGCTAGAGCAACAGAAAAAAATTTTAGAGCAGGATGAGCGGATAAACAAGTTAGAAGCTACAGTTTTCAAAAAAGGCAAGGTTGAGAATGATGAAATGGGGAGTTGTAGTGTCAAGTTTCCTCTACCCTTGAATGAAATTGAGTTAAAACATGATCAACCACATTCAAAGGAGATGAAAGCAAATGGTGATGATGACGATGTCGATATGATTGATGGCGCCGAGGCTTTGAAGGTATCTTTATTCTCTTATTGCAACTTATGTTTTATTTCATGGCATAATTCAGTTAATCCATTTTATTTTCATGTCATATCTTCATGAACTTATGTTTTAGTTGCAAGCACATTGTTAATGGGTTAGCAAATCGATAAACTTTCTTGACATGGTCCCAAAGTATGATGTCTCTTTTAATGATCTCAACAAATATAGTTTTTTATGTTATTCATGATTTTCAAGTGCAAACCTAAAACTTGAAGTTTTATTGGCTTATGTACTATGGGTGTTCCTCTATATAATCATGTTTGACATCCTATTCATGCATCAGATTTATTTTAATTAGAATTTTATTGGCAGATTCATTTTAATTGGTTGAATTATAGGTTGAAACATTATGTTTTGTCTTATAGGTCAATCAGTTGCTTTGAGCTTAGAATCAGGCATCCATGTTGCGTTTGGTACAATTATTGGTCTTGGGAGAGATGATGACCATCTTAATGGTGATCCAAGTAAACGTACGGACCATTGGCACATCACTATTGATCAAGCACAGGATAAAATAGCCCCTTTACCCATTCCAAACCCTATATACCAAAGCGTTGGTGATGCTATATGATCATCTGTAGCTTGGCCGAGACACTTGATGCAAACCAAAGATCATGAGGTAAATTTTACAATATATTTAAATTTAATTGTACAAGTGTCTAACAAGTGTAAATTGCCATTTTCTATAAAATCAAGTGCAAAAAAATTGACCTTGCTAAAAAGAAGATTTGATTACAATATCTGAGTGTGCAATCATCTAGTGTGCCTAAATCACTATGGTTGTTGTACTATTATTGCAAACGTGCTATTAATGGTGGACCTATCAAATTAATGATAGAGTATGATGTATTTGATAGTAAGTGCGAGACCACTGTTTGCCTTGAGGACATCATACCTTTCTGCAACTTAGCCCCAATTTCATACAATTGCATAGTGGTGTACATATGGTACATATGTTATTTGCATATACTAACACTTTGACTCTTGATTTGCAAGTTATATTTATCCCGGTCTTCTGAATTTTCTTGTATGTTTAAATGTTAGGCAGTTGTATAGAAAGATGAAGGAGGAAAATAAGCTTGAGAGGTTTAGATTTGTGGATCCATATGTTGTTGGGTGTCATGTCACAGGAGTTGATAAGAGGGTGCATGGTTTAGCAGCAAGATTGAATGGCACACCAACAAATCAACTAGTTTTGGTTCCAGTTAACATCAGGTATGTAACGCAGTGGTCGAACACTTATTATTCTTTGCTAAACACTTGCTTAACTACATGCCTTTATAATTGTATATATATGCAGTCTCCATTGGATTTTAACTGTCATCGACCCTCACAAAGAGGTTGTTTCCTTGTTGGATCCTCTCAATCATCTCAATCACAATGAGACTTGGAAGGATGTTGTGAATATATAAGATTTATTAGGAAAATGTTGTGAATATTTATTATAATTTGTCCTTGCATACTAGATGCACTAAAAAGTGTAAAATCTCTAATGAATATTTGAAGGGCCTTGAAATTGTTCAATATTGAAGATGACAAGCATGGGAAGGAACAACCTTTATGGGAAATTGTCAAGGTATGTTTTCTAGTTACTAATATTCTTCAATATCTCATTCCATTATCACTCCATTATGTTCAACATAGATAACAGTCATTTATTAATATTACCTATGTTTGGAACTTTATCTACCTTTATTGCTCACATAAAAGAAATAAGGTTTGAGACCCTAATATAGTCATTATGTCTCATGATCTGGAGGTGGATTCTTATCAAAGGTTGATTGACTTAATTTATGATAATTCCTTTGGGTGTTGTAAGAGGCAATTATTTAACATCAGTGCCTCACTTTGCCACTTAATTTCTCTACTAAAAGTTTGACTTTCTTATGTTGTTCTCTAAAATAAAAGAATTAGCTCTAGTTGTTGTAAAGATTCCTATATGTAAGAGTCACTTGAAATAAATTTATGTTTGTCCTAAAACATCAATTTAGTATAGATCAAATATGCTTAATTTATATCAGCAAAATCATGGTATTAGAAATTAGCCCAACATGGATTAGTATTCTCATTCATTTTCTTATTGCAATTAAATTATTAACTTGCTACTACTATTGTTTGCCACAGGCTCCCCTGCAACCGGATGGAGCCTAATGTGGTTATTTCATCATGCAATAGATAAAGAATATTATTGAGCATTCCACATCAAGTGAGAAGACTTCACTGTGGACTATAGTAATATTAGACATACTTATAAGTTTTCTTATTAAAACATGTTGATGAACTTATTTGTGGAAGTAACATTTTCACTCATTTATTCTCATGCATTTCATAAAATCAATGATAGATACAAAAAAAAAATGAAGAAGTACGTTCTAAATGGGTAGATTGCATACAAGACCATATATCAGATGAGTAGAAAATTTTGGCATTAAAACTCTTTTGGTTAACTGTTGTAATCTATAAGTATTTTAGATTATGAACTTTTGGCATGAACATCTGATCGTTACAGTTTGCTACAATATTGTATATATGTTTGTAAGGAGTGATCATGTGATCATGAGTTTATACTTCTTATTGCTACAACTGCACTTGTATATATGTTTTCTATAATTTTTTAGATTTAGCATAAAAAAGATTCTCCATTAGAAGGTTATACTACAGTAGTCCGGTAACATACTTCTATCTCCTCTCTTTGGTTATTTTTTATAATATCATACTTGTTTATTATAACTCGTTTTCTGATCCTCCAATTTTTTCCCCCAAGCTATCTCATGTAATTACTGTAAATTATAATACTTAAACTTGGGCTAGTGTGAGCATGTTAACGATGCAGGAGTTACCAGTTTGGTGGTAGGCTATCCTGATATTAGGGGTTTGAACTTGTGTGGTTGTGTACAAATAATAGGTACTATACTTGAAGAGTTTACAAATAGATTGTCGTAATAAACGATTAGTAGTAGGTATATTTTTATATAACACTAATAAGTTGTGATTGGTAGTGAATCTTCACAGCATTAGTTCTCAAATGTATGTGAATCTCTGATATAGTGTTTTTACCTATACTATTTGGTTCATCTAGATTGATTAGAAGTTATTGAGAAATTATGATAAAAGATGCAACAAATGGGAATTTGTGTGTGTGTGTGTGGGGGGGGGGGGGGGTTTTGGTTTCATTTGGGACTTTGGGGTATACCTATTTTTTACTTGATTAGTTAGTGACTCATTCATGATATACTTAGAGTTTACCATTAAACTGAACTGGTCCTTGTTGAACTGGCTAAGCTATTAGACCATTAGTGCCTTGTGATTCATTCATAGGGATATACGATGGAAGTTTGTACTGGAATTCTTCATTGAAGAGTTTGATAAATGTGGAACTTTGCTTGAGCATGTTATTTACCATATAGGAGACATTATAAATACTAATGATCTTGGATAGAGGTGTTAGATATAAAGTAAATATTTAATTTCCACTGAGTCATAGGAGTTACTAGAGGTGTAAATTAAGCGTTTATAGACAACATTGTCTTTTATAACTTTTCTCATTAAATTTGTCTCTTATCTCTTCAATGGAAGGTGAAACCAGAGTTACGGAGTTTAATCTCAAATCCATGTGGAGAAGCCCAAATGGGACTATAAGGAACATTTTAAATGGTTTGCTTACAGTCCTTGCCTTTCCTAACTAATATTGTTATATTTTGATTATTTCCTTTTGCCCAGTACATATATTTGGTTGAAGCATAGTTGTTTCTATTTTTTGATCAATTTAATACATGCTAGATTAATATGGCAAAAATAATTCTTCAACACTTATTCATATTACCATGCTTCCTTCTAGCATGTTGCTTGGAACTTTGCTATGAGAGTGATTGCTATGTTTCAAGAACCATTGCCATTATTGGTTATTTAACAAGAAATTTGCAAATATAAAAATTCTACTTTGTATATTGCTACTTTTGCTTCTTTAGTACTGTTGATCTACTTAAACTTAAAAATCAATTAATATTTTTTAAGGCATTAGCTTGAATTTAATTTTTTTCCTTTATTCATCTTAATCATATAACTAGTTCTTTGAGAAAATATGTTGTTATATTTGTTCACAAAAAAATTTAGTTATTCAGTCTGTGTTCTTAGGTTTTAGAAATAGCTTACCCTCATAATTTTTGTAAGAAATTAAAAATCTCAACAATTTATTTTTTTCCAATTTGATCGATTTTCACATGTTTTAACTATTTTCTAGAAATTAAAAACAAAAATTGAAAAAAAAATCCTGAACCAAACACTTAGTTTTGTTGTCATATAAGATTGTAGTATCTCAGTCAAGCTTGTTTAGTTTGATTAGGTGAGGATACGACGTGCTTTTTGATATCAAAAAACTAAAATATTATTTTTCAGAAGGATTTTCGCAACAAGATATCATTGCATGAATTTGTTTTTGGTGGTTGTTTAGTTTGCAATAATGTACTCTTTGTGAATGTTCAGAGTTTAGAACATTATTGTGTAGTAATGTACTCTTTGAGTAATGTACTCTTTACAATAATGTACTCTTTGGCGGTGGTTTACCACAAGTTTGTATATATATTTTGCTACAAGTTTCTATATACAAGAAGTGATCATTTAAATTGTGATGATATATATATTTATGTTTGTAGAAAATGGATTATTGTATATATATTTATAGACAACAGTTTATTATTCTCTAGTATATGTTGAGAAATGACAATGGTTAAAATGATATGTTGAGAAATGAAAAAGTTAAAATGGACAAACGACAACGGCTTTTTAACCGTTGTCTCAGACTAAAAAAACCATTAATTAGAATTTTATGTCTTTATTTTTTAAATAAAAGGTAAAAAATCATTGTTAAAGATCTAAATATACTGTTATAAATGCTGGGACACTTCAGAGCTAGAGGGGGTGAATAGCTCATCGCGCTCGTTCGCTTGCTTCGTAGATGTTGATTTACAGCGGATATAATTGAAGTCAAGCTCTCCAATGCTAACAAGTAGATTTACTTGGTATCCACCTCAAGAAGAGGTGACTAATCCAACGATCTATACACGACCACTCTTCACTATGAAAACAACTCCTTCTCAGAACAACCGGAGGTGGATAATCCTCGTACAACACAAGAACAAGAATACAACTCTAAACAAGAAGTAAATGTAAAAATATAATTCAAAACCTCTTCTTGCTTGATCTCTTGTTGCTTGTGGATGGCCCTAAACCAGTTGGAAAGTGCTACAACACTTGTCTTCCAAAGCTCAAGATCCAGCAAAATGTGTGAAGAAGAATCGTGTGTGTGTTGTCCAGAACAGTGCTCAAAAACCCCTTTTCTAGGGTTACCATTGGTGCCTTAATTGATTAAGAATCCCCTTAATTGATTACCACGTTAGCAACCTGCATAAATTGCTATATTTTCAATCTTAATCGACTACCCTAGTCAATTAGGCATTGTTGAATCGATTAGCCAGATCGATTCAGCTACCCTTTGCTCAATCGCTAGAAACTCTATAAGTGATTAAACCTTCCTGCTTGATTGCTTACCAAACTCTCTATGTCTTTTGCGAAATCCAGCTTAAGCGATCACCCTAATCGCTTAAGCTTCGAACAGATCATTCTGTTTGACGCAGAAGGCACCGTAAGCGATTACCTTAATCTCTTATAGTATCCTAACTGATTACACCAATCGATTAGGAGGTCTTTCTCACGATTACCTTAGTCACTTAAGCTATGGTAATCTACCAACCTAGTTGATTACCGAACACTAACTTCCCAAGCGAAGTCTAGGGTTTCTTTACCCAACATCCAGTCAACCTTAACCTGTTGGAACTCCTCTTTGCCTAGCATCTTATCAACTTAACCTGTTGGGATTTCTTCACCAAGTGTCTAGACAATCTTTTGACCCACTTGACCTTTCCTCCTCTTGCCAAGTGTCTGATCAACCTTGACTCACATGGACTTCTAAACACCAGTTATCTGGTCAATTTTGACCCACCTAGATTTTCATATGCTTGGTTTTACTCACCAGGACTTCCTCATTGCCTAGCACTCACTAGAGCTTTTCACATGGCTTCACTCACCAAGATTTTTCTTTTGCCTATTTTCACTCACTAAGACTTTTCAACTGCTTGGCTTCACTCACCAGGACTTATCATCTGTCTAGCTTCACTCACTAGGACTTTCCTCACCAAGTGTCCAGTCAATACTGACCCACTTAGATTTTCTTCTTTTGCCAACCTTCCCGTTGGACTTGCACTTGCCCAACTTCCATTTAGGACTTCCCTATCAAGTAGTTGGTCAACCTTAATCTACTTGACTCTTCTTCACATCAAACTAGTCAAATCTTGACCAATCTTCTCAAACGGACAATTGCACATGCAATGTTCATATATTGTCAAACATCAAAGCTCAAGATTAAGTCAACTCAAGCTTAGTCAAACTGGTCAACCTTAACCTAGGGAAATTGCACCAACAATAAAGTGACGCGTTGTGAAAAATATGGATTCTCAAAAACAATGGCTAAAAACCATTATTTTTTTTACTTTAAACACAATGGTTATAAACCATTATCATTTTTGAAAAAAAAAATCATTGTAATATTTACCACGTACACAGCGATTCATCTTGAAACACAACGGTGAAAAATCATTGTGTTTCAGGTAAAGAGACAACGATTTTTAACCATTATCTTTGAGTTCTCCTATCTTTCTTAACGCTTTAAACGATAATGGTTTACTTGGGTGTTTCACAATGATTTTTCACCATTGTCTTTGTGCAGATTTGTTATAGTGCAACTTTTAATGATCTAATAGAGTAATGTGAAAAATCTTAAGAGAACACCTATATGAGAAAAAAGTGAGGTCACTTCGAAGAGAATTGAAGGTACAATTCTTAAAATTTCTTATAGAGTTAGGTGTGTTCATGGATAAGAATGAATATGCTCATGAGAACTGAGTTGTATTAAGGAGAGTCTTAGGTGAGATATGTTAATGCTTATATCGACGACAAAATAATTTAAGAACATCGTGTCTACTGTCAACTAGTAAGTAAACATATCTTTACAAAGGAAAGGTTTAAAAGATAAAACTTACCTATCCTATATTGGACTCAATTATTGAATGTTATCACATACCTTTTTCCATTAATGTGGGAGATTGTTGGAAATATGAATGGAAATAAAGAGGTGGATGGAGGGAACTCCATTGTGAATGGAAACTTTAGTCCCACATTGAAAATTTTTAGGCAAAGTTATTGGTTTATATTATTGCACATGCATGTATAATATGAACAAATGCATGGGGAGATTCTCTCTCTCTCTCATGCGTGGGTAAGTGCAAATCCAAGGCCCAGATTACACTGAACCAAGTTGACTCATATGCGAGCACGACTTACATAGTTAAATCCTAGATCGGTCATGGTATAATTTATCCAAGTGGAATAATCAACATTTTGCCACGTGTTTTGCTACTACTCAAAGTCTAACGGATGAATTAATTGAGATTAATGTAATTTGTAAACAACAGACATTTCAAGGCCAACGAGTAAAGGCATTTACTATAGCCAAAGTTTGAGCTCCCTTATATGGAGGAGGCCATGAACAGAGCAAAAAAGAGAGAAAAAAAGCAATAGAAAAATTCTTCCACTTTTATTCCCCCACACTCTCATCCTCTCTGTCGTGCATCTTTTGCTCGGCAAAATATCTGTGATAGTATTTAGATACCTCTCAGTTCACCAAGACCATCAATGCTTAGTAGGGATCATGGTTAATCATTGTATCTTAGGAAACAAATGACACACGTAACCTCAAAGCATAGCCAAAGGTGGGGTGAATCAATTTTAATGAATCTACATTGAACGCAAGCCTTGACATCTCAGTTTCCGAGCAATCAGGAACCTTTCCTGAATTGACATCTTCATTTTCTGACTTGGTGATTTGAGCGACTTGCGTCCCAACTTAGCGCCCACTTGGAAGCATTCTACTTACCCTTAGAATCTACTCGAGAGAACTCATCCCAACTCGGCAGTCGAGCGGTTTGATATTTGGCGACTTGGACAAGTTGCTAATCAGCAGTTGGGAGGCATCCCAACTTAGACTTAGCACTATGCTTCCCACTCCGTTCAGACCAACAGAAGGTCGATCGAATTAGTTCTATTGGCAACTTGAGATTATTTGCTCAAGTCTCTCAATAGATAAGACTAACTTGATTATGTAATTTCAAATTTAGTAATTTTCTCCAAAATCTTCGACAACAAGATTTTCCAACAGTTCCTTACTTCCAATGCTATTGTAGCAACTAGTCATAGTTGTCAAAATGTATAGAAACTACTAAGTAGCTGCTACAACTGTTTAAAATGATTTTGATTAATTTTAAGTAATTTTGAATATTGAGAGTTTATGGTTTAAAGTTCAATATTTTAAAGTTTAGGATTTACTTATAATTTTATAGTTGCTACTAGTAGCTACTACAACGCGTAGAAACTATTTAATAATTGTCACAATGTAAAATTTTAATTATTTATTTTAAATCAAAATTATTACACATAAATCACTATTCTATCAAAATTTTCTTTACCAACTTGATCAAAATTATTTAAATAGTGTTAAAATTATTTTAAATTAATAAAAAATACTTGAACTATTAATAATTATAATTAAATTCTAAATTTTAAACCTTAAATTTTAAATCATAAATTTTAAATCTAAATCCTAAACTTTAAAATTTGAAAACAGTTGTAGCCCAAAGCAAAGCTTTGAATTGGTTTTTGATTGTTTGAACTAAATCGGCCGCTGACAAAAAAAGTAAAAATCTAATTATTTTATTAAGAATTTTGACTTTAAAACTCTCAGATTTAAATAGCTACTGTTGTACTTTCAGTGACTTCCAGACTCCATTTATATACATATATTAGATTTTGAACGCTTTAAAACCGTTTTACTTTTTTGCTAAAACATATTTCATGGTAATTTAAATTTAAATTTACACCATTTTATTTGTCATGGTCCTATAAATTAATCTATATTTTTTCTAGATTTAAAACTATTTAATCTATGACTTTTGCCCCAATCTATGATTTATTGTCATTTGTTTTTTGTTTTTTTTTTTTGTAAAAGCCATTGATAACGATAAAAGACTTAACGTTATGAAAAAAAAAATCATGGACAAACTCAGGGATTAGTAGGAGTATAATTGTTTTTATTTGTTACGAATTTAAGACCTTTAGAACTATCAAATGCTTTTGGCGTGACATTTTATTAGGTTTTTAGGCATCAATTGAGTCCAAATTTTAATAAATTCATGAATAATTTTTTTTAAAATAAATTATTGACTTAACAACGTTAGATTGATCAGTCACTCATTACAAGTACTTTTCAAGACCGATCAATTGATGTAAATTAGATATATGATGTTACCAAAAAACCTTTGATCAAGAACTCCTAAAAATATAACAATATAAATTTAAAATAAATCTAAATTTTTTTTAAATTATTATACACTTTTCGAGGAAAAAAACAGGAAGTTATTGATGGCCTTGAGACTCAAGAAAAAAATATAGATACATTTAGGAGATCGTTAGTTTTTTTTTAAATAAAAAATATTGATAATCTTAAAGCATTGATTTTTTTTTTAAAAAAAAAGATATTGATAAAATCAAGAGATTAGGAATGTAACGATGTTTATTTAACACTAATCTAATATTTTTTTAATGCATTAATAATTTTTAAGTAAAAGTACCGGATGAAATAACTATTTTTTTATTTTTTAATATATTTTGAAAAATAAATATACTTTTGGCTAACTATCCAAGTGTCACGCTCCAATGGTATGTATGTTCGATAGAATGGACGGTACCTTCTTGTGACAATATTTGATACAACATGATAATAGTCCACACGGTTGGAATAACAAAACATGCTACAACCCACACTACTAGAAATAAACATAACAAAATATAGCACATATGGCTGGAAATAAATACAATGGAAGATAATAATAATACACAGCCTACAAGATTAGTATAAATACAAACCATGCAAGATAATAGACTAAATAGACTGAATACATACCGACATGACTTACACAATCACAACACATAATCGAATAAAAGTAGTCACAAGGCTAAAATCCACGATCAAGTCAATTTATTGCATAGCCAAGTCTGAAAACAAAGTACAATTAAAGCAATAAGAAATAACACAAAAACATAAATCTTGAGTGACGCGGGACTAGCAGTCAGGATCCTCCAAGTGACTCCATAATCATCTACCTACTATCTGAAGATAATAAAGTATAACAGAATAGTGAGTTAAAATGACTCAACAGGTAATAGACAGTGATAGTGCATGGTCAAAATAAAATGTAACGACCCGACCCCTCGGCCCCTTGGGCGGCCCATTTGGCGGTCCCTTGGGTGGCCCAACTAGCGACCCCTTATGTTGTTGACCGACAACCCTCGACTGTGTCATTACTCACTAGATCTTCTCACCCCTGGCCAGTGGATTTTTGCCTTCCCCAGGATTCGAACTCTAGACCTCCAGGCTAAGTACTAGAGTTTATGAATCCTGATAGCCAAGTGAGTAGATAAATTGTCACGCCCTGGGAAAGTCCCTATCCGAAGAAATTTCGACAACACCTCCCCTGTACGGGTGATAATCTGAAACATTTCTACAGACACAGTATACATCAGCCACAGGCGGCTGGAACATACACACAACCACGCAGTTTAGATATAGATCTAACAGCTCACTCGGCTGTACCAAACCAAACACAGCGGAATACAATAGAAAACCAAATACAAACCAAAATACAAGACAGCTAGTCGACTAGGCTTACACCACACAACAACACAACACTCCGGAAATAAAACGGGAACACAAAGCCAAATACACACATATCATATACCAAGATAAGAATAAACAAAAAATGCAGAGACTGGTCTTCTAATGTGACGTGGGAACCGGCAGACAGGATACTCCAAATGACTCCATAAACAACCTGGTACCTGAAAAAGATAGTGTCCACGGGGGTGAGTTCAACAACTCAGCAGATACCAGTTGACATGTATAGTAAGCTATAATAGACAGTAATAACTATGGAGTACAGTTTCCTGAACAAAAGCTGGAAATGCACAATAGAAAAGACTGAAGAGAACTGTACTCACCAGGGCCTCCTATCAGAATAATTAGGTCGTCAGACCGAGAGTATCATAAATCCTGTATGCATGTCAAACATATGCATCCATCCAAATGTAGCATATAAATGCAACAAACACAATCAGTAAATGAATAAATGCATATGATGCCAATGACATGGTCACCCCTGATGTCAGTCAGCCATCTCACACACAATGGTGAGACCGAGTGGGTAGGGTTGTGACAACCGTGCACTCTACTGTCACTGCTCTTGATGAGTGACTGAATGGACGGGATGCTGTCGGAGTACACCTATCCTCCTACCTCAAATCATGAGTGGGGGAGCGCAATGCTCTCATCTCCCGATACACGATGACAGGGAAGGATCCCAGCTTGCTACCACGCTGCATCACACTACCCATGAGCGGACCAACGGAGCACCACCGAGCAAATCTGACGTGCTACCACACTGCGTCACGCTACCCATGAGCGTCCAGTGAAGTACCGACAGAGATGAAACTGGCGATGTGCTCAACAATAATGGAGCAGACTATCGCGCAGCATGCAATCATGCAAATGATGCATGACACTAAGTACGACAGAATCCTGAACAGCATAGCAATATCCATATATATAAAAAATATGTACCGTAGTATCGATGGTCAAATCTGATGACCTAAGGTACACAGGTCAGGTAGAGTATAAAAAAAAACCTAGGTCCTGAGCATAATAAGGCATGGTATGTCACAACCATATGAGCATATATATAATCATGTGGGTACTAACATAAATTGCATAACAGGTGAGCAAACAATCATGTAACAGGTATCCGGTAGTGATATGTCGAAACAAGAACGAACATAATTATTACTAAAGGCTATAACCTACTAAACATATCAATATGACATTATCAAAGATAAGTCAAGGTACCCACCTCCAATAGAAAGGATCGTATCCGGTCCAAATCCAACGTCGAGTTGCTCATCTCGCGTCACAATCCTGTAATACATAGTATACATATTTAGCTAATTAAATACAAATTAATTAGCTAAATCAAATCTTCGAGAAGCTAATATAAATCCAAATCCAATTATAAACCCTAATTGGATCATCAATCTCCTCAATCAATTTTTAACTAATCAATTCAAATTAGGACTTGTAATAAGCATAATCTATCACAGTAACTTAATCATCTAATCCAAATTATACCATTACCCTACTCCTTACCTCAACGATGGCAACTCCTTGTGTCTAATTGAGACACCCCTCAAGACTAGCTGCTGGTGGTCTTCTGTGGCCGAAGAAATGGCTGATAGCGAACACAGCCAAAACTATAATGATCATCCAACCTAATTAGCACAAACTTCCCATTCAGAAATAGAAATCCAGTTCTCTACAACAATTCTTCTACTTCTTACCTCAACACCAAACTTCTTCTGTTGGTCCACAACAGGTAGTTGCTGTTAGAAATTGGGGCAGCCGCTAAAAAAAATCAGATACACCACCGTCACAATGAATCTACAATTAGAGACCAACATTCTCTGTTAGCATAACCTTCCACCCATCCCAAGTGCTGCTCACGGTGGGACAAAAATCAGAGCACAAAATTGAAAACCAAACACTCATCCCTCACCTTCAATGCCACTGCCCGATTACTGCTACCCTTTGTCGCCTTCTCAAGCTCTTGACTTCTGGCGATCTAGGGCACAGTGTCACCAGGGGCGGCTGCGCACAGGGGCAGAAGCAAGGCAGCCATCACTCCATATCAGTGGCACGCGGAGGAAGGAAGCTTCGGCCGGCGCCCAAGCACCAGACCTAGGGTTCGACTGGCCGATCAATATGGTGCACAGCGGCTGGCACCGAGGAGAAGAACTTCGGCGAGGCGTCGGTGGTAGGGCGCCGGCGCTGCTGTAAGATACCGTAAAAGTAAATAATAAATATTATTGGACGAAAAATTTTATTGGATTTTTCGGGGATTTTTAGAAATTTTCTGGGAATTTTTCAGAACTCGTAAGATGGGTTTTGAGGGGATCAATTTCGAGTACAAATAAGGTCTGTTTGGGATACCCGTTTAGGTGAGGAAATATTTATAATTATAAATTATTTTCTTTCCTTTAATTCCCTTCCCAAGCGTCGTTTCCCCCAAACCCGACGCCGATCCTTCCTCTCCTTCCTTCCCCGACCTCCCTTCCTTCTCCGATCTCCCTCGCAGACGAGCGACGATCGGCGATCCCTCCTTCCCTTCTCGGTGTCGCCGGCGCAAAGGAACCACCGGAGCTTTAGGAGGGAGTGAGTTGTTGATCCTCCGTCCTCTCCCTCTCGATTTCTCTTCCACGGACGATCCGACGCACCCGACGCCGACGGAGAGCGTCGTCCACCTGCGAACTCGGCTTCAACGCGCCGCCTGAGGACCTCACCGGAATCTTGAAGGTGCTGACCTCAATCGCTTCCTCGTTGGTTCCTTGTGCGCGACAGGCGGCGGTTCAGCATCTAGGGCACGGCGTGAAGAGGTTGATTCGTATCTTTTCCGGCCGATCGAGCCCTTTCTCTTCTCCTCTTTGTTCTGTTCACGGGAGGGCATTGCCGATCATCACCAGCCGAGGTGGATCTCACGACATCGGTTGTAAATGATCAATTAAGGTAAGACCTTGTTTGGAAATGCTGTGAATTCAAGAATTCTTGTGAATTGGGTTTGTTTGTGGTATTCTTTCTGATTTGGACTAGAAGGAGGCTTTGGATTCACATACTGGTGGAATGCTCCTTTGTTGTTCGCTGATCTTCTCCAATTCTTGCGGCTGGGTTCTGTGGAAGCTGTCGGATGAGGAGGTAAGGTTCTGTTAAGGTGAATCTTGTACTGTGGATTAGGGTTTCAGCAATTCTTTGCTATACAATTGAGTTTTTGGATTGATTCTTGGAAGAATTGGTGGTGGTGTTCTGTTGTAGCTTCCGGACAGTGGCTGGCTAGTTATTGGCTACGGGATTTGTTGCCATCTCTCAAGGTAAGTGTCTTTCAGTGCTGTACTACTAGTTTTCTTATTAGAATGCTACTCTATTAGGTTTTCTAAGGGATTTGGTTGTGATAAGTTGATTTGTGATGGTTATTTGGTGAATGATTTATGTAAATGGATACATGATCATTATTGGTATGTGTCGGATTGATTGAGGTTTGTATTGGGTTGAAATTTGTGGATATGATGATTGGTTGATGTAGATTGTTAGGTGATCATTCTTGAGATCATTGGATTGCTTGTTGGTTGGATTATCAGATGTGGTGGTTTGGTTAGTTGTAGATGATCATGTTAGATTGCTGTGGATTTATGATAGAGATTTGATTTTATGATAGGTTGATTGGATAATTAGCGAATTGGGAAGTATTGTGATGTTGTGGGGTTTCATTGTATGATAGATGAGTGAATAAAGATTTGTATCATATTATATTGGAGCCTTTGTGATATGTGGTTGTTTGGATTGAAGTGAAGGATTGTGGATTTAGCTAAACCTAATTGGAGTAAGGGATTAGGTTAATTATTTCGATTAGGTTTTTCCCTAATTAAATTGGGAAGTTTATTTAGCTATTTGTTACTTATGTAATTAGCTAAATATATTATATGATCACAAGACTTGGATTCGGGACGAGCGTCTCGACGTGGGATTTTCGGACACGATCTACGTATTAAGGCGGGTACTTCTTGCTTTATCTCTTTAGTATTTTGATCCTAGTGCATGAGTTTTATGTTCAGATAGTTGCTGTATCTATCTTGACTCCACTCTTATTTTTCCTGCGTTTGATACTTCCACTCAATCTTTGAGCTACTCGTTTTTGTATCTATACAATCTCTCGTTGCTATCGATGATATTTAGCAGATACTATATTACTAGGTATCAGATACCAGATACCAGATACCAGATACCAGACATTAGATATTAGGTATTGGATAGATGGGCGCCTGATACCATGTTTACATGTTTTTTTTGTTGTTTATTTACACACCTTACTGAGTATGCTGGCTTCATGTAGCATACATGTTTCTGTTTATATATATATGATGACTGTTACATTGTTCGCATCATGTCATTGCATGCATTGCCGATGACCCTGTCTCCCTTGTGGTTGAGGCGGTCGTTGGCCAGGGCCGCACGCTCGGCCACTCATGGGTAGTGGTAGCTGGAGCGTGCCGCTTGTCCTGTTGTGCCCCCACTCGCACACTCATGGGTAGTGTTAGCTGGAGTCGCGGGCAGCAGGGACCCCCGTCGCAGACGTAGCTATTCAGCTACTATGCACCTGTCCATCCGGTCACTCGAGAGTAGTGGCGGCCTTTGGGTGGTACAGTTGTCATCGATCCGGCCTCTCGACCATACAGGGGTCGTGGTGCAGAGAGGTGGCAGGATGACCATCCGTACATACGCTGTTGTTATTATATCTGCTGGTTGCTTACTTATGTTGTTGTTGCTTATCTATACTGTTGTTACTAGCTTATGTTGTTGTTTATTTATGCTGTTATGCTTACATAGGTTGAGATTTATACCTGTGATATGTGTTTAGACCCTGACTTGCTTACTGTTGACATGTATATACCTCACACGATACCATGTAGTTATGAGCAGTACTGTAGCAGGACTTTGCTACACTTTACCTTTTACTATTAGCCTAGGATATGGTTTCAGGTATGAACACTTATTATGATATCACTGTAGTATCTGCTATTTCCATACGAGACTGTATACCTTTGCATCTCTAGTTTGATTTACTATACTCATGCACTATCTGTCTATTACCCGCTGAGTCTTTATACTCACCACCCCGTATATTGGTAATTTCACCAGGTAGCAGGTAGAGGATTTATGGAGTCGACAGGAGAGCCTGTCCGCCAGTCCCACATCACATTCGAGGACGACCTTACGATTTTGGTATTTCTTACGCTATTTGTATTTTGGGTTTTGTACTTGTTTATGTATTTGAGTTCTCTTGTATTTGGTTTGATATTATTGTGTCAAGCCGAGCCGGCTCGCAGTTAGTTGTTTTATGTTTTGTGATCGTTATTTGTGATTTCCGCTGTGTTGGTTTTAGTACAGCCGAGTGGGCTGATTATATAACTGCGTGGTTGTGTTTATTTCTGTTCCAGCCGAGTGGGATGATTATATAACTGCGTGGTTGTGTAAATATATTCCAGCCGTATATGGCTGATGTATTTTGTATGTATGTATGCCTCAGATTGTCACCCATATAGGGGAGATGCTGCCGAAATTTTTCGGTAAGGACTCCTCTGGGGGCGTGATAGCTGCTCCATGCGACCTCAGGTGGTAGCGACGCCTGGTGCGGCTCGGGAAGGAGGAGAAGGAGAGGTCGAAGCTAGGGCTGAGGAGAAGCAGCGTCGGCTATGGAATCTCCACGACGAGGGGCGACGGCAGAGACTACGAGGAAGAGAAGGTGACAGTAGGGCTCCTTTGACCACGGGCTTGTATGTGGGGAAGGGTGGAGGAAGAGAGGAAAGAAGAAGAAGAAGGAGAAGTGATCGGCACGGGTTTTTTTTTGTACGCTCGGGGGAGGAGGAAACTGCCGGTGCAATTAGGGCATGGGGAAGAAAGAAACGGCGGGGGAAAAATAAAATAAAAATAAGGAAAATGTATTTATAAATAAAACATTTCCTCACTTAAACGTATCCTAAACAGACTTTCCCGGAGCCTCATTTTTATCCCCGTAAACTCATCCATACGAGCTCCGAAAACTTTTAGAAAAATTCCCTTATCATTATTTGTCATTTTTTCGGTATTTTACATTCTCCCCCACTAATAAAAATTTGGTCCCCAAATTTTGTTATCTACCATCAGCAAGTACTAGCAAATAAATAGAAAGTATAAATGCTGAACAGAAAATAACTCACACACCTCAAGTAAAAAGGTGGGGTATCGAGCTCGGATAGTATCCTCAAGCTCCCAGGTAGCCTCCTCATCAGAATGATGATGTCATCCAACTTTAGCCAGTCGGATTATCTTGTTCCGCAACTGACACTCTTTCCAGTCCAGAACTCATACCGGAACCTCCTCATAGATGACGTCAGGCTGAATAGAAAATGAGATATCTGTCAGCACATGTGTCGGGTCGGGTACTTATCTCCTCAGCATAGATACGTGGAATACATCGTGAACGCCTGCCAGGGACGGTGGTAGTCTCAGCCGAAAAGCTACTGTTCGAATCCTCTCCAGGATCTGGAAAGGGTCAATGTACCACGGAGCTAGCTTACCTCTGAGGCCAAATCTCTTCACCCCTTTCGTGGGTGAAACTCGCAGAAATACATGGTCGCCTGTAGAGAACTCCAAGGGTCTGTGTCTCCGATCAGCATAACTCTTCTGGCGGTCCTGCGCCTCTGACATCCTCCGTTTGATAGTACGGACCAACTCTGCCTCATGCCGAACTCTATTAGGTCCCAACAACTGGGCCTCTCCAACCTCATCCCAAAGGGTGGGTGTCCGACAAGGCCTACCATACAACGCTTCAAATGGTGCCATCAGGATAGCTGAATGAAAGTTGTTGTTGTAGGCGAACTCTACCAATGGCAAGTGGTCCTCCCAACTGCCTCCAAAATCTAATACACAAGATCTCAGCAAGTCCTCTAAAGTCTGAATGGTCCGCTTTGACTGTCCACCTATCTACAGATGGAAAACTATACTGAATCGGAGCTGAGTGCCCAAGGTCTGCTGCAGACTCTGTCAAAAATGAGACGTGAACCGGGGGATCTCTATCCGAAATAATAGTTAACGGGACACCATGTAATTTGATGACCTCCTGACAATACAGATCTGCCAATCGATCCAGGGAATCAGTCTTCCGGATCTCTAAGAAATGCGCGGATTTGGTTAATCGATCAACGATTACTCAAATCGCGTCATAGCCTCGTCATGTCCTAAGCAAACTCACCACAAAGTCCATGGTGATATGTTCCCATTTCCACTCAGGAATAGGAATCCTCTGTAGAAATCTGACAGGTCTCTGGTGTAGGACCGTTAGATTTGATAGAGGGGGGGTGAATATCGATTCGAAAAACAACGAGTATAAGCGCAGCGGAAAAGTAAATGAACACAGTTGTTTTTACTTCGTTCGGAGCCTGTGACGACTCTTACTCGAAGGCCCGTGGTCCTTGACCACTTTCGTTGGGCAATCACTAACAAGTCGAAATATGATTACAGAGTAAGTACAGGAAATGCTAGTAATAATAAAGCAATACCGACAAAGAAAATTAAATAGAAACCGGAGGAGCACTTTTGTCGGAGCGTTGTTGACGTCGCACTTGAACGTCGAGCAGCAAGACCAGCAGTAGAAGAGTTCTCAATGAAAATTAATTCTGAAGCTCCTGTCTGGGGCTTCTTTTATATGCTGTTCCGGGCGCCTGGATCCCTTCCGGGCGCCTGGAGTGTGACGTAACTGCTCAAAACAAGATGCTCCACGTGGCGACGACCTGGCTGGATAAAATTCGCCTTCCGGGCGCCCGGTCCTCCGGGCGCCCGGATCCCCTCCGGGCGCCCGGACCACCTTGTTCCAGAAAGACTCATTTTTCCTGCAAAACAAGGTTAGTCCGAGGCAAATATATATCCTGTAAAACAAATGGTTAGCACAGTTAAAGTTCAACAGATGGATAAAGAGAGTATGACTTAGATTCCGTCTTTCCGAGACCGGAATCTAGTCACGATCTCGACTTAGACATCCGAAATGGATCTAAGCCGGATCGACGCCTAATGTCCCCTTCCGGGGAACGCGTCCTCACAGTCACTCCCCTCCAGTGACTTACCTCACTTACCTGCCAGACGTCCGGTCAGCCCGTCGACCCGTCTGGACTTCTCGCCAAGCGTCCGGTCAGCCCGTCGACCCGCTTGGACTTCTCGCCAGCTATCCGGTCAGCCCGTCGACCTAGCTGGACTTCTCGCCAACTATCCGGTCAGCCCGTCGACCTAGCTGGACTTCTCCTGCACACTCGATCAAAGTGTCATACAACAACAAGACTAACTTAACCTATTTGTCATTCATCAAAACCTGGGTTAAATCGTTAGTGCTAACCGCACCAACAATCTCCCCCTTTTTGATGGAATGACAACCTGGTTAAGTTAGTGAAAGCATATGCAAGAAACAACATGCATTTGTGTGGTTTTAAAGTTAGTTTGTGTTTTCAAATTGATTTAGCTAACTTAACCACCTAACCCTCCTCCCCCTTTGGCATTCATCAAAAAACTGATCAAAGGTAAATAATCATAGTGAAGAGTTACTGTAACAGGTAATCAAATTTTGACAGATATCTAAGTTTGGTTTAAAATTTGAAAGATAAAAGTGCAATTTTTAACACCAAGTTAAAAAAAATAGTCAAGTTGACTTGGGGGAGACAAGTTGAGTTTTGAAAAAAGTATAAATTTTTCAACTTTGATTTTTCAAAACAAAAAAAATAAGTAATTTTTCAAAAAAAAATTCGTCAAAAATTGATTTTTAAGGCTAATTTGATAGAAGCTAAATTTGGAAATAGTTAACTTTTCAAATCAGGTTTGAAAATTAGGCGAGATTAAACTTTCACATTTTTCAGATACTTAGTTAGATTTAACTTTTTGTAAATCAATGTTCAAAAGCATTTTTCAAACACACAAAATCTGAGTTAATTCTCCCCCTGAACTTGATACTTAACTCTAACCAGCTGTCTAACCAATTAGGTACTAACTAACTATCAGAAGATAGTAGCTTTCACTTGGTTAGTCAGATTAAGTTAATTATGACCAGTCAGTGTTTGACTTGACTGATGAACTTTAATCTGATTAATATCTGAATTGTATTTAACGTCCAGACTTATGCTGATGCACTGAAATAAGCATCTTAAGTCTAGACAGTTGGCCTATGCATCTCACCCCTTTCTATGTTTGTCAAACACAAGCAAGGTAAACCTAAGGTGTTGGTGAGATGCTCAAAAAACTAGTCCTATAGGTACATGCTTTCTAAGGATGTAAAACTAGTCTAAGGCCAAAAACTATTTTTAAAAGTCTAAAAATGGAAAGTTTGAAAACAAACAAGTTTAACCTATAAGTTGGTAAAATCATTTTTGAAAGTATTTTTGAAAGATCCTAGCCTATTAAGATAGAACATATTCAATGTAAATTTGAAATGCCACTAGATAAATCTAAAATATTTTACAAGTAGTGTAGCTACAAGAAGTAGGTCATCACTAAAGCTACTGAGATGATGAAGGGGGTGGTCCAGATCCCAAGGATCGAAGAAGTGCCATCAGCTCAGTGTGTCGGGTGTCCCCGGCAGCTCGTAACTCGGCAACCTCTCGCCGTATGTCCCGATGAAAATCAGAGTTCTCGCCATAGCTCTCTCTAGTCCGGTCATACGGTCGGCTAGAGTGCGGGGAGCGTGTCGTGGTGCTCGAGCTGGGGGTGGTGGTGGAGCCGGTGCGGCTTCCTCTAGAAATAGTGCGAGCATGAACTCGTCCACCTGTGCGTCTGGATCGGGCTGGTGCTGTGCCCCCCTCCGCCAAGACATAGTCCCGTCATCTCTATCTATATGGATACCGGCTAGGGAGAAGTTCCTAGAGGCTATAACATCAAACTCGGTCATATGGGCAATGTCTCCTCTAGTGACATCAATGTGCAACGAGGACATATAGGCTGTCAGAATGTGACCAAATGGCATATGGACTCGACTATCAGTCACGAATCCAGCTGAGTAGATAATGGTGGAAAAAATGTGCAGGCTGATGTCAATGTCTAACCTATGAATTAGGGCATAAAGTAAGAACGAATGAAATGGGCGCATCACAGCGATGTCCCGAGTAGTCAGTGGTAAAATGCAAAGGACTACAACCCTATAAAGAGCGTAGTCCTGGACTCGAAGTTCTACTGACCTAAACTGTGTCACCGTGGGATCTCTCTCTCCCCCGAAAAAATACGAATACATCGTATCGAGAGTAATATGTGAGTAGGGATCTTCGAATGGTAGATCCCTCGGAGGATAGCACAAAAAGGAGCAAGTAGATGGATGCAACTCTAAAAACTCTCGGATAGTCGTAGGGGAAAATACGATATCAGTGCCTGCTGCCCTAGTGGTATAGGTGAGATCGTCTACTTTTACTAGGTTATTGCAAAATTCGGCACACAAACTTATGTTTATTGGACTGGTACATTCGACAAGGTTCCTTAAATTATAGTGGCCTATAACCTCTAAAGCAGAGGGACAGGACCTTAGAAAGAACGATCTATCTATGCAGGTAGTCCTAATGGCCTTATAAATGGTGGACTCAAATTTAATCCTAAGTTCGTCTGTGGGAAACCTAGGGTCTGTACTAGCATTGGAGGGCGCCCGGGGTTGTTAGGGCGGGGCGCCCCGGAGAGGAATACCGGGGGCGCCCGCCCCTGGTTTTTGACTTCTTTTTTTTTTTAAAAAAAATTAGGTTTGAAGTTAAGTTTATTAAAATTTTGAATTTAATTTTAAAGTTTAAAATTTTGAAAATAATTTTTAAGTTTTAAAATTAAAATTTTGAAAATTTTTTAAGTTTAAAATTAAAATTTAGAAAATAATTTTTAAGTTTAAAATTAAAATTTTGAAAATAATTTTTAAGTTTAAAATTAAAATTTTGAGATTAATAAATATTTTGAAATTAATTTTTAAGTTTAAAATTAAACTTTTGAGATTAATTTTTAAGTTTTAAAATTAAAATTTTGAAAATAATTTTTAAGTTTAAAATTAAAATTTTGAAATTAATTTTTTAAGTTTAAAATTTTGAAAATAATTTTTAAGTTTAAAATTTTGGAAATAATTTTTAAGTTTAAAATTAAAATTTTGAAATTAATTTTTTAAGTTTAAAATAATTTTTAAGTTTAAAATTAAAATTTTGAAATTAATTTAAAATTAAAATTTTGAAATTAATTTAAAATTAAAATTTTGAAATTAATTTTTAAGTTTAAAAATTAAAAAAAATAATTTTAAGTTTAAAATTAAAATTTTGAAGATAATTTTTAAGTTTAAAATTAAAATTTTGAAAATAATTTTTAAGTTTAAAATTAAAATTTTGAAATTAATTTTTAAGTTTAAAATTAAAATTGAAATTAATTTTTTAAGTTTAAAATTTAAAATTTTGAAATTAATTTTTAAGTTTAAAATTAAAATTTTGAAATTAATTTTTAAGTTTAAAATTTAAAATTTTGAAATTAATTTTTTAAGTTTAAAATTAAAATTTTAAAAATAATTTTTAAGTTTAAAATTAAAATTTTAAAAATAATTTTTAAGTTTAAAATTAAAATTTTAAAAATAATTTTTAAGTTTAAAATTAAAATTTTGAAATTAATTTTTTAAGTTTAAAATTTTGAACCTTATTCATCTCACCCGATCTATGTTATCAATCAGGGAATCTTATGATTTTGTGAGATGAAATTAGATATTATTTTTTATGGAGTTTTGGTTTAACTTGAGTTAGATTCAGATTTAGCTTTGGTCTCCACAAATAGGCATTCTTCGGATAAATTTCTAAGCTTGGTGAGTCACATGGACGTCATTAGAAGTAACCAACCTTTCGAGATTTTCCGAATAGTCCTATCCACGGAACTTAGTACTAAATCTTGGTCTAACTGGTTAGGATTCATTTAAGGGTAGCTTCGGTCAGTTCCACTTGGCCAAATGCACCAGATCGAAGCCATATCTTTCTAGACATGCGATGCCCAAGCTTCCCTAACGTACTATCATCCAAAATTTTCACCAGTACCATGATTCAAGTTAAACTTGGTCTCTTTTTAACTAATCTTAATTACCCTGCCGGGTTAATTAGTTTTGGGTTACCCTGTCGGGTAAGTTAGTTTTGGAGGTGCCAACTGTTCTAGAGCCTCCGCCTGAATTATTGGCCATTAGTTTAATTTTTGATTTTAGGCTTGTGTCGATTCTTTTTATAGTTATAGTTAACTTGGTGATAATTTTGTTGATTTTTGAACTGTTTGGATTTTGAATTTGATTTAGTTTTGTATTTTGGATTTTGGTTTGGTTTATTCAATTTTATATAATGTATTTTTTCTTTAGGTATATAATATTGATTAAGTCCTACTTGCGTGGTCAGACACGCTTTTGGAACCCAAGCTAGATTGGTTGACTTGTATTGGGTTATTAATGATTTGAAGGTTTTATTTGAATTCGACTTATATCCTAGTCCGGTTTTATTATAACATGCTTTTTGATTATTTAGGATTAAGTCTAAATTTTTTGATCTTGTTATGAATTTTTCTAACATCTCTTTTAAATTGTTTATTTCATTTTTTAATGATAAATTCTCCTCCTCAAGTGTTAGATCTTGAGTTGGATTTGAATTTTTTAATTGTTCCTTGAGGTTTTGATTTTCCTCAAGGAGTAATTTGTTTTCATTTTCTACTTTGGTTAATTTACTATTTAAACAAGAAATGATTCTAAAAAACTTTTTGTTTAAATTAAAATATACCTCATTCGAGCCTTCGGAAACGAGTACGGACTCGTGGCTTGTTTCGGGTTCAGACCCGTCTTCATCTTCCGACTCATTTTCAGTTTCGGCTTCGCGAGCCATCAGTGCGAGGTGGCTCTGATGTTTCTGCTCTTCTTCCTCCGATTCGTCCGAGGAGTCGTCCCACGTTGCTTTGAGTGCTTTCTTTTTGGTTGACTTTGGTTTGTCGAACTTCAGTTTTGGGCATTCGTTCTTGTAATGTCCCTTTTTGTTGCAGCCGTAGCAAGTCACGTTCTTTTGTTCTGAGGGAGAGCTGATCTTTTGAAGGTCCTTTTTGCTGAAGCTCCTCTTTCTCCTGGTGAACATTTTTCTTACCAAATTCACCAGGTGTTCTTCGTCTTGGGAGTCTTGGTCAGATTCTTCTTCAAATTCAGGCTTGCTTTTCTTTTCTTTGGAGGACCTTGCAAATAGAGCTATACCTTTCTCGGCTCTAGCATTAGTTTGTTTGTGTAATTCTAATTCACAGAAAAGCTCATCTAATTTTAAGTTAGAAAGATCCTTAGAAATTTTGTAGGCATCCACTATTGATGCCCACAAACTATTACGTGGAAAGACGTTTAATCGCACCTTATTAAGTCTCTGCTCTCCATTTGGTGGCCTATCGCATGAAGCCCGCTGAGGATGTCCTTGATCCTCGCGTAGAGTTGATTTCTCCTTCCTGCATTTTTATATTAAAAATTTTATTTAAAAGCAGGTCTCGTTTTGTTACCTTAGCGTCGCTCGTTCCCTCGTGGAGTTCGATCAACTTGTCCCATAGCTCTTTAGCGTTCTTGTGTGGACCGACTCTGTTCAGTTCTTCTCTTGTCAATCCGCACTGTAGAGTGTTGATTGCTTTATTTTCTGTTGATGCTTTTTTCTTGAGATCTGCTGTCCAGTCTTCTGGATCCACTAGATTCCCAGCGTTGTCTACTGAAATTTTGTAGGGTCTCGTGATGCTCATCCACTGGTCGAAGTCTGTTTTGAGGTAGACCTCCATGCGCTTCTTCCAGTAAGGGAAGTCGTCCCCGTTGAAGAGTGGAGGTCGCACTGTGCTGAATCCTTCTTGTTGGGACATTCTGTGCACAGGTAAATAACCAAAAAAAATCCCAAGACTTGGTCTTAGATTAGTAGTGCGGGAAGAGAAAAATAGAAAAGAGTCTAGATTCGTGTTGCACTAATTTAAATTGATTAGAGAAATATTAAGTTAACGAAACACCAGTTTTAAAAAAAACAAAAAAACAAAAAAAATTCACCCCCTGTCTGATTGGTGGTTGCACCAAATCAGAGCGGTACCTGCTTTGATACCACTTGTAGGACCGTTAGATTCGATAGAGGGGGGTGAATATCGATTCGAAAAACAACGAGTATAAGCGCAGCGGAAAAGTAAATGAACACAGTTGTTTTTACTTCGTTCGGAGCCTGTGACGACTCCTACTCGAAGGCCCGTGGTCCTTGACCACTTTCGTTGGGCAATCACTAACAAGTCGAAATATGATTACAGAGTAAGTACAGGAAATGCTAGTAATAATAAAGCAATACCGACAAAGAAAATTAAATAGAAACCGGAGGAGCACTTTTGTCGGAGCGTTGTTGACGTCGCACTTGAACGCGTCGGCGGAAGACCAGCAGAGAAGAGTTCTCGGTGAAAATTGATTCAAGCTCCGCCCGGGGCTTCTTTATATGTTGCCCGGCCTGGATCCTTCCGGCGCACGGAGGTGACGAATCGCTCAAAACAAGATGCTCCACGTGGCGACGGCCTGGATAAAATTGCCCGGCGCCGGATCCCTTCCGGCGCCCAGACCGGCGCCTGACCACCTTATTCCAGAAAGACTCCTTTTTCCTGCAAAACAAGGTTAGTCCGAGGCAAATATATATCCTGTAAAACAAATGGTTAGCACAGTTATTCAACAGATGGATAAAGAGAGTATGACTTAGATTCCGTCTTTCCGAGACCGGAATCTAGTCACGATCTCGACTTAGACATCCGAAATGGATCTAAGCCGGATCGACGCCTAATGTCCCCTTCCGGGGAACGCATCCTCACAGCTCACTTACCTGCCAGACGTCCGGTCAGCCCGTCGACCCGTCTGGACTTCTCGCCAAGCGTCCGGTCAACCCGTCGACCCGCTTGGACTTCTCGCCAGCTATCCGGTCAGCCCGTCGACCTAGCTGGACTTCTCGCCAGCTATCCGGTCAGCCCGTCGACCTAGCTGGACTTCTCCTGCACACTCGATCAAAGTGTCAGACAACAACAAGACTAACTTAACCTATTTGTCATTCATCAAAACCTGGGTTAAATCGTTAGTGCTAACCGCACCAACATCTGGTGCTCATACTTCACCTGCTGACAGACCAAACATCTCGCTACAAATTTCGCAATGTCTTCCTTCATACCGTTCCACTAGTAGGAACGCCTCAAATCTCGATACATGCGGGTCCCACCTAGATGGATCGCACATCGATAGCGATGAACCTCCTGAAGTAGCTCCTACAAGACCGGGTGAGACTGAAGTACACACAATCTGCCTTGGAAGTATATAATATTCGCTTCATCTCGAGTAAACTCGGTCTGCTGCCCGGAAGCTATCTAGCGGCTTATGGACTGTAAATACTGATCTTCGATCTAGGCCTCCTGAATCCTCATCCTGATCGACGATTGAGCAACCATGATAACCAGAATACCCTGCTCTGTCCATCCCTGCTCCTCAAGGCCTAACTCAGAGAAACCCTTAATCAAATCTGTAACCACAACTCGGTGGCAAGCTAAAGTCCCTCTGGACTTCCGGCTAAGTGCATCGACAACCACATTAGCTTTCCCCGGGTGATAGCTAATGGTACAATCATAATCCTTCAGGAACTCCATCCATCTCCTCTGTCGGAGATTAAGTTCCTTCTGGGTGAAAATATATTTGAGACTCTTATGATTTGTAAGAATCTCAAAGGTAATGTCGTACAGATGATGTCGCCATATCTTCAAAGCAAAGATGATGGCGACTATCTCCAAATCATGTACTGGGTATTTCTTCTCATGCTCCTTCAACTGTCGAGAAGCATAGGAGACTACCCTGCCGTGCTGCATCATAACAGCGCCCAAACCCTGAAGAGACGCATCAGTGTAGAGCACGAATCCGTCATCTCCAAAAGGTAAAACCAAAATCGGAGCCGACACTAATCTCAGCTTCAGCCCCTGGAAGCTGGTCTCGCAATCCTCGGTCCAAGTGAACTTCACGCCTTTCCTGGTCAGGCGTGTCAGCGGCATAGCAATACGCGAGAAACCCTCGACAAAACGTCGATAATACCCGGCCAGTCCCAGAAAACTGCGGATCTCCTACACTGACTTCGGCTGCTCCCAGTTGGTGATAACCTCGATCTTCTGAGGGTCTACTGAAATACCTCTGCTAGAGACCACGTGTCTCATAAAACCGACTGAAGATAGCCAGAAGGCACACTTGCTGAACTTCGCATATAGCTGATGTCATCGAAGAGTCTCCAAGACTATGCGAAGATGCTGTGCATGTTCCTCCTCGAAACGCGAGTAGATCAATATGGCGTCGACGAAAATGACAACGAACTGATCTAGATACTCCATAAATATGCGGTTCATCAAATCCATAAATACCGCTGGAGCATCAGTAAGCCCAAATGACATCACCAAAAACTCGTAATGTCTGTACAACAGACATCTTAACCAGAGATCCCAAATAACAAGTCGGAAATCTGATCACTAACTACAAATCATCAAAGAATAGATCATCTAGTGTGAGAGCAACGCTCCATCACAAGAAATACTACATATGTGGGAGTAACGCTCTACCACTAATAAGGCAACCTATGTGGGAGCAGCGCTCCACCACAACAATCCAAAATATATAAGAGCAATGCTCCACCACAGACAATCCATAACATGTGGGAGCAACGCTCCACCACAAATAGTCCATAATATGTGGGAGCAACGCTCCGCCACAAACAATCCATAATATGTACAAGACATCTAACTATCCAACTAGTGACTGCACGAAATTACTCTATCACATATCACTGTGAGCAACCCAGGGTATCACAATCCAGTAAGCAAATCAAATTCATCATCAACTCTATCAACATCGTAGTGGGTCCCCCACTAATAAAAGAATTAGTTGACAGAGCAATACCACAATGACATAGTGTAGACACTGCATATAAGTAGAATCATCATAACACTACCAACAATACACCTGGCACACGTGCACACACAACATAGGTATGATCAACATAATCCTCCAATTAGTACACACCAAACATACTCATAACACAAGTTAAAATTAGTGTGATACCTCCAACATTACATACCGAACCCGTGTGCATAAATCATCGTAGGTATAATCGACAATACACCTCAAACAACACTCCCATGACACATATACACCTATGCCAAGAGTATAATCAACATATACTTCCAATAAAGCATACTAAACCCAGGTGCACTCATAAATCAAACATAATCAACAAGATACCTCAGATACCACACCAAACACATATGTACATATCACAACACCGATGTAATCGACAAGATACTTCCAATAAGACACTCAATCACATGTGCACATACCACGACACAGATTAAATCAACAAGATACCTCCAATAAAATAATCAGACACGTCCACCTAACTACATAGCTATGATCCACAAGGAACCTACAATAACTATATCAGAACAAGTATACATATACTACTTACAAATGGACAGCCTACCACAGGACTCCTACAACACATAACAATCATATATACATGCAACATAGCTATGAATAATCAGCATATTTTACCCAATCAACCTGACATTCCCTATGCTACCTTCTAAGTTATCCAACTAGGAACATACAGTCAAAAATGAAAGTCCACATGGAATAGGATACATGGATCCTCTATAGACTGACCAAACCGATAATGGTATACCGCAAATTCAGTCTTTTCCACGTCAGTACAAATCATGTACTCAAATGTGCTCCAGATACCTAACTAAGCACAAATAACCCAAAGATTCGTACATCTAAAAATAGAGTATGATAGTCCCCTATTGGTCGGACCGACAAAACTAAATCGGTCATCTACTAACTAATCAAGAATACATTAATCCTCCACAAGCAACTAAGGTATATCGATCCACGACTACCTAAATCAACAAGTGTAAATCAGACTTCTACTGACCGATCTAACAAGAGTAAATCAATTATCTACTGATGAAATTAACTAAGATAAAATGGTATACTACTGGCTAAGTCAACATGAATATGTAGATACTAGGCACTACACAGCTAATAATAGCAGAGGCTGGTATGTGCCTCCATCTCCTAAACAACTAGTAGTAACAGAAGCTAAAACTACTGATAGTATGATATGAAAAATCATCAGAGACTATAATCCTTAATCTCTATTAAGGTCGACCATGATCAGTGGTTTACCTAATACATAAAATATATGTTATATCAACTAGACAGGTACTAATAAAGAATGCTAATACATATCATAAACTATCATAGTCAACAATGCATACTAACCAAAAGGTAGGATAACAGTATACCAACATATCTCCTACAACTTGGAGATGTCCTGCCGCTGCCAGGTCCCAAAACTCGAAAAAGTCACATCGAGAAAACTAAAACACAAAATCCGAAACACGGGATATAAGACTCGTAAACCTGGCTCTGATACCACTAAATTGTCACGCCCCGGGAAAGTCCCTGTCCGAAAAATTTCGACAGCACCTCCCCTGTACAAGTGACAATCTGAAACATTTCTACAAACACAGTATACATCAGCCATAGGCGGTTGGAACATACACACAACCACGCAGTTTATATATAGATCTAACAGCTCACTCGGCTGTACCAAACCAAACACAGCGGAATACAATAGAAAACCAAATACAAACCAAAATACAAGACAGCTAGTCGACTAGGCTTACACCACACAACAACACAACACTCCGGAAATAAAATGGGAACACAAAGCCAAATACACACATATCATATACCAAGATAAGAATAAACAAAAAATGCAGAGACTGGTCTTCTAATGTGACGTGGGAACCGGCAGATAGGATACTCCAAGTGACTTCATAAACAACCTGGTACCTGAAAAAGATAGTGTCCACGGGGGTGAGTTCAACAACTCAGCAGATACCAGTTGACATGTATAGTAAGCTATAACAGACAGTAATAACTATGGAGTACAGTCTCCTGGACAAAAGCTGGAAATGCACAATAGAAAAGACTGAAGAGAACTGTACTCACCAGGGCCTCCTATCAAAATAATTAGGTCATCAGACCGAGAGTATCATAAATCCTGTATGCATGTCAAACATATGCATCCATCCAAATGCAGCATATAAATGCAACAAACATAATCAGTAAATGCATAAATGCATATGATGCCAATGACATGGTCACCCCTGACGTCAGTCAGCCATCTCACACACAATGGTGAGACCGAGTGGGTAGGGTTGTGGAAACCGTGCACTCTACCGTCACTGCTCATGATGAGTGACTGAGTGGACGGGATGCTGTCGGAGTACACCTATCCTCCCACCCCAAATCATAAGTGGGGGAGCGCAATGCTCTCATCTCCCGATACACGATGACAGGGAAGGATCCCGGCGTGCTACCACGCTGCATCACACTACCCATGAGCAGACCAATGGAGCACCACCGAGCAAATCTGACGTGCTACCACGCTGCGTCACGCTACCCATGAGCATCCAGCGGAGCACCGACAGAGACGAAACTGGCGATGTACTCAACAATAATGGAGCAGACTATCGCGCAGCATGCAATCATGCAAATGATGCATGACACTAAGCACGACAGAATCCTGAACAACATAGCAATATCCATATATATAAAAAATATGTACCGTAGTATCGATGGTCAAATCTGATGACCTAAGGTACACAAGTCAGGTAGAGTATAAAAAAAAAACTAGGTCCTGAGCATAATAAGGCATGGTATGTCACAACCATATGAGCATATATATAATCATGTGGGTACTAACATAAACTGCATAACAGGTGAGCAAACAAGCATGTAACAGGTATCCGATAGTGACATGTCGAAACAAGAACGAACATAATTATTACTAAAGGCTATAACCTACTAAACATATCAACATGACATTATCAAAGATAAGTCAAGGTACCCGCCTCCAATAAAAAGGATCGTATCCGGTCCAAATCCAACGTCAAGTTGCTCATCTCGCGTCACAGTCCTGTAATACATAGTATACAGATTTAGCTTATTAAATACAAATTAATTAGCTAAATCAAATCCTCGAGAAGCTAACATAAATCCAAATCCAATTATAAACCCTAATTGGATCATCAATCTCCTCAATCGATTTTTAACTAATCCATTCAAATTAGGACTTGTAATAAGCATAATCCATCACAGCAACTTAATCATGTAATCCAAATTACACCATTACCCTACTCCTTACCTCAACGGTGGCAACTCCTTGTGTCTAATTGAGACACCCCTCAAGACTAGCTGCTGGTGGTCTTCTGTGGCCCAAGAAATGGCTGACAACGAACACAGCCAAAACTATAATGATCATCCAACCTAATTAGCATAAACTTCCCATTCAGAAATAGAAATCCAGTTCTCTACAACAATTCTTCTACTTCTTACCTCAACACCAAACTTCTTCTGTTGGTCCACAACAGGTAGTTGCTGTCGGAAATTGGGGCAGCCGCTAAAAAAAACCAGATACACCACCGTCGCAATGAATCTACAATTAGAGACCAACATTCTTTGTTAGCATAACCTTCCACCCATCCCAAGTGCTGCTCACGCAGGACAAAAATCAGAGCACAAAATTGAAAACCAAACCCTCAGCCCTCACCTTCAATGCCATTACTCGATTACTGCTACCCTCTGTCGCCTTCTCAAGCTCTTGACTTCTGGCGATCTAGGGCATAGTGTCACCAGGGGCGGCGGCGCACAGGGCAGAAGCAAGGCAGCCATCACTCCATATTAATGGCACGCGGAGGAAGGAAGCTTCGGCCGACGCCCAAGGACCAGACCTAGGGTTTGGCTGGCCGATCAATAGGGGGTGCAGCAGCTGTCACCGAGGAGAAGAACTTCGGCGAGGCGTTGGTGGTAGGGGCGCAGACGCTGCTCCATGCAACCTCAGGTGGTAGCGGCGCCTGGTGCGGCTTGGGAAAGAGGAGAAGGAGAGGCCGACGCTAGGGCTGAGGAGAAGCGGTGTCGGCTATGGAATCTCCACGGCGAGGGTCGACGGCAGAGACTAAGAGGAAGAGAAGGTGACACTAGGGCTCCTTTGACCGTGGGCTTGTATGTGGGGAAGGGCGGAGGAAGAGAGGAAAGAAGAAGAAGAAGGAGAAGTGATCGGCACAGGTTTTTTTTTGTACGCTTGGGGGAGGAGGAAACTGCCGGTGCAATTAGGGCACGGGGAAGAAAGAAACGGCGGGGGAAAAATAAAAGAAAAAGAAGGAAAATGCATTTATAAATAAAACATTTCCTCACTTAAACGGGTATCCTAAACAGACTTTCCCGGAGCCCCATTTTTATCCCCGTAAACTCGTCCATACGAGCTCCGAAAAATTCCGGAAAAACTCCCAGAAATTTCGGAAAATTTCCTTATCATTATTCACCATTTTTTCTGTATTTTACATAAAGTATAGGTAATGATATAGAGATCAAAGTATACAACCTCAAAGGAAAATACTCACCATCTGAAGATGATATAAATATACATCTACTACATAATCAACCTACTTTGTAAATGGTACCATGAGTAGTGCCAGATAATGATCAACATGAAAATCGTAAAGCCTAAGCCTATGCTAGTACATATAACAGTAATAGATCATGATGTGTGGGAGGAAAGCTCCACCACCAAAAATATTATCATATGTGAGTGCAACGCTCCAGCACAAGCAATACATCATATGTGGGAGCAACGCTTCACCATAAGTAATACATCATATGTGGGAGCAACACTCCACCACAAGTAATACATCATATGTGAGAGTAACACTCAACCACAAGCAATATAAATGCCCAAGACATCTAACTATCTAGCTAGGGTCTACAGAAGATCACTCTACCACAGATAACCCTTGGGCATTCCGAAATGTTAGGGTCTCTGTCTATAGGAGATCACTCTACCACAGATAACCCATGGGCAGACAGAATGCAGTTATCTAACTACAGGCTATGGGAGATCACTCTACCATGGATACTCGTGGGCAGCCCAATGTATAACAACCCTATTAGTTAGAGCCCTAGAGCCAATCATTTGATGATTGTTGTATGGACTCATTGTATCATATTCTTATATATAAAGGCTTTTGGTTTTTTAGTTATTATGCTTACTTGTATTGGTGTCAAATAAACTAAGTATAATAGCGTCCTTGAGTAGAGGGTTCTTACCTATATCAATCAGTTAGTTGAACCGATAGTGAGATGATATAGGGAACACTACTCTTAATTATTCCTAGTCGAGTATTAACATTCAGGGACAATGTTAATGCGACGAGACTAGCATGTAGGTCAACTCGATAACTTGATCTCACAAGTCATGGATATAGAGATATCAAGTTGACACATGGATATGCATTGGAGAATGTATACTAAATGACCTGCCATGAGAAAGTATCATGGATCGTTATATGAGTATTATATACTTTCTCATGTAGCTATTAGTATGACTACTAGTCCTTGGACCTGAAGTCACCATGGATCCCTACATAAGGAGTTACGTACTTTGGCTTCGTCAAACGTCACCCGTAACTGGGTGGACTATAAAGGCGATTACTGGGTATGTAACGAATTATGCAGAGAGATGTGAGTGATGTAGATGGGATCTATCCCTCCTATATGACGGGAGCGACATCGATATTCTTGATAGACTGAGACCACGAAGTGCATGGCCATGCCCAAATGAGTCAATATGAGATATTGAGCTCATTTGATTGAGTGAGTCTACTTGGAGTTCAAGATTTAGGTTGATTAGAGGATGACACGGTCTATGCCTCATATTGATCAATCTAGATGTCTAGGATAGAAGAGCACTTGTCATATATTGTGAGGAGTCACAATTAGTAGTCACAAGGTGATGTTGGATCTCAACATTCTTATAACTTGGGTAGTAATGATGTGTTGCTAGATACCGCTCATTACTTATGCTTCTAAATGGGTTTAGGAGCATTGTCAACGTTATAAGAACCTATAGGATCACACACAAAGGATAATTAGATGGAGATTAGGTTCATATGATAAACCAAAAGGATTAGATTCATGTGATGAATCAAATTGGATTAAGAGTAATCCTAATTGAGCTAGTTGAGTTGGACTCAATTTGATTCATGTATTCAATGAGTCTAATTTAGATTATGACTCATTGAATCAATTTAATTAAATGAATTAGATTCATTATATTAAATTGGTTTGAATCAAATGATTGGATTTAATCAACCATGGGAGTAATGAAGTCAAGTTTGACTTGACTTGAGAGGAAGATGAAGGGTCAAGTTTGACTTGACCATTTGTCACCTCATTGGTGAGTTGGCAAAGAGTGGGCCAATAATGATGTAGCACATCATCAAGGCTAGCATATGTGTATGCCACCTCATGAGGGAGACCAAGAGTTGTGACTCTTGGTATCCCATGGAGGTTTAAAAGCTTTATTTTTGGCCAGCCACTTATGCTTCTTGGGTGTTTTCATTTTGGTGAGTAACTTCCTTCTTCTTCCCCTCAAGATTTCTTCTCTCCCTCTCCTCCTCCTTGCCGTGACTGATCAAGGGTGCTAGCACACCTTTGTTTAGTTTTCTCCACCTATTTGTTCGTGTGGATACTTCTAGAGGGTTGTACACTTGACAACCTCGAGATCCGGCATCACTTGGAAGAGCGGGATACGCGAAGGGCTTCGCATCAAGGGTAAAAATCTTTTTCTTGTAAATCTAGTTTAGAACTAGCATAAGAAACTCGTACTCGTAATGTTTTTCAAAAAATTTTACTTCGCACGGATCCGGTGGCATGGGAATCGGGGCTTCCGCAACGCGAAAAAGTGATTTTTGCGGCCCGAAAATCCCAACAAACCCAAGGATAATAATACAGCAAACATATCATAATCACTGTCAACTCTCTCAACATCGTAGTGGGGACATAATCGTCAACTACTCTTAGGAGACTTAGTTGACAGGATATACTGATCACTGTCAACTCTCTCAACATCGTAGTGGTGACATAATCGTCAACTACTCTTAGGAGACTTAGTTGACAGGATATACTGATCACTGTCAACTCTCTCAACATCGTAGTGGGGACATAATCGTCAACCACTCGTAGAAGACTTAGTTGATAGGATATACTGGTCACTATTTGTCACGCCTTGAGAGTAAGGTTGTCCAACAAAAATTGGACAGCACCTTCCCTGTAGCAGTGACAAATGAAACTAGTATACATTGCCCAAGGCTACTCACAAGCCAACAACAGCCCACGCGATTGGATATAAAACACAACCACACATTTATATACACAGCTCACACTGCTTGAATAAAAACAACATAATCACGCAGTTGTATAGTAAGCAGTCCACACGGTTGTACTAAAAACACAACGGAAGACATAAATAAAACATAAAAATAATACAACTAACTGCGAATCGACCTGACTTGATACAACAAGTTCATAATCGAAATAAAGGACACCACAAGTCCGGAAAACCATACAGAAGGTACATAATACAAATACAAATACAATGTCACGCCCCGGGGGAGTCCTTGTCCGAAGAAATTTCGGTAGCATCTCCTCTGTACGGGTGACAATCTGAAACTTTTCTACAATGCCCTCTGGGCCACATATACATCGATCAACACAGCCGGAACAATAACAATAATATAAGCACAACACATAGACATCCACGCAGTTTAATAGTTAACAAACTAGCACAGAAATAATAAGACTAAAAAATAACCCTACTCAACTACACCCATAAAGCACAAAACCGATGTCCTACTCCACTACACCCATAAAGCTCAAATCCGACGATAAAATCAACTCACCACTTCTGCTATCTAAGCAGGCATGTAGTAAAACAAATCCAATAAAATTCATAGGCAATATCCAAAAGTAAACTAATACAAGTCCAGATGTCAAAAGCAGAATAAGTCTAAACATACTCTAAACAAGAAAAACTAAAAGAGCAACACTCGTCTTCGTGGACTGCAGGGGACTAGCGACTGGAACTCTCCGGACAGCATCAACCTGAAAATAACAACGGAGGAGGGTGTGAGTCCAACACTCAGCGGATATCAACTGATATGCATACTAAAGAAAATAACATCCAGTACTAATCATGCGTACGGTCTCCTGATACAAGAAGGATAAATGCAACTGAATAAAGCAGGAGAAAACTGTACTAACCAGGACCAAGGTATAAGTACAACAGGTCGTTAGACCGAGAGTGTCATAAATCCTGTATGAATGTCAATCATATGCATCCATACAAATGCAGCAAGTAAATGCAGCAAACACAAGCAATAAATGCATCATGCATATGATGCAAATGTCATGGTCACCCCTGACGCCAGTCAGCCATCTCACACACAATGGTGAGACCGAGTGGGTAGGGCTGTGACAACTGTGCACTCTGTCATCACTACTCATGATGAGTGACCGAGTGGACGGGATGCTGTCAGAGTACACCTATCCTCCTACCCTAAATCATAAATGGGGGAGCTCAATGCTCTCATCTCCCGGTACACGATGACGGGGAGGAATCTCAGCCGGCTACCACGCTACGTCACACTACCCATGAGCGGACCAACGGAACCAAACAGAGTCCAGCCGCCTGCCGGCTACTACGCTGCTACACTAAACCAGAGGAGCCAAACAGAGCAGAACCGTCTACCGGCAACCACGCTGAGTCACCAGGCCAACGAAGCCAAATAGCAGAACTGTCACACAACTGTCTGATATACCACTAACCTATGAGTGGTGGTGTGTACAGATACATGTAATTGGCGATGTGCTCGACAATAATGGAGCAAACTATCGCACAACATGCAATCATGCGAGATGATGCATGACGCTAAACATGGCAATATCCATACATAAATATAAAATGTGTACCATAGGACAATGACTAAATCAAAGGTACACAGATCAGATAAGGTATCAAAAATCCTAGGTCCTGAATATAATATATAACATGATTGTGTCACTACCCCTATAAGCATGTATAATCAGATAAGTACTAACATGATGTGCATAACAAATAAACAAACAAGCATGTATCAGATCGGGTAGTGATCAACCGATGCAAATGAGAAACACAATCATTGCTATTTGTTAAAAACATTACTATTCATATCAAATGACATAAAGTCAAAGTACCCGCCTCTAATAGGAAGTCTAATCCAGTCAAATCCAACGTCGAGATGCTCGTCTCAAATCAGAGTCCTGTAATACATGATATCCAGATTTAGCTAATTTCATATAAATAAATTAGCTAAATCTAATCCTCGAAAAGATAACATAAATCCAGATCCAATTATAAACCCTAATTGGATCATTTAACTCCTCAATCGACTTTAACTAATCCATACGAATTAGAACTTGCAATAAGCATAATCCATCACAACAACTTAATCTAAACCAATTCATAAGAACTCACCCAAATCCAAGATGGTCGCTGATGGCTCACGGTCAAAGGGTTTCCCTGCCCAAAACAGAATGACCGATGTTGTGGATCGCCAGTGAACAATGCTGGCCAAGCTACAAAGGCTGGTAGACAAACAACCATAACCACCAACTATAAATTTAACTTGCAGCACTATAAATATGATATCATACTTCTTACCTTAGAATATAGCCGAGATAGAAAGCTTACAGCCTTATAAACCTCCACCGATAGCTACCAAGAATCACCTATACATCCATAAAGTATACTCGGATCGGTCCAAGTCTTACCATTAAGCATCAAATTAAATTAAGCTAACCTATACCAATTCTAATAATCCATTCAACTACTACTAAGGGTGCATCAACAAAACTAAGCATCCAAACCATCTATAAATTTCTAAATGCTAAATACCCTCACCTCTTCCTCTTCAGCAGCTAGCAAGTGCCATGGATCAGGTAAAGTCAGCAACAAGCTACTGGCGCCATGGCAGTCGGAACCAACTAGTTCACTGTCTTCCAATCAACAATCCAGAATCAACTCTACGAATGAATCAACTGCCCAAATCTAATACCAGATTTAGATCACTTACCTTAATCTTGTGCCCACAACTTCCTCTCTACCATCAACAGCAAACACTAGAGATGAAGCAATAACTGACAGTGGGGAAGATCGGGTGATTGGCAATGACTAATCAGAATTAGGGCACAACTTCTAGAAGGTACCCGATGCTCCGGTGGAGAGAACAAAGACAATGCTGGACCTCCTAGTCCGAGATTCCGGTGAAGAGGAGGCGCTCGGCCGGAGGGATCTAGGCTAGCCACATCCGAAAGAGGCGGCGGTCGGCGCTAGGGTTCGGCATAGAGGAGGAGACTCTATTTAGGGCACAACGAGGCGGCCGGCGCTAGCGCACGGGGAAGATAGCGCCACACCGGCGTTGTTCTGGAAGGCGACTCCCGAGTGGCGCTCAGGCCGACGACGATGGATCAACAATGGCGCACAGAGGAGAAGAGAAACAGCGGCGCCGGCGCTAGGGCTGAGGCTAGGAGGAAGAGGCAAAGGGGAAAAATCACCGCGTGAGAAGAGAAGGAAGAGTGCGAGGAGGTTAGGGCACGGGCACGGGAGGAAATGGCGAAGAAAAAGAAAGAAAAAGAAATTATAAGAAAAATCAAACATTTCCTCGCTTAAATGGGGTAGCCAAAACAGGTTTTCCCGGGCCCCGTTTTTATCTCCGTAAACTCGTCCATACGGTCTCCGAAAAATTCCAGAAAAATTTCTAAAAATTTTGAAAAATTCCCTTTTTATTATTTACCTTTTTCGGTATTTTACATTCTCTCCCACTAATAAAAATTTTGGTCCCCAAATTTCGTTATCTACCATCAGCAAATACTAACATCAGGTAAAGAGTATAAATGTTGAACGGTAAATTAAATCACATACCTCAAGTGAAAAGATGGGGGTATCGAGCTCGGATAGTATCCTCGAGCTCCCAAGTAGCCTCCTCATCCATATAATGCTGCCATCTGACTTTAACCAGTTGGATAACCTTGTTCCGCAGTTGACGCTCTTTCTGGTCCAAAATCCATACCGAAATCTCCTCATTGGTAACGTCAGACCGAACGGGAAATGAGATATTTGTCAGTACATGTGTCGGGTCGGGTACGTATCTCCTCAGCATGGATACGTGGAATACATCGTGAACGCTTGCCAGGGACGGTGGTAGTGTCAGACGATAAGCTACTGCGTCAATCCTCTTCAAGATCTGGAAAGGTCCAATGTATCGCAGAGCTAGCTTACCTCTGAGGCCAAATCTCTTCACCCCTTTCGTGGGTGAAACTCACAGAAATACATGATCACCAATAGAGAATTCCAAAGGTCTCCGTCTCTGATCAGCATAACTCTTCTGGCGGTCCTGCGCCTCTGACATCCTCCGTCTGATAGTACGGACCAACTCTGCCTCATGCTGAGCTCTATGAGGTCCCAACAGCTGGGCCTCCCCAACCTCATCCCAAAGGGTGTGTGTCCGATAAGGCCTACCATACAACGCTTCAAACGGTGCCATCTGGATAGCCAAATGCAAACCGTTGTTGTAGGCGAACTCTACCAATGGCAAATGGTCCTCCCAACTGCCTCCAAAAATCCAATATACATGACCTCGGCAAGTCCTCTAGAGTCTGAATGGTTTGCTCTGGCTGTCCATCTGTCTGCGGATGGAAAGCTGTACTGAAACGGAGCTGAGTGCCCAAGGCCTGCTACAGATTCTGTCAAAACAAGACGTGAACTGGGGGTCTCTATCCGAAATAATAGTCAACGGGACTCCATGTAATGTGATGATCTCCCGGCAATACAGATCTGCCAATCGATCCAGAGAATCAGTTCTCCGGATCGCTAAGAAGTGAGCGGATTTGGTTAATCGATCAATGATTACCCAAATCGTGTCTTGGCCTCGTCGTGTCCTCGGCAAACCCACCACAAAGTCCATGGTAATATATTCTCATTTCCACCCAGGAATAGGAATCCGCTGAAGTAATCCGGCAGGTCTCTGATGCTCAGCCTTCACCTGCTGACAGACAAGACATCTAGCTACAAATTTTGCAATGTCTTTCTTCATATCGTTCCACCAGTAGGAACGCCTCAAATCTCGATACATGCGTGTCCCGCCTGGGTGGATCGCAAATTGAGAGTGATGAGCCTCCTTAAGTAGCTCCTGTAAGACCGGATGAGACTGAGGTACGCATAATCTGCCTCTGTAGTATATAATACCCTCCTCATCTCGTGTGAACTCGGTCTGCTGCCCGGAAGCTATATGACTGCCAATGAACTACAAATGCTGATCACCAGCCTAAGCCTCTCGGATCCTCGTCCTGATCGACGACTGAGCAACCATGGTAACAAGAATACCATGCTCTATACGTCCCTGCTCCTCAAGATCTAAATCGGAGAAACCCTGAATCAAGTCTGTAACTGAAACTCGGTGGCAAGCCAAAGTCCCTCTAGACTTCATACTGAGTGCATCGGCAACCACATTAGCTTTCCCCGGGTGATAGCTAATGGTACAATCATAATCATTCAGGAACTCCATCCATCTCCTCTGTTGGAGATTAAGCTCCTTCTGAGTGAAAATATATTTGAGACTCTTATGATCAGTGAGAATCTCAAATATAATGTCGTATAAATGATGCCGCCAAAGCTTCAGAGCAAAGGTGATGGCAGCTAACTCCAGATCATGTATTGGGTAGTTCTTCTCATGCTCCTTCAACTGTCGAGAAGCATAGGAGACTACCCTGCCGTGCTGCATCAGAACAGCGCCCAAACCTTGAAGAGACGCGTCGGTATAGAGCACAAATCCATCCTCTCCAGAAGGTAAAACCAAAACTGGAGCCGACACTAATCTCCGCTTCAGCTCCTGAAAGCTGGTCTTGCAATCCTCGGACCACGCGAACTTCACACCTTCCCTGGTAAGGCGTGTCAGCGGCATAGCAATACGCGAGAAACCTTCGACAAAATGTCGGTAATATCAGGCCAGTCCCAGAAAACTGCGGATCTCCTGCACTGACTTCGGCTGCTCACAGCTGGAGACAGCCTCGATCTTCTGAGGGTCTACTGAAATACCTCTGCTAGAGACCACATGTCCCAGAAAACCGACTGAAGATAGCCAGAATGCACACTTGCTGAACTTCGTGTACAGCTGATGGCGCCAAAGAGTCTCCAAAACTGTGCAAAGATGTTGTGCATGCTCCACCTTGGAATGCGAGTAGACCAATATATCATCGATGAAAATAATAACAAACTGATCAAGATACTCTAGAAAGACGTGGTTCATCAAATCCATAAATACCGCTGGAGCATTGGTAAGCCCAAATGGCATTACCAAAAACTCATAATGACCGTATCTGGTATGGAAAGTTGTCTTCTGAATATCAGATTCTCTTACTCTCAGCCGATGATACCCGGACCACAGATCAATCTTAGAATACACTGATGTACCTCTGAGCTGATCAAACAAATCCTCGATCCGTGGTAAAGGATATTTATTTCTGATGGTCACTGCATTCAGCTGTCTCTAGTCAATGCATAATCTCAGTGTACCATCCTTCTTCTTGACAAATAACACCGGAGAACCCCATTGAGAAACACTAGAGCGAATAAATCTCCTGTCTAAAAGCTCCTGGAGTTGAACCTTCAGCTCGTTCAACTCTTTTGGTGTCATACAATAAGGAGCTTTCGATGCCGGTGTGGTCCCCGGAATCAGCTCAATAGCGAACTCCACTTGCCTTCTGGGAGGCAGACCTGGTAGCTCCTCTGGGAATACATCTGGGTACTCTCGGACCACCAGAACGTCGGAGAGCTGCGAACTACTGCTGTCCTCAGTACTAATCAAAGATAACAGAAAACCCTGACAGTCATGTGACAGCAACTTCTGAGCCTGAATCGCTGAAATGATCGATATGCCGTCATCTCTGATGTGCATATCAAATCAAATTCACACAACTTGGATGAGGCTTTAAGTTGCTCAGTTGGTTAGATATCAAGTTGGGTTCTACATGTCTCTTCTTTCATTCATGCAAAATAACCATGTGGTACCAGATGTGGAGCAACCGGTACTGGTGCAGGTGCTGCGGGGTATACAGTAGGTATTGGGGGACAGGTGCCACTGGTGTCGGGTACACGGTAGGTCCAGGTGGCGGTGGTGCCGGGTACGCCGTAGGCTGGGCCGGAGCAGGTGCGGGGTATTCCAGTAGTACCCCTGGTGGTACCGGAATTATAGTAGGGATGGGTACACTTGGTACAGCCGAGGTAGGTACCTCTAAAGGAGCCATCGGGATCTGAAAGCCCGACGCACCCGCAGTATCCTGAGTCTGTCCCTGACTGACAGGCTCAACACTAGTAGGCATCTCTGGCAAGTCCAGAGATTCCAAGGTCCTCGTACGTGGCCGTCCAGCACCACGTCTCGTAGCAATACGTGTAGATATCCTCATATCTGTTAAGTTATATCATAGATATTACTACAAGTATAACAATCATAAAATAGACATCATACCTATTTGTCGTCTGGAGATGTTCCATCGCTATCCAGTCCCCATTTTACCTCAAAATTTCGAATGAGAAAATCGCCGAAAATCCATATAAATCCGAAACGGAAGTCCGAAACATAACATAATGGAAATCCGTACTAATCCGAAATAAATACCCAATTTGACTCGCAAACTTGGGCTAAGCCAAATATCCAGAACACCAAAAGCAGGTATCATAACCCGCTCTGATACCAAATAAATTGGTATTAGATAAATCTTGAAAATCTAACACGAAAATCAAACAAGTATCGCCAACCTAGCGCTCTAATACCAAATAAATTGGTATCAGGTTATCCCAAATATCCAAAATACGAAAACAAAGGAACGTATACATGTGCTCTGATACCAAATAAATTGTCATGCCCTGGGGGAGTCTCTGTCCGAAGAAATTTCGGTAGCATCTCCCCTGTACGGGTGACAATCTGAAACTTTTCTACAATGCCCTCTGGGCCACATATACATCGGCCAACACGGACAGAACAATAACAATAATATAAGCACAACACACAGACATCCATGCAGTTTAATAGTTAACAAACTAGCACAGTAATAATAAGACTCAAAAACAACCCTACTCAACTACACCCATAAAGCACAAAACCGATGTCCTACTCCACTACACCCATAAAGCTCAAATCCGACGATAAAATCAACTCACCTCTTCTGCCGTCTAAGAAGGCATGTAGTAAAATAAATCCAATAAAACTCATAGGCAATATCCAAAAGTAAACTAATACAAGTCCAGATGTCAAAAGCAAAATAAGTCTAAACACAGTCTAAACAAGAAAAACTAAAAGAGCAACACTCGTCTTCGTGGACTGTAGGGGACTAGCGACTGGAACTCTCCGGACAGCATCAACCTGAAAATAACAACGGAGGAGGGTGTGAGTCCAACACTCAGCGGGTATCAACTGATATGCATAATAAAGAAAATAACATCCAGCACTAATCATGCGTACAGTCTCCTGATACAAGAAGGATAAATGCAACTGAATAAAGCAGGAGAAAAATGTACTAACCAGGACCAAGGTATAAGTACAACAGGTCGTCAGACCGGGAGTGTCATAAATCTTGTATGCATGTCAATCATATGCATCCATACAAATGCAGCAAGTAAATGCAGCAAACACAAGCAATAAATGCATCATGCATATGATGCAAATGTCATGGTCATCCCTGACGCCAGTCAGCCATCTCACACACAATGGTGAGACCGAGTGGGTAGGGTTGTGACAATCGTGCACTCTGCCATCACTACTCATGATGAGTGACCGAGTGGACGGGATGCTGTCAGAGTACACCTATCCTCCTACCCTAAATCATAAATGGGGGAGCTCAATGCTCTCATCTCCCGATACACGATGACGGGGAGGAATCTCTGCCAGCTACCACGCTACGTCACACTACCCATGAGCGGACCAATGGAGCCAAACAGAGTCCAACCGCCTGCCGGCTACCACGCTGCTACACTAAACCAGCGGAGCCAAATAGAGCAGAACCGTCTGCTGGCTACCACGCTGAGTCACCAGACCAACGGAGCCAAACAGCAGAACTGTCACACACCTGTCTGATATACCACTAACCCGTGAGTGGCGGTGTGTACAGATACATGTAACTGGCGATGTACTCAACAATAATGGAGCAAACTATCGCATAGCATGCAATCATGCGAGATGATGCATGACACTAAACAATATCATGAATAGCATAGCAATATCCATACATAAATATAAAATATGTACCATAGGACAATGACTAAATCAAAGGTACACAGATCAGATAAGGTATCAAAAATCCTAGGTCCTGAACATAATATATAACATGATTGTGTCACTACCCCTATAAGCATGTATAATCAGATAAGTACTAACATGATGTGTATAACAAATAAACAAACAAGCATGTATCAGATCGGGTAGTGATCAACCGAAGCAAATGAGAAACACAATCATTGTTATTTGTTAAAAATATTACTATGCATATCAAATGGCATAAAGTCAAAGTACCCGCCTCCAATAGGAAGGTCCAATCCAGTCAAATCCAACGTCGAGATGCTCATCTCGAATCAGAGTCCTATAATACATGATATCCAGATTTAGCTAATTTCATATAAATAAATTAACTAAATCTAATCCTCGAAAAGATAACATAAATCCAGATCCAATTATAAACCCTAATTGGATCATTTAACTTCTCAATCGACTTTAACTAATCCATACGAATTAGAACTTGCAATAAGCATAATCCATCACAACAACTTAATCTAAACCAATTCATAAGAACTCACCCAAATCCAAGACGGTCGCTGATGGTTCACGGTCAAAGGGTTTCCCTGCCCAAAACAGAATGACCGGTGTTGTGGATCGCCAGTGAACAATGCTGGCCAAGCTACAAAGGCTGGTAGACAAACAATCATAACCTCCAACTATAAATTTAACTCGCATCACTACAAATCTGATATCATACTTCTTACCTTAGAATATAGCCGAGATAGAAAGCTTACAGCCTTATAAACCTCCACCGATAGCTACCAAGAATCACCTATACATCCATAAAGTATACTCGGATCGGTCCAAGTCTTACCATTAAGCATCAAATTAAATTAAGCTAACCTGTACCAATTCTAATAATCCATTCAACTACTACTAAAGGTGCAGCAACAAAACTAAGCATCCAAACCATCTATAAATTTCTCAATGCTAAATACCCTCACCTCTTCCTCTTCAGCAGCTAGCAAATGCCATGGATCAGGTAGAGTCAGCAACAAGCTACTGGCGTTGTGGCAGTCGGAACCAACTAGTTCACTGTCTTCCAATCAACAATCCAGAATCAACTCTACGAATGAATCAACTGCCCAAATCTAATACCAGATTTAGATCACTTACCTTAATCTTGTGCCCACAACCTCCTCTCTACCATCAACAGCAAACACTAGAGACAAAGCAATAACTGACAGTGGGGAAGATCGGGTGATTGGCAATGACTAATCGGAATTAGGGCATAGCTTCAAGAAGGTACCCAATGCTCCGGTGGAGAGAACAAAGACAATGTTGGACCTCCTAGTTCGAGATTCCGGTGAAGAGGAGGCGCTCGGCCGGAGGGATCTAGGCTAGCCACATCCGAAAGAGGCGGCGGTCGGCGCTAGGGTTCGGCACAGAGGAGGAGACACTATTTAGGGCACAACGAGGCGGCCGGCGCTAGCGCACGGGGAAGACAGCGCCACACCGGCGTTGTTCTGGAAGGCGACTCCCGAGTGGCGCTCAGGCCGACGACGATGGATCAACAATGGCACGCAGAGGAGAAGAGAAACGGCGACTCCGGCGCTAGGGCAGAGGCTAGGAGGAAGAGGCAAAGGGGAAAAACTGTCGCGTGAGAAGAGAAGGAAGAGCGCGAGGAGGTTAGGGCACGGGCACGGGAGGAAATGACGAAGAAAAAGAAAGAAAAAGAAAAAGAAATAATAAGAAAAATCAAGCATTTCCTCGCTTAAATGGGGTAGCCTAAACAGGTTTTCCCGGGCTCCATTTTTATCCTCGTAAACTCGTCCATACGGTCTATGAAAAATTCCAGAAAAATTTCAGAAAATTCCCTTATTATTATTCGTCATTTTTCGGTATTTTATATACAAATACAAAACTAATAATGTGAGTGGAAGCAATAACGATAGAATTCGCTCGATGTGATATGGGACTGGCGGATTGGATCTCTAGGTGACTCCATAAATCCTTTACCTACTACCTGACGAAATAAATCAGTTTACGTGGTGGTGAGTACTAAGACTCAATGGGCAATAGATAGAGAATACATGAGCATAATATATATCACTAGAGATTTAAAGGTATACGGTGCCATAGGGAAAATAGTAAATACTACAGTAATATTATAGTAAATGTCCATACCTGAAACCATATCCTAAGCTAGTAACAATAGATCAGGGATAGTGAGGATCTAGAATAGTACTGCTCATACTACAAGGGTATCATGTGAGGTATACTACCAATGAGTAAGCCAGCGTCTAAGCACATGCAACAAGTATATAACTCAATATAAGTAAGCATATCACATGGATATAACAAGAGAACTGCATAAGTAAATAAACAACAGCATAAGAAAGTATAATAATAATAGCGTATGCACAAATGGTCATTCCGCCCACCTCTCTGCACCATGACCCCTGTATGGTCGAGAGATCGGATAAATGACAATTGTACAATACTCCAGCCGCCACTACTCTTGAGTGACCGAGTGGACAGGCGCATAGTAGCTAACTAGCTACATAGTAATGGGGGTCCCTGCTGCTCGCATCTCCAACCGCCACTACCCATGAGTGACCTAGTGGGAGTACTACAGGACAAGCGGCACACTCCAACTACCACTACCCATGAGTGGTCGAGTGTGCGACCCTGGTCAACAACCCTCTCAACCACAAGGGAGACATGATCACCGACATGCATGCAATGGCATGATGTGCAAGATGCAACTGTCATCCTATATATATAAACAGAAATCAGGTATAATACAGGAAGCCAGCATGCTCAATCAGATACATGAATAAATGGTAGTCTAAGCAAGTAAGCATGACATCTAGTATCTGCTAAATATCATAGATGGCAATGAGAGACTGTATAAACATCAAATCAATTATCCAAATATCGAGTGGATAAGTATCAAGTTTAAGAAAAATACAAGTGCAGTCAAGGTAAATACAGCAACTATCCAAATATATAGCTCATGTACTAAGGTCAAAGTACTAAAGAGACAAAGCAGGAAGTACCCGCCTTTATTTGTCGAATATGATAAACCAATCCCACGTCGAGATACTGGTCTCGTATCAATGTCCTGCAATAACATATGTACAGCTTTAGCTAATTCGAAGTACACCAATTAACTAAATCCAAACCCCAACCTAATTGGGGAAACCCCTAATCGAATGATCATTAACTTCAATTAATCCAATGATCACATCAACCCCCTCATGAATCAACTGCACTTAATTCATCTCAATAAGCATTATCACCACAATAATCGATTAACATCACAATCCATCACTAACGCATCTGTTAATTACCTCAATTCAGAATGAATTCAATTCCCTATTAATCCCATAACAGAACTAGAAATTAAATCTTAGTTATTACCCAATCTACATGGAGATGGTGGTTGCGATGGTCGAAGACGGAACAGAGGGACTCAGTGAGAGGGAATTGAAGCTGTTGTCAGCCACACATAGAGGAAACAGCTTGGCTGGATTATTCATGAACAGCAATGGTCTAAGCTACAATGGTCGGTCAAATAACTAACCTCAATATCTCAATATAGAAAGATGAAATCAGATCGTTGCTAAATCTAATGCCAAGCATGTCTTACCCAAAAGTAGGCCTCTAGGACAAAACCCAAATGTTGTTGTGTTGGAAATGGAGCTCTCCTCTTTGAAGTTGGACAGAGCACAGATGGGCTCTAGGACAGAGTAGTGCGAAGAGATGACTACGATAAATTAGAAAGAAGAAGGCCCGACGGTGACTGAGATGATGGATCGATCGATGGCTAATTGTGGTCGCCATGGTGCTAGTCGTGGTCGTGACCTGCTCTGGCGAAGAGGTGGTTGCGTGCTAGGGCTCGAGATGGGGTTGCAACGAAGTGACCAAATAGCTCCTCTTTCCACTAGCGATAGTGCTAGGGCACCAAAATGGTGGATCTGTGTTGGCGCGGCAACGATGTAGAGATCTGGAGATATGGGGGTGGAGCAGCCCAACGACTCTTAGTCGACGATGAATCCATGACGCGACGACCGGCGATCCAATTGAACGACGACATCGGGCAAACCAGGGCGACAAAACGTGGGTGGTAGTGTTGGCAAGGAGATCGAAAGAAAGAGGACTGATGGCCAGTGTCAACATTGGCGGCCCAGTCACATGCAGAGGGTGGCTGGTGGCGTCGGCGATGAGGAAAAGAGAACGGCGGTGGAGAGTAGAAGGGAGAAGGGAATCGGCAAAGAGAAAGAGGGATCGGGAATAGGAACTTAGGTTTTTAATAAGCTAACTTAGGTTTTTAATAAGCTAACTTAGGTTTAATTAATTAAACTTTATATTAATAATTGCAATCAACTCCCATCTTAATTGAAAATTCCAAATGGGCTTCCTCCAAGTCCAATACCTTTATCCCCTTAAATTTATCATACGACTCCAATTAAATCCGGAAAAATTTCTAAAATTTTTTGAAAAATCTAATAAAATTATTTCTCCAATAACACTTATTATTGAATTTTTCGTATCTTACACTATCAACTCTCTCAATATCGTAGTGAGACATAATCGTCAATCACTCGTAGGAGACTTAGTTGACAAGTTATACTGGTCACTATCAACTCTCTCAATATTGTAGTAGGGGCATAATCATCAACCACTTGTAGGAAACTTAGTTGACAAGATATAAATACAACGACACAGTTTAGTGTTATTTACATAGTAACCAACTATATCATCAGAAGTTCATGAACTCTATACAATGGTCAACAATCATACCTAGCATGGTAAACATAAGTACATCTAGAATCATAATCTAACACTCACATATATCTATATGTATGAAATAATCCAACAAGTGTCAACTAAGTAACACCTATAATCACACTACACTTGTGTGTACACTACAAAGTATAGGTAGTCAAATAAGATAACTCCTATAGTGCACACTATTCACGTGTACACACTACATGTATATAAATGATCAACATGATAACTCCTATAGTATACACTATACACGTGTGTACGCTACAACATATGAATAATCAGCATGATAACTGCTATAGTATACACCATACATATGTGTACACTACAAAGTATGAATATCCAAAGATGAGACTAAATAATAAATAGATCATCTCTAAGATCAAGCATGTAAGTATCAAACTCAAGTAAAATATGAGCAAAGTCAAGATAAAGTGATTTAATCCATCAACTATATCCATGCACTAAGGTCAATGAACTACAGAAGTTAAGGAAGAAATACCCGCCTTGAAAAGTAGCTCATGTGAGAATAAATCTCACGTCAAAATGGTCGTCTCAAAATCAAAATTCTGCATCGATATGTGTTATTTAGCTAATTTCATATGAATTAAATAGCTAAACCAAATCCTAAACTAATGAGGGAAAATCCTAATGGAACGATTATTAATTAACCATAATTAATAATTAAGTTCAATTAATCCCTATTTCCTTGACCAATTAGTTAACCTATAACCCAATCTCTTTCCAATTAAGAAAATCCTAATTAAATCAACCTACAATCAAATCAAATAGTAGTTTTAGCCTCAATCCACTGATCATTTCCTCTTCCAATTCACATACATAGCCACTACCATATAAATCAATCAAACCTAATCAACAACATAGATCCACTAGCCTTATGCTCATTCGATTAGCATGATAACTCAATCGATTGGCGTTTTAAACTATCAATGAATTGATCAATATCCTTCTTAAATTATTAGTAGATTCATTCTCAATCTAATCAAAGAACATCTCACGAATTTGTATGAGCAGAACTTAGGGAGGGAGATTTGTTATCCTACTACTTCTTCTTCTAGCAGTATAATGGAATAGTATAGGCAATGGAGGGTCGATAGCTGCGGCTGATCAGACAAAGCGACGCCTAATGAGGCAGAGGTAGATCACAGCGGTTGTCGTGGCTGCTCAGAGCCGAGGTAGGTCGTACCACTGTGGTGGCTGGGGCAGTGACATCGTTGGACTAGCCTCACACGATGTGAGGCAGTGAAGATGAAGAGGGGCAACAGATCTGTGGTTGTTTGCAGGCGATTGGTTGATCACCAACGGTGATAGTGGGAATCATCCAACGATGGTACTCTGTTAGAGATGGGAATAGGAGATGGTGGTTGGCGATGGGTTACATGGCAGTGTGCCTTGTTAGGACCCTTGGCGGCTGGCTAGAGGGGGAGGGGGGTGAATAGCTCCTACATAAATCAAACAAATGAACCTTTCTCAGACTTATAACTTAATTAAAATACACACTTGCATAAAAGAATAATAAAGAAACTAAAAGAAAAGAGGCACCGAGGATTTACTTGGTTACAATCGGGGAGGTTGTTAATCCAAAGAAGTTAAAGCACACTAAAAATCTCCTTCAGACAGAGAAGTCTCTTTATAGCAATGAACATACATAAAGATGAAGCTAAACAGAAAAGTAAAAGCGCACAAGTGCTATTTGGATATTTTTTGTTGTTGTTAGCTTCTGGGAGTAAGGCTGCTTATATAGCCCTGTTCGGGGTGCCTAGAATGAGATAATATTTTATCCACAATGCAATAGTACGCGCCACGTCGAATTTGGCTAAGTTTTGGGTTCCAAGCGCCCGGAAGGGTCCCGAGTGCCTCGGACTGCTCCGAGCGCCCAGAATGGTTCTGAGTGCCCCAAAGGTGAAAGTCAACCTTTTGTTGACTTTCTCTCCGGGCCTCCAGCTTCAGCTCGGCTTGCTTCGGTCCGGGTCTTCCGCTCCGACTCCGCTCACCTGGGTGATTTCGACCATCTGAAATAGGGCTCACCTGAATCCAACTTCCAGCCTTCTCGAGCAAGCTTCCGCTTCGGCTTCTCGTCTCTCCGAATCGCTGCGTGCTTCCTTCTCGTCCGCCAGCGTACTCTTCAACAGCTTTTCGTCTCTCGGACGCACCAAGCCTGTCGGCTCTCTCCTGTGCTGACCTTCTCACTAGCTACGTCTTTTGCTCCTCGAGCAATCTTCCGCTCCTGGCTTCTCGTCCCTCAAAAACACCGCACGCTCCCTTCTCGTCCGCTGGTGTACTCTTCCGTAGCACCTCGTCTCTCAGATGCACCGAGCCCGTTGACTCTCTCCCGTGACGTCCTTCTCGCTAGTTGCGTCTTTTGCTTGACATCCTGTGCTCCTAAGTTCCTGCACACTTAGACACAGGGTTAAACACAATAGAACATAACCTAACTTGTTTGATCACATCAAAACTATCTTGGGGTACCAACAATCTCTCCCTTTTTGATGTGAGCAACCCAAGTTAAGTTAGGGTAAATCAATCATAAAGTAAAGATAATAATTTACAATTAAATGCAAAAATTTGAAATGGGGTACCAAAAAAGTTAAGCTACCTCCCCTTAGACTTAATCTTCCCTTCTTCTCCTTTGATCACATAAAAAATGGGGTTCCAAAAAAAATCTAAGGGTAATTTTTCAAAAGTAAGAAAGTTTTTAGCTTTTTAAAAAAAAATTTGAATTTATCAAGTTAAAATGACTTGGGGAAAAAAATTATGAATCTTAAACACAAGTCTAAGAGAATACTCCAAAAAAAATTGAAAGTGAAAGCCTTAAGATAATTTTGAAAATTTTGAAATATTTTCTGATAAATAGAACATGTATTTTGGCAGAAGAAAATACATTTTCATGATTTCAAAAATTCCTTTTTTCAAAAATATATTTAGATAAATAACTTTAAAAAATTTAGAAATTTTTTCTTAATTAGCAAGGATAACTCTTGTGAAATAAAAAATTTTGAATAACAAAATTCAAATGTAAAAAAAATGAGATTTTTCTATAGATGACTATTGAGTTCCTCTTTCTCAAAAAAAAAATTAGGAACAAATTAATTTCGAACAATAATTAAACTCAGAAAGAATTTTGTAGTTAAAGAAATTCAATTGAAAAAAAAAATAATACAAGCATGTTTTTAGAATCCAAAATAGATTTCTTCCTACTGGATTAACAAGAAATTTTTTTAGGTACATGCTTTCTTGACAATTTTCTAAAATTCCAATTTTATAATTAGTCTATTATAATTTCTAAAATTCGAAGCAGAGAATTTTGAACATGCAGAAACTTTTAAAGTTTGTATTTGCTCCATTAATAATTTTTTATTTTCATTTTCTAATTTGCAAGTATCTTTCGACAATATTTTTATAAGTTTAAATATTTGGTTAGGAGGTAAAGACCGTACCTGACTTATCTTGTCGACTTCTAATGCTCCCCCTATAGAGCTACTTTCCTCCGAAGACTCTCCCCCTTCATAAATGTTCATCTGGGATGAGCTTTCTATGCCCTCAGGAAGGAATTTGGCTATAAGGGTTGTCCCGACAATTTCTTCATTCTCGGATTCTTCTGATGATGACTCGGTGTCCATCGAGGAGTTGGATTCGGCTTCAATTGGTTCTTCGTTGAGCTTCAAGAACTTTTCTCAAAGTTCTTTCGCACTTTGGTAGCTGCTAGGGATGTAAATGAACCAAATGATTCGCGAGCTATTCGGAGCTTGATTTGGTAAAAAACTCGTTCAAGTTCGTTCGTTTATTTTATCGAGCAGAGCTCGAGCTTAAGGATATTCGGCTCGTGAGCTCGCGAACATGTTCGTTTATAGGCTCGCGAGCCAAAAAAAACGAGCCTTAAAACGAGCTCTAAAACGAGCCAAAAAATGAGCTCTAAAACGAGCCTTAAAATGAGCCAAAAACGAGCTCTAAAATGAGCCAAAAATGAGCTCTAAATGAGCCCGAAAACGAGCTCGAGCTCGCTTAACGAGTTAGGCTCGTTAACTTTGATAATCGAGCTAATAACGAGCCGAGCTCGAACTGTTCGCGAGCTTGATAATTCTAAAACGAGCCAAGCTCTAGCCTTGTGATAAAAGCTCAATTTGAGCTCGAGCCGAGCTCGAGCCCGAATATAACTTAAATGAGACGAGCTCGAGCCTAATACTATTCAGCTCGATTCGGCTCGTTTACATCTCTAGTAGTTGCCAATTCTGTCGAGATCCTCCACCAGTAGTATGCTTATTAGATGATATTCAGTTTTACCATTTGACGTAAAGTTGTGGCGCTGTTTTTTGGTCCAGAGGTATTTTTCAATTTCTTCTCTGTTTGTATTCTTTGGTGCTTCATAACCATATTTCATTATTAATAAAATATTAAAATATATTTTAAGAAATACCTCCATTCGTCGCTTCTAAAACGTGAACACTCCCTCAAATACTGGTGGGTAGATGCTAGCTCCGACCATCGTCTTTGCTTCGATCAACAGTTAGTCCTCCTGAAGCAACCTGACTCTGATACCACTTGTTCGGTCGGCTAGAGGGGGGTGAATAACCCATGCACAAATCAAACAAAACGAACCTTTCTCGGACTTATAACTTAATTAAAATAAACACTTGCATAAAAGAATAATAAAGAAACTAAAAGAAAAGAGGCATTTAAGAATTTACTTGGTTACAACCGGGGAGGTTGTTAATCCAAGGAAGTTAAAGCACACTAAAAATCTCTTTTAGGCGGAAAAGCCTCTTTATACAGCAATGAACACACAGAAAGACGAAGCTAAATAGAAAAGTAAAAGCACACAAGTGTTGTTTGGATATTTCTGGTTGTTGTTAGCTTCTGGGAGCATGACTGCTTATATAACCCTACTTGAGGCGCTTGAAAGGATTCCAGGCATCTGGAATGGGATAATATTTTATCCTCGATACAACGGTATGCGTCATGTCGAATTTGGCTAAGTTTTGGATTTCGAGCGCTCGAAAGGGTTCCGGGTACCCCGGACTGCTCCGGGCGCTCGGAATGGTTCTGGGTGCCCTGGATTGCTCCGGGCGCTCAGAATGGTTCTGGGCTCTCCGAAGGTGAAAATTAACCTTTCGTTGACTTTCTCTCAGGGCCTCTAGCTTAAGCTTCGCTTGCTTCGGTCTGGGTCTTCCGTTCCGGCTCCGCTCGCTTGGGTGATTTCGGCCATCCGGAATAGGACTCACCCGAACCCAACTTCCGGTTTTCTCGAGTAAGCTTCCGCTCCGACTTCTCGTCCCTTGGAATCGCCGTGTGCTTCCTTCTCGCCCGCCAGCGTACTCCTCCACTGTTTTTCTTCCCTTGGACGCACCGAGCCTGTCGGCTCTCTCCCGTGCTGACTTTCTCACGTCTTTTGCTCCTCGAGCAATCTTCCGCTCCTGGCTTCTCGTCCCTCGGAAACACCGCACGCTCCCTTCTCGTCCGTCGGTGTACTCTTCCGCAACACTTTGTCCCTTGGACGCACTGAGCCCGTCAACTCTCTCCCGTGCCATATTTCTCGCTAGTTATGTCTTTTGCTCGACATCCTGTGCTCCTAAGTCCTGCACACTTAGACATAGGGTCAAACACAACAAGATCTAACATAACTTGTTTGATCACATGAAAACTACCTTGGGGTACCAACATGCCCAACATCGACGGTAGTAGAGGCCCGCGGTAGTGGATGCAGTGGTCGCGTCTGGCCATGGTGGCTGGAGAAGATGAGAGGCAGCAACGACAGGGTGACAACGATGGGCGATGGCGACGGTGGCAATAAAGAAGCTAGGGCACGAACCTAGCTAATATATTCATCTTCTTAAATTTTTCATACAAAGTCTGTTTAAATTCTAAAAAAAATCTATAAAATTATTTTTCAAATAATACTTATTATTTAATTATCGTATATTACACGAAGTTAAAGAATATTTTGATAAATGAATGTGCTCTTTAATAAATATTAAAGTCGAATACATTTTTTTTAATTAGTTAATTGGATTTTAGATGATCTTCCTTCTTATGCACCTACGAAGTAAAATTTGAAAAAATATCCTACAGTTTCATTTTACTAAAAAAAAATATTATAATATATTATAGTTGGTTTCAATACTTGGATAGTCTAGCAAATGTCTTGTCGATGCACCTTCCAGTTAGGGTTGAGCATTCGATTAATTCGATCTATAAATTAATTGAATTAATCGAAAATTGATTTAATGTTGACTAATCAAATCAAATCAAAGTTTTACTAAAATTGAATTAACCGAATTAGTTATTTTAGTTAACACTGAATTAACTAAATTTATTTAAAATAACAATAAAAAGAATTTATACAAGATTAATATCAAATTAATCGAATTAACCGAATTAATCGAATGCTCACCCTTACTTCCAGCGGCATGTGTAAAATTAAGTGCGCCTTTTGAGTAGGGTTGTAAACAAGCCGAGCCGAGTCGAGCTTTGGGGTGTTCAAGCTTGTTTGATAAGATAACCGAGCCGAGCCGAGCTTAAAATGAACCAAGCTTTTGAAATGAGTGTTCAAGCTTGGCTTGGTTTATTTTTTATGAGCTTGAGCTTGTTTGAAGCTTGGCTTGAGCTTGGTTCGTTTAAATGTTATCAAACTCTCAATTCAAGCTTGGCTTGAGCTTGGTTCAAGCTTGGCTTGAGCTTGGTTCGAGCTTGGTTTAAGCTTGGTTCGTTTAAATGTTATCAAGCTCTCAATTCAAGCTTGTTTGATTATTTGAAACTTTTAATTGTTTGATTGATTATTAAGATTGATAATTTAAATTTATTTATTTTATTTTATTTTATTGTTTATTTAGCATATTGAAAAGAATTTTATTAATAAATATTGTTCGTGAACATTGTTCATGAACATTGTTCACGAATGTTAACAAGTTGAATACATATGTGTTCAAGTTTATTTGTTTATCTTAACGAGCTGTTCAAGCTTGTTTGTTTAATTAATCTAATGTATATTGAACGAACATAAACAAACTCTTACCAAGGCAAACATCAAACTTGTTCATAAACGCTTAGTTCATTTATAGTCCTACTTTTGAGCATGTGTAAAGTTGAGTACGTTTTTTAAATAAATTGTTAAGTTGATTTAACTAATCAAAAATCAAAACTTAACTAGGTATAGCTCACTACAGTATGTCCCTAATCAAGTCAGTTAAGCTCAGTAAACCCATATATACAGATCACGCAAAATTCTCAACCGATGAATCATACTCGGTTTAACAAACAGCTAGGCATTATCAGACCTGGAATAATACAAAAACAAAGTGACTTAATTTGATAAGTTTTTAAAATTGCTAAAAATTTAATTAGCTACAGATTATTTGAAACACATTTAATATCTATTTATTATTTAAAACTTTTATATTAAAATTCAATTAATATATTTTAATTTTTTACTTATTTATTACGTAGGCCGAGCCACTTGGGTCAAAACCCGAGCCCAAGCCAAGTCAGGGATGTGATTGAGCACTTCGAGGCCGGTTATCTGGGGCGGTCGTAGCCTATTGTAAAATCGCGACACGACGAAACTCACGAGTCATCTCCACGTCAGCCTGTTTATATCTGGACAGGCTAACTGATTTTGACAAAAAGCCCAAATTGATTTAAAAATAACAGAAAGCGGAAGCATATTAATCATATAGTATCATTATATGGTCAATCAACAATGGAATACAAGACAAAATAAAACCTCTCCCATTAGAACTGACTGGGAAGGCCACAGTCACCGACACCCACACACCCACTTTTTCCACCATAATTAAAAAAAAAAATCAGCAATTGTATCATTAATGAGCTGCATTTTCTTTCAAAAAAAACATTGTTTTTAGCTAATTTTGTTAAATAATTTTAAATTTAATTTTTTAAATTGTTAGGGTATTTTTATATTTAGTTTAAAAGCGGGCTGAAAATGGAAAACAAAAATTTTAAAAAAGGGTCGCCCAACGCAGAAGCTACGACGACAGCTCATCTTCCCTTCCTGCTATCGTTTACGAGTCGTTTCCCTCTTGAAGTGTAATTACCATTCTCTCCTCACTCTGTATTTGATGTAGCGAAAATGTTGAGGGTGGTTTGGACTTTTCATGATACTCTGTGCAGCGCAGATCTGCATCAGGAAAAGACACGAACTCTAGTCACGAGTGCACCACGTGATGCTTTGCCTTCAATGCAAGGAGAACAGGAAGCGGCCTTTCCCTCTCACCTCCGCCGTCTCCTTGAGAAGCAGCAAACACAACGAACACATTGATACAAGAAGAAGAAGAAGAAGAAGAGGAAGTCTCCTTCTTCCTCGGCTTCGCCATGGTCGCCCCTTTGATGGGAGGCGCTGCCACGCTCCTCTTCTTCCTCGTCATCGTTTCCTCGTCCGCGTTGCAGCCGGTATCCGAAGGTTCCGCCGCCACATTGCCCGCGGCGGGAGCTTCGTCACCTGGCGGTGTACAGATCAACTCCAACTCGGTGCTCGTAGCCCTCCTCGACTCCCACTATACCGCCCTCGCTGAGCTCGTGGAGAAGGCCCTACTCCTCCCCTCCCTCGAGGCCGCCGTCGCTCGCCACAACATCACCATCTTCGCCCCTCGAAATGAAGCCCTCGAGCGCGACCTCGACCCCGACTTCAAGAACTTCCTGCTCGAGCCCCGTAACCTCCGTTCCCTCCAGACTCTTCTCCTCTTCCATGTCCTCCCCCTCCGCATCACTGCCTCCGACGTCTGGCCCAGCTCGATCCACCACCCCACTCTCGCTGGTTACCGCATTCACCTTGCCGACGGACACAAGGTGGGTCTTGCTGCCGTAGTTACTCCTGACGCGGTGGTCCGCCCCGACGGCGTCATCCACGGGATCGAGCGGTTGCTTGTGCCCAGATCTGTGCAGGAAGACTTCAACCGCCGGCGTAGTCTCGCTGCCATCTCCGCGGTTCTTCCCACCGGCGCCCCGGAGGTGGATCCCCGCACGCACCGCCTCAAGAAGCCAGCTCCCCCCGTTCCTCCCGGCGCCCCTCCCGTGCTCCCTATTTACGATGCCTTAGCCCCGGGGCCGTCGCTAGCGCCGGCACCAGCCCCCGGGCCGGGTTCCGGCAAGCATTGGTTCGACGGCGAGAGCCAGGTTAAGGACTTCATCCAGACCCTTCTCCTATACGGCGGCTACAACGAGTTCGCTGACATTCTGGTGAACTTGACGTCGTTGGCGACGGAGATGGGGCGGCTTGTGTCGGAGGGATACGTGTTGACGGTGTTGGCTCCTAGCGATGACGCCATGTCGCGGTTGACGGCGGACCAGCTCAGCGAGCCCGGGGCGCCGGAGGCCATCATGTATTACCACCTCATCCCGGAGTACCAAACAGAGGAGAGCATGTATAACGCAGTCCGGCGATTTGGGAAGGTGCGATATGACACGCTGCGGCTGCCGCACAAGGTGGTAGCAAGGGAGGCGGACGGCTCCGTCAAATTTGGCACCGGCGAGGGTTCCGCTTATCTGTTCGACCCTGACATCTACACCGATGGCCGTATCTGTGTACAGGGTATCGATGCCGTGCTCTTCCCATCCGATGAGGACGTGCCGACGGTTCCTGTTTCTCCCGCTGCTCGGAAGGCTGAAATCGCTCAGGTCAAGTCGAAGGCCAAGCTCAAAGCCAAACTTAGAAGAGGTAACTTTCTCAATTGTTTTGTCTCTTTGATTACCATTACTATTTTCTTCTTCATGTTATTTCTTGTGCACTTGTGCTTGTTTAGAAAAAATAATTCTTGGACGTCGTTTGCAAGGATATAAATTTGGTAAAATTAGTATTTGACAAACATAAGAAGCAATACTTGTCGCATTCGTGAGACTCAGCTTATGATAGGACGAAACGAAGTACATTAAAATCCTGAGCATTCATTCATATCTAAAAAATAACAATAATTTCACCAAAAAAAAATTATTTTTATTTTTGTTTCACTTTCTGTTTTCAAATACATGAACCATGACTATAAATCCTTAGCATAATATCCCCATTAGATGCCTTGTTACTCTTACACTGCTGTTCATAATCTACCACTGACTTGGTGGCGATAAAGTTAAAGTAGGTGTAGATGTTTCATCTATACTATAATTCATGTTTTCATTATGACCCGATAGTTTGTTCATTTGTGTAGAGATTTGTGGTTAAAGGGTGTCAAAGTTGAGAGTATAATGTTAGCTTTAGACGTCTTCAATTGTTTTTGAAGCTAATATTCTCCTTGTGTGTTAGTCCCATATAGAGTATAGACCAAAGCTTGAAATTTCTAACCATATCAGAGTTTGATTTTTGAGCAGAACAATACAGTTTTGATACATTAATGTGATAGTGTTGATGTGTGACATTGGCAATGAATTACAAGTAAAGAAAAGGAGACGAAAAAGAAAAAGAGAAGAAAGACAACTATATATTTAGGGGCAAAGTTTAAGGATCATTTCACATTGGAGTCTAGTTCTTGATTGGAATGATACATGTTCTTTACCATGTTGTGTTGATGCTGAAAACACTTTAGCATGCATAGAAGCTGCGTTGGATTAATGTGTTTTATGCATTTAATACTTTTACTTAAGTTTTTTCATGTCACTAGATAGTAAAGCATGTAAAAATGAGTTCTCATTTAATTTTTATTAATTGAATTAAAAATAATTTTATTTATTTATACTTCACTTCATGTTGAGAAGAATTTGTAGAGGTTATACGCTTATACATTTAATTTACTTATTGATAAAAAACTATAGAATTAGAATTTTAGAGAAGATACAAAAATAATAAACTTTACTTGACTTCATCTTGCTGCATTTCATAATATGCCAACACATGCTGAGCATTAGCACCATCGACATAGGCAACTAAGGTGAGATTATATTGCTAATCAATATCGGATTTCAGCAATTTACTGGAGTGCGTATCAATCATGCAAATTGATATGTTTGAGATTCCAAACTATGGCATAGACAAACACGATTGTCTATTATGTCTATATATTAAAAAAATGTCTCTCTCAACTGAATCATTTTTGGATTGAATGGAGTTTACCCTAATTTAACATGGTATAAAGCTATCTCTGATGGTTGTGAATAGGCTTGAAGATAAAATGTTCCAAGCCAATTTGGCAAGTATATCGTTCCATTGTATTTATCTATTAGAACGATGTGCTTGCCTTATTAATAAAGATTTTGACATGAATTTGGCTCCACCCTACTTCAATCTTAACAAATTATTCTTCAACAGTCTTTTAAATCTCTACATCACTATTAGGTGAATGGTCACCTTCAAGAGCTAGAATTATTTTCTTGGTGCCATTTCAAATCCCAGCAATTAGCTAGTTCTGACACTAACATCTTAACCATTCCCTCAGAAAACGTTAGCTTGCTTGTCCGGTCATAATATATTCTTAAAAGTCTATATAGATTGGTATTGACGAAAATAATAGACTATATGTCGGTGCAAGTATAAATCTGGCTTGTATTGCTAAACCTTGCTTTTGTCAATTAATGCAGGGAAATTGTTAGAAATTGGCTGCAATCTGCTCGATGCGCTTGGTCAGCGTTCTCGCTTCTCTACCTGTCAATAAACAAAAGAATGAGACAAGAAAAAACTACAGGTAAAACCAGAACAAAGCAATATATTACCTATCGATTAGCTTTACTAAATAATATTGATTCTGAATGGAGGGGATGGATGAACTTTGTGTTGGTAATGGTGACGATGGTGATTACTGAGATATCAAGAAATGTATAGCAACATACTTGTCCGCAATGCAGAGTCATTCTTCAACAATGCTTCCAAAATATATATTACTGTCTTTGGTCCATTGTTTCACATGTTCTTGTTTTGAGTTTTGCACTAGTAACAAATGGAAAGACCTATACTCACTTTCGTTTAGTGTTGCATCGAAACATTTACTTAAGCAGACATTTGGATGTGTGCTGAATATTCAGAGATCATAGACACGTTGCAAACTAGTCATATAAAATATGATGCCATATATTCATGCATCTATTTGCAAGGATACAAATTGATTGCTGAGAGCATGATTCATTTTGTTATTTTAATTTATTAAAGTATTTTTTTAGTTAAAATACTTTAATGATTTTCTCAACGGTAGATGCATTACAATGATGATGGCATTTTAATAATTAAAAAAGCTAGTGTTTTCTGGATCAAAAAAAAAAAAAAAAATGAGCATAGATGAACTCATGTGACATAATAACGATCTCATATTGTTATTTTAACTATTAATAAAACTCATGTAGCTATTTAGGTCAAAATATCTCAGTTTTTTTAATGGTTATAATAATAATGAAAAGGTAGGGATATGAATGGATTGTTAAAAGTATTTATTATATACCTTTAAAAGTATTATTTAGTGATGAAAATAGCAATATACATGTATGATTCTCTTATAAATATATTCTTGACTTTTTTTTTTTTAACAAATTGATAATATGTGACTATCATTATATTTATAGTGTTCTCCATAGTCCATTCATACTATTATTCCCTAATTTTGTGATTGAAAAAGTCATCAAGATATTTTTCAGCCACAAGCTTATTAGTGTTTAACTAACAATATGAAAGAATCATAAACGCCTTGGAATTTAGGGTTTCACTTCATTTTTTAATTCAAGACACGTTCATAGTGGGCTTAAAAAAATCCATGAAGCTCTCCATTCAAAGATTTGATGACTAAGTCCGCAAAGTAAATCTTAAATTGATTATATCTACTCCCCCAATGGATGCCAATTTCCAGCCCTAAGTCAACTCCATTCCAACTTGTGAAAAAAAAAATCATGTTTTTCTTTCAAAAAGAAACTCTAAAATCAAAAGTCTTCCCACTTGTTGTTGGACTTGCTCCAAGTCAAAAGAAAGGGAATGTTGGACAGCAACAACACTACCACTAAGTGAAATTGAAGGTTGAGAAGAGAGCAAGTGTTGTTTGTGGATCTCATCATGGATGTCTCTCAATTCATTCAACTCATCCATGGAAGTGGAGTTCATTATTTTCCTCGCTCTAAGACTCTTTGTCCTCTCTACCAATTGAGAGCCTTTCTTCCCTATCCTTTCACCATCTATGTCTCTTCTTCTAACTATGTCCCCTTTTCACTTTATATCCTCTCTACAATATGCAGATTAAGAAAACAAATTAAAAGTTTACAGTTAATATATAAATACTTAACCAACTTTAAATATTTCTTTTTCAAATTTAATATTATATATTTTTTTAAAAAATAAAATAATATTCATAAAAGCATCTATTATTCTTATTCATTTGTTGACATTTTTCAACATCAAAAACTACACTTAGGATGGCTAGATCTATCACAATCTTTATCCGTATCTATGTCATCTTTTAGGCTCCAAAATACTTCACTGAGATCTCATCAAATTCAACATACATAAAAAATATAATAATAAAAAAAATGCACCCATCGATTTAATAAACCATGTATTATTAAACAAATGTGATGGTAAGTACTATTGGTCGGCCATTAATTAAATTATCCATTATACAAATGTTGATAAAGATGTATTATTAAAGAAATAACAAAAGAATTCAATGGTTGAGCTCAGCAACCAAACTTATTAGTGCATTAGATCTTGTAAAGGCACTAAATTAACATAAAACCTAGTTTTATCTTGTTTGGTTTTCTTAGGAAATATGCTTTTTTTTTGTTTGTTTGTCGTAAGATATATAAGATATATATATATATATATAACGACATAGGTGCGCATTCACACACACTCACTCAAACACACATACAAATGTGCCTCTATTAAACAAATTTAGCCTAAACTCATTTATTTTGTTAACATCTCAATGTATTTACATAAAAATAAAACAAAATAAAGATCACATATAATAGCATTTTAATGGATTAAACTTTCTAATTCTACTTAATAAATCTCCATATATGAACCCACATCATCCTTCCCTCACTTGTAGTAAGCAAAACTAAAGCATTTGACTTGTGTAGGTCTTTACTATCTCATCCTTCATTGCTCTAATTGAGGAATCCAAAAGTGGTTGGAGGAAGACAAATAGAAGGCACCAAATGACATCATGGCACCCAAAAGAACCATAACGCGAGTCCAATAGAGATTATATATAGAACCATAACTTGTAAATTTGTATGGTCATATATATATATTTTTGAAAAATATATATTTCAAATATTTAATACTTTTTATTATTTTCTAATCATAGTGAAATTATTTTCTATACTAAGTACGATTTAGATTTTATGATATTGCCCGCACTAATAATAAATGTTTTAGTTTCTCTTTAAAATCTTTGGTTTCAAGCAAAAGGAATAGATGCTACTTTAAAATGTGAGGTGCAAGACACTTATAATCTTAGGAACATACAACACGTCAAACATGTCCTTACCACTCAAAACAACATGTGGGCATATGCTTTTTCACCTCCAAGCATTTGGAGGATTGCCCTTTTCTTATGAAACACAAGAAAAGTGTGAGGGGGCAAAATTGTGGTGACTTTGACTAAGGCATTTATAGTTGGATTTTCAAAGCATATGACCCTCCTAGCTAGCTAGTGTTTTGTTGTAGGTGGTGATGCTGGTGGTGGTGGAAGTGGTGGTGGTGATAATGAGATCATGGTGTCAGTTGCCACACTGCCAAAGCAAGAGCTTTAATTTGTGGTTGTGGAAGATGAGGGAGGACAACATTTGTATGAGTTTTTTTAAAAAGATTTTTCATTCGAATTAGATATAAATAATTTCTTTTTTTTTTTTTGGAGTGGGTAAATATTTTTGGTTGATATGTGAAATAACAAGCATGCTAAAAATGAGTTTAGTCAAAATTAAACTTATTGAAGCATGGAAGATAGGAAAGTAATACATAGCATTATCAAGTTTTGTATATTTTGGATTCTTTATTTGTTTGGATTTGAAAGAGAGCCTTGGCGTAATAGTAAAGTTATTGTTTTATGACTAAAAGGTCACGGGTTCGAATCCTGAAAATAATCTTCCCTAAAAAATAGGATAAAACTGGGTATAATAAATCTTTCCCCGGGACCCGCTAAATTACTTATCGAATTTACACATTAACTTTCTCAAGTATTCTTTAAATTGCATATCTCGTTTAGTTAATTAAGTTTGATTTTGGTTAACTAAGTTATTTTATTTTGTTGTTGCATACTTTGTGTTCTATTTAGAATTGTTATCTATCACCTCGTAAAATTATAAACTTCACCCCTTCTAACATGCAATTAGATCTTACAGAAAATCATACCTTCATTACTTTTACAAAGTCTTATATAGTTGCTAGGTGAAAGGTCCATGTAAACCGCCATGCTAGCCCTAGGCAGGAGTAAAGTGTTGTCCGATGACCATCCACATAAGTAGGCCATTTCACTAGGGGCAACAATCGTTGGATCGTACTTCTGATGTTGTTTGGTCCTTAATTTAATTTCACTTTTCAGGTAGGCAATTTCACTGGGGTTGATTTTACTTCAAGAATTGTTGGAGGTTGAAATTAGAGAGAACTTGCTCGGCCAGGATTCCTTGTTGTCTAGAGATCATTGCAGTCGTGTAAGTAGAAGAGATCAAGACTTGGTGGGACCCTATTGATATGGAAGATGTCGGTCGGCGCACAAGGCTAAGATAGGGGGACCACCTAATATGGGTTTACCAGGTACATCAACAACTATGTAATTTTTCACTAGTGGAGCGTTTCATAATCTTAGAGATACTATAGGATGTGATTGGAGGCTATGAATACTAACATATTTGTAGAAAAGAATGTTTTATTTGACAAAGAGTTTTTGATGTTTTAAAAGTTTTCTTTTGACAGAGGATTTTCAATATTTTAAAAATATTGAAGGTGGCATTTTCAACTTTTGTTCATCAATATTGAATGAGGGCTAGGAAGGATAGATGGATCTTTTGAGCAAGTTATGGGCATGACTTGTCTAATTTTATAGTATTTTTATATTTTATAGATTTGAGTCTTCTTTGTGGATGTATCTTTATACTAAATCATGCTAAATCACGCTAAATTGTGTTTGTTATATTTTTTTTTTTATGTGTCTCTACTATTTAAGGAATACAAAAATTTCTTCACGCTAGCTTGTTAAATTATTTAAGAACGATAATAACTTTATATAGGGATATAAACAAGTTAAATTGAATTAAATTCTATACTGTTCAAACTTAACTCATGAACTAGTCATGGCCGGTTTCAAAACTGGATAAAGGAGGAGAGTTACGTTAGGTTGTCAGCCAACTTTAAACTATGACAAATGTTCAATGAATGAATCTATTAAATTAATATGCTAATGGTAGGTCATTCTCCAAAAGGAACGCATTGCAAGGTCCGACTGTAACATCTCGGTAAGGACTGTTACATTTTCAGAACTCTGGTGTAGTGCTAAATATGTAAGAGTTCTTGTTATAGGATCTGACTGTAATGTATCGATAAGAACAGCTACATCTCCATAAGAACTTGGTTGTAGTGTTAAATAGATAAGAGTTCTCACACCATAAGTTGGATAAGAATAGATATTATAGAAAAACTAATAGTTAAAGATTTAGAATATAGAACATAAAAACCCTCACTAGTAAATTAATAGAGGTAGTAGATGCGTTGATTAGGAGAAGAATTTGTATTTTATATGTACAAGAGACGAAATGAGTAGGTGAGAAGGTAAAAATAATAGAGAACTTAGATTTTATGTTATGATATATAGGAAAGATAAAATAAGAAATAAAGTGAGTATTGTTGTAGATAGTTCGTTAAAAAATAAAGTTGCATGAGTTAATAGAAAAGAGGATAGAATTATAACCTTTAGGATAATAGTGGTGAAAGAAACTATGAATGTAATTAATATATATACACTGCAAGTATGATTTGATGAAGCTACCGAATCAAGATTTTGGAATGACCTAGATAAAATATTACAAAATATTCTATCAAATGAAATGATTTTAATAGGAGGTGATCTAAATAGGCATGTCAAAGTGAAAAATAAAGAATATGAGAGGGTATATGGAGGCTACATATTTAGAACGAGAAATGAAAAAGAGAAAACTATAATAGATTTTGCGATAGCATATGACGTTATATTAGCTAATATATTTTTTTTAAAAAAATAGAGAACACTAGGTCATGTTTAAAAGTGAGAATAATAAATCATAAATTTACTTTTTTATGATTAAAAAGAGGGATAGAAATATTTATAAAGATTGCAAGGTCATCCATAGCGAAAGCTTAACTATCCAACATAGGTTAGTAGTATTGGATATACATCTCAAATATAATATCAATAGAAAAAAATATATACGACTCCTAAAATTAAGTGGTGGAAGTTAAAAGATAGGAAGTAAAATACATTTAAGGAGAATCTACGAGCACAAGCATTAGGTGAAATATATGGTGACTTTAATATCACATAGGATAAGATGGTATCAAAGATGAAAATAGTAGTTAAGAGTGTACTCGATGAGTGAAAGGAACATGCACCACCAAATAAGAAATCTTAATGGTCAAATGAGAAAGTACAAGAGAAGGTGAAAAGAAAAAACTAACTACTTATAAAGAATTATATATTTGTAAAAACGAGAAAAACTTAAAAAAAATATACAATAGATAAGAAAGAGGCTAAGAAAATATTGAATGAAGCAAAAAATAAAACTTTTGAATGATTATATCAAAATTGGATAATAAAAAATGGAAAAGACATTTATATAATAGCTAAAGTGATAGAAAGAAAGACAAGAGATCTTATTCAAATAAAATGTATTAAACATGAATACAATATGGTACTGGAAAATGATGGAGAAATAAAAGAGCAGTGAAAAAAATATTTTCGTCAACTTTTTAATGAAGGTTTAGGTAATCAATTTAACTTAAATAATATAAGTAGGTCAAATGAGTATAGAAATTTAATTTTTTATCGTAGAATTCAAATTTCAGAAGTAGAACAAGCTTTAAATGGGATGCACTATAAAAAAGCCATTAGACCATATGATATTTTGATAGAGGTATAGAAGTACTGAGAAAATAAGGTATTGAATAATTTATAAAATTATTTAATATTATATTGAAAACAAAAAAAATGTCTATCAACGAAGGGTAAGTATTCTAGTTCTCTTATATAAAAATAAGGGGGACATACAAAATTATATAAATTATAATGATATTAAACTAATGAGTCATATCATGAAACTTTAGAAAAGAGTAATAGAAAAAAAATTAAGGAATGAGACAACAGTAATTGAAAATCAATTTGGGTTCATGCTTGGAAGGTCGACAATAGAAACTATACATCTTCTTAGACAACTAATTGAAAAATATCAAGAGCAAAAATAAGATCTACACATGATATTCACTAACTTAGAAAAGCTTATGATAGAGTCACAAAAGAAATTATATGAAGAATTTTAGAAAAGAGGGGCGTTAGCGTAACATATATTGAACTAATTAAGAATATGTATGAGGATATAACAACCAGAGTGAAGACTTCAGGTGGAGTAACTGAAGCATTTCCAATAAAGATAAGGTTATATCAAGGATCAACTCTAAGTGCTTATCTTTTTTACACTACTTATGGGTAAACTTACTGCATACATTCAAGATACAATGCCGTTGTGTATATTATTTGTAGATGATATTATTTTAGTAGATAAAATATGTGAAAGAGTAAATACTAAACTGGAATCTTGGTAGAAAATACTGTAAAGGAAAGATTTTAGGCTTAGTAGAATAAAAATAGAATATATAGAATTTAAGTTTAGTAATATTAGACATAATGAGACAATTGTTATGATAGGAGATGACGAGTTATCTGGAACTGAGAGTTTTAAATATTAAGAATCATTTTTATAAAATGATAGAGGAATTGAGAGAGATGTCTTACATAAAATACAAATAAGAGAGTTGAAATGAAGGAGAGCGTCAGATGTTTTATATGATTATAAAGTATTTTTAAAACTTAAAGAAAAGTTCTGCAAAGTCACAGTTAGACCTGTTATATTATATGAAGCTGAACGTTGAGCTATAACTCAAGCATCTGAGCAGAAGATGAGAGTTGCAGAGATGAGGATGTTAAGGTGAATATGTGGACATACGAGAATGGATAGAATAATAAATTAGAGTATTAGAAAGAAAGTTAGAGTTACATATATAGAAGGAAAACTCCGAGAGACATATTTAAAATGATACAGACATATACTTAGACGACTAATAAATGCTTCAGTTAGGCGATATGAAACTATAACAAACACACACATTAAACGAGAAAGAGGAAGACAAAAAAAAAGACTTGATTAGTAACAATAATAAAATTTATTTAAGTATAAATAATGATATTATAGGGGATAGAGCCCAATGACGTAAAAAGATCCATATAGCCGACCCCATTTTGTAAGATAAGGATTGATTGTTGTTGGTTGTTGTCGTATTGTTTAATCATATTTGATAAAGTAATTGAGCCAAACTAAGTAAGTTTAAAATGAACCAAACAGTCCCTCGGGGAACAATACGATATGATGATAAGAGATAAGACGAACTCTCATGTAACAAAGGTTTGAAACTCACGTTGGGTACCTCATACGCTTGTGATGTTCGAAATATTCGTGATGTTGGGACATTCGCAAGACTCATTTGTATTTTCTAGATTTATCTTGTGGTCGATGGAAAACTTTTATGGTCGGATCATTCATCTCTATGATTAATCAGTTCAAATAGCTAGATACTTAGATTACTAAAATAATATTAATAATAATCAAACAACTTATTTGTTTTTGAAATTTAGATTTAGTTTGAGTTTGATTTAACTTTGATTCATTTAAATATTATAGAGTTTTTAATTCGAGTGAGTAGAACTCTTATAATTTAAATCTTATTTGGATGATTAATGAGCTTAATATTATGTATTCGGGCAAACTTCTTTATTTATATATAAGTTTGATTGTTTGTGAATATTATTTATAAACATTTTAAAGAAAGTTCACTATCTTTGTTTACTAACCTTAATGAGTTAGATGCTATTAAATGAATATAAGCATGCTCCTCTCATATCAGAGATGGAGCCCAGGTGGGGGCAGATGGTTGCGGCCGCCCATTAATTTAATATAAGAGATATTTATGATTTATTTTTTTCATGTTGATCTAGGGACGGATTGACAGAAACGCTAGAGATGAATGAATTATTTTTTATCACAAGAGATGGAGCCAAGGTGGGGTAGATGGGTGCGGCTGCCCCTTAATTTTTTAATTCAAGATATATAAGAGTATAAAAATGGATAGTCAATAAGGAGAGAATGAAAGACAATAACATGATCGCACCTTTCAAGCAATCACACACCTTTCGCCCCTATTACTAAGTTAAATTAAACGCAAAATTTATTCATAAATATTCGATTGATATATAGTTCTAACTTTAGTGAACGTCATGGGATTTTTGTTTTTTACTTAGAGAAGTTTGATAGATGTAGTTTCTCTTCACATAAATTAAATTAAGATGTTAGACACTTAGATTTGTTGATGTGAGTGGATGTACTAGTCCACAAGGGTAAAAAATTAAAGTCATTGGACATTAAAGAGAAATTAGCATAAAATAAAAAAATCTTATCATATTATGTCTCATGATGAATATGGTTTATTCATTTCATGTAAAAATATTTTATTTATGTAAAGTATTTTTAAATAAATTTTAAAAAAGATTTATAAAAAAGTATTTTTTATATTCAGTGTAGTCATATGCAGAACAAAAATTATTCATCGTTCACAATAATATTTATCTCTTTAAATGACCGTTTAATTTGATCTATTATAATGATAAAAATAAAAACTAATTAATATTTTTAATATAAGTTAAGATATTTAAAATTGCATTACTGAGTAGATTTATACGTAAAGTTAATTTAAAACGACAATGTTCGCATAAACCATTTATGACGATAATTTTAAAAATCAATTTATTTGAAAAAGATAATTTAAAAACTATCCAAATGTGGATATATATAATTTTTAAAGTGGAAATTGCATAAAATTGCTATCACGGGCCTGTTTTGAAAATCTTAAAAAAACGGGCATAATTTGGAAACTGTCGACGGTGCATTTTTCATTTTTGTTAAAAAAAACAAAAACAGAGATGTTTTTTTTTTTTTATAAAAAAGCAAAACAAAACAGCGTGAAAAGATTGGTAAATTTCTATTTATTGCCACGTTTTGGTCCTGTCAGATAAATAAATTATCCAATTTCAGGGACAATTTTGTCAAACAGAAAGCCATGATTCCGTTACCGTTAGCTCAAATGTCCGTTAGATGATCTGCCTCAGTGACCACGTGAAGTAAACAACTGCCGCTTCGTTTATTTATACGTTTCATCTAGTGGCCAAAGCCCGCAACAAGGTTCATATCTTCGCTGCTCTTTCTCCTCCGTTTCCTCGATCTCTCTTCAAATCGCTATCCAAAATCCTTCCTTTTCCTCCGTATCCTCCTCTTGTCTTCCCGTCGGAGGTCTCATTTTGGCGTCGATTCGACCTTCCTGCGGCGATCGAGGGGGTTTCCGGTGCGTTCACTAGATAGTGGGCTCTGAGGGGGTCGGATCGGTGCCGAGATGGCGTCCAGGATGATGCGGTGGCGGCCCTGGCCGCCGCTGTTGTCGAGGAAGTTTCAGGTGAAGCTGGTGGTGAGGAGGGTCGAAGGGGTCAGCGCTGAGGATGAGGCGCCGGCAGCGGGGAAGAAGGTGTCTTTGGTGGTGAGGTGGAAGGGGCCGAAGTTGGCGCTGAGCTCGCTGCGGAGGACGGCGAAGAAGAACCGGACGAGAGAGGTGCAAGTCGGCGATGGCGGTGTGGTGGAGTGGAATGAGGAATTTGAGACCGTCTGTACCTGGACTGCGCACAGGGAGAACGCTTTGCATCCATGGGAGGTCTTATTTACTGTGTTCAATGTGAGTCATAGTAGGACATCGACCTCAGCTTTCTTTAGTTATGTGGATTTCTTGTTTGCCAGTGATTCTTTGGTATGGAGGTTTTTCTTTTCTGTGATTTCTTGACATTTATTGGTCACTTCTTTATCCGATAAAAAAATGTTATTATTTTTTCTTTGACCTTCTTTTGTCGATTTTTTTCATCAAATAAGTTCTGATTACTGTTGGTTTAGGTTGGTCTGGTTTGTGATCTTTGGAATATTCGACCAAATAGTACTTTTCTGAAACTGTGTTAGTGTGCTTTCCAGAAAAAAAACAAAGTGTTTTGTACCTTTTTCTGGGTTCAATTGTTATCATTTCAATTTAAATAACATGTTATCTCCCAGGAATCATTGATCACTTCCTTGGTTTTCTATTGTTAACAATTTCCTTGAAGAAATAATAGTTAATTTTCTTAAATTTCGCGTGTTGTATTACATTGGCAAGTTGCTAATGTTAGAATCCTGATGATTTTTATTTATTATAAATCTCTTCAAGAAAAATGGATGTTTCTGTAATTTCTGTCGTTATCTCAGAGATGCACAATCGTTTTGTTTCAAAAGTCAACTCTATTGTTTCATTAATTCTATCTCCACTGGCAGCCTTTGCTTCATGTGTTCCTATTGCCTTTTCTGAATTCAGAACTCATGAGTTTGACCGATTTCATTGTGATTAGTATATATTGCTTTTAGTTTGATTTATTTTTTAAATGGAAAATCTCTATGCGTGTTTGCATATCCTGTCCTGATACATAAAATAATTCACTCGATTTCCACTTATTTTTGATTATCAAGAAAATATGCTGCGACAAAGTTGTGATGAAAAATGTGAAAGAAACAATACCAAAGTCTTATTTGAAGCTGTATAACATAGCAGACATACTGGATAGTTGATTTGATAAATTAGATACTATGACCTGCTCTTGTCAATTTTCCAATATCATATGTAGCTATTTTACTTGTTTATCAACCAGTTTAAGCCAAACTTATTACTTTATATTTCCTCTCTGTCTCTTTTTGTAGTTTCAGAATATCAATTTTTGGGAAAAGTACTTTTTGTTGTGTTTAATTGCATTTTATGAGGAGGAGCTAAATTGATTTAATACTGATCTAGGGTTCAAGACAAGGCCCAAAGACCAAGGAATCTTTGCTTGGTGTTGCTTCACTCAACATATCAGAATTCACATCTGCTGAACAGGGGATTGAGCTCTATCTTCCATTGTTACTTCCTGGTGCCACGGAGTCTAATTTGTCGCTTCATGTATGTTAACTCCTATTCTGCTTGTTTGAATTTATTTTTTCTCAAATAAATGATTGCGAGTGATGGTTGCTTGTGAGCATCTGGTGCAAGACTCCATTGTCACATATTGGTTTCCTTGCCATGCCCACAACCACACCTCTTACCTTTTGTCACCTATGAATTCTTGTTGTACTGTTGTGATCACAAATGACATAAATCTAAGTCGCTTGATGAATCTTTACTTAGTTCAAGAATTTGACTCTGGAAGTTGTTTGTTTTGCAGTTGGCACTCAGTATGTTGGAATTGAGATCTTCACAAGATTCTTCTGATGGCCAGAATCGGCTGGTTGGTGCATCCTCACCTCGGTCAGGAGATGGTATCCCTCCTGAGAAAGAAAAATCTGCACTTAAAGCCGGATTGAGAAAGGTGAAAAATTTGACAGAAATTGTATCAACTCGGAAGTCTAAAAAGACTTGCCCAGATGACATTGGTAGTGAGGGGAAATACTCGGCTAGGAGTGACGATGTAGATTACAGCTATCCATTTGACACAGATTCTTCTGATGACCTTGATGAGGATGTTGAAGACAACAAAGTGGATACTAATGCCAGGAATTCATTCAGTTATGGCACATTAGTATCTGTTAATAATGCTGGGTATGAGATGAAGATATATGGAGAAAATGAGGATTGGGTCTACCACAATCATCGAAGATCAGATGTAGGTTGTTCTCATGCAGAGGATAAACTGTTATCCATTCCTGAACTTTCAATGTCAAAGAGGAGTTTTCTTCCTTGGAAAAAGAGGAAGTTGAGTTTCAGGTCTCCTAAATCCAAAGGTGAACCACTGCTCAAGAAAGCGTATGAAGAGGGAGGGGATGACATTGACTATGATCGTCGGGTGCTGAGTTCCTCGGATGAATCAATCTCTGCCAGAGTAAGTTTCACTGACTATCTATTTGGAAATCATCAATATATTTTTCCTTTGATTCTTACATATGTTGCCATTTTTATCTGTTTTGGTGAGGGATCGTTTGATAGTAAATCACATGGTCTTATCAATTTCTTCTTCGGAAGAATGGATATGGTCCTATCAGAATCTGTTTTTTTTGTCAAATTCAACAGGTGAATCAAATCCAATGGGGGTACACAGATACCATATCATCATCCTAGGATCAATTGAACGTTTAATTTTATCTGAAATCATTTTCAAAAGTTTGAACCAGCCATAATTGGGTATAGGAGTACTCCTTGGGATGGAGTGTGGGACAGATCATTGAATTTCTATTACTGACTAAGAAGTTGTATTTGTATTTGCTTTCTTTGTTCGATAATTTAGTTTGGAAAGTAACTGAAGATGTTATGGTGATATTCTTGCAGAGGCAAAATGGGGATGATGGAAGTGCTATGAACCGATCATCAATATCCGTCTTTGGTGATGACTGCTTTGTGATAGGCAGCTGGGAATCAAAGGACCTAATTAGTCGAGATGGGCACATGAAGCTTACCGCTCGTGTGTTTTTCGCATCCATCGATCAGAGGAGTGAGCGAGCCTCAGGCGAGAGCGCATGCACAGCCCTTGTTGCTTTCATTGCTGACTGGTTTCATGAGAACCAGAACATGATGCCCATTAGGTCTCAGTTTGATGGTCTCATCCGAGAGGGCTCTCTTGAATGGAGGAACCTTTGTGAAAACCATGTTTATCAAGAGTTTTTTCCTGACAAGCACTTTGACCTAGAGACAGTTCTTCAAGCTAAGATTCGGCCACTATCTGTTGTTCCTAGGAAGTCTTTCATTGGATTCTTTCATCCTGAAGGTGCTGATAACAACATTGGCTTTGACTTTTTAAGTGAAGCTATGTCCTTTGACAGCATCTGGGATGAGATCAGCCGAACGGGATCCGACTGCTCAAATGATGCAGGACCTCAGCTATATATTGTAAGCTGGAATGATCATTTCTTCGTCCTGAAGGTTGAACGCGATGCTTATTATATAATCGACACTCTTGGTGAGCGTCTCTTTGAGGGTTGTCAACAGGCTTACATCCTCAAGTTCGACGATAGCACATGCATCAATTTGGTTTCTAATGAGACTGAAAATGCCACCAGTGAGGTCGAGAATGAGGACCAGGAAAAGAGAAATACTGCAATGGAAGGGGATCTTGTGTGTCGGGGAAAGGAATCGTGCAAGGAGTACCTTAAGGCCTTCCTGGCTGCAATTCCAATTCGGGAACTGCAAACTGATATCAAGAAAGGACGGACATCGTCCACTCCATTGCATCAACGCCTCCAGATTGAATTCCACTTCACTATGTCAGCCAGCGACCACAGCTTGGATTATGCATCGACAACGCCAGAGGTTCTCCCTGATCTATCTTGGCCAGTTAAACCAGCCGGAGCATTTACACCTGCACCTGTTTGTGTTGCATAGCATCAACTGCATTTGTTTGGTACAGCATCACTCAAGTTTGATATGCTTGAAGGTGAACCGAGGACTGTCAAGCATATCCTTCTTTGCCAATGTCTCTCTTGATATCAACTAACTACAGAGATTTTCGCTGAGTATGCCGTGAGTAGGTTGTTGAGCACTATATTGTAAAGTTGTGTCTCAATGCCTTGTATCAACTTGTTGGATTTCTAGTCAAGTATGTTGTTTTAAGTCTAATTGTAATGCGACTACTGAATGCATTGAGAAGATTTGATACTAAAGTTTTCAAATTGCATAGTCTTAATCTTTTGGTGAGATTAACAGCAGATAGTTATTCTTTTGGATTTGCATGATATGCACCAACACACTTTTTCTTCCCCTCAAGTTAATTGATTCCTATAGTAAATCATTTTAGGGTATTTGTATTATGTTTAAGTAGTTCTCTTGGCTCATTTATTGGCATTCACTAATGGCAGTTTGAAGATTATGACCTTGAGCAAACACACACACTGGCGATCGAAGCTACTCAACTACTTGCATTATTAATCTACAATAAGGTACTACTCTTGTTTGCTTGAACCAGTCATTTCTGAAGGGGAAGGGAAATACATACTTCAAAATGGAAAGTGATCCTGTTTTATCTTCAGTTGTCTATCCCACTTTTGATAGCTGATCCACCTTTTTCCTTCTCGTATAAGTCCAAAGGGAAGAAAAAAATACACAACATAGAAGGATAGAGGGAAACTCAGTTTCGACTTTGCTTTAGGGCTATTTTCTACACACTTGTTGCATAATAGTTGCTGCTTGGTTGAATTCTTTCCAAGTAGCTCCGTGTGAATTAAGATGATAAAAGTTTTGTTCCTCTCCTCCCCTCTCCTCTCCACTAGTATATAAAATATTTAACCAAATTCAAATTCTCTACAACGATAAGTACTTTCTGTTTTTGGTAGATTGAGACCAACTAGACACTTGATAGATGAGGAAGACAAAGACATAAAGACTCTTGGCAAATGAGAAGTTCTAGTAGATCGAGCTTAACTTGATACATGGCATGCAAGAAATCTCTCAAAGGTAAAAATTTTGGCATGTGAGTTGTGATAGACTATGAGCGATCTGTACTTTGGGAATTTTTACTATATAGGTTTAGACTTGATCAAAAAATATATGTTTCAAGGTCAAAGGATATTGAGTCAATTGAATATTATTCCAATCAAACAATTGATATTGTTACTTCAAATTAGCAGCAAACTACTACATCAACTACAATGACATAACCACGATCCTCAACTTTGTACAACTCTTTCATCAATTTCAGAGCTTCATAGTTTCTTTATTTACATTTTATTGTTTTCAATTTCTTGAGCTTAAGATCTTTACCTCCAACCTCCATATTTTAGAATTTCGATTACTACACTTCATTTACTATCATTTATAATAGATTTTCGCAAGAAGATTTCTCCTAAGATTTTCAAGAAGGATAAAGTTAGTAGTTTTTCATGTATTGACTCACTTTACAAGTCCATAGAAATAAGAGATTTTAAACCACATAAATCTTCTTATTTTCTTTTCTTCACTACACTCATTATTTCATTGTGCTAATCATTTAAAAGTATTTAATATACTTGTTTTGCATCTTTACTCTAAAAGTTTATATTTATTTTTATTGTGTTATTCATTTCCCTCTAGCACCACACACCGCCTCATAAAAGATATAACTAATTGATTTATCAAAATATTTTTTTTCTATTTACATGAATGCTTGTGTACATCATTGAAAACATGTCTTGTATAGAGACAATCATTTATTGAGAAATAATAAAAAATGCACAAGAATGATCTATTGTTAGATTAGTTAACTTCTAACAAATCTAATTCCCTAGAAGATTAATGGGTAGTATGTTGTTCCTTATGCAATCCTTGTGAGTGTATTGACACCGGCCCATGATTATTAGAAAGTATTTATTAGTAATGTAATACTTCATAAATAAAGAAAATATGAAGTAAGGATAATGAAATCATATGATAATTTATAAAAAATTTAGTAAATTATTTGGAAATACAAGTTGTATAAGGAAAATGCTAAACATGTAGCAATTTTGAAAACGTTAGGAGTTATAGTAGGTTCTAAATTGCTAGATGAGTATAACAATTTTGAAACTATCAAAATGATGTAAAAATAACATTTAATTAAGAAGGTGAGAGACATTTTTTTCCTAGCAAAACAAAAAAAAAACAGTTTGTTTATAAAAGAAACACCATGTCTTATTTTGAATATACAAAATCATTGAAAATTATGTTAAGTTATCCCATAATACTAATACATGTCTTATTTAGACTGTTCTTGCTTTATCAATTCACTAGTGCTACAACTCCGACTAAGCTTCAATAATGTGTGTGTCATCGCAAGATAAGTTAAATTGATTATCTCAAATTGTCGGTCTAATTGAATAGACCGATCGTCAACTTCATCGGGAGTTGTCCAAGTTCGAGTGGAAGAGAATTAGCTGAGTCACCGATTCACCAAGTTGTTGAGTGATCCGAATGTCGGCTCTATGAAGTTGTTGTCGAAGACTTGGGATGGATGCAAAATAAATCCGGTGTATTAATCCAAGTTACATGAGGAGCATTGCTTAACCGATAAAGATGCCAAGTCCTACAGTGAAATAGTCTCCTTAAAATAAATTCATCCCTTCCGATAGTATAAAAAGTTATGCTTAGACGTCTATTTCTAAGATAAAAAGGTAAGACCACATAAACAATTTAGTATAGATTAACATGATGAATTAAATACATATCTGAATGTTATCATAAATATATGTCGAATAAAGAATTGTACGATACAATAAAAGGAGGAAGAAACGAGGGTTAAGAAAGATCTCGCTTCCTTTGGCTCTCCCACCCTTTGTTAGAATTTTGCACAAATTCAATGGGGCTTGCTCACTTGTTTATGCTAAGTCATCCTTTAATAAACCAACATGTTGGGGCAACTACCAAAGAAGATGATACTCATGCAAAATCAAGCAACGTGGGTTAGAGCATCCACAACACGTGGCACTGAGCATGACACGTGGCATGCTCATGCAAAGCATGTGTCACAGTCCACACATTTATACAAGTGGCACTAAACATGCAACAACCGGTGGCGTGCCATGGGACATGCTCTTGCTAAGCCACATGGTTGAGCAGCCAAAAGAGACATGTGGTAAATATTAGTTGATTTACGTGGGCACACTGTTGTATGTAATAATATTTACATAAGAATTTCTTAGGTTGGTATAATCAAGTCCTATATTTGTACTCCCTCCCTATTATATATTAATTTTCATGTCACTCTTTTGATGTAGGACTAATAACTCATAAGCCATATTTTCATTTATATTTTTCAACAATCCTCATATGAATGGAAACAAAGTATATGATAGCTTTCGATAGTTAAGTCGTGTATAGGATAGGTAAGTGTTACCTTTAAACCTTCTCTTGTGAAAATGTAATTACTCACTGGCTGATCAATAGACGCAATATCTTTGAATTGTTCTGTCATCTATGTAAGTATGAACTAATCTCACCTAGGACTTTCCCTGATAGTTCATGTCTCATGAGTGTTCGTGGTCATAAACACACTTGATTTTGTGAGAAGTGCTAAGCCTTGTGCCTCTAATTATCTTCAAAGCATATTCACTTTTTTCATACATAGGTTGTTTCTCAAAAGTATTTCACATTACTCCATTGTGATCATTAAAAGCAAGAGTAAGATCTTCATTTGGTCACTGATTTATCAGGTTGTTACCTCAAATGATTATCTTTCAGTGCAGTTAGGTTGTCCCTTTAAATCTAGTTCTTAGGATCTCCAGTCAGCATATGTTAGATTTCCTTTGCACCTACAGTTGGCATCAACACTAACATCAAGCTCATTCCTTGCGATGAGCTTGCAACTAAAACTCTGTTTGACCCTTTTGTTAGTGGATTCGTTAAGTACATAGTCAATAGTGATAACTCCAATTGAAAGTAGTTGCTTAACAAAGCTGTGTCTATGATGTATATGCCGACATTTACCATTGTATAGATGACTCTATGCCTGTTTAATTTCCTATTAACTATCGCAATATATACAAATTGCTGACAAGTTTCGGCCATCCAGGAACATCTTCTAAGAATTATCGTAACGATTTAGCCTCTTTACTATATTTGTCAAGAGCTACAAATTCAGCTTCTATTGTGGATCTAGTTATTATAGTTTTCTTAAAATATTTCCATGAAATAGTTGCACTTTCCAAAGTGAAGACATGTCCACTTATGGACTTAGAGTCTTCCATTTTCGATATTCAATTTACGTCGTTGTATCCTTCAATCACATTAAGATATCTCATGTAATGCAGTCAATAATCACGAGTATACTGTAAGTACCTCAATACTCTTATTATTTCTTTCTAGTGCTAACACTGAGATTACTAATGTATCTATTTAGCTTGCTTATTGCGTATGCTAAGTTTGATCGTGTACAACTTATTAAGTACATGAATATGTCAATCACTTTGGAGTACTTTGTCTGAGAGATACACTCTTTTTGATTTTTCGATAGATGTTGACTCATATCTATCGGAGTCCATGCTAACGCAGTATCACTCTTGTTGAATTTCTTAAGAACTTTGTCCATATAATGAAACTGACTAAGAACAAGTCATTCTGAAGTTTACATCATCTAGTTTCATGCATTTATGTTAAATTTTAAGTTTAACATAACTTTAGTGGATTTGATTATCTTATCATTATTTCTAATAATAAGTATGTCATCTACATAAAAACATAGCATGACATAAATATTTTTTTTTATCTTTCATATAGACACATTTATCATATTTATTGATCTTAAATTCACTTTTCTTCATGGCAGTATTAAATTTTTCATGCCATTGTCTCAGAGCTTATTTAAAATCGTAAAATGACTTTACTAATCTATAAATATTATTTTTCTACCCTAACCACTTTTAGGTTTCTCTATTAAAATTTTCTCTTCTAAATTTCCATTTAGAAAAATGGTCTTGACATCTGTTTGATGTATTTACAAATTTCATAGAGTGATGATGGCCAATAAAACTATGATGGATGTTATTCTTAATACTCGAAAGTATGTATCAAAGTAATTAAAGCATTCACATTATTGGTAACTTTAATGATCAATCTAGACTCTTGATGAATATTAAATGTTAAAGAAATATTTAATTTATAATATTAAATATATTTCAAATTCTTAATATGGATAAATGTTTTTAAATTGTTATTATCCTAAATTTTAAATCGATTATCAACTATTGTTTTCTTTGTCCATTTTCAAAATCCTTCCTAATTGCTCTGACCCTTAATTATCACGTTAACATTTTCTTTTTCAATCCCCCATACCCTCCCCAGCGTGTAGCGTGCAGCGTGCAGCGTGTTTTTTCTTCTTGCTCCTATTTCTTTCCTTCTTCCTTCTTCCTTCTTCCTTCTCCTCACAACTCACAGCTTGTTTTCATGCTGCTTGATACGCCAAATCATAATCACCAACCAAGATCAAATACTCTGGGACTCAACTTCCCAGTGACACTCAGCGCCACCATGCTCTTCGCCCTAAGCTTTAACGCCCTGCCTTTCTTCTTTCCACCTCAAATTCCTGAAATTAGATATTTTAATTCTAGCACAATAAGGATGTTTTTTAGTTGGTATCAGGTATTCAACTTACGCTAATTAATTTTAGAGATAACCGACTCAGTCTTAAAAAAGTTTTTTCTATCAGTCATCAGGGTAAATCATGAAGCGCTTACAGCAGACGATTCATTAGTCCAACATTTTAGGTCAACCGCCCATTAAAATAAATTCATCTATTAATTCACCAAAGATGAAACTTGATCCTTAGATGCTTAGTGATCTTGTCTGAGAATGCCAATGAACAAACCACCGGTGAGTTGGCATGAATACAAACTTGATCGCTAATCGCCTAATGACAACAAGGATGGGTGAAGAGATCTGCCAAGCCTGGACAGAAGAGGACGAAATAAAGAGGGTTAGAATGACGACCAGGGGGTTCCCCGACGTAGTCACTCCAATGCTCAAGTTAGAGAACGGAGAAGAAGAAGAGTAGCAGCTAGTATTTTAGTGTGCATGTGTGTACCTGTGCCCATGACTATGATATGTCAAAACGGGATAATTCCAGCTGCCTCGACTGTTACAACCATGTGGAATACACATTAAATATCAGCATGTCTCTGATATTATTTTTAAATGTAGTTACTCCTTTTAAATGCACCGTCTGCACAATTTGCCTAGATTATTTTAACCAGAATACGCCAGTGTGTTTCTGAAGTTGCATCACATTAATATGATATGACCCATACTAGTGAAACCTAAGAATTCTTTACAAGATAATAATTACTTGGATTTGATTTGTTCCATGCACTTGATCCTTCAGTTGAATATTCATCCCGCTCATGTAATAGAAGAGATCCAATCATCCTGGTTGATCAAGACAAGATATATTAGGTCAGATAAGCATGCCCTTACCATTAACCTTGTACTCACCACTTCAACTTTTGTTATTCTTTGTCTTCATCTCCATTGAACTTTCGGCATCTTCTCATTTAGTAAGTTGCTTGGTCCTTCTTGTTGTTCCTTGTTTTGAATCATGCAAACACTACTTTTGTATCCGTCGTTCTTCGTCTCTCATCTTTAAACTTTTGGCATCTCCTTGTTCAGTAGGTTACTTGGTTCTTTCCTCTCACTCTTGCTTTCGATTAGGTATTTTTTGGTTAAAGCCTTTGTAGTTAGGTAGCATTCATTCTGATGGCTGGGGAATCATCTTCTGCTCTTTGATATAGGTCAGTTGAATCTAGTTTCATTGGTGATGCCTTAGATCGATTAAAAACTACATATGGGATTATAGCTGAACATTTGATAAGGCTCCCAAATAGTAATGACTCATCAGATTGTCCTCCCCTAGTTTCATGACCTTCTTCAGAAGCCATTTTTTGAGTGGGTTGCATTTTCCTATTTCGATTTTTTTTTTACCAAAGTGCCCTCATATTTCTGAATCCTCTTGTCTTAGTTAGGCTCAAATTCCTTCCAAATTCTAACTAGAGTAGTCATATTCTAGTTGTATCGAATTCCCTTACCTCCCCAGATGTTTCATTTCTTCTTTTATCCAAAGAAGATGGAAGATGGGATATTCTTCTTTTCATCTAGAGTTGTGCTCAGCCTTATTAAGGAGATATCATCATCATACAAGGGGTGGAACCTCTAGTTTTTCTTTGTCAAATCCCCAAGTCTAATATCCTGGCCGATTTGGTGGTAGCGAGAATTGGCCACGCCTCCCACTCTTAAAGATTACCATTTGAAGCAGGACTATTTCAAAGCATCGCAGAAGCTACTAAATTTAAAGTTCAACAACAACCTTCTACTCGAGGAGGGGTTACTGCATATGTTTGGGTTGAGCCCCATACCGACTCCCCTCAAAGCTTCATTTGGGAAGGCCTTTCATTTTCACAAGTTTTGATATCTAACTGAAGATGTATCAATTTTTGCATCTGCTACCATCTTGAAGGTGTCTATGAACGAAATAGTGAAGTTGACGGAGGCTGAGCTGGAGGTGCGTGGCGTAGAGATTGTGGACCTTACCATGGAGGAGGTGGTGCTTAAGGGCAAAGCAACACCTGCCACACCTATGGATCCACCAAAGGTGACCTCTCAAACAACAATCAGGGAATCAACTATCCCATGGAGTCAGGGATACCTCCAGCTAACCCACTGGAAGTTGCAGAATTGACTCCTTTCAAAGAGTCGGGAACGCCTATATAGTTTTCGAGGAAGAGATGTCTCTTGCCAAGGACTCCTACTGGCCCCTAGGGTCTGTCATCTCCAACTCTAGTTCAAATCTCGGCTTCACTAGTTAAGTCGGGGAACTAGCAAGTTGTGGTCAGTTCTTCTCGACCACTAAGCCCAATCGCAATCTTAAGGGTAAGTGCTACAACTTCTCCTGTCGAGTTGAGGAACGTTCGAGTTGGGGTTAGCACTTTGCATTTGCATCTGAGCCCTAGCTGACTAGAGGGTCTAAGCAGCCTTACAAGGTCCTCTCTCCTCAAGTTAGGCGATGATTTTGTCCAGACCATAGTAGAAGCACCCCAGGAATAGACTCCCAAAGTGAATTAGTTGCATCTCATCCTCTATGATCCGGTGGTAACCAAGTGGTCGAGTGGCGAGGAGGCTACCAAGAGCATGTCTTTTAGAGCATTAGCCAAGGACCTCATATTGGTGGGAGTTGATCACATGCCCAAGTTGCTAGTGTTTGGTTAGTGATTCAACAAAATTTTAGAAGATCATCAAGAAATACGAACCTGGGTGGGTTGTATTTTATGCTCAATTAGCTTGAGCCCCTTTTGAGCAGATCCTATCATCACTTTGGGCGGAAGAATCCATAGCAAGGGTGGAGGTTGTCCACCTAAAGAAGCTACAAGCTGACTTAGACACAACGCAGATGGAGATCACCTGATTGAGGGGAGTTTGGTAGATAGGACAGGAGATCAACTCCAGACTACACATGACCTAGAGTTGTAGAAGGAGGTGGACTCCCTCGAGGTTGAAAATAAGAAACTGAAGTTGAGGAAAAAATAGCAGCGAAAGGAGGTGGAGGAGTTGAAGAAGGCGATGGAGGCTCAAAAGTCTAAGCTCGAGGTGGCCAAGGCAAAGATGGGAACCACCAAAGACGAACTGGAGGCTAGCTGAAAAGAATGTGAGCTGCTAAAGGTAGAGCTAAGAACTATCGAGAGGAAGCTGAATCAAATAAGGCTATGGCAGAGGCCAGGTTATATGACCTGGAGTCGACTCTTGTAGCCCTGGAGGCTCAAGATTGAGGTGGAACCTAGTCTGAACTGCAAGTAGCCCCAGAGGCTCAAAGGGGCTAGCTGGAGAGTAAGATGGTGGAGCTCCAAGCATATTAAAGCGGGGAGTGTAGGATTGGAATGAACGATAGTGGGGGGGGAGGGTGAATCTCATTTTTAAAACTTTTATTTTTGTCTTTTAAAATCTTTTTGGAAACTTGAGTACACAGCAAAAAACTTAAAGTACGAATATCATAAAGAAAAAATACTTTTATTTTTATTTGGTTCGTAGCCTAGTGACTACTACCCCAAGGCACATGATCTCTTTGACCATTTTAATTGGGAATCCACTAAAATCTCTCCCAAAAAATTTTCGGGCAAAAAGGTCAAATAAAAAAAAGAGGAAAGTGTAACACCCTACACTTTCCTATGCAAGTATAACAACAACTAAAAGAAAACACTTGTTTTACTGACACTGATTATAGTTAAAGATCAAAGCTTGATGTCAGTGTCATTCTAATTGCAGTAGTTGGGCATAGTAGAATCATAACACAATAGTTGGGTGTAAGCGACGTAGCAGAATCAAGTCGAAGTTTGTAATAGAATTTGTGAAGAATGCTATAGTTGAAGCCTCCTTTTATACTGCATACCTCCAAAGACCTAGGGGTGCCTCCATCAACTCTAATTTGTTCCTAAATATTCAACATTTATCCTTCTTTTTTTTTGGGGGGGGTGGGGGTGCCTCCAAGTGGCTGAGGGAATCTCTAATGCTTCGACATTATCAACTCCGAGGCACCTCCAAGTCACCTGAGACACCCCCAAGACTAAAATTTCATCCTCAAAGTTTATCTGCTTGGGGGTGCCTCCAGTCACCCGAGGCGCCTCCAACATTTTGTTTTGGGTGCCCACCACCACTCAAGGACCCTCAAGCACTATTCATCCAAGCTTCATTTTTTACTCCAAGTTCTTGCAAAACATGTCAGTCCAAATAACAAAATTACCCATTACACAGAGTTAGCACAGATACATAAATTAATTTATAAATTAAATCCCGTCTTACCAAGATTATGATCTAGTCTTAGTCTCAATTTAGATTTTTAAGTTGAATCTAAGTTGGACCAGCGCCTACAGTCCCACTAGGACTCGTTCTCACTAGATCTCATTCCTCTAGTTGCTTACCTCCACTTACCATTTATAGACTTACTTGACGTCAGATTTTCAGACCCACTAGGTTTTCCTGTCAGATATTCCATCTGGACTTCATCTAGTTGTCATGCCCTATTGACCTAACTGAACTTTTTACTAGATATCTAGTCTTCTTTAACCTGTCTCGACTTACTGCCAGTTATCTAGTTCTCCTGACCTAATTGGACTTCAATATGATATTTTGCCCTCTAGATCCATCAAGTCTTTTAGCCTTCCCACTTAGTCAATACATTATATTATAATAGGACTTAACTTTGAACCTTTAACAACATTAAAACATAAGTTTGATTCTGGTGCTCCCTACCCCAACAAGGAGAATGAGCACCGGGCCATCAAGAAGGCATAATTCCCTCACTCAAAGGAATTTTATGATCTAATTAGAACCCATTTTGTTCATATGATTTGATACAAAATGGATGACATCATTCAATAACTGTTAGAGAACAAGCGCCTCACCACCACCCCCGTATTAGCTTATTGAAAATCATCGACAACATCCCTAACAAGGATGTAGTAGATTTAACATGATATTATTTCAAACTACCTTTTAGTATGTATGTAATGAAAAAAATCTTTTGAACTCAATGATAAGTTTTTAGTTTATCTTGAATTTCCTTTTCTATAATAAACTTATGAATTTAATGAAATCTTGAATTGCTTCCCCTTTTTCTAAAGAAATGCATGTTTCACTGGAGTTGAGAGGATTGTTGAACTTGATCATAAGTGCAAGATGATATTGCATTATGAAGTTTGAGCCTTAAAAAAGACAAGGTGATACGATATGCATTTTACCCTTGTGCGAAGGATAGGTTGCTAACGTAGCCTAAAGGATTTCAACCCTAACTATATTCGAGTCAAAAGAGTTTGGGCCTTGAAAAAAAAAGATGATATGATATGCGATCGACCCTTGTATGAAGTGGAGGTCTACTACAGCCAAAAGGATCTTGACCCTAACTATATCCGAGTCAGAGGAGTTTGGACCTAAAAAAGACAAGGTAATACGATATGTGCTTGAACCTTATACAAAAGGGAGGTTGCTATTATAGTTTGAAAGATCTCGATCCTAACTATATCCGAGTCGGAAGAGTTTGGGCCCTGAAAAAGATAAGATGATATGATACATGCTTGACCCTTATATGAAGGGGATCTTGTTACCATAGTTTTAAGGATCTTGATCCTAACTTTATCAGAGTCAGGAGATTTTTGGGTCCTGAAAAGGATAAGGTGATATAATACGTACTCAACCCTTATACAAAGGGGATGTTGCTACCATAGCCTATAGGATCTCGACCCTAACTATGTCTGAGTTAAGGGAGTTTAAGCCTTGAAAAGGATAAGGCGATACGATACACGCTCAACCCTTGTACGAAGGAGAGGTTGCTACTATAATTTAAAGGATCTTGATCCTAACCATGTCCCAGTCAGAGGAGTTTGGACCCTAAAAAGGATAAGGTGATACGATACATGCTTGAGCCTTGTACAAAGTGTTATATTTGAGAGTGTCCTAAGGCAATTACCTTCAAATATTATATCATTGAATTGATAAATAAATTTATTATTTGGGTGTACATTCATTATGTATAGGATTTGATCATAAACTCAACTAACATACTACTACTTGACCTAATGTCAATCACCTTGGTACCTAATACCAGAGGACTCAACATGTCTCAAACTTATTTTGTGGTAGAGGTTTTGTCAAACAATCCGCTAAGTTCCTTTCAGTGGAAATTTTCTTAATTTATATTTTTCTCCTACTTTTAATCTCCTTGATCAAGTGATAGAGTGAAAAACATATTTAGTGTAGGTCCCGGTGAGACTGGCAAGAGAGGGGGTGAATTGCCCTGTAAATAAAATATACACTTTCTTTTTCTTGATTCTTAGTAAAGACACACTGTTAATTTTAAAAAAAATTAATAACATAAAAAGGAGTAAGAAATAAGAAGTTTTACTTGGTCACAACTAGGATGGTTGTTAATCTAAGGTACTTGAAACTCACTAAAAGTTATCCTTGATGAATACAGAGTAGCCTCTTACAATCATTGAAAACACATAAACAGAATTCAAATACAAGTTTGTCGTTTTACAAGTGTTGTCCTAAAAGGAGAACAAGCTATCCTTTTATAGCCTTATGGTCAGATTTAATCATTGGCTGATGTGGCAACTCCGGGCACCTAGAGCGAGTCTGGGAGCCTCCAGTGGTGCACCTTATTTGTTTTGCAGTGGCTCTTCAACAGTTCGATGATAACCTTTTATCCTCACTTGGGCACCTGAACTAGTCTAGGCGCTTGGAATGTTGCTTATGTGGGCTGCTAGAGTTATCCTCGTCGCAACGAGTAAAGGGGCGCCTGTTCGGTACCAAGGTGGTCTGGGTGCCCAGACTGCTCTGGGTGCTTGGAGTCTAGGCGCCTAGAGTCCAGGTGCTCGGACTTGGTCTAGGCACCTTAACAAGTCAACACCAAGTTTACTTGTTCGATTACTGCTCCGATCGCTTAGGTGATTCTGTAACAACCCAACTTTCCTTATTTTGAGCCCCAAAAATAATTTAAAAATGCTATAGAAATATTATAGAGATTTTAAGAAGTTTTTAGAGTATTTTTATACAATTTTTGTAGGTCGTTTGGTATTTTTACTAAACGAATGAAGGTCCAATAAAAATAATGTTGAAACCGAGATTTGAACCATAGATCTCGGACAAGTCATAGGCCTTAAGCGAAGTGAGATAACCAAGTGTTCCATGGGAGTTTTGTTAATCAAGTAGGGAACAAAATATATATAAGTTATAGTTGGAACCGAAAATAACAGGAAATAATAGGAAGAAAAGGGTTGTAGCCGAGATTTGAACCCACGAGCCGAGCCTTAAGCAGAACGCAGCCAACCAACTGTTCCGCAGATATTTTGTGAAAGAGTAAGGCAGCGAATAATATTTAAGTAGTAGTTGGCTAATAAAAAAAAACACTAGTATAAGAAAAGAAACTTAGGTTTTATCCCGAAACCTTTCTCCCTCCCCTTCTCTCGAGTTCGACGGCGCAACTCTTCTCGGCGAAAACGCAGCAAGGGATCTAGGATTCCTCTCCGGCGGCCGGCCAAGGCCATCTCAGAGGGTTTTCCACAGAGCCGCGATCACGGCGTTAAGGAGAGCACGAGGATACGAGAGGACGCCGAGTTCTGCGGATTCTCCGAAACCCTAAAGGTCTTCCTCGGCTGTAAGTCCAAGAAACAGCATGGTAAGTTGTTACTCACCTGCAGTAGGATAGCTCCGAGGTTTAATCCTTGATCCTCTCCTTGTTCCCGAAGCTTTGCATGAGTTTCCTTGTTTTCTCTATTTTCGAATTCAAGTTAGCTTCTTGTTTGGATTTCGAAGCATGTTTTAAGGTGTTTTTGTTTTGATGCTTGCTGCCATGAACCCTAAGGAAAGAAGGAGAATTTGTATAGGTTCAATTTGAGGTTTCCATGAGGTCTTGTATGATCTATGATTCTATTCTTGGTTTAGCTGTGGGTTTTGCATGGATGCATTTCGATAATGCTCTGCTACTTCAGATAACTATAGATTTATGTGCAACTTAGTTTTGTTCGAGAATCTCAAGGAAAGAAATTAATTGGTTAGTTAGGCATATGTTTTGGTTTTTACAGATTTTGGGATTTATGCTGTGAAGTTTTGTTTAGCACAGAATTCATTTCTTTTGAAATTTCTGCCGTGAGTTCAGAGGAAGAACAGGAAAGGATGTGTAGGTGGAGTAATTCTGCTTCTTTTAGTTTTCTGCCATGTGTTGAGGTTTCGGGTTCTTGTTTCCTTCTTGATTTCGAAGCATGTCGTAAGGGCAGTGCCCTTGATGTCTGCTACCGAGAACTTCAAAGTAAGGAGATGAGTTGTTTAGGTTAGGCATAGGGTTGTTTTCTTTCTTTTGGCCTTATAATTGGTAATTCCGATTTTGAGTTAGATTTTTCTGTGGTGATCTTAATGGACATGATCAGTTCATATGGAGTTTAAGGGTTTCGGATTTTCACTGCTAGACAATGAAAATAAGTGTTATATGGGTTTTAGATTCATTGATTTCGTAGTATAGTATTTTAGCTACAGATTTCTTAATAAATCACATTTAGCAGTAGCAAATTCTTTCCTTATGCTTTGTTATGTTGGAAGTGATTCATATCACGTTTCAACCTGTGGTAGCAGTAGCAATTCTGTCCTTTATTCTTTGCTTGGTTGGAATAAATTAAGAATAAGTAGATCCCCCAAGTTCTGTCCTAGTAAATCACGTTTAACAGCAACAGTTTCTATTTATGCTTTACTTAGTTGGAAGGAATTTAGAATGTGTAGACCCATTAAGTTCTGGTTCCAGTATATCATGTATCAACTCTTTGATAGCAGTATCATCTTTTCCTTGAGGTGTTTGATTGGTTTGTGCAAAACTGGAATAGCTAGGGATTTTAGTCCTTTCCTGATTTTCAGTTTTAGTTTATATATATATATATCTATTCAACGAACTTCCTTTTATTCCAAGTATATAGTTAGATTTTTCTTTAAGCTTTTAGTTTCCCTTTGTTCTGCTATTAGGCAATGAACATAGAATGGCTTGGATTAAGTATTGGTTTATTAGGCTAATTGGAGGTTGATCCGACAGTGATTTTGGTTTATTTTATGATGAAGTAGGTAGTGTAATCTCTTTAGTGCAGAAGTGTGGATGAAAGAGTGAAGATGAGCATATGTAATATGTTGTTTTGGTGAGTATCATGTATTAAGACTAAAGATGATTTGAATTGATGTAATGAATTTAACAGGTGAGAAGTATGTGAGTAATTTAGATATGCAAGTAGTAAGTTCAGAGTAGAAGTTTAGTTTAGAAGATGAGAAAAGAGATTTATATGTTGATCAATATAGATTTTATACTGAGAATTCCTTTCTGACCATAAGTTTAATGGCATAATTGATGTTCAGAATTAAAGTACTTGGATGTGTCAATATCAAGGATTCCATTTGGTCTCAGCCGGTTACTAGAATCTGAAATTCTAGGTTTATAATTGCCATGTGAGAATTTTAGTGCGGTTTAGATCTCCTTGCAGTACAGAATTTTGTTAAGCATTGTAGTGTAGATTTGCTTTAAGTATTTAGTTTCTTTAGCAGTGTAGAATTGCTAATAGATAGTTTATGGATAGCATTGTAGAACAAGGCTTTAGAATTCCCTTAAATATGCATGATTGTGTGTTACTTAGTTGATTTCACTTGTAGATGCATATGGAAAAATACCCTAACAGTATTTTGAGTTTAAGAAAAGTATAAGAAAGATAAAGAAAAGAAAGTAAAATGCCAAGGCCTTAAGTAGATCCCAAAGTCAAGACTTTAGGGATTTTGGCACACAAGGTGCTAAAGAAAATGTCGAGGCATTATATATTAGAAGTATTAAAAGATAACAAGTATTTTACTTTTATCAGTGGCACTGTACTGGACTCTCAGTTGTCCTTGGGTTGGACTCCCATAGTCGTCCCTAGGTTTAGATAACCTAGTAAACCCTACTAGATTCGGGACCAGCTATCTCGGGTCTAGTTAGGGATGCGCGCATAGCAAGTACAGTTGCCGGACCCAAGAAGAAAGTTGATTATTATTTTGAAGTATTATAAGTATAAGTTTTTGAATAAGTAAAATAAGTTTCACATAAGTATAAAAGTATTAAAGAATAAGTTTAGGACAAATGAATTAAGTTTCACTTTGTTTTAAAATCAGCAAGTTGAGTTTTCTTTTATGCTAGCATGTTATTTAGATTAGCTTACTGTTCTTTACTATTAGAAGAGCATGAGTAGCTTTACATGTTTAGTATTTTAGCCTGTTTGATTCCTTTACTGTTAGATGAGCATGATTAGTCTTCAGTAAGCATTCAGTTAGTTCATGTTATAGATATATGTACATGCATATCGAGATTTTTGTGAGTTAAATAGCACTTACTAAGCATTTTGCTTATAGATTGCATTTCCTCTTACTGCAGATACAGGAAAGGAAAAGATTTAGCAAAGAAAGACGACAAGGTGGCGCGGATGGTGTGTGATGCCAGGACTATGGAAGTCTTGGGACTTAGTTTAAGAATTTGTTAGATTAATTATGTATATAGGTTGATAAGAAAATTTTGGAGTAAGAAGCTGTATTGTATTTTGTTTCCGCTATTCAATACTTGCATAATTTGATTTTATTAAACTGCGTGGTGATGTTATTTCTTTTGTGTATTTGATATATGTTCCAGCCACCTGTGGTTGATGTATATTATGTTTGTATCTCAATTTAAGGTCACCGGTACAGGGGAGACTCTGCCGAAATTTTTCGGTAGGGATTCCTTGTGGTTTCGATCATACCGGTTAAGTAGAGTTAATAGGTAAGTAACGGTCACCTTAGAGAGTAGTAGTAGTAGTCAGAAGGGTGGTCGTTACAGATTCTTCGGCCATTTATAGTTGAGTTCACCCGAATCTAACTTCGGCCTTCTTCTCGAGTAGTCTTACGCTCTGGCTTCTTGTTCCTCAGAAGCACCATGCGCATCCTTCTTGTACATAGGTGTACTCTTCCGCAACACCTTGTCGCTCGGATGCACTGAGCTCGTTGACTCGCTTCCCATGCCATCATTCTCGTTAGCTGTATCTTCTACTCGACTTCTTGTGTTCCTAAGTTCCTGTACACTTAGACATAAAGATTAAACATAGCAGTACCTAACTCGATTGACCAGATCAAAACTGTCCTAGGGTACTTACATTTAGATCGTATGAGACCTAGGCTCTTTGGCCTGTGGAATGACCCCATTGTTATCGTAGTAACTAATAATGCTTCAATAATGCTCGGAACCATTCTAAGTTCAGTAATAAACTTTTTAATCAAAACTACTTCCTTTGCAACTTCAGAAGATACAATGTATTTTGCCTCAGTGGTAAAATTAGGAACGATTTCCTATTTGGAACTTTTTCGAATAATTATACCTTCATTTAAGGTAAATATGTATCTAGATTGGAACTTGGAATCATCCTTGTTCGTTTGAAAACTGGCATTAGTATACCCTCGTATAACCATATCACCTCCTCTATATACCAAGAATAAATCCTTTGCTTTTCTTAAGTATTTAAGGATTGTCTTGATAGCCACCCAATGATCCATACCTAGATTCGACTAATAATGGCTTATGACACTCAGAATGTTGAAGCATGTAGCAATTTGAACCAACTTTCTTTTCACCAAACCACCATCCAAAATAAAGTATCAAATAATGGCTTATCAAGTGTATGATACATTAGGTCTAGTATATAACATAGCATATATGATCAATCCTAAAGCTGATGCATACATGATTTGACTCATGCTCATCCTATCATCTTGTGTACTTAGCCACATAGACTTCAAATGGTGAATCTCATGTCTCATAGGAAGTAAATCTTTCTTGAATTCTTCCATGCTAAACTATGTTAACACATTATCTATATATGTAGACTGCGAAAGGCTAAGAAACCTTCTTTCTCTATCTCTATAGATCTTAATCCTAAAGCTATAGGCTACTTCTCCCATATCTTTTATGAAGAATATTTTTAACAATCAAAATTTAACTGACTGTAGAACAGGCACATCATTTCCTATAAGCAATATATCATCAATATATAACACTAGGAACACGACAACAATCTAACTAATCTTCATGTACACGTAGGTTTCATTTGAATTTTATGAGAAATCAAACTCTTTGATTATCTCATCAAAATAAATATTTCAACTCCTGGATGCTTGCTTCAATCTATAAATGAACTGTTGAAACTTGCATACTTTATTTTCGTTAACTTATGTGAAACCCTCGAATTGTATCATATATACATCCTCAAGTAGATTTCTGTTAAGGAAAGCCATTTTCATATTCATTTGCCATATCTCATAATCATGATAAGATGCTATGGTCAGGAGTATCCAAATGGATTTAAGCATGACTATTGGTGAGAATGTTTTGTCATAGTCAATATCATATTTTTTAACAATAGCCTTTCACTACCAATATCTTTTTATAGGTAATCAGATTACAATCCATGTTAGTTTTCTTCTTGAAGCCCCATTTGCACCCAATAGGTATTATACCTTCGGGTTGGTTTACAAAGTTTCAAACTTGGTTTTCATATATGGAATCTATTTTTAACTTCATGGCTTCTAACCATGTGTCCCTTTCTGAACTTTTTGTTGGACCGTGATCGTTCGATAGAGGGGGGGTGAATATCGATTCGAAAACTCGAGTCTAAAAGTACGCAGTGAAAAAGTAAATGAACATAATTGATTTTACTTCATTCGGAGCCTGTGACGACTCCTACTCGAAGGCCCGTGGTCCTTGACCACTTTCGTTGGGAAATCACTAGCAATTCGAATGTGATTACAAAAAGAGTACAAGAAATGCTAATGAAACAAAACACAAAGCTATACCGACAGAAGAGAAAGCTTAAAGAGCAAGGGCGCGTTGTCGGAGCTTTGTTAGCGTCGCTGGAGCACAGAGCAGCAAAGCAATCTGGGAATTCTGAGATGATATTGAAGCTCCACCCCTGGGGCTTCTTTTATATGCTGCTCCGGGCGCCTGGATCCCTTCCGGGCGCCCTGGTGTGACGTGGCAAGTCCAGTCAGGATGCTCCACGTGACGAGGCGACGCAGAGGATAAAAATTGACTCCGGGCGCCCGGATCCCTTCCGGGCGTTCGGACCTCTGGGCGCCCGGATCCCCTCCAGGCGCCCGGACCACCTTTTTCCAGAGATTCTTTCTCCTGCAAAACAAGGTTAGTCCGAGGCAAAATATATCCTGCAACACAGATTGTTAACACAATTTATAAAGTATGAATTAACAGAAAAAGTATGACTTAGATTCCGTCTTTCCGAGACCGGAATCTAGTCACGATCTCGACTTAGATATCCGAAATGGATCTAAGTCGGATCGACGCCTAATGTTCCCTTCCTGGGAACGCGTCCTCGCAGTCACTCCCCTCCAGTGACTTACCTCACTTACCTGCCAGACGTCCGGTCAGCCCGTCGACCCGTCTGAACTTCGTGCCAGCTATCCGGTCAGCCCGTCGACCTAGCTGGGCTTCGTGCCTAAGCGTCCGGTCAGCCCGTCGATCCGCTTGGACTTCGTGCCAGCTATCCGGTCAGCCTGTCGACCTAGCTGGGCTTCGTGCCAGACATCCGGTCAGCCCGTCGACCTGTCTGGACTTATCCTGCACACTCGATCAGAGTGTTAGATCAACAATAAACCTAACTTAACCTATTTGTCATTCATCAAAACCTAGGTTAGACCGTTAGTGCTACCCGCATCAACAATCTCCCCCTTTTTGATAGAATGACAACCTAGTTAAGTTAGTGAAAAGACGCAAAAATAATTAAAACAGGTACATGGTTTTTAAAGTTAGTTTTTAGTGTTTTCAATTTGGTTTAGCTAAATTTAACCACCTAACCCTCCCCCTTTGGCATTCATCAAAAATAGGCAAGGGTAAACAAGCATAGTGTAGAGTTACTGTAAAAATTCATTAAGAAACAGCTAATTTTGGAAAATATCTAAGTTTGATTCAAAATTCAAAGATACTGATAAAAGTACAATTTTTAAAAAGATAGTCAAGTTGACTTGGGGGAGTCAAGTTGAAAAAAGTATAAGTTTAAAGTGAATTTAACTTTTCAAACGTGTAAAATTTTCAAATCAGGTTTTTCAACTTTAGATTTTAAGTAACATTTACTTTTCAAAAGGTAAATTCTAATTTTCAAATTCTAATTTTCAAACACTAAGTTGAATCCAGTTTTTAAATTTGATTTTTCAAAACAAAGCAAAATTTTTAATTTTTCAAAAAACAAGTAAAATTTTAGCCAAAGTAAATTTGTTAAGGCTAATTTTATAAAAGCTAAGTTTGGAAAGTTTAATTTTCAAGCATATGTTACAAAACTGAATAAGTTTAAATTTGTAATAATTTTCAACTTTAAATTCAAGTTTAGAAATTAGGTGAGATTTTTAAACTTCCAATTTTTTAAACACTCAGTTAAATTTAATGTTTTGAAGATTGGTGTTCAAAAATGAGTTAGTTTTAAAATAGATGTACAAAAACATACAAAATTTTAATTAATTTCTCCCCCTGAACTTGACACTTAAAATTAAACAGCTGTCTAACCAATTAGGTACTAACTAACTATCAGAAGATAGTAGCTTTCACTTGGTTAGTCAGATTAAGTTGATTATAAGCAGTCAGTGTTTGACTTGACTGATGAACTAAATCTGATTAATGTCTGATTTGTATTTAACGTCCAGACTTATGTTGATGCACTGAAATAAGCATCTTAAGTCCAGACAGGTGGCCTATGCATCTCACCCCTTTCTATGTTTGTCAAACACAAGCAAGGTAAACCTAAGGTGTGGTGAGATGCTCAAAAACTAGTCCTATGGGTACATGCTTTCTAAGGATTCAAAACTAGTCTAAGGCCAAAACTGTTTTTGAAAATCTAAAAATGGAAAGTTTTGAAAACAAACAAGTTTAACTTATAATTTGAGAGAACCATTTTTGAAAATATTTTTGAACTATGAAACCCCTAGTCTATTAAGATTGAACATGATCAATTCATACCATAAGGAACACTAGGTAGATCAATAAGTATACTACAAGTGATGTAAATGTCTGAAATGTCACAACTAGAGTTACTGAGATGAGGAAGGGGGTGGTCCAGATCCCCAGGAACGGAGTAGTGTCATCAGCTCCGTGTGTCGAGTCTGTCCGGCAGCTCGTAACTCGGCAACCTCTCGTCGTATGTCCTGATGAAAATCAGAGTTCTCCTGCTGGAGACTCGCCATAGCTCTCTCTAGTCCGGTCATACGGTCGGCTAGAGTGCGGGGAGCGTGACGTGGTGCTCGAGCTGGGGGCGGTGGTGGAGCCGGTGCGGCTTCCTCTGGAAACAGTGCAAGCATGAACTCATCCCCCTCTGCGTCTGGATCGGGCTGGTGCTGTGCCCCCCTCCGCCAAGACATAGTCCCGTCATCCCTATCTACTTGGATACCAGCTAAGGAGAAGTTCCTAGCTGCTATAACATCGAACTCGGTCATATAGGCAATGTCTCCTCTAGTGACATCAATGTGCAACGAGGACTTATATGCTGTCAGAATGTGACAGAATGGCATGTGGACTCGTCTATCAGTCACGTATCTAGCCGAGTAGATAATGGTGGAGAAGATATGTAGGCTGATGTCAATATCTAACCGATGACTCAGGGCATAGAGTAAAAATGAATGGAATGGGCGCATCACAGCGATGTCCCGAGTAGTCAGTGGTAAAATGCAATAGACTAAGACCCTATAAAGAGCGTAGTCCTGGACTCGAAGTTCTACCGACCTAAACTGGGTCACAGTGGGATCTCGCTCTCCCCCAAAAAAATACGAGTAAATCGTATCGAGAGTAATATGTGAGTAGGGATCTCCGACTGGTAGATCCCTGGGAGGATAGCACAAGAAAGAACAAGTAGATGGACGTAACTCTAAAAACTCTCGGATAGTCGTAGGGGAAAACGTGATATCAGTACCCGCTGCCCTAGCGGTATAGGTGAGGTCGTCTACTTTCACTAGGTTATTGCAAAATTCAGCACACAGACTTATGTTTACTGGACTGGTACATTCGACAAGGTTCTTTAAGTTATAGTGGTTTATAACCTCTATAACGGGGGCACACGAACCTAGAAAGAACGATCTATTTATACATTTAGTCCTAATGGCCTTATAAATGGTTGACTCAAACTTAAGCCTTAGTTCATCTGTGGGAAACCTAGGGTCAGTGCTAGCATTAGAGGGTCCAGCACCAGTATTTGTTCGTTTCCTACTGTATATAAAAAAGATATTCTAAGAAAAAATGAGAAGACAAATTCTAATAAATTTTCAGATAGGGGAAGAAGTTTTACCGAGGAGCCATCGACAAATATAAATCTGACGACCTCGGTTGAATCGCAGCAGCGACTTCACCGCAAGAAAATTTTGATTTAAAATACTCTCGCACTGAGGTTCGGAGTGAACCTTGGCAAAAGTGAAGATTTTGTGGGGCAAGGGTTGGGGGCGCCCGCTGCCCCTTATTTATAGGGAGCTCCGGGCGCCTGGAGCCATTCCGGGCGCCCGGAGTTGATTTTAGGCGGGGCGCCCGGATTCCCTTCCGGGCGCCCCGGAAGTGAATACCAGGGGCGCCTTTTTTTTTTTCAAATTAATTAAGTTTTAAGTTTAAAATTAAAAGTTCGAAACTAATTTTTAAGTTTAAAGTTAAAATTTTAAAATTAATTTTTAAGTTTTAAAATTAAAATTTTGAAACTAACTTTTAAGTTTAACATTAAAATTTTGAAATTAAATTTTTAAGTTTAAAATTAAAATTTTGAAATTAATTTTTGAGTTTAACATTAAAATTTTGAAATTAATTTTTAAGTTTAAAATTAAAATTTTGAAATTAATTTTTAAGTTTAAAATTAAAATTTTAATTAAGCAAATTTAAGCCTTATTCATCTCACCCGATCTATATTATCAATCAGGGAATCCTACGATTTTATGAGATGAAATTATGGAGTCTTGGTTTAACTTGTATTAGATTTAGGTTTAGCTTTGGTCTCTACAGACAGGCATTCTTCGGATAAACTTCTAAGCTTGGTGAGTCACATGGACGTCATTAGAAGTAACCAACCTTTCGAGGTTTTCCGAATAGTCCTATCCACGGAGCTTAGTACTAAACCTTGGTCTAACTGGTTAGGATTCATTTAAGGGTAGCTTCGGTCAGTTCCACTTGTCCAAATGCACCAGATCGAAATCATATCTTTCTAGACATGCGATGCCCAAGTTTCCCTAACGTACTATCATCCAAAATTTTCACCAATACCATGATTCAAGTTAAACTTGGTCTCTAATCCTAATTACCCTGCCGGGTTAGTTTCTTTTAGGTTACCCTATCGGGTAAGTTAGTTTTGGAGGTGCCAGCTATTCTGGAGCCTCCCCCTGAATTATTGGCCATTAATTTAAATTTTGGTTTTAGGTTTGTGTCGATTCCTTTTATAGTTATAGTTAACTTGGTGATAATTTTGTTGATTTTTAAAGTGTTTAGATTTTGGATTTTGGTTTGGTTTATTCAATTTTATATAATGTATTTTTTCTTTAGGTATATAATATTGATTAAGTCCTATTTGCGTGGTTAAGCACGCTTTCGGAACCCAAGCTAGATTGGTTGATTTGTATTGGGTTATTAATGATTTGAAGGTTTTATTTGAATTCGACTTATATCCTAGTCCGGTTTTATTATAGCATGCTTTTTGATTATTTAGGATTAAGTCTAGATTTTTTGATCTTGTTGTGAATTTTTCTAACATTTCTTTTAAATTGTTAATCTCATTTTTTAATGATAAATTCTCCTCCTCAAGTGTTAGATCTTGAGTTGGATTTGAATTTTTGATTTGTTCTTTGAGGTTTTGATTTTCCTCAAGAAGTGATTTGTTTTCATTTTCTATTTTAATTAATTTACTATTTAAACAGGAAATAATTCTAAAAAAAATTTTGTTTAAATTAAAATCTACCTCATTCGGGCCTTCTGAAACGAGTACAGACTCGTGACTTGTTTCGGGTTCAGACCCGTCTTCATCTTCCGACTCGTCTTCGCGGGCCATCAGTGCGAGGTGGCTCTGATGTTTCTGCTCTTCTTCCTCCGATTCGTCCGAGGAGTCATCCCACGTTGCTTTGAGGGCCTTCTTTTTGGTTGGCTTCGGTTTGTCGAACTTCAGTTTTGGGCATTCGTTCTTGTAGTGTCCCTTTTTATTGCAGCCGAAGCAAGTCACGTTCTTTTGTTCTGAGGGAGAACTGATCTTTTGAAGGTCCTTTTTGCTGAAGCTCCTTTTTCTCCCGGTGAACATTTTTCTTACCAAGTTCACCAGGTGTTCTTCGTCTTCGGAGTCTTGGTCGGAATCTTCTTCATATTCAGGCTTGCCCTTCTTTTCTTTGGAGGAACCTGCAAATAAAGCTATACCTTTCTCGGCTCCAGTATTAGTTTGTTCATGTAATTCTAATTCACAGAAAAGCTCATCTAATTTTAACTTGGAAAGATTTTTAGAAATTTTGTAGGCATCTACGATTGATGACCACAAACTATTACGTGGAAAAGCATTTAATGCGTACCTTATTAAGTCTCTATTTTCCATCTGGTGGCCTATCGCATGAAGCCCGTTGAGGATGTCCTTGATCCTTGCGTGGAGCTGATTCACTGTTTCACCTTCTTGCATTTTTATATTAAAAATTTTATTTAAAAGCAGGTCTCATTTTGTTACCTTGGCGTCGCTCGTTCCCTCGTGCAGCTCGATCAATTTGTCCCACAGCTCTTTAGCGTTTTTGTGTGGACCGACTCTGTTCAGTTCTTCTCTTGTTAATCCGCACTGTAGAGTGTTGATCGCTTTATTTTCTGTTGACATCTTTTTCTTCAAATCTGCTGTCCAATCTTCAGGATCTAGTATTTTCCCGGAGGTGTCCTCTGGAATTTTATAGGGTCTCGTAACGCTCATCCACTGGTCGAAGTCTGTTTTGAGGTAAACCTCCATGTGCTTCTTCCAGTACAGAAAATCGTCCCCGTTGAAGAGTGGAGGTCGTACCATGCTGAATCCTTCTGTCTGAGACATTTTAGTCCTGCGCACAGAAGAAAGGAAAGAAAAAAAATCCCAAGACTTGGTCTTGGATTAGTAGTGCGGAAGAAAAAATAATAGAAGTATCTAAATTGGTGTTGCACCAATTTAGATTTAATTGCAAAAAAAATTCAAAACAGGTAATAATACCAATTTGAAATTAAACGTAAAACTGAAAACTGGAAAAAAAATTAATTTTTCACCCCCTGTCTGATTGGTGGTTGCACCAAATCAGAGCGGTACCTGCTCTGATACCACTTGTTGGACCGTGATCGTTCGATAGAGGGGGGGTGAATATCGATTCGAAAACTCGAGTGTAAAAGTACGCAGCGGAAAAGTAAATGAACACAATTGATTTTACTTCGTTCGGAGCCTGTGACGACTCTTACTCGAAGGCCCGTGGTCCTTGACCACTTTCGTTGAGCAATCACTAGCAATTCGAATGTGATTACAAAAAGAGTACAAGAAATGCTAATGAAACAAAACACAAAGCTATACCGACAGAAGAGAAAGCTTAAAGAGCAAGGGCGCGTTGTCGGAGCTTTGTTAGTGTCGCTGGAGCACAGAGCAACAAAGCAATCTGGGAATTCTGAGATGATATTGAAGCTCCACCCCTGGGGCTTCTTTTATATGCTGCTCCGGGCGCCTGGATCCCTTCCGGGCGCCCTGGTGCGACGTGGCAAGTCCAGTCAGGATGCTCCACGTGACGAGGCGACGCAAAGGATAAAAATTGCCTCCGGGCGCCCGGACCACCTTTTTCCATAGATTCCTTCTCCTGCAAAACAAGGTTAGTCCGAGGCAAAATATATCCTGCAACACAGATTGTTAACACAATTTATAAAGTATGAATTAACAGAAAAAGTATGATTTAGATTCCGTCTTTCCGAGACCGGAATCTAATCACGATCTCGACTTAGATATCCGAAATGGATCTCAGCCGGATCGATGCCTAATGTTCCCTTCCTGGGAACGCGTCCTCGCAGTCACTCCCCTCCAGTGACTTACCTCACTTACCTGCCAGACGTCCGGTCAGCCCATTGACCCGTCTGGACTTCGTGCCAGCTATCCGGTCAGCCCGTCGACCTAGCTGGGCTTCGTGCCTAAGCGTCCGGTCAGCCCGTCGACCCGCTTGGACTTCGTACCAGCTATCCGGTCAGCCCGTCGACCTAGCTGGGCTTCGTGCCAGACATCCGGTCAGCCCGTCGACCTGTCTGGACTTATCCTGCACACTCGATCATAGTGTTAGATCAACAATAAACCTAACTTAACCTATTTGTCATTCATCAAAACCTAGGTTAGACCGTTAGTGCTACCCGCACCAACACTTTTCAGAACTTCTTCATAGTCAGTAGACTCCTTATCCTTAATGAGCAACACATCTTTTGATTCACTTATGAGAAATTCATATCTCTCAAGAATTTGGCGTGTTCTATTAGACTTACATAGAGGTGGTGTAACAACAGGTTTAGTCGTTATCTCATCTTCATGAGTAATTGGTTGTGGTTCATGATTAGGCACCTCTTTTATGCCTACTGGAGTTTCTTGAACTGCACTAGGTTCAACCTTATCCCATTGTTTTCTTGTAAGAGAAACTCTTTCTCCGGAAATACAACATACCTTGAAACAAACACCTTTTGTTCCAAGGGATGATATAATTGGTAACCCCTAGTTTTCTTAGGGTAACTAATAAATATATACTTACATCTAGCTTATCTGATAGTTCTCTTTACATAAGCAGGACAACTCCATATCCTCAAATAAGACAAATGAGGCTTCTTACCAATCCATATCTCATATGGAGTAATAGAGGCTGCCTTAGTTAGAACCTTATTTAGCACGTAAACAGTTGTCTTGAGTGCATTGGCTCAAAATAATTTGGGAAGACTTGCATGATTCATCATTGACCTAGCCATGTCCAACAAGATTCAGATCATCTTTCTAACACACTATTGTGTTGTGGTGTGTAAGACAGAGTCTATTGAAACAATATGTGATTGTCTCTGAGATAATCTTGAAACTCTTAGCTTATGTATGCACTACTTTGCTCTGATCAAAGTGTTTTGATATTTTTAGCTAGTTGTTTCTCTACTTCATGTCTATAGGTCTTTGAACTTTTCAAATGCCTTAGACTTATATCTCAAAAGATACACATACCCAAATCATGAGTGATTATCGGTGAATGTAATGAAGTAGCTATAACCTCCTTATGCATGAGTTGACATAGATCTACATACATTAGTATGTATAAGGGCTAAAACATCATTCTTTTGTTCACCATTTCCCTTAAAAGGCAACTTAGTCATCTTGCCTTTTAAGAATGAAGCGCATGTATCGAATGAATCCAATTTAAAAGATTCCATAATGTCAACTTGTTACGAAGCCACAAGTACATGGCTACATCATTAGTAATAAAAAGATATTGATCCTATAAGGATTGGATATAAGCTCTAGAGATTTAACACAATAAATTAGCTAAACGATCAATATTTGTGAATTTTTACACTTAAAGTATAGAGAAATAAGAGAAGAGAGAGAGAGAGAGAGAGAGAGAGAGAGAGAGAGAGAGCAAGCAAGGAGAGTTGGTTGAGGAAGCTTGGTCGAGGAAAGCGTTCTAGGAGTTTAGTTTTATTATGATGCTAATCAATGTATTAAAAATTATTTATTACCCATCTTCTATCCCTATGCGCATCTAGGAAGTTTAATTCAATACTAACACTACCCCACGACGGTCATGACATAGTGCTATCTTTATTAGTATCAAATGCTACTGAGTAGAAGTGGTCCCTAGGAAGTTCGATTAAAGGGATACCCTTGCCACTAGAGCCCCCCGGTCATACGTTTACTAGGGTACACAAGACACTTGATAACATAGATCTAGAAATAACTCATTAAGTCTAATTCAATGCTTTCTTGTAGAGAATCATCCTCCCTTTCAAGGTGATACTCTAGAAGTCCGGTTAATGGGATACCTTTCTCACTAGGGCCCCCCAGTTATACGTTCTAGAGCATCCCCTTTATAGGGTGAACAAAACAATATAATTATTTAATCAAATATAAGATTTAAGCACAAAAATAGCATACACATATAAGATCAAATGAATACAAGGTATAAACATGTCATATGAATATGAAATTGGCAAATCCAAAGAGTATACATCAATTACACATCACAATTACTCCCTTAATCTTAGAACAAAGAGATCTATTCCATGACAAGAAGAGATGAATCCAAAGACATTGAAATTGCAAGCTTAAAACCCAATCTAAAGAAAAGAGGGAGAAAGACTTATCCAAGATGTCAAGAGGTCCTCAGATCCAATCTTATGCTTCTGAGTCAAAGGGATAGAGAATATAGCTTCGAATCTTCAATTGGGGTGCAAAAAAGATATAGATCTGACCAAGATGGCTCTCCCAAGAGAGAGAACCTTCATCCCTTGGAAATGAGAAGAACTCCCCTTTTATAGAGCAGGGCAAGGCCCCAAGGCATGACTCGTGTTACGATTGTGCCTTTTGGCATGATCGGGGCTTGAAGCGACTCTAGAAAGTAGCATGGTAGTGCCTTTTAGCATGGCTAGGGTATAAAGTAATTCAGGTGGAGAAGCATGACTGTGCCAATTGGCATGACCACCCCTTGATTTGGCTCTGGATAATTGGCATGGCTGGGCTTTTTGGCACGACTCGACCTTGCTTCAACTCTAGAAATTTGGCATGGCTATGTGAAATCACATGACCTAGGCCTGCTTGTACTCTAGTGGAGTGGCACGACCATACCCCTTTGGCACGACTGGGGCATTCTTGCCCACGGTGTGGAGCCACGACCATGTGAAACCACACGACCAGGCTCTACTCTTCTTCCTGGATCGCTCTAAAGCCGGTCTCAACTCCATTTTCGCTATGAAAATATATCTTGTCATCAGCAAAGAAAACAAAGAGTAGATCTTCGATAAAGGAAATAATTATACTGAAAATATGACGAGGAGTGAAATAACATAGAATATACTTAAATAAAACAAGTGATTGTGCAGCAAAGTATGCATAAAAGTGTATGTGCAGTCTATGAACATCACAACCTTTTAAAATTCAGTCATTCATTTCTTGCTTATATAACCAAGGTGACAATGCCATATGTAGAAAATTAATTGATCATTTCATTTAGCATATTTACTACTCATTTTGATATTGAAAATGTCATTAAATATATCTAGTGCATAGATACCATTATATAATGTTCTAGTTGCATAAAGAACACCATTTAAAGTTATGTAACAATAACTATTCTAAAAGTTAAATGAAACCTTTTCTATTTAAGGAATAGATAGAAATAATGTTCTTTATTAAAAAAACATAATAACAATTATCCAACTCCAAAATTAGTCTACTAGGGAGCTTTAACAAATAAGTTCCTATGGCTATAGCTACAACTTTTGCCGTATTACTAACTCGTAAATTTATTGTTGGTGTGGTTAGCACTAACGGTCTAACTCAGGTTTTGATAAATGACAAATTATGTTAAGTTAGGTTTGTCGTTGTCTAACACTCTGATCGAGTGTGCAGGCGAAGTCCAGACAGGTCGACAGGCTGACCGGATGTCTGGCACGAAGCCCAACTAGGTCAACGGGCCGACCGGATAGCTGGTACGAAGTCCAAATGGGTTGACGGGCTCATCGGACGTTTGGCACGAAGTCCATCTAGGTTGACGGGCTGACCGGATAGCTGGCACGAAGTCCAGATGGGTTGAAGGGTTGACGGGACGTCTGGCAGGTAAGTGAAGGTAAGTCACTGGAGGGGAGTGGCTGTGAGGACGCGTTCCCAGGAAGGGAACTTAGGCGTCAATCCAACTTAGATCCATTTCAGAAATCTAAGTTGAGATCGTGACTAGATTCCAGTCTCGAAAAGACGGAATCTAATTCATACTCTTTATGTTAAAATTATAAACTGTGCTAATACTTTATTTTGCAGGATATACATTATATATTTGTCTCGGACTAACCTTGTCTTGCAGGAGAAGGAGTTTCTGGAGAAAGGTGGTCAGGGCGCCCGGAACAGGTCCAAGTGCCCGGAGGTCCGAGCGGCCGAAGGAAAATTTTATCCTGATCGTGGCGTCGACACGCGGAACTCTCTAGTTGGGCCTGCTACGTCACACCAGGGCGCTCGGAAGGGATCCGGAGCACCCCGAGCCTCCTATATAAGGAGGGTCAAAGGCGGAGCTCAAAAAAACAACTCAGAATTGACAATCTGCTTCCTCGTGCTCCTGCGACGCTGTGATCTCCGACAAGCTTTCCTTTTCTGTTCTAATTCTTTTTATTGTCGGTAATTTTCTTTATTAGCTATCTTGTACTGGATTTGTAATCTATATTCTAATTGCTAGTGGATTGTCCAACGAAAGTACTCAACAAGTACGAGCCTTGGAGTAGGAGTCGACACATGCTCCAAACCAAGTAAAAAGGTTCTGTGTTAGCGTTGCATTTACTTTTCCACTGTGCTCACTCTTTTCGAAAGATTTCGATATTCACCCCCCCCCCCCTCTATCGACTTTCACGATCCAACATTTATTTCTACCTTGACTATTCTTCTGCTATTTTTCTTAGCCCCTATATGTCATTACATATATGTGTGGCATACTGGTATCCAATACCTAAGTGTTTGAAGAAATAGTAGGGCATTTAATAACGAAGATAGCTTCTTGAGGTGGGACATTGAATGCCCTCTTCTTCTTGACGGACTCAAGATAAACCTTACAATTTCTTCTCTAATGTCCTATTTTACCGCAGTGGTAACATAGACCCTTAGGAGTTGGTACTTTTTGTTAGTGCAGTTGACACTAATAATTAAAATGTAGTTTTGATGAACGAAAAGTGGTTAAAGTTAGATTCTATGTGATATGATATTTTTACTGAATGTACAAGAATTTACGGGTCTAGAGGACCTAATACCAGGCTGAAGCCTAGTTAGGTCTGAGGACCTGATAATTCGTATGAAGTCTAGATAGATCAAGGTATGACCTGATATCTGGCAAAAAGTCCAGTTGGGTCTGTGGGACTTGATAGTTGGCTGAAGTCCAGTTGGGTCTATAAACCTAACAACTAGCAAGAAGATCTGGTGGATCAAGAGGCAAGTCAAGTGACTACTGTTGGATCGTAGAAGTCGCTAGAGGGGGGCATAGCGATCGAAAATTCGAAGAGAGTAAGAAGCAGAAAATAAAAACAAAACACAACACTAACACGAATCAATTTTACTTGGTTCGGAGCCTTCGTCGACTCCTACTTCAAAGCCCGCACTCGTCGAGTGCTTTCGTTGAGAAATTACTAATAGTTCACAAACAGGATTACAATAGTAAGTACAGGAACTATTAAAAAGAAAATACTGACAACAATAAAGAGAACTTGAGCCACAGGTTGTTGGAGAAGTGTCGTCTATCGCAGGAGTAGAGCGCAATAGAGCAGTCGTAGGAAGCAGTTATTTTTGATGCTCCATGGAGGCCTTTTATAGACATGCTCTGGGCACCCATATCCCTTCCGAGCGCTTAGATCGTGACATAGGTCCGGCTAATCAGCGTGCTCCATATCTGCGACGAGATAAGTTTTGCCTTCTGGGCACCCGGATCCCTTCTGGGCGCCCAGATCCCTTCCGGGCGCCCAGACCACCATTTTCTAGAAATTCATTTTCCTACAAGAAAATGTTAGTCCAAAGTAAAATAAAGATTAAGCTACCTTGCAAAACAAAAGTTAACACAAATATAATAGAACAGGGTAATAATTAGATTCCTTCTTACCGAGACCGGAATCTAGTCACAATTTCAACTTAGATTCCTGAAATGGTTCTAAGTTGGATTGACGCCTAAGTTCCCTAACTGGGAATACGTCCTCACCAAGTCACTCCCCTCCAGTGACTTACCTTAACTTACCTGCCAAACGTCCGATCAGCCCGTCGACCCGTCTAGACTTCGTTCCAGCTATCAGGTCAGCCCGTCGACCTAGCTAGACTTCATGCTAGACATCCGGTCAGCCCGTCGACCAGTCTAGACTTCGTGTCAGCTATCAGGTCAGCCCGTCGACCTAGCTGGGCTTCGTGCCAGCTATCCGGTCGGCCCATCGACCTAGCTGGGTTTCGTGCCAGCTATCCGGTCGGCCCGTCGACCTAGCTGGACTTCTCCTGCACACTTCAGCAAAGTGTTAGATCACAACGAAACTAATTTAACCTATTTTGTCATTCATCAAAACCCGAGTTAGACCCTCAATGCTAACCGCACCAACAATCTCCCCCTTTTTGATGCAATGACAACCTGGGTTAAGTTAGTGAAAAAATATGCAAAACATAAGCAATTATAAGAAATGACATGGTTTTTAAGTTAGCCTTGTTTTATGTTTGGTATTTTGTTGCTAACTAACTTAAACCACCTACCCGTCCCCCTTTGATATTCATCAAAAATAACAAGCATAGATAAGTAAAGAAAAATATCAAAGAAAAAGAAAACAAATTTGATAAAATAAAATTTTGATAAAATTTTCTGGTTGACTGGGGGAGTTAACTTTGAAAAATAAGTTAGGGGAAATTTTTTTGAAAAAGTCGTTTAAGGCAAAAATGTAAGCTAAAATAAATAATTTTCAAAATAAAATTTTCTAAGATAATTTTGCAAAATAATAAGGTAAAAATTGACTAACTTTATAAGTTAAAATAAGTTTGCAACATTAAATTAATTTTCAGAGTAATTTTCAAAAAACAAGCATGCACAATTAATGCAATTTTCAAAAATAGGTTTATAAAAGTCAATTTTCAAAAATAAGTTTGTAAAATTAAAGTAATTTTAAAATAATTTTGCTAAAGTATTTTCAAGGAAATGAAAAACACTTTTCAAAAATAATTTTGTAACATATTTTCAAAGAAGAGAAAATAATTTTGTTACAAATAGGTTTACTAAGTATGAAACCAATTTAAATTAATCCTCCCCCTGAATCTGACATTATTTTTGAAATAAGACTTTTAAAAACATTTGCAAAAACAATTAATGTAAGATTTTCAAAATATTTTTTTTTTAAAAAAAGTGAAGTAGGATTTTCAAAAAAAAAACTGAAAAAGAAATTTGATAAGGAGTAATTAAAAAAGAATTCCCCAAAAAACTTAAGGAAAGAATTTTTTAAGTAAATATAAAAAAATTTGATACTCCCATTGAATTTATTACTCCCCTGAATTTATTACTTCTCCTTAATTTATTACTTCCCCTTAAATTATTACTCCCCCTTAATTTATACTAGGGTTTAAGTATGTTAAAATGTGTAACATATTTTTAAGGTCCTTGCACCCCCTTAACCTAACACTTTCTAGTTATCTTTGTTAGCAGCAAGGTTTTTTTTTAAAAATAATTTTTAAAGGATTTTTTTAAAATAACTATTAAAAGATTTAAAATAATTTTAAAAGATTTTTAACTTAATTTTTAAATGAATTTTAGAATAATATTTAAAGGAATTTTAAAAGATTTTTAAAGTAATTTTTAAAGGATGTTTAGAATAATATTTAAAGGATTTTTAAAATAACTTTAAAAGATTTTTAAATTAATGTTTAAAGGATAATTTTTAAAAGATTTTTAAAATAATGTTTAAAGGATTTTTAAAAGAATTTTTAAATAATGTTTAAAGGATTTTTAAAATAATTTTTAAAATATATTTAAAATAACTTTTAAAGATTTTTTAAAATAACTTTTTAATAGATTAATTAATCTGTTAAATAATGTAGGAGATAGGTAGGTTAGGGTTTTTTTTAAATTAAGATTAGGAATTAAATAATTTGTTAAATTACGTTGAAATTTAAGTAACATAGATTAGAATTAATTTTAATTTTAATTTTAATTTTAATTTTAATTGTAAGTTTAGATTTAATTTAAGTTTAACTTAATTTAAATTTAACTTTAATTTAAATTTAACTTTAATTTAAATTTAAAGTTTAATTTTAATTTTAACCTGAAGTTTTATTTTTAACATAATTTAAGTTTTAAGTTTAACATAATTTAATTTAATTTTTCGTTTAGTTAATTTTAAATTTTAGTTTTAGTTTTGATTAAGTTAGTTTAAAATAATTTTTAAAATAATTTTTCAGTTAAACTAATTTAAAAATAATTTTAAAATTAATAATTTTTAAAATAGATTTTTAAATTAATTTAAAATAATTTTTAAATTAATTTAAAATAATTTTTAAAATAAAATTTGAAGTTAATTTTAAAATAATTTTAGAAATATATTTTTAATTTACTTTCTAAAATAAATTTTTAATTTAAAATATTTTTTTAATTTTAAGATAATTTTAAAATAATTTTTGTTTAAAACATTTTTTTGTCAATTTTTTTAAAAATAATTTTTAGCAAAATATTTTTTTGGAAATAATTTTTAGAATAATTTTTAAAATAATTTTTTAGTTTAAAATAATTTTTAATATAATTTTTTAATTAAAATAGTTTTTAAGTTAAGAATAAATTTTAAAATAAATCTTAAGTTAAAATATTTTTTTTAATTAATTTTTATGTTAAAATAATTTTTAGGTTAAAATAATTTTTAACTTAAAATAGTTTTTAAGTTAAAAATAATTTTTAAGTTTTAAGTTTTAGGTTTTAATTTTAATTTTAATTTTAGGTTTAAGTTTTAATTTATGTTTTATGTTTTAATTTTTAGTTTTAAGTTCTAAGTTTTATGTTTTATGTTTTATGTTTTATGTTTTAAGTTTTAAGTTTTAGTTTTAATTTAAGTTAATTAAGGTTTAATTTAATTTTTTTTGTTAAGTTGAATTTTATGTAAATTTGATTAAGCTAGTTTTTAATTTTAATATAAGTTTTTTACATTAAGTTAAATTTTTAATTTGATTTTTAACATTAATTTTTAGAGTTAAAATTTAAAGTTTAAGTTTTGAATTTTCAAAATAATTTATAAGTTAAATTAATTTTTAAAATAATTTTTAAGTTTAAATATATTTTAAAAAAATATTATTTTTTTAAATTAAAATAATTTGTTTTAAGAATAATTTTTAAAGTAATTTAATTTAGTTTGATTTTAACTTAGGTTTAATTTTAATTTAGTTTTGGTTTCAATTTAATTTTAATTTTAATTTAATTTAATTTAATTTAATTTTTATTTTATTTTATTTATTTTAAATTTAATTTATTTTTAGTTTAACTTTAAGTTTTAATTTTATGTTGAGTTTTAGATTTCAAGTTTAAGTTTAAGTTTAAAGTTTTATGTTTTAAGTTTAAGTTTTAGTTTAAGTTTTAAATTTATGTTTTAAATTTTGATGTAATTTAATTTGAATTTAATTTAATATTAATTTTAAGTTCTTAGTCATCTCACCTGATTTATATTTTCAATCAGATAATCCTATAATTTTTGTGAGATGAAGTTAAGTTCAATTTTTAGAGTTTGGTTTAACTTTGTGTTAGATTTAGGTTTAGCTTTGGGCTAAATAAACATGCATTATTTGGATAAACTTCTGGATTATGGTGAGTCACATGGACATCATTAGAGTAATCATATCTTTGAAGTTTTCCAAATAGTCCTATCCGCTGAACTTAATACAAAACCTTAGTTTAACAAGTTAGGATCCATAAGGGGTAGCTTCAGTTAGCTTCACTCAGCCAAATACACCAAGTCAAAGTCATATCTTTCTAGACATGCATAGACTGAGTTTCCCTAACCTACTATCATCCAAAACTTCACCAGTACCGTAGGTCAAATTAAACTTTGTCCCTTTTTATGCTAATCCTAATTACCCTACTGAGTAAGTTATTTTTGGAGGTGCCAACTATTCTGGAGCCTCCCCCTAAATTATTGATTTTCCTTTTAAGATTTAATTTATAATTGAGAAATAAATAGATTTGTTATCCTGAAGTAACTCCTCCATGACCGGGTGAGACTGAGACATACATAATCTACCTCAGAAATAAACAATACCCTCGTCATCTCGTGTAAACTCGGTCTGCTGTCCGGAAGCTATCTGACTGCCAATGAACTGTAAATGCTGATCTCCGGCCTGGGCCTCTCGAATCCTCATCCTGATCGACGACTGAGTAACCATAGTAACAAGAATACCCTGCTCTGTCCGTCCCTGCTCCTCACGACCCAACTCGGAGAATCCCTGAATCAAGTCCGTGACTAAAACTCGGTGACAAGCTAAAGTCCCTCTGGACTTCCTGCTAAGTGCATCAGCAACCACATTAGCTTTACCCGGATGGTAGCTAATAGTACAATCATAGTCCTTCAGGAACTCCATCCATCTCCTCTGTCGGAGATTGAGTTTCTTCTGTGTGAAAATATATTTGAGATTCTTATGATTAGTAAGAATCTCAAAAGTAATACCATAAAGATGATGTCGCCAAATCTTCAAAGCAAAGATAATAGCGGCTAGCTCTAAATCATGTACCGGGTAGTTCTTCGCATGCTCCTTCAACTAACAAGAAGCATAGGAGACTACCCACCATGCTGCATCAACACAGCGCCCAAGCCCTGAAGAGATGCGTCTGTGTAAAGTACGAATCCGTCATCACCAGAAGGTAAAACCAAAACTGGTGCTGATACTAATCTCCGCTTCAGCTCCGGGAAGCAGGTCTCGCAAGCCTCTGACAACGTGAACTTCACGTCTTTCCTAGTCAAACGTGTCAACGACATAGCAATACTGGAGAAACCCTCAACGAATCGTCTGTAATATCTAGCTAGTCCCAAGAAACTGCGGATCTCCTGGACTGACTTCAGCTGCTCCCAGCTAGTGATAGCCTCTATCTTCTGAGGATCTACTGAAATACCTCGACTTGACACCACGTGTCCCAGAAAACCAACTGAAGATAGCCAAAATGCACACTTGATGAACTTCGCATACAGATGATGTCGTCGTAGAGTCTCCAAGACTATGCAAAGATGCTGTGCATGTTCCTCCTCGGAACGCGAATAGATCAATATGTCATCGATAAAGTTTTTCTATTGCTGGAGAAATGGTGTAGACTTCAAGAAAGTTTTTCTACAATTTCTCCAGCAATAAGAGGTATCATAAGACTCCTTGGAGTCTATTTTCAATTAAACAAGCATCCAAAGAGTCCATCCGATCCTACATCAAAAGGTTCAATCAGGTAGCTATCGATGTACCTATTGCTACCACTGAAATTCTAGTAAGCGCTTTCTCTCAGGGTTTAAATAATAATGACTTCTTTAAAGACTTAGTGAGAAATCCTCCTGTTAATTTTGATTCCTTGATTGAGCGTGATACTGAATTCATTAATGTGGAAGAAGCTCAAGTCGCCCGTAGAAAGGAAGGTGTTACCTCTTCTCCTATCCAGGTTAAGGAGAAAGCTCCGGCCCCTGTTCCTCCACCAAGAGGGTCTAGAGCAACTCATACCCCTCACCGACAACCAGAATATCGTCCACAAGCCGTACAACACGTGGAAATACAGCCAGAGGCACCAAGGAGATGGTGCACTTATCATAAAACTAGCAGTCATCATACTGAACACTGTTTTGTTTTAAGAAATAAACGAGCTAATAGGGAGCGTTATTAGAAGCAGAATTATTATCGACGACAGTACCCCAGGCAGCAAAGCCCGCTCAAACTGGAATATCGCCTGGTTGAGCCTCGTCAGGACACATTGCCGACCCCGGCCGGTATAAGCCAAGTGTCGGAAAAAGCTCCTTCTGAAGCCATGACGACTCGACAGGAAGAAAACAGGAGTAATGCTGCTTGGGGCAATATCAATATGATTGCGGGCGAACCCATAGATGGGGATTCTAATAGGGCCAGGAAAGCACATGCCTGAAGATTGGAAATTTATGTCGTGGGATGTAGCATGGAGCGAGCAGCCGGTCCTGAGATAAGTTTTGGGCCTAGGGATCTCGAAGGGGTAGAAATACCTCATGATGATGTCCTAATCATTAAAGCAGTAATAGCCAACTACGCTATTTCTCGTACCTTCATAGACACGGGCAGTTCTGTTAATATTATATTCAAGAAGGCTTTCGATCAATTACAGATTGACCCGAGTGAACTTCAACAGATGGTCACTTCTCTATATGGATTCACATGCAATAAAGTGCAACCACTGGGACAAATAAAGTTAGTCATATCTCTAGGAGAGGAGCCTCTGATGAGAACAAGGAGATCTTATTTCATGGTGGTAGACGCTCCATCCTCTTATAATGTGATACTGGGTCGGCCTGCCTTAAACGAGTTTAGGGCAGTCGTTTCTACTTTTTGTCAAAAAATTAAATTTCCTGGGGATAACCAAGTCGAGGTGATCAGAAGACAGCCCGAAAATGTTATGTAGAAATAGTTCAGGCTGAAGCTAACACTGCCCGAAAAATTCAAAAAATGGAAGTTAATGTCATTCAGGAGAAGCAGCCTGCTCTGGTTTATGAAGAAAAGGAAGAGGTTCAAATCCAGACCGGTTGGCCTGAAGCTACTACGTATATTGCAGCTGATCTTGATCCCACTCTGAAAGACGAACTAGTACAGTGCCTGAAGAAGAACAATGATGTGTTTGCCTGGATGCCCAAAGAAGTCTCGGGCGTTTCTCCTGCAATCATGGAGCATGCCTTACATGTCTTCCCAGATGCCCGCCCGGTCATGCAAAGAAAGAGGAATTTTAGCGTAGAACAGAACCAAATCATCAAGGAAGAAATAACTAAACTTATGGAGGCTAGTTACATCAGGGAGGTACAATTCCCTAGCTGGTTAGCTAATGTGGCGTTAGTCTCTAAGCCGGGAAACAAATGGCGAGTGTGTATTGATTCCCGGGATCTCAACAAGGCTTGCCCAAAAGATTATTATCCATTACCCAGGATCGATCAATTGGTAGACTCCACTGTTGGATACGAGTACATCTCTATGCTAGACACTTATCAAGGCTATCATCAAATTCCCTTAGCTAAAGAAGATCAAGAAAAGGGACGTAGAGGAGACCTGCAAGACATTGAGATAATATGGGCTCAAGTTAAATCCGAGCAAATGTTTATTCGGCGTGAAAGGGGGAAAATTCCTGGGATATATGGTGTCCGAACAGGGAATAGAAGCCAATCCGAGCAAAGTCAAGGCACTTCAGAACATGGAGCCACCGCGCAACATGAGAGAAGCTCAAAAACTGACTGGCCGGATTACAACCTTGTCTAGGTTCATTTCTAGGTCTGCCGATCATAGTTTCCATTTCTTTAAAATACTCAGAAAGGCCAATAAATTTCAGTGGAATGAGGAATGTGATAAGGCTTTCCAAGAATTAAAAGATTATTTGTCTACTCTCCCTGTATTAGCTAAGCCTATAGTAGGAGAAACTCTTTGGGTTTATTTGTCGGCTAATGAAAACACTGTGGGCTCTGTATTAGTCAGACAAGAAGGAAAGAAACAACAACCTGTATATTTTTCTAGTTATTTATTAAAAGGAGCTGAGTGTAGATATACTACACTAGAGAAATTGGCCTATGCACTAGTCTTGACCGCTCGGAGGTTGCGCCCATATTTCTTAGCACATGAAATTATTGTATTAACCAACAATACTCTCGGACGGGTGTTACTCAACCCAGAGGCATCAGGTCGGCTGATCAAATGGACAACTGAACTTGGAGAATATGACATTCAATATCAACCTCGCTCAGCCATCAAAGCACAAGCTCTAGCAGACTTCATTATAGAAGTTCAAGGCCCTGAGGAAGAAAACATTTGGAAAGTTTATGTAGATGGCTCCTCAACTAGACAAGGCAGCGGAATTGATGTTCTTCTTATATCTCCAAGGGAAGATAAACTTCAACTCTCTATTAGATTGAATTATAGAGCTACTAACAATGAAGCAGAGTATGAAGCTTTGATAGCAGGATTGCAGGCTGCTCGGCATATAGGGGCAGCTCGAGTCCTCATCTATTCTGATTCTCAATTGGTAGCCCAACAACTATCAGGTAATTTTGAAATTAATAATGACAGACTCAGGTTATATGCTGAGGCATTTGATAAGTTGAAGTCTCAGTTTCAAGAAGTAAATATATGAAAGGTTCCTCGATCTGAGAATCAGGTAGCAGATGAATTCGCTAAGTTGGCCTCTACTATAGTACCATGGAGTCTAGATCGGCCCGTAGAACAAACTCTGTTAATATCCTGTATCGAAAGACAAGCTGAAGCAGAAATTCAAGGTGACTGGAGGGCTCAAATCATATTGTATTTACAGCAAGGTATTCTTCCAAGTAATACAGAACATGCAAGAGTATTTAAGAAGAGAGCTGCTCAGTACACTATGATAGGAGAGCAGTTATATAAAAGAGCTTTTTCTAGACCTTTGCTCAAGTGTATTGGTACATAAGATATACAATTTATTTTACAGGAAGTTCATCAAGGTTCATGTGGTAGTCATATAGGAGGGAGATCCTTGGCCCGTAAAATCTTATTAGCAGGATATTTCTGGCCTACTCTACACGAAGACGCCAACAAATTGGTAAGAACTTGTATGTCCTGTCAGAAACATCAAAATATTTCGCATCATCCCACACAGTTGTTGAAAACCTCTATAGTCTCATGTCCCTTTGATCAATGGGGCATGGACATAGTAGGCCCATTTCCTATAGCGACTGCACAAAGAAGGTTTTTATTGGTGGCAGTAGATTATTTTTCCAAATGGGTAGAAGCAGAACCACTTGCCCGGATTACTGAAGATGCAGTTATTAAATTTCTGTGGAAAAATATCATATGCAGATTTGACATTCCTCATAAATTAGTCTCTGATAATGGAAGGCAATTTCAAGGGGATAGAATTCTAGCTTGGTGCAAAAGTTATGGTATTACTCAAGTCTTTACCTCTGTGGCTTATCCGCAAAGTAATGGTCAAGCGGAAGTAACCAATAGAGAAATTATAAGAGGTTTAAAAAACAAACTGGATCATGTCGGGGGTAGTTGGGTAGATGAATTACCCAGCTTTCTTTGGGCATACCGTACCACACCTCGAGAAGCTACAGGAATCACACCATTTCAATTAGTCTAAGGGGGAGAGGCAATAGTTCCCATTGAGGTGGGGATAGAATCTGATAGAAGACAATTATATGATGCAGACAATGAGGGTCGACGACTCATGGAGCTGGATTTGATAGAGGAAATTAGAGATAAAGCTGTTGCTCGTCTGGTATCATACCGGCAACGAATGAGACAAAATTACAACAAAAGGGTCATCCCCAGATTTTTCCAAGTAGGAGATTTAGTATGGAAGCGTGTTAAACCTATCAGAGATGTTAGTAAGTTGGCACCGCAATGGGGAGGACCCTACAAAGTGGTGGAAAGCTTGCATTAGGTTCCTATTATCTCCAAGATGCTGAAGGAAGAATACTGGAACGTCCCTGGAGTGCAAATCATTTACAACCTTACCGGAGTTAACAAAGATCATGCTACTTATGTCAAAAGGAACAAACCATGATTATCTGAAGTAAGTTTCCAATGAAAAGAAGACAAGTATTCTTACAATTCATGTACTCCCTTTCTTTCAATAAATGCAATGCAAGGCAAATACCGCCAAGAAAATAAATGTGGCTCAAACAGATTGACAAGTATTGATAGAACTTTTATAATCTATGTTTGAGCAATCAACAGTGGGGAATCTTAAAGACCTATTCGGCCCCCCCTTTTTTTTGAGAAATCCAGAAATTTTAATCATCATAAGGTCAGTGTAGTCATAATTTTTTAACATAGTCGATCAGGAAATCTCATGAAGTAACTCGGACGGGTCTTCATGGGAGGAACCGGAGACTTTAAACCACCATAGAACATAGTAGATCGGGAAATCTCATGAAATAACTCGGACGGATCTTCATGGGAGGAACCGGAGACTTTAAACCTTCACAAAACATAGTCAATCGGGAAATCTCATGAAGTAACTCGGACGGATCTTCATGAGAGGAACCGGAGACTTTAAACCACCATAGAACATAGTCAATCGGGAAATCTCATGAAGTAACTCGAATGGATCTTCATGGGAGGAACCGAAGACTTTAAACATTCACAGAACATAGTCGATCGGGAAATCTCATGAAGTAACTCGGACGGGTCTTCATGGGAGGAACCGAAGACTTTAAACCTTCACAGAACATGGTCGATCGGGAAATCTCATGAAGTAACTCAGACTGGTCTTCATGGTAGGAACCGGAGACTTTAAACCATCACAGAACATGGTCGATCGGGAAATCTCATGAAGTAACTCGGACGGGTCTTCATGGGAGGAACCGAAGACTTTAAACCTTCACAGAACATAGTCGATTGGGAAATCTCATGAAGTAACTCAGACGGGTCTTCATGGGAGGAATCGGAGACTTTAAACCACCATAGAACATAGTCGATCGGGAAATCTCATGAAGTAACGCGGACGGGTTTTCATGGGGGGAACCGGAGACTTTAAATCATCATAGAACATAGTCAATCAGGAAATCCCATGAAGTAACGTGGATGGGCCTTCATGGGAGGAACCGGAAACTTCAGAGCCTAACCAACCGGGATTACATTGGCATGGTAAATACAAAGTTATATGGATTTATGCACGAAATCGGTTGACATTTTACACTGGATCAGAAGCCAGGATTCAAGGGGAATTCTATACATATAGCACATTTTCTACCTGGAGGTCCATTCATATGAAAATCTTTATTTAAAAATCGCCCGGGGTATTATACTCAGCTCGGAACTCAGAAGTTTTATACAGTTCCTTATCTAAAATTACTCGGGATTATTCATTCTTTTGAAATATGGAGCACACTAGATATTATCTGCAGAAGGATTCATCAAGACACTACAACAAAATCTCTCATAGACATCAGTGGAACAACAACGATTTTAGGCTAAAACCGATGTCTTTGAGTATTTTACACCGGTTTTTCTAAAAATCGGCGTCTATGACCGCAGATTTTAGCTCATAGACATCGGTTTTTTATGTGATGTCTATGAGCGCCCTTTTTTCGTTAATATACACCAATTTTAACATCGGTTTTTAAAATCCGATGTTAATGAACCAAAATAAAATATTTTAATTTCCCCACAAGCCAAAATCTGCACACTGTGAAGTTCCCTCCAAACCTGAATCTTTATCCCGCCCCTTCCTCCGCGCGACCATCTCTCTCGCGTAAACCTAAACCGAGACATCTCTCTCAGCCTAAACCTAAACCTCCGACCATCTCTCTCAGCCTCATCTCCCTCTTCCCCCTTCCTAGATCCTTTCCCGATCAGGATCAAGACACGACGAACTTGCTTCTCCGTCCAACCACACCGCATCTCCTCGAACTCCTCCATTTGGTTGAGAAGAGGAGGCCTTCTTCGCATTCCGGTAGTCCATACTTTATCTTTTCCTTTCTACTTCCTCCTGTTTTTGTGTTCGGTTCTGCTCCCTTCCCATGAGGCTGCTTTCCTCTCGGAGTTGCCCAACCTCGTCACTATCTCCTTTGAGGAAGGCTACACCCAACTGTTCGAAGACTCCAACCTCATGCTTCACGGCGACGGCCGGACTGTCCACCTCTCCCTCTACCAACGAATAGGTTCTGTTAAAAGATTTTTTTTAAAAAAAGAAAGGGGCATCTTTGAACCTACCTTGTTCTGTGATCAGGTGATGCATTTGCGTCGCAAGATCTCTACCTCCATGGATTCTTTAGTGCCTCCATTAAACTGCCCTCCGATTACGTGGCTGGAGTGGTGGTTGCTTTCTATGTATGCTTCTTTACTCTCGAGTTTAGATTTTGCAGCACTTTCCTTTACCTGTTTGAAAGAAGAAGAAGAAGAAGAAGAAGAAGAAGATGGAGGAGGAAAAAACAAAAACAATCTCTCCTCCGCCGCGATGGGCTCTGCAACGGTCCTCGCATCACTCTGCAATGGGGGTGCCGCAAGCGCCTCCGCTGCATCAAGGTCAGGGACAAAGGATCCGCCGCAAAATCTGGCGTCCAGAGGGGAATCGCGTCTCGGAATGTCCGCCGCATCGCAGATCAAGAGTCCCCCCTGCACCCGCCTCTTTATCCCCTCAGGTAATAGATCGGAGGTTGATCCGGAAAAGTTAGGGTTTGATCTAGTTTGAGGTGTCAGCGGTGAGATATGGAAGTAACCACTGCTCGGATTTATCCACAGGAGGTCGGAATCGGCCGGGAGCGAGAACCATAACTCCCGATCTGTCTTGTCGTCGCCGGATAAGGATGACCGTTGCTACACGACCAGGGGATCGGCAGCGTTGGTATGCGAGGGCGAGAACGCCAACGAAAGAGCCTCGGCAGCCTCTCTACCTCGATTCTTCGTTTCACTGTCGAACAAGGAGAAGGAGGAGGACTTCATGGTGATGAAGGGGTCCAAGCTGCCGCAGCGACCCAAGAAGAGATCCAAATTCGTCCAAAAATGCATACTCGTACGCTTCCATTCCCTCCAAAAATCCGATTTTTAAGATCAAACAGTCGAAAAAACTAATTTTTTCCTCTAATTTCTTTGACAAACTCGATCTAGTTGGTGAGTCCTGGAGCATGGCTGTCAAATCTCTCACAGGAGAGGTATGTAGTTAGGGAGAAGAAGGGATCAAGAAAGGTAGAAATTCTCTCTCTACCTTCGACTAATTTGCTCGTCTCGTTCCTGCATCCCATTCACATCTCATGTTCTTTTGTTTCTTGTTCCATAATTCGCAGAGGAGAAGAGGATTAAAGGCCATGTCCATGGAGAGTGATTCAGAATGAAGCAAAAGGGAGAGGTAATACTAATTGCTATCATTGATTATGATCGAATTGGAATTTTTCTGTCAAAATTTAATTTTCCCATGACTCATCATTCAAATTTATTTTGTATCTTGTATAACTTAGTTAATTTTGTTAATCTAGCGGATGGTGGCTGACTTTTACGGTGGGAAAATCTTACTAAAGGTTAATCTTTATGTTCGTGCAGACCTAGTGGTTGCTAGTGCTGGTGACGATAAAAAGATATCACTTTGGAATAAAAATGGCCAAAGTATGGGATCCTTTCCTTCTCACGGCAGCAACCTTGCTGATGACATTGAGGTAGCTCATTGTTTGCTCATTAATTTGTTCTATTGTGATCAATACATCTGGTTTTCTGGAAATTTACAAATGCCCGGATGCCATTCAAATCATTGCCTGCATTTTTTTCCCCCCTGTCTCTCTGTCTCTCTTGGAGGAAAAGCACTGGAACTGTTGGCACGATAGAAATTGCCACCTTCTTGCTATGTTGTGTCTGGGTATTTTCTTCCATCAATATTTTCTTCGAACAATGGTGATTGTTCGTTTGACTCCCTTATGAATTTTAGCATACATGTTGAACAAATAAGAAGAAAATAGCTAGCATATCTCTTTTGCTAGGTAGGTTATTTCTTTTCATCTAATTGTACAGCAATGTCTGCCAATATAGCAAAGTCTGACTTTGACTTTTACAGTTGATGACTTTGCAAAAATTGCTTATTCTGATGTTACACATTGAAGAAATAAGAGACTTAAAAGCTAGATTTTCTCCTTTTCCAGGTAGTTTTTTTTTTCTTTGCGTTTGAGTGCAGAGCATGGAAAATGTTGCTTGTAAACATAGAATGAGTACAACTTGATTATTCTGCAAGTTTTCACTTGATGGTAAAAATTAAGAGAAATTTTATGACTGTGCCGTGTTTCGATATTTGCAATTGTAATAATATGAATCCTTTACGTTATTTTTGTATGTTTCATTGTAATGCTAAGTACCGCTCCTGAGCCTTGTTTCCCCTTGTTGTGATTAGGGACAAATTAGTGCATACTCGCAGTCTGGGTGACTATACCTGTATTTTTTTAGTAAGCTTACCGATTCTGATTGATGCCTAACAGGACCTAAATGACAATATGGCCATGGGTTTAAGTAATAAAAACACTTCTTATCTGTGTAATTATGAGTGCATAATATATCAAACATTTTAAAGATTTTTTTTACTTTTCTCTATTTTGTAGGAATCCATAAATTGTATCAGCTTTAGTAATAAAAGTTCTAGATATCTTTGCTCTGGAGGAAGTGGGCATATTGTCAAAATATGGGACCTGCAGAGGAAAAGGTGCATCAAACGGTTGAGTGGTCATATTGACACAATTACAGGTGTAATGTACAACTGCAAAGATGAACATTTAGCATCCATCAACGAGAAGGGGGATCTCATACTTCATTATCTTGCTTCCGGAACACGGGCTGAACTCAAGGATCCAAATGGGCAGGTTATTGGCTGTCAAATATTTTGAAAATTCCAAACTTTCGCTCTACTAACATCTTTTTTGGTTTAACATGAATCTGTATCGGTGATGCGATTTCAGGTACTAAGAGTACTTGATTATTCTCGATTTAGTCGACATCTTTTGTCAACAGCTGGGGATGATGGATCTGTTCATATTTGGGATACAACTGGTCGCAGACCAAAGGTTAGTAAAATAATATTTCTTAATCTGCTAAAATGAAGGAGAAATTGTATTTGTTCCCTGCATTCACTAAAAAATTGATCTCCATTCACTCTGGCTCTTGGTGTCAGGTTTCTTGGTTGAAACAACATTCTGCCCCAACAACTGGTATTTGCTTCTCTCCATCAAGTGACAAGGTATTATCTTCCTAGGAATCTATTAAATGATTTGGATTTCTGGTGGATAATTATACATGGTTTGGCTAGTTTTGTTGGATGGGAGGTGCTTGTTCTATAGAAAATCAATGGCCATTATATCCTGACTTGTTTTCCCTGTAGATTATTGTTACAGTTGGTCTTGATAAAAAGTTGTATATGTTTGATTCTGGAACAAAAAGACCCTCATATTGCATGCCTTTTGAGGCACCCTTCTCATCGCTGGCATACTGTGATGATGGTAATCTATTGGCTGCTGGGACAAATAATGGACGTGTAGTATTCTATGATGTTCGAGGGAAACCTCAACCTTTCACAGTTCTTCGTGCATACAGTAGTTCAGAGGTAAGATATCTTATCTGCCAAGAATAGCATGTATTTCATAGTCATCTTGATTCTTTTTTTCACTGCTTCATTAAATAGTCTATTTATATGCTGATGATAGCATGCCTTTCATAGTCATGTTTGTTCTTTTTATGCTAAACAATCCTGTCAGGTCATGCAGAACATGCAAGCATATAGATGCTGCAAAGGTTTTTATTAGTTTATTTGATCTCATATGACAAATTTAGATTCAATTTCATCAAGTAATCTGAGAAAATCACACGTTTGGGTTTTAGATTATTAGATCACAGGCAGTGCACATAGATAAAAAAAATCTATCTTTTTAAATAAAGATTGATTGAAAATTACATCTGTGCTAGTTTATTGATACCTGTTATGATGCTTGATTAGCCTTGTGAAACAAATTATAAGTGAGAACAGATACAATATATTTCTGTGATATTTAAAGAAGTGTTTTCACTGTGATTTTGGGTATTCATCAAAAGTTTAATAAATAAAGAAATCATTTTTTCCCCGTCTCTCTGGTTTACATCTTTTCTTCAGTTCAACCACTGTTAATGATTATTCTAGAGTGACCTGCGTGTCTTTGGTTTACATCTCTGATTCAATTCAATAATTGTTAGTGAATTGATTTCTACTAGATGATTGCTCTGCAACCACAGTATGTCTTTTCTGTAAGTCTTATGCATGTCTCACCTTGGGTGTTGTTTCCCACAGTTCTAAAACACAACTAATTTACTTGATGTATTCATGAGAAGGAAAAATACAACTGAGTTCTAAAGCAATTGATGCTTCTGTTAAAGTTGCAAAAGAATTACTAAAATTTGATGATGTTCTTGGCAGACTAATAACATGTGTGAATAATTTGAATACCACTGCTTTATATGTTAATAAATTTGAAGAAATATAACCACGGCTGGCTATACATAGTATAATCTCATCTTTTGCTATTTGATGTTTTCCTTCAAATATGTCCTAAGCATTTATTTATTTCGGCTTAAACCTACAAACATTGTTTATGTCCTACAAACATACATTCAACAATGGTAGAAGATTTTATAGAAGTTGACTAAAAATGACAACACTGCTCCCTGCAATTATAAGCTTCATCAGAGGTAGCTTTGCTCTTCTATGCTTCACTGGATTTGTTGTGTAGTCATATTTCTTTGTTCAACCATTATCATGCCTAGTAAGTTATTGTATTATGCCTAGTAAGTTGTTGTATGATGCCTACTAATATATTATTTATGTGTTTTTACAGTTTACAAATCTCAAGTACTCCATAGTTGAAATTGATGAAATGCGGTTCGAGTGGGCTGAATGCATGCTAGATTACATTTGAAGTGCGGTTCTACCTTGATGTGTTGTTAAAAGAATGTTCTACCTTGATGTTGATATCTATTAGCTAGCTTTTGATGTAAAAAGAATGTTTGGGTATTTTATGGATACTGTTGTAAGAAGATTATTTATATAAATTGTGAATATTTGTGTATTTTATGGATATTGTTGAATGAAGAATATTTGTATAATTTGTGAATATTTGTGTATTTTTTTTATTATTGTCGGTTTTTCATTGTTTCGGAAATTAAATTTGTGTTGTTAAAAAATATACATATTACATCGGTTTTCCACCGTTGCAAAACTGGTGTTGTTAAATAATATTACATTGGTCATTTACCGCTGCCAAAACTGGTGTTATTAACATACAATATTACATCGGTTTTACACCATTGATGAAACGATGTCGTTAAGTGATACTACACCGGTTAATAACCGATTCGAAGACCGGTGTCGTTAAGTGATACTACACCGGTTTTAACCCGATGTCTAAAATGGCAGACTTTTAACATCGGCTTCATAGACATCGGTCGAAAATGAAATAGACACCGGTGGAAAACCGATGTCTATGAGGATTTTTGTTGTAGTGAGACAAGGTTTAACTTCAAAAGATGAGCAAGGAATTCTCGAATAAAATTTATACCTAATGCTCGGAAGCATTGCAAAAGAGGCATTCTCAAACCAGCACAATAAAGAAACAGGTAAGTATCAAAAATTTCCTATACATCGCAATCACTTAATTATCAAGTTTTGGTTACACTTCTTTTCATTATCAGGTTTTCCATTACAAGACTTTTATGGACAATCTTTTTAGATACATAGACATGATTAATTAAAAGGACCTTTTAAATCTGCGGACAATTCCTCGTTAAGCCTGCGTCGACTTATGAAAGAAGGGGGAGGTTCCTTGGGTAGATAACCACCCTCTTTTAACTGTCGAAGAACTCCTGATACAGAATGATTTAAAGCACCCACTATCCTACGGACAAATTCTTGGGCAAACGCCGAAGACTTCAAATAAGCCAGACGCCACTCTTCCCATCGACTTTTCTCTTGTTCCTTATAGCTTTGAAAATCAGCTTGCAATTTTGTGTGTTGATCTTTTAAAACAACCTTTTCTGATTTAAGCTGCTCCAATTCCTTCTGAAGTAGTGACAACTCAACATCTTGAGCTTTCCTTTACTCTTGTTCCTGTAGGATAGTGAAATCATGAGAGGCTAGGTCTTGAGCTTGGTCAGAAAGACAGACATTATGAAGCTTCTCTACTTTCTCTAAAATAAGACTTTTATGAGAAGCATCTAAAAGAGTTTTCTCCTTTAAAGCAATTTCCAGTCAAAGACCAGAATGTAGCCGATCCACCTGTAATTCCAAAGTTCTTCTTGCAAGCTCTTTATCTTTTAATAATTGCTGGGACTCCTCCAATTCTTGTTTCAAGGTCCCCAATTGTTGATTTTGTAAGGCCACTTTCTCTTGCAACTGAACCAGGTCGCTATTAGAAGAAGGTAAAGTAGCCTTCAATGTCTCCAATTGAGCTTTTAATTTGTTGTTCTCCTGGTCCTTAGCCATAAGTAGCGGGTCGATATACAGACTTGAGGCAAGGAACTAAACAAAAGGATGATATAATTAAAGATAAGGATACAAAGTCGACAACATATAACTAGAAATACTTACAACTACTGTCTGACGACTATGGCGGTCGGCCCGATGTGGAAGACTAAGGCCTCTTAAATTAAGTTAGATTAAATTAAAATAAAATTAAAATGAAATGTAATTAAAATTATTTTAAATTAAATTAAAATTATATTAAATTGATATTAAAAATCTAATTAATCCATAAATTTAATAATCAATTAATCAGTCTTAATCTAAGTAATTCTAAATTAATTAATCAACCTAATTAATCTAAAATTAAATAATTAATTAATCAATCTGAATTTAATTAATCAATTAATTCAAATTCAATAAATCAATGTCTTAATCCGAATTATAATTAATATGAAATATGAAAATAGTTAATGTTTGACTTAAGCTAATTAATCCAAATCAATTTCATTTCAATTAATTAAAATTAATGCATTTAATTCAAAATAATAATTTAAAAGTAATAGCCAATTAACTTAATCTTAATTTAATTAATAATAAACTAATAACTAATCAGTATTAATTAATCTGAAATTAACAATTAACCAATCAGTTGCAATTCAATCCTAAATTAATTTAAACAATTTTAATTTAAACCATAATTAATTAATGATTAATTTAAACAATTTTATTTTAACTAAATTATTATGAAATAAATTGATCAAACTTAATTCTAAGTTAATTAAAAATTCTAATTTTAAATAATCCAAATTTAATTCTAACTCCAAACTTCATTCTAACCAAAATTAATAAACAATTTTAAATAACCCCAAATTAATTAAAAATCAAACTAATTCTACCTTAGACAAATCATTCATCTCTCAAAACACATAAAGCTACCATATTTATTTAAAATGGGTAAGATTCTAGGAGAAATAAATGAAAATAATTTTTAATAAAATTTATAAATTTATTTTCTTAAAATTATTTCTAAAACTCTGATGTTTAATTAATAATTGATTTAATGCAATTATCTATATACCTTTCAAAAATCAATACATTTCTTGAAAGTGATTATTAACCAACAATCTGATCCTTCAAGTCAATCATGAACTTCTAGGCCTCCAAACATATAGGTATATCTTGATTATGGTTAATAAGGGTTTCCTAAGTAAATGTAAAAAAGTTCAATCTAAAATATTTTTAAAAATAGTGAAAATTTTATCTTCAAAAGAGTTTGAAAAATTTTATCTTTGATTTTTTTTTTAAAAAAAATAATTTCTTCTCAAAACTCTTTAGAAAGCATTTTCAAAATTATGTTTAGAAAATAGTATCTTTAAAACTTTATTTTTTGAAAGATTTCAAAATAGAAATATTTTGTTTTGAAAATTAATATTTTTTGAAAAATAATTATTTCATAAACTCTTCTTTTGAAAAATATTTTTAAAATCTTTGGAAAATATTTTGAAAGCACTCTTTTAAAAATATGCTCAAAATATTTCTTTTAAAAAATAGATTTTAAGTTAGCATATTTTTGTAAAAATCTTAAAAACTCTTTTGAAAAACTGCTTTTGAAAAAACATTATCATCTTAAAAAAAATTGAAATAATACATCTTGATAAAAAATTTAAAAAGTATTTTTTATTTTTTAAAATGTATTATAATCTTGAAAATATTTTTAAAAATATATTTTCCTGAAAGTATGTGTGCACTCTTATCCTTGAAAATATATTTTTAATTTAGAAATATACATCATTTGTTTCCGATATAGTTAGGCTTTGAAAATTGTGAACATTAATATCATTTTTTTTTTATGTATGTCAAATGGGCAGAAATGAGGGTTAAAAGTTAAGTTTTGAAATGTTTTGTGTTCTTAAAAATAGGGGGAGAGTTTAATTTGAGGGAGAGATATTTTAAGAAGAAGTTGTTATCATTTTACTTAATTTTAACTAAATTGCCAAGCATTAAAAAGGAGAAGATTATCGATGCAGAGAGCACCAGAATTGAGCTTACATTTTGATGTTGTCAAAGGTTCAAAGTTAAGTCCTGTTGTAATTTAATATATTGACTAAGTGTGCAGGCTAAAAGACTTGACGAGTCTAGAGGACCAAACACCATGATGAAGTACAGCTAAGTCAGAAGGACCATATAACTAGTAGAAATCCCAGATATATCAGACGGGATCAGATGTCTGGCAGAAAGTCCAGTTAAGTCAGCAGAACTAAACAACTGCTAAAGTCCAGATGAGATATCTAGCTAGAAGACTTAGTGGGTTAGGAGATTAGACATCAAAGTAATTCTACAAATGGTAAGTCAAGTAAGTAATTGGAGAAGAGAGATCCAGTGAGGATGAGTCCCAGTGGGATTGTAACTATTGGTCCAAGTTATATCTAACTTGAAAATCTAAGTTGAGACTAAGATAAAATCCTAGTATTAGTTAGACATGATCTAATTCACAATTTATACATTTGTGCTAACTCTGTTTTGCATGTAGTTTTATTATTTAGACTAACATGCTTTGCAAGTGCTTGAAATGAAAAGTCAAGTTGGGATAAACAGTACTCTAGGTGCCTTAAGTAAAGGAGGGAGACATGAAGTGAAGCACTGGAGGCACCTCGGATGATTGGAACCGCCCTAGAGTAGATAATATGCGAGGATAGAACTTCAACGCTGGAGATGCCTCAGATTATTGGAGGCACCTCAGCATGAATCACTAGAGACACCCTAGATCAATGAGGGAGCCCTCAAAAGGATAAGTGCCAAAATTCTAGAATCAAATAAGCATGTATGGGGGGCCTCGGATGAACAGAGACACCCCAATGCCCTATAAAAGAACTCATTGATCACAGCTCAAGTACATCAATTCTCTCTCATTTCTACAGTCTGCAATGTCTCCTTGCTGTAGGATCGTTACATACGTGAGAGGGGATGAATCACATGATTTTAAAAACTTTCCTTTTTATTTTGAAATCAAAAGTATGCAGCGGAATTAAATACAGAAATATAAATCAAAAATACAATTACACAAACTCGATTGATTTTACTTGGTTCAGAGCCTTCGGTGACTCCTACTCCAAGATCTAGGTCCCACGGACCTATCGATGGGTAATCTACTAAAGACTTCTTCCAAAACCGCTGAAAGATGGGATCAAGTACAATAAAAAGAATAGGAAAAATGTAACAAGCTACACTTTTATTTAAGTAGTAATTAAGTATACAAGGAAACTTTGTTACCCAACACTTATAGTTTTAACGGATCAAGTTCAGTGTTGGATGACTTCTCAGCAGTAGTCGGGCGCAGTAGTGTCATAGCAGAGCAGCAACACAAGGTTGTAATAGTCAGAAAGTTGAATGAACACGTAGAAGCTTGTAGAAGAGTTGTGTGTAAAGTCTTAGTCAAATAGCCCTTTTAAAGGGGATGGAAGGCGCCTTCAACACCACTGAAGGCCCCTTCAATACCAACTCTTATCCCCCCAAAACTAGATCTTATCGTCGTCGAGGTCTTCTGCGTTATCCAACTGAAGGTGCCTTCCAAGGTCTCGAAGGCGCCTTCCATAGCCTACTCAAGGCACCCTCCTTTGCATGGAAGGCGCCTCGGATATTGTTCGCCCAAGGTTTTTTATGCTCTTTTCGTCCTACAAAATGTGTTAGTCCAACAAACCATAGTATACCCTACAAGATGAAATTAGTACAATAAAAAATAAGTAGTTTAGTAATTGGATCCTATCTCTTTGATACTAGAATCTAATTAGGATCTCAATTTAAGTTTCTGAAATAGACCTAAATTGGACCTACACCTAAAGTCCTCAAATAAGACTCATCCTCTCTAGAACACTCTCCTCCAGTGACTTACTATACTTACCATATAGAATCACTTGACTCTTTATGGTCCACCAGGTCTCCTCGATAGTTATCAGGTCCGTAGACCCAACTGGACTTCGGCCAGCTGTCAAGTCCCATGGACCTAGCTGGACTTTCTGTCAGATATCAAGTCACTCCTTGAGCTATTTAGACTTCTACACTAGCTATTATGTCCTCCAAACTTAGCTGGATTTTAGCCTGGTGTCAAACCAGTTAAGTCCTGTATACTTAATAGAAAGGGTTAGATCACAACACATCAAACTTTAACTTATTTGTCATTCATCAAACTCAGGTTTGATCATTAGTGCCAACTGCACTAACACTTGCAACTGCTGTACTATGACCTTACTACTCCAAATTGATGCTCAAGCAAGCTTCTATAGCGAGAATGATAACTACATCGAGCTACAAGTGTCGGTATAAAATTTAATGTTATTTACTATTATTATTGCATAAGAAAGTGTAGGTTGTTTCACTTTCTTCATCTGAGTATTCGATATCTTTGTCCAAAGTTTTATCGAATGAGAGTTTTAGCGACTTGCCCATCAGAAACATCCCAAGGGGGTGTGGACCTTGAAGTAGTAGTTGCTGGACTGCGAACCAAGTAATCAATTATGTATTATTCTTATTTTATTTTATTTTTCCACTGTGAACTTGATTTTCAACGAGTCTTTTAAAATTGAAAAAAGAGAAGTTTTAAAATTACGTGTGATTACCCCTCTCTCATGTACAAATAATCCTACAAGCACAAAGGTATCCAGCTTACACCGACTAATCCTGAGGTGACTGACCCGGCTCCACATGTAACACCCGTAAATTTTCTCTGTTCAAAAAGGCAAAAAGAACTAGAAGAAGAGAAAAAGAAATTAAAAAAATAGATTTAAAAATGGCCTTGGGTAGGATTGAATCCAAGACCTCTTATATATGATTGGTTAGATTTTCCATTAAGGTGGTGGTAAAGCATCACACTAGCAATAGGAAACAATTCCTTATAAGCAGATTTTGGGAGAAGAGATGCTTCAACTTCCACTTAGTATAAAATGTGAGGGATGAGATCAAAACCTAAATCTCTTCATTTTCCCTTCTCTCATACCTAGCCGAAACTCCTTCCCTCTTCTTCTCTTGTAGTTTTGGCCAAGAACTCTAGGGTTCCAAGGTTCTAGGTTCTTCAAGAAGAGAATCTAGAGGGGAGTTTTCATCAGGATTTGTACGTACGAGGTGGGTGGTTTGGAGATCAAGACATACAAAAGAGAGTGTTGCTTTTCTTACACCCTATAAGAGTAAGATTTAGCGAAAGGAGGTAAGTACTCCTCACCTACAGTATAAGTTGTTTCGATTATGCATGGAGGAACCTATTTGTGGTAGATTTGTATGATTGTATGCATGATTAAGAAATTTCATGTAAAGTGTATGTTAAAGAAGATATAATACATGATATGTAAAGATGTCCCTCTAAGTTTTGGGATTAAGAGCATGTGAGTACTTTGATTTGTTTCCCATTAAGTTTCTGGGACTAAGAAGCAAAATCAAGTGCCCTAAGATGCTTCCCAATAGGTGTGGAGGATTAAGTGCACATAAAGTGTTTGTCGAAATGACAACAAGTGCAATTATAAGAAAGTACTGAGTAGAAGAAAGTATTTTACTTTAAAATGGCATGTACTGGACACAAGGTCCATGGGATGGGCTCCTAGATTGACCCTAGGATTAAGTTCGCCTAGTAGTACCTTAATAGGTTCGAGATTAGCTACCTCGGATTTTATTAAGGATGCGCGCAAGTGGTACATTGTCGGGCCCAAGAAAGTTGATTATTATGTTCACTAATATGTATGATAAAGTTTTCAAAGTGCATTGGTTGTTGAAATGAAACCATCATTAAGTGGAGAACTTGAGTTATAAAGTGTAGTGTTGGGGAACTCTATAATATGCTAGGATTTCTGTTCCATTACATTACTAGCAAGGTTTAAGTTGGTGTTTAGCATTTTAAAACTGTTTAAAAATACATATCATGTGCATATTTACAAAGCATATGTTTTAGCGTGAACTATTCTCAAGTGCATATTTGTTGTTCTCTTTCCAAGCAATTTTACAATAAAAAGGCGTGTTCTCTTTAATGCGTAGTTTTGTGAGTAGATGGTACTTACTAAGCCTTTGCTTATAGTTTGCATTTCCTTATATTGCAGATAAAGGTAAGGGAAAGCTGGAGTAAGAAGGGGCAACAGGAGCAATGTTTAATGGTAGGGGTGACGGAACAGTGGGAAGCGATCCTGGAATTTGCTAGTATCTTACCATGTTAGATTTTTTGTGCTGATGGACATATGTTCTTATCTCCACTTAGTGTAAAAGTACTATTAAGAATAGTGTACAATGAATTTGCGGTTTGGTAGTAGTTGAAGTGTCAAATATTCTCCCTAAGGTTGTGGGATAAAATGATAAGTCAAGAAGGAGTACAAAGGGGGAGAACCACTCCTTTATGGGTGCAGGGCGTGACCCCCACACGGTCGTGACACGGCCATGTGGAGTCACATGACCCCAACACTCTCCCTCTCGGCCAGGGTTGCACGGCCATGTGCCACACACAACCATGCAAGGTTTAGTCTCTGGAAAAGTTGCACGGCCGTGTGCCGCACACGGCCATGCAAGGTTTAGTCTCTGGAAAAGTTGCACGACCGTGTGCCACACACGGCCATGTAAGGCTTAGTCTCTGGAAAGGTTGCACGGCCGTGTGTCACACACGGGCATGCACCTCTCCTCCTCGGACAAAATGACATGGCCGTGTGGATTCACACGGCCGTGCACCCCTTTGACTCAGCCGAGGTGACACGGCTGTGTGAGCCACACGGCCATGCCCCTCTTCGTTACGGCCAAGGTGACACGGCCGTGTGGAAGCCACACGGTCGTGCCCTACTCCAGCAGGGAGGGCCTTACACGACCGTGTGGGACACACGGTCGTGCCCAAACGCTTAGTAAGGTTACACGGTCGGTCATCACCACACGGCCCAGATTCTCAAGCAGTTCTAAACTTCATCTTAGCTCTATTTCGCTCCTAAACACGACTTAACAGTCGAAACAAATTCAGAGTAGATCTCTGAACCCAACAGTGTACATACAATAATGTCCTTAGTAGTATGAAAGGAGTAACGCCCATGGCTTGAGTCAGGGTTAAGAAGTGCGGTCGTTACACCACAAAAGTTTCCTACTGGCCACCGGTGTAAATCAGGAAGTGCTTGCAATAAGCGGCCCATCAGCCCAACATTTTTAGGTCAACCGTCCATTAAGATAAATCCATCCGTTAATTTGCTCAAAAATGTGAACTCGTCATCATAAGGGGTAAATCACGGGGGCAGACTTATTCAGCCTTAACTAAGCGATTTTTCTAGATAAGGGACACGAAATAATCCGAAGTAGTATTTGTATCTATCAAGAATCAAACCATACATCTCTGATAACAAATCCTACTCAAGTACCAACTCAACTACACAGACCGTTGTAAGACCTTTAAAATTAAAATGTGATTATACATTTATACTTACAATGTAAATTAATTATTTAATTTATATAACATAAATATTAAACTTCCAAGGTAAAGTATGTCAACATATAGCTCCCCGTTGGTTAAAGAGTGACAAATTTATTATAATAGATAGAGATTAAATTTTAGTGGGCACATGTCCTCGGAAAAATTCCTCTCACTCCTAGTCATTTGACGGTCTACTATAAGGTGATCCCATAATTTATCTTTCTTCGTATAATCTATAAATGGACAGTAAAAAAATATCTAAAATAAATATAATCACCTTTACTATGGTCAACACAAAGCTAACGAGTGTGCCAACTCCGAATATTGGTTTTGAGTGTCCAAGAGGCCCCATGCTCAAGTCTTAATGAGAAAATCTCATGCCAATTGAGTTATCCCTATTTATTTATGGCCTCCATATCTATATCATCAATTAAATATCTTATTTTTTAAATATCCTAAATTTTACAATCAAATATTTCATAAATTAAATATTGATGAGCCCATCTATTAAATACCTAACTTTCAAATATTCTAAATTCCATCATTAAATATATTTTTTTAATTTTTTTATTATAAAAATAAAGAGAGAAAGAAATCATCTAATATAATTTTATGTCTAATGATTTCAAATCTTCTCTCTAATATTTTTTTTAAATAGGAAATATTTGAGATTAAAAATATTTAGAGAAATATTTCTGCTAAATATCCCTATTATGGCTCTAATATTTTTTTTAAAATAGGAAATATTTGAGATTAAAAATATTTAGAGAAATATTTCTGCTAAATATCCCTATTATGGCACTATTATAGAATTACTAGCAGGTATGCTCGAGTCTTATTAATATTTCTGCTAAAGAGAGAAAGAAATCATCTAATATAATTTTATGTCTAATGATTTCAAATCTTCTCTCTAATATTTTTTTAAAAATAGGAAATATTTGAGATTAAAAATATTTAGAGAAATATTTCTGCTAAATATCCCTATTATGGCTCTAATATTTTTTTAAAAATAGGAAATATTTGAGATTAAAAATATTTAGAGAAATATTTCTGCTAAATATCCCTATTATGGTACTATTATAGAATTACTAGCAGGTATGCTCGAGTCTTATTAATTTATTTCCACGTGGGATACTCTGATTCCACAAAGTGGGAAGGTGTGACTGGTTTGGTATCGTATCGTTTAATTTTCCCTTTTTATTGAGCGGATAATGTTAGACATCGAAGCCCTTCGCACTTGGCATATCCCGCAACAGATACACGCGCATCGCCACGTGGCATCAGCCACCCCAACTAACGCCGTCAAACTGACCACCAACCCGCTCGTGCCGACTTCCCACCTCATCCGTCATCCTCACCCAATCACTTCCTTCCACGTGCACACCCAATGCCGTCCTCCCGATCCCCTGCTCGAATCTCTTTGCGGATCGTGTATCTCCTCCACTTTATTGGCATCCGCTGTGGTCCCCGTATTCGTTAACCAATGGTATGTCTAATTTACAAGGAACGTCCCAGTGGAAGGACAGGAGTCGTAACATCGGACGCCAGGGCTCAAGTTCCAATTCAACTGGGCGCATCCGTCCAAGTTCCGCCGTTCACTCGACGCCGTTTGGACTTTTGGGTAAGCGAGAGTCGAGGCTCGAGAGGCGGTGCACGTTCGCTCTCTATTAATTCGCCCCCTTTTCCTGTTTTTCTCTGTTTATTTCTTGCTTTCTGCTCGTCGTCGCCAATTCGTCGGCGAATCCGAGAGCTGGAAGAAGGATAGTGATGGCGGAGCAGGAGGAGATAAAGGGCGTACAGGTCACGCCGGAGAAGGCTGCGGGCGAGACGGAGCCCGACGCCGTCGAGCTCACGGCGCCCGCGGGTTGGACCAAGAAGGTTCTTTTTCTAAGGATTCCCCATTCTCTTCTCAGCGTTTGTGTTCTTATTTACAATTTTTCGATTTTTTGTGTCCTTAATTTGTTCTGTTTCTGGCTGCTAATTGCAATTCTGAGTTTAGGTACTTGGTTGTTTCTGTGGTGTGTGCATTCTAGGGTTTGTTGGCTTCATGGTTGCTTGCTTATTTGTAGTAACAGCGAAGGGAGCATGGCACTCCATTAGGGTTGTGTACTGGTGTTTAAGCAGGGTGAATATACTGCAATCAGCTCTGAAATTTTTTTCTTATTTATGAAAGTTCATATGACTTATTGGAAGGAGCATTGTCAAGAGAATGATGACTTTAGGTTTATCGTTAAAAAAGAGGTCCTTTTCCTGCCAAACTCAATTAGGTACTGCAGTTTCTTTGCTAAGCAGTGAGATCTCTTTCTAACCTACCCTTTGGTTTTTCTGTAGCATTAATCACAGATGCATGATGAAACGTGTGGTTCGACATAACTTCTTCTTAGGCATACTTTAATTTTATAAAGCATTTAATGCATTGTATTCAGAAAATAAATGCTTTCTAATTTGTGATTATTGATGGCATCTTTATCTTTTGCATATGGATCTAATATATACATGCATGGCAGATGTTTTATTCAATTTACAATGGTATTCTATATATACTATTGTAAAAATTTGCCACCCTTTAATATGAACAATGAGATTGCCATGCAAAGTATATAGCACTTGTCAATTGAGGACTGACATACATATTCTATTTTTGAATGTGTACTGGACTTTTTGATTAATTAAGATGTATTCTATTTCTGTGAGGATAGGCGCTATCCTATAGCCAATAAGATAGAGCTGGTCCCTATGATAATCTGTATAAAAATTCATCTTTATATTTGTAGTTATTCTCTAAAGGAAAATTCTAGACTGAATATTCAAGATAAATAAGTATGTGTTTCATATCTTTTCTCAAACGCATAGTTTCCTACCTTCCATGCCTTTTCGATCATGCCATTTATTTCTTTTATGTTTTCTGTCTAAGATTGTTGATGTGAAATGCAATTAAAAGAAAACACTTCTGTGCTGGAGTTCTACTTTCTGTTGGCAGATGCAAATCTGTCGTTATATTCCTTTGATTTTATCCCATTTATTACTGTTCAAAGATATATTTATTAGCTAGACAAGTTGAATAGATTGGAGTTGAAGATGTGACAGATAGACTGTGATCAAATAAAATTCTAAACATAATTGAAAGCAATATAAAAGATCTGGATATAACTTGCAACATTGTCTGATCCTAAATAGCTGAATAGGTCATAACCTTTTTTTTTCCCCTTCATTGGGCTTCATGAATAGATAGGTCTTCGAATAGATAAATAACTTTGGTGCATCATTTTAAATAAATATGTTTATAATTAGAGTCCTTTTAATTGTCCAATTATATTTGATCTCTAAACACTATCATCTCTTTTCTTTACCTTCAAATATTTTCTTGTCTTTTGTAATATTTTGTTTGTATATATCCACTAAATGGAATATTGTCTAGAGTTCCTACTGTATACCAGCTCTCGTTGATTAGGGATAATAACTAATTGAATTATGTTTTCTTGCATAGTAATAAACTAATTTTCTTTTTCTTTTTAAATTCCACTTTCCATGTTCCTACTATATGCATTTAAGACATAGGTTACTGATTGTCATTGTGGACAGTAGATTTGCATTATCTCTGGTTTCTGATTCCCTAGAAAGCATAGCAATCAATTGTGGCTTTTTGGTTCTTCGTTACTGAACTGAGTACCTGCTGACTCTTTATTTATGTCAGTTTTAAAATAGTTGGCTTGTACCCTTTTGTTGAAGACTTGAAGCGCCATGAATTTGATGTTTAAAGATCTATTTTAAAACAAATTGAAGATGGTTGTCTGTTGTTCTAACCTATTTTAAAATGTAATGATATACAACCCAGTTCCTGCCTGTTAGTTTAACCTTCTGCTTTCATTCAGTAGGCTGAAAGTTAATTTCATCTTTGCTGTTTTTTCTCTCCAAACAGTTGAATGTTATATATATTATTTATCAATGTTGAACTGAGTGAGCTCTCTATCATGTAAGTTGTTGGTACCCATATATGCCTTTTGCTGGACCTGTTTGTGCGTAAGGCAAAAAGACAGATGCAAGTTGAGTTCCTTAATAGAAAGGAAGAAAGAAAATAACATCAACAACCCAACTAATTGTGAGTTCATTGTTTGGCTCTTGCCATAAAGTCATGAAGATAATCTGCCATTGAACATCCCATTGAATTTCCTGCAAACCCATATCACTACTTATTAATCTGGATCTTTAAGCTACTCTTGTGTCAAATGTTGTTTTCTTCGGTCTCTCTACCCTTTATTCTTTTGACTTTAAATGATTCAACTAACTAATTATACAATTGATCATTTTTTGAATGAATTCATATGTTATTAATCAATTTTCTTATTTCTATTCTATTGGAGTCACACCTACCAACTTCCTGAAAACATTTCTTGTTACTCATGTATTTTTAGTATTTTCATCTCTTCTGCATTATCTTGGGCATTTCTTGAATTCCCCTCCATCCTTCACCAAAAGGTTGGTTTATTTGTACCCTATTATAATTTTTTTCTTTAGCCTAAGAGGCACATGACAATCATAAGATTCTGGAAGTTAGTTTCTGAAATGTATAAAAACCATGCACAAATTTTTCTCCCGTTCTTGATATTTCTATATTAATCATCTTATTAAATAATTGGCATTTACAGTTGACCTTCTAGGGAAATTGATTTTCAGAAATTTTACCTCTTATTCTTCTTTCTGTCATCATCTTCCATAATTTCATTGTCTCAGTTAACTTATCTCTTAATAATTAAAACAGTATTGTATGCCAGTCCTAGGCCATAAGGAATTATACCCTTATCTACCTTTATTTTCAAGATGAATTTTAGCTCATTGCATTAGCCTGTTGTAACATTATCTTATTATTTAAACTTCTATACTTAAAGCTTCTTCGTCCCAAGTTTAGTCCTTTATACTTGTTCAGATTTTTTTATATACATCCTTCTCCACCAGTTGGGTTTGCCTTTTAAAACTCTACTTTTGAACTCTCCAAGAACTAAGCTTGTCCTAATTTTCTTTGTGGTTGAAGTCACCTAACATTTAATAGAAAAAAATGTTAAAATTTTTAAGACATTTATATTGGTTAAACATTTTACATCACAACTTCGTGAATCTGCACATAGTTTTATCTATTTTTTCTTGTAAGGAAAATATGTAATGAGTGTTTTTTTTTTTACCTTGAAGAGGGAATAGCAGCTTGTTTTTGTTCGAACTCTTCCTAGTAGAGGGCTGCTAGTGCTTTGTGATTTATATAGCCTTTGGATCTACTAATAGGTTACTTTGCTTTGCTGCACTTTGGAGATTAGAAGCTCTAACACTTCAAGAATATCCTTTGACACCCGTCAAGATTTCTTTTCCCATAGCATTCACACTGAATTTGCTATCATATGGTTTTTTTTTGGCTCATAAACCATGTGCACTGCTTTGTAAAATATGAATGTTTTTTTTCTTTGATGGGTGATAGTGCTGCATGGATTTATTATCCTAATGTTGGGTAATATTTTTCATTTAGTTCGCCTTAATTTCTACAGCGTGCAATATCATCAATGTAGCTGGATCATTCAACACTTCCAAGCTCATTCCATTTTGGATACGTTAGTAATATGTTTGTTGTGTATGCTAATAGTTTGTGCTGAATGAGGATGGTACACCAAGAAGGAATGAGATCCTCTTCATATCACCAACTGGTGAGGAGATTAAAAGCAGGAGACAATTACAACAATACTTGAAGGCACACCCTGGCAGCCCATCTTCAGCTGAATTTGACTGGAGAACTGGTACTCTCATACCCTCACGCATTGTGCCAAGAGCACATACACAGTTTCATATTTAATCCATACAAGTCCTGCATGAATCAGCATCCGCTTATTTTAATTAATCGTCAGGTGACACCCCAAGACGCTCAGCAAGAATCAGGGAAAAAGCCAAGGCTGTGGAGGTCCCAGAAGATGAAAAGCCTAAGAAGCGAGAAAGAAAAGCAAGCTCAAAGAAAGAAACCAAGGAGAAGGCTACTGAAGGAGATGAAGCTTCTCCAGTGAAAGAGGACATCACCACAGAAGTTAAAGAGGATGTTTCGATGCAAGAAGTTGCTGATGTTGAAACTAAAGTTGATGATGATGCAAATAAAGCCATAGAGGAGGGTGTTGCAGTTGGGGAATCACTTAATGAAAAGAAAGAAACCAAGGAGAAGGCTACTGAAGGAGATGAAGCTTCTCCAGTGAAAGAGGACATCACCACAGAAGTTAAAGAGGATGTTTCGATGCAGGAAGTTGCTGATGTTGCAACTAAAGTTGATGATGATGCAAATAAAGCCATAGAGGAGGGTGTTGCAGTTGGGGAATCACTTAATGAAAAGAAAGATCCTGTCCTGGAAAGCAACGGAAGCGATGAAAATAAAACTGAGGCAAGTTCAGAGAATAAAGAAGAAGCAACACCTAGAGCTGAACCTATTGTATCTTTGCCAGCGGATGACAAAAACAGCAAACACAACTCTGAGGAGGCTTTTACAGGAAAGGAGAAACATGATGGAGATATTTCAACAGATAATAGCAAACACGAGGATGCAGTCCTGAAGGAACTCCCTTCAGCTAGTTGTGGCGATGCACAGCATCTGCCGAAAGCTTCTCCAGTTAATTGTTAAAACGGTAGATGTTCAGCTATACTGTGGCCTGTGGCACTGCCCTCATCATTCCTTAGCATATGATGAACAATGAACTATTTTTTCCTCTTTAGTATGAACTTATTTAGTGACAGCTAGAGTTTAGTAGTCTAGCTGCTTCCAATAATGTATGTTGGACCCTGAAAAGGCAACATCTGAACAGGTTGTTGTATCATGCACCACTAATATAGAACCTAATCCTTGAAAGATTTGTTAGATGTCAGGTAACGTCATTTTTAGCGTTTATGTTCAAATTTTGTTGTCCTTTTTAGCATTAAGCTGTGAGAAAAGAAAAAATAATATAAAGGATGGATGATCTCCAGTTCATTACATGCTTATGTAACCTGCAAAATTGTTCACTCTAGAAAATTCTCTTGACACTAGTTAGCATTGTCATTGGCTAAAATAAAATTAATTATAATAATATAACAATGAATTTTTTATATATTATTGAATTTTATTCTTTATTATATAATTATTTATGTTTAAATAAATTTTGTTTTATTTTATCATTACTAATTAAATCTCTTTTTTCTCGTTTGATATCAAATTAACTATGTGAACTGTTTTTCCTCATTCCACATAGATCATTTGGAGCGCTAGTGAAATTTAGTGCATTAGTGCCCCTTGTGTCAATTTTCAAAATGAAGCAAAATGAGCTTACAGAACTTGGTGAACGTGACAAGAAGGTTCACCAGCAAGCCAAACAAGCAAGATGAACTTATACAAGGAAGGTGAACCAAGTTCTAACTGATATTACACTGAGAAAGAAGCATTTCATTGCATACCAGTTAAGCCTTTGAGAGCAATGGAGGGAAGAATCATATTCAGAATGATTCTGATTGATACGGTGTCTGATCGTGGGGTTGGAGAGATGATATGGTCGGAAGTCAAAACCACGGGATGGTCAAAAGTCAAGCTCACGTGAAGGTCAGACGGCAAGCTCACGTGGCGGTCAGAAGTTAGGCCTACGTGGTGGTCAGAAGTTTGGCTTAGCTGGAGGTCAAGAATCAAGCCAACGTGGCATTCAAAGAACCAGGTTAAAAGATAGTCCTGGTCGAGTATAAGTGGAAATCTGAGGATAGACCGGCGCGTCGAGTAGTAACTCGGAAGCAAGGATACAGGTCAGGACTTATAGCCTTGTGGCGCAGGTCAATGAACAAAAGCGTACAGGTCGGAATGTATCAGCCAAGGTCAATGGACAAAAGCGTACAGGTCAGGACTTATAGTCTTATGGTGCAGGACACATAGACAGAAGCGTACAGGTCGGGATATGCTAGCCAAGGATACAGGTCAGAACTTATAGCCTTGCGACACAAGTCAATGGACAAAAGCGTATAGGTCGGGATGTGCCAGCCAAAGATACAAGTCAAGACGCAAGACACACGGACAAAAGCGTACAGGTCGGAATGTACCAGCCAAGGTCAATGGACAAAAGCGTACAGGTCAGGACTTATACCCTTATGGTGCAGGACACATGGACAAAAGCGTATAGGTCGGGATATGCCAGCCAAGGATACAGGTCAGGACGCAGGACACATGGACAAAAGCGTACATGTCGGAATGTACCAGCCAAGGATACAGGTCGGGACTTATAGCCTTACGACTTAAGCAGTACACATGGACCAAAGCGTACAGGTCGGGACTCAGGATAAGCAGAAGCAGACTGACAGGTCGGGACTCAGGATAAGTGGAAACAGACGGAGACGTGCAGGTCGGGATTCAGGATAAGAAGAACCATATTAAAGCTTAACGGGTCGCGACTTACAACGTAAGGCAGGTCGGGAGCTCACAGAACAGGTCACACAGGACAGGGATGGATACACAGGTCTGAAATTGTGAAGCGGCAAATGCAGGTAAGGAAAGGTAAGTCTACATCCGCAGGTCGAGGCCGGCAGATACAGGGACCCAGTCTAGGGTTAACAGGTCGGGGCAGGCATACACTACACGACAAGCAAGCCAGGGAATCGTAACAACCTGTCAGGGAATAATCACTGCCTGTCAGAGAAAATGCTTATGGTCTGGTGCTCACCGCCCGCTGATTCCTTCCCAGACCTATAGGAGAACGCCACGTGTCATTCACCGCCAGACAAAGCCTAACATCCGACATTCCCTGACACCTGTCAGACTCCAGAAGCATCAATCACAGTATAAAAAGGGATGTTTTGTCCCTTATGTAGGTACGCTCACTCGTCTATTGGCACTCGTCTTTTACTTTTCATCCTTTCTCTGTGTTTCTGGGAAAAAAGTACCTGACTTGAGCGTAGGAGGGCCTGACCCGGGGATGTTTTTCCTGGTTTCTGGTCTCTAACGACACGTGGGCTCGTCTAAGTGTGCGCAGAGTCCTTGCTTCACCATCTCCGTCATCACCCCTCATCATCTGCCCATGTAATCCCTTCTTGCGGGTGCCAGATCGACCAGGCTTCGCGACGACTTTCCGTCAACACCAACTCCAGCACTGCCCGCCTCTGTCCGACTCAGCTTTCGGACGGGATCAAATTTGGCACCGTCTGTGGGAACACAATTACCTATTCCGGAACGTGACGATGGAGGACTCGGGACGAATCAATGTGACCATGACTACGGGAGAATAAGAGCTCTTCAAGGAGGCCAAGAAGCGAGCGGCTTCGGAAAAACAACAAACTACCGCCTCCCGACCAAAAAAGTTACTTGAGGTTTCTAAGGAACCAACTCATGCCTCGGATCGAGGTTCTAAGAGAAAACAGCCTATAGAGTTTCCTCCTGCTTTCTACAGGGAGCCGGGCCAGGGTTACTATCAACCCGAGCCTGGATATTACAGCCACAAGGAGCGACCCCAAGTTTCTGTGGCTCAAAGTTCGTTGCCTAAAGATTCCAAGAAGGGGAAGGCTACTATCCCGCACGACGAACGCCGGTCAGAACCGGAAGAGAAAGTGCCCTTCTCTTCCAAGATCTTGGAGGAAAAGCTACCGAAAGGATATAGACCCCCTGCTATTGGGGAATATGATGGAAGTAAAGATCCTAAGGATCATCTCCGCAAGTTTAGGAACGCGGCCCTGCTACACCAGTACAGCGACACCGTTAAATGTCGCGTGTTCTGAACACTGTGTCGGGCTCTGCCCAAAAATGGCTCGATGGGCTGCCACACGGGTCCATCACCTGCTTCTCCGACTTTAAGATTGCTTTCCTACGTCATTTTGCTAGCAGCAGGAAGTATCAAAAAACTGACCACTGCTTGTTTGCTCTCAAGCAAGGGTCTGTTGAGCCGTTAAGAAGCTACATCAAGCGTTTTAATCAAGTGGCCCAAGACGTTCCCTCGGCCACATCTGAAATACTTATGAGCGCCTTCTCCCATGGGCTGACCGAGGGAGAGTTCTTTAGGGATTTCATTAGAAATCCTGTAAAGAACTTCAACGAGATGCTGGAGAAGGTGGCCAACTACATCAATGTAGAGGAAGCACAGGCGGCTCGAAGGAAGGCAGACAAACCGCCTCCCTCCACTAACAGACCTGAAAGAAGAGCACCTCAACTGCCTGCTTAACCTCTCCCTCGTGCTCGGGACGCCCGACCGACTTTCCACCCCGATCAGGATGCCCGACCGGTTCCACGCATAGCTACAGTTCAGGTCCCTCGACCTGGGCCTTGGGGACCGCGTTATTGCACATACCATAGGTCCCACACGCACGCCACCAACGATTGCTTCCAATTTTCCCATGATTCTTGGCGCCCTGCTGAGCTAGGCTTGCCACCCCCTGAGCTGGCTCCTCAAGTCCAGCAAATGATGGAAGAGCGGCGTAATGCAGCGGGGCCAACCGGCCGACCCCGAGCAGATCAGGGAGGCCCTAGCATGCCGCAGCAAGGACACACCGAGGAGCCAGGAGAGGCTCGCGAGATCGAGAATAGAGGCACCGCGGCCATCCGAGACCTAGGCATGATCTCTGGAGGTCCTACTGATGGAGATTCAGGCCGGGCGCGCAAGTCCCATGAGCGCCGGTTAGAGATTCACACCGTCGGATGTAGCCAAGAGCAGGTTGTCGGCCCGATCATCAACTTTGGTCCACAAGACCTGGAAGGACTGGAGCTACCCCATGATGACACCCTCATCATCAAGGCTATTATAGCCAACAACCGAGTGGCCAGAGTCTTTGTAGATACTGGCAGCTCTGTAAATGTCTTATTCAGGTCAGCTTTCGGAGAAATGCAGATTGACACCAGTGAGCTCCAGTCGGTGGCTACTTCTCTATATGGCTTTACTGGTAATGAAGTAAGGCTCATGGGTCAGATCAAGCTGGCCATATCCTTGGGAAGCGAGCCATTAGTTAGAACCAGGAGGAACACCTTCCTTGTGGTGGACTCGCCCTCTTCTTACAACGTCATTCTAGGTCGACTAGCCTTGAATGAATTCCGAGCGGCAGTTTCTACATTTCATCAGAAGATCAAATTCCCGGTCGGGGATCAGGTAGGGGAAGTTCGGGGGGAGCAGAGGGTCTCTAGACGATGCTACATTGACATGGTCAAAGTAGAAGCTCGTAAAGCGTAAAGAACTCAGGATAGGGTTGTGCACGCCATCCAAGAAGAACCCCTGCCTATAGCTGAAGAACCCATTCCCTGGGAGGAAGTCCAGCTATATCCTGAACGTCCAGAGAGTCTTACTCGGATAGCCGGTGATTTACCTCCCGAGCTCAAAGAAGAACTGATCCAGTGCCTGACCCGCAATAGAGATATCTTCGCTTGGTCTACCGAAGAATTACCAGGAGTCAAGCCTGAAGTGGTGGAGCATAAGTTGCATCTCCTGCCAGATGCCAGACCTGTAAAGCAAAAGAAGAGAAATTTCTCGACTGACCAGAATAAAATTATCAGAGCTGAAGTAGACCAGCTCAGGAAAGTCGGACATGTCCGAGAAGTACAATTCCCGTCTTGGCTTTCCAATGTTGTCTTGGTAGCAAAACCTAATAATAAGAGGAGGGTCTGCATAGATTTCCGAGATCTCAACCGAGCCATCTCTGAAGATTGCTATCCCCTGCGTAGAATTGACCAGCTGGTAGATTCAACTGCGGGTTGCGAAAGAATCTGTATGCTAGACGCGTATCAGGGGTATCATCAAATCCCCCTGACCGTGGAAAATCAAGAGAAGGTCAGTTCCATTACGGCTGATGGTACTTTCTGTTATACTATCATGCCCTTCGGGCTTAGGAATGCTGGCGCCACATACCAACGGATGATGGACAAAATCTTCCGAGAGCAGGCCAAGCACAATGTAGAAGTCTATGTAGATGATATACTCATCAAGTCTGCCTTGGCTGCGAATTTGATAACTGATGTAGAGGAGACCTGTGGCACCCTGCGACAATATGGGTTGAAATTAAATCCCTTGAAGTGTATATTTGGAGCTAAAGGAGGGAAGTTCTTGGGTTATCTCGTCACTGAGCGAGGAATCGAAGCCAACCCGAAGAATGTCCGAGCACTACAGGACATGAAAGCTCCCCAGAACCTGAAGGAGGCTCAGAAGCTGGTCGGCCAGATAACAGCTCTGTCCCGATTTATCTCCCACTCGACGGATAAAGCGGCGCCCTTCTTCAAAGTTCTCCGGAAAGCTTCTAAGTTCCAGTGGGACGAGGAGTGCACGCGGGCTTTCGAAGAGTTGAAGAAATATTTGGAGACCTTGCCCTCTTTGTTCAAGCCTGTCACAGGAGAATCGCTTTGGATCTATCTATCAACCACCCCTGAGGTCGTGGGGGCGGTGTTACTGAAAGAGCAAGACAATGTACAGTGGCCAGTGTATTTTTTCAATCATTTATTAAAAGGATCTGAGTCACGATACACAACTCTGGAAAAGTTGGTTTATGGACTAGTGTTTATGGCTCGGCGTTTAAGGTCTTACTTTCTGGCGCATCCCATTACGGTCCTGACCAACAGTACTATGGGCAAAGCTCTAACCAACGTTGAAGTCGTTGGTCGGCTCATCAAGTGGGCGATCGAACTAGGAGAATACAATATCACCTATCAACCTCGGACAGCTATTAAGGCACAGACCTTGGCTGATTTCCTGACCGAAGTTCATCAAACTGACTCAGAGGAAACCTGGAAAGTATATGTAGATGGGTCAGCCACACGTCAGGGGAGTGGTGTCGGAGTTCTTTTGATATCTCCTCAAGAAGACATCTTGTAGTTGGTCGTGCGGCTGAACTTCAGAGCCACTAATAATGAAGCAGAGTATGAAGCTCTATTGGCAAGCTTGCAGGCAGCCCGGCATGTAGGAGCTGCCCGAGTCATCATTTATTCAGATTCCCAATTAGTAACTCAGCAAGTAACGGGTAACTTTGAGATCAACTGCGACAAGTTGCAAGTATATCGGGAGACTTATGAGAAGATGAAAGAAGGGTTCAAGGGGGTCACGATCAGCAAGATTCCTCGAGCAAATAATGGCAGGGTTGACGAGTTAGCCAAAATGGTCAGCTCCTTGACCACATGGGTACTGGACAAATAGATAGCACAGACCTTCCTCATAGCTCAGATAGACCTGCAAAATAACATGGGTGGGGTTATTGACTGGCGAGCACCAATGATTAGTTATCTTCAACAAGGTACCTTACCGACAGACCTGGAGTAGGCACGACTGGTCAGGAGAAAGGCCCATGCCTACACCATGGTAGGAGATCAACTATACAAGCGGGCGTTCTCCAGGTCTTTACTCAAATGTATAAGCATAGAGGAAGCAGATCAGGTCCTGCAAGAGATGCATCTGGGGTGTTGTGGCAATCATACCGGAGGTCGAACATTAGCTCGTAAGGTGTTGTTGGCTGGATATTTTTGGCCCACTCTATAGAGGGATGCTCAGCCGCTGGTGAACACTTGCCTGCCCTATCAGAAACATCAAAATCTGACACATGCCGACCTCATTGTTAAAGACATCTGTAGTTTCTTGCCCCTTCGATTAGTGGAGTATAGACATTGTCGGACCCTTCCCTATGGCATCCGGTCAAAGGCGATTCTTGCTGGTAGCTGTGGACTACTTTTCTAAGTGGGTGGAAGCCGAAGCTCTGGCCAAGATTACCGAGGGAGCAGTTATTCAATTTTTATGGAGGAACATTTTATGCAGATTCGGCATACCCCATAAGTTGGTCTCAGATAATGGAAGTCAGTTTCAAGGTCGGAAGATCCAGGCCTGATGTCAGGGGTTCAGTATTATTCAGGCCTTCACCTCTGTAGCATATCCGTAAAGTAATGGGCAGACCGAGGTGATCAATCAAGAAATTGTACGAGGACTTAAAGTAAAGTTGGATCATGTCGGAGGAGATTGGGTGGATGAGTTGCAAAGTGTTTTCTGGACATACCGTACGACACCCCGGGAAAGCACAGGTCTTACTCCATTCCACTTGGTCTACGGTAGTGAAGCAGTGGTACCCGTGGAGATCAGGGTGCCCTCAACTAGAAGAATGTTATATGACGAAGAGAGCGCCGAGCGACGACTGGCAGAGCTGGATCTCATTATCGAAACTCGTGAACAAACAACAGTCCGGCTATTTGCTTATCGACAAAGGATGAGGCAGAATTATGACAGGAAGGTGGTTCCTCGCTTCTTCGGAGAAGGAGACCTGGTCTGGAAGTGAGTGAAACCCGTGGGAGATGTAGCCAAGCTAGCACCTCAATGGGATGAGCCCTACAAAGTTATTAAAAAGTTAGCATCAGACGCATACTACTTGCAGGATGACCGAGGTAGGAATCTAGAGCGGCCATGGAGCGCTAATTACCTTCGGTCTTATCGCACCTAGACAACTACATGGTCGGCAAAACCTGGTTCCTATAAGTGCAGGGCTGAGGAAGAGTAGGGCAGGTCAGGAATACATTAATTAGCCGGTAAAATTGTTTGCCCGGTCAAGATTGTAACATCCTTATCTTTTGTAAATCATTGATTTCAAAGTAGATGATCAGAAGCAAAATGCAACATTCATTATAGAAGAATAGTTCAATTTACATAATGCACAAGTACAAACTACTTGAAAGCAGAAAAAACTTCATCAGGCATCTCGTCCAAGATGTGATGATGATCCAAAAAGTATGCCGGAGGGGAGGACTTGAGATATCCTTATTCATATAGTTGCCGCACAGCCCCTGCCGCACCAGAAGATACAGAGACCACGAAGCGATCTCCTACCTGAACGCCAAATTCTGGAGAATGGAGGTAGGCTTCCCGACTCTGCCTGCAGCGTTCATCTTCTCCTGCTTTGTATATTTCTAAAGCTGAGGTAACTCCAAAAAGGCCAGAGCAGGCCTGGGATAGTTCATTCTTCAGGGCAACTAATTCGGCAACCTGGGATTCCAGGGTCTGGCTCTGTTCTTGCAGGAGGGCCTCTTTAGACTTCAGTTCTTGGGCCAGCTAATCCATTGTCTACTTATGGAGACTCTCAGCCTGACTTTTTTCTTCGCGAAGGGTCTGGAGCTCCTGGTTGGCCGTCCGTAGAGCTTGGCAATGTTGAGTGTTGTCCCTCTTCAAGGCCTCAATTTCAGCTCTTTGAGTACGACCAGCCGCAGCCGGATCATTCAGTTGCAACTCTAGTTCAGCTACCCTATCCGATAACACCTTAGTTCAGTGATAATTAAGGTGGAACGTTTGATTTATCATCATCGATTCAGCATGAGCCTGAACCAAGAAAGAAAGAGTTAAGAAGGGAGAAGAAGTTTTGTCACATGAATAGGTAGAGCTCACCTGGACAAACAACTCAGAAAACCTATCCATCCTGTCGGGTACGGATATATTCTCCATCAGCTGAAAGCTTTGCTCCCAACAAGTGACTAGTTCACCTCTCAGAGTAAGATGGCTGGTGGGAGCATCCTGTTGTCGCCTCAACCCTACATCAGAAGGCTTAGTAGAATAATATCGGTGGTACGAAAGGCCCTACGGCTGTGAAGCTGAGGCCGTTGGGTGTGCAGGAGGAGGAGAAGCCGGGTGAGATGGTCTCGGTCATGATTCATCCGGTAGGGAGGTAGCTGAAGGACCGGACGTATCACCGGGAACTTGGGAAGGAATATTGGCAGGAGAGGAAGGTGCAGCCTGTTCCTGAGCACGCGTGGCAGGAGAAACTGCAGCAGCCGTAGGACTGGAGGCCGACACGAGGAGAATGGGAGACCTGGGAACTACATCAGCAGATGGCCAGCCAGCGCCCCCAATACCCAGGTCTGGTTCTGGTTGAACGCGCCTTCTACGGAATCTCAAGGGTTGGTCATCCGAGTTTGAGTCTCCATGAGGAGAGCGAGATCGTCGGGCTAAAGGGGCAGTCGTTCTGGTGGGATCAGTAGCAAGGCGTGCCTGCCAGGATGCCCGCGAAGCTGCTCGAAAGGAAGGACTAGCGGGGGGAATATCAGTTAATCCTGAAGGAGGTCGAGGGGTTGGTCGGATGGAGGGTCCTAAAACTGTGCGGGAGGTAGACGGGGTAGTTGATTGAGAGGACTGAGTGGCGGTGGCAGTTGTTCCTAGCCGGGCAGGAGCAGAATGGGGGAGAGGTCTCCTATCTAGTATGATTCGGCTCCTGTGCATTATTTCTTGCTTGCTAAGGGGGAGAGGATGGACTTCTGAAGCGTGAAGCAGGGTGGTGGCTGTAAGAGAAAAGTAAAGTTGTAGCGACCACGTCAGAAAACAGAGCAAAATAATTCAAGGTCAAGCAAAATTTACCTAAAGAACGAGACAACTCAAAAGAAGAGGTACGGCTCAGCTTGAAGAAGGACAATACGTCCTTAGATAGTAGCCTTGTCAAATCCAATCGCCAGCATCTCAGATGAGCCAGAGCGTCTATGAAGAGGGGATCATTGATGAAGTCCCCCACATAAGGCAACACAGGGAGGATTCGTTGCCATCGACTAGGCCACTCCACAGCGGAAGGAAACTTGAGAAAGAAATATTTATCTTTCCAAGTAGGTTCAGATGAAGGGATGGGACAGAAGAAGGTGGTTTGGGTGCAACCCTGAAAGCGAAACAGACCCTCACTATGTTGGCGCGGAGTAAAGAAATAGTGAAACAGGCGGGCCGACCAGGAAAGTTCGCAAACTTCACATAGAACCACGAAGCCACATAGAATCCTTATGGAATTGGAAGTCAGCTGGCCTAAAGGGATTTGGAAATGACGGCTTACGTCATAAAAGAAAGGATGAATGGGGAACCTAAGACCTGCCACCAATTGTTCCTTATAGAAGGTGACATAGCCTGTCAGAGGAGCAGAAACTTGGTGCAGTGTAGTGGGAATGGTGATATGCATGTCTCTGGAGATTTCGTAGGTATAGCGAAGATCATCCAGATCCATGCCATCAAAAGTGGAAACTCCAGGAAGGTAAATGATGTTGGGGAAGGCCATGGGGAAAACTTAAGTGGAAGCCAGGAACAAAAGGATGAAGCAGAGAGCAGAGGGCACAAGGAAGCAAGAAGGTGGAAAGAGCACAGAGCGATAACAGAGGAAGCGCAGAGGAAAAAGTTCCATGAAGTGGCGGCGGTGACCTATTTATAGCCGAAACTCACAAGGACAAAACGGTCAAACTACCATCCAACGGCCCGTAATAAAAGCGGTACAGAATATCGAAAAAAGATGAGTCGTCAGATCATTACAGAAAACGAGGCTACTGTAGATGGTCCGATGTATGAGGGTCATCATGTGTTACCTTGGGAAAGAACGGTGTTGCATGGCAAGGCGGTAGGGGTTCCTTGGTAAGAGGTGTTTTTACTTTCGTAAGGAATGAATCCAGCTTGGGAGCCCGTTTCGTTAAGGAATGAATCCAGCTCGGGAGCCAGTTTCGTTAAGGAATGAATCCAGCTCGGGAGCAGTTTCATTAAGGGATGAATCCAGCTCGGGACATTGAGAGAGCAGAGTCTCAGGGCAAAGGCACTAGTCGGAACATCATCAAGCTCACAATAAATCCCAGATCAGGGAAATAACCATATCGCAGGTCAGGGAGTGAGCCGATCGGAGGTCGGGAAATGGAAAGATTCCAGGTCGGGAAACAAACAAATCCCAAGACGAGAAACAAACAGATCCCAGGACGAAGAACAAGTAGATCTGGGAAATGGATCCCAGGATGAAAAACAAGTAACTCTGAGATCAGGGAATACACAACCGAGAATTCTCAAAACCAAGGTGCTCGCTAAAGAATTTCCTAAGTTTATGCCAGTTTAGACAAACATAGATCGAGGGATTTCATAAGTAAGTTTTAACACCTTTAAGCACACGAGCGGGTCTGTCAAATCTCAAATTTACACATTAAGAGGATTACATTAAGGTTGAGAGCCTGGAGGAAGGTCTGGAGGAAGCACATCACTCAGGAGAGGAGCTGGAAGAGTCAAAAAGTCATTATCTGCGGCGAAGGACAGGAAAGCTGCATCGGGAACTTCTTGCAGCAAGCGCTCCCTGTCCAGGAAGTTAGCTGGGGGCGGAGCGAAGAAGTCTTTACTCGAACAGTTGGCGCACTGCGCCGACACCCCCGTAGCAGAGCATCCGGTCGGCGAAATCAGCGATCTTCTTCTAGAACAAGGGAGACTTGATATAAGAAATTTGATAAGCTTCGAGACGCTCGCCTTCGCCTGATCTATACTCCACCAGTTCCACCTTCACTTTCTCTGTAGAGGCCAGGGCCAGTGTCTTCTCTTTCTTTAAGGTGGAAGCCTCCGTCTGTGCTTTGTGGAGATCTGCCTGAAGGGACTTAATGGTGGCCTGATCCTGATCCTATTGAGCCTTAAAAATCTTCTCCCGGTCGGTGTTGGTGGCCAGGTTTGCTTGGATAACCTCCAGGTCTTTTTGCAGGGCTTTATGAGACTCCTGGAGTGCCTTCAGATCAGCAGAAAGAGCGGCCAGCTTGGAGTCTTTCTCTTTCAGCTCAGTCACTAACTGACAACGACGCTGCCCCTCTGAATTCAGCCTAGAATCGCTGGTCTGTAGGGCCACTTGTAGCTCTTTTATCTTTTCGGTAGATTCCTGAGCCAGGTTGCGAGCAGACTGAGCAGACTCCCCAACCGCGTGCAGATAAGAGTCCAAAGGGTCAAACGGATCACAGAGAGTTAGCAGTAACTCCAATTCCCGGAGGCGAGCCTTCAAGGAATCTATTTCTCAGAGCAGGTCAGCGGCAAAATTGGTTAGGCACAGGCCACTGGAGCAGGCCTACTCGGTAACAAGAAGAAAATCAACAATAATGTTAGAGTTAAGTTGAGAAAAGGAGAACTCACCAATATAATATGTTGGGCGGCCAGATCCAGACTCTCCCACCGAGAGCTTCCACAGAATTGCTCAGTGGCGGATCACCAAAGGGTGGCTAGGTCACCGTGCAGAGAAATTTTACCACGGACTGGAGGGACGTCTGGCTCCGCTGAAGTCCCCACCGGGTCTGATTCTAATTCGGTCACAGAGGGCAGGCACCAAGAGGCTGTGAAATCCCGCTCGTTCCTCTGAGGTCGTGCCTGGGTATGTGCGGCTGATGGGGAGGAGGTGGCTGGGAGAGCAGAGGGGATCGCAGAGCTCCCGGGCTGGTCTCCGACATCTCCAGCAGAAGGAATGGCCTGCTCAGGAGCCAGGACCTGGACAGGAGTAGGAGCCGGGATCTCTGCCACTCGTGGAGACTCTTGAGTAGAAGCTCCGGTTGTTTGTGGTTGTACCCGGGGAACCTTGGAAGTCTGTCCGAGGGGAGGAAGCGGAGAAGGCGAGGCCGCGGGAGCGACTCTCTTACGCTTGCGCTTAAGTCACAGGCGTTTGTCTGGAGGAGGAGAGGGAGCCCGCTCTTCCTCGATGGGCTCCAGAGCTACAGGGATAGCTTCAGAAGGACCCCCTAGCAGAAACAGCGGGGTGGAGGATGCTGAAGGTTCTTCCGCTGTCTCATGAGAGAAGTAGCCGAAGGGGCAGCCAGACCCTTCTCAACCTCATCACCCACAGCCTTCAGAAGGTCACTGGGCATTCGGGCGGATCCCTTGGAGTAGGCCCGAAACATAGCAGTCTCTGCAAGGCAAGAAGAAAATACCTCAATTAGCGAAGACTAACGGAAGGAAAGAAAAATCTTACCAAATAGAGCTCCTATATTTGTTGGGACCGGGCTAAGTCCGAAGAAGTGCAAAAAACCTTCTCGCAGTATCACAGAGAGGAGAAGTTGTACCCCTTGTAGTTTCTCTAAGGCCATATAACAAGCAGGATGATGGGTATGGTCGCGCAACTCGAAGGGGGAAGGAAGAGCGGAGCGCCATTGGGTCGGCCAGGTCACTAACTCAGGTAGTCGGATAAAGGAAAAATGAGACTTCCAACCTTTGTTGGAGGAAGGCATATCGGAGAAGAATTTACATCCAACCCGGGACTGCACCATGAACACGCCCGGCTCGGATCGTTTAAGCAAAAATAAATGATGGAAGAGTTCTGCGGTTAAAGGAATCTGGTACACCCTACAGAGGATGACCATGCCGCAGACAGCACGAATGACTTTCGACGCAAATTGTGAAAGTGGTATCCTAAAGTACTGACTCAAAGAAGAGACAATGGGATGGAGAGGAAAGAAGAGACCTCCCAAGAGTTGGTCCTTGAAGAAGGTTACAAAGCCCTTGGGAGGGGAAGAAGGGTGCTCAGTCGATCGGGGAGCACGCAGTTGGTAATCAGCCGTGAGGTGTAAGCTTTCCTGAATCTAGGCTAGGTCGCTACCATCTAAGTCGGAAATGTAATACGAATACCAGGGTACCATGTTACCTTCCGCCATTGGAGAATAAGAAGGAGGACGAAGACGAAGAGAAGAAGCGGTTGCAAGTAACAATCAGGGAAGAACATAGGAGAAAGAGTAAGAAATGACAACGCCAAAGGCCAACAGCAAGATGATAAGGTGACGGCGGATGGCCTTTAGGGTTTATAAAGAGAAGCCCCTCGGAAACATCGAAAGGAGAGGGGAAGGCACAATAACTTGAGTCGTCGGACCTAGGGTCGCGTGCTAAAAGGCGTTGATCGGCTATAGTGGCGGTATAGGGTCGTGGGACACGTGTCGCTTCTCTAGGAAAGACATTAAAAAGGTCTTAATGATGGATGTGACAAGGAAATCATGAAAAGGGATTTTTGTACGGCATCATTCCAGCGCGCGAAGACCGTACGTATGCAAGAAAGGCAGCCATGCGGTTACCTTGGAAAAAGCAAGACCATGCGTCATGATTATAAAACCACCTCGGGAAAGAGGAAGGAAAACAAAGGGACACAAGGGTTTGAATTTGGCACTTTTTAAGATTAAAAGTAAACAAATGTTGTTCTAATTAAAATTTGCTTGAGATGTGTGCAGGAAATATCATAAGTAGCGCATAGCCGACCAGACATCTATAGTATATCACTCGGGCAGGAATTTCAGGAACGATCTACAGGCCGGTCTGCAACTATTAATCTGATTCCTGGACTAGCCAAGAAGAGTTTTCTCACGGCTTCCAGGTCTGGTCCCAGACTCTTGCCCCAACTTCCCAGACTCTCGCCCCAACGTGAGTTATAAGTGAGCATGCTCTCACGCCCAACAACCGTCCAGGTCGGTGTCCCAGACTCTCGCCCCAGCGCGAGTTATAAGTGAGCATGCTCTCACGCCCAACGACCATCCAGGTCGGTGTCCCAGACTCTCGCCTCAGCGCGAGTTATAAGTGAGCATGCTCTCACACCCAACGACCATCCAGATCGGTGCCCCAGACTCTCGCCCCAGCGCGAGTTATAAGTGAGCATGCTCTCACGCTCAACGACCGTCCAGGTCGGTGTTCCAGACTCTTGCCCCAGTGTGAGTTATAAGTAAGCATGCTCTCACGCCCAACGACCGTCCAGATCGGTGTCCCAGACTCTCGCCCCAGTGCGAGTTACAAGTGAGCATGCTCTCACGCCCAACGACTGTCCAAGTCGGTGTCCCAAACTCTCGCCCCAGTGCGAGTTATAAGTGAGCATGCTCTCACACCCAACCACCGTCCAGGTCGGTGTCCCAAACTCTCGCCCCAATGCGAGTTATAAGTGAGAATGCCCTCACAATCAACGACTCTCGGTCAGTGTCTCTTCCTGTCACCTCAATATGAATCTGCACGGTATATTTTCGTGTTCGACAGATCTACAGCCATATCGTTAGCGCCAATACGAGATGCAGACAGGCAAGTCTGTATGAACTACTCTTTTCCAGCCCTTTTTGGTAAGAAAAATGTTTGGTAAGTAAATTATTCTTTCTTAATTATCTTTCCTTGAAAATATTCTTGGGAAACATGGGCTTATAAGCAGAGTAATAGAAAGAAACAAGGAAATACAGACCCACAACCTCAGAGGTAGATAATGCAAGAAATATTATTTAATAAAAGTTGAAATACAGACCCACAACTTTGAAGGCAGATAATGCAAGGAATGTTATGTAATAAAAGTGGAAGAGCATTTTTCAATTCACATTATCATTGTGAGATCCAGATCCAGAAGCTTGATCCCTCTTGGCCAGATGAACCTGAGCTCGAGCTAGATCTTCCTTGATAAGCTCGATGGTGTGCTTCAGTTGGCCAATAGTTTCATCCTTTATTCGCCCTTCTTCTTTCAGGAGAGCCACCTCGTCCTCGTGTTTCATCTTAAGGTAAATAATATAATGAACCTGACTCTGGAAGTCCAATTGAGCCTTAAGCTTGAGAGCTACTTCGGCCCGAGTTCGTGATTTGGCCGCCATCCAGAGTCCTTCCATTTCACGAGTGAGAGAAACTTGAAGATCTCTGCTTTCAGTCATCTCCAGTAAGGCCTCATCCTTCCTGGCCAGTAATTCCGTCAGATGGACAATCTGTTGATGCAAAGAAGAGGGGTCACCATATTTCATCACAGGTTCCAAGGGGTGGCTTGAAGAAAGAAAATAGTTGAAAGGGAGGTAAAAGAGTACACGTCCCTTTTAAAGGGGAGGAGAAGGTGAAGGGATTACCTCGAAACCTGAAACGACGTTTGGGAAACAGTGGGGTATTTATAAGACAGGGGCATGATCGGAAATCGAAGAGTCAGCGCGCATACAGTAAAATCCAGCCTATCTTTTAGAAAAGGTGATAAATTCTAAGCGGGGCATTGGGAAAAGGGTCAGCCAGTAGGCAGATGCAGGAGCCAGGGAGCCAGATCGGGTGACAACGAGACTTAGGTCTAGTCAGTCAGACTAGATCCTCCTTCGACTAGACTTGAGGGGGAGGCTTGTGATACGGTGCCTGATCGTGGGGTTGGAGAGATGATGTGGTCGGAAGTCAAGACCACGGGATGGTCAAAAGCCAAGCTCACGTGGAGGTCAGACGTCAAGCTCACGTGGCGGTCAGAAGTTAGGCCTACGTAGTGGTCAGAAGTCTGGCTTACCTGGAGGTCAAGAATCAGGCCAACGTGACATTCAAAGGACCAGGTTAGAAGATGGTGCTGGTCGAGTATAAGTGGAAATCTGAGGATAGATCGGCACGTCGAGTAGTAACTCGGAAGCAAGGATATAGGTCAGGACTTATAACCTTGTGGCGCAGGTCAATGAACGAAAGCATACAGGTCGGAATGTACCAGCCAAGGTCAATGGACAAAAGTGTACATGTCAGGACTTATAGTCTTATGGTGCAAGACACATGGACAGAAGCGTACAGGTCTGAATATGCCAGCCAAGGATACAGGTAAGGACTTATAGCCCTGCGACACAGGTCAATGGACAAAAGCGTACAGGTCGAGATGTGTCAGCCAAGGATACAGGTCAAGACGCAGGACACACGGACAAAAGCGTACAAGTCAGAATGTACTAGCCAAGGTCAATGGATAAAAATGTACAGGTCAGGACTTATAGCCTTATGGTGCATGACACATGGACAGAAGCGTACATGTCGGGATGTGCCAGCCAAGGATACAGGTCAAGACGCAGGACACACGGACAAAAGCGTATAGGTCGAAATGTACTAGCCAAGGATACAGGTCGAGACTTATAGCCTTACGGCTTAAGCAGGACACATGGACCAAAGCGTACAGGTCGGGACTTAGGATAAGCGGAAGCAGACTGACAAGTCAGGACTCAAGATAAGCGGAAACAGACGGAGACGTGCAAGTAGGGATTCAGGATAAGAAGAACCATATTAAAGCTTAACGGGTCGCGACTTACAACGTAAGGCAGGTCGGGAGCTCACAGAACAGGTCACACAGGACAGGGATGGACACACAGGTCTAGAATTGTGAAGCGGAAAATGCAGGTCAGGAAAGGTAAGTCTATATCCAGTCTAGGGTTAACATGTCGGGACATGCATACACTACACGACAAGCAAGGCAGGGAATCGTAACAACCTGTCAGGAAATAATTACTGCCTGTCAGAGAATATGCTTATGGTCTAGTGCTCACCACCCGCTGATTCCTTCCCAGACCTATAGGAGAACGCCACGTGTCATTCACCACCAGACAAAGCCTGACATCTGACATTCCCTGACACCCGTCAGACTCCAGAAGCATCCATCGCAGTATAAAAAGGGATGCTTTGTCCCTTACGCAGGTACGCTCACTCGTCTATTCGCACTCGGCTTTTACTTTTCGTCATTTCTCTGTGTTTCTGGGGAAAAAGTACCTGATTTGAGCGTCAGAGGACCTGACCCGGGGACTTTTTCCCTGGTTTCTAGTCTCTAACGACTTGTGAGTTCGTCTGAGTGTGCGCAGAGTCCTTGCTTCACCGTCTACGTCATCACCCCTCGTCATTTGCCCGTGTAAGCCCTTCTTGTAGGTGCCAGATCGACCAGGCTTCGCGACGACTTTCTGTCAACACCGACTCCAACACTGTCAGACTCTGTCCGACTCAGCTTCCGGACGAGATCACTGATAATTTCCAAAAAATAGAACGCAAATAAGAGATTGGATCAATCAAATCTGATAACTGTAAACAAAGATGATCATAAACAAGTTCAAGCCCAAGCAGTTTCAGCAAAGATGCTAGCAGTCCTTTTCAATTATGCTGTGAATGGAAAAGTTCTAGCCATTCCTGAATGCAACAATGAATAGCAAGGTTTCTTTGTTCTAGCAAGTCTGCTGCCAAAGAAGATACAAGCAGTGTTGTCTGGTGCACTGCGCGTGGAAACAAGCTAAGCTAGTCAAAGGCAACTGCCTGCTCATCTCTGTGCAGAATGCTCCTGAATTGACAACACAGTTCTTCTCAAACTGGTTTTCGTTCGTTTTCCTAGCAAAGACGTCAAGAATTATCATTCCCAAAGTTGGAACCAAGATTTACTGTACTCTGTTCCTTGTCTCTTCCCTGATGCAGTATGTTTAGGCACGGTACCACCTGAAAGGTGGATAGTTTGAGTTTATCTTTCCAGATCAGACTGCCTTTCAATGTCTATCTAGCAACTCACAAAAGATCAAGATCCCACCTCATTATTGCCCAAGTAGTACCTCACTTTTCACTAGAAAATGATTTTCCTACAGCCTTTTTGCTATTTTGTCCTATCAGACTACTTTTGTTGTGAGTTAGACGTGTTACATGACCAAACCAATCTGTTCAATTCCTAGTTTAAATTTCTGAAGAGTCTGTTACTCTGTTCACTATGAGTTTGTCTCGCGGTCCTCTCTCTTTCTTGTGTCACTGCAGCTCTTGCAAACAGCTCTGGATTTTGCTGTCGCCTGAGGATTCTAACGTCCTCCTCAAGAGGGCAGCTTTCTTGCTCGGTATTTTTTTTTTCCTTAAAAACAAAATCTCCATGATCACTTTTCCTTGAACTCACTTCTCAGGGGAACACTCCAATTCAATCCTTTCACGTCAATTGCCATTTCCATGTGTTTGTTAGCGGTTGGCTCCACCATTAGTTTTATTGACAGGATTGACGTTCTGCCGTTGTCTTCCCACAAATCTCTTCTCCTTAAGAAGAGAGAAGAAGGAGGTGGAGGAGGAACAGGAGACGGTAAGCCTGCGATGGAATCTTCTGCCTCAGAACCAACAGATCATTCATGGCTACTGTCGCCGTCACAAAGTGTGGATCTATCCCTCACGTTGGGACTGTCCTCGGCCGTCACGGCCAGCAGCCGCGAAAGCAGCTGCCGCAGGCTCTTCCCCTGCCTCTTCTGCAACAAGAAGTTCTTCAAGTCTCAGGCCCTCGGCGGCCACCAGAATGCGCACAAGAAGGAGAGGAGCGTCGGCTGGAACTCCGATCGCCACCACCTTCACCCCTCGTCCTCCGCTCCCTTCCCCATCGCATCGCACTCGTGCAAGCCTGTCCCCTGCGCGGCAGGCCTTCCGGCCAGCAGAAGCGCCGCACCTTGTTTCGACAGCTGGTTCTTGGCGAGCAGAGAGAAGGCTGACCTCCTGAATCGCCGACGGGAGCCCGTCCTTCTCAGCTTGGACGCTGCTAGTGCTGCTGCTACTGCTGGTTCCTCGGCCGGCGAAGGTAGGTGCAACCTCGATCTCGCCCTGAAGCTCTCTTCTACGCGTTGAAAATCTCCAGCTCGATCGATGCTATTCGGTGTGCCGTAGACTTGTTCAGATGCTTTAGATCCCCTGACTTCAAATGGGCATTCATTTCCGGCGTGATAATTAACATTATGTATATGTTTAAAGCCATTGACGAGCTCAGAAATGGATTCAGCTTCTTCTGAAGCTGAAACAATTCGCAGAGTGTTCCATGCGATGAGTTCTACGGGGGCATCGTCTAAGAAGAACAAAACGATAGAAATCATAGATTTGTTGTGTCGCTCTCGCCTATTATTGTATCTTCTTGTGTATTGATTGCAAATAGGATAGGTTGCCCTGAAACGATATCTCTCTCGATATACATAGATACACACTTGCTGCGCGATGCTACAGTACATAACTGTGCACGTCGCCTAACAAATCAGTTTTATTTTTTTTATTTTTAATTAAATAATTAAGATTTCTCAATTGAGTTATAATTTTTAAAGTACTTTTTTTTTAATGGTTTTACCTCAAGTTCATGTTTTTAAATTAGGTTATAGTACTCTCAGGGTGTAATATACACGGTGGGTGTATGACATCTCTGACGTAATGGTCAAGGGTCGATTCTCAAGAACTGACGACCTGAGGTTTACCCGACCATGCGTCTGACGCCTGTGTACCTACATGTACCTCCCTCTATGTCTGTGAGACCGGTGCTAAGGAACCGTTAATGTAGCGGATCTACTTTTTTTATAAAAAAATTGGATTATAGTCTTTAGTTAAAAGAAAAAACTTAAAAATGAAACAAATTTAAGTATTTATGGAATATTGTAATAGGTTTAGGGGATATATTAATGTATTAGGAATTTATATAAGGAAATGTTGATTTTTTTAAATTTAAAATATAAAAAAACATCATCTTCGTTCTTTTTTTTATTATTTTTTTAATTTTAAATTAGAAAAAAAATTAAAATATTTTTTTAAGTTTTTATTTCTAGATTCAGACTTTTCAATTGAGTTACAATATTCAAACTATTTTTTTTTTAAAGATTTTACCTTTATGGTTCAGGCTTCCCAATTAGATTACAATATTTAGTTAAAAGAAAAATTTAAATGAAATAAATTTAAATATTTATGGAGTATTGTAATGTATTTAGGAGATATATTAATGTATTTGAGATTTATATAAGGAAATGTTGATTTTTTCATTCAAAATTTTAAAAAAAAATCAAACAAAAAAAAAGAAGAAGAAAATGACACTAATGTCCTGCGCGTGCACAGTCACATACTGTACGGTGCGCAGGATATCAACACTATATATATATATATATATATATATATATATATATACCATCCAAAAGCTAAGTCAGATGAAGGTTGACAAATATGGCATCAATGTTGATGGAGCGGTGACTTTGACACACCCTATATGTGTGCATCGGAAACTTGGATTCCCACGTGGAACCAGAGGTCTGTGGTAATGGAAATGGTGGTACTTGGGTCTTGCACATACTCAGACAAGTACATGGAGCGTTAGAAATCAAAAACCAAGGAAAAGGTCCCTGGCGCAGGCCCTCTGACGCTCAAGTCAGGTCCTTTTTCTGGTGAAACAATGTATGAAGGAAGGAAAAAAGACCTGTTGAAGATGTGTGCGGATGTGCGCATACCTAGACACTGAAGAGGACCTCTTTTTTTATACGACTCTGCCTACCCTTTGAGCCTACACACTGTCGGAGAATGTCGGGTGTCAGAGCATGCCGAGTGAGGGAGGATATCTGGCGACCTCCCATTGGTAGGAGGAAGGTTCTACTCTTAATATGTGGTAGAACATTAGAATATTCCCTGACTCACGGTAGTTATTCTCTGACAGGAGGTTAAATTCTCTAATACTGTTATCGCTTAGTGTTATCCGTCCTGCCCAGGTTAACCCGTAGACAGATTGAGATGATTGCTCAAATACGATGCAAACACTGATCCTGGATGCCCTGACCCATGTGTCATCGGCCAGGGGTTATCAAGGGACTACGCCTGATCAAGATGAAGATAATGAGTTGTGCAGAATAGACCGGGAATCACCTAAGACTGTGATCGAGATCTAATCCTGCATGACCCGATCGGGGTAGAGCCGATCAGGGATTGTCTAACATATATGTCAAGGCCATACATAGAGACTGAGCTACTTGAGCTTGGATAACCTGAACAGTTGTCACGCACCCAAAGGAGTCCCTACCGAAAAATTTCGATAGCATCTCCCTTGTACCGGTGACAATCTGAGGCATACATACAAAATACATCAGCCACATGTGGCTGGAATATACACACAACCATGTAGTTAATAATGCAGCCCACACGGCTGAAACATAGCATAACCACACAGTTAATAATGCAGTTCACTCGGCTGAAGCATAGCACAGCGAAAATCACAAAGTAACGAACATGAAACGAACAAAACAACTAACTGCGAGCCGGCTAGGCTTGACACAATATTATCAAACCAATACAAGATACCATAAGACAAAACTCCAAGTTGACATCAAATTATTACAAAATAAAGATCACAAAACCAAAACACAAATAGCAAAGGAAACCAAAACCAAAAGATCATCCTCAGATGTGACGTGGGACTGATGGACAGGACCTTCAAGCGACTCCATAAATCCTTTACCTGCTACCTAGCGAAATAAACCAGTTTACGGGGTGGTAAGTACTAATACTCAACGGGTAATAGACAGATAGTGCAGGAATATAATAAAGAACTAGAGATGCAAAGGTATACAGTCTCGAAGGGATGAATAGCAAATACTACAGTGATATCATAATAAGTGTCCATACCTGAAACCATATCCTAAGCTAGTAATAGAAGGTCAGGTGTAGCAAAGACCTGCTATAATACTGCTCATAACTACATGGGTAACATGTGAGGTATATACTTATTAATAATAAGTAAGTCAGTGTCTAAACACATACCACAGGTATATAACTCAACATAAGTAAGCATATCTAACATATAGATATACTAATGTCATAGCATAAGTAAGCAACATCAGAATAAGTATGCAACAACAACATAAGTAAGCAACAGCAGCATAAGTATAATAACAACAGCGTATGCACGGATGGTCACCCCACCCACCCCTCTACACCACGACCCATATATGGTCGAGAGGTCGGATCGATGATAACTGTACGACACTCCAGCCGCCACTGCTCTCGAGTGACCGAGTGGACAATTTGCATAGCAGCTATCTAGCTACATAGCAATAAGGTCCCTGCTGCTCGCAACTCCATCCTCCACTACCCATGAATGGTCGAGTGCGATACGACAGGACAAGAGGCACACTCTAGCTACCACTACTCATGAGTGGCCGAGCGTGCGGCCCTGGCCAACGACCCTCTCAACCACAAGGGAGACATGGTCGCCGACATGCATGCAATGCCATGATGCGTAAAGTATAGTAGTCATCATATATATATAAACAGAAAACAGGTATGCTACATGAATTCAACATGCTCAATAAGGTATGTAAACATGCAGCATTCAAAGTAAGTAAATATGGTATCCAGTATCCATATATCCAATATCTACTATCTAATATTTGGTATCTGGTATACGATATCTGTATATCCAGTATCTAGTATCTAGTATCTGGTGTCTGGTATCAGTTAAATATCATAGATAGCAACGAGAGATTGTATAGATACAGAAACAAGTAGCTCAAAGATTAAGTGGAAGTATCAAACATAGGAAAAATAAGAGTGGAGTCAAGATGAATACAGTAACTATCTAAACATTTAGCTCGTGCACCAAGATCAATGTTCTAAAGAGATAAAGCAAGAAATACCCACCTTTATCAGTCGATCGTGCTAAATAATCCCATGTCGAGATGCTCATCTCTAATCGAAGTCCTGTAAATCACAAAATGTATAGTTTAGCAAATTACATATGACATTAACTAGCTAAACTAAATCCCAACCCCAAATAGATATGTCTACTTCATTTAATCTTCCAATCATAATCTACAATCCATTAGATCGACCACAATTAAAACTATATTATTCCTTCACATTTCTTCTTTTTAATCCAAGATATGAATCAATAACCCATAGGATCCTCTAACAACATAGATCATCTACAATATGAATCAAAGGGAAAAATATACTAATTGACTCCGAAAAATCTGAAAATACCACGAAAAAATTATTTTGAATGGTAGTTGTACCGATTCAAAACAACCCCGCTCTGATATCAATTGTTGGATCGAGACGCGCTAGAGGGGGGTGAATAGCGCTCGTGGTTATTTCATTCGATTCGTAAAACTATCGGAGTTAAAACAGTCGAGTAAATAAATGCAGCGGAATAAAAACAAACACACAGACACAGGAGATTTACTTCGTTCGGAGCTTGTAGCGACTCCTACTCGAAGGCCCGCGATCCTTGATCGCTTTCCGTGGGCAACAACTATAAGCACGAAATTATTACAAGCTAAAGACAATTTAAAACAGTAATTAAAAATACCAACGACACTTTAGGAAATATCATATTTGGAGCACTGGGTCATCGGGAAGTAGTCGTAACACTTCTAGATCGTTTCGTTGACAGCACGTTGAAGAAAGGTTGCTTAGAATTCATTGTTTTGAACTGCTGGTCGAACCCCCCTTATAAAGGGTGTTCAAGGCGCCTTGAAAGCCATTCAAGGCGCCTCCATGCTGCCGAGTCGCACGCGTGGATCAGCACAGACCTGGTCGAACTCTATCTGGTTCAAGGCGCCTTCAGCCTTCGGTCCAAGGCGCCTTGAGCTTCATTCAAGGCGCCTCCAGTCTGCTGCGCTGGCTTTTCCTGGCTCGCACCCGAAGCGCCTCCAAGCTCCATGGAGACGCCTCGGACACTGTTCATCCGAGGTTAACTTGTACTCCTTTGGTCCTGTAAAAGTGTTAGTCCCAAACACATACCCTGCAAAACAAAGTTAGCACAAAACAATAGTAAATATGATAACAGAATATAATGACAGTCTCCGGACTGTCCGGGTCTGACTTCGGATTTCCAACCGGAAACCCTAGGTCGACCCGACGCCTACTGTTCCCTCTACGGGGAACGCGTCCTCACCTACTCCACTCAGGAGATTTACCTGATGCCAGTGCGATCCTCCAGATCGACTGGACTTTTGCTCGGTGCTCGATGCTTCCGGACTTTCTGTTGGACTTCCGCTTCCCGGCTGGTCCTCACCTGGTTCGCGACACCAGGACTTTCCACCTAGGGTTACCCCCCTAGGACTTTTGCCTGAAGCACTCGACCCACCAAGACTTTCCGCATAGGGTTACCACCCCCTAGGGTTTTCACCTGCCTAACCACAGTTAGGATTTTCCTGAAACACTTAGTCAAGCATGTTAGATCATAACACACCTTAACTTTGAATCCTTTGCCATTATCAAAACTCAGGTTCGATCGTCGGATGCTTCCTGCACCAACACCTCTATCGCTACGAATTATTTTAATTCGTTTATCAAGTTGATTTTCAACTTCTTTTTTATAGGTTCTGAATGTTTCTAAGGCTTCATCTTTATTTCTTAAAAGACAGGCATAACAAAATCTTATGCAGTCATCGATAAAAGTAGCAAAATACTTTTTACCTCCTCTAGTTTGCACGAATTTTAAGTCACATAGATCACTATGTATTAACTCTAAAGGAGTTGTTGACCTTTCCACTGAATGAAAAGGTAGTCTCGTCATTTTTGCTTCAACGCACACTTCACATTTGTATGTTTCATCAATATTGACGTTTGACAATAAATTTAACTTGACGAGATGTTTCAGAGTTTTATTATTGACATGCCCAAGTCGACCATGCCATAAATTAAAACACTCAATAACATAGCTGGAAGCTTTTATTTTATTACCATTAAATTCACGGTGTGTAGTTATTACAATGATTTTGAACAGACTCTGTTCTAAGTACCCCTTACCTATGAAGACATCATTCTTCGTAAGTACAAAGTTGTTGGACTGGAACACTAGTCTGAAACCGGCTTTAACAAGTGTTGATCCAGAAACTAGGTTCTTCCTGATGTCGGGAACATGGACCACATCAATGAGTGTTAGCTCCTTCCCAGATGTCATTTTCAGAACTACTTTCCCGAGTCCGATGATCAGGGATGTCGTGGAATTGGTCATATAGAGCTTTCTTCTACTTATCGGAGTACACTTGGAGAACATAGCTTTATCAGAACAGATATGGCATGTCGCTCCAGTATTGATCCACCACTGCTTCGGGTTGTCCACCACCATGTTGGCTTCAAACACGACCGCAGTGAGATCCAGTTCCATGTCGTTAGAAGTTGTGACTTGATTCGCAACATCTTTCCGGCTCTTGGTTGGTTTCTTTGGGCGTTTGCAGTGTTGGATCGTGATGTTTCGATAGAGGGGGGTGAATATCGATTAAAACTTTCATTCGAAAAGAGTTAAGCATGTTGGTTGCTACTCGGAAAACCTAACGGTTCCACTGTAAAAAAATTTTGTACAAGATCTGAACCTTTCCTAGCTACCATGTGTTCATTTAAATTAAACTTGGATCGCCTGCGGAACTTAACACGTTTGATCCAAAGTTTAATTTATTTGTTCTTTTAGGTTTAGACTTGGATCTCCTGCGGAACTTAACACGTTCGATCCAAATCACCTAGGTCACAAAGTTGATTAAATATTAATTTCCAAATTTGGCTTCCAGGACTGCATGGCGAGGCACATGGCCTTCTTGGATATGGGAGCAACCACCACCGCCTAGACAAAGCCTCTTAAGGAAAGTTAATATTTAATTTCCTTAAATAACTCTAGGTTAACCAAAAAGAACAATCGAAGCACAAGTTCGAAAAGAAAACAAAAGAACACAACATCGAAAACTAATTCGAAACCTAGAATAACATGCCTCTTGTATTTGGTATTTTTACAAAGAAATAAAACTAGTATGATGCGGAAAATAATTACTAGTTATACCTTTCTTTGTGAACTTTCAATGACCTCTTGATCTTCTACCATATTCCTCTTCTAACCTCGGATATTGTGTGGGCAATGATCTTTTGAGATGAGAACCACCAAGGTACCTTCTTCTTCCTTCCTTCAAGTTTCGGCCAAGCAAAAAAACTTCCAAAGGATGAGGAACTTTTTCCACCAACCAAGCTCCAAGGGATGCAAGAAACAAGCCTCCTTTCTCTCCTTTTCTCCAAGCTAGATCCGGCCACTTCTATGTCTCTAAGAGGTGATGAAGTCTCGTCCACAAGAAGGAGAAGAGAGAAGGGGAAGGGGAACCTCTAGGGGCCGGCCACACCTAGGAAGAAAAGAGAAGAAGAAAAATAATAGAGTCGTTCGCCATGAAGGCACCTCTACCCCCTCTTTTATAATCCTTGGTCTTGGCAAATAAGGAAATTTAAATAAAAATTTCCTTAATTCCTTTGCCATGAAAAAGAAAAATTATTTTAATTAAAACAATTTTCTTTTTTTCAATTACAATGGTCGACCACCTCTTTCCCCAAAACAAGGAGAGTTTTAATTAAAACAAAAAATTAAAACTTCCTAATTTGTTTCCGGAAATTTATAAAAATTTCTCCAATAATTTTTATCCCTTCATGATTGGTTAATAAAAAGGAAATTTTATAGATTAAAATCTTTCTTTTAAACATGTGGATAATTTTCAAAAAGGAAAGTTATCTCTAAAAATTAAAATCTCCTTTCAATCTACAAATAAGGAAAGATATTAAATCTTTTCTTAATCTTTTGTAGAAACTAATAAAAGAGAATTTTAAATTTTTAAACTTTCTTTTAAATCATGAACATGATTAAAAGGAAAGTTTTTACCAAAATTAAAATCAACCTTTTAATCTACAAATAAGGAAAGAGATTTAGCTCTTCTCTTAATCTTTTGTAGAATCTTATAAAAGGAAAGATTTAAATTTTTAAACTCTCTTTTAAATCATGTTATCCACATAAGAAAAAATTTTAAAATTAAAATTCCTTTTTATTTTAATAGGGCCGGCCACCTAAGCTTGAGTTCAAGCTAGGGTCGGCCACATGAATTCACCCATGAACTAAGTCATGGCCGGCCCTAGATTGGTCTCCAAGCTAGCTTGGTCGGCCCCTATAGGATGGGTAAGAAGGTGAGTATAAGTGGGTATAGTACTCTATAATTAAGAGGCTACGATAGGGACCAAGAGGAGGAATTGGTTTTGGTCTCCCAATAAAATTAAGCATCCCGTGTTCGCCCCGAACACACAACTTAATTTTATCAATAATAATTCATTCCACTAGAGAACTATTATTGAACTACCGCACCAATCCCAAATTACATTTTGGACTCCTTCTTATTATGAGTGTGTTAGTCTCCCTGTGTTTAAGATGTCGAATGTCCACTAATTAAGTGAGTTACTAACAACTCATTTAATTAATATCTTAGTCCAAGAGTAGTACCACTCAACCTTATCGTCATGTCAGACTAAGTCCACCTGCAGGGTTTAACATGACAATCCTTATGAGCTCCTCTTGGGGACATTCTCAACCTAGATTACTAGGACACAGTTTCCTTCTATAATCAACAACACACACTATAAGTGATATCATTTCCCAACTTATCGGGCTTATTGATTTATCGAACTAAATCTCACCCATTGATAAATTAAAGAAATAAATATCAAATATATGTGCTTGTTATTATATTAGGATTAAGAGCACACACTTCCATAATAACTGAGGTCTTTGTTCCTTTATAAAGTAAGTATAAAAGAAATGACCTCTAATGGTCCTACTCAATACACTCTAAGTGTACTAGTGTAATTATATAGTTAAGATAAACTAATACCTAATTACACTACGACCATCCAATGGTTTGTTCCTTTTCATCTTGGTCGTGAGCTACTGTTTATAATTTATAAGGTACTGATAACATGATCCTCTGTGTGTGACACCACACACTATGTTATCTACAATATAAATTAATTGAACAACTACATTTATCATAAATGTAGATATTTGACCAATGTGATTCTTATTTCTAGATAAATGTTTATACCAAAAGCTAGGCTTTTAGTATACATCCTAACAAAGCGCACAGCGGAAATAGAGTAAAGACAAAGTAAGAAATCAAGGCAAGGCTAACACAGTTCGATTTTACTTGGTTCGAAGCCTGTGTCGACTCCTATTCCAAGGCCCGCACTCGTCGAGTGCTTTCGTTGGGCAATCCACTAGCAGTTCGAATATTTGATTACAGTAAGTTAAGTACAGAAGTGCTAATGAAAAATAAAACAAAGCTATACCGACAAGGGAGGAAATTAAAAGAACAGGAGTGAGTTGTCGGAGCTTCGTTAGCGTCGCTGGAGCGTAGAGCAGCAGAGCAAGCAGTCTGAGAGCTCTGAGTTGTGTATTGTGCTCCGCCTTTGACCCTCCTTATATAGGAGGCTCGGGGCGTCTGGATCCCTTCCGGGCGCCCTGGTGGGACGTGGCAGGTCCAACCAGCAAGCTCCACATGGCGACGTGCGATCAGGATGAGTTTTGCCTCCCGGGCGCCCGGATCCCTTCTTGGCACCCGGACCTCCGGGTGCCCGGATCCCCTCCGGGCGCCCGGACCACCTTTCTCCAGAAACCAGCTTTCCTACAAGACAAGGTCAGTCCGAGGCAAATAAATGGTGTATATCCTGCAAAACAAAGTGTTAGCACAGTTTATAAGTTTGACATAAAAAGCATAACTTAGATTTCGTCTTTCTGAGATCGGAATTTAGTCACGATCTCGACTTAGATATCCGAAATGGATCTAAGTCGGATCGACGCCTAATGTCCCCTTCCCGGGAACGCGTCCTCACAGTCACTCCCCTCCAGTGACTTACCTTACTTACCTGCCAGACGTCCGGTCAGTCCTTCGACCCGTCTGGACTTCTCGCCAAGCATCCGGTCAGCCCGTCGACCCGCTTGGACTTCTCGCCAGCTATCCGGTCAGCCCGTCGACCTAGCTGGACTTTGTACCAGGCATCCGGTCAGCCCGTCGACCTGTCTGAACTTCGTCTGCACACTCGGTCAGAGTGTTAGATCACAACAAACCTAACTTAACCCGATTTGTCATTCATCAAAACCTGAGTTAGACCGTTAGTGCTAACTGCACCAACAATCTCCCCCTTTTTGATGGAATGATAACCTGGTTAAGTTAGTAAAAGTATGCGAGAAAAAAGTTAAACATTTTGTTCTAGCATGAGGTTTTAATTTTCAATTTTATTTTATTTTTCTAACTTAACCACTATCTCTCCCCCTTTGGCATTCATCAAACAAGGATATAATTTAGACATACAGAATAAAAAGATGATGTCAAGTTAACTCGGGGGAGTTTTAACATTCGAAGATTTGTTGAAACATTAAACTAATTTTTAAGACTAAGTTTTTAAGGTAGCTAAAATATATAAGACAGTCATTTGGAAAATAGCTAAGTTTTGAAAGAGTTGCTAAATATAAAGCATTAAAGATTTTATTTTTCCAGAATTTAATTTTCAAGAATGACTTTACAAATTCATAGAGGATTTTCAAAAAAAAATTGAAAAGCTAACTTTCTAATATAAGTATAAGTTTCAAATTTTAGGAATATGTTTTAATTTTAAAGTATTTTTCAAACATAAGTTTTGACAATCAAAACAACATTTTTCAACTTTGAAAAAAAAATTCAAAATTGAGTTTCAAAAGATATTTTCTTTTCAAGACTGATTGAAACTAAGTGTGAAAACACCTCTGAGTTTATAAAATCTAATTGAAGAATCTAATTTTATAAAAGCTAGTTTTAAAAGAATAATTCAAAAATTAAGTTTGAAAAACTTTTCTTTTCAAGACTTAAAAAATTGAAATCAAGGACCAATTTGAAAAAAAATATTATGTTTAAGGTGGAGAAAATAATGTTGGTGTTAAGAGTTGATTTAATTCTCCCCCTAAACCTGACATCTAAAATAGTTGTCTAACCAATTAGGTACTTACAGACTATCAAAAGATAGCAGCTTTCACTTGGTTAGTCAAGTTAAGGTAATTGCAATCAGTTAGTGGTTGACTTAACTGAGTAACTTAGCTTGATCAATGTATGTTTTGTATTTAACGCCCAGACTTATATCGATGCACTGACATAAACATCTTAAGTCCAGGTAATTGGCCTATGCATCTCACCACTTTCTATGTTTGTCAATCACAATCAAGGTAAGCCTAGGGTGTTAGTGAGATGCTCAAATACTAGTCCTATGGGTACATGTTTTCTAAAGATTTTGAACTAGTCTAAGGCTAAAACTGTTTTTGAATATTTAAAAATAGGGAAGTTTTGAAAAATATAAATGCAGGTTTAACTTAGAATTTTGAAAGCAATCAGTTTAGAAAATAATTTTGAATTTTGAATATCCTAGTCTATTAGACACATCCCTAATTTTCTACGTAGATTGCTAAATTCACTTTCAGGGAGTGGTTTGGTGAATATGTCAGCTAGATTTGACTTGGACTCAATGTACTTGAGTTCAATGTCACATTTAATGACATGATCCCTGATAAAGTGATGTCTAATTTCAATGTGTTTGGTTCTAGAATGATGCACTGGATTTTTTGTCAAATTAATTGAACTAATATTGTCAATTAAAACTTTTACATTTGAGATAGTTAAGTTAAAATCATTTAAGGTGTGCATCATCCATAATAGTTGTGCAACGCATTCTCCTATTGATATGTATTCTGACTCAGTTGTAGATAATGCAACATAGTATTGCTTTCTACTAAACCAGTTGACAAGTGATGGGCCTAATAGTTGACATCCACCACTTGTACTTTTACGGTCTAATTTGCACCCGGCATAATCTGAGTCAAAATATCCTATCAATTCAAAGTTGTTGGTCCTAGGATACCAAATACCTACATTTGTTGTCCCCTTAAGGTATCTAAAAATTCTTTTGACTTGAGTCAAATGGGATTCTTTAGCACAGGTTTGATATTTGACACACATACTAACTGCAAATAAAATATCGGGTCGACTTGCAGTTAAGTATAGTAGATTACCTATGGCACTTCTATAATATTTTAAGTCAACTGGTTTTCCATTGGGGTCATCATCTAGGATTGTATTTACTGCCATAGGTGTTTTTATTTCTTTTGTATTTTCCATTCCGAATTTTTTAAGTAATTTTTTAGTGTATTTTTGTTGATAAATATAGTTTCATTCATTTGTTTGTTTGATTTGTAATCCTAAGAAATAAGTCAATTTTCCTACTAGGCTCATTTCAAATTCTTGTTCCATTAGATTAGTAAATTCTTCTAAAAATTCTGAGTTGGTTGAACCAAAGATTATATCATCTACATATATTTGTGCAATAAATATATCTTTATTTAATGATTTAACAAACAAGGTCGGGTCAATTTGACCCTGGTTGAACCCTTTGGATGTTAAGTAAGAGGTTAGCCTTTCATACCATGCCATGGGTGCTTGTTTAAGTCCATATAATGCTTTCTTTAATTTAAAGACATAATCAGGGTGTTCTAGATTTTCAAATCCAGGTGGCTGACCTACGTAAACTTCTTCTTTTATTAGTCCATTGAGAAAGGCAGACTTAACATCCATTTGGAATAGTTTGAATCCTTTATGTGCTGCATAACTTAGTAACATTCTAATGGATTCTAATTTGGCTACTGGGGCATAGGTTTCATCATAGTCAAGTCCTTCAACTTGACTGAACCCCTTGGCAACTAGCCTAGCTTTATTCCTAGTAATTTCCCCAGTTTCACTTAATTGGTTTCTAAATACCCATTTTGTTTCTATTATTTTCTTATTTCTGGGTGGTGGTACTAAGTCCCAAACTTCATTACGCTCAAATTGAGCTAGTTCTTCTTGCATAGCTATGACCCAATCTGGGTCTAGTAGGGATTCAGCTACAGTTTTGGGTTCAATTTTTGAGATTAAAGATATTTGACTTAGATTTCTAAAAGATGATCTAGTTTGAACCCTAAGGTCTGGGTCACCAATTATTTGATCAGTTGGGTGATTTGGGTTGACTCTTAGAGTTCTAGGTGGTTGACTTGCCTGAGGTTGTTCTTCTTCTTCATGATTTAGAGTTTGGTTGGCTCCTTCAGAATTATTATTTTCTTGATCAAGTTCAACTGGGTGAAGTTGTGTTTGTTCTACTCTTTGTTTGGATTCTTCAAATTTCACATTAGTAGTTTCTTCAATTTTTAGGGTAACCTTATTGTAAACTCTATAGCCCCTACTATTTGGGGAGTAACCTACGAAAATTCCATTGTCAACTTTAGAAGTGAATTTTCTTAAGTGTTCTCTTGTGTTTAAGATGAAAGCTGGGCACCCAAATACTTTAAAATATTTTATATTGGGTTGTTTATTATAATAAATTTTGAAAAAGATTTTGTTATGGGTTTTATTTAGTGTTGTTCTGTTTTGCACATAGCAAGCTATACTAACAGCTTCTGCCCAGAAATATTTAGGTAAGTTGTATTCATTTAACATCATTCTAGAGGCTTCAAGTAAGGTTCTATTTTTTCTTTCTACAATTTCATTTTGTTGGGGGGTTTTAGGGCATGAAAATTCGTGATAGTAACCATTTTCAAGACAGAATTTGGTAAAGTTATGATTTTTAAACTCTCCCCCGTTATCACTTCTAATTCTTTTAATTTTAAGGTCCTTTTCATTTTCAACTTGTTTGCAAAAGTTTGAAAAAATTTCAAAAGTTTTATCCTTATTTTTTAAGAATTTTACCCAAGTGAACCTAGAGTAGTCATCTATTATTACTAGACAGTATAAGCTTCCATTTATTGATTTGACTCCATGGGAGTCAAATAGGTCTAGGTGTAGAAGTTCCAAAATTAAGTTGGTTTGTGATTCATTAGTTGGTTTGTGGGTGGATTTTGTTTGCTTACCTTGTTGACAAGCATTGCATATGGTTGAATCTAAGTTAGGTAATTTTGGTAATCCTTTAACTAATTCATTTAGTCTGCTTATATTTCTGAAATTCGTGTGTGACATTCTTCTATGCCATAACCAGATTTCTTCTTTTTGTGTTAAATAACACTTAATTGAAGAAGTGGTTAAGTTGATTGCATAGATGTTGTCTTTTCTAAACCCTTTCAGGCTTATGTTAGGGTTATCTAGGTGTTTGATTAAGCATTCTGTAGATAAGAACCTAACCTTATATCTAGTGTCACACAATTGACTGATACTTAGCAGATTATATTTGAAATTTTCAACGAGTAAGACATTTGTAATGATAAAGTCAAGTTGTAGCTCAATATTACCTATGCCAATTACCTTTAGTTTGTCATTGTTTCCAAAGGCAATTGTTCCTAGGCTTTTGTAAGTAAGCTGAGTGAACTTGGTGTGATCTCCAGTCATATGTTTCGAGTAACCACTATCCAAGATCCACCTAGTTCCCTACAATAAGTGGGAATTAAGGTTAGTGTAATTTAAGGTTATTTTCAGTTAATTCTTAAGCATCAGGTAATTTTTAAAGTTTAAAAAATTTAAGTTTTAATTTTAAAATAAATTCTTAAGTTTAAAAAAAAATTAAGCTTTAATTTTAAAATAAATTCTTAAGTTTAAAAAAATTTAAGTTTTAATTTTAAAATAAAATTTTTAAGTTTAAAAAATTTAAGTTTTAATTTTAAAATAAATTCTTAAGTTTAAGAAAAATTTAAGTTTTAATTTTAAAATAAAATTTTTAAGTTTAAAAAAATTTAAGTTTTAATTTTAAAATAAAATTTTTAAGTTAAAAAAATTTAAGTTTTAATTTTAAAATAAATTCTTAAGTTTAAAAAATTTTAAGATTTAATTTTAAAATAAAATTTTTAAGTTTAAAAAATTTTAAGTTTTAATTTTAAAATAAATTCTTAAGTTTAAAAAAATTTAAGTTTTAATTTTAAAATAAAATTTTTAAGTTTAAAAAATTTAAGTTTTAATTTTAAAATAAATTCTTAAGTTTAAAAAATTTAAGTTTTAATTTTAAAATAAATTCTTAAGTTTAAAAAAAATTTAAGTTTTAATTTTAAAATAAATTCTTAAGTTTAAGAAAAATTTAAGTTTTAATTTTAAAATAAATTCTTAAGTTTAAAAAAAATTAAGTTTTAATTTTAAAATAAAATTTTTAAGTTTAAAAATTTAAGTTTTAATTTTAAAATAAATTCTTAAGTTTAAAAAAATTAAGTTTTAATTTTAAAATAAATTCTTAAGTTTAAAAAAATTAAGTTTTAATTTTAAAATAAAATTTTTAAGTTTAAAAATTTTAAGTTTTAATTTTAAAATAAATTCTTAAGTTTAAAAAAATTTAAGTTTTAATTTTAAAATAAAATTTTTAAGTTTAAAAAATTTAAGTTTTAATTTTAAAATAAATTCTTAAGTTTTAAAAAATTTAAGTTTTAAAAATAAATAAAATTTTTAAGTTTAAAAAATTTAGTTTTAATTTAAAAAAAATTAACTTAATTTTAATTTAATTTTAATTTAATTTAATTTAATTTGAGTTTAAATTTAATTTTAATTTAATTTAAATTTGAATTGAGTTTTAATTTAATTTAAATTTAAATTTTTAATGTCTTTAGTCATCTCACCCGATCTATGTTTTCAATCAGGGAATCGTATAATTTTGTGAGATGAATTAGATTCAATTTTGGAGTTTGTTTTTAACTTGTGTTAGATTCAAGTTTAGCTGTGGGTCAACAAATAGGCGTTCTCTGGATAAATTTCTAGGCTATGGTGAGTCACTCGGACATCATTAAAGTAATCATGCCTTTGAGGTTTTCCAAATAGTCCTATCCACTGGACTTAGTACAAAACCTTGGTCTAACTGGTTAGGATTCATAAAGGGTAGCTTCGGTCAGTTCCACTTAGCCAAATGCACCAGGTCGAAGCCATATCTTCCTAGACATGCATAGACTAAGTTTCCCTAACGTACTATCATCCAATACTTCACCATTATCATTTTTCAAGTTAAACTTGAACCCTCTTTAACTAGTCCTAATTACCCTGTCGGGTAGGTTGGTTAGGGTTACCCTGCCGGGTAGGTTAGTTTTGGAGGTGCCAGCTATTCTGGAGCCTCCCCCTGAATTAATGGCCATTAATTTAATTTTTGTTCTTTGGTTTATGTCTATTTCTTTTATAATTATAATTAACTTGGTGATAGTCTAATTTTTGGTGAGTTTTAGATTTTGAATTGTTTGATTTAGGTTTGTATTTTAGTTTTTGATTTGGTTTATTTGAATTTATATAATATATTTTTTCTTTAGGTATGTAAAATTGGTTAAGTCCTACTTGCGTGGTGAGACACGCTTTCGGAACCCAAGCTTTACGTGTTGGTTTGTGTTGAGTTATTAATGATTTAAAAGTTTTAGTTGAACCTGATTTGTAACCAAGTCCAGTTTTGTTGTAACTTGCTTTTTGATTGTTTAAAATTAAGTCTAAGTTCTTGGAGTTCGTTGTGAATTTTTCTAATATTTCTTTTAAATTATTAATTTCAATTTTTAGTGATAGATTCTCCTCCTCAAGTGTTAGATCTTGAGTTGGACTTGAGTTTTTTATTTATTCCTTGAGGTCTTGATTTTCCTCAAGAAGTGACTTATTTTCATTTTCTATTTTTACTAATTTATTATTTAAGCAGAAAATAATTTTAAAAAAATTTCTGTTTAGATTTCGGTATACCTCTTCGGAACCTTCGGAAACGAGTACGGACTCGTGGCTCGATTTGGGTTCAGACCCGTCTTCCGATTCATCCTCTGATTCTTCTTCGTGGGCCATCAGCGCGAGGTAACTGTGGTTCTTTTGTTCTTCGGCTTTCGATTCGTCCGAGGAAGTGTCGTCCCACGTCGCTTTGAGCGCCTTCTTTTTTAACAACTTTGGTTTGTCGTTCTTCAATTTCGGGCACTCGTTCTTGTAGTGGTCTTTTTTGTTGCATCCGAAGCACGTCACGCTCCTTGATTCGGGGGATTTGATTTTCTGAAGGTCTTTCTTGCTGAAGCTTCTCTTTCTCCTGGTGAACATTTTCCTTACCAAGTTCACCAGGTGCTCTTCATCTTCAGAGTCCTGGTCAGAATCTGCTTCAGGCTCAGGCTTGTTCTTCTTTTCTTTGGAGGGACCTGCAAACAAAGCAATTCCTTTCTCGGCCCCGACGTTAGTTTGTTCGTGTAGTTCTAATTCACAAAACAACTCGTCTAATTTAAGTTTCGATAAATTCTTAAAAATTTTATAGGCATCTACGATAGATGCCCACAAGCTATTACGTGGAAATGCGTTTAATGCATACCTTATCAAGTCTCGGTTCTCCATTTGGTGGCCGATGGCATAGAGCCCATTGAGGATGTCCTTGATCCTCGCGTGAAGTTGACTTGCAGTTTCTCCTTCCTGCATTTTTATATTAAATATTTTATTTAATAATAAGTCTCGTTTTGTTACCTTAGCATCGCTCGTTCCTTCGTGCAGCTCGATCAGTTTGTCCCACAGTTCTTTAGCGTTCTTATGTGGTCCGGCCCGGTTTAGTTCTTCTCTGGTCAATCCGCACTGTAGGGTGTTGATTGTCTTATTTTCTGTTGACACCTTCTTCTTTAGGTCTGACGTCCAATCTTCTAGATCCAGTAGATTTCCAGAACTGTCTACTAGTATTTTGTAGGGTCTGGTGATGCTCATCCACTGGTCGAAGTCCGTTTTGAGATAAACTTCCATTCTCTTCTTCCAATACGGGAAGTCATCCCCGTTGAAGAGGGGAGGATGCACTGTGCTGAATCCTTCAAGCTGTGACATTTTAGTCCTGTACACAAGTAAACAAATAGACACAAAGTCCCAAGACTCGGTCTTGGATTAGTAGTACGGGAAGAATTAAAAATAGTAAAAAGATCTAAATTGGTGTTGCACCAATTTAGATTTAATTGCTACAAAAAAAACTTTCCAAAAGGGCAATGATATTAATCGTAAAAATGAAAGCTGAAAAAAAAACTAAAAATATTTTACCCCCTTTTCTGATTGGTGGATGCACCAAATCAGAGCGGTACCTGCTCTGATACCACTTGTTGGATCGTGATGTTTCGATAGAGGGGGGGTGAATATCGATTAAAACTTTCGTTCGAAAAGAGTTAAGCACACAGCGGAAATAGAGTAAAGACAAAGTAAGAAATCAAGGCAAGGCTAACACAGTTCGATTTTACTTGGTTCGGAGCCTGTGTCGACTCCTACTTCAAGGCCCGCACTCGTCGAGTGCTTTCGTTGGGCAATCCACTAGCAGTTCGAATATTTGATTACAGTAAGTTAAGTACAGAAGTGCTAATGAAAAATAAAACAAAGCTATACCGACAAGGGAGGAAATTAAAAGAACAGGAGCGAGTTGTCGGAGCTTCGTTAGCGTCGCTGGAGCGTAGAGCAGCAGAGCAAGCAGTCTGAGAGCTCTGAGTTGTGTACTGTGCTCCGCCTTTGACCCTCCTTATATAGGAGGCTCGGGGTGCCTGGATCCCTTATGGGCGCCCTGGTGGGACGTGGCAGGTCCAAACAGCAAGTTCCACATGGCGACGTTCGATCAGGATGAGTTTTGCCTCCCGGGCGCCCGGATCCCCTCCGGGCGCCCGGACCACCTTTCTCCAGAAACCAGCTTTCTTGCAAGACAAGGTCAGTCCGAGGCAAATAAATGGTGTATATCCTGCAAAACAAAGTGTTAGCACATTTTATAAGTTTGATATAAAAAGTATGACTTAGATTCCGTCTTTCCGAGACCAGAATCTAGTCACGATCTCAACTTAGATATCCGAAATGGATCTAAGTCGGATCGACGCTTAATGTCCCCTTCCCGGGAACGCGTCCTCAAAGTTACTCCCCTCCAGTGACTTACCTTACTTACCTGCCAGACATCCGGTCAGCCCTTCGACCCGTCTGGACTTCTCGCCAAGCGTCCGGTCAGCCCGTCGACCCGCTTGGACTTCTCGCCAGCTATCCGGTCAGCCCGTCGACCTAGTTGGACTTCATGCCAAGCATCCGTTCAGCCCGTCGACCTGTCTGGACTTCGTCTGCATACTCGGTCAGAGTGTTAGATCACAACAAACCTAACTTAACCCGATTTGTCATTCATCAAAACCTGAGTTAGACCGTTAGTGCTAACCGCACAAACATGCAGTCTTTGGACATGTGCCCTAGTTTTCTGCAGTTGCAGCAAGTGCCTTTAAACTTCTTGCCTTGGTTCTTCATTTTGAATTGCTTTGGCTTCTTGGTGTTCGGCTCAGCCAGGTTGGACATCTCGTCGACTGTCCGCTTTGTTCCTCTAGAGTCGGATAACTTTCTATTATCTACCTCTATGCATAGCCTCAGGATCAGGTCTTCAAGTCTCATCTCCTTTTACTTGTGCTTCAGGTAATTTTTGAAATCCTTCCATGATGGAGGAAGTTTCTCGATTACCGCAGCTACTTTGAACGACTCTTTCAGCTTCATACCTTTGGCATCCAGATCATGCAGTATCAGTTGCAAGTCTTGGACTTGAGACGTCACACTCTTGGAATCCACCATCTTGAAATCCAGAAATCGGCCAACAATGAATTTCTTCAACCCGGCGCTTTCGGTTTTGTATTTATTTTCAAGTGACTTCCATAGACATTTTGTCGTCTCTATTGAACAATACATGTTATACAACATGTTGTCCAATGCGTTGAAAACGTAGTTGCGACAAAGGAAATCTCCGTGCGACCATGCATCGCATGCAACCTTGCTATCGAAATTACCTTCTGTAGCAACTGGCGGTCTTCATGCAAAAACTATACGAGGTTTAACATTGTCAGATAGAACAGCATCTTCTACTACCATCTTTTGAAATCGGCTCCGTTGAACTTTTCCGGCTTCTCTCCAGGTGGAATGGTGGTCGGAACCGACTTTTCTCCATGTGGAACGGCGGTTGGAACATCGTTGATCGTAGCCATCTCAGTTTGCACAATATCGTTTTACGCTTGTCTATCCGTTTGTCTTTAACGGCAAACTGTTAGCTCCGGTGTGGTCGTAGTCGCTTTACGACTGTTGGAGCTATCGAGGATTGTTGCTGGAAAGGATGCAAACTAAAATCGTCGAGGCTAGTGTTTAACAGTATCTCCGTAAAATGATATTGCTCCGCTACAGATGCTAACGGATAGCAGCAATTCGTTTCCAAGATAGAACGACGTTGTCTCGGAGTAGCAGCACTACAAACTTCGAGACCGGCGAACCTTCTAGTAGACTTTTTAGACTCTGAATGCAGAAGGAATGAAGCTACTCTTAGATGCTTGGATGGGTTGATTGAATGAGTGAGTTTTTCCAACATTTGGGGGATTCTTCTTATACCAAGTGAAAAGGTGAGGTACCCTTTGGTGAGGACTCATCTGGGTCGTTTAATCCAAAGGAGTGCATCCATTCATATTGCACTTGATCTGGGCCTTTAGATTTGAAAAGGGTTGTAACCCTTTCATATAGCCTTTGATCTCAACCGTTGGATCAAAGAGTTGTACTTTCTAGATCCCTTCTAATCTTAGCCGTCAGATTAATCCTTTAAATGTAACGCTTCAAATTAGATCTCATCATAGGTGGTCCAATTGCGACTCTTCGCGATCAACGCTCCAGATCGCATCACTTGCGATCTATCACCATCTTCGATTCAATGGTTGCCACTCATTTGCCAGTCAACAGTCTGGTCATCTCTCCCTGCACGTACCCGTACCACGTCATGCCTAAGTAGTCAGGTGATATGTCACCGCCGCCTGGAGCATAAATTTAAGCTCTTCGCGATGATACGAAGTGCGCCAACAAAGCACTCATTGCACTTGCTCGCCCATGGGAAAAAAGCACCTTGTGCTTTTTGTGTTAACTCCAATAACATATCAACATATATAAGGAGACAATCTCTTCTTGTTCTTTTAGATGTTGGACTATTCCTCATCTACTAATTTTGGACTTCATTTTAAATAATTAATTTCTCATTCATCCATAATTGATTTTGAGTAAATCAATAGTCTAGATTTATCTATGTGAATCATAGAAGTCAATTCTAACTTTCATCAACTGATAGCACCTAATCGTATTCCAACAATTTTTGTAGAATCCAGATAGCAAAATAGAATAATGTTTCTTTCATAAATCAAGTCAAAATTCTTTGAGTCGGCAAACAGTGGAATAAAGTAAGTATTCTTCTTTAGTGCTGAAGGAATTCATTTCTCATGGAATATAACAAGTGAGCTTTTTCATGCCTCTTGGAAATTATCAAGAGAGTTATTTACAGTTTTCACGACGATATAATGCCTATCATGATTTTCATTGAAGTTTTTTATAAGCTGAACTTTGATGGAGAGGCTAAATCTTAGAGATGGTTTTGTTTTTTCATCTGTATATGTTGTCCTATGTTGTTGTTTCTCAAGAGGTTAAATCTTTTGGCTTTCCACGGCATTCGTGGAAGAGGAAAGTCTCCATTTCATTAGAAGCCTTGCATTGCAAGAGTCTGAGGCTGGATGACTATGATGTCGAATTCTGGCCATCGACTTGGGATATCCGTGTGAGAGATGTCTTGTGATTCTTTGATTATTGTTATGTATTGGCACAGTAATTAACTTTGTGATTTTGTTATTATTTAATAGGTATATTTGAGTCGTGTAAGATTGAAAAAATACAGAAAGACAATTTAGTTAGGCCAGTGAGATCCATAAAGATACCAGAAATATCCAAGGAATGACAGATAGATAAATTACCCCGATGATTATTGAAAAAGGATTTTTTTTTTTTTTTAATCATTAAAGCGTATAGCTGTCAGATGGATTCCAGCGGGCGCGGATCGGTCCAGGTCTGTCATGAGTGGGGTCGATAATTAAAATTTTTAAAATTATATTACGAATTAAGCTGGTCAAACTTTAAAGTCCATTAAATTTTTTATTTAAATTTAAATTTTTTTTAAAAAAATTCTCAATCCGGGGACTAACTAAGGGCCCAGGTTGATAAGATAAATTAATTTGACAGGCCAATCTAAATCCACGACTCACATTTTATTTTTAATTTTTAAATTATTTCAATATTATTATAAAAAATATAAACACATTCTACAGTAGTGTAGTATTTTTTGATTGGGTGCCCTATTTTAATATTATTATAATAGCTAAGTCAATTATGGCCAAATTAATTTTGATTAAATTATTTTAATTTAATCAAAATTATTATTTATAAAATATTTTTATATTAAAATATTCTTTTAGTTAAAATTGTTCACACTTATTAAAATTTTAACTTAATTAAAATCCCTTAAATATTATTATAGTCGTAGCAACTATAAAATGCCACTATTTTATAGGACTACGTTTATTAATTCGCCTTCGCCTCCTCCACTGTTCGCCAGCGCCTCCGCCACTGTTCTGTAGGACGACGCTTACTTATTCAACTTCGCCTGCTCCTCTCTTCCTCCTCTGCTTTCTCCGCCGCCTCTCTGTTCTTCACCAACCAACCCTCGCGTTACCACCATCGTCTCCGTTTCCGGCCTCATTCTCTCCTTCCTCTCGCCACCGGATCGCTTCGTACCCTGCCCGTTGCACCTCCGGCCTTGCAGCCAGTGTCATATGAGTAAGATCTGATGTTCTTTCTTGAATGGATTGCCCCTTTGATCAGTTGCATTTTCTCCCTGAAACTGGAGCGATTTCGGTTCCTTAGTCTTTTCCCCTTGCGGCGTGGACATGATTGATGTGGTCGCTTGGCAGGGCAATTTTTGTGGACACTATTTTTATTTTTTTATCCCGATATGTAAGGTGTTTTCCATGGATATTGGGATGAGGAGGACAATTCCGATCCCTTTTTTTGGACTTTCCTGCGCAGTTTGTCTCTTCTTACCCTTATTTTAAGAGTAAAAAACATGAAAATCCCAGATTAATTTTAAGTTGTTTATGAATGAATGATATATATATATATATATAAATAGCGATGCTGCAACGGAGATAGTGGGAAGTGACTGACTGGGCTTGTGCCTAATGGTACCATACAGGAGGGATTGAATGTCATTGACCAGCCTTAAAGACCTTCATCATATGTACTTGTGTCTAGGAAAATTTCTCCCTCTACAATCTGTTGGAACGACAGCTAAGGCTCCTTTTATCGTCCATGCACTTGTGTTTGTCATGCACAAATTTGAAAAATGTGGTCACTTTTTGCAAATGGAAAGAAACCTAATATCAATATATTGTCTGCATGAAACTTCCTTGTTAGTACGACCATCTATGAGGCCGTCTCCTATGCAGCAATGGAGAAACACTTCAACTTTGCATATTACCACTTAGTTCCCATGCTAATTCACAAATAATTTTAGTTGCTTAAAGGATTGAAGACTTTTTCTTTTGTTATCTTTAATAATTGTTAACTACTCCACATATTTGAGTTAATTTGAGCCATGCATTAGTTTTTTTTTAGGTTGGATGTGGCGCTGCTTGATTTTTTTTTTTACTTTTATTTATTTTCTAGATTAAATCACTCACTCTCATGCTGGATCATGTAATCATCTGCAGATATGGATGTTGCTCAATCAGGCTTGTTTCCGTTACAGCGTTGTAAAATTGTGCACCTGGTTTGTTTTATCCATTTATTGTTATATTTTTAGTTAATGTATTTGTTGTTGTTATGTTTTTAGTTAAAATATTTATTAAAGTTGATTGACTGATCATTTACAATAAAAGCTCGAGCTCCTACTGTGCACTGGTTTGATTGACTAATCTATATGTTTATAGTTTTAGTTAATGTATTTGTTAAAGGTGATTCACAAATTAACCACTTTCCTGGAAGTTTGAGCTCCTAGGAAAGAAATTTATGTATATATTTTTACTCTTAAATAATATTTTTGTAATTGAGTGGGCATTTCGATGGTGATTCTTTACAATGGCATATGCATATATATCTAGCTTAGGCATGCACAAGGTATTCATAATGTGGAAGGTGAGAAGGACCACAGTGCATACATGTCTCCAGAGTTTTTTGATGCACACCTTACTCCATTGGGATGGAATCAGGTATAATTGATGTTTTTTCTGAGATTTATTTTTAAATCTATCAACATTGCAATTAAAACAAATGTTATTTTTTTTTTGTAATAAATAGGACTAAATTCAAAAAGAAACTTATCCATTTGTATGAGGAATAAACTACATTCTTATTGGCTTTATACTATCCTTACAGGTTGATAATCTTCGGAAACAAGTAAAAGCGTGTGGTTTGTCAGGGAAAATTGAATTGGTCATTACGTCTCCATTATTGAGGTATATTCTGATGCATATTTTATTTTATTTTTCCTATTTTCTCCAAGCTCCTTACCGTTCGATCTCCTCTTCCTCCTCAATTCATTCGTCCTTGATGGCTCTAGAACAGGTGGTTTAGGTTAAGTTATGCAGAAGGAATAGGATGAGGAGGGTTTCTAGTTGGTAGAGAAGAAGGGCTTGTACGGGTGAGAGATGTCATGAGATATAGGTGAAAGGTGGGAAGTGTTGGGAGGCTCTGATACCACCTAGAAGTTTCTATATATTAGTTTATCAACAAATAGGAATATATTCATGTATTTATAGGTTATAGAACAACTAACTAATCTAAAAATTAGGAACCTAGACTTGGTAACGTAATGACCAACTAATTAGATTTGGTAATATAATGATTAGGTAATTTATCCCTATTATAACAATTATCATCAAAGTTTTTTTTGTCCCAACTATTTGGGATTAATTGTATTTAACTTGTCATTTTAAAAAGTGTGTTTTCTACTAAATTTGCTAAATATGGCTTGCTTGTTAGATCAGTCTGCTAGCATTCAGGAAACTTATAAGTTGTCATAGAATTTAGTGAAAAGTTCTGCAGTGAAATTGGATGTTCAGTGAGCACGACTAACTTGACTTGTTGTCTAGGATCATAAGATGTGATGAATCAGTACTAACATGGGTGGTTTCTATCATTGTTGACATGATAGTTCAACCTCTTGATGCAAGTTTAAGGTTGCTTTATTGCTATCTTGGAGGCAAAATCTTGAGTCACAAAAATAGCATATGCTAGGGTAATACAGATAATACTGAACATCCTTGTACCCTTATGTTTTGCACTGGGTAGCTTTCAGATTAGTTGATACTTGATCCTATCTCTTATTCTGTTTGTCTGTAGGCGCACATTGAAATCAAGAAGATAGTAAGGACCTAAGCGAGGGAAAGCATGCATATAGTTTGCCTTGACTTAACTTTTTTGGTCTTGATTGTTGACCCGTAAGCTTGCATCTCGTGTATATCTGGGTATATCCACGTATTTTATCTGAGGGATAGGATATTCTTTCAATATTGCTTTTTCTGTATGTGTGGAATGTACATATGGGATAGAAATAGAAAGCCAAGGAAGATTAGAAGAAGAGACTAAATGAATATCGGCATTAAGACAGGAGAAATTTATCTCATAATTATCTAGTTTAGACGATCTCTGATGTATTCTACAGTGTATTATTAAACTTCAGTAAAAAATTTATAGGCTAGGGTAAATTTTGTGTCTTAAGTTGTATGTCACAACCTTACATATATTGATATAGATATATTTCTTTCCTACTCCCCTGTCTTCGGGAAATTTAGATAGTAGAAGATGATCTATGCATCACATGAAACAAAGCAATGTTCTTTGTTCTATATTTTTTTAATTACAATGACAATCTGATACAGGACAATGCAAACAGCAGTTGGAGTGTTTGGAGGTGAGAGTTGTACTGACGGAGTGAACATACCTCCTTTGATGGTTGAAAACACAGGGCACAGTGGTCGACCTGCTATTTCCAGTTTGAATTGTCCACCTTTCCTAGCAGTTGAACGATGTCGTGAACGCCTGGTATCCCTCTTGTTTTGTAGCTTCTATTTGTTAAAGGTTTAAAAATCACTGCAGAATTAATTTCCTTTCGTGGGAATCTGGAATTCTGGCTGTTTTCCTACTTCCGGATTTATTCTGGTATCCGAGAAAATTTTCGTGGGACAGACTGATCACCTCCAAAAGTAATTGGATCAAAGAGCTAGATGTCTGAATTACGAAAAAAAAATGTCATAGTGGCATGTATAAACTGCTATTTATAAGTCCAACTAAACATCAAATTGGATCATCCTAAGCTGCTTAATTACAATTCAGGTTTTTACCCAATAATATATGATGAACTGCTCAATATCTTGACACTAAGGCCAAGAACTTGTCATTTTCAGAGACGTGGATTGTTAACTAAAATTCTTTTATTCATTAAAAAATGGATATCTTTCTTGATAATGATAAGCAATCTTGTCGTATAAATAATGACTTCTATCAGTAGTAAGTTTAGGTGGTTTTCTTATCTGGTATATTTACACCAATTGCAGGGAGTTAACCCATGTGATAAAAGAAGAAGTATAAGCGAGTGCCAACAACTTTTTCCTGCAATTGACTTTTCTTTGGCAAGTCTTACTATTATTTTTTCTTTCGCTCACTAATGCAATTTTAAGAAATAGCATTACAGTTTTTTTTTCCTTGTAAAATATAATTGGATATGGCTCTTTTTAGGTAGAAAATGATGAAGACGTATTGTGGAAAGCTGATGTCAGAGAAGCTAATGAAGAAATTGCAGCTAGAGGAGTGAAGTTTATCGACTGGTAAATTCTTAATTCGACGTTATTGTTCGTATGGGATGATAATTAAGAGACAATTGCCTTTTACCTTTGTTTACATGCAACTGTCATTCCATAACCTTTAATGTTTTTTTGTCTTCTCATCATGATTAACTTGCTTTCTGATTTGTCTGTAAACTTATTTTTTAATCCTGATTTAGTTATTTTTTTCTGAGTTAAACATCCTATCAATAATTTTCTCTCGGGTGTTACGGGAAGAAAAGGAGGAAAACATAACTGCTCAAATAGTGAAAGAATAAACATTTGTCTTGCATCTTGAATATCAGCTTTCATTGGCCGAATAATCACCCATGAAGATGGTTTTAGCTCTTGCACAATTAGGTATTCCTTTAGCCATTTTTGTTAGTAACATTGAAGATGTAAGGAGGGTGTTATGGACAAAAAAGGGTTTTCTTTTTGTTGCTTTTGAATTTTCTAATCTTCCTCCTATGGGTTTTCCAATTAAATTGAGCTTCACTCGCGGAAGATTTTTAGGCAGCCATCTCTGGGAGTTTGGGCAAAAATTTATTCTACCACAATGTATTCATTCATTCCATGCTATCTTGGTTTATTTTACAGGTTATGGACACGCAAAGAGAAGGAAATTGCTATTGTAAGCCATAGTGCATTCTTGTTTTATACTTTACAAGCATTTGGTGGTGACTGTCATCCTATTGTGAAGGAGGAAATTAGTAGATAGTAAGTTCTATTCCTAATGTCTTTCTCTTTCATCGTGATCTAATCATTGTTCTTGTGCAATAGTTATGCATCTTCAATTTACAGTTTGAGAGAACTAATTCAGACAAAATTTGTACCAAATACAGACACAAAGAACTTTAGATCCAAAAGGACTTGAAAATATTATAAATCCATGAACAACTGAACTAATAGTAATGAGACTAGAAAGAAAAACAATTGGTGGAAAACATAATATTGTTTGGTTTGGTGCGCCATTTAAATATGGTCGGTTTTCGGTTTGGACGAGTCGAGTAAGTTGGGCACAACAATTGGTCTGGATGGGTTCTTTAATGTGAATTAGTTCGGTTGGACTAGGTAGGAGGGAAGGGGACTCGTGACAAGTAGGTCTGGCAAGGTACTTATTCGTCAACCCTAGAAAAATAATTTGGTGGGAAACATAATGTTGTTCACTCGGTTGCACATTGGGATAGGTGAACTTGATATTATTATTGTCTTATTTTAATTTTTTATTTCAAAGCATTTTGACAATTGCTGTATTTTATTTCAATTCTGACAACTTACGAGCACTCTGGTCATGACGCAAAACGGAATATTGTTCGTCCTATTGCAACGTTCTTATTGGTGAACTCGATACTATTTTTTATTATTATAATTTTTTTAATCCTAAAGCATTTTGTTTTCTACTATTGTTGTTTCTTTATTCAGTTCTGACAACTTGCAAGCTCTGCGATCATGATGGAATGCAGAATATTTTTTCAATCTGTTATATTTATCCTTCCCTCAATCCTAACCTAATTCTCCACAACGCAGAAATAGTTTCTTTTTGGTGACGGGTGATTCCTTTACGAGGTTTCTAATTGTAACATGATGCACTGAAATTAAAAAGTTATCTCAAGCCTGTTTATATGCAAGGCTAGGGATGCTTATAAATGATGGGTTGATGTCAATAGACTTTGATCGTCTTTTATTAAATGCTAAGTGGTTAAACATAGAAAGGAAACAAGATCATATAATCATCTACTATCAGTATCAAAGATATGATTATTCTTGGTTTGCTAATCTATTTCATTTACTGTTCTACAGCTTTGGCAACTGTGAACTGCGCTCCATGGTTTTAGTGGATAGAAGGTAAGAGTTTTCTTTAGCCAATCGATTTCGAGCGAACACCTCTGATACTGCGTTATTTGTTTTTGTAGCTTGCTTGGTTCTGAAACATCTAGTTGCAATTATCCTGGCAAGATATCGCATGCCGATGAGAAGCTAGCACGCAAGGAGAAAACATATCTAAATTAACATGGTCAAGTGTAGGTTATGGTATGCCATCAAGCAGCTACATAAATGCAAGGATTCAAGAGTTTTTGGACAAATTTATTGTTTGGACAGGAATGCCTGTGCATTCTTTTCTCTAATCACTTAATTAGCTATATAAATGAAGCTTATCTAGGCATATACTACTCCATTTAAGGAAATTGCATCCTATTATTTTGATTAAATCCTGCTAGTTTATATTACGTTGTCCCTATCAAAAAGTTGTGTTTTGTCGGATAAAACATGTTTAACCTTTGATTCATGTTTTGTTTCGGTTTTTTGAGAATTATCATAAATACAATAATAATCAAGTCTTATCTTATTAAGTAGGGTTAGCTATATGGATCATTTTACGTCATTGAGTTCTATCTTCTATTATATCATCATCTATATTTAAATAAATTTTATTTTATTTTATTATTGCTAACCAAGTTTATTTGGTCTTCCTCATTTGATATGTGTTTGTCATAGTTTCACATCGCCTAACTGGGAATTTATTGGTCGTCTAAGTACATGTCCATACTATTTTAAAATTATCTCTCAGAATTTTTCCTCAATAGATGTAATTCTAACTTTCTCTCTAATCTTTTTCTATCTTTGTATGTTCACACATCCATCTTAATATTCTCATCTCTATTGTTCTCATTTTCTACTCATATGTTCGAGTCATAGTCCAACATCCACATTCATATAACATAGTAGGTATAACTATGATTTTATGGAACTTATCTTTAAATTTTAGAGAAACTTTACAGTTACATAAAACACTTGATGCTCTCTTCCATTTCAATCATCATGTTTATATTATATGTAAGACATCTTTCTAATCCTTCCATCATTTTGTAAAAATGATCCTAAATATTTAAAGCTCTCGATTTTAGGCAACTCATCATCTACTATCTTAACAATTATCTCATTACATCTAATATTATTAAACTTAAATTTTATATATTCTGATTTTATTCTACTAAGCTTAAAATCTTTCTCTTCTAGTGTTTCCCGCCAAGATTTTAGTTTAACATTTACTTCTTCATGTGTTTCATCTACCCAAATAATATCATCCGTAAAACAACATGCACCACGGTACTGTGTTTTAATGTGTGTAGTGAGTTCGTCCATAATTAGTATAAAAAGATAGAAATTTAGAATTGATCATTAATGTAACTTTATCTTTATTGGAAGTACTTCAGTTACTCTGTCTGAAGTTTTTACTCTGGTCGTTACATCCTAATACATATCCTTAATTAGTTCAATACATGATATGTTAACACCTCTCTTTTCTAGAATTTTTTTCATATAATTTTTATTGGAATTCTATTATAAGATTTTTCTAAGTCAATGAATATAATACCATGTGTAGATCTTGTTTTTGCTCCCGATATTTTTCAATTAGTTGTCTAATAAGATGTATAACTTTTATTGTCGACCTTCCAAGTATGAACCCAAATTGATTTTTGATCACTGTCGTCTCCTTCCTTAATCTTGTTTCTATTACTTTTTCTCAAACTTTCATGGTATAACTCATTAGTTTAATACCCCTATAGTTTGCATAATTTTATACATCTCCCTTATTCTTATATAAGAGAACTAGAGTACTTATCCTACATTGATCAGATTTTTTTTTTATTTTTAATATCATGTTAAATAATTTTGTAAATTATTTAATACCTTGTTTCCCTAAGCACTTACGTACCTCTATCGAAATATCATCTGGTCCAACGATTTTTCTGCTGTGCATCTCATTTAAAGTTTTCTCTACTTCTGAAGTTTGAATTTTATGAGAAATTTAAATTTTTATACTTATTTGTGTTAGTACCCCCAAGGTAGTTTTGATGTGATCAATCAAGTCAGGTTAGGTCATGTTGGTATTTAACCCCTGTGTTTAAGTATGCAGGAACTTAGGAGCATAGAAAGTCGAGCGAAAGATGCAACTAGTGAGAAGGACGTCACGGGAGAGAGCCGACGAGCTCGGTGTGTCCGAGGGACGAGGTGCTGCGGAAGAGTACACTGGCGGACGCGAAGGAGGCTCGCGGTGTTTTCGAGGGACGAGAAGCCGGAGCGGAAGACTGCTCAAAGACCGAAAGTTGGGTTCGAGTGAGCCCTATTTCGGATGGTCGAGATCACCCAAGCGAGTGAAGCCAGAGCGGAAGACCCAGACCAATGCGAGTGGAATCGGAGCGGAAGGCCGGGATAGAAAGTCAACAGAATGTTGACTTTCCTAATCCGAGCGCCCAGAGCAGGATTTTATTTAAAACGTGACGTGGCACATTCTGTTGTGACGAGGATAAAAGTTTATCCCCCCAGGCGCCTGGAACCCTTCTAGGCACCCCGACCAGGGCTATAAATACAGCCCTGGTCCTAGAAGCTTAAAAACAACACTTGTAATTAATTTCTTTTCAGTCTTGTTTTATAATTGAGTGTTTCAATTACTGTAAGAGGCTTCTCTGTCTGAAGGAGACATTAGTGAACTTTTCATTTTCTTTGGATTAATAACTTTCCCGGTTATAACCAAGTAAACCTTTTGTGCCTCTTCCTTTCTTTATTTAGTCTCTTATTCCTTTTAAGCAAGTGTTGATTCTTATAAAGCTATAAAGTTCGAGGAAGGTTCATTTTCCTTTGCAGGGCTATTCACCTCCCTCTAGCCAGCCGCCTAGGGTCTTACAAGTGGTATCAGAACAAGGTTTGCTTCAGGAGGACTAACGGTCGAACGAAGTATACGAGATGGTCGGAATGAGCATCTACCCACCAAAGTCCGAGGAAGAATTCGTGAGCTAGAAGAAAAAGATGGAGGTATTCTTTAAGACAGATTTCGATTTACTTTTAATAATGAAATTCAGTTTTGTAGCACCTGAGGGTAAAAAGAATGCCAATGGATGAAGAAGGAGCAAGCCGACTTTGTGGTAAACGGCAAAGCAGAGTTTCACCTGCTTAGCATTTTACCACCTCAAGAAGTCAACCGAATCAGAGTCTACGAGTCAGCCAAGGAGCTCTAGAGAATTTTTTAGAACTACACGAAGGGATCTCGGAGGCAAAACTCGCGAGATGGGATCTGCTCAGGGACCAGATCAACAATATCAAGTTGGAAGAAGGAGAAATTGTTGCACACCTTCACTCACGAATAAAGGAATTCATCACCGGACTCACGAATCTCGGGGAAAAGATAAGCAACCGAGATTCACTAAGGTACGCACTTAACACATTTCCTAGGACTACTGAATGGACATCATTAATAGATACTTATTATATATCTAAGGATCTATAATCAAGTACTTTAGAAGAAATATTTTCAACTTTTGAAGTCCATGAAACGAGATATATAGATCTGAAGAAGGAGCCAAAGCACAATATTACCTTAAAGGTAAAGATGGACGAACGAAATTCTGAATCTTCTCTCGATGACGATGAAACGACATTCATGGTAAGTAGATTTAAAAAATTATTTAAATTTAAAAGATTTAATCAAATGCAGAGTACAAAAATAAAAAGAAAAGTAAGATGCTACCACTACAATGAAGAAGAGCATGTGAAAGATAACTGCCCAAAATTGAAGAGCAAGGACAAGAACAAGGACAAGGAGAAGGACAAGAAGCCAGTCCAGACCAAGTAATCTAAAAGCAACATGGGATAAAAAATCGTCCGAATCAGAGATAGAAGCCCTCGCCGAACTTGCGCTAGTGGCAAGTTACCAAGAAGATGAAGACAAAGCAAGCTCGTCCGAAATGAGCATCGATGAAGGGGGAACGACATCGGAAGAAAGCAACACTTCAGGGGGAGCTTCATATTACGGGATCGACAAGGTAAGTTAAGTACGATCTCTTCCTCCTGACAAGTTATTTCAGTTTGTAAAAATATTATTGAAAAATTGCTGTAAGTTAGAAAAAGAAAATAAGGAATTAAAATCAACCTTAGCTGGTTCTTGTCGATTAGAAGATTTCGACAAAGTAAAAATTGAAAATAAAAAATTTAAAAAGGAAATAGAAAATTTAAAAAAACATGCATGCTCACATATTCAACATATTAGAAAATACAATGGATTAAATTGGTACTTTAAATACCACAAGGGTCAAATTAGAAAAATATCATAAAAATATTTTTTTAAGAAATTTTTTATTAATCCTGTAGAAAAGAATCGATTTTAGGTTCCAAAATCATGTTTAAATTGATTTTTTTTACCTAGGACTTTCACAGAAAAAAATTAATTTAATTTCTTTAAAATACTTTGCCTAGAAGTGATTGTTATTCCAATAATCAAAAAGGCCTAGTATCTTGTCACAGCCGGGAAGCTAATTACTGAAATAAAATATTTAATTGACTAACTATGAAATATTTAATTAACTAATGCTTTAAACTGTTTGTCAAAATTTCTATTAGAAATTATTCAGAACTTAATTTTTCCGATAAAGAAAATTTCTTCACTAATTTGTAAAATTTATTTTCATTTTTAAGTAGAGTTTTTTTAAGCTTAAAACTCTCACATTTTTCAGAACTTAAACTTTTTTTTTCAAAAACTTCTTAATTTTATTCCTTAGACTTTACATAGTTTACCCTATTTTAATATGATCAAAGAGGGAGAAGTGAAAACTAAGTCTAGGGGGAGGGTAATGCAACTTATTTAATTTGTTTGCACATTATTAATTTACCAATTTGATTACCTTATTATTATTTGTTTTTGTTATTATCTTTATTGGGATGTATACTATAAGTCTAGCTTTTGTATGAGCATCTGTTTTGAAATATTTTGAAATGAGAATCACTTTGGTCAAATGTTTGCATTTTATATTTATATATATGTCAATGCAGTTGTCCATTTAATCTATATTGTAATAACATGGTGTGTGGTGTCACACAGAAGATCATGTTATCAGTTCCTTATAAATTATAAATAGTGGCTCACAACCAAGATGGATTGGGGTAAACCATTAGAACGGTTGTAGTGTAATTTGGTATTAGTATGTCTTGACTATAAAATTACACTAGTACACTATGTGTGTATTGAGCAGGACCATTTGAGGTTGTTCGATTTATACTGACTATATAAAAGAACAGAACCTATGTTATTATGAATGTGCGTCCTCTTAATCCCTATATAATAACAAGCACGTATACTTAGTATTTATTTCTTTAACTTATCAATGAGTGAGATTTATCCGTTAAATCAATAGGCCCGATGAGTTGAGAAATAGTACTATTTATATGGTGTGTTGTTGATTATAGAAGGAATCTATGTTCTAATTATTTAGATTGATGATGTCCCCTTAAGGAGCTCATAAGGATTATCATGTAAACCTTGCAGGTGGACTTAGTCTGACATGATAATAAAGTTGAATGCTACTACTTTTGGAATCAGTTGTTAATTAATTGAGTTGTTAGTAACTCATTTAATTAACGGACATACGATATTTTAAACACAGGGAGATTAACGCACTCATGATAAGAAGGAGCTCATATTGTAATATGGGATTGGTGTGATAGTTCAATAATAACCCTTTAGTGGTATGAGTTATTATTGATGGACTTGAGTTGGGTGTTCGGGCCGAACTCAAGAAGCTCAAGCCCATCAGGAGGCCTAAACCAATTCCTCCTCTAGGTCCCTATAGTAGCCTCTATATAAAGCCTCACATCCACCATTCCATGGCTTGGTTTAACTTGGTTTGATTTAACTTGGTTTCGTTTAACTTAGTTTGACTTAACTTGGTTTGGCTTAACATAGTTACAGAAAGAGAGATTTTTTCTTAATAGAATTCTGTTATTTTTTCTTTCTTTGTAACCGACGACAAAGGTTATAAAAGGAGTAGTAGGTGATGCCCTCTAAAACCTAATTTTCCTAATTTCCCACAATCCTCTTCTCTCCTTGTAGCTGGCGCCCCTCTTCCCTCCTTAGGGCAGGTGCCCCTCCCCTCCTCCTTGAGGGCCGATGCCCCTCCCCTCCTCCTTGGTGGCCGGCGGATTGGAGGAGAAGAAGAAGAAGAGAAGGAAGAAGATTAGAAGGTACTTTACCCTAGAGCCTCCTTTTGTAGCCGACGGTTTGAAAATCGAGAAGAGAAGGAGGGTGGTGTTGTCTTGGTAGATCGTCGCCCACACGACGCCCAAGAAGAGGAGAGGAATACGGCAGAAGATCAAGAGATTTTTAGCTATAAAGGAAAGGTACAACTAGTTCTTTAATTCCGCTGCGCAATTAGTTTAGTTTTCTTTGTATCGTTTTTGAATATCAACACAAGAGGTCAGAGATCTTGTACTTTGATCAAGGTGTGCTTTGATCATTCAAGAACTTGCTTGATTGATCAAACACATGTTTGATCGAACATGCGGATTGCTAGGAAAAGTTCTGTTCTTGTGTAATTTTTGTACAAGAAAATTTAAACAGAACGAAATTCCAGCGCCTTCAACCTTAACTTAACTTGGGATTACTCACATCAAAAGGTGGGAGATTGTTAGTACCCAAGGTAGTTTTGATGTGATCAATCAAGTCAGGTTAGATTATGTTGGTATTTAACCCTTGTGTCTAAGTGTGCAGGAACTAGGAGCACAGAAAGTTGAGCGAAAGACGCAGCTAGCGAGAAGAACGACAAGGGAGAGAGCCGACGGACTTGGTGCGTCTAAGACACGAGGTGCTGCGGAAGAGTATGCCGGCGGACGAGAAGGAGGCACGTGACGTTTCAAGAAATGAGAAGTTGGAGCGGAAGACTGCTCGAAGGCCGAAAATTAGGTTCAGGTGAGCCATATTCAGGATGCCTGAGATCACCCAAGTGAGCGGAAGACCCGGATCAATGCAAGCGGAACCGGAGTGGAAGGTCGGGACAGAAAGTCAATAAAATGTTGACTTTTAGAATCGGGGCGCCTGGAACCCTTTCGGGTGCCCAGAGCAGGATTTTATCCGGAACGCGACGTGGCATATTCTGTTTCGACGGGAATAAAAGTTTATCCCCTAGGCGCTTGAAACCCTTCCAGGCATCCCGACCAGAGCTATAAATACAGACTGGGTCCCAGAAGATTAAAAACAACACTTTTAATTGATTTCTTTTCAGTCTTGTTCTATAATTGGGTGTTTCAACTGCTGTAAGAGACTTCTCCACCTGAAGGAGACATTAGTGAGCTTTTCATTTTCCTTGGATTAATAACCTCCCAAGTTGTAACCAAGTAAACATTTTATGCCTCTTCCTTTTTTTATTTAGTCTCTTATTTCTTTTATGCAAGTGTTGATTCTTATAAAGCTATAATGTTCGAGGAAGGTTCGTTTTCCTTTGTAGAGTTATTCACCCCCTCTAGCAGGACTCTTAGGGTCCTACAATTTGACCTACTTAAATTACCTAAGTTAAGTTGGTCACCTAAACCTTCATTAAAAAGTTAATGAAAATACGTCTTGTAAAATACGACAACAAAATAATAAATAAATAATAAGATTATTTGAGGAAATAATACTATTGGAATTATTAGAAATTTTTTGCGATTTAATTGGAGCTAGTATGACGTATTTAGAGGGGATGCACTAATGGACCCGATAAAAGCCTGTTTAGAATACCCCTTAAGTAGGAGTTAATAAATTTCATTAACGCCCAATTAACCTAAGTGCTAAATAAAAACCCTAAGTTTGCTTCCTCTCATCTCCGCCGAGTTCTCCTCATTCCCGTGCCCTAAGCCCGATGCGCCACCATCCCTCTCCCTCTCGCGACCTTGCTGTTCCACCCATCGCCGCCGTGCACGATCATCAGCCGCCGCCGCCTCTCCTTCGCCGAACCCTTCTCCCCAGAACCACCGTCGGCCTCTCTTCTATCCCGCAAGCACAGTCGCCGATCCCTCGAGAAGAAACCGCAATACCAGCCCCAAACGCCACCTCTTCCCTCTGTCGTAGCGCCGCCCGCCCGATCCACTACCACCTCAGACCGCGACGAGAGCTGGCCAGCAGGTACATCCTGTATTGGTATGAACTCCATGAAGTAAGGGGTAGATGCTTAGATTTATGGTGATTGTCGAGTATGATTGGTTTTCTGGTTAAATGAGCTACGAATCGAAATTTCTATGTTTTTCCTTGCTCTGCCCTATGCCTCCTCTAAAGTTTCTGCAACGGATTTGGGAATTGATGACTGAATTTGGGTTATCTGGATTCATCTTGATGGATTGAATGTTGGTGGTCCTAGCGGGGGTTTCTCGGGTTTCTTTGCAAGAGTCTCGGTATGTTATTTATTCTTGATTGAATTTGCGAGATTTTGGCGGATTCTCGGTGCATAGTGCTGCCTTCCTTAAAGGTTTTGATTCAAGGTACAGATTCGGGAGGTGGTAAGGTGACGTTAGTTAGGTTTTGGTTGTCTGTTGCTCTACGCTTAAGATGACCGTCGGTTTAGAGTTCGGTGTACCTTCTTGAAGTCTCTTGGTGATACCAGGGATTTTGATCGTTTGGGATTTACTGCTCTTTGAGAAGTCGTGATGGTATACTCATATTGCAACTTAAGGATTTGAAGTTGATTCTGAGGATGATTCCTTCATCTATGTAGTTCTCCAGATCTTTTGACATATTTAGGATTTTTGTTTGAATTTAGGATAGTTCATCTTCTCCGTGATGCTTTGGGATCTTCAAATGGAATTGGCGATTGGATTTGGGTAAATCGAGATACATAGTTGGATTAGGGTTTTTTTTCCCTAATTAAGTTGGGTTTTGGGGTTTAGCTTGTTGTTGTATATGTGATTAGCTAAACCATATATCATATTATTTGCAGGACTTTGATTCGAGACGGAGGTCTCGACGTAGGATTTCTGATCACGATCTTCTTTTAAGGCGGGTACTTCTTACTTTGATTCTCTAGTTCTTTGAACTTAGTGCATGAGCTATTTTGGATAAGAACTGCTTTACCTTGACTCCACTCGTAATTTTTCCTACGCTTGATACTTCCACTCAAAACCCTCGAGTTACTCGTTTTTATATCCATACAGTCTTTTCTTGCTATCAATGATATGTAGCACATACTAGATACCATGTTTGTATGCTTTAACTATTGTTTGTTTATGTACCGTATTGAGCATGCTGGCTTCATGTAGCATACCTAATTTCTGCTTATATTTGTATGATAATTGTTGCATTGGCGCATCATGCCATGGCATGCATGTCAACGACCAATTCTCCCTTGCGGTCGAGAGAGTCGTTGACCAGGGCCGCATCCTCGGCCACTCGAGAGGGTGGTAGCTGGAGTTGATGCCGCTTGTCCTGTCGTGCCGCACTCGGCCACTCATGGGTAGTGGTAGCTGGAGTACGAGCAGCAGGGACCCCGTCACAGATGTAGCTACTATACAACTGTCCCCTCGGCCACTCGTGTGAGTGGTAGCTGGAGTGGTCTACAGTCTATCACTGACCCGGCCTCTCGACCATACAGGGGTCATGATGTAGAGGGGTGGGCGGGAGTGACCATCCATGCATACGCTGTTATTATACTTGCTTTGGCTGCTGTTTATATATGCTGTTATTGTTTATTTACTGTTATTGTTCACATATGCTGATATGTTTACTTATGTTGAAATATATTCTCATTGTAGATGTTTAGTCATTGGAAATTTGTATATACCTTACTTATTACCTCTGTAGTTATGAGCAGTACTGTAGCAGGTTAGTACCAGTTCTGATCCACTATACCTAGCCTAGGATATGGTTTCAGGTATGAGCATTTATTTTGATTCTATTGTAGTATCTGCTATTTTCTCTTATGAGACTGTATACTCTTGGCCCACTTTCTATTTGTATATTACGTTCATGTACTATCTTATCTTTATCCGCTGAGTTCTAATACTCACCACCTCATAAAATGATTTTCTTTCGCTAGGTAACATGTAGATGAGTCATGGATGCTTGGAGAGATGCTGGCCGCCAGTCCTGGGTCCTACGTCACACTTGAGGATAGTTTCTTTTTGGGTTTTATTATCATTTGGGTGGTATGTTGATTTTGTGTATTTTTGTTTTTCAATAAGTCGATGTGAATTTTGGAGTCAAGTCTGGTGATTTTAGATATTTTTGTTAGTGTCGTTGTTGGTCTTATGTTCATATTGTTTTGTGTTTTCCGCTGCGTTTACGTGTGTGTTTACTTTCAGTCGTGTAGGCTTATTAAACTGCGTGGTTGTGTTTATTTTGTTCCAGCCGAGTGGGCTGATAATATAAACTGCGTGGTTGTGTATATATTCCAGCCGAATGTGGCTGATGTATATTTTGTATGCAGAAATGCTTCAGATTGTCACCCGTACAGGGGAGATGCTGCCGAAATTTCTTCAGACAGGGACTACCTGGGGCGTGACAATTTAGTGGTATCAGAGCAGGTATACGATATCTGGTTGTTTTCGTGTTCTGTATTTTCGAGTTAATCTGATACCAATTTAGTGGTATCAGAGCAAGTATACGATGTTTGTTTGTTTTCCGTGTTCTGGATTTTCGAATTAATTTGATACCAATTTAGTGGTATCAGAGCCAAGTTTCGATGCCTGTTTTTCGTATTTTGGATTTTTGAGTTAATCTAATACCAATTTAGTGGTATCAGAGCGAGGTATACAATACTTGCTTTTCATTTTGGATTCTTTGAGTTAATCTGATACCAATTTAGTGGTATCAGAGCCGGTTTCGTGATCTGGATTTTCGAGTTGATCTGATACCAATTTAGTGGTATCAGAGCAGTTTCGATCTTGTTTCGATTTATGATTATTTTCGAGTTCATCTGATACCAATTTTTGGTATCAGAACGGGTTTGCAATGCTTGTTTTTCGCATTTTGGATTTTCCAGTTAATCTGATATCAATTTATGGTATCAGAGCCATAGGTTTACGAGTCTTTTTTTTGGTGTTTTGGATTTTGAGTTCTGGATTTTCGAGTTAATCTGATACCAATTTAGTGGTATCAGAGCAGGTATATGATGTCTGTTGTTTTTCGTGTTCTGGATTTTTGAGTTAATCTGATACTAATTTAGTGGTATCAGAGCGAGGTTCGATCTTGTTTCGATTAATGATTATTTTCGAATTAATCTGATACCAATTTTTGGTATCAGAGTAGGTATACGATGTTTGTTTATTTTCGTATTCTGGATTTCGATCTTGTTGTAATTTACGATTTGTCGAGTTAATCTGATACCAATTTAGTTGTATCAGAGTCGGTTTTGTGATCTAGATTTTTGAATTGATCTGTTTTGTTTTCCCTTTGTAAATTGATTCCGATATATGACCTTCGAGTTTTGGGACCAGGCAGCGATAGGAATCTCCAAGCTATAGGAGGTATGTGGTACACCGTTATCATACGTTTCTATTATTACTTGACTAGTTGTTTATACCATGTATGATTTGTAGTGTCAGTCATTGGTTAGATCAGATATGGTGATATGTTGTCTTTTGATGATCTATTAGTGGATATTAGACTTGATGGTCTATTATTTAGTCTTTGATGCTGATAGTAACTTAAAGAGTATGATGCCTTCATATTTATGGAGTTGGTGATTTTAGTTGAAGATTAGATTACGGACTTTGTGCCAGTGATCTTATTTTTGGGTATGTTTGTTGTACGGACATGAGGAGTCCTTGATATTGCTATTTAGGTTTACAGTGCCCTAGATATTTTCATGGACCCGATGTATAGAGTTTCGATTTACTTGCGTTGGTTTGGTTAGTAGAGGACTGATTTACTCTTATTAGTTTGATCAGTAGGAGACCGACTTACTCTTTCATAAGTCTAAGACTCCCTGTATATATAGCAATTATGGAAAGCGAAAATGCAAAGGAGGATATTGTGAACTTTGAAGTCTGATTCTCGGTGTGTCAACAAGTGAAGGCAGAATATCAGAGTGGCGCAGTGAAAGCAAGATGAGTCCATAACCCACAGAAGCATCCTTTTCGGTTAAGGATTTGATCATGACACTATGATGGACTAGTATATGGGTGTGCTATTTGGTTGTTATCCTTAGATGAGGATTCCTAAGTTAGTAGTAAATTTGGGGACCAAATTTTTTATTAGTGGGAGAGAATGTAAAATACGACAATAAAATAATAAATAAATAATAAGGTTATTTGAGGAAATAATCTTATTGGAATTTTTATAAATTTTTTGGGATTTAATTGGAGCTAGTATGACGTATTTAGAGGGGATGCACTAATGAATCCGATAAAAGCCTGTTTAGAATACCCCTTAAGTAAAAGTTAATAAATTTCATTAACGCCCAATTAACCTAAGTGGTAAATAAAAACCCTAAGTTTGCTTCCTCTCATCTCCGCCGAGTTCTCCTCATTCCCGTGCCCTAAGCCCGACGCGCCACCATCCCTCTCCCTCTCGCGACCTTGCTGTTCCACCCATCGCCGCCGTGCACGATCATCAGTCGCGACCGCCCCTTCGCGTCGACCGCCTGTAGCCGCGGGTCATCGCCAGAGAAGAAGACGCCGCCGCCTCTCCTTCGCCGAACCCTTCTCCCCAGAACCACCGTCGGCCTCTCTTCTATCCCGCAAGCACAGTCGCCGATCCCTCGAGAAGAAACCGCAATACCAGCCCCAAACGCCACCTCTTCCCTCTGTCGTAGCGCCGCCCGCCCGATCCACTACCACCTCAGACCGCGACGAGAGCTGGCCAGCAGGTACATCCTGTATTGGTATGAACTCCATGAAGTAAGGGGTAGATGCTTAGATTTATGGTGATTGTCGAGTATGATTGGTTTTCTGGTTAAATGAGCTACGAATCGAAATTTCTATGTTTTTCCTTGCTCTGCCCTATGCCTCCTCTAAAGTTTCTGCAACGGATTTGGGAATTGATGACTGAATTTGGGTTATCTGGATTCATCTTGATGGATTGAACGTTGGTGGTCCTAGCGGTGATTTCTCGGGTTTCTTTGCAAGAGTCTCGGTATGTTATTTATTCTTGATTGAATTTGCGAGATTTTGGCAGATTCTCGGTGCATAGTGCTGCCTTCCTTAAAGGTTTTGATTCAAGGTACAGATTCGGGAGGTGGTAAGGTGACGTTAGTTAGGTTTTGGTTGTCTGTTGCTCTACGCTTAAGATGACCGTCGGTTTAGAGTTCGGTGTACCTTCTTGTAGTCTCTTGGTGATACCAGGGATTATGATCGTTTGGGATTTACTGCTCTTTGAGAAGTCGTGATGGTATACTCATATTGCAACTTAAGGATTTGAAGTTGATTCTGAGGATGATTCCTTCATCTATATAGTTCTCCAGATCTTTTGACATATTTAGGATTTTTGTTTGAATTTAGGATAGTTCATCTTCTCCGTGATGCTTTGGGATCTTCAAATGGAATTGGCGATTGGATTTGGGTAAATCGAGATACATAGTTGGATTAGGGTTTTTTTTCCCTAATTAAGTTGGGTTTTGGGGTTTAGCTTGTTGTTGTATATGTGATTAGCTAAACCATATATCATATTATTTGCAGGACTTTGATTCGAGACGGACGTCTCGACGTAGGATTTCTGATCACGATCTTCTTTTAAGGCGGGTACTTTTTACTTTGATTCTCTAGTTCTTTGAACTTAGTGCATGGGCTATTTTGGATAAGAACTGCTTTACCTTGACTCTACTCATAATTTTTCCTACGCTTGATACTTCCACTCAAAACCCTCGAGTTACTCGTTTTTATATCCATACAGTCTTTTCTTGCTATCAATGATATGTAGCAGATACTAGATACCATGTTTGTATGCTTTTACTATTGTTTGTTTATGTACCGTATTGAGTATGCTGGCTTCATGTAGCATACCTAATTTCTGCTTATATTTGTATGATAATTGTTGCATTGGCGCATCATGTCATGGCATGCATGTCAACGACCAATTCTCCCTTGCGGTCGAGAGAGTCGTTGACCAGGGCCGCATCCTCGGCCACTCGAGAGGGTGGTAGCTGGAGTTGATGCCGCTTGTCCTGTCGTGCCGCACTCGGCTACTCATGGGTAGTGGTAGCTGGAGTACGAGCAGCAGGGACACTGTCGCTGATGTAGCTAGTTAGCTACTATACAACTGTCCCCTCGGCCACTCGTGTGAGTGGTAGCTGGAGTGGTCTACAGTCTATCACTGACCCGGCCTCTCGACCATACAGGGGTCATGATGTAGAGGGGTGGGCGGGAGTGACCATCCATGCATACGCTGTTATTATACTTGCTTTGGCTGCTGTTTATATATGCTGTTATTGCTTACTTACTGCTATTATTCACATATGCTGATATGCTTACTTATGTTGAAATATATTCTCATTGTAGATGTTTAGTCATTGGAAATTTGTATATACCTTGCTTATTACCTCTATAGTTATGAGCAGTACTATAGCAGGTTAGTACCAGTTCTGACCCACTATACCTTGCCTAGGATATGGTTTCAGGTATGAGCATTTATTTTGATTTTATTATAGTATCTGTTATTTCCTCTTATGAGACTGTATACTCTTGGCCCACTTTCTATTTGTATATTACGTTCATGTACTATCTTATCTTTATCCGCTGAGTTCCAATACTTACCACCCCATAAAATGGTTTTCTTTCGCTAGGTAACAGGTAGATGAGTCATGGATGCTTGGAGAGATGTCGGCTGCCAGTCCTGGGTCCTACGTCACACTCGAGGATAGTTTCTTTTTGGGTTTTGTTATCGTTTGGGTGGTATGTTGATTTTGTGTATTTTTGCTTTTCAATAAGTCGATGTGAATTTTGGAGTCAAGTCTGGTGATTTCAGATATTTTTGTTAGTGTCGTTGTTGGTCTTATGTTCATATTGTTTTGTGTTTTCCGCTGCGTTTACGCTGTTGTGTGTTTACTTTCAGTCGTGTAGGCTTATTAAACTGCGTGGTTGTGTTTATTTTGTTCCAGCTGAGTGGGCTGATGATATAAACTGCGTGGTTGTGTATATATTCCAGCCGAATGTGACTGATCACTACAATAAAATCGCTCATAGACATCAGTGGAACAACAACGGTTTTAGGCTAAAACCGAAGTCTTTGAGTATTTTAGACCGGTTTTTCTAAAAACTGGTGTCTATGAGCGCAGATTTTAGCTCATAGACATCGATTTTTTAGGCGATGTCTATGAGCGCCCTTTTTTTGGTTAATAGACACCGATTTTAACATCGGTTTTTAAAATCCGATGTTAATAAACCCCTTCTTAAATATTTTAATTTTTCCCCACATGCCAAAATCTGCACACTGTGAATTCCCTCCAAACCTAAATCTTTATCCCGCCCTTCCTCCGCGCGACATCTCTCTCGCGATAACCTAAACCTCCGACCATCCGACCACCACGCGACACCACCACGACTTTCCTCCTAGCCGCTGGTCGTTCGACCATCTCTCTCAACCTCATCTCCCTCTTCCCCCCTTCCTAGATCCTCTCCCGATCAGGATCAAGACACGACGAACTTGCTTCTCCGTCCAACCACACTGCATCTCCTCCAACTCCTCCATTTGGTTGAGAAGACGAGGCATTCTTCGCATTCCAGTAGTTTTTGCTTCATCCATCTCCGGTCCAGCATTCACTGCCACCGCTCGAGCCCTTCTTCACATTCCGGTAATTTTTCCTTTATACATCATCGCTACTGAATTTCTTCCTCATCTTCGACAGTTTCTTCTTCTTGATCTCTTGTTTGCAAGTATTAATTGATTGATGCATGCAATGTGGTTGATGAATTTCCTCAAACACTACCTTGAGTTGATTTGATCATTTTTGTTTGATAGATTGAGGAGTTGTTAGTTCCTGTTGCTAAGTAGGGTTTATGTAATCCTTGAACTATCAAGTTTCTTTTATGTCTAGGCTAATTGTTTTCACTGAAATGTCATGGTTTCTGGTTTATAAATTTATTGGTATAATGATGAAGTAGTTGGTTTCTGGTATAAAATTTATTGGTATAATGATGAAGTAGTTGGTTTCTGGTATAAAATTTATTGGTATAATGATGAAGTAGTTGGTTTCTGGTTTATGAAATTTATTCGTATCCTTTCCTTGGTAAGCGTAGTTGGTTTCTTGGAGGACCTGCATAGTTAATTTATTTGTATAATGATGGATTAAGAATTTTGGCTCAGTGTTGTAATTGTCTTGATATTTTTGATTGAATCTAGATTCATTAGTACAACAAAATGGACAAGGCATGGATGGCAAAGGATAGATTATCACATGAGTTTGAACTTGGACTAGAATCTTTCTTGCAATTTGCGCTGCAACATGCTACTAATCCTACTAGTATACCTTGTCCTTGTACGAAATGTGGCAATCTATGGAACACTAATATTAACAGCATAAGGGCACATGTGTACTGTAATGGTATAGACTTAACATACAAAAAATGGATATGGCATGGGGAAGAATCTGTATTAGGAGATTTAAAGAAAGAGAATGATGCAGCTGGAGAAAGTGAAAACTATTTTGCTGATAAACCTATAGATATGGTACACGCTGCATATGAAAGTTCAGAGAATCCAGATCAATTTATAAAATTACTTGAGGATGCTGAGAAACCCCTGTATGTTGGGTGTACTAAATTTACAAAGTTATCTGCAATTGTGCAATTATATAACTTGAAAGCGAAATACAGCTGGAGTGATAATAGTTTTACTGAACTACTTGTATTGTTTGGAGAAATGCTTCCCGTTGACAATGAATTGCCTTTATCTTTATATGATGCAAAGAAAAGCTTATGTGCAATGGGGATGACTTATAAGAAAATACATGCTTGCCCTAATGATTGTGTCTTATACTGGAAGGAGTATGAGGATTTTACCGATTGTCCTACTTGTGGGGTGTCAAGGTGGAAGTTGGCCAAGAATTCTAGGATAATTGAAGGAGTCCCTGCAAAAATTTTATGGTACTTTCCTCCTATTCCTAGATTTCAAAGAATGTTTCGGAGCAAGGAAATATCTAAGGAGTTAATTTGGCATGCTAATAAAAGAGTATGTGATGCCTATATGCGACATCCAGCTGATGCACCTTGTTGGAGACTTGTGGATCATAATTGGCCAAATTTTGCTTCTGAGACAAGAAATCTACGGTTGGCCATAGTAGTTGATGGGATCAATCCTCATAGTTTGATGAGTTCTACATATAGTTGTTGGCCAGTTATAATGATCACCTATAACCTTCCTCCATGGTTGTGTATGAAGAGAAAATATATGATGCTCACGTTGTTAATTTCTGGTCCCAAACAGCCGGGAAATGACATTGATGTGTACTTGGTGCCTTTGATTGACGATTTAAAAGAATTATGGGAAGTTGGTGTTGAAGCATATGATGCACACCGAGAAGAAAGATTCTTGCTTAGAGCTGTCCTATTGTGGACAATTAATGATTTTCCGGCATATCCTGGCGGGATGCACTGTAAAAGGATATCAAGCATGCCCTATCTGTGGTGAGGAAACTTGTGCAAAAAGGTTGAAGCATAGTAAAAAAATGTCATTTATAGGTCATAGACGGTTTCTTCGTAGAGATCATCCTTATCGAAGGCAGAAGAAGGCATTTGATGGGACGCAAGACTTTACTATGGCCCCAAAACCACTAAGCGGTGATGAAGTTTTAAAAAAAGTAGAAGGAATTACATGCCGATGGGGAAAAATTAGAGCAAATTTTCAATCAAAGGAAAATGATGGTAAGTCCTGCTGGAAAAAAAATCAATATTCTTTGAACTTGAGTATTGGAAAGATCTGCATGTTCGACATATTCTTGATGTGATGCACATAGAGAAAAACGTTTGCGAAAGTTTGATTGGTACATTACTTGATATGCCAGGAAAGACAAAAGATGGAATTGCAGCAAGAAACGACCTAGTGGATATGAAAATTAGGGGAGAATTAGCACCACAAAAAGGGGAGAAAAGGACATTTTTGCCCCCAGCATGTTATACATTAAGCAAGGATGAGAAAAGAAGACTTTGTAATTCATTGTTCGGAATTAAGGTTCCCACGGGTTACTCCTCCAACATCAAAAACCTTGTCTCAATGAAGGACCTAAAACTGGTTGGTCTTAAATCACATGACTGCCACACCTTAATGCAACATTTGCTTCCAATTGCCATCCGTGGTGTTCTACCCAAGCATGTCAGAAATGCTATCACAAGGTTTTGTTTCTTATTCAATGTGTTATGTAACAAAGTAATAGATGCCTCAAAGTTGGATAATGTACAAATAGAAATTGTGACGACGTTGTGTCTGTTTGAAAAGTATTTTCCACCTTCATTTTTTGATATAATGGTTCACTTAACAGTTCATCTCGTGCGTGAGGTCAAGTTGTGTGGACCAGTTTGGTATAGATGGATGTTTCCATTTGAAAGATATATGAAAACATTGAAAGGTTATGTGCGGAATAGAAATCGACCAGAAGGATGCATGGCTGAATGTTATATTGCTGAAGAAGCTGTAGAGTTTTGCTCAGAATTTCTATCTAATATGAACACGATAGGGATTCCATCAAAGCATCGTGAAACAATACTCACTAAGTCCTTGTCAGGTGCCAAGGTGCACTTATGTTGTCACGATGAGTGGGAACAAGCACATCGGTATGTATTGGAAAATGAAGCTGAGGTTGATCCTTACATTGTGTAAGCCCTCTAATTCAGTAATAATCTCCTGAAATTGTTTAAAAAAATATATGATTAATCTCTTCAAAATTTTTTGATTAGGGAACATATGACACACTTGAAGCAAAAATTCCTATTAAAGGTGCAAAGTGGTTACAAGATAAACACCACAGAAGTTTTATTTCTTGGTTCCATGAACATGTAAGTACCATAAATATTAGCATGTTTATTATTGAACACAAGAACTTTAAGACTTTTAATAATTAAACCCCCTTATGATGAATTGTAGGTTACAAATACAACATCATCTTCCTCCAATCAATTATCAAAAAGAGTGAAGCTGTTGGCAAATGGACCTAGCAAGCAAGTGCTAAAATACTCTAGTTATATGATCGATGGGGTCACTTATTACACGAAAGAACGTGATAATGTTACAGTTGTTCAAAACTCGAGTGTAAGCTTGCTGGCACAAACAATGCAAGTTGCAAGTTCAAAGGATAAGAATCCAATTATAACAGACATGATGTATTATGGTGTGATACAAGAAATATGGGAGCTCAATTACCATGATTTTCGAGTTCCAATGTTTAAGTGTGATTGGGTAGAGAATAACACTGGTATTAGAGTAGATGATAATGGTTTCACCTTGGTAAATCTTAAGAGAATGGGATTCAAATCCGAACCATTTATCTTGGGCACTCAAGCAAAGCAAGTATTTTATGTAGAAGACCCTCAAGATCCCACATGGTCTATTGTACTTTCAACTACAAATAGAGAGTATTTTGAATACATCACTGATGATAAGTTGGGAGATCCTTCAATCCACTACCAATGCTTCACAAAAGGGATGCCATCAATGGATATTGACGAAACTGATGACAATGAACCATCCTGTATTCGTGGAGATTGTGATGGGATTTGGGTTGACAATGAGAATTTTTAGTTTGGTAACTTTATGTATGGTTTATATATGTGACTATTTACTTTATTTTGGTAACTTTGGTTCATTGTTTGGTAGTAGTTTTTTTTTTTTTAAATATACGAATGTTTACTTTGTTGTGATTTTGAATGATATGCTCTACTCTATTTCAAATTCTCACTGTTATGATTAGGTTTTCGACACAATGAACACTAGAAAAAAGGCCCATTTAGCACGTGAAGATGATAAATATTCACACACAAATGCAAAAGACAAAGAACAGGATGAAAAAGAGGGTGCTGAGGATAGCCAGGACATAGGATCAGCCGGGACGGCCCAAACAACAAGATCAAAAAGAGGTCGTACACAAATGAATAAACTTGTTGTTCAAAGGATTCACGGAGTCAAACAAAGTGTCAAATTTAATGAGTATGGACAGCCAGTTGGCGAAAAGGCTTCTGAATTGCAAAGTTTTATTGGTGTGCTTGCTCGAGAAAAAGTTAATATTAATTACAACTCTTGGAAGCAAGTGCCGATTGAAGTTAAGAAGATGATATGGGAATCCGTCAATGTAAGTAACATGAAACTTTCTTATGTGATGCATTTTTTTCTATTCTGTTATTTATATACTTAAGATATTTGTTTGTGTAGTTGACATACGATTGGACCCAAAATGGAGGAATGGGTGTTTGATCTCTGCAAACACCAAGTGGCGTCAGTATAAAACTCACCTCACCAGGAAATTCATCCATCCAAATAGAAATAATCCGAAGCTTCTCAATAAGGTACCTCAAGGACATTGCATTTCACGTGAAGATTGGAGTAGTTTTGTGATTAATCGGATGTCTGAAGACTTTATAGTAAGTTGTTTAAGGTGGTCTTTTTAAATTCTAGTTGATATATGTGGTTATAATTCATCTATCACTATGTAGAGGAAAAGTGAACTACAAAGTCAGAGAAGCAAGGAAAACTTATACCCTCATCGTCTTTCTCGAAAAGGATATGCGGGTTTGTCTGAAGAAATAGTAAGTATTTAGTTAACATTAATAAATTCCTACTTATGGTTGTTGAGTACGTTGACTTCATGTAGTTTTTGGTATCAGTCTAGTGTTTTATGTGATGACGAAGAGATAAACAGAGCCATCCTCTGGAAGAAAGGGCGGCTCAACAAAGCTGGGGAATATGTTGGCGATGAGTTGAAGCAAACAGTGAAGAAGATTGTAAGCAAAAGTATACATAAATAGCTTATTTTGTACATATATGATATATGTATATATTTAAAGTTATTGTATTTGGATGCATGACAGGATGATTATATTATCCAAAAGAAGGATGGTAAGATGCCCTTTACCAAACCATTTGAGGATATTCTCACGAAGGCCTTGAATTCTAACGAACATGGTGGACGTGTGAGAGGCATAGGAGCAAATGTCACTCCATCATCCTTCTTCAAGCTTGCTAGAGGGAAGGTGCAAATTGATAAGGCTGCCTATGAAAGCCAACAGAAAGAGTTTAAGGAGGCAAAAGCTATGCTTTCTTATCAAGGTGACAGACTAGAAAAATTGGAAGCAATGGTGTTGAAACTTTCTGGTCGAGAATTTGACAGTGAGGAGAAGGGTAGCTGCTCAGTTAAACCACAATGCCTGATCGATATAAAACCTGAAGTTGAACGTCATACGCGCCTCTCAAATGAAGGCCTAGAAGAACATGATGATGATGATGTGAAAGTTATTGAGAAGGATTCGGCTTTACAGGTTAAATTTATATTTCACGTTGATATTATTATCCCATCGTTAGTATCTAATGAATTTGGCAGTGATGTTGAAGATTCATAAATTGTTTGTCTTATAGGGAAAAGCAGTGATGTTGTTATTGCAGCCTAACGACAAGACTGTTGCATATGGGACAATTGTCTCTGTTAATGGACCTGACAAGTTTATTGATGATGTTCCATTACCTGTGAATTGCATGAGGATTGCCATTGATAAAGCAATTGATCAATCAGCACCACTGCCTGTTGCAATCCCGTCCAAATGTCAGAGTATTGGGGATGTTGTAGGTGGCCATGTGGCTTGGCCTGTGCACTTAATCAGCATGCGGGATGAGGTAAATGTGATAAAGTGTTGTGTAAATTTTGTGTACATTTAAAGTATGTCGCATATCTAATATATATATGGTTGCATCTACATATGTAGAAGACCAGGAAGAAACAAGTTGACAACAGACAAGAGAAGTCTAAGTTACAATCGTCCAATGTGCCAAGACCCTTACACATCTTATATAGTTATTTTCAACGTCTTGATGAAACAGAGAATGTGATTTTGGAATTAGTTCCTGATGTATTTGGCATGGAACGCACAGTCCATGTTAATTGCGATGACATATTTCCCTTTTGTGAATTGAAGCCAATCACAGACACTTGCATAGTTGTGTATATGTGGTAAGCTTTCAATTGAATTGGACTTTATTTATGTGTTTCATTAATTTATATTTCATCATTTTTTGGGGATATTTTCTGTCTCACTAGTCTCCTCTCTTGTAATCCTAGTCGTCTTTATGTTTGACATTTTGATGAATCATGGCTTGTCTACTATATCTCATTACACAGCTTCACCAAATGCTGCCTCCCTATGTTTCACATTTTGTACAACTTCCTAGGAAATTATATCTCTAATTTACAGATTTGTGAACTCAATAGTTTCAGAAAGCATATGTTAGTACCAAAACATATGTCAGTTCCCGAAAGGCATGAAGCATTTTAAAGCATAAATATGAATTATTGCCATGTCTACTTGATAGCAAGATTATCTAATCACATGGATGTTAGTACCAAAACCTGTGCCATTCTTGAGCTCAGATCCACTCTTTGTAGGCATCTATATAGAAAGATGCAGGAAAAGATGTTGCTGCAAGATTTCAGATTGGTGGATCCAGTGCCTGTGGAATATGTACCATCAAGAAATCAGAATAGAGATTTCATCCAGGAACAGTTGAATAAAAGGGCTTATTACTTGAGCAGTAGGCTAATTGGTACCTCATCTGGTCAATTGGTTGTTGTGCTATGCAACGTTGGGTGAGTAAGAATAACATTATATATCACTCTCACTTGCATATTTTGAGAACTTGCAAGATGCATATATACACTAATTATATTTCTTTGTGTAGTTTTCACTGGATTTTGACTATCATCAATGTTGAGAAGGAGATTATTTTTTTGTTGGATCCTCTTAGTCACAGCATTCGTGATCAAGATTGGAAATATGTTGTCAACATGTAAGTTTTTTGGCTTCTTTTCTTACCTTTGTTGAAACATGTAAGTATTTTGATGTGGCAATACAATTCCCATGGGTTATATGCATGTAGGGCCTTGAAAATGTATAATGCGGAGGCTGGAAGGAAAGGGAAAAAACAACCAACATGGGTAGCTGTCAAGGTATGTCCTTTTGATTAGCAACTGTTTCACTATCCTTGAAGGAGTTATTCCAATATTTCTTTTCTAACATAGGCTCCTCAACAACCGGATGCGGAGCAATGTGGTTTCTATATCATGCGATATATGAAAGATTTAATTAAAAATTTTGGAGTTGACCACAAGGATTCACTTCCAGCAATGGTAATAATACAATATTTACCCCTGGTGATTTTGATAATTTTGATTTAGTTCCCCTGGTGCTTGCTATGATTTTTTGATACAAACCGGATGCTATGCTTTTGTTACAATGATTTTTTTATACAAACCGAATGCTATGCTTTTGTTACAAACCATATACTAGTTGGAGACTAAATGATTGCCTAAGAAGAAAGGAATTAGAGATTAGGTTCATTTTGTGACTCTAAACTAAGTTTTTTTTTATTGTTTAAGTGTATTTTCTGAATTTTGAGAACCAATTTTTTTTTGTACATCTACCATCAAGTATGACCCTACTTTATTAGATGCTATCATGTTTCTTTATTAGAGAAAGTTTTTTTTGTAAGTGTGATATGTTAGGATCTTTATGTTCTTGAATTTGGGATATGTTCTTTATGTTCCAGTTGATCTAGTTTGTTATCTTTCACCCAACTGTCAAATTCAAGAAATATGATCACTGAAAAAGAAAAAGAGGAGGATTAAACTATCTAGTCATGTAGGTAATAGAACAGTGGAAATACTTGTCAAGTATTTGGAGTTCTTCCTGATATATACGCTGAGAAGTTTCAAAGGAAACCAATGCCAATTCCACTAGATCCCTATCCTTTATGCTATAACGCCTATTTACAGGTTCAAAAAAATCAGGAGCATAATATGCAGAAAGTTGAAGATATCATTGTTGCCACACATTATATTGGAATCTTACTCGTATGAAGTTTTGAGAACTTGCAAGTTGCCAAGAGTGAAGTTCTCAATGGTATGTTTATGCTCTAAACGTTCCAGATTGGACCAAATCGAAAAATTTAGAGCATAATCCACCTGAACAAAACTCCAAATTTATGAATGTTCAAACATGATTTTTCTTTGCAAGTAATATCCATTTACCTCTTGTAAACACATCTGGTACTGTTCGTGATTTCGGTTGGTGGTTAATGCTTCTTTCAAAAACATTCTTGACCAGGAGGCTAATTTGTCTAAACCTTGCTCGTAGGGAAGTATTTTGATTTGTGATGCCTTGTACAATTCTAATACAGTGTTCACATCCTTCAGATATCCTTGCAATGTATTGTTAAAATAGTGCTCAGACTTGATTCATGATTTGCTGCAGTTCCACTTAATTAACACTTTCACTGCATATCAACCCACCTTGTGTTTGCCTGCTTCATTGATTGTGTGGTGATGGTGAATTTTATAGCTTTTGCTCCTTATTGTATTATGTCTATTAGCCATGTGTATACAAAGGGCACAGTTGCATTCTTGCTTATGAGATTTGGAAGATGGCATCAGAGGTAGTACAATAAATAGTATATCTCTTCATTTACTTGTTAACTATGAACATTTTCTTTGTTCTTCTATGCTTCCTTCACTGTTATATTCGTTATCTTCCATAGCAGCCTTTAAAAACTCAGTATTCTATTTTATTTGATACATGCACACATTTGTTTTAGTTATTTGACATATGATGAATTTATGTGTTTTTACAGTTTACAAATCTCAAGTACTCCAGAGTTGAAATTGATGAAGTGCGGTTCGAGTGGGCTGAATGCATGCTAGATTACATTTGAGACAGTTGTACCTTAATGTGTTAACAGAATGTTATACTTTGATTTTGATATCTATTAGCTAGCTGTTGAAACATGTAAAAAGAATGTTTGGGTATTTTATGGATATTGTTGTAAGAAGATTATTTATATAATTTGTGAATATTTGTGTATTTTATGGATATTATTGAATGAAGAATATTTGTACAATTTGTGAATATTTGTGTATTTTTTTTTGTTATTGTCGGTTTTAAAATCAAATCTGTGCTGTTAGAAAAAATACATATTACATCGGTTTTCCACCAATGTAAAACCGGTGTTATAAAGTAATATTACATCGGTCATTTACCGCTGCCAAAACTGGTGTTATTAACATACTATATTACATCGGTTTTACACCGTGTATGAAACGGTGTCGTTAAGTGATACTACACCGATTAATAACCGATTCGAAAACCGGTGTCGTTAAGTGATACTACACCGGTTTTAACCCGATGTCTAAAATGGCAGACTTTTAACATCGGCTTCATAGACATCGGTCGAAAATCAAATAGACACCGGTGGAAAACCGATGTCTATGAAAGATTTTGTTGTAGTGGATGTATATTTTGTATGCAGAAATGCTTCAGATTGTCACCCGTACAGGGGAGATGCTGCCGAAATTTCTTTGGACATGGACTACCTGGGGCGTGACACGTCTTCTATCGTTTTTTTATTTCTCCATCATTTACTAGTACACTATTACATTCATTTTTAATACATTTTATTTGGATAAGATTTTTCTTTCTCTCACTTTAGCTATTCAATAAATATCGCTTTCCCCTTTTTTATATTTAATTTTTGATATAATTATTCAAAAATTTTATTCTTGGCATCATTCACTGCTTTCTTAGCCTCTTTCTTAGTTATTGTATATTTTTTAAAATTTTCCTCATTTTTATAAATATATAATTACTTATAAGCTGTTCGTTTTTTCCTTCACTTTCTCTTATATTTTTTCATTCCACTATCAAGATTTCTTGTTTAGTGGTGCATGTCTTTTAACTCAGTGAGTACACTCTTAGTTAGTATTTTCAACATTGATATCATCTTATCTCATACCATATAAGAGTCACTATATTTTCACCTAATACTTGTACTCTTACATTTTCCTTAAATATATTTTGCTTCTCACCCTTTAACTTCTAACACTTAATTCTAGGAGTTGTATATATTTTCTTTCTATTGATATTATGCTTGAGGCGTATATTCAATACTATTAACTTATGTTCGGTAGTTAAGCTTTCTGTAGGGATGACCTTATAATCTTTATAAATCTTTTTATCTTTCTTCCTAATCATAAGAAAGTCAATTTACGATTTATTATTCTTACTTTTAAAGGTGATTAAGTGATCTTCTCTTTTTTTTTTAAAAAAAAATCTATTACCTAATATAAGGTCAAATGTTATCGCAAAATCCAATATATTTTCTTCTTATTAATTTCTCGTTCCAAACCCATAACCTCCATGAACCCTCTCATACTCCTCATTTTTCATTCCGACATACTCATTTAAATCATCTCCTATTAAAATTCGTGTCAAAATTTTGATTAGTAGCTTTATGTAATTTTATTTGCAGTGCATATACGCTAATTATGTTCATAATTTCTTTCATCATTATTATCTTAAGGACTATAATTCAATCACTTTTTCTAAGTACACCTACAACTTATTCTTTAATGAACTATCTACAACAATACCCACTCCATTTCTTGTCTTATTTTTTCTTGTATACTATAACTTAAAATTGGAGTTCTTTATTATCTTTATCTTCTCGTTTGCCCATTTTGTCTCTTTTATAAAATATTAATTTTTCTTTTAATTATCGTATCTACTATCTCCATCTCCATTGATTTATCAGTGAAAACTCTTAACATCGGATCTTATAACGCGTTCTTTCCGAAGAATAATCTAGTATTAACATAATAATTTAATAGATTAATTCATTAAACATTTAGTGTAACATAATTCTTGTCTAGATCTGAGATCGACCTGATTCATTTTGGACGGAGTTTTTGAGATTCATCAGGAATAATTTTTGAAAATGTTCACGTCCTGGTATTTTATTTATTTATTCAGTCTAGTGGTAATTTTATAAGACGATCACCTGGTCAATTGGTAGGTGAATGCCATTGCTCGATATGCCACATTTCGAACACACGCAAAGCTCGTCTCCGGATACGCGCGATAATATAACGTATTGGCTGCTCAATTATCTCAGGCTTAAATCTTTGGTATAATATTATCAATTTAAATTTAGTTCAGTGAAAATATAATACATTTAAATCCTTTATTATAGCATTTTATTTTTTTAATCAAATTCAAATGTCATCCACGGACTGTAGTGCATGATTTTTTTTTTAACTCTGGTTATGTCAATATAAATTATAATAGTAATTATAAAAAAAATTTAAATTAAAAAAAATTAAAGTTCATTATATATATATATATATATATATATATATATATATATATATATATATATATATATATGAAAAATACTACGTACCTTACGTTGTACATCCAGTGCATACGTATAAAAAATTTTTGATTTAAATTTATTTTTATACACGATATTATAATCTAACCCTTAACTCTAAATGACATATCTGTAGATAATTAAAAAAGAAAAAAAAAGAAAAGAGTTGAAATGCACCGTCCGTGACTATACGTTGTCCTATGTTATTTACTTTGGAGCAGAAAATAAAATTTAAAAAAAATTTATGTAATAAAAAATTTTTCGCCGTTTACTTCATTGAAATTTTTAGATAAAAAAAAAAAATATAATTTCATGGATGATTTTGAAATCAAAATTGATCATCTCAAAATAGGACGGAAAACAACGGATGAAAAAAAAATGACACATATACTCATTTTCATTCATAAAATTATACCATATAATCAAAAATAATGACGGATATATCATTTTTAACTTACAAAATTATATCATGTACCAAAAAAATGATACATGTATCATTTTTTGTTTAAAAAATTACGTCGTATGTATCCATCTTCCTCAATGAAGATAAACAAGAATATAAAGGAAAGAATTTCTTTACCCTTTTCTTTTTTTTTGTTTTGAAAATAATTTTTTACTATATATATATTTTTTTCTTTATCCATGCTTGAGAGTAAACATAGCATAAATCTTTTGATTTTCCATGGCATTTGTGGAAGAGGAAAGTGTCCATGCCATTAGAAGCCTTGCATTGCAAGCAGCTCCGGTCCTTTTATAGAGGAGGCCCAGGGCAAAAAAAAAGGGTCCAAAATAAATTTGGGCCTCAACTATCCAAGACCTTAATTATATACCTAAAAAAATAAAAGTTGGGCCCAACTAACATCAACTAAATTAATCAACTACGTTTATCTTTAGTTTTCCACTAATTGGGGCCCAACTATCCAAGACCCCAATTACATACCTATGATACATAATACTAAAAAAAAAAAAATTGGGCCCTCTCAAATTATGGGCCCAGGGCCATCGCCCAGTGCCGCCCTCCTCCAGGGCCGGCCCTGATTGCAAGAGTTTGAGGCTGGATGATTAGGATGTCCAATTCTGGCCATCGACTTGCGATTCTTTGATTATTGTTATGTATCGGCACAATTTACATAGTGATTTAATATGCATATTTGAGTCGTGTAAGATTGAAAAAATAGAGATAAAGACAATTTAATTAGGTCAAAGTTAATGGATACCCAATAATTTAAAGTCCGTGGATGATATAGAATATCCAAGGGATCTCTCAAATAGACAGATGCATCGAGAATTATTGATTTTTTTTTTATATTTTTAATACTCGAATGACTTCAACACTGTTATAGCAGTTATCTTTATTAGTCAATTATAATCAAATTAACTTTAATTAAATTACTTTAATTTATCAAAATTGCTATCTATAAATTTTTATATTAAAATATTTTTTTAAGTTAAAATTATTTAAATGGATCAGAATTACTTTAACTTAATTAAAATTTTTTAATGTTATTTTAGTTGTAGTAGTTATAATTTTAATTTTGAATATTTTAATTACGTTGATAAAAATATTTTAGTATAATAATATTTTATATTTTTATTTAAAATTAGAGTATTTTTTTTATTTTGTAGCAACTATGCCTAATAATATTGGAATAAAAATATTCTCTAAATAAAATATACCATGATGCCTAATAATATTGAAATAATTTTTTTAAAAAATAAAATATAGGATTAGGATGTGGACTATTTTGATTTTTTAAAAAAAGATATTTTTAACGATACCAATAAAAGATGTTTTTTTAATTTTTATCTAAAATAATTTAAAAATTTTTAGTTTTGAAGTATTTTTTTACTAAAAAGTTTTTCTTATTTTTCGGAGGATTAAATTAAAGTTCAACTCGAATTCCGTGACCAGCTGCCGTTTTTGAATTAAGGTCCTCAAAAATCTGAAATTAGGCTCGATTTCCCAGATCGACCCATCGGCGTCGACAGAAATAAAATTCAATATGACGAACGATTCCTTATTCGCCTTCGTCTCCTCCTCTTCCTCCGCCGTCTACCCATTCTTCACTACCCAAACCTCACGCTACCACCATCGTCTCCGTTTCCTGCCTCCTCCTCCCTCATTCTCTCCTCCTGCTCGACGCCGGATCTCGTCCCCTGTCCGTTGCACCTCCGGCCTTTCAGGTAGTGTCATACGAGTAACGTTTATGGATCTGATGTTATTTCTTGAATCTATTGCCCCTTTGATCCGTTCATTTTCATTATGAAACTGGCCCGATTTCGGTTCCTTAGTTTGTTTCCCTTGCGGCGTGGACATGATTGATGTGATCACTTGGCAAGGAAAGTTTTGTTGACGCTATTTTTTCGATATGTAAGGTGTTTTCCATGGATATTGAGATAATGAGGACAATTCCGATCCGTTTGTCAGGACTGTCCTGCGCAGTTTGTCTCTTCTTAGCCTTATTTTAAGAGTAAGAAGCATGAGACTTTTCAGGCTTGAAAGGATCATTGCTAACTTTTTCTTCCTCTTCCCTTTTCTAAAAAATCCCAGATTAATTTAAGTTGTTTATGAATGGATGATATTAGAGCATCCACAATAACACTAAATATTTCTCCCAAATATTTGTGGTCCCCGTGTCCACATCATCAGTCAAATATCTTACTCCTCAAATATCCCAAATCTCACAATCAAATATTTATGGGTTCCACTTACCAAATATCTTACTCTCAAATATCTCAAATTATATAATAAAATATCTCATCAAGTATTGCATGCCACCTAAACTAAAAATAAAGTAATCATTGCCCCTTGTGGGGCCCACTTGCATGCCACCTAAAATGAAATCACCGGACATAAAATTATGCCCGGTGATTTCTATTCACCTCTCAAATATCCCCCATTGGAGAAATATCTTCTCCAAATATCTCCTATTGGAGATGCCCTTAAAAGCAATGATGCTGCAGCGGAGATAGTGGGAAGTGACTGGACTTGTGCCTAATAGTAGAAGACAAGCAGGATTGAATGTCGTTGACCAGCCATAAAAACCTTCAGCATACTTACGTTTAGGAAAACTTCTCCACAGCTAAGGCGCCTTTTATCGTCCATGCACTTCGTAATTAACACTTTAAGACTTGTGGGCTTAGTTGGGAGCCTTGTTTGTCATGCACAAATTTGAAAATGTGGCCACTTTTTGCAAATGGAAAGAAACCTAATATCAATATATTCTCTACATGAGACTTCCTTGTTAGTATGACCATCTACAATGGCAAAGCCAGGATCTTCAATTGCCCTGGGCTAAATTACGAAAATAATAATACATACATATAATGAACATTTAACAAACATATAACATTTATATACCAATATCCTTTTACATAGTTCAAATTTCATACAAAATACTTCAATATCTACTTAAGTTGTGCTCGACAAGATTTTAGAGTATAAAACTTGTTTATTACTGATTCCAAGCTATATTCTCATAAAATTGTCGTTTTATGTAGAGAATCATGCAATTGGAAAGTAAATCATCATCCATCTTGTTGCGACGTGTCATTTTGAGAAATTTCATGGCTGAAAAGACTCTCTGCCATTGTAGTTGATATAGGAAGAGTCAATACAAGACTAATCAATCTCTGAATTATAACATAACTCTCAACCTTTTTAGTCATAATCGTTTCTCTATAGAATGTAGAAAGAGTAGAAATTTGTTGAAACTCAAGATCACAAACTATGTCAAGTTGATAGTGTTCCAATTCAGCTTTTAAAGTGTGAATTTCTTGTTGCGTGAAATCAACAGGATAAAATTATGATGCAAGCTTGCAAATGTCGCCCACATTAAATTTTTTAAATGAATCAGTAATCCAAAGCTGAACAAAGAGTAAGAAGTTCCATTGTTGACTCATTGAATCTACAATTTAATTCCATCACTTGAAAATCTATTGTAGCATTAAAATATCATAGTAATAATGATGCTCAACTGTGACATGATCCCGTTGTTGACAATAACGACTAACTTTATAACCACAACTCATATTTGCAATTTCATCAAAATGTGCTTGAAATTTCAACAATTCAATAAAATTTCCACGATTTAAGGAACTTTTCATCATGGCTTCTAAAAGGACATCCATGAGTTGCAAGTCATAATAAAACTTCAATTCTTGTCTTTAAACGCAACTTATTCTTTACAATTTCATTCGTAGATTGAGCATTCATCACTTTGTCAATATTTTGCTTTGGTTTCATCAGATCTTGAACACATTTCACACATCTATTATGTGATGAAGACAATGAACCAACATGAATAAGACATGCACATTTTTTTCCATCTTTAACTCTCTTCCAACTATTAAACCCTTCAGAAACAAGTGCAGAACGAGCCAATGGATTACTTGTATTCTCAAAACGAAAGTATGTAAAACAATATGCTTTGTCTTTTGAAGGTGAATATTCTAGCTAAGGAAATTGTTTAAACCAAGGATATTGAAATTGACGGTTTTGCTTTCCAATTTTTGGGTTGATAAGGCCTTGCTTTGATATATGCTCTTCTAATTTCATCACGCTTATTAATAGGATATTCACAAATCAGTTTTCGTAATCCTAGATCTTGTTCAATAAAAGAAATATCAAGTTCTTCCTTGTTTTATTGGCCTAGATACAGAAGGAGGTTGTAAATCAGAAGTAGAGGTCCAACAGCTGGTCTAGAGGTATATCACATTGCGATTGATTATCATATTCAGATTGATCATCTCTCTTCCTAAAAAAATGACAGTTATGTTTTTGACTTTTTATTTGAAAGTTGTTGGTGTTCCATTTATAACTTAAGGACAAAATAATTAATTATAACATAAGAACAAAAAACAACTACCAATCAATTATAACAAACTCAATCATATTATTCATTTTATAACAAACTCAAACACAATAATAAATCAATTTATAATATCATAACATTCTCAAATATTAGAGTCATAATTTTCAGATAATTTAAAAAATTCAAATAAATTCACAACTAAAAATCCAAAATTAGTTGTAATATGCCACTAAACTTGAAATGCTTCAAATAAAAAAAGGACTTAAAAAGGGAACAAATATGCAAATTAAAAATGTAAATGCAGTCGACAATGCCAATTTGTCTGCCTACACCTACCTATTTACATTTTCTCTTTAATGTAAATTCTTCAATAAGGGAATAATGTAGCACTTCTCTTTAATAGGGCTAATGACTAGGGGAACAATGTAAATTGATATAAAAAAACAATAGCAAGCTTCAAAATAAAACCCAATTGCTAAATTGGAAAAAGGAACAGAGAGGAAAGGAGATGACCTTGGACTCGTGACGTTGAACGGCTTGAAAAATGGAACCCAACTGAGAGACTGTGCTTTCTGCGGTTTGCTGCTCCTCGATGCGTCGAACGACAAACAAAGAAAGCCTTTTTTCCATTAATTGTAGCGACGTCATTTAGTGAGTAGGGTTGGGCTTGGCTTATGATCGACTGGCTGTTTTCAACTGGGCTGGGCTGGGCTGGGCTGGGCTATTTTAATTTTTGAATTTGGGCTCAATATATTAAGCCCAATGCAGCCCTGGCTATGCCACTGACCATCTATGAGACTGTCTCTTATGTAGCAATGAAGAAACACTTCAGCTTTGACTACTATCATTTAGTTCCCGTCGTGAATTTTGATTTGCTATTGCTAATTCACAAATAATTTTAGTTGCTTAAAGGATTAAAGACTTTTTGTTTTGTTATGTTTAATAATTGTTAAGTACTCCACATATTTGAGTTAATTTGAGCCATGCATTAGTTTTTTTTAGGTTGGATGTGGCGCTTCATGATTTTTATTTTTATTTATTTTCTATATTAAATTGCTCGCTCTTATGCTGGATCATGTAATCATCTGCAGATATGGATGTTGCTCAATCAGGCTTGTATCCATTACAGCGTTGTAAAACTGTGCATCTGGTTTGTTTTATCTATTTATTGTTATATTTTTAGTTAATGTATTTGTTATTGTTATGTTTTTAGTTAATATTTTCAGTTAAAATATTTGTTAAAGTTGATTGACTAATCATTTATAATAAAAGCTCGAGCACTTGCTGTGCACTGATTTGATTTATTAATTGGTTTATAGTTTTAGTTAATGTACTTGTCAAGGGTGATTCACTAACCATTTTCCAGGAAGCTTGAGCCCTTAGGAAATAAATTTATGTATTTTTACTCTTAAATAATCTTTTTGTAATTGAGTGGACAATTTGATGGTGATTCTTTACGCTGGCATATGCATATCTAGGTTAGGCATGCACAAGGTATTCATAATGTGGAAGGTGAGAAGGACTTCAGTGCATACATGTCTCCAGAACTTTTTGATGCACATCTTACTCCATTGGGATGGAATCAGGTATAATTGATGTTTTTATAAGAATTTTTTGAAATCTATCAACATTGTAATAAATCAAATGTTTTTTTTGGTTATAAATAGGACCAAATTCATATTAAATGTTCAAAATTCTCAAACAAAAAGCTTGTTATCCATTTGTATGAGTAATAGACTACATTCTTATAGCGTTTATGGTGTCAGAAGTTTCAATTTTCAACAATGCCAAAAAGTCTAATCTAGTGGCAAAAAGGCGACCACGCTCGCCCCAGCGCTTCCGCCAACCCGTCCTAGGGCAAACACAGAGTAGGTAAATCATGGGTGACTACTAGCCTTTGGAATAGTGATTGACGCATAAGGGAGACATTTATCTCGGCTATGCCGAGATTCGAACCCCAAATCTTATGGTAACAGCACCACATGTGCTAACTACTAGACCGTCCCAAGGGTACGCCAAAAAGCCTAATCTGTACCTATTTCATGTGGATTCATCAATAGTTGAGGTGCATGATTAAAAATTGCCACTCCTATGTGTAAAGGTGTGATTTTAGAAATAATGATATTGGCTTGTAGTTTTCATTCTTAGGTCTATTATTGCTAACTAACAGTGTGATCTTCCAATATTCAGGTCCATTGCAGGTAATTATCCTAAATTGTTGATGTAAACAATGGTACAGATTCAGATATGGTGTTAGGTTGAAAACTATTTGTTGTAGATGACAAAGAAGGTTCTTAATCAGTGGGCTCAACAATTTTATAAGATAAAAATATTCAACGAATATTCTGTTAAAGTAAAATAAAGAATAATGTTTGAAATTCAAGAAAAACTGAAAATGATTTATAATGATTGTGACAAATGGGTGAGATAGTACATTAGGAAGATCAGCACAAGGAATAATTGATAATGATATTATATCTTACTGCTTTTTGTCCAGAAACTCCAATCATATTATTACATGGTTACATCTGCTTTTTTAACACTCTTCTTAATCATAGTTGATATTGCTTCTTAGTTATCTTATACTATCTTTACAGGTTGATAATCTTCGTAAACATGTAAAAGCGTGTGGCTTGTCAAGGAAAATTGAATTGGTCATTACATCTCCATTATTGAGGTATATTCTTATGCATATTTTATTTTTTATTAATATCACTATCAGCAATGTCATGATTATACAAGCTTAGACATTTACTCTCTCTCTCTCTCTCTCTCTCTCTCTATATATATATATATATATATATAGATTACAAAATAATTAACTAATTCAAAAGCTAGAAATTCAGGCTTGGTGATATAATTACTAGGTAATTAAATTGAGTAAGATAATGACAAGGTAATTTGTTCATACACTTCAAACTGAAGCGTAGATATCTATCATAACCAATTTGGTATATAAAAAGCTAAAATGAGTTACAACATGTATTTGGTCAAGACAAGGTTTGAGTACTATTCTATGTCAATCGGCATGAGCAAAATTTATTGTTTTGTATTTTGATTGGCAAATGAAATCTACTCGAGACTGCACTATGAAGAGATCGAGTGAAGGCTAGGATTTCCACGATAAGATAAGATGATTCCTTCCTTTTTTCCTATTTTCTACAAACTTCTTCCTGTTCTCTTCCTCTTCAATTTGCTCCTCCTTAATGCCTCTAGCACTACATGGTTTCTTGCTCGGTATGATGCCACAGGAGGAGGGAGATTGTGTCACCATGGGAGAGGTGGTTTAGGCTAGGTTATGCAGAAGGAATATGATGAGGAGGGTTTCTAGTTGATAGAGAAAAAGGGCTTGTACGTGTGAAAGATGTGATGAGATATAGGTGAAAGGTGGGAAGTGTTGGGAGGCTCTGATACCACCTAGAGAGTTTCTATGTATTAGTTTATCAACAAACAGGAATATAATTCATATATTTACAGGTTATAGGATATCTAATCTAAAAATTAGGAACTTAGACTTGGTAACATAATGACCAACTAATTAGACTAGGTAATTTATCCCTATTATAATAATTATCATCAAAGTATCTTTGTCCCAATTATTTGTGGTCAGTTGTATTTGACTTGTCATTTTAAAAAGTGTACTTTCTGCTAAATTTGCTTAATATGGCCCACTTATTAGATCAGTCTGCTAGCATTCAAGGAAACTGATAAGCTGTCATAGAATTTAGTGAAAAGTTCTGCAGTAGAATTTGATGTTCAGTAAGCATGACTAACTTGATTTGTTGTCTAGGATCATCAGATGTCATGAATCAGTACTAACATTGTCACGCCCCAGGTAGTCCCTGCCAGAAGAAATTTCGGCAGCATCTCCTCTGTACGGGTGACAATATGAATCCAGAATACATATATCTATACCTCGGTCACACACGGCCGGAACAATACACACAAATAGTAAACAATTCACGCAGTTATATTCAACATTTCCACACAGATATAATATGAACAATCCACGCAGTTTAATAAGGAAAGACAATATAGAATCTCGAAGATATATGTAAACATCCTACTCCACTACAACGAAGAAAGACAAAATCCACGAAGTAATGAAAATATATCCGCAGCGGAAAACCAAAAGTAGTAAACCCAAGTGTTCGATATAAAGTCCACAATATAAAACCCACATCACAAGTATATAAGACGCAAAAACAAAACAGATCCCGACAACAGGAAATCCTCGCGATAAAAGGGCTAGCGACTGGAATCTCTCCTGACGGCCTCAACCTGAAAAAATAGTAACAACGGGGTGAGTTCAAAGAACTCAGCAGGTAATCCAATAGATATGTACAGCAACATATAACCACCAGTAACATCCTATGGTACAATACACTAAACCATAGAGCCTACAGTACAGTTTCCTAACAGTACAACCTATGGTACAGTCTCCTAACAGTATAACAGATATGCATAGCTGAAATAAACTGTAATAACCAGTAAAAGGCATAAAGTACAGTCTATAGCAGGAATAATAAGAAAATGCATAACTGAAATAAACTGTACCATATGACTGTGGACATACACAGACAAAGATAGTCAGAGCAAATAAGCATGTATCCTGTATGCATGTCAATCATATGCAGTCACCCAAGTGCATCATCCAATATGCAACAATCACAATAAATGCAATATGTGCATATGATGCAATATGACACGGTCACCCCTGTCAGCCAGTCAGCCATCTCACACACAATGGTGAGACCGAGTGGGTAGGGCTGTGACACCGTGCACTCTGCCATCACTGCCCTTAAAGAGTGACCGAGTGGACGGGATGCTGTCGGAGTACACCTATCCTCCTACCTCAGACATAGTGAGGGAGCGCAATGCTCTCATCTCCCGGTACACAATGACGGGGAGGGACCCCGGCTGCAATCCCGCTGTATCGTGCTACCCATGAGCACCCCGGCGGTGCACCACCGAGCAACCTACCATACACACCCTAAGTGCTGTGCCACTACCCATGCAGTGGTCACGTGTGTAGAGGTCCATGTAGCCGGCCGACGAGCTCAATAGCAATGGAGTCGTCAATCGCCCAGCATGCAATCATGCGATATGGTGCGTGCGGCTACAGTATGTCATACCTGAACATATCCTCCTCCATATGCGTAGGTGCCAAAAAGGTAAACGCATATATAATAAAGATATAAGCAACATGAATCCAACAACATATAACAAGTAACTACAACAACTAATCCTGTGTAGATAAGCACTATAAATATCCATCTCTATACACATACGTACACATGGTAAGCAGTAAAGGTATACCAGACGAAAGTATAGCAGATAACAGTAGCAACATGTATCAAGTATCAAATAACTAAACCAGGGAGGTGCTAAAGCTACCAATACCACTAGTCATATATATACTAAACTAACGTATAGCGGACAACAGTAGCAACATGTATCAGGTATCAACTAAGCTAATACCAGGGAAATGTTAAATCTACCAATCACTAGTAATTATATATAAGCTACACATATCATAAGACAATATCAAAAAGATAAGTCAAAGGGTACCCGCCTCAAATAGAAGGTACAACCAAGCGATCCAAGGTCGAGACGCCCGTCTCGAATCAGAGTCCTATGTCAACAAACAAGATATATATTTTATTTAGCTATATCCAAATGAATAGCTAAATAAAATCCCTAACTAAATTAGGGCAAAACCCTAACCACCACAATCACAATTTACCTAAATAAATCTAATGGTCGACTAGGATTAGTTACCTAATCCCTAATCACCAATTAGATTAGAATCTTAAACTTAGATTAGATCCCTAAACTTAGATTAGATCCAGTAGTTGGCTAGGGCTAATTGCCTTAACCCTAATCATTCCATTAGACTAATCTAAGCAAATAGATCTAATCACAAACAACCACTGATTATACCTAATTCAACACATAATCCTAAATTAACCATTCTACAACAAGATCAAAAACCTACACACAATCAAATTACATAATAATCTACTACACCATACCTCACTGTTGGAACCAAGAAATCTTCCACAGAACAGGGCCTTACTACTGGATCACTCGGATCAAGAAGGAAGAATCAACAATAGGCAACAGGAACCATCCATAGAATAGAACAAGCAGAACAACCTCTGATTCTCCAATCCCGTGACCTAGATCAATAGTAAAGAAGAGGATCAAGATCCGATCAGGAGAAAACAACGAGGATCTGATCCAACATCTTTTCCTAGACTAGAACAACAAAGATCAACACGAACAGCTCCCAATCAATCGAAGTATGGTAACACCTTACCTTAAGGTTCGTTGCTAGGGCACGACTTGTCGTTGCGACAATTGATCGGAGCCAACAGAAGGGAGTTAGGGTACGGCTGCACAAGGAACAGGGCTCAGTGAAACTAGCCCCTATCTCAAACCTCCGGTAGAAGACCCTCGCCGGCGATCGGATTGATCTCACCCAATCAGTGGCGTCGGCAGGTAGGCGTGAGAAGACGAGATCCTGCCGCTTACCGAAGTCGGCGGGAAGGAAGAACCCAGCTAGCTTCTATCCTCCAAGCTCCGAGACCCGATCTGCGCTGGCGACGCCGAGAAGACGAGAGACTAGTCGTCGATCGCCGGGAATAGGGACGCACAAAGAATAGAGGAGAGAAGTCGGAGAAGAGAGGTTGGGATCGCGACGGTTTGGGGGAAGAAAGGTTCGAGTTCGGGATTAAAAGGATCGGCATTTGGGGAAGAAAAGGAAAAGAAAAGGAATTTATAAATAAAACAATTCCTCACTTAAATGGGTATCCCAAACAGCCTTATCCGCACCCGTTAATTCGTCCCCTCAAAATCCGTCGTACAAGCTCCGAAAAATTCCCAGAAAATTTCTAAAAATTCCGAGAAAATTCTATAAGGCTATTTCTCAAACCACCCTATTATTTAAAATTTTTCGATATCTCACAAACATGGATGGTTTCTATCCATTTTGACATGATAGTTCAACCTGCTGATGCAAGTTTAAGGTTGCTTTATTGCTATCTTGGAGGCAAAATCTTGAGTCACAAAAATAGCGTATGGTAGGGTAATGCAGGTAATATTGAACATCATCATACCCTTATGTTTTGCACTGGGTACCTTTTTTTATGTCACTCAAATTGTCAGGTTAGTTGATCCTATCTCTTATGCTGGCTGTGTAGGTTCTCATTGAAATCAAGAATGTAGTAAGGACCTAAGCAAGGGAAAACATGCATAGTTTGCCTTTGACTTAACATTTTTGGTCGTGATTGTTGACCCGTATGTTTGCATCTCATGTATAGATTTGGATATATCCACATATTTTAATTCGAGGGATAGGATATTCTTTCAATATTACTTTTTCTGTGTGTGTGGAATGTACATATGGGATAGCAATATAAAGCCAAGGATGATTAGAAGAAGAGACTAAATGCATATTGGCATTAAGACATGAGAAATTTATATCATAATTATCTAGTTTAAACAATCTCTAATGTATCCTACAGTCCATTTATTAAATTTTAGTAAATATTTTTATAGGCAACAATAAACTTTGTGTCTTAAGTTGTCTGTTACAACCTTACATGTACCAGCATAGAAGTATTTCTTTCCCACTCCCCCGTATTCCTCAAAATCATAGACCAATTTTTTATGGTTATATTGTATATCCTCACTATTATTTGCTTTCTTTTGGTTAATATTCATTTATTTGACAATTTGTTTTGATTTTAGCTATGATCTAAATGGTTTATTTGATCTACTAAGATTACAGGGTTTCCATAAGAATGAGACATTTTCCATTTTCTCGTAAAATAATATTGTATACGTTTTGGTCCACAAGATCTTTGTAACCCAGCTAGGATCAGTTGAACATGGTTGGAATTTAGGGTTTGTTTACCATGTTGGATGGATAGAAGAGGGAAATGGATAAACTGTGGGAAAGAAAAAGGAAGAAAGAGGGAGACTCACGGGAAGGAAAGAGAGGAAAGAGTAAGATGAGTAACTCACTGCAGCTTAGCCGTGAGTTCATTGCCGGTCTGTGGTGCGTTCCTGATCACAGTTTGTGGCCAGTCCACAGCTGCAACTTGTGGCCAGTCAGCGGTCGTGATCTTGTAGCACTGAGCTCATGTGACATTGTTGGCTTGCTGCAGACACTATTTTGGCTTGTGAGGAAAGTAAGGACGGATGGACGAAAAATTGATCTGTAAACAGATTTCGAATCTGTCATTTCTCTAATTCTATGGCAAGTAAATGGAGTAAATTATCTCGACTCTTGTACTTAACATCCTTTTCTTGATCCGTTCCTTAAGATAATCAGGGCAGCATTAGGGATTATTCACTTTTTGCTTAGTACATTTAGTTAGTAGAAGATGATCTATGCATCACATGAAACAAGTCAATCTTCTCTGTTATATATTTTTAATTACAATGACAATCTGATACAGGACAATGCAAACAGCAGTTGGAGTGTTTGGAGGTGAGAGTTATACCGAGGGAGTGAACATACCACCTTTGATGGTTGAAAATGCAGGGCACAGTGGTCAACCTGCTATTTCCAGTTTGAATTGTCCACCTTTCATAGCAGTTGAACGATGTCGTGAACACCTGGTATCCCTCTTTTAGCAGCTTCTATTTGTTGAAGGTTTAAAATTCAATTTGCATCAGTATTCTTATTGCCTACAGTTTTTCCTTATCTTTCAGTTGTCACACAAAGTGTTCATACGCGCGTGCGAGCGTCTGTGTGCACGCGCGATCACATTTAGTTCTATTGTCTCATTTATCAACATGATTATGCATTAAGATATGTCATACTGGTATGTATCAACTGCCATTTATAAGTCCAGCGAAACATCAAATTGGATCATACCTAGCTGCTTAGTTACACTTTGTTTTCCCAATGATATATGATGAACTGCTCAGTATCTTGACACTTCAAGGGCAAGAACTTGTCATTTTCAGAGCAGTAGATTGTTAACTGAAACACTTTTATGCATTGATAGTGATAAGCAATCTTGTCTTATAAATAATTGCTTCTATCTGTAGTTATTTTAGGTGGTTTTCTTATCTGGTATATTTACACCAATTGCAGGGAGTTCACCCATGTGATAAGAGAAGAAGTATAAGCGAGTATCAACAACTTTTTCCTGCAATTGACTTTTCTTTGGCAAGTTTTACTATTAATTTTTCGTTCACTCACTAGTGCAATTTTAAGAAACAACATTACAGTTTTTTTTTCTTGTAGCATTTAATTGGCTATGGCTCTTTTTAGGTAGAAAATGATGAAGACGTATTGTGGAAAGCTGATGTAAGAGAAGCTAATGAAGAAGTTGCAGCTAGAGGAGTGAAGTTTATCAACTGGTAGATTCTTAATTCAATGTTATTGTTCTTATGGAATAATAATTAAGAGACAATTGCCTTTTACCTTTGTTTACATGGAACTGTCATTCCAACCTTTAATGTCTTTTTCTTCTCATCATGATGGAACTAATTTTGGTTATTCCTATTTTCCTCCTTATTAGTCATATGATTGCAATTTTGCAAATAGACAAGTTCCCTTAAGATTTCAATTATCTCCCATTTCTATAGCAGGGCTAGTTTATCCATCAGTATTGAATTGTTTATCTTGTTTAAGATAGAATTCTTGTTCAATTGATTCTTGATCTGTAAACTTATTTTTTAATCCTGATTTAGTTATTTCATACTGAGTTAAACATCCTATTGGTAATGTTCTCTCGGGTGTTATGGGAAGAAAAGGAGGAAAACAAACTGCTTAAATAGTGATAGATAACCATTTGTCTTGCATCATAAATATCAGCTTTCATGTTCCATATAATCACACATGGAGATGGTTTTAGTCCGTGAACAATTAGATATTCCTTTTCTTTAGCCACTTTTGTTAGTAACATTGAAGATTTAAGGTGTTGTGCACAAAAAGGGTTCTTTTTGTTGCTTTGGAATTTTCTAATCCTCCTCCTATGGGTTTTCCAATTTACTTGAGCTTAACTTGTGGAAGATTTTTAGGTAGCCATCTCTAGAACTTGTTTGGACAAAAATTCATTCTAGCACAAAGTATTCATTCCATGTTATCTTGGTTTATTTTACAGGTTATGGACACGTAAAGAGAAGGAAATTGCTATTGTTAGCCATAGTGGATTCTTGTTTCATACTTTACAAGCATTTGGTGGTGACTGTCATTCTATTGTGAAGGAGGAAATTAGTAAACAGTAAGTTCTATTACTAATAGGTTGTTCTCTTTCATCGTGATCTAATCATTATTCTCATGCATTAATTATGCATCTTCAATTTATAGTTTGAGAGAACTAATTAGACAAAATTTGTACCAAATACAAACACAGAACTTTAGATCTAGGGTGACTTGAAAATACTATAAATCCATGAACAACTGAACTATAATACTAATGTGACTAGAAAGAAAAACAAAATTTACTAAGGGTCAGTTTATTAGTAAATATTTTTTAGAAAAATATTTTCTGGATTGTCCAGTGGTTGGTGCAATAGATATCATGATTAATGATAAATTTTCCTTTAGTAATACACATTTTTTGAGGAAAAAAATTTCCTTTGGAATAGAGCAGAAGTTTATTTTCTCCATCCATTCATAAGTCATTCACTCTACTAATAAATCTCTCTCATCCTTATTCATGAAAGCAGATTGATTCGAGCAGAGTTAGACAACTGATCAGGTATGTTGGTTGATGTGGTTGGGTCGAGTGGCCAATGGACTTGGTGGGATCAAATCTATCAGTTCAACCAACCTGTGTCACCAACTTGAACTTGAGAAAGGAAAAATATTTTTCTACATGTGCACTAAATAGCACTAAATGTTGAAAAATATTTTCCAACATATTTTAATAATATATCTAAACAACAGACAATAATTTCTGAAAAAAAGATTTTTCCAGAATACATTGGCCACCAACAATAAACTATTTTTTTCTTTTAATATTTTTGTATTTGGTGCAATGGAAAATTACTATCAAGGAAAAAGACTTTTTAGTAGTAGATATTTTTTTTTGAGGAAAATAATTTATTGTGGAGAAAAGTCATTTTCTTCATCCATTCATAATCCATTTCTATTAGTATACCCTCTTTGTTTGTTCATGCACGATAATTGATTTGGGCAGATTTGGCCAAGTTGATTGGTAGACCCATCAAGTTAGTTGTTAGGCGGGGCTGATCCACTTGGTCAAGCTAAGATCATCCAACTTGCACAACCAACCCAACCTTGAGAAGGAAAATTATTTTCCTACATGTGCACCACCACCACCACCACCACCACCACCATTAACAATCAAACTTTATCCTATTAGGTGAGGTTAGCTATATGGATCATTGTACAACATTGCGCTCTATCCCGTATTATATTATTATTTATATTTAAATAAATTTTATCTTATTTTACCATTGCTAAGTCTTCTTTAGTCTTCTTATTCCTCGTTTAATGTGTATATTTGTCATAATTTCACATCATGTATTGATTGTTTAAATGCATGTTTATCCCATCTTAAACGTGTCTATTGAAGTTTTCTCTCAATAGGTGTAATTCTGATTTTTTCTCTTCTCATTTCTTAATCTTCGTATGTCCGCATATTCACTTAAACATTCTTATCTCTGCGACTCTCATCTTTTGATTATGTGTTCGAGTTACAGTACAACATTCAACCTCATATCATATAGTAGATTTAATTGCCGTTTTATAGAACTTCCTTTTATGTTTTAGAGGTACTTTACGATTACAAAAAATATTCGACGTTCTCTTCTATTTCAACCATCCTGTTTGTATCTATGTAAGATATATCTCATAATCCCTCCTTAACAACTTGCCATTTCTTATTTTAACAATTGTCTTAATACTTAAATTCTATATTCTATCTACTAAACTTAAAATCTTTCAATGCAAGTGTTTTATGTCGAGATTCAAATTTAGCATTTACTTCATCATATATCTCATCTACTAAAATGAGTTCATCTATAATGAGCGTAAAAATATAAAGATTTATAACTGATTTTTAATGTAACATAATATTTATGGAAACACTTTAGTTAATCCATATGGAGTTTGTACATATCCTTGATTATTTCAATATACCTATGTTAATACTTTTCTTTTCGAGAATTCTCCTTAGATTTTCTTGGATTCTATTGTAAGTTTTTTCTAGATCGATACATGTCATGCGTAAATCTTGTTTTCGATCCCGATACTTTTCAAATAGTTGCATAAGATATATATATAGCTTCTAATATCGACTTTCCAAGCATAAATTTAAATTGATTTTCAATCACCGTGTCTACTTATTAGGTAATATCCCTACAATTTGCATAATTTTGTATGCCTTTTTTGCTTTTAGATAAGAGAATTAGATTACTTACAATAATTGTTAGAAGTGAGTGAAGTGCAGCGAGGCGCAAGTCTTGCGCTTCAAAGACCTTGAAAGTGTATGAGATCTTTGAAGCATGTGCTTCAATGCGCTTCGAGCAAAAGCACAAGCGTTCATTTTTGCACAAAGTGCAAAAACTTTTTTTTTTAATTTTTAGTTTAAAGGCAGAAACCTTCTGATCATTATGTTGATTGGTCTACCTCTCACCGTTGAAAGCGTTTGCCAGGTAAGAATCTTCTTTTTTGTTAATTTTTTTATTCTTTTGCATTTTTTCGACATCCCGGAGGTGGCGGGCGTTACGATGGCAACAGGTTACTGTCGTGACAATCGAAAAAACTTTAGGCAGCGGATTTAATTAATTCAATCATCTCTCACTTTAAATGTGGATAGTTTGAATAGACTTTCATAAATCTAAATTAAATTATCTCAATAAAATATATACAAATATATTTAAAATTAAAAAAATTCTAATAAATTTTATTAATTTATATAAATCAAATTTATATTATAATTTATTTTATTATTTTATATTTTTTTTATTGATTGATTATTTTTTATTTCAGTGGTCTTAAGTTTTAACCATGTTAAATACAACAATTTATCAACTCGAAAGGATATTGCTTAGAATTATGCAACATGTTCGAATCCTAAAAATCCAAATATTGTCAGTTATACTTGTTATGGTAAAATAACAAATGATGGAATTTATCAACACAAATTACATTTAGTTGGGGGCAATAAAAATGTGAAAGCTTGTCCGAAATGTCTCGTGTAAGTTAAAAAAGAAATCAGAGAGTTCATGCAAAAAAAAAATAAAGTAATTTAAAGAATTAAATGGATGATATCCTCATTATGATGATGTTGATGATTTAGAAGACTTGGAAGAACATGAAGATGATCTTTAAACTAAAGTGCAAGTGAAATGACCAATATTCGATCCATGCATCCATCCTATGGTTAAGTTAAAAAGTGTAAATAAACTGGACTTATTAATTTTTTTTTTTATGAAAAATGTCAATGAAATTGTCAAACAAAGATGTGCAAAAAAATAAAAAGAAGTTAAGAGATATTGCAATTGAGAAATTTGCTGTCGGAATTCCTTTCAATGTTGTTAAATATGATTCTTTTAAGTCTTGTATTGAAGCTATTGGATAATTTTGATCGGGGATGAAGCCTCCATCATATCATGAAGTGAGGGTTAAGTATTTGAAGGAGTTGAAAAATACAAACTCACGTCTCAAATCCCATGAAGATCATGTTAAATTTGGGTGCACAATCATGACAGATGGGTGGACGGATAAAAAGCATAGAACTCTTATAATTTTTTTGACAAATGGTACTAAAGGAAGCGTATTTGTTGAATCAGTTGGTGCTTTAGGCTATTCTCACACAGCTGATAAGATGTTTGAGTTACTTTAAATTTGTGTACCGCATTGGAGAAAAGAATGTGGTTCAGATTATAACAGATAATGCAAGCTGCAATGTCAGTGCAGGTAATATTTTAAATTTATATTACTTTCAATTAAGAATTAGATCATATTTTCAATTTTTTACTAAATTTACTTTATTTTTTTAGGTTCTCTTGTAAAATCGATTTCCACACTTGTACTAACGGGACTCTTGCTCATTGTTTAGATTTGTTACTTATGGATATATTTAAAATTCATCATCTCATAAAATTGCATGAATAGACGTTGATTGTAAATGATTATATTTACAATAGACCACAAGTATTGAGCATGACGAGAGAGTTTACTGGACCGAGAGACATGGTAAGAACCGCAAAGATATATTTCGCAACTATTTTTTTTTTACTTTAAAGTGATTTTACGTACAAGCAGCAAATCTGAGAAAAATGTTTACATGTTAATAATTGTATTTTGTAGATCTAAAGCGTTGGCATGAATGTTTCGATGCATTGAAAAATCCCCGTCGCGACCTCCTCATAAAGAGCAATAGAACTATCTTTATAGTAAAAATAAGGATTCAACAAAAAAAGCAATGGTATGCAATGATGTATCAAGTCTATCCTTCATTTTTGACTCAATAATGGCTATATGATAGGCTGATAATTTGATTCCACGTTGTTCAGAGCCACCTTGATATCTTCGTTAGCTTGAAGAAGCTCCCCATATAGAAACCCCATCGATGACTTTCTATCTCCATCTACCAATCGAAGAACTTTTACCAAAGGAGCAAATATTTTCAAACAAAGTATCACACCATTCCAAAAACTCATGCTCATCAGTGTAAAGCAAGTCAATTTTCCTTTGTTTTTAACCATTTACATTTCTCCCATATATCACTTGTAAATATGACCCTTAAACTAGCTTTTTTTTGCAATCAAACTTTGCAATGTGAGGAAATTTGATGCAAATCTGGTAACTCCTTGTCGGACTATGTCTCTCTTCTTCGTGAAACTTCTCATCAATGACAAAGTCTTATGGTGAGCATAGATGAAAATGGTAAAAGACTTGGACTGCTCAATAACCTTTTTATATCATGGAAGTTTGCTAATATTTTCAAGCATGAGATTAATCGAGTGAGTTGCACATGAACTCCAAAAAATCCCAGGTCGCTTTTCTCTCATCAATTTAGCTGCAGCCATATTGTCTGTTACAATCTGAACAATATTTTGAGCTCCTACTTGTTCAACACACTTGTCAACATATTCAAAAATAAGTTCAGCTGTATGCGCCTCGTCTGAAGACTCCTTAAACTCTAAAAATATAGTACCCTCCTTGTAATTAACACATAAATTTAAGATGCTTCTTCTTTTTCTATCACTCCATGCATCTGTCATGATCGAGCATCCATTCTTTGCCCATTCTTCTTCATGTTTCTTCAGCAATTGTTTTGTTCTTTCAACTTTGGCTTTCAATAGTGGACTCCCTAAGTTGATATTGAGTTGGAGGCTTGAATCCTGGTCCAAATTGATCCACTGCCTCCATTAGTCGCTTGAAGCTATCATTATCAACAGTATTTAATGAGATTCCATTTTCATAAACCCCTCCCAACATATTGTTGAACTTGTTGAGTTCTCTCATTGAAAAGAGCCTCATTTATATTTTTTTGGCGAAGCACTTTACTTCCATTGGAGGCTGCATTTTCTGGAGCAATTGCCGATGCATATCTATCCATAGGGCTAAGTGGAAGAGGTTTTTTAATTCCATCCATCCCTTCAATTTCAAGACCTTCTTCTTCGTCTAGAGAAATAGCCACCTCTGCTCTACAACTTTGTTCTTTTATTATTTTGTTCTTCTTTTTGTTCCTCCCTTCTAAAATAGCCTGTTTGCACTTATTTTTGTCTTCTTGAGATGCTTTTCGACAACCAGATACATTTCCAGGTATATTTCCAATGTGCTCCTTTATCCTATACACTCCCCCTGACATTGCTTTTCCACATAACTTATATTTAATTTTATCGAGGTTCTTAGGATCAATCAATATCCAAACTCCCATCCGATGTCATTTCACTTTCTTCTAAGAATCCCAGATTCGGGTTGAGTGACAGATGCTGTCGAAGATGGATTGCTTGTCATTAATAACAGATAATCTAAAAAAATTATATATAACAAGACATAACATGATAATAAAATTTAATTATACCATACAGGCATACAATACAAAATAATGAAATATAACATTAAGTCATTACAAGTCTGAAAATATTTTTTTATATATCTTAATCTAATTAATAAAATTTATTAGATATTTGGTTAAATAAATTAAATTTTAAATATATTTTTAAATCTGGTTTATACTTTTATATATAAATTAATAATATTTATTGGAATTTTTAAAATTTTAATTTAATTTTTCATATTTTTAAAACTGATTTATATAAAATTAATAATATTTATTAGAATTTTTAAAATTTTAATATAATTTTAATATTTATAAATCCGATTAATATAAATTAATAATATATAAAATTTATAAATATGATTTATATAAATTAATAATATGTATTATATTTTTTTAAATTTTAAATATTTTTTATATTTTTAAATCTGATAAAGATAATATTTATTATAATTTTTTAAATCTGTTAATATATAAATTCATATTTAATATTATTTATTTAAAAAAATTAAATATATTATTTATATATTTAAATCTGATTATATAAATTATAAAATTAATAATGGTTATTAGAATTTTATATATTTAAATTTGTTTTATATAAATTAATAATATTTATTATAAAAAAAATAAATTTTAAATATATTTAATTGGGATCGTAATTTTATTAGATTTTATGAATCAAGCCTATTATTGAAATTATCCCCTTAGGAATTGTTTTAATTTATTAAATCTAAAAAAAATTAAAAAAAAAAAAGAAAGAAAACGCAGTCTCTGTTGTGAGTCGTGATTCGCGCGACGGCGCGGACGCCACCGACGCCTTGCGGGAGGTTTCCGGTGTCGCCGGAAGCTTCGCCGGACGAGTCCGATGCGTCCGGCGAAGTCCGGCGTTGCTTCCAGCGGCGCCGGTAGCGTTGCGCAAAGCTTTTGGCGCAACCAGGCGTTGCTTGAAGCAACGCCGGACTTCGTCAGAGGCGTACGGCGTGTCCGGCGACGCTTCAGGCGACGTCTGACGCCTTGCGATGCGTCCGGCGTTAACGCGACGAAGAATCGAGAAACAAAAAACATAAATTAACAGAGAAAAAACTTACCAGAAGTCGCGATCGGAGAAGACGAAGAGTCGGCGAAGAGTCACGATGAAAGAAACGAAGCGCCTCAGGCCCTCGGCATATACCTAAAAACCGGTTTTATATGCCTAAAATACCTAGCCCGCCGAAGTCTGCCGAAGCCCGTCGAAGCCCGACGAGGACCGTCGAGGAACGCCTAGGCGGCCTAGCCGCCTAGGTCTTCCGCCTAACTGGTTTCCGGCGCGGCCTGCCGCCGCACAACGCCTAGGCGGCCACCTAGGGCGAGTTTTCGAACACTGCTCCTATGTCTCACTCATTAATCCGCGACATCGAGTGCTCTTCCGTATGCCACTCGAGCACATAGGCCAAGAAGGACTACACCAAGAATCCTCCGGAGAAGCACCTGCCCGAGAAGGACGTAAGGGAAAAGCCCCAGCAACTTGCAACTCTCCCAAGCAGATTAACATCCCGTTCTCTCAAAGGGTGCTAGAAGACAAGCTGGCAAAAATTATCAATCTCTGATGACAATTGACCCTAGGATCACTTCCTCAAATTTGAGAATGCCGCCCTCTTGCATCAATATACGGACGGTGTAAAGTGCCGGGTGTTCCTCACCACACTCGCCGGCTCAACACAAAGATGGTTCAAGCGATTATCGGCTGAATCCATCTGTAATTTTATGGATTGCCGCAAAGTTTTCCTTCATCATTTTGGCAGTCGTCGTCGTTACCAGAAGACCCCACTGAGTCTCTTTTCACTCAAACAAGGTCCAAGGAGACACTCCGAGCCTACATCTAAAAATTTAATCAAGTGACCATAGATGTCCCTACAGCCACCATCGAAATTTTGGTAAGTGTCTTCTCCCAAGGTCTCATCGATAATGATTTCTTTCGCTCCTTAATCAGAAGACCTTCAAGAAACTTCGACCGTCTACTCGACCGGGCGACCGAGTATATTAATGTCGAGAAGGCGCAGTCCACCCAGAGGAAGGAGGTCACTACACCGGAGCCCGAGCGGCGAGCGTTACCCACTCCTCCACACAAAGGACCCCGGGAGGGTCCTCAACTTCATCATCAAGAACCATGGCCCTAGGCCATGCCCTCGAGGAGCCCTGCGTAAATCGCAGAACGACAATCAAAGATTTCGTCGGCGTACCCCGTTGCCCAATCGTCACCCTTATCAACGGCCGAACGGCTCGCCTAGAAGAGACCAACGAGAGGCCGAGCAACGCCAAAGGACACTCCAACCTCCAACAGACCGGGCACAAGCTCCCGCCCTAGTCCAACAAGAGCTCCCAACATGGTAAAATAAGAACCGCAATAACGCTACCTGGGGCGATATCGGTATGATAGTCGGGGTCTAACTGATGGAGATTCCAACCGAGCGAGAAAATCGCACGCCCGCCGATTGGAGATCCACGTGGTCGGTTGCAGTATAGAGTAGGCGGCCGGGCCTAAAATCAGGGGCCTAAAGATTTAGAAGGGGTCAAGGTGCCCCATGATGATGCATTGATAATCAAGGTTATTATAGCCCATCACAATATCTATCGGACTTTTGTTGACATGGGCAGCTTGGTCAACATTATCTTCTAGCAAGCGTTTGAGCAACTACAGATAGAGCCGAGCGACCTCCAACCTATATCAACACCTCTTTATAGGTTCACGAGTAATGAAGTTCAGTCGCTCGGCTAGATCAAGCTCGCTATATCATTAGGGGAGGAGCCCTTGATGAGGACGCGTTAATCAATTTTCATAGTTGTAGACGCGTTCTCCGCATACAATGTTATTCTGGGTCGATCGACCCTAAATGAATTCCGGGCAGTCATCTCAACTTTCTTCGAGAAAATAAAATTCTCCGTAGATGATTAGGTCGGAGAAGTCAAAGGTGATTAACTAGTAGCATGCAAATGTTATGATGATATAATCAAAACGGAAGCTAACTCTGCTCGGAAGATGTAAGGGATGGAAGTCAACACTATCTGGGAAGCACCACCTACCTTAGTCTATGAAGAGAAGGAGGTTCAAATTCGACCAAGTAGGCCGGAAGCGACTACCCAAGTAGCTGTCGACTTACCTTCGGAACTTCAAGAAGAGCTTGTTGCGTGTTTAACACGTAACAATGATGTTTTTGCTTGGGAACCAAGGAGATCACAAACATCTCTCCCATGGTCATGAAGCATGTACTCCATGTCTTCCCTGAAGCCCGGCCAGTCAAGCAGCGAAAGAGAGATTTCGGGGCGGATCAGAATAAGATTATTCGCGCAAAAGTAGACAAGTAATTGGAAGCCGACTACATCCAAGAGGTGCAGTTTCCGAGCTGGTTAGCTAACATGGTCCTGTTGTTTAAGCTGGGAAACAAATGGAGGGTCTGCATCGACTTCAAAGGACCTCAAGAAAGCATGCCCCAAGGATTGCTACCCCTTGCTGAGAATTGACTAGGTAGTAGATTCAACTTCTGGTTGTGAATTAATTTGTATGCTTGACGCCTATCAGGGGTATCATCAAGTACCGCTCACCAAAGATGACTAGGAGAAGGTTAGTTTTATGACCGTTGAAGATACTTACTACCATAATGTTATACCGTTCGGACTAAAGAATGCAGGTGCTACTTACCAACGGTTTATGAACAAAATGTTCCGAAAGCAGATTGGGCGAAATATGGGGGTTTATATGGAAGACATCCTTATTAAGTCCCTCAGGGTGACCGACCTGTGCACGGATGTGGAAAAAACTTGCTAGACTTTAAGGCGATACAGATTGAAGCTCAACCCTAGTAAATGTTTGTTCGAAGCAAAAAGCGGGCAGTTCTTGGGATACATTGTGATCGAGCGAGGGATAGAAGTCAAGCCGAGCAAAGTGCAAGCTTTCTTAGACATGACTCCCCCGCGCAATCTGAAAGAGGCGCAAAGATTGATTGGCCTATAGCCCTGTCTTGCTTTATCTCTCGATCGATCGATTGAAGCTTTCTTTTTTTCAAGATCCTCCGTCGAGTGATCAAATTCCAGTGGGATGTTGACTACGACAAAGCTTTGTGGAGTTAAAAAATTATTTGTCTGCCTTAACTATACTTGCTAAGCTAGTGGCGGGTGAACCTTTGTGGGTGTATTTGTCAGCAAATGAGCATGCAGTCGGATCGATGAGGCAGGAGGAAAAAGATCAACAGCCTGTATATTTTTAAGCTATTTATTAAAAGGAGCCGAGTATCATTACACCGCGCTCGAAAAATTAGCGTATAGATTGGTCTTAGCTGCTCGGAGGTTGCGTCCTTATTTTCTTTCTCACCTAATTATGGTACTTACTAACAGTACTTTGGGTTGAGTACTTGTCAACTCAGAAGATGACATGGCAGTCAAAGTCAAGGTGACATGACAGTCAAAGTCAAGGGAAGAAAGCATTCCCCATTTGACTTGGTTGTTCGCCCAATGTTAAGGCTCTCAGGTCTAGCCCAGCCGGATTTCAGACTGTTCGGAATAGGGCTGACTCACCTTTAAGCTGGTCGAACATAAATGGTTTAGTGCTTTACTCCTGAATTGAAAAGATAGCATGTCTGACCGGATTTAAAGACGGCTGACCTTATAGGTCGGCCGAAATATCCGACCCACCTCATAATCGACCAGCCATAGGTGCGGTCAGAATGAGGGTTGACCTTCCCAATTCTCACAAATGTCTCTATGTATGCTTGGTCAGATAAAAGGCTAGCCGGGCCTAAGGCACTTAGCTTTATATTGATTCCCAAACGGATTTCCAGCACACCCAATGCATTATATTATTTTCCGAACGAATCGCTAATACTATGCAGAATATAACTGAGCAGCTTAATGTGAGGACTGACATAAAGACGGTCGACTTTATGGGCCGGCTGGGATATACTCAGTTGACAACATGAGCAGAGAATCCTAACAACCTGTCAGAATAACAACCGTGTCAGAGAATATTCTGCTGGAACTTTCTTCAAGGATTATTATGTCTCTCATCAGCCGACCACTTATGACAGCAAATTCCTTCAACGGCCTCAGCAATGACATAAGTTATAAATGACAAAAGAGATATACATATGGGTAAATGGAAGATTCCTCAGACAATTATTGCATATTACTTAAGTTATACATTTTCCTTTACCGAACAATCTTTGACATACTTCACCATCTTATGATTGCGGAGGTTATGAGAGGTGATATATAAATGGAGTCCACTTCGTTGGTAAGGTACGTTCTTTGAACATCTGAAGCTTACTCTCGCGCACATGTTCTCTACTATACTTCATTCACCCGTCCGGAATTGTACTGACTTGAGCGTCGGAGGGCTTTCGCTAGGGACTCCCTCCTGGTTTCTGGGCGTTGAGGTTTTGTTTGCTCGTCTTCGTGTGCGCAGGATTGAAAGGAAGCCTCCTTGTGGCATAAAAAGTATTCTCTCAGTCAACTACCAAGCCACCGTGCCCAGCGCGCCATTTTTTCAGTTTTCAGACAGGATCAAATATAAATTTAAATTTCTATACTCTTTTGTCCTATTTAAATTATCTAAATTAAGTTGGTTATTTAAACGTTCATTAAAAATTTAAGGAAAATATCTCTTCTATTGCTCTTTTATTTTCTCATCCTTTACTATCATTGTATTGCATTCATCTTTAATGCATCTTATTTAAATAAGATCTTTCTCTGATTTTAGTTACTCTATAAAATGCCTTTCCCCCTTCTTTTGTATCTAGTTGTGGATATCACTTAGCATGGTCTCTTTCTTGACCACTGCATATTTTTTTAAATTTTTTTCTATTTTTATAAGTGTATAATAACTTATAGGCGGTTCTTTTTTCCTTCACTTTCTTTTGTACTTTTTAATTTTACCATCAAGATTCTTTATACGGTGGTACACGTCCCTTTGACTCATTGAGTACATTCTTAGTTATTATTTTCAACTTTAATGTCATTTTATCTCAAGTCGTATTCGAGTCGTTCGATGTTTCTTTTAATACTTGTATTGGCACTCAACATCTTTCAATATGTGGCTCAAAAAGTACATCGGCTGTTGTTCAGTGCCGTTCTGTCGTACCAACGCCGAGCCGACCGTTTGCTCTATGGACGACAAATACATCTAGAGCGGCTCACCAACGATGAGCTTTGCCAGTATAGGTAAAGAGGTTAAGTAACTCTTGAGCTCTTCCGGTGCTTTGTCACATTCAGCGTCCCATTGAAATTTCGTGGCTCAGCGCAACACCTTGAAGAAAGGATGGCTTCGATCGGATAACTTGGATATGAACCTTGAGAGTGCTGTGATCCGTCGAGTTAGCCGAGCCTCCTTTAAGCTGCGGGGCGGGGGCATGTCTTGGAGCTCCTTTACTTTGCTTGAATTTCCTTCGATCCCTCGCTCGGTCATGATGTAACCTAGGAAGCACCCGCTCCTGGCTTCGAACAGGCACTTGTTTGGATTAAACTTGATTATGTACCTCAGCGTTCGGTAGGTTTCCTCGATATCTGCACAGAGATCAGTGGCTCGGAGGGATTTTATCAGAATGCTGTCGACATATACCTCTATGTTCCGGTCAATCTACTTTTGGAATACCTTATTCATCAACCTTTGGTATGTGGCTCCGGTGTTTTTCAGTCCAAACGACTTATATTGTTACAGAAGGTCCCATCGACCGTAATAAAACTGACTTTCTCTTGATCCTCTTTAGTGAACGGGACCTGGTGGTAACCTTGGTACGCATTTAACATGTAGATCAGCTCGCAACCCGCCGTCGTGTCCACATCAATGCGCAGCAGTGGTAGTAATCCTTTGGGCAAGCTTTGTTCAGATTTCGAAAGTCGAAGCAGAGCCATCATTTATTGCCCGACTTGGAGACTAGCATCACATTAGCTAACTAGTTCGGGAACTGCACCTCGTGTATGTGGCTGACTTCCATTAACTTGTCAACCTCCAATCGGATGATCTAGTTTTGCTTAATGCTAAAATCTTTTTTCTTCTGTTTTACTAGCTTGACGTCCGATCGGAGGTGCAATTTGTGTTGCACGATTTTCGATGAGATACTTGGGAGCTCATGGGTCGCTCATGCTAATACATCATGGTTTTGCCTCATACAAGCAACCAACTTCGCCTTCTTCTCTGTACTCAGATCAACCGCTATGAAAGTAGTAGCCTCCAATAGGATATGATGAACTTGTACCTCCTCCTTTTCTTCGTGGACCAGCACAGGAGGCTCTTCTAGAATTGCGTTTATCTCTAGACGTTGGGCCTTCCGAGCGGCTCGCGACTCGATTTTGACCATCTCGACTAGCTTCGCTGAGCGGCCAACTGATCGCCTTTTACTTCACTGATCGAGTTCTCCACGGGGAACTTGATCTTTTGACAAAATGTGGAGACAACCGCTTAGAATCCATTTAGCGCCGGTCGACCTATTATGACGTTGTAGGCGGACGAAGCATCCACCATGATGAAGTTCGTCGTTCTCGTCCTCTTGAACGGCTCTTCCCCGAGGGTTATGGCCAGTCGAGTCTGGCTGATCGACAATACTTCGTTGCCAGTGAATGCTTTCTGATCGATTTGCATAGGCTGCATCTCGTTCTGTTCGATTTGCAGTTGATCGAACGCTTTCTTGAAAATAATATTTACCGAGCTGCCTGTATCTATAAAAGTACGGTGAATATTATAATTAGCAATTACCGCTTTGATGATTAGGATGTCATCGTGAGGGACCTCCACTCTCTCTAAGTCTTGAGGACTGAAACTGATCTCTGATCCTTCTGCTACTTTGCTGCATCCGACAACGTGGATTTTCAGACGTCGGGCGTGTGACTTCCAGGCTCGGTTGGAGTCGCTGTCAGTCGGGTCTCCTTCGATCATACCTATATCGCCCCGAGTGACGTTGTCACGGTTCTCTTCTCGAGCTGACAGACGTGACTGCTCAGCTGATGCCCTAGCGGGCCTATCATAGTCTCTCTGTTGAGACGATTGTTGGTACGGTTTGGTTGCCAGCCTTCTATCTTCACGCCGCCCTTCGGATTAGTGGTGATGATGTCGATCAGGAGAGGGGGATTGATGTCGGGATCTTAGTGAAGCCGCTCAACTGGGCTTCGGTTTGAGACTGTAGCAATCTCTGGTGTTGTGTGTTGCTGCCCGATGATAAGAACAGAAGAGCGACATCCATGGTCGACCTTCAGTGAACCTTGTCCGCTTGGCTTCCATATGCTGGACCGCATGTGTACGGGGCTCTGACTGTGGCTGTGCTACTCCCGCTCGTGGCCCCTACGGTGGTTGGTGTGTACGGGCCGCTCGGCTCTCCGAGACAGCGACTGGCTCAGGAATCACTTCCTTCCTTTGAGTTGCCTGGGCTTCCTCGATGTTAATATACTCGCTAGCCCGCCCAAGCAGATGATCGAAGTCCTTCGGGGGCTTCCGGATGAGTGAGTGGAAGAATTCACCCACTAAAAGTCCTTGGGAGAATGAACTTACAAGGATTTCCAGAGTGGCTAATGGGACTTCTATAGCCATTTGGTTAAACCTCTTAATATAGGCTCGCAATGCTTCCTTGGGCCCTTGATTGACCGCAAACATATTGACATTTGTCTCTTGATGGCGGCGGCTGCTTACGAAGTGTTGTAGGAACGTTGTTTGGAAGTCTTTGAAACTGCATATGGATCCGATCGGTAATTGCTTGAACCACCTCTGCGCTGATCCGAAGAGCGTGGTGAGGAATACTCGGCATTTGACTCCATCGGTGTACTGGTGAAGCATGGCCATGTTGTCGAATTTGATTAGATGGTCCTCGGGGTCGGTCACCCCCGTGTATTCTCCGATCGTCAATGACATGTAATGTCGCGACAGTTGGTCGTCCAAGATTTCTCCATATGTGTCCTATCTGCGTCTTCCGATGAGGATCCTTGTGTCCTATCCGCTCAGTCTTATTTCTCTGATGGGGTGCGGAACAATGCTCGGTGATAAGAGATCGGCGTATTCGATGCTTCTCCATATGTGCCAGTCGGCTTGTTGTTTGGCTTGCGAGCGGCGGGGTTTTCCACTTAGCCTCTTTGATTAGTCGGCATGCCTGTCGTCGACGTCGCGAGGTCATTCGCTCAGCGATCGTTCGCTGTCTGTTGTTGCTCCAACATCTTTGCAGCTCGCATTTGTATCATCATTTCCAAGTCTTCTTGCGATAGCGTTACAATGGTGAGTCGTCCAACGTCCTCTATCTTCGAGTTTTGGCTATAGGTAGACTCCCACATACGACGCTAAATATGATCCTGCCAAAAAACGGAGAAGATGGCAAGCTTGAGATGTGGCTTGAAGGTTGACAAAACGAAGACTCCACGTAGTCCTGCAACACAAGAGTGTCAATGCTGGGTTGGGAAGGGTTTCTCGGCGTTGGCCCTTTGATGCTCAAGTAAGTTTTCGTCGAGTAGAAAAAAAATAGAGAACTGTAGCTAAAACGTATAGAAAACGAAGTTGTGCATACCTCCGCTTGTAGATTAGAACCCCTTTTATAGTGTATCACTGCAGTGTTCACGCACTTGTCTCAAAACATAGGCACATTTTCTTAGGCGTCCTAGAAAAAGATAGGTCAAAAAGTGTCCCTGACAATATTCCTTAAGCAACCATCCTGGAAGCTTCTAAAGTACGATTTGCCTGCTGGACATGTTTTGTTGTCAACGGCACAAACTCCCAAAAAGATACGATAAGATAGTTAGTGAGTCCACACGCGATCGACCGGCAGCTGCTCGGACGGGTAGTCCCAGTCCAGACGTAATGAGCAGATCTATTGTCCTACTTTTCGTTCGGCTGTATTGTTGTCGGAGGGCTGTGCTTTGTTCGACCGGACATGCCTCCCGCTCGGGGGTAGTAGTCCGGGGGAGTTGCTGCTTGTCTATTAGCCTCAGTCGCGGGCCTTCAATGAGCGGTTGTTCGGACGCGCTTTGGGCCGATTGGATGGTCATGCACGACCGGACAGACGATACCACCGCTTGGCTTAATTGGTTTGCATCATGGGCCTGAGCCTTTGACTATTCTGATTTTGACCTCCATGTCGGTCGCTTTCTTCTACTTTGACCCATGGGTGGGGTCCCTCTTCATCACCGCATTAGATAGAGTTACATTAAGGATTAGCTCTAGTCCTTATTTTTTTACACTAATCATGGACGAGCCTATTCTAGAGACAATATTGTGGTGCATATTGTTTGTAGGTGATATTATTTTGGTAGATGAAACATGTGAAAAAGTAACTGTTAAACTAGAATTTTGACGGAAAATACTAAAAGTTAAAGGTTTTAGGTTTATTAGAGTAAAAATCGAATATATGAAATTTAAGTTTAGCAATATTAGATGTAATGAGATAATAAGATAATTGTTAAGATAAGAGATGATGAATTGTCTAGAAGAGCTTTAAGTATTTATTATTATTTTTGTAAAATGACGATGGAATTGAGAGAGATATCTTATATAGAATATAAGATAAAATTTATTTAAGGGTATATGATGATATAGTAAGGGATAAAGTCCAATGACGTAGAAGGATCAATATAGCCGACCCCATTTAGCGGAATAAGATTTCGTCGTGTTGTTTGTAATTTTTAATCCTAAAGCATTTTGTTTTCTACTATTGTTGTTTCTTGATTCAGTTCTGACAACTTGCAAGCTCTGTGATCATGATGAAAAGCCGAATATTTTTCATTCTGTTATATTTAACGTCTCCTAAACCCTAAACTAATTCTTCACAATCCAGAAATAGTTTCTTTTTAGTGACGGATGATTTCTTTACGAGGTTTCTAATTGTAACATGATGCACTGTAATTGAAAAGTTATCTCAAGCCTGTTTATATGCAAGGCTAGGGATGCTTAGTGGATATTCATTTTGGGAAACTATATTGCCAATCACCTGGATAAGTTTACTTGACTAATACATGATGGGTTGATGTCAATAGACTTTGATCGTCTTTTATTTAATGCCTAGGTGGCTAAACATAGGAAGGAAACAAGATAACGATCTACTTTCTGTATTAAACATATGATTTGATCTGCTTTGCATTCATCTCACCGTTTTGCTGGGCCTGACCAAGATACTGATCTATTTCATTTCCTGTTCTACAGCTTTGCTAACTGTGAACTGCGCTCCATGGTTTTAGTGGATAGAAGGTAAGAGTTTTCTTTAGCCAATTGATTTCGAGCGAACACCTGACACTGCATTATTTGTTTCGTAGCTTGCTTGGTTCTGAAACATCTAGTTGCAATTATCCTGGCAAGATACCGCACGGTCTTGACCTCCCGAGTGATGTTGCCGATGAGAAGCAAACGGAGAAACCGTTTCTAAATTAACATGGTCGAGTGTAGGTTATGGTATGCCCATGAATCAATCAGCTACATAAATGCAAGGATTCAAGAGTTTTTGGACAACTTTATTGTTTGCTCAGGAGGAATGCCGGTGCATTCTTTTCTCTGGTCACTTAATTAATTAGCTATAGGCATATACTACATTTAAGGAAATTGTATCTTATTATTTTGATTAAATCCAACAAGTTTATATCACGTCCTAGGTGAAATTACAGATGTCTCTATCATAAGCTTATGTTTTGTCAGGTGAAACATGTTTCTACTTTGATGCATGTTTTGGTTCTTGAGATGCACGACGAATAATTTTTGAAAAACTTCACGTCTTGGTCTTATTTTTGTTGTTTATTTATTCGATCTAGTTGTAATTTCATAAGACGATCACTTGGGTCAATTGGTAGGGAACGCTGAATGCCCTTGCTCGATTTGCCACATGCTGAACCCACGCATAGCTCGTCTCTGGATATTGTTATCAAACTTATTGGCTGGTTAATTAATTATATCTGCATATTCCCCTTCTAAATTGATAAATCTTTTGTAAATATTATGAATTTAAATTTAGTTGAATTCAGTTTGAACAATATAATACATTTAATTCCTTTGTTATAGGATTTTATTTTTTAATCATATTCAAATATCATCCAAAAATACTAACTAAATATATATCAACCCAGCAAGCAAAAGAAAACATTATATAAAATAATTTATTCCACATTAAAGTTGATATATAGATTTTAAAAAAATATCTTTTAGACTTTTATATTTTCAAAATAGCTTAGGCGAAAATGTGATCTCTTTTCCTCTTCCCTCATAATGGAGTTGGGAACTCCCAATTTAATTTAGCGTCCACTCTTGGAAACAATAACAAGAAGAGTCGGGGCTAATGATAACAGTGGGGGAAGGGTTAGTTTTCAGCTTGTTCGGAGGAGTGCCGGTCATTATCAACGTTCCTTTTCCTTTTTCGATAGATAAGATCCTCTGGTCCTGTCTACTCCTGAGCTAGAGATAATGATTGAAGGGATTGAATGATCCTCACTTGCTTAGTAGATGTTGATCATTAAATCCTTCTAATTACTACAATAGATCAGGACATGATATGCTAAATACAGATCAAAGGATCCCTGCTCCTTTTCCAACCCGAAACCGTCCCCGCCACAGCTAGCCAACACCACTTGGAGTTGACAAGTAATTTACTATTTCACAAGCTTATGTTTTGTCAAAATAGCTTTAGACTTTTATATTTTCAAAATAGCTTAGGCGAAAATGTGATCTCTTTTCCTCTTTCCTCCTAATGGAGTTGGGAACTCCCAATTTAATTTAGCGTCCAGTCTTGGAAACGATAACAAAAAGATTCGGGGCTAACGATAACAGCGACGGAAGAGCCCGTTTTCAGTTTGTTCGGAGTGCGGGTCATTATCAGTGTTCCTTTCCTTTTTCCGACAGATAGAATCCTCTAGTCCCGTCTTTCTTGGTTCGTTCTTGGATCAGGGATAGTGATTGAAGGGATTGAATGATCCTTACCTGTTTAGCAGATGAGCACCATTAAATCCTTCCAATTACTACAGGTGGACCAAGACTTGGTTTGCTAAATACGGACCAGAAGATCCCTGCTCTTTTTCCAACCCGGAACCATCCCCGCCACAGCTAGCCAACGCTGCTCGGAGTTGATAAGTAATTTACTATTTCATAGATTTAACAAAATGTTTTCGAGTTTAAGTGAAATTTAGCAAGGTGGAGCTGAAACTTGGCATCCATATCTCTACCTAAATTAGATCAAGCGGGGAATACAAAGCTTGTGTCGAAGTTAACAACAGCTAGCTAAAGTGGGGGATAGCCTACACTCTGGTTGGGTGAGGATTAAGCCTCTAGTTGTCTCAGTCAAGACTTGTAAGGGCGTGGGACTAAATTGTTAGGTTTAAAAAATAAACATGTATTTTTTTAACCTATTAAGGCTTGGATTTTTTTGCTTAATTAAAAAACTTGGTTTTAAAATCAAGAAAAAGGTTTTTACTAATGCTTTTTGTGTTTTTTCACGGAACACGTTTAATTTCCTCTTTTTTTCTCCTTTTCTATTTTTCACATAACACGTTTTTATTTTTCTTTTACTTTTATGTTTCTTCACATAACACTTTCTTCTTCTCAGCCAAAGCCGATCTCTCTCGTTAAACCTATGAAAAGAAGCTAGGACAATCCTATTTCACCGTTGCAGAACCATCCTTGCCCCACCGTTGTTCCTCGCTCTTAGATCCTCGTGTGGCTGCAAAGCTTCCCGATCCTCGCGCCCCTCATTGTCTCTCTTGTCAAAAGCGAAGCTAGTGCAACCCTATTTCGCCACCGTGGCACTGTCGTTGCCCCTTCGGCATTCCTCGTTCTTAGATCCTCGCGCCCCTCACCGTCTCTCTCGTCAAACCTTTGAAGAGAAGCTAGAGCAACCTTATTTCGCTGCCACAACGCTATCCTTCCCCCTTCGGTGTTTCTCGCTCGGCCGCGAAGCTTCCAGATCCTAGCGCTCCTCACTGTCTCTCTCGTCAAACCTCCGAAGAGAAGCTAGGGCAACCTATTTTGTCGTCGTGACACTGTCCTTGCCCCTCTAGTGTTCCTCACTCTCAAATCCTCAAGCGACCATGAAGCTTCCAGATCGCGCCCCTTACCACCCCATTGTTCTCGCTGCCGACCTCTCGTCGTAGCCCCTTTTTGTGAGACTCCTTGTTTTTGCAGAGTCCCTCTTCTACTACCCATTGTTCATAGTTTTTCTCTCTTCCCATCTTAGGACTTAAAGTATTCTATAAAAATCACGTTGGTTATGGTCATTTTCATTTCTATTTCTACAAGTCTTTAATTAGAGGATGAATTCTTCTTGCTCGTTCATGAAAATCCTCCATGAGCAATCATTGTTCACGATAATTACATTTTTCTAATGACACTAGTCTTTTTATTATGTATAATTTAACCATTAATTAGTTGGTTACAACATAATATTTTAATTTGATTAGCTAAAATATACAATATAATGACCACATGTTAGAGTTGTAATATTTATAGTTTATATGCACGATGAAATTATAAATTCTTTATTTATTTTTATCTTCCATAAATGAAGTATTATGAATGTGGTTCCTTAGTCAAATGAAGTGTTATGAATGCTCATCTAAAATTGAAGTGTTATGAATGAAATTTAGTTAATGTTAGAGAAATGTTAAATTGAAACTAACACCATGCAACTGCTCCAATTATAAGAATTGAGATGTTGAAAATTCAATTGTATAAGATGGAAAAGGTTATTATTTTGTCTATTGATTGCATCACTATTATATCAATAAGTTATTTATGAAATTCCTCTAAAGATGAATGTCTTATATGTACATAATAACTTTATTAGTTTAATGGGTAATATCAATGTACTCGGTTGATGAGTTTCATGACAGACTATATTTTCTATAGATAGTGATCCTGTCCGAATCGCCGAACCAAGGGACGCTGGGCACGTGGCGCTCTCCTAGTCGATGGCACAGGCCTCCGAAGCTCCGGCGATCCTGCACAGAAGTCGGGCCGGGAACCGGCGGCGACCCTCCGACGCTCAAGTCAGGTAAGTAGTGGAAAAAGGAGCTCCCAAGCTTGTAGAATGCGTACCTCTGGCGAAGTCTACGGTTCTTTATATAGGGTGATGAAAAAGCTCCTACACGCCTATCGAGGCGCGTGCGTATCCGCAGCCCATGCCTCGGTGTGTGCCTGTCAGAAAACTTACCTGACGCCATACTGCAACAGTCCCATCGCGCCTTCGATGGGACAACAAGACACCCCGTTGTCAGACTAGGAGTATGGCTTAGTCATGTGACTTGACGGCTATCAGGAGATGTTCTTGTTCTCCTTTACCGCCGGGCGGGACGTACGTCCGGCCGGCTGGATGGAGAACATCGTCCGGACGACCCTCATCCCCTGCGCCGGCCGGACGACACACCCCTCACATCTCGCCTGTCACTTGTGCTGCGATGCCGGGGAGACTTCCAGGCGAGTGACTTCCTCTCGGCTCTGAGACATTGTTTCATTGAGCGTCGGAACCCCAACCCGGTCAGGGCGCCTTTTACTACCGAATGTCCATTGGTCGGCCGATCGGCCTTATCCATTTCTTCCAAGTCCGGTCGGCTCACCCTTCTCCGGCGGGCTACATGGCCATTTGACCTCCACGTGGCGTTGACTCCTCGTTAGGGGGTCCCGGGCTCTTACCACCGGATCACTTGCCTTCCCCTCGAGTCTAGTCGAAGGAGGTGAAGTCCGACTGACTGGACTGCCGATCTGACAGAACAACGATAATTGCATTGGGCCGCTCGGCCAGGTCTAATGATGCTCGCCCGTTCGGCGATATCTGGTCCGTGCCTTGTGGTCTCTTGGACTCCATGTCCTATGCTCTCCCCTACTATTCATCACGTGCACTGCGCACGGTAAGGGGAGCTCATTAAATGCGGCCAGTATCCAGCTGACACGTGGCGATCATGCGTTTGTCAGAGTATGGCGGTGGCGTCACTTCCGATGGGACAGCCGCCGTTTGAAATGGACGGCTGGATGATGACCTCGTTATCGACGACCTGGATCGGACGGTGGAGGTTGCTCCCGGGCGGCGATATAAAGCCCGCGACTCCGCTTCCGCCGCCTTGTTGCTTCATCTTCCTCCGGCGCTCCTCTGCTCATTTTTTTCTCCGGCGACCTCGCCCCTCACTTCTTCGGCAACCCCCAGGCCCCCGTCGATCATCTTTCTTGCTCGTAAGACCCTCCTTCTCGTTCCCAACGTTTTCTTCTTTCTGTTAATCGTTTCCTTCAGTTGGTTTTCCTCCATTCCTTGCTTGAACCTTCCCTTTTGGTCCCGTATCCGTGTCTGTCGACCATGACTATCACCTCGCAGCCGACCGGCGGTGCTCCGGGTCTTTGGTATTCGAACATGGAAAGCCGGTTCGACGAGGAGGACGCCTTGCGCCTCACTCGAGCCTATGACCTGCCGATCGACCACCAAATAGTGTTAGCCACATCGGTCGATCGGCCTCACGATCCGCCGCACGGCACTGTTCTTTTCTTCCGAGACCAATTTCTGGCCGGACTGCGTTTTCCACCCCACAAGTTTTTCTTAGAAGTTTGCAATTATTTTCGCATTCCGCTCGGCCAGGTAGTTCCCAACTCTATTAGGCTGCTGAGCGGAGTGATAGTTTTATTCAAACTGAACGACATCCCCTTAGAACCAAAAATTTTCCACTACTTTTTTTATCCCAAGCAAGCCGAGTGGGGCACCTTTGTTTTCCAGTCTAGGATAGACTTCGTCCTTTTTGATAATATGCCGAGCTCCAACAAACATTGGAAGGAGCATTTTTTCTATATACGTTTTCCCGAGCGGCCAACTTTTCGCACCAAGTGGCAGACGGCGATGCCATCGCAACCGGAGCTCGGCAAATTTAGAGGTGACTCGGCCTACCTTCATGCAGCCGAACGGCTAGTTGGCCAGCGCTATCATATTGACAAGCTACTCCTCCCGGGAGTAATGCACATATTCAGCTTGTCCTCTACCACAGACAATCTGCCCTGCAGCATGAGTAAGTTTCCTTATCTTCCCGTTTGTTTTGTTCTAACTGATTTATTTTTTGCTCCTGCAGCTGAAGTCATGTGGCGCGCCAAAGCTACCGAGAAGCTCAAATTGAAGGCCGCTCAGATTGAGGCGGTGACGAACAAGGAGGCCGCCGAACGGGGCCTTGCTCCAACTGATCCGGCCGGCGAAGAAGGTGAGGGGACACCAACTGTCCCCGAAGCCTCAGACGTCCCTGCCTCTCACGATGAGGCCGCGGGCGACATAGAACCTCCTACCGAAACCGAGGTGGAGGGCCGTTCGGCCGATGAGGTGCCGCTACGCGCTCAGAAACGCCGACGACCGGAATCCGCATCTGCCTCGACTATGCTTGATGAGCCACAGCCCGAGCGGGGCGCGGATGCACCGGTGCTGTCCGGGACGGTTTCCCTCGAGAGTACTCCGACCCCTCATTGTTCTCCGAGGGCCAGCTCTGAGGTGCCGCCGTCCAGCCCTTCAAGAACTTTGCGCCGTATCAGGCGCTTGGGCGAGCTTCCCTCCTCGTCCACCGGTGGGCCGTCCGGTAAGGCCGACGCTTCCCAGAGCGAGCCGAGCGGCCAAAATTTAATTAAAATCGTTCTGCGCCTTCCTTCGGAGGCGTACATGGCTGCTGCTGATCGGCCTGTGGTCCCCGAGCAGCAGATTACCTTGACAGGCCCTCTGGCCCAAGCTTGGGTGGACGCTCGGCGTCGAATAGCCAAGATGACTCCCGGGCAGCTCGGCGACAGCAATCTACAACAGGCCACCGGGGTATGCTCTGTTTCTTTGTTTACGTATTTAAATTATGTTTTTAACCTGTCCACATTTGCTAGCAGAACTGGGTGGAGCAGATCGCCATTAGCGATCGATTGGCCGAACTGGAGGACGAGTTGAAAAAACAAAAAGCTGCGGGGGGTGCCGGGCCGTCGACGGCCGCTCTGGAGAAGGCCAAAAAACTACTGGATGCCGAACGGAAAAGGGCTTCCGATCTGGCGAGCAAGGTCGTTCGGCTTGAAACGATGATCAAGCAACGAGATAAGGAGATCAAAACGGCGACCACTCGGAAGCAACAGGCCATCAATGATATGGACCACATGAAGGTGGAGATCAGGGGGCTGGAACAACGCATCAAAGATTTGGACGCCCTGCTCGCCACCGAGAAGGAGAGCCGCTCGGCCGATCTCCAAAGATTTGATGGAGATTTGAAGGATCTTCAGGCCGCCAGCGATGCTGCCCACGCCGCGCTCAAAGAATATCAAGAGGGGGAGTCGGCTCGCTCCGAAGAAGGGAGGAAGGCGTTCCTCCGCTCGGAAGACTTCGGAGAGAAGTTTACCGACAAGATATCCCTCACTTTCGAGGAGGCGATCAAGGCGACGGTGGGCTATCTGAAGACCAAAGGCCACCTGCCTGCCGAGCTGACCATCCCCCCCGTGGACCTCGCGAGCGTGATGGACTCCATCCCCGACGCTCTTTTTGATTTTGATGTGTGAGGAGCGTTTTTATGAACTTTTTTGTATTCCCTTCGTTCGGCCCAACTTATCTCTGTAATGACTTATTTGATTTACCTAATGAGTAATAGATGACCTTCTGCTCCTTTCACTTCTGTTTTAGCAAGGCATTTTTTCGTCGTCACGCCAAAGTGTTCTTTATATCCTTTCCGCTCGGCACCATGCTTCTGTCCGGCTCAATTCGATCGTCTTAATGACATCTATCATGCGACCGCGCAGCTGCTAGGCTTTCGAACGTAACCGCTCGGCGTTTACATGCTAATATCCCTAACTTCCACTAACCCACTTTTTCGTTGTGCCTTACCCCCAAAGGATTTTTCCGTACATTTTTCATAAGCGAGCCGCTCAGCCGTATAACCAGGCTATCGTTGATTGCATCATGTGACTGGCTATCCGCTCGGACGTTTATAGGCGCCGACTCGTCTCTCGATATTTATCGTCGGAGCTCGACGATCTTCCGCTCGGGCGTTTATAGACGCCGGCTCGTCTCTTGATATTTAACGTCGGAGCTCGACGGTCTTCCGCTCGGACGTTTATAGACGCCGGCTCGTCTCTCGATATTTAACGTCGGAGCTCGACGGTCTTCCGCTCGGACGTTTATAGATGCCGGCTCGTCTCTCGATATTTAACGTCAGAGCTCGACGGTCTTTCGCTCGGATGTTTATAGACGCCGGCTCGTCTCTCGATATTTAACGTCGGAGCTCGACGGTCTTCCGCTCGGACGTTTATAGACGCCGGCTCGTCTCTCGATATTTAACGTCCGAGCTCGACGGTCTTCCGCTTGGCGGTTTATACGCCGGCTCGTCTCTCGATATTTAACGCCGGAGCTCGACGGTCTTCCGCCGGACGGTTTAGCTCGCCTCTCGATATTTAACGCCGGAGCTCGACGGTCTTCCGCTCGGACGCTTATAGACGCCGGCTGTCTCTCGATATTTAACGCCGGAGCTCGACGGTCTTCCGCCGGACGCTTATAGACGCCGGCTCGTCTCTCGATATTTAACGTCGAGCTCGACGGTCTTCCGCCGGACGTTTATAGATGCCCGTCTCTCGATATTTAACGCCGGAGCTCGACGGTCTTCCGCCGAGCGTTTATAGACGCGGCTCATCTCTCGATATTTAACGCCGGAGCTCGACGGTCTTCCGCCGGACGCGTTTATAGACGCCGGCTCGTCTCGATATTTAACGCCGGAGCTCGACGGTCTTCCGCTTCGGCTGACGATGCCCGCTCGTCTCTCGATATTTAACGCCGGAGCTCGGCGGTCTTCCGCCCGGCGTTTATAGACGCCGGCTCGTCTCTCGATATTTAACGTCGGAGCTCGACAGTCTTCCGCTCGGGCGTTTATAGACGCTGGCTCATCTCTCGATATTTAACGTCGGAGCTCGACGGTCTTCCGCTCGGGCGTTTATAGACGCCGGCTCGTCTCTCGATATTTAACGTCGGAGCTCGACAGTCTTCCGCTCGGGCGTTTATAGACGCCGGCTCGTCTCTCGATATTTAACGTCGGAGCTCGACGGTCTTCCGCTCGGACGTTTATAGACGCCGACTCGTCTCTCGATATTTAACGTCGGAGCTCGACGGTCTTCACGGCTAACTGATTATATACGCCCTGCCGAGGGGCGAGGGGTCTTTGTTATCGAGCGTGCGGCTCGTACATTTATATGCCCCGGCCGAACGGCACGGGCTCTTCACGCAGTAAGCCGTTCGGCGGAGAATGTTCAATGTGTTTTCATCTTTTTGCTTCCTGCATTACAAGTACATAGGCGACTAGCACATACAGAAAAATGAATTACATTCGTGCACCTTTCATCCAGCTCGATAAGGCTGGAGATGATTTGCACTCCACGGTCGATCCAGCTGCCGCCCGGCTTCATCCTCCAAATAATATGCGCCTGAGCGGAGCTTTTCAATAACCTTGAAGGGGCCCGCCCACGGTGCCTCCAATTTGCCGACGTCGCCGACCGGCTTGACTTTCTTCCAAACAAGATCGCCGACCTGGAATGATCTGGGGATTACGCGGCGATTGTAATTTTGCTTCATCCGTTGCCGGTATGCCATCAGCCGGACGGACGCCTTGGCTCTTTCCTCTTCGACCAGATCCAGCTCTGTGTTCCTCCGCTCGGCGTTGCCCTCATCATAGCTTTGGATCCTAGCGGATTCGACTCCGACTTCAACAGGAATGACCGCTTCGCCGCCATACACCAAGTGGAAAGGCGTGACGCCCGTCCCTTCCTTTGGAGCCGTTCGGATGGCCCATAAGACGCCCGACACTTCATCTGGCCAACTTCCTCCCAAATGGTCGAGCCGAGCGCGCAAAATACGAAGAATTTCCCGATTGGCCACTTCGGCTTGACCGTTGCTTTGGGGATAAGCCACGGACGTGAAGTGTTGCTCGATGCCGTAGCTTTTGCACCAATCCTCTAGCATCTTCCCTGTGAATTGCCGCCCGTTGTCGGAAACCAATCGACGAGGGATGCCGAACCGACAGATGATGTGTTGCCAGATAAATTTTTTGACCATCTGTTCGGTGATCTTGGCTAGCGGCTCGGCCTCCACCCACTTGGAGAAATAATCAACCGCCACTAGCAAAAATTTCCGCTGCCCGGTCGCCATCGGGAATGGACCAACAATATCCATTCCCCATTGATCGAACGGACAGGAAACTGTTGATGCCTTCATTTCTTCTGCCGGTCGGTGGTTGAAGTTATGGTACTTTTGGCATGAAAGGCACGTCGACACTGTCCGAGCGGCATCTGCTTGTAAAGTCGGCCAGAAGTATCCAGCTAGCAGGATCTTCTTAGCTAGTGCTCGTCCGCCCGGATGTCCTCCGCACGATCCTTGATGTACTTCTTGGAGGATGTAAGCCGAGTCCTCCGAGCTCACGCATTTCAACAACGGGCGTGAGAAAGCCTTTTTATAAAGCTGATCGCCGATGAGTGTGAACCGACCGGCTCTCCTCCTTAGCAGCTGGGCTTCATATTCATTGGATGGTGTGGCGCCCGAGCGGAGGAACTCTATGATGGGCGTCCGCCAGTCGCTTGGAAATGTGAGGCCTTCCATCCGGTCGACGTGCGCCACCAACAATACTTTTTCAATTGGCTGCTGAATGGCGACCGGCGTTATTGAGCTCGCGAGCTTGGCTAACTCATCGGCCGCTTGATTTTCTGCTCTGGGTATCTTCTGAACAATAACTTCTCGAAAATCAGCTTTGAACTTCTCGAAGGCTTCAATGTAGAGCTTGAGCCGAGCGCTATTGATTTCGAAGGTACCAGAGAGCTGCTGAGCGGCCAACTGCGAGTCCGAGTGGAGTGTTACCCGACCGACTCCCACATGTCGTGCTGCCTGCAAACCAGCTATGAGGGCTTCATACTCTGCCTCATTGTTTGTAGCTTTATAATCCAGCTGGACGGATAAATGCATCTTTTCTTCTTGCGGAGATAGCAATAATACACCAATACCGCTCCCGAGCCGAGTGGACGATCCGTCCACAAATATCTTCCACATGGCTTCTGGCTCTGGCCTTTGCACTTCGGTAATAAAATCTGCTAAAGATTGTGCCTTGATTGCCGAGCGGGGTTGGTATTGAATATCGAATTCGCTCAATTCTGTAGTCCATTTGATGAGCCGTCCGGACGCTTCTGGATTCAACAGTACTCTTCCTAGTGGACTGTTCGTCCGGACAATGATGGTGTGAGCCAAGAAATATGGTCGAAGGCGCCGAGCGGCTAGAACCAGATCAAAGGCCAACTTCTCGAGCCCGGTGTAACGAGATTCAGCATCTTTTAAAATGTGGCTCAGAAAATACACCGGCTGCTCATCGCCGCTCGACCTCACCAGTGCTGAGCCTACAGCATGCTCAGTTGAAGACAGATAAATATAAAGTGACTCACCCCCGATCGGCTTGGCAAGTACAGGCAGAGAATTAAGATATGTCTTCAATTCTTCGAACGCCCGATCGCATTCTTTGTCCCAGTGAAATTTTGTAGCTTTGCGTAAGATCTTGAAAAAAGGAAGGCTCCGGTCGGCGGTCTTGGAGATGAACCTGGACAGAGCGGTGATCCGACCGGTCAAACGCTGCACTTCCCTTGTATTTCTTGGAGGCGGCATATCCTGTAGAGCTTTCACCTTGTTGGGATTTACTTCGATTCCCCGCTCGGTCACTATGTACCCCAGAAAATGCCCCCCTTTTGCTCCGAACAGGCACTTCTGAGGATTTAGCTTGACTCCATATTTGCGCAGCGTTCGGAAGGTTTCCTCCATGTCTTTGAAGAGATCTGTCGCTCGGACGGATTTGATGAGAATGTCGTCCACATAAACTTCTAGGTTCCGCCCGATCTGCTCTCTGAATACTTTATTCATTAAGCGCTGATATGTGGCTCCCGTATTTTTCAATCCGAACGGCATCACATTGTAGCAATAAGTGCCGTCGGCCGTCACGAAGCTGACCTTTTCTTGATCTTCACGGGCGAGCGACACTTGGTGATAGCCCTGGTAGGCGTCGAGCATACAGATTAATTCGCAGCCGGCCGTAGAGTCCACCAGCTGGTCTATCCGGGGCAGAGGATAAAAATCTTTCGGGCAAGTTTTGTTGAGATCCCGGAAATCTATGCACACTCTCCATTTGTTGCCCGGCTTGGAGACCAATACTACGTTAGCCAACCAGCTTGGGAATTGAACCTCGCGTATATGGCCGGCTTCCAGAAGCTTCTCCACCTCCGCCCGGATGATGACGTTCTGCTCGGCGCTGAAATATCTTTTTCTTTGCTTTACCGGCCGAGCGTCCGGTCGGACATGTAACTCGTGTTGCGCTATGTTCGGCGAAATTTCGGGCAGCTCATGTGTCGACCAGACGAAGACATCATGATTTCTTCGGAGGCATTGGATCAGATCTTCTTTCTGCTTCTCCTCCAGATCGGACGCAATGAAGGTTGTGGCTTCCGATCGGGATGGGTGAATCTGCACTTCCTCTTTTTCTTCATAAATTAAAGAGGGTGACTTTTCGGTGATGGCGTTCACCTCGATCCGGGGCGCCTTCCGAGCGGAATTGGCTTCTGCTTGGACCATCTCTATGTAGCATCGCCGAGCTGCTAGCTGATCTCCTCGTACTTCTCCCACTTTGTCCTCCACAGGGAATTTGATCTTCTGATGGAAGGTTGAGACGACCGCTCGGAATTCACTGAGCGTCGGTCGCCCCAGAATGACGTTGTAGGACGAGGGAGAGTCGACCACCACAAAGTTTGTTGTCCTTGTCCTTCTGAGCGGCTCTTCTCCCAACGAGGTAGCCAGCCGGATCTATCCGACCGGCTGAACTTCGTTACCCGTAAACCCGTAGAGCGGAGTTGTCATGGGTAACAGCTCGGCTCGATCAATTTGCAGCTGATCGAACGCCTTCTTGAATAAGATGTTGACTGAGCTCCCTGTGTCAATAAATACGCGGTGAATTGTGTAATTGGCTATTACCACTTTGATGAGCAGAGCATCGTCGTGGGGTACTTCAACTCCTTCCAAGTCCCCTGGCCCGAAACTGATTTCCAGTCCGCTCGCCCGTTCTTGGCTGCAACAAACGACATGGATTTGGAGCTGCCGGACGCTCGCCTTTCTGGCTCGATTGGAGTCTCCTCCGGTCGGCCCGCCAGCAATAACGTTGATCTCGCCTCGGGAGGTATTGCTTTTATTTTCCTCTTCCCGCGCGGACGGTCGAGACCGTTCTCTGGATGCTCGGCGATTCTCCTGCCTTGGGGATCGGTGCCGGTCGGGAGTCTGTTGCTGTCGCCTATCAGCTCTCGTTCGATCGGCTTCATGAATTCTCTGTCGCCTGTCGACTGAGGGAGACCGTCGTCCGACATTCCGGGGTACGGGATGAGACACGAAGGGAAGACTTCGACAATCCCTTGTGTTGTGCGTATCCGTTCGGTGGAAGGAGCAGAACATCGGGGTCCATTTCTTTTTTGGCTTGGGCCGGGCGGCGGCTACCTCTTGCACGTGGGACCTGGCATGGGGGGATCGGATTGCTTCGGCCCTTGGTCCTCTCGGCGGCTGATGGGTTGAGTGTTGTTTCCGCTCGGACGGAGGAGCCCGCTCGGTTGGAATTTCTTTTTTCCTGGCCGCTTGTGCCTCTTCCACGTTGATGTATTCGTTCGCCCGGTGTAGCATGTGGTCATAGTCTCGGGGCGACTTTCGGATGAGCGATCGGAAGAAATCCCCATCCACCAGGCCTTGTGTGAAGGCGTTCATCATGGTTTCTGAGGTGGCCGTTGGAATGCCCATCGCCACTTGGTTGAACCGCTGGATGTAAGCTCGAAGCGATTCACGGGCTTCTTGCTTGATGGCGAACAGGCTCACGCTCGTTTTCTGGTAGCGTCGACTGCTTGCAAAATGGTGGAGGAAGGCCGTTCGGAAATCTTTGAAGCTTGTGATGGATCCGTCCGGCAATCTCCGAAACCACCGTTGAGCCGAGCCCGAGAGAGTGGTAAGAAAAACTCGGCACTTTACCCCATCTGTGTATTGATGTAGGGTTTCCGTGTTGTCAAACTTACCCAAATGATCATCTGAGTCGGTTGTCCCATTATACCCGCCGATCGTCGGAGGCACGTAATGCTTGGGCAGGGGGTCTCGCAGAATAGCCTCTGAAAATTGGCGATTGATCCGCTCGGGAGACACGTCCGCTCGGGGGGTTTTCCCCTTTCTGTTATCTCGTCTAGGCATTTCATCCGAAGAAGATCCCCTATCCCGGTGGGCTGCCACGGCTTCAGGGGTGCGAAACAGAGCTCGATGAAATGCGACGGTGGCAGGTGGTGCTTTCGCTCGGCCGCCAAACGCTGAAGTTGCTTGCTGCTCCGGCCGCTCGGCTGCTGCCTTCTATTTTTTCTCCACAAGCTTGGCGGCCCTTATCTCGATCAGAGCGTTGAGTTCCTCAGTCGAAAGTGTCACTGTGTGTTGTCGTCCAGCCTCGTCCATTGTTTCCGATCGGATGCAGGAGCGTTCCCACAGACGGCGCCAAATTGATCCTGTCCGAATCGCCGAACCAAGGGACGCTGGGCACGTGGCGCTCTCCTAGTCGATGGCACAGGCCTCCGAAGCTCCGGCGATCCTGCACAGAAGTCGGGCCGGGAACCGACAGCGACCCTCCGATGCTCAAGTCAGGTAAGTAGTGGAAAAAGGAGCTCCCAAGCTTGTAGAATGCGTACCTCTGGCGAAGTCTACGGTTCTTTATATAGGGCGATGAAAAAGCTCCTACACGCCTATCGAGGCGCGTGCGTATCCGCAGCCCATGCCTCGGTGTGTGCCTGTCAGAAAACTTACCTGACGCCATACTGCAACAGTCCCATCGCGCCTTCGATGGGACAACAAGACACCCCGTTGTCAGACTAGGAGTATGGCTTAGTCATGTGACTTGACGGCTATCAGGAGATGTTCCTGTTCTCCTTTACCGCCGGCCGGGACGTACGTCAGGCCGGCTGGATGGAGAACATCGTCCGGACGGCCCTCATCCCCTGCGCCGACCGGACGACACGCCCCTCACATCTCGCCTGTCGCTTGTGCTGCGATGCCGGGGAGACTTTCAGGCGAGTGACTTCCTCTCGGCTCTGAGACATTGTTTCATTGAGCGTCGGAACCCCAACCCGGTCAGGGCGCCTTTTACTACCGAATGTCCATTGGTCGGCCGATCGGCCTTATCCATTTCTTCCAAGTCCAGTCGGCTCACCCTTCTCCGGCGGGCTACATGGCCATTTGACCTCCACGTGGCGTTGACTCCTCGTTAAGGGGTCCCGGACTCTTACCACCGGATCAGATAGTATATATAGTGAGCAAATAAATCTGCTTTTTAGCTTGAGCATTGGGATGCCCTTAGTGAGTTTATAACTTTTATATGATAAATGATGTGGTAAAAATAAACATGGGATTAAACAGATAAATAGACATTGCCTACTTACACTAATCCTCCCTTTTTAAACTATTTTTTTTCTGATATTTTTTTAGAGAATACTTACTATATTTTTAAAATATACTTTTTAATACTACATGAATAATATTTTTTAAAGGAACTAATAAATTCCTTTAATATATGGATATATTCAGTGATATTAAAAGTTCTAGTGATATGATCGAAAAATACCTTATAAAGTGATGTCGTTTTAGACATTCTCACATTTCTAATATTTTATAATGTCATTATATAATATCAATGTCAACTTCAAAAGTGTTTTAATTTAAGAATATAATGACAGTCTAAAATGTTAAAAAAATTATATTTTAAAGATATTTATTATTATTATTATTAGGACAAACTTAAATGTCACCTAAACTCATTTATTTTAATATTTATAAGTATGCTTTATTTTTTATAGGGACAATAAAAAATATCAATAATGATAATTTATAAGATCATTTTAAAATATCACCTTAAATAATGTATAATGATATTAATCAATGTTGTTTATAATAATTTATAAGACATTAAAAATTATCACTATAATTAAAATATATAACCTTAATTCAAAATTTACACATCATCATAATACATCAACTATTTAGAATATAATTCTTTTTACAAAATGCAATTTAAAGAATTAATAAATAATTTTTCATCTAACAATCATTTGAGTCATGTTCACAAATGCAATACTAATAATAACTCTTTTACGTTCAAAACTAACTAGACACTACATTCAACATGTTTAGTTTTAGAACTAACAAAATCTGTAAAATAAAATTTTAATTAGGTGGATTATCTTCAACTACCATATTGTAAATAAAACCCAAGCACCTGTTACTTACAAATAGAATGCATATATTTGTATAAGTAAAATAAAACAACAAAAATATAAAGTTAATAAAAATAATTCAAAAGATTTGATACCATACCAAACAAGAAAAATGCAAAGTATCATTCTATATGCTTATAATAATAGTCTTCACTTATTGTTAATTGTAAATATATTTAATATTTATTTAAAATTGTAATAACATGATAAATAAAAAATTAATAATATTTCAATGAAAGGTTAAAATCATACCATATGATAAATCAAAGCTATCATTCCGTCAAGTGTATCCTCAAACTTTTGCAAAAGATCATAAGGTTTAATTAACCTCTCTTCTGGTTCTAGTGCTTGTCTCCCTACTATAGTATTAGAATCCATGCTATGAAAATCACTCCTTTGTCATAATTTTTATTGAATCAAATAAACTATTGATCAAAACAGAATATCAATCTGCATGGAAGTGCAAAAGAGAATATAAGTTTGAAGATGTGTGGAATAGATAATAAAAAGGAAATTAAAAAAGTTAAACCTTATGGATGAGGAGGAATAGAAACTTGTAAATTACTACTTGATGATGTATGTTGACTACTATTGTAATTTGAAAGAGGTTGGTTGATACTAAATCATGTTGGCACAATGAAAATACATGTTTTACATGTATCAACTAAAACCAACCATGCAAATTCCATATTGGTGATACATGCGTTCAATTTTGCTTATATCTAGTAACAGTGATGTCAAAATCGATGAGAAGGGAGGGTAGAACAAAGATAAATGTGGATGAAAAAGGCTGAGATGTGGGTTTTGACAAATGGGTAGAGGCAGGGATATACATTGACACTTTGCAAAAGAATTTTGATGTAGTGAAGGATTTAGTTCATTCTCTCTCTCTCTCTCTCTCTCTCTCTCTCTCTCTCTCTCTCTCTCGTAGAGAAGGAGATCATTAAAAGAAGGTTATTGAATTGATGTCACTGAAAGGAGAGCTTGAAACAACCATACTTCTTCATGACACCTCAACAAGAAACACCCATGATACTTTCGAAGAAGGAAAGCTAGCAACTACGATAAACCTCAAATCTGAACATGCCAAGGAAGAAATCAAATTCTTTTCACTTTTTTCAACTCATACATGACAATACACAAGACTAAAGGGTATAACGTGCACTAAAATTTCTCGGACAGTGTGAGCAAAGGTAAAGGAAAAATAGAGACACCAACACTTCTCATACAAGTAAAGAACAGACTCTCTAGAAAACAAGAGTCATCACAGCACTCCTAAAGTTACCGAACAGTGTGTCGAGGTATCATCCCACCTCATCTACTCCGTATACATGCCCTCCATAGTACCTTGGGGGATGTCTCCCTCACCTGTATCATAGACATCATGAGTCTATAGACCCAGCAAGAACATCTTAATATGAAAATATGACATCCATGCGAAGAAGGATAAGTAACTAGTGAAAGCGCTGGAATTTTGTTCTGTTTAAATTTTTCTATACAAAAATTGTACAAGTACAGAACTATTCCTAGCAACCCGCATGTTCGATCAGATATGTGTTTGATCAATCAAGCAAGTTCTTGATGGATCAAAGCACACCTTGATCGAAGTACAAGATCGCTGGCCTCTTGTGTTGGTATTCAAAATCGATGCAAAGAAAACTCGACTAATTACGTAACGGAATTAAAGAACTAGTAGTATCTTTCCTTTGTAGCTAAAGACCTCTTGATCTTCTGTCGTATTCCTCTCCTCTTCTTAGACGTCATGTGAGCGACGATCTACCAAGACAGCACCACCCTCCTTCTCTTTTCCATTTCCAAACCGCTGGCTACAAAAAGGAGGCTCTAGGATGGAGCACCTCCTAATCTTCTTCCTTCTCTTCTCTTCTTCCTCTTCTTCTTCTTCCTCTTCTCCAATCCGCCAGTCACCAAGGAGGAGGGCCTGCCGGCCACCAAGGAGGAGGGGCGCCGACCCACTAAGGAGGAGGGGGCGCGCTGACCACCAAGCAAGGAGGAGGGGAGGGGCACCGACCCTAAGGTGGAGTTGGAAGAGATTTGTGCCACCGGCCCTAAGGTGGAGAAAGAGAATCTTGTGCCTCCGGCCTTAAGGTGGAGAAGGAGAACCTTGTGCTGCCGACCCTAAGGTGGAGAAGGAGAACCTTATGCCGCCAACCCTAACCAAGAGAGAAGTAGAACCTTGTGACGCCGGCCCTAAGCAAGAGAGTTGTGGAAAACTTAGGTTTTGAAGGCACCACCTACTCCCTTTTATAAGATTTCCGCTGGCCCTAGGTAAGGAAGAGAAAACCAAACCAAAATCAAAGTTAAACCAAACCAAGTTAAACCAAACCAAGTTAGACCAAATCAAGTTATGGATGGGTGGATGCGAGGTTTTGTATAGAGGCTAAAACAGGGACCTAGAGGAGGAATTGGATTAGGCCTCTTGATGGGCTTGGGCTTCCTATGTTCGGCCCGAACACCCAATTCAAGTCCATCAATAATAACTCATACCACTAAATGGTTATTATTGAACTACCGCACTAATCCCATATTACAATATGGACTCCTTCTTATCATGAGTGCGTTAATCTCCCCGTGTTTAAGATATCGTATGCCCGTTAATTAATTGAGTTATTGACAACCCAATTAATTAACATCTGATTCCAAGAGTAGTACCACTCAACTTTATTATCATGTCGGACTAAGTCCACCTGCAGGGTTTACATGATAATCCTTATGAGCTCCTCAAGGGGGCATCATCAGCTTAAATAATTAGGACACAGATTCCTTCTATAATCAACAACACATCATATAAACAGTATTATTTCTCAACTCATCGGGCCTATTGATTTAACGAATAAATCTCATCCATTGATAAGTTAAAGAAATAAATACTAAGTATACATGCCTGTTATTATATAGGGATTAAGAGGGAGCACATCCATAATAACAGAGGTTCTATTCTTTTATGTAGTCAGTACAAATCGAACAACCTCAAATGATCCTGCTCAATACATACATAGTGTACTAGTGTAATTTTATAGTCAAGACAGACTAATACCAAATTACACTACAACCATTCCAATGGTCTATTCTATCTATCTTGGTTGTGAGATACTATTTATAATTTATAAGGAACTGATAACATGATCTTCTGTGTGACACCACACACTATGTTATCTACATTATAAATTAAATGGACAACTGCATCAACATATATATAAATATAAAATGTAAACATTTGACCAAAGTGATTATCATTTCAAAATATTTCAAAATAGATGTTTATACCAAAGCTAGGCTTATAGTATATATCCCAACAATCTCCCATTTATACTAAAAGACTATGCTACCATAAATGTTGCCATACATCTGATTCCCATCCCCTCAACATACCTATCAAAAGCTCTCGCCGAAAGGGCCTTAGTGAAGGGATCTGCCAGGTTATCTGCTGATGTAATCTTGGCGACAACAACCTCTCCTCGTTTTACGATGTCTCGTATCAGGTGGTACTTGCGCTCAATGTGTTTACTTCCCTTATGGGCTCGTGGTTCCTTCGAGTTTGCTACTGCACCACTGTTGTCACAATAAATTGTGATAACTTTGGGCAAACTAGGAATTACATCTAAGTCTATTAAGAAGTTTCTGAGCCATACAGCTTCTTTGTCTGCCTCAGAAGCTGCCACATACTCAGCTTCCATGGTAGAGTCTGAAACACATTTCTGCTTAACACTCCTCCATGCTATGACTTCACCTACCAAAGTAAACACATATCCCGAGGTTGATTACTGTTGTCCCTATCTGATTAGAAGTCCGAATTCGTGTAACCCACAGGGAGAAAATCATCTGTCTGGTAAACCAGTATATAATCTCTAGTCCTTTTCAAATACTTTAATATATGCTTTACGGCAGTTCAATATCCCGGTCCTGGGTTACTTTGATATCTGCTAACTATGCCCATGACAAAACAGATATCCGGTCTCGTACATAGCATCGCATACATTAGGCTTCCTACAGTCGAAGCATAAGGAATTGCCTTCATATCCTCTATCTCCTTTGATGTCTTAGGACGCATGTCTTTAGATAAATGTACTCCATGCTGAAAAGGTAGAAAACCTTTCTTGGAGTTTTACATGCTAAAACGAGCTAGGATAATATCGATGTATGAAGCTTGGGATAAGCACAACATCTTTTTCTTACGATCCCTTATTACTTTGATCCCAAGAATATGCCTACATTCTCCCAAGTTCTTCATATTAAACTGCTTGGACATCCATACTCTTACGTCTGACAATACTTTGACATTGTTGCCAATGAGCAAAATATCATCTACGTATAGTACAAGAAATATCACCACATTTCGTCACTTTTCTTGTATACACAAGACTCATCCGGACACTGAATGAATCCATAAGACTGGATCACTTCATCAAACCGGATGTTCCAAGATCTCAAAGCTTGCTTTAGTCCATAAATGGACCGATTGAGCTTACATACAAGATGCTCTTTGCCCTTCACAATGAATCCCTTTGGTTGCTTCATATAGATGTTTTCTTCAAGACTTCCATTAAGGAAAGCTGTCTTGACATCCATTTGTCAAACCTCATAATATATATGAGCAGCAATAGATAAAAGAATCCGGATAGACTTAAGCATGGCTACCAGCGAAAAAGTTTCCTCATAATCGATTCCCTCTTTCTGAGTATACCCCTTCGCAACAAGCCTCGCTTTAAAGGTTTCCACCTTCCAAGCTGTTCCTCTTTTCCTTTTGTAGACCCATTTATATCCAATGGTTTTTACACCATTTGGTGGTTATACAAGATCCCAGACCTGATTAGAATGCATAGATTCTATTTCAGAGTTCATTGCACTTTGCCAAGATGCTGCATCTTTATCTTGGAGTGCTTCATCATATGTCCAGGGATCGACTTCATGTTCACCAGGGATCAAATTCGAAGACTCTCCCAAAAACATGAATCTATCAGGTTGTCTAATAACCCTCCCACTACGACGAGGCACTACTTGTAATTGTGCATCATTTGTGACACGTGTTGCAGTTACTTGTGGTATCTCATCTTGTACCGTTGGTACTAAAGTAGAAGTGTCCTCTTTTATTCCTCAAGAACAATTTTACTCATGGGCTTGTGGTTCATTACATAGTCATCTTCTAAAAATCGGGCATTGGTGCTAACCATGACCTTTTGATCTTTAGGACTATAAAACAAACCACCTTTCGTTCCTCTAGGATATCCCACGAACAAACAAACTTCTGTACATGATTCCAACTTATCAGAGTCTCCCTTCAGCACATGTGCTGGACTATCCCAAATCTGAATGTGTTTCAAACTAGGCTTACGTCCATTCCACAAATTTGAGGGAGTAGAGGGTACTGACTTAGAAGGTACCAAGTTCAGAATGTATGCCGCCGTTTCCAGAGCATATCCCCAAAATAAATTTGGTAATTCTGAATAACTCATCATTGATCTAACCATTTCCATAAGAGTCCTATTCCTTCATTCCACCACACCATTCTGTTGGGGTGTACCAGCTGCATACAATTGGGATTGAATCCCAGTCTCTGATAAGTAACTCCTAAACTCTCCTAAGAGGTACTCTCCACCACGATCAGACCATAGTGTCTTGATACTTTTACCATGACGTTTCTCTACATCAGCCTTGTACTCTTTGAACTTATCAAAGCACTCAGACTTGCAGCGCATCAAGTAAATGTACCCATATCTCGAATAGTCATCTATAAAAGAGACAAAAGATTCAAAACCACCTCTTGCTTGGATAGTCATAGGCCTACACAAATTAGAATGAACTAATTCCAACACTTCTTTGGCTCTATACCCCTTTGGCTTAAAAGACGTCTTGGTCATTTTTCCTTCCAAGCAAGACTCGCAGGTCGAAAAGTTTTCCACTACCAATGAACTCAAAGGTCCATCGGCTATTAACCTTTGAATCCTACTCAAGTTAATATGACCCGACCTTAGATGCCAAAGATATGTTTGATTCATTTCTGAATGATGCTTTCTCTTATTAGAATTAGAAGATGTGTTATTAATTTCCATTTGTTGCATCGTGGGAGTTATTGGATTATGAGTATACAAATTGCCAACCAACGTACCAGAACAGATAACCACCCTATTTTTCTTGACAATTACTTTGTCATAAAAAGAAACAGAATATCCATCCATAAATAATTTAGAAACTAAAATCAAATTCTTTCTAAAACATGGTACATAAAGATAATTTTTCAAAATCAAAGTTTTATTCCTATCAAAAGAGAAATAAAAATCTCCCACTGCAACAGCCGCCACTCTCGCAGCATTGCCAATGTAGATGGTGATCTCCCCTTCATGTAGTCGTTTAGTTTCCTGGAACCCATGCAATGTATTGCAGACATGATTAGTGGCTCCCGTATCTGCACACCAGGTACCGATAGATAACACCGTTAAACATCTTTCAACAACTATTGAATAAGATATACGTTTATTGTTCTCCTTTCTGCGAGGATAATCCACCTTTCAATGTCTAAATTGCTTGCAAGTGAAGCACTTGCCTTTCGGCTTCTTCACAACTGCCTGTGGCCCAGTCCCTTGAGGTCGAATCACTTTCTTTGTCGAACCAACTTGTTTCTTCTTCTTCTTTCCGCCTTTCGGCTTAGAGGCAGAAACATTTTCAGCAATGTGAACTTGAGAACTTTGACGAAATAACCCTTCTACCGCTTGGAGTTCTGTCAGAAGTTTTTCCAATGAATAAACCTTTTTGTTCATGTTTTAGTTTAGGCAAAACTGCTCAAAACTCTTGGGCAACATTTGAAGAATGATATCGACCTGGGTTCCCCATCGATTTCAGCTCCAAGGACTTCCATCTCATTCAAATGAGCCATCATCTTGAGGATATGATCCCTTACGGGTGTCCCCTCAGCCATGATGGTCGTCATTAAGTTTCTCATGGTCTCCTTCCTGGCAGCCCGATTCTGGTGTCTGAAGAGTTCTTTGAGATTGAGCATCATGTCATAAGCAATGGATATGACCTGATGCTGATGTTGCAGCACATGTGACATAGAAGTCAAAATGTAGCACCGCGCCATCTCATCTGCCTTGACCCATTTCCTATGTCTCTCTATATCCTCTTCACTAGAATCCTTATCAGGCCCACTAGGACAGACCTCACGAAGTACGAACTTGTATTCTTCAGCAGTTAAGACAATGTCCAAGTTCCGTTTCTAATCAATATAATTTAGACCAGTAAGTTTATTTTCTTTTAAAATAATAGCAAGAGAATTGAAAGCCATTTTGAAATCTTGAGAATCATGAAATAAAATATTTGGTCAAAACTTTAGAATTTAAAATAATATTGATTCCTTAAACTGTTAGGATGTATACTAAAAGCCTAGCTTTTGGTATAAACATTTATCTAGAAATAAGAATCACATTCGTCAAATGTCAACATTTATGATAAATGTAGTTGTTCAATTAATTTATATTGTAGATAAAATGGTGTGTGGTGTCACACACAGAGGATCATGTTATCAGTACCTTATAAATTATAAACAGTAGCTCACGACCAAGATGGAAAGGAACAAACTATTGGAAGGTCGTAGTGTAATTAGATATTAGTTTATCTTAACTATATAATTACACTAGTACACTTAGAGTGTATTGAGTAGGACCATTAGAGGTCGTTCTTTTATACTGACTTTATAAAGGAACAAAGACCTCAGTTATTATGGAAGTGTGTGCTCTTAATCCTAATATAATAACAAGCACATATATTTGATATTTATTTCTTTAATTTATCAATGGGTGAGATTTAGTTCGATAAATCAATAAGCCCGATAAGTTAGGAAATGATATCACTTATAGTGTTTGTTGTTGATTATAGAAGGAAACTGTGTCCTAGTAATCTAGGTTGAGAATGTCCCCAAGAGGAGCTCATAAGGATTGTCATGTTAAACCCTGCAGGTGGACTTAGTCCGACATGACGATGAGGTTGAGTGGTACTACTCTTGGACTAAGATATTAATTAAGTGAGTTGTCAGTAACTCATTTAATTAGTGGACATTCGACATCTTAAACACAGGGAGACTGACACACTCATAATAAGAAGGAGCCCAAAATGTAATTTAGAATTGGTGCGGTAGTTCAATAATAGTTCTTTAGTGGAATGAATTATTATTGATGAAATTAAGTTGTGTGTTCGGGGCGAACACGGGATGCTTAATTTCATCGGGAGACCAAAATCAATTCCTCCTCTCGGTCCCTATCGTAGCCTCTTGTATATAGAGATTTATACCCACCACATACCCACCTTCTTACCCATCCAATGGGGCCGGCCAAGACCAAGTGGATGAGCCAAGTTGGTGGCCGGCCAAAGCTTGGGTCCCAAGCTTAGGTGGCCGGCCACTAGAATATTAAAAAGGATTTTTATTAAAATTATTTCTTATGTGGATATCATGTTTTTAAAAGAGAGTTTAAAAATTAAAAATTTCCTTTTATAGCTTTCTACAAAAGATTAAGAGAAGAGATTAATCTCTTTCCTTATTTGTAGATTAAAAGGATGGTTTTAATTTTTGGTAAAAACTTTTCTTATTTGTAAATCATCTACATGTTTAAAAGAGAGTTTAAAATTTGAAATATTTCCTTATTTGTTGATTAAAAGGTGGATTTTAAATTTTAAGAAAACTTTACTTTTTAACCATGTTCATGATTTAAAAGAGAGTTTAAAAAATTAAATATTCTCTTTTATAAATTTCTACAAAAGATTAATAAAAGATTTGATATCTTTCCTTATTTGTAGATTAAAAGAGATTTTAATTTTTAGAGATAACTTTTTTTTTATCCACATGTTAAAAGAAAGATTTTAATTTATAAAATTTTCTTTTTATTAACCAATCATGAAGGGATAAAAATTGGAGAAATTTTTTATAAATTCTGGAGGCAAATTAGGAATTTTTAATTAATTAAAACTTTCCTTGTTTTGGGGAGAAGAGTGGCCGGCCAAATAAATTGGAGAAGAGAAAATTATTTTTAATTAAATAAATTTTCCTTTTCATGGCAAAAGAATTAAGGAAGTTTTTATTTAAATTTCCTTATTTGTCAAGACCAAGGATTATAAAAGAGGGGGTAGAGGAGGCTTCATAGAGAACGACTTTATTCTATTTTCTCCCTCTTTTCTTCCTTGGTATGGCCTGCCCTTCTTCTTTTCTCTCTTCCTCTTGTGTGGCCGAAATCCTTTATCTCTTGGATCTTGGAGGAGGTGGCCGGATCTAGCTTGAGGAAGAAGGAGAGAAAGCTTGCATCCCTTGGAGCTTGGTTGGTGGAAAAAAGTTCTTCATCCTTTAGAAGATATGCTTGGCCGAAACTTGAAGGAAGGAAGAAGAAGGTGCCTTGGTGGTTCTCGTCTCGGAAGATCATTGCCCACACAACGTCCGGGATTAGAAGAGGAATACAGTAGAAGACCTAGAGGTTTTTGTTTGCAAAAGAAAAGGTATACTAGTATTTAATTTCCGCATCATACTAGTTTTATTTCTTTGTAAAAATACCAAATACAAGAGGCATGCAATTCTAGTATTTCGAATTTGTTTTCGATGTTGTGTTCTTTTGTTTTTCTTTTCCTTGTGATTTGATTGTTCTTTTTGGTTGACCTAAAGTTATTTAAGGAAATTAAATATTAGCTTTCCTTAAAAGGCTTTGTCTAGGCGGTGGTGGTTGTTCCCATATCCAAGAAGGTCATGTGCCTCGCCATGCAGTCCTGGAAGCCAATTTTGGAAATTAATATTTAATGGAATTAATAACCTAGGTGATTTGGATCGAACGTGTTAAGTTCCACAGGAGATCCAAGTCTAAACCTAAAAGAACAAATAAATTAAACTTAGGATTAAACGTGTTAAGTTCCGCAGGCGATCCAAGTTTAATTTAAAAGAACACATGGTAGCTAGGAAAAGGTTCAGACCTTTGTACAAAATTTTTGTACAATAGAACCATTAGGTTTTCCGAGTAGCAACCAACATAAACAATATAATTTAAATTCACCAACACCTCAAAACACCGTAAATTTCATATGCCACGATAGTGTGGACGTATACTAATTCAAACATTTGCAAGAGGAGGTTTTACCCATTAATTTTATTATCTTGTCAACCTAACTTTATGATAAATAAAATTAATTGTTGGTTCATCTTCGGTCACACAAATAATAACAGTGACTCCGATATGGAGGATACTGTTAAATGCGCCTAAGTATATACCATTACTTGATACTTAGTCTATTAATTAAGATTGTGCCCCTTCAAATGGAGAAGATCATACATACCTAAATAATTTCTTATAATCATCCATAGAGGAAATTTGATCTAGTGATCCGCAAACAAACTCATCCGATATGAAGGAAGGCACTTAAAGCCAACGCGTAAGTTTGAATGCATCACTTACAAACCAGTAATGGAGACCGTGAAATTTATTTAAATAATCCCTCTCCTACTTAGTTATTTAAATTGAGGAGTTTTAACATACACACACATCACATCACACAACATCACAGCACACAAAAATAGCATATAAAGGCAATAAATATGAAAATAAAATTTTCAACTATTATGACCTTATCCATCGCTGTTCTGCAATATGCTGCGAATGGATCAAGCCGTCACGTCTATCTCGCTTCCTTCTCCGTCGCGCCTCCGTTCCTCAAAATAGCACCACGCATAGCAAGGATACAATCTGCAACAAAAAGAAATAAAATTTACATTTATCGATCCTATATTCCACAAAGGAATTTATATATAATCTAGATCGAATAGAATATAAAAAAAAATAATACGGCAACCGATCGTATTTAATTATTACAATCATGCACACACAACATCCTCGACATGCCCGAGGGTTCAAATCATGCACAAACACATAAAATCATAATAGTTGGATCTAGGATGCATGCAACCACAGAGTTAATCTATCTAGCACATCCTACTATTATCCGACCTAAACTTATGTACGAACAGTGCATAATTTAATCGAAAACCAATCACACGGAATCAGAAAACTTGCTCTGATACCACTTGAAGGTGCTAAAATTCTGTTCTGTTTAAATTTCCCTGTACAAAAATTGTACAAGTACAGAACTATTCCTAGCAACCCGCATGTTCGATCAGACATGTGTTTGATCAATTAAGCAATTTCTTGGCGGATCAAAGCACATCTTGATCAAAGTACAAGATCGCTGGCCTCTTGTGTTGGTATTCAAAATCGATGCAAAGAAAACTCGACTAATTACGCAGCGGAATTAAAGAACTAGTTGTACCTTTCCTTTGTAGCTAAAGACCTCTTGATCTTCTGTCATATTCCTCTCCTCTTCTTGGATGTCGTGTGGGCGACGATCTACCAATACAACACCATCCTCCTTCTCTTCTCGGTTTCCAAATCGCCGGCTACAAAAAGGAGGTTCTAGGATGGGGTACCTTCTAATCTTCTTCCTTCTCTTCTCTTCTTCTTCTTCCTCTTCTCTAATTCGCTGGCCACCAAGGAGGAGGGGTGCCGACCCACCAAGGAGGAGGAGGAGGAGGGGGGGGGGGGCGTTGGCCACCAAGCAAGGAGGAGGGGAGGGGCGCCGGCCCTAAGGTGGAGTTGGAAGAGATTTGTGTCACCGACCCTAAGGTGGAGAAAGAGAACCTTGTGCCGCTGGCCTTAAGGTGGAGAAGGAGAACCTTGTGCCGCCGACCCTAAGATGGAGAAGGAGAACCATGTGCCGCCGGCCCTAAGCAAGAGAGAAGTAGAACCTTGTGCCGCCGACCCTAAGCAAGAGAGTTGTGGAAAACTTAGGTTTTGAAGGCACCACCTACTCCCTTTTATAAGTTTGCCGCCGACCCTAGGTAAGGAAGAGAAAACCAAACCAAGTTATGGATGGGTGGATGCGAGGTTTTGTATAGAGGCTACAACAGGGACCTAGAGGAGGAATTGGATTAGGCCTCTTGATGGGCTTGGGCTTCCTATGTTCGGCCCAAACACCCAACTCAAATCCATCAATAATAACTCATACCACTAAATTGTTATTATTGAACTACCGCACTAATCCCATATTACAATATGAGCTCCTTCTTATCATGAGTGCGTTAATCTCCCCGTATTTAAGATATCGTATGTCCGTTAATTAATTGAGTTATTGACAACCCAATTAATTAACATCTGATTCTAAGAGTAGTACCACTCAACTTTATTATCATGCCGGACTAAGTCCACCTGCAGGGTTTACATGATAATCCTTATGAGCTCCTCAAGGGGGCATCATCAGCTTAAATAATTATGACACAGATTCCTTCTATAATCAACAGCACATCATATAAACAGTACTATTTACCAACTCATCGGGTCTATTGATTTAACGAATAAATCTCATCCATTGATAAGTTAAAGAAATAAATACTAAGTATACATGCCTATTATTATATAGGGATTAAGAGGGCGCACATCCATAATAACAGAGGTTCTATTCTTTTATGTAGTCAGTACAAATCGAACAACCTCAAATGGTCCTGCTTAATACACACAGTATACTAGTGTAATTTTATAGTCAAGACAGACTAATACCACACTATAACCGTTTCAATGGTTTATCCCTATCCATCTTGGTTGTGAGCTACTATTTATAATTTATAAGGAACCGATAACATAATCTTTTGTGTGACACCACACACCATGTTATCTATAATATAAATTTAATGGACAACTGCATCGACATATATATAAATATAAAATATAAACATTTGACCAAAGTGATTCTCATTTTAAAATATTTTAAAATAGATGTTTATACAAAAGCTAGACTTATAGTATACATCCCAACAACAAGAACATAGATTACAAACTTAGATATGATATAGAGGAAAACACTTGAAGCAGAAAAGGAAATCTACACCAATAGTCCATTCCATCCATTCTATAAACCTACCAACCTTGAAAGAAAACAACAGCAGCATGCACACCCAAAAGGAAAGATAAAATCGAATTCAACACCTTAAACTTACTTGAAATCAATTCTATAACCAACACATGGTTACTCTCACAGAAGCACAAGTGTACCACCAAAACCAAATTCACAATCATGCTACCTATCCAACAGAAAGATTCGATGCCAATACAAGAAGCAAAACCACATTGAACTCATATTATATCCTACTTGATCAATCCATAAAACCACAGTTAACACAAAAGAAAACTCAAGAACACCACAATCAAACTTACTATCTTTATGGTTGTTCATCATAAAAAGAATCTGAAACTAACACAAGGAGCAAGAATCCCATCAAATTCGCACTACCACCTACTAGATCCATCCACAAGTCTTGGCTATCTTGAATGAAAATCGAAGGAACCAAATAAATTCCCAAAATCCACAGCTATGCAAGAAAACAGAACATCTTCGAGTTAAATCCACAAAGAATCCACAACTATTCGGAGAAATATAACATCATCGAATTGAGCATACATCATCCAAATCTATTCAATATTTCTGAATCAATAGGACAAATAAGAACATCATCGATCAAGGCTTAAAACTCCAACAACACACTGTCCACGGATTTGGAAGCAAAAATAGAAACAAGAGCATCTCCAAACAAACACGAAGCCGTTCACATCTGTCCCAAAATCTCTGAAGGTAGTAAGATGAACCAAACATCATTACCCGACCAATTTCACAAAGAATGGGTCTAGAAACTCGATTCATCCATAAGAACTTGAACTCTACCAAATCCAATCGTGAAATCTAGAAGACAACGCAAGATGAACCAAGAACATCATGAAAAAAATTCAAATCCAAACTCATTCAGACAATCAACATCACAGGCGAGCACATTGACCCCTCCTAGGTACCCATCCCCTACCTCATGGATCTCATACCCATATATGGAAATGAACTTGCCTTTCTCTCCTTTGTGCCTCCGTCGCAAGCCCTCACCTGATTTAATGCACCGACTATGATCCTCGTCCGGTTGCGATGTCCTCCGTGGGATCGACAGCGTGGTGTGATGCCTAGTCGGGCTCAAGACACGGGGAAGAGGAAGCTCCATCGAGTATAGTGACAGTCGCAAGAAGGGAGGAGATGACAATTTGGCACTGTGAGGGAAAGTCGCCCCCAAACCTAAGTAAAGGGTATTTTTATACCTAGGTTATTTAGCATTAACTTAGGGCAATCAAGGTTAATCAACTCTTAACTTAATTGGGTATCGTATGCTTCCATCAAACTTCATACCTCTATTCCCTTGAAACATGTTGTACAAGTTCATTTAAAATTATGAAAAATTTCTAAAATTCGTAGAAAATTTTATAAATTAATCCCTTATTTAGCAATCGTGTGACCTTAGAAAATATCATAAAGAACTTCCTTAATTACGCTCGTGAGACCTTACAAATCAATTAATCCAAATCAACCTCAATAGCATTTAATTACTTAAACTGAACCAAAGACCTAATTAGATAACAAAGTCTATTACTCAATCGGAAAGCAACTCCTTACCTGGCAACACGCAGCGTCTCCAATAGTCTGATGGTTCACCAATCATTGCACCAATCCGAATTCGTAAATTTATCTCGGTGAAGAACATGGGTGCAGCTATGAGGCACGAGTGAAGCTATGACTGACAGGAGCTCTCCTCCCAATCCACTATCACTCGATGAGGATCATGGATGCTGTTGTGAAAGGTAGAGATCTCATCTAGATGGTCGTCCTACTCCCCCAATCACAGCTGACAATTGCTGAGCTTGGCATAGTTGGAGGTGATGGTTGTGGCTCTACAGCTAGGGTACATCCCAAGGTAATGCGAAGAAGAGAAGCATCAATATTAGAGGGCGCCGGTGTGACAAGTGTGCGGTGATCTGGGTGTACGGCGGTGAGGATGTGGAGACAATCTCACGTCGTCTTCTTTAGCAGCATCTCACGACAATGGCTGGATGAGCGACGTCATGAACAAGGTGGCTGGTGACCGGGTTTGCTTGCATCAGAAATGAATCAGGAGAGGGGAGGTGACGCCTCCTACTCTTGGGTAAAGAAAAGCTCATGCACGAGAGGGCAACTCAGAGAGGTCAGTGGCAGATCAAGTTTCAATGATCGGAGGAGAAGAGAAATGACTTCGTGCAAGAGAGAGAGATTAGGAGAGGAGAAGGGAGATCAAAGACATTGTTAGGGGTAGGGAGAGAGGAAGATGTTGGAGTGTATACTGAAAGCCTAAGCTTTTGTAAACATTTGTTTTGAATAAAGAATCACATTTGGTCAAATTATCTACATTTGTTTGTAGTTGTTCAATTAATTTATATTGTAGATAACATAGCATGTGGTGTCACATGTAGAAGATAATGTTATCAGTACCTTATAAATTATAAACAGTAGCTCACGACCAAAATGGAAAGGAACAAATCATTAGAAGGTCGTAGTGTAATTAGGTATCAGTTTATCTTGACTGTATAATTACACTAGTACACTTAAAGTGTATTGAATATGATCATTTGAGGTCGTTTCTTTTATACTGACTTTATAAAGGAACAAAGACCTCAGTTATTATGGAAGTGTGTGCTCTTAATCCTAATATAATAATAAGCACATATATTTGATATTTATTTCTTTAATTTATCAACGGGTGAGATTTAGTTCGATGAATCAATAAGCCCGATAAATTGGGAAATGGTATCACTTATAGTGTGTGTTGTTGATTATAGAAGGAAACTGTGTCCTAAAGATACTAGGTTGATAATGTCCTCAAGAGGAGCTCAAAAGGATTGTCATGTTAAACCCTGCAGGTGGACTTAGTCCGACATGATGATAAGGTTGAGTGGTACTACTCTTGGACTAAGATATTAATTAAATGAGTTGTCAGTAACTCACTTAATTAATGGACATTCGATATCTTAAACACAGGGAGACTAACACACTCATAATAAGGAGCCCAAAAATGTAATTTGGGATTGGTGCGGTAGTTCAATAATAGTTCTCTAGTGGAATGAATTATTATTGATAAAATTAAGTTGTGTGTTCGGGGCGAACACGGGATGCTTAATTTTATCGGGAGACCAAAACTAATTGCTCCTCTCGGTCCCTATCGTAGCCTCTTATTTATAGAGTACTATACCCACCTATACCCACCTTCTATACCCACCTAAAGGGGGCCGGCCAAGCTAGCTTGGGAACCAAGCTAGGGCCGGCCTAAGCATGAATTGGGGTGGTCGGCCCTAGCTTGAACCCAAGCTAGAGGGGCCGGCCATATTAAATTAAAAAGAATTTTAATTTTAATTTTTATTATGTGGAAGATATAATTTATTAAAGAGAATTAAAATTAAAATATCTCACTTGTAAAAGATCTACAAAAGATTAAAGAAAGAGATTAGATCTCTTTCCTTATTTGTAGATTGGTGAGATATTTTATTTTCTCTTTAAAAAATTATTCACATGTTGTAAAATTAAAATTATGGAAATTTCTTTTTATCAACCATGAAGAGATTTTTGAAGAGAAATTTTAATTTTTAAATTTCCGGAAACAAATTAGGAAGTTTTAATTTGTTGATTAAAACTTGTTTAATTTATTTCTCCATGTGGTGGCCGGCCAATATAGTTTAATTTGAGAAATTTTATTTTATTTTTCTCAATTAAATCATGTCAAGGAAATTAAGGAAATTTTATTGTAATTAAATTTCCTAATTTGCCTAGGCAAGGAATATAAAAGAAGGGGTGGGGGTGCCTTCATGAGGAGAACCTCAATTATTTCTCTCCCTCTTTTGTTCCTTGGTGTGGCCGGCCATCATCATCCTCTCCCTCTCTTCCTCTTGTGGTGGCCGAACCTCTCTCTCCCCTTGGAGCTCTCATGGTGGCCGGATACTACTTGGAGAAGAAGAAGAAGGAGGAGAGAAAGCTCGCATCTCTTGGAGCTTGGTTGGTGTTTTGATTTTCTTCCTTGGTGAAGCTTCCTTATTGTGGCCGAACATAGCTTGGAGGAGAAGAAGGTGGTTGGTGGTTTCTCATCTCGGAAGATCGTTGCCCACACAACGTCCGAGGTTAGAAGAGGAATACGGTAGAAGATCAAGAGGTCTTTCTAGAAGGTATAACTAGTAGTTTTTCCTTTTCTGCATCATACTAGTTATTTATGGAAATAATACCAAATACAAGAGGCTTACGTTCTAGTATTTTGAATATGTTTTTTCGAAGTTGTGTTCTTTTGTTTTATTTTTCCTTGTGATTTGATTGTTCTTTTCGGTTAACCTAAAGTTATTTTAGGAAATTAAATATTAGATTTCTATAAAAGGTTTTGTCTAGTCGGTGGTGGTTGCTCCCATATCCAAGAAGGCCATGTGCCTCGCCACGTCAGTATTGGGAACCGATTATGGAAATTAATATTTAATGGAATTAATAACTTAAGGTGATTTGGGTCGAACGTGTTAAGTTCCGCAGGAGATCCAAGTCAAAACCTAAAAGAACAAATAGATTAAGTTTTGGATCAAACGTGTTAAGTTCCGCAGGCGATCCAAAATTTAATTTAAAAGAACACATGGTAGCTAGGAAAAGGTTCAGACCTTTGTACAAAATTTTTGTACAGTGGAACCTCTAGGCTTTCCGAGTAGCAACCAACAATTGGTATCAGAGCTAGGGTTTTGCCTCTGTGTATTTGGTATTAGGTTAATTATGCACATGTCATACATAATTTAGGTAGGTTAATAGTAGGATGTGCTAACTTTGTGGATGCAGGATCCAACTATTATGGCTTTTAATTATTATGTGTGTGATTGGACCCTTGGACATGTCAAGGGCATTTATATGTGTGTGCATGATTGTATTAAAATACAGCAGGAGCTGTATTTAATTTTATTAGGATTTTATTTGTAACGACCACCCTTCTTTCTACTACTACTCTCTAAGGATGACCGTTACTTAACTACTAACTCTACTTAGCCAGTATGATTAAAAATCACATGGAAACCCTATCGAAAAATTTCGGCAGAATCTCCCCTATACCGGTGACCTTAAACTGACATAAATAACATAATATACACAGCCACAAGCGGCTGGAACACATATCAAACACACAAAAGGAATAACATCACCACGCAGTTTAATGAAATCAAATCACGCAAGTAATGAATAGCGGAAACAAAGTAAAAACATACAATTAACTAACAGTGGAAGACTAAATGACTCATCTAATACATACTTAATAAATGGAAATCTTAATAAATTCTTAAACTAAGTCCCAAGGCTTCCATAGTCCTGGCATCACACACCATCCGCGCCACCTTGTCGCCTTCCTTTCTATATCTTTTCTCTTCCTTTATCTACAGTAAGAGGAAGTGTAGTCTATAAGCAAAATTTGCTTAGTAAGCGCTATCTAACTCACAAAATCACGAATGTGCATGTATACGAAATAAAAACATGCTAAAACTGAATGCTAATATGTAAAGCTACTCATGCTCATAAATGGCTAAGAAATCAACTAACAGAAAAGCTAACATGTATAGCTACTCATGCTCATAAATGGAAAGGACATCATACTAACTGATATACTAAACATGTATAGCTAATCATGCTCATAAACTAATAAAGAAAGCAAACTAACTGAAATGCTAACATATAAAGCTAAACATGCTCATCAACTAGCAAGTAAATAACATGTAAGAACTAGACATGTAAAAGCTGCTAGCATAAAAGAAAACTCAGCTTGCTGATTTTAAAGGTGAAACTTAATTCATCTGTTCTAAACTTGTCCTTTAATACTTTATAGTTATGTAAAACTTGCTTTACTTGTACAAAAACTTGTACTTATAATACTTCAAAAATAATAATCAACTTCTTCTTGGGCCCGACAACTGTACTTACTATGCGCGCATCCCTAACTAGACCCGAGATAGCTGGTCCCGAATCTAGTAGGATTTGCTAGGTTATCTAAACCTAGGGACCGACTATGGGAGCCCAGCCCAAGGACTACTGAGAGTCCTGCATACTAGGTTATCTAAACCTAGGGACCGACTATGGGAGCCCAGCCCAAGGACTACTGAAAGTCCAGTACAGTGCCACTGATAAAAGTAAAATACTTGTTATCTTTTAATACTTCTATATAATTCCTCGGCATTTTAATAAGCACATTGTGTGCCAAAATCCCTAAAGTCTTGACTTTGGGATCTACTTAAGGCCTTGGCCTTTTTCTTTCTTTTCTTTATCTGTCTTATACTTGTTAATACTTCTAAAAGAATTTAATAGAACTCTTATTTTTCCACTAGAATACATGGCTATTCATACTTGTTAAAAATAGCCAATGAAAACTAGAAAATCTGCATATCATATAAGCTTAAACTACATCTAAAACTTGTTGGAATTAAAATCTTAAATCTTGCTACAACAGAGATAAAAGAAAGAGAGCAAAGAATGCATGCTACCCAATAATCTCTAGCTATTCCACTGCTGTATAATGAAATCCAAAGCAACAAAATACACTAGCTGTACGGAAAATCCAAAGCATGGAAAACAAATATGACTTCTTCAAATATGCTACAACAAAATTAAATAAAGAAAACCACATCTGAATTCCTTAAGCTTGCTACGTCATAATTAGAACAAGGAAAGCAAATCTGAGATTTACACTTGAACATACTAAGAGTGAATACTTAAACAAATGATTTTGCATATTATAACTAACAAAAATCTGCATGCTACATAACAAAAATCTGCTCTACTACCCATTGAAAAATCTACACTACTACAAACTAATTTTTTTGCTATATGATTTAAACTTTAGCTTAAGCACAACTAATCATGCATAGTTCTTCTCTTAAATCCTTTACGTGATCTATTCGGACTCACTAACAGTGCATGCGCAATTTAACCATCCTAAGGAGACAATGGAAGGAAAAAGAGATTTTCTTAAATAGTCCAGATTCTAACTCTCACAATTCTTCTCAAGTTGATGTCAAATGAATGGTAGCACAGGGCCGTTGACACCCAGAAATCCTAGCAACACTTCACTAATCCAACTCCAGAACAAATACAAAGCCATCAAAACTTAAGCTAGCACACATCGAAAGCTTCAACTACAGATCATAGAATCAAATTCGGGTTTGCTACAAGCTCCAAGAGGGGTTGTTCCAAGCTTCAACGAGGCTGTTCCTATCTCATACATAGCACAAAACCAACCAAATTAAGCTTGCTGAAGACTTAAAACAAAACAAAAAACCCTTTCCTAACTATTCTGCAAGAATTCACGGCAGAAAGCTTAAGCAACAACTTTACCACATATCTTGAAATCAAGAAAGAACAAAATCCAAACGAAATGCAACTAGGTCATCTACAGATTCTGGATTGTTTCCAGCAAAGCATAAACTCGGCACAAAACAAGATCATGCACTAACACACGAAAATCCATGAAACATCACAAGATGAAGTCTCGGAACTATCCTACTGCAGGTGAGTAGCGACTTACCTTGCTGTTCTTGAGCTTACTACCGAAGGAGAAGGGCAACTCTAGGGTTTCCGAGATACTTGAGTTCCCGGCCTCTTCCTCGTCCCTCCGAGCTCACCTCAACGAAAGGATCGAAATCACCAAGGTTCGTCGAAAGGAAGTCTTCGCCGGCCGCCGGAGGGAGGAAAACCTAGCTCGGCTTTGTCTTCGCCCGAGAGGAGAATCGCCGATGCTCGCGTGAGGTGAGGAAAGGAGAGAAAGGTTCGGGTAATTCAAATTATCCTACCCTAAGTTCCTCTTTTTATAACCTTAATATTCTGTTAATTAACTAATTCTTAAATAAATTTGCTACCAATTCTAAACAGAAAAAACCATTTGCCCACCTGGTGAACCGGGTTTGGACCAAGTCAAAGGTCGTGGGTTCAATTCTCGGCTTGGACATTTTTTTGTCGAAACTTCCTTCGTCTAGTAAAAATACCAAACGACCTCCAAAAATTGCATAAAAATATTCTATAAATTCCTAAAAATCTCTAGAATTTTTCTAAAGTATTTCTAGATTTTAATAAGGTCTTTTAGGACTCCAAATCATAAAATTTGGGGTGTTACAATCCTCCCTACCTTATAAAAAGTTCGTCCTCGAACTTAGACTAATTCTGGATATTTTCTATCTTATACTATCCTTTACTTAGTGGTACTTCTTTGTGTCTTAATCTCTTAACTTCTCGATCCTCTATTATTCATCTCGCATCGTATCCATTAATAGTCTTTGGAAGACTTGATATCTTCCCTATCCTTTCTAAACATACTTATGTATATGAATATAAGAGAAACAAAACTAAAATTGTCTCTATTCTTTCTAAGCATATGTATCAAAACATAGAAAATTAAAACATGAATTGTCTTCTTTCCTAAGCATATATAAGCAGGTACTCTATACTGCAAATAATAAAGAAAGCATAAAAGAAAATTAAATACTTTCTTACTTGAAGACGGCAAGGATGGTGCTGATGTGTGATGCTGGAGAATGAGAACTGCTCTGATACCAACTGTAACGACCACCCTTCTTTCTACTACTACTCTCTAAGGATGACCGTTACTTAACTACTAACTCTACTTAGCCGGTATGATTAAAAATCACATGGAAACTCTACCGAAAAATTTCGGCAGAATCTCCCCTATACCGGTGAACTTAAACTGACATACATAACATAATATACACAGCCACAGGCGGCTGGAACACATATCAAACACACAAAAGGAATAACATCACCACGCAGTTTAATGAAATCAAATCACGCAAGTAATGAATAGCGGAAACAAAGTAAACACATACAATTAACTAACAGCGGAAGAATAAATGACTCATCTAATACATACTTAATAAATGGAAATCTTAAAAAATTCTTAAACTAAGTCCCAAGGCTTCCATAGTCTTGGCATCACACACCATCCGCGCCACCTTGTCGCCTTCCTTTCTATATCTTTTCTCTTCCTTTATCTGCAGTAAGAGGAAGTGTAGTCTATAAGCAAAATTTGCTTAGTAAGTGTTATCTAACTCACAAAATCACGAATGTGCATGTATACGAAATAAAAACATGCTAAAACTGAATGCTAACATGTAAAGCTACTCATGCTCATAAATGGCTAAGAAATCAACTAACAGAAAAGCTAACATGTATAGCTACTCATGCTCATAAATGGCAAGGACATCATACTAACTGATATACTAAACATGTATAGCTAATCATGCTCATAAACTAATAAAGAAAGCAAACTAACTGAAATGCTAACATATAAAGCTAAACATGCTCATCAACTAGCAAGTAAATAACATGTAAGAACTAGACATGTAAAAGCTGCTAGCATAAAAGAAAACTCAGCTTGCTGATTTTAAAGGTGAAACTTAATTCATCTGTTCTAAACTTGTCCTTTAATACTTTATAGTTATGTAAAACTTGCTTTACTTGTACAAAAACTTATACTTATAATACTTCAAAATAATAATCAACTTCTTCTTGGGCCCGACAACTGTACTTACTATGCGCGCATCCCTAACTAGACCCGAGATAGCTGGTCCCGAATCTAGTAGGATTTGCTAGGTTATCTAAACCTAGGGACCGACTATGGGAGCCCAGCCCAAGGACTACTGAGAGTCCTGCATACTAGGTTATCTAAACCTAGGGACCGACTATGGGAGCCCAGCCCAAGGACTACTGAAAGTCCAGTACAGTGCCACTGATAAAAGTAAAATACTTGTTATCTTTTAATACTTCTATATAATGCCTCGGCATTTTAATAAGCACCTTGTGTGCCAAAATCCCTAAAGTCTTGACTTTGGGATCTACTTAAGGCCTTGGCCTTTTTCTTTCTTTTCTTTATCTGTCTTATACTTGTTAATACTTCTAAAAGAATTTAATAGAACTTGTATTTTTCCACTAGAATACATGGCTATTCATACTTGTTAAAAATAGCCAATGAAAACTAGAAAATCTGCATATCATATAAGCTTAAACTACATCTAAAACTTGTTGGAATTAAAATCTTAAATCTTGCTACAACAGAGATAAAAGAAAGAGAGCAAAGAATGCATGCTACCCAATAATCTCTAGCTATTCCACTGCTGTATAATGAAATCCAAAGCAACAAAATACACTAGCTGTACGGAAAATCCAAAGCATGGAAAACAAGTCTGACTTCTTCAAATATGCTACAACAAAATTAAATAAAGGAAACTACATCTGAATTCCTTAAGCTTGCTACGTCATAATTAGAACAAGGAAAGCAAATCTGAGATTTACACTTGAACATACTAAGAGTGAATACTTAAACAAATGATTTTGCATATTATAACTAACGAAAATCTGCATGCTACATAACAAAAATCTGCTCTACTACCCATTGAAAAATCTACACTACTACAAACTAATTTTTTTGCTATATGATTTAAACTTTAGCTTAAGCACAACTAATCATGCATAGTTCTTCTCTTAAATCCTTTACGTGATCTATTCGGACTCACTAACAGTGCATGCGCAATTTAACCATCCTAAGGAGACAATGGAAGGAAAAAGAGATTTTCTTAAATAGTCCAGATTCTAACTCTCACAATTCTTCTCAAGTTGATGTCAAATGAATGGTAGCACAGGGCAGTTGACACCCAGAAATCCTAGCAACACTTCACTAATCCAACTCCAGAACAAATACAAAGCCATCAAAACTTAAGCTAGCACACATCGAAAGCTTCAACTACAGATCATAGAATCAAATTCGGGTTTGCTACAAGCTCCAAGAGGGGTTGTTCCAAGCTTCAACGAGGCTGTTCCTATCTCATACATAGCACAAAACCAACCAAATTAAGCTTGCTGAAAACTTAAAACAAAACAAAAAACCCTTTCCTAACTATTCTGCAAGAATTCACGGCAGAAAGCTTAAGCAACAACTTTACCACATATCTTGAAATCAAGAAGGAACAAAATCCAAACGAAATGCAACTAGGTCATCTACAGATTCTGGATTGTTTCCAGCAAAGCATAAACTCGGCACAAAACAAGATCATGCACTAACACACGAAAATCCAGGAAACATCACAAGATGAAATCTCGAAACTATCCTACTGCAGGTGAGTAGCGACTTACCTTGCTGTTCTTGAGCTTACTACCGAAGGAGAAGGGCAACTCTAGGGTTTCCGAGATACTTGAGTTCCCTGCCTCTTCCTCGTCCCTCCGAGCTCACCTCAACGAAAGGATCGAAATCACCAAGGTTCGTCGAAAGGAAGTCTTCGCCGGCCGCCGGAGGGAGGAAAACCTAGCTCGGCTTTGTCTTCGCCCGAGAGGAGAATCGCCGACGCTCGCGTGAGGTGAGGAAAGGAGAGAAACGTTCGGGTAATTCGAATTATCCTACCCTAAGTTCCTCTTTTTATAACCTTAATATTCTGTTAATTAACTAATTCTTAAATAAATTTGCTTCCAATTCTAAACAGAAAAAACCATTTGCCCACCTGGTGAACCGGGTTTGGACCAAGTCAAAGGTCGTGGGTTCAATTCTTGGCTTGGACATTTTTTTGTCGAAACTTCCTTCGTCTAGTAAAAATACCAAACGACCTCCAAAAATTGCATACTAATATTCTATAAATTCCTAAAAATCTCTAGAATTTTTCTAAAGTATTTCTAGATTTTAATAAGGTCTTTTAGGACTCCAAATCATAAAATTTGGGGTGTTACATTATTTTTGATCTAGATACATGTACATTCCTTTTATGAAATATAGGATCAAAAATGTAAAATTCTATTTAATGTCGCGGATCGAATCTTGCAAAGCGTGGAACCTTCTAAGGACCAGAGGCGCAGCGGAACTAGGAGCAAGATGGAGGCGACAGCTAGACCCGGTGGTGGTGGCCAAATATGACAGCAGCTTGGGATGACAACACACGGAGGGCAACTAGAGATAAAGCCATAATAGTTAAAAATTAGATTTTCTATTTATTGCTTTTATATTGTGCTGTGTGTGCATGTTAGTTTACAAGTTTAGTAGGCTAGCATAGTTAAAATTCCTCATTTATAAATAACTAAGTGGGAGAGGGATTTTTAAGTAAATCCCATGGTCTCCATTACTGGTTTGTAAGTGATGCAAACAAGCTTGCGCGTTGGCTCTGAGTGCCTTCCTCCATAACGGATGAGCTTGTTTGCATATCACTAGAACAGACTTCCATTTTTGGATGACTATAGGAAGTTAATTAAGAGCGTGTGATCTTCCCCAACGGAAGGGGCATAATCTTATTAATGGACTTAGTGTCAAGTAATGATATACACTTAGACACATCTGATAGTATCCTCCCCATCGGAGTCACTGCTATTATTTGTGTGACCAAATGATACCAACTATTAATTTTATTTGTCAAAAAGTTAGGTTGACAAGATAATAAAATTAATGGGTTAAAACCCTCCTTTTACAAATGTTGAATTTGTATACGTCCACACTAACGTGGCATACAAAATTCACGGTGTTTTGAGGTGTTGGTTAATTTAAAATAATATTGTTTGAGGAATCAATATTATTCTAAATTTAGAGTTCTGACCAAAAGTTATTTGTGATTCTTAGGATGACTTTCAACCCACTGTCCATCATACTTCAACAGAATAGACTTACTGGACCTAATTACATAGATTGGAAAAGGAACCTGGACATTGTTCTTACTGCTGAAAGCTATAAATTTGTACTGACTGAGTCATGCCCTGAAGCACCTACTGGTGAATCTACCCAAGAGGAGATTGAATATCGTAGGAAATGGGTAAAAGTAGATGAGATGGCGCGGTGTTACATTTTGGCTTCAATGTCAAATGTATTGCAACATCAGCATCAAGATTTACCAACAACCTATGATATTATGAACAATCTCAAGGAACTCTTTGGTCATCAGGATAGGGCTTCTAGGCAAGAAGCCATGAGAAAGATAATGACAGCCACCATGCAAGAGGGTACTCCTGTGAGGGATCATATCCTAAAGATGATGGCTTATACAGATCCTTGGAGGAGAAATTGATGGGGAAACCCAGATCGATATGATCCTCCAAACGCTACTTAGAAGTTTTGAGCAGTTCCGCCTGAACTATAATATGAATAAGAGGATTTATTCATTAGCAAAACTACTGACAGAACTTCAAGCAGCAGAAGGATTATTTCGTCACAATTCTCAAATTCACTATGCTGAAAATGGTTCTACTTCTAAACCGAGAGGAAAGAAGAAGAAGAAACAAGCTGGCTCAGCAAAGAAAGTGAATAAAACTCAGAGTATAGGATTTAAAGCTGGAGTGAAGAAGCCGAAGGGCAAGTGCTTCATCTGCAAGCAGTCAGGGCATTGGAAGGCGGACTGTCCTCGTAGGAATCAGAACAACAAAGGTATATCTCATGCTCTAGTTGTTGAAACATGTTTAGCGGTGTTATCTACCAGCACCTGGTGTGTAGATACGGGAGCCACTGATCATGTCTGCAATTCCCTGCAAGGGTTACAGGAACCCGACGACTAACTGAAGGAGAGATTACCGTCTACATGGGCAATGCTACTAAGGTGGTGGCTGTTGCAGTGGGAGACGTCTACTTATCTTTTAGTAGAAATAGAAATTTGGTTTTAAGAAATTGTCTTTATGTACCCAGTTTTAGAAAGAATTTAATTTCAGTTTCTAAACTGTTTTTAGATGGATATTCAATTTCTTTCAGTAACGATGTAGTTATTAAAAGAAATAAAGTGATTATCTATTCTGGTGCATTAGTTGGCAATTTGTATACTTTAAATCCAATTTCTTCCACAATGCAAAATATGGAAATTTATAACTCATCTTCTAACTCTAATAAAAGAAAAGAACCTTCGGAAATGAACCAAGCATATCTTTGGCATCTAAGGCTTGGTCATATTAACTTAAGTAGGATTCAGAGGCTTATAGCTGATGGACTTTTGAGTTCGTTAGAGTTGGAAAATTTTCCAACTTGTGAATCTTGCTTGGAAGGTAAAATGACCAAGAGGTCGTTCAAGGCCAAGGGGTATAGAGCCAAAGAAGTGTTAGAATTGGTTCATTCTGATTTGTGTGGTCCTATGTCTGTCCAGGCAAGAGGAGGTTTTGAATATTTTGTCTCTTTTATAGATGATTATTCAAGATACGGATATATATTATCTAATGCGCCGCAAGTCCGAGTGCTTTGATAAGTTCAAAGAGTACAAGGCTGATGTGGAAAAACGACTAGGTTAAAGTATCAAGACACTATGATCTGATCGTGGTGGCGAATACCTCTTAGGAGAGTTTAGGAATTACTTATCAGAGGCCGGGATTCAATCCCAACTGTCCGCACCTGGTACACCCCAACAGAATGGTGTGACAGAATGAAGGAATAGGACTCTTATGGAGATGGTTAGATCGATGATGAGTTATTCAGAATTACCAAATTCGTTTTGGGGATATGCTCTGGAAACAGCAGTGTACATTCTGAACTTAGTACCTTCTAAATCAGTTTCTTCTACTCCCACAGAATTGTGGAATGGGCGAAAGTCCAGTCTATGACATATTCAGATTTAGGGTAGTCCATCACATGTGCTGAAACCAGATGCTGATAAGTTAGAATCTCGTACAGAAGTTCGCGTGTTTGTAGGGTATCCCAAAGGAACGAAAGGAGGTTTATTTTATAGTCCTAAAGACCAGAAGGTCATTGTTAGCACCAATGCCCAGTTTTTAGAAGAAGACTATATAATGGATCACAAGCCCAGTAGCAAAGTTATTTTAGAAGAACTTAGAGAGGACACGTCTACTTCAGTACCAACAGTACAAGATGAAGTACCACAAGAGACTGCAACACGTGTCACACATGATACACAACCACAGACAGTGCCTCGTCGTAGTGGGAGGGTTGTAAGGCAGCCTGAAAGATTCATGTTTTTGGGAGAGTCTTCGGACTTGATCCCGGGTAAACATGAACCTGATCCACGAACATATGACGAAGCACTCCAAGATATAGATGTAGCATCTTGGCAAAAGGCAATGAATTCTGAAATAGAGTCTATGTACTCTAATAAGGTCTGAGAGCTTGTAGAACCACCTGATGGTGTAAAAGCCGTTGGATGCAAGTGGATCTACAAAAGGAAAAGAGGGATAGACGGGAAGGTAGAAACCTTCAAAGCTAGGCTTGTTGCGAAAGGGTACACTCAGAAAGAGGGAATCGATTATGAGGAGACCTTTTCACCGGTAGCCATGCTTAAGTCTATCCGGATACTCTTATCCATTGCTGCTCATATGGATTATGAGATTTGGCAAATGGATGTCAAGACAGCTTTCCTTAATGGAAGTCTTGAAGAGAACATCCATATGAAGCAACCAGAAGGATACATTGAAAAAGGCAAAGAGCATCTAGTGTGCAAGCTCAATCGGTCCATTTATGGACTGAAGCAAGCTTCAAGGTCTTGGAACATCCGGTTTAATGAAGTAATCCAGTCATATGGATTTATTCAGTGTCCGGATGAGTCTTGTGTATACAAGAAGTGTAACGGAAACGTGGTGGTATTTCTTGTACTATACGTAGATGATATTTTGTTAATTGGCAACAATATCAAGGTATTATCAGACGTAAGGGTATGGTTATCCAAACAATTTGATATGAAGGACTTAGGAGATTGTGCACACATTCTTGGGATCAAAGTAATAAGGGATCGTAAGAAAAGAATGTTGTGTCTGTCCCAAGCTTCATATATAGATACAATCCTTGCTCGTTTTAGCATGCAGGATTCCAAGAAAGGTTTCTTACCTTTTAGGCATGGAGTAGCTCTATCTAAAGAGATGTCTCCAAAGACATCAAAGGAGATAGAAGACATGAAAGAAGTTCCTTATGCTTCGGCTGTAGGAAGCTTAATGTATGCAATGCTATGTACGAGACCTGATATCTGTTTTGCCGTGGGCATGGTTAACAGATATCAGAGTAACCCTGGACAAGGACATTGGACTGCGGTAAAGCATATATTAAAGTACCTGAGAAGGACTAGAGATTATATGCTAGTTTATCAAGCAGATGATTTGCTCCCTGTGGGTTACACGAATTCAGATTTCCAATCAGATAGGGACAACAATAAGTCTACATCAGGCTATGTGTTTACTTTAGGAGGTGGAGCCATTTCATGGAGGAGTGTTAAGCAAAAATGCGTTTCGGACTCAACCATGGAAGCTGAGTATGTAGCAGCTTCTGAAGCAGCTAAATAAGCAGTATGGCTCAGGAAATTTCTAATGGACTTAGATGTGATTCCTGGTTTGCCCAAAATCATCACAATTTATTGTAATAATAGCGGTGCAGTTGCAAACTCGAAGGAACCACGAGCTCATAAGGCAAGTAAGCATATAGAGCGCAAGTACCACCTGATACGAGATATCATGAAGCGAGGAGAAGTTGTCATCGCCAAGATTGCATCAGCAGATAACCTGGTAGATCCTTTCACTAAGGCCCTTCCGGTGAAAGCTTTCGATCGGCATGTGGAGGGAATGAGAATCAGATGTATGGTAGAAGATATGGCAGCTTAGTCATTAGTATAAGTGGGAGATTGTTGTAGTGTATACTGAAAGCCTAAGCTTTTGTAAACATTTGTTTTGAATAAAGAATCACATTTGGTCAAATTATCTACATTTGTTTGTAGTTGTTCAATTAATTTATATTGTAGATAACATAGCATGTGGTGTCACATGCAGAAGATAATGATATCAGTACCTTATAAATTATAAACAGTAGCTCACGACCAAAATGGAAAGGAACAAATCATTAGAAGGTCGTAGTATAATTAGGTATCAGTTTATCTTGACTGTATAATTACACTAGTACACTTAGAGTGTATTGAGTAGGACCATTTGAGGTCGTTTCTTTTATACTGACTTTATAAAGGAACAAAGACCTCAGTTATTATGGAAGTGTGTGCTCTTAATCCTAATATAATAATAAGCACATATATTTGATATTTATTTCTTTAATTTATCAATGGGTGAGATTTAGTTCGATGAATCAATAAGCCCGATAAATTGGGAAATGGTATCACTTATAGTGTGTGTTGTTGATTATAGAAGGAAACTGTGTCCTAGAGATACTAGGTTGATAATGTCCTCAAGAGGAGCTCATAAGGATTGTCATGTTAAACCCTGCAGGTGGACTTAGTCCGACATGATGATAAGGTTGAGTGGTACTACTCTTGGACTAAGATATTAATTAAATGAGTTGTCAGTAACTCACTTAATTAGTGGACATTCGATATCTTAAACACAGGGAGACTAACACACTCATAATAAGAAGGAGCCCAAAAATGTAATTTTGGATTGGTGCGGTAGTTCAATAATAGTTCTCTAGTGGAATGAATTATTATTGATAAAATTAAGTTGTGTGTTCGGGGCGAACACGGGATGCTTAATTTTATCGGGAGACCAAAACTAATTCCTCCTCTCGGTCCCTATCGTAACCTCTTATTTATAGAGTACTTGTTAGAGTGTATACTAAAAGCCTAGCTTTTGGTATAAACATTTATCTAGAAATAAGAATCACATTGGTCAAATGTTTACATTTATGATAAATGTAGTTGTTCAATTAATTTATATTGTAGATAACATGGTGTGTGGTGTCACACACAGAGGATCATGTTATCAGCACCTTATAAATTATAAACAGTAGCTCACGACCATAATGGAAAGGAACAAACCATTGGAAGGTCGTAATGTAATTAGGTATTAGTTTATCTTAACTATATAATTACACTAGTACACTTAGAGTGTATTGAGTAGGACCATTAGAGGTCGTTTCTTTTATACTGACTTTATAAAGAAACAAAGACCTCAGTTATTATGGAAGTGTGTGCTCTTAATCCTAATGTAATAACAAGCACGTATATTTGATATTTATTTCTTTAATTTATCAATGGGTGAGATTTAGTTCGATGAATCAATAAGCCCGATAAGTTGGGAAATGATATCACTTATAGTGTGTGTTGTTGATTATAGAAGGAAACTGTGTCCTAGTGATCTAGGTTGAGAATGTCCCTAAGAGGAGCTCATAAGGATTGTCATGTTAAACCCTGCAGGTGGACTTAGTCTGACATGACGATGAAGTTGAGTGGTACTACTCTTGGAGCTAGATATTAATTAAGTGAGTTGTCAGTAACTTACTTAATCAGTGGACATTTGTTATCTTAAACACAGGGAGATTAACACACTCATAATAAGATGGAGCCCAAAATGTAATTTGGGATTGGTGCGGTAGTTCAATAATAGTTCTTTAGTGGAATGAATTATTATTGATGAAATTAAGTTGTGTGTTGAACATGGGATGCTTAATTTCATCGGGAGACCAAAACCAATTCCTCCTCTCGGTCCCTATCGTAGCCTCTAGTATATAGAGATTTATACCCATCGCATACCCACCTTCTTACCCATCCAATGGGGCCGGCCAAGCTAGCTTGGAACCCAAGCTAGGGCCGGCCAAGACCAAGAGGATGAGTCAAGTTGGTGGCCGGCCAAAGCTTGGGTCCCAAGCTTAGGTGGCCGGCCACTAGAATATTAAAAAGGATTTTTATTAAAATTATTTCTTATGTGGATATCATGATTTTAAAAGAGAGTTTAAAAATTAAAAATTTCCTTTTATAGCTTTCTATAAAAGATTAAGAGAAGAGATTAATCTCTTTCCTTATTTGTAGCTTAAAAGGATGGTTTTAATTTTTGGTAAAAACTTTCCTTATTTGAAAATCATCTACATGTTTAAAAGAAAGTTTAAAATTTGAAATCTTTCCTTATTTGTTGATTAAAGGAGGATTTTAAATTTTAAGAAAAACTTTCCTTTTTAACCATGTTCATGATTTAAAAGAAAGTTTAAAAATTAAATATTCTCTTTTATAAGTTTCTACAAGAGATTAAGAAATGATTTGATATCTTTTCTTATTTGTAGATTAAAAGAGATTTTAATTTTTAGAGATAACTTTCTTTTTATCCACATGTTTAAAAGAAAGATTTTAATTTATAAAATTTCCTTTTTATTAACCAATCATGAAGGGATTAAAATTATTGGAGAAATTTTTTATAAAATTTCCGGAGGCAAATAAGGAAGTTTTAATTTGTGTTTAAAATTTTTATTTGCTTGGAGAATAGGTGTGGCCGGCCATTATAATTGTGAGAATAAAAATTATTTTTAATTAAATAAAATTTTCCTTTTCATGGCAAAAGAATTAAGGAAGTTTTTATTAAAATTTCCTTATTTGCCAAAACTAAGGATTATAAAAGAGGAGGTAGAGGAGCCTTCAAGGGAAGAACTTCTATTCTTTTTCTTTCCTCTCCTCTTTGGCTTTGGTGGCCGGCCCTATTTCTCTCCTCTCCTCTTGTTGGCCGAAACTCATCTCTTGGTGGAGCTTTTGTTTGTGGCCGGATCAAGGAAGGAGAAGAAGGAGAGAAAGCAAGCCTCGTCTCTAGCATCCCTTGGAGCATTGGTGGTGGCCGAAATTCTTCATCCTCGGAGGAGTTTATTGTGGCCGAAATCTAGAAGAAAGAAGGAAGGTGGAAAGGTGGTTCTCATCTCGGAAGATCGTTGCCCACACAACGTCCGAGGTTATAAGAGGAATATGGTAGAAGATCAAGAGGTTTTTCTAAAAGGTATAACTAGTATTTTTTCTTTCCGCATCATACTAGTTATTTTTGGAAATAATACCAAATACAAGAGGCTTACGATTCTAGAGTTTCGAATTTGTTTTCGATATAGTGTTCTTTTGTTTTTCTTTTCCTTGTGATTTGATTGTTCTTTTCGGTTAACCTAAAGTTATTTTAGGAAATTAAATATTAGCTTTCCATAAAAGGTTTTGTCTAGTCGGTGGTGGTTGCTCCCATATCCAAGAAGGCCATGTGCCTCGCCACGTCAGTACTGGGAACCAATTATGAAAATTAATATTTAATGAAATTAATAACTTAAGGTGACTTGGGTCGAACGTGTTAAGTTCCGCAGGAGATCCAAGTCAAAACCTAAAAGAACAAATAGATTAAGTTTTGGATCAAACATGTTAAGTTCCGCAGGCGATCCAAAATTTAATTTAAAAGAACACATGGTAGCTAGGAAAAGGTTCAGACCTTTGTACAGTGGAACCTCTAGGTTTTCCGAGTAGCAACCAACAGTACTATACCCACCTATATCCACCTTCTATACCCACCTAAAGGGGGCCGGCCAAGCTAGCTTGGGAACCAAGCTAGGGCCGGCCTAAGCATGAATTGGGGTGGCCGGCCCTAGCTTGAACCCAAGCTAGAGGGGCCGGCCATATTAAATTAAAAATAATTTTAATTTTAATTTTTATTATGTGGAAGATATAATTTATTAAAGAGAATTAAAATTAAAATATCTCACTTGTAAAAGATCTACAAAAGATTAAAGAAAGAGATTAGATCTCTTTCCTTATTTGTAGATTGGTGAGATATTTTATTTTCTCTTTAAAAAATTATTCACATGTTGTAAAATTAAAATTATGGAAATTTCTTTTTATCAACCATGAAGAGATTTTTGAAGAGAAATTTTAATTTTTAAATTTCCGGAAACAAATTAGGAAGTTTTAATTTGTTGATTAAAACTTGTTTAATTTATTTCTCCATGTGGTGGACGGCCAATATAGTTTAATTTGGGAAATTTTATTTTATTTTTCTCAATTAAATCATGTCAAGGAAATTAAGGAAATTTTATTGTAATTAATTTTCCTAATTTGCCTAGGCCAAGGAATATAAAAGAAGGGGTGGGGGTGCCTTCATGAGGAGAACCTCAATTATTTCTCTCCCTCTTTTGTTCCTTGGTGTGGCCGGTCATCATCATCCTCTCCCTCTCTTCCTCTTGTGGTGGCCGAACCTCTCTCTCCCTTTGGAGCTCTCGTGGTGGCCGGATACTACTTGGAGAAGAAGAAGAAGAAGGAGAGAAAGCTAGCATCTCTTGGAGCTTGGGTGGTGTTTTGATTTTCTTCCTTGGTGAAGCTTCCTTATTGTGGCCGAACCTAGCTTGGAGGATAAGAAGGTGGTTGGTGGTTTCTCATCTCGAAAGATCGTTGCCCACACAACGTCCGATGTTAGAAGAGGAATACGGTAGAAGATCAAGAGGTCTTTCTAGAAGGTATAACTAGTAGTTTTTCCTTTTCCGCATCATACTAGTTATTTATGGAAATAATACCAAATACAAGAGGCTTACGTTCTAGTAATTCGAATATGTTTTTTCGAAGTTGTGTTCTTTTGTTTTATTTTTCCTTGTGATTTGATTGTTCTTTTCGATTAACCTAAAGTTATTTTAGGAAATTAAATATTAGATTTCTATAAAAGGTTTTGTCTAGTCAGTGGTGGTTGCTCCCATATCCAAGAAGGCCATGTGCCTCGCCACGTCAGTACTGAGAACCGATTATGGAAATTAATATTTAATGGAATTAATAACTTAAGGTGATTTGGGTCGAACGTGTTAAGTTTCGCAGGAGATCCAAGTCAAAACCTAAAAGAACAAATAGATTAAGTTTTGGATCAAACGTGTTAAGTTCCGCAGGCGATCCAAAATTTAATTTAAAAGAACACATGGTAGCTAGGAAAAGGTTCAGACCTTTGTACAAAATTTTTATACAGTGGAACCTCTAGGCTTTCCGAGTAGCAACCAACAGAAGAGTAGAAAGGATCAGGTGAGGATGAAGAGAGGAGTTTGGTTTTGATTTAAATACTTAGGGTGTGTTTGGTTTGAGGTTATCATGCATAATCTGTTGGGGTTGCAAAGTTGCAAACATAGTCCCACATTGAAAACACATGGAAAAGATCATGGGTTTATAAGAGAAAAGATATCTTCATTGGTATGAGGCCTTTTGGGTAGAGCCCAAGAGCAAAACCATGAGGGCTTAGGTCAAAAGTGGACAATATCATGTCATTGTGGAGATATCTAAAATTCTTTTCGATCCTACAATTGATATCAAAGTCTGGACTGTCAAAAGGTTTAACCGCCAACTGTGCACAAGAGCAATGGTCTGATTGAGCCATGTGGGTACAATATTGACCTCGAACAAAGAAAGGGGGGCTCCTATGTGTTAGGATCGATTGTCGCGGCTAGAGAGGGGGGATGTGAATAGCCGCCCCCAAATCGTTCGTTTCTTTCTACAAATCAAGGTTAGCGCAGCGAAAATAAACAATAGAAACGACAACGGAGAATAGCAAACCTCAAACTCGTCGATGTAACGAGGTTCAGAGATGAAACTCCTACTCCTCGGCGTGTCCGTAAGGTGGATGAAGCCTATCAATCCGTCGATGGATGAGTCCCCGGAAAACCGGCTAATAAGAACACTCCTTCTGGGTGGAGAAACCTCGACACAGAAACTTCTTGCAATAGCAAGAAAGGTGTACAAAAATACAGCACAAAATAGAAGACAATATGAATGTACAAAACAAAGCTTGCCTACTGTTCCTGTCGATTGGAATCCGAAGCAGCAACTTCAGAAAACTCATAGCAGCAGCTGATCAGTCGAGGAAAGCTCACCCGAAGCTTCAACAAGGAGCTCACACGAAGCTCAGCAAAGCTCGATCACAGTCAGGAGTAGGAAGAAGAAGAGAAGCAGCCACTGTAGAAGCCCTTGAACTCCTTTTATAATCTGCATTCAACCTGTACTGTACCTGCGAAGAACAGAAGACTAGCCGTTGTGAGCCAACGGCTAGGGCTGGACCGATCAGAACATCTCCTGATCGGTCCAGGAAGACCCTGATCGGTCCTGGGGACCGATCAGCATGCATGTCCCTTCCTTTTCTCCCGAACTTCTTGCCTTCTGATCGTTGTTTCCTGATCGGTCTGCAGACCGATCAGATAACACTCAGTAGGCTACTGTTTGGTTATTGATCGGTCACCAGACCGATCCAGATACCCAGTGTATCACTGGATCGATCCACTGATCGATCCAGAGCTTGGTTTTTGCCCAAACCAAGTCCCAAACCTTCCAAACCAACATCCGGTCAACCTTGACCTGTTGGTACATCATGCTTAGCATCCGGTCACTCCCTTGACCTGCTAAGACTCCCCAACAAGTGTCCGGTCAATCCCTTTGACCCACTTGGTCTTTCCAACACCAGATGTCCGATCACCCTTGATCCATCTGGATTTTCCCTTGCCCGGCTTCACTCACCAGGACTTTCACCTAGCTTCACTCACTAGGGTTTTCACCTGGCTTCACTCACCAGGATTTCCAATCTGCCCGGCTTCACTCACCAGGACTTTCCAACTGCCTGGCTTCACTCACCAGGACTTTCCCACTGCCTGGCTTCACTCACCAGGACTTTCACCTAGCTTTACTCACTAGAGTTTTCACAACTGCCTGGCTTCACTCACTAGGACTTTCAATCTGCCCGGCTTCACTCACCAGGACTTTCCACTTCCGGTCCAGAGAACGAGCTACCGAGCCCTCTCTGACCACAGTTCGGAGAACGAGCTACCGAGCCCTCTCCGACTTCCATCCGGTCCAGAGAATGAGCTCCCGAGCCCTCTCTGACCACAGTCCGGAGAACGAGCTACCGAGCCCTCTCCGACTTCCCATGTGCCAAGCTTCCATACTTGGACTTCTCCGTGCCAAGTCTCCATACTTGGACTTTTCCCGTGCCAAGCTCCCTGCTTGGACTTTTCACCATGCCAAACTCCCTGCTTGTACTTTTCCCATGCCAAGCTCCCTGCTTGGACTTTTCCCGTGCCAAGCTCCCTGCTTGGACTTTTCCGAGTCAGGTCAACTCACCTCGGGTCAACCAGGTCAACCTTGACCACGGGTTGCACCCACAATCTCCCAAGCTTGTATCCTTGTAAAACATCAAGATACAACTTTTCTGTTCACGTCAAACATTGTCAAACATAACTCGTCAAACATCAAAACACAACTCGAGTCAAGTCAACTCGAGTCTGGTCAACCAGGTCAACCTTGACCTAAGGTTGCACCAACAATCTCCCCCTTTTTGATGTTTGACAAAACCCATAATCAAACCCATAATCAAGTTAGGTTAACCCGATAACCTAACTTAGGTTTTCCAATGTTCTTCCCTGAACATTCTCTAGACATTCTCCATTCTCCTTTCTACTCTCTCCCTTTTTGACACACATCAAAAAGAGTGAATCAAGGTCAAGAGTTTCTTTCTAATGAAGGTCTCATACCTTTCATTGAAACCCTTAATTTCCCCCTTGATACTAAGGTCAACAATTAACTTAGTGATAATCCCATATCACTCAAGTCTTTAGGAGTAAAATCTCCCCCTAAAAGTCAACTCCCCCTGACTAATAGGTAAAATTCCCCCTAAAGATCAACTCCCCCTTGACCATTGCACCAACAATGTCTTGGAGAGTTTTAAACCTTCAAAATACCAACTCCCGAGCTGAAATTTCAGACAACCAGTCGAATTTCAGCAATTTGGCACGCCCTGATCGGTCACCAGACCGATCAGGCTCCCTCTGGATCGGTCCAGTGACCGATCCACACAGACCTGGACCGATCAGGGAACCTCCTGATCGGTCCACGACCTCTGATTTCTGATTTCTGATTTCTGATTTCTTCTCCCGAAATTCAGAAACCTCTAGAAAATCACAGAAAATTCTAAAAATTGTAAAATTTTGAGGATACACTCCTCATAACATATACTATCATGGAAAAATAGTTTTCTATGAAAATAAGTTCCATTTTCAAATCTTGATACAAAGTTCAAAAGTCTTTGAAATAACTCAAAGTTAACTCATCTTTGTATCACTTTGCTCAATGATGAATGCTATCACTAGAAAAGCTTCATCAAGGATTTTCAAATCAATTTTGAAATGATTTTAAACCATTTAATTTAGGACCACAATCTTAGGGCTAAATGTACATGACTTGTACACAAGCTTTCCCTATGATCCTCAATTTCGAATTAGGCTCATCTAGGCACAAGAACTATGCACCTTGATCCTAACTCATCATCCTAATATCTCACACACATCTAAGGTGTATCAAAAACACATCCAAGTCAATTTTGATGTGAGATATGGATTTAGGTTAGCTTATTCTAAGTTCTCATGCATTTTTCTAAACAACAATTTGATCTCCATATCAAATTGTGTTTCTTATCCTTAGATCAATTTCATTGATTATAAATGCAAGAAATGATGACATGGCATAAAATGATATCATAAATGAAAACATGTGCCAATGTCATGATGTCATGGCATAAAGTATGAAACTTAAATAAATCATGACATTTAACTAACCTAAGCATTATCATGACATTTCAAATGATCATAAATTAAATATGATGTCATGACATGACATATGGCAAACAATATATGGCAAATAACATATAAAGGTATAAAAAATACATAATTCTAGCCTTAGTTGCCATTTTTGATAATTTTGATCATTTTTCCATAAATTCCATATTCCTAAGTGTAATAGACTTAAAATCATATACTAAAGATTTTTAGATCACTATGTGCCAATTAGATTGACCCTAGAGAATTCCTCGAATATGGTTGGCACATGCTAATCATCTTAGGAATAACTTTCCATTTCATTTTCAAGGCTTGATTACACCTTGAAAATTCCTAAAGTGTCACCTTTTGCCATGATTAGGTTAACTACCTATTCAAGTAAGGTTGACACACCCTAAACCATCTAGCGTGATGGAATCACGCTCCTAGGAACCCAATACCTATTGGAGCTCATTGGGTTCACTAAGTATTCACTAGGGATGACTTCCCTAGCAACCCTTCTAATGACCCTCCTAGGCTTTGAAGCCTTGGTCATTTGGGACTCATCAAGATCAACTCTAGGGGTGACTCCCCTTGTGACCTTGGTGATGGTCTTCCTTGCCCTAGTTTTGTTCCATAATCTAATGGAACATTGTGATAAGTGGGCTTGACCACTTGGGACTTAGGTTTGTGACACAAACCTTTCATGTCCTTGGGCTTTGGTTTTTGCCCCTTAGACCCTATATTTGACTTTTCCAAATTTTTAAGGGTCTTTTCTAAAGAGTCAAGTCTTGACCTCAAGACTTGATTTTCCTTTTCTAAGGCCTCAAGTTTTAACTTGTCATTTGTCTTTGAGGTATTCCTAGGCATATGTCTAGTTGTTTTGGGATTTCTACCTAGGTTATCCTTAACCTTAGATGAGTTGATCCTAGGGTTGGCTTTCCTAGTGTTATCCTTATCTAGGCTCACATGTTTGGCACCTAAGCATGTGTATCGATTTCTATAATTATCATGCTTATCATTATTGTCAATTGCAATCAAACTACTAGCATGCATCTTACTAGTATTGCAATAATGTGCCTTAGAGATTACCTTAGGGGTTGCCTTAGCTCCCCCTATCGATGTGCTCAGTCTCTTGTCCTTGTGAGATTGCCTCCCCCTCGGACATTGGCTCCGATAATGTCCCCTTTGCATTGGAAGCACACCACGTGCTCCTTGCTCTTGCGTATCGGGACTCCGGCTTCCTTGATCTTTGGCGCCGGTGGAGTCTTCCTAACCCTCTTTGGACATTTACTCTTGTAATGTCCAAATTCCCTACACTCAAAGCATAATATATGCAATTTACTAGAACTTAAATTGCTTGAGTTACCTAGGGTTGAGGTGGGATGTAAGCTCTCTCCTTCATCCCATCCGGAGGTAGAAGCTTCTTCCCCTTGCTCCGAACTTGAAGAGGAACTCTCCTCCTCTTCTTCTTTAGATGTTGAGTAGCCCTCAACTTCTAAATCCATGCCTCCATGATGTGAGCTACTCGGCTCACTTGACTCCTCTTCATGGCTTGAATTGGAGCTCTCCTCATGGAACTTAGCCAAGTTGTTCCACAACTCCTTGGCATTGTTGTATCTATCTATCCTACACAAAATATCATTAGGTAAAGAAAATTCCAAAACTTTCGTTGCCTCATCGTTGATTGTGAATTGGTGGATTTGTTTCTTCGTCCACTTCTTCTTCTTGAGAGGTTTTCCTTCTTCATCCTCCGGAGGAGTGAAACCTACTTGAACACACCTCCAATTCTCAAGATTAGTCATAAGAAAATATTTCATTCTTACCTTCCAATACGCGAAGTCGTCGCGATCGTAGAATGGTGGAATCGTGATGTCCTCTCCAAATCGTTCCATTTTCTAGCTCGTGCTCCCCCGGGTGTCAATCCAACGAAGAGCGACCTCGCTCTGATACCACTTGTTAGGATCGATGGTCGCGGCTAGAGAGGGGGGGTGTGAATAGCCGCCCCAAATCGTTCGTTTCTTTCTACAAATCAAGGTTAGCGCAGCGGAAATAAATAATAGAAACGACAACGGAGAATAGCAAACCTCAAACTCGTCGATGTAACGAGGTTCGGAGATGAAACTCCTACTCCTCGGCGTGTCCGTAAGGTGGACGAAGCCTATCAATCCGTTGGTAGATGAGTCCCCGGAAAATCGGCTAATAAGAACACTCCTTCTAGGTGGAGAAACCTCACCACAGAAACTTCTTGCAACAGCAAGAAAGGTGTACAAAAATACAGCACAAAACAGAAGACAATATGAATGTACAAAACAAAGCTTGCCTACTGTTCTTGTCGACTGGAATCCGAAGCAGCAACTTCAGAAAACTCACAGCAGCAGCTGATCAGTCGAGGAAAGCTCACCCAAAGCTTCAAGAAGGAGCTCACATGAAGCTCAGTAAGCTAAGAGCTCAGCAAAGCTCGATCACAGTCAGGAGTAGGAAGAAGAAGAGAAGCAGCCACTGTAGAAGCCCTTGAACTCCTTTTATAACCTGTGAAGCAGCAGCACAGAAAAGAAGACAGAAGACTAGCCGTTGTGAGCCAAGCGGCGGATCGATCGAACATCTCGATCGGTCCAGAAGACCCGATCGGTCCGGGATCGATCGAGCTTCCCTGATCGGTCCGAGGACCGATCAGCATGCATGTCCCTTCCTTTTCTCCCGAACTTCTTGCCTTCGATCGTTGTTCTCGGTCTGCAGACCGATCAGATAACACTCGATGAGCTCTTGTTTAATTCTTGATCGGTCACCGACCGATCCAGATATAACCGGATCGATCCATCGATCGATCCGAGCTTGATTTTGCCCAAACCAAGTCCCAAACCTTCCAAACCAACATCCGGTCAACCTTGACTGTTGGTACATCATGCTTAGCATCCGGTCACTCCCTTGACCGCTAAGACTCCCCAACAAGTGTCCGGTCAATCCCTTTGACCCACTTGGTCTTTCCAACACCGGATGTCCGATCACCCTTGATCCATCTGGATTTTCCCTTTCACTCAACGGGACTTTCACCTAGCTTCACTCACTAGGGTTTTCACCGCTTCACTCACCAGATTTCCACCTGGCTTCACTCACCAGGACTCTCAACCTGGCTTCACTCACCAGACTTTCACCTACTCACCGGGACTTTCACCTATCTTTACTCACTAGGGTTTTCTGGCTTCACTCACTAGGACTTTCAATCTGGCTTCACTCACCGGGACTTTCCCGGCTTCACTCACGGGACTTATCCGTCTGGCTTCACTCACCGGGACTTTCCACATCCGATCCAGGAGAACGAGCTACCGAGCCCTCTCGACACCGTTCGGAGAACGAGCTACCGAGCCCTCTCCGACTTCCATCCGGTCCAGAGAACGAGCTCCCGATCCCTCGTCCGGAGAACGAGCTACCGAGCCCTCTCCGACTTCCCATGTGCCAAGCTTCCATACTTGGACTTCTCCGTGCCAAGTCTCCATACTTGGACTTTTCCCGTGACAAGCTCCCTGCTTGAACTTTTCACCATGCCAAACTCCCTGCTTGGACTTTTCCCATGCCAAGCTCCCTGCTTGGACTTTTCCCGTGCCAAGCTCCCTACTTGGACTTTTCCGAGTCAGGTCAACTCACCTCGGGTCAACCAGGTCAACCTTGACCACGGGTTGCACCCACAATCTCCCAAGCTTGTATCCTTGTAAAACATCAAGATACAACTTTTCTGTTCACGTCAAACATTGTCAAACATAACTCGTCAAACATCAAAATACAACTCGAGTCAAGTCAACTCGAGTCTGGTCAACCAGGTCAACCTTGACCTAAGGTTGCACCAACACTATGTTCGGATCAAGAGGACCAGACACCAGGCAGGAAGTCCTAATTGCAGCTAGGCAAGGAAGTCCTAGTAGGTCGGGTGGACCGAGGGGCAGGAAGACCTGGTGGGTCGAGGATCGGACGTGGGAAGCCTGTGGTCCTTTGTTTGAGGGGGATTGTTGGGGTTGCAAGGTTGCAAACATAGTCCCACATTGAAAACACATGGAAAAAATCATGAGTTTATAAGAGAAAAGATATCTCCATTGGCATGAGGCCTTTTGGGGAGAGCCCAAGAGCAAAACCATGAGGGCTTAGGCCCAAAGTGGACAATATCATACCATTATGGAGATATCTAAATTTTTTTCGATTCTACATAACCTTAGTTATATAATTACCCGATAATCACATAACTAAGTTATGGAGAATAAAATATAACTTAATGTTGTTTGGTTCACCTCGGTAATGCAATGAAAACTTATTTGTTTAAAGATTTTAGTGTATAACCTAGTTAAATATTTTATTTAAATAATAATAATAGTAATATAATTCATAATTACAAAGGAATTATAAAATTTATTTGATTTTTTTCATAATTTTTAAGAATTTTTTAATATTTTAATGGGATAAATCAGTTAAACTAGAAAAGCATGTTGGTGCAATATCCCTAGGTCAAGGTTTGACCTGGTTGACTGAGCTTGAATTGAGTCAAGCTTGAGTCTAGATGTTTGGCTTTTGATGTTTGACAATACATGTAGACAACACATGAAGATTGCACGTGCAATTGTTCATGTCGTGAGATTGTGAAGGAGAGTCAAGTAGGTCAAGGTTGACTGGATACTTGAATGGAAATCCTAGTGAGTGAAGTTAGGTGAAAGTCCTGGTGAGTGAAGCCAGGCAGATGGAAAGTCCTAACTGGGAAGTTAGGCAATGGGAAGTCCTGATGAATGAAGCCAGGCAGATGGAAATCTTGGTGAGTGAAGCTAGATGAAAGACCTAGTGAGTGAAGCTAGGCAGTTGAAAGTCCTGGTGAGTGAAGCAAGGTAGAAGGAAAATCCTGGTGAGTGAAGCCAGGTGAAAGACCTAGTGAGTGAAGCTAGGCAGTTGAAAATCCTGGTGAGTGAAGCTAGGTGAAAGACCTAGTGAGTGAAGCTAGGCAGTTGGAAGTCCTGGTGAGTGAAGCTAAGCACGAGAAAATCCAGATGGATCAAAGATGATCGGACATCTGGTGTTGGAAAGACCAAGTAGGTCAAAGGGATTGACCGGATACTTGGCATGAGGTGGAAAGTCCAAGTAGGTTAAAGGGATTGATCGGATACCTGACACGAGGAGGAAAGTTCAAGTGGGTCAAAGGAATTGACCGGACACTTGGTAAGCGAGTCCTAGCAGGTCAAGGGTGGCAGGATGCTAGGAATGATAAACCAACAGGTTATGGTTGACCAGATGTTGGTTTAGGGGACTTTGGACTTGTTTTTGGGCAAAAACAAGAAGCTGGATCGATCAGCCGATCGATTGGCACATGCCCAATCGATCGGCCGATCGATTGGGTGAGTCCCCGCGACAAGCTTTCTCCTAATCGATCAGTGGATCGATTGGGGAGAAGTGTCGCGCGAACAAAAGAGCTCTGGATCGACCGGCCGATCGATCCAAAGCCCCCAATCGATCAGGCGATCGATTGGGAGGTCGATTTCGCATGATGGGACTTGGATCGATTGGTTGATCGATCTAGGAAACTCCAGGAGCACAGAGGCACGCTGGATCGATCAGCCAATCGATCCAAAGCCTCCCCAATCGATTGGGAGCAATCCGATCGATTGGGATCCGACCGTTGGCATCGTATTTAGCTGTTGGCGAGCTGTTCTCTCGGCAGAACTTCCACGGCTTCGATTCTTCTCTTCAGCGATCTTCACAGCAACTCCACAAAGTTCTCACCGCCAGATTTTGAGGGTTCTTGGAGGCATTTCCAAGTCAAGAGGCGGATCTACAGCAAAAAGAAGAAATCTAGGGTTAGGGTTTTCTTGTGCTAACTTGTAAGCTTTTAGCTTGTATTTTGTTCCCCTTCCCTTTCTTCTTGTAGTGTAAACTTGTAGGGCTTCTCCGCCTTTGGTAGTTACAATAAAGGAGTGTTTTCATAGTGGAGGGTGCGCGAGTGTGTGGATCCTTGGATAAGTCACCTCATCTTGAGGTGGATACCAAGTAAATCTTTTTGTTAGCGTTGTATGTTTTGTTTCTTGTATTTCCGCTGCATATCTTTGAAGAAACAAGCAACGTCAAGCACGAGCATTACGCCGAGCTATTCACCCCCCCTCTAGCTACATAATCGGTCCCAACAAGTGGTATCAGAGCAAGGTTGCTCTTCACCGGAATCATCACCGGAAAGGGAAAAAGCTAGAGGGTGAAGAAGTTGGAGCAAATTCATCAAAGTCAAAGAATTCAAGAAGCTCAACTTCAAGATGGAATTCCAAGACGAGCTTGGATTCAATACAATGGTGCCTCCATCATTTACTTCAACAAGCTTCGATCTTTGGAAATCAAAGATCGAGAATTTCTTGATGATGGAGATAAAGCAATGGTTTACTCTTATGGAAGGTTTTGAAGCTCCAACAAACTCCAAGGGCAAGCCTCTCAAGAAAAGCAAATGGAGTCAAGAGCAAGTTCAAAGGAGCAAAGCAAATGATAAAGTGACCAAGCTTTTGGTCAATTTATTGCCAAGCAATATTTTGGCTCAAGTTGGAGAATTCAAGGATGCCAAAGAGCTATGGAGCAAGTTGGCAAAGATTCATGAGATCCCCTCCACTGTACAAGATCAAGAAGAATCCAAAGAGGGTGACTCATTGGATCAAGACTAAGAGGAAGAGGACTCCGAGGTTGAGAGATGCTCAACTTCCGAAGAAGAAGTCCAAGAAGCTTCATCTTCAAAGGAATTCAATGAAAAGGGCAAAGAGGGAGCACACTCTTCGTTTCACATACAAGATGAAGATGAAGAAACCTCCACCTCTAGGATTGAGGGGGAGCAACTCTTGGTGATGTCGGATCAAAAAGAAGGAGAAGCTTCTACATCCAGGTCAAATGGAGAAGAAGACGATCCATCATCCACAAGTCAAGTAAAATCAATGGGAGGAAAATCATTTTTGGATCAAGAGGAAGTTTCTACCTCCAGATCCAAAGGAGAAAGTGCCATCCCCACACATGAAGGTATAAACATTTCAATTAAAAATAAAAATCACATTATTTGCTTTGAGTGTAGGGAAAAAGGGTATTACAAGAGCAAGTGCCCGAAATTGGCCAAGGAGAAGAGCCAAGTGGCACTAAAGGGCAAGGTGAAGCCCAAGGAGACCGTCCCCGGAACAAAGAAGAGCAAGGAGCACATTGTGTGCTTCTCTTGCAATCAAAAGGGACATTACCGGAGTCAATGTCCCAAGGGGAAGAAAGTGATCAAGGCTCTTGGAGGAAGCACAAGTCAAGGGGGAGCCTCCAAGGTAAAAAGAAAGGTATCATTTATTAAGCCTACCCCTTTAAATAATGGTAAAAAGTATGGTAGTTCTAACTTTTATCATTTTAATGCTATTTACCATAAGAATAGAAAGCATGATAGCTTTAAGGAAAATCATGTAGCTTTTCATGCTAAGACTACCACACCTAGGGTTAGGAAGGTAGATGAAAATCTAGGCAAGAAAACTAAGAGTTTTAGTTACAAGCCTAAAAATAAAATTGCTCATAGATTCATTGAAAAAATCAAAAACTAAGGATTTAATGATAGAAAATCAAGTATTGAGGTCAAGGCTTGATAAAATGGAAAAGACCCTAAAAAGGATGGAAAATATCCTAAAAGGGCAAAATGAGAAAAACCTAGGTCTAAGAGTACAACAAGGGTCATCCAAGAGCCATAGAGGTTTGGGATACAAACCTAAGGCTAAGAAGGATGTAATTTCTTACCATAGAGTTCCATATAGCTATGAACCGAGTCTAGGTCCAAGGGTCAAGTCAAAAATACTAAAGAGGTTATCCCTAAGAGTATTTTTGCAACAAACATGACTAAGACTTCTAAGAAGTCTAGGAAAGTCACTAGAAAGGTCACAAGGGAAGCAATCCCTAGAGTTGACCTAGAAAAAGTGACCAAGGCTTCTAAGAAGCCTAACAAGGTCACTAAGAAGGTATTTAGGGAAGTTATCCCTAGTGAATACCTAGAGCATCCAAGGAGCACCAATAGGTGTTGGGTTCCTAGGAGCATTTTCTCTACCCCATAGATGAGTTAGAGAGTGTCAACTCCGATTAGAAGGGTAGTTAACCCAACTTTGATGAAGTTGACACTCGGGGAGCATTTTCAAAGTTTTTGTTAACCTTTGAAAATGAAAAGAATTTTTATTTACTCTTATAAGAGTAAAATGTGTCACAATTTGATAAATTAGATGATATTTTAAGTGACACAAATTGAGAAAATCATAAGAACTACCAAGTTGGGATTTTGGTATGTTCTTAGGAAATAAAGGCAATGTATGCCTTAACTCAATTGGTTACTCTTTAAAAGAGTAAATTGTGCCAAAATTTGAGGAATATGTTTAATTTAAATTGGCACAAATTAGGAAAAGCAAAAGAAATGTCAAAATTGGATTATTGGCATTTTTTTTTGGGAAATAGTGGGCAATCTAGGTTTTAAATCTTAATTTAGCTAAGACTTAAGGATACTTAGGTAGACAACCTAGGTATTTTATTTATGCTAATTTTCCATGATTTGTTTGTCCATAATATGCCATGACATCATATTTATTTTTGCATTCACATTTTATTATTATGAAAAATACAAAAATACTATGTCATGTCATACATACATCATGTAGTCATAGGAAATTTTCTTTTGAAAATTATCTCTTTTTGATGTATGCCATAACATATCATGCATTATGTTTAATCCTTTGTAATTAAGGACCAATGGCATTCATTAACAAGTAACATCCTTGGTGGATGTTCATAACCTCAAAATGCCTAGATAGATATGCATGATCCCTAGATCAAGGCAAAACCAAAACTTTACATCTCACACAAACTATAAGGTGACTTGTATGTGTTTTTAGTACACATTAGATACAAGTGAGATATTAGAATGATGAAAAAAAACTCAAGATGTTGATTTAGTGCATTCTTATGAGTTTTTGGTTCATCAAAACACATAGTTATGGGTTTTTCCAATCATTGGGAAAGCTAATGTACAAGTCATGTGCATTGAGCCCAAGGAACATGGTTGGATATTGGTTTTGAAAATTATTTTAAAATGCTTTTGGAAAACCTTGATGAAGACTATCTTTTGATAGTGATCATCATTGAAGAGTTAGGTACAAACTTGAAGAAAACACTAAAATTTTTGCAAGTTTTCATGTTTGTGTCCATCTTTGAAAATATGATGTATTTTCTTAGAAAACTATTTTTCCATGATAATATATGCCCTAAATAATGTCTACAACAATTTTTATGATTTTTGGGATTTTGTAGAATTTTCTAGGGGTTTCTGAAATTGACTGAAATGAAATTTCAGCAATTTCAGAGCTTCAATCGATCGGGCGATCGATTGGAGTGCCTCAATCGATCGGGCGATCGATTGAGAAGGCAGCTCTCACGAGCAGAAGCTCTCTGGATCGATCAGTCGATCGATCCAAGCAGTCTGAATCGATCAGTGGATCGATTCAGCATGGTTCAATCGATTGGGACCCAACTCCAATCGATTGGGGATGCTGATTTTAACTGGGAAAGCTTATTTTCAACATTCTAAACCATTATTAGTCTATGTAACCAACTCCTAACCCCTCAAAACACATATGTATATATTTAGGGGGAGTTTTCATGATGAAAACAAGGATGGCTTGGTTAAGGAAGACTAAGTAGAGGTTTAGGTTGAGGTTTGATTTCAATATTGAATTTTTGAACCTCAAAACTTCTAAATTTGGGTTTCCTAAAGTTTTAGGGATTCCAAGTAATTGTTGGTGCAATGACAGAAGTCACGACCATGTCTTTAGGGGGAGTTACTCTTTAAGGACATGAAAATTTAATTTTCATACACCTTGGAAAGTGGTTAACCTTCTTTCGTGAAAATGCTCAAGGTTGAACATTTGACTACAATGGAGAGTGGATATCTTCATTGTTCCAAGTGGTGCATGCTCATGAATGAGCATTTGATGATAATGAAGGGTATGAGACTTTCATTTGAATCGTGTGTGAAGACAACGAGTGAAGTTGTATACAACAAGTGAATATACCAAGTGGTATATGCTCAAGGATGGGCGTTAAGAATAATGTAGGGTATGGGACCTTCGTTATTATGTTGTGAACAACGAGTGAAGTTGTGAACAACATAGAGTAACTCTTTAGGAGGAGAGTTTGTTTTTGTTATGTGCCCAAAGATGCTGCATGTAGGGATTTGATGTGTGTCAATAGGGGGAGAATGTAGGGTTTAAGTTAGGCCTTCATTCCCTAAATAGGGGGAGAATGTGCATCGCCCTATGGCAAAAAAGGGAAGGATGAAGGGAATCCTCATTTATATATTGGCATGAAAGAAGTTGAGGTTATGAGATTAGCCTAACTTAAAAGTGGTATTGTCAGTGGTATTGTCAAACATCAAAAAGGGGGAGATTGTTGGTGCAATATCCCTAGGTCAAGGTTGACCTGGTTGACTGAGCTTGAATTGAGTTAAGCTCGAGTTTCTGTGTTTGGCTTTCGATGTTTGATAATACATGTAGACAACACATGAAGATTGTAGGTGCAATTGTTCATATGGTGAGATTGTGAAGGAGAGTCAAGTAGGTTAAGGTTGACTGGATACTTGACTGGAAATCCTAGTGAGTGAAGCTAGGTGAAAGTCCTGGTGAGTGAAGCCAGGCAGATGGAAAGTCCTAACTGGGAAGTTAGGCAATGGGAAGTCCTGGTGAGTGAAGCCAGGCAGATGAAAATCCTGGTGAGTGAAGCCAGGTGAAACACCTAGTGAGTGAAGCTAGGCAGTTGAAAGTCCTGGTGAGTGAAACCAGGCAGAAGGAAAATCCTGGTGAGTGAAGCCAGGTGAAAGACCTAGTGAGTGAAGCTAGACAGTTGAAAATCCTGGTGAGTGAAGCCAGGTGAAAGACCTGGTGAGTGAAGCTAGGCAGTTGGAAGTCCTAGTGAGTGAAGCTAGGCACGAGAAAATCCAGATGGATCAAAGCTGATCGGACATCTGGTGTTGGAAAGACCAAGTAGGTCAAAGGGATTGACCGGATACTTGGCATGAGGTGGAAAGTCCAAGTAGGTCAAAGGGATTGACCGGATACCTGTCACGAGGAGGAAAGTCCAAGTAGGTCAAAGGAATTGACCAAACACTTGGTAAGCGAGTCCTAGCAGGTCAAGGGTGACAGGATGCTAGGCATGATGAACCAACAGGTCATTGTTGACCAGATGTTGGTTTAGGGGACTTTGGACTTATTTTTGGGCAAAAACAAGAAGCTGGATCGATCAGCCGATCGATTGGCACATGCCCAATCGCGCGACAAGCTTTCTCCCAATCGATCAGTGGATCGATTGGGGAGAAGTGTCGTGCGAACAGAAGAGCTCTGGATCGATCGGCCAATCGATCCAGAGCGCCCAATCGATCAGGCGATCGATTGGGAGGCACGATTTCACGTGATGGGACCTGGATCGATTGGTCGATCGATCCAGGCAACTCTAGGAGCACAGAGGCACTCTGGATCGATCAGCCGATCGATCCAAAGCCTCCCCAATCGATTGGGAGTAATCCGATCGATTGGGATCCGATCGTTGGCGTCGTATTTAGCTGCTGGCGAGCTGTTCTCTCGGCAGAACTTCCACGGCTTCGATTCTTCTCTTCAGCGATCTTTACAGCAACTCCATAAAGTTCTCACCGCCAGATCTTGAGGGTTCTTGGAGGCATTTCCAAGTCAAGAGGTGGATCTACAGTAAGAAGAAGAAATCTAGGGTTAGAGTTTTCTTGTGCTAACTTGTAAGCTTTTAGCTTGTATTTTATTCCCTTTCCCTTTCTTCTTGTAGTGTGAACTTGTAGGGCTTCTCCGCCTTTGGTAGTTACCATAAATGAGTGTTTTCATAGTGGAGGGTGCGTGAGTGTGTGGATCCTTGGATTAGTCACCTCATCTTGAGATGGATACTAAGTAAATCTCTTTGTTAGCGTTGTATGTTTTGTTTCTTGAATTTCCGCTGCATATCTTTGAAGAAACAAGCAACGTCAAGCACGAGGATCGTGCCGAGCTATTCACCCCCCTCTAGCTACATAATCGGTTCCAACAAAGCATGCTTGACTATCCTAAATCAACTGGGAGTTGATTTAAAATTTAATCTAAGTTTAGAAAATTAAAACCTAAGTTTTAATTAAAAGCTTCTATGCCATTCTGTTCCTTCTCCAAGTAAGCGAGTGTTGTCGTCAGAGCTTTGACGATTGAGTGCACGCGAGACGCCGACGTTGCCTTAGTCCAGGGTAGACGTCGGCTCCCCATCCTTCTCCTTCCTGAGCCACTCAAGACACCGATGCGAGTTCTTTGCCAGTGCTTGCTGTCGTCGGAGCAGCCGACGATCGAGTGTTGTCGACCTGAGCAGCCGGCGTTGCCTTCGTCCATGCTAGACGCTAGTGCCCCATCCCTCTTCTTCTCGAGCCACCGACTTTGACACCCGTACTAGAGTTCCTCATGAGTGCCTGCAGAGTTGTCGTTAGTGTCTCACGAGCAGCTGTCGCTTGCCAGTCGCCTCTATCCAAGCGAGACATCGGTGTCGCATTTACCCTTGCTCGTTGTTCGTCATGAGTGCCTGCAACACTATCACTGGCATCTTATGAGCAGTAGCTGCCTGTCGGTCACCTCCATCCATGCAAGACGTCAGTGTCGCCTCTGGCCCTTCTCACTGATCATGTTTCATGACTGACGGCTGCTTGCCCTCCTCGCTAATCGCGTTCGGTGACCTTTTTGCCCATGACTTATTCTCGTTAACTCGGGAATCAACAAAAACCTTAGAATTTGGTGGTAATCAGATCCAAGATACATTACCTATTTTCTGATGTTTCATGATGTGGCGGTCATGTAGGATAACTTAGGAATTGATCATTACCTAAACCGAACGAGATTATATAATATAACCTAAAACAGATAACCAAGGTTATCATCAATTACCTTGAACCAAATACACCCTTATGTTAAATTTAATTAAACCTTAAGTTAATTCTTAAATCAATTTTCACTTAAATGGTAATTCCAAATAGGCTTTCCTTAAGCCTAATAGGTTCATCTCCTTAAACATGTTATACAGACCCCGTTTAACTCTTGAAAATTTTTTAAAAATTCATAAAAAAATCTACTAAGGTTATTTCTCAAATAACACCTATTATTTAATTATCATATCTCACATGAAATCTTGGTTTGAGGGACTGGGCAAAGTGTTGGTGGGTCAAGAATGTTGGGCGAAATCCTAAGGTCGAGGACGCTATGTGAAAATCCTATGGGTTGCGACACCAAGTGGATGACTGGATGGGTTTAGAGATCAGACATCTAGCATGAAGTCCTGATATCTCAGACACTAAGAAAAGTCCAGACAGGCTAGAGGACTAGTCTGGCAAAATGTAATTTCTCCTGAGAGGAGTAGATGAGGACACGTTGCCCGTTGAGGGAACAGTAGGTGTTAGTTCGACCTACAATTTTCGGGTAATCCAAAAGTTAAAACCAAACAATCTAGAGATTGTTAAATATTTTATTTCCATATTATTTTATTATGCTAACTTTGTTTTGCTGAGTGTATTTAGTATCTTGGACTAACATATCTTGCAGGAAGAGAAATACATAAAAGAGCTCGGATACACAGTGTTGAAAGGTACCTTCCATGTGGCTGATAGCCCCTTTGATGAACAGTGCTAGAGGCGCCTTCCATATGGTTGAAGGTGCCTTTGGATTGATGAACTTAACAAATTGCGGATGTTATCTACTCCGACGCTGTGGGGACACCTTTCACAGTTGGAGGCACCTTCCATGGGGTTGAAGGCGCCTTTAACACTCTATAAATGAAGTCTTCAGGCAAGAGCTTCAACACAACTCATATTCAAAATCTTTCTCTTGCATGCTACTCCAAAGATGATCCGACTAAGCCGTAAGCTGCTTTGACGACCGAAAGCATGACTTTTCAAATTTGAAGGTCGTCGGTATAATTTTGATTATAGTTCTTTACTCGTATTGTTCTTGTACTCCATCTCTATACTCTATTTATAAATATTTTCTAAAACTATAGTGATTGCCCAACGAAAGCGATTAACTATATCGGGTCTTGGAGTAGGAGTTGTTATAGGCTCCGAACCAAGTAAATCCTTGGTGTTTGGTGTTCTTTTTTCTTTTTTTCCACTGCACAACTCTATACCATTGTTTTACGTGAAAAATATGAAAGCCACGAGTTTTATTCACCCCCTCTAGTGCAACGATCTTATAAGATATTGTTCGTTTATCGGGCAGGGACTCCTTTGGGGCATAACAATTTATTGGTATTAGAGCCACATGTTTACGAGGCTTATTTTCTGTGTTTTAGATTTTGTGATTTATTTTCTCAATGTGACTTTTTAAGTTTTGGGACCTAGTAGTGACTAGACATCTTCAAGCTATAGGAGGTATGTCTATATACTGTTATCATACACTTCTGTTGGTACTTGTCCAGTTATTTATAACATGTATGACATGTGTGGTTTAGCCACTGTTTAGGTCTATCAGACCTATGGAGATCAGGAATTGCAGTCTTAGGGGATTCCTACTATCATACCACCAGTATTACTAGCTTTTGCTACTACTAGTTGGGCGAGAGTTAGAGTCACATACCTTATTGGTTTGGTCAGTAGAGGACTGATTTACTTTTGTTGGTTCAATTAGTAGAGGAATGATTTACCCTTGTTGACTTGGGTAGTAGACGATCTATTTTACCCTAGTTGTTTTGGTCAGTTGAGGACTGATTTACTCTTGTTGGTTCGATTAGTAGAGTATCAATTTACTCTATCACATTGGGTTTCCAACCCTTGGGTTATTTGTACTTGATTAGATAACCTAGAAGATATAATTGGGTAGTTGACATGTACAAACATAGAAAGGACTGAAATAGTCATATACCATTGTTGGCTTGACTAGTCTATAGTGGATCAATGTATCTTATTCCATGGGGACTTTGACCATGGACTATATGTACCTGGTTGGATAACCTAGAAGATACACTCAGATAGATAACCTCCATTGATGTAGAAAGATGTAGAGCTAACTGCTTAACACTTACGATATACAAACGTTACTAGGGTGTGTAACTTGGAGAGTACATTCATATATATGACTTATACTGATGTGGAAAAGATGATGTTAGCTACTTATCCTTTACGTGAGCAGGTACCATATGAAGGAAAATGTAGAAGATGACTTTCGAGGAACAAATCATCTCTTGTTGATGATTTTGAGATGCTCTAGAGAGATAGTATTTTTCTATCTCCTTTTGTATAGCTTATCATCAGGAGTTATTGAACTTGAAAAGGAGAAATCGAGGTATAATGGTTCATAGGGTGATGGTAAGTCGACTCGCCTAATGTTGTTGCATGGGAGATCCTGACTCATGGACCAATCAGATATGATTGGATGTCCTTGATGGTACCTAGAGATATATGACCCATAATTATACGGAGAATGTGGTGTTAGTTGATTAATACATATGAAATCTAACTGTTACCGAGTGGATATATGAGATGATGATTTTTGAAGAGTATAGCGTTGATTGACAGTTATTTCGATAAAATATTTAGTAATAGTGCTCCTCTATCTTTATGTGCATAGCTTATCACTAAATATTCCTGAACCTTTAGTAGAGCATGTATGATGTGATGGGTTACCGGATAATGCTTAGTCGACTCAGCTAGCATTGTCTTTATCAAGTAGCTCAAGACCTTGGGCACATGACCATTTACCCAAGGTCTTAAAATCTATATTTCAGATCAGAGGGTTGGACCTTTTATCGATATTTATCGGGAGATATTTACGGGTATGATTATGAGAGTTGTGGAGATATCCTCTTAAAGGGTAGACTATCGATTATCATTTCCTTATTGTGGATATTTGAGTACCTAAAATGATGAGAATTGGTCATTGGAAGTTAGATTTGTGAGCACATGACTGATTTGTCTCACTTAAAATATATGTTGAACAAATGTACCCATAGGATATAATCCCTTTAGTTGGTACAATATAGACATGAAACATTAAACCATTGTAGATATATTTAAATTTGTTAGCAATGAATGTTGAAGGATGGGTAGTTTCCTTCAATTCTATTAATTGCTCATAAATCCATTAGGTTTGATTAATGTTGAAGAGGATTTGAGATTAGCAGATATTATATATTAGAATATGTTCTTTTATGATGATCTATTAGTGGATATCTGACTTAATGATGTATTATTAAGTGTTGGTCGTTAATAGTGACATAGAGAGTATCATGTGTGATATTTATAAATTTGGTGATTTGTAGTTAGTGATTAGATTATAGACTCATTGCTAGTGATTTTACGGTTGAGTGTGTCTATTGTATGGACATTATGAGTCCTTGGCATTACCATTTAGGTTTACCAGTGCCTTATATGTTTTCATGAAATTAATGAATCTGGTATTCCTAGGGAATTTGAATTAGTTGTAATTATCTTCATTGGCAATATTGTGATATATTCCTAATTCAAGGTAGATCATGAACACCATCTTTGTATAGTTCTGGAGATGCTTCAACGAGAATATCTCTATGTGAAATTCAATAGTGCACATTTTGATTGCCTTCTATGTGATATCTGGGACACATTATCTGTAAGAGAGGTATATCAGTGGATCCACAGAAAAATAGAGACTGCTACAAGCTGAGAATAGTCAAAGATAGTATAGGAAGTTCATAATTTTCTAGATTAGCTGGATATTATCGAGGACTTGTTGAGGGTTTTTTCAACATTGCTTTGTTGTTGATTTGACTAACTAGGAAAGGAATGAAATTTACTTGGACAGAAGCTTGTGAGACCAGTTTTAGGAGCTAAAATAAAAAGCGGATAACTGCATCCATCTCAATTTTACCTTTTAGTATAGATAAATTTGTACTCTATATAGATGTATCATATTAGGAGTTAGGTCCAATTTTGATGCAGCATGAATGAGTAGTACAATATGCTTCTCGTTAGTTGAAAGATCATGAAAAGACTTATCCAACTTATGATCTAGAGTTAGTAACTACCATTTTCATGCTGAAAATGTGGAGACTGTTAGAGTGTATACTAAAAGCCTAGCTTTTGGTATAAACATTTATCTAGAAATAAGAATCATATTGGTCAAATGTCTACATTTATGATAAATATAGTTGTTCAATTAATTTATATTGTAGATAACATGGTGTGTGGTGTCACACACAGAGAATCATGTTATCAGCACCTTATAAATTATAAATAGTAGCTCATGACCAAGATGGAAACGAACAAACCATTGGAAGGTCGTAGTGTAATTAGGTATTAGTTTATCTTAACTATAAAATTACACTAGTACACTTAGAGTGTATTGAGTAGGACCATTAGAGGTCGTTTCTTTTTATACTGACTGTATAAAGGAACAAAGACCTCAGTTATTATGGAAGTATGTGCTCTTAATCCTAATATAATAACAAACACATATATTTGATATTTATTTCTTTAATTTATCAATGGGTGAGATTTAGTTCGATAAATCAATAAGCCTGATAAGTTGGGAAATGATATCACTTATAGTGTGTGTTGTTGATTATAGAAGGAAACTGTGTCCTAGTGATCTAGGTTGATAATGCCCCCAAGAGGAGCTCATAAGGATTGTCATGTTAAACCCTGCAGGTGAATTTAGTCCGACATGACGATAAGGTTGAGTGGTACTACTCTTGGACTAAGATATTAATTAAGTGAGTTGTCAGTAACTCATTTAATTAGTGGACATTTGACATCTTAAACACAGGGAGACTAACACACTCATAATAAGAAGGAGCCCAAAATGTAATTTGGGATTGGTGCGGTAGTTCAATAATAGTTCTTTAGTGGAATGAATTATTATTGATGGAATTAAGTTGTGTGTTCGGGGCGAACACGGGAAGCTTAATTTCATCAGGAGACCAAAATCAATTCCTCCTCTCGGTCCCTATCGTAGCCTCTTGTATATAGAGATTTATACCCACCACATACCCACCTTCTTACCCAACCTATAGGGGTCGGCCAAGCCAAGCTTGAAGCTCAAGCTTAGGGTCGGCCAAGCCTAAAGGTTGAGTCTTAAGGTGGTCGGCCAATTGCTTGGAGCCCAAGCTTAGGTGGCCGGCCAATTGCTTGGAGCCCAAGCTTAGGTGGCCGGCCACATCATATTAAAAACGGATTTTTATTAAAATTATTTCTTATGTGGATATCATGGTTTTAAAAGAGAGTTTGAAATTTAAAATTTTCCTTTTATAGCTTTCTACAAAAGATTAAGAATAGATTTGAAATATTTCCTTATTTGTAGATTGAAAGGTGGATTTTAATTTTAAGAAAACTTTTCTTTTTTAACCATGTTCATGATTTAAAAGAGAGTTTAAAAATTAAATATATCTTTTATAAGTTTCTACAAGAGATTAAGAAAAGATTTGATATCTTTCCTTATTTGTAGATTGAAAGGAGATTTGAATTTTTTAAAGATAACTTTCCTTTTTGGAAATTATCCACATGTTTAAAAGAATGATTTTAATTTATAAAATTTCCTTTTTATAATCCACCATGAAGGGAAAAATTATTGGAGAAATTTTTTATAAAATTTCCGGAAGCAAATAAGGAAGTTTTAATTTGTATTTAAAATTTTATTTGCTTGGAGATTTGAATGTGGTCAGCCATATGATTTAAGAAAAGGTTTTTAATTTTAATTAATTAAATTTTCTTTTTCATGGTAAAGGAATTAAGGAAGTTTTTATTAAAATTTCCTTATTTGCCAAGATCAAGGAATATAAAAGAGGGGGTAGAGGTGCCTTCATGGCTAACGACTCTATTATTTTTCTCCTCTCTTTTTCTCCTTGGGTGTGACCATCCCCTCCTCTTTCTCTCTTCTCCATCTTGTGGCTGAACCTTATCTCATCCTTGGAGTCCTTATGGTGACCGAATCTTGCTTGGAGAAGAAGAAGAGAAAAGGAGGTGATATTTGTAGCATCCCTTGGAGCTTGGTGGTGACCGAACCTCTTCATCTTTGGAGGAGCTTTTGGTGGCCGAAACCTAGAAGGAAGAAGAAGGTGCTTGGTGGTTCTCATCTCGGAAGATCGTTGCCCACACAATGTCCGAGGTTAGAAGAGGAATACGGTAGAAAATCAAGAGGTTATTTTTGCTTACAAAGAAAGGTATAACTAGTAATTATTTTCCGCATCATACTAGTTTTCTTTGTATAGTTATTTTTGGAAATACCAAACACAAGAGACATATGATTCTAGAGTTTTCGGATTTGTTTCGAAGTTGTGTTTCTTTTATTTTATTTTTCGAATTTGTGATTCGATTGTTCTTTTTGGTTAACCTAGAGTTATTTAAGGAAATTAAATATTAGCTTTCCTTAAAAGGTTTTGTCTAGGCGGTGGTGGTTGCTCCCATATCCAAGAAGGTCATGTGCCTCGTCATGCAGTCATGGAAGCTAATTTTGGAAATTAATATTTAATGGAATTAATAACATAAGTGGATTTGAATCAATAGTGTTAAGTTCCGCTTGCGATTCAAATCTAAACCATTAAGAACAGATAAGTTAAATTTGAAATCAATGATGTTAAGTTCCGTCTGCGATTCCTAATTTAACTTCTAAAGAACACAATAGGTTATTTAAGGAAAGGTTCGACACTTGTACAGAAAATTTTGTACAGTGGAATCGGTACGTTTTCCTAGGACTAACCAACAGAGACATCATTTATATGAGATTCATTATTACCATGGGAGATTATGTGTATTCTTGAGTCACATCCTATCTGGAAGGAATTACTTCAGGAAGCACACTAATTCAGATTTGTGGTACATCTGGGTGGTACCGATGTATAGAGACTTAAAACATTCCTATTGGTAGAATAACTTGAGGAAAGACATTGCAGATTTTGTAGCTTGATATCTAGTATGTCAGTAAGTGGAGGCTGAACATCAGAGACTTACAGGGTTATTTTAGTAGATCCAAATACCAGAATGGGAATAGGAGTATGTTACGATGGACTTTGTTGTGTGATTACCCAAGACACGGAGAAGATAGGATGCGATTTTGGTAATCATTATTTTGTTGACTAAATTTCATCATGTTCTAGCGATCTGTAGGGATTTGGAATGACTAGCAAAGTTATACTGTAGAGAGATTGCCATACCTCATGGTACATCTCTGAGTATCATATAGGATGGGAATCACGATTCACATCATGGTTTTTGTAGGTTTTATAGTAGGCCATGAGAATAAAACTCTATTTTAGTACAATTTTATATCCTCAAATAGATGGATAGTCTGAGTGCACTATATAGACGTTAGAAGATCTGTTGATAATGTGTGTTATGGACTTCGGTGGTAATTGTGAAGACCATTTATGCTTAGTAGATTTTACCCAGTTGGCTAGATAGAATAGTAGCAGAAGCAGGGCGGGTTTATAATCTACAGAGTCATCCCTTATGGTTGGAAATTTGTTCATGCTATTAGGATGGAGTAGTCGATGAGGGTGTTGCTTAGTTGTTACCCTCAAATGAAGATCCCTGAGTTAAGCAGTAAATATAGGGACCAAATTTTTATTAGTGTAGGAGAATATAAGATACGAAAAATCTAATAATAAGTGTTATTGGGCTAATAACCTTATTAGATTTTTTAAAAATATATATATAATTTTTTTGGGATTTAAACGAAGGTCGTATGACATGTTTAAGGGGATGAATCTATTGGACTAGGAGAAAGTCTATTTAGATATCCCAATTAAGTTGGGAATTGATTTATTAAATTAACCTAAAGTTGGTTAATTAAATCATAGGTATAAAAAATCTAACCTAAGTTTCTTCCCCATAATCTCCCTGATTCCCTTCCTCCCCAAGCTGTTTCGCCGACCCCCCTCTTCTCTCTCTCACAATCTCAATCCATCGCCGATTGTCGGACATCAATGTTGACCACCTCGTTGAGCCGATCATCGCTGGTATAGTCCTCCTCAACCGTCGATGCCCTCGCGATGCCGAAGCTACAGTGTCATCTCCCTTCTTCCATACGATGTCGATCATCGGGCTCTCTCCTGATCTCACTGATGCTGGTGCCGCTTCACTCGATCGCCGCGCTACCCATCACGGATCGATCTGAAGTCGTGACGTTGGGTGATGATGACGCCGCCACACACTAAAGCAAACGTTGGATGTCCGGAGCATGCCTAGATGTCGATTGCTCTCTCTCTCTCTCTCTATTCTCTCTGTCATCAAGCACATGTCTGTTTCCCTCGACATCCACAGTAGAATGGGATTCGTTCCCTAGTCTGACATCTACAGTGACACCATCATCGAAGGGTGCTCAACACCGGACCTCAAGCACAACCATCGTCAACCGTGATTTGGAGAGGAGGACGACAGTAGAGATGATTCAAAGGGGGAGATCCATTTTTGCACAGCTGCTTCTGGGTTATTCACCAAGCTGTTGTAGATCTGATTTGGATAAGTTGTGCTCAGTATTAGGTTAAGTATAGATTGATTACATTCTGTATTGGATTAGATTAAGGAAACGATTGAAATATTGGATGATTAATTTAAGTTTATTGTGACTGATTATGGAATCAGAATTAATTATGGAATGGATATTAGAAGTTAATTTGATTTCCTAGGACAAGAATAGTTGATCAATTGGTAATAGATTAATTGATTCATGATGAGTAAGAAGTTGATTAACTTAAGGATTAAATGACTGGATTAATTGATGATTCATGTATAAACCTCATCTAATTATGTTATGACATGGTTAGGGTTAATTAAAGAGATTAAGTCTAATCTAATGAAGATGATGGATCAATTAGGGTTTAAACCATATTAACTCTAGTTTAGGTGGTTAATCAATGAACGTATTTGATTGTAGTTACCCTAATTAGGTTTGGGGATTTGATTTAGCTATTTAATTCGTAGGTAATTAGCTAAATATGTATGTCATGGAATTGTAGGACTTTGATTCGAGGCGAGCGTCTCAATGTGAGAATTGTATAGCACGATTGATAGATAAAGGTAGGTATTTCTTCTTTAGCCTCTTTAGTTCATTGAACTTAGTGCATGGTTGTTTTGATTGATGGATTAAGTTACTTTACCTTAAATATGTTCATTTGTTATCCTGCTTGATATTTATCTGCTTGATCTTGGAGATGATTTAGTTATTTTATATACAGTTTTGACTTTAGATATCTATACTTTGTTGTGTATACACATGTAGAGGATGTACTGTAGGGGATATCTTATTGACTGAGTTAACATGCTGATTATGCATATGATGTTGAGTGTACATATGATTGGTATGTATTGTAGGAGTTTACCATGTTAGCTATACATTTACATGTTATGTGTGCACACATATTCGGTGTTTACTATTGGAGGAAACATATTGATTGTACTTATGCCATGTGTGCACACGTGTCTGATGTTTACTATTGGAGGAATCATATTGATAATACCTATGTTGGTGATTATATGTATCTGGTGTGATATTGGAAGTATTATATTGATTATACCTACATTGTAGAGTGTACATGTATGATGTATACATGTCTGGTGTTGTTACTTATTGTATTTGTTGTTTAGTAGACATCAGTTGGATTTACCCATACCTATAGATATAGGTGTTAGATGGATCATGTACTGGAGGTATTTATGTTGATTGTATTATTGCATTAATAATGACTGTGTCTGTATCATGATTATTTATGTCATGCTCATTATTGCATTGATTGCTGACAACCAAAGTCTCCCTTGTGGTTGAGAGAGTTGTCAGTCATTTTTAGCTACCATTCAACCACTGTGGGAGAGTGGTAGCTTAGAGTGGATCTAGTCTTGTCGTGCTCACTTGGTCGCTCAGTGTTATACACTGTCTGTCTTAGCTACTCGTGAGTAGTGGTATCTGGAGGATAGTACAGTTGTTAGGGGGCTAGAGATGTGAGGAGTCAGGGACTCTAATGCTATGTAGTTAGATAACTACTTAGCAAACAATCCACCTCGATCATTTTATAGTGGTATCTGGAGGGTAGTACAGTTGTCATTGTCTCGGCCTCTCGGCCATACAGGGATCGTGATGTCTTGAGGGATGGGTAGGAGTGACCATGGTGCATGCACGTGCATATTGCATATGATGAGAGGTGCATCTTTTAGAGATATATCTGCATTTGCTTGAGATATGATTGTTGCATATGGTTGTCATGCTTCATATATGTTTATTTATCATATATGTATATCCTGTCAGTTATATTACTCAGGTGTTACGAGCATTTCTGCTGTTGTTCTCTAGTGAGTTTACTGATCACTGTACTGTATGTGTTGGTTCTAGATTCAGGATGTGCATTTACTATGTCAATTATGATTATACGTAATCATTATGTTAGTTATGGTTATGTGCATTAATTATGTCATATATGGTCATGTTCATATTTCTTTACAGAGACTGTATACTTTGATCTCCATGTTTTATATAAACCATGCACTATCTTGTTTATTACCCGCTGAGTCACCCGCACTCACCACCTCATTTGTGTATTATCTTGTTTCTTAGATAGCAGGTAGATGATTGAAGAGTTGCTTGGAGTATCCTGTTTGTCTGTCCCATGTCATATCGGAGAACGGTCTTTACTTTGCTTTATGCTTTTCTTGCATTTCTTTGGATTTTTATATACTTGGCGTTGTAATAATTTTATCGTGGACTTAGTATTTAGCCTTGTAGCTACTTTTGATGCTTCTGATGGTTGTTGTGTAAAGCCTAGCCGACTAGCAGTCTGTCGTTTTTTATTTTTAGATTTTCCTTTATGTCTTCCGTTGTATTTTGTTTATTTGCAGTCGTGTGTGCTGCATATTGTGTAGTTGTGTGTAATTCCAGCCATGTGGGTTGTTTACTGTGTGGTCGTGTTTACTTCCAGTCGTGTGAGCTATAGATATTATTATTGTACAGTCATGTGGCTATGTATTCAGGTTTCATTGTTACTATTACAGGGGAAATGATGCTCATTTATCGGGCAAGGACTCCTTTGGGGCATGACATAATGCAAAGTAGAATGCCAGTTTTTTCAATATCAATTTTTTTTTCATGTTCCGTTTTCATATGATGATAAATATTTGCTCATTCGGATTGGAAACTATAGATTTTTTATTAATTATAGTATCTAATTTAGAATGATTCATATCAAATTTTAATACTTATATATTTCCTGATATCTAATACTTATTGATTGTTATTTGGTATATTATAAGGATTGATATTTCCTTGGGATAAAGGAGAATTACAAGCAGAGACTGTGTAAAGGATAAATCATGGAGGGACCCAAATATTGTTAGAAGATAACCTAAGTGATTTCTTACACAGTGCTTAGGGAAAATGATAATTTTGTTTTGTAAAATTTTTAAAAGAAATAATAAATCTAGAATTAAAAGTAAAATTAATTTTTTTCCACAATACATGGATAGTATTTCAACCGAAAGAAATTTTTTAAAATTAAAATAAATATAAATTTTATTTACATTCATATCTTAAGAAAAATTAAATAATTTAATAATTTTATTAATTAAAAAATTATTATCAAAACTTGAATATAAAAATTTAATTAATAATTTTACATATTTTTAAAAATTAATATTTAAATTTTTTAAAATTTTTTAAACCCGTCATTATTGGTTCCTAGTCCAAAAGATGAGAATTTTTTTTTTTAAAAAAAATATTAATGGCATAAGTTTTTTTCCCTAGGCCTCAAGAAACCTTGAGACGGCCTAATTCAATCAGATCTAATTTGTCCATCTTGAATTGAATAATTCAAATCAGATCCTATTTGAAAGAATATATTGTCCTTTCACTTAGGTAAATTTGATTCGTCCATTTTAAATTCAATAACTCAAATCAAGTTTCATCTGAAAGAACACTTTATTCTTTGCAACTTTTTCAATTTTTAAGCATGATTACAAGGAAGACTAGCACACAATTGTTCAAAAATCGTCACTCAAGATATACTAATCAGCTTGTTAGATTGGAAACAACTGTACTTAAAACTTGTATTCTATTTTCACTGAAGTCTGTCGATCTTCTTTTGATTAGTTTAAACCTCACTATTAAAAAAAAATTGATAAATCCAATTAGTCCTAGGGTGATCGGCCTGGCCATACAGAATTTTCTCATAGGCCATCAAAATAAATCAGGAAATGCTCGTGGTGTTTTTTGGTTGCGCTTCCTATTTGGAGGAAAAATTTCTATAAATTCATCGTAGATAGAGATCGAACCGCAAGTACCTGAGTGATAACTTAGATACCCTAGCACTATACCATAGTCCCAGGGGCTAAACCCCACTACTAACTGCGATGTATAATGCACATTAAATTATATTGTTTCCTTTATAAGTTGTCATCATCTAGGGGCATTGTCGGTTATCATTACCATAATGTTTTATATTCAGACTTCCTGTGGCATGTTCTGTTAATTTACTCCTTAAGCATCTTTGTTCATGATTTCATTCATGACAATCAAGAAGCTTGCCACAACTAACTTAACTATATCGATTGATAATCATCTGGCTTAAACTAATATTTCTTATTTGCTAATTTAAACTGTCTGGTGAAGATATGTTAGTTTATCTTTAAGAAAAGCTGGGTTTTGACTGTTTGTCATTGCTAAGCACGCACTAGCAATGATAATTTGACAATATTATCATATTAGTTTAGATTTCACAGTCGAACCGGAACACTGATTTGTGGAGCACACCACCTTTTCCTTTTCCTTTTCCTTTTCAGAAAAAAAAAACTCTCATATAATGCAAAGAGACCAAACTTGTCCTCTGGGGAAATTCATTCCCTTAAGCAGGTCTTTTAGCCTGAAAATGAATTCCGATGTGTCTTTCCACGTCCTCGGCAAAGATTTCCTCACGAGTTTGAAGAAAAGGAGAAAACCAAAACAGATGAACTATGCTAATTAGGCAAAAGTTGAAAGAAAAGGTAGGAGTTGGGCAAAAGAGTTGGTGCTCATTTGTCATGTAAACAATGTATCTCTGTCTTTTTTCGACAGGCCTTCTCCAGCTCAAGTTAATGACTCCTCATCTCATCTTTCATTGTCGCTAATAATCGAGGTTTGCCCGTCATGATCCATCTCTTTGCATCCTGAGAATTAATAACATATACCTTATCAATTAAGTTGTCAGTTAGCACTCAATTTAACTGGTTCTCAGAAGCTCGACAAGTTACAAGCTACAACACTGAAAGGAACTTGCAAAAACAACACTGAAAAGTAGAAAGGAACACTCAAACACCACTCTGCATAAAGCTATAAAAAAATAGCAAGACAAGTGAGATCAATGACACTGACTTGGGATATAAATTTATTGGGACCAAATTGTAAAGCACATGGAAATAAATTCCCACTACATGATGCCTCAGCCATTTGGGGCCTAATAAATAGGTTTCTTTCAGAAAAGGATGGTAAACATTACTAATCAGCATGAGTGCTTTGTAAAGCATGTTGAGTTGTCTCTTACAGCTTCCACCAAAGAAATTTTCACTCATAAATGGATAGAAAGTTGAATGTCGACAAGCAAAACAAAGACCTTACAGGCTTTGCTACACATCTACAACTTCAACCAAAGTGGTCTATTTTTGGAGTGAACAAGGTCATGCTGAAACTTTGCACATGCTAAAATTTTTCTTTGCTGGTGTGGATGACAAGGAAGAATTTAGTGCAGATATTGCTAAGGGATTTGGAAGTCAAAAAGAGAGATTTGGAGGCAATCATACGACTGGACTTTAGGTAAGAAAGAGAATTTGCTATTTTAATTTGCTTGAGCAAAAGGGACCTCCTTGGCATCTTTGGATATTAATTAGACTTTAGCTGCAGATAACAAAACAATGGCTGCATCATTTGTGAATGGTTCTCATGTGAAATGCTTTCTTTGTCTTTCTTTTACTGAACAGTATAGACAAGATTTCAATGTGAGCTAAGAGGACATGCTCATAAAACAGAAGAGTTGCAAGCTGAAAAAGACTGCAAAAAGAGGCCACAGAGTAATTTATACTGACTTTTTGCAAAGCATGAGAATTGTTTTGGGCGAATATCAAAAGAGTGTCTCATATTATCGTTTCAGTCAAAAAGGTATTCCTTTTAAAAAAAAAAAGCACCTAATCCTATTTTTCATAGAGGCAAATTCCTCCAACTTGATCAAAATTACTAAATGTGCTTTATCAATTTAATCAAAATTGCTCAATAATGGGGTGGTGTTTTGATGTTTTTCGTAATAAAAGGTGTCCTTATGATGAAAAGGGTATTTTAAGGGACGCCCTTTTGATTTTTGCCCAATTGTTTGAGTAAATACCTTTATGGTGCCCCTCCAGGCTCCAACAACCAATGGTTCTTAAAGATTCTTAGATTAAGAAGGCTCCTTCGCTTAACGATGTCCAAATCAAGTCTTGTCTTCGCAGTAGGGATTCTCTGGTCTGCAAATTATGGATCAGGAGATGGTCCCTTGCATGAGAGACCCTTGATTTGGATAGATTCCACCTTTAAATAGGTGGGATCCATCCTAATCAAAGGTCTAAAAAAATGGACCATCTTCTGATCCATAAATTACGGACCAGAGGATCCGTCCTCTCATCTTCGTATCAAACTTCTTGAAACATTTGCTAATTAAACATTGAAATGACCATAAACTTTTTGATATAAAGACCCAACTCAAGAGTAGCCTTTCCTATAAAATTCATTGTTAACCACTTTTCACATGACTTGTTAGGAAAGGAGTCATTTATATTCTTTAAAAATTTTCATACTTTCTAGCACAACTTTATTTATTTATTCTTCTATAACACTACCAGGGTTCAAAACCCTAACTATTAATAAAGAGACCAATTATATTATTTATATCCTCAAGGATATTCCATTAATAATCTCGTGTTGTATCAATCAATTGGCTCTTAACCAAGAAGAAATGGGCAGCAAAGCCCCATGAATATGGAAGATGAAGCAAAGTACTGCAAGAGAATTAAAGAGATGAATATGGAAGATAAAGCAACGTGTTGCAAGAGAATTCAATTTTCTTCAGATAAATATCATACAACAAGCCTTTTGCATATATATTACAATCTTGACTATTAAAACAAAAGTTGTTGGTGATGAACATTCCCAAGGAGATGGAATGCTCCTGAAATGACTAACTATCAACAGAGACCAATCTGAAACAAATCACTTGCAAACATAGTCATGGACCATTCCTCAATTCCTTGACTCTCTTCAAATCCTAAGGAGTTCGATGCTAATCCGCTATGAAAAAAAGCAGCAAGATCCAGCAAACAAGAGGGAGAAGAACGATGATTACTTTTTTATTCTTGGCGCGCGGGCATGGCAGTTCTAGGTGGAATTGTGAGGAGCTTGCTTGAAGGCAACTGTGGGGGCGATCCTCGAGCTCCGCCGCTGGTGCTCCAGCACAAGCTCCCCCGCAAGCCAGTCCAGCTTCTCCATGTTGGTTTGATCGCCAATCCTCCGCCCGCTGAATAGCAGCGACTCCACGTTCTTCTGCTTCAGCATTTCTTCGGCAGCGCCCAGCAGGAGCTTCAAATTTGCAGGGGTTGGTTCAGAATCCACATCCACTCGGCATTTCCCCATCGTCGAAGGATTTGCCTGCGGTTGAAACCATATAGTAACTCATTAATGGCGAATTACCTCAGAACAACCGGAAAAATATTGAATCTTAATAGAAAGAACATTGTAACAATCCTTTAGTGATTGATGACCATAAACGAGGAAGAACAGGTCAGTGTTGGGGCAGTAGACCAACAATTTTTTTATTTATTTTTTATTACTTTTTAAACGAAAGAACAAGTGAACAGTGAGCTGAGAAGGGGAACAATGAAAGCCTAAAGCAGATGCCAGAGACAGGGGACCCAAGTCCACTGTTTGAGCCATTGACAGCCAGCCGATGCAGGCCAAGCTCTTGCCCTCTTGCAATGTCATACCACAGAAATGGCGAATCAAGAGGCTCTCTGCCCAACGCATAAACTTCTACTCCTCCTCCTCCTCCTCCACCACCACCACCACCACCACCACCAATACAAGCGACAGTTGATCATTGCCTTCTCTGCCGAAGGAAAAATAAAACACAAGGACAGAGGGAGGCAGAATCTATGTTCCTCCCACAAAAAAGATCACATTTTGTCCTAACTCAGGAAAGAAACAGGGCAAGGCCATGGCAACTTGTCGCACCACCTGAGCGACGTGCCAACGCACCGCTGGGTGGTCCTCCACCCAGCTCGTCCCCGGCAATGAAGGATCTGACTGAGACATGTACCTGAACACGCACGTAGTTGGAGTTCCGGCACTGGCCGAAAGCCATCGCCACCGCTTGGTCTACGAGGTCGGCAGCGCCGTCGGCGGCAATACGAGCCACAGGACGCGCCCACTCCTTGCCGCTCCACCGCCTTGTCTTGCGCTGCTCCTCTTCGGGGATTGTGGAGGAGGGTCCACCGGCGCCGCAGCCCAGTGAGAGGACAAGGAGATCCTCGACACCGCGGACGAAGGGGAACTCCTGCTTGTTGTGGAGAACGTGAGTGATGGCCGCGGCAGCCGGGTTGCTCATCGCTAGGCCGCCGTCAACGCCGATGCATGCGGTGGTGCAATCCACTGACCGCATCTCCGCCGGCTCGAAGTGGCCCGGCACAGCCCACGTAGCTCGGCAGACCTCCCACAGCCGGAAGTCGAAGCTCTGGCTCTCCAACGCGTCGGCGCGCGAGAAGACGAGAGGCGCCGAGGTCTGCAGGTCGTAGCACGGGATCAACACTGGCTTTATCGTGTCGCGGAGCGTCAATTTTTCCCCAAACGTCTCCTTCATTACCCTCTCCATGGCAATCGTCGGCGACGACATCCCTCCACCGCACCCGCCGCCGCGGAAGACGCCGCAGAGGAAACCAGAGGAGGACGATGAAGAAGACGGGGTCGAGGGCGGCGCCTTCCCCAAAAGCCGATCTCCATGGTCGGCGAGGAAACGCCAAGTGTCGTCACCGGAAAAGAGCGGACGGACGCCGTCGCGGGTAGCGAAGAGCATGGCGGCAAAGACGCCCCCGACGCCGGTTCCTGCAGCGACGTCAAAGTAATCAGAGATTCTCGCATCGGGGTCGCCGGACTTGGACCTGAGGGTCTGCTCTAGGTAGGCGAGGGCTTTTCCAGGGAAGATTCCCCTCAATCCGCCGCTGCCGCCGTCGATGCAGAGCAAGCAGACCTTGCCCCTCTGGCTCCTGACATCCTGCGTCGCCTGGTCGCCGGCGTAGTAGCCTGGCAAAGGCGGCACCTTTGGCAGCCAGAGCTTGTGGTCATCATATCCAAAGAGGAATTTGCTCTCAAGAATAGAAAAAATCTCATAGCTAAGCTTGTCTGCGTCCACCCCCTTCTGCCCCTCCTCCTCCTCCTCCTCGCCTTCCCTCGTCCCCACCTTCAACTCCTCCGCCGCCGCCATCCCTTCTTCCCCCTTCCCCTTCTTCTTTATGCACACTCGTCTATATAAAGAAGCAAATATAGTAGGAAGCCAAAACAGGAGATGGTTGAGGATGGCTGGGAAATCCCTGCGACGACTAAATAAGACTCCTACGCCTCTTCGTATGCTAAATAAGAGAGGGCAAATCACCTGCTTTCTCCATCGACACCTTCCCTCCCCTTACCTTGTTTCGCTTTACTTGGAGGACTCTCTTCCTTCTCTGTCTCCACTCACTGTGCGCGAGGAGATGGTCGCAGGACTATTTCGTTGTTTGTCGCTGCTGCTTTAACCGAGGAGCAATAATAATAAGAGAGACGGAAATAGGAGAGGGCGCAGGTGGTTTCGGATCATGTATGCTTGTGTAACTGATGAGACGCCTTTAATGCGCTCTCTCTCTCTCTCTCTCTCTCTCTCTCTCTCTCTCTCTCTTTCTCTCTCTCTCTCTCTTCTCTTTCTCTCCACACCAGCCATTGATTAGCAATTGCCTCTTTGGATTCAAGCACGCATTGCATTGAATCTACTTCATCCCGACGGCTTATTAAATGGAGAAAGAGACGATATGCAATTGAATTCTACAATAAATACATTGTTTTTTTCACAGGTTGGTGAAAAAAATAATAATAAAATAAAATAAAGAAGAACGGGAACACGAGGCACGGACGCAAAGTATTTGAGCAAACCGTTGGGATTTTAACAATTTATTAAAGACGCGCTGTATCTTTTCGAATTTACCAAACTAGGCCTCTATTTTTTTATTATTTTTATCTGTATTAATTTATTTTAATTAATTGGACTTCATTATCACAACATTAAATAGTCTTTATTAAAAGTATGTAGTTATCTATTTTTTTAGTATTTGACTGACTGCCGGTGCTTAATATGACGGTCGATCAAATATATTAGGTAACTAATAATCTTTTATAAGTATTTATCTAGTTGTCACATCCTGTTTATTATTTTATTCATCCTGAAAAATTCAACCGAATTTAATTTAATTTTTTATTTGATTTAGTTTAGTTATTTTTTTTAAAAAAAAATCAATTTGAATCAAAATATTAAAATATAATATATAATATTTTCATATTTCATTTCACAAAAATTAATATAAAAATAATATTACTTTAGTTTTTTTATCATTATATAAAATAAATAACTTACTTCAATTATATATCAATTATTCTTTATAATTAATATATGAAGTTTGTTGCTCACCACCTCTTAATTGTTTTTTTTCTTTTAATTTTTAATTAACATTTTTATTGAATTATTTGTGTCCCTCTTTGAAGAATAAAGTACAAGTTGATGTACACTGATTAAGTTGTTTGGTCCTTTTTTGTGATGTTTTGATTATAACTTGCATCTAATAATGAAGAGTTGGTGTAACATTTTGGCATCCTTTTGAAGCCATTTTTCATTTTTAGGGGAACTTGGGAAACCACATTTGAAAAATTGTTAGCTAAACACGAGGCGATCAACTTTCACTGCTCCATTGTGTTTGACTTAAGCATCATCAACTTATCCAAATCTAAGGACATTTCTAATCATTAAAGTTTTGAATGAGTTTTTTTTTAGAATTTTAACATGTCATATCAACATTATAAAAATTTATTGAAATATTCTCAATCGTTAAAATTTTGAATGAGTTTTTTTTTTAATTCTCTTCACATGTAGTTGCATGACTTCATACATATTACATCAATTTTAATACAAATTTACTATTCTCTCCACAATTAAAAAAAACATACATACAATTTTTTCATTTAATATCTTTATATAGTTTTCATTTGATATTTTAATTAATTATAATCTTTAATTTATTTTATTTATAATTAACAATTAATAAATTAATAATTTTATAATTTTTAATTTAATATAATTTACCATTTTATTTAATATTTAATTATTTTATAAATTTAATTTAATTATAGTCATTTGTATATTTTTTGAACTTATCTCAAATATATTTATTTTTTAAAAAAAATATAATTTTAATCATTACTAATTATTTATAAACTGAAATATTATAATTAGCTCATCAAATAATTTATTTTTAAATTATTTAAAAAGGATCAATCATGTACATTAATTATTGACTCTACCTTCAAGAGAAAAAACAGACTTGAAAATTTAAACCTGTTCTTGAATTAAAAATCTCAAACCTCACACGATCATAAAAACATTTTTAATAAGATTTTTAAATTTTACAAAATTTTAACAAAGCTTATATTGAAGATGCGAATCTATTTCAACCAATTTCTCGCACAACCAAATTTAATGTTCCTAGACGGTTTGCCATTTGTCTTCATTGGGGATGCTCATACTCTTACCAGATCGGTTACTTATCTTGATTGACGTACAAAGAGTTAGGTCGTATTAAACCGATATAACTTAATAAAACTCGGTGAAAACCTTATCAACCTGATTTTATCAACTAATTTCTCTACTAAAGATCAAAATTCAAAATTATTACTTAAAATATTAACTCAGATAATACAATAAAAATCATCATAAAATCAAAATTAGTCATCAGAAGGATAATTCCTTAATAAATTAATCATCAAATGATACGATAATTCTTTAATTCTTAATAAGATTCGATTTTACTTAATTCTATAAATTTATTGTATGAAAATCAACTTGATTATCTAATTTGAATATTAAAAGTATCCCAATTAGACTTTAAATGAGTGCATTTTTTTTTAAAAAAATTGTTTTTACATTTAATATAAATAACTTATTTTATTTACTCTTTTAAAATATCGTTAGTACTTTCTTGAAAGTATCATTTTATCCCTAGATTTTAAAATTCATATTAAAATATCCTTTTCTTATTAAGGTTTGACAAAAATAATAGTTATATATATTGTACATAACAAAAACTAATAGTTTTGCGGTAATTTTTTAATTTAAATTATATATATCATGATGCCTCTCTAGTGGTGTTGTTGTCAAGTTTAAAGTGGCAAAAAAAAAAAAAAAAAAAAAGTCGACATCCTCAAAGTGATATTTTAAAAAAAAAAGATTGTGCTAGTATACCTAACCCAAAATTTACAAATAGCAAGTGCAAGCTAAATTGACAAATTAGCTTATGGTAAATAAGCTTAGAAAGCTGGGTGTATTTGAGAGATCAAAGATCTAATAAGATTGACTAAGGGGGAGCATCAACGATGTTGAAGATTTGAAGATGCGTGAGTTGTAATTAGAGAGTACGAGGGAAATTGCATTGGGTCGGTGTCCTCTGGTAAAGAAATGTAATCTCTTAGGTCATTTGACAATCATGAGGACCACTACCATATGTAGATCCATCTAGTCCAGGAGCATAGAGCGTGGAGCATATGATGCATCGTTGACACCTCGACCGATGAATCGAGGGCCATCTTTCTCATCTTTCTCAAGATCTTAGGTATACACCCCCATCTTCTTATTAAAGACAACGTACACCCCATGAAGCCAATAACACCTATATACGAAAAGAGAAGATTCAACATATTAACACCAATTAGGTATATACACCAAAAAAGTGAAACACTTGTATGCCTTCCAAGGTCTAATTCTATTAAAGCTTCCTCAAAGGAGAATTTAAGGATGACCAGACTTGATAATGATTGTTTTCAAGTTCAACACCTCTTTCTCCTCTCCTAAGGTCGGAGGTCAGTGATTAGTGTAATGTAGGGTTATTACCGATTAGTCAGAATAGGTAACTAGGGTAACAAATGAAGAAGAAGAAAGGAGAGTAACCAACGTCCGGTAACTTAACTCCGTGATTCAAGAACTAATCAAATCTCAATTTGAGATCAGTTGAGCTCATTACGCCATATGCAATAGGCATCTTCCAACATTCCTCGGATGCCCTACCATGTCATTGTCCATGGCCCAATGTAATATAAACACGGCCTTGAGACAAATATATTACAAGTGAAACACTTATAATATACAATTTTGGAAATTGATGATCCACCATTATTTTCAAAAAAATCTCTAATTGACGAGCCATCAACCAACCAGGGTCCTCTACCGTAACTCCTAGTCTACTCTTGCACACGGGGGTGCTAATAGGTGGGATCCCATGGACTCTACCTATATAATAGATGAGGTCCATGAAATCCCATCTATGAATGAAATGGTCCATCTTTTAGATCATATTTTACGTCCAGAGAATCCAGCCTCCAATTTAACATTGACACCCGTGCATGTTCAGGTTAATAAAATGACATGTTGCTTCGATTCCACATCTTGTTTACACCTTCCACTTATCCCTTATTTCCTTATTAATTGCATTCTTCAAATTTGTATGAAATTTTATTATACCCCATTTTATAAAACCCAATTTTATTTTTATTCTTTCCACCGTACTTTTACAATTAGACAATCCTAACCATCGTGATCAATTCACTCGTCAGTGCTCCATATTTCTCTCTTCCCGATGATATTCTCTGTGGAAAGTAGGACATCTTTCTCCATCCTTGATAATATTTTTTCCTTCAATAAGAATATGAATTAGGGATTTTTTATCGATACAAAAGCAAAGTAGAATGCTAGTCTTTTTAAATATCAAAAAATTATTATTATTATTTATTTTAGTTTTCTATAATGATTAATATTTACAAATAAACATCAATGCAAAATACAAACACGCTAACTTTATTTTTTTTTCTACCAATGTAATATAAAAATCACTAAGTTTTTAAAATGATAATGCATGTATGTATGTATGAACATGTGAACATAGTCAACTAAACAAGCTAAAAATAATATTCAAACATTCGATACGGAAAGAATGACATAAATACAGGTAGCGGAAAAATAAACCAACAACTCAAAAAAAAATTCAAACTTGAGTAGGATCGGTAGCTAGGACCTCTGAGCAACACGACACAACAACACATATCCTCTACCTGCTAATCTAAAAATCAAAGAAAAGTTAGGGATAGTAAGTATAAATTACTCAGTGGGTATAAAACAAATAATGCATGATACTAAGTGTAAGAAGATCAAAGAAACCAGTCTCATTAATATTACTTACTAACCAAAGTAACTGCACCAATATAATTATCTGCTAATAAAAGCATAAACAACTACAAAATCCTTTGCTAACCTAGAGAATCAAGTATAGCCAGTAAATCAGAATTATATACAATACATCCAAAAACCATCTGCATAAAACAAGTACACAACAAGCATATAACAAGTCCTAACTGCGTGCAACATATGCTATCACGAATGAGTGATGTGCATAGATCATATATGTTTTTATGTATTCTTTGATACATATCTACTTGTATTTCATGAGTATAATTTATGTTTATTATACCTTATTCCATTATTATGTCATACTTCCATTGTATTTATTCGGAGATCTTCTCTTTGCTTATTTTATTGGCAGAATGCAAATTAGAGTGAAAATGGAGTTTAAACAGATAGAGAAATTCATTAGAGCAACTTTGGAGCAAGGAAAAGGAACCAAACAGCATGGTTGACACGACCTGTGTCTACAAGACATGATCGTGCCGTGTCTCCAGGGATTCCCAAAAAGTTACACGGTTGTGTCTTGCTTAGTGGCACGACCATGTCTCTAGTATCTACAAAGTTACACGGTCGTGCTGTGACTAGTGGCACGGCTGTGTCCCAAAATCTAGAGAGTGACATGGCAGTGTCTCCATTTCCAAAGAAATACATGACCATGTTGTGCCTATCAGACATGGCCATGTGGCATAGCAGACAGGGCGCATACCCTCCCTTATATAAGGGAATTTTCTCCCCTTAAGTCACATCTTTGGTTTGGGACTCCATCCCCATTCCTTGGGAAATGACTTTCTCTATTGGGGGAGCCTTAGAGCTTCCATCTTCGTAGATTCTGTTAGAGTGTATACTAAAAGTTTAGCTTTTTGTAAACATTTATTTTGAAATAAAGAATCACATTGGTCAAATGTCTACATTTATATGCTAAGTGCAGTTGTTCAATCAATTTATATTGTAGATAACATAGTATGTGGTGTCACACACAGAAGATCATGTTATCAATTCCTTATAAATTATAAACAGTAGCTCACGACTAAGATGGATAGGAACAAACCATTGGAATAATCGTAGTGTAATTTGGTATTAGTTTATCTTGACTATAAAATTACACTAGTACACTCTGAGTGTATTGAGCAGTACCATTTAAGATAAGTTCTTTTTATACTGACTGTATAAAAGAACAAGACCTTTGTTATTATGAAAGTGTGTGCTCTTAATCCTGATATAATAACAAGCACATATATTTAGTATTTATTTCTTTAATTTATCAGATGGTGCGATTTAGCTCTATAAATCAATAGGCCCGATAAGTTGGGAAATAATATTATTTATAGTGTGTGTTGTTGATTATAGAAGGAAACCGTGTCCTAGAAATCTAGATTGATAATGTCACCAAGAGGAGCTCATAAGAATTGTCATGTAAACCCTGCAGGTGGACTTAGTCCGACATGATGATAAGGTTGAGTGATACTACTCTTGGAGCTAGATATTAATTAAGTGAGTTGTCAGTAACTCATTTAATTAATGGTCATTCTATATCTTAAATACAGGGAGACTAACACACTCATGATAAGAAGGAGCTCATATAGTAATATGGGATTGGTGTGGTAGTTCAATAATAACTCTTTAGTAGTATGAGTTATTATTGATGAACTCGAGTTGGGTGTTCGGGGCGAAAACGGGAAGCTTAAGTTCATCGGGAGACCAAAACCAATTCCTCCTATCGGTCCATGTCGTAGCCTCTTAATTATAAAGTGTTATACCCACCCATACCTACCTTCTTACCCACCTTAAGGTGGTCGGCCAAGCTTAGCTTGGAGCCCAAGATAGGGTCGGCCAAACCAAGGTTAGATGGGTCAAGTAGGTGGCCGACCCTAGCTTGAACTCAAGCTTAGGTGGTCGGCCATAATTAAATTAAAAGGGATTTTAATTTTAAAATCTTTCCTTATGTGGAAACCATGGTTTTAAAAGAAAGTTTAAAATTTAAATCTTTCCTTTTATAGCTTTCTACAAAAGATTAAGAGAAAGATTTGATATCTTTCCTTATTTGTAGTTAAAAGGAAGATTTTAATTTTTTGATAAAACTTTCCTTTTTTGTAATCACCATCCTCATGATTTTAAAAGAGAGTTTTAAAATTAAATCTTTCCTTTTATAGTTTCTACAAAAGATTAAGAGAAAAGTTTGATATCTTTCCTTATTTGTAGATAGAAAGGAAGATTTTAATTTTGGAGAAAACATTCCTTATTATAATCATCCACATGTTTTAATAGAGAGATTTTAATTTTCTTTTTATAACCAACCATGAAGGGAATTTTTAAAGAAAAATTTTCATTTTAAAATTTTTCGGAAACAAATTAGGAAGTTTTAATTTTGTGTTTAAAACTTTCCTTGTTTGGAAGAGTTGTAGGGGTCGGCCACATTAATAAATAAAAGGAATTTTTAATTAAATTTTCCTTTTCATTGGCAAGGAAATTAAGGAAGTTTTAATTAAACTTTTTTTATTTGCCAAGACCAAGGAATATAAAAGAGAGGGTAGAGGTGCCTCACCTGATAACAATACATCTTCTATTTTCCTCTCTTCCTTGGTGGTGGCCGGCCCTCTCTTCCTCTTCCTCTCCTATTCTTCTTCCTTGTGTGGCCGGTGACATCTTCATCTCAAGGAGCTTGGTGGTGGCTGGATCTTGTTAGAGGAAGAAGGAGAGATAGAAGGTTTTGTTTCTTAGCATCCCTTGGAGCTTGGTTGGTTGTCGAAAGCTCTTCATCTCTTGAAGATAGGTGGTGGCCGAAACTTGCTTGGAGAAGAAGGAAGCTTGGGTGGATTCTCGTCTTGGTAGATCGTCGTCCACACGACGTCCGAGATAAGAAGAGGAATACGACAGAAGATTGAGAGGTCTATAAGCTACAAAAGATATAACTAGTTATTAGTTTCCGCATCATAACTAGTTCATCTTTTTGTTTAGATCTTGAAATATCAGACACAAGAGGCTAACATTTCTAGGTTTCGAATTTATGATTCGAGTTTGTGGTTCTTTTATTTTTTTTTCGATTTTGTGCTTCGATTGTTCTTAATGGTTAAATCTAGGGTTACTATAAGGAGATTAAATATTGAATTTCGTTGAAAGGCTTTGTCTAGGAAGTGGTGGATGCTCCCATAAACAAGAAGGCCTAATGCCTCACCATGTTTAACCTGGAAGTCGATCTCTAAAATAAATATTTAATCAAATTTGTAACATAGGTGAATTTGGATTAATAATGTTAAACATCGTTTGCAATCCAAGTCTAAACCTCTAAGAACAAATAAGTTAAATTTGGAATCAATAATGTTAAGTTCTGTTTGCGATTCCAAATTTAATTTCTAAAGAACACAATAGGTTGTTAGGAATAGTTTAGGACTTGTACAAAATTTTTGTACAGGGGAACTAATACAATATTTCGAGTAGAAACCAACAATTGGTATCAGAGCTAGGGTTTGCCTCTGTGTGTTTGGTTTTCAGTTTAATTATGCACATGTCATACATAATTTAGACAGGATAATAGTAGGATATGCTAACTTTGTGGTTGCAGGCTCCAACTATTATGGCTTATAAAGATTATGTGTGATTGGACCCTTGGACATGTCAAGGGTATTTTATTTGTGTGTATGATTATATGTATTAAATACAGCAGGAGCTGTATTAGTTTTAGGATTTTACATTTTTGTTTCGATCTAGATAACATGTACATTCCTTTGTGGAATATAGGATCGATATATGTAAAATTCTATTTTTGTTGCAGATCGTATCCTTGCGAGGTGTGGTACTATTTGTGGACCAGAGGTGCAGCGGAAAAAGAAGCAAGATAGATGCGGCGACTAGACCCAATTACAGTAGCTAAAGATGGTAGTAGCTAGGGTTGGCAGCACACGGAGGACAGTGACGGAAAAGGCCATAATAGTTGAAAAATTATTTTTCCATATTTATTGCTTTATTTGTTGTGATGTGTGTGTGCGCATGGTTAAAATTCCTCACCTTAAATAACTAAGTGGGAGAGAGATTAGTAAATAAATTCTACGGTCTCCATTACTGGTTTGTAAGTGATGCAACAAACCTGTGTGTTGGCTTTGAGTGCCTCCCTCCACAACGGATGAGTTTGTTTGCATATCACTAGATCAAACTTCCTTTATGGATGGTTATAGGAAATTATTTAGGAGCGTGTGATCTTCTTCAACTGAAGGGGCACAATCCTATTTAATGGATTAAGTATCAAGTAATGATATACACTTAGACATATTTAATAGTATCCTCCCCAATAGAGTCACTGCTATTATTTGTGTGACCAAAGGAGTACCAACTATTAATTTTATTTGTCATAAAGTTAGGATGACAAGATAATAAAATTAATGGGTAAGACCCTCCTCTTATAAATGTTTAATTTTGTATACGTCCACACTAACGTGACATGCAAAATTCACGGTGTTTTGAGGTGTTGGTAAATTTAAATAATATTGTTTGAGGAATCAATATTATTCTAAATTTAGAGTCTTGACCAAAGTTTTATTTTGTGATTCTTAGGATGACTTTCAACCCACTAGCTATTATTCTGAAAGAGAACAAACTTACTGGTCCCAACTATATAGATTGGAAAAGAAACCTCGACATTGTCTTAACTGCTGAAATCTATAAGTTTGTACTATTTGAGGTTTGCCCTAATGTGCCTAATAGTGATTCTAGTGAAGAGGAGATTGAGTATCATAAGAAATGGGTCAAGACAGATGAGATGGCGCGGAGTTACATTTGGCTTTTATATCAAATGTGCTGCAACATCAGCATCAGACCATGCCACTGGCTATGACATGATGTACAATCTCAAGAAACTCATCGGACACTAGAATCGGGTTGATAGGCAAGACTGTATGATCTCTAGCTACTGGACTAAAAGCAAGAATGAAGAAGCCGAAAGGCAAGTACTTCATTTGCAAGCAGTCTGGATATTTGTAGGCGGACTATCCTCGTAGGAAGAGAACAATATAGGTATATCTTATTCTCTAGTAGTTGGAACATATTTAGTGGTGTTATCTACCGGTACCTGACATGTAGATATGATAACCACTGATCATGTCTGTAAATCATTACAGGGTCCCAGGAAACCTGACAACTACATGAAGGAGAAATCACTATTTACATAGGTAATGCTACAGAAGTAGCAGCTGTTGCAGTGGGAGATTTTATAGGAATAAAATATTGGTTTTAAGAAATTGTCTTTACGTACCAAGTTTTAAAAAGAATTTAATTTTAGTTTCTAAACAATACAAGGATGGATATTCTGTCTATTTATGATAGCAAAGGTGTTACCAAGATAAATAGGGACGTTATCTGTTCTGGTACGTTCGTTGGCAATTTGTGTACTCTAAATCCAATAACTCCCATGATGCAACAAATGAAAATTAATAACACATCTTCTGAATCTAATAAGAGAAAAGAACATTCGGAAATGAACCAAACATATCTTTGGCATCTAAGGCTTGACCATATTAACTTGAGTAGGATTCAAAGGCTAATAGCCGATGGGCTCTTGGGTTCATTAGTGTTGGAAAACTTTCCAACTTGCGAATCTTGCTTGGAAGGTAAAATGACCAAGAGACCTTTTAAGGCCAAGGGGTATAGAGCCAAAGATGTGTTGGAACTGATTCATTCTTATTTGTGTGGTCCTATGTCTATCCATGCCAGAGGTGGTTTTGAATATTTTGTCTCTTTCATAGACGATTATTCGAGATATGGGTACATTTACTTGATGCACCGTAAGTCTGAATGCTTTGATAAGTTTAAAGAGTACAAGGCTGATGTGGAGAAACATCATGGTAAAAGTATCAAGACACTACGGTCTGATCGTGGTGGCGAATACCTCTTTGGAGAGTTTAGGAATTACTTATCAGAGGTTGGGATTCAATTCCAATTGTCTGCACTTGGTACACCCCAACAGAATGGTGTGACAGAACGAATGAATAGGACTCTTATGGAAATGTTTAGATCGATGATGAGTTATTCAGAATTACTAAATACGTTTTGGGGATATGCTTTGGAAACAGCAGTGTACTTTCTGAATATGGTACCTTCTAAATCAGTACCCTTTACTCCCATGAAATTGTGGAATGACGTAAGCCTAGTCTGAGTCATATTCGGATATGGGGTAGTCCAACACATGTGTTGAAGGGAGATACTGATAAATTTGGAATCACGTACAGAAGTTTGTTTGTGGGATATCCTAAAGGAACAAAAGGAGCTTTGTTTTATAATCCTAAAAAATCAGAAGATCATTGTTGGAACCAATGCTTGATTTTTAGAGGAAGATTAAGTAATGAACCATAAGCCCATGAGTGAAATTATTCTAGAAGAAATTAGAGAGGACATGTCTAGTCTAGTACCAATAGTACAAGATGAAATATCACAAGAAACTGCAACACGTGTCACAAATGATGCACAGTTACAGATAGTGCCTCGTCGTAGTGGGAGGGTTATGAGGCAACCTGAGAGATTCATATTTTTGGGAGAGTCGTCAGACTTGATCCTTGGTAAACATGAACCTGATCCCTGGACATATGACAAAGCACTCTAAGATAAAGATGTAGTATCTTGGCAAAGAGTGATGAATTCTGAAATAGAATCTATATATTCTAATAAGGTCTGGGAGCTTGCAGAACCACCAAATGGTGTAAAAGTCGTTGGATGAAAGTGGATCTACAAAAGGAAAAGAGGGACAGATGGGAAGGTGGAAACCTTCAAACCAAGGCTTGTTGTGAAGGAGTATACTCAGAAAGAGAGAATCAATTATGAGGAAACTTTTTCGCCGGTGGTCATGCTTAAGTCTATCTAGATACTCTTATCTATTGTCGCTCATATGGATTATGAGGTTTGACAAATGAATGTCAAGACAACTTTCCTTAACAGAAGTCTTGAATAGAACATCCATATGAAGCAACCAGAGGGGTTCATAGCAAAGTGCAAAGAGCATCTAGTTTGTAAGCTCAATCAGTCGATTGATGAACTGAAGCAAGTTTCAAGATCTTGGAACATCCGGTTTAATGAAGTAATCCAGTAATATGGATTTATTCAGTGTCCGGATGAGTCTTGTGTATACAAGAAGTGTGATGGAAACGTGGTGATATTTCTTGTATTATACGCAGATGACATTTTTGATAGTTGGAAATAATATCAAAGTGTTGTCAGAAGTAAGGGTATGGTTGTCCAACCAATTCGATATGAAGGACTTGGGTGAATGCGCACATATTCTTGGGATCAAAGTAATAAGGGATCATAAGAAAAGAATGTTGTGCTTATCCCGAGCTTCATATATCGATACTATCCTAGCTCGTTTTAGCATGCAAGACTCCATGAAAGGTTTTTGTACCTTTTAGGCATGGAGTATATTTATCTAAAGAGATGTCTCCGAAGACATCAAAAGAGATAGAAGAAATGAAGGCAGTTCCTTATGCTTCAGCTATAGGAAGCCTAATGTATGCTATGCACGAGACCAGATATCTGTTTTGCCATAGGCATGGTTAGCAGATATCAAAGTAACCTAGGACCGGGACATTGGACTGCCGTAAAGCATATATTAAAGTACCTTAGAGGGACTAGAGATTATATGCTAGTTTACAAGGCAGATGATTTGCTTCCTATGAGATACACGAATTTTGACTTCTAATCAGATAGGGACAATAGTAAGTCGACCTCAGGATTTTGTGTTTACTTTAGGAGGTTATGCCATAACAATGGAGGAGTGATAAGTATAGATGCTTTTCAAACTCCACCATGGAAGCTGAGTATGTGGCAGCCTCTGAGGCAGTCATAGAAGCTGTATAGCTCAGAGACTTCATGATGGACTTAGATGTGATTCCTGGTTTGCCTAAAATTATTACAGTGTATTAATAAGTGGTGCAGTAGTAAACTCGAAGGAACCACAAGCCCATAAGGTAAGTAAACACATAGAGCGCAAGTACCACCCAATACGAGACATCGTATAATGAGGAGAAGTTGTTGTCACCTAGAGAGCATCAGATGATAACCTGAGAGATCCTTTCACTAAGGCCCTTAAGGCAAGAGCTTTTGATGGGCATGTTGAGGGGTTGGGAATCAGATATTTGGCAGGGTATATGACATCATAGTCTTTTAGTATAAGTGGGAGATTGTTAGAGTGTATACTAAAAGTTTAGCTTTTTGTAAACATTTATTTTGAAATAAAGAATCACATTAGTCAAATGTCTACATTTATATGCTAAGTGTGTAGTTGTTCAATTAATTTATATTATAGATAATATGGTGTGTAGTGTCACACATAGAAGATCATGTTATCAATTCCTTATAAATTATAAACAGTAGCTCACGACTAAGATGGATAGGAACAAACCATTGGAATAGTCGTAGTGTAATTTGGTATTAATTTATCTTGACTATAAAATTATACTAGTACACTCTGAGTGTATTGAGCAGGACCATTTAAGATAAGTTCTTTTTAGACTGACTATATAAAAGAACAAGACGTTTGTTATTATGGAAGTGTGTGTTCTTAATCCTGATATAATAACAAGCACATATATTTAGTATTTATTTCTTTAATTTATCAGAGGGTGCGATTTAGCTCGATAAATCAATAAGCCCGATAAGTTGGGAAATAATATTATTTATAGTGTGTGTTGTTGATTATAGAAGAAAACTGTGTCCTAGAAATCTAGGTTGATAATGTCCCCAAGAGGAGCTCATAAGGATTGTCATGTAAACTCTGCAGGTGAACTTAGTCCGACATGATGATAAGGTTGAGTGGTACTACTCTTGGAGCTAGATATTAATTAAGTGAGTTGTCAGTAACTCATTTAATTAATGGACATTCTATATCTTAAACACAGGGAGACTAACACACTCGTGATAAGAAGGAGCTCGTATAGTAATATGAGATTGGTGCGGTAGTTCAATAATAACTCTTTAGTGGTATGAGTTATTATTGATGAACTCGAGTTGGGTGTTCGGGGTGAACACGGGAAGCTCAAGTTCATCGGGAGACCAAAACTAATTCCTCCTCTCGGTCCCTGTCGTAGCCTCTTAATTATAAAGTGTTATACACACCCATACCCACCTTCTTACCCACCTTAAGGTGGTCGGCCAAGCTTAGCTTGGAGCCCAAGCTAGGGTCGGCTAAACCAAGGTTAGATGGGTCAAGTAGGTGGCCGACCCTAGCTTGAACCCAAGCTTAGGTGGCCGACCATAATTAAATTAAAAGGGATTTTAATTTTAAAATCTTTCCTTATGTGGAAACCGTGGTTTTAAAAGAAAGTTTAAAATTTAAATCTGTCCTTTTATAACTTTCTACAAAAGATTAAGAGAAAGATTTGATATCTTTCCTTATTTGTAGTTAAAAGGAAGATTTTAATTTTTTGATAAAACTTTCCTTTTCTGTAACCATCCTCATGATTTTAAAAGAGAGTTTTAAAATTAATTTTTTTTTATAGTTTCTACAAAAGAATAAGAGAATGGTTGGATATCTTTTCTTATTTTATTTGTAGATAGAAAGGAAAATTTTAATTTTGGAGAAATTTTTCCTTATTGTAATCATCCACATGTTGTAATAGAGAGATTTTAATTTTCCTTTTATAACCAACCATGAAAGAAATTTTTAAAGAGAAATTTCTATTTTAAAAATTTCCGGAAACAAATTAGGAAGTTTTAATTTTGTGTTTAAAACTTTCCTTATTTGGAAGAGTTGTAGGGGCTGACCACATTAATAAATAAAAAGAATTTTTAATTAAATTTTCCTTTTCATTGGCAAGGAAATTAAGGAAGTTTTAATTAAAATTTTCCTTATTTGCCAAGACTAAGGAATATAAAAGAGAGGGTAGAGGTGCCTCACCTGATAACAATACATCTTCTATTATTCTTCTCTTCCTTGGTGGTGGTCGGCCCTCTCTTCCTCTTCCTCTTCCTCTCCTATTCTTCTTCCCTGTGTGGCCGGTGACATCTTCATCTCAAGGAGCTTGGTGGTGGCCGAATCTTGTTAGAGGAAGAATGAGAGATAGAAGGCTTTGTTTCTTAGCTCCCTTGGAGCTTGGTTGGTGACCGAAAGTTCTTCATCTCTTGAAGATAGGTGGTGGCCGAAACTTGCTTGGAGAAGAAGGAAGCTTGGGTGGATTCTCGTCTCGGTAGATCGTCGCCCACACGACGTCCGAGATAAGAAGAGGAATACGACAGAAGATTGAGAGGTCTATAAGCTACAAAAGGTATAACTAGTTATTAGTTTCCGCATCATAACTAGTTCATCTTTTTGTTTAGATCTTGAAATACCAAACACAAGAGGCTAACATTTCTAGGTTTCAAATTTATGATTCGAGTTTGTGTTTCTTTTGTTTTTTTCGATCTTGTGATTCGATTGTTCTTAATAGTTAAATCTAGGGTTTCTATAAGGAGATTAAATATTGAATTTCGTTGAAAGACTTTGTCTAGGAAGTGGTGGATGCTCTCATAACCAAGAAGGCCTAGTGTCTCGCATCAGAATATTAGTTAAAAATTTTGTTTGGGCCCACTAGTAAGATTGTGAGAATGATACGAACCCATAGAAACTTGTTTCGTGTCATTCCGAGCTCTCTAGGGCCATCTATCAATTTTTTAAAGTATCAATTAAAAAAAAATAAAAAAGAAATTTTGGGATGAAATTTGGAATTCGTCGCAAATTTGGGACGAATTCCCGAGTTCGTCGCAAATTTCTATTTTTTTAAGTGAGACTTTAAAAATTTAAAAGATGACCCTAGAGATTTCGGATTGACACGGAACAAGTTTCTATGGGTTCTTATCGTTCTCCTCATCTTACTAGTGGGCCCAAACCAAATTTTTAACAAATATTCTGACATTTATAAATTTTCTAACCCGAATGAGTAATAAATATTAAAATCTTGATTCAAAAATTTATAAATGTCAGAATATTAGTTAAAAATTTTGTTTGGGCCCACTAGTAAGATGGTGAGAACGATACGAACTCATAGAAACTTATTTCGTGTTATTCCGAGCTCTTTAAGGTCATCTATCAATTTTTTAAAGTATCAATTAAAAAATAGAAAGTTTGCGACGGATTATTAGTTCGTCCCTAATTTGGGACGAACTTGGCAACGAATTGTCTTTCGTTGCAAAAATCGCAATAATCCCGATCCCTACCGTGCCCTAATTCTTTTTCTTCTCTTCTTCATCTGCTCGTGCGGCGGCAGCGAACCTTCTTCCCTATTCCGGCCACGATCTCCAACAGGTAAGTTCATTTCTCCCCCTCTTTTTTCCCAAGCATACTATAGCGAAAGGCGACGGTCGTTGCCTTGTCGCGCCGGCTTTTCTTGCACGGCACCCACGGATCTCTGACCCCCTATATGCTGCTGTCGGGCCTCGGTGGCCGCTGCCGGTCGAAGGGTCGTTGCCGACCGCCTGGCGACGCTGGTTTGCCGTCGCCGCCTCCCCTGTGATGCCTCGGGGGCTGCTGTCGGTCTCCTTCTGCCGTCAGCAACTGCTGCCGGGCAAGACAGCCACTGGTGGCCACTGTCGCCCGCTTGGCAACATTGCCTTGCTGGATGTCGGCGTTGGATCGAGACGCGCTAGAGGGGGGGTGAATAGCGCTCGTGGCTATTTTGTTCGATTATCGAAATCGTAAGAATTATCGGAGTAATTAAGCAGCGGAATAAAACAAAACAAACACACAGAGACAGGAGGATTTTTACTTCGTTCGGAGCCTTGATCGACTCCTACTCGAAGGCCCGCGATCCTTGATCGCTTCCGGTGGGCAACAACTATAAGCTCGATAAAAGGATTACAATATGAAGTACAAGTAAATGGAAAAACTTAGTTATACCGACGACAAGAGTAGAATTTTAAAGCTTCGGGTCGTCGGAGACTTGTAGCAGCACTTCCGGGCGTCTTTCGGAGCAGCACGTTGAAGAGAGAAGACTTGGAATGCGTTGTTGTGAAGTGATGGTCGAAACCCCCTTATAAAGGGTGTTCAAGGCACCTTGAAGGCTGTTCAAGGCGCCTCCATGCTGCCTGGTCTTCCGCGTGGATCAAATCTGACCTGGTCGAATTTCATCCATTCAAGGCGCCTTAAACCTCACTCAAGGCGCCTTCCAAGGCGTCTTCTGCCTTCTTCAAGGCGCCTCCAATGGTGCTTCGCAGCCAGCTCATCCTTTGCACCCGAGGCGCCTCCAAGCTCCATGGAGGCGCCTCGGACACTGTTCATCCGAGGCTTTAGGTTGTTCCTTTGCACCTGCAAGATATGTTAGTCCCAAACACTATCCTGCAACACAAAGTTAGCACAATAAACATGATAAATGAAGTATAGACAGTCTCCGGACTGTCCGAGTCTGACTTCGGGTTTCCAACCGGAAACCCTAGGTCGACCCGACGCCTACTGTTCCCTCTACGGAGAACGCGCCCTCACCTACTCCACTCAGGAGATTTACCTGTTGCCAGTCCGGTCCTCCAGACCGACTGGACTTTCCGCCTAGGGTTACCACCCCCTAGGACCTAGGGTTACCGCCCCCTAGGGTTTTTCTCCACCTAGGGTTACCACCCCCTAGGACCTAAGGTTGCCGCCCCTTAGGGTTTTCCTCCACCTAGGGTTACCGCCCCCTAGGACCTAAGGTTGCCGCCCCTTAGGGTTTTCCTCCACCTAGGGTTACCGCCCCCTAGGACCTAAGGTTGCCCCCCCCCTTAGGATTTTCCTTCACCTAGGGTTACCGCCCCCTATGACCTAAGGTTACCCCCCCTTAGGATTTTCCCTTCCTAACCGCAGTTAGGACTTTCCTGAAACCTTATTTAACCACGTTAGATAACAAAGAATCTTAACTTTGAATCCGTTTGTCATTATCAAAACTGAGGTTCGATCGTCGGATGCTTACTGCACCAACAATCTCCCCCTTTTTGATTATGGCAACCGAAATTCAAAGTTAAGTAAAAATGCAATAAAGATACGCATAAATAAGCACAGGCATAAATAAAGCATAGGCACATTCACAACAAAATTTTCGTTTTAATTTTATAATATTCTTTGAATTTCTTCCTACTATCCCCCTTTGCCGTATATCAAAATACCCAAGAGAGTGAAGAAAATCTGGGCCTTAGCTTAACTTTCAAAGATAATTTTCAATCTTATCTTCCAATCTTTTAATTTACTTTTGATAAACACTTAGTTTTTCTTGTAAGACTTTTAGATAGGTGAAATTATAATTTTGAAAGCAAAATTCTTCCTTTAGTTTGAGAGATACTTTTAGCTAAGATAAAGTTATTTTGTCTTTAAACAGTAACTTAGAAAATTTTTGTGATTTCAAAAAGATTTAGTTTTTTTTTTGTCTTAAACACTTTAAAAAGTACTTAGCTAAATGTTTTTGAAAAAAAATATTTAGCTATATTTGAAAATACTTAGCGATGTTTTCAGCGTAAAAATGATTGCGTTGAGAAAATATCTTGCCAAGTAGCTAAGTTTAGAAAATAGTCTAACTAAGCTTAGTTAAAGAAGACTTGATTAAGTACTAGGCTCTGAAAACATTCTAGAAGAGTTGTAATTTAAAAGTCAGGTCATAAATAATTTTAATTTTAAAGTTAAGTTAAAAATAACCTGAATTTTTGAAGATAAGTAAAAATAGTTTTTAATTTTGAGGTCAAGTCAAAATTATATTTTAAAGAAAAAATAATTTTAAAACCAACTCAAAATCACTCCCCCTTAATTAATGCATTTTAATAAATTCTTTGAGTTCAGGAGTCCAAGCATGAGAGGAAAATAAATTATTTTCCTATCTTTCCATCTCACTCATTTTAGATTAACAAGCATGTTTAGCATATGAGTGAGTGTGAGATGAAGTTTACTTTGCAGTTGATATAAAACATAAGTTTTGAATTTCACATAAATTTTTTTTAAGATTTTTAAAATATTTTTGAAATTAAGTTTTGAAAAGATTTTAAAATGATTTTGACATTAAATTCTGAAAAGATTTAAAATGATTTTGAAATGATTTTTCAAAAGATTTTTAAATAATTTTGAATTGATTTTGAAAAGATTTTTAAATAATTTTGAAAAGATTTTTAAATAATTTTGAAATGATTTTTAAATAATTTTGAAATGATTTTTAAATTATTTTCAAATGATTTTGAAAAGATTTTTAAATAATTTTGAAATGATTTTGCAAAGATTTTTAAATAATTTTGAAATGATTTTGAAAATATTTTTAAATAATTTTTAAAAGATTTTGAAAATTTTTTAAAATAATTTTTAAAATATTTTGAAAAGTTTTTTAAATAATTTTGAAATGATTTTTAAATAATTTTTTTAAAAGATTTTGAAAAGTTTTTTAAATGATTTTGAAAAGATTTTTAAATAATTTTTAAAAGTTTTTGAAAAGTTTTTTAAATAATTTTGAAATGATTTTTAAATAATTTTTAAAAGATTTTGAAAAATTTTATATAATTTTGAAATGATTTTGAAAAGATTTTTAAATAATTTTTTAAAAGATTTTGAAAAGTTTTTTAAATAATTTTTTAAAAGATTTTGAAAAGTTTTTTAAATAATTTTGAAATGATTTTGAAAAGATTTTTAAATAATTTTTAAAAGATTTTGAAAAAATTTTTAAATAATTTTGAAATGATTTTGAAAAGATTATTAAATAAGTTTGAAATGATTTTGAAAATATTTTAAAATAATTTTTAAAAGATTTTGAAAATTTTTTTAAATAATTTTGAAATTGATTTTGAAAAGATTTTTAAGTAATTTTGAAATTATTTTTAAATAATTTTAAAATTAATTTTGAAAAGATTTTTAAATAATTTTGAAATGATTTTTAAAAGAGTTTTAAATAATTTTGAAATTAATTTTGAAAAGATTTTTAAAATAATTTTGAAATTAAATTTTGAAAATATTTTTTTTTTAATTTAAATCAGTTTGAATTTTTTAAATTCCTTAGTCATCTCACCCATCTATGTTTTTAATCAGAGAATCCTATAATTTTTGTGAGATGAATTGAGGTTCAATTTATGGGTTTTGTTGAACTTTGTGTTAGATTCAGGTTTAGCTTTGGGTTCAACAAGTAAGCATTCTTTGGATAAACTTCTGGGCTATGGTGAGTCACAAGGTACTCATTAAAGTAACCATGCCTTCGAGGTTTCCCAAATAGTCCTACCCATTGAGCTTAATACTAAACCTTGGTCTAACTAGTTATGATCCATTTAAGGGTAGCTTCGGTCAGTTCCACTTGGCCAAATGCACCAGGTCGAAGCCATATCTTCCTAGACATGCGATGCCCAAGCTTCTGTTGGTTGCTACTCGGAAAACCTATAGGTTCCACTGTACAAAAAATTTTGCACAAAGATCTGAACCTTTTCCTAGCTACCATGTGTTCTTTTAAATTAAATTTTGGATCGCCTGCGGAACTTAACACGTTTGATCCAAAACTTAATCTATTTGTTCTTTTAGGTTTTGACTTGGATCTCCTGCGGAACTTAACACGTTCGACCCAAGTCTCCTTAAGTTATTAATTCCATTAAATATTAATTTCCATAAAAGGTTCCCAGTACTGACGTGGCGAGGCACATGGCCTTCTTGGATATGGGAGCAACCACCACCGACTAGACAAAACCTTTAATAGAAAGATAATATTTAATTTCCTAAAATAACTTTAGGTTAACCAAAGAGAACAATCAAATCACAAGGAAAAGAAAGAAACAAAAGAATACAACATCGAAAAACATATTCGAAATACTAGAACGTAAGCCTCTTGTATTTGGTATTATTTCCATAAATAACTAGTATGATGCGGAAAGAAAAAATACTAGTTATACCTTTTAGAAAGACCTCTTGATCTTCTACCGTATTCCTCTTCTAACCTCGGACGTTGTGTGGGCAACGATCTTCCGAGATGAGAATCCACCAAAGCACCTTCTTCTCCTTTCTTCAAGTTTCGGCCAAGCACAAAGCTTCCAAAAGATGAAGATCTTTTTCCACCAACCAAGCTCCAAGGGATACAAGCTTTCTCTTCTTCTTCTTCTTCTTCTTCTCCAAGTAGTATCCGGCCACCACAAGAGCTCCAAGCAAATAGAGAAGGTTCGGCCACCACCAAGAGGAAGAGAGGAAGAGAGGTTGGCCGGCCACAACACCAAGGAAAAGAGGGAGAGAAATAATAGAGGTTGTTCACCATGAAGCCTTCTCTACCCCCTCTTTTATAATCCTTGGTCTTGGCAAATAAGGAAATTTAATTAAAAACTTCCTTAATTCTTTTGCCATGAAAAGGAAAAATTTATTTAATTAAAAACAATTTTCCTTTCCTCAATTTACATGGCCGGTCACACCAAAGATACAAACAAGGAGAGTTTTAATTAATTAAAACTTCCTAATTTGTCTCCAGAAATTTATAAAATTTCTCCAATAATTTAATCCCTTCATGATTGGTTTATAAAAAGGAAATTTAATAAATTAAAATCTTTCTTTTAAACATGTGGATAAAAAGAAAGTTATCTCTATAAATTAAAATCTCTTTTAATCTACAAATAAGGAAAGATATCAAATCTTTTCTTAATCTTTTATAGAAACTTATAAAAGAGAATATTTAATTTTAAACTCTCTTTTAAATCATGAACATAATTAAAAAAGAAAGTTTTCTTAAAATTTAAAATCCTCCTTTAATCAACAAATAAGGAAAGATTTCAAATTTTAAACTCTCTTTTAAACATGTAGATGATTTACAAATAAAGAAAGTTTTTACCAAAAATTAAAACCATCCTTTCAAACTACAAATAAAGAAAGAGATTAATCTCTTCTCTTAATCTTTTGTAGAAAGCTATAAAAGGAAATTTTTAATTTTTTAAACTCTCTTTTAAAATAATGATATCCACATAAGAAATAATTTTAATAAAAATCCTTTTTAATATTCTAGTGGCCGGCCACCTAAGCTTGGGACCCATGCTTTGGCCGGCCACCTACATGACTCATCCACTTGATCTTGGCCGGCCCTAGCTTGGGTTCCAAGCTAGCTTGGCCGGCCCCCCATTGGATGGGTAAGAAGGTGGGTATTCGGTGGGTATAAATCTCTATATACTAGAGGCTACGATAGGGACCGAGAGGAGGAATTGGTTTTGGTTTCCTGATGAAATTAAGCATCCCGTGTTCGCCCCGAACACACAACTTAATTTCATCAATAATAATTCATTCCACTAAAGAACTATTATTGAACTACAGCACCAATCCCAAATTACATTTTGGGCTCCTTCTTATTATGAGCGTGTTAGTCTCCCTGTGTTTAAGATATCGAATGTCCACTAATTAAGTGAGTTACTGACAACTCATTTAATTAATATCTAAGTCCAAGAGTAGTACCACTCAACCTTATTATCATGTCGGACTAAATCCACCTGCAGGGTTTAACATGACAATCCTTATGAGCTCCTCTTGAGGACATTATCAACCTAGTATCTCTAGGACACAGTTTCCTTCTATAATCAACAACACACACTATAAGTGATACCATTTCCCAACTTATCGGGTTTATTGATTTATCGAACTAAATCTCACCCATTGATAAATTAAAGAAATAAATATCAAATATATGTGCTTGTTATTATATTAGGATTAAGAGCACACACTTCCATAATAACTGAGGTCTTTATTCTTTTATAAAGTCAGTATAAAAGGAACGACCTCAAATGGTCCTACTCAATACACTCTAAGTGTACTAGTGTAATTATATAGTTAAGATAAACTAATACCTAATTACACTACGACCTTCCAATGGTTTGTTCCTTTCCATCTTGGTCGTGAGCTACTGTTTATAATTTATAAGGAACCGATAACATGATCTTCTGTATGTGACACCACACACCATGTTATCTACAATATAAATTAATTGAGCAACTACATTTATCATAAATGTAGACATTTGACCAATGTGATTCTTATTTCTAGATTAATGTTTATACCAAAAGCTAGGCTTTTAGTATACACTCTAACAGCTTCCTTAACGTACTATCATCCAAAAACTTCACCAGTACTGTGGGTCAAGTTAAACCTAGCCCGTTTTGATCTAACCTTAATTACCCTGTCGGGTAATCTACTCTTGTTTTACCCATTTCGGGTTGATTAGGTTCAGTTACCCTGTCGGGTAGTTCAGTTGGGGGTGCAGCGAGTCTGGAACCTCCATCTATTTTTATTTAACTTAAGTTGAAATTTACTTTTAATTTTGAATTAATTTCGAATTTAATTTAATTTCAAATTTTTAATTGAATTTTTTAATTTTGAATTTAATTTGAATTATGTTCTTAATATTGTTTTTCTATTAACTCCCCCTGGATCATAGCTTCGATATGGTCTATCAAGGTAATAGATTTGATCCTTGGGGACCCAATAGTGACCAGTTCCAACTTGATTAACCAAGTTGGATTTTGGCACCCATGCTTGGACAAATTTTCTATTATTTATATTAACTAGCGATAAATATGATTTGTATTTTATTTTAGTTTTAAATCCAAGTCCAGTTTTGTTGTAAACGGCTCGCTGTTTTCTAAGAATCAGATCCAGATTCTTAGAGCCCAAGGTGAACTGTTCCAACATGTCCTTGAGTTCTTTAATTTGAGCTTTCAAATTGGAATTTTCTTCCTCAAGTTGTTGGACTTGAGTTGAACTTCCAATTTGAACTGACTCAGTTAAAGAGCTCGAGTCAGTCGCTTCCTTAAGGGCTGTTACCTCCTTTTGGAGCGACTTAACCCGGACGTTGGATTTAGCCAACTTTTTTATTAAGTAAGGTAATAAGTCATGCAAGTTATCTAATTGAAATTCTGCGAGTAGTGAACTTACAGTGGATTTTGGTCCTTCGGAAACGAATGCGGATTCGTGACTTCGATCAGACTCAGTCTCGGATTCGCTCTCGATTTTTGATTCATACTCGGACTCAGTTTCCACCACGGTTGCTAGTACTGGTAGAGCGAGGAAGCTCGTCGATTCTTCTTCGTCGGACCCGGATTCATCTGAAGACTCGGACCATATCTTTTCCTCTGTCTTACTTGTACCTGCAACCATCGTAATACCTTCCTCGGCCGAAGTAGTATTATTCTGCTCATCTAATTCAAATAAATCATTTATTAAATTATGCCTACTTACTTGAGCGTCGGAAGTACCTTCGTGTAGTTCAATCAATTTTTGCCACAACTCTTTTGCACTTGCGAAGGGGCCGATGTGGTTCAGTTCTTCATCGGTTAGGCCACATTGTAGCATGCAGGTCGCTTTGGCATCGGCTTCAACTTTTCTCATTGTGCTAGAATCCCAGTTGATGCATGAGATAAGTTTTCCGTTGACGTCACGTGGAAGTTCGAGTCCGGTCTGGATGATGATCCACATCTCGACTTGCGTCTTGAGGTGGTATTCCATCCGGTTCTTCCAATATCCAAAGTTCTTGCCAGAAAAGAGCGGCGGTCGGACGGTGCAGAATCCTTCTTGGAATACCATTTTAAAAGAACCTTGCACATAAAAAATAGCAAAAAAAATGTACCAGGACTTGATCCTGGATTAGCAGTGCGGTATGGAAGGATAGAACTAGAAGTTCACAAGTTTCGAGAAAAAATAATAAAATAATAATAAAATATTATTAAAAAATATTTAAAAAATATTATTTCAAATTTTGCCAAATTCAATATTTTATCAATACTAATAAACCGTGAAAGGATGAAAATGAATTTTTCGAAAATAATTTTGGAGGGAAAAAACGAAAGGCGTAAGGTTTTATTTTTACCCTATAAAGACGAAAAAGCCACAAAAGAAATGCTTGAATGGTGGTTTCACCTATTCGAAGCGACCCCGCTCTGATACCAATTGTTGGATCGAGACGCGCTAGAGGGGGGGTGAATAGCGCTCGTGGCTATTTTGTTCGATTATCGGAATCGTAAGAATTATCGGAGTAATTAAGCAGCGGAATAAAACAAAACAAACACACAGAGACAAGAGGATTTTTACTTCGTTCGGAGCCTTGATCGACTCCTACTCGAAGGCCCGCGATCCTTGATCGCTTCCGGTGGGCAACAACTATAAGCTCGATAAAAGGATTACAAGATGAAGTACAAGTAAATGGAAAAACTTAGTTATACCGACGACAAGAGTAGAATTTTAAAGCTTCGGGTCGTCGGAGACTTGTAGCAGCACTTTCGGGCGTCTTTCGGAGCAGCACGTTGAAGAGAGAAGACTTGGAATGCGTTGTTGTGAAGTGCTGGTCGAAACCCCCTTATAAAGGGTGTTCAAGGCGCCTCCATGCTGCCTGGTCTTCCGCGTGGATCAAATTTGACCTGGTCGAATTTCATCCATTCTAGGCACCTTAAACCTCACTCAAGGCGCCTTCCAAGGCGCCTTCCAAGGCGCCTTTTGCCTTCTTCAAGGCGCCTCCAATGGTGCTTCGCAGCCAGCTCATCCTTTGCACCCGAGGCGCCTCCAAGCTCCATGGAGGCGCCTCGGACACTGTTCATCCGAGGCTTTAGGTTGTTCCTTTGCACCTGCAAGATACGTTAGTCCCAAACACTATCCTGCAACACAAAGTTAGCACAATAAACATGATAAATGAAGTATAGACAGTCTCCGGACTGTCCGAGTCTGACTTCGGGTTTCCAACCGGAAACCCTAGGTCGACTCGACGCTTACTGTTCCCTCTACGGGGAACGCGTCCTCACCTACTCCCCTCAGGAGAGATTACCTGATGCCAGTCCGGTCCTCCAGACCGACTGGACTTTCCGCTTAGGGTTACCACCCCCTAGGACCTAGGGTTACCGCCCCCTAGGGTTTTTCTCCACCTAGGGTTACCGCCCCCTAAGACCTAAGGTTGCCGCCCCTTAGGGTTTTCCTCCACCTAGGGTTACCGCCCCCTAGGACCTAAGGTTGCCACCCCTTAGGGTTTTCCTCCACCTAGGGTTACCGCCCCCTAGGACCTAAGGTTGCCCCCCCCCTTAGGATTTTCCTTCACCTAGGACCTAAGGTTGCCCCCCCTTAGGATTTTCCTTCACCTAGGGTTACTGCCCCCTAGGACCTAAGGTTACCCCCCCTTAGGATTTTCCCTTCCTAACCGCAGTTAGGACTTTCCTGAAACCTTATTTAACCACGTTAGATAACAAGGAATCTTAACTTTGAATCCCTTTGTCATTATCAAAACTGAGGTTCAATCGTCGGATGCTTACTGCACCAACAGTCGGCCCCTCGTGCTGCCGTTGGCAGTCCCTGCTGGCTCCTAGCTGCTGCTACCGACCCCGGCGGTCGTTGCCGGCTCTTGTCGGCTGCTGCTTTCCGTGGGTGTCGGTGGCAATAATTGTTTTTTAATCTTATATACAATTGTAAAAATTTTATTATTTCTTGTGTAGATTTGTACACCGACGCGGTTTGGAGAGACACTCATTGTTGTTCTCCTTTGTAAGGTATATGTATTTAGACTTGTTTATTAATAATGATAGTAACAATGATACTGTATTTACCTATTGTACTATCTCTTGTTTTTATTTTAGTTGTTATATAGTATTTTCATATGTATGTTCACTTGCTACATATTTACCATTTGTTTGTTGTCTAGAAGTTTTTATTAATGTAATTTATTGTAAACAGACAAAATGCAGAATGAAAGAAGTTGGATGTATAACAAGAATTTGCCTAACCGTCGGGGTTTAACTGATGAGTTTATCACGGGCTTGAGGCAATTTATGAATTTTTCATGTAGTCAAGTTGAGTATATGGATGACAATAAGATAAGGTGTCCGTGTAGAAAGTGTCATAATGGTAAATTTTTACCCTCTGATAAAGTTGAAGAACATCTTTGTAGATTTGGATTTACCCCGAATTACTATAATTGGACATCTCATGGTGAGTCGTTCATATCTGATGAGGATTATGAACGAAATATACAAGTCTCAGTTAGTGGTGATCAGAGTTATTATAATCAACTAAATCCATATCAGAGGATGATAATTGATGCAGCAGGCCAGAATTTCAATCCTGACATGCATGGTACAAGTTCTAGTTATCCTCCACCAGTTGAACAAATGCTTAATACTTATACATCACCATTGGAGGAGGTAGAAGTACCAGGTGTTGATGAAACCTATATTAAATTTCAAGAAGTGTTGAGTGCTGCTGATGAACCATTATGGGCTGGTTGTGACACTCACACAAAATTATCTCTCACCGCAAGACTGTTGAATGTCAAGTCAGAGTGTAATTTGTCGGAAGATTATTTTAATAAGTTTGTTCAAACTTTTTAAGAGGCATTGCCGCGTGATAATATATTGCCCAATGATTTTTATAGTATGAAAAAACTTATTAAAGAATTAGGTCTTCCGGTGGAAAGAATTGATGTATGCAGAGATGGTTGTATGCTATATTGGGGAGATAATGCAGATGCAGATGTTTGTAAATTCTGTAATCAAGATTGGTACAAGAGCACTAGAAGGAATCAACAACGACGTAAATCATACAGTCAGATGTTTTATTTGCCTTTAACTCCTAGGTTACAAAGGCTTTATGCATCAAAGGCAACTGCTGAACACATGACTTGGCATGCAAATCATCAAACAGAAGAGGGGTTAATGTGTCATCCATCATATGCAGAGGCATGGAAAAATTTTGATAGAACATATCCAGAATTTTCAAAGGAGATTCGAAACATTTGATTAGGTCTGTGTGCTGATGGTTTTGCTCCGTTTGGTAAATCAGGCAGAAATTATTCATGTTGGCCAGTTATCGTAACTCCGTATAATCTTCCACCTGGAATGTGCATGAAAACACCCTATATGTTTTTAACTTTGGTTGTCCCTGGACCGCAAAATCCAAAAAAGTTAATAGATATTTATATGCAACCACTGATTGCAGAACTGAAACAATTATGGGATGAAGGTTTTCCTACATACGATGTTCAAACTAATCAGATGTTTATAATGAAGGCTGCTCTTCTTTGGACCATAAATGACTTTCCGGCTTATGGTATGCTATCGGGTTGGAGTACCGCTGGGAGATTAGGATGCCCAATATGTATGGAGAGATCGAAGTCAATTCGATTGAAACATGAAAAAAAGCCGAGTTATTTTGATTGTCATAGACAATTTTTACCACCAAATCATATTTTCAGAAGAAATAAAGATGAATTCACTATGAATAAAATTGAAAGAACCCCTCCACCATTGAGATTAACTGGTGAACAGATTTGGTGGCGAGTAGTTAACTTTTCATCTGTTATTGAAGAGCCACATGGTACAACATATGAATATGGAAGTACACATAAATGGACTAAACGAAGTATATTTTGGGATTTGCCATATTGGATTAGTCATTTGATTCATCATAATCTCGATGTAATGCATATTGAGAAGAATGTTTTTGATAATCTCACAAATACAGTGATGGATATTAATGGAAAAACCAAAGACAACTTGAATGCAAGAAAAGATATGTGACTCATTTGTAAAAGGCCCACTCTTGATGTCGATGAAAATAGTAGGGGACCAAAGCCAAAGGCAATTTATACATTGAATAAGGATCAGAGACGTGTTTTGTGTGAATGGATTAAATCATTAAAATTTCCAGATGGGTATGTCTCTAATCTTGGAAGATGTGTCAATATGAAAGAATGTAAATTGATTGGTTTGAAAAGTCATGACTGTCATATAATCATGTAAAGACTCATTCCTATTGCCTTTAGGGAACTCTTACCAAATTTTGTATGGGGTGCTATTATAGAGTTAAGCATTTTTCTACATGATATATGCTCCACAGTTTTAAGACAATCACACATGGAGAAATTAGAAAGAGACATTCCAATCATTTTGTGTAACTTGGAAAGGATATTTTCACCCTCATTTTTTGATTCCATGGAACATCTTTTAATTCACTTGTCATATGAAGTCAAAGTTGGAGGACCTGTTCATTTTCGATGGATGTATCCTTTTGAAAGGTAAATTTTTTTTTCTTCTATACTTCCATACTCTGAATGCATAAAAATTTACTAATTTAATTATAGATTAATTTCTAATACAATTTATTTTTTATCATCATCAGATTCTTATATCATTTGAAGAAAAAAAAAAAAAAATAAGGCACATGTTGAAGCATCTATTGTTAATGCATACATTGTTGAGGAAGTGACAACTTTTGCATCATATTATTTTGAGCCTCACGTTCAGAGCAGAAGGCAAAGGCCAGGAAGAAATGATGAGGGCCCTATTGATCCGAATTTAAACTCATTCTCAATTTTTAACTACCTTGATCGATCAAGTGGACCCTGTAAGCAGAGATATTTAACTGGTCAAGAATGGCGGGCAGCCCATACATATATTTTACTGAATTGTCCAGAAGTATCATCATTTTATGAGTTAGTATATATATATATATATATATATATATATATATTATATTTTTTATGTCATAACAGTTAGAGTTATAATTTTTTCTTTATCGTAGGATTTTTGAAAACTTATATTCTGATTTGTCGACACAACAGTTTGATCGCTTATGTCAAGAAGAATTTGCACCATGGTTCAAATCATATGTAAGTAGTCTATTTAAATTTAGTTTACGCTTATGAATTTTGTAATAATTGTCGTATTTGAATTTAGGTTCTTGATAATCAAACTAACCTTCAGCAAGAATTTCTAATCCATCTGGCATGGGGTCCAAAAGCAATGGTACGCACTTGGCCAGCTTATTTCATAAATGGATATAATTTTCATACTGAAAATTATGGAATGGGAAAAACTACAATGAATAGTGGAGTTTGTGTTAAGTCATCCAATGATGGAGATGCAAGAAATGATTTTTATGGTTTGCTGGATGAAATTTTAGAGATAGAATATCCTGGCCCAGAAATGCGAGTAATTCTATTCATGTGTCGTTGGTTTGACCCTATCAGAGGGATGAAGGTGCATCCACGATATAATTTGATTGAAATAAATCATAAGAGATTGTACAAGAAATATGAACCATTTGTGTTGGCACAGCAAGCAATTCAAGTTTTCTATGCTTCATATCCTAGTTTGAAACGTGACAAAGTTGATTGGTGGGTCGTTTGTAAAACGAAAGCACGGAAAAAAAATTGAGGAACGTTGGAAGGCCGCTTATCAACAAGAGAAAGTTACAAATACATTTCATACTGAGGAATATATTATTCCAACGTTACGAGATCCCAGCGGAGTAGTCATAAACGTAGATGCAACTGAAATTGATATTGATGATGATGATGAGGAGGAGGAGGAGGAGGAGGATGACGACGACGACGACGATGACGAGGATAATAATGACAATGAGGATTTTGATTTTTTGTAATGGGTAAGTTTTGTTATCTTAATAAAATAAATTTTATGATATTTTATTTTCATATATGATACTGATTTTTTAGGAGCAAATTTGGTTTTAATCTGCAAATTACAAAACTCATAGCTCAATTAGTTAATCTGTCTCAATTAGTATATAATTATTTTATTTTTTCATTTATATATTTTATATGTTAATACTCTGTAGTTCTATAGGTGATTAGAAGTTATATCTCATCGTCATCTCAGGGGTTTGTGCACTCTCTTATTTTTAGGAATTATGATGAGTTTTTTTTTTTTCAAATTAGTCATTAAGCATAATATTTGTATTTACTTTATCATATTTTTGAATTTTCAGAATATGTTTCGACGGGGTGGCCATAGACGGAGCTCTCCAGTTACAGCACCTACAGACACTGTTGCTACACCCCCAGTAGAGGATGCAGCACCGTCGCATACACCTATGCCACTACCATCGCATACACCTATGTCAGTCCCATCGCATATATCTATGCCAGTACCTTCCTCTACAGGATCTCCTTCGGCAGTTCCTTCTCCTTCCACAATACCTTCACCGATTGAGTCGCTAGTACCCTCTTTCGTTCCTTCTCGACACTCGGTTGCTGAGAGGCCAGACACTCGAGAGCCTATATTGTTGAGGTTGCAAGGTTGCAAACATAGTCCCATATTGGAAACACATGGGAAAGATCATGGGTTTATAAGAGAAAAGATATCTCCATTGGAATGAGGCCTTTTGGGTAGAGCCCAAGAGCAAAACCATGAGGGCTTAGGCCCAAAGTGGACAATATCATGCTATTGTGGAGATATCTAAATTCTTTTCGATCCTACGATTGGTATCAGAGCCCGGACTGCCAGAACGTTTAACCGCCGACTGCGCACAAGAGTTATGGTCTGATTGAACCATGTGAGTACAATATTGACCTCGAACAAAAAAATGGGGGCTCCTATGTTCGGATCAAGATGACCAGACACCAGGCAGGAAGTCCTAGTAGGTCGGGTGGACCGAGGGGCAGGAAGTCCTAGTTGCGGCTAGGCAAGGAAGTCCTAGTAGGTCGGGTAGACCGAGGGGCAGGAAGTCCTTGTAGGTCGGGTAGACCGAGGGGTAGGAAGACCTGGTGGGTCGAGGATCGGACGTGGGAAGCCCATGGTCCTTTGTTTGAGGGGGGGATTGTTGAGGTTGCAAGGTTGCAAACATAGTCCCATATTGGAAACACATGGGAAAGATCATGGGTTTATAAGAGAAAAGATATCTCCATTGGAATGAGGCCTTTTGGGTAGAGCCCAAGAGCAAAACCATGAGGGCTTAGGCCCAAAGTGGACAATATCATGCTATTGTGGAGATATCTAAATTATTTTCGATCCTACATATATCCCCTTGTGGAGATTCATAAGTAGAATCAAACTATTCCATTTTTTTTAACTATTTTAATTATTTAATAATTTTTTTGTAATTTATAATAGATTTGACAATTCTGTCTGTGTTATTCACGAGATTAATAGAATCGTGAATAACCATTGGAGAGGAGACTCGATGAGTTATACAAGCACTCCAGCACCGACGAGAGAGCTATTGTGGAGTGAATTTAAGGTATATCTCAATCATTTTATATCTTAAATAAAAGTGAATATATAAATATTTATTTTTCTTCTATTGCAACGATCATTCACTTGGGACATGATTGATGAGATGGAAATAAAGAGGATTTTCATGAAAAAATGTGACGATCACATTCGTCATGTACTCAATCATGCAAAGTCGAGGGGGAAAAATCACCATTCATCACCGAGGAAAATTGGATAAGGATTTCAAATTTTTGAGAAAGTGAGGAGTTTAAAAAAAGAAGTCACCAGAATAAAATAAATCAATCTTTTAATTCTGGAGAATTGTCTGCGACATATGCAGGAGGCTCTATCAATGTGGATGAGCATAGACGTAGATTGGTAATTTTTTAACTCTCCTAATATTTTCTTAATCTATTTTACACTATTTAATTATTTCTAATTATCTTTTTTAACCAAAGAATTGGGAAAGGAGCCTAATTTTATAGATACTGTCACTCGCACATTTCAGAAAAAAGATAAGACTTGGAGCGGGGACAGAGCTAAAGCAATTAAGGTTTGAATAAACTTTGGATCTTAATTTATAACTTAGAATCTATTATTAATGTATTTGCTCTAACTTTATACTCTTGTATTCCTAAAATTTTATTATTGTAAATTTGTTTTATTTTTTTTTTACAATACAGGAAAAATATGTTGAGTTAGAGGTAGCACAGAGATGTTCAGCTTCTGCTAGTTTTGATATTGAGGGGTCTGAGCCGTCTGTTGGTAGTGATTTCAATTTATGGCTACAGGCGAGTGGGGGGCCAAAAGGGGGAGGAAAGATATTCGGAATTGGTTCATTGAGCAGAACCCATAGAGTTGGTCGTATATCTTCTTCCTCCTCCTCACATACCTAGCAGATGCATAACTTGACTGAAGAGATTTCCCAGTTGAAGGACATTATAAAGGACAGGGATGAAGAAATGAGAGAAATGCGCCGACAACAAGATTTTATTATGCAGCATCTTCAGTTAAGTTCTGTTCCAAGTCATATTCCTCTCGGTGACGGTGATGATGGTGATGATGATAATGGCGGTGGTGGTGATTCTTGATAATTTTATGGTAAATTTTATGTTTGAATTTTTTTCATGTCATGTTATAGTTGATTCTATATTTTCATTTTACCTTGATACATTCCATCTTATGTCATGTTTGCTATCTATGTAAGATAACGCTGCCAAATAAATTCTACTACATTATTATTAATTTAGCTTTGTATCTTCATATCCTTGCTCTTTTGATTGTTTCTTTTGATTGTTTTTTAGAACACCTTATACTGTGATGTGTTATAATAATTCCATGCTGCCTTTGCATAATTTTGATGTTTGAGTTACAATTATGTCATCTTTTTGATGCAGTGACTAGTTTAATTTGATGATCATTCTTTTGAACCTTTCACAGAGTAACTATCTCTAATATTGATTTGAGTTCTTTTGTCAATTCTTTTACCAGCGTTTATATTTTTGTTATTATTTTTGTTGGGACTGGAAATCTTGTTCTAGTATAATCACATTAGTATATATGTAATATATATACTAATGTGAGTATACTGATGTGCTCTTTTTAAGAGCACTTATACACACATTTAACTATATAAAATTAACCGCACAAGTAGTAAAAGGATGATCAATGTACTTATTTCATTATCAATTTCCTTATTTGAAGCTCCTTGAATGACAAACACAATTTCCTTGTTTGAAGCTCCTTGAATGCCCTTGTTTGTCGATGACAATGATTTCATTGAAGCCTAAATAACTTAAAGAGGTTTAGGAGAAATTTGACTGAAATAAAACCTTGATCAAATAGAACTTTTACTAAACACTCAAAATTATAGGTCTACCTAATTTTATTTCATTGCAAAATGATTCAATTATGAACCTTCACGTATAGCAGTATGTTGGCAAAACAGAATGTTATTGTAGCTTGTTTGAAGATATGGATGCTGGTGATTAAACAAAATTGTTATATATATATATTTGAAGAAATTTAAGTAGATTAATGAATCTTAAATTAAAAGGTAGGATATGCAATTAGAGATTAAGATGCTAGCATGTGGATTGAAACCTGGAGCCAACAGTCCTATTAAAATTTATTGAATTTCTCCTTAGGTATATAATTTGAGTCTCTATGACAGTTACTTGCTCATATGGGGCTCCAAGATCCTATTTTTTTGTCAAACTGTAGGATCCTTACATTCGTGAAACAAGATATTTAATTTAGTAAACACGGAAATATAGTCTAATTTACAAGAATACTATTATGATTGCATATTAGTAAGTTGATTGGTAATCATCAAGGTATATAACAATGAGAATAATCACTGATCTGGTGATATTAAATCACATAAAAATTGTTCCAATGGAATTAGTTGTATATATGAATATGATGTGTTTAGTTTTGGGATAATTTGTTGAAATTGTTGTTTGAATTTTGATTATTTGTATATATGAACATGAGGCTTGAACAAAGGATATGAATTGCAAATAACTTTAATTTCACATTGATACTTTGCATTTTATGTCATGATGATACTTTGCATGTTATGACAAACAATCTTTAGTAACAAATTTCATTCATGTATGTAAATGTTAGATACAAATATCATTAATATGTTTGATAGATTTTTTTTAGTTATAAATGTTACTTATTGTTTGTTTATAATTTGACGCAGGAAAAGTAGCACGGAAGGCGACCGAAGCTCCTAAGACATGACGATATGTATTTTATTTTCCTTTGATTGTCTTGTTGCATTTGTTGTTTGGATTATTATAGAACTTTCATGTTTGATATTATGAGTTGTTGAACTTGTTTGGATTTTGGTTAGTTGTATATATATGAATATGATGTGTTTAGTTTTGGGATGATTTGTTTGGATATAAGATATATGGATTATGGATGTGTTGGATATGATGTGTTTAGTTTTGGGATGATTTGTTTGGATGTCGTATATGGATGTATTGGATATAATTTGTTAAAGATGTTGTAATTGTAATATATGTAAACAGAAAAATCAAAAAACAATTTCTGGATTTTTTTTTGGGACAAATTTTGCGACAAATATATCTTTGTCGCAAATTTATCGTAAAATTCGTCCCAAACTTCGTCGCAGATTTGGGACAAAAATTAGTTTTTTGTCGCAAAAGAAACAAATTTTGCGATGAATCAAGATTTGTCCCAGAATTCGTCGCAGATTTGGGACAAAATTAAGTATTTCGTCGCAAATTAGGAACAACTTTTGGGACGAATTCAGATTCGTCCCAAAATTCATCGCAAATAGCTTTTTTTCTGCTTGACGTGGTTAACGCGACATTTTTGGAAACCAGTCTCAAATTTGCGACGAATCTGAATTCGTTACAGATTTGTGATGAAAATGTGTTTTTGTCGCAAATTTCCGACGAAAATAGAGTTTTTTTTTCCTCTAGTTATTTGTAATTAGGCAACGTTTTTTGCGACGAAAATTTTTCGTTGTAAATTTGGGACAAAAGTATATGTTTGTTGCAGATATAAAATTATGAAATTTGCAACGAATAAATGTTCGTTGCAGATTTGCAACGAATTCTACGACGAAAATTTAAATTTGACGCAAAAATTTCCAACGAAAATTATGTATTTGTCGCTAACATTTTGCAACACTATTTTTGGGACGAATATAATTTCGTCCCAAAATTCGTCGCAAAAAATTATGTATTATGTCAACCGTTGCTTATCAAATTCCAAGTCCCTCTTCATTAATTGATTTCAAAGTTCATTTAATCTAAAACTCAATGGGCTTTTAATTGGGTCGAAGCTGATCGTTAATTTATATATATATCACGATGTCATTGAGGCGGATCACCAGTTGATTAATTATTAGATCAAATAATTATTAGTGGGTTCTCAATGTATCGATTATGAGTTTTTCGTTAGAGTTTTTATTTCCATGTAAACAAATTTCACTGTCTCTCTCTCTCCGATCCCTTCTCTACGTTACTTCGCTTCGATCCATATTCCATTCCCCTGCGTTTGTCTCCTCCTCTCAAGTAAGCAAAACCCAAAAGGAACTTTTGACTTATGAAAACACATTTCCAATTAGACCCTCCATAACGGTGCAATTTAATTCCCGAGAAAAAAAAGCATTTACCCCTATTTTCCTTAAAATGGCTCCTAAAATTTAAATACATCATTTTAAGAATGCATTCTGATTATAAAAATCAACTAACAACTAGAGTGTAGTTCAGTCTAGTCGAATCGAACTTTTAAACATTTAAATTTAATTTATTTGTAATCAAGTTGAATTTGAGTTTTATTTAACAAATATATTCATGACTTACGAACTTATTTGAATTTTTATCGAACATAAATAAATTTAATAAATATAAAGTATAAATTTAAATATTCATTAAAAATTAAATTATATATTTATAGAATATTATAATATTCTTATTAAAATTTATAATTTTATTTTAATAAATAAATTTAATATATTTGTTTATATTTTTCATAAGTAAAAAATAAAATTTATAAATTCAATATCAAAATTATTATTATTTTATTTAAAAATTGATTCATGAACTTAACGAACGTGTTCACTAATTAACAAGTCTCATGTTAAAAATTTATTTATCTTAACAAGTCTCATTAAATGAACTTAAACGAATTTTTAATGAATCGAATTTCAAATAGCTCATGAACCACTTAATTTATTTACACTCCTACTAACAACTTATATTAAAATGAGATTATTATTTTTTAAATAAAACATTATATTATCCTGAAATTGATTTGCAAATTAAATTTGCAGCCATTTTGTAATTGTCAAATTTGAAGGTGCAACGTGCTTACACAATAAATTCAACGTTTCTTTTACAAACTAAGAACATTTCTTACTTTTTGAAAAATAAATTTTAGAATTTTTTTGACCAACTAAAATTTTTTATCTTTTAATTATAATTATAATGTAAGCATGTACATATAATTAATATATAAATATGATATTATTAAAATATCTTTATACATATATATATATCTTTTGACTAGACAGATTTGGACTATTTAGTATTATCTTTCTTTTAATTAACAAACTTTGAAGTAATTGTCACACATTTTTTAAATGAGAATAAATTATAGAATGTATTTATCCTAACTTTTAGCATGGAAAAGATAGACACTCAATCATATATTTTATATCCATTAAAAATTAAAGTTCAACATTTATTGAAACAAATCCGTTGAAGCAAGAAGCTATAAAGAGTTGGCAGCCTTTAAAAGTACGCATGCGTTGAATTAAGCAATAAAATGATTTGGTTGATTTGAAAATGAGCCGGCCAAATTTAAGGCACAATGAACCTTTCTAAGTTCTGACTTTTAGCATACACAAATTTATGATTCAATTAAAAATCTTAAATTTATAATGCACAAACGAACATGGATTAATACAAAATGACTGCGACCTTCCTAGCTTTAAATTAAAACTTCACATGAATTTATAATTTGAAAAATATCTTAAGAGTATTTTAAAAAAAAAATGTATCACAATTTATGTCTAGAATGTGAAAAATATTCCAACCTCAAAGCATGCGTGTGAAATCACAACTAAGGCATAATTTATTCTGCAAATAAAATTTAAACGTGTGTGTTTGTGGATTTGACTGATTGAATATTTAACACAAATCAACAAGAATTTGATTTTATAGTCAACCCTCTACAATTAATTTCAATGAGATAGAATAAGAATAGTATAAGAACAATAAGAACTCACAACAGATTTATGGCAAATAAAGAACTGGATTAAACTATGTTTACAATGCATATTAAATATATGAACTGCACTTTTCTCATAATCTATCTCCTCTGTCTTCCCTACTGGTCTAGGATAGATGGGTGGGTGGGGACGCATCCCTTTTACCACGTAAAACTAAAGGAATTGAAACTAATTCTTCTAGAATTAATTAATCTATCTGCGGGAAATCGATAACTCCATCCTACTCATCAAAGAAAGAATCGATCATCATGTTTCCGATTTCAAAGAATCTCCCTGTGAGTGGCGTAGCTGTACCTGGACCGCCGGATGTTGTCCCGGCGCTTCTTGTAGACCACCGCAGCCGCCGCCGCCAGGACCGCCGCCGCCAGTATCAGACTCACCACTATCGCCGTTTTCTTCCCCCCGTTCATCCCGCCGCCGCCGCCTTCGCCATCTCCCTTCACTTTATGGCTCAGCGCTGCCCTTGAATCGGCGCCGTTGGGCACCGGTGCGGGTACCTTCGTGATCCGGGAGGGGGACGGCGACTCGGGAGGTGGAGACGGAGAAGAGTGTGGGGTTTCTGGCGGTGGAGAAGCAGGCGAAGTACTCAGAGAGGGGGAAGGCGCCGGAGGGGGTGCATTAGGAGTGCGGATCGGGCCACCGGGGACCGGCGACTGCGACGGCGACGGTGACAACGCGGAGGAAGTAAGATCCGCCACTGAAAGCAGTAATAGGACGAAGGCTGTGGCGGAAGAAGAGAGGAGCATCGCCGCCGCCGCCGCCATGGGAGGACCAGTGGAGAGAAATCCGGCGACAGATCTGATGGAGAAGCGGATGGTGATGTGCTGTCAAGGAAACGGTGGTTGGGCATGATCACCGCCGAATCGGGCTTACAGCTGTCGGATGGACGTTTCTGGGGAGGATCCACTGCAGTGCCCGATTCATGGAATCCGAATGACGAAAGTTTAGCCACGTCGTTCGGAATTTTAAATCGCAGTAATTTGACACATGATTGCCGATGTGGGTCTGTACACGGTAGCGGGTAAGCGGGTAGGGAGTGGGAGTGGGAATATGGAATGAATTTCTGCCGAATTGGTGCGTACGAATTGGGTTCGTTCAAATACGAATAATTGTGGGGCAACGCCTTTTATTAAGCACATGATTGTGCTCAGTGAATGATAACGTTGACTAAGACGGGTCAATGGTCAATTTACTTTGACTTCAAATAATTACTTCCATCTTCTTTTTCTTTTTTCACATCCAAAAGTATTTTTAACTTTATAAAATTGTTTTTTTTATTCTTTAAAAAATTTAAATTAAAACTTTTAACTTTTAGAGTATTACAGGATTATCAACTAGTTTCAATGAAAAGTGTTGCATAAAATTAAAAATAATATATATATTTTTTAACATGGAAAGAGTGTATCCTAAGGACCTACTTAAGACCTGAGTGTGAGTAAATACAAATAGAGATAGTCAAGTCAATAAGCGTTTTAAATATTCTTCCCTTAAAAACATTTTAAATGAAAAAACTATTAGAATATGTTTATATATTTCATTCTTAAAGACAAATATAAACACGAACCATCAATACGTAAGAAATCAAGTTTAGGACAAACAAGATGAAATCATAAAGGCATATTTAAATGTTCACTCATTAAACTAAGTTTAGGAGTCAACTTTAATCTTGGTCTTAGGATGAAAGCTTAGGACCTATTCAAAATCCCAAGAATTAGGTGACTTTAAATAAAGATCTTTAAGACATATTTAAATGTTCGCCCATTAAAATAAGTTTAAAATAGTACCATACCTATTTTAGAATTTGATAAAGGTGGAGGGCCCATTTCCAATATTATATGTTGGCAAAATCACATTGGGCGTGTGAAGAAAGATGTTGTGGTCAAAGTGTTAACATTAATGTCAATGTTACAAGGACACTTTCATATGTTATAGGTTGATATTAGTATTAATCATAATGTTTGACTACTTATTTAACAATTTATTTACTCATCTATTGTATTAGTTCATTGTAGAACTAGGAAGCTTAGTTAATTGAGCCTAATTGTCAAATAATAGTTGATATGCGTCAAATTCCATCATCTTGGAACTTGAATAAATGCAATGTTTATTGAAAAGACAACCTAACTTCTGGTACAATTAAGCTCGCAGGTGATTTTGAGTATTTTTTTTATGGTAAAGTATCAGGATGCTTTCTTAGATATCTAAGTAAAGATTGAGTGATCGTCTTAACTGATAATTTTTTTTATTTATGATTTTTTAATTTATCTGGATGACAGATGAAAATCGAATTCGTCGTCCATAAAATTAATTAGTATAAACGGAATATATGATGCCAATATATTCCAGTAGATTGAGTAATTTTAACGTGCATAACAAATTATTTAAGTTAGCTTTATTTTGTATTTGTAATTTATTCATCAAGTGCGTGATGGCTTGATAGAGTGCATGTGTAGAATTGACTCAATTGAAAGCCAGTTTAAAGTCATTAAGAGTAGAGGTGAGCATTCTTGAATTCGTTAAAATCGAAATAATGGATTTTTTTTATTAACTAAATTGATCGATTCATACTATTGAAATTGAACCAATCGGACAAATAAAAAAATATTATTTTTTAAATAAAAACTAAATCAGTTTATAAAAAATAAAATATCTTAATATATTTGTTAAAAAAATAATTTAATAAGTTTAATTTATTTTTAAAATCTAAAATAACTTATTTAATTAAAATAACCAATGGTTTTAAAAAAAAAATGAAATTAATTACAAGGTGCGGAACTTCTAGATCGTGACTATGAGCTTGTTTATTTTATTCCCAAGTTGTACATTTTCTACTATATCCTTTTGCTCTTACTTAAACTGTCAGATGAAATTTTATGCCTCCAGAAAGATTCTGGGAAGAAAACTATTAGTAGACTCACACTTAGTGTATAAGTCTTGGACGTATTTATTGGTATAGGTTACATTAATAATTAAATTCAAATTTTAATGTATGACAAATGTTAAAATTATACTTATGTTTTCTAACTTATTTTGCCAATTTATCAAAAGGCGTGTCTTGGATATTGTATTTATTAAAAGGTGCATCATAGTTTGGTTTTTACCAAAGGGCACCGTTTATTCATGTGAAATTTCTATTTTAACCCTTCCGCCAACGCCCCCTCCTTCGTTGTGAATTTTCAGGCATCCGCCCCACAATTTGAATTATTTTGACTTAAAAATAATGTTGCGTTCATTTTTTTCCTCCGTCTGTCAACTCGGCCATGCCTAGGTGTTCTTCGTAAGTTTCCAATTTCAGCTCCAATATTGTGGCGAAATCGTCCTCCTAGTGAAACCCTAAGTAATGTGTTTGTACCTTGATCAAGCGACATCTAGCATTTAGACCTTCCGATCTAACGTTTGCGAGGCTCAGGTGTAGGGTTTTAGGGTTTCCGTCAATAATCTTTTTTCATAATGGCGCAAAGAAAGGGATCCGTTGTATCGTCCTCTCCACTTCAATTATCTGTAAAGGTATCACCTTTCGAAAGTCTGTTAATCTAAAACTCTGTGATTTTGAAAAGCTCAACGAGTATGATTTAAAAATTTTTAAATTTTCAAAATTTAGGGTTCAGTGGATGTTGGTCAGAAACTGCATTGGAATAGTGTATTAGGTCACTTTAAAAGTTTTTTTCAAGCATCCACAAAGAAAGGAAGACATCATGGATCTGTGATTTTACATGACCGACACATAGCAATGATCAAACAGTGACCCTTTAGCATTTTTTTGGACATACAAGATATGCAACATATCCGTGGTATTTTGGTCAATATATTTCAAAATTGGGATTCAAATGTAGGTGCAGCGGAGGTCGGCAAGAGGGGGGGGGGGTGAATTGCTCCTGAAAAATTAAAACTATACCCTCCTCGGAATTCAACTCAAAAATAAAAGCAGCAGTAAAATAATAACAACTAAATTAAGGAGATAGAAAATAAATCAGAAACAGAATTTAAACTGGTTACAACCAAGAGGGTTGTTAATCCAGGGCGATGAAAAGCGCACTAACAAAAATCTCCTTCTCTGAAGGCGGAGAAGCCTTTTACACTTTTGAAAGCTCACTAGTTGCTTAGGAATTGCTTATGGTATTGATTGCTTGAGTTGTATTGAATTCCTAGCTCTAGGGGCCTTTAAATAACCTCTGGAAATTCTATCTCGGAGGTCCAGGGCACCTCCAACAGAGGTCCAAGGCGCCTCCAAGGGGTGAGCGGATAAAACTTTATCCGCAGCGCAAACGGTCAGTTTTGACCTGTTGAAGGCGCCTTCAACAAGGTTGAAGGCGCCTTCAAGCTGGAAGCGCCTCCAAGCCTGATAGAGGCGCCTCCAAGCTGGCAGCTTGAATTCCAGCTTGCTTCTTTGCTTCGCTTTGACTTCCGACGCTTCGATCTTTTGGGTGATTGCGGCCAACCGGAATAGGGCTCACTCGAACCCAATTCCCGGCCTTCTCCTCGAGCAGGCTTCCGTCCGACTTCTCGTCTCTCGAACGCCGCGCACGTTCTTCTCGCTCCACCGGAGTACTCTTCCGCAGCTCTCTCATCCTTCGGACGCACCAAGCCCGTCGGCTCCCTTCCCGTGCCGTCCTTCTCGCTAGCTGCGTCTTCCGCTCGACTTCCTGCGCTCCTAAGCTCCTGCACACTCAGACACAGGGATCAAACAAAGCAGGACCTAACCAACTTGGTTGATCACATCAAAACACTCATGGGGACCAACATCAAATACTCAAACCTTCAGATTCTCAAGTACAATGTAATTTCATTACGAAGTAGCTGTATAGTAAAATTAAATATTTTGCAAAGGTGAATAATCTAGTCAGCTAATGGCAGTGATAGTGGGTTCTTATTACAAACGAGGCCTGATACGATATCGTATCAGGCCCAGCGTGTGGTGAATACTTATGTATATGTTTGTAGATGTCAACTAATCATTTAACTTAGTCAGGCATTCCGGTTGCCTTCGCAAGAAGAGACGTTTCATTGCTCCTTGGTATTGCAGACCGAGGAGCTTCGATTCCGATCAATTCAAATAAAGCAGGTGGTGACCTCTTTCTAACATGCTTCTAAAATAAAAAAGAAGCTACTAGATCAAGAATTGAGGAGTTGCTTAGATTTTATGAAAATCGCGTTGAAGGAGAAGATGATGTTTTATTATTTATAAATTCTATATTTTGTATATATTTATTTGTGTCTTATTTTCTTCTAGTACATATAAGGTCCCGTTATGTCTTATAGATGTAGTAGATGATTTTGAGAATCTTGCTAGATTCAACTGGGTTGAAGCTATCCATGAATTTATGGATCCATAATTATCTAAGATTGGGGACATATTTTCTTCAACTCGGACAACAGATTTTAACACCAACCTCCCTTACCTAAAGGGCTTTGCTGGTCTTTTGGTAGTAAGTTTAAAAATGATGTTAAATTTAACAATAATTTGCGGACATGTATGAATAGTTAACACTTGTGATGGTGAATTAGGCATGGTTTTTGGAGCATGTTCCAATCCAAAACCATACAAAATAGAAGGAGCAAGAATAAATAAGTGGAGGAATATTCCTTCACATATTAGTAAGATGAGGTATTTGTTCGAACGAGTCTCATCTGAAGAGGTAAATTTTAATTACTGATTAACTGTGACTTTAGTTTGGTTAAAAGGAATTTATTAAACATGTGTTTTAATATTTTGACAGGTTCAGATTGACCTAATCCCTACCCAATATGAGAATTCATTGGTTGAGAACCTTATTGCCGTTGATGGCATTACACGTGAAATGGTGACATCACAATTTGAAGTAAAGGAAGAAGGAAGGCAAAGTAATCAGGAATGTTGTAATTGCATTATTCAAGCAAACATAATTAAGGAGCTAACAATGGAGAACATGCATTTGAATGATAGGGTGAAAGACTTACTTAAAATATTAGAAAATAAAGGCATGCAATCTCAATATAGCGAGTCTGTAGACATTTCTCAATATGAACTAGTAACTTTTGCAACAAGAAATAGGAGAGGACGTGACAGAAGTCGCTATGATTACAGGGATACTCCAATTGATAGTCCACTGTAGCTCCAAATTTTATCTAAGAGGCAGCGGAGAAATATACAAATATGTGAGCCTGCGGAGAACGTTTCAAGACAAGGAGAGGGGAAAAAAAGTTTAAAGGAACATGATCTCCTGGAGAAGGAGAAAGGAAAAATTAATGTGGATGATATGGAAGAAGAAAGAGAGATTGTAGAATTGAAGGAAGATGAATATGAAGAAGAGGCAGAGAATGATGCAGATAGGATTGCCTCACATAACCAAATGAGGAAACAAGCCATTGATGTAAGTAGATATTGGCAAAATTTATAGTTATTAGTTTGATTTAATTCACTATTTAAAATTCTTTTATGTTGATGGACATAGTTTGTGAAGAAGCAATTTAAGACTTCGAAGAAAAAAAACAAGATCAAGATGTAGCGTACTTGTTGAAAGTGTTGGAGAAACTAAAGTATGTGAATTACTTAGTTGATTTAATTAATTTATAAGTCAAGACAATTTTATGTTTTTCTAATTTAGATGATTATATGGTTCTCTATTTAAATTCTGTGAATTATAATCATTGCTATACTTTGTAGGTTTACAAAAGAATTCATTTGGGAGGAGCCACCCTTTGCTTTAAATGTATATTCCCTCTTTTCTGGTGTGAATGGAGAGATGTTGACAAATGGGGAGGTAATTGACACGTATTGTAAGATTCTATTTAGGGGGCATCCTCGTCTGGTAGGACATACAGCAAGTCTATTTATTGTTCAAACTTCTTCATAGTAAGGAATTTATTTGAGAATAGTTAATATTTGAATACAATTTATTATGGTTAAGTATGTATGAATTTGCTTGTTTGTAGTCATTAATAAAATTCTCAAGCAATGTTGCCTTCCAACAAGTGATAAAGACAGATACAGATGATGAAGAGGTTAGGTATATTTTTATACCATTGTGCAGTGATAATGCACACTTCCACTTGTTGGTGGTCGACACCAATTCTATGACGTTCAATCATTACAATTCTCTAGCAAGTGGAAGAAAAATACAACTATGAATTTGATGCAGCGGTGAGCATCCAATATTCATGTGTTTGTTTGTATTGTAGTATAAATGTTAGTTAATGTCAAATTTAAATTTTCTCCTCAATCTTACAGGTATTAGATTTAAAACTCTATAGTCGTGAGCATCTTGTTGCTATTTATCCAAAATTTGAAAGGCACAATCCTCTCGATCAATGGATGTCTCATACAATAGAATGCCCACAACAAGAAGCCAGGTAAGCCGAGCAAATACTCTGAACAGAAAATATTGATTTAAAATATTGAACATTAAATTGGTGTTGTTATTTACAACCTTGACTGTGGCTTCTTTGTAATCCAATACATTCGATGTCTTCTGTACGAAATGAAGATGAACTTTAAGCAATGAGACATGAAAAAAATTAGAATTGATGTAATTGTATCAATTTTGAGGGATAAGTTTTGTAAAACATTGGATTAAATAGCCAGCGTTGTAAGCCAAAAAGTTGGTAGGCAATGTAAAGGTACTATTAGGTAGTGTTTGTAGTTTTATATCTGTGTATGTAGTCTATGTGATTTAATACAGTGGTATATATCATATGAGAAGGGTATACTAAATTGTCACAAGAATAATAATACTATTGCATAGTGATTAGTGAACTAAAAATCATAATATCCAAATTGTCATGCCGGTGCTTATCAGTTAAAAGAGACATAATTTATATAAATCATTATATTGCACACCATATCTATCTTCTGAAAACTAAAAAAATGGTAACGGATATGATTTTTCAGAAATCCCAGTAGGATAGGTACGACACTGGGTTTCAAGTGTACAATGTTTGCATCGAAATTTACATTAGGCATGTAAATGTGCAACTCCAATGTAAATATAGATTGCACTACAACAAAAACCCTCATAGACATCGGTTTTCCACCGCCGTCTATTACATTTTCGACCGATGTCTATGAAGGCGATGTAAAAGGTCTGCCATTTTAGACATCGGGTTAAAACCGGTGTAGTATCACTTAACGACATCGGGTGTAAAACCGATGTAATATTATATGTTAATAACACCAGTTTTGGCAGCGGTATATGACCGATGTAATATTAGTTAATGACACCGATTTTGCAGTGGTGGAAAATCGATGTAATATCAGTATTGTTTAACGACACAAATTCGATTTCCGAAACAATGAAAAACCGACAGTATCCAAGAAAATACACAAATATTCACAAATTATACAAATATTCTTCTTCCAACAGTATCCATAAAATACACAAATATTCTTTTTACAACATCAAAAGCTAATAGATATTGTACACATCAAGTAATATCCGTAATTTACATTCCATGCAAATGCATGCATCATCCAAAATTTTCAAAAATCAAATACCTTTCCTACTCAAATGTAATCTAGCATGCATTCAGCCCACTCGAACCGCACTTCATCAATTTCAACTCTAGAGTACTTGAGATTTGTAAACCTAGAACGAGGAGTTATAGGGAAGGAGTAGAAGAGGAGTCGACAGGGAGCAGAAGAGGAGCAAGAAAAGAGTCGGCAGGGAGCGGGGAGGGGAGAGCAGAGAGAAGAGAGCAGAGTCGGGGATGAGAAAGAGGGGAAAAACCTAGATAAGGAGAGAAATAGGGGGAAATAAGGTGGAAAAAAAGTTTGCATTTCTTTGTAGTTTTATTCGCAGCATACTATATGCCATTGATAGTAAAGGTGATGCATTAGCAGCATACCAATTTTTGCACGCATGCACAGCGCATGTTAATATACATGTCGTAAATAAGAATATTAACAGCGTATTTTTAATGTACGTCGTTAAAACCTAAATACAAATTTTGTTTTCAAGTTTATATTATTAACTGCGCACATCAATATGCACGTCGTTAATAATACTATTAACGGTGTAGTTTTAATGTGCGCTGTTAATAGCGTACTGCGAAAAATTATTTTTGTTGTAGTGTAGGGCTCGAATCTGAAGCCGGATCTATAGAAGCTTCTTCTGACGAGGAATTTAAGAACTAGATCTCGAGACTAGATCGCTGCCAACGGAGATCTGGAGGGGAGATGACAAAATTGAAGGGGGTAGCCCGACGACCGAAGACGAACACAGAGACGGAGAGAGGAAGCAAGGACGTCGTGTGTTGATCCTAATCGGGAGAGGAAGGGGTGTCGATCTAGGAAGGGGAAGAGGGAGATGAGGTTGAGAGAGATGGTCAGAGGTTTAGGTTTAGGTTTAGGCTGAGAGAGATGGTCGGAGGAAGGGGCGCGATATAGGTTTAGGTTTGGAGGGAACTTCATGATGTTGCAAATTTTGGCTGGTGGGAAAATTAAAATATTTTATTTTTGGTTCATTAACATCGGGTTTAAAAATCGCTGTTAAAATCGATGTCTATTAACGAAAAAAGGCTCTCATAGACATCACCTAAAAAACCGATGTCTATGAGCGAAAATCTGCACTCATAGACACCGGTTTTTGTAAAAACCGGTGTAAAATACTCAAAGACATCGGTTTTTGCTTAAAACCGTTGTTGTTCCACCGATGTCTATGAGGGTTTTTGTTGTAGTGTTGAGAAAAAAAATTGTTTGTTATCCTGGTAACTCCAAGCTTTACATGTTCTGTGCCAAATGGCACGGAGCAAGACCTTCTAATCCAGAGTGTATAATTAAGTTTTGACACCATATATACCATCTCCCCACTCAGACCTTTACAGGGAAAGTGATTTCAGGTAAATCCAAGTAGGGGAGGGCCATCAGTAGGTTTTGGTCAAAACCCACTGATGGACCTAGACCCCTCTGATTGGACCCATTTTAGTTCGAGTGGGATTCTGACATTTCAAGCACTCCAACGGTGCTAGAAATTCATGATTTAAAGCTTTGTAGGTATGGTAGCAAGTATTGAAAAAAAAATCAGCCTTTGTTGGGCCTGATATGAGAGCATATCAGGCCCAATATCAGGCCCAATGTGGGTCTGATATGGTCTCCTTTTAAAAAACTTGATTCTATATCCCCCTTCTATAAACTCTAAACATGCTACCATGGACCTTATTAAAAAAAAAGTAAATAAAATAAATTTAAAAGGTGCTCCAATAGAGTTTAAGTCTACAGCACGGGGAGTCAGATACGACTAATAGTATCGTAACATACCTTTACTCTCTACCTCATATTTGACTTAAAAATAAAATGATGTATGTTGTTCTCCAAACTACAAAAGCTATAGATCCTCCCCACTTAAAGCTTCTTATTGAACGAGAATATGAGGAAATCAAAAATCAGATATAAATTATAATTTTTTATTAACTAGAATAAATTCAGATCATATGAGAGTATATATATATATATATATATATATATATATATATATATATATATATATATATCCTTGAAAAAAGAAAAGAGGTGCACCGTTCCGTTCCAAGTGGCACGGAGCAAGACCTTCTTATCTAGGGGTATAAATAAGGTTTGACACCATATATACCATCTCCCCACTCAGACCTTCATGTTGGTCCCCGTGGGTGTTTTGATGTGATCAACCAAGTTGGTTAGGTCCTGCTTTATATTTGATCCATGTGTCTAAGTGTGTAGGAGCGCAGGAAGTCGAGCGGAAGACACAACTAGCGAGAAGGACGGCACGGGAAGGGAGCCGATGAGCTTGGTGCGTCCGAAGGATGAGAGAGCTGCGGAAGAGTACTCCGGTGGATGAGAAGAACGTGCACGACGTTTGAGGGACGAGAAGCCAGACGAAAGCCTGCTCGAGGAGAAGGCCGGAAATTGGGTTCGGGTGAGTCCTATTTCGGTAGGCCGAAATCACCCAAAAGAACGGAACTTCGGAAGACGAAGCAAAGAAGCAAGCAAGCTGGAAAAAGCTGCCAGCCAGCTTGGAGGCGCCTCCATCAGGCTTGGAGGTGCCTCCAGCTTGAAGGCGCCTTCAATGCCCGTTGGAGGTGCCTCGGACCTGGCAGAAGTGAACGTTGAGCTGTTTGGATAAAGTTTTATCCCTCTCTCATTGGAGGCGCCTTGGACCTTGTTGGAGGCGCCTTGGACCCTTGGGATAGACTTTCCAGGAGCTATATAAAGGCCCCTGGAGCTAGGAAATAAACAACAACTCAAGCAATCAACTCTGTAGTCATTCCTAGCAACTAGTGAGCGTTTTAAGTGTGTAAAAAGGCTTCTCCGCCTACAGTGAAGGAGACTCTGCTAGTGCGATCTTTGACTGTCTTGGATTAACAACCGTCTTGGTTGTAACCAAGTTAAAATTCTGTCTCTTTTTATTTCTACTTTTAATTTTATTATAGTTGCTTTATTTTTGAGTTGAAAGATCCGAGGAGGGTAGTTTTAATTTGTGCAGGCAATTCACCCCCTCTTACCGGCCTCCGCTGCACCTACAATTGGTATCAGAGCTAGATTGCCTCAGAAGGACTAACCACCGACTGAAGCACAACGATCAAGATGATGGCCAGAGCGAATATTCATCCCTTGAAGTTCGATGGAGACTTCACGACGTGGAAACGCCGGATGGAGGTATTCTTTAAAACCGACTTCAATATTTTACTAACTATGAAATATGGTTTTGAAGATCCGAAAGACAAAGAAGAGCATCAGTGGAGCAAGAAGGAGCAGGCCGAGTTTATCGCCAACGGAAAGGCAGAATTCCACCTACTGAGCGTGCTACCACCATAAGAGGTAAGTCAAATAGGAAGCTACGACTCCACGAAAGACCTCTGGGAAAAATTCCTGGTGCTTCACGAAGGTACCTCGGAAGCTAAGCTAGCGAGGCGCGACATCCTCCGGACCCAGTTAACGAACCTTCAGATGAACCAAGGCGAGAAGGTAGCACAACTCCAAGCAAGGATCAAAGAGCTGATCACACAACTAACCAATCTTGGAGAAGAAATAACGAACCAGGACTCTATCCGGTACGCGCTCAACGCCTTCCCCAGAACTCCAGAGTGGGCCTCCTTAGTAGATGCGTACTACATCTCTAAGGACTTCGAGGTAAGTACTTTAGAAAATTTATTTTTAACTTTTGAACTTCATGAATATCGAGTTGCAGAGCCCAGTGGAGTAGTGAAGACTAGTCAAAATATTGCCCTAAAGGCAAGATCAAATTATTCTGACTCTGAGGCCTCGATCGACCAATCGGAAGCTGCACTATTGGTAAGATGCTTCAATAATTTTTTTAATTCTAATAGATTTAGATCGCAAACACAGAGGCATCAGCAAAGAAAAAGGATGATTCGTTGCTACAACTGCAATGAAGAAGGGCACATCAAAGATGACTGCCCAAAATTAAAGAAAAAAGAGAAAGAGAAGGAAAAGACAAAATACAAGAAACCAGAATCCTCCAAGCACAAGAATCTGAAGGTCACCTGGTCAGATTCGTCTTCTTCCGAATCAGACATCGAAGTCTTCTTTGGATTAGCGCTAGTAGCCAACCATCTTCCTGAAGACGACTCAAGTTTAGAGATGAGCATAGATGAAGGGGGAGGATCATCAGAAGAAGAAAGAGAGGATGAAGGGGGAGAATCACCGAGTCAGGTAAGTAAGGTATGTAACCTAATCCCGACTCAGTCCTTTCAATTTATTAAATGTCTTTCTAAAGATTTATTCAAATTAGAAAAAGAAAATGCTGAATTGAAATTAAACTTAGCAAAAGCATGCCCACTAGAAATGTATGATAATCTAAAATTAGAAAATGAAAAATTAAAAGTTGAAATTAAGAAATTGAAAGATAATGATGCATGCCTAAATAGATTTCCAAAATCAAAAGTTAGAATTTATGGAAAATTGAATTGGTACATTAGAAACCATCAGGGTCAACTTACAAGAGTGCCCAAGAACTATGTACCCCCTAAATTTTTGAATAACCCTGTAGGAAGGAACCTCTATTGGGTTCCAAAATCTGTGCTAAATTAATTTATTTAATTAAAAGCTTACAGTGAGAAAATTAAACTTTGAGTTTCTTTATGGAAGCTTTGTCTAAGGAAGTGGTTGTTGCCCCAATAACCAAGAAGGCCTAGTGCCTCACCACGACCTGGAAGCCGAAATATCGAAATAAAAATATTTAATTAACTTTATGATAAAAACATTAAAATTAGAATTAAATAATACTTTGAAAAGTTTTTAAACATTTCCTTAGAAATTTATTTTTTTTATTATCTAGAAAAATGTCTCTTGAAAGTTTTACTTAGATTTTTTTTTTAAAAAAAAAAATCTAAAAATCAATTTTTGACTTAGAAATTATTTTAAAAAATTCAAATAAATCATTTTAGTTAGAATTCTTCTATCACTTAGAAATTTTACTTAGAATTTTTTTTTAAAAAAAAATTTCAAAAATTTCATTTTACTTAGAATTTTTTTTGAAATTTCTATTTTTGAAAATTCTATAAATTCAATTTACTTAGACATCTTTTTTCATCTTAAATTAGAAAATTTTCTAAAAAATTTGCTAAATTTTTTTTCTGTTACCCCGTTTTTGCTGTGATCAAAGGGGGAGAGAAAGATACAAGTTTATAGAAGTACATGTTTAGGGGGAGAGAATTTTTAAAAATTAAAAATATTTTTTTTGGTTAACTCTTAATTTAGTAGTTGCAATTTTATTTATTGCAAACTGATGCTTAATATGTTAGTTTAGTAATTTTCTTTTAAAATTACTTTTCTGTCATTTTAACCCTAACTTGAACATGGGTTGATGGACATCAAAAATGGGGAGATTGTTGGCCGCCGTGGGTGTTTTGATGTGATCAACCAAGTTGGTTAGGCCCTGCTTTGTGTTTGATCCCTGTGTCTTAGTGTGCAGGAGCTTAGGAGCGCAGGAAGTCGAGCGGAATACACAGCAAGCGAGAAGGACAGCACGGGAAGGGAGCCGATGGGCTCGGTGAGTCCAAAGGACGAGAGAGCTGCGGAAGAGTACTCCGGTGGACGAGAAGAACGTGCGTGGTGTTCGAGGGATGAGAAACTGGATGGAAGCCTGCTCGAGGAGAAGGCCAGAAATTGGGTTTGGGTGAGCCCTATTTCGGTAGGCCAGAATCACCCAAAAGAACGAAACTTCGGAAGACGAAGCAAAGAAGCAAGCAAGTTGGAAAAAGCTACCAGCCAGCTTGGAGGCGCCTCCATCAGGCTTGGAGGCGTCTCCAGCTTGAAGGCGCCTTCAATGCTTGTTGGAGGCGTCTCGGACCTGGCAGAAGTGAACGTTGAGCTGTTTGGATAAAATTTTATCCCTCTCTCGTTGGAGGCGCCTTGGACCTTGTTGGAGGCACCTTGGACCCTTGGGATAGACTTTCTAGGAGCTATATAAAGGCCCCTGGGGCTAGGAAATAAACAACAACTCAAGCAATCAACTCTGTAGTCATTCCTAGTAACTAGTGAGCGTTTTAAGTGTGTAAAAAGGCTTCTCCGTCTATAGTGAAGGAGACTCTGCTAGTGCGATCTTCGACTGCCTTGTATTAACAACCGTCTTGGTTGTAACCAAGTTAAAATTCTGTCTCTTTTTATTTCTGCTTTTAATTTTATTATAGTTGCTTTATTTTTGAGTTGAAAGATTCGAGGAGGGTAGTTTTAATTTGTGTAGGCAATTCACCCCCCTCTTGCCGACCTTCGCTGCACCTACACTTCACAGGGAAAGTGATTTCAGGTAAATCCAAGTAGGGGAGGGCCATCAGTGAGTTTTGGTTAAAATCCATTGATGGACTTAGACACCTCTGATTGGACCCATTTCAGTTTGATTGGGATTCTGACATTTCAAGCACTCCAACAGTGCTAGCATTTCATGATTTAAAGCTCTGTAGGTGTTGTAGCAAGTATTGAAAAAAAATCAGCCTCTGTTGGGCCTGATATGAGAGCATATTAGGACCAACGTGAGCCTGGTATGGTCTCCTTTCAAAAAACTTGATTCTATATCCCCTTCTATGAAACAGTAAACGTGCTACTATGGTCCTTATTAAAAAAAATTAAATAAAATAAATTTAAAATATAATCAAATATCAGATATAAATTACAATTTTTTATTAACTAGAATAAATTCAGATCATATGAGAGTACTCATATATATATATATATATATCATTGAAAAAAGAAATGAGGTGCACCGTTCTGTGCCAAGTGGCACGGAGCAAGACCTTCTTATCCAGGGGGTATAAATAAGGTTTTACACCATATATACCATCTTCCCACTCAGACCTTCACAGGGAAAGTGATTTCAGGTAAATCCAAGTAGGGGAGGGCCAACAGTGGGTTTTGGTCAAAATCTACTGGTTGACCTAGACACTTCTGATTGGACCCATTTCAGTTTGAGTGGGATTCTGACATTTCAAGCACTCTAACGGTGCTAGCAATTCATTATTTAAAGCTTTGTAGGTGTTGTAGCAAGTATTGAAAAAAAAAATCAACCTTTGTTGGGCCTGATATGAGAGCATATCAGGCCCAACGTGGGCCTGGTTTGGTTTCCTTTCAAAAAACTTGATTCTATATCCCCCTTCTATAAAATAGTAAACGTGCTACTATGGTCCTTATTAAAAAAAATTAAATAAAATAAATTTAAAAGGTGCTCCAATAGGGTTTAAGTCTATAACACGGGGAGTCAGATACGGCTAATAGTATCGTAACATACCTTTACTCTCTACCTCATTTTTGACTTAAAAATAAAATGGTGGCGGTTGTTCTCCAAACTACAAAAGCATTGGTTTAAATTTATAGCTCCTCCCCACTCAAACCTTCTTATTGAACGAGAATATGAGGAAATAAAAAATCAGATATAAATATAATTTTTTATTAACTAGAATAAATTCAGATCATATGAGAGTACTAATATATATATATCATTGAGAAAAGAAATCATGATTTATACATCTAGCAATTCATGATTTAAAGCTTTGTAGGTGTTGTAGCAAGTATTGGAAAAAAAATCATCCTCTGTTGGGCCTGATATGAGAGCATATCAAGCCCAACGTGGGCCTGATATGGTCTCCTTTCAAAAAACTTTATTCTATATCCCCCTTCCATAAAACAATAAACGTGCTACCATGGACCTTATTAAAAAAAAGTAAATAAAATAAAATAAAATATATATATATGTGTGGCAGGAAGTTTTGCAAAAAAATTAGCCTCTGTTGGGCCTGATATGATACCATATCAGGCCTAATGTGGCCCTGATATTAATGACTATTATTAAAAAATAATAATAAATAATCAAACAAATAAATAGAGTCGAATAAATTAAAAAATATAGGATATCAAACCCACATTTCACTCACAGCAAAAGCGCACACTCTCCTGCTTCGGCCGTCATCGTCTGCTCGAAGGCATTCTACTTAGCTCCGTTCGAGGCGTGACTCTACCATCACTGGCATGCTACATTCATTTTCGTACGTAGTGCCGTTGCTCATTTAGTGGTTCTTTCTTTAAGGGTTTCACCTACGGTTTGTGTTAATATTATGGGCATGTTAGAATAAGAGCATAGTCGTTATTACGGAATCTAAGCGTTGTTTTTCTGTGTGTGGTTATATGTTATCTAGGTTGGCAATGGCTACAAAACAGGCGTTGACAAGTGTGAATGTTGATCGACCAATTTATTCAAGTTATGTCAACAGAGGAAGAACTAAAAGAATGAACTGGAAAAGTACCATTTGTCACTTCAGAAAATTTATTTCTTCTGTTAAACCGACTATAGAACAAGAACAGAAGATTCGAGGCACACCTTTTTCATGGATCCTCGACCTCCCTAATAGTTCTTTTGTAAGAGCTTAGGTCCAGAATATGTTTGATAATTGGGATCAGGAGGAACAAAACTATATCTTCCATGGGAAGAAACTGAATTTTACAAAGGTAGATGTGGCACTGATTCTTGGCCTACCCGACAATGGAGAGATAGTTCCTCTCAATTTAAATGAGGCCTCCAGCGCACTGTACATGGAGTTTTTCCAAGATTCGGATTGTTCTGCCAAATAGTTGGAGAAACTGATTATGAAGTCGAGATCAAATGATAAGCTGTACTATCAGCTGTATATCCTGTATTTTTTTACAACTGTTCTCTTTTGTGGTAGTAGTAGTGTTCTTAGACTACATGTTCTCTCCCTAATTGACTGTATAGATGATTTTGACAACTTAGCTAGGTTTAACTGGTGCAATGTAGTATACAGTTTCATGGCTCCTCAATTAGACTCCATTGGCTTGGAGCTTACATTGAGACCAAAACCACAGGTTGCTGATTCAATGCCCAAGGCCCCCTTGCTCAAGGGATTTCCAAATATTTTGGCTGTAAGTCCAATTAAATATATATCATGATCTGGTTAATGAATATAAATTTTTTGTATAATCATATTGTAGGTATGGGTGTGTGAGCACATCAGCATTATTCATCCAGACCATCCTGTAAAATTGCCAAGAATACTACGGTGGAGTTGGCCTAACTATCATGTTGACACAGTAAAAAAGTTGATAGACCATGTAAATACAGATAAAATTTTAGTAGATTTAATTTCGGCAGAGTTAGAGTTGAATTTACTACCAAACTAGGCTCCGCCAACTGAATCTCTTGAGTTGGTTGGCCAAGGATCTTCAAAGCAAGCCGAACAAGGTATACTGCAGTGTGTAGATACAGTAGCTTGTAGTCAGTGCAAGGAAAAGGGAGAACAAATTGAAAGTTTAAAGCAAGAATTACATAAAGCTACTAAGAGTTTGGAGGAAGCTAATAAAAACCTGGCAACGATCATAGATGAAAAGGATAGTCTCTTAGCAACAAGGGATATTATAATTAATGAGATGGATTCTATGCTTAAAGAAAAAGATCTACAAATAAGTGAACTGCGTAAGGGCTGGGATACGAGTGGCAACAAGGGTGACACTATCACTTCTGACGTGGATAACATAATTTTAAATGTAAAGGATAAAATCATAACCGATGCAGAAAATAAAATTAAAGAGCTCCAACAAGTCATACAAAGCAAGGTATCAGGGGAGCCATGAGCATCAGAAGGCATAAACCCTAATCTGCCTAGACTACCACCTAATTTTCGTGTAGGCCCCAAAAGAAAGAGAACTCAGAGAAGTTTTATATTAGATAGTACAAAAAAAGGCAAACAGATTGTTCTGACTATCAAACCAAATGCTCCTGCACCATCAAAGATCGAAGATACAAGTTCATCACATATAGAAATAAAATGTGATGAACTTAACAAGGTCAAGACCAAAATATTGAATGTACGGTCAAGAGTATGTAAGTCATTATTTTATAATTCTTAATGATATAGTAGTATTTTAATTATCTCAGCAATCGAAGACATTTTTTAAGAAATGTGAAGATGGTGTGATAGCCGATGCATTATTGAAGCTCAATCAGTTAAGCTAAGGTACTTGACAGCGTAAATACTTAAACCACATGTCAACGAATGATTATTATAAGAGTTTTTAATAATATTTAATATACTTTAAATTTATTAAATACCATTATCTGTATCCTTGTGTGTAGGGTGACGGTTGATGTGTGTAGATTGTATACACTTATTTAGCATGTTTTGACGCACATTCACATATTTTGCGCATGCTTTATCTATGCATTTTTGTACTTCCATCTTTGCTTTTAGCATATTTACTCTTTTTGTTCCGAGATATGCTTTTGTGCATTTTCTGTACGTAGGAGTTGTATTTGGAGAAGAATTTATGATCGAGGCCAAATTTGCAAGCTAACGAAAGGAGGAAGACACCATCTTGGAGTGCCACACGGCCATGTCTGGTAGATTGACCTAGGCCGTGTGGTGATGCTCACCCGTGCAAGCCTTACAGAGCCAAAGAAGTACATGGCTATGTCCTAGACACGACCGTGTAAGCCTTCCAGAGCCAGAGCAGTACATGGTCGTGTCCTAGACACGACCGTGCAATTTTCCCAAAAGCCAAACAAGCCCTGGCCGTGTCCCAGACACGACCATGCATGAGTTCCAGAGCTGGAGGTAGCACAGGCCGTGTAGATCTACATGGTTGTGCAAGGGTGGTAGTGGCAGAACATGTCACGACTGTGTGCATCACACGATCGTGTGAGAGGGGCAGCGAAGAGAATGACCTAGGCCGTGTCTCACACACGGCCTGGTCTTGGGGCCGTGTGGCGCCCAAAATCTCTGCTCTATATAAGGGGTTCTTTCACCATTTGAAGGGGAGTTCTCCCTTTTGGGAGAGAACAAGATTTGGGAGATTCCTCACCTTCTTGGAGGGATTTTCCGGTGATCTAAGGGCAGATCTTCAACGAATCGACTCCAGGAATGAGGATTGGATCTGAAGACTGTTCTTCATCGTAGATAAGCTTTTCTTCCCTTTCTCTTCTTGGATTTTAGGATCAAGATGCTTAGGATCTTCTTGTCTTTGGGTTTCTTTTCTTGTTCTATGGATTAGATCTCTTTGTTCTAGGATGGAAGGAGTATTTGTAATATGATTTGATGTAAACTCTTGTGGATTTGGCAATTTCCTATTTCTATGATTTTGTCTTGTTTGTATCTATTTGATCTTGTGTGGATTGTTGCGATTGGACTTAATTACCATACTTGATTGAATGTTTGAGTATCTTGTGGATCTTGTAGAGGTAATTCCTCATTCGATTATCCGAGGGACGTACGTGATAGACAAGCTCGTGTAAAGACGATTGAGGGATAATCTTGAAGGTGAAATAAGGTCATTCAAATATAGGATAGATTGTATGCATTAATCTTTTATATCTTGATATGGTTGAGAAGTAATAAATTTCTATGTTGATTATCCGAGGGACGCACGTGACAGGCAAGCCCTTGTAAGGACATCATAGGAACCATTCCTAATTGATCACATTAGGTATAGACTTTAGTCCTAGGCCGGTTGTCTATTACAAGAGAGAATCAACAATCTTCTACAAATGATGCACAATTGAGGAATAATATTTGGTAGATCATTTACATTGAATAATATTACTAAGAAACCAAAACTCCTAGAACATCCTTTTTGTTGGGATCGTTCGTACTCGGCTAGAGAGGGGGGGTGTGAATAGCCGCCCCAAATTCTCGCGTTCTTCCTACAGTTAGGGTTAGTCGCAGCGGAAATACAAGGAAGAAACTAAGGAGAAGAAAAACAAACCGATGTAACGAGGTTCGGAGATGAACTCCTACTCCTCGGCGTGTCCGTAAGGTGGACGAAGCCTACCAATCCGTCGGTGGATGAGTCCCCGGAGAACCGGCTAAATATTAGCTCCTTATGGGTGGAGAAACCTCGCCACAACTACTTCTTGCAACAGCAAGATAAGGAGTACAAATACAAGAGAAACAAGAAGTAAATACACAGCAAATGTAAACAACCCTTGCCTTCTTGTCGACTGTTGAAGAAGCAACAGCTTCTCAGACGCCAACCACAGCAGCAGCTCAGTTAGAGTCCCAGCCGAAGGAAGAAGCTCACGCGAAGCTTGCGAAGAAGAGCTTAACAAAGCTCAAGCACCAGAACAGTAGCTCTGTAGCAGAAGAGAAGAGAAAGAAGCTATTGCACAGAAGATGCCCTCGTCTCCTTTATACCTGCGAAGAAGAAACAGCGAAGAAACTAGCCGTTATGTTGCAACGGCTAGAATCCTGATCGATCTGTGGACCGATCAGCCCTACGATCGGTCCCCGACCGATCGGTCGTAGACATTCGCATACTCGATCGTGGACCGATCAAAATACCGGATCGGTCCACGCACCGATCCCTTCCTTCCTTCTCGCGATGCTGCGTCTCGATCGGTCCACGCATCGATCAGACATCTTGATCGATCGGTGGACCGATCAGCCTCCGCCTCTGTTTCTTGATCGGTCACGGGACCGATCAGAAACAGAGAGCTTTTGTTCGGTATCGATCGGTCACCGGACCGATCAGAGCAAACAGTATCACTGGATCGGTTTGGTGACCGATCCAGAGCTTGGGTTTGGCCCAAACCAAGTCCCAAGACTTCCAAACCAATATCCGGTCAACCTTGACCTATTGGTACTTCATCCCTAACATCTGGTCACTCCCTTGACCTGCTAGAACTCCCTGCCAAGTGTCCGGTCAATCCCTTTGACCTACTTGGACTTTCCAACACCAGAAGTCCGATCATCCCTGATCCATCTGGATTTTCCCTTGCCTGGCTTCACTCACCAGGACTTTCACCTGGCTTCACTCACCAGGATTTCCACATTGCCTAACATCCCAGTTAGGACTTTCTCACTGCCTGGCTTCACTCACCAGGACTTTCCCACTGCCTGGCTTCACTCACCAGGACTTTCCACACTGCCTAACATCCCAGTTAGGACTTTCTCATTCACCTAGCTTCACTCACTAGGATTTTCACCTGGCTTCACTCACCAGGATTTTCCACACTGCCTAACATCCCAGTTAGGACTTCCCATTCACCTAGCTTCACTCACTAGGATTTTCACCTGGCTTCACTCACCAGGATTTTCCCGAATGCCTGGCTTCACTCACCAGGACTTTCACCTTCACCTAGCTTCACTCACTAGGATTTTCACCTGGATTCACTCACCAGGATTTCCCGACTGCCTGGCTTCACTCACCAGGACTTTTCCCCGTGCCAAACTCCCTGTTTGGACTTTCCCCGTGCCAAGTCTCCATACTTGGACTTTTCGCGTGCCAAGCTCCCTGCTTGGACTTTTCCGTGCCAAGTCTCCATACTTGGACTTTTCCCGAATCAGGTCAACCAAGTCAACCTTGACCTACGGTTGCACCAATAATCTCCCAAACATCTATTCTTGTCCCACATCAAGAATAGAACTCTCTCACGAGTGTCAAACATCAACATGCAACACAACTAGGTCAACCTTGACCTAAGGTTGCACCGACAATCTTCCCAAGTCAAACATCAAAATACAACTCGAGTCAAGTCAACTCGAGTCGGGTCAACCAGGTCAACCTTGACCTAAGGTTGCACCAACAATCTCCCCCTTTTTGATGTTTGACAAAACCATAATCAAGTTAGGTTAACCCGATAACCTAACTTAGGTTTTCCAACCATCTTCCAATGTCCAATGTTCTTTCCTTGAACATTCTCTAGACATTCTCCCCTTAGGTTAACCTGATAACCTAACTTGGGTTCTCTAATAATTCTCCCCCTTTTTGACACACATCAAAAAGTATTCCAATGTTCTTCCTCGAACATTCCTTGACAATCTTCCCCTAGCTTAGGTTAAACCGATAACCCAACTTGGGTTCTCCAATAATTCTCCAATGAACACTCTCCCCTTTTTGACACACATCAAAAAGAATAAGGAGGGTATCAAGGTCAAGAGTTTCTTCCTAATGAAAGTCCCATACCTTTCATTGAAACTCTTATTTTCCCCTTGATACTAAGCTCAACAGTCCACTTAGTGATAATCCCATATCACTAATCCTCAAGGAGTAAAAACTCCCCCTAAAAGTCAACTCCCCTTGACTAATAGTTAAAACTCCCCCTAAAGGCCAACTCCCCCTTGACCATTGCACCAACAATGTCTTGGAGAGTTTCAAACCTTTAGAAATCTAAAAACCAACTTTCAGCCGAAATTTCAGACATGCAGTCGAATTTCAGCACATTGGCACGCTATCAGACCTCACTGGATCGGTCACCAGACCGATCCACAGCACTCTGGATCGGTCCAGTGACCGATCCAGCCCTCCCTGGATCGGTCCAGCGACCGATCCAGACACTGATCAGGGATTTCTGATTTTTCCTCTCCCGAAATTCAGAAACCCCTAATAAATTCCAGAAAATTCGAAAAATTGTGAAATTTTGAGGATACATTCCTCATAACATATACTATCATGGAAAAATAGTTTTCTATGAGAATAACTTCCATTTTCAAATCTTGATACAAAATTCAAAAACTTTGAAATAGTTCAAAGTTAAGTCAACTTTGTATCACAATGTTCAATGATGAATGCTATCACTAGGAAAGCTTCATCAAGGTTTTTCAAAACAATTTTGAAATGCTTTTAAACCCTTTAATTTGGGACCACAATCTTAGGGCTATATGTACATGACTTGTACATAAGCTTTCCCTATGATCCTCCATTTCTTGAATTAGAGTCATCTAGGTACAAGAACTATGCACCTTGATCCTAACTCATGATCCTAATATCTCACACACATCTAAAGTGTATCAAACCACATTCAAGTCAATTTGATGTGAGATATGGGTTAAGGTCAACTTAGGCTAAGTTCTCATGCATTTTCTAAACATCAATTTGATCTCAATATCAAAATGTGTTTGTCCTTAAATCAATTTCATTGATTATAATGCAAGAGATGATGACATGGCATATAATGATATGAAAACATGTGCCAATGTCATGATGTCATGGCATAAAGTTTGAAACTAAACTAACACATGACATATAGATAACCTAAGCATTATCATGACATTTCAAATGATAATAAAATAAATATGATGTCATGGCATGGCATATGGCAACCAATCATGGCAAGTTAGCACAAATAAAATACCTAAATTCCCTATCTAAGTATCCTTAACCACTTGGCTAACTTCAAATTTAATCCTAGATTGCCCCAAAATGCCAAAATCCTAATTTTGACACTTCTTGAACTCTAGATTAATTCATGCCACTTAAAGATCAAATTTATCCTCAAAACTTGGCATGTTTCATTTTTCCTCGAGAGTTCTCTAGATTTTCCCAAATTGTGCCAATTGAGATTAAAAATGAGATTTCCAATCTTTAGGCACATTTAACTCTTCAAAGGAGTAAATGATAATTCATTTCATTTTCAAAGGTTCACAAAACCTTGAAAATGCTCCTTGAGTGTCAATTTCCTCAAAGTTGGGTTAACTACCCTTCTTATTGGAGTTGACACTCTCTAACCCATTTATGGGGTAGAGAAGATGCTCCTAGGAACCCAATACCTATTTGAGCTCATTGGGTTCACTAAATATTCACTAGGGATAACTTCCCTAGCAACCCTCCTAATGACCCTCTTAGGCTTTAAAGCCTTGGTCATTTGGGTCTCATCAAGGTCAACTATAGGGGTGACTCCCCTTGTGACCTTGGTAATGGTCTTCCTAGCCCTAGGTTTTGTTCCATAATCAAATGGAACATTGTGGTAAGTGGGCTTGACCACTTGGGACTTAGGTTTGTGACCCAAACCTTTCTTGTCCTTGGACATTGGTTTTTGACTCTTAGAGCCTAGAGATGACTTCTCCAAATTCTTAAGAGTCTTTTCCAAAGTATCAAGTCTTGACTTCAAGACTTGATTCTCCTTCTCTAATACCTCAATTTTTGATTTATCACTCTTCCTTGAGGTATTCCTAGGCATGTGTCTAATTGATTTAGGATTCCTACCTAGGTTATCCTTAGCCTTAGATGGGTTGATCCTAGGGTTAGCCTTCCTAGTGTTATCCTTATCTAGGCTCACATGTTTGGCACCTAAGCACATATATTGATTCCTAAGATTATCATGCTTATCATTATTTGCAATTGCAATAAAACTCCTAGCATGCATTTTATTAGAATTGCAAAAATGAACCTTAGAGGTTACCTTAGGGTTTGCCTTAGCTCCCCCTATCGATGTGCCCGGTCTCTTGCCCTTGTGAGGTTGCCTCCCCCTCGGACAATGGCTCCTATAGTGTCCCCTTTGCTTGCATTGGAAGCACACGATGTGCTCCTTGCCCTTGCGTTTCGGGACTCCGGCTTCCTTGACCTTTGGCGCCGGTGGAGTCTTTCTTACCCTCTTTGGACACTTACTCTTGTAGTGCCCAAATTCCCTACACTCAAAACACATTATATGCAATTTACTTGAACTTAAAGTGTTTGAGTTACCTAGGATTGAGGATGAATGGATGTTCTCTTCTTCATCCCTCCCGGAGGTAGAAGCTTCTTCTTCGTGCTCCGATCTTGAAGAAGAACTCACTTCCTCTTCTTCCTTGGATGTTGAGTAGCCCTCAACTCCCAACTCGCTCCCTCCATGATGTGAGCTACTTGGCTCACTAGGCTCCTCTTCATGGCTTGAAGTGGAACTCTCCTCATGGTACTTGGCCAAGTTATCCCACAACTCCTTGGCATTGTTGTATTCACCTATCTTACGCAAAATATTAGTAGGTAATGAAAATTCAATTGTTTTAGTTACCTCATTGTTGATCGTTGATTGATGGACTTGTTCCTTTGTCCACTTGTTCTTCTCTAGAGGCTCTCCTTCTTTATCCATTGGAGGAGTAAACCCTTCTTGTACACAAAACCAATTCCACATATTAGTCCTAAGAAAATACATCATCCTTACCTTCCAATATGCGAAGTTGTCGTTGTAGAAGGGTGGAATGGTGATGTCTTCTCCGAATTGATCCATCTCTAGCGCTTGTGCTCCCACGGGTGTGAATCCGATGAAGAGCGACCTCGCTCTGATACCACTTGTTGGGATCGTTCGTACTCGGCTAGAGAGGGGGGTGTGAATAGCCGCCCCAAATTCTCGCGTTCTTCCTACAGTTAGGGTTAGTCGCAGCGGAAATACAAGGAAGAAACTAAGGAGAAGAAAAACAAACCGATGTAACGAGGTTCGGAGATGAACTCCTACTCCTCGGCGTGTCCGTAAGGTGGACGAAGCCTACCAATCCGTCGGTGGATGAGTCCCCGGAGAACCGGCTAAATATTAGCTCCTTATGGGTGGAGAAACCTCGCCACAACTACTTCTTGCAACAGCAAGATAAGGAGTACAAATACAAGAGAAACAAGAAGTAAATACACAGCAAATGTAAACAACCCTTGCCTTCTTGTCGACTGTTGAAGAAGCAACAGCTTCTCAGACGCCAACCACAGCAGCAGCTCAGTCGGAGTCCCAGCCGAAGGAAGAAGCTCACGCGAAGCTTGCGAAGAAGAGCTCAACAAAGCTCAAGCACCAGAACAGCAGCTCTGTAGCAGAAGAGAAGAGGAAGAAGGAGACGCACAGAAGATGCCCTCGTCTCCTTTATACCTGCGAAGAAGAAACAGCGAAGAAACTAGCCGTTGCGTTGCAACGGCTAGAACCCTGATCGGTCTGTGGACCGATCAGGCCCTGCGCTGATCGGTCCCCAGACCGATCAGTCAGTGCACAGAGACATTCTGTGCATACTCTGATCGGTCTGTGGACCGATCAGGCCACAGCTGGATCGGTCCACAGACCGATCCCCTTCCTTTCCTTCTCGCGATGCTCGTCTCTGATCGGTCCACAGACCGATCAGGACATGGCCTGATCGGTCTGTGGACCGATCAGGCTGCCTTTCTTTTCGCCTCTGTTTTCTTACTGATCGGTCACCAGACCGATCAGTAACCGAACAGAGAGCTTCTGTTCGGTATCTGATCGGTCACCAGACCGATCAGAGAAAACAAGGTATCACTGGATCGGTCTGGTGACCGATCCAGAGCTTGGTTTTTGCCCAAACCAAGTCCCAAGACTTCCAAACCAATATCCGGTCAACCTTGACCTATTGGTACTTCATCCCTAGCATCTGGTCACTCCCTTGACCTGCTAGAACTCCCTGCCAAGTGTCCGGTCAATCCCTTTGACCTACTTGGACTTTCCAACACCAGAAGTCCGATCATCCCTGATCCATCTGGATTTTCCCTTGCCTGGCTTCACTCACCAGGACTTTCACCTGGCTTCACTCACCAGGATTTCCACACTGCCTAACATCCCAGTTAGGACTTTCTCACTGCCTGGCTTCACTCACCAGGACTTTCCCACTGCCTGGCTTCACTCACCAGGACTTTCCACACTGCCTAACATCCCAGTTAGGACTTTCTCATTCACCTAGCTTCACTCACTAGGATTTTCACCTGGCTTCACTCACCAGGATTTTCCACACTGCCTAACATCCCAGTTAGGACTTCCCATTCACCTAGCTTCACTCACTAGGATTTTCACCTGGCTTCACTCACCAGGATTTTCCCGAATGCCTGGCTTCACTCACCAGGACTTTCACCTTCACCTAGCTTCACTCACTAGGATTTTCACCTGGATTCACTCACCAGGATTTCCCGACTGCCTGGCTTCACTCACCAGGACTTTTCCCCGTGCCAAACTCCCTGTTTGGACTTTCCCCGTGCCAAGTCTCCATACTTGGACTTTTCGCGTGCCAAGCTCCCTGCTTGGACTTTTCCGTGCCAAGTCTCCATACTTGGACTTTTCCCGAATCAGGTCAACCAAGTCAACCTTGACCTACGGTTGCACCAATAATCTCCCAAACATCTATTCTTGTCCCACATCAAGAATAGAACTCTCTCACGAGTGTCAAACATCAACATGCAACACAACTAGGTCAACCTTGACCTAAGGTTGCACCGACAATCTTCCCAAGTCAAACATCAAAATACAACTCGAGTCAAGTCAACTCGAGTCGGGTCAACCAGGTCAACCTTGACCTAAGGTTGCACCAACACTTTTATCATAGCCCTTATCCCTGTTTCTATGTTTTTACTTCTATGTTTTATTTTTCATAGTTGCACTTAGTTTTATAAATCAATTGATTAGTTGTTTAGCTAATTCGTGTTGAGATATCTTTAGTGGTTATAACCAGTCCCTGTGGATATGATATCTTTCTTTATTACTGACGACGTATCCGTACACTTGCGGAACGTCAACAAGTTTTTGGCGCCGTTGCCAGAGACTGCACTTATAACATTAGAGATTATCAATTGAGTTAGACTAAACATTACTTTTCTTTTCATTAGAAAAGTTGTAACTAATCTTTAGAATTCTGTTTTCATAATTTTTTTTGCATATTTTTCTACTTCTTGACAATTTGTTTTGTTGCAATTCTAATTCTAATTCTGCATTCTTGATTTCTAGCATTCTAGTCTAGCTTTTCTCTGTTTTTCTTTTAATTTAATTTTTTCCTCTACTTTTCTTTTGTAAACATATCTTTCACTATTGTTCTTGTATATGAGAAGATCAAACTTCGTAAAGGGATCAAGAATAACAAGAACTTATAAACACATTTGTTGATTAACATATAAATTATTCTAGATATTTTTCTTTTTATTTTTGCATTTTCTTTCTAGTTTTTATTTTGCATTTTCTTTCTTGTCTTTAATTATGCATTTTTAGTTTTTCTTATAATTTTTTTTAGATATCTTGAGCACTAATATGTCAAGCAGACCTTTAAGAGAATATTTCACACCCATGAATGCATGAGCAAGATCTCTCATTTATAAAAATCATGACTCAGAAGATGATGAATTTGAGTTCCTTTGTGGAGTGTGTGGTAGCACATCTCATGTATCCAGTTGCTATTTGTCACTTATTCCAAAAATCTACTAATACTCTGGGACTTCAGTATTTGGTTCAACCTCAACATCAAGATACATATGAGCAAGTTCCTTATACTTATGGCTATGATTGGGGAGATTATCAAATTCAAAACCTTCAACCCTAGCTAATTCCGGTGCAGAGTGAGCAGTTATTATTCCAGCAGCAGATCTCTGACCAACCTCAACATTACAATCAATTTTGGATGGATCATCAAAATTTTGATTACAACTGCATACAAAATGTTGAGCATTCTTCCCATGTGTATCAGAGTCCGTCAGAGTTTCAGGATGATTTTTCATTGGATAGACCACATCATTTACCACCAGATGAGCCGATTGACTTGGAGGACTCTCAAAATCCAAATATTCTTGCTCTAAGTCAGATGAAGACCACAACACAAGATTATAAAGAGCTAATGGTGCAATGGGGGATCCTAGCTTTACGAACATTACTACAAATTTCTAATAAAGCTGTTGATCCTTCTATTGATGATATTGATGTTAGTGGACTCTTCACTACTTATGATGATGATGTAGTGGATAAAAGTGTAGGGACATGTACTATGGAGGAAACATCCCAAGAATCACCTCCTTTGATCACACAACCGATTGATACTATGGAATTTGTAAGAATGGAATCAGTTGATGATAAATGTGTAGGGACTTATGCAATGGAAGCAAAGCCCCAAGAATCACCATTTTCAGAGGCACCACCACTTGAGTCATAGCTAGAACCAGTACATAATTCTGAAGAAGTCACATCCACATGTTTAGAACTTTCAGGTATCTCTCAGCAAAGCATGGTTAGTATTTCTTGTGATCTCTTGGAAAACTTTATAGAGGTACTGTAACGCCCGAAAATTCTCAAACTTGCATTAGAATTATTCTACGATTTTTCTGGAATTTTTAGATATTTTTCCGGAATTTTTCGAGTAGCGTAAGTAGCAAAAATAAATATAAGCGTAAAATGGCCTAGGCGGGGATTGAACCCGAGACCTATGGTTTAGTGGACAAGGCTAGTAACCAGTGGACCCAGCAGGGCTGTGCTGAAAGGAAAGGGAAACAATCCTAGTTAAGTGGGATTTGGGCGGAACTTATCACTAAGTATAAATAGAAAACTTAAGTTGGGTTTGGGATTTATTTGGTTCGGCAGCCATCTCCTCATAAACCTTCACCGTGACCTATCCCTCTCCCAAAAACCTGCACCGCCGCCCACATCTCTCCCTCCTCCTCTCTCGGCGCCCAAGCCCCCAAGGGCTCTCGGATCACTTTCCGGCGACGACTCCAACACGAAAAGGGTTCTTCTCCGCGAGAGGAACGCGAAGACGTGAACGGATCGTCGAGAGGACCATCTCCACCGGAGTTTTAGCGAATAGAATCGTAAGAAAACCTTACGATTGAGGTAAGAAACCCCTCACCTGCAGTATAATAGCTCCGTTTGGACTTTCTATGCATTAGATTAGTAATATGCAGATTTTTGTTGACATGTAGGGTGTTTTAACCCTCCTCTCAGATTTAGGGATTTAGTTAGCACCTTTAGATGGGCCGAACACGTTTATTCTCCTTCAGTTGGAGTTCATAGACGCTGTTGGGTGCCTAGAGGTGATTTCCCTAAGGGAAAGGAGGGTTTAGGCACACCAAGTGTTCGATAAAATGACTAGACCAGCTAAAATGCAACTTAGGCATTTTAAACAGCGTAGATAAATGCATTAGAAGCATTTAGATCAGTAAATCAGTTTATTCTAGCTTATATGGGACTAGATGCCCAAATGGGTGGGCTCCCACAGTCGCCTCTAGGTTCAGACAACCTAGTTCTAGGTTCAGATAACCTAGATTCAGCTAACTAGCATATCAGTATTTTACTTTCAGCAGCGGCACTGTACTGGATTAGATATCCATTGGGTTGGACTCCCACAGTCGTCCCTAGGTTCAGATAACCTAGTAAACCCTGCTAAATTCGGAACTTGCAACCCCGGGTTTAGTAGGGATGCGCGCACAGCAAGTACAGTTGTCAGGGCCCTACAGCAGCATGTTTAGTATTTTCACTTACTATGTATTAGTTTTCAAAACTCAAAAATCAGTTATACCAGTTGAGTTTGATTGCAGCTTCAGTTTAGTCTAGCTTAGCTCAGCATTATGCTTCAGTGTAATTTTCCATGTTAGCTCTATGTTTCAGCTTATGCTATGCCATGCTTGTATTATACTATGCCATGCCATGCTTGCATATTCAGTATGTTTTCCAAAAGCATGTTTTAAAAGCATATTTGCATCGTATGCATGATTTAGTGAGGTAGATGGTTTCTTACTAAGCTTTTTAGCTTACAGATATTATTTTCCTTATACTGCAGATACAGGTAAAAGGAAAATGGACTAGCAGAGGAGGCTGGAGGACAATGCGAAGATGGTGTGTGTGTGGAACTGGAAGCAAAGGTCCTTAGGGGACTTAGCAGGATGAACATTAGACTCTTTAGCATGTTTACCTTAGCACCTTACAGTTTATGGTTTAATACTTTCATTTTTATGCACCTTTAGTTTTGGAACGTACTAAACTATGAAAGAATGAGTTAGATTGTTAGTAGTCATTATAGGAATGTTTGTTAATGCATGTTAGAAGTAGCTTCAATTGATTTAGAACTGCTGTGTGAGGTTTTGGCACGCCAAAGTGCTGAAATCAGAACTTCCGGGTGAAATCAGACTCTGATCGGTCTCCAGACCGATCAGGGTCTGAGCTGTGCCACTGGATCGGTCAGCCGACCGATCCAGCGAGATACAGTATGCTACTGTATCCTCCTGGATCGGTCAGCCGACCGATCCAGCGTGATACAGTAGCGATCCCAGGTATTCCAGGTGCCTGGATCGGTCAGCCGACCGATCCAGACATACCTGGATCGGTCTGCCGACCGATCCATCACGGGACAGTAGCGAACCCAGGAATACCTGGATCGGTCTGCCGACCGATCCAGCCTCTACTGGATCGGTCCCCAGACCGATCCAGCCAGTGTTCGCGTGGGGGGTCAATGGATCGTTCCACGGACCGATCCAAAGTTCCAATTTTGTCTCCTCAGCCTAGCTATGAATATCTAGAAGGTAGTGGGACATGAAATCTCACTCTCACAGAGTTAACAGAGACAACTACAATAGTTTAGTAAAATTTTTATTCAGCCCAGTTTTTCCGCATTAGAAATTTAGCTGCAGTTAGCAAAGAAACTGTAGCGGTCCGCCTTGCAGCCTAGCAGTAGAAGGTGGGTCGTTACAGAGTGGTATCAGAGCCGTGTTCCATACTTCCTACACACACATCAGCATTGTACCTGCAGCTTCCAAGTAAGAATACCTCTACTCTCTATATGTTCCTTGCTTTCTTATTTCAGTTCATGTTTATATATACCTGAAGCATGCTAGTATATGATAGTTTTTAGACATGATATCAGTAGTTGTGAAACTATGAATGCTTTAGTTATGTATGTTCTCTATGTCATTAGAAATGGCACGAGGACGCCCAGCTAAGCGGGCACCAGCTACTGAGCCCCAGCAGGAGGCAGGCAGTTCAGTGCCCCCTCCAGATCTTGCAGCGTTGGTGGCTCAGTTACAGCAGCAGCTAGCTGAACAGCAACAGGAAATAGCCACCTTAAAGGCTAACCAGCAGCATACTCCTACCGTCACCCCGGAACCGAACTTAGCAACCCCAGCATTTATAGAGGTTCCACCAGTTCAGCCAACAGCACCAATACCAGCACCAGTGGTCCCAGCAGCTGAGCTAAGGAAAGAAGCTTACCTAATCCAGTGGCAGAGAGTTAAGCCCGAGAATTTCTCAGGCACTAGCGAACCATGGGATGCTCAAGCATGGTTCAAAACACTGGAGAGGATAATGGAGCTTCTAGACTGGCCGGAACAGGAGAAGGTTAAATGTGCTTCCTTCTGCCTGACAGGGGACGCTAGCATATGGTGGGAGAGAGTTAGAGCGAAGCGCCCAGTGAATCAGATGTCATGGGCTGACTTCGAGAAAGAGTTCTTCGAGGAATTCTTTCACATGCGAGTTACAGACCGCCGCTACGACGAGTTCATTGAATTTCGCCAGGGCAACCTCTCAGTGGAGGAAGCCGTGAAGAAATTCAACAGGTTGGCTCGTTTATGCCCAGAGCTAGTCAGCACAGAGAAGGAGCGAATCCGGTTGATGCTCAAGATGCTGAGGCCAGAGATAGCAGTGAACGTGACTGGTGGCGTACATAAGCCACAAACCACAGAGGAGTTAGTGAGCAGCGCCTTGACCACAGAACATTATCAGAACAGCATAAAGCAGCAGAAGCAGGTCTCCTCAGAGTCCAAAGGCCAAGGAAGCTCTCACACTCAAAAACAGCAAGGCCACAGCTCTAACTGGAAGGGGAACTCCAACAACAAGCGCAAATCAGGGAGTGACTCAAAAGGAGGACCATCTAGCAAGCGACCCAGTTATCCAAAGTGTGCTACTTGTGGGAAATTCCACCCTGGGGTTTGCCGCAAGGGCACGCGAGGATGCTTTGAATGTGGACAAGAAGGGCACATGGCCAAGCAGTGCCCGAACAAGACTGGTCTTCCTCAGCCACAGCAGATTCAGCATGCAGGCCAGCCAGCGCAGTTATATCAGATGCAGTCTGCTCTAGAAGGTCCCCTTATCAGCCAGGGCAGATTAGAAGCCCCTCCAGCTATGGCGAATGCGAGGATCTACTCACTCACCAGAGAGGACGTAGCCAATGCCTCGACAGTCGTCACAGGTCAGATTAGCATTTTTCAGTATAGTGCTACTGTTCTATTTGATACTGGGGCAACCCATTCATACGTAGCCAGGGTGTTCTCCGAAAAATTAGAAATACCATCAGAATTACTCAGTGGTCAGTTTTTGACGACACTACCTTCGGGAGAAGTCATGGCATCCACGCACTGGCTCAGAGCAGTGCCAGTCATTATAGCAGACAGGGAACTCTTCTGTGATCTGATCCTGCTAGAAATGACTGACTACGACGTCATCTCGAATGGACTTTCTGATCAGATACGGTGCTTCCATAGAGTGCCGTAAACAGAAAGTCGTATTCCAACCCGAAGCAGAAGCACAGTTTGAATACCTCGGCGAACCGAAGAGAAAAGCCAGAAGATTTCTCTCAGCAATGAAGGCCCAGAAGTTGATGGATTCGGGATGTACGGGGTACCTAGCACAGGTAGTCAGTACTAGTCAGGGCAAGGACCAACAGCTAGCAGAGGTCCGAGTCGTATGTGACTACCCAGCAGTCTTCCCTGAGGAATTACCAGGCTTAGCACCAGACAGGGAGATTGAATTTGAGATAGAGCTCTTCCCCGGTACTAATCCCATTTCCAAAGCGCCTTATCGCATGGCTCCAGCAGAACTGAAGGAACTTCAGGAGCAATTACAGGAGCTGCTCGACAAGGGTTTCATACGCCCGAGTCACTCACCATGGGGAGCGCCTGTATTGTTCGTGAAGAAAAAGGATGGAAGCATGCGACTGTGTATAGACTACAGATCCCTGAATCAAGTCACGATCAAGAATAGGTATCCTCTTCCCAGAATCGATGACCTGTTCGACCAGCTGAAGGGAGCAGCAGTGTTCTCTAAGATAGATCTCAGATCGGGTTATCATCAGGTGAAAGTCAAGGAAGGGGATATACCTAAGACAGCATTCAGGACCAGATACGGACACTACGAGTTCGTAGTCATGCCCTTTGGCGTGACCAATGCTCCAGCTACATTCATGGACCTCATGAACAGAGTATTCAGGGAATACTTGGACAAGTTTGTCATCGTGTTCATAGATGACATCCTTATCTATTCGAGTACTCAGGAGGACCATGCAGAGCATCTGAAGACAGTTTTGCAGATCCTTCAGCAGAACCAGTTATACGCCAAATTCACGAAATGTGAATTTTGGCTAGACCGGGTAGCCTTTCTCGGTCACATCATCTCCAAGGATGGTGTTATGGTAGATCCCAGCAAGATAGAAGCAGTAAGTAACTGGAAGAGACCTAAGAACGCCAGCGAAATCAGGAGCTTTCTGGGATTAGCAGGATATTACCGGAAGTTTGTAGAGGACTTCTCCAGGATAGCCTCCCCACTGACAGCTCTTACCAGGAAGAACAGGAAATTTCAGTGGACAGAGGACTGTGAGGACAGCTTCAGCGAGCTAAAAAGGAGGTTGACCAGTGCTCCCGTTTTGGCTCTACCAGACGACACCAGCAGCTTCGACATCTACAGTGATGCCTCTAAGTTGGGACTAGGAGCAGTACTGATGCAAAACGGCAAGGTGATCGCCTATGTCTCCAGACAACTCAAGGATTATGAGAAGAACTACCCTACTCATGACCTTGAGCTTGCAGCAGTAGTGTTCGCTCTCAAGATTTGGAGACATTACTTATATGGAGCTCAGTGCAGAGTATATACAGATCATCAGAGTCTGAAGTACTTCTTCACTCAGAAGGATCTGAATATGCGACAGCGCAGGTGGCTAGAGCTGGTCAAAGATTACGACATAGACATCCTCTACCACCCAGGGAAAGCCAACAAGGTAGCAGACGCACTCAGCAGAAAATCCAGCGCTACCTTGTTATCTCTTACAGCTATGTCACCGCCCCTACAGAAGGAGATCGTAGAGTTCGGTCTCGAGCTTATTGTTGGACAGCTCTCTACTATGACCTTAGGGTCTACCTTGCTTAGTGACATTCAGTCAGCTCAGGGACAGGACCCTGAAATTCAGAAGATCAAGCAAGGACTAGCAGAATCAGAAAGTAGAGAGTTCAGGGTGTCCGATAGCGGGGTGCTGTATTTTGGAGACAGACTCTGTGTTCCAAGTCAGGAGGAGCTACGGAGACAGATTTTAGATGAGGCTCACAAGACTCCCTATGCGATGCATCCAGGTTCCACCAAAATGTACCAAGACGTGAAGAAACATTTTTGGTGGCCTGGAATGAAGCGAGACATCGCCAGATATGTTAGCGTCTGCCTCACCTGTCAGAGGGTCAAGGCGGAACATCAGCGGCCAGGAGGAGTCTTGCAGCCTATACAGATTCCAGAATGGAAGTGGGAGGATATCTCTATGGATTTTATAGTGGGACTGCCCAGAACCACGAATGGGTTCGATGCCATCTGGGTAATAGTCGACAGGTTGACCAAATCAGCCCACTTTTTAGCTATCAAGATATCCTACTCCATGGAGAAGCTAGCTCAGTTGTATCTCCAGGAGATCGTCAGACTACATGGAGTCCCACGAACCATCATTTCAGACAGAGACAGCCGATTCACATCACACTTCTGGGAGTGTGTACAGTCAGCATTGGGTACAAAGCTAAAGTTCAGCACAGCATTCCATCCTCAGACAGATGGACAGACGGAGCGAGTAAATCAAGTACTCGAAGACATGCTCCGAGCTTGTGCCCTAGACTTTAAGGGAAGTTGGTGCAAATATCTGAGCTTAGCAGAGTTTGCATACAACAACAGCTATCAGGCCACTATCGGCATGGCACCTTACGAGGCTCTCTATGGGCGGAGGTGTAGATCTCCAATCTGCTGGTATGAGAGTGGTGAACAGAAGGAACTAGAGCTTCAGACAGATCTAGTGGCAGATACCACAGCAGCTATACAGCAGATCCGCCAGAGGATAGAGACAGCTCAGAGTCGCCAGAAGAGCTATGCTGATACGCGGCGCAGACCCTTAGAGTTTTCAGTTGGGGATTCAGTGTTCCTCAGAGTAGCTCCCATGAGGGGAGTAATGCGTTTTGGGAAGAAGGGCAAGCTAAGTCCCAGATATGTGGGACCATACCTTATCAGTCGAAGAGTGGGCAAGGTAGCATATGAGCTAGAGCTACCTCAGGAGATGTCAGCTGTCCACAACGTATTTCATGTCTCTATGCTGAAGAAGCATACCCCAGATGCCACCCAGGTGATTGAGCCCCAGTCGGTACAGATCCGCGAAGACCTCAGCTATGATAGTCGGCCTATTCAGATAATAGACCGAGCAGTTAAGAAATTGCGGAACAAGGAAGTACCATTAGTCAAAGTTATTTGGCACAATCACACAGTAGAAGAGGCAACTTGGGAGACAGAAGCCAGCATGAGACAGAAGTACCCAGAATTGTTCTAAGTTCGAGGACGAACTTTTTATAAGGTATGGGGGATTGTAACGCCCGAAAATTCTCAAACTTGCATTAGAATTATTCTACGATTTTTCTGGAATTTTTAGATATTTTTCCGGAATTTTTCGAGTAGCGTAAGTAGCAAAAATAAATATAAGCGTAAAATGGCCTAGGCGGGGATTGAACCCGAGACCTATGGTTTAGTGGACAAGGCTAGTAACCAGTGGACCCAGCAGGGCTGTGCTGAAAGGAAAGGGAAACAATCCTAGTTAAGTGGGATTTGGGCGGAACTTATCACTAAGTATAAATAGAAAACTTAAGTTGGGTTTGGGATTAATTTGGTTCGGCAGCCATCTCCTCATAAACCTTCACCGTGACCTATCCCTCTCCCAAAAACCTGCACCGCCGCCCACATCTCTCCCTCCTCCTCTCTCGGCGCCCAAGCCCCCAAGGGCTCTCGGATCACTTTCCGGCGACGACTCCAACACGAAAAGGGTTCTTCTCCGCGAGAGGAACGCGAAGACGTGAACGGATCGTCGAGAGGACCATCTCCACCGGAGTTTTAGCGAATAGAATCGTAAGAAAACCTTACGATTGAGGTAAGAAACCCCTCACCTGCAGTATAATAGCTCCGTTTGGACTTTCTATGCATTAGATTAGTAATATGCAGATTTTTGTTGACATGTAGGGTGTTTTAACCCTCCTCTCAGATTTAGGGATTTAGTTAGCACCTTTAGATGGGCCGAACACGTTTATTCTCCTTCAGTTGGAGTTCATAGACGCTGTTGGGTGCCTAGAGGTGATTTCCCTAAGGGAAAGGAGGGTTTAGGCACACCAAGTGTTCGATAAAATGACTAGACCAGCTAAAATGCAACTTAGGCATTTTAAACAGCGTAGATAAATGCATTAGAAGCATTTAGATCAGTAAATCAGTTTATTCTAGCTTATATGGGACTAGATGCCCAAATGGGTGGGCTCCCACAGTCGCCTCTAGGTTCAGACAACCTAGTTCTAGGTTCAGATAACCTAGATTCAGCTAACTAGCATATCAGTATTTTACTTTCAGCAGCGGCACTGTACTGGATTAGATATCCATTGGGTTGGACTCCCACAGTCGTCCCTAGGTTCAGATAACCTAGTAAACTCTGCTAAATTCGGAACTTGCAACCCCGGGTTTAGTAGGGATGCGCGCACAGCAAGTACAGTTGTCAGGGCCCTACAGCAGCATGTTTAGTATTTTCACTTACTATGTATTAGTTTTCAAAACTCAAAAATCAGTTATACCAGTTGAGTTTGATTGCAGCTTCAGTTTAGTCTAGCTTAGCTCAGCATTATGCTTCAGTGTAATTTTCCATGTTAGCTCTATGTTTCAGCTTATGCTATGCCATGCTTGTATTATACTATGCCATGCCATGCTTGCATATTCAGTATGTTTTCCAAAAGCATGTTTTAAAAGCATATTTGCATCGTATGCATGATTTAGTGAGGTAGATGGTTTCTTACTAAGCTTTTTAGCTTACAGATACTATTTTCCTTATACTACAGGTAAAAGGAAAATGGACTAGCAGAGGAGGCTGGAGGACAATGCGAAGATGGTGTGTGTGTGTGGAACTGGAAGCAAAGGTCCTTAGGGGACTTAGCAGGATGAACATTAGACTCTTTAGCATGTTTACCTTAGCACCTTACAGTTTATGGTTTAATACTTTCATTTTTATGCACCTTTAGTTTTGGAACGTACTAAACTATGAAAGAATGAGTTAGATTGTTAGTAGTCATTATAGGAATGTTTGTTAATGCATGTTAGAAGTAGCTTCAATTGATTTAGAACTGCTGTGTGAGGTTTTGGCACGCCAAAGTGCTGAAATCAGAACTTCCGGGTGAAATCAGACTCTGATCGGTCACCAGACCGATCAGGGTCTGAGCTGTGCCACTGGATCGGTCAGCCGACCGATCCAGCGAGATACAGTATGCTACTGTATCCTCCTGGATCGGTCAGCCGACCGATCCAGCGCGATACAGTAGCGATCCCAAGTATTCCAGGTGCCTGGATCGGTCAGCCGACCGATCCAGACATACCTGGATCGGTCTGCCGACCGATCCATCACGGGACAGTAGCGAACCCAGGATTCTGCAGGTTCCTGGACCGGTCAGCCGACCGATCCAGCCTATACTGGATCGGTCCCCAGACCGATCCAGCCAGTGTTCGCGTGGGGGGTCAATGGATCGTTCCACGGACCGATCCAAAGTTCCAATTTTGTCTCCTCAGCCTAGCTATGAATATCTAGAAGGTAGTGGGACATGAAATCTCACTCTCACAGAGTTAACAGAGACAACTACAATAGTTTAGTAAAATTTTTATTCAGCCCAGTTTTTCCGCATTAGAAATTTAGCTGCAGTTAGCAAAGAAACTGTAGCGGTCCGCCTTGCAGCCTAGCAGTAGAAGGTGGGTCGTTACAGGTACCTATAATTGACTTTGTTGGATGTGATTCAATGTTTCTTACTTATTCATCTTATCTTGATATGGTTCTAGTTCTATACTATATAACATGTTTGTGGGAGGTTTATTTTTCTTTTTGGTGTGCAGATTTTCATGGGGCCTCTAATTGGATGCTCAATCTGAATCATCTTCGACCACCTGAAAGAACATCAAAGAAGACGAAGATGGAGAGAGCATTAGTTCACTTTCTAATCTCACTGTCTTCTCCCCACTTCTTGTCTTCTTCCTCACCGAGCCCTTCTTCTGATCTCACTGTCTCCTCCGCCCGAAGCCAGGTCGCTGGTGACGAGAGCCACCCTTTCCTCTCTTTTGATCCGCGCGTCGATCACCGGCCATTGGAATCCAGCGCTGTTGCCTGTGCCCTAGCACACTGCCCACCGCTATTCCCTAGATCTGAGCCGTACCACCGACACCCTCTTCCTCTCTTCTCCTTTCTTGTCCAAGCACCGGTGACGCGCAAGCCGCTCACCACCGGCCGCCTCCTCTGTGCTAGCCTTCGTGCATCACTCGACCTCTCCCTCTCCTGGTCGCGGTCAACAAGAGCTAGCCGAAAGGAAGGATCAGCACCACCATTGCGTCTCTGCCCTAGCGAAGGTAGCCGACCCTTTCCTTTGCCCTAGATTTCCTCTTGTTGCCGGATCCGAACCCTAGCTCCGCTGGGTTTGGTTGTGGTCAGCCTACCAGACAGGTAATTCTTCCTACTATAACTTGATATGGAATACTTCTGTTGATTCTTTCTTGGTGAATTCAACAGTAGCTTGCGGTGTCTGCAACCAACAGTCTCCAGCAGCAGCTACTCCTTTCGGCGGCACTATCCCTAGGTGTGGATTAACAACCGCTGTGAATTGAGGTAAGGTATAGGGTTTTGATCATGTTGTCGATGATTGATAGATAGGTTAATAACTAACGTTAACCTAGGTACATGTGTTGAATTAGGGCTAAATTAGGTAAGATGCTATGATTGATTATGCTTATTTCAAGTCCTAATTTGAATGGATTAGTTAGAATCGATTGAGGAGTTAGATGATCCAATTAGGGTTTATAATTGGACCTGAATTTATGTTAGCTTCTCGAGGATTTGATTTAGCTAATTTATTTATATGTAATTAGCTAAATTTGGATACCACGTATTACAGGACTCTAATTCGAGATGAGCATCTCGACGTTGGATTTGATTGGATTGGACCTTCTATTGGAGGCGGGTACCTTGACTTATCTTTGATAATGTCATGTTGATATGTTTAGTAGGTTATAACCTTTAGTAATGATTATGTTCGTCTTTGCTTCGGTTGGTCACTACCCGATACCTGTTACATGCTTGTTTTGTTTACCTATTATGCACTTCATGTTAGTTCCTACCTGATTATACATGCTTAGAGGGGTAGTGACACAATCATGTGTTTATTATGTTCAGGATCTAGGTTTTTATACCTTATCTGGTCTGTGTACTTTTGATTTGGTTCATTGTCCTATGTTACACATTTTATATATATATATGGATATTGCTATGCTGTTCAGGATTCTGTTATGCTTAGTGTCATGCATCATTCGCATAATTGCATGCTGCGCGATAGTCTGCTCCATTATTGTTGAGCACATCGCCAGTTTCATCTCTGTCGGTGCTCCGCTGGTCCGCTCATGGGTAGCGTGCCACAACGTGGTAGCACGTCAGTTTTGCTCTGTCGGTGCTCTGTTGGTCCTCTCATGGGTAGTGTGATGCAGCGTGGTAGCACGTCAGGGATCCCTCCCCGTCATCATGTACCGGGAGATGAGAGCATTGAGCTCCTCCATTTTTTATTTAGGGTAGGAGGATAGATGTACTCCGACAGCATCCCGTCCACTCGGTCACTCATCAGGAGCAGTGATGTCAGAGTGCACGGTTGTCACAGCCCTACCCACTAGGTCTCACCATCGTATGTGAGATGGTTGACTGGCGTCAGGGGTGACCAGGACCCATCATTGACATCATATGCATTTATGCATTTACTGATTGTGTTTGCTGCACTTATATGCTGCATTTGGATGGATGCATATGTTTGACATGCATACGGGATTTATGATACTCTCGGTCTGACGACCTGACTATTCTAATAGGAAGCCCTGGTGAGTACAGTTCTCTTCAGCCTTTTCTATTGTGCATTTCCATCTTTTGTCTAGGAGACTGTATTTCATAGTTATTGCTATTTGTTATAGTTTACTATACATGTCAACTAGGTATCTGCTGAGTTGTTGAACTCACCCCTGTGGACACTATCTTTTTCAAGTACCTGGTTGTTTATGGAGTTGCTTGGAGTATCCTGCCTGTCGGTCCCCACGTCACATCATAAGACCTATCTCCGTATTTTGTTTATTTTTATTTTGGTATATGAAATTTTGTGTATCTAACTTTGTGTTTCGGTTTGTTTCTGGAGTGTTGTATTGTTGTGTGGTGTAAGCCTAGCCGGCTAGCAGTCTTCGTTTTTAGTTTGTATGTGTTGTCCATTGTATTTTCGCTGTGTTTGGTTTTGGTACAGCCGAGTGGGCTGTTAGATCTATATATAACTGTGTGGTTGTATTTTTATTGTATCAGCCGAGTAGGCTCCATATAAACTGTGTGGTTGTGTGTATATTCCAGCCGCCTGTGGTTGAGGTATATTGTGTCTATAGAAATGGTTCAGATTGTCACCCGTACAGGGGAGGTCCTGCTGGAATTTCCTCTGGCAGGGACTCCCTCGGGGCGTGATAATTTATTTGACATCAGAGCCAGGTTGGCGATACTTGTTTGTATATCGTGTTACAGATTTTGAGATTTATCTTATACTAATTTATTGGTATCAGAGCAAGTTTATGAGTCTTATATCCCGTGTTTCAGATTTCTTGTTTTAGTTTTGTCGATGTGACTTTTCAGGTTTTGGGACCTGGCAGCGGCAGGACATCTCCAAGCTATAGGAGGTATGTTGATATACTGTTATCCTACCTTTTTGTTAGTATATGCACCGTTGACTATTATAGTTTTTGACATGTATTAGCACTTTTTATTTAGTACCTGTCTGGTTGTTGTAATACATATTACATGTGATGGGTTAGCCACTGATGATGATCGACCCTAATAGAGATCAAGGATTACAGTCTCTGGTGATTTTTCATATCATACCACCAGTAGTTTTAGCTTCTGTTACTACTAGTTGGTTAGGAGATGGAGGCACATACAGCCTCTGCTATTATTAGTTGGGTAGTGGATAGTACCTACATATTCATGTCATATCATACCACCAGTAGTTTTAGCTTCTGTTACTACTAGTTGGTTAGGAGATGGAGGCACATACAACCTCTGCTATTATTAGCTGGGTAGTGGATAGTACCTACATATTCATGTTGACTTAACCAGTAGAATACCATTTTATCTTAGTTAATTTCATCAGTAGATAATTAATTTACTTTTGTTAGATCGGTTAGTAGAAGTCTGATTTACACTTGTTGATTTGGGTAGTCGTGGATCGATATACCTTAGTTGCTTGTGGAGGATTAATGTATTCTTGATTAGTTAGTAGATGACCGATTTAGTTTTGTTGATCTGATCAGTAGGGGATTGTCATACTCTATTTTTAGAGGTTCAAATCTTTGGGTTATGTGTGCTTAGTTAGGTATCTAGAGCACATTTGAGTACATGTTTTGTACTGACGTGTAAAAGACTGAATTAGCCGTATACCATTGTCGGTTTGGGTCAGTCTATAGAGGATCGATGTATCCTATTCCATGGGGTACTTTAATTTCTGACTGTATGTACCTAGTTGGATAACTTAGAAGGTAGCATAGGGAATGCCAGGTTGATTGGGTTGTATATGCTGATTATTCATATCTATGTTATGTGTACATATGTTTTGGGTATTATGGGAGGTATCTTGTTGATTATATTTGTGCTGTGTGTACACTCGTGTGTATTATGATTGGTTAGAAGTATTATGTTGATTATACTCTTGGCATAGGTGTGTATATATGTTTGGTGAGTATTGTTTGAGGTGTATTGTCGATTATACTTACGTTGATATATGCACACGGGTTCGGAATGTATTTTTGGAGGTATCACACTGATTTATACCTGTGATATGAGTGTGTTGGGTGTGTACTAATTGGAGGATTATGTCGATCATACCTATGTGATGTGTGCACGTGTGCTAGGTGTATTGTTGGTGACATCATGATGATTCTACTTATGTTGAATACAGGATGTGGAGTGTCTACATTATGTCATTTGTTGTATTACCCTGTCAACTAATTCTCCTATTAGTGGGTGACCCACTACGATGTTGATAGAGTTGACGATGGATTTAATTTGCTTTCTGGATTGTGATACCCTTGGTTGCTCCCATATGTTTTGGATTATTATGGTGGAGCGTTACTCCCACATATTGTGGATTGATTGTGGTAGAGTGTTACTCCGATATATTTTAGATGGTTGTGGTGGAGCATTGCTTCCACATATTTTGGATTGTGTGTGGTGTAGCGTTGCTCCCACATATTTTGGATGGTTGGGGTGGAGCGCTGCTCCTATATAGGTTGCCTTGTTGGTGGTAGAGCGTTGCTCCCATATATGTAGTATTTCTTGTGATGGAGCGTAGCTCTCACATTAGATGATCTATTCTTTGGTGATTTGTAGTTAGTGATCAGATATCAAACTTGTTATTGGGGATCTCTGGTTGAGATGTCTGTTGTACAAACATTATGAGTTTTTAGTAATGCCATTTGGGTTTACCGATGCTCCAGCGGTATTTATGGATTTGATGAACCTCATCTTTATGGAGTATCTAGATCAGTTTGTTGTCATTTTCCTCGATGACATATTAATCTATTTGTGTTCCGAGGAGGAACATGCACAGCATCTTCGCATAGTCTTGGAGACTTTTTGACGACATCAGCTATATGAGAAGTTCAGCAAGTGTGCCTTCTGACTATCTTCAGTCGGTTTACTGGGACACGTGGTCTCTAGCAGAGGTATTTGCTTAGACCCTCAGAAGATCGAGGCTGTCACCAGCTGGGAGCAGCCGAAGTCAGTACAGGAGATCCGTAGTTTTCTGGGACTGGCCGGATATTTCCGACATTTTGTCGAGGGTTTCTCCCGCATTGCTATGCCGCTAACACGCTTGACCAGAAAAGGCGTGAAGTTCACTTGGTCAGAAGCCTGTGAGACCAGCTTTCAGAAGTTGAAGCGGAGATTTGTGTCGGCTCCAGTTTTGGTTTTGCCTTCTGGAGAGGATGGATTTGTACTCTACACCGACGCTTCTCCACAGGGTTTGGGCGCTGTTCTGATGCATCACGGCAGAGTAGTCTCCTATGCTTCTCGTCAGTTGAAGAAGCATGAGAAGAACTACCCAGTACATGATTGGATCTAGCCGCCATCATCTTTGCTTTGAAGATTTGACGGCATCATCTATACGGTATTACCTTTGAGATTCTTACGGACCATAAGAGTCTCAAATATCTATTCACTCAGAAGGAACTCAATCTCTTACAGAGGAGATGGATAGAGTTCCTAAGGATTATGATTATACCATTAGCTACCCCCCGGGAAAAGCTAATGTGGTTGTCGATGCACTCAGTAGGAAGTCTAGAGGGATTTTGGCTTGCCATCGAGTTTCAGTCACAGACTTGGTTCAGGGTTTTGCTGAGTTAGGCCTTGAGGAGCAGGGACAGACAGAGCAGGGTATTCTGGTTACTATGGTTGCTCAATCGTCGATCAGGACGAGGGTCCGAGAGGCCCAGGCCGGTGATCAACATTTTCAGTTTATTGGTAGTCAGATAGCTTCCGGATCGCAGACCGAGTTCACACGAGATGAGGAGGGTATTATATACTTTTGAGGTAGATTATGTGTACCTCAATCTCACCCGGTCTTGCAGGAGCTACTTCAAGAGGCTCATCGCTCTCGATTTGTGATCCATCCAGGTGGGACTCGCATGTATCATGATTTGAGGCGTTTCTATTGGTGGAACGGTATGATGAAAGACATCGCGGAATTTGTAGCGAGATGTCTTGTCTGTCAGCAGGTAAAGGCCGAGCACCAGAGACCTGCTGGTTTACTTCAGCGGATTCCTATTCCTGAGTGAAAATGGGAACATATTACCATGGACTTTGTGGTGGGTTTGCCTAGAACACGACGGGGCCATGATGCGACTTGGGTAATCATTGATAGATTAACCAAATCGGCGCACTTCTTAGCGATCTGGAAGATTGATTCCTTGGATCGATGGGTAGATATGTATTGTCGGGAGATCATCAAATTACATGGTGTCCCTTTGACTATTATTTCGGATAGAGACCCCCGGTTCACATCTTGTTTCTGGCAGAGTCTGCAGCAGGCCTTGGGCACTCAGCTCCGTTTCAGTACCGCTTTGCATCCGCAGACAGATAGACAGTCAGAGTGGACCATTCAGATTCTAGGGGACTTGCTGAGGTCTTGTGTATTGGATTTTGGAGGCAGTTGGGAGGACCATTTGCCATTGGTAGAGTTTGCCTACAACAATAGCTTTCATTCGGCTATCCAGATGACACCGTTTGAAGCGTTGTATGATATGCCTGGTCGGACACTCACTCTCTGGGATGAGGTTGGGGAGACCTAGTTGTTGGGACCTCATAGAGCTCAGCAGGAGGCAGAGTTGGTCCGTATTATCAGATGGAGGATGTCAGAGGCGCAGGATCGCCAGAAGTGTTATGCTGATCAGAGACGCAGACCCCTGGAGTTCTCTACAGGCGACCATCTATTTCTGCGAGTTTTACCCACAAAAGGGGTGAAGAGAATTGGCCTCAGAGGTAAGCTAGCTCTACGATACATTGGACCTTTCCAGATCTTGGAGAGGATTGGAGCGGTAGCTTACCGTCTGGCACTACCACTGTCCCTGGTAGGTGTTCACGACGTATTCCACATATCTATGCTGAGGAGATACATACCCGACCCGACACATGTGCTGACAGATATCTCAGTTCCCGTTCAGCCTGACGTCACTTATGAGGAGGTTCCGGTACGGATTCTGGATCGGAAAGAGCGTCAGTTATGGAACAAGACAATCTGACTAGTTAAAGTTGGATGGCATCATTATTCCGATGAGGAGGCTACCTGGGAGCTCGAGGATACGATTCGAGCTCGATATCGATACCCCCACCTTTTCACTAGAGGTATGTAAGTTATGGTTCCGTTCAACATTTATTCTGTGTTAGCTTTTGCTATTACTTGCTGATGATAGATAACAAAATTTAGGGACCAAATTTTTATTAGTATGGGAGAATGTAAAATACCGAAAAATGGCGAATAATGATAAGGGAATTTTCTGAAATTTTTGAAATTTTCTGGGAATTTTTCGAAGACCGTATGACTTCGGTTACGGAGATAAAAACTGGGCCCCGGGAAAGCTTGTTTAGACTACCCATTTAAATGAGGAAAAATTTATTTATTTATTTATTTTCTTTTCCCGTTACTGTGCCCTCACCCCTTCCTCTTCGACGCCGCGTGCCCGAGTCTTCTTCCCCGCTAACGCTGTGCCCTAACCGCAAGCAGCGGTTTCTTCTCCCCTCTTTTCGTTTTCTTCCTCACCGAGCCCTTCTTCTGATCTCACTATCTCCTCCGCCCGAAGCCAGGCCACCGGTGAAGAGAGCTACCCATTCCTCTCTTCTGATCGGCACGCCGATCACCGACCATTGGAATTCAGTGCTGTCGCCTGTGCCCTAGCACACCGCCCATTGTTGTTCCCTAGATCTGAGTCGTACCGCCGACACCCTCTTCATCTCTTCCTCTCTGTGTAGTGAGCTGGCAAAAACTTGGCTCTGCACCTCCCTGTAAAGCCCGCCCTCCCTGCTAACCCTAAGGGACGGGGCTACGATACTCTATGTACAATTTTTTTTTTTTTTTTAAACAGCGGAAGACTTAAAATAATTCTCTTAGTTTAATAAAAACTTTTCTTTTGTTTTCCCTTTCATCAAATCCGAACTACACTACCATGGCCTCAATAACATGATATCAAAATTAGTGGAAACATAACATCAAGTCACACATACGGTACTACAATTCATGATACCAAAGCATAGTTCTTTAAAAGTTTTTTTTTTTAAAGCAGGTTCTTATTTGGTTGCCTAGCCACTGTCACACACATCTCCTTGCCTCTCCTGCTGCTCCTCTAGCTCATCCAGCTTTTTCCTTTATCTGTGGTACAAGGACAGTAAGCTGTGAGCACTCATGGCTCAGTAAGTTCCTTTCCTACTCACTAAAACCGAAAATCATAGTATAATCAAAGAATGTCTCAACATGGCATCATTTCAACTAGTCATGACATAATGTAACATACTCTTTTAAGCATATCATGCAACATGAAGAAATCATAACTAGTCATGGCATATCATAGCGTAAAGCATAGCATGAAGAATAACATAATCGTATCTAATCATGACATATCGTCATAAGGAGTCATGGCATATCCTACACATGGACATATCATGGAACATAACATAATCATATCTAACCATGGCTTATCATAAATCATCATAAGGTATATGCAATATGATTTTGAAAAACATGTATCCGAAAAACATGTGTATGTCTCATGATCTTTAAAACCATTTCTTCTTACATATATACTTGAACATAATCTCAACTTAAAGGGGATCCCGGCTATGTATCACTTACATATTGTGCACAACCTATGTAGGTCCAAGGTAGCAAGTCTTGAACCCTACAAGGCAACATACTAGGCCCGAGTCTTACTCCATCGACCTAGGGGCACTTAGGAGCTCATCCCTAACGAGGCCCGAGTCTTATTCCATCGACCCCGGGGCGCTTATGGAGCCCACCACTACAACAAAAAAGCTAATAGACAACGCTTTTAAAGCGTTGTCTTTTTGCCAGAAAAAGCGTTGTTAAAGGCACTGTTGTAAAAAGTCTGCTCAACGACAACGCTTTTAAAGCGTTGTCGTTTGTACCAAAGACAACGCTTTTGCAACGCTTTAAAAGCGTTGTCGTTTTATGCAAAGGCAACGTTTTGCAACGCTTTTAAAGCGTTGTTTTTGGTAGAAAAGACAACGCTTTTGCAACGCTTTAAAAGCGTAGTCATATTTTGCAAAGACAACACTATTACAACGCTTTAAAAGCGTTGTCGTTTTAAAGAAAAAAAAATAAAAAAAAATTATTTAAAAATCATTATTTTTATATTTACTAAACTATTATTTTTCTTTTACCATGTCTAGATTCTAAATTTACATATAATCAACTCAGTTAATGATTTCAAACTCATAAAAATAATAGAAATCTGATGTTAAAATAATATTAATAATTAATTACATGAAAAGCAAGTAAATATCAAAATTTACACTAATTCTGTTTCAAAGTATATAGTGATATTCACATATAAAACAAAAGAGCACAAAAAATCTATTTTGAACAGCTACAATTTGTTTAGCCAACAATCTGTTTACTGAATACTGAATACTGAAGTAGCCAACAATCTGTTTACTCAAAATAGTACAGTGGTTACTGAATCCATACGCTTAGTGTACTGATCAATTACTGAATCCAGACGCTCCTTAGTGTACTGATCTCGACTGTCCTGTATCCACCTACAAAAGTAGCAATAATATGTTTCAAGTTCATATATGAGCATTACTGATGGCTCTCAAAAGAAACAAAACAATCATCATCACTTTCTACCAAAAGAAACAAAATTTACACTAATCTTAATGAAGATTTTCAGATCCTTGATGTAAAATAGTTTTCAAATTGCATGTAGCTATCTGACTGCTTTATTAAACTGATCTCATGCAGCTTGTTCTTTGATCTACTAAGAGGCAAGCACATGCTCTCCCAAGTTTACTTCCTCCCCTATAGTGAGATACACTTTGCATTTTGCATAGGAGACCACTACCAAAGGGCTTTCATTACTCAAATCACAATTGCAGTGGTGGTATTCATCCAGATTCTGCAGCTCTTAGCAGGTACACATAGATGTTCTTCTTGTTAATCCTCCCTCCAATCTAATCCGATCCTTGCATTTGAAAGTTACACTTGTTTTTTTTTTATTTATGCAGTTTTCTTGATACATTTAATAATTCCTAGAAAAAGAATCATGTTAGATAACGACCAGCATACTTGTAAGAAGAAGCAAGTAGAAAGTGCTTGCCTTTTCTTTTAAGAAGATTTTCTAAAGCTCTGGCAGTAAAATCATCTTTGCTTCCAAGATCTTGAAAGCCGACTATCCTATCAAAGGCAATGCCATTCCTGGAATGAAAGAAAAAATCAGTTTGAGCTATTGAATTTAGTACTACTGACTCTATACATCATATGCAATAAACTGAAGGTAGATTAACTTAAAGATGATAAAACAAATCTCACTTCTGAATCTGATTTACAAAAATTTGAAACAGAGATTTAGTAGTTAACTTTAACAATATTGCATTTAAAAAAAGAAGAAGATAATTTTGCAACAAACTAGGGATTGCTTTAAATCCAAGCGAAAAAATTTTGATATACTGAAATTTCACCTGAATAAAATAACACAGGGCAGTGTTTTGATTGCCAATTTCGTCACGAAAAATGGTGCATTCTGTGTGGAAAATCTGGTATGGTCAGTTCCAGCTTTAGAATTATGAAAGCAACAGAGTTATTTATGTTTACTAACTTCAGCATCCAGCTTGATAAACTTAGTATTAATGTGCACTGGTGCTAGGGCCTTCAAATGCTTTGGACGTACAGAGTTGCATATATTTGATATTCATCACTCATCATTCACAACCATAGAATAGAATATATCAGTGTGGCACACCAACTCCACTGTACCAAAGCAGAACAAGCGTGAAGGAGAAAAGGTAGAATCAAACGCGTGCCGAAGCTTAAAGCTGAGCCAAATCTGGCAGACAGTGGGGCCTTGTGGTCTGGTGGTGCGTTCACGCTTTGCAACTCAAACTGTACATATTCCTCAAAGATAGAAGTTGTAAAGTGAATCATGACCCACTTGAAGATAAAAGTATCATAAAATGAACAATCAAGTGCTTACCCGATTGCTAATGTTCTGGTTTGGACATTAATATTCTTCAGAGCATTGCAACACTGTAACGCATTTTAAAAGTTAACTATGAAGTTGCTGGTGCTGCACAATGAAATGCTAAAGGAGGAGATTTATTGAAAATGATGTAACAACCAGCCTTAAGGCACTGGAAACATAAAGAATCTGCTTCAGTTGCAAAGAGTAATGCACTAAACCATTTACCAGATTAAGAAATTATGTTTTCTTTTGATCAGGCACACTTCACTTTTCGGTCTGTATGAATTGGCATGATTCAAGTTTGGACTTGGGCTAAGTAGACTCGATTATTTGTCATCCATGCCTAGTCATAATCCAATTGAGCAAGTGGAGTATCATATGGCTACAACTGATATAAAAAATTTAGCAAACAATTGTCAAAATTAGAAGCTCAGGGAGCACATCTCAGTATTTCTCCATTCTAAAATGCATTCAGTTTATATAATTCAGTTAATAACCAAGAAGACTCTTTATCACAGATTAAACTGAAAATAACAAACAAGGGTAGATTGCATCTCATAGCTGAAAATGGATTCTAAAGAAGCAAAAAGTTGCTTCTTGCTAAAGATAATGAACTTAATTACATAAACCTTAGCTAAAATAAGGTAATGAACTTACATAAACTTGAACGCACCTACTCATAAATATGATCTTGTATACATTCTGCCAACTCCGATCGCACCTCATCAATTTTTTCTCGAGAATACTCTGCTTGTGTGAACTGTGAACATTAATGAGAAAAAAAAATCAACATTGACTTTGCATATTTTAAATAGTTTATTTCAAATAATTTGAGACATAAGTAAGTAAACATTACTATAGATCGTAGTGAATCTTTTTCGATAATTTCAACTTCTTCAACAATTTGTCTCATAAATCGCATCACATAGTAACCACATTATTTGGCATCTTGTTGTCAAGGAGCCTATAAAAATTAGAGACAAATTATTAATGATAAACATACACATTAAAATATATGTTATAAGTAACTATTTACCTTTCACTTTGGACAAACATTTCCTCAATCTCTTCTCATGTAATGCAACCATGTCCACCTTTAGCTCTATAGTCTGTGCCATTGAAACATACATTAGCATGAGTTCTATGAATAAGAATATGATTCTATATCCTCAAAGTCCTGAAAACTTTAGGAAATCATATCTTACACATTAGTATTAATTACCTCCATACAAACTCCTAGGTTGCAATAAGCAGAGGATGATTCTGTGTGTGCGAGAAGCGAATAATCACATGAAAACAAAGGGAACCAGTAAAACTATTATGAGATTAGTGTTGGTTATATAGTGTGCAGGCAAAGTTGTTCCCATTGATTCCAGGAGTTCAGCAAGGGAATGAGAGCATCTTTGTTTGTTGCTTTTCTAAAGGAAAGCATACCTAGGAACAAGGCAACGAAAGGATCGAGGAGGAGGGGATTGTGCCGAGCTCAAGGATCAACGTTTGCTCTGAGGAAAAGAGAGAGGGGGCGTGGAGGGCATCTGAGATGTGGAGGTGGCCATTGACGAGTCCAAGCTGGCTTTTGGGATCTTTGAGCCACAAACATGGCCAGGAATGTCTGAAATTTGCAGCAGGCAGTGACGGTAAAAAAGAAAGGGAAAGATAAAGCGGCAAAAGGAAAAGAAGAGAGATCATCTCTGGCATGCAATTAGACCACGATGCAAGTTTGGTATTGATTTTGCCTGGAGATTGCTTGAGTTGGACAAGGATGATTATGCACTAGCACTCCAAGTTGAGAATCAGCTTGATTGATCAAGGCATTTGGAGATCTGAAAAAGAATGGCTTCTCACTGACAAGAAAATCATCATGTTGTCTTCGTTGCTAAAAGGGAATAAAAGATCTGAGAGGGACCAGTAGGATCTCCTTCAGAGCATTCTTGAGCAAGATTCAATCAAATACTGAACATGTCAATGTCGTCTTATATCTACTTTTCTGAGACATATAGATTAATCAATTTATATTGCTGATTTGGGACTCGAATATAATGGCAAGAAAAAGGACAACAACAAGGAAAAAGAAACAAGACCAAAGAAGGGAGCTTGAGAAAGATCTCAAAATTTCACAAAAGGTCTCAAATTCTCAGGTACGGAGTGCCATCACTATCCTCCGGAAGAGCAACCGGCAGCTCAGGGTTGTACTCCTCGTGGGAGGGAGAGTACGGAGGATGCGACTCCGATGGTTCCACAGCGCCAGACATAGGAATCGAAGAACCCCTTTCCTCGACGGTGGTGGTAGGAGACGACCAGGGCAACGAGTTGAGTGAGAGATCAGACCCTAGATCACGACTGCGAGGTTGACGATTCTATCCTAAAACGAACGATCTGCGCGTATTGTGCCAAGATCAAAATGTGAATCGAAGACAGATTTCCACGGCGAAGAAGAAAACGCGATCGCATAACATGAAAGCGAGCTTGGATTAGGGAAGACTCACCAAGATTTGGGGGTGGAGTGGCGACGACTCAGTATTCATACAGTGCCGCCTCCGTCACTGAGTTCCAGCCGCAGTGGCTCACGAAGCCTCCCACCGCCCGGTGCCGCAGGATCTCCGCCTGCTCTACCCAATCCTTCACCACCATCCCCCTGTCCTTGATCTTAAGAAGCAGTGCCAGAGAGGGGTTTGCCGAGGAGTTGGATGGAGAAGGCCGCGTGAGATGAGGAGTTGGGAGAAGGGTTCGGGATCAAAAATGATCGGAAGATAGGAGTTGGGAGAAGGGTTCGGGTTTTCTACTCCTTACCTAGATCCAACGGTTTGTATTAATCAAGATTTAGATCCAACGGTTTGTATTAATCAAGATTTAGATGAGATTTTAAACATAGACAACGCTTTTTATAAAACGTTGTCGTAGACACTAAAAATCAGTCTAATATACAATGCTTTTTACGAAGCGTTGTCTTTGACCCGTAAAAATCACTAATAGACAACGGTTTTTAGAAAAGCGATGTCTATTAATAAGAAAATAATGAAATAGACAATGCTTTTCACTAAAAACGTTGTTAAAAAAAAATAGACAACGCTTTTTATAAAAAGCGATGTCGTTTAAGTGTTGTAGAATCCCAATTTTCTTGTAGTGCACCCTTGGTACAAGCCATATAAAGTAAAGTACATGTCATACTTATACATATCATACATCATAAAAGTATGCATCACTTAGGCATACATCATGTCATAAAAGTATGCATCACTTAGCCATACATCTTATCATAAAGGTATGCATCACTTAGGCATACATCATGTCATAAAGGTATGCATCACTTAGGCATACATCATACCATAAAAGTATGCATCACTTAGGCATACATCATATCATAACAACATGCATCACTTAGGCATAGATCATAAAAACATGCATATCTTAAGCATAAAGCATATCATCAAGCATGCATAATTTAACCACATAGCATATCATGAAAGCATGCATATTTTAAGCACTAAACATAGCATCAAAGCATGCATAATTTAACCACATATCATAACATAAGCATGCATATTTTCAGCTCATATCATATCATCAAAGCATGTAAAATTTACCCACATATCATAACATAAAGCATGCATATTTTGAACTCATAACATATCGTAGAAATTCTCATCTTGTATAGCTCACAAGCATACATGTCTAAGCATAAAAGTGTATCATGTGCTCATCCAATCATAAGGAACAATGTAACATGATTAATTTGGGTACTAAGCTTCCTAATCCTTTGGGTTCTTATCTTGGCCGAAACCCTCTTAGGTGCCAATTCAGGTTTTAAACAACATCCAAGCATGTAGAACCTAATTCATCCACATATCATTTTCATAGGAAGTATTATAAACAAGATTTACTTGGACTCTAAGTTCTCCAAGTCCTTAAACCTCATTTGGCCGAACCTTAACAAGTGTGAAACAAGGTTCTAAATGACATAAAGCATGGAAACCTTAACCATATTTATAGCATTTGTTTCAAGGAATATGGTAAGCACAATTGAGTTAGTTCCTAAATCCTTTAAGCCCTTAAAATTATGTCATGGCCGAAACTTACAAGTACTCATTTAGGTTTTCAAGCAAGCATACAAGCATGTGAACTTACTCTAACATCATGTATAAATTTATAAATGGCATCATACATGTTGTCATGGCCGAAACTTCCCTTAGCATCAATTTAGGTCACTAACAACATATAGCATGTGAATTTTTAGCTTTCTACATTTCATATTCCATGGAGAGTGACATGAGCATGTTCAATGTAAGTTCTAGGGTTTCTAAGGCATGTATCCCTTCATGGCCGAGACTTTAAGGTGTCCATTTGAATCATAGTTAAAATATATAAGCATGTGAACACAATCAACATGTTATCTCAATTTCATAAGAAGCATCTTTAACACATGAGGTCTAAATTTTAAGGTTTCTAGGTCTTTAAACCCTACATGGCCGAACCTCATCAAGCATGGAATTTGTTCAAATGGCATAAAAGCATAGAAAGTCATAACACATTTCATAACATGTATAAAAGTCAAGCACTATAAGCATACATTTAAATTGTGTCTTAGGTTTCCTAGGTTTTTTTCCTTTCTTTATCTCATAGCATATGTTTGGCCGAAACCTTCCAAGTCTTTAAACTAGGTTTTAGGTGGCCTAAAGTATGGAAAACCTAAACAAGTTTTATGGAAAAAACATCAAAGGAACTATACATATAAGTTTGGTTCACAAACAAGCTAGGACCCTTGTGGTCATAATTATCATATATCATGCAACCAATTTTCCTATACTCTAATTAAGCATGGGAGCATCAAACAACTTTCATATCTTATTGTCATGGAGGTTTTGAGCATGTTAAAAAAAATCTGTTTAAGCTATTCTAAACCATCCACCTTACCATGGCCGAAACATTAAAAGTGATGTTCATGAGTTTCTATCAACATACAAGCATGCAACTCTTTAAGAAACTATATATTCTATCATATAAACATGGTGAGTTTAAATTCAAAGTCTTCCTAACCCTAAACCCTTCCTTGGCCGAAACTTGTGAGTGGGGTACTTTTGGTTCCAAGTAACCTTCAAGTATGAAAACAATAATGGATCCTTAACCATTTATTTAGAGGGTTTTGTGCAAGTTAGGTAAACAAATAAATTCCCTAGCCCTTATAAAACCTTTTTGGCCGAAACTCTAGGGTTAGGTACATCTTTAATCCAGCATCACATATATATAAAAATATGAGAGAAAACCTTCTTACAAAGCATAGAAAAATTATCATGAATCAAGGCTTATATTAAACATTCCTAGGATCTACAAGTCCTTTCTTTGGCCGAATTTTCACAACTTTGTTTCTAGGTTTTAAAATCCTCATAAAATCCAAAAACACATTAAAAACACTTGTACCATAGGTGAGGGGATACTTACTTCCTTTTCGCTTGTGGTTCTAAAGTGTGGTGATGGAAGAAAGGGTCTCTTCTTCTTGTTCTCCTCCTTTGATTTCCCTTGGTAGCCTTCCTTGTATCCTAGGAGGAACCTTGTTTTGGGGGCCGAAAATGGAGGAGAGGGGGCTGAGGCTCTCGGTGGTGGAGAGGAGAGAATGAGAGAAATGAAGAAAAATAAAATCTTCTTTTATGTTAAGGGGGAAGAGGTAGCAAAATTGGTTTTTGCTTTCCTTCTCCCTTAGCCCCCTTTTTATTTTATTTTATTTTATTTTATTTATTTATTTGTTCTCATCATTCATGATGAAATAAGGGGGAATGAATCCCCTTAATTGTCCTCTTTAAGTCACGGCAAAGGGAGAGGAAGAGGGAGAGAAAAGAAGGAAGGCAAGTTGCCTTTCTCTTGCTCTTTTCTTGCTTTCTTTTGGCTAGCTTTTACTCTCATCCTTATCATGAGTTTCCCTCCTTTGCTATCAATATATCATTCCTATCCCAACTGGTTATTACCCATTAATCCTATCATTTACATCATGAGAGGTTCAAGGTTCAATCCTTGACCACTCCCTATTTTTATTTCTTTTTATTTCTTTTTGGTTCAACATTCTACTAATATTTTTCTAAGGCAAATTCATCATTCTCATATTTATCTTAAAAGCTTAGTGGGTGCTACACCCTATGCTAGCCGTCGTGCATCACTCGACCTCTCCCTCTCCTGGTCGCGGTCAACAAGAGCTCGCCGGAAGGAAGGATCAGCACCACCATTGTGTCTCTCCCCTAGCGAAGGTAGACGACCCTTTCCTTTGCCCTAGATTTCCTCTTGTTGCCGGATCCGAACCCTAGCTCCGCTGGGTTTGGTTGTGGTCAGCCTACCAGACAGGTAATTCTTCCTACTGTAACCTGATATGGAATACTTCTGTTGATTCTTTCTTGGCGAATTCAACAGTAGCTTGTGGTGTCTGCAACCAACGGTCTCCAGCAGCGGCTACTCCTTTCGGCGACACTATCCCTAGGTGTGGATCAACAGCCGCTGTGAATTGAGGTAAGGTATAGGGTTTTGATCATGTTGTCGATGATTGATAGATAGGTTAATAACTAACGTTAACCTAGGTACATGTGTTGAATTAGGGCTAAATGGGGTAAGATGCTATGATTGATTATGCTTATTTCAAGTCCTAATTTGAATGGATTAGTTAGAATCGATTGAGGAGTTAGATTATCCAATTAGGGTTTATAATTTGATCTGGATTTATGTTAGCTTCTCGAGGATTTGATTTAGCTAATTTATTTATATGTAATTAGCTAAATCTGGATACCATGTATTACAGGACTCTGATTCGAGATGAGCATCTCGACGTTGGATTTGACTAGATTGGACCTGTTATTTGAGGTGGGTACCTTGACTTATCTTTGATAATGTTATGTTGATATGTTTAGTAGGTTATAACCTTTAGTAATGATTATGTTCGTCTTTGCTTTAGTTGGTCACTACCCGATACTTGTTACATGCTTGTTTTGTTTACCTATTCTGGACTTCATGTTAGTACCTACCTGATTATACATGCTTAGAGGGGTAGTGACACAACCATGTGTTTATTATATTCAGGATCTAGGTTTTTATACCTTATCTGGTCTGTGTACCTTTGATTTGGTTCATTGTCCTATGGTACACATTTTATATATATATGGATATTGCTATGTTGTTCAGGATTCTGTCATGCTTAGTGTCATGCATCATTCGCATGATTGCATGCTGCACGATAGTCTACTCCATTATTGTTAAGCACATCACCAGTTTCATCTTTGTCGGTGCTCCGCTGGTGCGCTCATGGGTAACGCGACGCAGCGTGGTAGCACGTTAGTTTTGCTCTGTCGGTGCTTCGTTGGTCCGCTCATGGGTAGTGTGATGCAGCGTGGTAGCACGTCAGAGATCCCTCCCCCTCATCGTGTACCGGGAGATGAGAGCATTGAGCTCCCCCACTTTTGATTTGGGGTAGGAGTATAAGTGTACTCCGACAGTATCCTGTCCACTCGGGCACTCATCAGGAGCAGTGACGTCAGAGTGCACGGTTGTCACAACCCTACCCACTCGGTCTCACCATCGTGTGTGAGATGGATGACTGGCGTTAGGGGTGACCAGGACCTATCATTGGCATCATACGCATTTATGCATTTACTGATTGTGTTTACTGCACTTATATGCTGTATTTAGATGGATGCATATGTTTGACATGCATACAAGATTTATGATACTCTCGGTCTGACGACCTGACTATTCTAATAGGAGGCCCTGGTGAGTACAGTTCTCTTCAGCCTTTTCTATTGTGCATTTCCAGCTTTTGTCCAGGAGACTGTACTCCATAGTTATTACTATTTGTTATAGTTTACTATCATATCAACTAGGTATCTGCTGAGTTGTTGAACTCACCCCCGTGGACACTATCTTTTTCAGGTAGCTGGTTGTTTATGGAGTTGCTTGGAGTATCCTGCCTGTCGGTCCCCACATCACATCAGAAGACCTGTCTCCGCATTTTGTTTATTTTTATTTTGGTATATGAAATTTTGTGTATCTAGCTTTATGTTTCAGTTTATTTCTGGAGTGTTGTATTGTTGTGTGGTGTAAGCCTAGCCGGCTAGCAGTCTTCATTTTTAGTTTGTATGTGTTGTCCATTGTATTTCCGCTGTGTTTGGTTTTGGTATAGCCGAGTGGGCTGTTAGATCTACATATAACTGCGTGGTTGTGTTTTTTTTTTGTATCAACTGAGTAGGCTGCATATAAACTGCGTGGTTGTGTGTATATTCCAGCCGCCTGTGGCTGAGGTATATTGTGTCTGTAGACATGGTTCAGATTGTCACCCGTACAGAGGAGGTTCTGCCTTGGCTACCAGGATTCATAAACTCTACTACTTAGCCTGGAGGTCTAGAGTTCGAATCCTGGGGGAGGCAAAAATCCACTGCCAGGGGTGGAAAGTCCTAGTGAGTAACGACACGGTCAAAGGGTCGTTGGTCGACGACATGAGAGGTCGCCAAATGGACCGACGACATAAGGGGCCGCCAGTGGGCCGCCGCAAGGGCCGCCCAAGAGGCCAAAGGGTCGAGTCGTTGCAATAAAAAGGCGCCTTTTTATTGTAACGACCTGGCCCTTCGGCCCATTTGGCGACTTCTCATGTCGTCGACCGTTTCGAACTCTAAACCTCTAGGCTAAGTACTAGAGTTTGTGAATCCTGGTAGCCAAGTGAGTGGCGCTCACTTGGCTACCAGGATTCATAAACTCTAGTACTTAGCCTGGAGGTCTTGAGTTCGAATTCTGGGGAAGGCAAAAATCCACTGGCCAAGGGTGGGAAGACCTTGTGAATAACGGCACACGCCCGAGGGTCGACGGTCGACGACATGAGAAGTCGCCAAATGGATCGCCAAATGGGCCAAAGGGCCGGGTCGTTACACCACACACCATGTTATCTACAATATAAATTAAATGAACAACTATATTTAACATAAATGAAGATATTTGACCAATCGTGATTCTTATTTCAAAATAAATGTTTATACAAAAAGCTAGGTTTTTAGTATACATTCTAACAAGTTGACGTTACTTGTCAACAAGTTGACACTCTCTACGAATATCATAGGACTCTGAGTTAGAATCCTAATTTCCCTAGTTTTCCTTCTTGCCGACCACGTAGACCTCCTTTTCCCTGCCCTCCTCCACCAACATATTTAAGTCAGGGGGGTGTTTGCAACCTGAATTTTCTGCATTTTCTACATTTTTTTTACATTCTCATTTGTTCTGCATTTTGTTTTTCTTTACTTGTTTTCAGTTTTTACTTATTTCAAATTTTACTTACATCCTGCATTTTTCTTTGCTTTGTTTGCTGGACTTGGTTTTGATTGTCACTTAACTATCTTTTGAAATATTTTGTGGCATATTGAGTACATCATTCCTCACTACTGCTGACTTGTCTAAAAGTAAAATTTTTAGCACATTTATATCTTGATTCATGATGTTGTAGACATAATGCTAGTATGTTTAGTGTACCTCTTTTCTCTATCTAAAGTAGCATAATATGAGCTAAGTGTTGTACGAAAACATATTTGAGTTTAGGCTTGACAATAAAGATCTTATTTTCACTTACTTGAGCGTGAATGGTTGATATCATTGGAATAGTTATGATTCATCCCATTTGTTTAGTACTTAGTGTTGGAAGTGTATACTGAAAGCCTAAGCTTTGTAAACATTCATTATGAATAAAGAATCACATTTGGTCTAATTATCTACATTTGTTTGTAGTTGTTCATTTAATTTATATTGTAGATAACATAGTATGTGGTGTCACATACAGAAGATGATGTTATCAGTACCTTATAAATTATAAACAGTAGCTCACGACCAGAATGGAAAGGAACAAACCATTAGAAGGTCGTAGTGTAATTAGGTATTAGCTTATCTTGACCATATAATTACACTAGTACACTCAGAGTGTATTGAGTAGGACCATTTGAGGTCGTTCCTTTTATACTGACTTTATAAAGGAACAAAGACCTCAGTTATTATGGAAGTGTGTGCTCTTAATCCTAATATAATAACAAGCACATATGTTTGATATTTATTTCTTTAATTTATCAATGGGTGAGATTTAGTTCGATGAATCAATAAACCCGATAAATTGGGAAATTGTATCACTCATAGTGTGTGTTGTTGATTATAGAAGGAAACTGTGTCCTAGTGATACTAGGTTGATAATGTCCTCAAGAGGAGCTCATAAAGATTGTCATGTTAAACCCCGCAGTGGACTTAGTCCGACATGATAATAAGGTTGAGTGGTACTACTCTTGGACTTAGATATTAATTAAATGAGTTGTCAATAACTCACTTAATTAGTGGACATTCGATATCTTAAACACAGGAGACTAACACACTCATAATAAGAAGGAGCCCAAAATGTAATTTGGGATTGGTGCGGTAGTTCAATGATAGTTCTCTAGTGGAATGAATTATCATTGATAAAGTTAAGTTGTGTGAACACGGATGCTTAATTTTATCGGAGACCAAAACCAATTCCTCCTCTCGGTCCCTATCGTAGCCTCTTATTTATAGAGTTCTATACCCACCTATACCCACCTTCTATACCCACCAATGGGGCCGGCCAAGCTAGCTTGGGAACAAGCTAGGCCGGCCTAGGTATATTTTGGGTGGCCGGCCCAAGCTAGTAGGGGCCGGACAAATAAAATTAAAAAGGGATTTTAATTTTAGTTTTTATTATGTGGAAGAAATAATTTATTAAAGAGAATTAAAATTAAAATATCTCTCTTGTAAAAGATCTACAAAAGATTAAGAAAGAGATTAGATCTCTTTCCTAATTTGTAGATTGGTAAGATATTTTATTTTCTCTTTAAAATTATCCACATGATTGATAAAATTAAAATTATAGAAATTTCCTTTTATTAACCATGAAGAGATTTTAAAGAGAAATTTTATTTTTTAAAATTTCCGGAAACAAATTAGGAAGTTTTAATTGTTGATTGAAACTTGTCCTATTTGCCTTCCAATGATGTGGCCGGCCATCACAAATTAATTAGGGAAATTTTATTTTATTTCTCTCAATTAAATCATGTCAAGGAAATTAAGGAAAATTTATTTCCTAATTTACCTAGGCCAAGGAATATAAAAGAAGGGGTGAGGGTGCCTTCTCAAGACACAACATCTATTATTCCTCTCCCTCTCTTGTTCCTTGTGGTGGCCGGTCCATCCTCTCCCTCTCTTCCTCTTGTGGTGGCCGAACCTCTCTCCCCTCCTTGGAGCTCTTGTGGTGGCCGGATACTACTTGGAGAAGAAGAAGAAGAAGAAGGAGAGAAAGCTAGCATCTCTTGGAGCTTGGTTAGTATTTTGGTTTTTCTCCTTGGTGAAGCTTTTCTTTTGTGGCCGAACCTTGCTTGGAGAAGAAGAAGGTGGTTGGTGGTTTCTCATCTCGGTAGATCGTTGCCCACACAACGTCCGAGGTTAGAAGAGGAATACGGTAGAAGATCAAGAGGTTTTTCTACAAGGTATAACTAGTAATTTTTCTTTACGCATCATGCTAGTTATTTATGGAATTAATACCAAATACAAGAGGATTACGTTTTCGTATTTAGACTCTGTTTTTAGAAGTTGTGTTCTTTTGTTTCTTTCTTTTCCTTGTGATTTGATTGTTCTCTTTGGTTAACCTAAAGTTATTTTAGGAAATTAAATATTAGCTTTCTATTAAAGGTTTTGTCTAGTCGGTGGTGGTTGCTCCCATATCCAAGAAGGCCATGTGCCTCGCCACGTCAGTACTGGGAACCTTTTATGGAAATTAATATTTAATGGAATTAATAACTTAAGGAGACTTGGATCAAACGTGTTAAGTTCCGCAGGAGATCCAAGTCAAAACCTAAAAGAACAAATAGATTAAGTTTTGGATCAAACGTGTTAAGTTCCGCAGGAGATCCAAAATTTAATTTAAAAGAATACATGGTAGCTAGGAAAAGGTTCGACCTTTGTACAAAATTTTGTACAATGGAACCTATAGGCTTTCCGAGTAGCAACCAACAATTGGTATCAGAGCTAGGGTTTTGCCTCTGTGTATTTGGTATTTAGTTTAATTATGCACATGTCATACATAATTTAGGCAGGTTAATAGTAGGATGTGCTAACTCTATGGATGCAGGATCCAACTATTATGGCTTTTAGTTAATTATGTGTGTGATTGGACCCTTGGACATGTCAAGGGCAATTTATATGTGTGTGCATGATTGTATTAAAATACAGCAGGAGCTGTATTTAGTTTTATTAGGATTTTATTTTGATCTAGATACATGTACATTCCTTTTATGGAATATAGGATCAAAATGTAAAATTCTATTTATGTCATGGATCGAATCTTGCAAAGCGTGGAACCTTCTAAGGACCAGAGGCGCAGCGGAACAAGGATGCAGATAGACCCGGTGGCGGTGGCCAAATATGGCAGCAGCTTGGATGACAACACACGGAGGATAATTAAAGATAAAAGCCATAATAGTTGAAAATTAGATTTTCTATTTATTGCTTTTATATGTGTGCATGTTAGTTTACAAGTTTAGTAGGCTAGCATAGTTAAAATTCCTCATTTATAAATAACTAAGTGGGAGAGGGATTTTTAAGTAAATCCCATGGTCTCCATTACTGGTTTGTAAGTGATGCAAACAAGCTTGCGTTAGCTCTGAGTGCCTTCCTCCATAACGGATGAGCTTGTTTGCGGACCACTAGAACAGACTTCCATTTATGGATGACTATAGGAAGTTAATTAAGAGCGTGTGATCTTCCCCAACGAAGGGGCATAATCTTATTAATGGACTTAGTGTCAAGTAATGGTGTACACTTAGACACATCTAATAGTATCCTCCCTAACGGAGTCACTGCTATTATTTGTGTGACCAATAATACCAACTATTAATTTTATTTGTCAAAAGTTAGGTTGACAAGATAATAAAATTAATGGGTTAAAACCCTCCTTTTACAAATGTTGAATTTGTATACGTCCACACTAACGTGGCATACAAAATTCACGGTGTTTTAAGGTGTTGGTTAATTTAAAATAGTATTGTTTGAGGAATCAATAGTATTCTAAATTTAGAGTTCCGACCAAAAGTTATTTGTGATTCTTAGGATGACTTTCAACCCATTGTCCATCATACTTCAACAAAATAGACTTACTGGACCAAATTACATAGATTGGAAAAGAAACCGGATATTGTTCTTATCCTGAAAGCTATAAATTTGTACTGACTGAGCATTGCCTGATGCACCCATCGGTGAATCTACCCAGGAGTAGATTGAATATCACAGTATATGGGCAAAAGCCGATGCGATGGCGCGGTGTTACACTTTGGCTTCAATGGCAAATGTATTGCAACAGCAGCACAAAGATTTACCAACAACTTATGATATTATGAACAATCTCAAAGAACTCTTTGGTCATCGTGATAGGGCTTCTAGACAAGAAGCTATGAGAAAGATAATGACACCACCATGCAAGAGGGTACTCTGTAAGGGATCATATCCTAAACATGATGGCTTATCCGAACGAAATACTGATCCTTGGAGGAGAAATTGATGGGAAACCCAGATCGATATGATCCTCCAAACCCTACCTAGAAGTTATGAGCCGACTGAACTATAATATGAATAAAAGGATTTATTCATTAGGGGAACTACTGACGTAACTTCAAGAGAAGGGTTATTTCGTCACAATGCTCAAATTCACTATGCAAATGGTTCTACTTCTAAACCAAAAGGTAAGAAGAAGAAGAAACAAACTGGTTCAAGAAAGAAAGTGAATAAATCTCGAGTACGGATTTAAAGTGGAATGAAGAAGTCAAGGGCAAGTGCTTCATCGCAAGCAGGTGACATCGAAGGCGGATCGTCTCGTAAGAACCAAAACAAAGGTATATCTCATACTCTAGTTGTTGAAACATGTTTAGCGGTGTTATCTACCAGCACCTGGTGTGTAGATACGGGAGCCACTGATCATGTCTGCAATTCCTTGCAGGGGTTCCAGGAAACCCGACGACTATCTGAAGGGGAGATTACCGTCTACATGGGCAATGCTACTAAGGTGGCAGCTGTTGCAGTGGGAGACGTCTACTTATCTTTTAGTAGAAATAGAAATTTGGTTTTAAGAAATTGTCTTTATGTACCCAGTTTTAGAAAGAATTTAATTTCAGTTTCTAAACTGTTTTTAGATGGATATTCAGTTTCTTTCAGTAACGATGTAGTTATTAAAAGAAATAAAGTGATTATCTGTTCTGGTGCATTAGTTGGCAATTTGTATATTTTAAATTCAAATTCTTCCACAAAGCAAAACATGAAAATTTATAATTCATCTTCTAATTCTAATAAGAGAAAAGAACCTTTTGAAATGAACCAAGCATATCTTTGGCATCTAAGGCTTGGTCATATTAACTTAAGTAGGATTCAGAGGCTTATAGCCGATGGACTTTAAGTTCATTAGAGTTGGAAAATTTTCCAACTTGTGAATCTTGCTTAGAAGGTAAATGACCAAGAGGCCGCTCAAGGCCAAGGGGTATAGAGCCAAAGAAGTGTTAGAGTTGGTTCACTCGATTTGTGTGGTCCTATGTCCGTCCATGCAAGAGGAGGTTTTGAATATTTTGTCTCTTTCATAGACGATTATTCAAGATATGGATACATTTACCTAATGCGCCGAAGTCCGAGTGCTTTGATAAGTTCAAAGAATACAAGGTCGATGTGGAGAAACGACTAGGTAAAAGTATCAAGACACTACTACGATCGTGGTGGCGAATACCTCTTAGGAGAGTTTAGGAATTACTTATCGAGGCCGGATTCAATCCCAATTGTTCGCACTGGAACACCCCAACAGAATGGTGGCATAACGAAGGAATAGGACTCTTATGGAGATGGTTAGATCAATGATGAGTTATTCGAATTACCAAATTCATTTTGGGATATGCTCTGGAAACGGTACATTCCGAACTTAGTACCTTCTAAATCGTTTCTTCTACTCCCATAGAATTGTGGAATGGGCGAAACCCCTAAGACATATTCGGATATGAGGTAGTCCAACACATGTGCTGAAACCAGATGTCGATAAGTTAGAATCTCGTACTGAAGTTCGCGTGTTTGTAGGATATCCCAAAGGAACGAAAGGTGGTTTATTTTATAGTCCTAAGACCGGAAGGTCATTGTTAGCACCAATGCCCAGTTTTTAGAAGAAGACTATATAATGGATCACAAGCCCAAGAGTAAAGTTGTTTTAGAAGAACTTAGAGAGGACATGTCTACTTCAGTACCAACAGTACAAGATGAAGTACCACAAGAGACTGCAACACGTGTCACACATGATACACAACCACGCATGCCTCGTCGTAGTGGGAGGGTTGTAATGCACTGAAAGATTCATGTTTTGGGAGAGTCTTCGACTTGATCCCTGTAAACCTGATCCCCGGTCATATGATGAAGCACTCCAAGATATAGATGCAAGATCTTGGCAAAAGGCAATGAATTCAAATAGAGTCCATGTACTCTAATAAGGTCTGGAGCTTGTAGAACCACCGATGGTGTAAAACCGTTGGATGCAAGTGGATCTACAAAAGGAAAAGAGGGATGACGGAAGGTAGAAACCTTCAAAGCTAGGCTTGTTGCGAAAGGGTACACTCGTAAAGAGGGAATCGATTATGAGGAAACCTTTTCACCAAGAGCCATGCTTAAGTCTATCCGGATACTCTTATCCATTCGCTCATATGGATTATGAGATTTGGCAAATGGATGTCAAGACGACTTTCCTTAATGGAAGTCTTGAAGAGAACATCCATATGAAGCAACCAAGGATTTATTGAAAAGGCAAAGAGCATCTAGTATGCAAGCTCAATCGGTCCATTTATGGACTAAAGCAAGCTTCAAGTCTTGGAACATCCGGTTTAATGAAGTAATCCATCATATGGATTTATTCAAAGTCCGGATGAGTCTTGTGTATATAAGAAGTGTAACGAAATGTGGTGGTATTTCTTGTACTATACGTAGATGATATTTTGTTAATTGGCAACAATGTCAAGGTATTATCAGACGTAAGGGTATGGTTGTCCAAACAATTTGATATGAAGGACTTAGGAGAATGTGCACACATTCTTGGGATCAAAGTTATAAGGGATCGCAAGAAAAGAATGTTGTGTCTATCCCAAGCTTCATATATAGATACAATCCTTGCTCGTTTTAGCATGCAAGACTCCAAGAAAGGTTTCTTACCTTTTAGACATGGAGTAGCTCTATCTAAAGAGATGTCTCCAAAGACATCAAAAGAGATAGAGGACATGAAAGCAGTTCCTTATGCTTCGGCTGTAGGAAGCCTAATGTATGCAATGCTATGTACGAGACCTGATATCTGTTTTGCCGTAGGCATGGTTAGCAGATATCAGAGTAACCCTGGACAAGGATATTGGACTGCGGTAAAGCATATATTAAAGTACCTGAGAAGGACTAGGGATTATATGCTAGTTTACCAAGCAGATGATTTGCTCCATGTGGGTTACACGGATTCAGATTTTCAATCAGATAGGGACAATAGTAAGTCTACATCAGGCTATGTGTTTACTTTAGGAGGTGGAGCCATATCATGGAGGAGTGTTAAGCAAAAATGCGTTTCGGACTCAACCATGGAAGCTGAGTATGTAGTAGCCTCTGAGGCAGCTAAAGAAGCAGTATGGCTCAGGAACTTTCTAATGGACTTAGATGTGATTCCTGGTTTGCCCAAGATCATCACAATTTATTGTGATAATAGCGGTGCAGTTGCAAACTCGAAGGAACCACGAGCTCATAAGGCGAGTAAACATATAGAGCGCAAGTACCACCTGATACGAGATATCGTGAAGCGAGGAGAAGTTGTCATCGCCAAGATTGCATCAGCGGATAACCTGGCAGATCCTTTCACTAAGGCCCTTCCGGCGAAAGCTTTCGATCGGCATGTGGAGGGAATGGGAATCAGATGTATAGTAGAAGATATGGCAGCTTAGTCATTAGTATAAGTGGGAGATTGTTGGAAGTGTATACTGAAAGTCTAAGCTTTGTAAACATTCATTATGAATAAAGAATCACATTTGGTCTAATTATCTACATTTGTTTGTAGTTGTTCATTTAATTTATATTGTAGATAACATAGTATGTGGTGTCACATACAGAAGATGATGTTATCAGTACCTTATAAATTATAAACAGTAGCTCAAGACCAGAATGGAAAGGAACAAACCATTAGAAGGTCGTAGTGTAATTAGGTATTAGCTTATCTTGACCATATAATTACACTAGTACACTCAGAGTGTATTGAGTAGGACCATTTGAGGTCGTTCCTTTTATACTGACTTTATAAAGGAACAAAGACCTCAGTTATTATGGAAGTGTGTGCTCTTAATCCTAATATAATAACAAGCACATATGTTTGATATTTATTTCTTTAATTTATCAATGGGTGAGATTTAGTTCGATGAATCAATAAACCCGATAAATTGGGAAATTGTATCACTCATAGTGTGTGTTGTTGATTATAGAAGGAAACTGTGTCCTAGTGATACTAGGTTGATAATGTCCTCAAGAGGAGCTCATAAAGATTGTCATGTTAAACCCTGCAGGTGGACTTAGTCCGACATGATAATAAGGTTGAGTGGTACTACTCTTGGACTTAGATATTAATTAAATGAATTGTCAGTAACTCACTTAATTAGTGGACATTCGATATCTTAAACACAGGGAGACTAACACACTCATAATAAGAAGGAGCCCAAAAATGTAATTTGGGATTGGTGCGGTAGTTCAATGATAGTTCTCTAGTGGAATGAATTATCATTGATAAAGTTAAGTTGTGTGTTCGGGGCGAACACGGGATGCTTAATTTTATCGGGAGACCAAAACCAATTCCTCCTCTCGGTCCCTATCGTAGCCTCTTATTTATAGAGTTCTATACCCACCTATACCCACCTTCTATACCCACCCAATGGGGGCCGGCCAAGCTAGCTTGGGAACCAAGCTAGGGCCGGCCTAGGTATATTTTGGGGTGGCCGGCCCTAGCTTGAACCCAAGCTAGTAGGGCCGGCCAAATAAAATTAAAAAGGGATTTTAATTTTAGTTTTTATTATGTGGAAGAAATAATTTATTAAAGAGAATTAAAATTAAAATATCTCTCTTGTAAAAGATCTACAAAAGATTAAGAAAGAGATTAGATCTCTTTCCTAATTTGTAGATTGGTAAGATATTTTATTTTCTCTTTAAAATTATCCACATGATTGATAAAATTAAAATTATAGAAATTTCCTTTTATTAACCATGAAGAGATTTTAAAGAGAAATTTTATTTTTTAAAATTTCCGGAAACAAATTAGGAAGTTTTAATTGTTGATTGAAACTTGTCCTATTTGCCTTCCAATGATGTGGCCGGCCATCACAAATTAATTAGGGAAATTTTATTTTATTTCTCTCAATTAAATCATGTCAAGGAAATTAAGGAAAATTTATTTCCTAATTTACCTAGGCCAAGGAATATAAAAGAAGGGGTGAGGGTGCCTTCTCAAGACACAACATCTATTATTCCTCTCCCTCTCTTGTTCCTTGTGGTGGCCGGTCCATCCTCTCCCTCTCTTCCTCTTGTGGTGGCCGAACCTCTCTCCCCTCCTTGGAGCTCTTGTGGTGGCCGGATACTACTTGGAGAAGAAGAAGAAGAAGGAGAGAAAGCTAGCATCTCTTGGAGCTTGGTTAGTATTTTGGTTTTTCTCCTTGGTGAAGCTTTACTTTTGTGGCCGAACCTTGCTTGGAGAAGAAGAAGGTGGTTGGTGGTTTCTCATCTTGGAAGATCGTTGCCCACACAACGTTCGAGGTTAGAAGAGGAATACGGTAGAAGATCAAGAGGTTTTTCTACAAGGTATAACTAGTAATTTCAATTTCCGCATCATGCTAGTTATTTATGGAAATAATACCAAATACAAGAGGCTTACGTTCTAGTATTTCGAATATGTTTTTTCGAAGTTGTGTTCTTTTGTTTCTTTCTTTTCCTTGTGATTTGATTGTTCTCTTTGGTTAACCTAAAGTTATTTTAGGAAATTAAATATTAGCTTTCTATTAAAGGTTTTGTCTAGTCGGTGGTGGTTGCTCCCATATCCAAGAAGGCCATGTGCCTCGCCACGTCAGTACTGGGAACCTTTTATGGAAATTAATATTTAATGGAATTAATAACTTAAGGAGACTTGGATCAAACGTGTTAAGTTCTGCAGGAGATCCAAGTCAAAACCTAAAAGAACAAATAGATTAAGTTTTGGATCAAACGTGTTAAGTTCCGCAGGAGATCCAAAATTTAATTTAAAAGAACACATGGTAGTTAGGAAAAGGTTCAGACCTTTGTACAAAATTTTTGTACAGTGGAACCTATATGCTTTCCGAGTAGCAACCAACACTTAGTTCCTATGGTGATTTCTCAAGTTACATTTTGGTTACTAGATGATGCTCGAATCATGTAAGTTCATTTGAAAAAAAAATCAAAATATCCTAACATTTATACTTAAGTGCATTTGTGTTCAAGTGTTACATCTTGCAATCACTAAAAATAAAAATAAAGAAAAAAATGATGAATACGGGATATAAAAAATAGTTGTCATGAGTGGAAACTAGCAAGTTACCCCTTTGAGACTGAGTTAGGTTACTGGAGAAATGACTGCTATGTTTATCTTGATATCGAGCACGCCTTTGAGACATTGGGTGGATTGAGGAATATAAATCAAGTGTGTGGCAGGTAAGTGTCTATCACCGGGAACATTAGGAACTCAATTGGATGACGACTTGACTAGGACAAGGATTGAGACTTGAAGAGTTTGGGTCACTTATTGCACTGTGCACAGGAAACTTATTCTTAGGCCATACTTGAGTTATTTCTATGATCATTCTCATCAATGAAACTTGTAGATAGAGTTAGAAAAATGTACTAGGAATTATGATGCATTATGGAGCACATGAGTGTAGATTACAACATTTTGCTTGAGGACAAGCAAAGGTTTAAGTATGGAGGTGTGATGTGCGTAGATTATATATACTTATTTAGCATGTTTTGACGCACATTCACATATTTTACGCATGCTTTGTCTATGCACTTTCATACTCTTTGTCTTATTTTCAACATAATTACTCCTTTTTATTCGGAGATATGCTATTGTGTACTTTCTATTGACAGGAGTCGAATTTGATGAGGAAACGATATTCGCGGTCAAGCCAGTCAATAATCGAAGGAAAACAACACTAGCAATGTGACCTACATGACCATATCAAAGAAGCAAGGAGAAAAATGAACTTGGTCATATGGTGCACACATGCCGTGTGGATTCACCAGAGGAGGAGCATGACATGGCCATGTGAGAGCCACACGGCCGTGTCACTCAGCAGCATGTCCAGAGCATGACCATGTAGATCCACACGGTCGTGCAACACTTCCAGAGAGCAAGCCAAGATTGGTCGTGTGGTCCACACAGCCGTGCAGGATTTCCAGAGACCAAGAATGGACAGGCTGTGTGAGCCACATGACCGTGTAGGCAATCTAGAGCCAAAGCAGAACATGACCGTGTCACCCTGGCCGAGAGGAGAATGTAAGAGGCTGTGTGAGAGCCACACGGCCATGTCACAGGCCGTGTGGTGCCCGTGCCCCAGCTCTATAAAAGGGGATTTCTTTCCCTTTCAAAGGGGAAGGCTCTCCCTTTGGGGAGATCCAACTTGGTGTTGTTCTTCGTTCATGATCCATCGATCTAAGGCCATCTCCATCTCCACATCGACTCCGGTAGCTAAGGATTGGTTCTGAAGATCACTCATCGACACTAGATAAGCTTTTCTATTCTCTTTTCTTCGGATTGGGATTAAAATTCTTGTAATCTTCTTGTCTACTGATCTTTATCTTTTTGCTATGGAGTAGATCTATTGTTATAGGATTAAGGGAGTATTTGTGGTGTGATTTGATGTAAAATCTCATGGATATGCCAATTTTCTATCTATATGATGCTAGCATATTTTGTATCTATTTGATCTAGTGTGGATTCATGTGTTTGGACCTAATTACTATGTTTGATTGAATGTTTGTGATGCTTGTGGATCCCGTAGAGGGATGCCCTAGATTGTATGACCAAGAGACGCTCGTGACAGGCAGTCCCGCTAATGGATGTTTGGGGTGTCTTCTTGAAAGGTGAAGCAAGTCTCTACAAGGAGGTGGGATAGTTGAATGTACTTATTACCTACATCATTACGTGGATTGAGGAGAGATGTGTTTCTGTGTCGTATGACCGAGGGACGCTAGTGACAGGCAACCCAGCTAACGAACTTTATAGGGATCATATCTATTTATTCGGTTGTGGTGTAGATCAAGGTCCCTTGCCGGTTGTCTTCTGCAGGAGAAAACTCACAACATCCTACAAATGCATGTTAATTGAGGATATGAATTAGTGAATCATATTACATCGATAAATATCACAATGAAACCGAACTCTTAGAACACTAATAAAAACTAAGTTCCTTCATTTACTTTTCTGTTTCTATTTCTAGTTGCTTTACTTAGTACATTCACTACCTTTGTCAATTGTTTAGCTAATTCATCATGAGACATCTCTAGTACTTATAACTAGTCCCTGTGGGATCGATAATCTTTTATTATTGACGATGAAATCATGCACTTGCGAGGATGTAACAAATATCAGTCGACTGATCCACATTGGTCGATCGAACAGAAGTAATCTGTTCTCTCCCAGTCTACTGCCCAATTGACTGATAAAACCACTAGTCGACTAGTACCCGAGTACAATCTCTCAGCACTCGGGCCCTCACCTTTAAGACTCACTTGACTCTTCGTTGCAGCCTTGACCTCTTGCCTTCAAGCCTACTTCTATTGGCTCTCGTCCCTCGGATGCATTTAAGTCCACGGCTCGCCCCCAATGCCATCCTTCGAGTATGCCTCGAAGTCACTTCCCTCGACCCTTGTCCTTGCTGCCTTATCCACGGTCCCTCGGATGCTCCATCCTTCGTCGGACTCGAAGCCATCAAGCTAAGTCATATATGTATCCTGCAAACTTGCACATTCACATGCACATATCAAATACAAGGGTGAACTTAACTTAAACTCTTTGCCCAAACACCAAAACACATGGTTGCACAAACTATTGGGATTGCTCCAACAATATCTAGTAATCACATCGTGAGTATGAGGAGGGTGTATTGTGTATTTGTACACGAATAGGATCTTCTCTGACAAACCCACTTGCTATATTCATAGCGAAATGAGCTCCTAGGCTAGGAGGCTCATTGGACTACTAGTTGGGGGATGTGCCTTGCGTAGAGGACCCACTTCCTTATGAGACCGACCTAAATGGTTTGTAATAATATCTCGAGAGAGACTGGAGCTCTGCAAGAGGTTTAACAAACCATAGTGTTATCCTTTTAATGCATTGCTCGATCGACAATAGCTAATCATGAGAGAATGGGGGAGTAGAGCTCTATGTGGGTCCGACAGAGCCGGAAAGTGGGGCCAATAGAGAGCCTTTCTAATTGGCGGTAGGCGATCAGGAGAGAATGGGGAACAGTGCCCCGTGTGAGTCCGATAAAGTCAGAGAGTATGGCCTGTAGAGAGACAGTCCGATTGGTAATAACCGATCATGAGAGAATGGAGAGCAGAGCCCTGTGTAAATATGACAGATTCGAGGAGTGGGGCCCGTAAAGAGCTAGTCAGATCGACGGTAGCCAATTGGGAGAAAATGGGGAGCAAAGTCCTTTGCGGGTCTAGCAGAGCTAGGGAGTGGGGTCCATAGAGAGTCATTTCGATCGAAGGTAGTCAATTAGGAGAGAACGGGGAGCACAGTCTCAAGCGAGTATAGCAAAACTTGGGAGTGGGGCCCGTAGAAAGCTAGTCTGATCGACAGAAGCCGATTGGGAGAGAATGTGGAGTGGAGCCTCATACGGGTCTGACAAAGCTGGGGAGTGGGGTTCGTAAAGAGCTTGTCTAGTCGGCGGTAGCCAATCGGGAGAAAACGGGAAGCAAAGCCCCGTGCGAATTCGGCAAAGCTAGAGAGTGAGAACCATAGAGAGTTAGTCTGATTGACGGTAGCCGATTAGGAGAGAATGGGAAGAAGAGCCCCGTGCAAGTCTGACGGAGTCGTGGAATGAGGCCCGTAGAGAGCCAGTTCGATCGGCGATAACCAATTAGGAGAGAACGAAGTGCATAGCCCTGTGTGGGTCAGGTAGAGTCGAGGAGTGAGGCCAATGAAAGCATGCCCGATAAAGAGGCCAGGTCCTATTAGCTTAACTACTCGGCTTTTAACCTATCTTGTACTTTGATTAAAATTTATACTTGACTGTTGACCCTTGGACCCCACTGAAGAACTCTTCCCTATTCACTGTATCACACACAGAACGTAACTCCCGCAAAGCATTGAAAAACTTTCAGTTATCATGAAGGAGAATTTTGAAGCTTCAATAAATTGAGAAGGCTAGAACTATTGTGGTGTTAAAAGGTGATTCACTTGTCTCTAATGTCTTTGTCAGCTCGTTGTCATGTCAACACGGAAAAGATAAATTATGGGTAACCGATAATCTTGGATAATTGAATAACATATAAGAGAGGACAGATACCTAACTACTAATCTGGATTTAATTCCCCGACCTTATGATGATAACACCATCATACATTAGCTAAGTGTCCGTTCTAGAGGACAAGACAAGAACTATCGTGAAAGTTGCATAAAGTGGAACTGCCACCTTAGCGGTCCCCTGAGTCCGGCCCCACAGATATTCAGAGAAGATAAATCACGGTTAAACTGAGCAGGAGAGGTGACTGAGGATTGAGTGGAATTTAAAGCACAACAGAACTATCGTGAAAGTGAAAATAAGCATGGAGGATCACAATTAGTGATGCACCCGTGTGTTTGGATGGAGAGAGAATATAACCCAGGAGAGGAGGAGAGGAGGAGAGGAGTGCACCACCCCGCATATCTTATTCTTGGCTTTCTGAGGCGTGGGAGAGGGGGAGGATGGAGAAGGTGAGGCTTCCTCCGCTTGAGTTAAGTAGCAGTCGGCAATTCTTTGAAGTAAACATTAACTGATAGAACCAGGCGGCAACAGCTAGGCCAGTTGGTTGGGAGAAGGCCTGGCGTGTATAATTTTCTTTTCTTTCTAATATTTTTAGGTCATTTTCAACATAACTAACCCACTAAAGAGTAGAAATTAAGCATTATCACCCAACAAGGGAACAAGAGAAAGGATTGTAACCCTAACTGTCATCATCCAACTCATGACTAGTGTCCTCAGCGGGGCTATAATTAATGTAATTATTTTGCGCTTAATTATTTGTCCGAGACGATCTTGTTTCAGGTGCTCCAGATTTCGATATGACCACATTTAAAAAAAAAAAAAAAAAAGTGGTTGATGCTCCGGGCGGTCACATGCACGGTGTTTCCTACGTTACAGACCTCCACAGGTTTTCCTGCAACTTGCATAGTCGTCTCACAGGATATCTGCTTCTGAGTAGTTGAGAGCCCTTTTTGATTCTTACGCCCTCGTAATTTAAAGTTCCTGGGACTGTTCTCATGCACGCATCGTACTTTGCCATCACTATTCACTCCTGAGCCATGGCTGCAGGTTCTACCTCAAGATCTGTAAGGTGAGACATTCTTAACATGCATCACCAATATTGATAATCACTAGACACTGCTGTTGTTTTTGAGCCTTTTACTTGTTGTTGTTGTTGTTGATCGTACGTTTTCAGATTTAAAGAAGAAGTTGAGTTTGCGGCAGACACGACGGAAGACATGAAGCCGTGCAAATCCTTCAAGAACAAGGTGCTGTCGCGCGTCTTCTCCGAAGACTACGAGTTCCTGATAGGCAACGACAAGCGGCTGTTCGACCCGCGAAGCCCTGCGATTCAGCGGTGGAACAAGGTCCTCCTCGCGGCCTCGCTGGTGTCCCTGTTTCTCGACCCTCTCTTCTTCTACATCCCCGAGACGCCGGCCATGGAGTGCATTGACATCGGGACTAGTCTCGAAGTGGCCCTCACCGCGCTCAGAACACTGGCCGACATATTCTACGGCATTCAGATCTACGTCCGCTTCCGAACGGCCTTCGTCGCGCCATCCTCTCGAGTATTCGGGAGAGGCGAGCTCGTGGTCGATCCTTCCAGGATCGCGTCGAGGTACTTGGCCAGGGGATTCTGGGTCGACCTGGTGGCCTCCGTGCCATTGCCGCAGTTAATGATATGGGTCGTCATCCCCAGCCTTAAGGATTCCACCGTCACCGACAGCAAGAACTTTCTTCGATTCAGCATCATCTTCCAGTACCTACCCAGGCTCTTCTTAATCTTCCCCCTCTCCGAGCGAATCATAAGGATGACCGGAGTCATGACCGAGAACGCTTGGGCCGGAGCCGCGTACAACCTCATACTCTACATGCTCGCGAGCCATGTAAACGCTAGCTGCATGCTAACCCCCTACGAGCTAGCCTTTGCCATCGCCCGTCCATAGATTTCGGTGAATTGAATCCTTAATTTGTGTGATCTATCTATACAGGTGATCGGAGCATCGTGGTATCTTCTGTCGATCGAGCGGCAAGAAGCGTGCTGGAGAGCTGCCTGCCAGCTCCGGGACTTCTCATGCCAGTATAAGAACTTGGAGGGCAAAGGGAGCGATGGTTGGAAGAGGAGAAGTGAGCTAATTGGGAGCTTCTGCAATCCAAGTAACGACTTGTTTCAGTTTGGAATTTATGCCGATGCATTGGAGTATAATGTGACATCCTCTTCTTTCGTCCAGAAGTACTTCTACTGCTTTTGGTGGGGTTTAAAGAATTTGAGGCGAGTAGAGAACGAGTTTAATTTGTTAGATCGATTAATTTAATTAATTGAACTACTTCTCGATCAGATCAGTGGAAGCTCATGAAATTAATTATATTTGTGTGCAGTTGTTTGGGGCAGAATTTGTCGACGAGCATGAGTGTTAGTGAGATCAGCTTTGCGATTGTGATCGCAGTCTTGGGCTTGGTTCTCTTCGGGCTGCTCATTGGAAATATGCAGTCGTATCTTCAATCGACGACGGCGAGGTTGGAAGAATGGCGGGTGACGAGGACGGACACGGAGCAGTGGATGCGGCACCGGCAGCTTCCGGCGGAGCTGAAGCAGAGCGTGCGCCGCTACCACCAGTTCCGGTGGGTAGCGACGCGCGGGGTGGACGAGGAAGCTCTTCTGAAAGGGCTGCCAGTAGACCTCCGGCGCGACATCAAGCGCCACCTCTGCCTCGACCTCGTCCGCCGCGTGCCCCTGTTCGACGAGATGGACGAGCGGATGCTGGAGGCGATCTGCGAGCGGCTCCGGCCGGCGTTGTGCACGCGGGGGACGTGTCTGGTGCGGGAGCTCGACCCGGTGGGCGAGATGCTGTTCATCATCCGCGGGTACGTGGACTCCACGACTACCAATGGCGGCCGCAGCGGGTTCTTCAATTGGTGCCGGATCGGACCGGGGGAGTTCTGCGGGGAGGAGCTGCTGACTTGGGCTCTCGACCCACGTCTGGCGGCGGCGCTGCCTCTGTCGACGCGGACGGTGGAGGCGGTGACGGAGGTGGAGGCGTTCGCGCTGGTGGCGGAGGACCTCAAGTTCGTGGCGTCGCAGTTCCGGAGGATGCACAGCAAGCAGGTGCAGCACAAGCTGCGGTTCTACTCGCAGCAGTGGCGGATGTGGGCGGCGTGCTTCATCCAAGCGGCGTGGGGGAGGCAGAAGCGGCGGAGGGCGTCGATGGAGCTGAGGATGAGGGAGGGGGACAGGGAGGCGGCGGCACTCCAGTCCGCCTCAGTGTGGTCTCTCCAGCCGTCGACTGAAGCTAAAGAGAAGTCGAAGACGAAGGAGAAAGCGGTGGCAGGTGGAAAAGGGAGTAAAGATGGGGCAGCGAGGAAGCCGGCGTTGAAGAAGCCAAGGGAGCCTGATTTCTCCCTGAAAATGGAAGAGGAAGAGAACTAGATTTGGTTATACATGTTTAGTATGTTAATATATATGGGCGATTTGTTCGTTCCAAGACCTACGTCAATCCAATGTTTAGTATGTTATAAACATATTATTGTAGTGTGGTAGATGGCATGTATATATGCTACAATTACTTTTGTATTAGACTTGGGACAATTGGTCAAAACTAAAATGATCACCACATACTTCTAATAATTATCATGAATATTTATTAAAATTTATTGCGGATGAATAAATATGCATAATTTATATGTTTTTTTTAAATGTAAGATTAGTAACTTTGTATGGAATCATATCAAAGGCTACGAGGGCGATCTTGCAGCCCTCAGCTGCACGACTAATGACTAAAGACTTAGATATATGGTTAGAAGGTTTTATAGCTTGGTACTCGTCATGCCGCACGGTTAAATAAAAAGAGCACACGGCACTTCAATCATGCACACATTTTAAGAACATCCTCGTTGAGAACATCCTAAAAAGGTTACATATAACACTTCAATCATACACATAATTTGGAAACATCTCCGGAAATGTCACGTAGGACCGAGTCGTCTCAACTATCGTTGAAATCTTTGGTAAAAAAAAATTTAGACCTTTAATATTTTTTTTAAAAAAATCAAAAAATTTTCTTCATCTATTTTCATTCAGACTTGGGATTGACAATAATGAATTTATTTAAAAATAAATAAAATATTAATTAAAAATATTTTTTATATAAAATTTAGTTTTCTGACTTTTCAAAATATCAAATTATTATTAATTAAAATTTTATATTCAAATTTTGATAATATTTTTTTTAATTGATAAATTTTTTAAATTATTTAATCTTTCTTGAAACATTATTGAATATATATAAGACTTTGTTAATTTTAATTTTAAAAAACTTCAATCATGATTTTTGGAAAACAAATCATGAACAAACAATTTTAACTTTTTTACGTTATATAAAAAATTAAAATCATCTTTGAATATTTTAAATGGTTCAAATCTACTTTAAAATTAAAATGAATATTTTATAATTAAAGTAATTAATTTTAAAAGAATTGTGAAAGTTTTACTTCATTAATTTTATTTTCATCAAATCATTTATTTCTTCTAACTACATATTTTTTTCATAAAATTTTGATTATATATATATATATATATATATATAGATTCATTTGCAATCTTTTTGGGAGAAATCAATCAATATGAATACTTTTTTATCTATAATCATTAAAAAAAATAAGACCTTTTAACTGATCTAATACAATAATAATGTTCATATCTATATATTGTAAAAATTCACTAATATATTAATTACAAATAATATATCATACTGAATAGCCATATCTAATAAAAATTTAAAATTTTCAATCTCATATACCGCTAAAAAATTGCTTCACTTTTTGTTTTAAGATCTTCAATAGTTTCAACAAATTTATATAAATTTTCTCTTATTTGTAGAGTTTGATATTTTTATTGCTTTAATATTTTCAAGATGACTTTCCCAATATATTTATGATAATAGTTCAAGAGTTAAATTAGCAATATGTATAGGATCGAACTAAACACTAGAGAGGGGGATGAATATTGTTACGAATTTTAATGAGTAGATAGTAACTAAAAACAATTGAATCTATAGAGTAGCATAGCAGAAATAAAAATTAGTTAGACTGATTCAATCAAGTAAGACAAAGTTATTGGTGTAATTAACACTAATAATCAAACTCAGGTTTTGATGCATGATAAAAGGTTAAAGTTGTAAATATCTCAAGTTAGTTTTAAAGATCAAGAAAAATAAGTATTAAACTCAAGAAATAATGTGAATAAAGTCAAGGTAAATATAGCTGACTATCTAATCATAGCTCATGCACTAAGAACAAAGTACTAAAGAAATAAGGCAAGAAGTACCCGTCTCAAATGTAGATCATCCTGAATTATCTTTGCATCAGGATCTATCTCTAATTAGTATCCTATAACACAAAATACACAATATAGCTATGTTCTACCATAAGCCAAATAACTAAACCTAATCCTAATCTGATTAGGAAACCATATTTTAATTCCATTTAATGATTTATCACTTCATTTAAGCTAATCTCCTTATGAATTAATCCAACCCAATAAGTTAATTATCCATGTTAACATGCTTCAATTATCCAATCAAGTCATGCATTAACTATTGGTACCCCAAGGTTGTTTTGATGTGATCAAACAAGTTAAGTTAGGTCCTGTTGTGTTTAACCTTGTGTCTAAGTGTTCAGGAGCTTAGGAGCAAAAGACACAACTAGCGAGAAGGATGGTACGGGAGAGAGCCGACGAGCTCAGTACATCTGAGGGACTAGGTGTTACGGAAGAGTACACCGACGGACGAGAAGGAACGTGCGATGTTTCCAAGGGACGAGAAGTTGGAGCGAAAGATTGCTCGAGGAGCAAAAGATGCAGCTAGCGAGAAGGTCGACACGGGAGAGAGCCGACAGGCTCAGTGCGTCCAAGGGATGAAGCTGCGAAAGAGTACGCTGGTGGACAAGAAGGAAACATGCGACGATTCTGATGTACGAGAAGACGGAGTGGAAGCTTGCTCGAGGAGAAGACCGGAAGTTGGGTTCGGGTGAGCCCTATTCCAGATGGCCGAAATCACCCAAGCAAGCGGAGCCGGAGTGGAAGACCCAAACCGAGGCGAGCGACACCGGAGCAAAGGGCCTAGATTGAAAAAGTTAACATGGTTGACTTTAAAGGTCTGAGCACCCGGAGTCCGGGCGCCCGAAATGCGATATTATCCAGATCGTATTTGACCGCGATCCGTTACGAAAGGGATAAAGTTTTATCCCTTTCAAGGTATCTGAACCCTTCCAGATGCCCCGACCAAGGCTATAAATATAGCCTTGGTCCAAGAAGCTAAGTAAAACAAGCAATCCTTAATATAACACTTGTACGCTTTCAATTTTCATTTAGCTTCTTCTTTTCAGAGCTTTCACTGCTGTAAAGAGGCTTCTCCGCCTGAAGGAGATATTAGTGCATTCCACTTCCTTATATTAACAACCTCCCCGGTTGTAACCAAGTAAAACTTCGGTGCCTCTGTTTTTCAGTTTATCTTTTATTTATGCAAGTGTTTGTTTAAGTTATTAGCCGAGAAAGGTTTGTTTGTTTTTGTATTTGTGCAGGGGCTATTCACCGCCCCTCTAGTCGGCCAATTGGTTCCAACAAGTGGTATCAGAGCCAAGAAGTCACTACAACAAAAACTGCAAACGACAACACCCCTACGACAACGGTTTTAAGAGAAATCGTTGCGTATTTGCTCAAAGACAACGGTTTTTGCCAAAACCGTTGTCTTTGAGCTCCCCATTAAATATAAAAGACAACGGTTTTGGCAAAACTGTTGTCATTGAGCAATTTTTTTTTAAAACGATAACACTTTTTACAACGGTTTTATAAACCATTGTCTTTATCCGCATTTTTAGCGGCTACGACAACAGTTTTGAAAAAACCGTTGTAATTAAATTTGGTCATTTTCCCCCCTCACTGTTTTCCTTTCCCTCGCTGTTTTCTTTTCGGCGTCGTGTTTTTCCTTCGCGCTCCTGAACCTAAGGCAATTTTCTTTCCCTCTCCTCATACAATCTCTTCAAGCCTCCGCTGGATCTTCCTCCACGACGGTGTGCTCCTCCCGTTTCTTGGTGAGCGGGTTTCTGAGTTCGACGAGGCCCTCTGACCTTCCACTGCTGCTTCTTTCACTCGTGGAACCTTTTGATCGGACGAGGTGTATTTCTTCGCCAAAGGTGGCACTCCTACTCCGTCGATTCATAACTTAGGTCTTGTCTTCTTTGGATTTGTGCTAGAGCCATAGTCAAGGTAGATTTATAACCTAGGTCTTGTCTTCGTTCATAAATTTTGTCTCAAAAAATGAAACCTACTTTTGATTCCACTATGCTTATATTTGCAAGCGTAACATTCTCTTTTCTTCTTCTTTTTAGCTTTTGATTTGTTTCATCATGCCCTTTACCTGCTCATATGTCAAAGTTTGTGGTGTTTGATCTATGAAGGTGTCGGTTTTAAGCATCGATTTTTGTTTATTATTCACTTTTATTGGTCGAAATAGTGTGTTCGGATAGGTTTTCTAGGTCTTGCACGGCTCGCCACTTTTATTGGAATAGTGGACACAGTCGTATCTGTGCTAACTGAGAGGTTGACTTATTGTTGTATTCTTGCAACTCCAGTGATGGAAAGCTAGAGATAGTGGTACCATCATTTGTCCATTACCTAGAAGTATTGGAGGGTTCTGATGGTGATAAAATGCCAGGTATCTCTTTAATGTTATTTCTGTTATCTAGTCATTTATCTATAAATTTCAATATCTTGTTGGTAGCTCCTTTGCATGTTTTTTGTAGTTACTCAACACATAATAGCATATAGTTTCCATTGATGTGAAAATTCCAAATTCATCAAGATGGCCTGCTTTTCACCAATCGACAGTCCATTCCAGCCCTCTCTTATATGATATAGACAAGGATGGTACAAGAGAAATAGCGTTAGCTACCTATGATGGAGTTGTAAATTTTTTCAGGTAAGTAGCTTCAACAATTATTTGGTGGATTACTGCACGTTGACATAAATCTGGTGGCTATAATAGGGTCTCTGGCTATCTGATGATGGATAAACTAGAAGTACCTCGTAGAAAGGTTCGTAAAAACTGGTATGCTGGCTTGGATCCAGATCCAGTGGATTGTTCACATCCAGATGTCCATGATGATTCAATTTCCAAGGAGGCTTCTGCTAAGAACTCAATATCTCGTATGTGATCACAACCCAACTGCAATCACCTTTGCTTTTATTTCTATTTCCTGAGGATGTTGGCCAATTAGCCATATTATAATTGTGTTGATTGTTGTTGTTCGTGAACTTTTTACATTTGCATTTTTATACATATTTAAATGTGAAACACTGTGTTTTGCAACTCCTGTAACATATTTAAGATGTCTTAAATAGCTTTGCTATGGTAAATATATTAGGATTAACAAGTCAAATTTTGTAAGTATGTTATACGATGATTGAGAAATTAGCATATGGGTTTATAAACTAATATTCCAAGTATCACATATTCCTTTTTGAAATTCTGATTATGAATCAAATTAGAAAAATTCTGTTGCTTTTTATCCAGATATAAATGGGAGCATGAATGGGTCAAATAATTATGATTCTACAAACATTGTGAACAACCTCTCAATGAATACATCTAAGCTTGAGGACAGAGGAAAACTTGATTTTGCCCAAACTAGTCAATACAATGGAGTGTCAAGCAATCTTAATGACACAATCAAAAGGGACGCTTCATTGGAAAATGGTATAGAGGAAAATCAAACACAAACGCAAAGAAGGCTTCTTGAAGAAATTGATAATCAAGGGGCCCACGATGGACATTCGAAAGACCATAACACTAGTGATGGAGTGCAAGGAGCAACTGTGGAAAATGACCAAGAACTGGAAGAAGAAGCTGATTCATCTTTTGATTTGTTTAGAGATACAGATGAGTTAGCTGATGAGTATAATTATGACTATGATGATTATATTGATGAATCAATGTGGGGGGATGAAAATTGGACAGAAGAGAGCCATGAGATAGCAGAAGATTATGTTAGCATAGATTCACACATACTTTGCACTCCAGTAAGTTCCATTGGAGTTGATCATACAGAAAAAGGAAAAAATCAGGGAATTTAATTCCTAAAAGCTTGACCCACATTTTTAATATTCTATGAAGGTAATTGCTGACATAGATAATGATGGTACTAAAGAAATGGTTGTGGCTGTTTCATACTTCTTTGACCGCAAGTAAGAATTTTTTACTTTATACATTTGTGGTATTTTTACATGAAAAATTGCCCATAATGATACGAAAATTATTTCTGGTACTTTCTTTTGGATGTAATTATTCTTTGGAAAAGTTTGTGGTAAGCAACTCCTCTGCTTTTTGTTTAAAAAGTTTTCTTGTACGATGATATCATCTTCCTAGACATTCTGTTTCTTGAAATGAAAATTGGTGCCAAAGTCATAGACTAATTTGATACTTTCTACATCTGATATATGATATATTAATCTTATGTAGGTTACAATGTTACAATAACAACTCAATATTGATGAAAGTTTATTACAAGAAGAATCAGCATACTTTTTTACACTGCTTTTCATTCAATTTTCAGAAATTTAATGGTTGTATGCGAACCGTGTGTAATTATTCTTACTGGTCTTAGTCTTAGGTCATGATTCTCACAATGTTGGCTTGTCTAATTGATTCTTCATCTGCCCAAACTATGGTTGCATTCAACTGAGATACTACTATCATTTTGTTCTTGTATATTTAATGCATTTGTACTGGTTTTTTTGGTGAATGTCATATATATCTAAGGTTGTTTGTGCATTCAATTCTTTCTTATTACAGTTGATAAGTTGGCAGGTATTATGATAATCCAGAGCATTCAGCTGAGTTAGGGGGTATCAACATTGAAAAATATGTAGCAAGTGGGATTGTAGTTTTCAACCTTGATACAAAGCAAGTCAAATGGATTCAAGATCTTGATTTAAGTGTCGATTCAGGGAATTTCCGTGCATATGTTTATTCTTCTCCTTCTGTGGTTGACTTGGATGGTGATGGAAAATTGGACATTCTTGTTGGCACTTACTATGGCTTGTTTTATATTTTGGATCATCATGGTAATTTTTTTTGGTTTCATTTTATAGTTGTAATTATTATCTTTGGTAAGTCAATGTGTTCTTTGTAATGTTATTAACTACAACATCTTCATGTTTATATACTGCAATTTACCCAATATATATTGGAGGAATTGCATCTTTACTATCGTGGTAAATTTTACAGTTTGAGTAGGATTTTCTGTTAGAACTTGTAGAAATTTAGAATACAAACTGAAACCTCTCTGAATAGAAGTCAGTGAATTATTTAGCAGAAATAGGAATTTGACATGAGATCAAATTTTGTGGTTGTGTATCCTAAGGGTGGATTTAGTTTAGTTGCTGACATTAGAGTTTGTGGTATATGTTTGGGAATTAGGGTCCTCACCAAGTTTCACTAATCTTGAACTGAAATGGACTAGGTCTAATGGCAAACTCGTGCCTTTATTTACTTAAGACTTTCCTATATGTGACACTTATGTGACATTAATATCTCTTGTATTTCATTTTCAAAAAGAGAAGACAATGTAAATTTAAAGGATATTATTAACATGTCTCTTGCTCTTTCTCTATCTCAAATATGCAATTATGTAATCTTAAATTATCATAACCGAGCACAAAGCTTCGATTTCTTGATTTTATTTTTTAAAGCAATTTCGTGTAGGCCAAGTGAGAAACAAATTTTCTCTTGAGATGGTTGAGATTCAAGCACCAGTTGTGGCAGCTGATATTAATGGTGATGGCAAAATTGAAATAGTGACAATTGACACTCATGGAAATGTTGCAGCATGGACTGCACAAGGAGAAGAAATTTGGGAAGTGCATCTTAAGAGTCTAATACCACAGGTAAGTTTATTTCATTTTTATCTGGATGCCATTTAAACTTGATTCATTTCTTCTTAAGGTGATCTTACCTATACTTGTGCATATTTATGCTGGATTTGATTGTATATACTCCATGTAGGATAAATAGTTTTTTTTTTTTTAATATTTTGATTTGAACAAAGAATTTCAAATCTGATGGAACTTATATAGAGAGAATCATAGTGTTATAATACTAAATGTCATTTTGTTCATGTGGCATGAATATGACTTGGTTTGCCATTTTTCTCTCTCCACTAATACTGAGATATGCATTTCACAGTGCTCTGTATGATAATATTAAAATATTATTGTTCATAGAGATTTATAGCAAGCATGTTTTACCAAATGAAATACCTTTCACTAAACAAGCATGTTCTGAGGCAGATGTGAAACCTTGATTTACCCTATGAGCTTGCCCTATGCATGTTAGTGATTGCTTGAGAATGAAATGAAGAACTTAAAGGCATTTCGTGTATGATCCATAGTATATTGATATAGAAAACATCTATATACTGCAGTTTGATTTCTTAATAGTTCGCTCTATATACTGCATGTTAGTTTCGTCAAACGAGTGACAAGGAGGTATAATTCTGAAGGAAGAAAAGATCATTCCTTCTTTTGTGTTGAGTATAATGGAATTTTGTCCCGCGTGAATGGATGTTGTCGATTTTTTCTTGATACACACTGATTTGTATCGTTTTGTTTGACTTGTGTAGCATGAAACAACACCTAATATCTGTTCTATCTTGTATTGCTTGTTTTCCAGAAATTCGTGTTGTCATGTAGACTATAATATGGAATTCTGAAATTTGATAAGTTTTGTTAAATTTTTCTCTTGCAGGTCAGGCAATTCGTGAGGCTTGAGTTTTTTTTATGCAAGAAGTGAGCTTTGTTAGGATGTAGCTTGCCTTGCTAATTTGTAAATTAAAAGCCATATGGAGAACAGCAAATGGAAAACATGTGATTTAATGTATATGGAGAACAGTAATGGAAAACATGTGTATTTTGATGAGTAACAACTCATTTTTGTATATTTTTGTATATGTGTGGCTATAAGATGAATTATATATGGATGCTTATTTTAGATTTAATGTAGTAAATATTTAGTTTTGTATTGGTGGTTTGCTTATATTAAAAAAAGCAAAAAGAGTAAATATTATCTACAACAACGGTTTATATCTGTTGTAAAAAAACTCTACCACAACGGTTTATTTCTGTTGTTGAAATTATCTACCACAACGGTTTTAAAACGTTGTCGTATCCTTCGTAAACACATTTTGAGCATATAAACAACAACGGATAAAAATCATTGTCAAATGTCTACAAAGACAACGGATTCAAAACCGTTGTTGTAGGGCAATACATTCTACAACGCCCTCCGTTACAACGGTTTTTTGACCCTACGACAATGGATAATATCCGTTGTCGTTTGCAGTTTTTGTTGTAGTGAGCTTCAGGAGAACTAACCTCCGATCGAAGCAAAAATGATGACTGGAGCTAGCATCTACCCACCAGTATTCGAGGGGGAGTTCACTCTTTGGGGACGTCGAATGGAGGTTTATTTTAAAATCGATTTTAATATTCTACTAACAATTAAATATGGTTTTAATATGCATAAAAGTAAGGGAAAAGAACTTGAGAAACATCAATGAACTGAAAAGCAGCACAATGACTTCATGGCTAATGGTAAGGCTGAATTTCATCTTTTAAGCGTACTACCGGTTAAAGATCTCGATAAAATTGGTGACTACCAAAGTGTAAAAGAACTTTGGGAAAAGTTCTTGAAGCTTCATGAAGAACCAAAAGAAGCTGAATTCAACTCCTCGATGGACACCAAGTTATCAGAAGAATCTGAAACCGAGGAAATAATCGGAACATCTCTAATAGCCGAGTACCTACCAGAAGACGAAGACGAAGAAAGCTCATCCAAAATGAGCATCAAGAGTATCGATGAAGGGAGAGCTACATTAGAAGAAAGCAGCAGTTCAGGGGGAGCTACGGACAACGAGATCGACAAGGTAAGTCAGGTACGATCTCTCACACCTAACAAGTTATTTAAATTTGTTAAATTACTAACTAAAGGCGGTTGCAAATTAGAAAAAGAAATTAAAGAGATAAAATTAATTTTAGTAAAATCTTGTCCATTAGAAGATTTTGATAAATTAAAGCTAGAAAATGATCAATTAAAAATAGAAGTAGAAAATTTGAAAAATCATACATGTTCAAAATTCTCTGCTTCAAATCTTAGAAATTATAAAGAACTACATTGGAAATTTAAATATCACAAAGGGAAAATTAAAAAATTGTTAAGAAAAAATTTACCTAACAAATTTCTTGTTAACCCAGTTGGAAGGAATCTTTACTGAGTTTCAAAGACTTATCTTAATTAAAGATCAATTAGACTTAGCGCTTTCAGCAAGAAAATTAGACGTTTAATTTCTTCATGAGACTTTGTCTAGAAAGTAGTTGTTGCTCCAATAACCAAGAAGACCAAGTGCCTCGCCACAGCCTGGAAGCTAAATATTAAAATAAAATATTTAATTGACTAACTGATAAAGTATTAAAATTGAAATTAGATAATACTTTGAATAGTTATTCAATTTGTTTAAACTTAAAGTTTCTTTTAAAGTTATTTTATAAACTTATGCTTTACCAAAATGTATTTTATATGTTGCACAATTTTTTAAAAAAAAAAACTTAGAAAACTTTTTTGCCTTAGAATTTTTTTTCTCTTAGATTTTTTTTTAAAATTTCTACAAAATCAGTTTTTGAAAATTTGTTTAACCAAGGAAATTATTGATTGGTTCATAAAATTTTTTTTACTTATAAATGTTTTATAAAATTATTGCATTGGTAATGCTATCAAATTTTTTTTTTTTTTTTCAAAATGATTTAAAATCAGAGTTTTATAAACGTTACCCTTAGATTTTTTTGTTTACCACATTTTTTTTGTGATCAAAGGGGGAGAAGGGAAGATTAAGTCTAGGGGGAGGTAACTTAAATTTTTTTTACTTTTTGCACTTTATTGAAAAATTTATTGTTTTAAATTTATAGTTGTTTACCCTACTTTAAATTGGGTTGATCACATCAAAAAGGAGGAGATTGTTGCTACTCCAAGGTTATTTTGGTGTGATCAAACAAGTTAAGTTAGGTCTTGTTGTGTTTAACCTTGTGTCTAAGGGAGCAGGAGCTAAGGAGCACAAGAAGTCGAGCAAAAGACGCAACTAGCGAGAAGGACGGCACGGGAGAGAGCCGACGGACTCAGTGCGTCTGAGGGACGAGGCGTTGCGGAAGAGTACACCGGCGGATGAGAAGGAACATGCGATGTTTCCAAGGGATGAGAAGCTGGAGAAGAAGATTGCTTGGGGAGCAAAAGACGCAGCTATTGAGAAGGTCGGTACGGGAGAGAGCCGACGAGCTCAGTGCATCCGAGGGATGAAGTTGCGGAAGAGTACACTGGTGAACGAGAAGGAAACATGCGATGATTTTGATGTACGAGAAGCTGGAGCGAAAGCTTGCTCGTGGAGAATACCGGAAGTTAGGTTCGGGTGAGCCCTAATCCAGATGGCCGAAATCACCCAAGCAAGCAGAGCTAGAGTGAAAGACCTGGACCAAGGCGAGTGGCACTAGAGCAAAGGACCTAGACCGAAAAAGTAAACATGGTTGACTTTAAAGGTCTGGGTGCTTGGAACCCTTCCGGACGCCTGGAATGCGATATTATCCCGATCACGTTTAACCATGATCCGTTGCGAAAGGGATAAAGTTGTATCCCCTCACAGGCGCCTGAAACCCTTCCAGGCACCCCGACCAAGGCAATAAATGTAACCTTGGTCCAAGAAGCTAAGTAAAACAAGCAATTCTTAATACAACACTTGTACGCTTTCAATTTTCATTTACCTTCTTCTTTTCTGAGCTTTCACTGCTGTAAAGTGGCTTCTCCATCTGAAAGAGATATTAGTGCATTCCACTTCCTTGGATTAACAACCTCCTCGGTTGTAACCAAGTAAAACTTTGACACCTCTGTTTTTCAGTTTATCTTTTATTTATGCAAGTGTTTGTTTAAGTTATAAGCCAAGAAAAGTTTGTTTGTTTTTGTATTTGTGCAGGAGTTATTCACTCCCCTCTAGCCAGCCAACCGGTCCCAACATTAATAACTAAATAATGAATTCAACTAAACAATGAATCCACCATTCCAATATCTATTATCAATTTATTTGGTTAAGTATCAACTATTAATCCACCTACAATGATTAGAATCTCACTAACACAAATTCACTTAATCCATCAATTAATCACTCTATTAAAGGCATTCACCCCAAATCCTTCAGCAGCTTCAACTCTAGTAGAGACTTGCCCACGGCGACTAGGCGACCAGTGATACCCCCAAGTAAGAGATAGCTGCTGGTGGCCGGTGATGAATGCGCTATTGAGGAGAAACGGCTTGCCAATGCAGGATCGTTGTGGCGTGGCACAGCTGGAGGTTGAGAGAGAGAGAGAGCAGTGATGAGATTGTGAAAGGATAGCGATGGATGGCTAGGATCTGGATCGATAGTAGGGTACCGTGAAGAGGGACAGTAGTGGATCGACTTGGAAGATAGGGAACAAGAGATGGGGAGGCACGACTCTCACTACAATCAATTATGTCACCGATATGGCTTTAAGTGAAGGGGTAGTGCATGGGGAATCAGTAGTGATGGTGATGCCAAGCAATAGGTGGCATCAACGACGAAATCTAGGGCACGACTTGGAGTAGGGAAAAATAAAAATGCTGCTAAGCTAGTCTTGACACTGTGAATGGATGATGATGTTCTGGTGCAAGGAGGCGACAATAGTCGAGTGACGCTGGTACAATCAGGCAGTGATGTTAGGCAAAGACGCGTGAGGGAGAGGGGGTGGCGAAGATTGGATCGGGAGAGATAAGGCTTAGGTAAGGAATTAAACCTAGGTTTTAATATTTATACATAGTTTAGTTGATTCTAACCTTAGGTTATTTAGATCAATCAACTCTTAGCTTAATTGATATTCCAAGCAGTCTTTCCGTAAATCTAATAGATTTATCTCCTAAACATGTCATACAGACTTCATTTAATTCCCCAAAAAAATTCCTAAAATTCCTATAAAATTCCATAAGGTTATTTCTCAATTAACACTTATTATTAATTTCTTGTATCTTACACTTCACCTCCAATTCAACATGGTATGAAACATTAGTGAAAGTCTTAATACTTTATTGTAAGTCAGATTCTGTTTTCCCGTCTCCCAAGAATTGGGAAGGAATGGATAATTGTCTGAATATGTTGTTTATCAGTCAACTCATGACTGATAGTCGTTAAATCACAAATCATATTCGCTATTTTCCTTAGATGTTGGGCCATGGATACATTCAGATGCTTTTTACAACTATCAGACTTAATTATTAGCTAACAAAGCTTGCTTAGACTTATTCCTCTATACTTCTCTCTAAGGACTACCCAGACAGCATGAGCCAATGAAAATGGCTCATTCTCAAAGACCAAGTCATCCGCCATTGAACTAATCAATATACTCTTAGCAATGGAATCTTTTTTCTTCCATGTCTTATAGGCATCTACGTCTCATTTATGCTGTGTCGTAGAATAATCTGCAGGTTCTTTCATAAACTGATGAACTGTTTTAGAACTTCTTATTCCTTAAGAACATGTTGTATCTTAAGGTGCCAGATTTTATAGTTATCCCCATTAAATTTCTCTCCCTTATTGAGTCCAACCATGATATTTTTAGTAGCCATAATCTGCCATAAATAAACACATTATTTAAAATGTTAATTCAATTCATATGCATATAATTAATGATTGACTCAATGTAAATTAGAATTGGTTTACAAAATCAAGTGATAACTATGTTTTCACTCATCATTCGTATGTTCCGATCTAAGCAACATTGATCAGTTAAATTACATACATCTCATCAAAAAAACTAATCATTAAGTAAACAAATCATAAAATGAACTTATCATTTAAATGAACTAATCATTCTTTTCATACTGTTAACACATAACTTTCCTTTTCTAGTTTGTTAACACATAATATAACATTTCAAAAACTAAATGGACTAATACTGTTCATACACAATGATAGTAATAATAATAGAACTCAAATAAAATAGATAAGTTAACACCACTGCCACTAGGAAAAATACTAGTGCAATGGGGAGGACTATCTTGTTTATCCCAGACTCGATTAGGGCGATTTTAAGTAGATCAAATTCAGGGCTCTCCATTTGATCCACATTCAAATCCTCTTCTCGATCCTCTTTAGAATCTTTAGGATCTTCTTCTGGATCCTCTTTTGGATACTCATGATGAAGTAGCTCTATACACAACTTTGAATGTGAGATACGCCCTTCATAGCACCCCCATACATGGTGTGTTATCACCTTGGGATGCCCCGACTGATCAAATCAAAGCCTAGACCCTGTAATTATTTAGGATTGGGAACTCTTCCTGTTCGAGTTTTTAAAACAATCGATCGATCCATTTAATATGTCCTTACAGTTCATAAATTGGGTCATACTCTATCTCCTTAATCACCTCCCTCAGTTCATTCCATCTCACATCACGATGAGTCGTCGTGTATATTATCCTTGACACCTGAAATTGAAAATAATAATGTCAGTACAAAATTAACAAACAAGTAACAAAACCAGTTCAATTCAATTCACACGTATGCATAAAATAAACACACAAAATTCATAAGCAAATATGAAAAAATAATTTTCTTTATTTGAGGAGTTTCAGTTGACTGATACATTGGACTAGTTCTAAGTATTAATTTAGTCATTTGTCCTCATTAGTACTGATCTAAATAGGATGTATTGTTATTGTGATACATTGGACAAGTTTTATTTGATCAATTTTGACCCTTTGGATAATCTGGCCCAATTTTAATCAAATATGGTCCATTAGAACAAATTTGGACCATTTGATCATATTGGACAAATCTAGCCCAATAATTAAACTTGCCAAATTCTGTAATTTTGGCCAATTTCGATTAGCACATGCCCTTTGAATTAAACCATCTCAATTAGATTCAATCTGATTTGGTTGAATCTAATTTTTGGAGTCTAATTACGCTATACTAGTACAATTAATCCTAATAATAGTTTGAGCCAAACATGTGAGTTTGATTCAATCAAACTAATTTAAATCAAATTGGTTTCAACCTGGTATTAGAGATAAATAGAATGACCAGAATTGATCGAATCAAATTACTAAATCAAATCAAATTAGTATAGGATTATTCTAATAATTCTTTTATAATTATTAGAATAATTCTCAGAATTATTCTTAGAATAATTATGTTATTTATTAATTGATCAATTGACCAAGTACTTTTTGAACATTATATATTGTATTGTCCTTAGGACAAATATCAATTAACAAAAGATTTTATTGCTCTCATATTATTTCTTACTCTTTCCCTATTCTTCTTCTTACAACATTATCGCTTTTCCCAGTGCGACTACGTGGCCTTTGTCGCAATGTGGTCATAGGAGGGATTTCTTCTTTGCCAATTAATACTTGCTCTGATACCATTGTAGCTGTAATGAAATTTCTACGAAGCAATTTTTATTATGCTCTTGGAGAAGAAATTCACCATCCCTCATAAGATCGTTGTGTTGAAGAACTTATCGTCAATAAGAAACGATCACCAAAATCAAACCACCCCTTAAGTTCCATAAACCAAATCCCAAAACTTCTCAATGTTCTCTTCATACATATACATTATGATGAACTGATCATCTACTCACTTCACCGATTACCTTGGACACCTTTTATATATATAAAAAAAAGGCAAGCAACGGTAACATCGTTAATTAAAGAGGAAAATAAAGAGGAAGAAATATTCTTTCACCTTCTTAACTCTAACATGGAAGAGACTCCAACACAGGGGCTCCTAAAAAATGCATCTCGATGTTCGAAGGATATTTATAATCGAATGATATTTTAATAAAGAATAGTAGAAGATGATATGAATGAACCTAACTACCTAGTTGTTGATTTATAATAGTACCGAGTAATTCTAACAGGATATATATTTTAATTTGATTAATAAATTTATATTTACTAATAAAAAATATATCACACAGGGTCTTAGTAATTTAAAATAGGCCCATGAACTCAAGTTATTGTGTCGTTATCTCGTATTTCTTCATATATTTTGCTTGTCAATTTCTTTGAGAACTACAGTTTTTTTTAAAAAAAAAAAGAAATTACATTAGTTTTCAAGTAAACTTAATGCATGAATGTTTAATTGTTTTTCAAATATAATTTATAATTTAGTAGAGTAACCCTTCCATTTTCCAATAACACAACTATTTAAACAAACTTTTTAAAATATTTAAATTTATATTTAATTATATATCTTATTATTTTATTAAAAATCTCCCCCCTTTACTAACTAACTTTGGTGAAGCCTAAAATACATTTACGTTAATGTCCTTTTTTCTATTTACACTAAAAATAATTCCAAGGTTTATTAGTAATTCCACAAGTGAAACAATCAGTGATCTAGAGTTCGAGACTCAGCTACAACGTATTATTATGAATTTTTCTCATCATTAATTTTCTCTGGTTATTTTATATAAAAAAACTATAGTTCTCTTTAGTCCCATATCTTAGAATTGACAACACTATAATCAAAGAAACTTCTATAAATATTTTAGACCGACGATATTAAAAAATATACTTTTTTTTAGTTTTTTTTACTAAGACAAGTATAATATTAAATTAAAATAATTATTGTATAGGTCTGAATATGAAGAATCTTACCAAAATAATTAATTCTTGGTTTATAAGGGTGACATTAGAAAATCCAAACAATTCAGATTTTCAAAAACTCAAATAATTTATATATTATTATATTACACACGTAACGCATGTACACGATCACACTAATTTATATGACATGAATGAAGCCATACAACAAATATGATTTCTTCCTTTAATTACGTAAATACAAAGATAAATAGGGATCATTAAAATCGAGCACAACGAGTGGATAAGCATGAGCCATGGTGTTTCTCTTGTCTTAGAATAACCTGCATCAATTATTGGCTGTCTCATCAATTATCACATATAAGTCAAACATAAAATAGTAATAAACTTTATGATGAATTATAAATAATTAAGATTAGCATGAACTTATTCCTGGAATCTTTAATGCAGTGATTGTGAGGAAGGGGGAAAAAGTTAAAGAAATTGTTTTTAATTTATTATTTGATGTGAGCCGAAAGTTGATTTGTAGTGCAAAGTTCATATCTTTTGGAAGACATACTGAGAAAATAATTAAAAAAAATAATTGAGCATGCATTGTGAGGTATCATTGAGGTCACTAGAATTCAAATTGAATTGGAACTATTTTATATTATTAAATAGTATGGATACATCATGATTTTTTTTTCAATTTCATACTCTAATAGATTTAACTCTATATTTTCTACTATAATCCATAAATAGATAAAAGAGGAAAAAAATTATTAAAGAATAACCACAGTCAAAGTTTAGACATCATCAAGAAATAAAAATGTCAAATAAAATTTCTTAGAGAGGATGATCATATTAATTATAGATTATGTGAATGGTTAATTCTGTATTTCATATATATGTTGTTAACTTGATATATTAATATTATCTAAAATAAGTCGAGCTTAATTAACTATGCAATTAGAATATTTGACATCATATAAACCTTAATAACATATACTAGCACAAGGTTACTCAAATCATTTTTCAAAAAAAATATAGATTTTAAAGTATTTATATACAATGTATGATATCTGTGGATAAGATATATCAATTTCTACAATATTTATTACTTTCATATATGCACACACTTTATTATAAAAATAATAATTTTAATAATATTTTATATTATAATTATTCATAGCATTTGAGTATTTATTATTATAGTCATTTACTAGAGTTATATCATTTTTGTACTATTTTATTATTTTTAAATTTTGACTATTTGTTAAGTGTTGTATATATTGATGATAAATAATTATAATATGATTCTATCATTGTCATTTGTCAATTTAATCAAAATATGTTTTCTAAAGGCACATATATGAAACAATATGTGCATTTTGGGTTGAATATTTTTTAAAAAAAAAACATTTGTTTGATGCATATAAATTGCATATAACTGATCTCTGTTTTTTTTTAGACCTACTTAATTATAAATTACTATATCCAAAGTGATCATAGCATCAAAATTAATCTATATAAACTTATTTTAAACATAACTTTGTTTTAATGTTTTAAAGTTGGTGTTACTCATCAACATCAATTTTTTTTAACCAAACTAGAAATAAAAATTAATGTAGGTTTAAACTAGCAAATTCATATGGCACATTTTTAGAAAGAAAAACTACATGAAGTTAAATTTTATATTTTTTACTCTTTGTATAAAAAAGTTAGATCAAGTTCACTTATAATAAATAGATTAATCCCTATTTAACAACTCCTTGTACATGTGGACCCTCATACATTAGATGAGATTTCATTACTTTCATCCTTCTCCTTCTCCCTATTGTCTATCGCTTTATCTCTTTATGATATGAGTATTGATAATTCTTTGAGTGCAAGCAATAGCTATTCAATAATGTCACTTTGATTTCTTTACTTTATGTGCCTTTTTTTAATATTTGTTTTAAAGCAATGCCATACTTGTATTATGGTCTCTATCTTTTTATTGTCCTAAAAATTTCTTCATTTGTTATTAGTGAGGAACGAAAGAGAAAGAGGCACACGACCGTTGATTGTCCATAACTCTACCACATTGAGACAATAGTGAGTTTGTACCACATCAATTGTCCATTAATTGGTATCGTCACATAGGCTACCCGCATGAACAATGACATTGACTGCTCAGTACTTTTAAATATAAAAAAAAATTTCAATTTCATTAAGATGTGTACCGATATTGTTAGCTCAACCTGTCTATGGTAAGTTTTTTCTTTTAGAAAGTGTCATACCAAATGCAATAGATATTATGGAGTGATATAGATGTTTGAAGTGTAGCAATGGTAAGTTTTTTCTTTTAGAAAGTGTCATACCAAATGCAATAGATATTATGGAGTGATATAGATCTTTCAAGTGTAGCAAAAAAATAATTATGTTCATCTCAGATGTCTCTTACAGTTTATTTTCAAGTTATGTGAAATGAGATAAATCTTAAAATTAACTTATAACTGACCGCTAAGTGGCTAGGGGTGAAAGGAATAATAGAGATATTTGAAAAAAAATGTGTGTTGAGATTCAATCAAAATATCATATTGGAAAGATTTACGAAAGATCATAGGTTTAAAAGATATAGGATATCTCCATTGAAATGAGGCCTTTTAGGGAGAGCCCAAAAGCAAAGTCATGAGGATCTAGGTCCAAAGTGGACAATATTATGTCATTGTGGAGATGTGTGGACATCCTTTTGGGCATAACAAATGATATCAGAGTCATCGTTCAGACCAGATGCAATATGGAGTGACCTTGAACGAAGTTGAGGGTAGGCCTGGAGCAGGTCAAAGTGACCGGATACTTGCAGGAAGACAAGTAGGTCAGGGTGACCGAATGCTCGAGGGAAGGCCTCGAAACAGGTCAGGATAATTGGATACTTGTAGGGAGGCTTGGAGCAGGTCAAGATTGTTAGGATCCTTCGTACTCGGCTAGAGAGGGGGGTGTGAATAGCCGCCCCAAATCGATCGCGTTTCTTCCTACAATTCGTTAGCGCAGCGGAAAAATAAACAAGGAAACGAAAACAAGAAGATCAAACCTCAACGCGTCGATGTAACGAGGTTCGGAGATGATACTCCTACTCCTCGGCGTGTCCGTAAGGTGGACGAAGCCTCTCAATCCGTCGGTGGATGAGTCCCCGGAAAACCGGCTAATAATATACTCCTTGTGGGTGGAGAAACCTCACCACAAAGTCTCTTGCAACAGCAAGATAAGTGTACAAGAAATGCAGCAAGAAGCAAGAGCACTATGAATGTAAAAACAAACACTAGCTTGCCTTCGACTGGTTTCCGTTGACGAAGCAGCAACTTCACGGAAGAACAGCAGCAGCTGACCAGCCGGGGAAGCTCACACGAAGCTTCACGAAGTAGAGAGCTCAGCAAAGCCCAAAAGCACAACAGCACTTAGCAGAAGAGAAGAGGAAGAAGAAGTTAGAAGAGTTGAGGCTCGCAGCAGCAGCCCTCCTTTTATAACCTGCGAAGAAAGCGAAGAAAACACAGAAGAAATCTAGCCGTTGTATCGCAACGGCTAGTGCCTGGATCGGTCTGTGGACCGATCAGGCTCCATGTGGATCGGTCCACAGACCGATCCATTCCCTAACTTCGCTTCTGTTCCGTCTCTGATCGGTCCATGGACCGATCAGGGAAGCTCCTGATCGGTCCACAGACCGAAACCTCTGATCGGTCCGTAGACCGATCGAGCTTCTTCTCCCGAACTTCTGCGCCTCGATCGTTGTCGATCGTGCGGCACCGATCAGAACTAATCTGATCGGTCACCGGACCGATCAAGACGCTCTGGATCGGTGGTATCGATCGGTCACCGGACCGATCGAGCAACAGTATCACCGGATCGTGGTGACCGATCCGAGCTTGGATTTTGCCCAAACCAAGTCCCAAGACTTCAAACCAATATCCGGTCAACCTTGACCTATTGGTACTTCATCCCTAGCATCCGGTCACTCCTTGACCTGCTAGAACTCCTCGCCAAGTGTCCGGTCAATCCTTTGACCTACTTGGACTTTCCAACACCGAAGTCCGATCATCCCCGATCCATCTGGATTTTCCTTGCCCGGCTTCACTCACGGGACTCACCGGCTTCACTCACCGAGATTTCCTCCGCCCAACATCCCGCTTAGGACTTTCCCACCGCCGGCTTCACTCACGGGACTTTCACACCTGCCTAACATCCCGCTTAGGACTTTCCCCGCTGCTTCACTCACGGGACTTTCCAACCGCCTAACATCCCTGTTAGGACTTTCCCATTGCCTGGCTTCACTCACCAGGACTTCTCCGTGCCAAGTCTCCATACTTGGACTTTTCCAGTGCCAAGTCTCCATACTTGGACTTTTCCCGTGCCAAGTCTCCATACTTGGACTTTTCGCGTGCCAAGCTCCCTGCTTGGACTTTTCCAGTGCCAAGTCTCCATACTTGGACTTTTCCCGTGCCAAGTCTCCATACTTGGACTTTTCGCATGCCAAGCTCCCTGCTTGGACTTTTCCAGTGCCAAGCTCCCTGCTTGGACTTTTCCGGTGCCAAGTCTCCATACTTGGACTTTTTCCCGAATCAGGTCAACCAGGTCAACCTTACCTACGGTTGCACCAATAATTTCCCAATCATCTATTCTTGTCCCATATCAAGAATAGAACTCTCTCACGAGTGTCAAACATCAACATGCAACTCAACTAGGTCAACCTTGACCTAAGGTTGCACCAACAATCTTCCCAAGTCAAACATCAAAATACAACTCGAGTCAAGTCAACTCGAGTCGGGTCAACCAGGTCAACCTTGACCTAAGGTTGCACCAACAATCTCCCCCTTTTTGATGTTTGACAAAACCATAATCAAGTTAGGTTAACCCGATAACCTAACTTAGGTTTTCAACCATCTTCCAATGTCCAATGTTCCTTCCTTGAACATTCTCTGGACATTCTCCCCTTAGGTTAACCCGATAACCTAACTTGGGTTCTCCAATAATTCTCCCCCTTTTTGACACACATCAAAAAGTATTCCAATGTTCTTCCTCGAACATTCCTTGACAATCTTCCCCTAGCTTAGGTTAAACCGATAACCTAACTTGGGTTCTCCAATAATTCTCCTATGAACGCTCTCCCCTTTTTGACACACATCAAAAAGAAAAAGGAGAGTATCAAGGTCAAGAGTTTCTTCCTAATGAAAGTCCCATACCTTTCATTGAAACTCTTAATTTCCCCCTTGGTACTAAACTCAACAATCAACTTAGCGATAATCCCATATCACTAATCCTCAAAAATCTTAAGGAGTAAAAACTCCCCCTAAAAGTCAACTCCCCCTTGACTAATAGGTAAAACTCCCCCTAAAGATCAACTCCCCCTTGACCATTGCACCAACAATGTCTTGGAGAGTTTCAAACCTTCAGAAATTCGAAACTCAACTCCAAAAACTGAAATTTCAGACACCTGCTGAAAATCAGAACCTGGCACGCACTGATCGGTCCCCAGACCGATCAGAAACCACCTGGATCGGTCCCCAGACCGATCAGGATCCCATTGGATCGGTCCCCAGACCGATCCACATTCACTGGGATCGGACTGCCTCACTGCCTCTTACTGGATCGGTCTCCGGACCGATCCACACTTCCCTGGATCGGTCCAGTGACCGATCCAAGATCCCTTATCAGAATTCCTGAATTTTTATCCGAAATTCAGAAACCCATAAACAATTCCAGAAAATTTCAAAAATTATGAAACTTTGAGGATACACTCCTCATAACATATACTATCAAGGAAAAATAGTTTTCTATGAAAATAACTTCCATTTTTCAATCTTGATACAAAGTTCAAAAACTTTGAAATAGTTCAAGTTTAACTCAACTTTGTATCACAATGTTCAATGATGAATGCTATCACTAGGAAAGCTTCATCAAGGTTTTTCAAATCAATTTTAAAATGCTTTTAAAACCATTTGAATTTAGGACCATAATCTTAGGGCTAGATGTACATGACTTGTACACAAGCTTTCCCTATGATCCTCCTTTCTTGAATTAGGCTCATCTAGGTACAAGGACTATGCACCTTGATCCTAACTCATGATCCTAATATCTCACACACATCTAAGGTGTATCAAACCACATTCAAGTCAATTTGATGTGAGATATGGGTTTAGGTATCTTAGACTAAGGTCTCATGCATTTTCTAAACACAACTTTGATCTCAATATCAAAATGTGTTCTTCATCCTTAAATCAATTCAATTGATTATTAATGCAAGAGATGATGACATGGCATAAAGTTTGAAACTAAACTAACACATGACATATAGATAACCTAATCATTATCATGACATTTCAAATGATAATTAAATTAAATATGATGTCATGGCATGGCATATGGCAACCAATCATGGCAAGTTAGCACAAATAAAATATCTAAATTCCCTATCTAAGTATCCTTAATCACTTAGCTAACTTAAATTCTAATCCTAGATTGCCCAAAGTGCTCCAAGAAAATGTCAAAACCCAAATTGGCATTTCTTGATCTCTTGTTTGATTTATACCATTTAAAATTTTACAAGAGTAGCACTTCTAAATTAAGGCCCGGATTGCCTTGATTACCTAAGAGAATATCAAAATCCCAATTTGACATTTTTCTAGGTTTTTCCAAATTGTGCCAATTGAGATTAAAAATGAGATTTCCAATCTTTAGGCACATTTAACTCTTCAAAGGAGTAAATGATAATTCATTTCATTTTCAAAGGTTCACAAAACCTTGAAAATGCTCCTTGAGTGTCAATTTCCTCAAAGTTGGGTTAACTACCCTTCTTATTGGAGTTGACACTCTCTAACCCATTTATGGGGTAGAGAAGATGCTCCTAGGAACCCAATACCTATTAGAGCTCATTGGGTTCACTAAATATTCACTAGGGATAACTTCCCTAGCAACCCTCCTAATGACCCTCTTAGGCTTTAAAGCCTTGGTCATTTGGGTCTCATCAAGGTCAACTATAGGGGTGACTCCCCTTGTGACCTTGGTAATGGTCTTCCTAGCCTTAGGTTTTGTTCCATAATCGAATGGAACATTATGATAAGTGGGCTTGACCAATTGGGACTTAGGTTTGTGACCCAAACCTTTCTTGTCCTTGGACATTGGTTTTGACCCTTAAACCCTAGAGATGACTTCTCTATGTTTTTAAGAGCCTTTTCCAAATTATCAAGTCTTGACCTCAAGACTTGATTTTCCCTCTCTAATACCTCAAGTTTTAATTTGTCATTTTCTCTTGAGATATTCCTAGGCATATGTCTAGTCTTCTTGGGATTTCTACCTAGGTTTTCCTTAACTTTAGAAGCGTTAATCCTAGGGTTGGTATTTCTAGTGTTATCCTTACCTAGGCTAACATGTTTAGCTCCTAAGCACATGTATTGGTTCCTAAAGTTAACATGCTTATCATTATTAACAATTGCAACAAAACTACTAGCATGAGTTTTATTAGAATTGCAATAATGAACCTTAGAGGTTATCTTAGGGTTTGCCTTAGCTCCCCCTATCGTTGTGCCCGGTCTCTTGCCCTTGTGAGGTTGCCTCCCCCTCGGACAATGGCTCCTATAGTGTCCCCTTTGCTTGCATTGGAAGCACACGATGTGCTCCTTGCCCTTGCATTTTGGGACTCCGGCTTCCTTGACTTTTGGCGCCGGTGGAATCTTTCTTACCCTCTTTGGACACTTACTCTTGTAATGTCCATGTTCCCTACACTCAAAGCATATTATATGTAACTTATTTGAAATTGAAATGCTTGAGTTACCTAGGTTTGGGGATGGGTGTGAGCTCTCTTCCTCATCCCTTCCGGAGGTAGATGTCTCTTCTTCTTGCTCCGAACTTGAACAAGAGGAACTCTCCTCCTCTTCTTCCTTGGATGTTGAGTAGCCCTCAACTCCCAATTCGCTCCCTCCATGATGTGAGCTACTTGGCTCACTTAGCTCCTCTTCATGGCTTGAATTTGAGCTCTCCTCATGGAACTTTGCCAAGTTGTTCCACAATTCCTTGGCATCTTTGTATCTACCTATCTTATGCAAGATATCACTAGGTAATGAAAATTCAAGAATTTTCGTTACCTCGTCGTTGATTGTGGATTGGTGGATTTGCTCTTTCGTCCACTCCTTCTTCTTGATAGGTTTTCCTTCCTCATCCATCGGAGGGGAAAACCCTTCTTGTACACAAAACCAATTTAACATATTAGTCCTAAGAAAATACATCATCCTTACCTTCCAATATGTGAAGTTGTCGTGAGACTCGTAGAAGGGTTGAATCGTGACATCTTCTCCATAGAGATCCATCTCTAGCCCGTGCTCCCCCGGGTGTTGATCCGTCGAAGAGCGGCCTCGCTCTGATACCACTTGTTAGGATCCTTCGTACTCGGCTAGAGAGGGGGGTGTGAATAGCCGCCCCAAATCGATCGCGTTTCTTCCTACAATTCGTTAGCGCAGCGGAAAAATAAACAAGGAAACGAAAACAAGAAGATCAAACCTCAACGCGTCGATGTAACGAGGTTCGGAGATGATACTCCTACTCCTCGGCGTGTCCGTAAGGTGGACGAAGCCTCTCAATCCGTCGGTGGATGAGTCCCCGGAAAACCGGCTAATAATATACTCCTTGTGGGTGGAGAAACCTCACCACAAAGTCTCTTGCAACAGCAAGATAAGTGTACAAGAAATGCAGCAAGAAGCAAGAGCACTATGAATGTAAAAACAAACACTAGCTTGCCTTCGACTGGTTTCCGTTGACGAAGCAGCAACTTCACGGAAGAACAGCAGCAGCTGACCAGCCGGGGAAGCTCACACGAAGCTTCACGAAGTAGAGAGCTCAGCAAAGCCCAAAAGCACAACAGCACTTAGCAGAAGAGAAGAGGAAGAAGAAGTTAGAAGAGTTGAGGCTCGCAGCAGCAGCCCTCCTTTTATAACCTGCGAAGAAAGCGAAGAAAACACAGAAGAAATCTAGCCGTTGTATCGCAACGGCTAGTGCCTGGATCGGTCTGTGGACCGATCAGGCTCCATGTGGATCGGTCCACGGACCGATCCATTCCTAACCGCTTCTGTTTCGTCTCTGATCGGTCCATGGACCGATCAGAAACGGATCGGACGCGACCGATCCGGGAACCTCCTGATCGGTCCGTAGACCGATCGGCTTCTCTCCGAACTTCTGCGCCTCGATGCGTTGTCGATCGGTGCGGCGGACCGATCAGAACTATCTGATCGGTCACCGGACCGATCAGTCAACCAGAGCACGCTCGATCGGTCACCGGACCGATCAGAACATATCCCTGGATCGGTCTGGTGACCGATCCAGAGCTTGGTTTTTGCCCAAACCAAGTCCCAAGACTTCCAAACCAATATCCGGTCAACCTTGACCTATTGGTACTTCATCCCTAGCATCTGGTCACTCCCTTGACCTGCTAGAACTCCCTGCCAAGTGTCCGGTCAATCCCTTTGACCTACTTGGACTTTCCAACACCAGAAGTCCGATCATCCCTGATCCATCTGGATTTTCCCTTGCCTGGCTTCACTCACCAGGACTCTCACCTGGCTTCACTCACCAGGATTTCCACACTGCCTAACATCCCAGTTAGGACTTTCCCACTGCCTGGCTTCACTCACCAGGACTTTCCACACTGCCTAACATCCCAGTTAGGACTTTCCCACTGCCTGGCTTCACTCACCAGGACTTTCCAACTGCCTAACATCCCAGTTAGGACTTTCCCATTGCCTGGCTTCACTCACCAGGACTTCTCCGTGCCAAGTCTCCATACTTGGACTTTTCCAGTGCCAAGTCTCCATACTTGGACTTTTCCCGTGCCAAGTCTCCATACTTGGACTTTTCGCGTGCCAAGCTCCCTGCTTGGACTTTTCCAGTGCCAAGTCTCCATACTTGGACTTTTCCCGTGCCAAGTCTCCATACTTGGACTTTTCGCATGCCAAGCTCCCTGCTTGGACTTTTCCAGTGCCAAGCTCCCTGCTTGGACTTTTCCGGTGCCAAGTCTCCATACTTGGACTTTTTCCCGAATCAGGTCAACCAGGTCAACCTTACCTACGGTTGCACCAATAATTTCCCAATCATCTATTCTTGTCCCATATCAAGAATAGAACTCTCTCACGAGTGTCAAACATCAACATGCAACTCAACTAGGTCAACCTTGACCTAAGGTTGCACCAACAATCTTCCCAAGTCAAACATCAAAATACAACTCGAGTCAAGTCAACTCGAGTCGGGTCAACCAGGTCAACCTTGACCTAAGGTTGCACCAACAAAGATGATCGGATACTCGTGAGGAGACCCAGAGCAGGTCAAGGTGACTAGATGCAGATGCTTATAGGGAAACCCGGAGCAGGTCAATGTGACTGGATCCTTACGAGGAGACTCGGACCATAAGAATAATTGTGGTCCTTCATTTGAGGGGAGGATTGTTAGAGTTCAATCAAAGCCTCACATTAGAAAGATTTGATAAAATTTATGAATTTTAAAGGATGTAGGATATATCCATTGGCATGAGGCATTTTGGGAGAGCCCATGAACAAAGCCATGAGAACCTAGGCCTAAAGTGGACCATATTATGCCATTGTAGAGATATGTGGGCATCCTTTGGACACAACAAATGGTATCATAGTCATGGTCTAGACCAGATGTCATGTGGGGTGGCCTTGAACGAAGTTGAGGGTAAGCCCAGAGCTAGTCATGAGTGATTGGATGCTTGTGGGGAGGCTCGGAAAAGTCAAGGTGATCAGATGCTTGTGGGAAGGTTCCGAAGTAGGTCAGGATGACCAGATACTTACGAGGAGACGAGTAGGTCAGGGTGACCAGATGCTCACGGGAAGGCCCGAAGCAGGTCATGAGTGATCAGATACTTGTGGGGAGGCCAGAAGTAGGTCAAGGTGGTCGGATACTTGTGGGGAGGCGCGAAGCAAGTTAAGAGTAACCGGATGCGGATGCTCGCAGGGAGGTACAGAGAAGGTCAAGGTGACCAGATGCTCGCGGGGAGGCACGGATCATGAGAGTAATTATGGTCCTTTGTTTGAGGGGAGAATTGTTGGGATTCAATCAAAATCTCAAATTAAAAAGATTTAGGAAAGATTATGAGTTTAAAAGGATGTCGAATGTCTCCATTAGCATGAGCCCTTTTAGGGAGAGCTCAAGAGCAAAGTCATGAGAGCCTAAACCTAAAATGGACAATATCATACTATTGTAGAGATATATGGATATCCTTTTGGGCACAACAATGTGGTATCTCTATGTTAGAATAACAAGCCCCTCTCATCTACCCCATGACATTGAGAGGAAGTTCAGTAGGAACTCAAATAAACAAGTGAATAAGCGGAGGTCTGTAGAGGTTGTGAAATATTTTGACGAGTTTCGACCCCCGATTACTATCGTCATTATCTCATGTACTTTACCAATTGAGCCCTCCCTAGGGGCCATGATAGAGATCTTTGTAGTATATTAAAGATGTGGTTGTTGTTGTTTTTATTTTATTTTTATACTACATATTTAACACATTAAATGTATGGAAAGATTTTTAAATCCATCTATTCATCCCTTGTAGTAAGTTGTTATTCATCATTTATTTGATATTAGAACAAGATCATAATATAAAATTAATATGTTTCCTCGGGGCGATATGATGATTGAGACAAAGGGTATTATCATATGAGGTATTGAGGTCGAAACTCGACGTATCTGAGCATGTCTTCTCCCATGAAATTGGCAAGGGTGAGCAAATCGACCTATAATAAAAAAATATTTATTTCTATCGCTCATCCTCCGGTCCTTCTTTAATAGAGTAGACTTCAACCACTAAAAGTAGACTTCAACCACTAAAAGATCATGTGTACATTATTATGACATAATTTTTATGTGATGATTGCACTTTGCAACGATTTATGAACCAATAGACTTAAATGCGAAAGAGAAATTGATAAATATGAACAAAGAATAATTAGATACGCACAGATGATGTGCACGTACAACCTTCAACTTAAACTATTCAAGGAAGAGTCGTTATAAATATGCAAAAGGATTAATTATGAAATAAATTTCAATGCCCATCTCAAATATTGAAGAGCAATACCCTCTTAATTATGATCGTTATCATGCAAAATCATTGTGAAGGAAACCTATGAATCTTAGAAAAGAGAATCGAACAAATGATTATCAATTGCCTCCTCATATCATATAAATCTTCTCAAGGTTTTGCCAATAATTCAACCAATTAATTAATTAACCAACGACAAAATAATTAAATCATCGAAATGGGAAATCGACCGACAAGTCACCAACTAATCAGCCGAACAAACCTAAACAGCGTCTGATATGATAGAAGCAATTATTAAGTGACCCTATATCTATAGATATATATCTCCATTATAAGTTAAGTGAACTTGATTCATATATAAATTGTTGTTGGTAGTTGCAAGTAACATGCCTAGCTAGTTGTCCTTCACGAACTTGCCCTCATCGAAAGGAAAGGGAATCTTGAATGCTTTTCAGTGTTCCTTTGTGCCACTGAATAATGTCACAGTACACTCTTTAAATGTCTTCTCATGAATTGATTGAAGGCAGCATTTGGAACAACCATCAAGACAACAGTGCATGGAAAGGACAGCAAAACAGCATATTCCTTAATTATATACCACTAAGGATATAATAATAATAATACTTTTTTTTATATGAGAAAAAAACTATTATAAAGTATGGCATTTGTGCATAAAAGGATGATATGTATTACATTAAACATGATAATTATATAGGATTGGATGAGGAGGGTGAATAGTCTTTAAATCTATTCTCTTTTTCTTTTTCCCCACGAGAAAATAAAGTATAATTTAAGAGATAAAATCTTAATTTGTGAGAACAAAACAGTTGTCTAAAGCACTTGCAAATAAAATACATGTTGTACACAAGTATGTTTTGGATAGACTTCAATTCTTACTTCTGCTCTCTCCAACTAAAAAATTATCCAATCAATTGAAAAGCAAAGATAGTAATTTTATGTGTCAATAATCAGTTTGTCAATTGGTTGAAGAATCCCATCTAATTTACTAATAAAAAATTGACTTGAATATATTCGATTACAATTAGCTTCGGCTAAGATAACAATTAACGACCAACTTTCTCGGTCAACAAAAAAAAACTTATTTAATCGATTGCTCAAATATCTAGTTGACTAGATCCAATTTCACTTGGCTAGCTCAAATGACTAAGATATAAAATCTTATTTGCCAACGAATAATATGCAAACGTCTCTAAGGACGCAGAAAACATACTCCAATCAATTGGAACAAATCAACTAGAAGTTAACAATTAGGGGTTCAAATATCCAATTGATTGGAACTTAAGTCCAATTGAATGAAGCTCAAATAAAAATTCTATTTTTGAATAAAGAGTTTATAGTCAACTTGTGAGTCGACAGAAACCTTCAATCAACTAAGACTCAACTCCATTTCATTGAATCTGCTCGGAATCACACTTGAGATCCAGCTCCACTATTGATCAATACAACTCAAGCTCGTCAAATTACAAGCTTCTCAAACTCTATATGCAACTTACCAAATTCTTATGCATCCAATATATATTAAAAAAAAATAAAATAAACATGACTTAACATCATTTATCAACCATATCAAAAATAACATAGCCGAACTCAACCATTTGGGAGTCTTTGTACTGACAAAAACTACTAAAGTGTAAGCACTTGCACAAAGTTTAATTAAATTGTGTCGCCCAGTAGAACCAAAAATTAAACTTTATTAGATTAAAGTGTAACAGATTTCGATTCTTAATTTCACTATACAACACCAATATTGTAAACACTTGTTAAATATCACAAGTTAATGAAAACTAATTAAGTTGCATTATGAGAAATTCACAAAAGCACCCCAGGCTATACTATGCAACGGCAAAGCACTTCCGTGGTTAACCAAACATTCACGGGTGGATTCCTAGTTGCAGTGCACTACAAATTAATTTCCGAAGACAACTTTGGAATGTTAGTTGTCGAGCAATGAGCTGTTCATGTTTTTGAATTTATCCTAATGATCGGTGAAAAATTTTCGTAAGGTCGAACTAATTACTTTAAAAAATAATCAGTTAGCTGGATACCTAAATTATAAAATAATAATAATAATAATAATAATAATAATAATAATAATTTGACAATTGAGTCCGATCACACTCTTAGGTTGCACTTCTGGAGCACCAGGAACAATGATGGCTCCAAGCATAACACAATCTCTCAGTGGAAGGGGAATGATAATAACGTTAGTGATAAGACTCGATACACCATCAAATTATAAAGAAAATTACTATAAATACAATTACACGTTAATAAATAAACTTACTTTTATTTACAATCTCATTAAATTTCTATAATTGGTAAATTATAGTAAAAGAACTTAATAGTATTGTTAATTACTTTAGTGATAGATTAATTATGATGTGAGATGATACTAAAGCATGAATAATAGTACTTAGTGGTAATAGTGATTATCAGATAAGATATCAACTTTATAATATGACTAACCCGTGTTATATTGCTTCTATGTAATAGTAGATGTTCACATGTGATGCATATTGGTCACTAAAATCACAATCTTAAGACGATATTGACGGTTATACTGATCGTGAGTCCCACTTTTACTGGAAAGAAATCGGAGAAATTCTTCGTAATCATCTTCAATTCAAAAGATGATAGTAAAAGATAATGTATTACTTGAAGAAAATATACTTATTAAGATTACTATCAAAAGATGTTCTAACGCATCTCAAAGTGAATCTTAAGAGATGAGAGAGTTATTCATAAGGAAGAATAGAATTTTCCTATATGAGAACCATACCTAAAAAGGATGGAGGATAAAATTTTATCATGAGTATAATGTAACAATGATGATCAAAACTTTGTGGGTGTTGTTTAACTAAAATCACAAAATTGAGGATAGTAAGTTTAATTTATCCAAAAGAGGGCTAATGAAAGTCTTCCGATGGAAGATCAAGTTCACTGGAAAAAAGCTAAATTTGAATTTAACTCAAAGAAGAATTGCATTACATGTGTCGTAATTGACTAATGATTAATCAAACTGGGTAACGTCGAGCCTGAGGCGACCGACCTAGCCCATATAAGTTTCTCATCGGACACCAGGATAAATTGGGAAGCACTTATGGCAGGCAGCCTAAAAGCTCAGTATCCCTTAGTTGCAAGTCCCATTTGGAAGAAAAATCCCTACAAATACACTGTAGCTGGGAATCAAACCGTGGGTGCCTAGGAGACAATTGAGTGTCCTTACCGCTGCACGGGGCATGTTGTAATTGACTAAGAAATTGAGTCAAGTATCTCTCAAAGAATAAATGTAATCATGATCAACACTCTAATTAGATGACTATAGTTATGGCTTGACGAGATTGGAAGACCAAGGAATGTATACTTCTTAAGTCGAGTATATCTCAAAGAGTAAATGCAATCCTGGTCATCACTCCAATTAAATGACCACAGTTTTGGTTAAGATTGGAAGACTAAAGGATGTATATTTTTGAGTCAAATGTCTCTCGAAAAGTAATACAATCCTAGTCAGCACTCCAATTAGACGACCTCAAATTTAGCTCGACGACATTGGAAGACAAGGGATATATACTTTTTGAGTCAAATGTCTCTTGAAGGGTAATACAATCATGGTCAGCGCTCCAATCAAACGATCATAGGTATGACTTGACAAAATTGGAAGACTAAGGGATGTATACTTCTTGAGTCGAGTGTCTCTCAAAGAGTAAATACAATCCTGGTTAGCACTCTGATTAGACGACCACAGTTTGGCTCGATGAGATTGGAAGACCAAGGAACACATACTTCTTGAGCCGAGTGTCTCTTGAAGAGTAAATGCAATCCTGATCAACATTCCAATTAAACGATCATATCTCTAGCTTAGTAAAATTGGAAAATCAAGTAATGCATACTTTCTAGAATGAGAACTTTTGAGAATATATGCAATTTTGGTCAACATCCTGATTAAACAACGACAATCTTAATTTGATGAAATTAGAAGATTGAAGTTACGGATACTTGCTTTTAAGCAAGATTGAGGCCCTTGAAGTGTTTTAAAATCACTATAAATGTGGTTGGAAAAATCAACTAAGTATGATCATCTATGGTGATTGAGGAAAAGAATACAGGATATTGTTCATGGAATGTTTTTCGAGGAAGAGCAACATTCAATAATCGACTATATCACATTCACCTCAATTCAAAAATGACGACCAAACATTGAAAAGATGATAAAAGCTATGTTTTTAAACTTTAGGTTTATCTTGAAAATTGTGGAGAAAGTTGTCCTCTCGATAAATCACAAGCCCCAATGAAATACAAATGATAATCTCTATAAGGCGTGGAAAGGTCATGAACCTTCCAATAAAGCCTATAAATATGGGGGTGAACTAATAAATGTGGGGGATATTTAGATAAGGTATAAATATCTAAATTGAGATCTCAAAGAATGAATTGTATAAAATACATCAATATGTGCCAATATATATGATACATTGTGATATTTAAGAAATTATGTGAATGACACTAGTGTAAAATGGTAAGTCTTGAAATGACTTAATATCATTACAGCAGTATATCTCTAGTGGTGAAATTTCCATTGAACATGGAGAATTATGTGGATCCGCTAGTTTAAGGCCAATCAAGAGATCAACTATACTGCATGCCTAGGAGAATGAGTCTAAAACTCAATATTTAAATCGAGTAGTGGTGACCCAACCATCTTGACTGGAGGTCTCAAGACCATGGTTCAAAAGGGACAACTAAGCTATAAGATTCAAGTCACCTAGGAGTAATTACTCTAACTCATTCTTGGAGATAAAAAGTGAAACCTGTAAAATGATTAAAGGATGAACAAAAGTTCTTAATGATTCCTATATTATACCATAAAGGGTATAATAGGGTATTACAAGATACTCTTAATAGGAGATTACCTATATAAGTATGAAGATGGACCACTTCAATGAAACACTTATGAATCCTAAGCTTTGTCCATGGCCAAAATAGACACAATAGAAAATCAGTAAAAGACTAGGGACTATTGTGTGGATACGATTGTCTTAGTTTACACCAATGGCTGAATAATTCAAGATATAGTTCATTAGGCAGTCAAGTAAATCCGATCATATTATACTACGGAAGGTTCAAAGTCACAAGGTACCTCTCCTGATGCAATAGTCTTATGATAAAACTCTTGTTTGTGATTTGAAACTTATCCATAATTTCTATTCATGTGGAGAATTGTTAGAAAATTAGTTTTGTGACCAATAAATTAAATAGGGATAAGACGACTATTTCGCGAGTAAATTATCGTAAATTAATTTCTCAAGTAAATGAGAAATTAATGAAGGGATGGTCCGATATGATCAGAGGGAAGTTTGACTCGTACATGAGTTTGATTTATGGATGTGATTACATGAATGTTAACTTGAGTATGTGGAACCATCGAGGGGTGTGAAATTATAGTTAACTTCATTGATTGAATTAAATTGATTGATTAAAAGATTGATAATGATTGTGATATTAGTTAGTTGATTAATTACTTATTTACAATAGATTAAGTAAATAATTAATCAAATTATTCAATTAAATTAATTAATGATAATTGATAAGGTTTAAGTAAAAAGATACACCCCATGTGGAAGAAACATTTCACCTATTGTGAGTAACCCTTTATCGTTATAAAAGAAAGATTATTCATTCCACTTAAATCACTCATTTTCACTCAAAATTCAAGTTGTGAATTCTCCTCTTTAGTTCGCTTTTCTCTCTGCTCTTTTAAGAGTTTCAAGGCTTCAAAAGTTCGATAGAGATCAAAATTTAGAGTGCTCCTATTTCTAGACACAAGTCATTGTATTTTGGAAGATGATTACAAATAAACCATAAGCACCTGGGCAGGACAATATCATCTTAAGAAAAGAAGATCTCTCCTTCACCTTGACTATAATAATCTTATCCATAGGGATAAGGTTACCCGAAGGGGATGTGTCGATATTTGAATGGATAACTCGACTAGTGATGAGAGTAAGTCAACAATGACAATACCAAATGGAGTATGTCTATTATTCAAAGGGGTACCTCGATAACAGAAAGGATGTGTCCAGAGTTAAAATGGGATACGGTCCACATTGTCATACTGAGCTCCATGGGTTTGAGTCATTGGCTCATCATCGAAATGACTAACCAGGCCTAATTATTGGATCGGCGCCAAGCAGATCCATCTTCATATATAAAATTTCCAATAATGCAGGGGATCTTTGACTTTGAGAAATCATAACTTTTGACTCAGATTAAATCATGAAATTTATAATATATCATATTTGTTATCAGGTATAACCCATAATGGTAGTTATGCTACCGCAAGCGCATGATTACATCATCTGAAAAGACCGGTGACACACTACCTAAGACTCCAACATATAAAGTGTCACACTACTTCATGCCAAAGAAAATTTCGTGATATATGAACTTCAAGTATCAACAGTCATCTTTTTAAAGGAAACTATTCCTAAGCTCCTAGTAACATAAGAACTCAAATAGTCTTCAACTCTTGACCACATCACCAATTAAAGAACTAGATTTATTAACATGCTCAATAGCCTAGGACTGTGTGCTTTGCATCCCCTCCCATCTTCTTGGCTACTCCACCTCCATGTCTCCTATCACCTCCTCAATGCTATTTTCTCCACCTGCATTAATTACATTATGAGTCCACTGACTCAACAAGTATATTTCATATGCAGATACAAAACATTATTAGCAGAACAAGTTCACTAACGAGGAGAATCTAAACTGGCTCCTATTTCTACTACAGGGTAAAATTTAACGTAACATGATAAAAATTTAAATACTACAACCAAAATCGTGCATGAGATTTCATTTCGCAATAATAGAAACATCATTATGACCAATGAGGATAATCATGATGCAATGGTTTTCACAATAACATAAACTTCATTATGACATGTGAGGATAATCATGATGTAATGGTGTTCACAATAATAGAAACTTCATTATGAGATATGAGGATAATCATGATGCAATGGTGGTAACCCTTTTCTGAGCCCATACATTTGTTCCTGATTCATGAACCATGGAGAGGTACCTCTTAGATGAACATAAACCATCCATCTGTAACCATTTTACATTTCATTAACATTCATGTTTGGAGGGCCTTCCCTGGAGTTCATCCCAGGGCACCCATCCCGTATTATTACCACTCATGCCCATATTTATCCTAGTATCCATGGAATGAAATATGATTTAAACTTAGCTTAAGCACAACTAATCATGCATAGTTCTTCTCTTAAAATCCTTTACGTGATCTATTCGAACTCACTAACAGTGCATGCACAATTTAATCATCCTAAGGAGACAATGGAAATTAAAAAGATTTTCTTAAATAATCTAGATTCTAACTCTCACAATTCTTCTCAAGTTGATGTCAAATGAAAGGTAAGCACAGTGCCGATGACACCCAGAAATCCTAGCAACATTTCACTAATCCAACTCCGGAACAAATACAAAGCCATCAAAACATAAGCTAGCACACATTGAAAGCTTCAACGACAGATCATAGAATCAAATCCGGGTTTGCTACAACATGTTATAACATATCAAAAGGATGAGACGCAAACTACCGTTTCCATAAAAAGAAAACTCATTCAACACTAAAGAAACGAGCGCAGTCCCAGATTCAACATTGAATTTTTAGGTTTAGCAATTCCACTATCAAGAGTTAACAGGCATAACATCACATTCATACTAAAACTTATAGATCTACCCGAAACAGAATAAAATCAAACTATCATATAGAAGAAAAACCAATACCAAAGGACTTTCGCCTACCAAATGTGTCTCGAGAAATTCGGAGCTAAGTAAGGAGACAAGAACACCTCAAAACCCGACATTCACAAGAATGAACAAAATAGCAAGGATGACGCTCTCAACCCTTCGAAACTGCTAATGACTTCAAAATCCCTCAAGGAAAACAAACAAGGATCATATCGCTATATTAAAATCTCCCTCCTCACACCCACCGAAACTCATCCCCAAAATCTCTATCTCAATTGTGCACTACAACCAATGAAATTGAAGGAACTCGACAAGGAACCTTAACACACATCTCGAAGGACCACCTAGGCATCAACAACGCAAGCAAGAGACCAACAAAAAATGGGGTTCTAAATCATGCCATCCCCCTAATGTATTCCATAGAGTCAAGAACCACGCAAGGAGAAAAACAATCCATCGAAAGCCAACCTACGGGAAATCACTCTTTCATATCTACACAGGAAGCTACTTTCCTTTCCCCTGCCATCGAAGACTCTCTTGTTAGGATGTATACTAAAAGCCTAGCTTTTTGTATGAACATTTATTGAATAAACATTTATTTTATAATAAGAATCACATTGGTCAAATGTCTGTATTTAGTTAAATTCAGTTGCCCATTTAATTTATATTGTAGATAACATAGTGTGTCGTGTCATACAGAAGATCATGTTATCAGTTCCTTATAAATTCTAAATAGTAGTTCACAACCAAGATGGATTGGGATAAACTATTGGAATGGTTGTAGTGTAATTTGATACTAGTTTATCTTGACTATAAAATTACACTAGTACACTATGTGTGTATTAAGCAGGACCATTTGATGTTGTTCTTTTTATACCGATTGCATAAAAGAACATAACCTCTGTTATTATGGATGTGTGTACTCTTAATCCTGATATAATAACAAGTGCATATACTTAGTATTTATTTCTTTAATTTATCAATGGGTGAGATTTATTCGTTAAATCAATAGGCCCGATAAGTTGGGAAATAATATTATTTATATGGTGTGTTGTTGATTATAGAAGGAAACAGTGTCCTAGTTATCTAGGTTGATGATGTTCCCTTGAGGAGCTCATAAGGATTGTCATGTAAATCCTATAGGTGGACTTAGTCCGACATGACAATGAAGTTGAGTGGTACTACTCTTGGAGCTAGATATTAATTAAGTGAGTTGTCATTAATTCATTTAATTAATGGATATTCGATATCTTAAACACAGGGAGACTAATGCACTCATAATAAAAAGGAGCCCATAATGTAATATGGGATTGGTGTGGTAGTTCAATAATAACTCTTTAGTGGTATAAGTTATTATTGATGAACTTGAGTTAGGTGTTCGGGTCGAACATAGGAAGCTCAAGTCCATCAAGAGGTCAAAATCAATTCCTCCTCTAGGTCTCTATTGTAGCCTATTAATTAAAAGTCTTTTTATTCACCCGAAGCCCAGCTTCTTACCCAATCTAGGGGCCGGTCACATCCTTGCTTGGTGCCCAAGCAAGGGGCCGGCCAAGCCCATCTTAGTGTCCAAGATGTGGCCGGCCAAGCCTTGCTTGGTGCCCAAGCAAGGGGTCGGCCATAGCATGATAGAAAAGGAGATTTTATTTAAAATTAAATTTTAGAAAAATCTTTCCCTTTTTGAAGCCATCCACATGATTTTAAAAGAGAGTTTTAAATTTTAAAATCTTTTCTTTTATAGCTATCTACAAAGGATTAAAAATAGAGATTTTAATTTTGTTAAAATCTTTCCTTATTTGTAGTGTTTAAAAGAGAGATTTTAATTTTGATAAAACATTCCTTTTTTATAACCATGTTTTAAAAGAAAAGTTTTAATTTTAATCTTTCCTTTTTTGTAGTCGTCTACAATATTTAAAAGAGAGAGATTAATTTTAAAACTTTCCTTTTGTAACCATCACAATAGGAAATTTAAAAGAGAGAGATTTTAATTGTTATTAAAATTTTATTTTTTGCCATGACCAAGGATTATAAAAGAGACATAGATGGTGCCTTATGGGGTAACACACAACCTAAGTCTCCTCTTCTATTCCTTGGTGACCGGCCCTTCTTCTCCCTTTCTCCCTTGAGGCTAGCGGCACTACTCTACTTCCTTGGTGGCCGGTTGTTTGGTGGAGAAGAAGAAGAAGGAGGAGGCCTCTTCACCTTGTTTTCTTCCTTAGGACCGGCGACACATCAAGAGGCATCTTCTTGTGGCCGGTTGCTTGGAGAGGAAGAAGAAGAGGAGGAAGGTTCCTATTTTGGTTTCCCTTGATGGCCGAATTTCTTGGAGGAGAAGAAGTTGTTTGGGTGGATTTCATCTTGGTAGATCGTCGCCCACATGACGTCCAAGAGAAGGAGATGAATACAATAGAAGATCAAGAGGTCTTTTAGTTACAAAGAAAGATATAACTAATTAATTATTTCCGCTTCAAATTAATTAGTTTATGTTCTTTGTATGGATCCTGAAATACCAATACAAGAGGCTAGCGATTTCATTTTTCATTTTGTGTTTCAATTTAGTGTTTTGATCTTGTGCTTCTATTGAGGTCTCTGTAGTTAAACCTAGGCTTACTATAAGAAGTTTAAATATCCAATTTATTTGAAAGGCTTTGTCTAGGAATTGGTGGATGATCTCATACCCAAGAAGGCCAAGTGCCTCACCATGTTTAACCTGGAAGCCAATCCTTGAAATAGATATTTAATCAACTTCTGTAACATGGGATAAACTTGGATTAATAATGTTAAGTATCGTTTGCAATCTAAATTTTAACTACTGAAGAACACATGAGTTGAACTTGAACTAAGAATGTTAAGTTCCGTTTCCAATTCAAGTTTAACTCATGAGGAACACATAGGTTGTTAGGAAAGTTCTGTGCTTGTATAAATTTTTATATAGGGGAAGCAGAACGTAATTCTGAGTAGCAATCAACAATTGGTATCAGAGCTAGTTTTATGCCTTTGTGTGTTTGGTTTTAAGTTAAATTATGCACTATTCATACATAAATTTAGGCAGGAAAATAGTAGGATATACAAATAGATTAACTCTGTGGTTGCAGGCATCCTAGTTCCAACTATTATGGCACTATTATGTTTGTGTGTGATTGAACCCTCGGGCATGTCGAGGGCATTTTATGTGTGTGCATGATTGTAATTTTTAAATATAGCAGGAGTTGTATTAGTTTTAGGATTTTACATTTTTGTTCAATCTAGATTACATGTACATTCCTTCATGAAATATAGGATCGATAAATGTAAAATTTTATTTTGTTGCGGATCGTATCCTTGCGAGGCATGGTGCTATTTGAGGACCAGAGGCGCAGCGGAAAAGGAAGCAAGAAGGATGCAACGAAATAAACCCTAGGGTCGGCGGCTAGAGTTGGCGACAGCTAGGGTTAGCGGCATATGGAGGACAGCTATGGATGAGTCCATAATAGTTGAAAATTAGTTTTCATATTTATTGTCTTTTATGCTGTGATGTGTGTGTCATGCTGTGTGTGTGTGTGTGCATATTAAAATTCTTCGTTTTAAATAACTAAGTGGTAGAGGAATTATTTAAATTCCACGGTCTCCATTACTGGTTTGTAAGTGATGCATTCAAACTTGCGCGTTAGCTCTGAGTGCTTTCCTCCACATCGGATGAGTTTGTTTGTGGATCACTAGATCAAACTTCCTTTATGGATGATTATAGGAAGTTATTTAGGTGCGTGTGATCTTCTCCATCTGAAGGGGCACAATCCTATTTAATGGACTAAGTATCAAGTAATGGTATACATTTATGCGCATTTAATAGTTTCCTCCGTATCGGAGTCACTGCTATTATTTGTGTGATCGAAGAAAAATCAACTATTAATTTTATTTGTCATAAAGTTAGGCTGACAAGATAATAAAATTAATGGATAAAATCCTCTCTTACAAATGTTTGAATTTGTATACGTCCACACTATCGTAGCATACAAAATTCACGGTGCTTTGAGGTGTTGGTGAATTTAAATGATATTGTTTAAGAAATCAATATTATTTTAAATTCTTAAGTTTTTACCAAATATTTTGTGATTCTTAGGATTTTAAATGGCCTTCAATCCCCTAGCTGTTATATTAGAATAAAACAAACTTACTGGTCCCAATTACATTGCTTGGAAACAAAACTTGGACATTGTCTTAACTGCTAAAGGTTATAAGTTCGTACTTCTTGAGGTCTGTCCTAGTGTGCCTGATAAGGATTCTAGTGAAGAGGAGATAGAGAGACATAGGAAATGGGTCAAGGAAGATGAGATGGCGCGGTGTTATATTTTTTCTTTGATGTCAAATGTGTTGCAACATCAGCATCAGGCCTTACACACTACCTATGACATGATACTCAATCTCAAGGAACTCTTCGGACACCAGAATCGGGCTGCCAGGCAGGAGGCCATAACAAACTTAATGACGACCACCATGATTGAGGGGATACCCGTAAGGAATCATATCCTCAAGATGATGGCTCATTTAATGGACTGTCCTCACAGAAACGAGAATAATGAAGGTGTATCTTATTCATTAGTTGTCGAAACATGTTTAACGGTATTATCTACCGATACCTGGTGTGTAGATACGGGAGCCATTGATCATGTCTATAATTCATTACAGGGGTTCTAGGAAACCAGACAACTACATGAAGGGGAAATCACCCTCTACATGGGCAATACTACAAAAGTGGTGGTTGTTGCAGTGGGAGATGCTTATTTATCTTTTGATAGGAATAAAATATTAATTTTGAGAAATTATCTTTACATACCATCTTTTAGAAAGAACTTGATTTTAGTTTCTAAATTGTTTAAGGATGGATATTCTATTTCTTTTGATAACAAAGTGGTTGTCAAGAAGAATAGGGAGATTATCTATTCTGGTACGTTGGTTGACAATTTGTATACTCTTAATCCAATAACTCTCATGATGCAACAAATGAAAATTAATAATACATCCTCTAATTCTAATAAGAGAAAGCAGCCTTCGGAAATAAACTAAACATATTTTTGGCATCTAAGGCTAGGTCATATTAACTTAAGTAGGATTCAAAGGTTAATAGCTGATGGACCTTTGGGTTCATTAGTGGTGGAAAATTTTCCAACCTACAAATCTTGCTTGGAAGGAAAAATGACCAAGAGACCTTTTAAGGATAAGGGGTATAGAGCCAAAGATGTGTTGAAATTGGTTCATTCTGATTTGTGTGGACCTATGACTATACAGGAAAGAGGTGGTTTCGAATATTTTATCTCTTTTATAGATGACTATTCGAGATACGGGTACATTTACTTGATCTGCCGCAAGTCTGAGTGCTTTGATAAGTTCAAAGAGTACAAGACTGATGTGGAGAAATATCATAGTAAAAGTATCGAGACACTACGGTCTGATCATGGTGGCGAGTACCTCTTAGGAGAGTTTAGGAGTTACTTATCAGAGACAGGGATTCAATTCCAACTGTCTGCACCTGGTACACCCCAACAGAATGGTGTGGCAGAATGAAGGAATAAGACTCTTATGGAAATGGTTAGATCAATGATGAGTTATTCAGAATTATCAAATTCATTTTGGGGATATGCTTTGGAAATGGCAGTGTACATTCTAAACTTGGTACCTTCTAAGTCAATACCCTCTACTCCCATAGAATTATGGAATGGGTGTACGCCTAGTCTGAAGTATATTCAGATTTGGGGTAGTCCAGCACATGTGCTGAAGGGAGACACTGATAAGTTGGAATCACGTACAGAAGTTTGTTTGTTTATGGGTTATCCTAAAGGAACGAAAGACGGTTTATTTTATAGTCTTAAAGATCAGAAGATTATTGTTAGCATCAATGCCCGATTTTTAGAAGAGGATTATGTAATGAACCACAAGCTCATGAATAAAATTGTTCTTGAAGAAATAAAAGAAGACACGTTTACATTAGTACCAACGGTACAAGATGAGATACCACGAGAAATTGCAACACGTGTCACAAATGATGCACAATTACAAGCAGTGACACGTCGTAGTGGGAGGGTTGTTCGATAACCTGATAGATTCATGTTTTTGGGAGAGTCCTCAGACCTGATCCCTGGTAAACATGAACCTGATCCTTGTACTTATGATGAAGCACTCCAAGATAAAGATGTAGCATCTTGTCAAAGTGCAATGAACTCTGAAATAAAATCTATGTATTCTAATCAGGTCTGGGAGCTTGTAGAACCACCAAATGATGTAAAAGCCATTGAGTATAAATGGGTCTACAAAAGAAAAAGAGGGGCAGATGGGAAGGTGGAAACCTTCAAAGCAAGGCTAGTTGCAAAAGGATATACTCAGAAAGAGGGAATCGATTATGAGGAAACCTTTTCGCCGGTGGCGATGCTTGAGTCTATCCGGATTCTTTTATCTATTGCTGCTCATGTGGATTATGAGATTTGACAAATGGATATCAAGACAACTTTTCTTAATGGAAGTCTTGAAGAAAACATTCTTATGAAGCAACCAAAGGGATTCATTGCAAAGGGCAAAGAGCATCTTGTATGTAAGCTCAAACGGTCTATTTATGGACCGAAATAAGCTTCGAGATCTTGGAACATCCGATTTAATGAAGTGATCCAGTCTTATGGATTCATTCAGTGTCCGGATGAGTCTTGTGTATACAAGAAGAGTGACAAAAACATGGTGGTATTTCTTGTACTATACGTATATGACATTTTGCTCATTGGCAACAATGTCAAAGTGTTGTCATATGTAAGGGTATAGTTATCCAAACAGTTTGATATGAAGGACTTGGAAGAATGTGGACATATTCTTGGGATCAAAGTAATAAGGGATCATAAGAAAAGAATGTTGTGCTTATCCCAAACTTTATACATCGATACTATCCTAGCTCGTTTTAGCATCCAAAACTCTAAGAAAGGTTTTCTACCTTTTCGGCATAGAGTACCTTTATCTAAAGAGATATGTCCTAAAACATCAAAGGAGATAATGTTAGTTAGAGCCCTAGAGCCAATCATTTGATGATTGTTGTATGGACTCATTGTATCATATTCTTGTATATAAATAAAGGCATTTGTTTTTGGTTATTATAGTTACTTGTATTGGTGCCAAATAATTAAGTATAATAGCATCCTTGAGTAGAGCGTTCTTACCTATATCAATCGGTTAGTTGAACCGATAGTGAGATGATATAGGGAACACTACTTTTAATCATTCCTAGTCAAGTATTAACATTCAGGGACAATGTTAATGCGAAGAGACTAGCATGTAGGTCAACTCGATGACTTGATCTCACAAGTCATGGATATAGAGATATCAAGTTGACACATGGGTATACATTGGAGAATGTATACTGAATGACCCGCCATGAGAAAGTATCATGGATCGTTATATGAGTGTCATATACTTTCTCATGTGACTATTAGTATGACTACTAGTCCTTGGACCTGAAGTCACCATGGTTCCCTACATAAGGAGTTACGTATTTTGGCTTTATCAAACGTCACCCGTAACTGGGTGGACTATAAAGGTGATTACTAAGTATGTAACAAATTATACGGAGGGATGTGAGTGATGTAGATGGGATCTATCCCTCCTATATGATGGGAGAGACATCGATATTCTTGATAGAGTGAGACCATTAAGTGTATGGCCATGCCCAAATGAGTCAATATAAGATATTGAGCTCATTTGATCGATAGAGTCTACTTAGAGTTCAAGATTTAGATTGATTAGAGGATGACACGGTCTATGCCTCATATTGATCAATCTAGATGTCTAGGATAGAAGGACACTTGTCATATATTGTGAGGAGTCACAATTAATAGTCACAAGGTGATGTTGGATCTCAACATTCTTGTAACTTGGGTAGTAATGATGTGTTGCTAGATACCGCTCATTACTTATGCTTCTAAATGGGTTTAGGAGCATTGTCAACGTTACAAGAACCTATAGGGTCACACACAAAGGGCAATTAGATGGAGATTAGGTTCATTTGATGAACCTAAAGGATTAGGTTCATATGATGAACCAAATTGGATTAAGAGTAATCCAAAGTAGGCTAATTGAGTTGGACTCAATTTGGTTCATGTGTTAAGTGAGTCTAATTTGGACTTAGACTCATTTAATCAATTTAATTCAATGAATTGAGATTCATTAAATTAAAATTGACTTGAACCAATGATTAGATTAGATCAACCAAGGGAGAGAATTGGTCAAGTTTGACTTGACTTGAGAGGAAGATGAAGGGTCAATTTTGACTTGACCATTTGCCACCTCATTGGTGAGTTGGCATTAAGTGGTCCAATGATGATGCTCCACATCATCATGGTTGCTTAAGTGGAATGCCATCTCATGGGAGTTACCAAGAGTTGTGACTCTTGGCATCCCATGGAGGTTACAATTCCCCTTAAAGTGGTCGGCCACTTTTGATGAGGAGTTAGTGCATTTTGTGTGCTTGTGTGAGTAACTCCATCATCTTCTTCCTCTCTAGTTTTCTTCTTTCTCTCCCTCTCCTCCATTACTGATCTCTAAGGTTGCTAGCACATCCTTAGAGGTTCTTCTCCATCTCTTGCTTGTGTGGATACACATAGAGAAGTGTCTACTTTGACACTTTCGAGATCCGGTGAACCGAGGACGAGCGGGATTACGAAGGGCTTCGTATCAAGGGTAAATTCTTTCTCCTTGTAGATCTAGTTTAGAACTAGTGTAAGAAACTCGTACTCGTAATGTTTTCTAAATTTTAATCTTTGCACAGATCCGGTGGCTGGGGTTTCAGGGTTTCCGCAACGCAAAAAGCAATTTTTGCGGCTCGAAAAACCCAACAGATAAAGGACATGAAGGCAGTTCCTTATGCTTCGGCTGTAGGAAGTCTAATGTATGCAATATTATGTACGAAACCGGATATCTATTTTGTCGTGGGCATGGTTAGCAGATATCCAAGTAATCCATGACAGGGACATTGGACTGCCGTAAAACATATATTAAAGTACCTGAGAAGGACTAGAGATTATATGCTGGTTTACCAGACAGATGATTTGCTCCCTGTGGGTTACATGGATTTGGACTTCCAATCAGATAGGGGCAATAGTAAGTCAACCTCAGGATATGTGTTTACTTTGGGAGGTGGAGCCATTACATAGAGGAGTGTTAAGCAGAAATGCGTTTCGGACTCCACCATGGAAGCTGAGTATGTGGCAGCCTCTGAGACAGCCAAAGAAGCTGTATGGCTCAGAAACTTTTTAATGGACTTAGATGTGATTCTGGTTTGCCCAAAATTATCATAATTTATTGTGATAATAGTGGTGCAGTAGCAAACTCGAAGGAACCATGAGCCCATAAGGCTAGTAAACACATTGAGCGCAAGTACCACATGATACGAGACATCGTAAAGCAAGGAGAAGTTATTGTCGCCAAGATTGCATCAGAAGATAACCTAGCAGATCCTTTCACTAAGGCCCTTCCGGTGAGAGCTTTTGATAGGCATGATGAGGGGATGAGAATCAGATGTATGACAGCATATAAGGCAGCATAGTCTTTTAGTATTAGTGGGAGATGTTGGAATGTATACTAAAAGCCTAGCCTTTTGTATAAACATTTATTTAGAAATAAGAATCACATTGGTCAAATGTCTACATTTATGCTAAGTGTAGTTGTCCATTTAATTTATATTGTAGATAACATGGTGTAAGGAGACACACAGAAGTTCATGTTATCAGTTCTTATAAATTATAAATTATTGCTCACAACCAAGATGGAATGGGACAAACCTTTGGAGTGGTTGTAGTGTAATTAGGTATTAGTTTATCTTGACTAATAAATTACACTAGTACACTATGAGTATATTGAGCAGAACCATTTGAGGTAGTTTCTTTTTATAAAGACTCTTTAAAAAGAACAAGACCTCTGTTATTATGGAAGTGTGTACTCTTAATCATGATATAATAGAAAACACGTATACTTAATATTTATTTCTTTAATTTATCAAAGGGTGTCATTTAGTTTGATAAATCAATAGACCCGATAAGTTGAGAAATGATATTATTTATATGGTGTGTTGTTGATTATAGAATGAAACTGTGTCCTAGTAATCTAGGTTGATGATGTTCCCTTGAGGAGCTCATAAGGATTGTCATATAAACCCTGCAGGTGGACTCAGTCCGACATGATAATAAAGTTTAGTGGTACTACTCTTGGAGCTAGATATTAATTAAGTGAGTTGTCAGTAACTTATTTAATTAATGGACATTTGATATCTTAAACACAAGGAGATTAACACACTCATAATAAGAAGGAGCTCATAATATAATTTGGGATTGGTGCGGTAGTTTAATAGTAGCTCTTTAGTGGTATGAGTTATTATTGATGAACTTGAGTTGGGTGTTCGGGGCGAACATGGGAAATTCAAGATCATCGGGAGACCAAAATCAATTCCTCCTCTCAGTCCCTATTGCAGCCTCTTATATATAGTCTTATATCCACCTAAAGCCTAGACTCTTAGCCCATGTTAGGGGCCAGCCCCTATCCTTGCTTGGAGCCCAAGCAAGGGGCCGACCAAGCCAAGCTTGGAGCTCCAGCTAGGGTCGGCCAAGCCTTGCTTGGTGCCCAAGCAAGTGGCCGGCCAAGTAAGGAAAGGAAAGGGAATTTTATTAAAAATAAATTTTTGACAAAGTCTTTCCTTTTATATTTTTATCCACATAGTTTTAAAAGAGAGTTTTTAATTTTAAAATTTTCCCTTTTATAGATTTTCTACAAAGGATTAAAAGAGAGATTAGATATCTTTCCTTATTTGTAGATATCTATAATGTTAAAAGAAAAATTTTAATTTTTAAGAAAACTTTCCTTTTTTGTAACCATGATATAAAAAGAACTTTATTTTTAATCTTATCTTTTATAGATATCCATAAAAGGATTTAAAAGAAAGAAATTTTAATTTATAAAACATTCTTTTTATAGGTAACCACAAAAGGGATATTTTAAAAGAGAGATTTTAATTTTTGTTTAAAATCATTCCTTGTTTGTTTTGTAAGAGGTGATCGGCCATGTCATGAATAGAAAAGGAAGTTTTTTTTTTGTTATAAAACTTTTTTTTTTGGATTCACCAAGGATTATAAAAGAGAGGTAAAGTGTGCCTTCATGGTACATAACTTCTATTCTATTGTTCCTCTCTCTTTTCCTTTGGTGGCCGACCCTCTTCCTTTCTCTCTTCTCCTTTTGTTTTCCACATTGTGGCCGGCGGCATCAAGTCTACTAGGAGCATTGGTGGTCGGTTACTAGGAGGAGAAGAAGAAGAGAAAGGAGGCCCTCTTGTCTAGATCCCTTTGGTGGTCGGAGCTTGGAGGAAGAGAAGAAGGCTTTGGTGGAATTCTTCTTGGTAGATCATCGCCCACACGACGTCCAAGAGAAGGAGAGGAATACAATAGAAGATCAAGAGGTTTTTGTTAACAAAGAAAGGTATAACTAGTTGTCTTATTCCGCATCATACTAGTTTTCTTTGTATGGATTTTGAATTACCAAACATAAGAGGCTAAGGATTCTAGGTAATCGATTTTATGTTTTGATTTTGTGTTTCTTTTGTTTTTTGATCTTGTGATTCGATTGTTCTTGATGGTTAAACCTAGGGTTACTGTAAGGAGATTAAATATTGAATTTCATTGAAAGGCTTTGTCTAGGAAGTGGTGGATGATCCCATACCCAAGAAGGCCTAGTGCCTCGCCATGTTTAACCTGGAAGCCGATCTTTGAAATAAATATTTAATTAACTTTGTAACATGGGTGGATTTGGATCAATAATGTTAAGCATCGTTTGCGATCCAAGTTTAAACCTCTAAGAACAAATAAGTTGAATTTGGAATCAATAATGTTAAGTTCTGTTTGCAATTCCAAATTTAATTTCTAAAGAACACAATAGGTTGTTAGGAAAAGTTCGGGACTTGTACAAAATTTTTGTACAGGGAAACCAGTACGATATTCCGAGTAGCAACCAACAGGAGATTGTTAGGATGTATACTAAAAGCCTAGCTTTTTGTATGAACATTTATTGAATGAACATTTATTTTGTAATAAGAATCACATTGGTCGAATGTCTGTATTTAGTTAAATGCAGTTGCCTATTTAATTTATATTGTAGATAACATGGTGTGTGGTGTCATACAGAAGATCATGTTATCAGTTCCTTATAAATTATAAATAGTAGTTCACAACCAAGATGGATTGGGACAAACAATTGGAATGGTTGTAGTGTAATTTGATACTAGTTATCTTGACTATAAAATTACACTAGTACAATATGTGTGTATTGAGCAGGACCATTTGAGGTTGTTTCTTTTATACCGATTACATAAAAGAACATAACCTCTGTTATTATGGATGTGTGTACTCTTAATCCTGATATAATAACAAGTACATATACTTAGTATTTATTTCTTTAATTTATCAATGGGTGAGATTTATTCGTTAAATCAATAGGCCCGATAAGTGGGGAAATAATATTATTTATATGGTGTGTTGTTGATTATAGAAGGAAACCGTGTCCTAGTTATCTAGGTTGATGATGTCCCCTTGAGGAGCTCATAAGGATTGTCATGTAAACCCTGCAGGTGGACTTAGTCTAACATGACAATGAAGTTGAGTTGTACTACTCTTAGAGCTAGATATTAATTGAGTTGTCAGTAACTCATTTAATTAATGGACATTCGATATCTTAAACACAGGGAGACTAATGCACTCATAATATGAAGGAGCCCATAATATAATATGGGATTGGTGCGGTAGTTCAATAATAACTCTTTAGTGGTATGAGTTATTATTGATGAACTTGAGCTAGGTGTTCGGGTCGAACACAGGAAGTTCAAGTCCATCAGGAGGCCAAAATCAATTCCTCCTCTAGGTCCCTATTGTAGCCTCTTAATTAAAAGTCTTTTTATCCACCCGAAGCCTAGCTTCTTACCCAAGCTAGGGGCCGACCACATCTTTTCTTGGTGCCCAAGCAAGGGGCCGTCCAAGCCCATCTTGGTGTCCAAGATGTGGCCAGCCAAGCCTTGCTTGGTGCCCAAGCAAGGGGCCGACCATAGCATGATAGAAAGGAGATTTTATTTAAAATTAAATTTTGGTAAAATCTTTCCTTTTTTGAAGCCATCCACATGATTTTAAAAGAGAGTTTTAAATTTTAAAATCTTTCCTTTTATAGCTATCTACAAAGGATTAAAAAGAGAGATTTTAATTTTATTAAAATCTTTCCTTATTTGTAGTGTTTAAAAGAGATATTTTAATTTTGATAAAACTTTCCTTTTATGTAACCATGTTTTAAAGAAAAAGTTTTAATTTTAATCTTTCCTTTTTTTGTAGTCGTCTACAATGTTTAAAAGAGAGATTAATTTTAAAACTTTCCTTTTATAACCATCACAATAAGAAATTTAAAAGAGAGAGATTTTAATTGTTATTATAATTTCCTTTTTTGCCATGACCAAGGATTATAAAAGAGAGGTAGATGGTGCCTTATGGGGTAACACACAACCTAAGTCTCCTCTTCTATTCCTTGGTGGTCGGCCCTTCTTCTCCCTTTCTCCCTTGAGGCCGGCGGCACTTCTCTACTTCCTTGGTGGTCGGTTGTTTGGTGGAGAAGAAGAAGAAGAAGGAGGCCTCTTCACCTTGTTTTCTTCCTTAGGACCGGTGGCACATCAAGAGGCATCTTCTTGTGGTCGATTGCTTGGAGAGGAAGAAGAAGAGTAGGAAGTTTCCTATTTTGGTTTCCCTTGGTGGCCGAATTTCTTAGAGGAGAAGAAGTTGTTTGGGTGGATTTCATCATAGTAGATCGTTGCCCACACGACGTCCAAGAGAAGGAGAGGAATATAACAGAAGATCAAGAGGTCTTTTAGTTACAAGGAAAGATATAACTAATTAATTGTTTCCACTTCAAATTAATTAGTTTATGTTCTTTGTATGGATCCTGAAATACCAATAAAAGAGGCTAGCGATTTCGTGTTTCATTTTGTGTTTTGATTTAGTGTTTTGATCTTCTGCTTCTATTAAGGTCTCTATAGTTAAACCTAGGGTTATTGTAAGAAGTTTAAATATCTAATTTCATTGAAAGTCTTTGTCTAGGAAGTGGTGGATGATCCCATACCCAAGAAGGCCAAGTGCCTCGCCATGTTTAACCTGGAAGTTAATCCTTGAAATAGATATTTAATCAACTTCTATAACATGGGATGAACTTGGATTAATAATGTTAAGTATCGTTTGCAATCCAAGTTTTAACTACTGAAGAACACATGAGTTGAACTTGAAGTAAGAATGTTAAGTTCCGTTTCTAATTCAAGTTTAACTCATGAGGAACACATAGGTTGTTAGGAAAGTTCTGTGCTTGTACAAATTTTTGTATAGGGGAAGTATAACAGAATTCCGAGTAGCGACCAACATCTCTTGCCACCAAAATCGACCTCTTGCAGTCGAGATTGCACTCGCATCCCCTTCCGTATTGACGCAGATCGCCCCCCCCCCCCCTCCTTTACCGTCTCGTGCCTTCTAGGGCACCATCGTCTCCTCCCTTAAACGGGGCTCCAAATTCCCTAATAAACCCACCTAAATTTTTGATCCAAATGACTTAGACCAAGGGTTAAATTAGACTCACCTAATACTTCCTAGCAGATTTCAGTTAGACCCAAATAAATTAGGCTCACCTAATATATATATATATATGATCGTTTATATTGAACTAAATTTCTAATATGGACATTTGAAACACATGGGACCTTACAACCCTCCCCCTTAAAAGAATTTCGTTCGCGAAATTGAGCTTACCAATTAGCTCGGTGTAGCGATTGTGCATGTCCACTTCGATCTCCTAGGTATTCTCCTCCACAAGCTAATTTCTCGTCCACAAATATACCAAACAAAAATTATAAATGCAAAAAAATAGATTTTTTAGTTTTTTAAAGTAGAATCAAAATGCTGAAAATCCAAAATGTAGAATTTAAATTGCAAATTCAAAATTACAGAAATAAAAGTAAACAAATGGAAGATATAATTACAAAATCAGAACTATAGAAATATTTACAATATAAGAATGGAAAAAAATTTAGACTAACTCAAATGATTATCTACTAATGTTATAAGTGAAGTTTCCGACAATAGTGCCAAAAATTTATTATGCTCCTCAAGTACACGGTTAAATCGTTAGTAATATAAAAGATTATCAAATCCATAGAGATTGGTTATAAGCACTAGTGATCTCTCATATAGAATTAGCCAAACAATTGATAGTTGTAAGTTACATGCTAAGTAAGAGGAACAAGATTGAGAATAAGAAAGAGAGAGAGGAACTTAGTTTGGAAATATTCTAGGAATTCAGTTTCATTGTGATGTTTATTAATGTATCATGGTTCACCAATTGCCTATCCTCAATTTGCATGCGCTTGTATGAAGTTAGATTCATTACCGGCTCTCCCTTGTAGTGGACAACCTAACATGATATTTTGATCAATATCTCTTGCTACTAAATAGATTCATGATTCCTATGAAGTCTATTAATGGGGGTACCCCTATCACTAGGGTTCCTCAGTCATACATCACAAGAACACACTCATACTCAATAACCATAGAGATGAAGATGAAAATAACATAAAACTACCTACTTCCGTGTGGAGAGTTGCTTTTCCTTTCAAGGTGATACCCTAGACGTCCGTTAACAGGTTACTCCTATCATTAGGGCCCCTTGGTCATACAATCTAGGGCATTCCCCTACGGAATCAACACTTTTATATAACCATTCAATCAAACATGAGAATTAAGCTCAAACACATGCATTCATATAAGATCAAATAGATACAAGGTATAATAATATCATCTAGATAGGAAATCAGGATATTCATGAGTTCTTACATTAAACCACACCATAATTACTCCCTTAATTCTAGAACAAAAGAACTACTCCATGGCAAGAAGAAAAAGATCCAAAGACATAAGAATTATAAGCATCCAATACCAAACTAGAAGAAGAAGGGAAGAGAAGCTTATCCAATCATCTAGAGTGATCTTTAGATCTAATCCTTTACTTTCGGAGTCGATGAGGTTATGGAAATGACTTCGGATCATTGAACAGAGAGTAGGAAAGATAGAGATTGGCACCAAGATGGATCTCCCAAAGGGAGAACCCTCCTCCCCTTAGAAAGGGGAAGAGGCCTCGGGCCTAGCACGACCCGTGCCACAGCCTTGTGGAATCCACATGGTCAACTTCTTCTTGGCCATGGGTCAGGTGGCACGGCCGTGTGGTTTCACACAGCCATGTGGTTTCACACGGCCATATTCTTGTTTGCCTCTAGATGAGTGATAAAGTCATGTGGGATCACACAACTATGTTCTGCTCCCCTTCTGGTTAGGTCACATGGTCGTGTGGCTTCATATGGCCGTGGCCATCTTCTCCTCTGTTGCTTTGACATGATCGTACAGGATCACACGGCTAGTGTCATTTACCTTAGTTTGCTCTCCGTATCGTCTGTGAGCCCCGCTTTCACCCCAAAAGTGGCTCTTGTCAATAAAAAATACACAAAAAGGAAATTTCCGACAAAGAAGAGTAATTATGCTAAAAATATGACAAGAGGTGTAAAAATCTATAGATCAAGCGTAAGTAAAGTACGTGAATATGAGTAAAAAAATACATAAAAGTGTATATAATGTACGCACATCAATGACCCAGTTTTAGATAAAAAAATATCATTTAAAGTCTTTTTAGAGACTTTGAATAATTTTTGTCCTTTTATTATGATTATTTTTTTTTTCATTTTTTGCATTGTTAGGATTTTGAAACTATTTAAACATTTGTTTAGTTGATATTAGGGATATTATCTTTAAACATTTATTCTTTGCATTTGGAAATTTCTTGTGTTTTCCCTAAAAATTTTCTATTATTAGCTTACAAGAATAATTGTTATTCTGTCTAACGTCAAAATAGCTATAGACATAACTACATTTAAACAAGTATATATGTAGGACTTTTAGAGAACAACACATTAGACATAATTTGATATGAGAACTCATTTAGTATGTTACCTAGTATTTGTGGTGTTTTCATAGAAATTGTGTAACTAGTCTTTACACTTTAGATTTCTACTATCATCTAGTAAGAAAATCAATATAATTCAAAAAATGTGGATTAAACATTTAAGAGGGTTATGTTTTTTTACTTAGTCTAGGACTTAGCCTTATAAAAGTGAGTGAATAGTCAATACAAAATTATCTCTCTTGACATATGAGAATGAAGACCACATAGTTGATTCAATCGGTGTCCATTTAATTAAATTTATGTATAGTGAAAATTATATGTAAATATTGGGATCGATGACATTGCTAGAGGAGAGCGAGGGGGTGAATAGTGATTTTGCTTAGATTTATTATTCATTGTACTCGTCTATAAAATGTTAATATGTAGCCAAAATAAATGACACAAGAAAAAAAATAATTTTTATGTAGTTCAAAATCTTTAATTTGTACTCCACAGTCTAGTGTCCTAGCGATAACACCACTATACTTTCTCCTTCTAGAATGAGAAATCTCTTACAATCCCTGTTCTTACAAGAAATAAATAAGAATACAAAATACACAAATGTAAATGAAAACAATGCAAATGAAATAACTTACAAGTGAATCTCACTTTGTTCACTTTTTTATTGCTTTGGATTGTTTCTTGAAGGTCTGAAATGCAGCAGTACTCACTCACAAACACTCCAAGAATTGGCTAAGAACATGTATTTGATATCTTCCATGAAATCCTCTTTTATAAGGTTGATATTATGATCAAAATTTGCCTAATAGTCAACTAATTGTCACTATCAATAGATTGTTCTTCCAAAATTTGAATGTTGTCGAGCTTTGACCACTCAATGACTTCTTCCACCTCAGCATTTAGGTCATTAGTTCACAGACATACACTTAACAATCAATTATTACATCAGTAGTCGAGTTTTACAGTCAAGTTTAATATTTTCTATTCACTTTAATAATGTCATTAGTCGAGTTCCTCACTCGACTGATTCATTAGTTGATTGATCACATTGCAAACCCTTTTAAATCTCTCCAAATCTTGAATTCATGATTTAGGGTTCATTAGTCGATTATTATCCATCGATACCTTTGTTTTAGCCTTACCAAGGCTATATTCTCACATTGTCTAGTATCTAGTTGATCTTAACTTACCAAGGCTTCCTTTGTCTATCATTCAATCAATCTTGACCTGTTAGGACTTTCTTTGATTAGGATCTGGTCAATCTTGACTATTACCTAACATTCTATCAACCTTGATTTGACGAGAATTCGGTGTTTGATTGACCTTGATCTACTTGTATTTCACATCTCGTGCCAAATGTATGATCTTCCATGACCCATTTGAACTTTGTTGTTGCCATGCTCCCAGTTAGATTTGTAAGTACTAATTGTCTGATCAATCATGACTCATTTAGATTTTTCTACTGTCAAGTATCCAATCAACCTTGACAACTTGATTTTTTGTTCAAATATTCATCATCAAATCCAATATTGGTTGTAACACCCGAAAATTCTCAAAATAATTATTAGAAATATCCTAGTATTTTTCTAGAATTTTAGGATATTTTTTATGGAATTTTTAGATTAGCGGAAGTAGCAAAAATAAATAGAAAACGAAAATAGCCTACGCGAGAATTGAACCCGAAACCTATTGAGTCCTACGACTTATAGATAGCTATAGTAACCAAGTGAACCCAGCAGGGCCGTGCTGAAAAGAAAGGGAATCAATTATATTTATATTTGAGTTGGGCCGAATTACCCACTTAATATAAATAAAGATTTAAGTGAGGAATTGTTATTTTTCTTAAAGGAGAAAAACCTTTCCCTCACCCTAGTCACGCCGCCCCCTCCTCCTTTTCTTCTTCCTTCGGCGCCAACCACAAGGAAGACCTAGGGTTCCATCCCTAGGGCCATAGGAGTGGTTTCCGGCAACGTCAAAGGCACGAGGACGCTCCTCTCCGCGAGAGGAACGTATAGACGCAAGGAGATCGTCGAAGGGATCTTCCCCACCGGAAATCTAGCGATTAGAATCGTAAGAAACTTCGAGAAGGAGGTAAGAAACCCCTCACTTGCAGTATATGTAGCTCTCGTGTGAATTTCATGTATTACTTTAGTAATATGTAGACAATCGACACAAAGGATGCGAATTAGCGCATGCCAAGTGTTCGATTTAAATTGTTTAGCACAGAAAAATGCAACTTAGGCATTTTAGTGGCTTAGATAAATGTAATAGAAGCATTTCATAGCTTATTGAGTCTTGCTCCAGCTTTTACAGGACCAGATGCCCAATGGGTGGGCTCCCACAGTCGCCTCTAGGTTTAGATAACCTAGTTCTGGGTTTAGACAACCTAGTAAAAGCAAGACAAGAATTTATTAGCTTATGTTTAGTATTTTACTTTCTCAGTGGCACTGTACTGGATTAGATATCCATTGGGTTGGACTCCCATAGTCGTCCCTAGGTTCAGCTAACCTAGTAACCCTACTAAATTCGGGACTTGCAAACCCGGCTCTAGTTAGGGATGCGCGCACAGCAAAGTACAGTTGCCGGGCCCAAACAACAGCATGATTATTATTTTAATCTATTATGTTATTAGCTTTTCAAAACTCACAAAGATCAGTTATATTAGTTGAGTTTGAATTCAGCTTCAGTCTAGCTCAGTTCATGTTTCAGTTCAGCTCTCTCTTATGATTATGTATGATAGCTCTATGTTCAGTTTTACTACACCTGCTTTAGATGATAGTATGCCATGACTAGCTTTGATTGCTATGTATCGTATGATTGCATGCCATGTTTTAGTTCAATCAGTACGTGTTTTAAATAGCATGTTTTCAAAGCATGATTTGCATCGATTGCATGTTTTAGTGAGGTAGATGGTTTCTTACTAAGCGAAAGCTTACAGATACTTTCTTTTCCTTATACTACAGATAAAGGTAAAGGAAAGATGGACTAGCAGAGGCTGGAGGTCAATGCAACGATGAGGATGTGTGTGGATGGAACTTGGAATAGAGATCTTAGGGAATTTCAGCAAGCTTGTTTAAGCACTAGAACTTTTTAGCATTTGGTTATTTTGCACCTTAATTAGCATGTTAAATGCCATGAACTAGTAAATTATGCACTCTACTGTGCTTAGAACCTTAGTTATGTGATGTTAGAATGTTTCCCAGTCATTTTAGAACTTGTATGTGTGATTGAGGCACGAAACAGTGCTGAAATCAGACTCCTGGTACGAAATCAGAAACCCCAATCGATCGGCTGATCGATTGGAGGCTTCTCAATTGATCAGTCGATCGATTGAGAAGTTCGTACCGCGAACAGTAGGCCTCTGGATCGATCAGCCGATCGATCCAGCAAATTCTGTCGTGAACAGAAGGCTCTGGGATCGATCATTGGATCGATTGGCCAGTCTAGATCGATCAGCCGATCGATCCAGAATATTGCCCGAGCACAGTAGCGTGCTGGATCGATCACTGGATCGATCCAATCTAAGCCCCACATACAGTAGCCACCTGGATCGATCAATGGATCGATCCGGTCATTCCAATCGATCCGTGGATCGATTGGGAGGCCTGATATCAGCAAGAAACTCTTCGTTAGGTTCCTTGACCATTGGGGGATGTAATATATGGCATGAATAGTTTAGATTACACCCCTTAGCACATGTAGAACCAAGAAATGATAATAGTTTAGTAAAATTTTAATTAGTACAGCTTCCGCACTTAGATTTAATGATGGTCATGGAATAGTTAGCACAGCATAATGTAACGATCGGCCTCACAGCTTAGCCAGTAGAAGGTGGGTCGTTACATTGGTCAACCTTGACCCGAGGTTGATTGCACCAATAATCTCCCTCTCTAACATTCTCCCCTTTTCCTTAATGTCTTGCTTAACCATCAAATATTTTGATCAATTGTCATGTATCAAGTCAACCTTGACCTATTTGATATATCACTCAACCTCAAATATATTGATCAAATACTAAAACTCAACTTGAGTCAACTCAAACTTGATCAATTTTTACTAGAGGTCAATTACACAAATAATAAAGAATTCTCAGGTTGATGTTCCTTCTATTAGAGATTGAACTAATTTTAACTATTTGACTTTTTGTTCCTAGTCTAATGCTAGACTTTATAGTGACATAGAAAATGAGAACTACATCACAAATTGTCAAATTTTTCTATCACTAAGGAACAAGTCAACATTAAGATCATGTAGTATAAGATGCTCTCTATATATATGCTTCCTAACTCCTATTGCACAACTATGAATGATTTTCACTATAGTAGTTCCCTGTCAGATTTTTTTTACTATAGCAGCACACCGTTAGAATTAAAAAAAAAACCCTATCCCTTATTTTCCCTTTCCCTCTCAAAAACCCAAACATCTTCTAACTCCCTCATTTCTCTCGGTGCCAACTCACCTTGCAAAGCCACCGATCACTTTCTTCATTAATCAACTCCCTCGGTGCCACATCCCCTTGCCGAACTTACTTGTCACTATTCATCTACAGTGTGTTCCCCCAAGTACATGTCCTAAACATCTTCTTCTTCCATCCAAATGTTACAGTTTTATAGCATATATAATGTTGTAGTAGCTATGGAACCATACTTACTACAATATTTTTGTTAGGTCAGCACATTATAGCAATTACAATAACATAGCTACTACAATGTTCTTAGACCAAAATTATCATGAAATTTGAAATTAAAAATTTATCATTAATTTTAAATTTGTTGTAGATTTTGTGACAAATTTAAGTTTTGTTGCAAATTTTGCGATGAATTTTGAATTTCATTGCTAATTTACAATGAATTTTATGACAAAAATTTTTTATTGCTAATTTGTGATGAAAATATTTTTTTTGTTAATTTTTTTACTGATTAGTGATGATTTCCATTTTAATAGCTAATTTTGTTGCAGATTAGTAATGAATTGTTTTTGTCACTAAAATTTGTCACTAATCAATGTTTTTTAGTGATTATTGACAACGGAAGGATGTAGGACTTCACCATTGTTTGTTAGAGAGATTCGATGTGTCAACAACACTTGCACAATTAGAACAGAGAGTGAAAGAATTGTGTTGTAGGAAGATTGATCTTCAACCTTGAGATTCGAGCTTCTTTCATAACACTCTTTTGGTTGACTAAACATCACATTCAGTCGTCTGATTTGGATTGCATCCTGCTAAGTCAATGCTTGATTTTTAGGTTTTTTGGTTAACCAAATCTCTAGATCGGTGATTGAACCCTAATCTTTCCTTATTTTCCTAATCCAATTAGATCAAACCTTGCATAATATGCTTGATTGATCATCTGAACTTCTAAGTTTCCTTCGTAGTCTATCTCGTCTTATCTAATCCTTATTTTCATACAGGTTCAATCGACTAAGCCTCATTATTGATTGACTGATCCTTTATTTTATTTTGGACATAGATCGTATTTGGTCATGCTTATCTCTTTATTATTGGTTAACCAATAACTCCCTATTCAGTCGACCAAACTCTTTAGTCAATTGAAGACTATTTTTTTGGCAAAATAAAGTTATCACAATAATAATAATGACAGCCCTTCAAAATAGAGTTAGAAACATATATATACATGTTTTATTCAGATAGTAAAACTGTCTGATCTCAACTTAGAACTCTGAGATTGTTTCTAAGTTAAACCATTGCCTAAGTGATTTTGTCCCAAATGGGGCATGCATGTCCTCACTACTGATGTGGGCAAATTTGTAACTGCACGGACATATCATCGAGTAATAAATGATTTAATCCATAGGGACTGTGAATTAAGTACTAGTCAGAATAATAAAATAAGTTATCTAGTGAATCAAGGATAGTTGAAGTCATAAACAAGCTTAAAATAATTGAGAGAGAGAGAGAGAGCACGAGAGAAGTGATATGATCAAGTAGGTGGGAAGAAATTAGAGAGAAGGTAGAATGATCATAAAAAAAAAGCAGAGTGATCAAAGTAGGAAGACAAAGTGTGTTCATAGAAGGAAGGCAGAGTATCATCAAAGCAGAAAGATAGAGTATGATCACAAAAGGAAGATAGAGTGTACCAAGGTAGGAAGATAAAGTGTGATCTCAGAACGAAGGTAGAGTGTGATCAAAGCTAGAAAGCATAGTATGATCAAAGTAGAAAGATAGAGAGATCATAGAAGGTTCAGTGGTGAAGGCAATTCTAGGACTTTAGTTTCATCCAAATAATTGTAAACACTTAATCTAATTGGTTTCCTATCCATAATGGTATTTATGCGGGTAGACCATCCTATAGTATCCGTTGTGAACTTTTACTTCTACAATGACATATCAACCAAAGGCTGAATCGCCTACAGAATCATAACTAAAAAAGACCGTTCTTGATCTTTTCAAATAATAACCACTTGTGTGAAAATAAATTAGGTTACCATTTTTTACTTGATTACATACCAAGTTGTACTTTCATATTTGACTCTGAAGCACTACTCAAATTCTCCATTCGTCGTAGGCGGAGAAGCCTCTTACAAGCGTTGGAAGCACACAAAATAGTAGAACACTTAAAGAAACTTGTATATCAATTGTTCTAGACTATTGGGATTAAGGCTATATTTATAGCCCTGTTCGGGGTGCCTGAAAGGGTTCTAAGCACCTGGAGGTGGATAAGTTTTTATCCCTGTTGTGACGGTTGGTGCTACTAAGAGTTTGACTAAGTTTTCAACTTCGGCTGTTCGGAGGGGTTCTAGGTGCTGGGAGTCTAGGTGCCCTGACCAAGTCTGGGCATTTGGAACCAAAAAGTCAGCCTCTATTGACTTTTTGGTCCGGGTCTTCTAGCCTGGTTCCATTCGCTTGGGTCCAGGTCTTTCGCTCTTACTCTGCTCACTTGGGTGATCTTGAACATTTGGAATAGGGCTCACCCGAACTCAACTTTCGGCCTTCGAGCAATCTTCCGCTTTGACTTCTCGTCCCTCGGAATGTCGTGCGTCTCCTTCTTATCTGCCCGCGTACTCTTCTACAACACCTTGTCCCTCAGATGCACCAAGCTCGTCAGCTCTCTTCCATGCCATCCTTCTTGCTAGCTGCATTTTTCGCTCGACTTCCTGTCCTCTTAAGTTCCTGCACAATTAGACGTAGGGGTTAAATACCAACAGGACCTAACCTAACTTGGTTTATCACATCAAAACTACCTTGGGGTACTAGCAATCTCCCCCTTTTTGATGTGAGGAAACCCAAGTTAAGTTAGGGTAAACCTTAAAAATAACAGTTATAATTTTTGAAAGAAAAAATAATTAAAAATATGTACTAACTACCCTCCCCCTAGATTTAATCTTCACTACTCGTCATTTTGATCACAGTAAAAATGGGGTACTTTTAAAAATGACTTTGGAAAAGGTAAATATAGAGTACAAGGGGAAAAAAATGAAAGGTTAAGCTTCAAGAACTCTAGTTTTATTAACAAGTTTTTTTTTTTTTTGAAAAAGCTTTAAATGTTAAAAAGATTTAACAAAGGTAAAAATTTGAATTTTAGGAAAAAATTTCACACAAAACAAACTTGCATTTTGATAAATAATTTATAGAAAATTTTTTAATAGAAATTTTGATAAGCAATCTAAAGCATTAGTTAAATGCTTCATAGTAAGTCAATTAAACATTCAATTCAGTAATTGACTTGCAGGCTGTGGCAAGGCACAAGGTTTTCTTGGTTATTGGAGCATCAACCACTTCTAGACAAAGATTCTTAAAGAATTTAAATATTTAATTTTTTTTTTCTTAAATCCCTAGATCTAACAGGTCATGCATCAATAGATAATTTTAATTTAAGCATGATTTTGGAACCTAAAATAGATTCCTTCCTACCAGATTTATCAAAAGCTTTCTAAGAATATACTTCTGTGATATTTTTCTAATTTATCCCTTATGATATTTAAGATACCAATTTATATTTCTATAATTTTTCCAAGTATTTTGATTATCATATGCAAAGTTTTTTAATTTTTCAATTTGGTCCTTCAATTTTTCATTTTTATCTTTTAATTTATCATACATTTCTAGGGGGCATGTTTTTGCTAAGATTGTTCTTAATTCCAAAACTTTCTTTTTCAAATTAATATTTTTCATTTTTAGTTTACATGGGGATCTCGTCATGGATTTAATACTTGAATATAACTGGTTAGAGGGTAGTAAACATACCTCACTTAGCAGATCTGTTCTGAAGTTTGTTTCTTCCTCCTCGCTGATACTTTTCTCTGAGGAGCCTCCCCCTTCAACTATGCTCTCCCTCAGACCAAGTGGCAGATGAGCTAGCAAAGCTGGCCAGCTCATTAACACCGATCGTCATAGGTCAATCGATCGAGCAGGTCTCACTAGTGGCCCACATCGACCACATAGAGGGAATCATCTTCCCGAATGACTGGAGGACGACCCTGATAGAATTCTTGCATTCGGGAGATGTACCTACCAATCCAGAGGATGCTCGCCTGATAAAGAAGAGGGTCGATCGGTTCATGTTGATTGGTGACCAGCTCTATAAGAAAGCCTTCTCCCGACCCCTACTTAAGTGCGTCGGACAAAAAGACGTCGATTGCATCCTGAATGAGGTCCACCAAGGCTCTCGCAGAGGTCATCCGGGTGGCCACACATTAGCCCGAAAAATACTCCTGGCTGGATACTTCTGGCTGACCCTCCAGGAGGATGCATCTCGGATGATAGCCACTTACCTGTCCTGTCAGAAGTACCACAACATGCCGCACCGACCGACCGAGGAGATGAAAACGTCTACGGTATCGTTCCCGTTCGACCAATGAGGCATAAACATCATGGGATCTTTCCTTATGGCAACCGGTCAGCACAAGTTCCTTCTAGTGGCGGTGGACTACTTCTCAAAGTGGGTCAAGGCCGAGCCGCTTGCCAGAATCACCGAGCGGATGGTCACCAAATTTATTTGGTAGAACATTATTTGTCGGTTAGGAGTCCCACGCTGACTCGTGTCTGACAATGGGAGGCAGTTCGTCGGTCGGGAGCTCAAAGAATGGTGTGAGGGCTATAACATCCAACAGTCCTTCACCTCGGTGGTCTACCCCCAAGGCAACGGGCAAGCGGAAGACACCAATCGGGAGATCCTCAGAGTTTTGCGTGCTCAGCTCGACCACATGGGAGGCAACTGGGTTGACGAGCTTCTCAATGTTTTATGGGCTCTCCGCACGACTCCGAAAGAGGCAACCGACATAACCCCATTTCAGTTGGTATACGGCGGTGAAGCAGTCGTCCTAGTGGAGGTCGGGGTAGAATCCGATCGGGTATAGCACTATGACGAGGGGAACGCCGAACGAAGGTTAATGGAGCTTGACTTGGTGGAGGAAGCAAGGGAAAAAGCTACCGTTCGGCTGACAGCCTATCGATAGCGCATGAGGGAGAATTACAATCAGCGGGTGATCCCGAGGTTCTTCTAGGTCGGCGACCTCGTCTGGAAGAAAGTAAAGTCGGTCGGCGGCGTCACCAAGCTCGAGACGCCAAGGCGGGTCCATTCAAGGTCGTGCGGAAGCTCCGGTTGGGCGCCTACTATTTGAAGGACGAAGAAGGGAGGCAACTCGAGAGGCCTTGGAGTGCAAACCATCTTCAACCCTACAAGGCTGGATGAAAGGTGCGCAAGTGAATCCTGTATTTTCATAGCTGTTGTATGTTTGTCGAATGCAAGGCAAAGTTTGAATAAAAAAATAGACACCTTTTTAAGTGCGTCTCCATCAACGGTCGAGCGGCGACCTTAAACCCGGGTGCGAGTACATATAAACCATCAAACGGTGGCGTTAAACGTGGGTCTACAACAAACCATCGAGCAGCGACGTTAAACGCATGTCCCCACCAATGGTCGAACGACTACCTTAAACTCTCGTCTCCATCGACGGTCGAGTGACGACCTTAAAGCCTCGTCTCCACTAACGGTCGAGCGACGACCTTAAACCCTTGTCTCCACCAACTATTGAGTGGCGACCTTAAAACCTCATCTCCACCAATGGTCGAGCGGTGACCTTAAACCCGAGTCTTCACCAAATCATCAAGCGGTGACGTTAAACCCGGGTCTTCATGAAATAGCCCAGCAGCAGCGATGAGACCCGAATCTACGCTGGCTGTCGAACGACTGACTATAAATAAGGGTTACCCATGAGCCCTTAAAGTTGCAAATGAACGTCCCGTTCGGGAGGATGTACCAAAATACTTCAAGCTTCGTGACTTAAAATGAAAGGCAAAGCGAGCAAACGCGCATACAAACAGAGGTCGAGTGGAGGAATTATGGGACTATAATACAACCAAAAGAAGATCAAAAAGATAACACAATAAGAAAAATCCCGGTCGAACGGCTAGGCATGCATTCATACTTAAAGTTTATAAAGGGGAAATTACAAGGATAGAGCCCTCAGCCTCACTCTAAGTAATCTAATACATCGTCGAGCAAAGCGGCTGTTAGCTTGTCCGAGCTTATGACCTTGCTGGTCATAGTGGTCGACAAGTGGCCCCCCTCATGAAGCTAACCGATCGTCCCTTCGATCGCCAAGTCGAGCAGTCTAAGGGCTCGATTGGTGAATCTATCGCAGAATGCGTCCGAGCGGAGGTAGGCTTGCTTCATGATTTCAAACCTACTCCCTTCGGCATCCTGGTAAATCTGCAGCGCCGCACGGGATCCCTCTAATGTCGTCCGAGATCCCTCCAGTTCACCCTTAGCTGCAGCTAGCGCGGCATCCCTGGAGGCCACCTAATCGCGGAGGGACTTTTCCTCGGCCAAGTGGTTGTTCCGCTCGACCACCAAAAAAATCTTCGACCTCCTTAAGCTTCTGGGCCAGGCTCCGGGCCTCCTTGTTCTTCAATTCAAGGTCGTCGATGGGTCATTGCTTCTTGGCGGTGGCCGACTCTATCTTCTTGTCGAAGGTGGTGACCTGTTTATTGAGTCGAGCAAGCATCACCTCCTGATCGGCAGACTTTTTCCGCTCAGCCTCCAGAAGCTTAATACTCTTCTCCAGGTCGGCCTTCAGCTTCTCGACCTCAGAGATTGATGGCCCTGGGAGGAAGAGGCACCGCTCGAGACCTTGAGTTTCTTGAACTCATCCTCCAAATAGGCCAGCCTGTGGCACATGGCCAGGCTCTCCACCCAGTACTGCGGGTAAACAAGAAAAGGTTATGGCCGAATAGAGGTAAGACATGAGTTTACAATAAATAACTTACCCTGGTGGTCATTTGGGTATGACTGTTGGCCAGGGCGCCTGGAGGAAGCATCGCTGCACGGGCCCGGGCATCCTCCCAGACTTTGGCGAGCGGTCCCCGGATGAGGATCTGGTGTTCGGGGGTCTGGGACTGGGCGCTCGTCTCGCTATAGTCCTTTGTTGGCAGATGGAGGATCGCCGTAACCGATCGTCGGCCGCTCGGGGCCGAGTTGGATGAGGCTGCCTAACCGGAAGTCGGTAAGATGCCAGACTGTTTAACCGCCAGAGGTTTTGGTGGTGGTGGCATAAAGGCCACAGGCGATGTGGCGACGCTCCCTTGTGGTAGCTCGGCCAAGGAGGGCGTCCAATAGGATGATGAAGCCTCCACAGTTTTGGGGAGCGGAGCTGGAGTCGAAGTTTCGACCCTCTCGACAGGTTGCACGCCCAAGGTAGCAGAATGCAAAGATGGCTCCGCTCAGCGCCTCTTGCGCTTGGTTAGTGGCACGTCGGAGGAAACCGAGCTCAAGGGTTCCTCGGCGGGAATGATGGGGTGCCACTTCGTCTAAGGCTGTGAGCTTGGGGTGGCCCCTTCGCTCGACGCTTGGCCGGCCACGCCTTCGCCCACTTCCACGGGTGTCTCCTTGCTCAGCCCAAGTGGATCTTCGTGGGAGTCGACCGGCTACAGACCTCTGCTCGCTAGTTCCTCGGTAGCAATCGCCTCGATCGCGCTGTCTGAAAGCTTCACCTTGTTGGCCATCTGCACACGCATCATGATTTCGGCTGCAGGATAAAAGGAAAAATTAGTTAGCATCAAAGGAATAGGTAAAGCAGTGTCTTACCTAAGCTGGTCGGTAGTCGAGTACAGATCGGACTCAAGGCGAAGATGTAGAGGACACCCTCAAGCAGCAATTTGTGGATGTCATACTTCTGACCGGCCAGCATCGCCACAACATCTAAGTAGTCCGATCGACTCTTGTAACTCTTCAGCGGGAGTTGAGGCACCACTTCGAGCTGCTAGTGGGTCGAGAATCCCGGCCGCTCGAGAAGACGCAGGAAAAAGAAGTACTCCCTCCAATATTTATTGGAGGAGGGCATTTTATCAAAAAACACTAGACCAACCCTAGACTGGAAGAGGAAGGAGTTGGTTGCTACTCAGAATATCGTACTGGTTCCCTTGTACAAAATTTTTGTACAAGTCCCGAACCTTCCCTAACAACCTATTGTGTTCTTTAGAAATTAAATTTGGATCGCAAACAGAACTTAACATTATTGATTCCAAATTCAACTTATATGTTCTTAGAGGTTTAGACTTGGATCGCAAACGATGCTTAACATTATTAATCCAAATCCACCCATGTTACAAATTTAATTAAATATTTATTTCAGAGATCGGCTTCCAGGTTAAACATGGTGAGGCACTAGGCCTTCTTGGTTATGGGAGCATCCACCACTTCCTAGACAAAGCCTTTCAACGAAATTCAATATTTAATCTCCTTATAATAACCCTAGGTTTAACCACTAAGAACAATCGAATCACAAGATCGAAAAAACAAAAGAAACACAAAATCGAATCATAAATTTGAAACCTAGAATCCTTAGCCTCTTGTGTTTGGTATTTCAAAATCCATACAAAGAAAACTAGTATGATGCGGAATAAGACAACTAGTTATACATTTCTTTGTAGCTTATAGTCCTCACGATCTTCTATTGTATTCCTCTTCTTATCTTGGACGACGTGTGGGCGACGATCTACCAAAATGAGACTCCACCAAAACCTTCTTCTTCCTTCCAAGTTTTGGCCACCAACAATCTCCTAGAGATGAAGAACTTTGGCCACCAACCAAGCTCCAAGGGATGCTAAGAAACAATACCTCCTATCTCTCCTTCCTCTAACAAGATCCGGCCACCTTGAACTCCTTGAGATGAGATGTCGCCGGCCACCAAGGAAGAAGAAAAGGAGGAAGAAGAGGGCCGGCCACCACCAAGGAAGAGAGGAGAGTTGTCCCATGAGGCACCTCTACCCTCTCTTTTATATTCCTTGGTCTTAGCAAATAAGGAAAATTTTAAACATAATTTAAACTTCCTTATATTCCTTGCCAATGTCTAAGAAGGAAAATTTAATTAAAAACTTCCTTATAAACCTTTAATGGTCGGCCCCTACCTTGTCCTCCAAATAAGGAAAGTTTTAAACAAAAAATTAAAACTTCCTTGATTGTTTCCAATAAGAAATCTTAATTAAAAATTTCTTTCTTTAAATCCCTTCATGGTTGGTTATAAAAGGAAAGTTTTATAAATTAAAATCTCTCTTTTAAAACATGTGGATGGTTATAAAAAGGAAAGTTTTATCAAAAATTAAATATTCCTTTAAACTACAAATAAGGAAAGATATCAAACATTTCTCTTAATCCTTTGTAGAAAGCTATAAAAGGAAAGATTTATAATTTTAAATTCTCTTTTTAAACCATGGCTTCCACATAAGGTAAGATTTAAAATTTATCAAAAAATTAAAATCTTCCTTTTAACTACAAATAAAGAAAGATATCAAACATTTCTCTTAATCCTTTGTAGAAAGTTATAAAAGGAAATATTTATAATTTTAAACTCTCTTTCAATGTGACTGTGGCCAGCTACCCTTGCTTGAGCTCCAAGCTAGGGCCTGCCACAACTTGAACCCATCTAACCTTAGTTTGGCCGACCCTAGCTTGGGCTCCAAGCTTGGCTTGGCCGACCACCTTAAGGTGGGTAAGAAGTTGGGTTTGGTGGATATAAGACTTTATAAATAAGAGGCTACAATAGGGACCGAGAGGAGGAATTAGTTTTGGTCTCCCAATGAACTTGAGCTTCCCGTGTTCACCCCGAACACCCAACTAGAGTTCATCAATAATATCTCATTCAACTAAAGAGTTTATTATTGCACTACCGCACCAATCCTATATTACTATATGGGCTCCTTCTTATCATGAGTGTGTTAGTCTCCCTGTGTTTAAGATATTGAATGTCCACTGATTAAATGAGTTACTGACAACTCATTTAATTAATATCTAGCTCCAAGAGTAGTACCATTCAACCGTATCATCATGTCGGACTAAGTCCACCTGCAGGATTTACATGACAATCCTTATGAGCTCCTCAACGAGACATCATCAACCTAGATTACTAGGACACAGTTTCATTCTATAATCAACAGCGCACCATATAAATAATATCATTTCCCAACTTATCGGGCCTATTGATTTAACGAGCTAAATCGCACCATTTGATAAATTAAAGAAATAAATATTAAGTATATGTGCTTGTTATTATATCATGATTAAGATCATACACTTCCATAATAACAAAGATTTTGTTCTTTTATGCTGTCAGTATAAAAAGAAACTACCTTAAATGGTCCTGCTCAATACACTCAGAGTGTACTAGTGCAATTTTATAGTCAAGATAAACTAATACCAAATTACACTACGACTGTTCCTATCCATCTTAGTCGTGAGATACTATTTATAATTGATAAGAAACTGATAATATGATCTTCTGTGTATGACACCATACACCATATTATCTACAATACAAATTAATTAAACAACTATACTTATTATTTCCAATATAATAGTTGCGTTGGAATCCACTTAGAATATGATGGTCGGATACTTAATTATTTCAAAAGTTCATAGACTCTTAAGTGATAGAAAGTCTTATTTACTTATTTATTTATATGATTGACTTTATTAAATTTGAAGTCAATCAATGTCTAAGACATTATGGAGGACGTAGAAAAATTTAAAAGCAGTAAATTGTTTTAAGAAAAATATATTTATATTTATGTTTACAATTAAAAACTTATAAAGTATTAATTTATTTGACTTGCTTGTTATTATTTTTTAATTAGAATTCTAAAAAATAACAATGCACTCGTCTTCTTCAAGATGAATTACATAACAATCAAAATCAATGGTATATTTTAAATATTTTATTTAAAAGTGTATTTACTTCTTGATTACCTTGTTCAAGTGGTAAATAATAATTATTACTTATTAGTCATTGGGGAAAGTACAAGTTGACAAAAGATAATTGTGTTCATTTCAACGCCCCGTCAATCCATCCTAGGGCAAAGCATAAGCTGTAAGGTGTCAAGGTCTCAACTCTCATGATCCAATGTGTTTTTTATTCTTTAGTCTTCAAAATCAACTGTGATTTTTGTGGAAGTGAAATTATGTTTATCATCTCCGTATTAATGTATTGACATTTGGTAAAACTTATAATTATTAATTCTGTACTTCAAGTTGTAGTACTCTTTGAGTTGTTATTGTCTTGTTGAAACATAAAATTGTTATTTGATTTAAATGATAGCCTAATTGATTGACGAACCAAAATTTGATATATATTTAATTTTGTGAGATGCAATATATTTAATTTGGTTAATATTTAGTTGTAATCTTGTACAAGTGTTAATGGTGGAATGTAAGACTGTGATTTAAATTGAATTAATTTTGTAATTGTAAATGCATACAGAAATTAATTCTCTAAATATAAGAAGAGATATTTTGATTTTTGTTATTGCCATTTTATAACAAACCGTGACATGAATCAAAGGTTCTCATATATGAAATTTTCTAAGTTGTCACTCTTCACGGTTTGATTCTCATTTAAAGTGTATTTGGTAAAAATTTTTCTTGAAATAGGACGCATAAACATGAAATTTTTTTTCCAAATAGGATTATTACCTGATTCATCATTTCAAATATGGAATACTCAAATTATATATTTTATTTTTACGACCTTAAATATTTTCTCCTAAGACTAACCAAAAGAAAAGTAGAGCAATCAGCTATTTAACTTTATTGCTCGATTACAATCAAATATAAAATTGATCGATCAAAGTATTCAACTCATTGCTCGATTGAAAATTTAAATACAAATTGAGTAGCTCAACTCGATCATTCGACAATAAATAAATAAATAAATATAAATGTATCACATGTCTGCTCGACTTTAAATCGTATAGAAAATATAGGTTAAACTTGACCGCTCTGACTTAAAACCAAGCAGAATATTTAACACTCGATTGATGAACTTGAGTGTTTATCACCCATCGATTGATATAAACTCGACTGTTAGATTTAAAAATCAAATGGAGAAAATGATTATTCGATTTTTGATTGAATTAAATAATTTTTTGTTAATTTAATTTATTTAATTTTTATAAAAAAATTAATCGATTCAATTAAAAAATAATTTAGTTTATTCCGTTTAGTCCATCGGATTATATATCTATCGTTCAGCCATATTTATACGTGTATTATGAAAAATAAATAGGGTAGAAATATCAAACTTGTTTTTTTTTTATCTACTTGAAAAAAAAATATATTTAACAGTAGAAAAACTTAAACTTATCTACTTTCATTATGCCAGTGATACTTTTATGGTTGTGATAATGTCATTTTTTTTATGGCAATGTCTAACTCATAACATTATATTTGATGTAATTTTTATATTAAAATAGCATAATTTCAGTACTAAATATTATTTTAACTTCAATTTATTCATATTATATCACACAAAAAGGAATATTTTATTTTTCTTATTCATAATTTAATTATCAACCTACATTTAAATTTATTAATATTTTTATATGATAATTATTATATTTAAAATTAATACTCATTAATCTTTTGTAGGTTAATTTTTTTAAAATTGACCATCCAACTAATATATATAAAAAATTATATTTTTTTATTTTTATTTTTATTATATAATTATTCAGACATAAATATATTTTAAAAATATTATAAAATCATACACAATTAGGATAAAATTTTTTACTATTTTTTATTTAAAACAAACAATAGAATGATACTTAATTGAAAATACAATATTATAAGACTTTAACCTTCAGAATTATTATATTATTCCCATAAATGCTCAATTAATGCATTTCGAAGGGCAGTATGAGCTTCGTTGTTTTTGATTTGTCTATATTGAGCTAGAAACTCTTCAAATCGAGTACTATCATCTATTGCGAGCTCAATATCTAGAGTTAGCACCTCAAAGTGTTCTATAATTGGTGCATTTAAATCACGTTTGATCCTGTCCGAATGCTGAACCAACGGACGCTGGGCACGTGGCGCGCTCCTAGTCGATGGCGTAGGCCTCCGAAGCTCCGGCGAACCTGCACAGAAGTCGGGCCGGGAAGGGATTCCCGGCGGCGACCCTCCGACGCTCAAGTCAGGCGAAGCTCAATAGAAAGAAAGTGGCTCCGAGACTCCTAGAATACGTACCTCCAGCGAAGAATGAGGGCCTTTATATAGGGCAGTGAAGAAGTGAGTGCACACCTACCGGGGTGTACACGTGTCCATGGCCCATACCCCAGTAAGGGCTTGTCAGTGAGCTTCCCTAACCCATACTGCTACAGTCTCAGCATGTCCTCGATGGGACACCGGAATCCCCTGTCACAAGATTTGGAGCATGACCTACACGTGAAACATACCTGCTGTCAGAAAAAGACCTCCTTTGTCCTTTTCCCCTTTGCTCCAGATCTATTGTCTGGGCGGACAGCTCCCTTAACATCCGGCCAGACATATGCGGTGGTTTACTTGGGGAGGTCCCCCACCACGTGCTTTGTGGAGACTATTAGCAGTGTTACCTTATGGCTTTGGCTGAGCGTACAGTCCGCTCGGCCCTGCGACCTTTTCCAATGAGCGTCGGAACCCTAATTTCGATAGGGCGCCTTTAACCATCAGCCGAACATCGTCCGGTCGGACAGCCGATCGGACCCATCCCTCCTGACGTTCGAATCCATCGGACGGCCGGTCGGCCGTCCGGTCGGGCCCGGTCCTTTCCGGATGGACAACTGCCGCTTTGACTTCCACGTGGCGTTGACCTCACCGAACGGGGCCCCATGTTCTTACCACCGGATCAAAACCTATAGAGGTTGGGATTCTCACTTGGCCAAGAGCTGGCCACTGATCTGATCTTGCAATCCTTGCTAGATAGCTATAGTCAATTCGTTATAAATTATAACATGAACGAAATTGGCAAGCCACTGCCTGAGCTGCTTAGCATGTTAAGAACTGCTGAGCTCAACCTTAAGAAGGTTAAGCCTAACTCCATTTTGATGGTGCAAAAGGGAAAAGGCAAGGGCAAGCCTAAAGGTAAGGGAAAGTCTCAAGCCAAGGGCAAAGGCAAGGCACTGAAACCCAAAGGAGGGGTCACCAAGGATGCTACCTGCTTCCACTGCGATCAAACCGGGCATTGGAAGAGGAACTGCAAAGTGTACCTGGAAGATCTTAAGAAGAAGAGAAGTGAGACTTCCACTTCATGTATCTATGTTATAGAAGTCAATCTATCTATTTCTTCATCATGGGTATTAGATACCGGATGTGCTTCTCACATTTGTACTAATGTGCAGGCGCTGAGAAATAGCAGGGCATTGACGAAGGGCGAGGTGGACCTACGCGTAGGCAATGAAGCACGGGTTGCTGTTGTTGCTGTAGTTGCTGTAGGAACTTATCATCTATCTCTACCTTCTGGGCTTGTATTAGAATTAGATGAATGTTGTTATGTGCCTGCTTTAACTAAGAACATAATTTCAGTTTCTTGTTTAGACAAGAAAGGTTTTTCATTTATTATAAAGAACAAATGTTGTTCAGTTTATTTAAATAAAATGTTCTATTGTAGTGCACCTCTGATAAACGAACTCTATATTCTAGACCTTGAGAACCCTATCTATAACATTAGTACCAAGAGGTTCAAGTCAAATGACATGAACCAAACCTATCTCTGGCACTGTCGCTTAGGTCATATAAATGACAAACGCTTATCCCAGCTCCATAAAGATGGTTTGCTGGACTCATTTGATTTTGAATCATATGAGACATGCGAGTCATGCCTTCTAGGCAAGATGACCAAGACTCCCTTTAGTGGATACAGTGAGAGAGCGACTAACTTGTTAGGTCTTATACATAGTGATGTATGTGGCCCTTTCAATGTCACTGCTAGAGGTGGTTATAGGTACTTCATTACATTTACTGATGACTTCAGTAGATATGGTTATGTGTACCTGATGACACATAAGTCAGAATCCTTTGAAAAGTTCAAAGAATTCAAGAATGAAGTACAAAACCAGCTTAGCAAAAGTATTAAGATACTTCGATCAGATCGAGGTGGTGAATACCTTAGCCATGAGTTTCGTGACTATCTAGCTGAGTGTGGGATTCTATCTCAATTCACTCCTCCTGGAACACCACAGTGGAATGGTGTATCCGAAAGGAGGAATCGTACCTTATTAAATATGGTACGATCTATGATGAGTCACACAGATCTTCCTATGTATCTTTGGGTCTATGCTCTAGACACAGCAACCTTCATTCACAACCGAGTTTCATCTAAGGCTGTAATAAAGACACCATATAGGATATGGACTGGGAGATATGCCCAGGTGTCTTTTATGAGGATTTGGGGTTGTGAGGCTTACGTTCGACGTCAAGTCTCGGATAAATTGGCAACCAAATCTGACAAGTGCTATTTCATTGGATATCCCAAGGAAACGAAGGAATATTACTTCTATATTCCCAGTCAACACAAGGTAGTTGTGGCTAAGACTGGGGTATTTCTAGAAAGGGACTTTGTTTCTAGAAAGACTAGTGGGAGTACGTTCGATCTTGAAGAAGTTCAAGATATGGACCATAGCACTGAAGCCTCGATGGAAGTTGAACTGGAACCACAAAGTGTTATGGATGATGTTGTTCCACAAGGAGTTGAGGAACAACAACCAGTTCAAGTAGACCTAGCTCTTCGCAGGTCTGATAGGGTACGTCGTCATTCTGAGAGATATTTATTTCTCTTATCTGACCATGATGATGTTGTACTCATTGAGGATGAGCCTACCTCCTATCAGGAAGCTGTGATGAGCCCAGATTCCGAGAAATGGCTAGAAGCCATGAGATCCGAGTTGGAATCCATGTACACCAACCAAGTATGGACTTTGGTTAATCCACCTGAGGGTGTAAAACCCATAGGGTGTAAGTGGGTCTTTAAGAGAAAGACTGACATGGATGGACTTATCTATAAGGGTCGCTTGGTAGCTAAAGGTTTCAAGAAGATTCATGGTATTGACTATGATGAAACCTTTTCTTCAGTAGCGATGTTTAAGTCCATTCGGATCATGCTTGCTATTGCAGCATACCATGACTATGAGATATGGCAAATGGATGTCAAAACCGCGTTTCTGAATGGAAACCTTCTCGAGGATGTGTACATGACACAACCTGAGGGTTTTGTAGATCCACAACATACTGGCAGAGTATGCAAGCTGCATAGGTCCATTTATGGACTAAAGCAAGCTTCTCGGTGCTGGAATCTTTGATTCGATGATGCAATCAAACAGTTTGGTTTCATCAAGAATGAAGATGAACCTTGTGTCTACAAGAAGGTTGTTGGGAGCACAGTTGTCTTCCTTATATTGTATGTGGATGACATACTACTTATTGGGAAAGACATCCCTTTACTGCAGTCTGTCAAGACTTGGCTAGGGACTTGTTTCTCAATGAAGGACTTAGGTGAAGCATCCCGCATTCTAGGCATACAGATCTATAGAGATAGATCTAAGAGGTTTGTTTGGCCTAAGTCAGAGTACATATATTGACAAGGTACTCCTTCGGTTTGCCATGCAGAACTCCAAGAAGGGATTTCTGCCGATGTCACATGGTGTGAGTCTTTCGAAGACTCAAGGTCCCTCTTCTAGAGAGGAGAGAGACCACATGGATCAGATCCCTTATGCCTCAGCCATAGGATCTATCATGTACGTCATGCTATGTACTCGTCCTGATGTCTCGTATGCTTTGAGCATGACGAGCAGATACCAGTCAGATCCAGGTGAAAGTCACTAGATAGTGGTCAATAATATTCTTAAGTACTAAAGAAGGACTAAAGAATATTTCTTGATATATGGATGCGATGACGAGCTAGCTGTAAAGGGTTACAGTGATGCGAGCTTCGAGACCGACCAGGATGATTATCGATCGCAGTCAGGGTTCGTGTTTTGCATAAATGGTGGTGCTGTAAGCTGGAAGAGTTCGAAGCAGGACACAGTAGCTGATTCTACGACAGAGGCCGAGTATATTGCTGCATCAGAAGCAACAAAGGAGGCAATTTGGATCCGCAAGTTCATTGCCGAGCTTGGGGTGGTTCCTAGCATAGCTGATCCCATAGAGCTTTATTGTGACAACAATAGAGCAATAGCACAGGCTAAGGAACCTCGCTCACACCAGCGGACCAAACACATACTACGGCGCTTCCATCTCATTCGAGAGATTATCGAGAGAGGAGATGTGAAGATTTGCAGAGTACCCACAGAGGCTAACATCGCAGATCCCTTCACCAAGGCTTTGGCACAGAGAAAGCATGATGGTCACACTAGGTCATTAGGCCTTAGAGCCTACACTGATTGACACTAGTGCTAGTGGAAGGTTGTTAGTTAGAGCCCTAGAGCCAATCATTTGATGATTGTTGTATGGACTCGTTGTATCATATTCTTGTATATTAATAAAGGTATTTGTTTTGGTTATTATACTTACTTGTATTGGTGCCAAATAACTAAGTATAATAGCGTCCTTGAGTAGAAGATTCTTACCTATATCAATCGATTGGTTGAATCGATAGTGAGATGATATAAGGAACACTACTCTTAATCATTCCTAGTCAAGTATTAACATTCAGGGACAATGTTAATATGACGAGACTAGCATGTAGGCCAACTCGATGACTTGATCTCACAAGTCATGGATATGGAGATATCAAGTTGACACATGGGTATGCTTTAGAGAATGTATACTGAATGACCCGCTATGAGAAAGTATCATGGATCATTATATGAGTGTCATATACTTTCTCATGTGGCTATTAGTATGACTACTAGTCCTTGAACCTGAAGTCACCATGGTTCCCTATATAAGGAGTTACGTACTTTGGCTTCGTCAAATGTCACCCGTAACTGGGTGGACTATAAAGGCGATTATTGGGTATGTAACAAATTATGCGGAGGGATATGAGTGATGTAGATGGGATCTATCCCTCCTATATGACGGGAGTGACATCGATATTCTTGATAGAGTGAGACGACGAAGTGCATGGCCATGCCCAAATGAGTCAATATGAGATATTGAGCTCATTTGATTGAGTGAGACTACTTGGAGTTCAAGATTTAGATTGATTAGAGGATGACACGGTCTATGTCTCATGTTGATCAATCTAGATGTCTAGGATAGAAGGACAATGTCATATATTGTGAGGAGTTACAATTAGTAGTCATAAGGTGATGTTGGATCTCAACATTCTTATAACTTGGGTAGTAATGATGTGTTGCTAGATACCGCTCATTACTTATGCTTCTAAATGGGTTTAGGAGCATTGTCAACGTTATAAGAACCTATAGGGCACACACAAAGGGCAATTAGATGGAGATTAGGTTCATTTGATAAACCTAAAGGATTAGGTTCATGTGATGAACCAAATTGGATTAAGAGTAATCCAAAGTAGGCTAATTGAGTTGGACTCAATTTGGTTCATGTATTAGATGAGTCTAATTTGGACTTAGACTCATTGAATTATTTTAATTCAATGAATAAAGATTCGTTAAATTAAATTTGACTTGAACCAATGGTTAGATTTGATCAACCAAGGGAGAGAAGTGGTCAAGTTTGACTTGACTTGAGAGGAAGATGAAGGGTCAATTTTGACTTGACCATTTGCCACCTCATTGGTGAGTTGGCATGAAGTGGGCCAATGATGATGCTCCACATCATCATGGTTGCTTAAGTGGGATGCCACCTCATGGGAGTTACCAAGAGTTGTGACTCTTGGCATTCCATGGAGGTTACATTCCCTCTTAAAGTGGCCGGCCACTTTTGATGAGAGAGTTAGTGCAATTGTGTTTTTGAGTTGTAACTCTCATCTTCTTCCTCAAGCTCTTTCTTCTCTCCCTCTCCTCCTCTTTGGCCGAATCCATCAAAGGTGCTAGCACACCTTTTGTGTGGTTTTCTCCATCTCTTGCTTGTGTGGATACACAAGTATCTACTTTGATCCTCTCGAGATCCAGCGAACCTTGGACGAGTGGGATTATGCGAAGGGTTTCGCATCAAGGGTAACCTCTTTATCTTGTAGATCTCAAGTAGATCTAGGCTTAGAAAACATGTATATGAAATTTTATTTCTTTGCACGGATCCATGGCATGGGAATTTCGGGGTTTCCGCAACGCAAAAAGCGGTTTTTGCCGCCCGAAAAACCCAACACTTTCTACACGCTTCTTGCTTTATTGCAAATAATTTATTCTTTCAACCTCGTGGAGCATGAATCGTTTGAACAAGTGTTGACCATTTTGGGTATATACCATCAGTTAAATACTAACCCATATTATACTCTTTTCTTTGAATGTCATAACGAGCAAGAATAGTAATACCTTAAGTAAAATTAACAAAAAAATGAGAAGACTCAAGTACATTAATATTATTGTTCGATCTTGCCAACCCAAAATACGCATGCCAAATCCATAGATCATAATCAGCTACAGTTTCTAAAATAATTGTTGGCATTCCACACGACTAGAATATTGTCCTGTCTATGCTGTTGGACAATTTTTTCACCTCTAATGCATGCAATCTTGGCTACCTAACATACCTAAAAAACCTCATTGCTCACTAATCTGAAGTAGCCTAGCTACATTGTGAGCGTTTGGAGATCATAGGTACTACCCTCTAAAAACTTCAACAATAGCACGACAAAATTATTTCACACTTTCAATGGCAGTTGATTCCCCTATTTTAATGTACTCATCAGTAGCATCTGCTAGTACATCGTACGCTAATATACAAAATGTAGCTGAAATTTTTTGCAAGCTTGACAAACCAAGTCTTCCAAGCCTATCTCTTCTCTGTATAAAATAGTTGTCATGATTACTAGTAGCATCACATATACATATACATATTTAAATTCCGACCCATTCAAAATCTTCTTCGAAACATTTCATCATTATACAATGCATTTTCGACGAAATAATCATTGAATAGATTACGATTAGCATCTTCACGATTATGATTGATCTGTTGTGACTAGGAATTGAGTCTCGTTGCATGCTTTGGTTGTTTTCATCGTTGAGATAATTCGAGATAATTTGATTATTGGTAGAAATCACCTGAGCGATCACTTGTTGCCTTGCACCAAGAATTTCTGCATAGTTATCTTTATCAGAGCTTGAAGATGATAAATTTGATGAACTTTTATTGTTGTTATCTATTTTCTGATGTAATTGAATGGATGAGGCACATGCTGCTTATGGGTATGTATTTATAATGTATGTTATATCTACATTTTTTTTATTTTGTAAACTGCATAGATGATGTGACACAACAATGACAACATCGGAACAAGTTGAGCAAGCGATATGACTAAGCACTGAACACACATTTTTGTGTGTCCAGATGATGTGACCTAATAATGAACACATTTGGACAAAATTGTACAGATAACGTGATACAACAATGACAACATCAGGACAAGTTGAGCAGGTGATGTGACCATGCACTGAACACACATTATTTTGTGTCTATATGATGTGACCTAATAACAATGAGCATATTTGGACAAAATTGCACAGATGACGTGACATAACAATGACAACATCAAGACAAGTTGAGTAGGTGACGTGACCTAACACTGAATCAAAATTTGTATAATTTTATATTCATATTTTTTCACTATATAATGGCTTACCAGATATTGGTATAACATATTTTATGTCAACAATTTTTGTGAGAGTTTCTCTTCAACTAAAATGAGGTTCACCCCTCGACAAGATTCATACTCATTTGAAGAAGATAAATACTTACGTCATGTTTACCTTTATATTTCACAAAATCCAATCATTGGGATCAACCAATCATTGGAATCAACCACTCAAAGGGTCAATTCTAGGCAAGAATTGAGAAAGAGATTCATGTAGATCTGAATTTTGTGCATTATAGCTGACTGCCAAGATCTTTTCAAAAAAGAATGCTTTTTATGCTTAGTGCAGTATCCAAAATGAAAGGTTTCATATGACAAATTGAACATCTGAATCCTAGTAGAGCACCTGAACAAGATATTGTAAGTTACTATACTCATATTTATTTTAGACTAACTAAATTTTAAAATCAAAGTCTAAGTTTATTAATATATATCATTGTTTTTATAACTAATGTTCATATTTTCTTGCAGTTAACTCATGTCAAAATATTGTTAGCAGACGACCCAAATACACAAAGAGTTTCAAATTTGACCATGTTTGGAATATTCTCAAAGACATTGAAAAATTTAGCATTGACATTATGAATACTCCATGCATGAAATTGTGACAACAAAATGCTAATGCTGGTTCATCTGAACAACAATTCTCTGAGGAAGAATTTCATACACCTTCATCTCCTTGTGTGTCTACTTTTGATCTTAATATCATTGATTCAGATAGTGATGCTATTTCTAATAAACGAGCTTTTGGGGTGAAGAAAGCAAAAATGATGATCAAATTGCAAAGGTAATTAATATTAATGCTCAACTTGTTGAGGAAATGAATGCAAGTATTACTGCTACTACAAGAATGGCAGATACAATGATTTACAAGGAAAAAAACTAAAATTTTATTCGAAGGTTTGAACTTGATCTCTAACTCAATGATGTGTGAATATATTCGCAATGAGCAAATTCGAATTATACAAAAGAGAATGCAAGTCCAAGAATCTCATTTAGTTGCACATCAAGGAGAAGGATCTCAAACATCTCTAATACAATGAGAAGGATCACAATTCAATCAATATCAAGGTGAAGATCTCAAAATCCTGTGAATAATTTTGGATAATTTCATAATTATTTTAGCAAAATGGGGAGTGATCTTCCGGAATATTATTATTATAATATTATTAAAGTAATTTTAAGTTTATGTATGCTTTATTAGTATCCTTTTTATTTGTACTTGTTTGTTAAGTTTAGCTACTCATATTTTTAAGTTTTTATTAATAATATTTTAATTTAATGTTGTTACTATTTTTATTTTGTATGTCATTGTAATGGGTAATGTATTTTATATTTATGCATATCAAAAATTTTAATATTTATTATATTTTTTTAATGAAATTAGTGATATAATTTATAAATGTAATTATAATTAAAATATATTAAATAAATTAAAAATAATAATTTTAATAAATTAAATTTTATATAGATAATAAAATTTAAATATGTTACTAAATACACTTAATTTAAATTTATAATAAATAATAATTACTAGTGCGGCGATAGGAGGAGGCCCACTTGGCACGGGGTCAACCGCCACGGTAGAGGTCAAAGTCAAGATGGTCAATGCCTAAGTGTCAAAGAGTCAAATGGAGGATAAATGCAACAGTCGATCGGGACAGGTAGAGCTCAATCGGCGGGGGATATGTTTGAGTGGGCAATCCTTCCGACTCGGGAGAATACCATAGGCAGGCGCTCAAGTCATATTATCGAGACACTGAGGGAGACCGGATCATTTTGTCCGAACGAAGGAAAGCAGGTTACTACATAGACACTGCACGGAATGATAACTGAAGTTAACAGAGCAGAAGACTCCCGGCTGAGCGACTACCCGCTCAGCCAAGCAGCAGAACGGTGGTCCTCGCGACATCCTTTCATATGACATAGTGGAGGACGTGGCCCCGAACATGTTGGAGAACATGGCCACGAACGTGTTGAAGGACGTGCCATGAACATATCAGAGAATGTGCATCATGAGGAGCGTGTACGTCGCCCACCAGAGCTCTATATAAAGGGAGCCCATCACTAGCGGATATACGCGTGATTTACTGTTAGCGTATAATTCTACTGTTTCACTTCTTCTCCACATTTCAGCGACTGACTTGAGCATCGGAGGGCCAACGCCGGAGACCCCTTCCCTAGCTCGGCACTGACATCATTTGTTTTGCAGAGCGGAGCAGATTCCACATCCGGTCAGCAAAGTCGCCACATTCCAGCTTTCCACTCGCCCACTTTCCGACAGAATCAATTACATTTAAATATCCTATAAGTAAAGATAAAGAAAATAATAATTATAAATTAATTATATAATAAAATAAAAAAAATAAAATTCTCCCACACGCAATATGGTAATGTGAATAATACAACAGTAAAGATGATGTTGTATTATTCAATACACCATATTTGATGTGGAATTTAATATATAAATTGGAGTATTTTGGTGCTAAGTTTATACAACATTTAGTGTTTTGGTGATGGATTGGATATGCTCTAAAGGATGCCATGCATCATCCCTAGCTATTCGACTAGGAATATGACTATTTGACTAGAAGTCTAGGATTGACATATGACTAAGTTGAGCGTCGAAGTCACCCGATAAGATCATTGTGTGGCAAATTTTTTTTTGTTTTTTATTGAAAAAATATTTTGAAATAAAATATGTCCTTTTATAAATACACACACACACACACACACACACAAAAAGTTGTTATCCTGCGGGACTTAGAAAATGCACTTGTGCGCGACAACCTTGTTGGCATGTGGGACGTGGACTTTCTTTATTTCTTTTCTTTGGCTTTTTTTTTTCATAGAACATGCTATCTATCTTCGGAAAACCTCCGGAGCGAAGCTAGGACACGCCATCCTCGCCGCGCACCTTCCTCCTCGCTCTCAGCTCCTCGTGCCCCTCACCGTTCCTCAGTCACGAAGCGTCCAACTCCTCGAGACTTAGAAATAGGCGATCTCTCTCGGAAAACCTCTGAAGCAAAGCTAGGGCACGCCATCCTCGCCACACACCTTCCTCCTCGCGTTTTCTTTGGCTTTACCTCGGTGTGTCCTCCTCGCTCTCAGCTCCTCGCGCCCCTCGCCTCCCTCGACCGCTAAGCATCCAACTCCTCGTGACTTAGAAATGGGTGATCTCTCTCGGAAAACCTCCAAAGAGAAGCTAGGGCACGCCGTCCTCGCCCCACCAGTGTTTCTCATTCTCACATCCTCGCGCGACCACGAAGCTTCTAGATCGTGCCCCTCACCGCCCCATTGTTCTCGCTGCCGCCTCTAGCCGCCGCAACCCCTCTCTATAAGACTCCTCGCCTTTTTTGGGTCTCTCTTATACTTCCCATTGTTCATAGTTTTTCTCTTGTTTCTATAAGGATAAATGATCTTTATTCATCTTTGTTTTCTCGAATGCTTGATTTGTTTAATTTTTTTTGTATATAATTTATTATGTCAAAATTTATGTTTTTCCTATTTATTCAAGAAAACCTTACAACGAACTATTGAAGCATTTTTGAAAAGCTGATTATCTTTCTTAATTCTAACAGTGCAAAGCATAAGGATATTTGGTAGCTTAATCCCTAATCTCATCGTTGATAATTTTAACCCTAGGGAGGCAATGTCATAGCACATATAGATTTGAGCAAATGTGTTATTAATTCATATAGGGAGACTCCTTGTCTTTGTTGGGTCTCTCTTCTACTTCCCATTGTCCACGATAAAGTATTCTATAAAAATCATGTTAGTTTTAGTCATTTCTATTTCTATGAGCCTTTAGAGGATGAATTCTTCTTGCCCATTCCTGAAAATCCTCCATGAGCAATCATTGTCCACGATAATTACATTTTTCTAATGGAACTAGTCTTTTTTTTGTGTATAATTTAACCATTAATAAGTTGGTCACAATATAGTGCTTTAATTTGATTATCTAAAACATAAAATACAATAGCCACATGTTAGAGTTGCAATATTTATAGTTTATCTACATGAACAAATTATAAACTCTTTATTAATTTATTTTTATCTTCCAAAAATGAAGTATTATGAATACGATTCCTTAGTCAAATTAAGCGTTATGAATAAAATTTAGTTAATAATAGAGAAATGTTAAATTGAAACCAACACCATGCAACTATTCCAATTATAGGAATTGAGATGTTGGAAATTCAATTGTATAAGGTGGAAAAAGTTATGTTTTGTCTATCGATTGCATCAATATTATACCAATCAGTTATTTATGAAATTTCTCTAAAGTTGACATGTCTCATTTGGATTTCAACATCTTTTTCTTTGATAACTTATATTATTTTGGTTCTACAATTTACAGGAAACTTGCAAAACTTCGACTCTTTATATACAATCCATGGTAATCATTTCATTTAAGTTCTAATATATTGTCTATATAAGATTCTGAATGTTGTTTTAAATGTAGGGAACAATATATGCTGTATTTGTTGGACGTAAATCGGGAATTTATGAAATGTGGGTAGAAGCTTCTGATCATGTTATTCGCTTTAAGGGCGCTATATACAAATCTTTCAAAAGTAAAGAGGAGGTAGAAAAAGCTTTTGAGGTATATTTAGATAAAAAAAATCTGCACCAACTTCCTTTGCACCAAGTCGAAATGAAATATCATGTGCAAATTCAAGTTCAAGGTCAATTTCAAATTTAGAGAGAAAACTTTCAAAAATTGAAAAAATTATTAAGTTGAAAGATGCATTGAAAGAGATAGAACATCAGTTGGATTCTCTTATGATCAGTGATGATAATGATGATGATTAGGCATGTTGTTTCAATCGTTATATGAGTTGAATTTCAAACACTGATTTTATTTTGAGTGGTTGTAAGTGTTGTATCGAAATTAAAAGAATACTTTAAGCTAAATTGTTTTCATGATGTGGTTTGTTCTTCTTTCTGTTATCTAAACAATATCACTAAATCCAAATTATAAATGTGCTTAGGGGAGTTATCCTAATGAGATTGGAATATGCTGGAAAGATTCAGTCTGTATCCTTGATCTCTGCGTCTACTGATAATATTGGCGATGATGATTGAAGTAAATAATTTCATACCAGCTTGACTCTGTAGCAAAATTGTGTTATGCGGGCAGGAGTAGCCATTTTTGTAGTTGGAGATTTGAGACCAGCTGAATGCATTCATCTTGATTTACCTACATATTCTCCAAAAAGATTGTGATGTATGTAATATATTCCACTCATGGTAGAGTTGTTATGCACCTTGAGAATTAATGATTTGCATCAAAATATTAATAATGCTAATAGTTTTAGTGTACTGTCTGTATGCCTACTTGATGGTTATAATCATCTCTTGCAAGCAATTGGAAATATTATTTGGAATTGATCTTCAAGATGTATGTTGTAAATCATCGATGAGTTTACTCACGGTTGCACTATGGTTAACTTTTTATTGTACTCGACTAATTTACAAGGTTATTGTTTATGTTAAATTATTAATCTGGATTTTGTTAGATAATACTATACTATGTAATATTAAGGGTCATGTATCTGTATAAGAAAATTGTATATTGAAGAGACATGTATTTGAAATGGTTCTTTATTCATCATTATTAGAAGATGTAATAGCGTTGCAACAGCTGAGAAATCCATCAATTGAAGAAAGTCGTGTAACAATATAATTTAATGTTTGTGATCATATCACTTTCACATGTGTATTGTCCATTATCTTCATTTTTTAATGTCGTGTTATTCATCTTGTGTTTTTCCACCTTTACAGAGAAATGTTAGCTAAGCTTACATGCATACATGGTTTGTAACAAAGCTGCATCAAAAAGCTACATAGGGCATTGGGATCGAGATAATACATTCTATTGCATCAAAAAAAAAACAAATGTATGAAAATAATGGCATAGCAAAATGAGACCAAAGAACATATATAGAAATGAAACTTCACAACAGATACAAAAATGAGAGTTCATAACAGTCTGCTCAAATATGAAACGTTTGAAGCTTGTCTAAATAGATACGAAAATGATTAAAGAGTTCACAATAGCCTACTCAAATGTGAAAGGTATGAAGCTTGTTTAAATAGATACAAAAATGATTAAAGAGTTCAAAATAGCCTGCTTAAATGTGAAACGTATGAAACTGGTTCAAATGTCTCTCCACGCACTAGGTCTGGGATGTCATTGTCTTCTCCACCTTTAGGTGCTACAGCTTTAGATTTAGGTGCTGCACCTCAATCAATCAACCACTAATTTTTGTTTCTGCATCACCAACTCAAGCAAGAGGAAAAGCATAAGCTAAATAATGTCACATATTTAATCCTTGTAAAAAAAATCATGGACAACCCAATTGTAAAATGATGCCTACCTGCCTTCGATCAAATAATGTTGCTAGATTCAACCCCGTTGAGAGAATTATCATATCAAATGCATTGAGATTTAGAGGACCCAACTGCTCATTCCTAGATTGCTCATTCACCTTCTTGCAAGAGAGAACCCCAAGGAAGAGCTTAACAATATTTTCATGGACAACTTTAACCAATTTATTTCTACCATCGAAAAATGATACTGAATAGACATAATATTACTCCATTGAATTATTTGCTAGAGAATATTGTTAGAAACTACAATAATAAAGATAATTGTTATTATAAATATCTCAATCAATCAACCACTAATTTTAAATTAAACTTTGATAGTCCTTGCTTGTTATTGATGTCAATTCTTCTTCATATGTATCATCATCGGTGTTATGATGATTATCCAAAGTTGATCTAACAATCAACACATCATCATATTTACACAATTAAATAAAAGTAATTGATTTGTAAAAAAAATTATCATACAAATTGAGAATTAATTGACACAGGCTCTTGCTGCAAAATTGGGCAATTGCACTTGTCATGTAACACACCTCAATGCCCACATCCATGATATAACCGGGAATTTGAGGTTGACTTCTCCTTTGATGATTTCAATCTCTTCCCACATCCCTTTGTTCTTACTAAAGAATGATCAATAATATTAGGGGACTCATCCATAGATTTCTTCCTTTGACTTCTATTGTCACATGTTTTACTATCTCTTGAATTTTATTGTAAATACAATCCAATTGTTCATCCAAGAAGTTTATCCCCTCATCAGTCAAAGATGCATCATCAATTAATATTGAAGCTTTATAGGATAACCTTGAGTGCCTTGACATCAAAACTCTATCTGGATCATCAATGAAATTTTGCACCCCAAAGAATATATTGCTCCAACCTTTGCATCTCATGTCCATTGTTTGAGTATATACTTATCAGGCAAATGAAACACTTGGTTGATACAAAAAAAGCTAACATATGCCTGCATGGAATGCCATCAAACTCAAATTTCCTACAGCTACAGGATATGTTATCTCTCTATTTGTCATATGTTAGCACCCTTGATTTGGAGGAAGAACAACTTTGAAAATTCATCACATGATAAACCATTGAGTCAACTCCTATGGATACTTGTTGCACATAATAACCATGACTCTCACTCATTTTACTTTGAAACTCCACCTATTTTTTTCCATATACAAGTTAACCATTTGGGTTTCCATTGGCCAGTTTGTCTTAATCCTGGGATGCTCATTCATATTAATATGATCTGCAACTAACTCATTGTGTCTTTGGTGTCTCAGTACCCTATTGAAACGGGTGATAAAGTCCATCAATGAGTTTTTATTTGAGACATATCTCTTGAAAAATGCACGTGAGCCTTCAGATCTCTGACTACTTGACATTCTAACACAAAATACATGGCTAAAATAAGATGACACCCACTTATGTCCTAATTCATACATTAAACACAACCAATCATTTTTCTCTAAGTTAGCATACTTGATAACATCTTCCCATAATTTCTCAAATTCATCGGGTGTTGTAGAATTTCTAATAACATTATTTATACTTTGATGGTAGTCACAAATGTTGGAACCCCAAGGTTATTTTGGTGTGATCAACAAGTTAAGTTAGGTCTTGGTGTTTCTAACCTTGTGTCTAAGTGTGCAGGAGCTTAGGAGCACAGGTACTCGAGCGGAAGATGCAGCTAGCGAGAAGGACGGCATGCAGTGCGTCTGAGGGACGAGGTGTTGCGGAAGAGTACCCCAGTGGACGAGAAGGAAGCGCGCGGTGGTTTCGAGGGACGAAAGCCGGAGCAGAAGATTACTCGGGGAGCAAGAGACGCAACTAGCGAGAAGGTCGGCACGGGGTGCAACCGAGGGACGAAGACTGTGGATGGGTACGCTAGTGGACGAGAAGGAAATACGTAGCGATTCTGAGGGACAAGAAGCCGGAGCGGAAGGCTGCTCGAGAAGACCGGAAGTTGGTTTCGGGTGAGCCCTATTCCGGATGGCAGAGATCACCCAAGTAAGCGGATCCGGAGCGGAAGACCCGGACCGAGGCGGGGCTGAAACGGAGCAGAGGTCCAGGATGAAAAAGTCAACCAGAGTTGACTTTCGGGGTTCGGGGCGCCCCGAGCTGACTAGGGCGCCCGGACCCCTCCGGGGCGCCCGGAACCCTTCCGGGCGCCCGGGCTAGCCTTTTGACCAGGATCGAGTTTTGACTCGATCTGATCGTTGGGGGATAAAGTTTATCGCCCCAGGGCGCCCGGAACCCTTCGGGGCGCCCCGACCAAGGCTATAAATATAGCTTTGGTCCAAAAGCTTTTCAACGAACTCTGAATTGTAATTCCAACGCTTGTAAGCTATAGTCTAGAGTTGATCTTCTGTTTTCTGCACTTCAACGTTGTACGAGGTTTCTCCGCCTGAAGGAGTTTTTAGTGAGCTTAATCTTCCTTGGATTAACAACCACATCGGTTGTAACCAAGTAAATCCTTGTGCCTCGCTTTTTCTTTATGCTTTTAATTTATCGGCTTACTTTATATATGCAAGTGTTAGCTTAAAGAGTTCGAGGAAGGGTTGTTTGTTTTTATGTTTACAGGATATCCAACAACCCCCTTCTAGCCGGCCCAACGGTCCTACAAGTGATATCAGAGCCAAGACGCCTCAAAAGGACTAACCGCCGTCTGAAGCAACAGAATAATGACCGGAGCTAGCGACTACCCACCTGCATTCGAGGGGGAGTTTTCCGTCTGGAAACAAAGAATGGAGGTATACCTAAACTCAGATACTGGTATTTTTCTAATAATGAAAATAGGTTATGAAGCACCGAAGAACACGAATGGAGAAAAAATCGACATACGCCTCTGGAACGAGAAGCAACGTGATGAGTCAATGGCAAATGCTCGAGCAGAGTTTCACATTCTAAGCATACCAACTAAAGATTTCGACAGAGTCGGAGAGTACAAAAGCGCGAAAGAACTTTGGGAAAAGTTCTTAAAGCTCTATGAAGAATCGGTTGAAGTCGTCTCCTCAATAGACATCGAGCCGTCATCAGAAGAATCTGAGACGGAAGAAATTACCGAGACATCCCCAACAAACTCAATGGTCAAATTCCATCCCGAAGCCACAGAAAGCCCATCCCGGATGAGTAACGATGAAGGGGGAGAGACTTCGGAAGAAAGCAACTCGACAGGGGGAGAATCAACTATCGAAAAGGTAAGTCAGGTATGGACTCGAACTTCTGATCAATTGGTTCAATCAATCGAAAAATTGTCTGAAGATTTTTTCGAATCAGAAATTGAATCTTCGAAAAAGTTTTTTAGATTAAGAAATCTATTATTAATAGACTCCTGCAAATTAGAATTTTTGTTAAAAAATTCCTGCAAACTACAAAATATTTTTTCGAACGAATCTTGCACATTGCCGAAAGAATTTTTTATATCGTCGAAAAAAAATTTCGGATTAAAAAATCTTTTGTCAAACGTATCTTGTAAAACAGAAAAATTGCCGAAAGATTTTTTACCTATTATTTTGCTGAAAGAATGTTGCCAAATAAAAGTATTGTCAAAAGAGTCTTACAAGTTACAAAATACTTTGCCAAACGAATCTTGCAAACTTGAAATATGTTTGAAAGATTTCTTACCAAATATTTCGTCAAAAGAATTTTCTGCATGTTTAATATTATTTACTTTAAATCTGAAAAAGTATGATTTAAGAAGTTATGATATATTGAAATGAAAATTTAAAACTTTCTGATAAAAGTATTAGAATAAAATAAATAAATAAATAAATGCATAGAAATTTTTTTTAATATTATCAATTTTCTTAAATTTTCTTGTATAAAGTTTTGGGCTTAGAAAAAGTTTTTTTATGGTGAAAACTTAGAAATTTTCCAAAAGTTATTCTTAACTTAGAAATTTTCTCTAATATTTTGAGATTGCTGTTGTGAAAATTATTGCAAAATTTTCAAAGTTCTCAAAATTTACAAAAAACAATGTCTTAATGACTTGGAAATTTTTTTTACCTAGAAATTTTCCTTGACTTAGAAATAGTTTTTTTTTTAAATATTTTTTTTCTAAGTCTTTACCCTTATATTATTTTTCTTGAAACCCAATTTTTTTGTGATCAAAGGGGGAGAAGGGAAATTATAAGTCTAGGGGGAGGTAGATAGATTTAATTTTTTTTATCTTTTCTATCTTTTTGCACTTAAATTGTAAATTAAGTAATTTACTTAATTTTATTTAATGTCTATTTTAACCCTAGCTTAACTTGGGTTGATCATACCAAAAAGGGGGGAGATTGTTGGAACCCCAAGGTTGTTTTGGTGTGATCAACAAGTTAAGTTAGGTCCTGGTGTTTCTAACCTTGTGTCTAAGTGTGCAGGAGCTTAGGAGCACAGGTACTCGAGCGGAAGACGCAGCTAGCGAGAAGGACGGCACGCAGTGCGTCCAAGGGATGAAGTGCTGCGAAAGAGTACCCCGGTGGACGAGAAGGAAGCGTGCGGGGTTCCGAGGGACGAAAGCCGGAGCGGAAGATTACTCGGGGAGCAAGAGATGCAACTAGCGAGAAGGTCGGCACGGAGTGCGACCGAGGGACGAAGACTGCGGATGAGTATGCTGGTGGACGAGAAGGAAACACGCAGTGATTCCGAGGGAAAAGAAGCCAGAGCGGAAGGCTGCTCGAGAAGACCGGAAGTTGGGTTCGGGTGAGCCCTATTCCGGATGGCAGAGATCACCCAAGTAAACAGATCCGGAGCGAAAGGTCCGGACCGAGGCGGGGCTGAAACGGAGCAGAGGTCCCGGACGAAAAAGTCAACCATAGTTGACTTTCGGGGTCCGGGGCGCCTGGAGCTGACTGGGGCGCCCGGAACCCTTCCGGGCGGCCGGACCCCTCCGGGGCGCCAAGAACCCTTCCGAGCGCCCGGACCCCTCCGGGGCGCCAAGAACCCTTCCGAGCCCCCGGACCAGCCTTTGACCAGGATCGAGTTTTGACTCGATCTGATCATTGGGGGATAAAGCTTATCCCCCCAGGGCGCCCGGAACCCTTCGGGGCGCCCCGAAGGATTCCGGCTATAAATATAGCCTTGGTCCAGAAGCTTTTCAACGAACTCTGAATTTTAATTCCAACGCTTGTAAGCTTTAGTCTAGAGTTGAACTTCTGTTTTCTGCACTTCAACGTTGTACGAGGCTTCTCCGCCTGAAGGAGTTTTTAGTGAGCTTAATCTTCCTTGGATTAACAACCACATCGGTTGTAACCAAGTAAATCCTTGTGCCTCACTTTTTCTTTATGCTTTTAATTTATTGGCTTACTTTATATATACAAGTGTTAGCTTAAAGAGTTCGAGGAAGGGTTGTTTGTTTTTATGTTTACAGGATATCCAACAACCCCTTTCTAGCCGGCCCAACGGTCCTCTTGAAAAATGCACGTGAGCCTTCAGATCTATGACTACTTGACATTCTAGCACAAAATACATGGCTAAAATAAGCTGGCACCCACTTATGTCCTAATTCATACATTTAACACAACCAATCATTTTTCTCTAAGTTAGCATACTTGATAACATCTTCCCATAATTTCTCAAATTCATCGGGTGTTGTAGAATTTCTAATAACATTATTTATACTTTGATGGTAGTCACAAAAAGTCAAAGGATTCAATTGTTTTGGAAATTTGTTCCATATGTGCCACAAACAATATCAATGCACAGTTAGAGGGAAAACTTAGGCAATAGCTTTTGTCATAGCAGGATCCTTATCAGTAATAATCACATTTAGTGCACCTTTAGGCATGGCTTCTGTGAAGTTGTTAAGCAACTAAACAAAAGATTCAGTTTTCTCATCACATATAAAGTCATAACTAAAAATAATTATCTAGTGATGATAATTAACTCCTACAAATGATGTAAAAATTAATCCATATTTGTTGGTGTTATATGTTGTATCAAATACAACTACATCACCAAATACGCTGTATGGTGTTCTTGATACATGATCAACCCAAAAATACCTACTAAATCTGTTATCTGAATTAGTCTCATATTCAAAGAAAAAAGTTGAATTTTTCTCTTTCTCAGATGCAAATAGCTCGATTAGTGTTTCGGCATCAATACATTTTTATTCATCCCTTAGCTCTTTCTCAAAGTTTCTAATATCTCTTTCTGTGCAACCTACTTGCTCGGGCTCTCCTTACTCTATCTCCAATAATCGCATTTGTTGGCAAGTTGGCACATTGGCCTCTGAAAATCGTTGAGTCAATGTTTTTTTTGTTGCTGAAAAATTACGATGTGAGCATAGTAAATACTCCTTTGAGGGAGTCGAGAGTGGATGATTATGACCTTCCACGAAGTTAGTGACAACCCATGTAGGTCCAGTTTGTTTCTTGACAAGTGAAATCTTTGACTTACAACCAGTTCTAATTTCGCCCGTGTTCTTTCCCTTGTCCGTTGATCACCCTTTGCTTGTTTATTCCGTTGATCTTCTGTATGCCCTTCTTTAAAGCATACAAATGTTTTCCACACAACTTCATTTGTTATCTTATTTTTCTTGCTACTATTTATCCTTGCACTAAATTTGGATTCATGTGCATATTGGTTATAGAATGAAAATGCCTCATCTATTGATGAGAATTCCATCCCATATTTTGACTTTCGATCATCTACAACTTGAGGAATGTATAGCTAATCTTCACCATGATTTTCATCCATTGCTAGGAAATTTCATATTTAGATGAAATAAACTCTGCATATCATTATCAAATAAATATACATAAACACAAGAATGTTGCCAGTAATCAAACAAATTAATCAAAATGCTGCAGGGTAACAACATTGATATACTTCAAGCTCACATATGCAACCCGAACAAATTCACAAAGATAATCATAAGATAAAAAAAACGTAACACTTTGATAGACATTTTTTTTGAATGGACAGGTATTACTTCTTCTAGTGCAAGCTAAACATCAGAATACTGCACCACCAACTAGACTTTGCTAACAATTTAATTAAATGATTTAGATCCGTGTTTCTTCATTAGAACAAGCAGAACAAACAAGCAGGAACATATTTGAATACCTTAACAGTCTACTCTGCCAACAACAAAATTCGAAGTAAACAAAAGAGAGGAAATAAATACATACCACCTTAAGCATGACGTCGGAGAGAACGCACAGAACACGTCTTGCTCCCCTTTATGTGGAATCCGCGTTTTCTAAGTCAAGAGGAGCTGGACGGTGAGGGGCGCGAGGAGGAAACATCGTGGGAGGGTGTGCGGCGAGGACGGTGTGCCCTAGGGAGTCAAGATCATTTAGCCTTATAGAAACAAGAGAAAAACTATGAACAATGGGAAGTAGAAGAGAGACCCAGAAAAGACAAAGAGTCTTATAGAGAGGGGTTGCGGCGGCTAGAGGCAGTAGCGAAAACAATGGGCGGTGAGGGGCACGATCTGGAAGCTTCGTGGCCATGCGAGGATGTGAGAACGAGGAACACTGAAGGGGCGAGGATGGCTTGCCCTAGCTTCGCTTCAGAGGTTTGCCGAGAGAGATCGCCCGTTTCTAAGTCACGAGGAGTTGGACGCTTCACGACCGAGGGAGGTGAGGGGCGCGAGGAGCTGAGAGCGAGGAGGACACGTCGAGGTAAAGCCAAAGAAAACGCAAGGAGGAAGGTGCGGGCGAGGACAACGTGCCCTAGCTTCGCTTCGAAGGTTTGCCGAGAGAGATCGCCCGTTTCTAAGTCACGAGGAGTTGGACACTTCGCAGCCAAGGGACGATGAGAGGCGCAAGGAGCTGAGTGAGGAGGAAGTGCACAGTGAGGACGGTGTGCCCTAGCTTCGCTCTGGAGGTTTGTCGAAGAGGGATCGCGTGCTATGTGAAAAAACAAAAACCAAAGAAAAGAAATAAAGAAAGTCCACGTCTCGCATGGCAGCAAAGCAGTCGCGCACAGGCACATTTTCTAAGTCCCGCAGGGTAACAATTTTGTATATATATATATATATATATATATATATATATGTATATATATATATATATATATGCATATAGAGAGAGAGAATGTGTCATTTAAAAAATTTTAAATCTGAGACGCAACTTTTGTAAAAAAAAAAAAAAAAACCAATTGCGACCTAATAAGTCACGATTTGAATTCAAGAGTATTTGAACCAAAACTCGATTTTCTATTATTCATATTCAGTTATTCATTAATAAAGTACCGAGAGAATGAAAAATATCAACGAGTAAATCTAAACTGAATTTTCATGGGGAAACACGAAAACGAAAGAGGTTCTCAAAATTAGAAGCTTCCTTGCTTCTCCAACAAAATGCATAAATATCAGATACTCGTCGTCGGTCCACCTCAATAGTCTATTAAATGACGCGGCCTTCACTCTTCATGCGGGCGACTATTGGTGACGATCACATTCTCCACTTATCAGGCGCCCATTAAACAAAGGAAATCCGCCCGTCTCTTTCCGTCCATAAGGGTATCCATCCCGTTAAATATGCCATACCTTTCCGAGTGCCAATGGAAACAAAACTGAATAATATCACCGTGCTTGCTTCCAATCCAAGTAATCAAAAGGCAAAAGGCCCATCCAAAACGCCGTCATCAGAGATTGCATCCCCGGCAGATAAGAGAATAACAGGCGCTCGAGCTATCACAGTTCGTGAGGAAAGTAAATAAACTCTGGGATATGCCAATATCCAAATTCTTTTTCAAAGAAGGAAAATTCAAAGCAGTTTTCACAAGCCAAAGATAAAAGAAAAAAAAAAACAGAGATGAAAAACCTCGATTCTCTTCCGCTTTATACACGCAACAAACCTTCAAGATACAGTACGAAAAAAAAAACAAAAGCGGTAATCGCAGAACAGAACATCCAAAGCAGAGCACAGAAGGGATGTCCTGAAGATTTACATGTTTACGCACAGGCTAATGGAGACTATGTCCCTCGTCTCCATGTCTCTCTATCTATCTATCTATCTCTCAAGCGCACCTCGAGCGCTCAGGGTGCTCAGTAGTTAGCTCATACGGTGTATTTAATGGCCAAAGCTATGTGCATAGGCCTAGAAGGGAGCCTTCGCGTCTTCCCATGGAGAGGGAAGGATCACGCCTTAGTTCGTCCACTGGGCTCATCCCTCCGCTCGTGATCCAGGGATGCCCTGCAACAGGATTAAGCAAGCGCGTTAGGGAGAGGATCAAAAAGGCAAGTTTTTACCCTAATTTTAATAGACCATCAGATAAATAGCAGCCAAGAGAGAAACATTGCGGGTTTGTTTCAACTCAGATGAAATAAATCTGTACTAGAGGCGTTTTTGTTTGAGAAATTGCACAGAAAACGATTAAACAATGATTTGGAGAGAGAGCAATAGTTTCCTTGATGAAATATAGAGAAATCGGCGAGGTTGAGAGAAACAAAGGCCAAGAGATCGAGAAATCTTAATCTAAGAAACCGTAAAAAATCAACCTGGGTAAAGGAAGAGAACGGAAGAAGGAAAAAAGTTCGAATGGTACTAACTCAGGACTTGGTCGGCGGAGAACCTTCTTGAGACGTCCTTGCAGAGCATCCGGCGGAGAAGGTCTTTGGCCGCTGGGGACACCGAGCCAAAGATTCTCGGTGGAAACCTCAAATTGGCCCTCACCACGGCCTCAAAGGTCTCAGCCGCTGTGTCCCCATAGAAGGGCGGTACCCCTCCGGCAAGCATCATGTACATCACCACACCTATGCTCCAAACATCAACCTTCTCTCCGTACTCCCTCCCGCTCACCACCTCCGGCGCAACGTACCACGGCGTCCCCACAATCCCCCTCATAGGAACCCAGTCCCCGTCGGCGTCCACGAAGCACTCCGCCGACCCGAAGTCAGCCAGCTTGAGTCGTCCCGCCGCGTCGAATAGCACGTTATCCGGCTTGACGTCGCGGTGCGACACCCCCCTCCTGTGGCACTCTGCCACGGCCTCCGCAAGCGGAGCCACAACCGCCGCAGCTTCCGGCTCAGGAAGCGGCGCCCCTCCTCGGGCGGCGATGCGGTCGCAAAGATCGGGCGCGTCGAGGAGATCAAGAACAAGATGCGCCCACACCTCGTCCTCATAGGTGGCGTGGATCTGGACCGCGTAGGGGTTACCAGTGGCCGCCAGGAGGTGGAGCCTCCCCTCCCGCTCGGCGCACGCCCGATCTAGGTCGTCAGCGAGGAGACGCTTATCGATCGATTTGACGGCAAACTCTTCCCCGGTCTCCGCGGATCTACACCGCCGCACCACTCCGAACCGCCCTCGGCCGATCTCCGCCCCGATCTCGTACCCCCTCGCCAATGCTTCGCTCATATCTTCTTCTCCTACACAAAGCTCTCATTTCTCCGCCTCCATTTATAAACGGAAACGATTCCACTTCCCTCCGGGAATATTCCCATGTGCTTTTGACCACGCGTACGTTCGCAGGCATCTTTCTTTCAATCGGACGGCCGAGATCACCGAAAGACCGTACTGATTTAATACGAAGGGGCCTCCATAACCTTATATTCCCAAATCACCCCTGACTTTTCCCAAAACTACGGCTGTGAGTGTCGTATTCCAGATAACTTATCTTTTGAACGAAGTGGGGTTCTAGTTGATTCCGTTACCAAAGCTTGCGCTAATCCTTCGGGCACGCCCGTTTTATTAGTTGGAAGAAAGTCCTGGGCTCGAATCCGTGCATCCTCACCGTCCGATCCAGCACCACCCGCCGTACACGTGACATGACTCGATAATCGTGACGCGCGAAGAGTTCCTGTCCATCGGATGGCTTCCTGGAGCCTGAGTGCCCACCATCGGACGGTCGGATGAGGCCACGGTCAGAAGAAGGGAACGAGAGGCTACAATTTATAACGGCTTTTCGGGTTCGTTCCGGACGTCGGTCGTACGACACCGAAAAGAGAAACCGGTCGCGTTCCGAGCGGGTTCGGCAGCCGTGGGAGAGTCACGTGGGTGGGGCCAGTAACAGCTGTAATGTACTTATCGGTCCGTAGAACTGTTTTATTCGGTTCTAAACGCGGGCCAAGGATAACTTATCGTGAGCGTGATAAGCACTCTGCGACTGACTTGACCTAATGGCGTGGCCCTCGGGGCATAGAAAAGTAAATACGGGGCGCCGTCACTGTGGAATTATGCGGTTAAGGAAAGCGGGAATTTTCTTTCATACGCAAAGTGAGACCTTCTCGACTTAATTGAATGATTTTTTTTTGTTTTTTATCAAACTTTTAAAATTACCTTTTTTAAAAAATATATAATTAAATAAATTTGAAGAAATTAAATCGAAGAGAACATATGTTTTGGGTATATAGTTCATATTGGAAGTGCATACCATTAATGGCAAGTGTTCAAGTCATGTTAATGCCAATTAATTAGACTAGAAAATGAAATAGTCATCTTCCTAATTCTTTTAGGACGGTCCCTACTTTTTCAAAGAAAATAAATTACCAAGGATATTTATCTTAGCACAGTAAACTTTTGTATGAGACAAATTAGACATCGAAAAGTATTTTGTATTTATTCGAAATTAACTTTAAAATTTATTAGAATAATTATCAATGTAGATATCAAATGTGTCAATACGTGAGAGTCAATTAATGCTTTGGTATTGTTTTGTATAATAGTATTGGCCAACTTACGAAGGAAATAAATATGGATTTCAAGATTGAGAAGTTGGCAAGGCAAGGAGTGGCCAAGAAGAAAACAAGAGAAGGTTTATTTAGGTTATGTCATGACAAAATTTCGAGAAAAAAGTTGTACATGTGGAAATGTGAAAAATAAGTACCTTCATCTTTTATATTTTTCAAATCGTTTGATTGTAGCAACTTCTTCTTCTAGAAGTTAACATGTTTCATGTTAACTAATTTGAATAGTATGCTATATGTTTAATGATAAATATATCTTAATTAATAATATTGTTCTATGAATTTGAGCTCTTTCTTAGTGTCTTTATGTTTATGTCATATAAATAATTTGTGTTCCTTATGCGAATTAAAACAATTTTAGGCATGGAGTCAACCGTCTTCACTATCGAAAGGGATGTTACAGAAAATAACTAAGAGATCTTATCTCTTATAGGTGAAAAAGGCATACAAATCTACATCTTTAAACTCAAACCGACTTAGTTGTTGTGGACAGAGAAATATGACAGATAATAAATATGAGAGATAATGAATTCACAATTGAGAATGATGACAAGGTTAGCAAACTATTTATAATTGGTGAAACGATAGGATAAGTCTGCTTAGAATATAAAGAGTAATTAGGTATTGATAGTTCACTAAATTGAGCGTATAAAAAAATAAAATAAATAAATAAAAGAAGTACTTTACTTAGATTTTTCAATTTTTTTATAGTAATCAAAACACACGATGTGTTAACAATTGGATGACTTAAATAGAGAAGGAGGTAGATGTTAGTGCAAATGACCTATAGTTAAGTTTGATTAAATTGATCAAGTTAGAATTGATTTGAGTTGGGTTTCACTAAAAAAAAATAGGTCATTTGCGATGAATTTTTAAAAAAATGATCACAAAAATATTTGTGATAAACTTTGGGACGAATAATTTTTCGTCACGAATAAGTTGTCGTCAAACTCTCCGATGAAACTATATAAATTCGTCGTAAATTCTATAATGAATTTTATTTCCATCGTCAAATTCGTTGTAATTTTGTAATGGAGATAAAATTCATCACACAATTCAAAAACTCAAATATGTGATGAAATTATGTTTTCATCCTAGATTTGGTGATGAATTTCATTTTCATCATAGATTTGGAATGATAAGGATTCGTCACCAAATCTGCGACGAATACATTTTCGTCTCATATTTGGCAATGAATCCCATTTTCATCGTAAATTTGCAACAAAAATGGATTTGTCGTAAAATCTACGATGAATCCCATTTTCGTCCCAAATTTGCAACGAAAATGGATTTGTCAACAAATCTACGACGAATCCAGATTCGTTGCAAATCTACGACGAATCCCATTTTCACCACAGAATTACAACGAAAATGGATTCCTGGCCAAACACTACAAAAATGTTAATTTAACGATGAATTTTAGCAACAAAAATAATTCATCGTAGATCAACAACGACATTTGCGACAAAAACAATAATCGTCACTAATTAGCAACAATATTTGTGACAAAAACAAATTTGTTCTTAAATTAGCAACATAATCATTTTTTCACAAAATTTGTCACTAAGATTATATTTGTTGCAAAACTTGTCGTCAGTTGGCGACGAATTCAGGATTCATCGCCAAATTGGAGACGAATTCAAGATTTGTCGCTAATTTAAAGATTTTTCGGTCACTTTATGCCTAGGTTATAATCTCAAATTTTATGATGAATTCACCATTCGTCGCCAATGTTAGACGAAGTTGGGATTTGTTACAAATCGAGATGCTCAGGAAAGTTGCAGATTAATCCCTAATCCAATCAATTGCCCAATCAATTGGTAAGCATACCTTTTTGTGACGAATCATGTATTTATCTCAAAATTGGTGACGAATTCACGATTCATCGCCAAATTGACAACGAATTCATGATTCATCACTAAATTGGCAATAAATGCTCTATTCATTACTAATTTGGCAAAGAATCCATGATTCATCGTAAAATTTGAGATCCTGTCTGTGACAATGATGTTTAAATTTGGTGATAAATCCATGATTTATCACCAATTTAACTACAAGTCCAATATTTGTCACTAATTTGGCGACAAATCTAGTATTTGTCACCAAATTGACGATAAATCCAATATTCATCGCCAATATAGTGACAATCTTGAATTATCGCCAAATTGGCGATGAATTTTATAACGAATTGGAATTCATCACCAAAAAGCCTAATTTAAAAGCTTATACCAACCCTACCCAAATCTACCCAATCTCTCTCCCAACTCCCCCTGATTCTGTGATGGCGATGGCGACAACGATGATGATGGTGATGGTGATGGTGATGGTGACAACAATGGTGACAACGACGATGACTTTTGTGAGCTTAGAGAGGTGAGGTGGTATGCTTCCTCCACTCTCCTTTCCCCTCCCCACTCCTATGCGATGGCGACTTTCGTTGTGGCTAGTCGGCTTTGGCCGTAGCCGACCACTTTAGCTGGCCAGTTGCTGAGGCCTAGAATTTCTTTTGTGATGAATAAGTGTTGGATTAATCTGTATTGCAATTTTAGACATCTATTTCTTATGGTCAGGCTTGCATCGATTAATATCTTATTTATGTACATTTATATTTAATTATTGACTTCGTAATATTGTTTGTGCAAGTCTCATTTTGTTCACCTATTTTAGTTACTTTTTTATTCACCTATTGATTTGATCCATCCAATACTTTTTACATCAAGAAAATTATTAGGCAATTTAAATATTATAACTGATCTATCTTCATCTTTATCCTAAATTCAGCAACTATATTTTTAGTTTTAGTAAAAATGTATTGTATTAAATCTGTTAGATGAGGATATTATAGTTTATTTACCTTCATTTACCTTTTGTACAATTACTTGAAATCAAGTTTGTATCATTGTGTTTAAGATAGATATTTTTTTCTAGAATGTTTTGTATCATCTTGCTTCACTAGGAAATAAATTTTCACTATATGAATTGTGTGATGAAAACATAAAAAAAAATATAGAAAGAAAGGAGTTAGATGTATAAAAAGAATTTACCTGAATGTTAGGGTTTAATTGATGAGTTTAAAGTTAGGTTAAAATAATTTTTAAAATTTTCTTGTAGTAATGTTGAGTATATGGATGAAGATAAGATAAAGTGTCTATATAGAAAGTATCACAATGGTAATTTTTTATAGTATGACAAAGTTGGAGAACATCTTTGTAGATTTAGTTTAATCTTGGATTACTATAATTGGACATGTTATGGTGTCATATCTGATGAAGATTATGGATAAAACATACAAATTTCAAGCTCTAGTTGCCCTCTAATAGTTGAATAAATGTTTATTACGTATACATTGCTATTGGAGGAGGTAAAAATACTAGTGTTGATTAAACATATCTCCAATTTAGGAAGTGTTGAGTATTGCAGATTAACGATTGTGAGTTAGTTGTAACTATTAGTATCAGCTCTAAGAGACAATTATGAGATGATTGACAAAGGACATATTATATCATATTTTATTAGTAAAAGACAATGTTTATGATTATAATATTTACTTCAGATATATGTAATTAGTTGAATAAGTATAATAATATCCTAAGATAGTAGGTTGTACTCTACAACATATCAATTTGTTGAATTAATAGTGGGAGGTTATAAATATATATAGAATACTACTCTTAACTATTCATAGTCAAGTATTAATATACAAGGACAATATTAATGCATTGAGGCTAGTATATAGATCAATTGATGACTTAATCTTGCAAGTCATGATATAAGATATCAAGTTGACACATGGATATATATTAAAAAATATGTATTGAATAAATTTGCCATGAGAATGTTTCATAGATCATTATATGAGTGTCATAAATATTCTCATAGTGACTATTAGTATAAATAGTCCTTAGATCTAGAGTCATTACGTTTCCCTACACAAGGAATTGTGTACTTTGGTATCAATAAACGCTATTTATAATAAGGTAGATTATAAAGTCGATCATTAGATATCCAATAATTTATACTGAGGGATGTGAGTGATATAGATGAAATCTATCCCTTCCATATGACGGAAGTGATATCTGTGGGCCCCTTGATTAAGTAGGACTACTCAAATGCATGGTCATGTTCAAATAAGTTAATATGAGACATTGAACTCATTTGGTTAAGTGAATCTACTTGGAGATGAAGAAATATAAAGATTGATAAGAGGATGACACAGTCTATGCTTTATAGATCAATATAGGTGGAGGATAGAATGATTGAGTTATACAAGATAATAGACATAGACAGGTTAGGTCGGATCTCGATATTCTCGTCACTTGGGTAGCAATGATGTATTGCTAAATGTCACTCATTGTTTGTGTATCTAAAATGATTTTATAAATACTACCACCTTATGAGAACTTATTGGGTCACACATAAAGAGTATGCTGACTTGAAGATTGATTTATTTTAGTTTGACTAAAATTGTATGGGTTTGAGTCTTAATTCTAAAATTAATTTTGGACCTTTTTATGGCCCAACCTAACTATAGAGTTCACTAAGATAAACACTAATAGTCATCGGAGAAGATGAAGTTCATCGGAGAAGATGAAGAATTCATCGGAGAAGATGAAGAGTTCATCAAATAAGATGAAGAGTTAGTGTTTTCTCTTTTGATGTCACCTTAAATAGCCATAAAGAGGCCAAGAAGGTGAAGAGATATATGTGCCTCTTGGATTGCTATGGTATATATCATTTCTAGCAAGATGATAAGTGGTATGTGACAATCCATTCTTTCTCTTCCATTTTCATGTGTGAGGGGAGAGAGAGAGAGAGAGAGAGAGAGAGAGAGAGCTCCAATTTCCAAAGTTCTTAGAGAAGAACCGAGGGACTTGCTCTTGTCGATACCGTAGAGACAAGGACATTCTGATTGCGCTGAGATCTGTTGAAGCATCAATGCTGCCAGGATTAGTTAGTTCATACAACAAAGGTAACAATTCGATTAAGCGTGTATTCTTCATTCGCTTGGATCTTTGGAGGGATCCTCTTCCACTACGTATAGATGTTGTTTTTTATAACAAATCCCTATAGTAACAATCACACTAAATTATCTTTCACTGTAAAATTATTGAATGTCAAGATAGAGTATAATGTGTTGTAAAATTATTTTAATGATTTTGTTCAAGTTATTTGAGAGGCATTGTCATGTAATCACATATTGCCCAATAGGGATGACAACGAGTAGGATTTGATATCCTCCTTATCCATCCCCATTTATTATATCTATGCTCATACCCATCGGGTATTTAACTTTCATACTCATCCCTATACCCGTCAGAGGATCGGGAATCCATATCCTACCCATCATCCTATTACTCCCTACCATTCTTATTTTTTTTTTAAAAAAATATTTCAATGTACTTGTCTACTCTTCCTTATCTCATGCTACTTCGATTGGGTGAACATTTCTCGTGGAAAAGAAGATGAGATATATGTTGATGATTGGATACAGAGGCAAATTAAATATTTTTTTTCGAGGTGGAAAGTGGGCTAGAGTTTTTTCTTTCTCAATAAAAAATGAGGCTTATATTGTTGGTGCAATCAACCTCCAATGTTTTAATGATTGACAAATATGTTTAAGTATGTTTAAGTATAGAGCTTGATCTAAGGAAGTCCTAGTTGTAGGCTAGGCAAGGGAAGTCCTAGTTGGAGGCTAGGCAAGAGAAATCTCGGCATATCATGGAAGCCAGGTGGATAGGTCTAGAGGACCTGATCCCTGGATAGCCGAATACTGAGGCAAGGGAAATCTCGGTATATCGTGGAAGCCAGGTGGATAGGTTTGGAAGACCTGATCCTTGGGTAGCCGAATACTGAGTCTTGGTTAGTGAAGCTAGGTGGAGAAAACCCTAGGGGGAGATAACCTTAGGTAACGAGAAGTCTTGGAGGAGTGAACTCCAAGCAAGGTTGATCGGATGGTTTCTGGTCGACTGCGCGCGGTCGACCGGACCAGCGGATCTTGGTAAATCTAGGATTAGGCTTGTTGGTGCGGGAAGCATCTGATGATCGAACCTTAGTTTTGATAATGGCAAAGGGATTCAAAGTTAAGTTTAATTGTTATCTAATGAGTTTCACTGAGTGTTTCAGGAAAGTCCTAGCTGCGGTTAGGCAAGGGAAAACCCTAGGGGGTGGTAACCCTAGGTCATAGGGGGTGGTAACCCTATGCGGAAAGTCTTGGCGGGTCGAAGCTTCAGGCAAAAATCCTAGGGGGTGGTAACCCTAGGTTAAAATCCTGGTGTCGCGAACCGGGTAGAAGTCTGGAAGGGTCGAGGACCAGACGTCTAGCATGAAGACCGGAAGCAACGGACGCTGAGCAAAAGTCCAGTCAGTCTGGAGGACCAAACTGGCAAAAGGTAAATCTCCTGAGTGGAGTAGGTGAGGACGCATTCCCCGTAGAGGGAATAGTAGGCGTCGGGTCGACCTAGGGTTTCCGGTCGGAAACTCGAAGTCAGACTCGGACAGTCCCGAGACTGTTAAACTTTCACTTTTATACTATCACTTATGTGTTATGAGCTAACTTTGTGCTGCAGGGTATTTTTTGTGTTTAACATATCTTGTAGGGACCAAAGTACAAAATTGGCCTCGGATGAACAGTACTGAGGCGCCTCCATGGAGCTTAGAGGCGCCTCGGGTGCAAAACCTGAACTGGCTGCGAAGCAAGCTTGGAGGCGCCTTGAAGGAAGCCAAGGCGCCTTGGACAGCTTGATGAAGGTGCCTTGGAGAGGCTAAAGGCGCCTTGAACCTGATAAGGTTCGACCAGTTCAGCCCTTATCTCCGCGACTGACTCGGCTCATTCAAGGCGCCTTGGTGAACAGTAGAAGGTGCCTTGAACACCCTTTATAAGGGATCTCGACCAGCAGCTCACAACAAGCAATTCTAAGCGAACTTTCTGCTACAAGTTGCGTACGAGACGATCCCGAAGTGCTGCAACGACACCCCGACAACCCGGAGCTTCAGATTTAGTCTTTTGTTGTCGGTATAATCTTTTTACTGCTTTGAATTGTAATTAGTTTGTAATAGTTTTTACAAGCTTATAGTTGTTGCCCACGGAAAGCGATCAAGGATCGCGGGCCTTCGAGTAGGAGTCGATCAAGGCTCCGAACGAAGTAAATTCTCCTGCCTCTGTGTGCTTATTTTCTTTATTCCGCTGCGTTTTAGCTCTTACACCTTTACGAATCGAACGAAATAGCCGCGAGCGCTATTCTCCCGCCCTCTAGCGCGTCTCGATCCAACAATTGGTATCAGAGCTGGGTCGCGTTGATCTGGTGCAACCACCAATCATGCATCTTTTTTGTGGTATTTTTAATTTTTTTTCAGAGTCAACTGAAATTAGTATTATTGCTATATTCCAGTTTTTTTTCGCTCATATCGATTTCGCTCGAGGTTGGTGCAACACCACTCGAGTTAGTTTTTTTTTAATTCATACTGCACTGCTAATCCAGGATCAAGTCCTGGTATATTTTTTTTCTCTCTCTTCTTTGTGTGCAAGTTTTTAATAGCCCTTCAAGAAGGCTCGAGCACTACCCGCCCCCCGCTCTTCTCTGGTGAAGACTTTGCCTATTGGAAGAACCGGATGATCTACCATCTCAAGACGCAAGTTGAGATGTGGATCATCATCTAGACCGGTCTCGAGCTACCACGTGACGACACCGGAGAACTGGTTTCCTGCACCAACTGGGACGCCAGCATCAGGAAGAAGGTGGAAGCAGATGCCAAAGCCACTTGCATGCTACAATGCGAGTTGACAAAAGAAGAACTGAATAGAGTCAGACCATTTTCAAGTGCGAAGGAGCTGTGGAACAAACTAATCGAGCTGCACGAGGGCACATCAGACGCTAAAGTAAGTAAGCGTGATTTAATTTTAAATAAATTGTATAATATTAAAATGCAGGAAGGTGAGACGGCAAACCAGCTTCATGAGCGCATCCGGGACCTACTCAACGGGCTTCATGCGATCGACCAAAGGGTGGAAAACTGCGACGTAATAAGGTATGCGCTTAGCGCTTTTCGGAGGAACGCTTTGTGGGCATCCATGGTGGATGCTTACAGAGTTTCCAAGGATTTATCTTCAATAAAACTAGATGAATTATTTTCTGAATTAGAATTGCATGAGCAGACTAATGCACGCCCGGTCGAGAAAGGTGTTGCTTTGGTTGCAGGTACCAGCAAAACGCACGAACCAACGACGAGGCACAAATCCAAGTCCAAAGACGAATCGGACGCAGACGACGAAGACGAAGTTATTTCCAAACTGATAAAGCTAGTGCAGAAAATATGCAAGTTAAAAAGGGAAACTCAAACAACCAAGATGGATAAGACTGGAGTCACCTGCTACGGATGCAACCAGAAGGGGCACTACAAACCAGACTGTCCAAACAAGAAGAAAAGAAAGAAGGCATTGAAGGCAACCTGGTCCGAGTCGTCAGACGAATCCGAGTCCGACAAAGAAGAACCTGTTGGTGCAACCTTAGGTCAAGGTTGACCTGGGTGACCCGACTTGAGTTGACCTGACTCGAGGTATATTTTGATGTTTGACAAGAATGGAGAAGTTATATTTTGATGTTTGACAAGAATAGGAACTTGGGGGATTGTGGGTGCAACCTTTGGTCAAGGTTGATCTGGTTGACCCGACTTGAGTTGACCTGATTCGGGAAAAGTCCAAGTATGGAGACTTGGCACGGAAAAGTCCAAGCAGGGAGCTTGGCACGGGAAAAGTCCAAGTATGGAGACTTGACACGGAAAAGTCCAAGCAGGGAGCTTGGCACGGGGAAAAGTCCAAGTATGGAAGCTTGGCATGGGAGGTCGGAGAGGGCTCGGTAGCTCGTTCTCTGAACTGGATGGAGTCGGAGAGGGCTCGGTAGCTCATTCTCTGGACCGGACGAAGTTGGAGAGGGCTCGGTAGCTCGTTCTCTGGACTAGGTCAGAGAGGGCTCGGTAGCTCGTTCTCTGGACCGGACGAAGTTGGAGAGGGGTCGGTAGCTCGTTCTCTGGACTAGGTCAGAGAGGGCTCGGTAGCTCGTTCTCTGGACCGGACGAGGTTGGAGAGGGCTCGGTAGCTCATTCTCCAGACTAGGTCAGAGAGGGCTCGGTAGCTCGTTCTCTGGACCGGACGAAGTTGGAGAGGGCTCGGTAGCTCGTTCTCTGAACTAGGTCAGAGAGGGCTCGGTAGCTCATTCTCTGGACCGGACGTGGAAGTCAGAGAGGGCTCGGTAGCTCGTTCTCCGGACTAGGTCAGAGAGGGCTCGGTAGCTCGTTCTCCGGACTAGGTCAGAGAGGGCTCGGTAGCTCGTTCTTTAGATCAGGAAGGCTTTAGGTTTAAGGCTGGGAAATTGGGTCGGTCTGCTGACCGATCCAGTGATACTATGGGTATCTGGATCGGTCTGCTGACCGATCCAGTGAAACACTGGGTTATCTGATCGGTCTGTGGACCGATAAGTAACCACACAGAAGCTTTCTGCGGGTTATCTGATCGGTCTGCTGACCGATCAGTTAGAAGGCGATATGATTCAGACCTATAGGATGATCGGTCTGTGGACCGATCTACCTATAGGCTGATCGGTCCACAGACCGATCGGGGATCGCAACCAACTCTCTGTGAGAGTTGGGATCGGTCTCGGGACCTGTAACGACCACCCTTCTTATTACTACTACTACTCTCTAAGGGCGACCGTTACCTATCTACTACTCTACTTACTAGTGTCACTGACGCTATTATTAGAATTAGTTAGATTTATCACGGCCCTAGAGGAATCCCTACCGAAAAATTTCGGCAGAGTCTCCCTTGTACCGGTGACCAAATCCATAGTACATAAGATATATACGCAGCAACAGGCGGCTGGAACACATTTTTCACAACCACGCGGTTATGAAAACAACAGTAGAAGAAAGGACTACTCCAGTAAAACAACCAACTATATCACTCCACAAATAATTAAAGTGACTAAATGCATATGCGGAAATTAACTCAACTACAATCTCACAAACTTCATAATAGTGTTAAAGAAAAGAACTAAAGCATAAACTCTAATTAAATAGGTCCTGCAGGTTTGGTAGCACCCTCTGGATCTCTCCATAGTCCAGACATCACACACCTTCATCACCACCACCATCCTGTCGCCTCCCTTTCATATCTTAGCTTTTCCTTTATCTGCAGTAGGAGGAAAGAAAAAAGATCTATAAGCGAAAACGCTTAGTAAGTACTAATCTATCTCACAAAACTCGAAGTGCATAAAAGTAATGCAATAATACTGAAACCGAAATGCTAAAGCAAAGCTGCATGTACTCATGGTATACAGAAATAAAACTGAATACTAAACATGCTCACTAACTGACAGGAAAGTAATGAAACTACTACTGTAGGCTTAGAATTAAAGAACTAAACTTTTATTGATTCTAAGCATAAACTTGTTTCATTTTCTTATATCCTTATACTAGAAATTAATCTTTTAATTTCTCTTTCACTTTCTTCTTCTTGTTCTTCTTACTTTTCTTATACTAGAAATTAATCTTTTAATTTCTCTTTCACTTTCTTTTTCTAGTTCTTCTTTTCTTTCTTCTTTTCTTTGGGCCCAGGCTTAGTACCATCTTTGTTTTGCCCGCTCTCTAATAGTGACTGGGGTAGCGAGCCTCCAGCCCTATGAGTATAAAGACCTCGGTCTTACCAGGGCCAAGACCTCGGAATTGGTCACCTGGATTTGTTTAACGACAACCTCGGAAGTCGGGTACTAGCCTCTTACTTTAATTTACTTGTTATCTCTTTTTAACTAGACTTTAGTCTTTTTCTTTACTCATACTTCTCATACTCCTTTATTAGAACTTATTAGAATCCTGCAAATATTTCTAACAAGTATAAGATTATAACTAACCAAGCATGCTATATGAAAATACACAAGGGAAGAAGATCTGAACTCTCTAAGCATGTTATTAAACAAAGCGAAGGAAAGCGACTTTGAACTTACTAATCATGCTATAAAATAGAACAAAAGAGAGCTAATTCAAACTTGCTAATCATGCTATAAAATAGAGCAAAAGAAAGCTAATTCAAACTTGCTAATCATGCTATAAAATAGAGCAAAAGAAAGCTAATTTAGAATTTCTACACATGCCGTAAAATAGAGCAAAAGAAAGCTAACTTGGACTTACTAAACATGCTGTAAAATAGAGCAAAAGAATGCTACTTTAAACTTTCTAAACATGCTATAAATAAAGCAAAAGAATACAACTTCAGGCTTCTTTAACGTGCTATAAAATAGGCAACAGAATGCTACTTCAAACTTTCTAAACATGCTATAAATAAAGCAAAAGAATACAACTTCAGGCTTCTTTAACGTGCTATAAAATAGGCAACAGAATGCTACTTCAAACTTTCTAAACATACTATAAATAAAGCAAAAGAATACAACTTCAGGCTTCTTTAACGTGCTGTCCAAAACTAATCCCTAAACAACCTTAACTCTGTACAATATGATCTTAAGGCAAGGAGATTCAAGCATAAAACACAACTCAAAGAATTCAACAGTAAGCCAAAAGAATGTATCCTTAGATGAACTCATGGCAGCAACTTGAGGTAACCATAGCAATCTGTACGGTATGATCCAAAACAGGGCAGCAAAGAACCAACCGGAAACTCAACTGTGCATGGCAAAATCCCTAGCAAAAATTAAGGATAGAATGCATAACACAACAACCCTAGCATACAATTCTACCCGGCACCCAAATTAAGGTATCAGAACCATGCTTCATGCTCAATTAGCCTAAACGATTTTTTTTTTATTCCTTTGTGAAGCTCACGGCAGAACCTCAAAAGAAAACCAAAGTCCCCCAATTCTTTTCACATAGAACTCACGGCAATCATCCTAAACCCCTAAATTCAATCACTTTCAAAGCATGATTCGGAAACAAGGAAAGCCACTTATCCAAGGTTCACCGCCGAATTCATCCAACCAGGGAACTCACGGCAGATTCACATCAAGGGGAACTACAAATCCGAAAACAAGGAAACGAAATCCAAAGATTCGGAGCAAATCCTACCGCAGGTGAGTAGTACTTACTTGCTTTCTTGGACTTACAACCGGAAGGAGGCAGCTAGGGCTTCGCGGAGATGAAGACTTCGGCTTCTCCTTTGTGCTCACGCGTTCTCTTCGACGAGAGGAGCTCGGATCCGCAAGGTTCGCCGGAAGAAGACCTTCGTCGGCCGTCGGAGATGAAGCTAGGGCTTCGTATCTCTTCGCTCGGCAGGAACGGCGCCGTCGCACGCGAGAAGCAGAGGAGAAGAAAGGGTTTCGGGAGAAAATATCTCCTAATCCCTCTTAACTTATCCTTTTATAACTAGGTCTAACTTTGTTCTTTACTATAACTTTTCTATATCTCGCTTCATACTTATTAACAAACCACACGTAGCCCAGTTGGTTGGCTGTGTCCGGTAGGGTCAGGTTCGGCCGGAGGTCTTGGGTTCGAGTCTCACCTTCAACAATTTTTGTCAAAACTTCTTTCTTTTTGTAAACCTACTAAACGACCTCCAAAAATTGCGTAAAAATACTCTAAAAATTTCTAAAAATCTCTAGAATATTTTAAAAGAATTTCCAAATATTTTTATGGACATTTGGAACTCGAAATAGGGAAAATTGGGTCGTTACAAGACCGATCAGCGTAGGGCCTGATCGGTCCCCCGACCGATCAGATCCATCCTGGACCGATCAGGGTGGAGCCTGATCGGTCCAGGTCTAGCCGTTGAGACACAACGCCTAGATTTCTGTCTTCTTCTTCGCAGGTTTTGATATAAGGTGGAAGGGCCTCTACAGTAGGTTGAACTTCTTGAACTTACTCTTCTTCCTACTTGCGATCTGAGCTTTGTTGAGCTCTCTACTGCTGAAGCTTCATGTGAGCTTCCCTCGGCTGGACTCCAACTGATCAGTTGCTACTGTTGTTGGCGTGAAATGGTTGCTTCATCACCAGTCGACTAGAAGGCAAGCAAACTAGTGTTTTTACATTCATATTGTTCTTGGCTTCTTGTTGTATTTCTTGTACACTGATCTTGCTGTTGCAAGAGAGATTGTGGCGAGGTTTCTCCACCCAGAAGGAGTTTTATTAGCCGATTTTCCGGGGTCTCATCCATCGACGGATTGATAGGATTCGTCCACCTTACGGACACGCCGAGGAGTAGGAGTATCATCTCCGAACCTCGTTATATCGTCGCGTTTGAGGTTTGATCTTCTCCCGTTTCGTTTCTATCTTTTATTTCCGCTGCGCTAACTCAAATTGTAGGAAGAAACGAGAATTTGGGGTCGGCTATTCACACCCCCCCTTTCTAGCCGCTATCCGAAGGTCCTAACAAGTGGTATCAGAGCAAGGTCGCTTTTCGTCGGATTAACACCCGGGGGAGCACGAGCTAGAGAATGGATCAACTTAGAGAAGACGTCACGATTCCACCCTTCTACGATCGCGACGACTTCGCGTTTTGGAAGGTAAGAATGAAGTATTTTCTTATGACTAACCTAGTAAATTGGAATTGTGTACAAGTAGGTTTTATTCCTCCGGTGGATAAAGAAGGAGAACCTCTCGAAAAGAAGAAGTAGACGAAGGAACAAATCCACCAATCCATAATCAATGACGAGGTAACGAAAATCTTTGAATTTTCATTACCTAATGATATCTTGTGTAAGATAGGTAGATACAACAATGCCAAGGAGTTGTGGAACAACTTGGCTAAGTTCCATGAGGAGAGCTCCAATTCAAGTCATGAAGAGGAGTCAAGTGAGCCAAGTAGCTCACATCATGGAGGTATGAAATTAGAAGTTGAGGGCTACTCAACATCTAAGGAAGAAGAGGAGGAGAGTTCTTTTTCAAGACTGGAGCAAGAAGAAGAAGCCTCTACCTCCGGAAGGGATGAAGGAGAGAGCTTATATCCATCCTCAACCCTAGGTAACTCAAGCAACTTAATTTCAAGTAAATTACATATAATGTGCTTTGAGTGTAGGGAATATGGGCATTACAAAAGTAAATGTCCAAAGAGGATTAGGAAGACTCCACCGGCACCAAAAGTCAAGAAAGCCGGAGTCCCGATATGCAAAGGCAAGGAGCACGTGGTGTGCTTCCAATGCAAGCAAAGGGGACATTATAGGAGTCAATGTCCAAGGGGGAGGCAACCTCACAAGGACAAGAGACCAAGCTCATCTATGGGGGGAGCTAAGGCAAACCCTAAGGTATCCTTTAAGGCACATTCTTGCAATTCTAATAAGGCACATGCTAGTAGTTTTATTGCAATTGTCAATAATGATAAGCATGAGAACCATAGAAACCGATACATGTGCTTAGGTGCCAAACATGTTAGCCTAGATAAGGACAATGCTAGAAATGCCAACCCTAGAGTTAACTCATCTAAGGTTAAGGAAAACCTAGATAGGAATCCCAAAACAACTAGACATATGCCTAGGAATACCTCAAAGAAAAATGGAAAATTAAAGCTTGAGGTATTAAAGAAGGAAAATCAAGTCTTGAGGTCAAGACTTGGCACTTTAGAAAAGGCTCTTAAAAATTTGGAGAAGTCAACTCTAGGGTCTAAGGGTCAAAAATCAAAGCCCAAGGACATGAGAGGTTTGGGTCACAAACCTAAGTCTCAAGTGGTCAATCCCGCTTATCATAATGTTCCATTCGATTATGGAACAAGACTTAGGGCTAAGAAGACCATCACCATTACAAGGGGAGTCACCCCTAGAGTTGATCTTGATGAATCCCAAATGACCAAGGCTTTAAAGCCTAGGAGGGTCATTAGGAGGGTTGCTAGGGAAGTCATCCCTAGTGAATATTTAGTGAACCCAATGAGCTCAAATAGGTATTGGGTTCCTAGGAGCGTGATTCCTTCACGTTAGATGGTTTAGGGTGTGCCAACCTTAATTGGATAGGTAGTTAACCTACTCATGGCAAAAGGTGGCATTTTAGGAATTTTCAAGGTGTAATCAAGCCTTGAAAATGAAATTTAAAATTCTTCCTAAGGTGATTAGGATGTGCCAACCACATTTGAGGAGTTTTCTAGGCTCAATCTAATTGGCACATAGTGATCTAAAAATCTTTAGTATATGATTTTAGGTTTATTACACTTAGCAATATAGAATTTATGGTAAAATGATCAAAATTATAAAAAATGGCAACTAAGGCTAGAATTGGGTATTTTCTATACCTTTATATGTTATTTGCCATATATTGTTTGCCATATGCCATGTCATGACATCATATTTAATTTATTATGATTTGAAATGTCATGATAATGCTTAGGTTAGTTATATGTCATGCCTTATTTAAGTTTCATACTTTATGCTATGACATCATGACATTGGCACATATTTCCACTCATGATATTATTTTATGCCATGTCATCATCTCTTGCATTTATGATCAATTAAATTGATTTAAGGATAAAAATATAATTTGATTTGGAGATCAAATTGTTGTTTAGAAACTGCATGAGAACTTAGCTTAAGATGACCTAAATCCATATCTCACATCAAAATTGACTTAGATGTGTTTGATACACCTTAGATGTGTGTGAGATATTAGGATGATGAGTTAGGATCAAGGTGCATAGTTCTTGTACCTAGATGAGCCTAATTCGAAATTGAGGATCATAGGGAAAACTTGTGTACAAGTCATGTACATTTAGTCCTAAGATTGTGGTCCTAAATTGAATGGTTTAAAATCATTTCAAAATTGATTTGAAAAACCTTGATGAAGCTTTTCTAGTGATAGCATTCATCATTGAGCAAGTTGATACAAAGATGGATTAACCTTGAGCTATTTCAAAGTCTTTCGAACTTTGTATCAAGATTTAAAAATGGAAGTTATTTTAATAGAAAACTATTTTTCCATGATAATATATGTTATGAGGAATGTATCCTCAAAATTTTACAATTTTTAGAATTTTCTGTGATTTTTTAGGAGTTTCTGAATTTCGGGAGAAAAATAAGAAATTCTTATTAGAGAGTTGTGGACCGATCAGAGAAGATCCTGATCGGTCCAGGGGAATCTGGATCGGTCACTGGACCGATCCAGGGCAGTGTGGATCGGTCTGGTGACCGATCCAGTGGAGTCCTGATCGGTCTGGTGACCGATCAGAGCGTGCCAAAATGCTGATTTTCGTCTGTTGTCTAAAATTTCAGCTATAGAAGTTGGTGCTTTAGATTTCTAAAGGGTTGAAACTCTCCAAGACATTGTTGGTGCAATGGTCAAGGAGGAGTTGACCTTTAGGGGGAGTTTTACCTAATGGTCAAGGGGGAGTTGACCTTTAGGGGGAGTTTTTACTCGTCAAGATTTCTGAGGATGAGTGATATGGGATTATCACTAAGTTGATTGTTGATTTTAGTATCAAGGGGGAAATTAAGGGTTTCAATGAAAGGTATGGGACTTTCATTAGGAAGAAACTCTTGACCTTGATTCACTCTTTTTGATGTGTGTCAAAAAAGGGGGAGAATGTCCAGAGAATGTTCAAGGAAGAACATTGGAGTTTGGGGAGAATGTTCAAGGAAGAACATTGGAGAACTATTGGAAAACCTAAGTTAGGTTATCGGGTTAACCTAACTTGATTATGGTTTTTGTCAAACATCAAAAAGGGGGAGATTGTTGGTGCAACCTTAGGTCAAGGTTGACCTGGGTGACCCGACTCGAGTTGACCTGACTCGAGGTATATTTTGATGTTTGACAAGAATGGGGAAGTTATATTTTGATGTTTGACAAGAATAGGAACTTGGGGGATTGTGGGTGCAACCTTTGGTCAAGGTTGATCTGGTTGACCCGACTTGAGTTGACCTGATTCGGGAAAAGTCCAAGTATGGAGACTTGGCACGGAAAAGTCCAAGCAGGGAGTTTGGCACGGGAAAAGTCCAAGTATGGAGACTTGGCACGAAAAAGTCCAAGCAGGGAGCTTGGCACGGGAAAAGTCCAAGCAGGGAGCTTGGCACGGGGAAAAGTCCAAGTATGGAAGCTTGGCATGGGAGGTCGGAGAGGGCTCGGTAGCTCGTTCTCTGAACTGGATGGAGTCGGAGAGGGCTCGGTAGCTCGTTCTCTGGACCGGACGAAGTTGGAGAGGGCTCGGTAGCTCGTTCTCTGGACTAGGTCAGAGAGGGCTCGGTAGCTCATTCTCTAGATCAGGAAGGCTTTAGGTTTAAGGCTGGGAAATTGGGTCGGTCTGCTGACCGATCCAGTGATACTATGGGTATCTGGATCGGTCTGCTGACCGATCCAATGAAACACTGGGTTATCTGATCGGTCTGTGGACCGATCAGTAACCACACAGAAGCTTTCTGTGGGTTATCTGATCGGTCTGCTGACCGATCAGTTAGAAGGCGATATGATTCAGACCTATAGGCTGATCGGTCTGTGGACCGATCCACCTATAGGCTGATCGGTCCACAGACCGATCAGGGATCACAACCAACTCTCTGTGAGAGTTGGGATCGGTCTGGGGACCGATCAGCGTAGGGCCTGATCGGTCCCTCGACCGATCAGATCCATCCTGGACTGATCAGGGTGGAGCCTGATCGGTCCAGGTCTAGCCGTTGAGACACAACGGCTAGATTTCTGTCTTCTTCTTCGCAGGTTTTGATATAAGGTGGAAGGGCCTCTATAGTAGGTTGAACTTCTTGAACTTACTCTTCTTCCTACTTGCGATCTGAGCTTTGTTGAGCTCTCCACTGCTGAAGCTTCGTGTGAGCTTCCCTCGGCTGGACTCCAACTGATCAGTTGTTGCTGTTGTTGGCGTGAAGTTGTTGCTTCATCACCAGTCGACGAGAAGGCAAGCAAACTAGTGTTTTTACATTCATATTGTTCTTGGCTTCTTGTTGTATTTCTTGTACACTGATCTTGCTGTTGCAAGAGAGATTATGACGAGGTTTCTCCACCCAGAAGGAGTTTTTATTAGCCGATTTTTCGGGGTCTCATCCACCGACGGATTGATAGGATTCGTCCACCTTACGGACACGCCGAGGAGTAGGAGTATCATCTCCGAACCTCGTTATATCGTCGCGTTTGAGGTTTGATCTTCTCCCGTTTCATTTCTATCTTTTATTTCCGCTGCGCTAACTCAAATTGTAGGAAGAAACGAGAATTTGGGGTCGGCTATTCACACCCCCCTCTCTAGCCGCTATCCGAAGGTCCTAACAGAACCGACAAGCTTCCTCGCTTTGCCAGTACAAGTAGACATTGACGAAACCGAATCCAAATTTGAGTCTGAACCCGAGAGCGAGTCGGAAGCCGAGTCCGAGCAAAGCCACGAATCCGCATTCGTTTCCGAAGGACCAAACCCCACTGTAAGTTCACTACTCGCAGAATTTCAATTAGATAACTTGCATGAATTATTACCTTACTTAGTAAAAAAGTTGGCTAAATCCAACATCCGAGTTAAGTCGCTCCAAAAGGAAGTAACAACCCTTAAGGAAGTGACTGACTTGAGCTCTTTAACTGAGTCAGTTCAAATTGGAAACTCAACTCAAGTTCAACAACTTGATGTAGATAATTCCAATCTGAAAGCTCAAATTAAAGAACTCAAGAACACGTTGGAACGGTTCACCTTGGGTTCCAAGAATTTGGATCTGATTCTTGGAAAACAGCGAGCCGTGTACAACAAATCCGGACTTGGATTCAGAACCAAAAGTAAGTATAAATCATATCTATCTTTTGTAAATAGAAATAATATAAGCTTAATTCAAGCATAGGTCCCCAAGTCAAACTTGGTTAATCAAGTTGAACCTGGTCACTATTGGGTCCCCAAGGATCAGATCCATTTCCTTGATAGACCATATCGAGGCTATGATCCAGGGGGAGCCAATAGAAAAATCATCTCAATAAATATATAAATTGATTGATGCTTGTCTATTTATTTTCTTGCAATATACATGCTTAGACTAGGATAGCTTAAGGATCTAGGCGTAATTTACACTTGTTAGTTAAATCTAGGGGTTTCAAAAAGAAAATTAAATATATATTTTCTTTGAACAGTTCTGTCTAGGAAGGGGTGGATGATCCCATACCCAAGAAGGCCTAGAGCCTCGCCCTGACCTGGGAACCAAGCATTGAAATATATATTTAATTGACTAATTGAAAAACCTAATTTTAACTCAAATGTAAATTAATCCTTATAAATAACCTAAATTAAAGATAACCATCTCACAAAATTATATATGATTACTTGATTGATAACTTAGAATCGGGTGAGATGGATCTAGGTTAAACTTAGTCTTAAATAAATTCAATTTAATCAAATGAATCGACTTAATTAACTTAAATCAAATGAATTAATTATTTGAAAAATCTTTTAAATCAATTTCAAAATCTTTTAAAACTTAATTTCAAAAATCATTTTAAATCCTTTGAAAATTAATTTCAAAATTATTTAAAAATCCTTTGAAAATTAATTTCAAAATTACTTGAAAAATCCTTTGAAAATTAATTTCAAAATTATTTAAAAAATCCTTTGAAAATTAATTTCAAAATTATTTAAAAATCCTTTGAAAATTAATTTCAAAATTATTTAAAAATCCATTGAAAATTAATTTCAAAATTACTTAAAAAATCCTTTGAAAATTAATTTTAAAAATTATTTGTAAAATCCTTTGAAAATTAATTTCAAAATTACTTGAAAAATCCTTTGAAAATTAATTCCAAAATTATTTAAAAATCCTTTGAAAATTAAAATTATTTGAAAATCCTTTTTCAAACTTACTTGAAAAATCATTTAGAAGAATTCTTTTTTAAAAAACTCTTTTAGAAACACTTAGACTTTAATGTTTGCAAAGCTAAGTGTTTACTTCAGTACTCGTTTTTTTCTCTCTCTCCTCTTTATTTTGATATATGGCAAAGGAGGAGAGTATAAGGAAATTCAAAGGAAATAAAAGGAAACTAAATTCAAAAATTCAAAACTAAAAGAAATCAGTTTAAGGGGGAGCTTCCATTAAGGGGGAGCTTCAATGTGTTCAGGGTTTATTTATGTTTGTGCTCATTTATATTTACCTTTATTGTATTTTTTTACTTAACTTTGAATTTCGGTTGCCATAATAAAAAAGTGGGAGATTGTTGATGCGGGAAGCATCCGACGATCGAACCTTAGTTTTGATAATGGAAAAGGGATTCAAAGTTAAGTTTAATTGTTATCTAATGAGTTTCACTGAGTGTTTCAGGAAAGTCCTAGTTGCGGTTAGGCAAGGGAAAACCCTAGGGGGTGGTAACCCTATGCGGAAAGTCTTGGCGGGTCGAAGCTTCGGGCAAAAATCCTAGGGGGTGGTAACCCTAGGTTAAAATCCTGGTATCGCGAACCGGGTAGAAGTCTGGAAGGGTCGAGGACCAGACGTCCAGCATAAAGACCGGAAGCAACGAATGCTGAGCAAAAGTCCAATCGGTCTGGAGGACCAAACTGACAAAAGGTAAATCTCCTGAGTGGAGTAGGTGAGGATGCATTCCCCGTAGAGGGAACAGTAGGCGTCGGGTCGACCTAGGGTTTCTGGTCGGAAACTCGAAGTCAGACTCGGACAGTCCGGAGACTGTCAAACTTTCACTTTTATACTATCACTTATGTGTTATGAGCTAACTTTATGCTGTAGGGTATTTTTGTGTTTAACATATCTTACAGGGACCAAAGTACAAAATTAGCCTCGGATGAACAGTACCGAGGCGCTTCCATGGAGCTTGGAGGCGCCTCGGGTGCAAAACCTGAACTGGCTATGAAGCAAGCTTGGAGGCGCCTTGAAGGAAGCCAAGGCACCTTGGACAGCTTGATGAAGGCGCCTTGGAGAGGCTGAAGGCGCCTTGAACCTGATAAGGTTCGACCAGTTCAGCCCTTATCTTCGCGGCTGACTCGGCTCATTCAAGGCGCCTTGGTGAACAGTAGAAGGCGCCTTGAACACCCTTTATAAGGGATCTCGACCAGCAGCTCACAACAAGCAATTCCAAGCGAACTTTCTGCTACAACCTGCGTACGAGACGATCCCGAAGTGCTGCAATGACACCCCGACAACCCGGAGCTTCAGATTTAGTTTTTTGTTGTCGGTATAATCTTTTTACTGCTTTGAATTGTAATTAGTTTGTAATAGTTTTTATGAGCTTATAGTTGTTGCCCACGGAAAGCGATCAAGAATCGCGGGCCTTCGAGTAGGAGTCGATCAAGGCTCCGAACGAAGTAAAATCTTCTGTCTCTGTGTGCTTGTTTTCTTTATTCCGCTGCGTTTTAACTCTTACACCTTTACGAATCGAACAAAATAGCCGCGAGCGCTATTCACCCCCCCCTCTAGCGCGTCTCGATCCAACTAGGTTTACCATTATACTCTGTGTTACTATTATTGTTGTTGGCTAATATAGTATTGCAGGAAAGGTCTTAGTGGATCAGGTGATCAGACACTGAGCAAGCAAAGTCCAAACATGTCCGGAGGACCATGTTTGGCAGGTAAGTTGAGGTAAACAACTGGATGAGTGACAGTGAGGTCAGGTTCCCGTAGGGAACAACCTTAGGCCGTTGATCCAACTGAAAAATCGGGAAGATTTCCAAGTTGAGATCAAGACAGTTCTACTGTCCTATATTACTCATGCATTATTATATTGTTGTGCTAACATCTATTTTGCAGGTTTAGTGTCTAACACTAATTTGCAGGTTTGACTGGATTAGTCGACCAAATCGGAGAATTGGTCGACCGAACAAGAAGAGATCAAAGCAGTATTCAGATCAGACCAGAACAGACGGAGTCCAATCAAGCCATGATCGGTCGATCGAATTGGAGGATCGGTCGATCGAACCGTTATGACTCAGCACAGACAGCAACGATCAGGAGCAGAAGGAAACTACACTGATCGGTCGATCGAACCGGATGATCAGTCGACCGAACCAATCAACATTAAATGCACAGTAAATACGAATCTCAGTGAACAGGGAAGGAGCTTGTTCGGTCGACCGAAAAATGGGATCGGTCCACCGAACCCTTTATGATTAATTAATGGCCGAGATCGAGCCAGCGTCAGAATCCAACCAGGGAGGAAGGGAGTTGGTTTGGTCGACCGAACAGAGGGATCGGTCGACCGAACCTCAAAGATACTTATAAAAAGGGTTCGAGATCTGAGGCTGTTAATAAACTTACTGATCATTCAAAAGGCTCTCTCTGCGCAAGCTACACGTGCTACAAGTTATCTATAAGTTACTCCGTCCAGAAGTACCGACCGAGCTACTATTTCTACTTTCTTGTCGGTATATCATTTCTTAAGCTTGCATTGTATTATTTCATTAGTAAGATAGTAGGGTGTTACTATCTTGCTCATGTGTATGTTCTGCTTCTTTTCGAGGATTTTGGAAAGAAGGATTATAGTGATTTGCCCATCGGTGCGATCAAGGATCGCGGACTTTCGAGTAGGAGTCAACTGAGGCTCCAAACGAAGTAAACAAACTTGTCTCTCTCTATACTTTCCGTTGTATAATTCTGTTTTCCAAAAAGAAAAAGAAAAAGATTTTAAAGAGCACGATATTCACCCCCTCTATCGCACTTAATCGATCTATCAATTTGTATCAGAGCCTCGTTAGCTCTGAAATTACTTAACTGTTTTTCAAAGCACTTTTAAAACTTTTCTTTCATTTATTTATTTTTTGAATTTTCTTACATTCTCTTTTTTTCCCGCATTACTAATCCCAAGACGAAAGTCTTGGAAATATTTTTCTTTTAATTCTTTGATTGCAAGAATGTCGATCTCATATCAAGAAGGGCGAAGTATCTACGACCCTCCACTGTACGATCAAGTCTACTTCAATTCCTGGAGGCAAATGATGGAATGCTTCATTGGAAGCAACAATTTCGACAACTGGATCGCACTGAGACAACCTTCTCAAAACTTAAAAGCAAACACAAAGGTAATAGACATTTTAATTGTTGGTGCGGTTAGCGCTAACGGTCTAACTCAGGTTTTGATGAATGACAAATTAGGTTAAGTTAGGTTTGCCGTTGTCTAACACTCTGATCGAGTGTGCAGGCGAAGTCTAGACAGGTCAACGGGCTAACCGGATGTCTGGCACGAAGCCCAGCTAGGTCAACGGGCCGACCGGATAGCTGGTACGAAGTCCAAGTGGGTCGACGGACTGACCAGATGCTTGGCACGAAGTCCAGCTAGGTCGACGGGCTGACCGGATAGCTGGCGAGAAGTCCAGACGGGTTGAAGGGTTGACCGGACGTCTGGAAGGTGAGTAAAAGTAAGTCACTGGAAGGGAGTTACTGTGAGGACGCATTCCCGGGAAGGGAACTTAGGTGCCGATCCGACTTAGAACAATTTCGGAACTCTAAGTCGAGATCTTGACTAGATTCCGGTCTCGGAAAGACAGAATCTAAGTCATACTCTTTATGTCAAATTATAAACTGTGCTAACACTTTGTTTTGCAGGATATACATTGCCTCGGACTAACCTTGTCTTACAGGAAAAGGAACTTCTAGAGAAAGGGGGTTCGGGCACCCGGAGGGGATCCGAGCGCCCGGAGGCAAGTTTTATCCAAGACGCGGCGTCGACACGTGGAGCTCGCTGGTTGGGACTGTTACGTCACACCAGGGCGCTCGGAAGGGATCCAGGCACCCCGAGCATCCTATAAAAGGAGGCTCAAAGGCGGAGCTCAAGACACAACTCAGAATTGACGATCTGCTCTCCTGTGCTCCTGCGACGTTGTGACGCTACTCCGACAAAGCTCTGTTCTTTTCTATTGTTTTATATTTGTCGGTATTTTCTTTCTATCAATTCCTGTACTTTAATCTTGTAATTTTATTTTTAAATTGATAGTGATTGCCCATCGAAAGCACCCTCGTGTGCGGGCCTTGGAGTAGGAGTCGCCAAAGGCTCCGAACCAAGTAAATCCTTGTGTTCTCTTTGGCTTATTCTTTCTTTTCCGTTGTGCTTACTCACCTTCAAACATTTTTTTGATATTCACCTCCCCTCTATCGATTCTTCACGATCCAACAAGTGGTATCAGAGCAGGTACCGCTCTGATTTGGTACAACCACCAATCAGGCAAAGGGGGTGTTTTTTTTTAAAAAAAATTAGATATCGTTTGTCTTTAAAATAAAACCTTATGCCTTTTGTTTTTTCCCTCTAAAACTATTTTTGAAAAATACATCACCATCTCTTCACCATTGCTTAGTATTGACAAAATATTACATTTTCAAAATTTTGAAATAATATTTTTTAATATTTTATTAATATTTTATCAATATTTTATTATTATTTTTTTAAAATAGTGAAATACTATATTTTTTTCCTCCAACACTGCTAATCCAAGACCTAGTCTTGGGACTTTTTCTCTGTTTCCTTGTGTGCAAGACCAATGCTTCTTCAAGAAGGATGGAACCCCCACGAACCACCACCATACGATCAAGATTTTAACTACTGGAAGCGATTAATGGAATGCTTCTTAGGAAGCCTAGATTTCGATAATGTGCTAATATTGAGAAAATCTTCTCAGGACTCAAAACTGAACAAAAATGTAAGTAAAATTATTTGTGGTGTTTTACCTAACAATGTTTTATGTAGACTAGAAAAGTACAAGAATGCATATGAGCTTGGGACCCAGTTGATCAAACTTCACGAGGAGCCGTTGGAGTTAGCGGATCAAGAAAAAATCAAATTCGGACTCGAGTCAGATCCAATGGAAAAGCCTACTGAATTAGGGGTTGCACTCAAGGTTAGTAATGTTTACCAAAATGCCCCTGCTAATAGTAGTTTAAATAATCAGCATGATGATTCAGATAAGTATGAAATTATTCCAAGTATGGTGCATGATAATCTAGATCTAAATGATTTAAATTCAAAATCACAAAATAATCTAGATTTTGATCAAGTCAATCAAGACTCTGATCAATTTGGCATCAACCTTAACTTGGTCAAACATAACAATGACCAAATCAATTCAAATAATTTAATTAATTCAGAAAATTTAAAATTAAGTGAGCATCTAGACATAAATAAGTCAAACATTAAAATAAATTCGAATTTAGAAGTTAAAAAAATGAGAAAATGGATAAAATCAATAATTACCTTAATAAAGTATTTAATAATCAAGATAAAATTAGTCTAGAAAATACTATCCAAAACCAAGATAATTTAACTAACAAAAAATTAACTTTTAAAGATAAAACTAATCTAATAAATTCAATTAATCATTTCAATTTAAAAGGTAAAGAAAATATAAGGATAAAATCAAACACATTAACAAACTTAAAATTGAATGTTAAAGATAACATATTAAACAAAGATAATCTAGAAAATTTAAAATTAACAATTAATAAAAGGCTAAAAGATAAAACTTTAAAGAAATATAATTCAAACAATTTAATTAATTCAAATATAAAAATTAATAAAAACGTAAACTTTAAAAATAAGCTATTAAAGAAAGATAGTTCAATTAATATAATAAAATTGAAATTGAAAGAAAATTTAATATTAAATATACTCTTTTAAAGAAAGATAATTTAACCAATTTAATTAATTCAAAATTAAAAACTTAAATTTAAATTACAAATTAAACATTAAAACTTAACTAAAACCAACTCTAATTATACAACAATCTTAAAATAAAAAGTCAATAATTCAGGAGAGGATCTAGAATAGCTGGCACCTCCGAAACTAACCTACCCGAAAAGGTAACCCAAACAAATCTACCCAACAGGGTAATTAGGACTAGTTAAAAAGGGATAGTTTAACTTGACCTATGATACTGGTGAAGTTTTGGATGATAATACGTTAGGGAAGCTTAGTTTATGCATGTCTAGAAAGATATGGATTCGACCTGGTGCATTTAGCTAAGTGGAACCAGCTGAAGCTATCCCTTACGGATCCTAACCAGTTAGACCAATGTTTTATATTAAGTTCAGTGGATAAGACTATTTGGAAAACCTCGAAGGCATGATTACTCTAATGATGTCCAGGTGACTCACCATAGCCCAGAAGTTTATCCAGAGAATGCCTATTTATTGCACCCAAAGCTAAACCTGAATCTAACACAAAGTTAAACTAAATCATAAAATTGAACCTAATTCATCTCACAAAATTATAGGATTCTCGGATTAAAAATTTAGATCGGGTGAGATAACTAAGGATTAATTTTAAAATTAAATTTAAAATTAAAATTTAATTTCGAATTAAAATTAAAATTAAATTAAAATAAAATTAAAATTAACTTTAAATTTAAAAATTCTTTTTTAAATTAACTTTAAACTTAAAGATTATTTTTAACTTTAAACTTAAAATTAATTATAATTAAAACTAACTTTAAACTTAAAAAATATCTTAAAAATTATTTTAACATAAAAATTATTTTAAAAATTATTCTAATTTAAAAATTATTTTAAAAATTATTTTAACATAATAAATTATTTTAAAAATTTAACATATAAATTAATTTAAAAATTATTTTAACTTAAAATTATTTTAAAAATTATTTTAACTTAATAAAATCTCTTAAAAATTATTTTAATATAAAAATTATTTTAACTTAAAAAATTATTTTAAAAATTATATTAACCTAAGAATTATTTTAAAAATTATTTTAAATTAATAAATTATTTTAAAAATTATTTTAACTTTAAAATTATTTTAAAAATTAATGTAACATAACAAATTATTTTAACATAAAAATATTATTTTAAAAATTATTTTAACTTAAAAAATTATTTTAAAAATTTTTTAACTTAAAAATTATTTTAACTTAATAAATTATTTTAAATATTATTTTTAATTAAAAAATTATTTTAACTTAAACAATAATTTTAAAAATAATTTTAAATTAAAAATTATTTTAACTTAATAAATTATTTTAAAAATTATTTTATCTTAAAAAAATTATTTTAACTTAAAAATTATTTTAACTAAAAAATTATTTTAACTTAATAAATTATTTTAAAAATTATTTTAACTGAAAAATTATTTCAAAAATTATCTTAACTTTTAAAAAAAACTTTTTCAAAAATTATTTTTAATTAATTTTTTTTTAACTTAAAAACTTTCTCAAAATTTTTTTTTTAAAATTATTTTAAATATCCTTTTAATTTTTTTTTAAAAAAGTCATTTTAGAAATCCTTTTAAAAAAAAAACTTTATAAAAACTTTTTAAAATCATTTTAAAAATTCTTTAAAAACTTATTTTTTAAAAAAAGCTTTAAAACTCATTTTAAAAATTCTTTTAAACATTATTTCAACTTAAAAATAATTTGGAAAATTCTTTTAAAGATTATTTCAATTTAAAAATCATTTTAAAAATTCTTTTAAAAATTATTTTTTTAAAAAACACTTTTAAAAATCATTTAAAAAATTCTGTTAAAAATTATTTTAACTTAAAAATCATTTTAAAAATGCTTTTAAAAAATTAAAAAAAAAAATTTAAAATTCTTTTAAAAATTATTTAAAAAAAAACTTTTAAGAATCATTTTAAAAATTCTTTTAAAAATTATTTTAACTTAAAGTTAATTTTAAATTTTCTTTTAAAAATTATTTTAAAAACTTTTATAAATCATTTTAATTTTTTTTATATATTTTTTTAAAAAAAACTTTATAAATCATTTTACAAATCCTTTTAAAAATTCTTTTAACTTAAAAATCATTTGAAAAATTCTTTTAAAAATTCTTTTAACTTAAAAATCATTTTAAAAATTCTTATAAAAATTATTTTAAAAACTTAAAAAAAAATTTTAAAAATTCTTTTAAAAATTCTTTTTAAAAAAACTTTTTAAAATCATTTTAAAAATTCTTTTAAAAATTATTTTAAGTTAAAAATCATTTTAAAAATTATTTTAAAAATTATTTTAAAAACTTTTAAAATTATTTTTAAAAATTGTTGATTTCTTTTTTTAAAATCATTTTAAAAATTATTTTAAAATCTGTATTTGAAAAACGTTGTCTTATTCTAAGTCTGTTATTTTTAAAAATTAAGTTGTTTTTAAATTTTAAATGTTTTTACTTAGTTTCTTTCAAAATTAAAATTGAAAATTAAATTTTACAAACTAAGTTATGTAAACTAGATTTTACAAACTTAATTTTGCAAATTGAATTATTTTTCTTGGTTTTGAAAATCAGAGTTTACTTTCTTTTGAAAATCTAATTTGAAAGTTGAACTCTTCTCTGTTTTAAATATTTTAAAATGTTTTAAGTTTGCAAGCTGTGATTTTGAAAATTTCTCTCTAAGTTATCTTTGAAAAATTATTTTAGAAACTAAATTTCTCAAAATTAGATTTTCCTGTTTTTGAAAGTTCCCGTCTACAAACTAGATTTTGGAAAATTAAGTTAATTTTGTAAAGCTGCTATCTTCTAATAGTTAGTAAGTACCTAATTGGTTAGACAACTATTTTGAATATCAGGTTTAGGGGGAGGATTAAATCAACTTATTTTCACACTTAGCATCAAAATTATTTTCTCCGCTTTAAATTCTTTGGAAATCTAATTTGATAAATCTATTTTTGAAAACTAGCTTTTATAAACTAAGCTTTTAAATTAGATCCTTAAACTAAGGTGTTGAAAATTGAATCTTTTACAAACTTAGTGTTGAAAAATAAAAATTTTAATCAGTTTTGAAAAGTAGATTTTCCAAACTTAGTTAAAAAAAAAAGTATTTCAAAGTTGAAACTTATTTTGAAAATTTAAAACCTTGATCTTAAAATTTTGGTTTTGAAAAACTCATGTTTGAAAAGTATTTCAAAGTTGACACTTACTTTGAAAATTTAAACCTTGATCTTGAAGTTTTGGTGTTGAAAACTCATGTTTGACAAATGTTTCAGGGTTGTAACTTATTTTAAAAATTTATCTTGATCTTGAACTTTGGAACTTATACACTTATGTTTAAAACTTAAACTTGAAAATTAGATTTTTAATTGTTTTTAATTGGAAAATTCTTGTTAAGATTGCAAATTCACTTTGAAAATTAAATTAATTTGGCAAAATTATCTTACAAAATGCACTAAGTTATCTTGCAACAATTAGCTACTTCTCAAAAACTTAGTTATTTTCTAAAGGGTAAAAGCTAATGCTTTAAACAAGCTTTCAAAAGTTTAAACTCCCCTGAGTTAACTTGATTTCATTTCTCAATTTTTATTTTTTTTCTGTATTCTGTACTTGACCTATGTTATGTTCCTATTTGATGAATGCCAAAGGGGGAGGGATAGGTGGTTAAGTTAGAGCAACAAAAGGTCAAACTTAAAAACTAACTTAAACCTTAAATATTATGCTTGTTTTTTTACTTGCATATTTTTTCACTAACTTAACCAAATTGTCATTCTATCAAAAAGGGGGAGATTGTTGGTGCGGTTAGCACTAACGGTCTAACTTAAGTTTTGATGAATGGAAAATTAGGTTAAGTTAGGTTTGCCGTTGTCTAACACTCTGATCGAGTGTGCAGGCGAAGTTCAGACAGGTCGACGGGCTGACCGGATGTCTAGCACGAAGCCCGGCTAGGTCAACGGGCCGACTGGATAGCTGGCACGAAGTCCAAGCGGGTCGACGGGCTGACCAGACGCTTGGTACGAAGTTCAGCTAGGCCAACGGGCTGACCGAATAGTTGGCGAGAAGTCCAGACGGGTCGAAGGGCTGACCGGACGTCTGGCAGGTGAGTAAAGGTAAGTCACTGGAAGGGAGTGACTGTGAGGACGCATTCCCGGGAAGGGAACTTAGGCGCCGATCTGACTTAGAACTATTTCAGAACTCTAAGTCGAGATCTTGACTAGATTCCGGTCTCGGAAAGACGGAATCTAAGTCATACTCTTTATGTCAAATTATAAACTGTGCTAACACTTTGTTTTGCAGGATATACATTGCCTTGGACTAAACTTGTCTTGCAAGAAAAGGAGCTTCTGGAGAAAGGGGGTCCGGGCGCCCAGAGGGGATCCGGGCGCCCAGAAGGGATCCGGGCGCCCAGAAGGGATCCGGGCGCCCAGAAGGGATCCGGACGCCCGGAGGCAAGTTTTATCCAAGACGCGGCGTAGACACGTGGAGCTCACTGGTTGGGACTGTTACGTCACACTAGGGCGCCCTGAAGAGATCCAGGCACCCCGAGCATCCTATAAAAGGAGGGTCAAAATCGGAGCTCAAGACACAACTCAGAATTGACGATCTGCTCTCCTGTGCTCCTGCGACGTTGCGACGCTACTCCGCAAAGCTCTGTTCCTTTCTATTATTTTATATTTGCCGGTATTTTCTTTCTATCAATTCTTGTACTTTAATCTTGTAATTCTATTTTTAAATTGATAGTGATTGCCCATCAAAAACACCCTCGTGTGCGGGCCTTGGAGTAGGAGTCGCCAAAGGCTCCGAACCAAGTAAATCCTTATGTTCTCTTTGGCTTATTCTTTCTTTTCCGCTGTGCTTACTCGCCTTCAAATATTTTTCGATATTCACCCCCCCCTCTATCGATTCTTCATGATCCAACATTAATTAGTATTTTGCCTAATAAAGTTTTGTGTCAATTAGAAGATTACAAGAACGCATTCGAGATGTGGACCAAATTGATCGAGCTTCACGAGACTTCGTCGAGGCTAGAAGATCAAGAGGAAAGTGAGTTCGAATCCGAGTATGAATTCGAAGAAATATCCTCAGAGCCAGATCTAGAAGAACAAGACCAAATCAACTTCATCGCTCTAGTGGATGAGGAGGAGGCTGATGGATCTGAACTCAAGTCAGAACAAGTGTCCAAAATCAAACCTGAGTTCGACCAAATGCACGAGCCTGAATCTGAAATGTCAATGATCAAGGGGGAGAATCCTAATGAGGATTCAGAAGGTAAAATTATCAATTCTAAATTTAATGTTCATATAACATGTTTTAATTGCAGTGGAAAAGGACACTACAAAAATAAATGTCCAATGAATCGATCTACACAACCGATGGCAAAGGAGGAACCGATGCCTAAAGTCCAGAAAACGAAGGACCACATCGAATGTTTCAAGTGTAAAAAGATGGGACACTACAAATCTCAATGTCTGAAGAGAAGACCCAAGGATTCAGGGGGAGCAATTATGGTAAATAAATTTAAATTATTTGAAAATTTGCATGCTTTAGATCCTTCTTGTTTGAATTATACTATGAATTTTAAAAAGCATGAAAATCCTACATTACTTAACAAATCTAATTTAATTAATAAAAACTTAATAAATTTAAATGTAACTAAAATCAATCAATTCAACCCAAACAATAATCAAGACCTAGATCTAGTTAATCAAAATTCATTTATTCATGATAATTTGAATTTAAATCAAAATAATAATTATCTAAAATTAACTAACAATAAACAAAACTTAACTAAAAATTTATAAAATAAAAATAAGAAACAAAACTATAAATTAAATACAAAATCAAATTTTAGAAAACTAGAAAAACAAAAATAATGTTTTGAAAAATAAAATTGATAAATTAGAAACAATTATTAATAATTTTATCAACTCACAAAATCTAGATTTAATTTATAAATCAAAACTAAATCTAAAACAAAACTTTCATAAACTTAATTATAATCATGTACCCTTTAATTATAAAACTAATCAATATTGATAATAATAATAATAATAATAATAATAATAATAATAACATTAAAACAACAACAATACAACAATAATATTAACAATAACAATAAAATAATAATAAAACAATGAAAATACAATAATAATATTAACAATAACAATAAAACAATAATATTAAAACAACAACAACAACAATATTAATAAAAAATAATAAAACAACAACAACAACATCAACAACACAAACAATTTGTATCATGCATGACTTGTTTGACTTGCCATGATCATGCATACTTATCTGTTATATAATATGTCATGCATCTTCTCTTAATTTAGAAAGGATAGTTAAAAAGGTTTACCAAACCCTAACAACATAGCATCGGAATGGATTGGGATGATAGTACGTCAAGGAAACTTTGTCGAAGGCATGTCTAGGCTGAATCTTGTGTATTCTACCTGGTGCACAAGACTTAGTGGATCTGACTGAAACTACCCCAGTCATGTTAGAGTGTATACTAAAAGCCTAGCTTTTGTAAATATTTATTTTTTTGAAATAAAAGAATCACATTGGTCAAATGTCTACATTTATTTGTTAAGTATAGTTGTTCAATTAATTTATATTGTAGATAACATGGTGTGTGGTGTAACACACAGAAGATCATGTTATTAGTTCTTTATAAATTATAAACAATGGCTCACGACTAAGATGGAAAGGAATAAATCACTGGAATAGTCATAGTGTAATTAGGTATTAGTTTATCTTGACTAATAAATTACACTAGTACACTCTAAGTGTATTGAGTAGGACCATTTTAGGTAAGTTCTTTTTATACTGACTTAAAAAAGAACTAGACCTTAGTTATTATGGAAGTGTGTACTCTTAATCCTAATATAATAATAAGCACATATATTTAGTATTTATTTCTTTAACTTATCAAAGGGTGAGATTTAGTTCGATAAATCAAAAGGCCCGATAAGTTGGGAAATGATATTATTTATAGTATGTGTTGTTGATTATAGAAGGAAATTGTGTCCTAGTTATATAGGTTGAGAATGTCCCCAAGAGGAACTCATAAGGATTGTCATGTTAAACCCTGCAGGTGGACTTAGTCCGACATGACAATGAGGTTGAGTGGTACTACTCTTGGACTAAGACATTAATTAAAGTGAGTTGTCAGTAACTCAATTAAATTAATGGACATTCGATATCTTAAACACAGGGAGACTAACACACTCATGATAAGAAGGAGCCCATAATGTAATTTGGGATTGGTGTGATAGTGCAATAATAACTCTCTAGTGCAATGAGTTATTATTGATGAACTTGAGTTGTGTGTTCGGGGCGAACACGGGATACTCGAGCTCGTCGGAAGGCCAAAACCAATTTCTCCTCTAGGTCCCTGTCGTAGCCTCAATGAAGCCTTAAATCCACTCATGAAAAACCCATCTTGGTGTCCAAGAAGGGGCCGACCCATGGCTTGGTGACCAAGCCATAGGGGCCGGCCACTTACTTCTTAAAGGGGCCGACCCTTTGCTTGGTGCCCAAGCAAGAAGGGGCCGACCAATAAAATTCAAACTAGGAGGGGTGTTTTGAAGTTTTAAAATTTTCTCTTTGTAGATATCTACAAGTTTTAAAAGAGAGATTTTAAAATATAAAACTTTTCTTATTTAAATTAGGCCACATGGTTTAAAAGAAAGTTTAAAAGTTTTAAAACTTTCCTTTTTTAACTATCCTCATGGTTTTATAAAAAGGAAGGGAGTTTTAAATTTGAAACTTTCTATTTTTGTAACCATGTTAAAAAAGGAAATTTTAGAAGAGAAGTTTTAAATTTTAAAACTTGGTTTTAATTTTAAAACTTTCCTTTTTTAACACCCACATTAGGAAATTAAAAGAGAGCTTGTAAAATTTTATAAGAGCTTTCCTTCTTTGCTTATAAAATTTTTACAAAACTATTTTTCCTTCTTTTAAGGGTCAGCCACCCTTGCTTGGTGCCCAAACAAGGGGCCGGATAAATCATTCAATCAATGATTGAATCAATCAAGAGGAAAAAAAAGGAAAAATAAAAGGGGAAAAGGAAAAACAAGAGGAAGATTTTAATTTTTTGTAAAAATCTTTCCTTATTTGCCTTGGGCAAGTAATATAAAAGAAGGGGAGGGGAGGCCTCATGAGATATCAATTCTTATTCTCTTGTTTAACCTCCCTCTTGTGGCCGACCCTCTCCTCTTCTCTTTCCCCTTGCTCTCTTTTGCTCCGTGATGGTGGTGGTGGTCGAATACTAGAAGGAGGAAGAGCTTTTGGGTGGTGTTCATCTTGGAGGATCGTCACCCACATGATGTCCAAGGCGAGGCGAGGAATACGGCAGAAGATCTCGAGGTTATTAGCATACAAAGAAAAGGTATAACTAGTAATTATTTTCCGCATCATACTAGTTATGTTTCTTTGTATGAATTCCAAATACAAGGGGCATTAGATTCTAGTTTTTCGAATTTATAATTCGAGTTTTTGTTTTTCAAATTTGTGATTCGATTGTTCTTTTTGGTTAAACTTAGAGTTATATAAGGAAATAAAATATTAGCTTTCCTTAAAAGGCTTTGTCTAGGCGATGGTGAATGATCCTATACCCAAGAAGGACTAGTGCCTCGCCATGCAGTCCTGTAAGCCAATTTTGGAAATTAATATTTAATTGAATTTATAATATAGGTGGATTTGGATCAATAATGTTAAGCATCATTTGTGATCTAAATCTAAACCATTAAGAACAGATAACTTAAATTTGGAATCAATATTGTTAAGTTCCGTTTGCGATTCCTAATTTAATTTCTAAAGAACACAATAGGTTGTTTAGGAAAGGTTCGACACTTGTACAAAAGTTTTGTACAGTAGAGCCGGTACGATCTTCCTAGGATCAACCAACAATTGGTATCAGAACTAGGGTTTACCTTTGTGTATTTGGTTTTCAATTTTATTATGCACATGTCATACATAATTTAGGTAGGATAATAGTAGGATATGATAACTCTTTGGTTGCAGGCCCCAACTATTATGGCTTATAGATTGTAACGACCCGACCCTCTTGTCCCATTTGGCGACCCTCGGGTCGTCGACCGTTGGCCCTTATGTCGTCGGCCCATTTGGAGACCTCTCATGTCGTCGACCGACGACCCTTGGCCGTGCCGTTACTCACTAGGACTTTCCACCCCTGGTAGTGGATTTTCGCCTCCCCCAGGATTCGAACTCTAAACCTCCATGCTTAAGTATTAGAGTTTATGAATCCTGGTAACCAAGTGAGATGATCTCACTTGGTAGCCAGGATTCATAAACTCTAATACTTAAGCCTGGAGGTTTAGAGTTCGAATCGACGACCCGAGGGTCGCCAAATGGGCCGCCAAATGGGCCAAGAGGGCTGGGCCTTTACAATAAAAGGCGCCTTTTTATTGTAACGACTCGACCCTCTTGGCCCATTTGGCGGCCCATTTGGCGACCTCTCATGTTGTCGACCGTCGACCCTTATGTCGTCGGCCCATTTGGCGACCTCTCATGTCGTCGACCGACGACCCTTGGCAGTGCCGTTACTCACTAGGACTTTCCACCCCTGGCAGTGGATTTTTGCCTCCCCCAAGATTCGAACTCTAAACCTCCAGGCTTAAGTATTAGAGTTTATGAATCCTGGTAACCAAGTGAGATCTCACTTGGTTACCAGGATTCATACCTAGTGAGTAACGGCACTGCCAAGGGTTGTCGGTCGACGACATGAGAGGTCGCCAAATGGGCCGACGACATAAGGGCCGCCACAAGGGCCGCCCAAGAAGCTAAAAGGGCCGGGTCGTTACAATAAAAGGCACATTTTTATTGTAACGACACGGCCCTCTTGGCACATTTGGCGGCCCATTTGGCGACCCTTGGGTTGTCGACCGTCGACCCTTATGTCGTCGGCCCATTTGCCGACTTCTCATGTCGTTGACCGACGACCCTTGACCGTGCCGTTACTCACTAGGACTTTCCACCCCTGATAGTGGATTTTTACCTCCCTAGGATTCGAACTCTAAACCTCCAGGCTTAAGTATTAGAGTTTATGAATCCTGGTAACCAAGTGAGATGCATCTCACTTGGTTACCAGGATTCATAAACTCTAATACTTAAGCCTAGAGGTTTACACGGCCAAGGGTCGTCGGTCGATGAAATGAGAGGTCGCCAAATGGGCCGACGACAAAAGGGCCGACGGTCGACGACCCGAGGGTCGCCAAATGGGCCGCCAAATGGGCCAAGAGGCCCGGGTCGTTACATAGATGTTGTGTGTGATTGGACCCTTGGACTGTAATGACCCGGCCCTCTTGGCCCATTTGGCGGCCCATTTGGTGACCCTCGGGTCGTCGAGCGTCGACCCTTATGTCGTCGGCCCATTTGGCGACCTCTCATGTCGTCGACCAACGACCCTTTGGCCGTGCCGTTACTAACTAGGACTTTCCACCCCTGGCAGTGGATTTTTGCCTCCCCCGGGATTCGAACTCTAAACCTCCAGGCTTAAGTATTATAGTTTATGAATCCTGGTAACCAAGTGAGAGTCATCTTTGTTGCAGATCATAAACTTAAAGGCAAAAATCCACTGCCAGGGGTGGAAAGTCCTAGTGAGTAACGACACGTCCAAATGGTCATCGGTCGACGACATGAGAGGTCGCCAAATTTGCCGATGACATAAGGGCCGATGGTCGACGACCCGAGGGTCGCCAAATGGGCCAAGAGGGCCGGGTCGTTACAATAAAAAGGCGCATTTTTATTGTAACGACCCGGCCCTCTTGGCCCATTTGGCGGCCCATTTGGCGACCCTCGGGTCATCGACCGTCGGCCCTTACGTCGTCGGCTCATTTGGCGACCTCTCATGTCGTCGACCGACGACCCTTTGGCCATGCCGTTACTCACTAGGACTTTCCACCCCTGGCAGTGGATTTTTACCTCCCCCGGGATTCGAACTCTAAACCTCCAGGCTTAAGTATTAGAGTTTATGAATCCTGGTAACCAAGTACCACAGATAAGGGCAAAGAATGGATGTACTAAGGGAGCAGCAGGAGGGGGCAAGAAGGACGTGTGTAGTAGTGACTTGGCTAAAGAGGAAAACCTGCTTTTAATTAATAAATAATTATGTTCATGTTGTTTCCTTTATAACTCTATGACACTTCATCATGCTCTTTAGTATCATGGTTTAAGTTTATGTTAAGCATGTTATGTGACTCATATGATAGGTAGCTGATGATGATGTGTTAAAGAAAAAGAAAGGTTTAAAGAAAAGGAAAAAAATATATATATGCTATAGATAAGACTTCCGCTGTGTTTTTAGAAGTAAGGGTACGTAACCCCCGTCAGCTAGAGCAGGAAGGGGCGGGGCGTTACATTTTGGTATCAGAGCCAGGTTTAGCCATTTCACTACACACATGTCAAGCTTCCATCCTGCCGCTCCAAGTAAGAATCTATATGATTAATTTAATTTTTTTTTTGTTGTTTGTTTTATGATGCTTTAATATTATGCATGTTTATTTATTCTTTTTATTTAGTTTAGGTATGCATGATGGAAGGATAGGAATAGTACTAACCTTAGGGCAACCGAATAGGAATAACGATAATTTATGGTTATTTAATGAAGATAAGCATGACTACGAGATGTACTACCCGAGCAGACGAGACACCGACTCCACCAAGTCTGAATCAGGTAGTCACCGATCTCCAGCGTCAGATCACGGAGCAACAACAGTTGATCACTACGTTAATGGGCCAACAAGGAACTCCTACCACCCCGCCAACAAATCAGAATGCAGTACCCGTCATGCCAATAGTTGCACCAGTACCACCGGTAGCCCCCGCCCTAGTGGTTCGACATGAAACCTACTTAATACAGTGGCTGAGGCTAAAGCCGGAGAACTTCTCGGGTACTTGTGAGCCATGGGATGCCTAGGCCGGGTTCAAGACAGTAGAAAGCATAGTGGAACTACTGGACTGGCCCGAATCGGAGAAGATCAAGTGCGTATCTTTATGTTTTTTCGGAGACGCGAGAATGTGGTGGGAAAGAGTGAAAGCAAAGAGACAGATTAATCTGATGAACTGGACGGACTTCGAGACAGAGTTCTTCGAGGAGTTCTTCCATATGCAAGTGACGAACCGACACTATGACGAGTTCACCGAGTTTCGGCAAGGTGACCTATCAGTAAACGAAGCAGTAAAACGCTTCAACCGTTTGGCACGCCTATGTCCAGAATTGGTTCACACAGAAAGAGAAAGGGTCAGACTGATGTTGAAGATGCTTCGACCCGAAATAGCACTGAACGTGGCCGGCGGAGTTAATAGACCTCAGACTACAGAGGAATTGGTCAGCAGTGCCCTCATCACAGAACATTATCAGAATGTAATGAACGGGAATAAGAGTCAGGTCCGAGCAGAAGGACAGAGATCCTCAAGTAATAAAACAAGCTGGAAAGGGACCTCCACTGGAAAAAGGAAACAATGGGACAATGCAAAAGGTGGCTTAGTGAATAAGCAACCGAAGTACCCCCAGTGCACTATTTACGGAAAGTTGCATTCCGGAGTATGTCATAAGGGTACCAGAAGGTGCTATAATTGCGGAGGAGAAGGGCATCTGGCTAGAGACTGTACCAACCGGTTCCAGGTACCACCCCAACAGAACAACCAAAACAAGAATACCCCCTCACAACTACATCAGATGCAAACTACTATTGAGGGAACACCGATTAGCCAAGGGAGATTGGAAGCTCCACCAACTACGACGAACGCCAGGGTTTTCTCGCTTACTAAAGAAGATGGGGCGAACGCCACTACTGTCGTCACAGGTAAGTTACCTACTTTTAGTCAATATACCAAAGCTATATCTGATGCTAAAGGCGAATCAATGTTCAAAATTATTGGGGAATCTGGGAAAGAACCTGAAAGATTCTTATCAGCTATAGAGGCACAGAGTATGTTAGACAAAGGATGTACTGGATTTCTAGCACACGTAGTTGATACAAGACAAACCGGAAGCCAGAAGCTAGAAGAGGTCAGGGTAGTATGCAACTATCCGGAAGTATTTCCTGATGAACTACCGAGATTAGCACCCGATAGAGAAATAGAATTTACGATCGAAGTAGTTCCAGTACTAAACCAATTTCTAAAGCACCTTACCGGATGACGCCGACTGAGTTGAAGGAACTTCAAGAACAACTACGGGAGTTACTCGACAAGGGACTTATTCGCCCTAGTCACTCTCCATGGGGAGCTCCGGTACTGTTTGTGAAAAAGAAGGATGGATCTATGCGAATGTGTATAGATTACCGAGCATTAAATAACGCGACGATCAAGAACAGATACCCCCTTCCGTGGATCGACGATCTGTTCGACCAATTGAAGGGAGCAACTGTCTTCTCAAAGATTGACCTAAGGTTCGGCTATCATCAAGTGAAAGTGAAACAAGATGATATACCAAAGACAACCTTTCGAACAAGATACGGACACTATGAGTTAGTGGTTATGCCCTTCGGAGTGACAAATGACCCTGCTGTGTTCATGGATTTGATGAATCGGGTATTTGCGGCATATCTTGATAAATGTGTGATCGTCTTCATTGACGATATCCTCATCTATTCCAGAACCCAAGAAGAACATGTCGAACATCTGAAAATTGTGCTGCAGATCCTCCGAGAGAAACAACTGTATGCAAAATTCTCCAAGTGCGAGTTCTGGCTAGATCGAGTAATATTCTTGGGTCATGTCATCTCCAAGGATGGAGTCATGGTAGATCCAAGCAAAATTGAAGTCGTAAGTAACTGGAACAGACCAAAGAATGCCAGTGAAATCAGAAGTTTTCTGGGATTGGCAGGCTACTACAGGAAGTTCGTAGAGGATTTCTCCAAAATTGTAGCCCCCATGACGAATCTCACCAAGAAAAATAAAAAGTATGAATGGACGGATGAATGCGAGAAGAGCTTTACAGAACTAAAATGGAGGCTGACCAGTGCCCCGATCCTTACTCTTCCGGAAAGTAACAAAGGCTTTGATATGTATAGCGATGCTTCCTTATTAGGATTGGGAGCTGTACTCATGCAAGACGACAAAGTCATCGCCTATGCCTCCAGACAACTCAAAGAGCATGAAAGAAGTTACCCCATTCACGATCTGGAACTAGCAGCTGTGGTCTTCGCTCTGAAAACATGGAGGCATTATTTATATGGAGCCCCGTGCAAGATTTATACAGACCACCAGAGTCTGAAATATTTCTTCACGCAAAAAGACCTAAATATGAGACAACGCAGATGGCTCGAGCTAGTCAAGGATTACGATTGCGAAATCTTTTATCATCCCGGAAAAGCGAACAAGGTGGCCGATGCACTCAGCCGGAAGTCCGGTGCAACCTGACATCGCTATTCTAAGTTCGAGGACGAACTTTTTATGAGGTATGGGGTACTGTAACACCCACAAAATTATACGATAGGTATATGAATATTATTTTCCTTAGAGCATAAAGAAAAGAAAAGAATAAGAGAAAAAGGAAAATAAAAACAAAAGAAAATATAGAATAAGAAGAGGTGAGGTCAAGGATTGAACCTTGAACCTCCCACAATTGATGGAGATAAAGTGATGAATGTTAACCATTAGGATAAGGAGAAATAATTGGATAGAAAGGAATGAAAAATTTAGTTAAAGAAGAAAAGAAAACAAAGAAAAAAGAGCAAGAGAAAACCAAGTTGCTTACCTTTCTTTCCCTCTTGGTTAAGAAAAGGAGCAAGCAAAAGAGGGATTGTCTACTTCCCTCCCTCTCTCTATTTTCATGGGAATTAAAGGAGTGGGGGAAAAGAGGAGTTGAGGGAATGAATGAGGACATGTTTCATTTGGCAAAGGGATAAATAGGTTAGAGAAGAAAAACAAGGGATTAAATTCTTTTTCTTCTTCCTCCTTCTCCCTTCTTCATTCTTCACCGAACCAAGAAAACTTCCCTCTCCTCATTCCAATAGCTAAGTTAAGTTCTTCTCCAAGAAAGCTAATTCCCGAGAAGAAACCTTCAAGTTCTAGTCCTTACAAGCAAAGGAAACAAAAGGAGGTACAAGAAGAAGAAGCTTCCTCCTTCCTTGACACCTAGAACACTTTTCTCTCTAAGGAAAACCACAAGCGAAAGGATGTAAGTTCCCCTCACCTGTGGTACAATAGCTCTTGTTGTTCTATGAAGATTCGGTTACATAAAAATCTAAGAAAACATTATGAAGAATTTCAACCAAGATAAAACCAAAGGAAGGACCTAGGGAATGAAAAGATCTAAATTTGATATGCTCGATATTCTTCTTGTAACATGTATTTTATGATAAGGATTTATATCATGTCTCTATGTTAAAATGTTTGGTAGAACTTAGACTCATGAGTATTCGGCCATGGTAGAACTAAGGGCCTAGGAGAGCTTTAATTTAAAACTAAGCATGCCATGATCTCCCTAAGATAAGATATGAAACTATTAAGATATGCCCATGATTGTATGTTAAGTTGAACTCTATTTCATGTCCATGAAGGTTCGGCCATGTTTAGTTTTGAAGCCTAGGAGAATTTAAAACAAGTCTAGGATGCTCATGACCTCCTTGATGAAATGTTATGAAACTAACTTAATGTTCTTATGTTTGTTGTTGCATGGAAATTAAATTACATGCTCTATAACATTCGGCCACATCATGTTTAAGGGATTAGGAAACTTAGAACCTAACTCAACTATGCTCATGTTATTCCTTGAAATATTTTCTATGAAAGTTGTTTAAGGTTCTCATGCTTTTAGGACACTTGAACCTTAGTTTTAAGTCCTATAACATTCGGCCACATCATGTTCAAGGGCTTAGGAAACTTAGAACCTAACTCAACTATGCTCATGTTATTCCTTGAAATATTTGCTATGAAAGTTGTTTAAGGTTCTCATGCTTTTAGGACATTTGAACCTTAGTTTTAAGTCCTATAACATTCGGCCACATCATGTTTAAGGGCTTAGGAAACTTAGAACCTAACTCAACTATGCTCATGTTATTCCTTGAAATATTTACTATGAAAGTTGTTTAAGGTTCTCATGCTTTTAGGACACTTGAACCCTAGTTTTAAGCCCTACAAGTTTCGGCCACTTCATGTTTAAGGGCTTAGGAAACTTAGAACCTAACTCAACTATGCTCATGTTATTCCTTGAAATATTTGCTATGAAAGTTGTTTAAGGTTCTCATACTTTTAGGACACTTGAACCCTAGTTTTAAGCCCTACAAGTTTCGGCCACTTCATGATTAAAGGCTTAGGAAACTTAGAACCTAACTCAACTATGCTCATGTTATTCCTTGAAATATTTGCTATGAAAGTTGTTTAAGGTTCTCATGCTTTTAGGACACTTGAACCTTAGTTTTAAGTCCTATAACTCTCGGCCACTTCATGTTTAAGGGCCTAGGAAACTTAGAACCTAACTCAACTATGCTCATGTTATTCCTTGATATGTTTGCTATGGAAGTTGTTTAGGGTTCACAATGATAGTTTTTAACCCAATGTATGCTTGACAAGTTTCGGCCATGATAAGTTGTAAGCTTAAGAATCCTAGAACCCTACCTAAACTTGCTCATGGTGTTTCTTATGGTATAAGAAATGATGCGTACTTAGGGTTCACATGTTGGTATGGAGTTTTTACCAAAAAAAACCCAATCTATATGGTTCGGCCACTATAAGACATTAGGGTTAGAAACCTAATTATGTTTTCCATGTATATTATATGCCATGATTATGAGATTTCTATGCTTCTATGTTTAATTATGCACACTTATGATCTATACATGATGAAAACCCTTATGCTATGGTGTGTATTATTTATGATGAGTTATGTGCCAACTTATGCATGATATATGTGATGAGCTGTGTGCCTAATTTATGCATAAAATATATGATGTGCTGTGTTCCCAAATCTTTACATACCATTATGATGAGCTGTGTGCCCAAAATTCTATATGGTATGATATGATAAGAGATACGATGTGCAAGAAATGATAAGAATCATGATATGTAAGACATGCTATTTTACTTTATGTATGGCTTGTACCAAGGGTGGGCTCCATAAGCGCCCCGGGGTCGATGGACTAAGAAACGGGCCTCGTTAGGGATGAGCTCCTAAGTGCCCCTAGGTCGATGGACTAAGAAACGGGCCTAGTATTTATGCCTTGTAGGGTTCAAGACTTGCTACCTTGGACCTACATAGGACGCGTGCATTTATGTAAGTGGTACAAGCCGGGTCCCTAACAATGTTATGATTATGTTTAAGTATGTATGAAATAAGTTTTCAAAGGACATGTTGCATATATATATTATTGCATGAATCATGTTTTTAAAAGTCATCTTGCATAACATATTATGATTATGTTACGATATACCATGATGCCTATGATTATGTTATGTTATGTTAGGATGAACCTTATGATTATGTTTTGATATGTTATGATCATGATCATGTTATGCTAGATTGCACTTTATGACTTTATGAGGATATGCCATGATACCATATGATTTTGTTATGATATGATGCTTCTATACATGATATGATGAGTTGTCTTTATGCTTTATGCATTGAAGCTTTATTTATGCTATACGGTTTTTGTGAGTAGGAAAGGATCTTATTGAGCCTTGAGTGCTCACAGCTTACTTTCCTTGTACCACAGATAAGGGCAAAGAATGGATGTACTAAGGGAGCAGCAGGAGGGGGCAAGAAGGACGTGTGTAGTAGTGACTTGGCTAAAGAGGAAAACCTGCTTTTAATTAATAAAGAATTATGTTCATGTTGTTTCCTTTATAACTCTATGACACTTCATCATGCTCTTTAGTATCATGGTTTAAGTTTATGTTAAGCATGTTATGTGACTCATATGATAGGTAGCTGATGATGATGTGTTAAAGAAAAAGAAAGGTTTAAAGAAAAGAAAAATAAATAAATAAATATATATACTATAGATAAGACTTCCGCTGTGTTTTTAGAAGTAAGGGTAAGTAACCCCCGTCAGCTAGAGCAGGAAGGGGCGGGGCGTTACATGGACATGTCAAGGGTATTATTTTTGTGTGTGCATGATTGTATGTAACTAATACAGCAGGAGTTGTATTAGCCCTAGGATTTTAGAATTTTATTTTCGATCTAGATTACATGTACATTCCTTCGTGGAATATAGGATCGATATATGTAAAATTTAATTTTTGTCACGGATCGTATCCTTGCGAGGCGTGGTGCTATTAGAGGACTAGAGGTGCAGCGGAATAAGAAACAAGATAGATCGACGACTGGACCCGATGGCGGTGGCTAAAGATGGCAGCAGCTAGGGTTGGAGCACATAGAGGACAATGATGGAAAATGTCATAATAGTTGGAAAATTAATTTCCAAATTTATTGCTTTTATTTACTGTGATGTGTGTGTGTGCATATGATGTATGCTTGCATAGGTTAAAATTCCTCACCTTAAATAACTAAGTGGGAGAGGGATTTTTAAAATAAATTCCATGGTCTCCATTACTGGTTTGTAAGTGATGAAAACAAACTTGCGCGTTGGCTCTGAGTGCCTTCCTCCATATCGGATGAGTTTGTTTGCGGATCACTAGATCAAACTTCCATTTTGGATGACTATAGGAAATTAATTAAGAGCGTGTGATCTTCCCCATCGGAAGGGGCACAATCTTATTAATGCACTAAGTGTCAAGTAATGGTATACACTTAGGGACGTCTAATAGTATCCTCCCCATCCGAGTCACTGCTATTATTTGTGTGACCGAAGGAAAACCAACTATTAATTTTATTTGTCATAAAGTTAGGTTGACAAGAATAAAATTAATAGGTAAAACCTCCTCTTACAAATATATGATTTTGTATACGTCCACACTATCGTGGCATGCAAAATTCACGGTGATTTGAGGTGTTGGTTAATTTAAAATAGTATTGTTTGAGGAATCAATATTATTCTAAATTTAGAGTCTTGACCAAAGTTTATTTTTGTGATTCTTAGGATGACTTTCAACCCACTAGCCATCATATTGAAAGAGAACAAACTTACTGGTCCCAATTATATAGACTGGAAAAGAAACCTGGACATTGTCCTAACTGCTGAGGGCTATAAGTTTGTACTGTCAGAGGAGTGCCCTAATGCGCCTAATGGTGAGTCTACCCAAGAGGAGATTGAGAATCATAGGAAATGGGTAAAAGCAGATAAGATGGCGTAGTGTTACATTCTTGCTTCAATGTCAAATGTGCTGCAACATCAACATCAGGATTTACCAACAACTTATGATATATTGAACAATCTCAAGGATCTCTTTGGTCACCAGGATCGGGCCGCTTGGCAAGAAGCTATGAGAAAGTTAATGACAACCACCATGACAGAGGGGACTCCCGTAAGGGATCATATCCTAAAGATGATGACTTATTTGAACGAAATATAAATCCTTGGACGAGAAATCGATGGGGAAACCCAGATCGATATCATTCTCCAAACGCTACCCATAAGTTTTGAGCATTTTCACCTGAACTATAATATGAATAAAAGGATGTATTCATTGGCAGAACTGCTGATAGAACTTCAGGCAGCAGAAGGGTTATTTCATCATAATTCTCAGATTCACTATGTTGAAAATGGTTCTACTTCTAAGTCAAAAGGCAAGAAGAAGAAGAAATAGGTTGTTTCAGCAAAAAAGGTGAATAAACCTGAAGGTACATGACCAAGAGCAGGAATGAAGAAGCCGAAGGGAAAGTGCTTCATTTGCAAGCAGTCAGGACATTGGAAGGCGGACTGTCCTCGTAGGAAAGAGAATAATAAAGGTATATCTCATACTCTAGTAGTTGAAACATATTTATTGGTGTTATCTACCAGCACCTAGTGTGTAGATACGGGAGCCACTGATCATGTCTGCAACTCTTTGCAGGGGTTCCAGAAAACCCGCCGACTATTTGAAGGAGAGATAACCGTTTACATAGGCAATGTTATTAAGGTGGCGACTGTTGCAGTGGGAGACACCTACTTATCTTTTGATAGGAATAGAAGTTTGGTTTTAAGAAATTGTCTTTATGTACCCAGTTTTAGAAAGAATTTAATTTCAGTTTCTAAACTGTATTTGGATGGATATTCTATTTCTTTTAATAACAATGTGGTAATAAAGAGAAATAGGGTTATTATCTGTTCTGGTGCATTGGTTGACAATTTATATACTTTAAATCCAATTTCTTCCATAAAGCAAGAAATGGAAATTAATAACACATCTTCTAATTCCAATAAGAGAAAAGAACCTTCGAAAATGAACCAAACATATCTTTAGCATCTAAGGCTTGGTCATATTAACTTAAGTAGGATTCAAAGGCTTATAGCTGATGAACTCTTGGGTTCATTAGAGTTGGAAAACTTTCGAACTTGTGAATCTTGCCTGGAAGGTAAAATGACCAAGAGACCTTTTAAGGCCAAGGGGTATAAAGCCAAAGATGTGTTAGAACTGGTTCATTCTGATTTGTGTGGTCCTATGTCTATCCAGGCAAGAGGTGGTTTCGAATACTTTGTCTCTTTTATAGACGATTATTCAAGATACGGATACATTTACTTGATGCGCCGCAAGTCTGAGTGCTTTGATAAGTTCAAAGAGTACAAGGATGATGTGGAGAAACGTCTTAGTAAAAGTATCAAAACACTACGGTCTGATCGTGGTGGCGAATACCTCTTAGGAGAGTTTAGCACTACAAGAAAAACCCTCATAGACATCGGTGGAACAACAACAGTTTTAAGAAAAAACCGATGTCTTTGAGTATTTTACACCGGTTTTTCCAAAAATCGATGTCTATAAGCGCAGATTTTTGCTCATAGAAATCGGTTTTTAAGCCGATGTCTATGAGCGCCTTTTTTTTGGTTAATAGACACCGATTTTAACAGCGGTTTTTAAAACCCGGTGTCTATGATAAAATAAAATAATAAAATTTTCCCACCAATACTTAGCTGAAATTTGCAACACTTCACTCTTCCCTCTAAACCTAAACCTATATCGCGCCGTCCACCATACCGTCGCCTCATCTCCCTCTTCCTCTTCCTCTTCCTAGATCGACGCCGAAATTAGGGACCGTCAATCCCTAATTCTCATCACCCTCCGCCCTCTCCCTCCTCCGCTCCTCGTCAATCCACCGCCCACCTCCCTCTCCCTCCTCCATTTCGCTCGCCTCTGCTACTTCTCCTCCTCCTTATCGAGCCTCCTCTTGTTTTCTCTTTGAGATCCTCGCCTCCTCCACCCCTTCCTCCGTCGAGCCTCCGCTTGTTTTCTCATCACCCTCCTCCCTCTCCCTCCTCCACTCCTCATCAATCTTGCATCTGCCACTCGTAGTTACGGATCTGTGGTTGTTCATCCCCTGCTGGCCATGCCCACCACAAGCGCCCTGGGGACCGGCCCTTTGGAGGTTCGGTTCAATAAGGTGATTTTCTCGCTGTCATTGAACCCTGGGCTTGTTTCTTTCGTGTGCTTTCCTGTCTTTGTTTATTTTTAGTTGAGGTTCTTAAAGATTGTGTGGCTTAGGTAATTGAGTCGCTCGTGGATCAAATTGATCTATCGGAAGAAGAGGCAGAAGTGTGCCTCAAGCTTCTACTCAATGAAGCCAACGAGGCTTTAATTAGAGCCTTCTCCAAGAGAGGAAATGTGGACAATAGTGTTAAATGCAATTGCGCAGATCTTTTCCAGAGACTGTTTAGGTAAGACCTGTTAGTTGCAAGTCTCTTTCGCAATTTCTTACTTGCTGAGCGAATTATGAGAGCTGCTAACTGCTCTCCTGTTTCATATCCATTTTTTACCTGAGACTCTTCACTAATATTTTTTACTTTGTTTAAATTAGCCAAGCCCATTCTTTACAAAGTAACTGAAAGCTTTTGAGGTGTGGCTAGCCCATGGCTCCGAACATAAGAAACCACCAGAACAGCTACCAGTAGTTCTTCAGGTAGGCACTTAAGACAGTGGTAAATTTCCAACTCCTTAATTTTCTGCCTTTTATGGTAAAGTATAGTATTTTCTTAAGTACCATTGATTTTCCTAATTTAGGGAATTGTTCCTTAGTGAAGTAGACCGTCAAATATAGTAATAATTGGCTACATCCATGGTGTCTTCACACTTGGACCATCTTCATAGAATTGATATTCTACACAACCACTAATGCATATTTGGACAAGGCCTTCTACCAACCACTCCTCTTGCTAAAGGATTGTGATCTTGTTATGACGTGCATTGGACTCTGATACTTAGAATCTTTAGTCTTTATCTACCCAATTCATACTTGTGTCTCTGATCCCAACACTTCGAGTGGAATTTCAAAGATCTCTATTGATCATGTATAAAAACAATTGGAAACATTTATGTCACACTTGGATACACATCTGTGTCATATAAGTTTGAGTAAGATGCGTGTCGAATCATGGAGTTGGAACTAGATCGCATCTATGCTAGTTTGGCATTGTGCCAGATTGTTAATTCTAGTTGTGTTGTTCTCTAGTGATCGGGAGGGGGATTATGGGGTGGAAGATGAAGTGGAAGGATATAGATAAGAGGAGGAGAATGACCTACATGGTACCATGTTTTTTGTTTGTTTGAGAAGACTACTCATTGACCCTTGTCCACATGAGCTTAGTAGCTCATGCATAGGACCCTTCTTGTTGGGATAGCCATTGACAAATGCCATGTGACATGATTTTGGTTGTGTTGATGCTCTTTGCTGGCATTCCCTTATTTTGTCAGTGTTAGGTACACACATAACCATTCATCTCTGTTCCATACTGATTAAAAAGTATACTCCTACATACTTTACCTGATGTAATTACAACCATCCTCCATGCTAATATTCTTTTGTCCTTTATCTTTTGCTAGACTGCTGACCTTGATCTAGGTGTTCCTTCATCTTTTTGCTAGCTTCTAGAGAATGACTAATTTATTGTTTACTTTTTTTTTTTAATGATATCAGTCTTGTCAGGTAGATCTGGTGAAAGATGGTGGTCACACATATTTTATCAGGTTTCATGATAGCATGGATGCCTATGCTGAGCAGCGAGCAATGGCTGCTTTTGTCTTGGCAGTTGTAGTGGATGGACATCGGCGGAGACAAGAAGCATGTATTCAAGCAAATTTTTTAAATGTGTCCCTGAAGCATTTACAAATTGCTAATCCAAGTGATGGGCAAACTGAACCTTTACTTCTCCATGGCTTTGTTTATGTCTGGGCCAGGAAAGCTCTGGGAAGATTTTCCATAAGTACAAATCATAGGTTCTCTTGCAGATGGAGTAGCAACTATTTTACCTTAATTGCTGGAACCATAGCCTGAGGTAGAATTTATACATCTTTGTAGTCTATGTTTTACTAGGAAAATTCTTGTAGTTCAACATCTGTTTGGTAGGTTAGAGCTTCTGCTATTTTTGCTTTGGGGACTCTTATTGATGTTGCATCTATCACATTTGATGATGGACATAGAGTCGATGAGGACTTTGAGAATAATGAAAAGTTAAAGTCTGAGTTGAATATCATTAAAAATCTTCTACAACTTGCTGTGGATGGAAGTCCTTTGGTGAGGGCTGAGGTTGCTGTAGGTATGTGCAACTATTAAAGCTTTACTTATATGTTGTTTTCTTATTGGATTCTCAAGTTTCTGCTCTTAATTTGATTTCACAACTAAGGTGTTATTAACTAAGACTCAATTGTTTCACAGCTCTTGCTCGCTTTGCCTTTGCTCACAACAAACCTCTTAAGTTAACTGCCGTTGAAAATGGGAAGCATCTAAGCTCTTTGCCATTCTGGCCAGCATAAATCATCCTAATAGCTTATCACCCAGTCAATTTATGCAGTCAGGAAGAACCATCGCACATATTGGTCCTACATTAAGAGGCAACCGTGAGAATAATACAACTGGTAGAGAAGCAAGGATATCCAGAAGTAGTCCTATTGCATCGGTTGGCATAAACTGTTAGAATCATTTATAATGCATTTTTAGAAAATGAGAATATCATATACAATAAAACATTGGTATCATATACAATTAAACATTGGTCCTTGCGTATTCCCAGGATATGTTAATGCCGTAGCCAACATTCCATAGCTTTCTACTTATATTTCCTTCTAACAACTCAAAAAAACTTTTAACAGATTCTATTGATTCAATTGTTCATGTTCCTTGAACAATGCTTGATGTATATTTATTTATCAAGTGATGAAGAAGCTTATGACTAGTTTGTTTCACTTTTTTTTTTTGTTTCCCAAGCAAAAGGTATGTTATTATTATTATTAAAGTTATAAACCGTGTTCTTTCTGTCTGTTGTTCTTCATCAAGCAGGATGGACTGCAAGCACATTTATGAGAAGGAACCAGTAATCCACTACATAAGCACAAAGAAACCACATCCTCGATGCCCAGTTGCAGGTAAGTGCCCTATCTATTGCAGTTGATCTTTCGTTGTTGATCTTTTTGCTCATTACAACTACATCCTATCAGGTTGCCTAAAAATTCTCCAAGTTGGACGGGTTGTATGTGACGCCTTGCTTACAATAGAAATTGATGAAATGCGTTTGGCATCAGCTACAAACATAAAGTCAACAATGGTAGAAGATTTTTACAGAAGTTGACTGAAAATGGCAACACTGCTCCCCGCAACTATAAGCTTGATATAATTTTTCAAGGTGATTTAACCTCTGTCGGTGATTTATCATCAGCCAATGCGATTTAGGCATCATAGTTAATTATCTTTTGATGTTGTAAGAAGAATATTTGTGTAATTTGTGGATACAGACTTGATGTGTACAATATCTATTATCTTTTTATATTGTGAGAATAATATTTATGTGTTGGTTATATGGATATTAACTTGGTGTGTTTAGATACACCGATGTATAATAATATTAACTAAATTTTGTACTATTAAAATGTTGTATAATATCGGTTTTTCACTATTTCAGAAATCGAATCGGCGTCGTAAACAATATTGATATTACATCGATTTTCCACCGCTGTTAAAACTGGTGTTATTAACATATAATATTATATCGGTTTTACACTGTTGATGAAACGGTGTCGTTAAGTGATACTACACCGGTTAATAACCGATTTGAACACCGGTGTTGTTAAGTGATACTACACCGGTTTTAACCCGATGTCTAAAATGACAGACCTTTTACATCGCCTTCATAGACATCGGTCGAAAATGTAATAGACACCGGTGGAAAATCGATGTCTATGAAGGTTTTTGTTGTAGTGTAGGAATTACTTATCAGAGGTCGGGATTCAATCCCAGTTGTCCGCACCTGGTACACCCCAACAGAATGGTGTGGCAGAACGAAGGAATATGACTCTTATGGAGATGGTTAGATTGATGATGAGTTATTCAGAATTACCAAATTCGTTTTGGGGATATGCTCTGGAAACAGCAGCGCACAATCTGAACTTAGTACCTTCTAAATCAGTACCCTCTACTCCCACAGAATTATGGAATGGGCGAAAGCCCAGTCTAAGACATATGGTGAAAGCAGATGCTGATAAGTTAGAATCTCGTACAGAAGTTCGTGTGTTTGTGGGTTATCCTAGAGGAACGAAAGGTGATTTATTTTATAGTCCTAAAGACCAGAAGACCATTGTTAGCACCAATGCCCAGTTTTTAGAAGAAGACTATATAATGGACCACAAGTCCAAAAGTAAAATTGTTCTAGAAGAAATTAGAGAGGACACGTGTACTTCAGTACCAACAGTACAAGATAAAGTACCACAAGAGACTGAAACACGTGTCACACATGATACACAATCGCAAATAGTGCCTCATTGTAGTGGGAGGGTTGTGAGGCAACCAGAGAGATTCATGTTTTTGGGAGAGTCTTCGGACTTGATCCCGGGTAAACATGAACCTGATCCCCGGACATATGACGAAGCACTCCAAGATATAGATGTAGTATCTTGGCAAAATGCAATGAATTCTGAAATAGAGTCTATGTATTCTAATAAGGTATGAGAGCTTGTAGAACCACCAGATGGTGTAAAAGTCGTTGGATGCAAGTGGATCTACAAAAGGAAAAGAGAGACAGACGAGAAGGTAGAAACCTTCAAAGAAAAGACTTATTGCGAAAGGGTATACTTAGAACGAGGGAATCGATTATGAGGAGACTTTTTCGCCGGTAGTTATGACAAAGTCTATCTGGATACTCTTATCCATAGCTGCTCATATGAATTATGAGATTTGACAAATGGATGTCAAGACAGCTTTCCTTAACGGAAGTCTTGAAGAAAACATCAATATGAAGCAACCAGAAGGGTTCATTGAAAAAGGTAAAGAGCATCTAGTGTGCAAGCTCAATCGGTCCATTTATGGACTGAAGCAAGCTTCAAGATCTTAGAACATCCGATTTAATGAAGTAATCCAATCATATGGATTTATTCAGTGTCCGGATGAGTCTTTTGTATACAAGAAGTGTAGTGGAAACGTGGTGGTATTTCTTGTACTATACGTAGATGATATTTTGTTAATTGGCAACAATGTCAAAGTGTTATCAGACGTAAGGGTATGGTTGTCCAAAAAATTCGATATGAAGGACTTATGAGAATGTGCACACATTCTTAGGTTCAAAGTCATAAGGGATTGCAAGAAAAGGATGTTGTGCTTATCTCAAGCTTCATACATAGATACAATCCTTGCTCGTTTTAGCATGCAAAACTCCAAGAAAGGTTTCTTACCTTTTAGGTATGGAGTAGCTTTACCTAAAGAGATGTCTCTGAAGACATCAAAGGAGATAGAGGATATGAAGGCAGTTCCTTATGCTTCGGCTGTAGGAAGCCTAATGTATGTTATGCTGTGTACGAGACCTGATATCTGTTTTACCATGGGCATGGTTAGCAGATATTAGAGTAACCCTGGATAAGGACATTGGACTACTATAAAGCATATATTGAAGTACCTGAGAAGGACTAGAGACTATATGTTAGTTTACCAAGCAGATGATTTGCTCCCTGTGGGTTACACGGATTCAAACTTCCAATTAGATAGGGACAATAGTAAGTCTACATCAGGCTATGTATTTACTCTAAGAGGTGGAGCCATTGCATGGAGGAGTGTCAAGCAGAAATATGTTTCAGACTCAACCATGGAAGATGAGTATGTGGCAGCTTCTGTGTAACGCCCTGCCTTCTACTGACTGAGCTGTAAGGCCGGGGGTTACATTGTCTAACTATTGTGTGCGGAAAACTGAACTAATTAAAATCTCACTCTGCTAATGACTTAAAATCTGTAACTTATGTTCAAAATACTTTTTCATTGTTGTACATATACTAAAGAATGGAATCTAAACTCTCCATATGGTCAAGGAACTGAAATCAGAGGTTTCCAGCTGAAATCAGGCTTCCCCAATCGATTGAGGTCGAGGCTCAATCGATTGAAACATGTTAATCGATCCATGGATCGATTCAACATGCTTCTGTGCACGGAAGAACCATCTGAATCGATTGGCTGATCGATCCAGTCTGACCGATCGATCAGCTGATCGATTCAGCAGCTCTCTATACGCGCAGGTCGCGACTCAATCGATCGGCTGATCGATCGAGGACTCCTCAATCGAACAACTGATCGATTCAGCAACCTTCTGTTCGCAGGGTGTTACTCCCGATCGATCGGCTGATCGATTGAGGACTCCTCAATCGATCGGCTGATCGATTCAGTAACGTTCTGTACGCAGGGATTTCTTCCAATCGATCGGCTGATCGATTGAGTTTCTGATTTTGCAGAAATTCCACCCGAACTCATACAGAACTTTCAGAAAACCACTAAAAGCATAAACATTACTACTAGGAATGACATTACTCACATTTTACTATCTATTATCAAGACAACGAGGAGTCTAAGCATGGCGTAGTGTATACCTTCACAATTCATGATACTTAAACACCCTAAAAGTGTAGAAAAGTAACCAAAAATAGAAATACTAAGTCTTAAGATGGGCTACTCCCCAAGAGTCTTTATTCCAAGTTCCTTCTCACACACACATCTTGACGCATTGCCCTCCAGCCTCCGCTAATCCATCTTCCCTTTACCTTTATCTACAGTATAAGGAAAAGGAAACTATAAGCTTGGGAGCTTAGTAAGAACCATCTACCTTACAAAACATGCATTCGATGAAATCATGTTTTTAAAAGATGCTATGTTGATATACATGATGAGAATCATACTAAAATACTAAAACATAGCATATTGACATATAAGTCATGGCAATCAACTACTAAACATAAACTATTTGTTGTATCAACAAGAAAACTAAACTGATACATAAGCTAAGCTAAAATTAATGTTAGGTAAATGCTGAAACTATACTGTATTCACATAACTGATTTGTGAAGTTTTGAAAACTATTTTCATAATAGATAAAAATAATAATCATGCTGCTGATGGGCCCGACAACTGTACTTGCTATGCGCGCCTCCCTAACTAGACCTGAGGTAGCTAGTCCCGAATTTAGTAGGGTTTACTAGGTTATCTAAACCTAGGCACAACTATGGGAGCCCAACCCAAGGACAACTAAGAGTCCAGCACAGTGCCACTGATAAAGTAAAATACTGATTCATAAGCTAATTTATCTTATCTTGCTCTTACTAGGTTATCTGAACCTAGAGCTAGGTTATCTGAACCTAGAGGCGACTATGGGAGCCCACCCATTGGACCATAGTCCCATATAAATTGAAGCAAGACTAAGTATGCTATTTAAAATGCTTCTATGACATTTAACTGAGCTATTAAAATGCCCACTGTAGCATATAACTGTACTAGTCATTTTATCGAGCACTTGGTGTGCTCTAACTCTGCATATGGCTGAACTAAGAATATAGAAACATACGATTAGCTACTTATACTGCAGGTGAGGGGTTACTTACTTCCTACACTAGGTTTCTTACAATTCTGATCGTTAGATTTCCGGAGAAGAAGATCTCTTCGGCGGTCTTCTTGCATCTACGCGTTCTTCTCGTGGAGAGGAGAGTCCTCGTATCGGAGACATCGCCGGAAGGTGCTCCTACGACCCTAGGGATGGAACCCTAGATCTCTTGGGGCTTGTGCGCCGAGAGGGTGAGGAAGAGAGAGGGCGGCGTCGGGTGAGGGTTTGAGGGAGAGTTGTCGATCCGAAATAATAAACCCCCACTTAAATTCCTTATTTATATTAAGTGATTAATACAACCCAACTCGATCATAAATATAATTTCTCTCCTCTTCTTTCAGCACACCCCTGCTGGGGCCCCTGGTTACTAAGGTCATCTATAAATCGTAGGGTCTAATAGGTCTCGGATTCAATTCCCGCTTAGGCTATTTTACGTTTTTATTTAATTTTGCTACTTCTGCTACTCCAAAAATTCTATAAAAATATTCTAAAATTTCAGAAAAATAATAGAATATTTCTAAAATTTATTTTGAGAATTTTCAGGCATTACACTCTGAGACAGCCAAAGAAGCTGTATGGCTCAGGAACTTCCTAATGGACTTAGATGTGATTCCTGGTTTTCCCAAAATCATCACAATTTATTGTGATAATAGTGGTGCAGTTGCAAACTCGAAGGAACCATGAGCCCATAAGGCGAGTAAACATATAGAGCGCAAGTACCACCTGATATGAGACATCATGAAGCGAGGAGAAGTTATCGTCGCCAAGATTACATCAGCAGATAACCTGGCAGATCCTTTCACTAAGGCCCTTCCGGCGAAAGCTTTTGATCGGCATGTGGAGGGGATGAGAATCAGATGTATGGTAGCAGATATGGCAGTTTAGTCTTTTAGTATAAGTGGGAGATTGTTAGAGTGTATACTAAAAGCCTAGCTTTTGTAAACATTTATTTTTTGAAATAAAAGAATCACAATGGTCAAATGTCTACATTTATTTGTTAAGTGTAGTTGTTCAATTAATTTATATTGTAAACAACATGGTGTGTGGTGTCACACATAGAATATCATGTTATTAGTTCTTTATAAATTATAAATAGTTGCTCACGACTAAGATGGAAAGGAATAAATCACTGGAATAGTCATAGTGTAATTAGGTATTAGTTTATCTTGACTAATAAATTACACTAGTACACTCTAAGTGTATTGAGTAGGACCATTTTAGGTAAGTTCTTTTTATACTGACTTAATAAAAGAACTAGACCTTAGTTATTATGGAAGTGTGTACTCTTAATCCTAATATAATAATAAGCACATATATTTAGTATTTATTTCTTTAACTTATCAAAGGGTGAGATTTAGTTCGATAAATCAAAAGGCCCAATAAGTTGGGAAATAATATTACTTATAGTGTGTGTTGTTGATTATAAAAGGAAACTGTGTCCTAGTTATCTAGGTTGAGAATGTCCCCAAGAGGAGCTCATAAGGTTTGTCATGTTAAACCCTGCAAGTGAACTTAGTCCGACATGATAATGAGGTTGAGTGGTACTACTCTTGGACTAAGACATTAATTAAAGTGAGTTGTCAGTAACTCAATTAAATTAATGAACATTCAATATCTTAAACACAGGGAGACTAACACACTCATGATAAGAATGAGCCAATAATGTAATTTTGAATTGGTGTGGTAGTGCAATAATAACTCTCTAGTCGAATGAGTTATTATTGATGAACTTGAGTTGTGTGTTCGGGGCGAACACGGGATACTCGAGCTCGTCGGAAGGCCAAAACCAATTTCTCCTCTAGGTCCCTGTCGTAGCCTCAATGAAGCCTTAAATCCACTCATGAAAAGCCCATCTTGATGTCCAAGAGGGGGCCGGCCCATGGCTTGGTGACCAAGCCATAGGGGCCGACCACTTACTTCTTAAAGGGGTCGACCCTTTGCTTGGTGCCCAAGCAAGAAGGGGTCGGCCAATAAAATTCAAACTAGGAGTGGTGTTTTGAATTTTTAAAATCTTCTCTTTGTAGATATCTACAAATTTTTAAAGAGAGATTTTAAAATATAAAACTTTCCTTATTTAAATTAGGCCACATGGTTTAAAAGAAAGTTTAAAAGTTTTAAAATTTTCCTTTTTTTAACCATCCTCATGGTTTTATAAAAAAAGGAAGGGAGTTTTAAATTTGAAACTTTCTATTTTTGTAACCATGTTAAAAAAGGAAATTTTAGAAGAGAAGTTTTAAATTTTAAAACTTGGTTTTAATTTTAAAACTTTCCTTTTCTAACACCCACATTAGGAAATTAAAAGAGAACTTGTAAAATTTTATAAGAGCTTTCCTTCTTTGCTTATAAAATTTTTACAAAACTATTTTTCCTTCTTTTAAGGGTCGGCCACCCTTGCTTGGTGCCCAAGCAAGGGGCCGGCCAAATCATTCAATCAATGATTGAATCAATCAAGAGAAAAAAAACAAAAAATAAAAGGGGAAAAGGAAAAACAAGAGGAAGATTTTAATTTTTTGTAAAAATCTTTCCTTATTTACCTTGGGCAAGTAATATAAAAGAAGGGGAGGGGAGGCCTCATGAGATATCAATTATTATTCTCTTGTTGAAGCTCCCTCTTGTGGCCGACCCTCTCCTCTTCTCTTTCCCCTTGCTCTCTTTTTCTCCGTGGTGGTGGTGGTGGCCGAATACTAGAAGGAGGAAGAGCTTTTGGGTGGTATTCATCTTAGAGGATCGTCATTCACACGACGTCCAAGGCTAGGCGAGGAATACGACAGAAGATCTCGAGGTTATTAGCATACAAAGAAAAAGTATAACTAGTAATTATTTTCCGCATCATGCTAGTTATTTTTCTTTGTATGAATTTCAAACACAAGAAGCATTAAATTCTAGTTTTTCGAATTTGTAATTCGAGCTTGTGTTTTTTTTTTTGTTTTTTGAATTTGTGATTCGATTGTTCTTTTTGGTTAAACCTAGAGTTATATAAGGAAATTAAATATTAGCTTTCCTTAAAAGGCTTTGTCTAGGCGGTGGTGGATGATCCCATACCCAAGAAGGACTAGTGCCTCGCCATGCAGTCCTGGAATCCAATTTTGGAAATTAATATTTAATTAAATTTATAACATAGGTGGATTTGGATCAATAATGTTAAGCATCGTTTGCGATCCAAATCTAAATCATTAAGAATAGATAAGTTAAATTTGGAATCTAAATCATTAAGAATAGATAAGTTAAATTTACGATTCCTAATTTAATTTCTAAACAACACAATAGATTGTTTAGGAAAGGTTCGACACTTGTACAAAATTTTTGTACAATGAAGCCGATACGATCTTCCTAAGACCAACCAATAAGTCAAACATGGGCTAGTTAGACCAAAATTTTGTATTAAGTTTTTTGAGCAGAAACAGTTTGAAAAGTCTTCAGCAAGTGGCTCATCGTTAATACACAAGAAGGCTATATACCTCGCCACTGAATTGAAAACTTATCCTTAGGAAGTCTGCTTGACTAATGCAAAGCTAAGTTTGAATCTAATATGGGTTCAATAACCTTTTTCAAAATACTTATTTAATTAAATTAAATTTTATTAAAAATGTTTTAAACTTAATCAAACTTAATCCAAATTATTTTAAAACTTTAATTCAAATATTAAACCTAATTATGAAAACCCAATTTAATTTAAATGTAAACTAAAATGTACAAACATAACTTTAAATTAATTATAACTTTAAATTAATCAAAATTTAATTCAAACTTCTTTAAAAAATTAAAATAAAACTAAATTAATTATTAATTGATTAACCCTAATCAATTTTCCTTAATAGACATAATTAATCTTTAATGACTTCAATAAATAAATTAATCAATAATAATAACTTTAACTTAATTAAATTAATCATTAACTTAACTTAATAAACTTAATTAATGAATTTCAACTTGAAATCATAACTTTAATACTTTAACCTTAAATAAAATTAATTAAAACTAATTCTAAAATTTTGCCTAATTAATTCTTAAGAAACTAATTAAATTAATAATCAATTAATAACTATTAATTATGAAACTTAATTGAAATAAGCAATAATCTAACAATTATAAATCAAATTTTTAATCCTTAATTAATAATCATACTAAATTAAACTCAATTGAAATTAACTTTGAATTATTCCAAATTAAGTTTAACTGGATCATTAATCTAAAAAATTCAATCTATAACCATGACAATTACAATTAATCTAATCATTAAATTATAAATCAACTTAATTTACCCTAAATTAAATCTTTTATTAATTAGTTAATTATCTATAACTTTACAATTTCTAAACTAAAATTAATTTATAAATTCAATTAATTCACAAAATAAAAATAAATGTTATCATTAATATCAAATTAATAAATAATCCATTTTAACCCAAAATTAATTTAACATAATCAAAGTTCAACTAAAACTCAATTTTAACTTAATTATAATTAAACTCACAATCAATAAAGTCATCTCACGTAATTATAGGATTACCATACTTGAAAATTTAGAATGGGTGAGATGCTAAGAAAATTAAAATTTAAAATATTTTTAAAAAAGTTTTGAGAACTTATATATCTATTTTCTTAAGAAATGTTTCCAAATTTTGATTGATGATTGATTGGGTGTATTATATATATAAATTATTGTAATTCACCACTTATGTTTTTAGATCTTTAAGTCAACCATGACCCTTAGACACATCTAGGAATATCTTCCTTATGGGTAACATGGAAATCTAAAAAGAGTGTCTGGATAAGGGGGAGCGACTTTATTGAAGGACATATTTTTAAATATTTTTCATGGATTATTCAAAATCTTACTTTTGAAAACATATTTTGATAAATGTTTCAAAACACTCTTTGAAAAATTCTTGATAAAACTTCTTTACAAATTTTTTTTGAAAATTATCTTAAAATCTCTTAATCAAATATTTTTTAAAAATTACTTTTACAAAATTATTTTTCAAGCATTCTCTTTTCAAAATCATATTTTTCAAACTCATACTTTTTGAAAAACATAGTTTAAAAAAAAATACTTTGAAAATTCATGTAAAAACTTTATGTTTCATTCTTTGAAAAACTCTTTGCAAATATTTTTGAAAATTATTTTTATGACATTCTTATTCCTTGACAACTATTTTTAAAAGCTTCATATCTTGGTTGGTATCCAATCTTTGCAAAAAATATTTTAAGCCTTGGAATAGCTTAGTAAAATCCTTGAAAATATTTTTCAAATTAGCCTTGAAATATTTTATCTTTATTTTTAAAATGATTTTGAAAACTTCTTCAAAAGAATTTTTGACACTAAGAATTAATATTTTTCAAAATATAATTGATGCATGTTCTAAAACCTATTATACATCTTATTATTGTCTTTCAAAAGAGTGAGGGAATACCTTAAGGACTATCCTGAGAATGTTTAAGGTACTACATCTTTGTTGGTGCAAAACTTAGGAAATGTCTTAGAAATAAAATACATTTATGAAGGGTTCTTTTTGTTGTATGACAAAAGGGGGAGAAGAAGGGTTTAAGTTAGAAATCTAAATCTTTGAATTGACCAAACTTAAACTTATTTGCCAAACATCAAAAAGGGGGAGATCGTTGGTGCAATCGACCTCTAAGGTTTTAATGATTGACAAATATGTTTAAGTATGTTTAAGTATGGAGCTTGATCTAGGGAAGTCCTAGTTGTAGGCTAGGCAAGGGAAGTCCTAGTTGGAGGCAAGGCAAGAGAAATCTCGGTATATCGTGGAAGCCAGGTGGATAGGTCTGGAGGACCTGATCCCTGGGTAGCCGAATACTGAGGCAAGGGAAATCTCGATATATCGTGGAAGCCAGGTGGATAGGTTTGGAAGACCTGATCCCTGAGTAGCCGAATACTGAGTCTTGGTGAGTGAAGCCAGGTGGAGAAACCCCTAGGGGGAGATAACCTTAGGTAACGAGAAGTCTTGGAGGAGTGAACTCCAAGCAAGGTTGATCGGATGGTTTCCGGTCGACCGCGCGCGGTCGACCGGTCCAGCGGATCTCAGTAAATCTAGGATTATGTTTACCATTATACTCTATATTACTATTATTACTGTTGGCTAATATAGTATTGCAGGAAAGGTCTTAGTGGATCAGGTGATCAAACACTGAGCAGACAAAGTCCAAACATGTCTGGAGGACCATGTTTGGCAGGTAAGTTAAGGTAAACAACTGGAGGAGCGACAGTGAGGTCGGGTTCCCATAAGGAACAACCTTAGGTCGCTGATCCAATTGAAGAAACCGGGAATGTTTCCAAGTTGAGATCAAGACAGTTCTACTGTCCTATATTACTCATGCATTATTATATTATTGTGCTAACATCTGTTTTACAAGTTTAGTATCTAACACTATTTTAGAGGTTTGGCTGGATCGGTCGATCAAACCGTAGAATCGATCGACCGAACAAGAAGAGATCAAAGCAGTGTTCAGATGAGACCAGAACAGACCGAGTCCGATCAAGCCATGATCGATCGACCAAACTAGAGGATCGGTCGACCGAACTGTTATGACTCAGCACAGACATCAACGATTAGTATCTTCACTTTGCTTTTTCTGTATATCCTCAAGCAGGGTTGACTCTAGGGTCAATGCAGAAAGTTGCCCATAAATAATTTCAAGTCCGAAATCTGACAACTCCTTCTGTAGTGGCAGGGCTAATGATGATAAGGACATCAAGGATGCACTGGACTTTCTGCTTAGTGCATCTGCCACTTTATTAGCTTTACCTGGGTGGTAGAGGATTTCACAGTCATAATCTTTGACCAACTCTAACCACCTGCGCTGTCTCATTTTTAAGTCCTTCTGAGTGAAGAAGTACTTAAGACTCTGATGGTCTGTGAAGATTCTGCACTGGACTCCATACAAGTAGTGTCGCCAGAGTTTCAGTGCAAAGACTACAGCTGCCAGCTCTAGATCATGAGTGGGGTAGTTCTTCTCATAGTCTTTGAGTTGTCTTGAAGCATAAGCTATAACTTTTCCTTCCTGCATGAGTACAGCTCCTAAGCCCATCTTGGAAGCATCACTGTAGATGTCAAAACTCTTGTCACCCTCTGGAACAGTCAGTATAGGAGCACTGGTCAGTCTCCTCTTGAGTTCTTGAAAACTCTGCTCACATTTATCTGACCATTCAAACTTCTTGTCCTTCCTGGTGAGGGCTGTAAGTGGAGAGGCTATCCTGGAAAAGTCCTCCACAAATTTCCTGTAGTACCCAGCTAAACCAAGGAAGCTTCTGATCTCCCTGGCATTCTTGGGTCTCTTCCAGTTGCTGACCGCTTCTACTTTGGCTGGATCTACCTGAATGCCTTCTTTTGAAACAATGTGACCTAGAAATGCCACCTGCTCCAACCAGAACTCGCACTTTGAGAATTTAGCATAGAGTTGCTTTTGTTGAAGGGTCTGCAGAACTATTCTCAAGTGCGTGTCATGCTCCTCTGAAGTTCTGGAATAGACTAGAATGTCGTCTATGAACACAATGACAAACTTGTCGAGGTATGCTCTGAACACTCTATTCATCAAGTCCATGAAGACTGCAGGTGCATTAGTCACACCAAAAGGCATAGTGTCCGTATCTGGTCCTGAAAGCTGTTCTGGGTATGTCACTCTCCTTCACTTTCAACTGATGGTACCCAGAGCGCAGATCTATCTTGAAGAACACTGTTGCACCTTTCAATTGATCAAATAAATCATCGATCCTGGGCAGTGGATACTTGTTCTTGATGGTCACCTGATTCAGAGCTCTATAATCTATGCACATCCGCATAGATCCATCCTTCTTCTTGACAAACAACACAGGAGCTCCCCATGGTGAGTGACTAGGGCGTATGAAACCCTTGTCAAGTAGCTCCTGAAGTTGCTCTTGTAACTCTTTTAGCTCTGCTGGAGACATGCGATATGGAGCTTTTGATATTGGACCGGTACCAGGAACCAGTTCAATCTTAAACTCCACTTCTCTGTTGGGAGGTAGTCCAGGTAGCTCTTCTGGGAATACCTCTGGATACTCACAGACTACCCGAACTTCCTCCTGCTTAGGTCTTTCTTCTTCCTCTGTACTCACAATGAATGCAAGAAAACCAGCACACCATTTAGCTAACATCTGGTGAGCTGTGAGAGAAGAGAGGAATTTCTGGGTCTTCCTCGTTGGTACTCCTGTAAATTCAAAGGATGGTTCACCTTCTGGACTAAAGATCACTTTTCTTCTGCGGCAGTCCACTGAAGCACTGTACTTGCTGAGGAAATCCATACCCAAAATGATATCGAAATCCTGCATAGCGAGGACTACCAAATTAACACATAGCTCTCGGTCTGAAATTCTGACTGGTACAGACCGAAGCCACTGACTAGATTCCATGACTTCCCCAGAAGGTAGGGTTGTCAGGAACTTGGAATTCATGCTTTCTGTAGGTACCTATAATTCTTTGGCAAAAGCTATGGATACAAAAGAATGGGTCACCCCAGTATCAAATAGTGCAGTAGCTATATGCTGAAAAATAACTACTTGACATGTTACGACCGTGGAGGCACTAGCAGCTTCCTCTTTGGTAAGGGAGTATACTCTGGCATTGTCAAAGGCTGGAACTGGTGGAGCTTCCAACCTTCCTTGACTGATCTGAGGTCCTTCCAGAATTACAAGCATATAATGTAGTTGAGGCTTGGCTCCATATTGTATTGGCTGTGGCTGGGGTGCTTTGAACTTGTTAGGACACTGTTTGGCCATGTGTCCTTCTTGACCACAAGAATAACATCCAGTCTTACCCAAGAGGCAGGCTCCTGGATGTGTTCTCCCACATGGAAGGAGCTCAGTCTGCTTGGTTTCTGGTCCTCCCTTCTGGTTACTTCCTGAATCCCACTGCTTTCTTTTAGTGCCCTTGCCTTTCCAGTTCTGATTATTTGACTGGGGTTTCTGATTTCCCCCAGTCTTGGTCTCCATCTTGATTGACTTATGTTGCTCTCTTTGTGCCTTCATGCTACTCAGGTAGTGCTCAGCTACTAAGGCTCTACTGACCAACTCTTCTCCAGTCAGGGGCTGATGAGTCCCACTGCTCACATTAAGTGATATCACAGGCTTCAGCATTCTGAGCATTAGTCTGACTCGCTCCTTCTCTGTACTTACTAGTTCTGGGCAGAGACGAGCTAGCCTGTTGAATCTTTTAACTACTTCCTCCACTGTCAGATCCCCCTGTCTGAACTCCATAAACTCCTCGTAGTGCTTGTTGGTGATCTTTTGGCGAAAGAACTCGTCGTAGAACTCTGTCTCAAAATCAATCCAACTCATCTGATTGACTGCCCTCTTGCTTTTGACTCTCTCCCACCACATGCGTGCGTCTCCAGTCAGGCAGAAGGAGGCACACTTGACCTTCTCGACTTCTGGCCAGTCAAGAAGCTCCATGGTGCTCTCCAGTGTCTTGAACCAAGCCTGGGCATCCCAGGGCTCAGTCGTGCCTGAGAAGCTCTCTGGTTTCAGTTTCAGCCACTGTATAAGGTAAGCTTCTTGTCTCTGGGGTGCTGTGATGACTCCCTGGGTAGCTGGTGGAACCTCAGTTACCACTGGAGTCTCCACAGTTACTGTTTGAGGAGTAGGAGGGACTGGTTGTTGATTTGCCATCAGATTGGCAATTACTTGCTGCTGCTCAGCTACTTGTTTCTGAAGTTGGGCAACAACTTCAGAAAGATTGGGCTCAGTTGAGCCTGGCCTCTCTTCCTCCTGAACTTGGTCCTCAGTACGAGCGGTACGGGGACGTCCTCTTCTCGACATCTAGTTAAACAAATAAGAAAATTTGATAATTTCTCTACCCTTTCTAAACATACACATTTATATATTAAGAAAGGAAATAGCTAAAAACTCTTATCTTACTTAATCACTTATAAACAATCCATCCATACTGCAAATAATAATAATAAAGGAAAGCACTAAAGAAAGAACTTAAATACTTTCTTACTTGAAGACGGCAAGGTAGATGCTGATGTGTGTGTGTTGCTGGAAAATGGACCTGCTCTGATACCAACTGTAACGACCACCCTCCTTACTACTACTCTGAGGGTGACCGCTACTGATTCCACTAACTACACATAACACCATACTACTTACTTTAACACTAGAGATACATTAAACTAATGGAAACATATCACCTATCAGAATATGTCTCTAAGTAGCAGCATAACATTTTCTTTCTTGATACATATATTTTTTTTTTCTTTTCTTCCTTGTTTATTTTTACAGGATTAAACATGCAATTAAGTGAAGTAACAAGTAAGAAGACATACGGACAGATGAAGCTTAAATACTTCTACTGCTTACTACATCTTTGTTAACTTGCATTCATTAAAGGAATGTAGTTATTCATTCTACAAATTAAAACTACTGTTCATCAGTTTAAAACAACCAAACATCACATGCTTTTCTTTCATACACATGCTTTTCTTTCATACACCAAAACTCTTACTGCTCATGCATTTCTAACAACCCGAACAGAGCACCCTTTTCTTTTTTTTATAGACAAGGCCAAAGAATTCCTGCAGATTTAATTCCCACGGCAAACAAACTGACAGCAATAGTGATACCAAGCACAGGAACATTTCTAGCATTTCACAGCCGATTACAATTTCCAGCAGTAACAAAAGGAAAACTGAGCATAGGAAATTGCTAACTATTCATGTATACCACTTACTACAATTAAAAATCAAATTAACTCACATAGATTTCTGCAAACTGGAATCTATCACTACAGCAGAAATTTATCATGTGGCAGTTTTTTTTCCCTTAAAGCAAAACTCATATAGAATACTAACATGCACATAAAGTACTGAGATTATAACAACTAACTGTAACAACACTACTGAGCATAAGAATACCACTGAAAATACTGAGCATATAACAATCCAGCATGCATAAAACTTCTGAGCATTTAACCAACCGAATGGTTCCAGAAATTTAACAGAACAAAAGCATTTGAACAACTTCAAAACAGCAAAACAGAAAGAGCAAAAAGAATCTGTATTTCTCTAAATTCTCCTAGTTATTTAAGAAGGAAACTAATTAAATTAACTTGCAGCAATTTCTTAGCAAGGTCCCAAGCTCCCATAACAGCCATCACACACACACACCACCAGCGTCTCCTTGTCGCCTTCCTCTATAACACTTTAGCTTTTCCTTTATTTTTATCTATATCTGCAGTAGGAGGAAAAAGTAGTATCTATAAGCTAAAAGCTTAGTAAGTGCTTTCTACTCACAAAATCCGATACAGAATCCATAAACATCACTGAAAACAGGGAGTACATGCTCAACATGAAAATAGCAGATAGAACTACATCATGCATCTCTAAAGGAAACAACAATTTAACTTGCTAGAAATTTGCAACTTAGATAAAAGAACTTGTTCTGTTTGTTTCCAAAATTAATACATTTATACTTTAAAAATAATATTCAACTTTACTTGGGCCCGGCATTGTACCACTTTGCGCGCCTTTCTTAATGAGAATTGAGGTAGCTAATCCCAAAACCATTAAGACACTTCTAGACCTTATGTCTAGGGGCAACTTGGAGCCCATCCCTTGGACCTTGTGTCCGGTACATGCCCTTTTAAAAGTAAAATACTTTTCTTTATATCCTTCTTTAAATACTTCTTGTAATAAAATGCCTTGGCATTTATTTAAGCACTTAGTGTGCTTTGATTCTAAATTCTGGAATTCAAGATCAATTTGTGACCTTAGTCTTACTTTGCTTGTACTTCTTACATATATACATTATGCAAGGGATTCTAAAACCATATGCCACTAATATATATCTGGATATATTCAAAACAACTCAATCAGAAATTTGAAGCCTACATGGTCTTAGCAAATAAGTTTGATCAGGCTCACGGCAGTAACAGGTTCCAAATGACAAGCTTGTGAAACTAATTATTTTTGAACCTTAACCATTCTTTAATCATGTGTGACTGGAAAGAAGCATAGCTACTTAGACATGCTTGTAATGTAAGTAAATACATCTAGATAAGCATGCTATAACAATCCAAAAAAACACTTAACAATCTGTCAGTGCTAAAAAAAAACAGCAAAAGACTTGAATCAAAACCCAAACCAAAATGCTAGCAAAGGTTGAAATCAGGACATTAGGCTAGAATGAAGGGCTGCTCTTGTTCATTACACAACAACAAGAAAATGCAAACAAAAACCCCAAAAGCTACTCCTACCGCAGGTGAGAAGCACTTACAACGGTATTCTTGGACTTACAACCCGAGGAGCGCCCTAGGTTTTCGGTAGAGCTTCGGTTTCTCCCTTTTCCTTGTGTTCCCCTAGCTTTCCTTGCCGGAAAGGTCACCCACGGGTGGAGATCGGCCGGAAAACACCTCGCCGACGCCGGAGGGAGGAACCCTAGCCTTGGCTGGGGTTTTCGCCCGAGAGGAGAAACGGCGCCGCGTGCGTGAGGAGAAAGGAAATTTTGAGAGAAAATTTTAGGTTTTCCTCTCTTAACTTAACCTCTTTTACAACCTAGGTTATTTTATTAATTACTATACCTTAAATATATTTCTCTCCCTCTTAGGTTAACACAGCCCGCTGGCGCAGCTGGTCAGCTGAGTTTTGCTTGAAGCCACAGGTTCGGGTTTCAAATCCTCAGTCGCGCACTTTTAATTCCAATTTATTTTAAACGTTCCCAACTATAGCTTAAATATATTTCGCTACATACTTGGTTAACAAATCACGCGCAGCTCAGCTGGTTTGGCCGGTTTTCGCTTGGGTTAGTCCGACCCGAGGTCGTGGTTTCGAATCTCACCTTCTACATTTTTTGGTCAAAACTTCTTTCTTTTGTAACCCTACCAAACGACCTCCAAAATTTGCATAAAAATGCTCTAAAAATTCCTAAAAATCTCTAGAATATTTTAAAAATATTTCCAAATATTTTTATGGACTTTTAGAACTTAAAATAAGGAAAATTGGGTCGTTACAATTCCCCATACCTTATAAAAAGTTCATCCTCGAACTTAGAATAGCTCTGGATACTTCTGTCTCATACTGTCCTCCCGCTCCCAAGTGACTTCCTCGTGCTTCTGGTTCTGCCAGACGACCTTCACTAGTGGTACTTCCTTGCTTCTTAGTCTCTTGACTGCTCTGTCCACTATCTGTGTAGGTCTACTCTCAAAACTAAGATCCTCTTGGATCTGCACTGACTGAGGCTCAATCACTTGGCTAGGGTCATGGAGGCACTTCTTTAACATGGAGACATGAAACACATTGTGTATTGCTGACATGTCTTGTGGTAATTCCAGCTTGTAAGCTACCTTCCCAATCCTGTCTGTAATCAGGTAAGGTCCTACATAGCGAGGACTCAATTTGCCCTTCTTGCCAAATCTCATCACTCCCTTCATAGGAGCAACTTTGAGAAAAACTGAATCTCCTACTTGAAATTCCAGTGGCCTACGGCGTGTGTCAGCATAGCTTTTCTGTCTACTCTGGGCAGTCTCAATCCTCTGTCTGATTTTCTGAATAGCCTGAGTGGTTTCTTCTATCAGCTCTGTCTGAACGCCCAGCTCTACTTCCATTTCCTTTCTTTCACCTGCTTCTTGCCAGCATATAGGTGATCTGCACTTTCTGCCATACAACGCCTCATATGGTGCCATCCTGATGGTGGCTTGGTAGCTGTTGTTGTAGGCAAACTCAGCTAAGCACAGATACTTGCACCAACTGCCTTTAAAATCTAGTGCACAAGCCCTGAGCATATCTTCTAGGATCTGATTTACTCGCTCTGTCTGTCCATCGAGGATGGAAGGCTGTGCTGAACTTGAGTTTAGTGCCTAGTGCAGTCTGAACACACTCCCGAAGTGAGAGGCGCCCATCTCTATCGGAAACAATAGATTTGGGAACTCCATGAAGTCGATCACCTCTTTACATATACTGTGCTAACTGCTCTATAGAGTGAGATACTTTGATGGCTAGAAAATGAGCGGACTTGGTCAATCTTCACTATCACCCATATCGCATCATATCCATTTGTGGTTCTTGGGAGACTGTTATGAAATCCATGGATATGTCTTCCCACTTCCACTGGTATTGGAAGAGGTTGTAAAACTCCTCCGGTCTGGTGTTGCTTTGACCATGTCAAGCAGGTACCGACATATTTAGCTACATCCTTTTGAGACCACCAGAATTTCTGTTTCACGTCTTGGTACATCTTGGTAGAACCAGGATGCATAGAGTATGGCGTACTATGGGCCTCTTCTAAAATTCTCTTTCTCAGCTCTTCATCATTGGGAACACAAAGGCGATTTCCCTGATAAAGAATTCCACTGTCTGATACTCGAAATTCTGAATTTCCTTCTTCTTGTATTCCTTGCTTGATCTTTTGGATATCTGGATCTTCACTTTGCTTTTTCTGTATATCCTCAAGCAGGGTTGACTCTAGGGTCAATGCAGAAAGTTGCCCATAAATAATTTCAAGTCCGAAATCTGACAACTCCTTCTGTAGTGGCAGGGCTAATGATGATAAGGACATCAAGGATGCACTGGACTTTCTGCTTAGTGCATCTGCCACTTTATTAGCTTTACCTGGGTGGTAGAGGATTTCACAGTCATAATCTTTGACCAACTCTAACCACCTGCGCTGTCTCATGTTTAAGTCCTTCTGAGTGAAGAAGTACTTAAGACTCTGATGGTCTGTGAAGATTCTGCACTGGACTCCATACAAGTAGTGTCGCCAGAGTTTCAGTGCAAAGACTACAGCTGCCAGCTCTAGATCATGAGTGGGGTAGTTCTTCTCATAGTCTTTGAGTTGTCTTGAAGCATAAGCTATAACTTTTCCTTCCTGCATGAGTACAACTCCTAAGCCCATCTTGGAAGCATCACTGTAGATGTCAAAACTCTTGTCACCCTCTGGAACAGTCAGTATAGGAGCACTGGTCAGTCTCCTCTTGAGTTCTTGAAAACTCTGCTCACATTTATCTGACCATTCAAACTTCTTGTCCTTCCTGGTGAGGGCTGTAAGTGGAGAGGCTATCCTGGAAAAGTCCTCCACAAATTTCCTGTAGTACCCAGCTAAACCAAGGAAGCTTCTGATCTCCCTGGCATTCTTGGGTCTCTTCCAGTTGCTGACCGCTTCTACTTTGGCTGGATCTACCTGAATGCCTTCTTTTGAAACAATGTGACCTAGAAATGCCACCTGTTCCAACCAGAACTCGCACTTTGAGAATTTAGCATAGAGTTGCTTTTGTTGAAGGGTCTGCAGAACTATTCTCAAGTGCGTGTCATGCTCCTCTGAAGTTCTGGAATAGACTAGAATGTCGTCTATGAACACAATGACAAACTTGTCGAGGTATTCTCTGAACACTCTATTCATCAAGTCCATGAAGACTGCAGGTGCATTAGTCACACCAAAAGGCATGACTACGAATTCGTAGTGTCCGTATCTGGTCCTGAAAGCTGTTCTGGGTATGTCACTCTCCTTCACTTTCAACTGATGGTACCCAGAGCGCAGATCTATCTTGGAGAACACTGTTGCTCCTTTCAATTGATCAAACAAATCATCGATCCTGGGCAGTGGATACCTGTTCTTGATGGTCACTTGATTCAGAGCTCTATAATCTATGCACATCCGCATAGATCCATCCTTCTTCTTGACAAACAACACAGGAGCTCCCCATGGTGAGTGACTAGGGCGTATGAAACCCTTGTCAAGTAGCTCCTGAAGTTGCTCTTGTAACTCTTTTAGCTCTGCTGGAGACATGCGATATGGAGCTTTTGATATTGGACCGGTACCAGGAACCAGTTCAATCTCAAACTCCACTTCTCTGTTGGGAGGTAGTCCAGGTAGCTCTTCTGGGAATACCTCTGGATACTCACAGACTACCCGAACTTCCTCCTGCTTAGGTCTTTCTTCTTCCTCTGTACTCACAATGAATGCAAGAAAACCAGCACACCCTTTAGCTAACATCTGGTGAGCTGTGAGAGAAGAGAGGAATTTCTGGGTCTTCCTCTTTGGTACTCCTGTAAATTCAAAGGATGGTTCACCTTCTGGACTAAAGATCACTTTTCTTCTGCGGCAGTCCACTGAAGCACTGTACTTGCTGAGGAAATCCATACCCAAAATGATATCGAAATCCTGCATAGCGAGGACTACCAGATTAACACATAGCTCTCGGTCTGAAATTCTGACTGGTACAGACCGAAGCCACTGACTAGATTCCATGACTTCCCCAGAAGGTAGGGTTGTCAGGAACTTGGAATTCATGCTTTCTGAGGTACCTATAATTCTTTGGCAAAGGTATGGATACAAAGAATGGGTCGTGATGTCAAATAGTAGCTATATGTTGAAAAATAACTACTTGACACATTACGTGGAGGCACTATGACTTCCTCTTTGGTAAGGGGTATACTCGGCATTGTCAAATTTGGGCGGTGGAGCTTCAACCTTCCTTGGTGATCTGAGGTCCTTCAGTGCGGGCATATAATGTAGTTGAGGCTTGGCTCCATATTGTATTGGCTGTGGCTGGGGTGCTTTGAACTTGTTAGGACACTGTTTGCCCATGTGTCCTTCTTGACCACAAGAATAACATCCAGTCTTACCCAAGAGGCAGGCTCCTGGATGTGTTCTCCCACATTTAGGGCAGGGAAGGAGCTTAGTCTGCTTGGTTTCTGGTCCTCCCTTCTGGTTACTTCCTGAATCCCACTGCTTTCTTTTAGTGCCCTTGCCTTTCTAGTTCTGATTATTTGACTGGGGTTTCTGATTTCCCCCAGTCTTGGTCTCCATCTTGATTGACTTGTGTTGCTCTCTTTGTGCCTTCATGCTGCTCAGGTAGTGCTCAGCTACTAAGGCTCTACTGACCAACTCTTCTCCAGTCAGGGGCTGATGAGTCCCACTGCTCACATTAAGTGATATCACAGGCTTCAGCATTCTGAGCATTAGTCTGACTCGCTCCTTCTCTGTACTTACTAGTTTTGGGCAGAGACGAGCTAGCCTGTTGAATCTTTTAACTGCTTCCTCCACTGTCAGATCCCCCTGTCTGAACTCCATAAACTCCTCGTAGTGCTTGTTGGTGATCTTTTGGCGAAAGAACTCGTCGTAGAATTCTGTCTCAAAATCAATCCATTTCATCTGATTGATTGCCCTCTTGCTTTTGACTCTCTCCCACCACATGCGTGCGTCTCCAGTCAGGCAGAAGGAGGCACACTTGACCTTCTCGACTTCTGGCCAGTCAAGAAGCTCCATGGTGCTCTCCAGTGTCTTGAACCAAGCCTGGGCATCCCAGGGCTCAGTCGTGCCTGAGAAGCTCTCTGGTTTCAGTTTCAGCCACTGTATAAGGTAAGCTTCTTGTCTCTGGGGTGCTGTGACGACTCCCTGGGTAGCTGGTGGAACCTCAGTTACCACTGGAGTCTCCACAGTTACTGTTTGAGGAGTAGGAGGGACTGGTTGTTGATTTGTCATCAGATTGGCAATTACTTGCTGCTGCTCAGCTACTTGTTTCTGAAGTTGGGCAACAACTTCAGAAAGATTGGGCTCAGTTGAGCCTGGCCTCTCTTCCTCCTGAACTTGGTCCTCAGTACGAGTGGTACGGGGACGTCCTCTTCTCGACATCTAGTTAAACAAATAAGAAAATTTGATAATTTCTCTACCCTTTCTAAACATACACATTTATATATTAAGAAAGGAAATAGCTAAAAACTCTTATCTTACTTAATCACTTATAAACAATCCATCCATACTGCAAATAATAATAATAAAGGAAAGCACTAAAGAAAGAACTTAAATACTTTCTTACTTGAAGATGGCAAGGTAGATGCTGATGTGTGTGTGTTGCTGGAAAATGGACCTGCTCTGATACCAACTGTAAGGACCACCCTCCTTACTACTACTCTGAGGGTGACCGCTACTGATTCCACTAACTACACATAACACCATACTACTTACTTTAACACTAGAGATACATTAAACTAATGGAAACATATCACCTATCAGAATATGTCTCTAAGTAGCAGCATAAAATTTTCTTTCTTGATACATATTTTTTTTTTCTTTTCTTCCTTGTTTATTTTTACAGGATTAAACATGCAATTAAGTGAAGTAACAAGTAAGAAGACATACGGACAGATGAAGCTTAAATACTTCTACTGCTTGCTACATCTTTGTTAACTTGCATTCATTAAAGGAATGTAGTTATTCATTCTACAAATTAAAACTACTGTTCATCAGTTTAAAACAACCAAACATCACATGCTCTTCTTTCATACACATGCTTTTCTTTCATACACCAAAACTCTTACTGCTCATGCATTTCTAACAACCCGAACAGAGCACCCTTTTCTTTTTTTTTATAGACAAGGCCAAAGAATTCCTGCAGATTTAATTCCCACGGCAAACAAACTGACAGCAATAGTGATACCAAGCATAGGAACATTTCTAGCATTTCACAGCCGATTACAATTTCCAGCAGTAACAAAAGGACAACTGAGCATAGGAAATTGCTAACTATTCATGTATACCACTTACTGCAATTAAAAATCAAATTAACTCACATAGATTTTTGCAAACTGGAATCTATCACTACAGCAGAAATTTATCATGTGGCAGTTTTTTTTCCCTTAAAGCAAAACTCATATAGAATACTAACATGCACATAAAGTACTGAGCTTATAACAACCAACTGTAACAACACTACTGAGCATAAGAATACCACTGAAAATACTGAGCATATAACAATCCAGCATGCATAAAACTTCTGAGCATTTAACCAACCGAATGGTTCCAGAAATTTAACAGAACAAAAGCATTTGAACAACTTCAAAACAGCAAAACAGAAAGAGCAAAAAGAATCTGTATTTCTCTAAATTCTCCTAGTTATTTAAGAAGAAAACTAATTAAATTAACTTGCAGCAATTTCTTAGCAAGGTCCCAAGCTCCCATAACAGCCATCACACACACACACCACCAGCGTCTCCTTGTCGCCTTCCTCTATAACACTTTAGCTTTTCCTTTATTTTTATCTATATCTGCAGTAGGAGAAAAAAGTTGTATCTATAAGCTAAAAGCTTAGTAAGTGCTTTCTACTCACAAAATCCGATACGGAATCCATAAACATCACTGAAAACAGGGAGTACATGCTCAACATGAAAATAGCAGATAGAACTACATCATGCATCTCTAAAGGAAACAACAATTTAACTTGCTAGAAATTTACAACTTAGATAAAAGAACTTGTTCTGTTTGTTTCCAAAATTAATACATTTATACTTTAAAAATAATATTCAACTTTACTTGGGCCCTGCATTGTACCACTTTGCGCGCCTTTCTTAATGAGAATTGAGGTAGCTAATCCCAAAACCATTAAGACACTTCTAGACCTTATGTCTAGGGGCAACTTGGAGCCCATCCCTTGGACCTTGTGTCCGGTACATGCCCTTTTAAAAGTAAAATACTTTTCTTTATATCCTTCTTTAAATACTTCTTGTAATAAAATGCCTTGGCATTTATTTAAGCACTTAGTGTGCTTTGATTCTAAATTCTGAAATTCAAGATCAATTTGTGACCTTAGTCTTACTTTGCTTGTACTTCTTACATATATACATTATGCAAGGGATTCTAAAACCATATGCCACTAATATATATCTGGATATATTCAAAACAACTCAATCAGAAATTTGAAGCCTACATGGTCTTAGCAAATAAGTTTGATCAGGCTCACGGCAGTAACAGGTTCCAAATGACAAGCTTGTGAAACTAATTATTTTTGAACCTTAACCATTCTTTAATCATGCTGTGACTGGAAAGAAGCATATCTACTTAGACATGCTTGTAATGTAAGTAAATACATCTAGATAAGCATGCTATAACAATCCAAAAAAACACTTAACAATCTGTCCGTGCTAAAAAAAAACAGCAAAAGACTTGAATCAAAACCCAAACCAAAATGCTAGCAAAGGTTGAAATATGGACATTAGGCTAGAATGAAGGGCTGCTCTTGTTCATTACACAACAACAAGAAAATGCAAACAAAAACCCCAAAAGCTACTCCTACCGCAGGTGAGAAGCACTTACAATGGTATTCTTGGACTTACAACCCGAGGAGCGCCCTAGGTTTTCGGTAGAGCTTCGGTTTCTCCCTTTTCCTTGTGTTCCCCTAGCTTTCCATGCCGGAAAGGTCACCCACGGGTGGAGATCGGCCGGAAAACACCTCGCCGACGCCGGAGGGAGGAACCCTAGCCTTGGCTGGGGTTTTCGCCCGAGAGGAGAAACGACGCCGCGTGCGTGAGGAGAAAGGAAATTTTGAGAGAAAATTTTAGGTTTTCCTCTCTTAACTTAACCTCTTTTACAACCTAGGTTATTTTATTAATTACTATACCTTAAATATATTTCTCTCCCTCTTAGGTTAACACAGCCCGCTGGCGCAGCTGGTCAGCTGAGTTTTGCTTGAAGCCACAGGTTCGGGTTTTAAATCCTCAGTCGCGCACTTTTAATTCCAATTTATTTTAAACGTTCCCAGCTATAGCTTAAATATATTTCGCTACATACTTGGTTAACAAATCACGCGCAGCTCAGTTGGTTGGGCCGGTTTTCGCTTGGGTTAGTCCGACCCGAGGTCGTGGTTTCGAATCTCACCTTCTACATTTTTGGTCAAAACTTCTTTCTTTTGTAACCCTACCAAACGACCTCCAAAATTTGCATAAAAATGCTCTAAAAATTCCTAAAAATCTCTAGAATATTTTAAAAGTATTTCCAAATATTTTTATGGACTTTTAGAACTTAAAATAAGGAAAATTGGGTCGTTACAGACTTACTGATCATTCAAAAGGCTCTCTCTGCGCAAGCTACACGTGCTACAAGTTATCTACAAGTTACTCCATCCAGAAGTATCGACCAAGCTACTATTTCTACTTTCTTGTCGGTATATCATTTCTTAAGCTTGCATTGTATTATTTCATTAGTAAGATAGTAGGTTGTTACTATCTTGCTCATTTGTCCGTTCTACTTGTTTTCGAGGATTTCGAAAAGAAGGATTATAGTGATTTGCCCATTAGTGCGATCAAGGATCACGGTCCTTCGAGTAGGAGTCAACTGAGGCTCCGAACGAAGTAAACAAACTTGTCTCTCTCTTTACTTTCCGCTGTATAACTCTGTTTTTCAAAAAGAAAAAGAAAAAGTTTTTAAATAGCGCGATATTCACCCCCCCCTCTATCGCACTTAATCGATCTATCATATATTATTTATTTAATTATATATATATATCGGGTATCGGGTAGGGTATGGGTAGGATTTTACCACATCCACCTCCATTCCCATATCCGAAAATACCCATACTCGAATACCCGTTTACTATAATCGAGCATAAAAATTCCCTCCATATGCTCCTCCATTCATGTCAGATGTCGGATTACCAATCAGATTCGGGTGAAATTGTCATCCCTACTGCCCAATAATTTTATAGTTTAAAAAACTTGTTAAAAAAATTAGGTCTTTTGGTGGAAAAAATTGATGTTTGTAGAGATGATATGCCATATTGGGGAAATGATGAAGATGTAGATGTTTGTAAATTTTGTAATTAAGCTACATATAAGAGCACTAGAAGGAGTCAACAACAATGCAAATCATATAGTCAGTTATTTTATTTGCCTTTAACTCCTAGGTTACAAAGGTTTTATGTATCCTAGGCCACTACTGAATACATGACTTGGAATGAAAATCATCAAATAGAAAGAGGGCTAATGTGTCATCCATTATATGTAGAGGTGTGGAACATTTTGATAGAACAAATCTTGAATTTGCGAAAGAGACTCAAAACATTAGGTTAGGTCTCTATACTGATGGATTTATTATAGGATAACACGACCAAGATTTACTTGTGTAACACCCCAAATTTCATGATTTGGAGTCCTAAAAGACCTTATTAAAATCTAGAAATGTTTTATAAAAATTCTAGAGATTTTTAGAAATTTTTAGAGTATTTCAATGTAATTTTTGGAGGTCGTTTGGTATTTTTACCAAAAGAGAGAAGTTTTGACAAAAAAAATCCAAGCTGAGGCTCGAACCGGCAACTCTTGACCCAAGCAAAACCCGACTAACCAACTGGGCTAGCAGTTGTTACTTGATCAAATAAAGGAAGAATTTTATTTAAGTAATAGAAGTTAATAGTAAGAAATAATAAGAAGAAATAGGTTGCAACCGGGATTCGAACCCACAAGCTGGGCCTTAAGCAGAATGCAGCCCACCAATAGACCAGCCGAACTTTTCTTAACTAAACCTATATCGAAATATATTTAAGTAGTATTAGTTAACAGAAACCTTAGAGTATTAAAAGGAAGAACTTAGGAATTAATTAAAAAACCTAAATTCTTTCCTCACCCTTTCTCCTCTCGCACGAACAACGATGGTGATTTGGTTTGGGCAGAAGAGAAGAACAAAGCCCTAGTTTCGTCTCCGGCGACTGGCGAAGGGCTGGTTCCGTGAGTCCTTCTCGGAGAGGAGACCTCCTTGCCGAAGAGGACCGTGGGCACAAGGAAGAGTCAGAAACGCAAGCATCTTCGAAGCCCTAGGAGTTTCTTCTTCAGTTTTGAGTCCAGGGATAGGTAAGTCGCTTACTCACCTGCGGTAGGATAGCTTCGAAGTTTAATTCTTGTTCCTTTTCTTGTTCCCGAAGCTTTGGATGAAACCTAGGGTTGTGTTGTTACGATTTGAACGGTGAAGATTTGGTTCCTTAAGGTTTGCAATCGTTGGATGGTTTTGAATTGAGTTTTTCGATTTAGCAGTGGTTTTGCGGTCATACCTATAGTTGATGTAAGAATTCAGCGGTGGTTCCTATTCCCGGTGATGGTAAGAAATCCTTAATTTTTACAGCAGTAAGATTGTGGTTAGATATGATACCCTATTTCCTTTGTGGACAATAGGGAGCATAGTTAAGTTTTTTTCCAGCACATAGAATCGTTACTGTATCTGGATTGTGCATTTTTTTTCAGATCGGAAAGAATAGCTGGGTTTCAGTGTTTTGGTTTTCCTCTCTACAGTAGCTTTGTGGAAGTTTTGTTGTAGTTTTATTATGATCTTGTAGAGGTTGTGGCATTAGTTGTATAACATGATTCAAGTTCCTATGCTAGTGTAATCCTTGTGTTATGTTCGTTAATTCCTTATGCATTATTTAGGCTCCTGATAGTTTAATTCTTGGGTTATGTTTATTAATTCGTCATACCCGATTTAGGCTCTTGATATTATAGTGTTAAGCATGGATTGTAAATAGAAAGGATATGGTGGATCTGTATGGTTACAGTGTAAATACCAGGGCCTTTTAATTCAAGCATGAAGTAGATGGGTTTAAGCTTTTATGTGATCTGGTTTTAATTCAAAGCATACAACATAGGTTTTAATTCCAACATGTTTTAGATCTAGTTTAAGCTTGTATGGTATGCTAATTTTGATGAGTACATGCAGATTTTTAATAAGTTTATAATGTAGATTTTTTTTTACCTTTTGTAGTAAGTGCAGATTTTTGTATTTCGTAGCATTGCAATTTATTCCCTTTAGCAGTGTAGATTCTTTGTTTATTTTAAGAAGAATTCTTCTAGAAGTATTAACAAATATAAGAAAGATAAGGAAGAGAGAGAAAAAGGTCAAGGCCTTAAGTAAATACCAAAGTCAAGACTTTAGGGATTTTGGCACACAAGGTGCTAAAGAAAATGCCGAGGCATTATATAGAAGTATTAAAAGATAACAAGTATTTTACTTTTATCAGTGGCACTGTGTTGGACTCTCAGTTATCCTTGGGTTGGGCTCCCATAGTCGTCCCTAGGTTTAGATAACCTAGTAGTAACGGCTCGGCCGACGGTCGATGGTCGACGACCATAGGGTCGCCAAATGGGCCGCCGAATAGGTCGGGTCGTTACAAAAGTAAAAGCACAGTTGTCGGGCCCAAGAAGAAGTTGATTATTATTTTGAAGTATTATAAGTATAAGTTTTTGAACGAGCAAAACGAGTTTTACATAAACATAACGTATTAAAGATTAAGTTAGAACAAATGAAATAAGTTTCATATAGTTCTGAAAATCAGTAAGTTTAGTTCTTTATTCTACCATGTTTATCTAGTGGATGAGTAGTTTTCATGTTTACCTATTAGATGAGTAGCATGATTAGATATTAGAATTACATGAATAGATTCCTTAGCTTTTCTTTGCTATTAGTTTGACATGAGCAGTTATGTTTATGCTTTATTTCTTTTTAGAGCATATAGTTTCTAGTTCTTTTCGTATACATGCACATTCATGATTTTGTGAGTTAGATAGCGCTTACTAAGCAAATTTTGCTTATAGATTGTACTTCCTCTTACTGCAGATACAGGAAAGGAAAAAATATAGAAAGGAAGGCGACAAGGAGGTGTTCGAAGGATGTGTGATGCCAGGACTATGGAAGCCTTGGGACTTAGTTAAGGATTTGTCTAGATTAATTCTTTATTTAGGATGATAAGAAAATTAGGAAGTAAGAAGTTGTATTTCATTATTAAGCTTCCGCATTTAGCTTCTATTGTCTTTAGCTATGCTAGGAGTATTTGAGAGAGTATTTGTTATTTTGATATGATTAGGACATAGTAGTAGAATTGTAATCTTGTATGATGATTTCTGGTGTTGTTTTCTATATTTTGGATTTATTATACTGCGTGGTTTATTGATATGTGTTCCAGCCACTTGTGGCTGAGTATATATTGCATGTATTGTTGAATATGATCACCGGTACAAGGGAGATTCTGTCGAAATTTTCGGTTGGATTTCCATGTGATTTTTAATCATACCGGTTAAGTAGAGTTAGTAGTTAAGTAACGATCATCCTTAGAGTGTAGTAGTAGTAAGAAGGGTGATCGTTACAACTTGGTTCTGAGCTGGTGGCAACTCCTACTCTAAGGTCCATATGTGAGAGTGATTTCGATGGGCAATCACTAATCAATTCATAAAGATTACAAGTACAATTTGAAATAATTACAAGTAATTCAAAAACTAAGAATACCAATGACTTTGTAGGATGAAAGCTTCAGCAGAGTCGTCATCAAAGCCTTTGGACGTTGTAGAGGCTTTATCGGATCAATACGTAAATGCAGAAGTTGTTCTGAATGTCATTGTCAAGCTCTCGGTCGAATGTTTATATAGGCTGTTTCGGGTGCCTGGAACCCCTCCGGGCGCTTGGACCACGTGTCCCGGCCAATCAACGCGATCCACGTTATCTTGTGGATGACTTTTCAGGTCTAGGTGCCTGGACCATGTCTGGCTACCCAGATTGTAAGATTCGACAATTAAATAATAAATGTTATTAGAGAAATAACCTTTTTGTATTTTTTTAATAATTTTAAAATTTTTTGAGATTTAAACGGAGTCTGTATGAGTCATTTAAGGGATAAAACTATTAGGTTCGGAGAAAGCCTGTTTATAATATCCCTTAAGTGGGAGTTGATTAAAATATAAACTTAGGTAATAATGTTATTACTAAATTATAAACCTAAGTTCCTCATCCTTCTCACGCAACCCTTGTCTCCCGAGCCTCAATCCATCGCCACTCCTCTTCCTTCTCCTCTCGTTACCATCGACCACCACGGCTCAACGCCGGCCGTTAGCCCTTCCACATCTTCTTCGTTGCCCTATGCCGAGCTGTCCTCGTTGTTCTAGTGATCATTGATGCTATCCTACCTTGATTTTTACCCGATGCCATTGTCTACGTGCGCTGTTTGATCAAACCAGCGCCACCCACCACCCTACACCGTTGTTGCTTGAAGGGAGGAGTCGATGAAAGGGGCTAAGGGAGCCTTTCTCTCTCTCTCATTCGTAGATCTAAGTAGAACAATGGCTATTGCCACCAGTGAGGGCATCACCGCTAGTCCTCTCCAGCAAATAATGCTGCCGCTGCCCTACTCCCTGAGCACCGGAGCCACTCGATCCAGCCATCGACGGTCTGAGAGCCATTGTTGCCTATTTTTCCTTATGTCATCACTGTTCACACAATTTCTCCTCATGTGCACTATCGATGGTCGGAGGCTCAGTTGCCTTTAAAAGTCGATGACGCTGCAGTGCTAAGATTGAAGCCACACCATCCTCGATCGTGCCCTAGCACCATCGTCACCCTCCTCTGTACTGGATCGACATCACGGTAGCCCTGGATCCTTCACTATGAGGCTATAGATCTAGATTTGGGGTAAGTGTATAGATTTGGATTAATGCTAGATGGAATCCTATCTTGGTTGTTTCATTGGATCGATGCCATTTCCTGGAATTTGAATTGTTATTTAGTAAATCTAGATCTAGTTCTTAGATTCTATTATGGAGATTAATGGGGGATTAATACCTGTCTGAATTTGGTTTATATGGCAGATTTGGAGTTCTTGATTTGCGGTGGCTATCCTTCTTCGGCCAAGGATTGAAAGAAGGGGGTTATTAAGGTTAGTTTCATGGTTCAACACTGATTTGATCAATAAATGTATTGATATTAGATTTGGAATGTGTTATTATGTGGTGGTTTTGTTAATTAGATGGGTGATTGGAAAAATGGTTTTGATGAGTATGATGATTAATGTTGATTGATTGTGGAATATGGATGATTATGTTATTGTTGAGATGTAATTGAGTTGTATATTTGGATGGTGGATTGATTAGAGTTATTTAATCTATTTTGTTGGTGGAATGCTTAAGGATAATTAAATCCAATGTAGTCGTGATTGATTATCATCATATTGGTTCATTATGCTTGTAGTTGATACATGGATTAAATGATGGTGTAAAAGGGAATCATTACCTGATTGGGGTTGCCATGATTGATTGGTGAGAATTAAAGAATTTATCGGTGGATTAAGGATGGATGTATCATCTAATCAGATTTTGATCATTAGGTGGAATTAAACATGGTTACGTAATCGAATTAGGATTGAGTTTTAGGTTTAGCTAATTGTTGTATATGTGATTAGCTAAACTGTAAATCATGTGATTTTGTAGGACGTTGATTCGAGAGAAGTGTCACGATTTACAGTTAAAGGCGAGTACTTCTTACATAGATTCTTTAGTAGTTTGACCTTAGTGCATGAGCTATATTTTTGTGTAACGACCCGCCTTCCACTGACTAGGCTGTAAGGCCGATCGCTACATTATGCTCTGAGCCAGTGCGTAGACGCCATGATTTCTCCTGAGGGTAACGTCGTAAGGAACTGACTACTGAGTACCTCTGGAGGTACTGCTAACTTCTCAGCAAATGCCCTGGATATGTATGAATGGGTTGCCCCAGTATCGAATAAGACAGTTGTACTTTGCTGTAAAATACTAATCTGACCTGTAACAACTGTCGAGGCATTTGCTGCGTCCTCTCTGGTGAGTGAATAGATCCTCGCATTGGTCGTAGCTGGAGGGGCTTCTAATCTGCCCTGGCTAATATGTGGACCATCTAAAGCAGCCTGCATCTGATGTAACTGAGCTGGCTGGCCTCCATACTGAATCGGCTGTGGCTGAGGAAGACTGGTCTTGTTTGGACATTGCTTGGCCATATGCCCTTCCTGTCCGCATTCAAAGCATCCTCGTGTGCCCTTACGACAAACTCCAGGATGGAATTTCCCACAAGTAGCACACTTTGGATAACTGGGCTGCTTGCTGGCTGGCCCTCCTTTTGGGTAACTCACGGTTTGCGCTTGTTCTTGAAGTTCCCTTTCGATTAGAGCCATGGGGCTGTGGCCTCTTGTTTCGAGTGCTGAGCCTCCTTGACCTTTAGCACGAGAGGACTTGCCTGCTTGATGCTATTCGGTAATGCTCGGTGATTAGAAACCGCTCACTAATTCTTACGTGGTTTGTGGCCTATGAACACCACCAGCCACGTTCATTGCTATTTCCGGCCTCGGCATCTTGAGCATCAACCGGATTCCTTTCTGTGCTGACTAATTCGGGCATAGACGAGCCAAACTGTTGAATTTCTTCACGGCTTCCTCAAGTGATAGGTTGCCCCGACAAAACTCGGTGAACTCGTCGTAGTGACGGTTGGTGACCCGCGTGAAAGAACTCCTCAAAGAATTCCTTCTCGAAGTCGACCCATGTCATCCGGTTCCTCGCTTCACTCGATTCTCTCCACCACATCTCCTGTCAGACGGAAGGAGGCGCACTTCACCTTCTCATATTCCGGCCAGTCCGAGCTCCATCGACTTTCCAGTGTTTTGAACCATGCCAGAGCATCCCATGGTTCATTGCTTCCTGAGAAATTCTGGCTTGACTCTCTGCCACTGGATCGGATAGGCTTCTCTGCGTTCTGCTGAGACTCTTTGTGGTTTTGAGTGGAACCTCTAAGACCCGGTGTCGCTAAGTTAGGCTCGGGGTGACAGTGGGAGTGTTCTGCGACTAGCCTTTAAGGTGGCTATTTCCGTTCTTTGTTCATTAGGCTTGTTGTGAGCCACTAGTCTTTGTAAGGTGGGGAGGCACTGCCTCGTCTTTGGGGCTCAATGGCTGGTGCCCTTCTAGCTGGGCGTCCTCGTGCCATTTCTAAAGACATGCAGGACATACATGACTAACACAAGCATAATAGAGAAACTATTGTTATCGTGTTAACAAATATCATAAACAAGCATGCTTTAGTTATCCATAACAGAAAAGTAATAAACATACAAAGTGAGAGGTATTCTTACTTGGAAGCTGCAGGTACAATGCTGATGTGTGTGTAGGAAGTATGGAAACTGCTCTGATACCACTCTGTAACGACCCGCCTTCTACTGACTAGGCTGTAAGGCCGATCGCTACATTATGCTGTGCTAAATTACTATTGCAGAAATCTGGATTGATTAAAATTTTACTAAACTGATTACTGTAAAATCTGAACTTAATATTCTAGGTGTACTTAGGAGTTGTACACATGCTAGGGAAGATAATCTATGCCTCTCGGATGTCCTGCTAGCTATAATCAGGCATTTCAATCGATCCATGAATTGATTGGGCTGTCGGATCGATCCAGTGATCGATCCAACTTGATACTAGCACGGAGAAAAACTCTGGATCGGTCGGCTGACCGATCCACAAGCTATCTTGCTTCTGTATGCGGCTGGATGCCGAAGTCATTAATCAGATCGGTATGCACCGATTGAGATTTGAGTCGAGTGACTGATCACGGTCGGTCAATACACGTTCGTAATTAATCTTACAAGCTTAATAACTATCCACTTCATGCATGCACAATTTTGATCGATCAGCCATCAAAGTCATGGAGCAATCGATCTTCCCAAACTGCACTATTTCGTGCCTCAATCACATTAAATGTTCTAAGATGGCTAGGAAACACTCTAACAACCACAACTAACATTCTAACATCATAAAGAACAATGTTCTAAGCATAATAGAGTGTATGGTTAACTAATTCATAGCGATCAACATACTAAAGTGCAAATTGCTAAAACACTAAAAAGTACTAATGTTTAAACAAAGCTTGCTAGAGTTCCCTAAGATCTTCTTTCCAAGTTCCTGCCCACACACATCTTCGTAGCATTGTCCTCCAGCCTCCGCTAGTCCATCTTTCCTTTACCTTTATCTGCAGTATAAGGAAAAGAAAGTATCTATAAGCTTTCGCTTAGTAAGAAACCATCTACCTCACTAAAACATGCATACGATGTAATTCATGATTTTAAAACATGCTATTTGAAATGTGTACTAATTAAACTAAAACATGGCATGCTATCATACAGTACATGGAAACCAAAAGCTAGTCATGGCATACTATCATCTAAAGCATGTGTAACAAAAGCTGAACATAGAGCTATCATACATCATCATAAGAGTGAGCTGAACTGAAGCATAAACTGAGCTAATTCTAGCAAATTCTAAAGCTATACTGATTTCACCTAACTATTTTGTGCGAGTTTAAAACTACATATATAATAGATGAAAATACTAATCATACTGCTGTTTGGGCCCGACAACTGTACGTGCTATGCGTTCCTCTCGCAAAGAAGAGCGTCCTCGTGCCGGAGTTGTCACCGGAAGATGACCTTGGGGCCCTAGGGAGGGAACCCTAGGATTGGCGCCGAGAGGAAGAAGAAGAGGGAGAGGTGCGGTGTGAGGTTAGGGTGAGGAGGAGAAATTGCCGAACCAATTAAAAATAAACCAAACCCCACTTAAATTTTCTATTTATATTAAGTGGGTAACTTCAGCCCAACTCTAATATAAATTTAATTGCCTCCCTTTCCTTTCAACACGGCCCTGCTGGGTTCAACTGGTTACTAACATTATCCATAAACCGTTGGTCTCGGGTTCAATTCCCACTTAGGCCGTTTTCGTTTTCTATTTATTTTTGCTACTTCCGTTACTCTAAAACTTCTGTAAAAATATCCTAAAATTCCAGAAAAATCATAGAATATTTCTAAAATAGTTTTTGAGAATTTTCGAGTGTTACATTTTGGATAATTACTGTATTTTCCTTGACTCCACTCGTATTTTTCTTGAGCTTGATACTTATCCACTCGATATTTGGATAATCGATTTGATGTCTATACAGTCTCTCGTTGCCATCTATGATATTTAGCAGATACTAGATATCATGCTTACTTGCTTTGATTGTTGTTTATTCAGATACCTTATTGAGCATGCTGGCTTACTGTAGCATACCTAATTTTTGTTTATATATATATGATGATTGTTACATCTGGCGCATTATATCATTGCATGCATAATGACGACCATTGTCTCCCTTGTGGTGTGAGAGAGTCGTTAGTCAATGCCGCACACTAGGTCACTCATGGGTAGTGGTAGCTGGAGTAGATATCGCTTGTCTTGTAGTGCTCCCACAAGATCACTCATGGGTAGTGATAGCTAGAGATGCGAGCAGCAGATACCCCATTGCTACGTAGCTAGTTAACTACTCAACACCTGTCCACTAGCCACTCGAGAGTAGTGGTAGCTGGAGTGAGTATAGTTGTCATTATCCTGGCCTCTTAACCATACAGGGGTCATGGCGTAGAGGGGTGGGTGGGAGTGACTATCCGTGCATACGCTGTTATTATTATATCTGTTGATGCTGCTGATCACTTACTTATGCAGTTGTTTTATTATATCCATGTGATATGCTTACATATGTTTAGTTATATACCTGTTGCATGTGCTTAGACACTGGCTTACTGGTTAGTAGTATGTATATGCCTCACACCTCACATGTTATCCTTGTATTTAGGAGCAGTACTGTAGCAGATCTTTACTACTCTTGACCTCCTAGTACTAGCCTAGGATATGGTTTTAGGTATGGACATTTACTATGTTATCACTATAGTATATACTATTATACCCATGAGACTATATACTTTTGTATCTCTAGTTCTTTATTATGTTCATGCACTATCTGTCTATTACCCGCTGAGTCCCAGCACTTACCACCCCATGAACTGGTTTATTTCACCAGGAAGCAGGTAAAGGATTTATGGAGTCGCTTGGAGATCCTGTTCGCCAGTCCCATATCACATCGAGCTTCTTCTTTCATTATTGCTTCCATTTGCAGTATTGGCTTTGGACTTGTTTATGTTTATGTATCTTGTGTATGGAGTCCAGCTTTATGTTTTTTTGTATTTGGTTTGATGTTGTTGTTGTGTCAAGCCGAGCCGGCTCATAGTTAGTTATATTGTGGTTTTGTGATCATTATTTTGTGACTTTTGCTGTCTTTTTGTTTAAACCATGTGGGTTGTTTATTAACTACATGGTTGTGTTTACTTCCAGCTGTGTGGATTGCTTATAAACTGCATGGTTGTATTTATATCCAGCTGTGTTGGCTGTAGTTTGCTTATGAGTAACCTTGTGGCAATGTATATTGGTTTCATTTGTCACTACTATAGGGGGGGTGCTGTCTGATTTTCATTGGATAACCTTACCCTCGGGGCATGACACAGACATCCTGGGTGCCCTAGGCCTGCCCGGGGTGAGCTTGGTTTGGGCACCCGGACCAGCTCCGGGCGCTCGGACTCCGGGCGCCCGGACTAACTTTTTCTAGCTTTTTGTTTTCTGTAAAATAAAGTTAGTTTAGACAGTATAAAATATATGTAAAATATGAATTTGACAGCCTCTTACTATCTAGTTCTGATTTTGAGTTTCGTTGAAATTCTAGGTCAAACTAACGATTACTGTTCCCTCTTCGAGGGAGCGCACCCTCACATACTTTTCTCAGGAGAGTTTACCTTTTACCAAATAGGTCCTCTAGACCATCTGGACTTTTGCTCAACATCCTCCGAGACTTCAGGTCTTCATGCTGAACGCCCGCTCCATGACCCGCCCAGACTTCCACCTGATTCGCGACCACCAGGATTTTCACCTAGAGTTCCTGACTAGGATTTTACCCAAAATGCTCGACCCACCAAGACTTCGCCTTGCCTAATCGCAGTTAGGACTTTCCTTTACCAAGGGTTATCTCCCCCTAGGATTTTCTAGTAGCCTAGAATCCACTAGAACTTTTGCTTAAGAATACTTAGGACTTTCCTATAAGCTCATCACACTTGTTGGACCACAAGTAACCTTAACTTTGGACCCTTTGTCATAATCAAAGCTTAGGTTCGATTGTTTGGTGCTCCCTGCATCAACAATCTCCCCTTTTTTGATTATGACAACCTGGTTCAAAGTTAAGTAAAGTATAATGTAAAGAACTTAAGCATGAGCATAACTGAAATAATTAAAAGAACTTATACATAAGCAAAATAATTTTGAAAAAAAAATCCTCCTAAAAAAAATCTCCCTTATGCTCCCCCTTAATCCAAAGTTATATGTTTAACTTAACTTTTTCTTTCTAACATTTACATTTAACTTTCTCTCTCCCTTTGACATAATTAAAAAAAATACTATGTTAGAGAGAAAAGTAAGAAGTGAAAAATACTAACTCTTAATTTCTTTCAAAATTTTAATTTGAAGCTCCCTTTGAATTTATCACTTTAAACAAATTTAGCTTAAAAGGGATTTGAAATACTTAGCTTTAGAAAAATTTAACTAAGTATTTAGCTTAAAACATCTTTTTAAAATTTAAATAAAAATTTAACTAAATACTTAACTTTAGAAGAACTTCTTTAAGATTTTAACTAAAGATTATAAAAAAAAATTAAATACTTTTTCAAAACTAATTGAAAACATTTAATGTTGCTTTTCAAAGATATTTAAACATTAAACACTTAACTTCCATTTTCAAAAGTACTTTAACAAAAAATAACCCCCCTTTAAAAAACTTTAAATTAAGGAGATATTTAATTTTGATAACTTAGAAAAAAATTTACTGAGATCTTTAATTCCTTTCACTCCCCCTTTGAAAAAAATAACTAAATGCTTTAATTTTTAGGGTCCTAGAGTTCAAGCATGAGAGTTCAAAGTAAAATTTTCAAAACAATTATCTACTTTCCTTGAACAAGTGTCTAACCTGTAGCTACTAGCTGTTTATCATAAGATAGAGCTTTCACTTGGTTAGTCAAGTTAAGCAAGTGACTAAAGTGGATAACTTAATTTGATCACTTTAACTTAGTATTTATTGCCCAGACTTATGTTGATGCATAGGCATAAGCATTCTGAAGTCCAGGCAACACTTATGCATCTCACTCCATTCTAAGTATTTTTCATACACAAGCAAGGTATTCTTAGTGTGCTTGTGAGATGCTTTGGCTGAAACCTATGGGTACATACTTTCTAGGGGTAGTTACCTAGGCTAAGTCCAATCTTTTGAAAATACTATTAAAATTAGAAATTTTGAACACATTTTTCCTAGAATTTTAAAACCAAACTGATTTAAAAAAAATCATAACTTTTGAAAAAGAACTATTATAAATGAATAATTTTTAAGGTATTAGAATTTATTCTACGAAGCACATACCTAATTATCTTCTAAGTGCACTAAACTCAAGTTCAGGTAAGGGTTTTGTGAAAATGTTAGCTATGTTTGACTTAGACTCAACATAGTCAAGTACAATGTCACCTTTAGCTACATGCTCCCTTACAAAGTGATGTTTTACTTCTATGTATTTAATCCTTGAGTGGTGGATTAGATTTTTAGTTAAGTTGATGGAGCTTATGTTATCATTTGAAATTTTTGTATTTTTATATTCTAATTGATAATCCTTTAAAGTGTGCATCATCTATAGTAATTGAGATACACATTCTTGTTGGACCCCGTGGGTGTTTTGATGTGATCAACCAAGTTAGGTTAGGTTCTGCTTGTTATTTGATCCCTGTGTCTAAGTGTGTAGGAACTTAGGAGCGCAAGAAGTCGAGTGAAAGACGCAGCTAGAGAGAAGGACGACACAGGAAGGGAGTTGACGGGCTCGGTGCGTCTGAAGGACGAAAGAGCTACAGAAGAGTACATTGGTGAACGAGAATAACGTGCATGACATTCGAGGGACGAGAAGCCGGGTCGGAAGCCTGCTCGAGGAGAAGGCTGGAAATTGGGTTTGGGTGAGTGCTATTTCGATTGGCCGAAATCACCCAAGCGATTGGAGCTTCGGAAGAAGAGGAAAAAGAGGAGTTGGAAGCTATTTATACCATGCAGGTTGAAGGCAGTATTTATACTATGTAGGTTGAAAGTGCCCTCAACATCATTGAGGGAACCCTCAACATTGAAGATGCCTCCATCACCTTGAAGGCATCTCATACCAGTCCGAGGCACCTTCAAGGGCATTGGAGGCGCCTCAGACCCAGTCTTCGTGACCGTTTACAATCGGATAGAGCTTTATCCGGTCAAACTGCTTGGAGGCACCCTCAACCCTCTTGGAGGCGCCTTCAATACTCGGGATAAGATTTCCAGGAGCTATATAAAGGTCCCTGGAGCTAGGAAATTAATGAATCAACTCTATATTCAATTCCTAGCAATAGTTTAGAGCTTTTAGTGTGTAAAAGGTTTATCCGCCTTCAGAGGAGGAGACTTTTCTAGTGTGCTTTCCAACCACCTTGGATTATTTCTTGATTGTAACCAAGTCAAAATCGCTGAGTCTTCTTTATTTTCTGTTATTCTGCATTATTTTATTTTCTTATTATTGTTGCTATAATTTTAGAGTTAAAAGTTTGAGGAGGGTATTCTTATTTTGCAGGAAATTCACCCCTCTCCTCTTGCCGGCCCCACTGCACCAACAAGTGGTATCAGAGCTAGAACGCCTCAGAAGGATTAACCGCCGATTGAAGCAAAAGATCAAGATGATGGCCGAAGTTAACATCTATCCACCAGCATTCGAGGGGGAGTTTGCTTTCTGGAAGCAATGAATGGAGGTATATCTTAACACAGACTCTGATATTTTTTTTATAATGAAATTTGGTTACGAAGTACCAAAGACAATGAATGGAGAAGACATCGAACAACACCTCTGGACCAATAAGCAACGTGACGAGTTTATGGCAAACGCTCGGGGTGAATTTCACCTCCTAAGCATACTACCAGATGAAGAGCTTGATAGGGTTGGCGACTACCAAAGTGCAAAAGAACTTTGGGAAAAGGTCTTAAAGCTCCACGAAGAACCAAGAGAAGCTGACTCCTCGATGGATATTGAACTGTCAGAAGAGTCCGAGATCGAGGAAACTGTCGGGTCAGCCCCAACAATCGAATTCCATCCCGAGGACACAGAAAGCTCATCCTAGATAAGCATCGATGAAGGGGGAGAGTCTTCGGAAGAAGACAACTCAACAGGGGGAGAATAAACGACCAACAAGGTAAGTCAGGTATGGTCTCCACCTCCTGATCAATTGGTTAAGTTAGTCAAAACGTTGCTACAAGATTTTTGTGAATTACAAAATATTTTGTCAAAAAAATTTTGCAAATTAGAAACATCGTCGAAAGATTTTTTAGAATTAGAAAATATAGTGTCAAAAGATTTTTGCAAATCAGAATATTCCTTTCAATTAGAAAAATTATTAACTAATAGTGAGCTAAAAATAGTCTGTCGATTAAAGGATTTTGACAAACTAACAATAGAAAAGATACTACAATTTTCTACATGTTCAAATTTCCCTACTTTAGATTTGAGCAATTATGATAAACTAAAATAGAAATTTAAATATCATAGTATAAAAATTAGAGCATTTGATCTAAATTAAAACTTTAGACTTAGTGCTCTGAGCGAAAAAAATTAAACATTAAAGTTTCTTTATGAGGCTTCGTCTAAGGAAGTGGTTGTTGGTACAATAACAAAAAAGGCCTAGTGCCTCGCCATGACTTGGAAGCCAAAATATCGAAATAAAATATTTAATTAACTTTCTGGTAAAAGTATTAAAATTAGAATTAAATAATTCTTTAAAAAGTTTTTCAAACATCTTTTTTAAAATTCTTCAAAAATATTTTTTTCTCTTAATAAAAATGTTTGTTACTTAAAAAAAAGGAATTTTTTTCTTAGAAATCATTTTGAAAATGCTGCACTTGGATTTTAAAATCATTTTTTTACTTGAATTTTTTTAATAATTATTACCCCCATTCTTTTTGCTGTGATCAAAGAGGGAGAAAGATAAGTACAAGTTTAGGGGAAATTTTTAATTTTTTTTTTATTTAAAATCTTGTGCTGCAAATTCTATTGCAATCCTTATGCTTGAACTGTTAGTTTAGTAATTTCTATAAATTACTATTTGTCTATTTTATTTCCCTAACTTGAACTTGGGTTGATGCACATCAAAAAGGGGGGAGATTGTTGGACCCCGTGGGTGTTTTGATGTGATCAACCAAGTTAGGTTAGGTCTTGCTTGTTATTTGATCCCTGTGTCTAAGTATGCAAGAACTTAGGAGCGTAGGAAGTCGAGCGAAAGACGCAGCTAGTGAGAAGGATGGCACAGGAAGGAAGCTGATAGGCTCGGTGCGTCCGAAGGATGAAAGAGCTATGGAAGAGTACACTGGTGGACGAGAAGAACGTGCATGACATTCGAGGGACGAGAAGCCGGGTTGGAAACCTGCTCGAGGAGAAGGCCGGAAGTTGGGTTCGGGTGAGCCCTATTTCGCTTGGCTGAAATCACCCAAGCGATTGGAGCTTCGGAAGAAGAGGAAAAAGAGGAGCTGGAAGCTATTTATACCATGCAGGTTGAAGGCAGTATTTATACCATGTAGGTTGAAGGCACCCTCAACATCATTGAGGGCACCCTCAATATTTAAGATGCCTCCATCACCTTCAAGGCACCTCATACTAGTCTGAGGCACCTTCAAGGGCATTGGAGGCACCTCAGACCCAGTCTTCGTGACCGTTTGCAACCGGATAGAGATTTATCTAGTCAAACTGCTTGGAGGCACCCTCAACAACTAGTTATTCCTTTCTTTGAAGCTTATAGACCTCTTGATCTTCTATTGTATTCCTCTCCTTCTCTTGGACGTCGTGTGGGCGACGGTCTACCAAGATGGAATCCGCCCGAACCACTTCTTTTCCTCCAAGACTCTCGAGCCACCAAGGGATGCCAAAATAGGAAACTTTCTCTCTTCTTCTTCCTCTCCAAGTAACTGGCCACCAAGATAGAGTCTTCTCCAATTCTTTCATGTTTCGGCCACCAAGAAGAGATGAGTGCCGACCTTAGAAATAATAAAGTAAAAGAAGAAAGGATGGTGTGCCGCCGGCCTAAGGAAGAGAAAAGAGAGAGGGAGGAAGGGACCGACCACACTGCATCATAACTAGTTCATGTTTTTTGTATAGATCTTGAAAAACCAAACACAAGAGGCTATCGATTTTATGTTATCATTTTTGTTATCGATTTTGTGTTTCGATTTCATATTTCGATATTGTGCTTCTATTGAGGTCTCTGTAGTTAAACCTAATTTACTGTAAGAAGTTAAATATTCAATTTCTTTGAAAGGATTTGTTTAGGAAGTAGTGGATGATCCCATACCCAAGAAGGCCTAGTGCCTCGCCATGTTTAACCTGGAAGCTTATCTTTGAAATAGATATTTAATTAACTTCTATAATATGGTTTAACTTAGGAAGATCACATCGGTTAAACTTGGAGTAAAAATGTTAAGTATCGTTTCCAATCCAAGTTTAACTTCTGAAGAGCAACTTGGATTAATAATGTTAAGTATCGTTTGCAATCCAAGTTTAACTTCAGTAGAGCACATGAGTAGCTAGGTTAAGTTCTGTGCCTACACTCAAAACATATATTTTTTTATTTTTAATTGAAATATTTTTACCATCACATGTAGGGATGGCTTGATCCTCGATTTGATGTCTCTTGATTTTTGGAGGATGCATCATCTTCTTCTCCACTTGACTCAGATGTAGAAGCTTTTCCTTCTTCTTGATACAATGTCAACAAAGGTTGCTCCCCCTCAATCCTAGAGGTGGAGACTTCTTCATCTTCTTATTGTACATGGAACAAAGAGTATGCTCCCTCTTTTCCCTTTTCGTTACATTCCATTAAAGATGAAGCTTCTTGGACCTCTTCTTCAGAAATTGAGTATCTCTCAACTTCCAAGGCCTCTTCCTCTTGGTTTTGATTCACTGAATCACCCTCTTTGGATTCTTCTTGATTTGGTATAGTAGAGGGGACTTCATGAATCTTTACCAATTTGCTCAACAATTCTTTTGCATCTTCAAATTCTCCAATTTTGCATAGAATCGTGATAGGCAATAAACTAACAAATAATTTGGTTACCTTGTCATTTGCCTCGCACCTTTGGATTTGCTCTTGACTCCATTTGCTCTTCTTGAGGATCTTGCCTTTTGAATTCTTTGGAGCTTTGAAGCCTTCCATTAGAGCAAACCATTGCTCTATCTCCATCATAAGAAAATTTTCGATCCTTGATTTCCAAGAATCAAAGCTCGTCATTGTAAATGGTGGAGGCACCCTTGTGTTAAATCCGAGTCCATCTCGGAATTCCATCTTGAAGTTGAGCTCTTGATGAATTCTTTGACTTAATGAATTATTCTCCAACTTCTTTACCCTCTAGCCTTGTTGCCCCTTCCGGCGATGATTCCGGTGAAGAGCGACCTCGCACTGATACCACTTGTTAGGGTCGAAATGTAGCTAGAAGGGGGGGGTGAATAGCTCGTCGCGCTAGCTTGTAGCTTGCTTCTTGGTGATGATATGCAGCAGAATGTACAAGAAACAAAAATACAAAGCTAATACAAGGATTTACTTGGTATCCATCTCAAGAAGAGGTGACTAATCCAAGGATCCACACACATCCTCACTCTCCACTATGAAAACACTCCTTTACGATAACTACTAAAGGCGAAGAAGCCTTGTATAAACCCACACAACAAATACAACTCACGCAAGAAGAAAATACAAAAGATACAAGTAAAGAGCTTCTTCTTCTTGCTTACTTGTTACTTGTTGTTGTTGGTGAGGGTAACACTAACGGACTAACTCAAGTTTTGATGAATGACAAAATAGGTTAAGTTAGTTTCATTGTTATCTAACACTCTGACCGAGTGTGCAGGAGAAGCCCAGACAGGTCGATGGGCAGACCTGATGTCTGGCACGAAGCCCAACTAGGTCGATGGGCCGACCGGATAGCTAGCACGAAGTCCAAACGGGTCGATGAGCTGATCAGACGTTTGGCACGAAGTCCAACTAGGTTGACGGGCTGACCGGATAGCTGGCACGAAACCCAGATAGGTCGAAGGGCTGACCAAACGTTTGCCTTGTAAGTGAAGGTAAGTCACTAAAGGGTAGTGACTGTTAGGATGCGTTCATGGGAAGGGAACATTAGGCGTCGATCCGACTTAGATCCATTTCGGATATCTAAGTTGAGATCGTGACTAGATTCTGGTCTCGAGGAGACAAAATCTAGATAATACTCTACTTATTTAATTTTAAACTATGCTAACACTTTGTTTTGCAGGATATATATATTGTATGTTTGCCTCCGGACTAACGTTTACTTACAGGAAGGAAGTTGCTGGAAAACCAGGGTCTGGGTGCCCGGGATGGATCCGGGCGCTCGGAGGTAAATTTCTATCCTCAACGTCACCTCGCCACAAGGAGCATCCTGGTTGGGTTGGCTACGTCATATTCAGGGTGACCGAAGGGATCCAGGCGCCCCGAACCTCCTATATAAGGAGGGTAAAGGCTGAAGCTCAAAACAACAATGAAAGATCTACTCCTCTGTGCTCCTGCGACGCTGCGAAAGCTCTCCTACAAAAGTGCTATTTCTGTTTCTATTTTTTATTTATTTATTGTCAGTTTTTTTCGCTAATTAATTCCTGTACTTAATTTGTAATCAAACTTTTCGAATTATTAGTGATTGCCCATTGTTGACCTCCGCAAGTGTACGAATATGTCGTAAGTAATAATAAAAGATATCGAATCCACAGAGATTGGAATAAGCACTAAAGATGTCTCAAAGCGAGTTAGCTAAACAACCAATCAATTGATTTACAAAGTCTAAGTGTAACTATGAAAGGTAAACAAAGAAATAAAAGAATAAGAAAGAAGAATAAGGGCAATGATAAAGGTATGTTCTAGGAGTTTTGGTTTCTTTGTAATGTTATTCAATGTAATGATCTACCAAATCTTATTTCTCAATTGCCCATCATTTATAAAAGGTTGTCGGTTCCCTCTTGCAATAGACAACCAGCCTAGGACTAAAATATATCTAAATGCGATCAATTAGGAATGAACCCTATGTTCTCCTTACACGGGTTTGCTTGTCACGTGCGTCCCTCGGAAAATCAACATAGAAATCACTACTTCTCAACCTCATTAGATATAAAGATTAATGCATACAATCTATCCTACCCTCTTGAAATACCTAATTTCCCCTTCAAGATTACCCCTTAAATGTCCTTACACGAGCATGTTCCAGTCACGAACGTCCCTCGAAAAATCGAATGAGGAATTGCCTCTACAAAATCTACAAGATATTCAAACATTCAATCAAGCATGGTAATTAAGCCCTAATCACAATAATCCATACATGAAAGAATAGATACAAATAGGGCAAAATCATAGAAATAGAAATGTTGGCAAATCCACAAGAGTTTACATCAAATCTCCATTACAAATACTCCCTCCATCCTAGAACAAGAGATCTAGTCGATGGAACAAGGAAAGAATCCAAAAGAAGAAGAAAAGATAAACATCTTGATCCCTAAATCCAAGAAATAAAGGGAAGAAAAGTTTATCTACAATGAAGAACCATCTTTGGATCCAACCCTCGCTCCCCAGAGTCGAAACGTTGAAGATCCGCCCTTCGAATTGCCGGAAAACCCTCCAAGAAGGTGGAGGAACGCCCAAATCTTCAATTCCCCCCCAAAAGGGAGAAGATCCCCCTTCAAATCTTGAAGAAACCTTTATATAGAGGTGAGGTTCGGGCACCACACGACCCTGAGGCACGGCCGTGTGAGGTTCACACGGCCAGAGCCATTCCCTTCTCTGCCAACCTTACACAGCCCTGTGTGGTACATGGCCGTGGCTTGCTTCTGCCAATGCTCCCCTTGCATGGCCATGTAGATCTACACGGTCTGCACTGGCTTCGCCTTTAGAAACCTGGCACGGCCGTGTGGTGTACACGGCCAGAGCCCTCTTGCTCACTGGAAATCCTGCACGGTCGTGTGATGTACACGGCCAGGGCTCCATCTGACTTCAAATCTTTGCACGGCCGTGTGAGGTTCACACGGCCGTGGTAACTTCCATCTCTGCTGTATCCACACAGCCAAGGAACCCCACACGACCTGGGCAACCCCCCATGGCAGGGTCGTGTGAGGTATAAGAATAGTGCCTTCCTCCTTTGCTTCACTTGTGGATTTGGCCTTAAACACGAAACCTTCCCCAATTTCGACTCCTGTGTATAGAAAATGCACAAAAGCATATCTCCGAACAAAAAGAGTAAATATGCTAAAAGGAAAGCTGGAAGTATAAAAATACGTAGACAAAGCATGTGCAAAATATGTGAATGTGCGTCAAAACATGCTAAATAAGTGTATACAATCTACGCACATCACACCCCCAGACTTAAACCTTTGCTTGTCTTCAAGCAAAATACTGCAATCTAAATTCATATGCTCTACAATGCTCTCATATCCCTAATGCATTCTCCTAACTCTATCAAAAGGTTTCATTAGTAAGCATGATCATGAAAGCAAGTTAAGTTTGGCTCAAGCATAAGTACCCTGTGCACAGTGCAAATAAAACAACTCAAAACTCTTCATGTTTCAATCTATGTCCTAGTCAAGTCATCATCAAGTTTGAATTCCTAATGTTTCCAGTGATAGACAAGTAACCAGTGATAGGAACTTACTTGCCACACACTTGGTTCATATTTCTCAATCAACCCAAGGTCTCAAAGGCGTGCTCAATCTCAAGAGAAGCTAAGCAGTCATTTCCCCAGTAACCTAACTCGGTCTCAAAGGGGTGACTAGCTAGATTCCAATCATGACAACTATTTTTTATATCCCTTATTCACTTTTTTCTTTGCCTTTTTTTTCACACTCTTTTTTTTCATAAGTATTTGCATTGTGAAAATCTTATTCACAAGTGTACTTTTAGCACAAATGTTGGGATATTTTGATTTTTCCAAATGAGCTTACATGAGTTGAGCCTCATCCAGTAACCAAAATGAAGTTTGAGAAATCATCATGGAAACCAAGTACTAAACAAACAAGATGAATCATGACTATTTCAATGATATCAACCATTCAAGCATCAAGTATAGGTGTAGTGAAGATAAGATCCTTAAGGTCAAGCGAAGACTAAAACTCATCTCCCTAAGATACTTAGCTTATTTCATGCTACCCAAGATAGAGAAATGAGGTACATTAAGCATACTACTAGCATCACTTAAAACATCATGAATCTAGATAATGAACATGCTAACATTTAATCTTGAAGACAAGAAAGCATATAAGTGAAGTTTTGATGTTCTCAAGATGTATGCCACAAGATTTTTCAAAAGATAGTCGAGTGACTATCAAAACAAGCAATCAAAGCAAGACAATCGAAATAAAGTGTAGAACAAAAACTAAACATGCAGAAAACAAGCAAAAACTGAAAACTAGAATGCAAAAAGAAAAATCAGGTTCGACACCCCCACAGACTTAAACTTTTCATCGGCCCGATGAAATCAATATGGTGGAGGAGGTGGAGGTGGAGGAGGATGAGGAAAAGGATGCCTACGACGTGGTCGGCCAATGGGAAAACTAGGGAAACCTGGAGTTTCACTCAGGATTATATGATACTCAAACAAAGCATCTACTTGTTGGCTAGTGACACTCATGCTTTGCATAAAATCTCTCATTCTAGCTTAATCCATATCATAATCCTGGATAAATTCAGCTACTTGACCTTGAAAATTCCTCGTGAATCGAAAGTGCTCTTATACTTCTCTATACTGATTATCTGATAAAGAGAAGCGACCTTCCAACATTCTTCGTTGGGCATCATTCTTCTCATGAAGAGATTCTAGAGAAGTACGAAAATCAGAAAAGTCAAATCTGGAGGAACCTGTACCATAGGCAAAAGAATGCCTACCAGGATCCGGGTGTCCAGAGGGTTGCGGATATCCAGATGTCGAGGGCTCAATGTGTGGCTCTGTGTCTCTGGATATGGAGGGGACATTCTCGGAGTCTACATCAGTGATTACTCAATTAGCTGGGTTGCGAATTGAAGTTCGATCAGGACAAGGAAGAGGTAAAGGAAAACCATTCCTCCTAGGAAATGCGAAACCATTCTCATCCCGAATAATCATTTTCATAGCAAGACATGCATCCATGTCGATCATATCATTGTCATGAATAACTTCCAACCCATCTAAATCAAGTTCCAAGTTAATTGCTATTTGAGTAATCAACCCACCAAGAACTATCGATCCCGAAGATGCCCTCACAGCTCTCATTAAGGTTTGCAGAAAATGAAAACTGGAATCAAAATAAACCTTATGCAATATGGCCCATAGAGCATAAAGTTCTACTTTCTTAACGACTCCATCACTTTCCTCTCTACCAAAAATAGTTTTGCTCATGACTCGATGCAAATATCTAAAAACAGGGTTTTACATGTGGGAAGCCTTGGCTCTAGAGGGCTCATAGGGATGATCTAATCCGGTGATAGAATTCCAAAAATTGTTCCAATTGAACTTAGAGTCAAACCTCCGAGAGATACCGAAAGACAATCCAAAACAAGTGTTGAAATCACTAAATGTCCATTGAAATTCTTGATTCATTAATCTAAATGTTATCTTGCCAACATAATCATCCTCATTGGCAAAATGGACATCTAGTGAACTTAGAAACTCCAAAACAAGGCGAGGATAAGTAGGTAGATGTGTGTACAACATATCACTCCAATCTAGGAACCCAATCATCCAATCTATATCGTCTCTAATTCCCATCATATCTAAAACGGTTGGATCCATATACCTAGTACACACGATCTTTCTATTGACAAGAATTACAAATCTAGTTATTTGATCATCATTTCTAAACACAATATTGAATTCATTGTCATTACCTTCGTTGCGTGAGGTCCTCTTTCCTTTGCCTTGCACCGGTTGTTTCCCTTTGTCTTTGGATGGATCTTTCCCTTTGTCTCCACCACTATATCCACTACCACCCTTGCGAAGTCTCTTCAATAGGTTGGACATATTGTCAAGTTAGAGTGGGGAAGGGTACTATTTATGGTTGGAGAAACTTGATCTTGAAGAAATAGATCTCGAAAAACAAGATCTTAGATTAAAAAAGTGGAGATCTTAAGTCCAAGAGAAAAGAAGAATCTAGATCTAGATAAAGTTTGTGGAAAAGAAAGGGTTTTAGGTCTAGATCTGAAAAGGTTTGGAAGAAAGGTTGAAGAAGAGAAGAATTTTGGAGAGAAGAGGGTGTTGAGATGAGGAGGGTGTGTGGGGGACACGACCTAGATCTGGCTGTGTATAGTATACATGACCTGAATAGGTTTCTCCACACAGGCCGTGTAGATCTACACGACCCTGCGTTCTCCTTCTCGGGTATCTTTACACGGCCGTGTCTAGGACACGGCCTCACCAGCCTCCTACTCTGGAATCAGCACACGGTCGTGTCTGATAACACGGCCAGTGCATACTTCTGCACTGGTTCCTTCACACGGCTGTGTGTGAGACACAGTCAAGAAGCTCTCCTCCTCTGGATTCTTCACACGGCCGTGTCTTGGGCACAACCATGCACCTTTTCTTCTCTAGAGACTCCACACGGCCATGTCATGTAGACACGACCCAAGCATCTCCCTTCTCTGCACCATAAGCCTGGCCGTGTACAGCACACGACCATGCTCTGTTTTGCTCCACTTGATGAAATTTCTCCTTTCTAGCTCTTCCAACACTTCCATGCCCATGAAGAAGTCATGGCCAGCTCATGGAAGTGAAATTTCAACCTGAAAACAAAGTAAAAACCAAGTAAAAACACTACTAATGAACAATAGAAACATGGAATGAAACTAATTAAAAAGAACCCTTGGGTTGCCTCCCAAGAAGTGCTTGTTTAAGGTCTTTAGCTCGACCAATCTTGATTACTCCTCTCTTTTCCTTGCCCTTGGAGGGTAGACATATTTGTCAATTTTGTTGGGAGGTCTTCTCCCAACATCTTCCACCATATTATTCTCTTCATTTGGTGGCCTCCCATGAGGATAGAAGTTCCATTCCTCCAGTTTGTAAATGCTTGCCCTGCTACAAGCATTCAACATAGAAGAGACATGGTTAGAGGCGTTAGATAAATCATATTCCAACCATTCCTTACCAATCAACAAAGATAGTTTATGATTTTTAACATCTATAATAGCTCCTACTGTAGCAAGGAATGGTCTTCCCAATATGATAGGGATTTTTGGGTCCTCCTCCATGTCTAACACAACAAAATCGGTGGGAATTATACTCCCACCTACTTCTACCGGCACATCTTCAACGATACCCATAGGGTACCTGCAGGAGTGATCTGCAAGTTGTAGTGTCATGGTAGTAAGTTTAAAGTTTTTGAGACCTAATTTATTACAAATAGAATAAGGAATAAGGCTAACACTTACCCCCAAATCACAAAAAGCTTTCTCAATAAATTCAGTTCCTATATTGCAAGGAATATAAAGCTTCCAGGGTCTTTCAACTTTGGGGAAGTGTTCTTTTCAAAAAGAGCGCTGCATTCCTCTATAAGTGCAATGGTCTCTATATCTCCTTTCCTTCTCTTATTCGATATGATGTCCTTCAGGAATTTGGCAAACTTGGGCATTTGAAGGATTGCATCAATGAGTGGTACTTCAACACATATTTCTTTTACCTTCTTCAAGAATTTGCCAAACTCTTCATCCTTCTTTAACATAATAAGTCTTTGAGGAAAAGGGACTGCTATACTTTGATGGTTAAGTGGAAGAGTCTCTTCAACCTTAGTGGTACTCTCCTCATTATCTTGAATCTGATTTGGTGTTGGAGGAGAGAGCTCTTCTTTAGTGTGCATCCCTTTTGGAGCAGTCACTTGGGGATCTCCCAAGGTTCGTCCGCTCCTAAGCTCAATTCTATTGCAGTGCTCCATAGAATTGACATTAGGCTTGCCAAGTAATTGTCCTGGTGCTCTAGAAGACGAGGAAGCTAGTTGGGCAATCTGACTTTCTAGAATCTTTTGATGTCTGTCAGAATTATCCATTCTCTGAGTAAGCTTTAAAATGTCTTGTTTCATTTCATTCTGAGTGGACATAATTTCTTCACACATCTTTTCAATTTTAGACATAGGAAAACCTTAAGAAGATTGTTGCTGAAAATTCTACTGCCCGAACTGAAAATTAGGTCTTGCCCCCATAGATAGTCCTTGATCTTGATTATTTTTATAGGAAAAATTAGGATGACTTTTCCATCCAGGGTTGTAGGTATTTGAGTATGGGTTGTTCTGCCTTTGATTGAAACCCATGATTACATCACATTGCTCTAATTGATTGATTCGTGAAGTGATAGCTCCTAATAGACATGAGTCATTTGAATGTTTAGAACTTCCACATACTTCACAAGAAGAAACAACGACATTGACCGTATTTGAAATAGCTCTCATATTCTCAAACCTTTTTGTAAGAGCATCCACTTTTGCAGCCAATAAGGTCACTGCATCAACATCAAATTTTCCTAATGCTTTTGTTGTTGGGTTTATACAAGGATAGCCACCACTTCTTTCATTATCCCATTGATGGTGGTTTTGTGCTACACTTTCAATTATCTCCTCGGCTTCATCCAAGATCTTATTCATAAGTGTCCCTCCAGCAGCTAAATCAAGGGACACTTTTGCATGATAATTAATGTCGTTATAAAATGTATGTAACACTAACCATCATTCCAAACCATGGTGTGGGCATTGTCTGAGCATACTATTGTATCTATCCCAAGCTTCAAATAAAGATTCAGAGTCCACTACAACAAAAACCCTCATAGACATCGGTGGAACAACAACGGTTTTAAGCAAAAACCGATGTCTTTGAGTATTTTACATCGGTTTTTCCAAAAACCAATGTCTATGTGTGCAGATTTTCACTCATAGACATCGGTTTTTTAGGCGATGTCTATGAGCACATTTTTTTTGTTAATAGACACCGATTTTAGCAACGGTTTTTAAAACCCGGTGTTAATTGTTGGAGCAATCCCAATGGTTCGTGGGACCATGTGTTTTGGTGTTTGGGCAAAGGGTTTAAGTTAGGTTTACCCTTGTTATTTGATATGTGTACTTGAGTTGTGCAGGACTGCAGGTGACACATGTGACTCAGGTTGACGGCTTCGGGTCCGGTGAAGGATGGAGCATCCGAGGGACCGTGGACAAGGCAGCAAGGACAATGGCCGAGGGAAGCGACTTCGAGGCATACGCGAAGGATGGCATTGGAGACAAGCCGCGGGCTTGGATGCATCCGAGGGACGAGAGCCAAAGGAAGTAGGCTTGAAGGCAAGAGGTCAAGGTTGCAAAGAAGAGTCAAATGAGTCGTGAGGGTACGAGTGCATGAGAGATAAAATCCTAATTTTAGGGTTTTACTGTAGCGGCACTGTAGCAGTTACTATAGCGTATTGTAGCAGTTACTATAGCGTACTGTAGCAGTCGACTGGTGTATGGACCAGTCGACTGATGCACTGTAGCAGAGAGCCGTTGAGATAGCCGTTGGGCTGGCATCAGTCGACTGGTGCATGGACCAGTCGACTGGTAACGGGCAAATCAGGTTCTGATTTGTTCCAAGCTCTATAAGAAGGAGCTTGGTATGGCCGGCCAAGGCGACGAAATTAGACTTGGTTAAAACCTAATTAGTAGTCACAAGAGTTCTCAAGTGCTTGTGTAATCCAAGAGGTCTTGGTGAGTTTGTGGTGAGGTTTCTCCACCCACAAGGAGCGACTTGAGATAGCCGGAGTTTGCCGGGGGCTAATCCACCGACGGATAGGGATCGTCCACCTCAAGGACAAGCCGTGGAGTAGGAGCCCTAATCTCCGAACCACGTTAAACGAACGTGTTAGCGGTTTGCTTGCTCTTTCTTATAGTGTTTAGCTTTCTACTTGTTTGTATTAGTTTGTATTTCCGTTGCGCATTAACAAGTGTAGGGTGAAAGCGAGTATTTGGGGGTGTCGTCTATCCAACCCCCCTTCAAGCCGGCCACCGATCCTCCAACAAGTGGTATCAGAGCGAGGACGCTCTCCGTTGGACTAACCGCCAAGGAAGCACAAGATGGCCGGGTTTATTGTCCCTCCAAAATTTGAAGGAGGAAGCCTTGGGGACATCACGTATTGGATGATGAGGATGGAGGTCTTCTTCAACACGGATTGGGACACCATGATGGTGGTAAAGAAACCGTTCGAAGTCCCGAAAGATAAGAAAGGGAAGAAGCTCCGATCACGACATTGGACGGAGGAGCAAACCTCACAATCGGAGGCAAACTCAAATGTAACATCAATCTTAATAGATTTATTGCCTCCTAATGTGATAAGTGATGTAGGTGAGTATGAAAATGCCCATGAATTATGGAGCAAAGTGAAGAAATTTCCATGGGAGGAATTTTTGCCTACACAAGAAGAAGAAGAAAAATCCGAAGAAAGTGATGAAGTGGTCCAAGAGGAGAAGAAGGACCAATCGGATGTGGAGCCCAAGGAGTTGGGTTTAGTAGCTCAAGAAGAGGAGGTGGAGCAAACGGAAGTTGAGTCATGCTCAACATCCGAGGAGGAGAAGGAAGATGAAGCATCATCAACATCCTCAAGGGTTGAAGAAGAATCCAAGACGGATGAAGAAGAGGTCTTGGAGGTCAACCTAGTGAGCACCTCCACCGAAGTCAAGTCAAAGGACCATATCATTTGCTTCGGTTGCAATGAAAAAGGGCACTACAAGAGTAGATGTCCTATGGGTAAGAAAGAGGTATATTCTAAACCCATTCAAGTTGATTTGAATACTAATGTGGGTTGTAGAAATGATGGTGCCAAGAAGAAGAAGGAGAAGAAGCACATTAGATGCTTCACTTGTGGTGAAATAGGGCACTACCACACCAAATGCCCAAAGAAGAAAGAGCTCAAGAAGTTGGCGCATTTGAAGATGTGGGAAAAGAAGTGGAGGAAGAATGGAGGCTCATGTCAAGGGGGAGCTCCAAAGGTAAAGGGTAAGGTAAACCCTAGTTTGAATTTGAAGTCAAATTTAAATTCCTCCATGCATGCTAGGAATAATTCTCATTATTTACCCATGCAAAATTTTGGATTTAAATATCATGATAGGAATAGGGTAAATATCGATCATAACCCTAGGAGACCTATACATGAAAAACCTAGAAATGGTAGACCTAAGGAGACCCAAGGCATTAATCCCAAGAAGGGGAGACATATGCCTAGAAAGGGTAGGTCTAGGAATGTCCAAGGTGGACATGTTGACTCTAGGTTTAGGAACCTAGAAAGGGAGAATCAAGCCTTGAAGGCAAAGCTTGATGGTTTAGAGAAATTCCTTAAGAGATTCACTATTGGATCTAAGGGATTAAGTATGGTGTTGGGGAGTCAAAAACCCAACAATGATAGATCGGGTTTGGGATACCGATCTAGTCCCTCCAAGGTCAAAAGGAGATCATATGCTAGGGCGGCAAATGATCATGGCAAGGGAGAGTCCTCCAAGGCTAAGGGAAAGTCTTATGCTAGGGTTGCATATGACTATGGCAAGGAGAAGTCAATAGATGGCAAGGAAAAGTCATTTAATGGTAAGAAGAAATTAACCAAGGACAAGGTGTCCAAGGTTAAGAAAGTTACGTTTGTAGGCCAAGTGTCACCGGGGGTGGATCGATGTGGCCTAGCCATTGTGGATGAGTCACCTAGGGAGGTGGCTAACGCTAAGAGCTCTAGGGGGAGCTCCAAGAGTCAATTTGGGACCCATGGCCAATGGATCTCATGTGGGTACTACTTGGGAGTCTAGAGGAGCCATGGAGTGTGCCAAATGGTTTAGAGACGGACTTGAGTCTCAAAACTAGGGTTTTGGCACAATTGGATTGTGTTTCATGCAAGAAATATGACAATTGGGGTCATATTGCATGATAATTGGTTTTAGATGTATAGATGTCATATAAACCAATGCTAGGGATGCATTGTGGGTTGGTATGGGCAAATACATCAAGAGGAAGCCAAAACTAGGACTTTAGGTCAAGGTTCAATTGAACCATTGAGCTAGTTTTAGATTTTGTGTCAATCTTGGGATTGGTGATAGATATATTTTGTAATATATTTTTCCCAGGTGGACACTGGTACAATAGACCTCTCCACAAAATTTGGGAATTTTTGGAGGTCTAGGGAATTTCTGGTGCATTTCTGAAGTTGGCCTGAAAAGGCTGATTTTTTCAGAAATAGGGTACCAGTCGACTGGTACAGATACCAGTCGACTGGTAACAGTGTTTTTGAGCATAGAATGTTTCTGTAAGCTCATTTTGACGACACCAGTCGACTGGTACCAACACCAGTCGACTGGTAACAGTAAATTTCGACTACAGAATGTTTCTGTAAGGTTCTGTCGAAGGGGGCAGTCGACTGGCACTTAGGGCAGTCGACTGATACCAGCCTGAAAGTGTTTTTCAGCGCTGATCTTGACCATGTAAACTTGTTTAGATGTACGGGATCCAAGGGGGATTAATACATGAGTTTAGGGTCAGTTTGGATGAGAAATTTTCAACAATTGGGATATTGTTGGAGAACTTTTTGGATGTTAGGCAAAGGGGGAGAAGTAAGGTTTAAATTGGGAAAACCTTAAGTGCCTTTGTATAGGGGGAGCCTTGGGATAGGTTCTTAAAAAGCCCGTGGTAAAATCCTAGCTCAATGGGGAGCGTAGGTGTAGGGGGAGCCTTGTGATAGGTTCCAATGCATGTTTGCATTTTGTTTCGGCGGTTGCCAAGTGTGTAGCCTTGGCAACGTAAGTCCATTCGGCGGTTGCCAAGTGTGTAGCCTTGGTAATGTAAGTCCATTCGGCGGAGTAAGTCCAAGTGTGTAGCCTTGGCATCGTAAGTCCATTGTATTAGCATGTTTATTTGCTATTTGTTTTCCCTAACTTAAACGTATTGCCAAACACCAAAAAGGGGGAGATTGTTGGAGCAATCCCAATGGTTCGTGGGACCATGTGTTTTGGTGTTTGGGCAAAGGGTTTAAGTTAGGTTTACCCTTGTTATTTGATATGTGTACTTGAGTTGTGCAGGACTGCAGGTGACACATGTGACTCAGGTTGACGGCTTCGGGTCCGGTGAAGGATGGAGCATCCGAGGGACCGTGGACAAGGCAGCAAGGACAATGGCCGAGGGAAGCGACTTCGAGGCATACGCGAAGGATGGCATTGGAGACAAGCCGCGGGCTTGGATGCATCCGAGGGACGAGAGCCAAAGGAAGTAGGCTTGAAGGCAAGAGGTCAAGGTTGCAAAGAAGAGTCAAATGAGTCGTGAGGGTACGAGTGCATGAGAGATAAAATCCTAATTTTAGGGTTTTACTGTAGCGGCACTGTAGCAGTTACTGTAGCGTATTGTAGCAGTTACTGTAGCGTACTGTAGCAGTCGACTGGTGTATGGGCCAGTCGACTGATGCACTGTAGCAGAGAGCCGTTGAGATAGCCGTTGGGCTGGCATCAGTCGACTGGTAACGGGCAAATCAGGTTCTGATTTGTTCCAAGCTCTATAAGAAGGAGCTTGGTATGGCCGGCCAAGGCGACGAAATTAGACTTGGTTAAAGCCTAATTAGTAGTCACAAGAGTTCTCAAGTGCTTGTGTAATCCAAGAGGTCTTGGTGAGTTTGTGGTGAGGTTTCTCCACCCACAAGGAGCGACTTGAGATAGCCGGAGTTTGCCGGGGGCTAATCCACCGACGGATAGGGATCGTCCACCTCAAGGACAAGCCGTGGAGTAGGAGCCCTAATCTCCGAACCACGTTAAACGAACGTGTTAGCGGTTTGCTTGCTCTTTCTTATAGTGTTTAGCTTTCTACTTGTTTGTATTAGTTTGTATTTCCGTTGCGCATTAACAAGTGTAGGGTGAAAGCGAGTATTAGGGGGTGCCGTCTATCCAACCCCCCTTCAAGCCGGCCACCGATCCTCCAACATTAATGACCCAAAATAAAATATTTTAATATTCCCACCAGCCAAAATTTGCAACACTGTGAAGTTCCCTCCAAACCTAAACCTATATCGCGCCCCTTCCTCTGACCATCTCTCTCAGCATAAACCTAAGCCTAAACCTCTGACCATCTCTCCCAACCTCATCTCCCTCTTCCCCTTCCTAGATCGACGCCCCTTCCTCTCCCGATTAGGATCAACACACGACGTCCTTGCTTCCTCTCTCTGTCTCTGTGTCCGTCTCCGGTCGTCGGGCTACCCCTTCAATTTTGTCGTCTCCCCTCCAGATCCCCGTCGGCAGCGATCTAGTCTCGAGATCCAGTTCTTAAATTCCTGGTCAAAAGAAGCTTCTATAGATCCGGCTTCGGATTCGAGCCCTAGATCTATTTTCCGGTGTGCACCCCCTCTTCCTCCATTCTGATTTGCATTTGTCTGCTATGTTTTTGATCTGGCAGATATGCTGACCAAATTCGAGACGAAGAGCAACCGGGTGAAGAGTGTGAGCTTCCACAGCAAACATCCCTGGGTCCTTGCCAGCCTTCACAGTTGCGGTGAGCTCAATCCCGAGGAAGAGGACTACTTCTAGGACAACTTCGTCGAGCTCAACCCCAAGAAATCATGGGCCAAGAAGCTCAAGGAGGCCACTCTCAGCCTCAAAGTCAAAGCTTCCAGATCTTATTTCAAATCCCTGTTCCACAGATCTCAACCCACAAAATGACAAATTGGAAGGCCCAAAAACCTCAAGATGCCATCAAAATCCAAACATGGCGGAAGACGAGAGCTGGAGCAAATCCTCCGCGGCTTCTTCCAAGTCGTCGTCCTTCGCCAGCGAGTTCAGCGGCGGTAAGTCCATGCTGAGGTGGAGCAGCAGCGCGAGCTATGATGCGGAGACCTCGATCCAAGGGGCGATCACCTACTGCAAGAAGAGTAGTCAACGTGCAGTTGACTCCAGTCACTCCGCTGCCAGGAAGAGCGGAGTACTCACGGGATTCTACAATTTTTGTCTCCTTCTCGTCCTCCATCTCGTGCCTCCCTCGACTCTCAAAGAACTCAATCCTCAGTTCCCCACGCAGCCACTCTTCTTCCACCTCTGTGCACATCTATGGAGGAAGGCAAAGACGTGGAGCACTCCAGAGCAACAGCTAGCTCCGTAATGCCATTGCCTAAATCTCCATCCACACAGTATGAAGAGAATGGGAGAGAGGAGGAGGGCTTCCACAACGCTTTGCTGGTCTTACAACATCTCTATTTTTTTTCTTGCTAAATTAATTGTTTCTGCTACTAATTTCTCGTTGCAGGAGCTGAAAGACCTGCGGTCTCAGCTTCACCATGCGGTAGAACATTGTGAGCGTGCATTTTCCGAAGCCCAGCAGAAGAAGATGTGAGCTGTTAATTTCTTCTTCCTTTCCTTTCCTTTCTTTTCTTTTCTTTTCCCTGGATCAACAAACAATTTCGGGAGGTTGATGTGCATTAGTGTAAAATTAGGATTTTGGAGGGGACAAAGAGCTACATATGTGAAGCAGTTGTGGCAATAGTCGACCATTTAGGAACTGTCTCATCCAAACTCGAGTAGAGTCTCCTTGCAAATGTTGTGGTTAAGCAGACTGAACAAAGAATTGGTTGCTTGAAGCAGGTGAAGAAGTTTCTTCAAAGGTAGACATTAATTTTAACACAGTAAACAATGATGGTGCCTGCCATTAATGCAAATGATATAATATTCTCATAGCTTATTAAAAATTGGACTTTCAAACTTATACGCAGAGAATCCTTGCATGCCAACAATATGCCATGTGTCTTGAGCTATGTAACATGCAACTGGACATCAAATTCTCTCAACACCATCAGCATTTCTGTATTGACAGGGCACAACCAATATGTGATGTGTGCTTCATTTTATCCATCGTCACTACTAAAGTCCTTATCTTCGACAGTATCATCTTCTTGATCTCTTGATTGCAAGTATTAATTAATTGATGCATGTAATGTGTTTGATGAATTTCCTCAAACACTATCCTGAATTGATTTTATCATTTTTGTTTGCTAGATTGAGGAGTTGTTATTTCCTATTGCTAAGTTGGTTTTATGTATTCCTTGAACTATCAAGTTTCTTTTATGTCTATGCTAATTCTTTTCACTGATATGCCATGTTTTCTGGTTTATAAATTTACCTCTTTTTATTGTTGTTGTTGTTTCTACAGGATTTGTGTGTTGGGATTCTTAGACGCGCTACATATACAACTTAAAGGCTTTAATCATTAAGTGAGTATTTTCTTTTGACCTTCTTATTAAATCGATTCATGACCAAGTTAATTATGATTTTGTGAATTTCTGAATCCATCTAAATAGTTCCTAATACGATTTAGAGTTTAGGTGATGATTCATGAATGACTCATAGTTTATTTATTGGTATAATGATGAAGTGCAAATTTTGTTTGCCATACTAAGTTAGTTGTTGTTGAAAGAGGAAAAACTGGTGTTATTAACATATGTTGGTATAGTTGTTGTTTGTCATACTAATTTTGTTTGTCATACTAAGCAAAATCGATGTCATTAACTAATATTACATCAGTCGTATATCGCTGCCAAAACTGGTGTTATTAATATATAATATTACATCAGTTTTACACCCGATGTCATTAAGTGATACTACACCGGTTTTAACCCGATGTCTAAAATGGAAGACCTTTTATATCGCCTTCATAGACATCGGTAGAAAATGTAATAGACAGCGGTGGAAAACCGATGTCTATGAGGGTTTTTGTTGTAGTGGTCCGCTTGTTTGAAGCTTGCAATAAGATTCCTCATATAAGCTGTTTTACTTGGAGGATAGAATTTGTCGAGGAATTCTTGCTCACATTACTCCCATGTGGTGATGCTATTTGGAGCCAAAGAATTCAACCATTGCTTTGTTAGTTAGAACTCTAGAGCCAATCATTTGATGATTGTTGTATGGACTCATTGTATCATATTCTTATATATAAAGACATTTGGTTTTTTGGTTATTATGCTTACTTGTATTGGTGCCAAATAAACTAAGTATAATAACGTCCTTGAGTAGAGGGTTCTTACCTATATCAATCGGTTAGTTGAACCGATAGTGAGATGATATAGGGAACACTACTCTTAATCATTCCTAGTCGAGTATTAACATTCAGGGACAATGTTAATGTGACGAGACTAGCATGTAGGTCAACTCGATGACTTGATCTCACAAGTCATGGATATAGAGATATCAAGTTGACACATGGGTATGTATTGGAGAATGTATACTGAATGACCCGCCATGAGAAAGTATCATGGATCATTATATGAGTGTCATATACTTTCTCATGTTGCTATTAGTATGACTACTAGTCCTTGGACCTGAAGTCACCATGGATCCCTACATAAGGAGTTACGTACTTTGGCTTCGTCAAACATCACCCGTAACTGGGTGGATTATAAAGGCGATTACTGGGTATGTAACAAATTATGCAGAGGATGTGAGTGATGTAGATGGGATCTATCCCTCCTATATGAGGGGAGCGACATCGATATTCTTGATAGAGTGAGACCACGAAGTGCATGGCTATGCCCAAATGAGTCAATATGAGATATTGAGCTCATTTGATCGAGTGAGTCTACTTGGAGTTCAAGATTTTGATTGATTAGAGGATGACATGGTCTATGCCTCACATTGATCAATCTAGATGTCTAGGATAGAAGGACACTTGTCATATATTGTGAGGAGTCACAATTAGTAGTCACAAGGTGATGTTGGATCTCAACATTCTTGTAACTTGGGTAGTAATGATGTGTTGCTAGATACCGCTCATTACTTATGCTTCTAAATGAGTTTAGGAGCATTGCCAACGTTACAAGAACCTATAGGGTCACACACAAAGGGTAATTAGATGGAGATTAGGTTCATTTGATGAACCTAAATGATTAGGTTCATATGATGAACCAAATTGGGTTAAGAGTAATCCAAATTGAGCTAATTGAGTTGGACTCAATTTGGTTCATGTGTTAAGTGAGTCTAATTTGGACTTAGACTCATTTAATTAATTTAATTCAATGAATAGAGATTCATTAAATTAAAATTGACTTGAACCAATGGTTAGATTAGATCAACCTAGGGAGAGAAGTGGTTAAGTTTAACTTGACTCAAGTAGGAAGATGAAGAGTCAAGTTTTGACTTGACTTTGACTTGACTAATGCCACATCATCAAGGCTTCTTCATTTGGTCAAGTTTGACTTGACCAAATGCCACCTCATGGAGGAGATCAAGATACTCTTGATATTCCATGGGGGTTACAAGCCTTGAAGCGGCCGGCCACTTTTAGTGTTGAATGAGATTGATTTTTTCGTTCAAGGCATTCATTCCATCATCTTCCTCTTGCTCTCAATTTTCTTCTCCCTCTCCTCTCTTGGCCGAACACTTCATAGGTGCTAGCACACCTTTTGTTTGGCCTCTCCATTTCTTGCCTGTGTGGATACATATAGAGAAGTGTCTACTTTGACACTTTCAAGATCCGGCGAACCGAGGACTAGCGGGGTTGCGAAGGGCTTCGCATCAAGGATAAAATTTCTTCTCCTAATGTAGATCTAGGCTTTAGTAAACTCGTACTCGAAATTTTGTTTATAAACTTCGCACGAATCTGGTGGCATGGGAGATTCGGGGTTTCCGCAACGCAAAAAGGCGATTTTTGCCGCCTGAAAATCCCAACATGCTTGGCTCTATCTCTCAAAGAAAACCCAAATAATAGTAGGTGCACTGCCTCTGAACGAACACCATTCATTTTCATTGTGCTGCATATTTTATAGAAGACTTCCAAGTGTTAGTTTGGGTCTTCATGCGGTCCTCCACCAAATTGATTTTACTGCACCATAGATATAATTGCAGGTTTGATCTCAAAATTATTTGCTTCAACTGAAGGCCTTGAAATACTAGATTGAAAACCCCTAGCATAAGGTGTTGCATAATCCTTTAGTGGTCTATTCGCCATGATAGAATGTTCTTGTTCTTCTTGTTGTCTTTGCAGAATTTTTCTTCTATGAAATGTTCTGTCTATCTCGGGATCAAGAGGAAGAAGTTCTCCTGTAAAGTTAGATCTTTGCATACACAAGAACAAGATAGCAAGATATATATAAAAGAAAGAACGAAACTAAATCAAGAGAAAAACAGAGAGAAGTTAGACAAGAATGTTAGAATCAAAATGTAGAATTAGAGTTACAACAAAAGGAATTGACAAGAATGTTATACAAGAGAGGAAAAACTTATGAAAATAGAATTCTAAAAGTTAGATTACAACTATGCAAATGAAAAAGAGAAGTTATGTCTAGTCTAACTTAATTGAAAATCCCTAATGTTATAGCGCATTCCCGACAACGGTGCCAAAAACTTGTTGACCTCCGCAAGTGTACTGATATGTCGTAAGTAATAAAAGATATCGAATCCACAGGGACTGGAATAAGCACTAAAGATGTCTCAAAGCGAGTTAGCTAAACAACCAATCAATTGATTTACAAAGTCTAAGTGTAACTATGAAAGGTAAACCAAGAAAAAAAAGAATAAGAAACAAGAATAAGGGCAATGATAAAAGTATGTTCTAGGAGTTTTGGTTTCTTTGTAATGTGATTCAATGTAATGATCTACCAAATCTTATTTCTCAATTGTCCATCATTTGTAGAAGGTTACCAGTTCCCTCTTGCAATAGACAACCGACCTAGGACTGAAATATATCTAAATGCGATTAATTAGGAATGAACCCTATGTTCTCCTTACACGGGCTTGCCTGTCACGTGCGTCCCTCAGAAAATCAACATAGAAATCACTACTTCTCAACCTCATTAGATATAAAGATTAATGCATACAATCTATCCTACCCTCTTGAAATACCTAATTTCCCCTTCAAGATTACCCCTCAAACGTCCTTACACGGGCATGTTCTGTCACGAACGTCCCTCAAAAAATCGAATGATGAATTACCTCTACAAGATCCACAAGATATTCAAACATTCAATCAAGCATGGTAATTAAGCTCTAATCACAACAATCCACACAAGAAAGAATAGATATAAACAGGGCAAAATCATAGAAATAGAAATGTTGGCAAATCCACAAGAGTTTACATCAAATCTCCATTACAAATACTCCCTCCATCCTAGAACAAGAGATCTAGTCCATGGAACAAGGAAAGAATCCAAAAGAAGAAGAAAAGATAAACATCTTGATCCCCAAATCCAAGAAAGGTAGGGAAGAAAAGTTTATCTACGATGAAGAACCGTCTTCGGATCCAATCCTCACTCCCCGGAGTCGAAACGTTGAAGATCCGCCCTTAGAATTGCCGGAAAACCCTCCAAGAAGGTGGAGGAACACCAAATCTTCAATTCCCCCCAAAAGGGAGAAGATCCCCCTTCAAATATTGAAGAAACCTTTATATGGAGCTGAGGTTCGGGCGCCACACGACCCCGAGGCACGGCAGTGTGAGGTTTACACGGCCAGAGCCATTCCCTTCTCTGCCAACCTTACACGGCCGTGTGTGGTACACGACCGTGGCTTGGTTCTGCTAATGCTCCCCTTGCACGACCGTGTAGATCTACATGGCCTGCACTGGCTTCGACTCTGGAAACCTGGCACGACTGTGTGGTCTACACGGCCAGGGCCCTCTTGCTCATTGGAAATCCTGCACGGTCGTGTGATGTACACGGCCAGGGCCTTCCTAGTCTCTGGAAATCACACACGGTCGTGTGGTGTACACGACTAGGGCTCTATCTGGCTTTAAATCTTTACACGGCTGTGTGAGGTTCACACGGCCGTGGCAACTTCCATCTCTGCTACATCCACACGGCCTGGGCAACCCCCCATGGCAGGGCCGTGTGAGGTATAAGAATGGTACCTTCCTCCTTTGCTTTGCTTGCGGATTTGGCCTTAAACACGAAACCTTCACCAATTTCGACTCCTATGTACAGAAAATGCACAAAAGCAAATCTCTGAACAAAAAGAGTAAATATGCTAAAGGAAAGCTGGAAGTATAAAAATACGTAGATAAAGCATGTACAAAATATGTGAATGTGCGTCAAAATATGCTAAACAAGTGTATACAATCTACGCACATCACCCATCAAAATTGCATGCGAGCCTTGGAGTAGGAGTCGGCAAAGGCTCTGAACCAAGTAAATCTTTGTGTTTGCTTTAGCTTAATTATTTTCCGCTGCTTACTCTCGAATTTTTAATCGCTATTCACCCCCCCTCTAGTGAAACTCACGATCCAACAGGTGGTATCAGAGCAGGTACCGCTCTGATTTGGTGCAACCACCAATTAGACAAGGGGGTGAAACCTTTCTTCATTTTTTTCGATTTTTAGTTTTTCACTTTATTCCAAACTTGTATTATTACCTTTTTGGAAATTTTCTTTCGTTACTATTAATCTGATTTGGTGCAACACCAATTCAGTTTTTCAGTTTATCTTTTCTTCTCCCGCACTACTAATCCAAGACCAAGTCTTGGGACTCTCTTTGTCTATTTTTTTCCTTGTGTGCAGGTTAATTATGTCTCAAATTGAAGGCTTCATCACAGTACGCCTCCCCTATTCAATGCAGATGATTTTCCGTAATGGAAGAAGCGAATGGAGGTTTACCTGAAGACTGACTTCGACCAATGGTTCAACGTCACAAGAGGTTATAAAGATGTAACACCCATAGGATCCCTAGCAATTTTATGAATTATTTTCCCATGATTAAAATAGGCTTTATGTAGATCTTTTTCAAAAATAATAAAGAAATAGAACCAAAAAGAGGCATAATCTGTTGGAACCCCAAGGTTGTTTTGGTGTAATCAACAAGTTAAGTTAGGTCCTACGTTGTTTCTAACCTTGTGTCTAAGTGTGCAGGAGCTTAGGAGCACAGGTACTCGAGCGGAAGACGCAGCTAGCGAGAAGGACGGCACGCTGTGCGTCCGAGGGACGAGGTGCTGCAGAAGAGTACACCGACGGACGAGAAGGAAGTGTGCGCGGTGGTTCCGAGGTACGAAAGCCAGAGCGGAAGATTGCTCGGGGAGCAAGAGACGCAGCTAGCGTGAAGGTCGCCACGGGGTGAGACCGAGGGACGAAGTCTGCGGATAAGTACCCTGGTGGACGAGAAGGAACACGCGGCAATTCCGAGGGACGAGAAGCCGGAGGGAAGCACGCTCGAGAAGACCGGAAGATGAGTTCGGGTGAGCCCTATTCCGGATGGCAGAGATCACCCAAGCTAGCGGAGCCGGAGCGAACAGACCCGGACCAAGACGAGCCGAACTGAGATGAGTTGAACCGGAGTCGAAAAGTCAACTTATGTTTGTTGGGACCTTAGATGGCTAGAGGGGGGTGAATAGCCTCTTTGAAAAACACTAAACACAAATTTCTTCAAGAACTTTGTTAGCACAGCGGAATTAGAAAACTAAAACAAGAAAGCACAGCACACTAACTCAGAGATTTACGAGGTTCGGGGATAACTTGCCCCTACTCCTCGGCGTGTCCGTAAGGTGGACGAATCCTCTTGATCTTTCGGTAGATCACACCCCGGAAGCTATCCGGCTAAAGGATTCTCCTTCTCGGTGGAGTAACCTCTCCACAAAGTCTTTAACAGCAGTAAGAAATTAAGCACAAGACTTACAGTAGTGGCTCAAGTGAAATGATCAAAGGAAGCTCACAGCCACAATCAGCGAAGAACAAGCACACTGCTTCAATCTTCCAGAGAGTTTTTTTTTCCACAGTGTTTTTCACAGCAAGAGCACAAAAAGCATTATATCGAGAGCCTCTCCTCTCCACCTTCATATGCCTCTCTGCTCTGTAACGGATCTTTGCAAAACCTGCAGCAAATCCCTGCAACCGTCCACGATGTCGCCAATCACGCTTCTTCCTTGTCTGATTGTCTCAGCTCCCACCAATGGCATCCTCGTTTCCACTGGTACCTCTGAGCTTGAACCTTTCAGCACAAGTCAAGCTGATTTCGACCAAACGGCTGCTAGCAGATCGCAAACGAGACGTTGCTACCAAAACTGGTTTGTCCGCAGCGAGACACAGCAAAAGCTTTTTCGTCGCCTTCTACTAATGATCCTTAATTTGAATTCACCCAACATCAAGTAATCTGTAACCTGTAACTTCGAGAAAGCTTACAGCAGATGGTTAGAAACGAAATAGGTAAAAGCAATTGCGAATCAGAAACAATAAGAGAAAGCGCATGCAAAACAAGCCATACTGTGGATCGGTCAGCAGACCGATCCACGCTTCTATTTATCGTCACTGATCGGTCTGGTGACCGATCAGGTGCTTGTCTAATCGGTCCCAAGACCGATCCACCCCTTCACGCGAATCTGGCACCGAAGCCTGATCGGTCTGTGGACCGATCAGGACTCAGCTGGATCGGTCCGTAAGACCGATCAGTATCCACTCAGCGCTACTGAGGATCATCTGATCGGTCCCCGGACCGATCAGTATCCACTCAGTGTGCTACTGAGTGTTATCTGATCGGTCCCCGGACCGATCAGTATACACTCAGTGTGCTACTGAGTGTTGCCTGATCGGTCCCCGGACCGATCAGTATACACTCAGTGTGCTACTGAGTGTTGCCTGATCGGTCTGCAGATCGATCAGGCAACTGGATCGGTCTACAGACCGATCAGTCGTGCTACTGGATCGGTCTGCAGACCGATCCAAAGCTGTGAGTCTCGAGTCAAGCTTCCAAGCTTGCTGCCCTCACCCCTGACGGTCCAGAGAGCGTGCTACCGAACCCTCTCCGACCATACATGCCAAGCTTCCACACTTGGACTTCCCAATTGCCTGGTTTCACTCACCAGGACTTTCCAATTGCCTGGCTTCACTCACCAGGACTTTCCAACTGCCTAACATCCCAGTTAGGACTTTCCCACTGCCTGGCTTCACTCACCAGGACTTTCCAACTGCCTAACATCCCAGTTAGGACTTTCCCACTGCCTGGCTTCACTCACCAGGACTTTCCCGTGCCAAGCTCCTCGCTTGGACTTTTCCCAATCAGGTCAATCAGGTTAACCAAGTCAACCTTGATTAGTAATTAATCTGAGTTAATTTAATATCTGATTCAAACTTAAATCAGTGTCAACATCAAAACAACATCCAGGTCAGACTGTATCAACAATGTTGACCTTAGGGCTCCGGGCGCCAGGAACCATTCCGGGCGCTCGGAATCGACTTTTCAACAGGATCGAGTTTTGACTCGATCCGACCGTTGGGGGATAAAATTTATCCCCCCCAGGGCGCCCGGAACCCTTCCAGGCGCCCGGACCAAGACTATAAATATAGCCTTGGTCCAGAAGCTTAAAAAGAACTCACTGATTGTAAATCCAGTGCTTGCACAATCTCTTTTAGTCTAAGCTTCTGTTTTCTGCACTTCAACGCTGTACGAGGCTTCTCCGCCTGAAGGAGTTTTATTGAGCTTAATCTTCCTTGGATTAACAACCACATCGGTTGTAACCAAGTAAATCTTTTGTGCCTCGCTTTTCTTTATGCTTTTAATTTATCTGCTTAACTTAATTATGCAAGTGTTAGCCTAAAGAGTTCGAGGAGGGTTTGTTTTCCTTTTTGTGTTAGCAGGATATCCAACAACCCCCTCCTAGCCGGCCCAACGGTCCTACAAGTGGTATCAGAGCCGAGTACGCCTCAGAAGGACTATCCGCCGTCTGAAGCAACAAAACGATGGCCGGAGCTAGCGACTACCCACCTGCATTCGAGGGGGAGTTTTCCATCTGGAAACAAAACATGGAGGTATACCTTAACTCAGATTCTGATATTTCTTTAATAATGAAATTTGGTTATGAAGAACCAAAGAACACGAACGGAGAAGGACTCGATCTACGCCTCTGGAACGAAAAGCAACGTGAGGAGTCTATGGAAAATGGGCGAGCAAAATATTATCTTCTGAATGTAATACCAAAGGAAGATTTCAAAAAGGTCCCAGATTATGAAAGCGCAAAAGAACTTTGGGAAAACTTCTTGCAGCTCTACGAAGAACCTTCAGAAGCTGACATCTCAATAGACACCGAGCCACCGACAGAAGAGTCCGAAATCGAGGTAAGTACTACAACAGCCGAAGTACATCCCGAGATCGATGAAGGGGGAGAATCTTCGGAAGAAAGCAACTCGATAGGGGGAGAATCAATTACTGACAAGGTAAGTCAGGTATGGACTCGAACCTTTGATCAATTGAATGATTCAATCGAAGAATTGCCTGAAAATTTTTGTGAATCATCGAAAGAGTTTTTTATATTAGAAAATCAATTGTCAAACTTATATTGCAAATTTGAAATATTATCAAAAGAGTTCTTCGAATTTCAAAATATCTTAACAAAAGAATTTTGCAAGTTGGAAACTTTGCTAAAAAACTTTTGTTAATCACAAAGAAGTTTTTCGAAAGAATTATGCAACTTAGAAATATTATCGAAAACTTTTTCTGGTCCTAAAAATTTGGAATTACAAATTACTTTATTGAAAAAGTTTTATGAATTAGAAATTGATTCATCGAAAAATATTTTCGGATTAAGAAACCTATTATTAATAGATTCCTGCAAATTCTTATTGTTAAAAAATTCTGGAAAATTACAAAATATTCTTTCAAACGAATTTTGCACATTGCCGAAAGAATTTTTTATATTGTCGAAAAATTTTATCAAGTTAGAATCTATGCTATTTGAATATTTTTGTGAAGTTGCAATTCAAAAAATAATAGAAATTAACATGATACAAATTATTGCATGTTTAATATCTGTGGCTTTAATTTTGAAAAAGTGTAATTTGAGAAGTTATGAAAAATTGAAATGGAAATTTAAAACTTGTTGATATAAGTATCAGTATAAAATAAATAAATGCATAGAAATTTTTTTTTTTCATGCTATCAATTTTTTTTAAATTTTCTTGCATAAATTTTTCGGCTTAGAAAGTGTTTAATTATTGATGACGAATACTTGAAAATTTTTCTTGACTTAGAAATTTGTCTTGACTTAGAAATATTTCCCTGAAAATTATTGAAATATATTTTCAAATTTTTTTTAATGTCAACCCTTAGATTTTAGTTGTTCCCCATTTTTATTGTGATCAAAGGGGGAGAAGGAAAGTATAAGTCTAGGGGGAAGTAGAAAATTGAAAATTGAAAATTGAAAATTAAAATTTGCATGTTATTGCAATAAATTGTTTAATTACATATGTATTTTTGACCCTAGCTTAACTTGGGTTGATCACACCAAAAAGGGGGAGATTGTTGGAACCCCAAGGTTATTTTGGTGTAATCAACAAGTTAAGTTAGGTCCTGCGTTGTTTCTAACCTTGTGTCTAAGTGTGCAGGAGCTTAGGAGCACAGGTACTCGAGCGGAAGACGCAGCTAGCGAGAAGGACGGCACGCTGTGCGTCCGAGGGACGAGGTGCTGCGGAAGAGTACACCGGCGGACGAGAAGGAAGTGTGCGCGGTGGTTCCGAGGTACGAAAGCCAGAGCGGAAGATTGCTCGGGGAGCAAGAGACGCAGCTAGCGCGAAGGTCGGCACGGGGTGCGATCGAGGGACGAAGTCTGCGGATGAGTACCCTGGTGGACGAGAAGGAACACGCGGCAATTCCGAGGGACGAGAAGCCGGAGGGAAGCACGCTCGAGAAGACCGGAAGATGGGTTCGGGTGAGCCCTATTCCGGATGGCAGAGATCACCCAAACTAGCGGAGCCGGAGCGAATAGACCCGGACCAAGACGAGCCGAACTGAGACGAGTTGAAAAGGAGTAAAAAAGTCAACTTATATTGACCTTAGGGCTCCGGGCGCCCGGAACCGTCCGGGGCGCCCGGAACCCTTCCGGACGCTCGGAATCGACTTTTCAACAGGATCGAGTTTTGACTCGATCCGACCGTTGGGGGATAAAATTTATCCCCCCCAGGGCGCCCGGAACCCTTCCAGGCGCCCGGACCAAGACTATAAATATAGCCTTGGTCCAGAAGCTTAAAAATAACTCACTGATTGTAAATCCAGTGCTTGCACACTCTCTTTTAGTCTAAGCTTCTGTTTTCTGCACTTCAACGCTGTACGAGGCTTCTCCGCCTGAAGGAGTTTTATTGAGCTTAATCTTCCTTGGATTAACAACCACATCGGTTGTAACCAAGTAAATCTTTTGTGTCTCGCTTTTCTTTATGCTTTTAATTTATCTGCTTAACTTAATTATGCAAGTGTTAGCCTAAAGAGTTCGAGGAGGGTTTGTTTTCCTTTTTGTGTTAGCAGGATATCCAAGAACCCCCTCCTAGCCGGCCCAACGGTCCTACATAATCAAGTTTTGAACCTTGGACCTCTTGTTAGATGCATGTATGTGATAACCAGTAGCCCCAGCAGGGGTGTGCTGTTAGGAAGAGAAGGAACATTGTAGTTAAAGGTAAGGAAAGGCTCCCTTTCACTAAGAAGGAAAAGTCTAAGTTTTCTTCTTCTTCTTTCAATGAGAAGTGAGTTTTGCTTTCTTCCTTCATTGAGAATAAATAGGAAAATAAGAAAGGAGAACTTCACTTTTGCTTCCCTCTCCCTCATTCCTCCTCCTTTCACCGAGATCTAAAGTCCTTCTCTTCATTGTGGCCGAATTCAAGCCAAGGGTTTCTCTCTAGGAATATTTCACAAAGCAAGGTTACTTCTCTTAGTGGATCAAGAGAGAGGATGTAAATATTCCCTCACCTGCAGTACAAGTTGCTCTCGTATGTTTTAGGTTTTAAAAGTTGTTGAAAATCTAGAGATTTACCTACAAGTTTCGGCCAAGATTAGATACAAGGTCTAGGGTAAAGTTTTGAGATGAAAACATGATTGTTTATGCTCCTTCATGATATATGATCTCTTATATGTTGTTAATTAAGGTTTTATGCTTCATGTGGTATTAAAAGTTTAGGAACCCTACCTACAAGTTTTGGCCAAGATTAGATACAAGGTCTAGAGTAAAGTTTTGAGATGAAAACATGCTTGTTTATGCTCCTTCATGATATATGGACTCTTATATGTTGTTAATTAAAGTTTTATGCTTCATGTGGTATTAAAAGTTTAGGAACCCTACCTACAAGTTTCAGCCAAGATTAGATACAAGGTCTAGAGTAAAGTTTTGAAATGAAAACATGCTTGTTTATGCTCCTTCATGATATATGATCTCTTATATGTTGTTAGTTAAAGTTTTATGCTTCATGTGGTATTAAAAGTTTAGGAACCCTACCTTGAAGTTTCGGCCAAGATTATATACAAGGTCTAGAGCAAAGTTTTGAAATGAAAACATGCTTGTTTATGCTCCTTCATGATATATGATCTCTTATATGTTGTTAGTTAAAGTTTTATACTTCATGTGGTATTAAAAGTTTAGGAACCCTACCTACAAGTTTTGGCCAAGATTAGATAAAAGGTCTAGGACAAAGTTTTGAAATGAAAATATGTTTGTTTATGTTCCTTCATGATATATGATCTCTTATATGTTGTTGGTTAAAATTTTATGTTTCATATGGTATTAAAAGTTTAGGAACCCTACCTACAAGTTTCGGCCAGGATTAGATACAAGGTGTAGGGCAAAGTTTTGAAATGGAAACATGCTTGTTTATGCTCCTTCATGATATATGATCTCTTATATGTTGTTAGTTAAAGTTTTATGCTTCATGTGGTATTAAAAGTTTAGGAACCCTACCTTGAAGTTTCGGCCAAGATTAGATACAAGGTCTAGAGCAAAGTTTTGAAATGAAAACATGCTTGTTTATACTTCTTCATGATATATGATCTCTTATATGTTGTTAGTTTAAGTTTTATGCTTCATGTGGTATTAAAGGTTTAGGAACCCTACCTTGAAGTTTCGGCCAAGATTAGATACAAGGCCTAGAGCAAAGTTTTGAAATGAAAACATGTTTGTTTATGCTTCTTCATGATATATGATCTCTTATATGTTGATTAGTTTAAGTTATCATGCTTCATGTTATATTAAAAATTTAGGAATCTTACCTTTAGGTTTCGGCCAAGAATGGATAAAAGGGTTAGGAAAAGTTTTGAAACCTAACTATATGTGTTATGCTTCCTCATGATGTATGATCTTTTATATATGGTTGGTTTAAGTTTTCATGTTTAAGTTCCCATACTTAGGGTTTGTAGGAAGTGCAAAACCCCAACCATGCATGATAATGATTTTTCATGATATGATATGGATTTTTATGTCACCATGTTATATGTTAGGTGCACTTATGCCATCATGTATGTTTTCCTCCATGATAAGCTATATGTTATATGCACCCTATGCCATTATGTTTATGTAAGGCTTATGTATAAGAAAAAAAAGAGAGCCTAAGAGATGCTTCCCTTAAGTTGGGATTAAGAGCACTCTTCATGATGTGACAAGAACATGATATGCCATGATATGACAAGAACATGATATGCTATGATATGATAAGAACCATGACATGTTATTTTACTTTGTATGGCTTGTACCGGGGATGGGCTCCTAAGTTGCCCCTAGGTCGATGGTATATGAAACGGGCCTAGTAAAAAGGGATGAGCTCCTAAGTTGCCCCTAGGTCGATGGTCAATGAAACGGGTCTAGTTCCTAGTAGGTTCAAGATTTGCTACCTTGGATATACTTAGGAGGCGCGCATTCATGTATGTATATGGTACAAAGCCGGGCCCTCATGTTGAGATTATGTTCAAGTATTTATATGACATGTTTTCAAAGGACATCTTGCATATACTCATTCCATGACACATGTTTTCAAAAAGACATCTTGCATATACTAATTCATGACAAATGTTTTCTTATGTGTTAGTAAGATGTTTCTTGGAAAGAATATGTTTATGATGCTTTGACGATCACGCTACTACTTTATGTATGAGCTCTCATATGCTATGTTATGATTTACTTACATGAGTATGACCCTACCTTATACTAGTATGCAAGTTGATATTATATGAGCATGTCACCACTTCATGATTAATGCATGATTTATGGTTTTGTGAGTAAGAAAGAATCTTACTAAGCCTATGTGCTTATAGTTTTATGTTTTCCTTGTACTGCAGAAAAGGGTAAAGAATGGCTACACTAAGAGGAGCAGTAGGAAGGGCGAAAGATGTGTGTGACAGTGACATGGTGGAATAGATCCATTGTGTCTCAAAACTTATATATATATCTAAGTTGTGCATGTGAAACATGTTTTGACCTTATGCTTATGCTTTTGATAATAACTTGAGCTCGTATGGATAGTTATGCATTTATGTTCTTCTTATTCATGTTAACAAGCTTATGATATCATGAATCATGTCTTAAATGGTTGATATTAAATCAAGTTATATGCATGAATACTAGGATGTTCACATGTCATGTTGAAGGGATTAGCTTGTTAACATGTTTAATATGTGATATGATTATATTGTTCATATACCATGGTTAGTTAATATGCATATGATCAAATTGAATCTTTAAACCTCGCTTCTGCTGCCACGATTTTCATATGTATATATATATATATGTGTGTATGTATGATTCAAGTAAGTAGCCCCGTCCCTCCCTTAGGGTAGTAGAAGGGTCGGGCGTTACAAAAGCACCAGTCACCAACTCCGGAATTCCATTGGACCCGGAACAGTGGACTCCGGACATGAAGAAGAAAGCTTCAACGGATTTCAAAGCACTCAACACGCTTCAATGCAGACTAACGAAGGAAGAATTGAATCGGGTTGGACCGCACCAGAACACAAAGGAATTGTGGGACAAACTGATCGAACTACACGAAGGGACAAGCGATGCCAAGGTAACGAAGCGCAATATTTTGTTAAATAAATTATTTAACATTAAAATGCAGGACGAAGAAACAGCAAGTCAGCTTCACACGAGGATCAAGGACATCCTCAACGGACTCCACTCGAAAGGCCATCAAATGGAGAACCAGGATTTAATAAGATATGCATTAAATGCCTTTCCATGTAACACCTTGTGGGCATCCATCGTGGATGCCTACAAGATTTCAAAAAATTTATCAAAATTAAAATTAGACGAATTATTTTGCGAATTAGAATTGCACGAGCAAACTAACACCGGGATTGACAAAGGTGTAGCTTTGTTTGTAGGTTCATCCAAGGAAAGGATGAAAAATAAGCTTGAGGTTGAGGTTGAGTCTGACCAGGACTCTGAAGACGAAGAATACCTGGTGAACCTGGTAAGAAAAATGTTCACCAGGAGAAAAAAAAGCTTCAGCAAGAAGGACTTGCAAAAGATCAACTCTCTAAATGAACCGAGGAACGTGACCTGCTTCAGATGCAACAAGAAGGGCCACTACAAGAACGAGTGGCCAAAACTGAAGAGCGACAAGACAAAGACATCCAAAAAGAAGGCTCTCAATGCAACTTGGGGCGACTCTTCCTCAGATGAATTGGAGGCCAAAGATCAGAAGCACCAGAGCCACCTTGTGCTGATGGCCCTTGAAGCAGAGTCGGAGGACGAATCGGAAGACGGGTCTGAACCCGAATTGAGCCATGAGTCCGTACTCGTTTCCGAAGGTCCCGACGAGGTAAACTTTAATTTGAATAGAAAATTCATTAAAATTATTGCATGTCTAAATAGTAAATTAATTACATTAGAAAAGGAAAACAAATTGCTCCTTGAAGAGAATCAAAATCTCAAGGAACAAATCAAAAATCCAAACCCAACTCAAGACCCAACACTTGAGGAGGAAAATGTATCACTAAAAATAGAAGTTAATAAATTTAAAGATCTCTTAGAAAAATTTACAACGAGATCTAAGAATTTAGATCTAATTTTAAATAACCAAAATGTAATCTACAACAAAACCAGACTTGGCTACAAGTCAAGTTCAAATAAAACAATTAAATCATTAATAACCCAACATAAACAATCAAGTAAAGCTTGGTTCTAAAAGCGTGCCTAACCACGCAAGTAGGACTTAACCAATACTACATACCTAAAGAAAAAATATATTATGTAAAATCAAATAAATCAACTCAAAAATCAAAATACAAACCTAGACCAACAAATTCAAAATCTAAATATTTTAAACCCCGCCAAGACTTAGAATATCATCAAGTCAATTATAACTACAAAAAGAACAGACATAAACCAAGAACTAAAATTCAAAAATAAAGGCCAATAATTTAGGGGGAGGCTCCAGAATAGCTGACACCTCCAAAATTAACCTACCCGACAGGGTAACCCAAACTAACCTACCCGGCAAGGTAATTAGGACTAGTTAGAAAGGGACCAAGTTTAATTTGACCTATGGTACTGGTGAAATTTTGGATGATAGTACATTAGGGAAGCTTAGTCTATGCATGTCTAGGAAGATATGGTTTCAACCTGGTACATTTGACTAAGTGAAACTAACTGAAGCTACCCTTTATGGATCCTAACCAGTTAGACCAAGGTTTTGTATTAAGTTTAGTGGATAGGACTATTTGGAAAACCTTGAAGGCATGATTACTCTAATGATGTCCAAGTGACTCATCATAACCTAGAAGTTTATCCGAAAAATGTATATTTGTTGAGCCCAAAGCTAAACCTGAATCTAACACATAGTTAAACCAAACCCTAAAACTGAACCTAACTCATCTCACAAAATTATAGGATTCCCTGATTGAAAACGTAGATCGGGTGAGATGACTAAGAACTCATTAAAATTAAATCAATTAATTAAATTAAATTTAAATTAAATTAAAATTAAAATAAAAATAAAATAAAATGAAAATTTAAAGTAAATTAAATTAAAAAATCTTTAAAAAACTTTAAAAATTATTTTGAATAATCATATATATATATATATATATATATATATATAATAATAATAATAATAATAATAATAATAATAATAGTAATAAAAATAATTATTTTACTATTATTCTTACCTAAACAAAATTAAAATCAAAACATTAAAATTATTTTTAAAAGTTTTTAAAATATTTTTTTTTAAGAAAATGATTTTTAAAATTTATTAAAATAATTTTTAAAAGAATTTTTTTAAATTATTTTTAAAAGTTTTTAAAATAATTTTTTTAAAAAGAATTTTTAAAATGATTTTTAAGTGATTTTTAAAAGAATTTTTAAAAGGATTTTTTAAAATGATTTTAAAAGGATTTTTAAAAGTATTTAAAATAGTTTTTTTTAAAAGGAAATTTTAAAATGATTTTTAAAAGTTTTTAAAATAATTTTAAAAGTTTTTAAAATAATTTTAAAAGAAATTTTAAAATGATTTTTAAAAATAATTTTTAAAAGAATTTTTAAAAGGATTTTTAAAATGATTTTTTAAATGATTTTTAAAAGAATTTTTAAAATGATTTTTTAAAATGATTTTTTAATGATTTTTAAAAGAATTTTTTTAAAAAGGATGTTTAAAAATATTTTTAAAAGAATTTTTAAAATGATTTTTAAAATGATTTTAAAATGATTTTTAAAAGGATTTTTAAATAATTTTTAAAATAATTTTTAAAAGGGGTTTTAAATTGATTTTTAGATGATTTTAAAAGAATTTTTAAATATATTTTTAAAATGATTTTTAAATTATTTTTAAAATAATTTTTAAATGGATTTTTTAAATGATTTTAAAAGGATTTTTTAAATGGATTTTTAAAATGATTTTTAAATTAATTTTTTAAGTTTAAAATGAATTTTTTTAACATTAATTTTTATCATAATTTTTAAGTTTAAAATTAATTTTTAAAGTTAATAAAAAATGATATAAGTTTAATTAAAAAAATAAATTTAAAAATTTGATTTTACTTCAAAATTTAATTTAATTTAATTTGATTTAAATTTTTAATTTGATCCTTTAATCTTCTCACCCGATCTAAATTATCAATCAGGGAATCCTATGATTTTGTGAGATGAATTAGATTCAATTGTTGATTTTGGTCTTACTTTGTGTTAGATTCGGGTTTAGCTTTGGGCTCAACAAATAGATATTTTCAGATAAACTTCTAGGCTATGGTGAGTCACCTGGACATCATTAGAGTAACCATGCCTTTGAGGTTTTCCAAATAGTCCTATCCACGGAACTTAGTACAAAACCTTGGTCTAAATAGTTAGGATCCGTAAGGGGTAGCTTCGGCTAGTTCCACTTAGCCAAATGCACCAGGTCGAAGTCATATCTTCCTAGACATGCATAGACTAAGCTTCCCTAACATACTATCATCAAAAACTTCACCAGTACCGTGGGTCAAGTTAAACTCGGTCCCTTTTTAACTAGTCTTAATTACCCTACCGAGTAGGTTTGTTTAGATTACCCTATCGGGTAGATTAGTTTTGGAGGTGCCAACTATTCTGAAGCCTCCCCCTGAATTATTGGCTTTTCTTTTAAGATTTTTGTATGATTGAAGTTAGTTTCAGTTAAGATTTAATGTTTAATTTGTAATTTAAATTTAAGTTTTTAATTTTGAATTAATTAAATTGGTCAAATTATCTTTCTTTAAATGAGTATATTTAATATTTAAATTTTCTTTCAATTTTAATTTTATTAAGCTAATTGAATTATCTTTATTTAATAGATTATTGTTAATGTTTAAGTTTTTATTAATTTTTAAATTTGAATTAATTAAATTATTTGAATTATATTCCCTTAAAGGTTTATCTTTTATCCTTTCATTAATTGTCAATTTTGAATTTTCTAGATTATCTTTGTTTAATATGTTATCTTTAACATTTAGTTTTAAGTTTGTTAAATTTAGTTTTGATTTTATCCTTATATTTTCTTTGTCTTTTAAGTTGATATGATTAGTTGAATTTATTAGATAAGTCTTATCTTTAAAACTTAATTTTTTGTTAATTAAATTATCTTGGGTTTGGATAGAATTTTTCAGATTGATATTGTCTAGATTATTAAACAATTTATTAATTTTATCCAGATCAATATTGACCTTATCATCATTATTATTTGAATTTTCAGATTTGTTTAGGTTTAAATTTGAATTTTTAGGATTATTAATTTTTTTCAGATTTTCTGAATTTTCTAAATTAATTAGATTTGTTTTATCAGAAAATATCCTAGGGGTATTTTTGCAAGTATTGTCAGCTACTATTTCTATAGATATTTTTAAAAATATCCAAAATTAACATGCATATTCTTTAAACTACTATTAGCAGGAGTATTTTGGTAATTACTAACCTTGAGTGCAACCCCTAATTCAGTAGACTTTTCTATTGGATCTGACTCAAGTTTGGATTCGATTTCGACTTGATCGTCTAACTCCAACGGCTCCTCGTGAAGTTTGATCAACTGGGTCCAAAGCTCATATGCATTATTGTACTTTTCTAGTTTGCATAAAACATTATTAGGTAAAACATCACAAATAATTTTACTTACATTTTTGTTCAGTTCCGAGTCTTGAGAAGGTTTTCTCAATATTAGCACATTATCGAAATCTAAGCTTCCTAAGAAGCATTCCATTAATCGCCTCTAGTAGTTGAAATTTTGATCGTATGGTGGTGGTTCGTGGGGGTTTCGTCATTCTTGAAGAGACATTGGTCTTGCACACAAGGAAACAGAGAAAAAGTCCCAAGATTTGGTCTTGGATTAGCAGTGTTGGAGAAAAAATATAGTATTTCACTATTTTTGAAAAAAATAATAAAATATTATTAAAATATTTAAAAAATATATTATTTCAAAATTTTGGAAATATAATATTTTGTCAATACTAAACAATGGTGAAAAGATGACGATGTATTTTTCAAAAACAGTTTTGGAGGGAAAAAAACGACAGGCGTATATCTTAAAAAACAATTTTGGAGGGAAAAAACAGTTTTCAAACGATGTCTAATTTTCTTTAAAAAACACCCCCTTTGCCTGATTGGTGGTTGCACCAAATCAGAGCGGTACCTGCTCTGATACCACTTGTTGGATCGTGAAGAATCGATAGAGGGGGGGGGGGGGGGAATATCGAATTAAAAAATCTTTCGAAAGGAGTTAAGCACCGCGGGAAAAGTATAAGCGAAAAGAACAATGCTGACACAATTCGATTTACTTGGTTCGGAGCCTGTGTCGACTCCTACTCCAAGGCCTGCACATAAGGGTGCTTTCGTTGGGCAATCACTAATTAATTCAAAATATTATTACAAAACTAAGTACATAATTAATTAGGAAAGAAAGAACCGACAATAAAATGAAAGTTAAAAGCAAACTGGCACTTGTTGGAGAACTTTTCGCAGCGTCGCAAGAGCACAAGAGAGCGGATTCTGAGTTGTTGTTGGGGCTTCAGCCTTGGCCCTCCTTATATAGGAGGTAAGGGGCGTCTGGAACCTTCAGGGCGCCTCGACCATGATGTAGACGAGCCAACCAACGAACTCCACGTGGCACAGCGACGTTGGGGATAAAATTTGCCTCAAGGGGCCCGGGTACCTCCCGGGCGCCCAGACCTCCGGGCGCTTGGGTACCTCCCGGGTGTCCGGACCCTGTTTTCCAACAGATTCCTTCCTGCAAGAAAAACGTTAGTCCGAAGCACTCATATCTCCTGCAAAACACATTATTAGCATAGTTCATAATTCAAGATAGAAAGAGTATGACTTAGATTCCGTCTTTCCGAGCCGGAATCTAGTCAAGATCTCGACTTAGAGTTCCGAAATGGTTCTAAGTTAGATCGATGCCTAAGTTCCCTTCCCAGGAATGCGTCCTCACAGTCACTCCCCTCAAGTGACTTATCTCCACTTACCTGCCAGACGTCCGGTCATCCCTTCGACCCGTCTAGACATCGTGCTAGCTATCCAGTCAACCTGTCGACCTAGCTGGACTTCGTGCCAAACGTCCGGTCAGCCCGTCGACCCGTTTGGACTTCGTGCCAACTGGGCTTCGTGCCAGACCCGGTCAGCCCGTCGACCTGTCTGGACTTCTCCTGCACACTCGGTCAGAGTGTTAGATCAACAACAAGACTAACTTAACATATTTTGTCATTCATCAAAACTTGGGTTAGACCGTTAGTACTAACCGCTCCAACACATGTGGTGTGGCGAAGAAGGCAGAAAATTATCACAACATATTGCTACTCAGTTGTGAGCATCTAATAGAGATAACATTTGTTTCATCCCATACAACACTAGGTAAGATTTTAATTATGTATTAATTCTTATTACATACTATTCAATGTTATATTTTTATTTGTACAAGTACCATTGGATCCTAACTATAATTAATGAAAATAAGAATATGATATATTTATTAGACTCATTGAGTAATAGGAACCGAGATTATGCTTGGCAAACTATTGTGACCTTGTAGGTAATAGATTGTGCTTATTGTGAATGCATTCAATTAATTAGAGGTTGAAAAAAAAATTTCTATTTTTTACAATGTAGTGGGGTTAAGATATACAATGCATCAAGGGGTATTTGAAAAGGACCAGATTTTAAATAATTGATGGTATGTATTGTGACTATGTATTTGGACATTAACTAATAATTCTTATTATTTGGATTGTGACTTATTGCATGACATTTTCAATTTCCTTAGGATAATCTAAAACAAAATGGTGGTGTTGAATGTGGATATTGTGTAATGTGGTACATGAAAAAAATAGTCTTGGATGAATATCTACAATTGGAGAGGAAGGTGAATTTTTTCTTTATGAAATATTGATTCATTTTGCATTGACTCTCAAATTTCTTTTAATACTTTAGTTTGCAACATCAAAAAATAAATAGTATTACAAGCAATCTCAGTATGATGAAATCAGAAGTGAATGGAGCATATTCGTCTACTTCTATGTGGATGCTTAAGTGTAAGATGTGATATAAATTTTGGATTATATTTAGTGATTTATGGATACAAAAGCTTTTGGGTCATGATTAAACATGTATTTTATGAATACATGTTTGGGCTATATTTGATAGATATTTGTGATATATTTATTCAATTTTGGTGATGAAAAATATTGTGTTGTAGTAAAATATTATGATATACACTTTTATCAATTAAAATTATATCGTAGTAAAATATGATCAATTACTTCACCACTATAGATAAATGATGAAGTAATACAACACAAAAGACTTCGATAAATTTAAATAATGGTGTGGTTGAAGAAACTATTTACTTCGTCATTGATCAAATTTATGAAGTCCTTCGTATAAATTACTTCTCTAAATTAATTTTTTTGTTGTAGTAAAATATGCTCTATTACTTCTATACTATGATGAAGTACTACAATAAAAAATATTTCGACCAAGTCAAATTATGTAGAAGTAAAATTAAACATTTATTGCAACAGAATACAAAATTTATGAAGTTGTATATATATTTTACTTCGTCAATCAAGGTAACCTATGAAGTAATATATCATCAACCACTTTGGTACTTTTACTGTTCTCGATGAAGTAATATAGCCTTTGTGCTTCGAAAATGGTTCAATTTTGAACCAGTTTTCGACCGGTGATAGACTCCGGTAATTGTGTGGCAAAGTAATAAATTAACCTTTTTACTTCAAATACGTCTACTTTAGTAATTATCTACCTATTACTTCAGATAATATCCGAAGTCTATTGTCGATTTTCACATAGTGATTGAAACTCAAACTCACACCGAATTTGATCAACATAGTCCACCTTGACCAAAGGTCGATTACACCTACAAAATCAAAATTAAATTCATAAAAAATAAGTCTAAACTTAAACCACTATTGTAATAATTTTATTTATTTTAGGTTTGACTTGATTAAACTAAAATACTTTATTAAAAAATTTTAAACAACCCAAAACTTAACTCAACTTATCTTAGTCCTAATAAAGTGGGCATATATTACATATGTATATGATATTTTATATATTCAATTTACCTATATATAAATATACATACAGATACGCACTACAAAATCTTGATCCGATGCTAGTGTCGTCCTAGGTTTCACACTGAACTAAAAAGCAATTTTATAATAACTAGCATTAAAAAAAACCCCCACAATTAGATCATTATAATTGTTATTATTTTAAAAAATATTTATTTATTTCCTAAGAAGTTTTGATTACTTGCTTGACAATTAGTTAAGCATGTTCTAGTAATCAACTATGTTATTAAATATCCTTCTATCAAAAAGGTTATTTAATTAATAGGAGAGCGTGTCAAGATTCTTTTCATAAGTCATCCAAAGGCCTTTCTCTAATCACACGTCAATTAATGCCGCCAAAGAACCACAATGAATGCTTCCACTAATCATGCAAAAATAATAATAATAAAATGAATTAAAAAATATATCAACTCTTATACGTAACAGCAATAGCAAAGACAGAATATGCGGTGTTGCTGCAATAGCAAAGATAGAATATAAAATGTTAATGATGCAACACACCAACAGGTTATCCATTTTTTTATTATTCTCCACATGAAGTAGTCACACCATAGCTTATTAATAATATTTGGTCTTGAAAATGGCCAATGTTCATTCAACTTTAAATAGTTCTTGTAGTTGTTCAGTAAGCCAATTCGTTTGTCAAACAATATTGTTTGATCCTCTACCTTCACATTTTGAGCTTTGTCCTTACATTATAAGAAATAGTGACATAAAAAAAATAAATTCCTCATAAATTAACAATGATATTTGTGATAAAAAAAATAATTATCACTAATTAACAATGAAATGAAATTTATGATAAAAACATACTTTTCATTGAATTTGAAATAAATATATTTAATCACAATGTTCATCGCTAACATTATGTTTATAACAAAAGCATCACGAATTGGCGACGAAATCAAAATTCATCATAAAATTGGTAACAAATCTAGAATTCATCGATGAATTAGAGATGAATAAAGAATTCATCGCCGAATTTAATGATATTTACAAAGTCAGGAACTCAAATTTGACGACAAATTTAAAATTCATAATAAAATTGACAACAAATCCAGAATTCATTGTCAACTGGTCAATGAATTCAATTCATCATCGAATTTAAAGTTTAAGTTAGAATCTCAAATTTGGTGATGAATCTATAATTCGTCACCAAATTAACAATGAATCTAGAATTCATCATCAAATTTAAAGATCTTAATTTGTTATGTTGCCGCAAGTGCACGGCTACGTCATCAGTAATATAAAAGATGGTTGAACCCACAGGGACTAGTTATAAGCACTAGTGATTTCTTATGGAGAATTAACTAAACAATTGATTGTTGAAGGTCACGTGCTAAGTAAGAGAAAGAAGATCGAGAAAAGGAAAGAGAGATGAAGATTTGATTTGGAAGATGTTCTAGAGGTTTGGTTTCATTGTGATGCTTATCAATGTGTCATGGTTGACCTATTGCCCATCCTCAATTCTCATGCACTTGTAAGAAATTAGATTCATTACCAGCTCTTCCCTGTATTGGTCAAGTCTGAATGCTATTTAGATCAATATTCTATGCTATTAAATAGAAATGATCCCTATGAAGTCTGGTAACATATCACCCCTATCACTAGGGCTCCTTGGTCATAAATCACATGAACACACTTATACTCAATACCCATAGAGATTGAGATAACAATTACATACAATCCCCTACTTATGGAGAATTGCTTCTCCTTTCAAGGTAATGCCCTATACATCTGAAAACGGGTTACCCCTATCACTAGGGCCTCTCGATCATACAATTTAGAACATTCTCTCTACGACATCAACAATTTTATATAAACATGAGAATTAAGTTCAAACACAACACACTCATATAAGATCAAATAAATACGAGATATGATATTATCATATAGATAGGAAATTAGTATATCTATGAGTTTTTATATAAATTCACATCACAATCACTTCCTGAACCACTATTTTAATAATTTTATTTATTTTAGATTTAACTTCACTAAACTAAATTACTTTATTAAACAATTTTAAACAACACAAAACTTGACGCAACTTATCTTAATCCTAATAAAGTGGACATATATTACATACTTATGTGATATTTTATATATTCAATTTACCTATATATAAATATACATACAAATACCCACTACAAAATCTTGATGCGATGCGAGTGTCGTCCTAGGTTTCACCATGCACTAAAAAGCAATTTTATAATAACTAGCATTAAAAAACCGACAATTAGATCATTATTATTATTATTATTTTTAAAAAATATTTATTTATTTCCTAAGCAGTTTTGATAACTTGCTTGAAAATTAGTCAAGCATGTTCTAGTAATCAACTATGTTATTAATTATCCTTCTGTCAAAAAGGTTATTTAATTAATAGGAGAGGGTGTCAAGATTCTTTTCACAAGTCATCCTAAGGCCTTTCTCTAATCACATCTAAATTATCCCTGGATCTATGGTATCGTGGAAAAATATCTAAGTTATCATTCAGGTATTCATGATTTAATTCCTAATTATGATGTATTTATAGGAATTTTTTCTTCAAATAGAAAGTACAACCAAAAGATATTAAAATTCTGAATTAATTATTATATGCGCTTCTCGATTTACTCCGATAATAGATAGAAAACTTCTATAAAACTAAATCGATTATTCAAAAAAAAATTCATCAGAATAATTAAATTATCATTGTTTTTTCTAATACACCTCAATTAATAAAGACAAAGAACCACAATGAATGCTTCCACAAATCATGCAAAATAATAATAATAAAATAAATTGAAAAATATATCAACTCTTATACCTAACAGCAATAGCAAAGACAGAATATGCGGTGTTGCTGCAATAGCAAAGATAGAAAATGAAATGTTAATGATGCAACACACCAACAAGTTATCCAATTTTTTATTATTCTTCATATATGAAGTAGTCTAGTTCGGATTCTCTGTCCTCATTTTTTTTATCCCTGTGTCTCACTATCGATCGGACGGGTCAAATTACATCTCAAGGATATCTTACACATCACGAGGATACTGCACACATCTTAAAGATGTCATGATACATTGAGATGTAATCTGATCCGTCCGATCGATAGTGAGACACGGGGATAGAGAAAAATGAGGACAGAGAATCTAAACTATGTAGTAGTCACACCATAACTTATTAATAATATTTGGTCTTGAAAATGACCAATGTTCATTCAACTTTAAATAGTTCTTGTAGTGGTTCAGTAGCCAATTGGTTTATCAAACAAATGAACAATATTGTTTGATCCTCTACTTTTACAATTTGAGCTTATTGCCCTTACATTATAAGAATTAGTGACACTAAAAAATCAATAATTTAACAACAAAATAAATTCTTCATAAATTAACAATGATATTTGTGATAAAAAAATAATTATCACCAATTAACAATGAAATTTACGATAAAAACATACTTTTCACTGAATTTGAAATAAATATATTTCATCACAAAATTCATCACTAACATTATGTTTGTAACAAAATCATCATGAATTGACAACGAAATCAAAATTGTCGCAAAACTGATAACAAATCTAGAATTTATTGCCGAATTGGCTATGAATAAAGAATTTATCGCCGAATTTAATGACATTTGCCAAGATGAGAACTCAAATTTGATGACAAATACAAAATTCATCACAAAATTAACAACAAATCCAAAATCATCCCCAACTTGGCAATGAATTTTAGATTCATCACCAAATTTAAAATTTAAGTTAGGATATCAAATTTGGTGACGAATCTATAATTCATCTCCAAATAGACAATGAATCCAGAATTCGTCATCAAATTTAAGATCTTTGTTACGTTACCGCAAGTGCACGACTACATCATAGGTATTATAAAAGATTGTCGAACTCATAGGGAATGATTATAAGCACTAGTGATTTCTCATGGAGAATTAGCTAAACAATTGACGATTAAGGGTCATGTGCTAAGTAAAAGTAAGTTCGAGAAAGGAAAGAGAGAGGAAGACATGATTTGGAAGATGTTCTAGGGGTTCGGTTTCATTGTGCTGTTTATTAATGTATCATGGTTTACCAATTACCCATCCTCAATTCGCATGCACTTGTAGGAAGCTAGATTCATTACCTACTCTTCTCTGCAGTGGTCAAGATGGAATGCTATTTAGATAAATATCCCATGCTATTAATAGAAATGCTTCCTATGAAGTCCGGTAACAGGTCACCCCTGCCACTCGGGCCCCTCGGTCATAAATCATAAGAACACACTTATACTCAATCCTCATAGAGATAGAGATAACAATTATATACAATTCCCTACGTCCTTGTGGGGAATTGCTTCTCCTTTCAAGGTAATGCCCTAGACGTCCAAAAATGGGTTACCTCTATCACTAGGGTCCCTCAATCATACAATCTAGGGCATTTCCTCTACAGGATCAACAATTCTACATAAATATTCAATCAAACATGAGAATTAAGTTCAAGAACAACACACTCACATAAGATCAAATAGATATGAGGCATGATAATGTCATATAGATAGAGAATTAGCATATCCATGAGTTCTTACATAAGTCCACATCACAATTATACCCTTAATCCTAGAACAATAGATCTACTCTATGGCATGAAGGGAAGAATCCAAAGACATAAGAATTGAAAGCATCCAAACCCAACTAGAAGAGGAAGGGAGAAAAATGCTTATCTGATTGCATTGAGTGATCTTCGGATCCAATCCTTTGCTTCCAGAGTCGATGAGATGATGAATATGGCCTCATATCGTTGAACGGAGATCGGGAAGAATGTAGATCGGTCCCAAGATGTATCTCCCAAAGGGAGAACCTTCCTCCCCTTGGAAAGGAGAAGAGATCTCCTTAAACAGTGTTGGGCACGTGCCTAGCACGACCCATGCCACGGTCGTGTGGCATCCACATGGCCACGCTCTACTTGGTCTCTAGTGTTGGGATTTTCGAGCCGCAAAACCCATTTTTTGCGTTGCGGAAACCTCAAAATCCCATACCACCGGATCCATGCAAAGATTAAAAGAACAAAAATTTCGTGTACATGTTTTTCTATCCTAGATCTATATTAGATCTATATGGTTAAGAGATTACCCTTGTAGTGAAGCCCTTCGCGAATCCCGCTCGTCCAAGAAGATGCCGGATCTCAAGGGTGTCAAGTGAGCACCCCTCTATGTGTATCCACACAAACGATTAGGTGGAGAAAAACACCTAGAGTGTGCTAGCACTCTTGGATGTTTCGGCCAAGGAGGAGGAGAGGGAGAGAAGAATAAGCAAGGAGGAATAATAATGATCGATCATAAAATAAGAGTAAAAAAAATGGCTTAAGTATTTTCATCTAATGAAAATACTTAATGCTCATTAACACCATTAATGAGCCTGAATGAGTATTTAATATTCTTCATTAAATGGTCATTTTGAAACTCATTCGAAATTTGAATCTAAAATTCAAATTGAATTCCATTTATCATTGAATTCAAAATTCAATGAATATCATCATTAAACCTCACTTGAGTCTAACTCAAGTCTAGCCTCACTTGAGTCTAACTCAAGTCTAACTCAATCAATCTAATTTGGATTACTCTTAATCCAATTTGGTTCATCACATGAACCTAATCCTCTTGGTTCATCAAATGAACCTAATCTCCATCTAATTGCCCTTTGTGTATGACCCTATAGGTTATTGTAACGTTGGCAATGCTCCTAAACCCATTTAGAAGCATAAGTAATGAGTGGTATCTAGCAACACATCATTACTACCCAAGTTACAAGAATGTTGAGATCCAACATCACCTTATGACTACTAATTGTGACTCTTCACAATATATGACAAGTGTCCTTCTATCCTTGACACCTAGATTGATCAATGTGAGGCATAGACCGTGTCATCCTCTAATCAATCTAAATCTTGAACTCCAAGTAGACTCACTTTAATCAAATGAGCTTAGTATCTCATATTGACTCATTTGGGCATGACCATGCACTTAGTGGTCTCACTCTATCAAGAATAACGATGTCACTCCCATTATATAGGAGGGATAGATCCCATCTACATCACTCACATCCCTCCGCATAATTTGTTACATACCCAGTAATCCTTTATAGTCCACCCAGTTACGGGTGACGTTTGACGAAGCCAAAGTATGTAACTCCTTATGTAGGGAACCATGGTGACTTCAGCTCCAAGGACTAATAGTTATACTAATAGCCACATGAGAAAATATATGACACTTATATAACGATCCATGATACTTTCTCATGGCGGGTCATTCAGTATACATTATCTAATGCATACCCATGTGTCAACTTGATATCTCCATATCCATGACTTGTGAGATCAAGTCATCGAGTTGACCTACATGCTAGTCTCGCCACATTAACATTGTCCCTGAATGTTAATACTTGACTAGGAATGATTAAGAGTAGTGTTCTCTATACCATCTCACTATCGATTTAACCAATCGATTGATATAGATAAGAACCTTCTACTCAAGGACGCTATTATACTTAGTTATTTGGCACCAATACAGATAAGTATAATAACAAAAAACAAATGCCTTTATATATATAAGAATATGATACAATGATTCCATACAATAATCATCATATGATTGGCTCTAGGACTCTAACTAACATCCAGTATAGTGGCATGGTCGTGTAGATTCACACGGTTGTGTTCTGCTTAGTCTCTGGATGAGCTACACAGGCATGTGGATTCATACGACCACAGTCTTCTCTTGCTTTGGAAGGTCACATGGACGTGTGGATCCAAACGACCATAGTCTTCTCCTATCCTGCTAGTTGGTACAGTTGTGTAGAATAACATGGCCAGAGCCTTCTCCACCCACAAGTGTACGGTTACGTCGTCAGTAATATAAAAGATTATCGTATCCACAGGGATTATTGATTAAATACTAGTTAACTTCGTACGACAAATTATCTAGACAGACGTAAGATTTATGGTAAAAGAGAGTAAGAGAAAGAGAAGAGGGAAAAGAGAGAATGGATCTCAAGAGGGGTTGAGCTAGGAGGATGAAGGATGATAGATTCTAGGATTTCAGTTTCTTTGTAATGTTAGGCAATGTTACATAGATTGCTTAGCTCCTATCCTCTATGTTCATGCTCTTGTAGGAAGTTAGATTCATTATCGACTCTCCCCTGCAGTGGATAAGCCGGCATGATCTCCTACTCCATGTCCTATGCTACTAAATGGAAGTGATTCCTATGAAGTCCGTTAGCGACGCAACCCTATCACGACGCCCCTCGGTCATACAATATAGAAACACACTAACACACAATAACATAGAAATAGAAATAATGATTATGCCCGATCCCCTACTTCCTTATGGGGATTTGCTTCTCCTTTCAAGGTGATACCCTAGACGTCCGTTAGCGGGGTAGCCCTGTCACGACGCCCCTCAGTCATACGATCTAGGGTATCCTGTAGGTGCAGCGGAGGCCGACAAGAGGGGGGTGAATTGTTGAAATCAAAAATAAACTATACCCTCCTCGGCTTTCAACTCAGAAAAGCAATAGAAAAAAAATAACAAATAAAGAAATAGAAATTAAGCAGAAGACAGGAATTTAACCTGGTTATAACTAAGAGGGTTGTTAATCCAGGGCAGTGACAAAAGCGCAGTAGAATAAATCCTTTTGCTGAAGGCGGAGAAGCCTTTTACACTTTGAAGCTTAGAATTATTGCTAGGAAAGACTATACAATTGATTGCTTGATTTGTTCTGAATTCCTAGCTCCAGGGGCCTTTAAATAGCCTCTGGAAATATGATCTCGAGGGTCCAAGGCGCCTCCAATAGAGGTCCAAGGCGCCTCCAATGGGTGAGCGGATAAAACTTTATCCGCAGCGCAAACGGTCAGTTTTGACCTATTAAAGTCGCCTTCAACAAGGCTAAAGGCGCCTTCAAGCTGGTAGCTTGAATTCCAGCTTGCTTCTTTGCTTCGTTTTGATTTCCGACGCTCTGATCTTTTGGGTGATTGCGGCCAACGGGAATAGGGCTCACCCGAACCCAATTCCCGGCCTTCTCCTCGAGCAGCCTTCCTCCCCAGCTTAATGCCCCTCGAACGCCGCGCACGTTCTTCTCGCCCACTGGTGTACTCTTCCACAGCTCTCTCGTCCTTCGGACGCACCGAGCCCGTCGGCTCCCTTCCCATGCCGTCCTTCTCGCTAGCCGCGTCTTTCACTCGACTTCCTGCGCTCCTAAGTTCCTGCACACTTAGACACAGGGATCAAACACAAAGCAGGACCTAACCAACTTGGTTGATCACATCAAAACTATTACGGGGTCCAACAATCTCCCCCTTTTTGATGTGCATCAACCCAAGTTCAAGTTAGGGTCAAAATAGACACAAAAAGTAATTTTAAAGAAAAATTACTAAACTAGCATGTTAAGCATAAGTTTTGCAATAAATAAAATTGCAACACAGTTTAGAAAAAATATAAAAAAATTTAAATTTCCTAATCCCCCTTAACTTCTCTTTAACTTGTACCTTTCTCTCCCCCTTTGATCACAGCAAAAATGGGGTGATAAAAAGTGTTTAGAAAAAAGTTTTATTTTAGAAAAAGTTAGAAAAATCTTTAAGTCAAAGAAATTTTTCACAAATTTTCTAAGTAAATATTAATGTTAAAAAATGTTCTAAGTAAAATGAAATTTTGAATTATCCAAAAAAAAATTCTAAGTAAAATGACTTTCAAGAATCATTTTTCTAGATAATTAAAAAAAATTAAAAAATTTCTAAGGAAATGTTTAAAAAACTTTTCAAAGCATTATGTAATTCTAATTTTAATGCTTTTATCAGAAAGTTAATTAAATATTTTTATTTTGATATTTCGGCTTCCAGATCGTGGCGAGGCACTAGGCCTTCTTGGTCAACAACCACTTCCTTAGACAAAGCTTCCATAAAGAAATTAAATGTTTAATTTTCTCACTGTAAGATTTTAATTTTAAGAGATTAATTTAGTACAGATTTTGGAACCCAATAGAGGTTCCTTGCTACTTGATCAATTAGAAACTTAGGGGGTACATTACTTTTGGACACTTTTCTAAGTTGACCCTGGTGTTTTCTAATGTACCAATTTAATTTTCCATAAATTCTTAATTTTGATTCAGGAAATTTATTTAAGCATGCATCATGATATTTCAATTTCTCAATTTCAACTTTTAATTTTTAATTTTCTAATTTTAAATTATCATACATTTCTAGTGGGCATGATTTTGCAAGGATCAATTTCAATTCACAATTTTCTTTTTCTAATTGATCTAATTCTTTGGACAGAGACTTGATAAATTTAAAAGACTGAGTCGGGGTTAGATTGTGTACTTTACTTACCTGATCTGGTGACGCTCCCCCTTCACCACTGCTTTCTTCTTCTGATGTTCCTCCCCCTTTATCGATGCTCATCTCTGAGCTAGACGTTTCTTCTAGCTGATGGTTGACCATCAGTGCTATTCCTGAGAATTCTTCGACTTCTGATTCGGAGGAAGACGAATCATCCCACGTGGCCTTTAGGTTGTGTTTGGGTCGAGCTAGATTCTTGCTCCTTTCCTTATCCTTCTGTTTGCTTTTCAATTTTGGACAGTCTTCCTTGATGTGCCCTTCTTCGTTACAGTTATAGCAACGAATCATCCTTTTCCTTTGATGCATCTTTGTCTGTGATCTAAATTTATTAGATTAAAGAATTTATTGAAGCATCTTACCAGTAGTCCCGCTTCGGATTCGTCGACCGAGGCTTCTGAGTCAGAACCATTTATTTTTGCCTTTAAGGCAATGTTCTGACTGGTCTTCTCTACTCCGTTGGGCTTTGCAACTCGAGATTCATGAAGTTCAAAAGTAGAAAATAATTATTCTAAAGTACTTACCTCGAAGTCCTTAGAGATGTAGTACTCATCTACTAAGGAGGCCCACTCGGGAGTTCTTGGGAAGGCGTTGAGCGCGTACCAGATTGAGTCCCGGTTCGTTACTTATTCTCCAAGGTTGTTGAGTTGAGTAATTAGCTCTTTGATCCTCGCTTGGAGTTGCACTACCTTCTCGCCTTGGTTCATCCGGAGGTTCGTCAACTGGGTCCGGAGGATGTCGCGCCTCGCTAGCTTTGCTTTGGAGGTACCTTCGTGAAGTTCTAGGAATTTTTCCTAGAGATCTTTTGTGGAGTCGTAGCTTCCGATTCGATTTACCTCTTGAGGCGGCAGAACGCTGAGTAGGTGGAACTCAGCCTTTCCGTTGGCGACGAAATCTGCTTGCTCCTTTTTCGTCCAGGTGTTTTCCTCCTTATCTTTCGGAACTGCATAACCATATTTCATTATTAAACGAATGTCAAATTTAGTTTTAAAAAATACCTCCATTTTGCGCTTCCATGTGGCGAAGTCTCCGTCGAACTTCGGGGGATCAATATTTGCTCCGGTCATAGTCTTGATTATTGTGCTTTAGTCGGCTGTTAGTCCTTCTGAGGCGGTCTGGCTCTGATACTAATTGTAGGTGCAGCGGAGGCCGACAAGAAGGGGGTGAATTGGTAAAATAAAAAATAAACTATACCCTCCTCGGCTTTCAACTCAGAAAAGCAATAGAAAAAATAATAACAAATAAAGAAATAGAAATTAAGCAGAAGACAGGAATTTAACCTGGTTACAACCAAGAGGGTTATTATCCAGGGCAGTGATAAAAGCGCAGTAGAAGATCTCCTTTTGCTGAAGCCGGAGAAGCCTTTTACACTTTGAAGCTTAGAACTATTGCAAGGAAAGATTATACAATTGATTGCTTGAGTTGTTCTGAATTCCTAGCTCTAGGGGCCTTTAAATAGCCTCTGGAAATCTGATCTCGAGGGTCCAAGGTACCTCCAATAGAGGTCCAAGGTGCCTCCAATGGGTGAGCGGATAAAACTTTATCCGCAGCGCAAACAGTCAGTTTTGACCTGTTGAAGGCGCCTTCAACAAGGCTGAATGTGCCTTCAAGCTGGAGGCGCCTCCAAGCCTGATGGAGGCGCCTCCAAGCTGGCAGCTTGAATTCCAGCTTGCTTCTTTGCTTCGCTTTGACTTCCAACGCTCCGATCTTTTGGGTGATTGCAGCCAACCGGAATAGGGCTCACCTGAACCCAATTCCCGGCCTTCTCCTCGAGCAGCCTTCCTCCCCGGCTTAACATCTCTCGAACGCCGCGCATGTTCTTTTCGCCCACTGGTGTACTCTTCCGCAGCTCTCTCATCCTTCGTGCGCACCGAGCCCATCGACTCCCTTCCAGTGCCGTCCTTCTCGCTAGCTGTGTCTTCCGCTCGACTTCCTGCGCTCCTAAGTTCCTGCACACTTAGACACAGGGATCAAACACAAAGCAGGACCTAACCAACTTGGTTGATCACATCAAAACTATTACGGGGTCCAACATATCCCCCCTACGGGATTAACAATTTTGCACAACCATTTGATAAAATATGCAAAAGATGTATATAAGCATTCACACACACACACATCATCAAACATGAACAAGGCATTAACAAGCCATTGAATAGAAACATGTCAAATCCACATAGTTTTATTTCTCCATCACATCACAAATACTTCTTACATCCTAGATCTAGAGATCTACTCCATTGATAAGGAAGAGCAGTCCTAAAATATAAAGAAAAGCATAATTACAACCCTAGATGTGAGAAGAAGGAGAAGAAGAGATGCTTGCCAATGATTCCGATGTCTTGGGGATGCCTCCTTGCTCCGGAGATGGACGGATCTTCAAGGGAATGTATGTGGATGAAGCTCTAGGGTTTCCCCCTATGGGGAGAACCCTTCCCCAAGGAGAAGTGCGAAGTCCTAAATCCAAGATGAGTCAAAGAATGAGGATATTGACCTTTTATACCTCCTCCAAGCTGTAATGACACAAAATTCCTCATTACGAGTCCTAATAGTGGTTAAAAATATTTAGAAATACTTTAGAAATATTCTAGAGATTTATAGAAAATTTTAGAGTATTTTTATGAAATTTTTGGAAGTCGCTTGGTATTTTTACTAAATGAAAGAAGTTTCGACAAAAAAATGTCCAAGCCGAGAATTGAACCCACGACCTTTGACTCGGTCAAAACCCAACTGACCAGGTGTGCAAACGGACAAATCTATTTAGAAAAGTTAGAAAAATTTATTTAAGATAGTTAACAGAATATTGGATTATAAAAGGGATAAGTTGATGTTGGATTTGTCTGTTTAGAAAAGGTAGCGAATTTATTTAAGATAGTTAACAGAATATTGGATTATAAAAGGGATAAGTTGATGTTGGATTTGTCTGTTTAGAAAAGGTAGCGAATTTATTTAAGATAGTTAACAGAAATATTAAGTTATAAAAAGGGAGAACTTAGGGATTATTTTCCAAAACCTAAACCTCTCCTCTCCTTTTCTCTCCCGACGACACAACGTCTCCTGTTTGGGCGAAGGAAAAAAGGGGAGGATCTAGGTTCCTCTCCAGCGGCCGGCCAAGGGAGATTTCCGGGAAATCTTCACATGGTTGTGATCCTCTCGTCAAGGGGAAATCGTGAGCACAAAGGAGGGGTCAAAGCTTGCAAATCCCGCAAACCCTAGAAGTTTTCTTTCCGGTTGTAAGCTCAAGAACGCAAAGGTAAGTGCTTCTCACCTGCAGTAGGAGTAATTTCGGACCTTCTTTCTTCTTGAATTCGAAGCATGAGAAGCGCTTATTGTGCAGATTTTAATTAAGCTTATAGGTGCAAATTTTAATTAAGCTTATAGTGCAGATTTTAATTAAGTTTATAGGTGCAGATTTTTACTTAAGCTTATAGTGCAGATTTTAATTAAGCTTATAGTGCAGATTTTAATTAAGCTCATATGCAGATTTTTATGTAAGCTTATAGTGTAAATTTTAATTAAGCTTATAGAGCATATTTTAATTAAGTTTATAGTGCAGATTTTAATTAAGCCTATAGTGTAGATTTTAATTAAAGTCATAGTGCAGATTTTTATTTAGGCTTATAGTGCAGATTTTAATTAAGCCTATAGTGTAGATTTTAATTAAACTCATAGTGCAGATTTTTATTTAGGCTTATAGTGCAAATTTTAATTAAGCCTATAGTTCAGATTTTAATTAAGCTTATAGTGTAAATTTTTATTTAAGCTTATAGTGCAGATTTTAATTAAGCCTATAGTGCAGATTTTAATTAAGCTTATAAGTGCATATTTTTATGTAAGCTTATAATGCAGATTTTAATTAAGTTTGTAGTGCAGATTTCTTAGAGCTTAAAATGCAGATTTCTTTAGAGCAGATTTTTTTAGAGCTTGTAGTGCAGATTTCTTAAGAGCTTATGGTGAAAATTTCTTTAAAGTTTATAGTGCAGTTTTTTGGTGGAACTTGTAGTGCAGATTTTTGATGGAACTTAGAGTGCAGTTTTTAAAGAAAAAAGATTATAGTGCAGTTTGGTTAAGTATTATAGTACAGAATTTATGTTTGCAAAGTATGCAGAAATAGTGTAGCATAGAATGCAGAATCTTGATTAGTATAGTATGCAGAATTTTGATTAGCATAGTATGCAGATTTTTGTTTATGCATTTCAAAGTTAGAATTTGTTTAAACATTCCAGTTTTTAAAGAAGCATTCTTTTATTAGAGGTATTAACAAGTATAAGAAAGATAAAGAAAAGAAAGAAAAAGGCCAAGGCCTTAAGTAGATCCCAAAGTCAAGATTTTAGAGATTTTGGCACACAAGATGCTCGTTAAAATGCCAAGGCATTTAAAGAAGAAGTAATTAAGATAAATCATCTTATAAATCAGTATTTTACTTTTATCAGTGGCACTGTTTTGGACTCTCAGTTGTCCTTGGGTTGGGCTCCCATAGTCGTCCCTAGGTTTAGATAACCTAGTAGTAACGACACGACTGACGGTCGACGGTCGACGACCCGAGGGTCGCCAAATGGGTCAGGTCGTTACAATAGTAAACCCTACTAGATTCGGGACTAGCTACCTTGGGTCTAGTTAGGGATGCGCGCATAGCAAGTACAGTTGTCGGGCCCAAGAAGAAAGTTTATTATTATTTTGAAATATTATAAGTATAAGTTTTTGAACAAGTAAAGTAAGTTTTACAAAAGTATAAAAGTATTAAAGAAGAAGTTTTTAAACAAGTTAATTAAAAGAATAAGTTTAGAACAAATGAAATAAGTTTCATTTTGTTTTAAAAGCAGCAAGTTGAGTTTTCTTTTATGCTAGCATGTTATTTAGATTAGCTTACTATTCTTTGCTATTTTCTGAGCATAAGTAGCTTTACATGTTTAGCATTTCAGCCTGTTTGATTCCTTTATTATTAGATGAGCATGAGTAGTCTTCAGTAAGTAATCAGTTAGATCATATTATAGATATATGTACATGCATATCGAGATTTTGTGAGTTAGATAGCGCTTACTAAGCATTTTGCTTATAGTTTGCATTTCCTCTTACTGCAGATACAGGAAAAGAAAAGTTTTAGCAAAGGAAGGCGACAAGGAGGTGAAGATGGATGTGTGATGCCTGGACTATAGAAGCCTTGGGACCTAGCATAAGAATTTATTAAGATTTTCATTTATTAAGAATGTATTAGATGAGTCATTTAGTCTTCCGCTGCTAGTTAATTGTAATTTTTTAGTTCTCCAAGAGTTTTAGGAATTACTATCAACATGTGTGCAATGTTAGTTAAGATAAGTTAGTAGTCCAGTAGCGCTCCGCCCTCACAGTCCAGTAGCGAGGAGGGTGGGGTGTTACACAAGCTGCCCAGGAAAATTAGGATTATAGGGGTCCAGTAAATTGGGATTTTCTCCTATTAAACCAGGTTTTCTCATGATTCACCCTGAACCAAAGTTGTATCTCTTGAAATTATATTTAATCTGATACTTGGATTGGACCCTGGCTCCAACTGAGCCAAAAGTTATGGCAGTTCAAAGTTTGGTCTGCAGTCTGGGCGGAGGTCCAGTTGAACCCGCGGTTGGGAGGCACGACCGTGCCATTTAGCATGGGCAGACAATGCTTTCTCTCTATTGGATTTGAAGCAAAGTTGTATATCTTGAAGTCAGCTACGTTTTCATACAAATAACATCCTTAAATTCCTACGGACCGCAAAGTTATGGCTGAATTACGATCAGTCTGCAATCTGCCTAGAATTTAGCACAGCTCTGTTTTAGGGTGGCATGGCCCGTGTTCTTTGTCACACGACCATATGGAATCCACACGACCTCACACGACTTCCTCCCGGATTGAGTCACATGGCCGTGTGGCTCACATGACCGTGGCCCTCTTCTTCTCTGCCTAGGTCACACGGCTGTGTGGATTCACACGGCCATGACCTTCCTCCCCTCTGGATTGTTGGCACGACCGTGCCATTTGGCACGACCGTGTATTGCTTAGCCATGGGATGTTTGCACGACCTCTGGAGAAATGGCATGGCCATGCCATTTGGCACGGGCTTGCCTTACTCTGCCTTTGGATTGTTGACACGGTTGTGTGGGTCACACGGCCGTGATCCTCCTTGCCTTTGGAACATTGGCACGAATGTGCCATTTGGCACGACCAAAGCATGATAATGGCCACACGACCGTGTGGCATACACGACCCAAGCTAGATTCCCTCCAGAGCTACTCCTGTGTGCAATTTAGCTCCATTTCCACTCCAAATAGCATCCTATCAGTCAAAACAAGCAAAAAGTAGATCTCTGAATAGAATATAATAGAAGTATGACATTATAATGAAATAGAGTGCAATAAATATAGATTATGCTCATGAAATACAAGTAGATGTGCGTCCAAATTTATAAATATGCATAAAAGTGTATATAATCTATGCACATCACACCTCCAGACTTAAACCTTTGCTTGTCCTCGAGCAAAACCCACAATCTAGACTCATGTGGTTAGATAGTGCATCATAATATCTAGCAAGTCAAACTAATCCTATCAAATGATTTAATTGGTGAGCAAGATACAAAAGTAGTTTGAGTATGACCTAAGTAGTAGTCCTCCGTGCTCAGTGCAATAGTTGCCTATATTTATCAAGTTTCAATCCCTAAGCCTAGTCAAGTCGTCATAAAACTGTGTTCCTTATGCTTCTGGTGATAGACACTTACTTGCCACATGCTTGGTTCATCGTTCTCAATCTACCCAAGGTCTTAAAGGCGTGCTCGATATCAAGAGAAACATACCAGTTATTTCCCCAGTAACCTAACTTGGACTCAAAGGGTAACTTACTAGTTATTTCCCTACGACAACTATTTTTATATCTCTTATTCATTTATTTTATTTTTTTTCATTTTATTTTTTTAAGTGATTGCAAGATGCAACTGTTAGAATGTATACTAAAAGCCTAGCTTTTTATATAAATATTTATTTTGAAATAAAAATCACGTTGGTCAAATATCTTCATTTATATTAAATGTAGTTGTTCATTTAATTTATATTATAGATAACATAGTGTGTGGTGTCACACAAAAGATCTTGTTATCAGTTCCTTATAAATTATAAATAGTAGCTCACGACCAAAATGGATAGGGGCAAACCACTGGAATGTTTATAGTGTGATTTAGTATTAGTTTATCTTGACTATAAAATTAAACTAGTACACTCTGAGTGTATTGAGCAGGATCATTTGAGGTTGTTCTTTTTATACTGATTGCAAAAAAGAACAGGATCTCTATTATTATGGAAGTGCGTACTCTTAATCCTGATATAATGACAAACACATATATTTAGTATTTATTTCTTTAATTTATCAATGGGTGAGATTTAGTTCATTAAATCAATAGACCCGATAAGTTGGGAAATAATATTTTTATATGGTGTGTTGTTAATTATAGAAGGAAACTGTGTCCTAGTTATCTAGGTTGATGATGTCCCCATGAGGAGCACATAAGGATTGTCATGTAAACCCTGCAGGTGGACTTAGTCTGGCATAACAATAAAGTTGAGTGGTACTACTCTTGGAGCTAGATGTTAATTAAGTGAGTGTTAGTAACTCATTTAATTAATGGACATTCGATATCTTAAATACAGGGAGAATAACGCATTCATGATAAGAAGGAGCCCATAATATAATTTGGGATTAGTGCGGTAGTTCAATAATAACTCTTTAGTGGCATGAGTTATTATTGATGAACTTGAGTTGGGTGTTCGGAGCGAACACGGGAAGCTCAAGCTCATCGGGAGACCAAAGTCAATTCCTCCTCTAGGTCCCTATTGTAGCCTCTTATATAAAGTCTTATATCCACCCAAAGTCCAACTTCTTAGCTTAAGCTAGGGCCGGCCAAGCCTTGCTTGGTGTCCAAGCAAGGGGCCGAGCAAGCCAAGCTTGGAGCCCAAGCTAGGGTCGGCCAAGCTTTGCTTGGTGCCCAAGCAAGAGGTCGGCCACACATAAATTAGAAAAGGAAGTTTTATTTTTGTTAAATCCTTCCTTTATAGAGATCCATAAAAAGAATTTAAAAGAATGATTTTAATTATAAAACTTTTCTTTTTTAGATCGGTCACAAAAGGAAATAAAAGGAGTTTTTATCTTGTTAAAATCTTTCCTTTTATAGAGATCCATAAAAGGGATTTAAAAGAGAGATTTAAATTATTGAAATCTTTCCTTTTATAGACATCCACAAAAGCATTTAAAAGAGATATTTTAATTTTATAAAACATTCCTTTTATAGTTATCCACAAAAGGGATTTTAAAAAAGATATTTTAATTTTTATTTAAAATCTTTCCTTGTTTGATGAAAAGGGTGTGGCCGGCCATGATAGAGGATTAAAAGGAAGTTTTAATTTTGTTTTAAAACTTACCTTTTTGCATTCACCAAGGATTATAAAAGAAGAGAAGGTGGTGCCTTATGGTTTAACACATCTTCTATTTCCTCTTCTTTTCCTTGGTGGCCGACCCTTCATCTTCTTCTTTGTGACCGACGGCATCAAGCTTGGAGTTTCATTGGTGGCCGGATACTTGGAAGTGAAGAAGAAGAGAAAGGAGGTTCTCTAGTTTTGATATCCCTTTGGTGGCCGAAAGCTTGGAAGGAAGAAGAAGGTTTGGGTGCATTTCATCTTAGTAGATCGTCGCCCACATGACGTCCAAGAGGAGGATAGGAATACAATAAAAGATCAAGAGGTTATTAAATCTTCAAAGAAAGGTATAACTAATTATTAGTTTCCGCTTCACAATTAGTTCATATTCTTTGAATGGATCCTGAAATACCAACACAAGAGGCTATCGATTTTAGGCTATCAGTTTTGTGTTATTGATTTTGTATTTCGATTTCATGTTTCGATCTTGTGCTTCTATTGAGGTCTCTTTAGTTAAGCCGAGGGTTGCTGTAAGAAGTTTAAATATTGAATTTCTTTGAAAGGCTTTGTCTAGGAAGTGGTGGATGATCCCATGCCCAAGAAGGCCTAGTGCCTCGCCATGTTTAACCTGGAGCCAATCTTTGAAATAAATGTTTAATCATCTTCTGTAATATGGTTTAACTTCTGAATAACAATTGGTTGAACTTGGAGTAAAAATGTTAATTTCATTTCCAATCCAAGTTTATCTTCTAAAGAGCAACTTGGATTAATAATGTTAAGCATTGTTTGCAATCCAAGTTTAACTTCAGTAGAGCACATGGGTAGCTAGGAAAAGTTCTGTGCTTGTACAAAATTTTTGTGTAGGGGAATAGAACGGAATCTAGGTGTAGCAACCAACAATTGGTATCAGAGCGAGGTTTCTTCCTTTGTATGTTTGGTTTTCAGTTAAATTATGCACAAGTCATACATAATTTATACAGGATAATAATAGGATTTGCAAATAGACTAACTCTGTGGTTGCAGGCATCCTAGATCCAGTTATTGTGGTCCTATTATGTTTTATGTGTGATTGGACACTCGGACATGTCGAGGGAATTTTATGTGTGTGCATGATTGTATTTATTAAATACAGCAGGAGCTATATTAGTTTTAGGATTTTACATTCTATTTGCCCTTGATTATATGTACATTCCCTTGTGGAATATAGGTTTGATAAATGTAAAATTTTATTTTTATCGCGGATTGTATCCTTGTAAGGCGTGGTACTAGTTAAGGACCAGAGGCGTAGCAGAGAAGGAAGCAAGATTGACGCGACGACATAAACCCTAGGGTTGGCGGCACATGGAGGATAGCTATGGACAAAGCCATAATAGTTGGAAAATATTTTTCATATTTATTGTCTTTTATGTTGTGCATGTGTGATGTGTTTGCATGTTAAATTTCTTCATCTTAAATAACTAAGCGGGAGAGGAATTTAATAAAATTCCACAGTCTCCATTACTGGTTTGTAAGTGATGCACTCAAACTTGCGCGTTGGCTTTAATTGCCTTCCTCCACATCGGATTGGTTGTTTTGCGGACCACTAGATCAAACTTCCTTTATGGATGATTATAGGAAATTATTTAGGCTCGTGTGATCTTCTCCATATGTAGGGGCACAATCCTATTTAATGGACTAATTATCAAGTAATGGTATACACTTAGGCACATTTAATAGTATCCTCCCCATCGAAGTCACTGCTATTATTTGTTTGACTGAAGAAAACCAACTATTAATTTTATTTTTCATAAAGTTAGCATGACAAGATAATAAAATTAATGGGTAAAACTTCCTCTTACAAATGTTTGAATTTGTATACGTCCACACTATCGTGGCATACAAAATTCACGGTGTTTTGAGGTGTTGGTGAGTTTAAATGATATTGTTTGAGGAATCAATATTATTTTAAATTCTTAAATTTTGACCAAAATTTATTTTGTGATTCATATGATGACCTTCAATCCACTTGCTGTTATATTAAAAGTGAACAAACTTACTGGTCCCAATTACATTGATTGGAAGAGAAACTTGGACATTGTCTTAACTGCTGTAGGCTACAAGTTCGTACTTTATGAGATCTGTCTAAGCTTGCCTAATAGTGATTCTAGTGAAGAGGAGATTGAGTGTCATAAGAAATGGGTCAGGACAGATGAGATGACGCGGTGTTACATTTTGGCTTCTATGTCAAATATATTGCAACATCAACATCAGGCCATGCCTACTGCTTATGATATGATGAGCAATTTTAAGGAACTCTTCGGACACCAGAATTGGGCTGCTAGGCAACATGCTATGAGAAACTTGATGACGACCACCATGATTGAGGGGACACCCGTAAGGGATCATATTCTCAAAATGATAGCTCATTTAAATGAAATAGAAATCCTTAGGGTTGAAATCGATGGGGAAACCCAAGTCGATATCATTCTCCAATCTTTAGCTAAAAGTTTTGAGCAGTTCCGCTTGAACTACAACATGAACAAAAGGGTTTATTCGATGGTGGAACTTCTGATAGAACTTTAAACAGTAGAAGGGTTATTTTATCAAAGCTCTCAAATTCACATTGCTGAAAATGTTTCTACTTCTAAACTGAAAGGTAGAAAGAGGGAAAAGAAACAAGTTGGTTCAACAAAGAAAGTGAATCGATCTCTAGGGACTAGATCGAAAGCAGGTGTGAAGAAGCTGAAGGGCAAGTGCTTCACATGCATGCAGTCTGTATATTGGAAGGTGGACTGTCCTCGCAGAAAAGAGAATAATAAAGGTATATCTTATTCTCTAGTAGTTGAAATATGTTTAGTGGTGTTATCTACCGGTACCTGGTGTGTAGATATAGGAGCCACTGTTCATGTCTGCAATTCATTGCAGGGATTCTAAGAAACTCGACGACTATATGAAGGGGAGATTACCATCCACATGGGCAATGCTACAAGAGTGGCGGCTGTTGCATTTGGAGGTGTTTATTTGTCTTTTGATAGGAATAAAATATTGATTCTGAGAAATTATCTTTATATACCAAGTTTTAGAAAGAACTTAATTTTAGTTTCTAAACTCTTTATGGAGAGATATTCTATTTCTTTTTATGAAAAAGTAGTTGTCAAGAAAAATAGGAAAGTTATTTGTTCTGGTACATTGGTTGGCAATTTGTATACTCTAAACCCAATAACTCCCACGATGCAACAAATGGAAATTAATAACACATCTTCTAATTCTAATAAGAGAAAGTAACCTTCAGAAATGAACCAAACATATCTTTGACATCTAAGGCTAGGTTATATTAACTTAAGTAGGATTCAAAGGTTAATAGCTGATGGACTTTTGGGGTTCATTAGTGGTGGAAAATTTTCCAACCTGCGAATCTTGCTTGGAAGGAAAAATGACCAAGAGACTTTTTAAGGCCAAAGGGTATAGAGCCAAAGATGTGTTGGAATTGGTTCATTCTGATTTGTGTGGACCTATGACTATCTAGGAAAGAGGTGGTTTCGAATATTTTGTCTCTTTTATAGACGACTATTCAAGATACGGGTACATTTACTTGATGCGCCACAAGTCTGAGTGCTTTGATAAGTTCAAAGAGTACAAAGCTGATGTGAAGAAACGTCATGGTAAATATGTCAAGACACTACGGTCTGATCGTGGTGGTGAGTACCTCTTAGGAGAGTTTAGGAGTTACTTATCAGAGGCCGGGATTCAATCCCAACTCTCTGCACCGTGTACACCCCAACAGAATGGTGTGGTAGAACAAAGGAATATGACTCTTATGGAAATGGTTAGATCAATGATGAGTTATTCAGAATTACCAAATTCATTTTGGGGATATGCTCTGGAAATGGTAGTGTACATTCTGAACTTGGTACCTTCTAACTCAGTACCCTCTACTCCCACAGAATTGTGGAATGGGCGTAAGCCTAGTCTGAAGCATATTCGGATTTGGGGTAGTCCAACACATATGCTGAAGGGAGACACTGATAAGTTGGAATCACGTACAGAAGTTCGTTTGTTTGTGGGTTATCCTAAAGAAACGAAAGGTGGTTTATTTTATAGTTCTAAAGATCAAAAGGTCATTGTTAGCACCAATGCTCGATTTTTAGAAGAGGATTATGTAATGAACCACAACCCCATGAGTAAAATTATTCTTGAAGAAATAAGAGAAGATGCGTCTACTTTAGTACCAACGATACAAAATGAGATACCACGAGAAACTGCAACACGTGTCACAAATGATACATAATTACAAGCAGTGCCACATCGTAGTGGGAGGGTTGTTCGGCAACCTGATAGATTTATGCTTTTGGGAGAGTCTTCGGACTTGATCCCTGGTAAACATGAACCTGATCCCTGCACATATGATAAAGCACTCCAAGATAAAGTTGCAGCATCTTGGCAAAGTGCAATAAACTCTGAAATAGAATCTATGTATTTTAATAAAGTCTGGAAGGTAGTAGAACCACCAAATGGTGTAAAAGCCATTAGATGTAAGTGGGTCTAGAAAAGTAAAAGAGGGGCAGACGGGAAGGTGGAAACCTTTAAAGCGAGGTTTTTTGCGAAAGGGTATACTCAGAAAGAGGGAATCGATTATGAGGAAATCTTTCACCGGTAGTCATGCTTAAGTCTATCCGGATTTTTTTTATCTATTGCTGCTCATATGGATTATGAGATTTGGCAAATGGATATCAAGATAACTTTCCTTAATGGAAGTCTTGAAGAAAACATCCATATGAAGCAACTAGAGGGATTCATTGTAAAGGGTAAAGAGCATCTCGTATATAGGCTCAATCAGTCTATTTATGGACTAAAGCAATCTTCAAGATCTTGGAACATCCGGTTTAATGAAGTGATCTAGTCTTATGAATTTATTCAGTGTCCGGATGAATCTTGTGTATACAAGAAGAGTGACGGAAATGTGGTGGTATTTCTTGTACTATATGTAGATGATATTTTACTCATTGGCAACAATGTCAAAGTATTACTAGACATAAGGGTAAGGTTGTCCAAATAGTTTGATATGAAGGACTTGGGAGAATATGGACAAATTCTTAGGATCAAAGTAATAAGGGATCACATGAAAAAGATGTTATGCTTATCCCAAGCTTCATACATCGATACTATCCTTGCTCATTTTAGTATGCAAAACTCCAAGAAAGGTTTCTTACCTTTTCGGCATGGAGTACCTTTATCTAAAGAGATGTCTCCCAAGACACCGAAGGAAATAGAGGAGATGAAGACAGTTCCTTATGCTTCGGCTGTAGGAAGCCTAATGCATGCAATGCTATGTATGAGACCGGATATCTATTTTTTCGTGGGCATGGTTAGTAGATATCAAAGTAATCCAGAACACGGACATTGGACTGCCGTAAAACATATATTAAAGAACCTGAAAAGGACTAGAGATTATATGCTCGTTTACTAGGCAGATGATTTGCTCCCTGTGGATTACACGAATTCTGACTTCCAATCAGATAGGGACAATAGTAAGTCAACCTCGAGGCATGTGTTTACTTTGGGAGGTGCAGCCATAGCATGGAGGAGTGTTAAGTAGAAGTACATTTCAGACTCCACCATGGAAGCAGAGTTTGTAGTAGCTTCTGAGGTAGCCAAAGAAGCGGTATGGCTCAGGAACATTTTTATGGACTTAGATGTGATTCCTAGTTTGCCCAAAATTATCACAGTTTATTGAGATAATAGTGGTGAAGTAGTAAACTCGAAGGAACCACGAGCCCATAAGGCAAGTAAACACATTGAGAGCAAGCACCACCTGATACGAGACATCGTAAAGCGAGGAGAAGTTGTTGTCGCTAGGATTGCATCAGCAGATAACCTGGCAGGCCCTTTCACTAAGGCCCTTTCGGCGAGAGCTTTTGATGGACATGTTGAGGGGATGGAAATCAGATGTATGGCAACATATATGGCAGCATAGTCTTTTAGTATAAGTGGGAGATTGTTAGAATGTATACTAAAAGCCTAGCTTTTTGTATAAACATTTATTTTGAAATAAGAATCACGTTGGTCAAATATCTTCATTTATGTTAAATGTAGTTGTTCATTTAATTTATATTGTAGATAACATGGTGTGTGGTGTCACACAGAAGATCATGTTGTCAGTTCCTTATAAATTATAAATAGTAGCTCACGACCAAAATGGATAGGGACAAACCATTGGAATGGTCATAGTGTGATTTAGTATTGGTTTATCTTGACTATAAAATTACACTAGTACACTCTGAGCGTATTGAGAAGGACCATTTGAGGTTATTCTTTTTATACTGATTGCATAAAAGAACAAGACCTCTGTTATTATGGAAATGTGTACTCTTAATCCCGATATAATGACAAACACATATATTTAGTATTTATTTCTTTAATTTATCAATGGGTGAGATTTAGTTCATTAAATCAATAGGTCTGATAAGGTGGGAAATAATATTATTTATATGGTGTGTTGTTGATTATAGAAGGAAACTATGTCCTAGTTATCTAGGTTGATGATGTCCCCTTGAGGAGCTCATAAGGATTGTCATGTAAACTCTGCAGGTGGACTTAGTCTGACATAACAATAAAGTTGAGTGGTACTACTCTTAGAGCTAGATGTTAATTAAGTGAGTGTTAGTAACTCATTTAATTAATGGGCATTCGATATTTTAAATATAGGGAGATTAACACATTCATGATAAGAAGGAGCCCATAATATAATTTGAGATTGGTGCGGTAGTTCAATAATAACTCTTTAGTGGTATGAGTTATTATTGATGAACTTGAGTTGGGTGTTCGGGGCGAACACGGGAAGCTTAAGCTCATCGGGAGACCAAAGTCAATTCCTCCTCTAGGTCCCTATCGTAGCCTCTTATATAAAACCTTATATCCACCCAAAGCCCAGCTTCTTAGCCTAAGCTAGGGCCGACCAAGCCTTGCTTGGTGTCCAAACAAGGGGTCGGCCAAGCCAAGCTTGGAGCCCAAGCTAGAGCCGCCTATGCCTTGCTTGGTGCCCAAGCAAGGGGTCGGCCACACATAAATTAGAAAAGGAAGTTTTATTTTTGTTAAATCTTTCCTTTATAGAGATCCATAAAAAGGATTTAAAAGAATAATTTTAATTATAAAACTTTCCTTTTTTAGATCGGTCACAAAAGGAAATAAAAGGAGTTTTTATCTTCTTAAAATCTTTCCTTTTATAGAGATCCATAAAAGGGATTTAAAAGAGAGATTTTAATTATTGAAAATTTTCCTTTCATAGACATCCACAAAAGGATTTAAAAGAGTGATTTTAATTTTATAAAACATTCCTTTTATAGCTATCCACAAAAGGGATTTTAAAAGAGAGATTTTAATTTTTATTTAAAATCTTTCCTTGTTTGATGAAAAGGGTGTGGCCGACCATGATAGAGGATTAAAAGGAAGTTTTAATTTTGTTTTAAAACTTTACTTTTTTACATTCACCAAGAATTATAAAAGAAGCGGAGGTGGTGCCTTATGGTTTAACACATCTTCTATTTCCTCTTCTTTTCTTTGGTGGCCGACCCTTCATCTTCTTCTTTTCTTCTTCTTCTTTATGACCGGCGGCATCAAGCTTGGAGTTCCTTTGGTGGCTGGATACTTGGAGGTGAAGAATAAGAGAAAGGAGGTTCTCTAGTTGTGATATCCCTTTGGTGGCCGACATCTTGGAAGGAAGAAGAAGGGTTGGGTGGATTTCATCTTGGTAGATCATCACCCACACGACGTCAAAGAGGAGGAGAGGAATATAATAGAAGATCAAGAGGTTATTAAATCTTTAAAGAAAGGTATAACTAATTATTAGTTTCCTCTTCATAATTAGTTCATATTCTTTGAATGGATCTTGAAATACCAACACAAGAGACTATCGATTTTAGGCTATTAGGTTTGTGTTATCGATTTTGTGTTTCGATTTCATGTTTCGATCTTGTGCTTCTATTGAGGTTCCTTTAGTTAAACTGAGGGTTACTATAAGAAGTTTAAACATTGAATTTCTTTGAAAGACTTTGTCTAGAAAGTGGTGGATGATCCTATACCCAAGAAGGCCTAGTGCCTCGCCATGTTTAACCTGGAAGCCAATCTTTGAAATAAATGTTTAATCATCTTCTATAATATGGTTTAACTTCTGAAAAATACTTTAGTTGAACTTGGAGTAAAAATATTAATTTTGTTTCTAATCCAAGTTTAACTTCTGAAGAGCAATTTGGATTAATAATGTTAAATATCATTTGCAATCTAATATAACTTCAGTAGAGCACATGGGTAGCTAGGAAAAGTTCTGTGCTTGTACAAAATTTTTGTGCAGGGGAACAGAACGGAATCCAGGTGTAGCAACCAACAATTGGTATTAGAGCAATGTTTTTGCCTCTATGTGTTCGATTTTCAGTTAAATTATGCACAAGTCATACATAATTTAGGCAGGATAATACTAGGATGTGCAAATAGACTAACTCTGTGGTTGCAAGCATCCTAGATCCAACTATTATGGCCCTATTGTGTTTTTTGTGTGAGTGGACTCTCACATGTCGAGGGCATTTTATGTGTGTGAATGATTGTATTTATTAAATATAGTAGGAGCTGTATTAGTTTTAGGATTTTACATTCTATTCGACCTAGAGTATATGTACATTTCCTTGTGGAATATAAGATCAATAAATGTAAAATTTTATTTTTGTCGCGGATCGTATCCTTGCAAGGCGTGGTACTAGTTGAGGACCAGATGTGCAGCGGAGAAGGAAGCACGATAGACACGACGACATAAACCCTAGGGTTGGCGGCTAGGGTTGGCGGCACATGGAGGATAGCTATGGACAAGGCCATAATAGTTGGAAAATATTTTTCATATTTATTGCCTTTTATGTTGTGCATGTGTGATGTGTTTTCATATTAAAATTCCTCATCTTAAATAACTAAGTGGGACAAGAATTTAATCAAATTCCATGGTCTCCATTACTGGTTTGTAAGTGATGCACTCAAACTTGCACGTTGGCTTTAAGTGCCTTCCTCCACATTGGATGGGTTTGTTTACGGACCACAAGATCAAACTTCCTTTATGGATGATTATAGGAAATTATTTACTCTTGTGTGATCTTCTCCATCTGAAGGGGCACAATCATATTTAATGGACTAAGTATCAAGTAATGGTATACACTTAAGCGCATTTAATAGTATCCTCCTTATCAGAGTCACTGCTATTATTTGTGTGACTGAAGAAAACCAACTATTAATTTTATTTGTCATAAAGTTAGCATGACAAGATAATAAAATTAATGGGTAAAATCTCCTCTTATAAATGTTTGAATTTGTATACGTCCACACTATTGTGGCATACAAAATTCATGATGTTTTGAGGTGTTTGTGAGTTTAAATGATATTGTTTGAGTAACCAAAATGTAGTTTGAGAAGTCACTATAGAAACACTAGCACTAATCAAGTTCTATGAATCATGACTATTTTTAGAGTTATCTGCCATCAAAACTAGGCAAAGTATATAGAGGTCCTAAAACAAGGTCAATACTTAAACTCTAATAGTAAAAATATTGCTCACTTCATGCTATCATAGATAGAAAGAGATAGATCACTAAACATACTAGCACCATATGTAACACATTAACAACATAATATCTAGAATAAACGTGCTAGTATTTTGCAATAAGGAACAAGCAATCATGATATGATGAGTGATGCAACTAGGAAAAATTTATTATGTAAAAAGAAATAAGCAAAAAAAACCAAATGCATCTAATGCATCCCCCCAAACTTAAACTTTTCACTGTCCCAATGAAAACTAAAAACAATGTGGAGGAGATTTAAAGTAAGAGAAGTTACCAAATGATGCGTGTCGAATGCCCATGTCATTAACTTCTCCACCATGTAGTTGCACTCCTCCTAATATTTGAGTCCTATAAAAGAAGATAGACAGCAAAAATTAAGTAGAGGATACATGTTTATTATAAAGAAATGAAACTAGAAAGAACTAAAGCAATGAATGAAATCAAAGAAAATGAACTTTGGTTGCCTCTCAAGAAGCGCTTGTTTAAGGTCATTAGCTCGAGCACCTCATTAGATTCATCTAAATCTCACTTTTGGAGGGGTAAGATATTTTAGAACCCTCCTACCTGGGGCTCTTATTATAGAGGGAGATTTCAATATTGGAGTTAAAAAATGAAGTATTGCTCTCTCCATCTTCGTCTTCTTTGAAGTTTTTTCAGGTGGTCGAAGATGGTTTAGATTGAGCTTCCAAATATCGACCTCATGAAAATCTGCACACTCAGAGGAAATACAAATCTCCAACATACATGTTAAGTAAGATAGAACCAAAACCATATTAAGATAAGCAGAATAAGAAATAAAAACTGAATCACATTCAACAAATTCAAATATAGGTATCTCTATAAAATTTCTAAAAGATCACAAGAAGTACTAACCTTACTTTGCTGAGAAATAGCTGAAAGTTCTAAACATGTGGATGTGACTTCCTCTGAATCAAATGATGGTTCTGGCTCTTGCTCAGGTGTTGGTCCTACTAAAGATGGTGATTCTTGAGACTCTGACAACTCTGCATAAGTCCCTACACATTGGTCCACAACATGTTCAATCTTTGCAACTCTCATAATCTCGAAGGGTTGTGTGGACAAAGGAGATGATTCTTGAGATGTTGCTTCCACAACACAACTCCCTACACATCCTTTCATATCATCAACAACACAAACATCAAAAAACAAACCAACATCAATATCCTCAATAGGAGAATCAATTATAAGAGGATCAATAACTTCACTTGCAATTTTAAGTTGATCTACCACATCACATTCTTCATCTAAAAATTCAATTTCATCATAACACCATGTAAACTCAGATGGTAGATCTAAAAACTTGATATCCTCTGCATTATCATCACAATCCTCATCCGAAGAGTCTTTATCTTCATATATATCCTGAAATCTGCACTCAACCATATTTGGATCACAGAATTTTTTAAAGTCTTTGTTTTCATTGACCTTCATAGCCTTTGTGGAAAAGGAACTATAAGGTGATCGGTGGCCGGCTTGAAGGGGGGTTGGATAGACGACACCCCTAAATACTTGCTTCTTCCTACATTTGTTAGCTTGCGCAGCGGAATACAAACAAAATAAACAAGCTAAATACTAAAACTAAGAAAGGAAATGAAATGCACACCGCTAACACGTTTGTTTACGTGGTTTGGAGATAACTTGCTCCTACTCCATGACGTGTCTGTAAGGTGGACGATCCCTCAATCTGTCAGTGGATTAATCCCTGGCAAACTCCGGCTAGCTCAACCTCCTTGTGGGTGGAGAAACCTCACCACAACTCCAACCAAGACCTCTTAGCACACAAAGATCTCTTGAGCACAAAAGACTTCTAATTAGACTTTAACCAAGTCTAATTTCCTCAGTGATAACCAAGCTTCCAAGCCTTGGTTATATAGGTCGCGGGTTGAAAACCCCGCCTACCAGTCGACTGCCAAAAAATGCAGTCGACTACCCTCTGTGGAAATTCGACTGTTACATCCCAACGGCTCGATACCAGTCGACTGCTAAAACTAGCAATCGACTGCTCCACACTGGCTGAGCGAACAGAAGCATTCTGTTCACTCTCAGTCGACTACACCAGTCGACTTCACCAGTCGATTGCACCAGTCGACTTCACCAGTCGACTGATGAAACATACAGTCGACTGGTACCGAGTACATTCTCTCACAGCACTCGGACCCTCACCCTTATGACTCATTTGATGCTTCCTTCACAGCCTTGACCTTTTACCTTCAAGCCTACTTCCTCTTTGGCTCTCGTCCCTCGGATACATACAAGCCCGCAACTTGTTCCCAATGCTATCCTTTGCGTATGCCTCGAAGTCGCTTCCCTCGGCCCTTGTCCTCGCTGCCTTGTCCACGGTCCCTCGGATGCTCCATCCTTCACCGGACCCGAAGCCATCAACCTGAGTCACATGTGTATCCTATAGTCCTGCACAACTCAAGTACACATATCAAATACAAGGGTGAACCTAACTTAAATTCTTTGCCCAAACACCAAAACACATGGTCGCACGGATCATTGAGATTACTCCAACAATCTCCCCCTTTTTGATGTTTGGCAATACGTTTAAGTTAAGGAAAAAAAATAGCAAATAAACATGCTAAAAACAATGGACTTACGTTGCCAAGGCTACACACTTGGACTTACACCACCGAATGGACTTACGATGCGAAGGCTACACACTTTGACGTACAACGTCGAATGGACTTACGATGCCAAGGCTACACACTTGGACTTACAACGCTGAATGGAGTTACGTTGCCAAAGGTACACACTTGGACTTACACTGCCGAATGGACTTACGTTGCCAAGGCTACACACTTGAACTTGCACTACAGAATCAAAAACAATGCAACATGCATTTGAACCTATCTCAAGGCTCCCCCTACACCTAAGCTTCCCATTGAGTTAGGAATTTTACCACAGGGCTTTTTAAGAACCTATCACAAGGCTCCCCCTATGCAAAGGCACTAAGGTTTTCCCAACTAAACCTTACTTCTTCCCCTTTGCCTAACATCCAAAAAGCTTTCGAACATTATCCCAATTGTTGAAAACTTATCATCCAACTGACCCTAAACTCATGTATTCATCCTCTATGGATCTCATACACCTCAATGAGTTGACCCGGTCACAAACCAATGCTGAAAACAAAATCAGACTGGTATCAGTCGACTGCCCCAGTCGAGTGCTCTTATCGAAACAACACACAGAACCATTCTATGCTTGATTTTTATTGTTACCAGTCGACTGGTAACTGTACTAGTCGACTGGTGCATTGTTTCAGCCTTTTTCAACATTCTGAACCCAATTCTAGAAATGCACCAATAATTCCACAGACATCCAAAAATTCCTAAATTTTATGGAGAGGTCTGTTTTACCTATGTCTACTTGGGAAAAATACATTCAAAAATATATTTATCACCAATCCCAAGATTGACACAAAACCCAAAACAAGCTAAATAGTTCAATTGAACCTTGACCTAAAGTCCTAGTTTTTGCTTCCTCTTGATGTATTTGCCCATACTAACCCAAAATGCATCCCTAACATTGGTTTATATGACATCTATACATCCAAACCAATTATCATACTATATGACCCCAATGTCATATTTCTAAGCATGAAACATAAACCAATTGGACCAAATCCCTAGGTTTGAGACTCAATTCTATCTCCAAACCACTTGGCACATTCCATGGCTTATCTAGACTCCCAAGTAAAGCCCACCTAAGATCCATTAGCCATGAGTTCCAAATTGACTCTTTGAGCTCCCCCTAGAGCTCTTAATCTTAGTCACCTCCCTAGGTGACTCATCCATAATAGCTAGGCCACATCAATGCACCTGCGGTGACACTTGACCTACAAACTTAACCTTCTAAACCTTGGACACCTTGTCCTTGGTTAATTTAATCTTACCATTAAATGACTTTCCCTTGCCATTTATTGGCTTCTCCTTGTTATAGTCATATGCAACCCTAGCATACAACTTTCCCTTAGCATTAGAGACACTAGATCGGTATCCCAAACCTGATATATCATTGTTGGGTCTTTAGCTACCCAACACCATACCAAAACCCTTAGATCCAACATTGAATCTTTCTAGGGTTTTCTCCAACTTATCAAGTTTTGCCTTCAAAACTTGATTTTCCCTTTCTAGGTTCCTAAACCTAGAGTCAACATGTCCGCCATGGATATTCCTAGACTTACCCATTTTTCTAGGCACATGTCTCCCCTTCTTGGGATTAATACCTTGGGTCTCCTTAGGTCTACCATTTCTAGAATTATCATGAATGGATACCTTAGGGTTTTGATCTACATTAACCCTACTTCTATCATGATATCTAATCTGATATTTTGCATGGGTAAATAATGGAAATTATTCCTAGCATGCATGGAGGAATTTAAATTTGACTTCAAATTTAGAATAGGGTTTACCTTACCCTTTACCTTTGGAGCTCCCCCTTGACATGAGCCTTCATTCTTCCTCCACTTCTTCTCCTTCTTCTTCAAATGCGCCAATTTTTTGATTTCTTTCTTCCTTGGGCATTTGGTGTGGTAATGACCCCACTCACCACCGTGAAGCACACTATGTGCCATTTCTTCGCCTTCTTCTTCTTGGCACCATCATTCCTACAACCCACATTAGTATCTAAAATAACTTGATTGGGTTTAGGATTTACCTTCTTCTTACCCATAGGACATCTACTCTTGTAGTGTCCCTTCTCATTGCACTCGAAGCATATTATGTGGTCCTTTGACTTTACTTCGGTGGAGGTGCTTGCTAGGTTTACTTCCAAGACTTCTTGTTCTTCTTCACTTGTCTTGGATTCTTCTTCAACCCTCGAGGATGTAGATGCTACCTCATCTTCCTCATCCACACTTGTGGATGGCCTTTCTTCATCGGATGTTGAGCGTGATTCAACTTCCGTTTGCTCCTCCTCAACTTGAGAAATTAACCCCGTCTCCTTGGGTTCTTCTTCTTCTTGTGTAGGTTTAGATTCTTCCCCTAGAACCATCTTCACTTTGCTCCACAAATTGTGGGCATTCTCGTATTTACCAACATGGCTCATCACGTCATTAGGTAAAATATCAATTAACGTAGATATTACCTCATCATTCGCCTTTGATCGTGAGGTTTGCTCCTCTGTTCAATGACGTGGTCGGAGTCTCTTCCCTTTATTGTCTCTTGGGACTTTGAATGAGTCCTTGATCACCATCATGGTGTCCCAATCTGTGTTAAAGAAGACTTCTATCTTCATCATCCAAAATGTGATGTCCCCAAGGCTTCCTCCTTTAAACTTTGGAGTTTCAATCAAGCCAGTTATCTTCTTGTAGTTGCTCTTCTCGGCGGTTAGCCCGGTGAAGTGCGAACCTGGCTCCGATACCACTTGTAAGGAAATCAGTGAACAACTTGAAGGGGGGTTGGATAGACGGCACCCCCAAATACTCGCTTCTTCATACACTTGTTAGCTTCCACAACGGAATACAAACAAAACAAACAAGCTAAACACTAAAACTAAGAAAGGAAATGAAATGCAAACCACTAACATGTTTGTTTACGTGGTTCGCAGATAACATGCTCCTACTCCACGGCGTGTCCGTAAGGTGGACAATCCCTCAATCCGTCGTTGGATTAATCCCCAGCAAACTCCAGCTAGCTCAACCTCCTTGTGGGGGGAGAAACCTCACCACAATTCCAACCAAGACCTCTTGGTACACAAAGATCTCTTGACCACAAAAGACTTATAATTAAACTTTAACCAAGTCTAATTTCTTCAGTGATAACCAAGCTTCCAAGCCTTGGTTATATAGGCCGCGGGTTGAAAACCCCGCCTACCAATGGACTGCCAAAACATGCAGTTGACTGCCCTCTGTGGAAATTCGACCGTTACATCCCAATGGTTCGATACCAGCCAACTGCTAAAACTAGCAGTTGACTGCTCCACACTGGTTGAGTGAACAGAAGCATTCTGTTCACTCCCAGTTAACTGGACCAGTCGACTTCACCATTCGACTGATGAAACATGCAGTCGACTGGTATCGAGTACATTCTCTCACAACACTCGGACCCTCACCCTTACGAATCATTTGGCACTTCCTTCGCAGCCTTGACCTTTTACCTTCAAGCCTACTTCCTCTTTGGCTCTCGTCCCTCGGATGCATACAAGCCCACGACTCATCCCCAATGCCATCCTTCGCGTATGCGTCGAAGTCGCTTCCCTCGGCCCTTGTCCTCATTGCCTTGTCCACGGTCTCTCGGATGCTCCATCCTTCACCGGACCCGAAGCCATCAACCTGAGTCACATATGTATCCTATAGTCCTGCACAAGTCAAGTACACATATCAAATACAAGGGTGAACCTAACTTAAACCCTTTTCCCAAACACCAAAACACATGGTCGCACGGACCATTGGGATTGCTCCAACAGGAACCCTTAGTGAAGGTCTACGAAAAGATTGAACATCCTTTCTCCCATATTCCTTTTGAGCTTGCGAAGGAGGTCCAACTTGCTTATCTAGTGTTGATGTGATTAATCGTTAAGGGAAGGGTATTTGTGGCCTTTGTGGACTTCCTAGAGTAATGGAACTGATTTCTTGTGCTCTTCTATTATTCTTCTTCTCAATTCTAAACAAATCCTTCTTCAGAAGTTCTTCATGACTCTTGTCACTTCTCAACTTAATATCATTATCATTTATACTAGATCTTGTCTCTGTAGGAGGAAGGTCTTTTTTGAACCATTTTGAAACTATGCTACCAATCTTTTCTCCCAAATGTTTGAACTCCTCATTCTGTGACTTGTGAATTTCAACATTCTTGGGTGGTTGAACTGTATTTTGTTTGACATACTCTCTTGTATTTATGGCTTGCACTTCTTGAATTTTTGAAGAAGATTCCATCCAACATTTGTTCGACCATTCATGGAGGTTCAATGCCACTTGATCAATTAATGTATATGCTTCGTCTACGCTCTTGTCCATAAAAGAACCTCCAGCTGATGAATCTAACAAACACTTATCTGAGAAAGAAATTCCCCTATAGAATATGTGCAGGGTCAGCCATTTTTCCAAACCATGATGAGGGCATTGTCTTTGTAGACTCTTGAATCTGTCCCATGCTTCGAATAATGATTCTCCATATGCTTGAGCAAAATATGTGATGCAATTCCTCATATAAATTGTTCTACTTGAAGGGAAAAAATGATCCAGAAATTGCTTCTCCAATTGTTTCCAACTTGCGATGCTTTGAGGACGAAGGGAATATAACCAAGTCCTTGCTTTATGTAACGCCTGAAAATTCTCAAAACTATTTTAGGAATATTCTATGAATTTTCTGGAATTATTAGATATTTTTCCGGAATTTTCCGAGTAGCGGAAGTAGCAAAAATTATTAGAAAAGTAAAATGACTTAAGCGGGAATCGAACCCGGGACCTCTCGGGTCCGCTAAACCTTTAGTTAGCCTTAGTAACCGGTGAACCTAGCAGGGCCATGTTGAGAGAAAGGAGAATTAAATATATTTATAATTGAGTTGGGCCAAAATACCCACTTAATATAAATAGGAAAACATAAGTTGGTTTTGTTTATTTTAGAGTTTGGTTCGGCAACTTCTCCTTCACCCTAACCTCACCGATGCCACCTCTCCCTCTCCTCCCTCTCTCGGCGCCAACCACAAGGAGAACTAGGGTTCCATCCCTAGGGTCCCAAGGTCACTTTCCGGCGATGATTTCAGCACAAGGACGTTCCCCTCCGCGAGTAGAGCACGTGGACGCGAGCGAATCGTCGAGAAGTCGTCTCCACTGGAATTTCTAGCGATTAGATTTGTAAGAAATCTAGCACACAAAGCAAGAAACCCCTCACTTGCAGTATAAGTAGCTCCGTTTGGTTTTATACGCACTAGTTTAGCTATATGCTGTTTTTATCGACGCATAGGGTTAATTTAACCCTCCTCGCAGATTTAGGGATTTAGTGAGTACTTCTAGATGGGCCGGACACGTATTCCCTCTTCAGTGGGGGTTCCTAGACATTGTCGGGTGCCTAGAAGTGGTCTCCCTAATAGAGGGGAGAGTTGGGGCACATTAGGTGTTCGATAAAATAGCTAGTTAAGTTAAAATGCAAATTAGGCATTTTAATAGCTCAGTTAAATGCATTAGAAGCACTTAAATCAGTAAATCAGTTTATTTTAGCTTATATGGTACTACGGTCCAATGGGTGGGCTCCCACAGTCGCCTCTAGGTTCAGACAACCTAGCTCTAGGTTCAGATAACCTAGAAACAACAAGTTAAAACAGTTAGTTATATTCAGTATTTACTTTCAGTGGCACTGTACTGGATCAGATATCCATTGGGTTGGACTCCCACAGTCGTCCCTAGGTTTATATAACCTAGTTAACCCTACTAAATTCGGGACTTACAAACCCGGGTCTAATTAGGGATGCGCGCACAGCAAGTACAGTTGCCGGGCCCAAACAACATGTTTAGTATTTTCACTTACTATATGTATATGGTTTTCAACCTTTCACAAAGTAGTTTGTGAATTCAGTACAGTCCTAGCAGTAGCTCAGTTTTTAGTATCAGCTTAGTTCTTCATTGATACCATGTGATTGATATCATGTTCAGCTTTAGATATGCCATGATTGTATGCTTATATGCCATGCCATGTTTAGTTTATTCAGTATACTTAGCATATCCTTTCAAACAGCATGATTTAAAATCATATTTACATCGTATGCATGTTTTAGTGAGGTAGATGGTTTCTTACTAAGCTTTTTAGCTTACAGATACTATTTTCCTTATACTGCAGATACAGGTAAAAGGAAAATGGACTAGCAGAGGAAGCTGGAGGCCAATGCAGAGATGGTGTGTGTGGCAGGAACTGGAATAAAAGATTCTTAGGGGACTTAGCAAGTTTAAACCGTAGAACTCTTTAGTGTTTTACTTTCATGCACGTTTAGTTGTGTAATGCTATGAATCAGTGAACTATGTGTCATGTTAAGTTTAAAATACTAGTTTTATGTTATTAGAATGTTTCTCATGTAGTGTATAACTCATATGCGAGATTTTGGCACGCCCAAGTGCTGAAATCAGAGTTTCAGGCTGAAATCAGAACTCTGATCGGTCTACAGACCGATCAGGGAGTGGGTTGTGCCGCTGGATCGGTCAGCTGACCGATCCATGCGCGAACAGAGAGTTGGCCTCTGTTATGGATCAGTCAGCCGACCGATCCATTGTGCGAACAGAGAGCACCGACACTCACTGATCGGTCAGCCGACCGATCTGTGAGCTACTGGATCGGTCAAGCCGACCAATCAGGGTACTCCTGGATCTGTCGGTAGACCGATCCAGCCGCATACAGAGGCGAGGGAGCATATGGATCGGTCTGCCGACCGATCCAGATAGTTTTTCCATTCTAGTAACAAGCTGGATCGATCACGGGATCGATCCGACAGCCCAATCGATCTATGGATCGATTGAAGTGCCTGATTACAGCTAGCAGGCCATCCGAGAGGCATAGATTATCTTCCCTAGCATGTGTACAACTCCTAGGTACACCTAGAATATTAAGTTCAGTTTACAGTAATCAGTTTAGTAAAATTTTAATAAATCCAGATTTTTCGCAATAGTAATTTAGCACAGCATAACTGTAGCGATCGGCCTCGCAGCCTAGTCAGTAGGAGGCGGGTCGTTACAGAGTGGTATCAGAGCAGTGTTCCATACTTCCTACACACACATCAGCATTGAACCTACAGCTTCCAAGTAAGAATACCTCTACTTTATTTATGTTTCTTGCTTTCTTGTTATATCTCATGTTTATAGATAAACTGCTGCATGATAGTATGTGATAGTACATAACATGATAACGATAGTGATATAATTATGATTGTAATAGTTATTCATGTTCTGTCCTCTATGTCTTTAGCAATGGCACGAGAACGCCCAGCTAGAAGGGCACTATCTACTAAGCCCCAGCAAGAGGCAGGCAGTTCAGTGCCTCCTCCCGACCTTACAGCATTAGTGGCTCAGTTACAGCAGCAGCTAGCTGAACAACGACAGGAAATAGCCACCTTAAAGGCTAATCAGTCACCCCGGAACCGAACCTGACGACTCCAGAAGTCTTAGAGGTTCCACCAGCCCAGCCTACAGCGCCAGCACCAGTACCAGCACCAGCAGTCCCATCAGCTGAGCCAAGAAAGGAAGCCTATCTGATCCAGTGGCAGCGAGTCAAGCCAGAGAACTTCTCAGGAACTAGTGAACCATGGGATGCACAAGCCTGGTTCAAAACACTGGAGAGCACGATGGAGGTTCTGGACTGGCCAGAACACGAGAAGGTGAAGTGTGCCTCCTTCTGCCTGACAGGAGACGCACGCATGTGGTGGGAAAGAATCAGAACGAAGCGCCCAGTGAACCAGATGTCATGGGCTGACTTCGAGAAGGAATTCTTCGAGGAGTTCTTTCACATACGGGTTACAAACCGCCACTACGAAGAGTTCACTGAGTTTCGTCAGGGCAACCTTTCAGTTGAGGAAGCCGTGAAGAAATTCAACAGGTTGGCTCATCTATGTCCAGAGCTAGTCAGCACAGAGAAGGAACGAATCCGGTTGATGCTCAAGATGCTGAGGCCAGAGATAGCCGTGAACGTGGCTGGTGGCATACATAGGCCACAAACCACAGAGGAGTTAGTGAGTAGTGCCTTGACCACAGAGCATTACCAGAACAGCATAAAGCAGCAGAAGCAAGTCTCCTCAGAGTCCAAGGGCCAAGGAAACTCTCACACCCAAAAACAGCAAGGCCACAACTCTAACTGGAAAGGGAACTCCAACAACAAGTGCAAATTAGGGAGTGACCCAAAAGGAGGACCATCTAGCAAGTGACCCACTTATCCAAAGTGTGATACTTGTGGGAAATTCCACCTAGGGGTTTGTCGCAAGGGCACACGAGGATGCTTTGAATGTGGACAAGAAGGGCACATGGCCAAGCAGTGCCCGAACAAGACCGGTCTTCCTCAGCCACAGCAGATTCAGTATGCAGGCCAGCCAGCTCAGTTATATCAGATGCAGGCCGCTCTAGAAGGTCCACTTATCAGCCAGGGCAGATTAGAAGCCCCTCCAGCTACGGCGAATGCGAGGATCTACTCACTCACCAGAGAGGACGTAGCCAATGCCTCGACAGTTGTCACAGGTCAGATTAGCATTTTTCAGTATAGTGCTACTGTTCTATTTGATACTGGGGCAACCCATTCATATATAGCCAGGATGTTCTCCGAAAAATTAGAAATACCCTCAGAGGTACTCAGTGGTCAGTTTTTGACGGCACTACCTTCAGGAGAGATCATGGCATCCACGCACTGGCTCAGAGCAGTGCCGGTCATTATAGCAGACAGAGAGCTCTTTTGTGATCTGATAGTGCTAGAGATGACCGACTATGACGTTATCTTTGGAATGGACTTTCTGATCAGATACGGTGCTACCATAGAGTGCCGTAAACAGAAAGTCATCTTCCAACCTGAAGCGGCAGTACAATTTGAATACAGCGGGGAACCAAAGAGAAAGGCCAAGAAGTTTCTCTCAGCTATGAAAGCACAGAAGCTACTGGATTCAGGATGTACAGGATTCCTAGTACACGTAGTCAACGCCAGCCAGGACAAGAACCAACAGCTAGCAGATGTTCGAGTCGTATGTGACTACCCAGCAGTCTTCCCTGAAGAGTTACCAGGCTTAGCACCAGACAGGGAGATTGACTTTGAGATAGAGCTCATTCCCGGTACAAATCCTATCTCCAAAGCGCCTTATCGCATGGCTCCAGCAGAACTGAAGGAACTTCAGGAGCAACTACAGGAGCTGCTTGACAAGGGTTTCATACGCCCGAGTCATTCACCATGGGGAGCGCCTGTATTGTTCGTGAAGAAGAAGGATGGAAGCATGTGACTGTGCATAGACTACAGATCACTGAACCAAGTCACGGTCAAGAACATGTATCCCCTTCCCAGAATCGATGACCTGTTCGACCAGCTGAAGGGAGCAGCAGTGTTCTCGAAGATAGATCTCAGATCAGGTTATCATCAGGTGAAGGTTAAAGAAGGGGATATACCCAAGACAGCATTCAGAACCAGATACAGACACTACGAGTTCGTAGTTATGCCCTTTGGCGTGACCAATGCTCCAGCTACATTCATGGATCTCATGAACAGAGTATTCAGGGAGTATTTAGATAAGTTTGTTATTGTGTTTATCGATGACATTCTTATCTACTCAGGAACTCAGGAAGAACACTCAGAGCACCTGAAACTAGTATTGCAGACCCTTCAGCAGAACCAGCTATACGCCAAGTTCACGAAATGTGAATTTTGGCTAGATCAGGTGTCCTTCCTGGGTCACATCATCTCAAAGGATGGTATTATGGTAGATCCCAGCAAGATAGAAGCAGTAAGTAACTGGAAGAGACCTAAGAACGCCAGCGAAATCAGGAGCTTTATGGGATTAGCAGGATATTACAGAAAGTTTGTAGAGGACTTCTCCAGGATAGCCTCCCCACTGACAGCTCTTACCAGAAAGAACAGGAAATTTAAGTGGACAGAGGACTGTGAGAACAGCTTCAGCGGAGATTGACCAGTGCTCCCATTTTGGCTCTACCAGACAACACCAGCAGCTTTGACATCTATAGTGATGCCTCTAAGTTGGGACTAGGAGCAGTACTGATGCAAAATGGCAAGGTGATCGCCTATGCCTCCAGGCAACTCAAGGATTATGAGAAGAACTACCCTACTCATGACCTTGAGCTTGCAGCAGTAGTGTTCGCTCTCAAAATTTGGAGACATTACTTATATGGAGCTCAGTGCAGAGTGTATACAGATCATCAGAGTCTGAAGTACTTCTTCACTCAGAAGGATCTGAACATGCGACAGCGCAGATGGCTTGAGCTGGTCAAAGACTATGATATAGACATCCTCTACCATCCAGGGAAAGCCAATAAGGTAGCCGACGCACTTAGCAGAAAATCCAGTGCTACCTTATTATCTCTTACAGCCATGTCACCGCCCCTACAGAAGGAGATCGTAGATTTCGGTCTTGAACTCATCGTTGGACAGCTCTCTACTATGACCTTAGAGTCTACCTTGCTTGGTGATATTCAGTCAGCTCAGGAGCAGGACCCTGAAATTCAGAAAATCAAGCAAGGGCTAGAAGAATCAGAAAGTAGAGAATTCAAAGTGTCCGATAGCGGGGTGTTGTATTTTGGTGACAGACTCTATGTTCCAGATCAGGAGGAGCTACGGAGACAGATTTTAGATGAGGCTCACAAGACTCCCTATGCGATGCATCCAGGTTCCACCAAAATGTATCAAGACCTGAAGAACCATTTTTGGTGGCCCGGGATGAAGCGAGACATCTCCAGATATGTTAGCATCTGCCTCATCTGTCAGAGGGTCAAGGCAGAACATCAACGATCAGGAGGATTCTTGCAGCCTATACAGATTCCAGAATGGAAGTGGGAGGATATCTCTATGGATTTCATAGTGGGACTGCCCAGAACCACGAATGGTTTTGACGCCATCTGGGTAATAGTCGACAGGTTGACTAAATCAGCCCACTTCTTAGCTATGAAGATATCCTACTCCATGGAGAAGCTAGCTCAGTTGTATCTCCAGGAGATCGTCAGACTACATGGAGTCCCACGAACCATCATTTCAGACAGAGACAGCAGATTCACATCACACTTCTGGGAGTGTGTACAGTCAGCGTTGGGCACTAAGTTAAAGTTCAACACAACATTCCATCCTCAGACAGATGGTCAGACGGAGCGAGTGAATCAGGTACTCGAAGATATGCTCCGAGCGTGTGCCCTAGACTTCAAGGGAAGTTGGTGCAAATATCTGAGCTTAGCAGAATTTGCATACAACAACAGCTATCAGGCCACTATCGGCATGGCACCTTATGAGGCTCTCTATGGGCGGAGGTGTAGATCTCCAATCTGCTGGTATGAGAGTGGTGAACAGAAAGAACTAGAACTTCAGACAGATCTAGTGGCAGATACCACAGCAGCTATACAGCAGATCCGCCAGAGGATAGAGACGAGCTATGCTGATACACGGCGCAGACCCTTAGAGTTTTCAGTCGGGGATACAGTGTTCCTCATAGTAGCTCCCATGAAGGGAGTGATGCATTTTGGGAAGAAGGGCAAACTTAGTCCCAGATATGTGGGAACATACCTTATCAGCAGAAGAGTGGGCAAGGTAGCATATGAGCTAGAGCTACCCTATGAAATGTTAGCTGTCCACAATGTATTTCATGTCTCAATGCTGAAGAAGCGTACCCAGATGCCACCCAGGTGATTGATCCCCAGTCGGTACAGATCCGCGAAGACCTCAGCTATGATAGTCGGCCTATTCAGATAATAGACCGAGCAGTTAAGAAATTACGGAACAAGGAAGTACCCTTAGTCAAAGTCATTTGGCACAGTCACACAGCAGAAGTCGGAAGCCAGCATGAGACAGAAGTACCCAGAATTATTCTAAGTTCGAGGACGAACTTTTTATAAGGTATGGGGGATTGTAATGCCCAAAAATTCTCAAAACTATTTTAGGAATATTCTATGATTTTTCTGGAATTATTAGATATTTTTCCGGAATTTTCCAAGTAGCGGAAGTAGCAAAAATTATTAGAAAAGTAAAATGGCTTAAGCGGGAATCGAACCCGGGACCTCTCGGGTCCGCTAAACCTTTAGTTAGCCTTAGTAACCGGTGAACCCAGCAGGGCCGTGCTGAGAGAAAGGAGAATCAAATATATTTATAATTGAGTTGGGCCAAAATACCCACTTAATATAAATAGGAAAACATAAGTTGGTTTGGTTTATTTTAGAGTTTGGTTCGGCAACTTCTCCTTCACCCTAACCTCACCGACGCCACCTCTCCCTCTCCTCCCTCTCTCGGCGCCAACCACAAGGAGAACTAGGGTTCCATCCCTAGGGTCCCAAGGTCACTTTCCGGCGACGATTTCAGCACAAGGACGTTCCCCTCCGCGAGTAGAGCACGTGGACGCGAGCGAATCGTCGAGAAGTCGTCTCCACCGGAATTTCTAGCGATTAGATTTGTAAGAAATCTAGCACACAAAGTAAGAAACCCCTCACCTGTAGTATAAGTAGCTCCGTTTGGTTTTATACGCACTAGTTTAGCTATATGCTGTTTTTATCGACGCATAGGGTGAATTTGACCCTCCTCGCAGATTTAGGGATTTAGTGAGTACTTCTAGATGGGCCGGACACGTATTCCCTCTTCAGTGGGGGTTCCTAGATGTTGTCGGGTGCCTAGAAGTGGTCTCCCAAATAGAGGAGAGAGTTGGGGCACACTACGTGTTCGATAAAATAGCTAGTTAAGTTAAAATGCAAATTAGGCATTTTAATAGCTCAGTTAAATGCATTAGAAGCATTTAAATCAGTAAATCAGTTTATTTTAGCTTATATGGGACTACGGTCCAATGGGTGGGCTCCCACAGTCACCTCTAGGTTCAGACAACCTAGCTCTAGGTTCAGATAACCTAGAAACAGCAAGTTAAAACAGTTAGTTATATTCAGTATTTTACTTTCAGTGGAACTGTACTGGATCAGATATCCATTGGGTTGGACTCCCACAGTCGTCCCTAGGTTTAGATAACCTAGTTAACCCTACTAAATTCGGGAATTGCTAACCCGGGTCTAGTTAGGGATGCGCGCACAGCAAGTACAGTTGTCGAGCCCAAACAACATGTTTAGTATTTTCACTTACTATATGTATATGGTTTTCAACCTTTCACAAAGTAGTTCGTGAATTCAGTACAGTCCTAGCAGTTGCTCAGTTTTTAGTATCAGCTTAGTTCTTCATTGATACCATGTGATTGATATCATGTTCAGCTTTAGATATGCCATGATTGTATGCTTATATGCCATGCCATGTTTAGTTTATTCAGTATACTTAGCATATCCTTTCAAACAGCATGATTTAAAATCATATTTACATCGTATGCATGTTTTAGTGAGGTAGATGATTTCTTACTAAGCTTTTTAGCTTACAGATACTATTTTCCTTATACTGCAGATACAGGTAAAAGGAAAATGGACTAGCAGAGGAAGCTGGAGGCCAATGCAGAGATGGTGTGTGTGGCAGGAACTGGAATAAAAGATTCTTAGGGGACTTAGCAAGTTTAAACCGTAGAACTCTTTAGTGTTTTACTTTCATGCACGTTTAGTTGTGTAATGCTATGAATCAGTGAACTATGTGTCATGTTAAGTTTAGAATACTAGTTTTATGTTATTAGAATGTTTCTCATGTAGTGTATAACTCATATGCGAGATTTTGGCACGCCCAAGTGCTGAAATCAGAGTTTCAGGCTGAAATCAGAGTTTCAGGCTGAAATCAGAACTCTGATCGGTCTACGGGTTGTGCCGCTGGATCGGTCAGCTGACCGATCCATGCGCGAATAGAGAGTTAGCCTCTGTTATGGATCGGTCAGCCGACCGATCCATTGTGCGAACAGAGAGCACCGACACTCACTGATCGGTCAACCGACCGATTAGTGAGCTACTGGATCGGTCAAGCCGACCGATCAGGGTACTCCTAGATCGGTCGGTAGACCGATCCAGCCGCATACAGAGGCGAGGGAGCATATGGATCGGTCTGCCGACCGATCCAGAGAGTTTTTCCATGCCAGTAACAAGCTGGATCTATCACGGGATCGATCCGACAGCCCAATCGATCTATGGATCGATTGAAGTGCCTGATTACATCTAGCAGGCCATCCGAGAGGCATAGATTATCTTCCCTAGCATGTGTACAACTCCTAGGTACACCTAGAATATTAAGTTCAGCTTACAGTAATCAGTTTAGTAAAATTTTAATAAATCCAGATTTTTCGCAATAGTAATTTAGCACAACATAACTGTAGCGATCGGCCTCGTAGCCTAGTTAGTAGGAGGCGGGTCGTTACAGAGTGGTATCAGAGCAGTGTTCCATACTTCCTACACACACATCAGCATTGAACCTACAGCTTCCAAGTAAGAATACCTCTACTTTATTTATGTGTCTTGCTTTCTTGTTATAGCTCATGTTTATAGATAAACTGCTGCATGATAGTATGTGATAGTATATAACATGATAACGATAGTTATACAATTATGATTGTAATAGTTATTCATGTTCTGTCCTCTATGTCTTTAGCAATGGCACGAGGACGCTCAGCTAGAAGGGCACTAGCTACTGAGCTCCAGCAAGAGGCAGGCAGTTCAGTGCCTCCTCCCGACCTTACAGCATTAGTGGCTCAGTTACAGCAGGAGCTAGCTGAACAGCGACAGGAAATAGCCACCTTAAAGGCTAATCAGCAGAGTACCCCCACAGCCTAGTCAATAGGAGGCGGGTCGTTACACTTTATCCTTGATACTAAAAGGAAATGCAATCAATCGAACTGCATATGCTGACACTCCTTCACAATTCACCATATCACAAAGTTCTAGAAATGTCTCAAGATGCAAATAAGGACTTTCTAATACTTCTCCTCTAAATTTGTGACCTTGTATCATGAAAATTAACTCCGGATCTACTTGGAAACTTTCTGCTTCAATATGATGCTACACAATGGGAGATAAAAATCTTGCAGAAATGGATGTAGAGAAATTTCTTAAGGACCTACTTGGCATGTTAGTGCTCATGGTATCTCAAAGAATTATAAGGAAAAATAAAAAAAATATAAAATTAAAGACAAGAAATAAAATGCATAATGAAAATAAGAAAGAAAATGTAAAAAGTAAAAGAAAAATGTCTAGAGTAACTCATATGCTAATCAACTAATGTTAATCGAAAACAGTCCCCGACAAAGGTGCGAAAACTTATTACGTCACTGCAAGTGTACGGTTACGTCGTCAGTAATATAAAAGATTATCGAATCCATAGGGACTGTTGATTAAGCACTAGTTAACTTCACATAATGAATTATCTAGATAAACGTAAGATTTATAGGAAAAGAGAGTAAGAGAAAGAGAAGAGGGAAAAGAGAGAATGGATCTCAAAGGGGTTAAGCTAAGAGGATGGAGGATGATAGATTCTAGGATTTCAGTTTCTTTGTAATGTTAGGCGATGTTGCATAGATTGCTTAGCTCCTATCCTCTATGTTCATGCTCTTGTAGGAAGTTAGATTCATTACCGACTCTCTCCTGTAGTGGATAAGCCGGCATGATCTCCTACTCCATGTCCTATGATACTTAATGGAAGTGATTCCTATGAAGTCCATTAGCGGGGCAACCCTGTGACGACGCCCCTCGGTCATACAATATAGAAATACACTAACACAAAATAACATAGAAATAGAAATGGTGATTATGCCCGATCCCCTACTTCCTTGTGGAGATTTGCTTCTCCTTTCAAGGTGATACCCTAGACGTCCGTTAGCAGGGCAACCCTGTCACGACACCTCTCGGTCATACGATCTAGGGTATCTCCCCTACGGGATTAACAATTCTACACAACCATTTGATAAATATGCAAAAGATATATATAAACATTCACACACACACATCATCAAACATGAACAAGGCATTAACAAGTCATTGAATGGAAACATGTCAAATCCACATAGTTTTACATCTCCATCTCATCACAAATACTTTCTACATCCTAGATCTAGAGATCTACTCCATATCTAAGGAAGAACAACCCCAAAATATAAATAAAAACATACTTAAAACCCTAGATGTGAGAAGAAGGAGAAGAAGAGATGCTTGCCAATGATTCTGATGTCTTAGGGATGCCTCCTTGCTCCGGAGATGGACAGATCTTTAAGGGAATAGAGGTGGATGAAGCTCTAGGGTTTCCCCCTAAGAGGAGAACCCTTCCCCAAGGAGAGAGACGAAGTTCCAAACCCAAGATGAGTCAAAGAATGGGGATCTTGACCCTTTTATACCTCCTCCAAGCTGCCCAGGAAAACTAGGATTACAAGGGTCCGGTAAACCAGGTTTTTCACCCATTAAACCAGGTTTTCTCGTGATTCACCCTGAACCAATTGTATCTCTTGAAATTATATTCAATCTGATACTTTGATCGAGCCCTTGCTCCAACCAAGCAGAAAGTTATGGTGGTTCAAAGTTTGGTCTGCAGTCTGGTTGGAGGTCCAGTTGAACCCACCGTTGGGAGGCACGACCGTGCCATTTAGAATGGGCAGACAATGCTTTCTCTCTTTTGGATCTGAAGAAAAGTTGTAGATCTTGAAGTCAACTATGTTTTGGTATAAATAACATCCCGAAATTCCAATGGAGAGCAAAGTTATGGCTGAAATACGATCGGTTTACAATCTACCCAGAATTTAGCACAACTCTATTTTGGCGTGGCATGGCCTGTGTTCTTCGTCACACGGCCGTGTGGAATCCACACGGCCTCACATGGCTTCCTCTCGGGTTGAGTCACACGGCTGACCCTCTTCTGTTGGTTGGTCCTAGGAAGATCGTACCGGTTCCACTGTACAAAAATTTTGTACAAGTGTAGAACCTTTCCTAACAACCTATTGTGTTCTTTAGAAATTAAATTCGGAATCGTAAACGGAACTTAACATTATTGATTCTAAATTTAACTTATCTGTTCTAAATAGTTTAGACTTAGATCGCAAGCGGAACTTAACACTATTGATCCAAGTCAGACTTATGTTACAAAGTTGATTAAATATTTATTTCTAAAATCGGCTCCCAAGTCAAACATGGCGAGGTATTAGGTTTTCTTGGGTATGGGATCATCCACCATTGCCTCGACAAAGCCTTTTATAGAAATTCAATATTAAATTTCCCAAAATAACATTAAGTTTAACCAAAAAGGACAATCAAATCACAAATTTGAAAAACAAAAAAAACATGAACTCGAATCACAAATTCGAAACCTAGAATTATATGCCTCTTGTGTTTGGAATTCATACAAAGAAAAACTAGCATGATGCGGAAAATAATTACTAGTTATACCTTTCTTTGTATGCAATGACCTCTTGATCTTCTACAATATTCCTCTTCTTCTCTTGGATGTCGTGTGAGTGACGATCTACCGAGACGAGAACCACCCAAGCTCCTTCTTCTCAAAGCTAGTTTCGGCCATCACAAAAAACTCCAAGAGATGTGAGGTTCGACAACCACCACCAAGCTCCAAGGGATGCTAGAAACAAAGCCTCCTTTCTCTCCTTCTTCTCCTAGATAGAACCAGCCACCAAGGACTCCTCTTGTGTTGATGCCACCGGCCATAAAGGAGGAAGAGGAAAGGAGAAGAGCAAGAAGCAAGGGTCGGCCACCACCAAGGAAGAGAGGGAGAAAAATAGAATAGAGTTGTTAGCCATGAAGGCACCCTTACCCTCTCTTTTATAATCCTTGGTCTTGGAAAATAAGGAAAATTTAAATAAAACCATCATTAATTTCTTTTCCATGAAAAGGAAAAATTAATTAATTAAAATCAAACTCCTTTTCTTAAATCATATGGCCGGCCACCTTAAAGCTCTAAACAAGGAAAGTTTTAACAACACAAGAATTAAAACTTCCTAATTTATTTCCGAAAATTTTAATAAAAATTTCTCTAATAATTTTTTCCTTCATGGTTGGTTATAAAAGGAAATTTTATAAATTAAAATCTTTCTTTTAAATATGTGGATGATTTTCAAAAAGCAAAGTTATCTTTAAAATTAAGATCTCCTTTCAACCTATAAATAAGAAAAGATATCAAATCTTTTCTTAATCTTTTGTAAAACTTATAAAAGGAAATATTTAATTTTAAACTCTCTTTTTAAATCATGAACATGGTTACAAAAAAGGAAAGTTTTATCAAAATTAAAATCTTCCTTTCAATCTACAAATAAGGAAAGGTATCAAATCTTTTCTTAATCTTTTGTAGAAAGCTATAAAAGGAAAGATTTAAATTTTAAACTCTCTTTTAAAACCATGGAATCCACATAAGAAAAATTTTAAAAAATAAAATCCTTTTAATTTTATTGTGGTCGGCCACCACTTGGTTCATCCAAGGATTAACTTGGCCGACCCCTTGCTTGGGCTCCAAGCAAGGCTTGGCCGACCACCTTAGGATGGGTATAAAGGTGGGTATAATACTTTATAAATAAGAGGCTACGATAGGGACCGAGAGGAAGAATTGGTTTTTGTCTTCCGATGAAATTAAGCTTTCCATATTCACCCCGAACACCCAACTTAATTTCATCAATAATAATTTATTCCACTAAAGAATTATTATTGAACTACCGCACCAATGCCAAATTATATTTTGGGCTCCTTCTTATTATGAGTGTGTTAGTCTCCCTGTGTTTAAGATATCGAATGCCCACTAATTAATTGAGTTACTGACAACTCATTTTAATTAATGTCTTAGTCCAAGAGTAGTACCACTCAACCTTATCGTCATGTCGGACTAAGTCCACCTGCAGGGTTTAACATGACAATCCTTATGAGCTCCTCTTGGGGACATTATCAACCTAGATTACTAGGACACAGTTTCTTTTTATAATCAACAACACACACTATAAGTAATATCATTTCCCAACTTATCGGGCCTATTGATTTATCGAGGTAAATCTCACCCTTTGATAAGTTAAAGAAATAAATACTAAATATATGTGCTTGTTATTATATTAGGATTAAGAGTACACAATTCCATAATAACTAAGGTCTTATTCTTTTATTAAGTCAGTACAAAGAGAACTTACCTTAAATGGTCTTGCTCAATACACTCAGAGTGTACTAGTGTAATTTTATAGTTAAGATAAACTAATACCAAATTACTCTACAACTATTTCAATGGTTTGTTCCTTTCCATCTTAGTCGTGAGCTACTGTTTATAATTGATAAAGAACCGATAACATGATCTTCTGTGTGTGACACCACACACCATGCTATTTACAATATAAATTAATTGAACAACTATACTTAACTTATAAATGTACATATTTGACCAATATGATTCTTATTTCTACGTAAATGTTTATACAAAAATCTAGGCTTTTAGTATACATTCCAACAATCTCCCACTTATACTAAAAGACTATGCTGCCATATATCCTGCCATACATCTGATTCCCAACCCTTCAATATGCCCATCAAAAGCTCTTGCCTTAAGGGCCTTAGTGAAAGGATCTCCTAGGTTATCACCTGATGAAATCTAGGTGGCAACAACTTCTCCTCGTTATACAATGTCTCATATTGGGTGATACTTACGCTCTATTGTGTTTACTTGCCTTATGAACTTATGGTTTCTTCGAGTTTGCTACTGCACCTCTATTATTACAATAAATTGTAATAATTTTGTTTGGGCAAACCAAAAATCATGTCTAAGTCCATCATGAAGTTTATGAGCCGTATAACTTCTATGGCTGCCTCAGAGGCTGCCACATACTCAGCTTCTATGGTGGAGTCCAGAAAAACACCTATGCTTAACACTCCTCCATAGTTATGGCTTTACCTCCTATAGTAAATACAAAACTCCGAGGTCGACTTACTATTGTCCCTATTTGATTGGAAGTCAAAAATCCATGTAACCTTCAGGGAGAAAATTATATGCTTGATAAATTAGCAAATAATCTCTAGTCTTTCACAGGTACTTTAATATATGCTTTACAGTAGTCCAATGTCCCTGTCCAGGGTTACTTTTGATATCTGCTAACCATGTCCACTGCAAAGTAGATATCCGGTCTCGTGCATAGCGTGCATTAGGCTTCCGATAGCCGAAGCATAAGGAACTGCCTTCATGTCCTTTATCTACTTTGATGTCTTCAGAGATATCTCTTTAGATAAAGTTACTCTATGTCTAAAAGGCAGAAAACCTTTCTTGGAGTCTTGCATGCTAAAACGAGCTAGGATTGTATGAAGCTCGGGATAAGCACAACATTCTTTTCTTGTGATCCCTTGATCCCTAGAATATGTGCGCATTCTCCCAAGTCCTTCATATCGAATTGCTTGGACAACCATACCTTTACTTTCGACAACACTTTGATATTGTTTCCAACTATCAAAAATGTCATCTACGTATAGTACAAGAAATACCACCACATTCCCATCACATTTCTTGTATACATAAAAACCCATCCGAACATTGAATAAATTTATAGGTCTGGATTACTTCATTAAACCGGATGTTCCAAGATCTTAAAGCTTTTGCTTCAGTCCATAGACCGATTGAGCTTACATACTAGATGCTCTTAGCCCTTTACAATAAACCCCTCTGGTTGCTTTATATGGATGTTTTCTTCAAGACTTCCATTAAGGAAAGCTTGTCTTGACATCCACTTGCCAAATCTCATAATCCATATGAGCAACAATAGATAAAAAAATTCGGATAGACTTAAGCATAGCTACCGGTAAAAGATTTCCCTTTTTCAACAAGTCTTGCTTTGAAGGTTTCCACCTTCCCTTCTGTCCCTCTTTTTCTATTGTAGACCTATTGGCTTTTACACCATTTGGTGATTCAACAAGCTCCCAGACTTTATCAGAATACATATATTCTAATTCTGTATTCATTGCTCTTTGCTAAGATGCTGCATCTCTATCTTAGAATGCTTCGTCATATGTCCGGGGATCAGGTTCTTGTTTACCAAGGATTAAGTCCAAAGACTCTTCTAAACATGAATCTTTTTGGTTACCTAACAACCCTCCCACTACGATGAGGCACTGTCTACAATTGTGTATCATTTGTGATACGTGTTGCAGTTTCTTGTGATATTTCATCTTGTACAGTTAGTAGTAGATTAGACGTGTCCTTTATTATTTCCTTAAGAACAAATTTACTTATGGGCTTGTGGTTCATTACATAGTCCTCTTCTAAAAATCAGGCATTGGTGCTAACAATGACCTTCTAATTTTTAGGACTATAAACCTCCTTTCGTTTCTCTAGGATAACCTACAAACAAGTGAACTCCTGTCTAATTTATCAGTGTCTCCCTTCAGCACATGTGTTGGACTACCCCAAAATAGAATATGCTTTAGACTAGGCTTACGCCCATTCTACAATTCTATGGGAGTAGAGGATTCTGACTTAGAAGGTACTTTGTTCACTTCTGTTTCCAGTGTATATCCTTAAAACAAATTTGATAATTCTGAATAACTCATCATTAATCTAACTATTGCCATAAGAGTCCTATTCCTTCATTCTACTACACTATTCTGTTGGGGTGTACCAGGTGTAGTTAGTTGGGATTGAATCCTGACTTCTGATAAGTGACTCCTAAACTCTCCTGAGAGGTACTCGCCACTACGATCTTACCGTAGTGTCTTGATACTTTTACCTTGACATTTTTCCACATCAGCCTTGTACTCTTTGAACTTATCAAAGCACTTAGACTTGTGGTGCATCAAGTAAATGTACTCGTGTCTCAAATAGTCGTCTATAAAAGAGACAAAATATTCGAGACAACCTCTTGCCTGGATAGTCAAAGGTCCACATAAATCACAATGAACCAATTCCAACATATCTTTGGCTCCATACCCCTTAGACTTAAAGCTTCTTGGTTATTTTTCCTTCCAAGTAAGACTCGCAGGTTGGATAGATTTCCACTACTAATGAACCCAAAAGTTCATCGGCTATTATCCTTTGAATCCTACTCAAGTTAATATAACCTAGCCTTAGATGCCAAAGATATGATTAGTTCATCTCCAAAGGTTGCTTTCTCTTATTAAAGTTAGAAGATGTGTTATTAATTTCCATTTGTTGCATCATGGGAGTTATTGGATTATAAATTATCAACCAACGTACCAGAACAGATAACTTTACTATTTTTCTTGATAACACTTTGTTATCAAAATAGACAGAATATCTATCCTTAATAGTTTTAGAAACTGAAATTTAGTTCTTTCTAAACTTGGTACGTAATGACAATTTCTCAATATCTATATTTTATTCCTATCAGAGGACAAATATCTTCCACTCTGCTACTTTTGTAGCGGTGCCCATGTAGATGGTGTTAGGACCAAAAGTAGCTAGAGGGGGGGGGGTGAATAGCTCGTCGCTTTCGCTCGGTGGTCGGCATTGCTTGTTTCTTCGAAGATGTGCAGCGGAAAATACAGAAACACTCACACAACGCTAACACGGTTGGTTTACTTGGTATCCACCTCACAAGAGGTGACTAATCCAAGGATCCACACCAACGCACACACCCTCCACTATGAATAACACTCCTTTATGGTAACTACCAAGGGTGGAGAAACCCTACAAGACTCAATACAAGAAGAAGAAAGGGTAGTAAAGAAATACAAGCTTACAAGCTTACAATGAGTGCACAAACCCTAACCCTAGGTTCTTCTTCTTGCTTTGATCCGCCTCTTGACTTGGAAGAGCCTCCAAGAACCTTCAAGAACTGGCGATCTCGAGCTTGAGAAGAGCTGTGGAGGAGCTGGTGAAGATCTGGAATGAATCGGTGAAGAGATGCCGAAGACAACGTTCGCCTGCGGCTATAAACCCGACGCAACGGTCGGATCCCGATCGATTCGAATGTTCCCAATCGATCGGGGAGGCTTTGGATCGATCCACGGATCGATCCAGAGCGCCTCTGTGCTCTGGGAAAAACGCCTGGATCGATCCACGGATCGATCCAGCGCTTATCGCGCGAAGCAGCATCGTCCTGATCGATTCACTGATCAATTGGGACATCTGGATCGATCCACGGATCGATCCAGAGGCTCTCTGTTCGCTAGAAAAGGCTTGGATCGATCCACTGATCGATCCAACACTTGGTTTTTGCCCAAAACCAAGTTCCAAGCATCTCAAACCAACATCCGGTCAACCTTGACCTGTTGGTAAATCATGCCTAGCATCTGGTCACTCCTTTGACCTGCTAGGACTTCCCACCAAGTGTCTGTTCAATCCCTTTGACCCACTTGGACTTTCACCAGATGTTCGGTCAATCCCTTTGACCTATCTGTATTTCCTCGTGCCAAGTATCCAGTCAATCCTTTGACCTACTTGGACTTCCCAACACCAGATGTCCGATCGTCCTTGATCCATCTGGATTTTCCCTTGCCTGGCTTCACTCACCAGGACTTTCACCTAGCTTCACTCACTAGGGTTTTCCATCTGCCTAGCTTCACTCACTAGGGCTTTCACCTGGCTTCACTCACCAGGACTTGCACCTAGCTTCACTCACTAGAGTTTTCAATCTGCCTAGCTTCACTCACTAGGACTTCCCTTCTGCCTGACTTTACTCACCAGGACTTCCATTCTACCTAACATCCCAGTTAGGACTTCCCAGTCAAGTATTCGGTCAACCTTGACCTACTTGACTCTTCTTCAATCAATTTCCTATTGTCAAACATCTAAACTCAAACCAAGACTCAGCTTGGTCAACCAGGTCAACCTTGACCTGAGGGATGTTGCACCAACAATCTTCCCCTTTTTGATGTTTGACAATACCACAATAACACTTACAATACCACATGTAAGTTAGGCTAATCCTATAGCCTCAATCTTCATGCCACCAGGTAATGAACACATAAATTAAGCTCTTCATTCTCCCCATAAGAGGGCACGCTCCCTCTAGGTAATGAAAGCCTAACTTACACCCATTCACAGGTCCTTTCATTCTCCCCCTTTTGGCACACATCAACCCATCTTTGGGTACACATCAACCCATGCCCCAATTTTGGGTACACATCAACAAATCCATTTGTTGACGACTCTCCCCCTGAAGAGTTGCTCATTGTTGTTCACAACATCACTCGTTGTGATCAACACGATAATGAAGGTCCCATACCCTTCATTTATCCTTAACTTCTCCCTCAATGTAGACAAATACCCAACCTTGAGCATTCTCTAACCACTTGAGTTCCCACTTGAAATAATGAGGATATCCACTCCCCATTACCAGTTCAAAAGCTCATACATGAGCATTTTCTTTTAAGAAGGTTAACCACCTTCCAAGGTTCATAAAAATAATTTTTCATGTCTTTAAAGAGTCCCTCCCCCTAAAGACATGGTGGTAACTTCTATCATTGCACCAACAATGACTTGGAATCCCTAAACCTTTAGGAAACCCAAATTTAGAAGTTTTGAGGTTCAAATACTCAAAATTTGAAACAAACCTCAACCTAAACTTCAATGAAGCCTTCCTTAACCAATCCATCCTTGTTTTCACATGAAAACACCCTTTGTATGTATACAAATGTATTTTAGGGGTTGGAATGGTTACCTAGACTCAAAGAGGTTCAAATATGCTGAAATCCCAGCCAAAATCGGCAACTTGGATCGATTGGAGTTGGGTTTCAATCGATTGAGCCTTTCAATCGATCCACCGATCGATTCGACTACCGGATCGATCGGCTGATCAATCCAGCGAGCTTCTGCTGGGACTTGCCTTCCGAATCGATCCACGGATCGATTCAGAACTCAATCGATCCATGGATCGATCGGAGCTCGATAGTTGCTGAAATTCCATTTCGGTCAGAAACCCCTAGAAAATTCTACAAAAATCCAAAAATCATGAAATTTCGTGTAGACATTATTTAGGGAATACTTAATCATGGAAAAATAGTTTTCTACGAAAATACATCATATTTTCAAAGATTTACACAAGCTTGAAAACTTGCTAAAACTTTAGCGTTTTCTTCAAGTTTGTGTCTAACTATTCAATGGTGATTACTATCAAAAGATAGCCTTCACCATGGTTTTCCAAAAGCATCTTTAAAAACATTTTCAAAACCGATATCCCATCATGTTCCTTGGGCATAATGCACATGACTTGTACATTAGCTTTCCCAATGATGGGAAAACACATAACTATGTGTTTTGATGAACCTAAAAACTCAAAAGAATACACTAAATCAACATCTTGAGCTTTATTCATCATCCTAACATCTCACTTGTATCTAATGTGTACTAAAAACACATACAAGTCATCTTATAGGTCTTTGTGAGATGTAGATTTTGGTTTTGCCCTTAATCTAGGGATCATGCATATCTATCTAGGCATTTTGGAGATATTAGACACCCACCTAGGATGTCACTTGTTAATAAGTGTTGTTAAATGCCTTTTGTCCTTAATTACAAGGAATTAAACTTAAAGCATGATAATGTTATGGCATACATCAAAAAGAAATAATTTTTCAAAAGAAAATATCCTATAACTACATGATGTATGAATGTCATGACATGGTATTTTTGGATTTTTCATAATAAAACACAAATGCAAAAATAGACATGATGTCATGGCATATGATGGGCAAACAATCATGGCAAGCTTTAGCATAAATAAAATATACCTAGACTAACTATCTAAGTATCCTTAAAACCTTAGCTAAACTTACAACTTAAACCTAGATTGCCCTAAAGTGCTTCAAGAAAATGCCAAAGCCTAAATTGGCATTTCTAATTCCCTTGACTAATTTATGCCAGTCGAAAATAAGCATATCCTCAAATGTTGGCATATTTCATTTTTTACAAAAGTAGCACTTTTAAATTAAGGCCCGGATTGCCTTAAATTTCCTAAGAACATACCAAAATCCCAACTTGGTAGTTCTTATGAATTTCCCAATATGTGCCATTTAAGATTAAAATCAATTCTTCCACCATTAGGAACATTTTACTCTTTCAAGGAGTAAATAATAATTCCATTTCATTTTCAAAGGTTAACAAAAACCTTGAAAATGCTCCTTGAGTGTCAATTTCCTCAAAGTTGGGTTAACTACCCTTCTAATCGGAGTTGACACTCTCTAACCCATCTATGGGGTAGAGAAGATGCTCCTAGGAACCCAACACCTATTTGTGCTCCTTGGATGCTCTAGGTACTCACTAGGGATAACTTCCCTAGATACCTTCCTAGTGACCTTGTTGAGCTTCTTAGAAGCCTTGGTCACATTTTCTAGGTCAACTCTAGGGATAGCCTCCCTTGTGACCTTGTTAGTGACTTTCTTAGACTTCTTAGAAGTCTTAGTCACTTTGGTTGCAAAGATACTTCTAGGGATATCTTCCCTTGTATCTTTGACTTGACCTCTAGACTTAGGGTTTGTTCCATAGCTATATGGAACCCTATGATAACTAGGCACATCCCTTTTAGCTTTGGGTTTGTATCCCAAACCTCTATGGCCATTGGATGGCTTTTGTACCCCTACACCTAGGTTATGCTCATTTTGCCCTTTTAGGATATTTTCCATCCTTTTTAGGGTCTTTTCTGTAACGACCCAATTTTCCTCATTAGGAGTTCTAAAAGTGCTTTAAAATATTTAGAAATACTTTAGAAAAATTCTAGATATTTTTAGGAATTTATAGAGTATTTTTATGCAATTTTTGGAGTTCGTTTGGTATTTTTACCAAACGAAAGAAGTTTAAAAAAATATATATATATAAAGTGTTAAGGTTGGGTTTTGAACCCTAAACCCTAGACCGAACTACACCTTAACCAAGGTCAGCCAACCAACTGAGCTAAGCAAATTTTTGTTATAATATAGGGGAATTAAATATAGTTAAGTAGTTGTAAGAAATGAAATTAAAATAACGTTTAAAAAGGAGCCGAGGGCGGCTCGAAGCCGAAACCTTCGGGAATCCAACTTTCCAGCGGACCAAGCGAGCACACTGATATTTCGTGAACAAATCAATCACGAATTGGTCTTAAGCCATAACCCTAGGTTATAAAAGGATAGGTAAGAGAGGGGTTAAGTTATTTTTCTTTTCTCTCTTTTCCTCTTCTCCTCTCTCGCGTCGGCGATTCCTCTCGGGCGAAAAACGCAGCCGAGCTTTAGGGCGTCTCCGGTGGCCGGCCAAAGGCTCATTCAAAGGCTTCTTCATCTCCTTGCGTTCCTCTCGTCGAGGAGGAGCCGTAAGCACAAGGAGGGACCGAAAGCTCGAGTTCTCCAAAGCCCTAGAATTGTTCTCGCCGGCTGTAAGTCCAAGGAACCGAGGTAAGTCGCTCCTCACCTGCGGTAAGATAGTTTCGAGCCTTTGATTTAGAGTATCTCTTGTTTGCAAACGTGCCGTGAGGAATTTCGGATTTCCAGGAGTTGGTTTCGTTTTGTTTCCGAATTTTATCATGGAGAATGGATTGTAAAGGGTAGGTACACGGTTTGAGTTCTTCAGAATTCGGAATATGTAGGATTGATATTGTAGTAGTTAGATACGGCTTTCTTTTGGGCTTCAGATCATGCTAAGTAGAATTGGGTTGCTGGAGGCTTTAGTGTAGCTTCGGTATTTGCCTTCTTCTTTGTATTTCTGCTGTAGCATACAAGCTGTGAATAAGTTTCATATAGTTTTTAAACTTCAGTAGGCTTTAGCTTGGAATGATTATGTGTAGCATTTTGGTTTGAACAGCTTTGTGCCGTCATGTATGTTTTAATGTAGATTTGTAAGCAATCGTTTTAGTTTCTAATGCAAGTTTTGTGCTGTTAGCATTTCCATTGCTCTGTTCGATATAGATCCTTCCTTATTAGTTTTATGCATGCAGATTTCAAGTTTATGTAGCTCCAATGAGTAGGAACAGCTATGTCAGTTCACGTTGCAGTTTTGGGTTTCCTTTGCATTCATTTTAGCATGCTTAAAGATCTCAGAATTGTTTCCTTTGTTTTAAATCTGTTGTAGTATGTTTGAAGAAGTTAGATATGCTTTCTTTTGATTCGTCTCTGATATAACATGCTTATAGAAGTCAGATTTTCTTTCCTTTAATTTAATTATGTTGTAGCATGCCTACGTTCTTTTTAAGAGTTTAAGAAAAATATAAGAAAGATAAAGAAAAGAAAGAAAGAGGCCGAGACCTTAAGTCGATCCCAAAGTCAAGACTTTAGGGATTTTGGCACACAAGGTGCTTAAGAAAATGCCGAGGCATTATATAGAAGTATTAAAAGATAACAAGTATTTTACTTTTATCAGTGGCACTGTACTGGACTCTCTGTCCTTGGGCTGGGCTCCCATAGTCGTCCCTAGGTTTAGATAACCTAGTAGTAACGGCTCGGCCGACGGTCGACGGCCGACGGTCGACGGTCGACGACCATAGGGTCGCCAAATGGGCCGCCAAATGGGCCGCCGAATGGGTCGGGTCGTTACGAAAGTAAAAGCACAGTTGCCGGGCCCAAGAAGAAGTTGATTATTATTTTGAAGTATTATAAGTATAAGTTTTTGAACAAGTAAAGCAAGTTTTACATAAGTATAAAGTATTAAAGAATAAGTCTTTAAGCAAGTGAAATAAGATTCAGAAGGTGTTTAGAATTCAGTAAGTTTAGTTCTTTATGCTAGCATGATTGTATAGATTTACTTTACATGTTTAGCCTTTCAGTATGTTTCTTTCACTAGTAGATGAGCATGAGTAGATTTCCTTTTGAGTATTCAGTTTTAGCATGTTTTTACTTATATACATGCATATCGAGATTTTGTGAGTTAGATAGCGCTTACTAAGCAAATTTTGCTTATAGACTACACTTCCTCTTACTGCAGATACAGAAAAGGAAAAGATATAGAAAGGAAGGCGACAAGGAGGTGCGGATGGATGTGTGATGCCAGGACTATGGAAGCCTTGGGACTAGGAAAGAAGTTTTAATTTTAGTTTCCGCATTTTAGTTATTGTAAACATTTGAGTTGTATTTTAAGTTCATGTCATTTGAGATTTATTCTGTTTAGATTGCATGTAGGATGAGTTCAGTTTAGTAAGTAGATAATTGTGTGTTTGACACTTATTTAACTGCGTGGTTGATTGATATGTGTTCCAGCTGCTTGTGGCTGTGTATATTATGTCATGTATTAATGATTATGGTCACCGGTACAGGGGAGACTCTGCCGGAATTTTTCGGTAGGGTTTCCATGTGATTTTAATCACACCGGTTAAGTAGAGTAAGTAGTTAAGTAGCGTCCACCTTTAGAGAGTAGTAGTAGTGTAGAAGGTGGGTCGTTACATTTTCCATTTTATCAAGTCTTGATCTCAAGACTTGATTTTCTATAATTAAATCCTTAGATTTTGATTTTTCATTACACCCATGAGCATTTTTGTTTTTGGGCTTGTATCTATTATCCTTAGTGTTCTTGCCCAAGTGTCCATCTACCTTCCTAACCTTAGGTTGAGTAGTTTTGGCATGTAGGGCCACATGCTTTTCCTTAAAGCCCTCATGCTTCCTATTCTTATGGTAAATCTCATTAAAATGATAAAAATTAGAACTATCATGCTTTTTACCATGATGTAAAGAGGTAGGCTCAATAAAAGATACCTTCTTCTTTACCTTGGAGGCTCCCCCTTGACTAGTGTCTCCTTGAGCCTTGACCACCTTCTTCCCCTTGGGGCATTGACTTCGGTAATGCCCCTTTTGATTGCAAGAGAAGCATATAATATGCTCCTTGCTCTTCTTTGTGTTGGGGATGATCTCCTTGGGCTTCACCTTGCCTTTTTGTGCCACTTGGTCCTTCTTCTTGGCCAATTTAGGGCACTTGCTCTTGTAGTGCCCATGTTCCCTACACTCAAAGCATATAATATGATTTTTATTATTAATTGAAATATTTATACCTTTTCTTGTAGGGGTGACATTTTCTTTGGATCCGGAGGTAGAAGCTTCCTCTTGATCGGACCTTGATTCTCCTCCATTTGATTTTTCTTGACTTGTGGAGGTAGAATCTTCTTCCTCCTCTTTGTCTCTTGACCCGGATGTAGAAGCTTCTCCTTCTTCTTGATCCGGCGTCACCAAGGATTGCTCCCCCTCAATCCTAGAGGTGGAGGCATCATCATCTTGAATATGAAACAAGGAGTATGCTCCCTCCTTGTTCCCTTCGTTGCATTCCCTTGAGGATGAAGCTTCTTGGATTTCCTCTTCTTCGGAGGTTGAGCATCTCTCAACCTCGGAGTCCTCCTCTTGGTCTTGCTCCAAAGAGTCACCCTCTCTGGATACTTCTTGCTCTTGTACAGTGGAGGGGATCTCTTCATGAAGCTTGGCCAATTTGCTCCATAATTCCTTTGCATCTTCAAATTCTCTAATTTTGCAAAGGATGGTGCTTGGCAATAAATTGACCAAAAGCTTGGTCACTTTGTCATTTGCATCGCACCTTTGGACTTGCTCCGAGCTCCATTTACTTTTCTTGAGAAGCTTGCCCTTCGAGTTTGTTGGAGCTTCAAATCCTTCCATTAGAGCAAACCATTGCTCTATCTCCATCATAAGAAAGTTTTCGATTCTTGATTTCCAAGAATCAAAGCTCGTGGAAGTGTATGGTGGAGCCACCCTTGTGTCAAATCCAAGTCCATCTTGGAATTGCATCTTGAAGTTGAGCTTCTTGAAATATTTGACTTTTGATGAATTTGCTTCAACTTCTTCACCCTCTAGCTTTTCTTGTTATGCTTGACCCTTCCGGCGATGATTCCGGTGAAGAGCGGCCTCGCTCTGATACCACTTGTTAGGACCAAAAGTAGCTAGAGGGGGGGGGGGTGAATAGCTCGTCGCTTTCGCTCGGTGGTCGGCGTTGCTTGTTTCTTCGAAGATGTGTAGCGGAAAATACAGAAACACTCACACAACGCTAACACGGTTGGTTTACTTGGTATCCACCTCACAAGAGGTGACTAATCCAAGGATCCACACCAACGCACACACCCTCCACTATGAATAACACTCCTTTATGGTAACTACCAAGGGTGGAGAAACCCTACAAGACTCAATACAAGAAGAAGAAAGGGTAGTAAAGAAATACAAGCTTACAAGCTTACAATGAGTGCACAAACCCTAACCCTAGGTTCTTCTTCTTGCTTTGATCCGTCTCTTGACTTGGAAGAGCCTCCAAGAACCTTCAAGAACTGGCGATCTCGAGCTTGAGAAGAGCTGTGGAGGAGCTGGTGAAGATCTGGAATGAATCGGTGAAGAGATGCCGAAGAAAACGTTCGCCTGTGGCTATAAACCCGACTCAACGGTCGGATCCCGATCGATTCGAATGTTCCCAATCGATCGGGGAGGCTTTGGATCGATCCACGGATCGATCCAGAGCGCCTCTGTGCTCTGGGAAAAATGCCTGGATCGATCCACGGATCGATCCAGCGCTTATCGCGCGAAGCAGCATCGTCCCGATCGATTCACTGATCGATTGGGACATCTGGATCGATCCACGGATCGATCCAGAGGCTCTCTGTTCGCTAGAAAAGGCTTGGATCGATCCACTGATCGATCCAACACTTGGTTTTTGCGCAAAACCAAGTTCCAAGCCTCTGAAACCAACATCCGGTCAACCTTGACCTGTTGGTAAATCATGCCTAGCATCTGGTCACTCCTTTGACCTGCTAGGACTTCCCACCAAGTGTCTGGTCAATTCCTTTGACCCACTTGGACTTTCACCAGATGTCCGGTCAATCCCTTTGACCTATCTGTATTTCCTCGTGCCAAGTATCCAGTCAATCCTTTGACCTACTTGGACTTCCCAACACCAGATGTCCGATCGTCCTTGATCCATCTGGATTTTCCCTTGCCTGGCTTCACTCACCAGGACTTTCACCTAGCTTCACTCACTAGGGTTTTCCATCTGCCTAGCTTCACTCACTAGGGCTTTCACCTGGCTTCACTCACCAGGACTTTAACCTAGCTTCACTCACTAGGGTTTTCAATCTGCCTAGCTTCACTCACTAGGACTTCCCTTCTGCCTGACTTCACTCACCAGGACTTCCATTCTACCTAACATCCCAGTTAGGACTTCCCAGTCAAGTATCCGGTCAACCTTGACCTACTTGACTCTTCTTCAATCAATTTCCTATTGTCAAACATCTAAATTCAAACCAAGACTCAGCTTGGTCAACCAGGTCAACCTTGACCTGAGGGATGTTGCACCAACAGATGGTATTTTCTCTTTCATATAGTTGTCAGGTTTTCTAGAACCCTGCAATGAATTGCAGATATGATCGGTGGCTCCTATATCTACACACCAGGTACTGGTAGATAACACTACTATACATGTTTCTACAACTAATGAATAAAATACACCTATATTATTCTTAGTTTTGAGAGGACAGTCCACCTTAATGCCCAAGTTTTGTTTCCAATCATAATTGGGAATACTAAGTCTATCTATAGTATAACAGCTAGGGGATTGACAAACATTTGAAATTCTAATAATCACAAAAATATTTGGTCAAGACCAACACCTCAAATTCCTTGTGATTTATCCATTAATTTTATTATCTTGTCAACCTAACTTTATGACAAAAAAAATTAATAGTTGGTATCCCTTTGATCAAATATTTGGTCAAAACTTTTGAATTTAAAATAATATTGATTCCTCAAAACAATATCATTTAAATTCACCAACACCTCTAACACCGTGAATTTTGTATGCCATGTTAGTGTGGACGTATACAAAATCAAACATTTGTAAGAGGAGGGTCTTACCCATTAATTATCTTGTCAACCTTAAATTACCACAAACACCATGAATTTTGTATGCCACGTTAGTGTGGATGGAGCATTTGTCACGCCAAAGGGCATGACTACGAACTCGTAGTGTCTGTATCTAGTCCTGAATGCTGTCTTGGGTATATCCCCTTCTTTAACTTTCACCTGATGATAACCTGATCTGAGGTCTATCTTAGAGAACACTACTGCTCCCTTTAGGTGATCAAACAGGTCATCTATTCTGGGAAGAGGATACCTGTTCTTGATGGTGACTTGGTTCAGTGCCCGGTAGTCTATGCACAGGCACATGCTCCCGTCCTTCTTCTTCACGAACAATATAGGCGCTCCCCATGGTGAGTGACTAGGGCGTATGAAACCTTTATCATGTAGCTTCTGTAGTTACTCCTGAAGTTCCTTCAGTTCTGCTGGAGCCATGCGATACGGTGCTTTGGAGATAGGATTCGTACCGGGAATGAGTTCTATCTCAAATTCAATCTCCCTGTCTGGTGCTAGGCCTGGTAACTCTTCAGGGAAGACTGCTAGGTAGTCACGTACGACTCGGACCTCTGCTAGCTGTTGGTCCTCGTCCTAACTGGCATTGACTACATGTGCTAGGAATCCCGTACATCCTGAATCCATTAATTTCTGTGCCTTCAGAGCTGAGAGAAATTTCTTCACTTTTCTCTTTGGTTCTCCACTATACTCAAATTGTACTCCTGCTCCAGGTTGGAATATGACTTTCTGTTTACGGCACTCGATAGAGGCACCGTATCTGATTAGGAAATCCATTCCAAATATGACATCGTAATCAATCATATCTAGCACTATCAGATCACAAAAGAGTTCTCTGTCTGCTATAATGACTGGCACTGCTCTGAGCCAGTTCGTGGATGCCATAATTTCTCCTGAAGGTAGGGTCATCAGAAACTGACTACTGAGTACCTCTGGGGGTATCGCTAACTTTTCGGAAAATGCCCTAGATACATAAGAATGGGTTGCCCCAGTATCGAATAAGACAGTTGTACTTTGCTGTAAAATACTAATCTGACCTGTAACAACTATCGAGGCATTCGCTACGTCTTCTCTGGTTAAGGAGTATATCCTTGCATTCGTTGTAGCTGGAGGGGCTTCTAGTCTGCCCTGGCTGATGTGTGGACCATCTAACACGGCCTGTGCTGGCTGTCCTCCATACTGTATCGGCTGTGGTTGAGGAAGACTTGTCTTGTTCGGGCATTGCTTAGCCATATGCCCTTCCTGTCCACATTCAAAGCATCCTCGTGTGCCCTTACGACAAACTCCTGGGTGAAATTTCCCACAAGTAGCACATTTGGGATAACTAGGTTTGGCTGGTCCTCCCTTTGGGTAACTCCCTGGTTTGCGCTTGTTGCTGGAGTTCCCTTTCCAGTTAGAGCTGTGGCCCTGTTGTTTCTGAGTACTTGAGCCTCCTTGCCCTTTGGACTCTGAGAGGACTTGCTTCTGCTGCTTGATATTGTTCTGATAGTGCTCGGTGGTCAGAGCACTGCTGACTAGTTCTTCGGTGGTTTGCGGCCTATGAACGCCGCCAGCCACGTTCATTGCTATTTCCGGCCTCAGCATCTTGAGCATCAACCGGACTCGTTCTTTTTCTGTGCTGACTAGTTCAGGGCATAGACGAGCCAGTCTATTGAATTTCTTCACGACTTCCTCAACTGATAGGTTGCCCTGACGAAACTCAGTGAACTCGTCGTAGTGGCGGTTTGTGACCCGCATGTGAAAGAACTCCTCGAAGAATTCTTTCTCGAAGTCAGCCCATGTCATCTGGTTCACTGGGCGCTTCGCTCTAATTCTCTCCCACCACATGCGTGCATCTCCTGTCAAGCAGAAGGAGGCGCACTTCACCTTTTCATGCTCTGGCCAGTCCAGAAGCTCCATCGTACTCTCCAGTGTTTTGAACCAGGCTTGAGCATCCCATGGTTCACTGGTGCCTGAGAAGTTCTCAGGCTTGACTCTCTGCCACTGGATCAGATAGGCTTCTCTCTTTGCCTCTGCTGCTGGAGCTACTGGTGCTGTAGGCTGGACTGGTGGAACCTCTATAACTACTGGGGTTGCTATGCTTGGTTCTGGGGTGACAGTGGGAGTGTTCTGCTGATTAGCCTTTAAGGTGGCTATCTCCTGTCGTTGTTCTTCTAGCTGCTTCTGTAACTGAGCCACTACTGTTGTAAGGTCTGGGGGAGGCACTGAACTATCTGCCTCATGCTGGGGCTCAGTAGCTGGTGCCCTTCTAGCTGGGCGTCCTCTTGCCATTTCTAAAGGAACAAAGGACTGTAACGACCCAATTTTCCCTATTTCAAGTTCTAAAAGTCCATAAAAATATTTGGAAATACTTTTAAAATATTCTAGAGATTTTTAGGAATTTTTAGAGTATTTTTATGTAATTTTTAGTGGTCGTTTAGTATGTTACAAAAAGAAAGAAGTTTTGACGAAAAATCGTTGAAGGTGAGACTCGAACCCATGACTTCGGGCTGAACCCGACCTAACCAAACACAGCCAACCAACTGCACTGCGCGTGATTTTTTAACCAAGTATGTAGCGAGATATATTTAAGTTGTAATTGGAACAAAGTTAGACCTAGTTATAAAAGGACAAGTTAAGAGGGATTAGGGGATATTTTCTCCCGAAACCCTTTCTTCTCCTCTGCTTCTCACGTGCGACGGCGCCGTTTCTGCCGAGCGAAGAAATACGTTGCGGAGTACACACTTCCATAATAACTAAGGTCTTATTCTTTTATTAAGTCAGTACAAAGAGAACTTACCTTAAATGGTCTTGCTCAATACACTCAGAGTGTACTAGTGTAATTTTATAGTTAAGATAAACTAATACCAAATTACTCTACAACTATTTCAATGGTTTGTTCCTTTCCATCTTAGTCGTGAGCTACTGTTTATAATTTATAAAGAACCGATAACATGATCTTCTGTGTGTGACATCACATACCATGCTATTTACAATATAAATTAATTGAACAACTATACTTAACTTATAAATGTACATATTTGACCAATATGATTCTTATTTCTACGTAAATGTTTATACAAAAAGCTAGGCTTTTAGTATACTTTCCAACATATTCTTCTCTGCCTAGGTCACACGGTTGTGTGGATTCACACGGTCGTGGCCTTCCTCCCCTCAAGATTGTTGGCACAGCCGTGCCATTTGGCACGACCATGTGTTGGTTGGCCACGGGATGTTGGCACGACCTCTGGAGAAATGGCACAACCGTGCCATTTGGCATGACCTTGCCTTTGTCTGCCTCTGGATTGTTGACACGACCGCGTGGGTCACATGGCCGTGATCCTCCTTGCCTCTGGAACATTGGCACGGCCGTGCCATTGGGCACGACCAAAGCATGATAATGGCCACACGGTCGTGTGGCATATACATCCCAAGCTAGATTTCCTCCAAAGCTGCTCCTATATGCAATTTAACTCTTTTTCCGCTCCAAAAAGCATTATATCAGTCAAAACAAGAAAAGAGCAGATCTCCGAATAGAATATAATAGAAGTATGACATTATAATGATATAGGGTGCAATAAACATAGATTATGCTCATGAAATACAAGTAAATGTACGTCCAAACATGCATAAAAGTGTATATAATCTACGCACATCAGTCGTGTAGATTCACACGGTTGTGTTCTGCTTAGTGTCTGGATGATCTACATAGCCATGTGGATTCACACGACCACAGTCTGCTCCTCCTCTGGAAGGTCACATTGCCATGTGGATCCACACGGCCAGAGTCTTCTCCTATCCTGCTAGTTGGTACAGTTGTGTAGAATTACATGGTTAAAGCCTTCTCCACCTTTGATAAGTGGCACGACTGTTTGAACTTCATATGGCCAAGCCCTTTTGTTTTGCTAGTGTTAGAGTGTATACTAAAAGCCTAGCCTTTTGTAAACATTTTATTTTGAAATAAAGAATCACATTGGTCAAATGTCTACATTTATATGCTAAGTGTAGTTGTTCAATTAATTTATATTGTAGATAACATGGTGTGTGGTGTCACACATAGGAGATCATGTTATCAATTCCTTATAAATTATAAACTATAGCTCACGACTAAGATGGAAAGGAACAAACCATTGGAATAGTTGTAGTGTAATTTGATATTAGTTTATATTAACTATAAAATTACACTAGTACACTCTGAGTGTATTGAGCAGGACCATTTAAGATAAGTTCTTTTTATACTGACTGAATAAAAGAACAAGACCTTTGTTATTATGGAAGTGTATGCTCTTAATCCTGATATAATAACAAACACATATTTCTAGTATTTATTTCTTTGACTTATCAATGGGTGATATTTAGTTCGATAAACTAAAAGGCTCGATAAGTTGGGAAATGATATTATTTATAGTGTGTGTTGTTGATTATAGAAAGAAACCGTGTCCTAGTTATCTAGGTTGATGATGTCCCCAAGAGGAGCTCATAAGGATTGACATGTAAATCATGCAGGTGGACTTAGTCCGACATTATAATGAAGTTTAGTGGTACTACTCTTGGAGCTAGATATTAATTAAGTGAGTTGTCAGTAACTCATTTAATTAGTTGACATTTTATATCATAAACACAGGGAGACTAATACACTCATAAAAAGAAGGAGCCCAAAATGTAATTTGGGATTGGTGCGGTAGTTCAATAATAATTCTTTAGTGGTATGAATTATTATTTATGAAATTAAATTGGGTGTTCGTGGCGAACACGGGAAGCTTACTTTCATCAGGAGACCAAAACCAATTTTTCCTCTCGGCCCCTATCATAGTCTCTTATTTATAAAGTATTATACCCATCCATACCCACCTTCTTACCCATCCTTACGTGGCTGGCCAAGCTAAGCTTGGAGCCCAAGCAAGGGTCGGCCAAGACATGGCTTGGATGGGATGAAGTGTGGCCGGCCCTAGCTTGAGTCCAAGCTTAGGTGGTCGGCTACAATAAAATTAAAAGGATTTTATTTTTTAAAATTTTTCTTATGTGGATTCCATGGTTTTAAAAGAGAGTTTAAAATTTAAATCTTTCCTTTTATAGCTTTCTACAAAAGATTAAATGAAAAGTTTGAAATCTATCCTTATTTGTAGTTGAAAGGAAGATTTTAATTTTTGATAAAACTTTCCATTTTAACCATCCTCATGATTTAAAAGAGAGTTTTAAAATTAAATCTTTCCTTTTATAGTTTCTACAAATGATTAATAAAAGATTTGATATATTTCCTTATTTGTAAATTGAGAGGAAGATTTTAATTTTAAAGATAACTTTCCTTTTTGGAAATCATCCACATGTTTTAATAGAGAGATTTTAATTTATAAAATTTTCTTTTATAACCAACCATGAAGGGAATTTTTAAAAGTGAAATTTTTATTTTAAAAATTTTCGGAAATAAATTAGGAAGTTTTTATTTTTGTTTAAAACTTTCCTTGGATGGAGGATCATGAGGTGGCCGGCCATATAGAAACAAGAAAGGAAATATTAATTAAATTTTTCTTTCATTGGCTAAGAGAATAAGGAAGTTTTTATAAAACTTTTCTTATTTGCCAAGACCAAGGAATATAAAAGAGAGGGTAGAGGTGTCTTATCTCATAACTTATGTTCTAGTTTTTCTCTCTTCTTTTCCTTTGTTGGTGGCCGACCCTTCTCATCCTCTTCCTCTCCTCCTTTTCTTCTTCATTGGTGGTCGGCGGCATCAACTCTCAAGGAGCTTGTTGGTGGCCGGATTTTGCATGGAGAAGGAGAGAAAGGAGGTTTTGTTTCTAGCATCCCTTGGAGCTTGGTGGTGTGGCCGAACCTCATCTATTCTTGGAATACTTGTGGTGGCCAAAACTCACAAGAAGAAGAAGGAAGCTTGGGTGGTTCTCATCTCGGTAGATCGTCGCCCACACGACGTCCAAGATAAGAAGAGGAATACGGTAGAAGATCAAGAGGTTGTTGTTTACAAAGAAAGGTATAACTAGTAATTTCTATTCCGCGTCATACTAGTTTTCTTTGTATAGTTTTTGAAATACCAAACACAAGAGGCATATGATTCTAGGTTTCAAATTTGTGATTCGAGTTTGTGTTTTTTTTGTTTTTCAAATTTGTGATTCGATTGTTCCTTTTGGTTAAACCTAGGGTTATATAAGGAAATTAAATATTAAATTTCTTTAAAAGACTTTGTCTAGGTGGTGGTGGATGATCCCATACCCAAGAAGGCCTAGTCCTAGCCATGCAGTCCTGGATGCCAATTTTAGAATTAATATTTAATTGAATTTATAATATGGGTGGATTTGGATCAATAATGTTAAGCATCGTTTGCGATCCAAATCTAAACGACTAAAAACAGATAAGTTATGTTTGGAATCAATAATGTTAAGTTCCGTTTACGATTCCTAATTTAATTTCTAAAGAACACAATAGGTTGTTAGTGTAGGTTCAGGACTTGTAAAAAATTTTTGTACAGGGGAACCGGTATGATATTCCGCATAGCAACCAATAGCTAGTTCTCTGAATCGTCTATTAGTGACATTTTCATCTCAAAAGTGGCTCCTATTAATAGAAAAATATACAAAGAGTATATCTCCAACAAAAAAGAGTAATTATACTAAAATATGATAAGAGGTGTAAAAATGCACACATCAAGCATAAATAATGTACGTGAATGTGTGTCATAGCATCCATAAATGTGTATATAATCTTCGCACATCACACCCTTAGACTTGATCCTTTTCTTGTCCTCAAGAAAAATGCTGCAATATAAATTCATGTGCTCCTATAATGTATCATTATCCCTAGTGTACTTGACTATCTCTATCAACTAGTTTCATTTGTGAGTATGATTGTGGAGTAACCTAAGTTTGGCATAAGCATAAGTTCTTGTACATAGTGCAATAAGTGACTCAAGCTCTTTAAGTTTCAATCTTTGTCCTAGTCAAGTTGTCATCCAATTGAGTTCCTAATGTATAGGCACTTACCTGCCACACACTTGGTTAATATTTCTTAAATTACATAAGGTCTCAAAGAACTACTAAGATCAAGCGAAACATAACATTTATTTTCCTAGTAAGATAACTCAGTCTCAAAGGGGTAAATTGTTTATTTCTACTTATGATAACTATTTTTTAATCCCTTATTTATATGATTTTTTTGTGCTTTATAGGATAAAGAACTAATCACATATGTAAGTATAATATAAATGTTGGGATTTTGACTTTTCCAAATAGGCTGACATGATCTGAGGTCATCCAGTAACCAAAATATAATCTAAGAAATTACCATGGGAACCAAACTACTAAACAATTAAGATGAATCATGACTATTCCAAAGTTATCCAATATCCAAGCTTAAGTGTAGTGAAGGTAAGATCCTTAAGGTTAGGCCAAAACTCAAACTTATCTCTATACAATACTTAGCTTATTTCATGATACTATAGATAGAGAAAAGAGATACACAAAATATACTAGCACTATATCCACAACAACATGAATCAAGAAATGAACGTGCGAACTATTTTACTATTAGATAAGTCAGCAATAATGTGAGGATTGATATTCTCAATATGCTATAAAATAATTTTGAAAAGATATTCAAAGCGATAATCAAAACAAAATGAATAAAGACCGACAAAAACTAACATGAAAATAAGCAAAGATACAGATGCAGCATAAAACTAAAAAATGAAAACAAGTAAAACAAATGAAAGTGCTGAAAATGTAAAGAAGAAATGCAAAGGACTCAGGCTATGTAAACACCCCCTAGATTTAAACTATACATCATCCTGATGAAATAAGTATAGTGATGGAAGTGGGGGAAAGGGAGCTCCTCGTCCTCGTTGACCAGAAGGAAAATTAGGAAAACCAGGGGTCTAGCCAAGGTACTCATGGTAGTGGTAAAAAGTGTTTCCATCATATCTAGTGATGTCCATGGCTTCCATAAACTCTCTCATTCTCACTTGATCAGTACCATAATCCTGAACAAACTCAGCCACCTAACCTTGAAAATTCTCCATGAACTGAAAATGATCATGTACCTCTTGGAACTAGTCATCTGACAACTTGAAGTGACTCTCTAATATTTGTTGTTCGGAACTATGATTCTCATGAAGTAAATCCAAAGAGGCACGGAAGTTAGAAAAGTCAAATTTGGAAGGACCCATACCATAGGTAAAAAAATACCTAGCAAGGTCTGGGTGTCTGGATGGCTATGGGTGTCCAGATGACGAGAGCTCAAGGTGGGGCTCGGTGAGTGTCTCAGTATCCTCTACTAAGGGAGGAACAAACTCAGGAGATGCGTTAGTAATAACCAAATTAGTGGGGTTATGAACTTTGGTACACTCGAGAAAAGGTAGAGGTATTGGAAAACCATCCTTTCTAGGAAAGACAAATCCGTTTTCATCTCAACAAAATATTTTCTTGGCAAGACATGCATCGATATTGATCTTGTTGTTGCCATGAATGACTTCCAACTCATCAAGTTCACAATCCAAATTTATAACTATTAGGTTGATTAATCCGCCAAAGCCGAGTTTGCTTTCCTGGCTCTCACAAGATTTTGCAAAAAATGAAAATTGGTATCAAAATCAACTTTATTGAGCATAGCCCAAAAATAGTAAAGTTTCACCTTTCTAACTACCCCATCACTATATCCTCTACCAAATATGGTTTAGCTCATTACACGGTGAAGGTATCTGAATACGTGGTTTTTCATGTGGGAAGCCTTAGCTCTACAAGCCTCCTAAGGATTTTTTTTTAACCTGGTAATATAATTCTAAAATCCATTCCAATTAAAATTCAGATCAAATCTATGAGAACCACCGATAGGTAGGATAAAGAAATTATTAAAATCACTAAATGCTCACTGAAATTCTTGGTTCATTAGTCTAAAATTGATATTGCTAATATAATCCTCTTTGAAAGTGAAGTGGACCTCAATTGAACTCAAAAACTCAAGGACAAGGCAGGGATATGTCGATAGATGTGTGTACATCATATCATTCCAATCAAAAGTTCTAATTATCCAATCCATATTATCCCTAATACCTAAAACATCCATGGTAGTTGAATCCATATATCTGTAGGATTGAAAAGCTCTAGAGGGGGGTGAATAACGCTCGTGGCTAATTCATTTGTTTTGAGTAGAACACGCAGTGAAAAAATAAACAATTCAAACACTAAGAATTTACTTGGTTTGGAGCATATGGTGACTCCTACTCCAAGGCCCGCATGTAAGAGTTCTTTCGATGGGTAATCACTATAACTTCAGAAATATTACAAAAGAATACAACAATTAAAGTACTACCAAATATTATACTAACAACAAGGAAATCTGAAATTGAAAGCTTCAGGTCATTAGGGTAGAGTTAGGACTTCGCTGGATCGATTTGTTAGCAGCACTTGGAAGAAGGATTGCATGTATGAGTTGCACTTTAGCTACTACTTGAACCGGCCTTAAGTAGGCTGTTGAGGGCGCCTCCAGTAACCACAGGAGGTGCCTCCATCTTGCTGTTATGATTCTGCAAGTGCACGGGTTTGTCGTCAGTAATAAAGATTATAGATCCCACGAGAACTTGTTACAAGCACTAGCGATGGCTCACTTAGGATTAGTTAAACTACCGATGGTTGTAAGTTATCTAAAGAAAAGAGATTTGGAAACAGAAATGAGAACTAGCAAAGAAGAAGTAATAGACTTGCTTTATGAAGAGTCCTAGGAGTTCGGTTTCATTGTGGTGGTATTGATTTATCACATTCTATCCTTTACTCATTGTCCATCAACATGCATTCACCGGAAGCTGAAGTATCTATTCTTATGTACCAAATAAAGAAGATCCCTATAAAGTCCTGTTACGGTTAACCCCTATCACTAGGGCACCTCGGTAGATCACAAGAACACTACTCTAATTGGTGTCACTAAGGATAAAGATAAGGGGCTTAGTTTGGTCTCTTACTTCCTTGAGGAGGAGTTGCCTCTCCTTTCAAGGAAGTACCCTAGATGTCCATGAACGGGTTACCCATGTCACTAGGGCCCCTTGGATGTACAATCTAAGATATTCTCTCTACGAGATAGGTAATTCCTACACAATCAATTCACATGATATAGAGATCGAGTAGTAAAAACAAAGCAAGCGAAATCATCCAATGAAATAGAGGCATAAGTATAAGTCTTACATCAAACCAATCCACAACTACTCCCTCATCCTAGAACAAGGAATCTACTCCATAGACGTCGGAGAAAAACCTGAAGACATAATGTTAAGCATACAATTCTCAAACAAGAAGAGAGAAAGAGAAAAGACGCTTATCCAATGACGACGAGTGATCTTCGGATCCAATCCTTTGCTTCTGGGGTTGATGTGGTGATGAAGGATCGGTGGACGGAGGTCCTAGACGGTGTGGAACGACACCAAGTCTATTCTCTCTCTGACGGCTTGCTTCCCGGCTCTCTGTAATGACCCGCCTTCCAGGTACTAAGCTGTAAGGCCGATCGCTACAGTTATGCTGTGCTAACTGTGCGGAAAACTGATCTAATTTAAATTTTAGTTGCTAACTGATAACTGTTCCTGGTTCTACATGTACTGAAGGATGTAATCTAAAGTATACCTAACATATACTACATCCCCTATGGTCAAGGAGCTGAAATAAACGTTCTCCGGCTATTATCAGACCTCCCAATCGATCCGTTGATCGATTGGAACGTCGGATCGATCCAGGAATCGATTCAGCCGGCTACTGTACGCGGGACATAAATTGGATCGATCCAGTGATCGATCCAGCACGCTACTGTGCTCGGGACGATATTCTGGATCGATCGGCTGATCGATCCAGGGATCGATCCCCGAACCTTCTGTTCGCGACAGAAATTGCTGGATCGATCGGATGATCGATCCAGAAACCTACTGTTCGCGGAGCAAGTTGCCCGATCGATCAGCTGGTCGATTGGGACCCCCCAATCGATCCACCGATCGATTGGGGTGTCTGATTTCGCACTGAAACTCTGATTTCAGCACTGGTTCGTGCCAAAACCTCACACTACAACTATCTAATGCATAATAAACACTCTAATAACATATGACTAGCAATCTAACTTGTTATAGTGCATGGTTCTGTAATTTCTAGCATTGAACAACTTAAAATGCATAAAAAGCAAAATACTGAAGTTCATAATTCTAAGCTAGAATGTTTAAGTCCCCTAAAGATCTTTGATTCCAGTTCCTGCCACACACACCATCTTTGCATTGCCCTCCAGCTTCCTCTGTTAGTCCATCTTTCCTTTACCTTTATCTGCAGTATAAGGAAAAGTAGAATCTGTAAGCTTAAAGCTTAGTAAGAAACCATCTACCTCACAAAAACATGCATTCGGTGCAATATGGTTTTTAAAGCATGCTATTTGAAATTATGCACTGAACTTGCTAAGTCATGGTATATTGAAATCATAAAGCACAACACATGAGCATGGCATAAGCACTGATCATATCGTAGCAAGCAATAAAAGCACTGAACTGAACATAAGCTAAACTAACTGAAACTAAATCTGTCACTAGAAACAAACTCAACTAGCATAATTGATTTTGAGTTTTGAAATCTAATACATAATAGGTGAAAATACTAAACATGCTGTTGGGCCCGGCAACTGTACTTGCTGTGCGCGCATCCCTACTAGACCCGGGGTTGCAAGTCCCGAATTTAGCAGGGTTGTCTAGGCTATCTGAACCTAGGGACGACTGTGGGAGTCCAACCCAATGGATATCTAATCCAGTACAGTGCCACTGAAAATAAAATACTGAATATAGCTAACTGTTTTAACTTGCTGTTTCTAGGTTATCTGAACCTAGAGCTAGGTTATCTGAACCTAGAGGCGACTGTGGGAGCCCACCCATTGGACCGTAGTCCCATAAAACTGAACTAAACTAATGTGCTGGTTTAAATGCCTCTAATGCATCTAACTGAGCTATTAAACATAACTGAGGTGGTATTTAGCTACACTAACATTTTACCGAACACTTGGTGTGCTCCAACTCTCTCCTCTAATGGGGAGATCACCTCTAGGCACCCGACAACATCTAGAATCTCCAACTAAAGGGGAATAACGTGTCCGGCCCGTCTAGAGGTGTTCAACTAGATCCCTAAATCCTCGAGGAGGATTAAAACACACCCTATGTGCCGAGAAACCTGCATATAGCTAAATCTAACAGTATGCAATCAAACGAAAGCTATTATACTGCAGGTGAGGGGTTTCTTACCTCTTGATCGTAATTTCTTACGATTCTCTTCGCTAGAGTTCTGGTCGAGATGATCCTCTCGACGATCCGATCACGTCTTCGCGTTCCTCTCGCGGAGAAGAACCTCTTTCGTGTTGGAGTCGTCGCCGGAAGGTGAACCGAGGGCCCTTGGGGCTTGGGCGCCGAGAGAAGAGGAGGAGGAGGTGTGGGCGGCGGTGAAGTTATGGAAGAGGAATAGGTCACGGTGAAAATAAAACCAAATAACTCTTCACCCTATTAATCTTCCTATTTAAATCAAGTGATTAATTCGGCCAACCCGACTATAAATATACATGATCCCCTTTCCTTTCAGCACGGCCCTGCTGGGTTCAACCGGTTACTAACATTATCCCGAAACCATAGGTCTCGGGTTCGATTCCCGCCTAAGCTATTTTGCGGTTCTAATTGTTTTTGCTACTTTCGCTACTCGAAAAATTCCGGAAAAATATCTAAAAATTCCAGAAAAATCATACTATATTCCTAAAACAGTTTTTGAGAATTTTCGGGCGTTACAATCCCCCATACCTTATAAAAAGTTCGTCCCCGAACTTAAAATAATTCTGGGTACTTCTGTCTCATGCTGGCCTCTGTCTCTCAAGTCGCCTCTGCTGCTGTGTGATTTTGCCAGCTGACTTTGACTAATGGTACTTCCTTGTTCCGTAATTTCTTTACTGCTCGGTCTATTATCTGAATAGGCCGACTGTCGTAGCTGAGATCATCACGGACCTGTACCAACTGGGGCTCAATCACCTGGGTGGCGTCTGGAATATGCTTCTTCAGCATGGAGACATGAAATACGTTGTGGACAGCTGACATCTCCTGAGGTAGCTCTAGTTCATATGCTACCTTGCCCACTCTCTTCGTGATACGGTATGGTCCCACATATCTGGGAGCTAGCTTGCCTTTCTTCCCAAAACGCATGACTCCCTTCATGGGGGCTACTCTGAGGAAAACTGTATCCTCAACTGAAAACTCTAGGGGTCTGCGTCGTGTATCAGCATAGCTTTTCTGGCGGCTCTGTGCTGTCTCTATCCTCTGGCGGATCTGCTGGATGGCTGCTGTGGTATCTGCCACTAGATCTGTCTGAATCTCTAGTTCCTTCTGTTCACCACCCTCATACCAACAGATTGGTGATCTACACCTCCGCCCATAGAGTGCCTCATAAGGTGCCATGCCGATAGTGGCCTGATAACTGTTGTTGTATGCAAATTCTGCTAAACTCAGGTATTTGCACCAACTTCCCTTGAAGTCTAGGGCACACGCTCGGAGCATATCTTCGAGTACCTGATTTACTCGCTCCGTCTGGCCATCTGTCTGAGGATGGAATGCTGTGATGAATTTCAATTTGGTGCCCAATGCTGACTGTACACACTCCCAGAAGTGTGATGTGAATCTGCTGTCTCTGTCTGAAATGATGGTTCGTGGGACTCCATGTAGTCTGACGATCTCCTGGAGGTACAACTGAGCTAGCTTCTCCATGGAGTAGGATATCTTGATAGCTAAAAAGTGGGTTGATTTAGTCAACCTGTCGACTATTACCCAGATGGCGTCAAAACCATTCGTGGTTCTGGGTAGCCCCACTATGAAGTCCATCGAGATATCCTCCCACTTCCATTCTGGGATATGTATAGGCTGCAGAACTCCTCCTGGTCGCTGATGTTCCGCCTTGACCCTCTGACAGGTGAGGCAGATGCTAACATATCTGGCGATGTCTCGCTTCATCCCGGGCCACCAAAAATGTTTCTTCAGGTCTTGATACATTTTGGTGGAGCCTGGATGCATCGCATAGGGAGTCCTGTGAGCCTCATCTAAAATCTGTCTCCGTAGTCCCTCCTGATCTGGAACGCAGAGTCTATCACCAAAATACAACACCCCGCTATCGGACACTCTGAATTCTCTACTTTCTGATTCTGTTAGCCCTTGCTTGATTTTCTGAATTTCAGGGTCCTGAGCTGACTGAATATCACCAAGCAAGGTAGACTCTAAGGTCATAGTAGAGAGCTGTCCGACGATGAGTTCGAGACCAAAATCCGCGATCTCCTTCTGTAGGGGTGGTGACATGGCTGCTAGAGATAATAAAGTAGCGCTGGATTTTCTACTAAGGGCATCTGCTACCCTATTGGCTTTCCCTGGGTGGTAGAGGATGTCTATGTCATAATCTTTAACTAGCTCTAGCCACCTGCGCTGTCACATATTCAGATCCTTCTGAGTGAAGAAGTACTTCAGACTCTGATGATCTGTATACACTCTGCACTGAGCTCCATACAAGTAATGTCTCCAAATTTTGAGAGCGAACACTACTGCTGCAAGCTCAAGATCATGAGTAGGGTAGTTCTTCTCATAATCCTTGAGTTGTCTGGAGGCATAGGCGATCACCTTGCCATCCTGCATCAGCACTGCTCCTAATCCCAATTTAGAGGCGTCACTATATATATCGAAGCTGTCCGGCAGTGTCGAATAGGTGCACTAGTCAATCTCCTCTTGAGTTCGCTGAAGCTGTTCCACTGAAATTTCTTGTTCTTCTGGTGACAGTTGGGAGGCTATCCTGGAGAAGTCCTCCACAAATTTCAGAATATCCTCTAATCCCGTAAGCTCGATCTCGCGTTCTTGGTCTCCTCCAGCCATTTACCGCTTCTATCTTGGGATCTACCATAATACCATCCTTTGAGATGACGTGACCCAGGAAGGACACCTGATTTAGCCAAAACTCACACTTCATGAACTTGGCGTATAGCTGGTTCTGCTGAAGGGTCTGCAATACTAGTTTCAGGTGCTCTGAGTGTTCTTCCTGAGTTCCTGAGTAGATAAGGATGTCATCGATAAACACAATAACAAACTTATCTAAATACTCCCTGAATACCCTGTTCATAAGATCCATGAATGTAGCTGGAGCATTTGTCATGCCAAAAGGCATGACTACGAACTCGTAATGTCCGTATCTGGTCCTGAATGCTGTCTTCGGTATATCACCCTCCTTGACTCTGACTTGGTGATATTCTGATCTGAGGTCAATCTTAGAGAACACTGCTGCTCCTTTTAACTGGTCGAACAGGTCATCTATTCTGGGAAGAGGATACCTGTTCTTGATCGTGACCTGATTCAGTGCTCTGTAGTCTATACATAGCCACATGCTTCCATCCTTCTTCTTCACGAATAGCACAGGCGCTCCCCATGGTGAGTGACTAGGGCGTATGAAGCCCTTGTCAAGTAGCTCCTGTAGCTGCTCATGAAGTTCCTTCAGTTCTGCTGGAGCCATGCGGTAGGGCGCTTTGGAAATAGGGTTGGTGCCGGGGAAGATCTCTATCTCAAATTCAATCTCCCTGACTGGTGCTAGGCCTGGTAACTCTTCAGGGAAGACTACTGGGTAGTCACATACAACTCGGACCTCTGCTAGCTGTTGGTCCTCGTCCTGGCTGGTAGTGACTACATGTGCTAGGTACCCCGCACATCCCGAATCCATCAACTTCTGTGCCTTCATAGCTGAGAGAAATTTTCTGGCTTTCCTCTTTGGTTCTCCGATGTACTCGACTTCGGGTTGGAATACGACTTTCTGTTTACGGCACTCTATGGAAGCACCATATTTGATCAGAAAGTCCATCCCAAGGATGACGTCGTAGTCAGCCATTTCTAGCGGGATCGGATCACAAAAGAGTTCCCGATCTGCTATAATGACCGGCACTGCTCTGAGCCAGTGCGTGGATGCCATGACCTCTCCCGAAGGTAGTGCAACCGACCACTGAGTATCTCTGGGGTACTTCTAATTTCTCGGAGAACACCCTGGCTATATATGAATGGGTTGCCTCAGTATCAAATAGAACAGTAGCACTATACTGAAAAATGCTAATCTGACCTGTGACGACTGTCGAGGCATTTGCTACGTCCTCTCTGGTGAGTGAGTAGATCCTCGCATTCGCCATAGCTGGAGGGGCTTCTAATCGGCCCTGGCTGATGAGTGGACCTTCTAGAGCGGCCTGCATCTGATGTAACTGCATCTGGATCTGCTGTGGCTGAGGAAGACCGGTCTTGTTCGGGCACTGCTTGGCCATGTGCCCTTCTTGTCCACATTCAAAGCATCCTCGTGTGCCCTTGCGACAAACCCCTGGGTGGAATCTCCCACAAGTGGCACACTTTGGATAACTGGGTCGCTTGCTAGATGGCCCTCCTTTTGAGTCACTTCCTGATTTGCGCTTGCTGTTGGAGTTCCCTTTCCAGTTAGAGCTGTGGCCTTGCTGTTTTTGAGTGTGAGAGTTTCCTTGGCCCTTGGACTCTGAGGAGACTTGCTTCTGCTGCCTCATGCTGTTCTGGTAATGTTCGGTGGTCAAGGCACTGCTCACTAACTCCTCTGTGGTTTGTGGCCTATGTATGCCACCCGCCACGTTCACTGCTATCTCTGGCCTCAGCATCTTGAGCATCAACCTGATCCGTTCCTTTTCTGTGCTGACTAGCTTTGGGCACAGACGAGCCAACCTGTTGAATTTCTTCACGGCTTCCTCAACTGATAGGTTGCCCTGACGAAACTCAGTGAACTCGTCATAGTGGCGGTTTGTAACCCGCATGTGAAAGAACTCCTCAAAGAATTCAGTCTCAAAGTCAGCCCATGTCATTTGGTTCACTGGGCGCTTCGTTCTGATTCTTTCCCACCACATGCGTGCGTCTCCTGTCAGGCAGAAGGAGGTACACTTCACCTCCATCGTGCTCTCCAGTGTCTTGAACCATGCTTGTGCATCCCATGGTTCACTAGTGCCTGAGAAGTTCTCTGGCTTGACTCGCTGCCATGGATCAGATAGGCTTCCTTTCTTGGCTCAGCTGCTGGGGCTGCTGGTGTTGGTGCTGTAGGCTGAGCTGGTGGAACCTCTAAGACTTCTAGAGTCGTCCGATTCGGTTCCGGGGTAACTGTACTGTTCAGCTAGTTGCTGCTGTAACTGAGCCACTAGTGCTGTAAGGTCTGGAGGAGGCACTGAACTGCCTGCCTCTTGCTGGGGCTCAGTAGCTAGTGCCCTTCTAGCTGGGCGTCCTCGTGCCATTTCTAAAGACATGGAGAACATAGGTATAACTAACACTATCACAGTTATCTAACTACTGATATCATATTTAAACTATCACGTACTAACAAGAAGTAGGTATATAAACATGAACTGTAATAATAACAAGAAGCATAAATGAAGTAGAGGTGTTCTTACTTGGAAGCTGTAGGCACAATGCTGATGTGTGTGTAGGAAGTATGGAACACTGCTCTGATACCACTCTGTAACGACCCGACTTCTAGGTACTAAGCTGTAAGGCCGATCGCTACAGTTATGCTGTGCTAACTGTGCGGAAAACTGATCTAATTTAAATTTTAGTTGCTAACTGATAACTGTTCCTGGTTCTACATGTACTGAAGGATGTAATCTAAAGTATACCTAACATATACTACATCCCCTATGGTCAAGGAGCTGAAATAAACGTTCTCCGGCTATTATCAGACCTCCCAATCGATCCGTTGATCGATTGGAACATCGGATCGATCCAGGAATCGATTCAGCCGGCTACTGTACGCGGGACATAAATTGGATCGATCCAGTGATTGATCCAGCACGCTACTGTGCTCGGGACGATATTCTGGATCGATCGGCTGATCGATCCAGACTGACCGATCGATCCAGGGATCGATCCCCGAACCTTCTGTTCGCGACAGAAATTGCTGGATCGATCGGATGATCGATCCAGAAACCTACTGTTCGCGGAGCAAGTTGCCCGATCGATCAGCTGGTCGATTGGGACCCCCCAATCGATCCACCGATCGATTGGGGTGTCTGATTTCGCACTGAAACTCTGATTTCAGCACTGGTTCGTGCCAAAACCTCACACTACAACTATCTAATGCATAATAAACACTCTAATAACATATGACTAGCAATCTAACTTGTTATAGTGCATGGTTCTGTAATTTCTAGCATTGAACAACTTAAAATGCATAAAAAGCAAAATACTGAAGTTCATAATTCTAAGCTAGAATGTTTAAGTCCCCTAAAGATCTTTGATTCCAGTTCCTGCCACACACACCATCTTTGCATTGCCCTCCAGCTTCCTCTGTTAGTCCATCTTTCCTTTACCTTTATCTGCAGTATAAGGAAAAGTAGAATCTGTAAGCTTAAAGCTTAGTAAGAAACCATCTACCTCACAAAAACATGCATTCGGTGCAATATGGTTTTTAAAGCATGCTATTTGAAATTATGCACTGAACTTGCTAAGTCATGGTATATTGAAATCATAAAGCACAACACATGAGCATGGCATAAGCACTGATCATATCGTAGCAAGCAATAAAAGCACTGAACTGAACATAAGCTAAACTAACTGAAACTAAATCTGTCACTAGAAACAAACTCAACTAGCATAATTGATTTTGAGTTTTGAAATCTAATACATAATAGGTGAAAATACTAAACATGCTGTTGGGCCCGGCAACTGTACTTGCTGTGCGTGGCAAGTCCCGAATTTAGCAGGGTTGTCTAGGCTATCTGAACCTAGGGACGACTGTGGGAGTCCAACCCAATGGATATCTAATCCAGTACAGTGCCACTGAAAATAAAATACTGATATCTATAGCTAACTGATATAACATGCTGTTTCTAGGTTATCTGAACCTAGAGCTAGGTTATCTGAACCTAGAGGCGACTGTGGGAGCCCACCCATTGGACCGTAGTCCCATAAAACTGAACTAAACTAATGTGCTGGTTTAAATGCCTCTAATGCATCTAACTGAGCTATTAAACATAACTGAGGTGGTATTTAGCTACACTAACATTTTACCGAACACTTGGTGTGCTCCAACTCTCTCCTCTAATGGGGAGATCACCTCTAGGCACCCGACAACGTCTAGAATCTCCAACTAAAGGGGAACAACGTGTCCGGCCCGTCTAGAGGTGTTCAACTAGATCCCTAAATCCTCGAGGAGGATTAAAACACACCCTATGTGCCGAAAAACCTGCATATAGCTAAATCTAACAGTATGCAATCAAACGAAAGCTATTATACTGCAGGTGAGGGGTTTCTTACCTCTTGATCGTAATTTCTTACGATTCTCTTCGCTAGAGTTCTGGTCGAGATGATCCTCTCGACGATCCGATCACGTCTTCGCGTTCCTCTCGCAGAGAAGAACCTCTTTCGTGTTGGAGTCGTCGCCGGAAGGTGAACCGAGGGCCCTTGGGGCTTGGGCACCGAGAGAAGAGGAGGAGGAGGTGTGGGCGACGGTGAAGTTTTGGAAGAGGAATAGGTCACGGTGAAAATAAAACCAAATAACTCTTCACCCTATTAATCTTCCTATTTAAATCAAGTGATTAATTCGGCCAACCCGACTATAAATATACATGATCCCCTTTCCTTTCAGCACGGCCCTGCTGGGTTCAACCGGTTACTAACATTATCCCGAAACCATAGGTCTCGGGTTCGATTCCCGCCTAAGCTATTTTGCGGTTCTAATTGTTTTTGCTACTTTCGCTACTCGGAAAATTCCGGAAAAATATCTAAAAATTCCAGAAAAATCATACTATATTCCTAAAACAGTTTTTGAGAATTTTCGGGCATTACACTCTCCCCCCATGGAGAAGGGATAAAAACCCTATTTATAGGCTAGGGTACGGCTGCGGTGGCACGATCGTGTCAATATGGCATGATTGTGCCCTTTCTTATCTCTAGCCGTGCTGCATGACCATACCAATTGGCACGACCGTGTGAACTTAGGCTCAGCTCCTGGGACACGACCGTGTAGGGTTGTACGACCATTCCTTGCTTAGCTTCGATCGTGGGGGGGGCCAGGTGTGTTTGCATGGCATGCTCTGATCTACCTCTGGTTGGCCGCACGACCATGCAAAGTTGCACGACCGTGCACTACTCCTCTTTTGTTTGGCCACACGGCCGTGCGAGGTTGCACGGTCATGTTCTCTGGCTCGTTCCGGTGCATCGACAATCACTATTTTTACTCCGAAAGTTGTCCCTACCAACACAAAACTAAACAAAGAGTAGATATTCGAAAAAAAGAGTATATATGATGAGTACATGATAAAAGAGATGATCATGCAAAGAATATATACGTATAAAGTAAGTGAATGTGCCTTAAAACATACATAAACGATCATAATATTTACGCACATCACACCCCCAGACTTGAACCTTTGCTTGTCCTGAAGCAAAACACTGTAAACTATGTTCATGAGGGCATGGCAGTGTTTCATAATCGCTAGTGCATTCGCCTAACTCTATCAACTAGTTTCATTGATAAGCACAATTGTGGAGTACCCTAAGTATGACCTAATCAAAAGTTCTTTGTGCTCAGCGCAATAAGTAATTCAAGCTCTTCAAGTTTCAATTTTCTATCCTAGTTAAGTCGTCATACAATTGAGTTCCTAATGTTCCCGGTGATAGGCACTTACTTGCCACATACTTGGTTCGTTTTCCTTAAATTACACAAGGTCTCAAAGGATACTACTCGGAATCAAGAGAAACATAGCATTCATTTCCCCAGTAACCTAACTCGGTCTCAATGGGGTGAATTGTTAGTTTTCACTCACGACAACTATTTTTTATCCCTTATTCAATAATTTTTCCTTTTTTTTTTGTGTCACAAATGCGAGATGCAAATGTTGGGATTTAAATTTTTCCAAATGAGCTTCCATGATCCGAGGTCAACCAGTAACCAAAATGTAATTAAGAAATCACCATGGGAACAGAAGTACTAAACAATTTGGATGAATCATAACTATTTCAAATATATTTCTACTATTCAAGCTCAAGTACTTAAGTGTAGTGAAAATAAGATCCTTAAGGTTAGTCCAAAACTTATACCAAACTCCATACAATACTTAGCTTATTTCATGCTACTAAAGATAGAGAAAGGAGATACACCAAACATACTAACACTATCTTGACAACACATGAACTAAGAAAATGCTAGTCATTTTGCTATTGGACAAGTATCAGAAAAAAAGTAGAAGATTTGATATTCTCAAATATGCCTCAAAACTAGAAACATGAAACCAATAAACAAAGTAAAGTGCAAATGAGATGCAAATAGAAATATGAAACTAATAAAATGCGAACAAACAAAGTAGACTAATAAAATATGTAAAACAGAAAAAATAAGATATGCAGAAAGAAAAGAAAACTCTTCTCAACTCAGGTTGTTTAGACAGACACAACACCCCCAGACTTAGACTTTTTATTGTCCCGATGAAATCAATACGGTAGCGGGGGTGGGGGATAAGGGGGCCCCCGATGTGTGTCAGGGGGAAATCTAGGCATACAAGGAAGATGGCCAAGGTGTTGATGATATGGATAAAGGGCATCTACTTGTTATCTAGTGATATCCATATCATCAATAAAATTCCTCATTCTTTCCTGATCAACCTCATAATCTTGAACGAACCCTGTCACCTAAGTATGGAAGTCTCTAGTAAACTGAAAATGATCCTGTACCTCCCTAAACTGGTCGTCAGATAGCTTGAAGCGACCCTCCATCAATCGTTGTTGGGTATTTTGCTTCTCATGAAGGGAGTCTAAGGAGGCATGGAAGTAAAAAAAAACAAATCTAGAGGGTCCCGTACCATAGGCAAAAGCGTGCCTAGGAGGTTCCGGATCTCCGGAAGGGTGCGGGAATCTTGATGACGAGGGCTCTTGGTGGTACTTAGTTTCTAATATAATGGAGGGAATAGTCTCGGGGTGTAAATCAGTAATCACCCACTTCGCGGGGTTGCGAACAAAAGTGCGCTCGGGGCGAGGAAGGGGTAATGGAAAACCATTGTTCCTAGGGAAGGCAAACTCATTCTCATCCCGACAAATCATCTTCATTGTAAGACAAGAATCGATGTCGATCTTGTCATTTCCATGAATGACCTCTAATCCATCAGGCTCACAACCCAGATTGAAAGCTATTTGGGTGATCAATCTGTTGGTTGCTACTCGGAATACCGTCCTAGTTCCCCTGTACAAAAATTTGTACAAGCATAAAACTATCCTAGCTACCCATGTGCTCTACTGAAGTTAAATTTGGATTGCAAATGATGCTTAACATTATTAATCCAAATTGTCCTTCAGAAGTTAAACTTGGATTGGAAACAATACTTAACATTTTTAATCTAAGTTTAATCGATGTGTTCTTCCTAAGTTAAATCATATTACAGAAGTTAATCAAATATCTATTTCAAAAATTGCCTTCTAGGTTAAACATGGCGAGGCACTAGGCCTTCTTGGGTATGGGATCATCCACCACTTCCTAGAAAACGCCTTTCAAAGAAATAGAATATTTAACTTCTTACAGTAAACTAGGTTTAACTATAGAGACCTTAATAGAAGCACAATATTGAAACATGAAATCGAACAATAAAATTGATAACAATAATGATAACCTAAAACCGATAATCTCCTGTGTTTGGTTTTTCAAGATCTATACAAAAGATAAACTAGTTATGATGTGGACACTAATAACTAGTTATACCTTTTGTAGCATATAGACCTCTTGATCTTCTGCTGTATTCCTCTCCTTCTCTTGGACGTCATGTCGGTGATGATCTTCCAAGATGAAATCCACCCAAGCTTCTTCCTTTGCTTCCTAGATTCTTCCACAAACCAACCTCCAAGTGATGCAAGACAAGAGAGCTTCCTTCTCTTCTTATTCTCATTCAAGCAACTGGCCACCAAGAGAAAGCAATGCTTGATGCCGCCGACCTCCAAGAGAGAAAACAAAAGGAGAAGAGAAAAGGAAAAGGGCCGGCCACCAAAGGATTGGAAGAGAGGAATAGAAGATGTGTTATCTCATGAGGCACCCCTCCATCTCTTATATAATCCTTGGTCTTGGCAAAAAATGAAAGTTTTAAACATAATTAAAACTTCCTTATACTCCCCGCCAATGACTAAAAAGGAAAGTTTTAAAACAAAAAAATTAAAACTTCCTTTAATGCTTGTCATGGTCGGCCCTATACTTGTGCTCCAAACAAGGAAAGTTTTAAACATAAAATTAAAACTTCCTTATTTGTTTCTGGTAAGAAATTTTAATAAAAATTTCTCTTTTAAATCCCTTGTTGGTTATAAAAGAAAATTTTCATAAATTAAAATCTCTCTTTTAAAACATGTGGATGGTTACAAAAAGGAAAGTTTTATTAAAAATTAAAATCTTTCTTTTAACTACAAATAAGGAAAGATATCAAACCTCTTTCTTAATCCTTTGTAGATAGCTATAAAAGGATAGATTTTTAAAATTTAAAAACTCTCTTGTAAAACCATGGCTTCCACAAAAGGAAAGATTTTAAAATTTAAAATACCCTTTTAATTTTATGTGGCCGACCACCTAGCTTGGGCTCCAAGCTTGGCACGCCATAACTTGGCTCTAATCTTTGGCATGGCCGACCCTAGCTTGGGCTCCAAGCTTGGCTTGGCCGGCCACAACAAGATGGGTAAGAAGCTTGGCTTTTAGTGGATATAAGACTTTATAAATAAGAGGCTAAAACAGGGACCGAGAGAAGAAATTGGTTTTGGTCTCTCGATAAACTTGAGCTTTCCGTGTTCGCCTTGAACACCCAACTTAAGTTCATCTATAATAATTCATATCACTAAAGAGTTATTATTGCACTACCGCACCAATCCCATATTATAATATGAGCTCATTCTTATCATGAGTGCATTAGTCTCCCTGTGTTTAAGATATCGAATGTCCACTAATTAAATGAGTTACTGACAACTCACTTAATTAATATCTAGCTCCAAGAGTAGTACCACTCAACCATATTGTCATGTCGGACTAAGCCCACTTGCAGGGTTTACATGACATTCCTTATGAACTCCTCAAGGGGGCAACATCAACCTAGATTACTAGGATACAGTTTCATTCTATAACAAAAAACACACCATATAAATAATATCATTTCCCAACTTATTGGGTCTATTGATTTAACAAACTAAATCTCACCCTTTGATAAATTAAATAAATAAATATTAAGTATACATGCTTGTTATTATATCATGATTAAGAGTACATACTTCCATAATAACAGAGGTTTTATTCTTTTATGTAGTCAGTTTAAAAAGGAACTACTTCAAATGGTCCTACTCAATACACTCATATTGTACTAGTATAATTTTATAGGTAAGATAAACTAATACCAAATTACACTACAACCACTCCAATGGTTTGCCCCATTCCATCTTGGTTGTGAGCTACTATTTATAATTTATATGGAACTGATAACATGATCTTCTCTGTGTCACCTCACACCATATTATCTACAATATAAATTAAATGGACAACTACATTTAACATAAATGTATACATTTGACCAATGTGATTCTTATTTCAAAATGAATGTTAATACAAAAAGCTACACTTTTAATATACATTCTAACAATCTCCCACTTATACCAAAAGACTATGCTACCATAAATACTGACATACATCTGATTCCCATCCTCTCAACATGCCGATCAAAAGCTTTCGCTGGAAGGGCCTTAGTCAAAGGATTTGCCAGGTTATCTGCTGATGCAATCTTGGTGACAACAACTTCTCCTTGCTTTACAATGTCTTTTATCAGGTGGTACTTACGCTCAATGTGTTTACTTGCCTTATGGGCTCATTGTTCCTTCGAGTTTGCTACTGCACCACTATTATCACAATAAATTGTGATGATTTTGGGTAAATCAGGAATCACATCTAAGTTCATTAAAAAGTTCCTAAGCCATACAACTTCTTTGGCTGCCTCAGAAGCTGTCACATACTAAGCTTCCATGGTTGAGTCTGAAACGCATTTCTGCTTAACTCTCATCCATGCTATGACTCCACCTCCTAAAGTAAACACATAACCTGAGGTAGACTTACTATTGTCCCTATCTGATTGAAGTCAGAATCCGTGTAACCCACAGGGAGCAAATCATCTGCTTGGTAAACCAACATATAATCTCTATTCCTTCTCAGGTACTTTAATATATACTTTATGGAAGTCCAATGTCCCTGTCCTGGATTACTTTCATATCTGCTAACCATGCCCATGGCAAAATAGATATCCGGTCTCGTGGATAACATTGCATATATTAGGCTTCCTAGAACTGAAGCATAAGGAAATGCCTTCATTTCCTCTATCTCTTTTGGTATCTTAGGAAACATCTCTTTAGATAAAGATACTTCATACCGAAAAGGTAGAAAACCGTTCTTGGAGTTTTGCATGCTAAAAGAAGCTAGGATAGTATCGATATATGAAGCTTGGGATAAACATAATATTCTTTTCTTGTGATCCCTTATTACTTTGATCCCAAGAATATGTCCGCATTCTCACAAGTCCTTCATATTGAATTGCTTGGACAACCATACCCTTACTTTTGACAACACTTTGACATTGTTGTCAATTAACAAAATGTCATCTATGTATAGTACAAGAAATACCACCATGTTTCTGTCACACTTCTTGTATACATAAGACTCATCCCGACATTGAATAAATCCATAAGACTAAATTACTTCATTAAATCATATGTTCCAAGATCTTGAAGCTTGCTTCAGTCTATAAATAGACCGATTGAGCTTACATATAAGATGCTCTTTGCCCTTTGCAATAAACCCCTCTGGTTGCTTCATATGGATGTTTTCTTCAAGACTTCCGTTAAGGAAAGCTGTCTTGACATCCATTTGCCATACCTCATAATCATATGAGTTGCAATAGATAAGAGTATCTAGATAGACTTAAGCATAACTACTGGCGAAAAAGTTTCCTCATAATCTATTCCCTCTTTCTGAGTATACCCCTTTGTAACAAGCCTTATTTTGAAGGTTTCCACCTTCTTGTCTGTCCCTCATTTTCTTTTGTAGATCCATTTACATCTAATAGCTTTTACACCATTTGATGGTTCTACTAGCTCCCAGACTTTGTTAGAATACATAGATTCTATTTCTGAATTCATTGCTCTTTGCCAAGATACTACATCTTTATCTTGGAGTGCTTCGTCATATGTTCAGGGATCAGGTTCATGTTCACCTGGGATCAAGTCCGAAGACTCTCCCAAAAACATGAATCTTTCAGGTTACCACACAACCCCCCACTACGATGAGACACTATCTATAGTTGTGTATCATTTGTGATACGTGTTGCAGTTTCTTGTGATATTTCATCTTGCACTGTTGGTACTAAAGTAGACGTGTTCTCTCTTATTTCTTCTAGAATAATTTCACTCATGGGCTTGTGGTTTATTACATAGTCCTCTTCTAAAAATCAGGCATTAGTGCTAACAGTGACCTTATGATCTTTAGGATTATAAAACAAACCACCTTTCGTTCCTTTAGGATAACCTATAAACAGGCAAACTTCTATACGAGATTCCAACTTATCAGCATCTCCCTTCAGTACATGTGCTAGACTATCCCAAATCCAAACATGACTCAGAGTAGGCTTACGCCCATTCCATAATTCTATGGGAGTAGAAGGTACTGATTTAGAAAGTACCAAGTTCAGAATGTACACTGTCGTTTCTAAAGTATATTCCCAGAATGAATTTGGTAATTATGAATAACTCATCATCGATCTAACCATTTCCATAAGAGTCTTATTCCTTCATTCTGCCACACCATTCTGTTGGAGTGTACCAAGTGTAGACAATTCGGATTAAATCTCAACCTCTGATAAGTAATTCCTAAACTCTCCTGAGAGATACTCGCCATCATGATCAGACTGTAGTGTTTTGATACTTTTACCATGACATTTCTCCACATTAGCCTTATACTCTTTAAACTTATCAAAGCACTTAGATTTACGGCGCATCAAGTAAATGTACCCATATCTCGAATAATCATCTATAAAAGAAACAAAATATTCGAAACCACCTCTCACCTGGATAGTCATAGGTCCACACAAATCATAATGAACCAATTCCAACACATCTTTTGATCTATACCCCTTGGCCTTAAAAGGTCTCTTGGTCATTTTTCCTTCCAAGCAAGATTCGCAGGTTGGAAAGTTTTCCAACACTATTGAACCCAAGAGTCCATCGGCTATTAGCCTTTGAATCCTACTCAAGTTAATATGACAAAGTCTTAGATGCCAAAGATATGTTTGGTTCATTTTTGAAAGTTCCTTTCTCTTATTAGAATTAGAGGATGTGTTATTAATTTCCATTTGTTGCTTTGTGGGAGTTATTGGATTTAGAGTATACAAATTGCCAACTAATGTACCAGAACAGATAACTACCCTATTTTTCTTGATAACCACTTTGTCATCAAAAGAAACAGTATATCCATCCAAAAATAGTTTAGAAAATAAAATTAAACTCTTTCTAAAACTTGGTACATAAAGACAATTTCTCAAAATCAAAGTTCTATTCCTATCAAATGATAAGTAAACATCTCCCACTACAACAACCGCCACTTTCATAGCATTTCTCATGTAGACGGTTATCTCTCTTTCATATAGTTGTTGGATTTCCTGGAACCCCTGCAATGTATTGCAGACATGATCAGTGGCTCCTGTATCTACACACCAGGTACTGGTAATAACACCGCTAAACATGTTTCAACTACAAGAGAATAAGATATACCTTTATTGTTCTCTTTCCTACGAGGATAGTCTGCCTTCCAATGTCCAGACTGCTTGCAAATGAAGCACTTGCCTTCGGCTTCTTCACTCCTGCTTTTAGTCTAGTACCTGGAGATCGATTCACTTTCTTTGTCGAGCCAGCTTATTTCTTCTTCTTCTTCTTGCCTTTTGACTTAGAAGTAGAGACATTTTTAGCAAAGTGGATTTGAGAATTATGATGAAATAACCCTTCTGCTGCCTGAAGTTCTGTCAATAGTTCCGCCAATGAATAAACCCTTTTATTCATATTGTAGTTCAGGCAAAACTTCTCAAAACTTTTGGTTAGCGTTTGGAGAATAATATCGACCTGGGTTTCCTCATCGATTTCAGCTACAAGGATTTGTATCTCGTTCAAGTAAGCCATCATTTTGAGGATATGATTCCTTACGGGTGTCCCTTCTGACATGGTGGCTGTCATTAAGTTTCTCATAGCCTCTTGCCTAGCAGCCTGATTCTAGTGTCCAAAGAGTTCCTTGAGATTGTACATCATGTTATAGGCAGTAGGCATGGACTGATGTTGATGTTACAACACATTTGACATAGAAGTCAAAATGTAACACCGTTCCATCTCATCTGCCTTGACCCATTTCTTATGATACTCAATCTCCTCTTCACTAGAATCACTATTAGGCTCATTAGGGCAGACCTCTAACAGTACAAACTTATAGCCTTTAGCTGTTAGGACAATGCCCATGTTTCTTTTCCAATCTATGTAATTGGGACCAGTAAGTTTGTTCTCTTTTAGAATAATAGCAAGTGAGTTGAAAGTCATCCTAAGAATCATAAAATAAGTTTTGGTCAAAACTTAAGAATTTAGAATAATATTGATTCCTCAAACAATATCATTTAAATTCACCAACACCTCAAAACACCGTGAATTTTGTATGCCACGATAGCGTAGACGTATACAAATTCAAACATTTGTAAGAGGAGGTTTTACCCATTAATTTTATTCTTGTCAACCTAACTTTATGACAAATAAAATTAATAGTTGGTATTCCTTCGGTCACACAAATAATACTAGTGACTCCGATGGGGAGGATACTATTAAATGCGCATAAGTGTATACCATTACTTGATACTTAGTCCATTAAATAGGATTATGCCCCTTCAGATGGAGAAGATCACACGCTCCTAAATAATTTCCTATAATCATCCATAAAGGAAGTTTGATCTAGTGATCCACAAATAAACTCATCCGATGTGGAGGAAGGCACTCAGAGACAAGGTGCAAGTTTGTTTGCATCACTTACAAACTAGTAATGGAGACCGTGGAATTTATTTATAAATCCTTCTGCCACTTAGTTATTTAATATGAGGATTTTAACATGCACACACACACATCACAGCAAATAAAAGCAATAAATATGGAAAAATGATTTTCCAACTATTATGACCTCTTCCATCACTGTCCTCCGTGTTGGGGTTGCAAGGTTGCAAACATAGTCCCATATTGGAAACACATGGGAAAGATCATGAGTTTATAAGAGAAAAGATATCTCCATTGGCATGAGTCCTTTTGGGGAGAGCCCAAGAGCAAAATCATGAGGGTTTAGGCCCAAAGTGGATAATATCATGTCATTGTTGAGATATCTAAATTCTTCACGATCCTACAATTGGTATCAGAGCCCGGACTGCCAGAAGGTTTAACCGCCGACTGTGCACAAGAGCTATGGTCTGATTGAGCTATGTGGGTACAATATTGACCTTGAATAAAGAAAGTGGGGGCTCCTATGTTCGGATCAAGAGGACCAGACACCAGGCAGGAAGTCCTAGTTGCGACTAGGCAAGGAAGTCCTAGTAGGTCGGGTGGACCGAGGGGCAGGAAGACCTGGTGGGTCGAGGATCGAACGTGAGAAGCCTATGATCCTTTGTTTGAGGGGGGGATTGTTGGGGTTGCAAGGTTGTAAACATAGTCCCATATTGGAAACACATGGGAAAGATCATAAGTTTATAAGAGAAAAGATATCTTCATTGGCATGAGGCCTTTTGGGGAGAGCCCAAGAGCAAAACCATGAGGGTTTAGGCCCAAAGTGGACAATATCATGTCATTGTGGAGATATCTAAATTCTTTTCGATCCTACACTCCATGTGCTGCCAGCCCTAGCAGTCGTCAAAACTAGTCGTCAGCCCTAGGGCTCATGTCATCGCGTCCATCGAGCTTCCTTTTCTGCTGCGCCTCTGGTCCTTAAATAGCACCACGCCTCGCAAGGATACGATCCACAAAAAAAATAAAATTTTACATATATCGATCCTATATTCCACAATGGAATGTACAAAAAGTCTAGATCGAACAAAATGTAAAATCCTAAAACTAATACAACTCCTGCTGTATTTAATAAATACAATCATGCACACACATAAAATTCCCTCGACATGTCCGAGGGTCCAATCACACACAATCACAATAGGCCATAATAGTTGGAGCCTGCAACCACAGAATTAATCTATTTGCATATCCTACTATTATCCTGCCTAAAATATGTATGACATGTGCATAATTAAACTAAAATCAAAACACACAAAGGTATAACCAAGCTTCGATACCAATTGCCGGTTGCTACTCGGAATACCATCCTAGTTCCCCTGTACAAAAATTTGTACAAGCATAGAATTATCCTAGCTACCCATATGCTCTACTGAAGTTAAATTTTGATTGCAAACTATATTTAACATTATTAATCCAAATTGTCCTTCAGAAGTTAAACTTGTATTGGAAATGATACTTAACATTTTTACAACAAGTTTAAACGATGTGATCTTCCTAAGTTAAACTATATTACAGAAGTTAATCAAATATCTATTTCAAAGATCGGCTTCCAGGTTAAACATGGCGAGGCACTAGGCCTTCTAGGATATGGGATCATTCACCACTTCCTAGACAAAGCCTTTCAAAGAAATCGAATATTTAACTTCTTACAATAAACTAGGTTTAACTATAGAGACCTCAATAGAAGCACATTATCAAAACATGAAATTAAACAATAAAATCGATAACAAACACTATAACCTAAAATCGATAACCTCTTGTGTTTTGTTTTTCAAGATCTATACAAAAGATGAACTAGTTATGATGCAGAAACTAATAACTAGTTATACCTTTTGTAGCTTATAGACCTCTTGATGTTTTGCTGTATTCCTCCCCATCTCTTGGACGTCGTGTGGGTGATGATCTTCCAAGATGAATTCAAGCCAAGCTTCTTCCTTTGCTTCCTAGATTTGTCCACCAACTAACCTCCAAGGGATGCTAGACAAGAGTGCTTCCTTCTCTTCTTCTTCTCCTTCATCTGATGCTGAAGGAATGCTTGATGCTGCTGGCCTCCAAGCGAGAAAACAAAATGAGAAGACAAAAGTAAAAGGGTCGGCCACCATAGGATTGGAAGAGAGGAATAGAAGATGTGTTATCTCATGAGGCACCCCTCCATCTCTTTTATAATCCTTGGTCTTGGTAAAAAAGGAAAGTTTTAAATATAATTAAAACTTCCTTATATTCCTTGTCAATGACTAAAAAGGAAAGTTTTAAAATAAAAAAAATTAAAACTTCCTTTAATGCTTGTCATGGCCGACCCTATACTTGTGCTCCAAACAAGGAAAGTTTTAACAATAAAATTAAAACTTCCTTATTTGTTTCTGGTAAGAAATTTTAATAAAAATTTCACTTTTAAATCCCTTGTTGGTTATAAAAGAAAATTTTCATAAATTAAAATCTCTCTTTTAAAACATGTGGATGGTTACAAAAAAGAAAAGTTTTATCAAAAATTAAAATATTTTTTTAACTACAAATAAGGAAAGATATCAAACCTCTTTCTTAATCTTTTGTAGATTGCTATAAAAGGAAAGTTTTTAAAATTTAAAAACTCTCTTTTAAAACCATAGCTTCCACAAAAGGAAAGATTTTAAAATTTAAAATACCCTTTTATTTTTATGTGGACGGCCACCTAGCTTGGGCTCCAAGAATGGCCGGCCACAACTTGGCTCCAATCTTTGGCTTGGCCGGCCCTAGCTTGGACTCCAAGCTTGGCTTGGCCGACCACAACAAGATGGGTAAGAAGCTTGGCTTTAAGTGGATATAAGGATTTATAAATAAGAGGCTACAATAGGGACCGAGAGGAGGAATTGGTTTTGGTCTCCCGATAAGCTTGAGCTTCCTGTGTTCGCCCTGAACACCCAACTCAATTCATCAATAATAACTCATACCACTAAAGAGTTATTATTGTACTACCGCACCAATCCCATATTACAATATGGACTCCTTCTTATCATGAGTGCGTTAGTCTCCCTGTGTTTAAGATATCGAATGCCCATTAATTAAATGAGTTACTGACAACTCACTTAATTAATATCTAGCTTCAAGAGTAGTACCACTCAACTTTATTGTCATGTCGGACTAAGTCCTCCTGCAAAGTTTACATGACAATCCTTATGAGCTCCTCGAGGGGACATCATCAACCTAGGTTACTTGGACACATTTTCATTCTATAATCAACAACACACCATATAAATAATATCATTTCCCAACTTATTGGGTCTATTGATTTAACGAACTAAATCTCATCCTTTGATAAATTAAAGAAATAAATATTATGTATATGTGCTTGTTATTATATCATGATTAAGAGTATACACTTCCATAATAACAGAGATTTTATTCTTTTATGTAGTCAGTATAAAAAGAAACTACCTCAAATGGTCCTGCTCAATACACTCATAGTGTACTAGTGTAATTTTATAGTAAAGATAAACTAATACCAAATTACACTACAACCACTCTAAAGGGTTGCCCCATTCCATCTTGGTTGTGAGCTACTATTTATAATTTATAAGGAACTGATAACATGATCTTCTGCGTGTCACCTCACACCATGTTATCTAGAATATAAATTAAATGGACAACTACATTTAGCATAAATGTAGGCATTTGACCAATGTGATTCTTATTTCAAAATGAATGTTAATACAAAAAGCTAGACTTTTAGTATACATTCTAACACAATCCACCAAACACTATCATCCCTGAAGATGCTTTAGCTGTTCTCATTTAATTATGTAAGAAATGAAATCCAGAATCAAAATCCACCTTATTCAACATCGCCCAAAGAGAATAGAGCTCTACCTTTCTAACCACCCCATCACTCTCTCCTCAACCAAAGATCATTTTTCTCATCACTCGATGGAAGTATCTAAAGGTTGGGTTTTGCTGTTAGAATGTATACTAAAAGCCTAGCTTTTGGTATAAAATATTTATCTAGAAATAAGAATCACATTGGTCAAATGTCTACATTTGTGATAAATGTAGTTGTTCAATTAATTTATATTGTAGATAACATGGTGTGTGGTGTCACACACAGAAGATCATGTTATCAGTACCTTATAAATTATAAATAGCAGCTCACGACCATGATGGAAAGGAACAAACCATTGGAAGGTCGTAGTGTAATTAGGTGTTAGTTTATCTTAACTATATAATTACACTAGTACACTAAGAGTGTATTGAGTAGGACCATTAGAGGTCGTTTCTTTTATACTGACTTTATAAAGGAACAAAGACCTCAGTTATTATGGAAGTGTGTGCTCTTAATTCTAATATAATAATAAGCACATATATTTGATATTTATTTCTTTAATTTATCAATGGGTGAGATTTAGTTCGATGAATCAATAAGCCCGATAAGTTGGGAAATGATATCACTTATAGTGTGTGTTGTTGATTATAGAAGGAAACTATGTCCTAGTAATCTAGGTTGAGAATGTCCCCAAGAGAAGCTCATAAGGATTGTCATGTTAAACCCTGTAGGTGGACTTAGTCCGACATGATGATGAAGTTGAGTGGTACTACTCTTGGAGCTAGATATTAATTAAGTGAGTTGTCAGTAACTTACTTAATTAGTGGACATTTGTTATCTTAAACACAGGGAGACTAACACACTCATAATAAGAAGGAGCCCAAAATGTAATTTGGGATTGGTGCGGTAGTTCAATAATAGTTCTTTAGTGGAATGAATTATTATTGATAAAATTAAGTTGTGTGTTCGGGGCGAACACGGGATGCTTAATTTTATCGGGAGACCAAAACCAATTCCTCCTCTCGGTCCCTATCGTAGCCTCTAGTATATAGAGATTTATACCCACCGCATACCCACCTTCTTACCCATCCAATGGGGCCGGCCAAGCTAGCTTGGAACCCAAGCTAGGGCCGGCCAAAGCTTGGGTCCCAAGCTTAGGTGGCCGGCCACTAGAATATTAAAAAGGATTTTTATTAAAATTATTTCTTATGTGGATATCATGATTTTAAAAGAGAGTTTAAAAATTAAAAATTTCCTTTTATAGCTTTCTACAAAAGATTAAGAGAAGAGATTAATCTCTTTCCTTATTTGTAGTTTAAAAGGATGGTTTTAATTTTTGGTAAAAACTTTCCTTATTTGTAAATCATCTACATGTTTAAAAGAGAGTTTAAAATTTGAAATCTTTCCTTATTTGTTGATTAAAGGAGGATTTTAAATTTTAAGAAAACTTTCCTTTTTAACCATGTTCATGATTTAAAAGAGAGTTTAAAATTAAATATTCTCTTTTATAAGTCTCTACAAAAGATTAAGAAAAGATTTGATATCTTTCCTTATTTGTAGATTAAAAGAGATTTTAATTTTTAGAGATAACTTTCTTTTTATCCACATGTTTAAAAGAAAGATTTTAATTTATTAAATTTCCTTTTTATAAACCAATCATAAAGGGATTAAAATTATTGGAGAAATTTTTTACAAATTTCTGGAGACAAATTAGGAAGTTTTAATTAATTAAAACTCTCCTTGTTTGTAGCTTTTATATGGCCGACCAAATAAAATTGAAAAAGAAAATTATTTTTAATTAAATAAATTTTCCTTTTCAATGGCAAAAGAATTAAGGAAGTTTTTATTAAAATTTCCTTATTTGCCAAGATCAAGGATTATAAAAGAGGGGGTAGAGGAGGCTTCAAGGCTAACGAATCTATTCTATTTTTCTCCCTCTTTTCCTTGGTGTGGTGGCCGGCCCTTCCCTTTCTCTTCTCTCCTCTTGTTGTGGCTGAAATCTATCATCTCTTGGAGCTTGGAGGATGTGGCCGGATCAAGGAAGGAGAAGAAGGAGAGAAAGCATGCATCCCTTGGAGCTTGGTTGGTGGAAAATTCTTCATCCTTTGGAAGTTCTTGTGCTTGGCCGAAACTTGAAGGAAGAAGAAAGAAGGTGCCTAGGTGGTTCTCATCTCGGAAGATCGTTGCCCACACAACGTCCGAGGTTAGAAGAGGAATACGGTAGAAGATCAAGAGGTCTTTCTAAAACGTATAACTAGTAATTTTTCTTTCCGCATCATACTAGTTATTTTTGGAAATAATACTAAATACAAGAGGCATATGATTCTAGTGTTTCGAATTTGTTTTCGATATAGTGTTCTTTTGTTTTTCTTTTCCTTGTAATTTGATTGTTCTTTTCGGTTAACCTAAAGTTATTTTAGGAAATTAAATATTAGCTTTCCATAAAATGTTTTGTCTAGTCGGTGGTGGTTGCTCCCATATCCAAGAAGGTCATGTGCCTCGCCACGTCAGTACTGGGAACCAATTATGGAAATTAATATTTAATGGAATTAATAACTTAAGGTGACTTGGGTCGAACGTGTTAAGTTCCGCAGGAGATCCAAGTCAAAACCTAAAATAACAAATAGATTAAGTTTTGGATCAAACGTGTTAAGTTACGCAGGCGATCCAAAATTTAATTTAAAAGAACACATGGTAGCTAGGAAAAGGTTCAGACCTTTGTACAAAATTTTTGTACAGTGGAACCTCTAGGTTTTCCGAGTAGCAACCAACAATTGGTATCATAGCTAGGGTTTTGCCTCTGTGTTTTTGGTATTAGTTTAATTATGCACATGTCATACATAATTTAGGCAGGTTAATAGTAGGATGTGCTAACTTTGTGGATGCAGGATCCAACTATTATGGCTTATAGTTATTATGTGTGTGATTGGACCCTTGGACATGTCAAGGGCATTTTATTATGTGTGCATGATTGTATTATAAAATACAGCAGGAGCTGTATTTAGTTTTATTAGGATTTTATTTTTGATCTAGTTACATGTACATTCCTTTTATGGAATATAGGATCGATGTATGTAAATTTTATTTTATGTTCGATCTAGTTTACATGTACATTCCTTCGAGGAATATAGGATCAAGATGTAAAATTCTATTTATGTCGCAGATCGAATCTTGCAAAGCGTGGAACCTTCTAAGGACCAGAGGCGCAGCGGAACTAGGAGCAAGATGGATACGACAGCTAGACCCGGTGGCAGTGGCCAAATATGGCAGCAGCTTGGGATGACAACACACGGAGGACAACAAGAGATAAAAGCCATAATAGTTGAAAATTAGATTTTCTATTTATTGCTTTTATATTGTGCTGTGTGTGCATGTTAGTTTACATATTTAGTAGGCTAGCATAGTTAAAATTCCTCATTTATAAATAACTAAGTGGGAGAGGGATTTATAAGTAAATCCCATGGTCTCCATTACTGGTTTGTAAGTGATGCAAACAAGCTTGCGCGTTGGCTCTGAGTGCCTTCCTCCATAACGGATGAGCTTGTTTGTGGATCACTAGAACATACTTTCATTTTTGGATAACTATAGGAAGTTAATTAAGAGCGTGTGATCTTCCCCAACGGAAGGGGCATAATCTTATTAATGGACTTAGTGTCAAGTAATGGTATACACTTAGACACATCTAATAGTATCCTCCCCATCGGAGTCACTGCTATTATTTGTGTGACCAAATGATACCAACTATTAATTTTATTTGTCAAAAAGTTAGGTTGACAAGATAATAAAATTAATGGGTTAAAACCCTCCTTTTACAAATGTTGAATTTGTATACGTCCACACTAACGTGGCATGCAAAATTCACGGTGTTTGAGGTGTTGGTGAATTTAAATAATAGTGTTTGAGGAATCAATATTTTTTAAATTCAAAAGTTTTTTGACCAAATATTTGATCAAAGACAGATCAACTATTAATTTTATTCGTCATAAAGTAAAGTTGACGAGATAATAAAATTAATGAATAAAATCTCTTCTTCGATTTTGTATACGTCCACACTATCGTGGCATACAAAATTCATGGGGATTTTTAAGGAATTGATCTTGACCAAATATTTTTGTGATTCTTAGGATTTAAAATGTTTGTCAATCCCCTAGTTGTTATACTATAGAAAAGACTTAGTAGTCCCAATTGTAATGATTGGAAATAGGACTTGGACATTAAGGTAGACTGTCTTCTTAGAACTAAGAACAATTTAGGTGTATTTAATTCATTAGTTGAAACATGTCTAGTGGTGTTATCTACCAGAACCTGGAGTATAGATATAGATGCCATTAATCATGTCTACAATTCATTGCAGGGTTCCAGGAAACCCGACAACTAAATGAAAATAAAAACACCGTTCACATGGGCATTACTGCAAAAGTAGCAGCTGTTGCAGTGGGAGAGGTTTATTCTCTAATAGGAATAAAATATGGATTATTAGAAATTGTCTTTACATACTAAGTTTAGAAAGAACCTGATTTCAGTTTCTAAACTATTATAGAATAGATATTGTGTCTATTTTGATAACAAAGTTGTTATCAAGAAAAATAGGGAAGTTATCTATTCTGGTATGATGGTTGACAATTTATAATCCAATAACTCCCACGATGCAACAAATGAAAATTAGTAACACATCTTCTAACTTTAAGAGAAAGCAACCTTCGGAAATGAACCAATTATGTCTTTGGCATTTAAAGCTAGGTTATATTAACTTAAGTAGGATTCATTGGTAGCTGATGAACTTTTGGGTTCATTAGTAGTGGAAATCTTTCCAACCTGCGAGTCTTACTTGGAAGGAAAAATAACCAAGAAGCTTTTAAGTCTAAGGGGTATGGAGTCAAAGATATGTTGAAATTGGTTCATTCTGATTTGTGTGATCCTATGACTATCCAGACAAGAGGTAGTATTGAATATTTCGTCTATTTTATAGACAACTATTCAAGATACAAATAAATTTACTTAATGTACCGCAAGACTAAGTACTTTGATTAGTTCAAAGAGTACAAGGCTGATGCGGAGAAATGTTAAAGTAAAAGTCACTATGGTAAGATCATAGTGGCAAGTACCTCTTGGGAGAATTTAGGAGTCACTTATCAGAAGTAGGGATTTAATCCCAACTAACTGCATCTGGTACACCCCAACAGAATGGTGTAGATAAAGAAAGGTATAGGACTCTTTTGGAAATAAGTAGATTGATGAGTTATTTAGAATATTACCAAAATCATTTTAAGGATATACTCTGGAAACGGAAGTGAATATAGTACCTTCCAAAGATAGAACTCTCTACTCATATAGAATTGCTGAATAGGCGTAAGCCTATTTTGAATCATATTCGGATTCGGGTAGTCTAGCACATATGCAGAAGAGAGACAATGATAAGTTGGACAGGAATTCACTTGTTTGTGGGTTATCCTAGAGAAATGAAAGTAGGTTTATAGTCTTAAAAATCAGAAGGTCATTGTTAGCATCAATGACCGATTTTTAGAAAAGGACTATGTAATAAACCATGTGCCCATAAGAAAATTTATTCTTAAGGATATAATAAAAGACATGTCTAATCTAGTACCAACTGTACAAGATGAGATACCACAAGGAAACTGCAACACGTATCACAAATGATACACAATTGCAGAAAGTGTCTTGTCGTAGTGGGAGGGTTGTTAGGCAACCTAAAAGGATTCATGTTTTGGGAGAGTTTTTGGACTCGATCCCTGGAGGACATGAACCTGATCTCCGGACATATGACGAAGCACTCCAAGATAAAGATGCAACATCTTGGTAAAGAGTAATAAATAACAGAATTAGAATATATGTATTCTAATCTAGAAGCTTGTAGAAACACCAAATGGTGTAAAAGCCTTTGGGTGTAAAAAGGTCCATAATAGGAAAAGAGGGATAGACAGGAAAGTAGAAACTTTCAAAAGCAAGGATAGATGAAAAAGGAAACTTTTTCACTAGTAACCATGTTTAAGTCTATCCGGATTCTTTTATCTATTTGGCAAGTGGATGTCAAGACAACATTCCTTAATGGAAGTCTTGAAGAAAGCATCCATATAAAGCAACCAGAAGGGTTCATTGTAAAGGGCTAAGAGTATCTTGTGTGCAAGCTCAATCAGTCTATGGACTGAGGCAAAGCTTCAAGGTCTTGGAACATCCAGTTTATCAAAGTAATCCAGACCTATGGATTTATTGAGTAAACGGATAAGTCTTGTGTATACAAAAGGTGTGATAGAAACGTGGTGGCATTTCTTGTACTATACGTAGATAACATTTTTGGTAGTTGGAAACAATATCAAAATGTTGTCAGAAGTAAGGGTATGGTTGTCCAAACAATTCGATATAAAGGACTTGGGAGAATGTATATATTCTTGAGATCAAAGTAATAAGGGATCGCAAGAGAAGAATATTTTAACTTATCCCAAGCTTCATATATCGGAAAAATCCTTGCTCGTTTTAAGCATGCAGAACTCTAAGAAAGGTTTCTTACCTTTTAAGCATGAAGTGTCTTTATCTAAAGAGATGTCTCCGATGACATCAAAGAAGATTGAGGACATGTAGGCAGTTCTTTATGCTTCGGCAGTTAGACAACCTAATGTATGCTATGCACGATATCAGAAATCTATTTTGCCAAGGGCATAGTTAGCAGATATCAAAGTAACCCTAGACAAGGACATTGGACTGCAGTAAAGCATATATTAAAAGTACCTTAGAGGCACTACAGATTATATGCTAGCTTACAAGGCAGTTAATTTGGTTCCTGTAGGTTGCACGAATTTTGACTTCCAATCAGATAGGGACAATAATAAGTCGACCTCGGGGTTTTGTGTTTACTTTAGGAGGAAAAGTCATAACTATGGAAGAGTGATAAACATAGGTGTTTTTCTGGACTCCACCATAGAAGCTGAGTATATGACAAGCCTCTGAGGTAGCCATAAAAGATGAATGACTTAATAACCTCAAGATAGACTTAGATATGATTTCTAGTTTGTCCAAAGATTATTATAATTTATTGTAATAATAATGGTGCAGTAGCAAACTCGAAGAAACCATGAGTCTATAAGGCAAGTAAACATAATAGAGCGCAAGTACTACCCAATACGAGAAATTGTATAACGAGGAGAAGTTGTTGCCGCCTAGATTGCATCAGATGATAACCTAAGGTCCTTAAGGCAAGAGCTTTTTGAAAGGCATGGGAATCAGATGTATGGCAGCAGATATGGCAGCTTAGTCTTTTAGTATAAGTGGGAGATTGTTAGAATGTATACTAAAAGCCTAGCTTTTGGTATAAAATATTTATCTAGAAATAAGAATCACAATGGTCAAATGTCTACATTTGTGATAAATGTAGTTGTTCAATTAATTTATATTGTAGATAACATGGTGTGTGGTGTCACACACAGAAGATCATGTTATCAGTACCTTATAAATTATAAACAGCAGCTCACGACCATGATGGAAAGGAACAAACCATTGGAAGGTCGTAGTGTAATTAGGTGTTAGTTTATCTTAACTATATAATTACACTAGTACACTAAGAGTGTATTGAGTAGGACCATTAGAGGTCGTTTCTTTTATACTGACTTTATAAAAGAACAAAGACTCAGTTATTATGGAAGTGTGTGCTCTTAATCCTAATATAATAATAAGCACATATATTTGATATTTATTTCTTTAATTTATCAATGGGTGAGATTTAGTTCGATGAATCAATAAGCCCGATAAGTTGGGAAATGATATCACTTATAGTGTGTGTTGTTGATTATAGAAGGAAACTGTGTCCTAGTAATCTAGGTTGAGAATGTCCCCAAGAGGAGCTCATAAGGATTGTCATGTTAAACCCTGCAGGTGGACTTAGTCCGACATGATGATGAAGTTGAGTGGTACTACTCTTGGAGCTAGATATTAATTAAGTGAGTTGTCAGTAACTTACTTAATTAGTGGACATTTGTTATCTTAAACACAGGGAGACTAACACACTCATAATAAGAAGGAGCCCAAAATGTAATTTGGGATTGGTGCGGTAGTTCAATAATAATTCTCTAGTGGAATGAATTATTATAGATAAAATTAAATTGTGTGTTCGGGGCGAGCACGGGATGCTTAATTTTATTGGGAGACCAAAACCAATTCTCCTCTTGGTCCCTATCGTAGCCTCTAGTATATAGAGATTTATACCCACCGCATACCCACCTTCTTACCCATCCAATGGGGCCAGCCAAGCTAGCTTAGAACCCAAGCTAGGGCCGACCAAGACCAAGTGGATGAGCCATGTAGGTGGCCGGCCAAAGCTTGGGTCCCAAGCTTAGGTGGCCGGCCACTAGAATATTAAAAAGGATTTTTATTAAAATTATTTCTTATGTGGATATCATGATTTTAAAAGAGAGTTTAAAAATTAAAAATTTCCTTTTATAGCTTTCTACAAAAGATTAAGAGAAGAGATTAATCTCTTTCCTTATTTGTAGTTTAAAAGGATGGTTTTAATTTTTGGTAAAAACTTTCCTTATTTGTAAATCATCTAACATGTTTAAAAGAGAGTTTAAAATTTGAAATCTTTCCTTATTTGTTGATTAAAGGGGATTTTAAATTTTAAGAAAACTTTCCTTTTTAACCATGTTCATGATTTAAAATAGAGTTTAAAATTAAATATTCTCTTTTATAAGTTTCTACAAAAGATTAAGAAAAGATTTGATATCTTTCCTTATTTGTAGATTAAAAGAGATTTTAATTTTTAGAGATAACTTTCTTTTTATCCACATGTTTAAAAGAAAGATTTTAATTTATTAAACTTCATTTTTATAAACCAATCATAAAGGAATTAAAATTATTAGAGAAATTTTTTATAAATTTCTGGAGACAAATTAGGAAGTTTTAATTAATTAAAACTCTCCTTGTTTGTAGCTTTTATATGGCCGGCCAAATAAAATTGAAAAAGAAAATTATTTTTAATTAAATAAATTTTCCTTTTCAATGGAAAAAGAATTAAGGAAGTTTTTATTAAAATTTCCTTATTTGCCAAGATCAAGGATTATAAAAGAGGGGGTAGAGGAGGCTTCAAGGCTAATGAATCTATTCTATTTTTCTCCCTCTTTTCCTTGGTGTGGTGGTCGGCCCTTCCCTTTCTCTTCTCTCCTCTTGTTGTGGCCGAAATCTATCATCTCTTGGAGCTTGGAGGATGTGGCCGGATCAAGGAAGGAGAAGAAGGAGAGAAAGCATGCATCCCTTGGAGCTTGGTTGGTGGAAAATTCTTCATCCTTTGGAAGTTCTTGTGCTTGGCTAAAACTTGAAGGAAGAAGAAAGAAGGTGCCTAGGTGGTTCTCATCTCGGAAGATCGTTGCCCACACAACGTCCAAGGTTAGAAGAGGAATACGGTAGAAGATCAAGAGGTCTTTCTAAAAGGTATAACTAGTAATTTTTCTTTCCGCATCATACTAGTTATTTTTGGAAATAATACTAAATACAAGAGGCATACGATTCTAGTGTTTCGAATTTGTTTTCGATATAGTGTTCTTTTGTTTTTCTTTTCCTTGTGATTTGATTGTTCTTTTCGGTTAACCTAAAGTTATTTTAGTAAATTAAATATTAGCTTTCCATAAAAGGTTTTGTCTAGTCGGTGGTGGTTGCTCCCATATCCAAGAAGGCCATGTGCCTCGCCATGTCAGTACTGGGAACCAATTATGGAAATTAATATTTAATGGAATTAATAACTTAAGGTGACTTGGGTCGAACGTGTTAAGTTCCGCAGGAGATCCAAGTCAAAACCTAAAAGAACAAATAGATTAAGTTTTGGATCAAACGTGTTAAGTTCCGCAGGCGATCCAAAATTTAATTTAAAAGAACACATGGTAGCTAGGAAAAGGTTCAGACCTTTGTACAAAATTTTTGTACAGTGGAACCTCTAGGTTTTCCGAGTAGCAACCAACATTTGCATGCGGGATGCCTTAGCTCTAGAAGGTTTATAAGGGTCCTTTGATCCGATTATTGATGTCCAAAATTCATTCCATCTTATCTCATCATCAAATCCACGGGCACTACCAATGGGTAAACCAAAATAATTATTAAAATCACTAAAAGTCCACCAAACTTCTTTATTCATCATCCTAAAAGTTATGACCCCTACGTAGTCATCCTTAGAGGAAAATTTAACATCAAGTGAGCTCAATAATTCAAGGATCAGGCGGGGTAAGTCGGTGAATGGGCGTACATGATATCATTCCAGTCTAAAGAACTAATCATCCAATCTACGTCATTCCTAATTCGTAGCATATCCATAGTAATGGGATCCATATATTTAGTGCATGTAATTTTTCTAGCGACAAGGATATCATATCTAGCTTTATGTTCATGATTTCTAAACCTAATATTAAACTCATTTTCGTTACCTTCGTCGCGTGCCACCCTTTTTCCTTTTCCTTTTGAAGAAGAAGCCTTCCCTTTACCCTTGTCGCCTCCCGGCACGTCTCCTTCACCAGATCCACCGCTTCCTTGATGAAGTCTCTTCAAGATTTATAACATGATGTGCAAGGTGGAGATGGATCTTGAGGATGGCAGAGGGGGAGAAAGAAGGAAAATAGGGGAGTTGCTTCTCTCTTTCCGAATTTTTGGCTTGAAGAAGTGTTAGATCTAGGTGTAGATCTAAGTAAAGATAAACTCTAAAGGTGGGGATTAGGGTTTGGTGAGGTGTAGTGGGGAGGAGAGAGCTTTTGGGAGAGAAGGAGATTGAAATAGGGCTTTCTAGAGAGGTGGGTGACTCACACGAGTAGGGGCACGACCGTGTCTTATAGACACGGTCGGGTTAGGTATGGTTTCTGCACGACTGTGCCAATTGGCACAACCCCCTCACTTCTCCACTCGGCCAAAGTCACACGGCCATGCCGGTTGGCACGACCAACCCCTTCTTCCTCTCTGCATTTATCGCACGACCTTGCCAATTGGCACAGTCTGTGCTCCCTTCTCCATTGGTCTTCTTGCATGGCCGTGCCAATTGGCACAGCCGGGATCTTTCTCTTCTCTGCATAGGCCAGATGACTGTGTAAGGTTGCATGGCCCGTGGCCTTTGTCCCTCTGTCGGCTTCGCACGACCATGCGAGGTCACACAGTCGACTCGCTTAAGCGTACGGTGACTTGCCTTTGGCCATTTTGGTTCCTCTGACGCCTCCACACCCATGAAATGCTCACGACCAGCTCGTGGAGTCTCTGCACATCCTGAAAATGAATATAAAAAAAATAATAATAAAAAGACTCAACTTGAACTTACTAGAGAAATAAAACAATGAATGGAATGAAACCCCGTGGGTTGCCTCCCAAGCAACACTTGTTTTAGGTCATTAGATCAACCCCATTTCAGTTAATGTGGACTAGACCCATGGAACCACAGTTCTCCTCCTAGGGTTAATGCTTCAGTCTGTACCTTTAGTTCCTCTAGTGCAGGACAAACATACTTATTATTGCTCGCTGGAGGGGACCTCTCATGGAAATTGCACTCCTTGACTTTGTGTATGTTCATCTTGCTAGAATTTCCCTCGAAAGAGGAGTTGCAGATAGAAGAATCAGATAAATCAAATTCAATCCTTTCTTTGCCGATCTTCAAGGATAACTTGTGACTTTTCACATCAATGAGGGCTCCAGCTATAGCAAGGAATGGTTTTCCAAGGATGATCGGTATCTTGGGATCCCCCTCCATATCTAGGATAATGAAATTTGTGGGGATGATGCATTTGCCTACTTCTACTGACACATCTTCCACTATTCCCATTGGGTATTTACATGAATGGTTAGCCAATTGCAGTGTCATAGTAGTCAGTTTAATGTTCTGGAGTCCCAGCTTCTTACATAAGGAGTATGGAAGTAGGCTAACGCTAGCTCCCAAGTCAGAGAAAGCTTTCTGTATGAGTTCAAACCCAATTTTGCAAGGTATAGAAAAACACCCTGGATCCTGAAGTTTCGGTGGAATATTTGCCATAAGTAGAGCGCTGTAGTTTTCTATTAATGATATAGTCTCAAAGTCACCCTTCTACCTCCTGTTAGATAAAATGCCCTTTAAAAATTTTGTGAACTTTGGCATTTGGTGCAGTGCATCTATCAGTGGTACTTCTACGTAAATTTCCTTAATCTTCTTTAGGAATCGGTTGAACTCTTCATCCTTTTGGGATGTTATCAGTTTTTGAGGTAAAGGAATTGTCTAACTTTGCGGGGAAATTTGAAGAGTTCCTTCAACTTTCATGGTGATCTCCTCTCCATCCCTATTCTGGATTTGATTGGGCAGTGGGGGAGAGGGCTCTTCCTCTGAGTCAGGTCCTTTTTGAATAGTCATTTGGGGGTCTCCCAAAGTTTGTCCGCTCCTCAGCTCGATACAGTTGCAGTGTTCTACTGAGTTTATATCAGGGTTTCCTGAAAATGTTCCATGTGCTTTAGAAAAAGACTGGGCTATCTGGCTGTTTTGCATCTTCTGATGTTTTTCTAAATTTTCCAGTCTTTGAGTCAATTGCTTGATCTCATTCTTTATCTCTTTTTGCTCTGAGAGGGCTTCTTCAAGCATCTTTTCAATTCTGGATAGATGTGAAGGTTGTTGTTGATAAGTCTGTTGTCCAGATGGGTAGCTCTGTTGTCCAGGTTGATAGCTTTGTTTTGCTGGCCCTTGGTCTTGATTATTTTGGTATGAAAAGTTTGGGTGGTTCCTCCATCCAGGGTTGTATGTGTTGGAGTACGGATTGTTTTACTTTTGGTGGTAACTGACTATTGCATTGCATTGCTCAAGTTGGTTTATCTGTGCTTGTATTGGCCCTAGGGGGCAAGTATCTTGATCATGATCCATACTTCCACACGTATCGCAAACACAAACTATTGCATTGGACGTGTTGTTTCCCGTGGCCTCAAACTTCTTGGTCAGAGCATCCAGCTTTGCAGACATGAGTGTGACTATATCTATGTCGAATTTTCCTGATGCCTTTAATGGATTTCCTGAAAAAGAACTACCAGATCTTTCAGTTGCGCACTGATGGTGGTTCTGTACCACGTTCTCTATGATCTCTTCAGCTTCATCAAGGCACTTATTCATTAGTGCTCCTCCTGCTATAGAATAGAGGGTTACCTTTGTGTGATAGTTGATTCCATTGTAGAATGTGTGTAGAACCAACCATTTCTCAAGGCCATGATGGGGGCACTGTCTCAGCATACTTTTGAATCTGTCCTAGGCTTCAAATAATGATTCTGAGTCTATCTGGTTGAAGCTTGCTATCAAATTCCTCATGTGAGCAGTTTTGCTTGCTGGGTAGAATTTATCCAGGAATTTCTGCTCACACTGCTCCCAAGATATAATGCTGTTTGCTGGAAGGGAATTTAGCCACTGCTTGGCTCTGTCTTTCAGGGAGAATCCAAAAAGAAATAACCTTACTAATTCTAGAAGGACTCCGTTCACTTTCATGGTACCACAAATCTCGTAGAAATGCTCTAAGTGGTGGTTTGGATCATCATGCGGTCCTCCTCTAAATTGATTTTGCTGAACCATGTGAATTACTGCAGGCTTGATTTCAAAATTATTAGCTTCGATTGGATGTCGAGTGATGCTAGACCAAACCCCACTTGCATAAGGTGCTGCATAACCCTTCAATAGTTTGTCAGCCATCTCTGAAAATTCTTGTGCGACTTGAAATGATTTTTGTAAGTTTCTTCTTCTCAAGAAGATCCTATCGATCTGTCGATCGAACGGTAGAAGTTGTTTTGAAAGATTAGCTCTTTGCATGCAAAAACAAGATATGGAATATAGTAAACAAGAGTGATAAAGTAATATTATTTTTTTTAGCGTTTTAATGAAAAATGTGAAAAAAATAAAGAAAAGCAAGAATAAAATTATATATCTCTAAAATGAAAAATATCAGAAAAAGGAGAGATAAAGGAAAAAGAAACTAAGTTTAGTCTAATCTAATATGACTTTCACTAATGTTATAGACGCAGTCCCCGGCAACAGTACAAAAAACTTGTTATGATTCCGCAAGTGCATGGATTCGTCGTCAGTAATAAAGATTATTGATCCCACGAGGACTGGTTATAGAGACTAGCGATGGCTCACTTAGGATTAGCTAAACTACCGATGGTTGTAAGTTATCTAAAAAAAGGGATTTGGAAACAGAAATGAGAACTAACAAAGAAGAAGTAATAGACTTCGTTTATGAAGAGCCCTAGGAGTTCGGTTTCATTGTGGTGGTATTGATGTATCACATTCTATCCTTTACTCATTGTCTATTAACATGCATTCGACGGAAGCTGAATTATCTATTCTTAGGTACCAAATAAAGAAGATCCCTACGAAATCCTATTACGGTTAACCCCTGTCACTAGGACACCTCGGTAGATCACAAGAACACTACTCTAATTGGTGTCACTAAGGATAGAGATATATAAGGGGCTTAGTTTGGTCTCTTACTTCCTTGTGGAGGTGTTGCCTCTCCTTTCAAGGAAGTACCCTAGATGTCCATGAATGGGTTACCCCTGTCACTAGGGCCCATCAGGTGTACAATCTAAGATATTCTCTCTACGAAATAGGCAATTCCTACACAATCAATTTACACGATATAGAGATCGTGTAGTCAAAACAAAGCAAGCAAAATCATCCAATGAAATAAAGGCATAAGTATGAGTCTTACATCAAACCAATCCATAACTACTCCCTCATCCTAGAACAAGAAATCTACTCCATAGACGTCGGAGAAAAACTCGAAGACATAATGTTAAGCATACAATTCTCAAACAAGAAGAGAGAAAGAGAAAAGACGCTTATCCAACGGTGACAAGTGATCTTCAGATCCAATCCTTTGCTTCTGGGGTTGATTCGGTGATGAAGGATCGCTGGACGGAGGTCATGGACGGTGTGGAACGACACCAAGTCGATTCTCTCTCTAAAGTCTGACTTCCCGGCTCTAGGTACGGCTACGGCGAGGTACGGCTACGGCGGCTCGACCATGTCAATATGTCACGGTCGTGCCCTTTCTTGTCTCTGGCAGCACTGCACGACCGTGTGAACTTCGGGCTCGACTCCTGGGACACGACCGTGCAGGGTTGCACGACCGTTCCTTGCTTGGCTTCGGTCGTTGGGGGGGGGGGGCATGGTCGTGCAGGTTTGCATGACCATGCTATGATTTGCCTCTGGTTGGCCACACGGCCGTGCAAGAGTTGCACGACGATGCACTACTCTTCTTCTATTTGGCCACACGGTCGTGTGAGGTTGCACGACCGTGTTCTCTGGCTCATTTCGGTGCGTCGACAATCACTGTTTTTGCTCTGAATGTTGTCCCTGTCAACACAAAAGCAAACAAAGAGTAGATATCCGAACAAAAAAGTGTATATGATCAGTACATGATAAAAGAGACGATCATGCAAAGAATATATATGTATAAAGCAAGTGAATATGTGTTAAAACATGCAAAAACGATCATAATATTTACGCACGTCACTTACCGAATCCGCAGCGTCGATAAGCTCCTGGGTCTTCACTGCTTATCCGCCTGAAGACGCCTCCAAGCTCCATGGAGGGTGCCCTCCATCTAGTGTTCGACGTGCCTCCCATCTCCTTAAAAGGCGCCTTCGTTCCTTGCTGCGAGGCTTTCATCTAGCTCACCTAAGGCCCCTCCAATCTCCATGGAGAGCGTCTTGGGTACTATTCATCCGAGCCTTCCTTTGGCCAACTTCATTCACGCAAAGCATATTAATCCACAAACAAAGTATACCCTACAAAACCAAGTTAGCAGAATAATATGAGATAAATATAAGTACTTGATAGTCATCAGACTATCCGATTCTAACTTTAGATTTCCTCCGAAAATTCTAGGCCAAACCGACGCCTACTATTCTCTCGTCGAGGAACGCATCCTCACCAACTCCTCTTAGGAAAGTTTACTTGTTGTCAGACCGATCCTCCAGACCGACTGGAATTTTTGCTCAACATCCGAAGCTTCCGGTCTTCATGCTGGACGCCTACTCCACGACCCGTCCAGACTTCCACCCAATTTGCAAGACTAAGATTTCAACCTAGAGTCCCCGACTCTAAGATTTTTGCTTGAAGCCTTTGACCCGCCGAGACTTTCTGCCCAGGGTTACCACCCCCTAGGGTTGTCCACCTACCTAACTGTAGCTAGGAGTTTTGCTTAAGAACCCTTAGGACTTTCCTACAATCTCATTCAAACTTGTTAGACCACAAATAATTTTAACTTTGAACCCTTTTCCATTATCAAAACTCAGGTTCGATCATCGGATGCTTCCCACACCAACAATCTCCCCCTTTTTGATTATGACAACAAAATTCAAAGTTAAATAAAACATAACTTGATTCTAAGAACATAAATGCGTAAAAGTTAAAAAGATGCAATATCAAGATTCAATATTAAGTGCAATTAAAAAGATGCAATATTTAGAACAACTTGTTGTAACTCCCCCTTAATCACTTATTCACTTTTTGATTACTTAACTTTCACTTTTCTCTCCCCCTTTGCCATATATCAAACAAATGCTTAAATAGAGAGAAAATCTTAGCTCCCCCTGAAAGGTAGCTCTTACTTGAGAAAATATTGAAAAGTTCGTAGTTTTGAAAGTAGTCTTTAATTTATAAACTTAACAAATTTATAAGCTTTGAAAGTGATTTGGGGTTTACCAAAACCTTAGTTAGATTTTAACTTTGAAAATGACTTGGCTTTTAAAAAAAACTTAGATAAACTTAAGTTTTGAAAATTATTATTTCGAAAAACACTTAGCTAAGTCAAAAACACTTAAGTTTTTGAAAATTAGAAATGTGTTCGAAAATAAATACGTATAATAACTTTGTCAAGTATTTAGTTAAGTACTTAGCTTAAAAGATGTGGATAAAACCTTAGTTAAGTACTTAGATTAAAAAGGATTTTCATAAAAAGCTTAGTTAATTATTAAAAAAAAACTTAGTAAAAAAAAACTTTGATAACAATATTGTAGCTTAAAAATAATTTTGTTTAAAAATAAAAAAAATAATAAAAACTGAATTTTCTTTTTTTTTAAAAAAAATATTTTTTAATTTGAAAGTTTGAAAAAGAATATTTTAACTTTCAAAGATATTTAACTTCACTCCCCCTTAATGCCGAAAACCTCTTTAAGTTTTAAAGTCCTAGAGTCCAAGCATGAGTAATAACATATGTTCAAGCATAAACATGTACTTTTAAACAAATGTCTAACCGTTAGCTACTAGCTGTTTACCATGAGGTAGTAACTTTCACTTGGTTAGTCAAATTAAGTAAGTAGTCCATAAAGTTTGACAAAGCATAGATAACTTAATTTGATTAATTTAAATTTGATATTTATTGCCTAGACTTATGTTGATGCAGAAACATAAGTATTTTGAAGTCCAGGCGGTACCCTATACATCATCTCACACCATTCTAAGTATTTTTCATACACAAGCAAAGTAATCCTAGTGTGCTTGTGAGACGCTCTAACTGAGACCTAGGGGAACATGCTTTCTAGGGGTAAATACCTAGGCTAAGTCCAAATTTTGAAAAACTAATAAAATTAGAATTTTGAAAATATTTTTCCTAGAGTTTTAAAACCAAGTTGTTTTTAAAAACAATAATAAAGAGGAATATTTTCAAAAGTAAGCTCTATTCTATTAAACACATTCTTATTTGTCTTCTAAGTACACTGAACTCAAGTTCTGGTAAGAGTTTTATGAAAATATCAGTCAGGTATGACTTGGACTCAACATAGTTAAGTACAATATCTCCCTTAGCTACATGATCCCTTACAAAGTGATGTTTTACTTCTATGTATTTAGTCCTTGAGTGTTGGATAGGATTTTTGGTTAAGTTAATAGAACTTACATTAATAATTGAAATTTTTATATTTTTATATTCTAATTGATAGTCCTTTAAGGTATGCATCATCCATAATAGTTGGGATGGACATTCTCCCATGGCTATGTGCTCTACTTCAATAGTGGATAAAGCAACACAGTGTTAATTTTTGCTTGACCAACTTACTAGGCACTGACCTAGAAATTGACAGCTTCCACTTGTGCTTTTTCTATCTAGTTGCACCTGGCATAGTCTGAGTCAGAATAGCCAATTAGGTCAAAGGTGCTAGTCCTAGGGTACCAAAGTCCTACATTTAGGGTTCCCTTAATATATCTAAGTATTATGTTAACATTTGTTAGGTGTGATTCTTTTGCACAAGATTGGTACCTAGCACACACACCTACTGCAAAAATATATCAAGTCGACTTGCAGTTAGGTATAAGAGACTTCCTATATCACTTCGGTAATATTTTAAGTCTACTAGTTTTCCTTCTAAGTTAGAGTCAATTTTAATATTAGTTGTCATTGGGGTATTGATATTTTTAGAATTTTTCATGGTAAACTTTCTAATTAGTTCCTTAGCATATTTTGTTTGAAAAATGTATATTCCTTCCTTGGTTTGTTTAATTTGTAAGCCTAAGAAAAAATTAAGTTCCCCAACTAAGTTCATTTCAAATTCACTTTCCATTAAATTGGTAAAATCTTTTAAAAACTTAGTGTTGGCTGAGCCAAAAATTATGTCATCTACGTAAATTTGGGCTATAAAGATATCTTTTTCTAGGGTTCTTACAAATAAAGTTTCATCTATTTGACCTTGTTTAAATGTTTTAGATATTAGATAAGTTAATAAACGTTCATACTAAGCCCTAGGTGCTTGTTTAAGTACATATAGGGCTTTCTTTAACCTAAAGGCATGGTTTGGGTGGTCTAAATCCTCAAATCCTGGGAGTTGACTTACATACACTTCTTCCTTGATCAACCCATTTAAGAATGCAGATTTTACATCCATTTGGTATAACTTGAATCCTTTGTGTATTGCATAGACTAGCAGCATCCTTATGGATTCAAGTCTGGCTATGGGTGCATAGGTTGTATCATAGTCTAACCCTTCTACTTGGTTGAACCCTTTTGCTACTAGTCTAGCTTTATTTCTTACTATTTAACCCTTATCTTCCAATTTATTTCTAAATACTCATTTAGTGTCAACTATGGTTTTACTTATGGGTTTAAGTACAAGTTCCCAAACTTGGTTTCTTTCAAATTGGGCTAACTCCTCTTGCATTGCCAATATCCAGTATGGGTCAAGTAAGACTTCTTCTATAGTCTTGGGTTCAATTTTGGAAATAAGGGCTATATGACTTAGGTTTCTATAGGATGATCTAGTTCGAACTCCTATGGTTGGGTCACCTAAAATTTTGTTATATGGGTGATTAGTACTTATTCTTGATGGTCTTATATTAGGGTCAATAATTGGTTCTTGTGATTCACTAGATTTAATTTTAAAATTTTCATCATCGTCTATGTTTCTTGAATAAACCTTTTCTATATTGACATTTTCATTTATTAAATTAGTTATGTTATTTTCTTCATCAAAAATCACATTGGTTGTTTCTTCAACTTTTAGGATATTTTTGTTATAGACTCTGTAAGCCCTACTGGTTGTGGAGTACCCTAAAAAGATTCTTGGGGTTGATTTTGATGTAAATTTTTCTAAGTAGTCCTTAGTATTTAGAATGTGGACTTTACATCCAAACACTTTTAAATAATTTAAGTTGGGGATTCTATTATAATATATTTTATATAGAGTTTTATTATGAAATTTATTGATTAAAATTCTATTTTGAATGTAACAAATTGTATTTATTGCATCAACCCAGAATTGATTGTTTAGGTTATATTCATTTAACATGGTTATAGCAGCTTCTTGTAGGGTTCTATTTTTCCATTCTATTAAACCATTTTGTTGGGAGGTTCTAGGGCATGAGTACACATGTTTGTATCCATTAATTTCACAAGATTCAATAAATTTATGGTTTTTAAATTCCTCCATGATCACTTCTAATTCTTTTAATTTTAGTATCTTTTTTATTTTCTATCAACTTGCAAAAGGTTTTAAAGATTTCATAAGTTTCATCATTACTTTTTAGAACTTTTATCCAAGTAAATCTTGAGTAATCATCAATTATAACTATGCAATATTGATTTTTACTTAATGACTTAGCTCCATGTGAATCAAACAATTCTAAGTGAAGGAGCTCAACTATTGAGTTAATTCTATTTAAGATGATTATCTTATGAGTTGACTTGGTTTGTTTACCTTATTGGCAAGAATTACGGATTGTATTTTCTATAATACTTAATTTGGGTAAATCTCTAACTATGTCTTTTTGACTCATTTTTGAAATGTCAGGTATGAGTGTGACCCAATCTTCTATGCCACAACTTAGTCTCCTCTTGTTGTGTCAGGAGACAGTTTAGTGAGGAGGTTGATAGGTCAATTGTATAGATGTTCTTTTTCCTAATTCTCTTAAGTGTAATTTCAGGATTTTTAACATTTTTAATTAAACACTCAGATTTTGAAAATGTGACTAAGTACCCAGAGTCACATAACTGACTAATGCTAAGTAAATTAAAATTCAATTTATCAACTAATAGTACTTTTCGAATAATAAAATTGAAACTCAGTTCGATATTACTTATTCCGATTGTATTAAGTTTTCTGTCATTGCTGAACGCAACTGACCCTACGTTCTTGAGTTGTAGCTTAGTGAATTTCAATCTGTCTCCAGTCATGTGTCTGGAGCATCCACTATCTAATATTTATTGATCCAAATTTTTATGTTCCTACACATAAAGTATTTGATTTGGTTCAATTTGATGGATCAAAGGATAGTGTCATTGAAATTATCTCCTTACTATTCCATCTCACATAGTCTAGATTGTCAAACATGTTATTCCTATAAGTGACTGTGAGATGGTTTTGTGTTTAATTTTATTAAGTTAAGTTATGAATTGATTAGACTTAATAAATAAATAAGATTTATTAAAAATTAATTAAGATTTATTAACTGATTAATTAAGATTTATTAATTGATTAATTAAGATTTTTTAAGATTTTTTAATTAAGATTTATTAAAATTTAGTAATTAAGATTTAGTAATTGATTAATTAAGATTTATTAAATTTTATTAATTAAGATTAACTTATTAATAAAGATTTATTAAAATTTATTAATTGATTTATTAAGATTTATTAAAATTTATTAGTTGAGATTAACTGATTAATTAAGATTTATTAAAATTTATTAATTAAGATTTATTAATTGAATAATTAAGATTTATTAAAATATATTAATTAAGATTTATTAATTGATTAATTAAAATTGATTAATTGATTAATTAATTCTAAATTTTACCTAAGTCAATCTCACCCTTTTCTAAATTATCAACCAGGAAACTTTATAAGTTTTTGTGAGATAGTTAATTTTATCTTTGATTTAGATTATCATCTAAGGATTGATTTACATTTGAGTTAGACTCAGGTTTTACAATCAGTCAATTAATTATTCATTTCAAAGATTGGCTTCTAGGCTGTGGCGAGGCACTAGGCCTTCTTGGGTATGAGATCATCCACCACTTCTAGACAAAGTCTTTCAATAAAATTGGATATTTAATTTCCTTTTTGAAACCCCTAGGTCTAACTAGTCAAGTGTATATCACGCCTAGGTCCTTATCTATCATAGTCTAAGCATGCATAATGAAAGCAGTAACTCAAACATCAAACAAATCTATTTATTGATAAAAATGGTTTTTCTATTGGCTCCCCCCGGATCATAGTCTCGATAAGGTCTATCAAGGTAATGGATTTGATCCTTGGAGACCCAATATTGACCAAGTCTAACTTGATTAATCAAGTTCAACTTGGGGACTCATGCTTGAACTAAGTTTCTATTTGAGCGTTTTACTAGAGACAAATAAGATCTGAATTTTTTTTAGCCTTAAATCTAAATTTGGATCCGTTGTAGACGACTTTTTATTTTCCAAGAATCAGATCAAGATTCTTGGAACCCAAGGTGAATCGTTCCAATGTGTCCTAAAGTTCTTTAACTTGTGTTTTCAAATTGAAATTTTCTTTCTCAAGTTGTTGGACTTGAGTTGAACATCCATTTTGAACCGGCTCAGTCAAAGGACTTATTTTAGTCTTCTCCTTAAGAATTGTTACCTCCTTTTAGAGTGACTTGACTCAGAGGTTGGATTTGGCTAATTTATGCATGAGATAATTAACTAAATTATACAATTTAATTATCTTATAAGTACTTACAGTGAAGTTAGGCCCTTCAGAAATGGATAAGGATATCCGGATTCTCTCATATTCTGTTTCTGACTAGCTCTCGATTTCTGATTCGTCGGCTTGTTCCCAGGCAGTAAGTGCGAGAAAGTTCGTCTATTCGAGCTCTTCATTAGAATCTTCTGAGGAAGACTCATCCCATGTTGCGTGCAGTGCTTTCTTCTTCTTTTGCTTCTTCACTTCTTTTTGGTTCAGACAGTTGATTTTGATGTGTCCCTTTTTTTTTCATGTGTAGTAGGTTACCACGGACTTTACTTTTGGACTTGATTGTACTATCTTAGACTGAATCACTTTCTTAATGTCCTTTTTGGTGAATCCTTTCTTCTTCTTATAGAGTTTTCGTACAATTTTGACGAGTTCGGCTGCTATCTCGTCGTCGTCATCTTCTGAGTCTAGTTCTTCTTCAGACTCAGGTTCAGTTCTATGCTTTGTTTTTGCTTCCCATGTTCTGCTTGTACCTGTAATAAAGGCAATCCCTTTCTCAATTGGAGTAGAATTAGTCTGCTCATGTAACTCAAACTCAGAAAATAATTAGTCCAATTTGATTAATGACAAATCCTTAGACACTTTGTAGGCATCTACCGTGGATGCCCACAAGGTGTTCTTGGGATATGCATTTAATGCATACCTGATGATGTCGCGATTTTCATATAACGATCACCCTTCTTACTATACTATACTACTCTCTAAGGATGACCGTTACTTAACTACTAACTCTACTTAACCGGTATGATCGAAACCACGAGGAGTCTCTACCGAAAAATTTCGACAGAGACTCTCCTGTACCGGTGACCTTAAACTGAGATCAAACATAATATACATCAGCCACAAGTGGCTGCAACATATATCAAACACACAAAAGAAATAACATCACCACACAGTTAAATAAGTGTCAAACACCAAAAATACATACTTACTATATTGAATTCATCTTAGCATACTATCTAAAACAATCTCAAATGACATGGAATTCAAAATACAATCTCAATATTTATTAATCACTAAAATACGGAAAACTCAACAACATCCCAAGTCTTTCCCCTAGTCCTGGCATCACACACCATCCGCACCACCTCATCGTCTTCCTTTATCTGCAGTAAGAGGAAATGCAAACTATAAGCGAATGCTTAGTAAGCGCTATCTACTCACAAAATCTCGATATGCATGTGAATATACTGAAAACTAAAACTGAATGCTCAAAAGGAAAACTACTCATGCTCATCTACTAGTAAAAGAAACAAACATACTGAGATGCTAAACATGTAAAGCTACTCATGCTTTTCTAATAGCAAAGAACAGTAAGCTAATCTAAATAACATGCTAGCATAAAAGAAAACTAAACTTGCTAATTTTAAAAACAAAATTAAACTTATTTCATTTTGTTCTAAACTTATTCTTTTATCTCACTTGTTTAAAACTTATCCTTTAATACTTTTATACTTATGTGAAACTTATTTTACTTGTTCAAAAACTTATACTTATAATACTTCAAAATAATAATAAACTTTCTTCTTGGGCCCGGCAACTGTACTTGCTATGCGCGCATCCCTAACTAGATCCGAGATAGTTGGTCCCGAATCTAGTAGGGTTTACTAGGTTATCTAAACCTAGGGACGACTATGGGAGCACAGCCCAAGGACAACTGAGAGTCCTGCATACTAGGTTATCTAAACCTAGGGACGACTATGGGAGCCCAACCCAAGGACAACTGAGAGTCCAGTACAGTGCCACTGATAAAAGTAAAATAGTTGTTATCTTTTAATACTTCTAATATATAATGCCTCGGCATTTTCTTTAGCACCTTGTGTGCCAAAATCCCTAAAGTCTTAACTTTGAGATCTACTTAAGACCTTGGCCTTTTTATTTCTTTTCTTTATCTTTCTTATACTTTTCTTACACTCAAAATACTGATAGGGTATTTTCTATATGCATCTATAAGTGAAACTAACTAGATAACACACAATCATGCATAGAACACAAAAGAAAACTTGAATATGATCTGCACTTGCTAACGCACGAGTTACTTAAAGAAACTGCACTAAAATTCTGCAGGGATGAACATAAGCAAACTATTGGTTCATGGTATGTATACACAAATCTATCTAGAAGTTTAAAGTTATCTTGAAGAACCAAACTCAACATAGAAATCAAATCTCAACTTACTTAATTCTGTCTAGAGTTTCAAAGAAAACAAGAACTCATCAAAATTCAATCTAGAAGCTAGCACACATGGTAGAGAACTAGATTAAAGTCCAACACCTATAGCATAAATTTCGTAAGCATAAATATTAAGGAAATTTCCATCTGAAGTATGCAAACACGTAGGGGAGCTACACTATAAATTAGCATATAGTTCATATAACAACCCTTGGAAGAAACAATTAAGGGCTTGTACACATGAAAGGAACTAGAGAAAAATCCAGTACTTAAAATGTATACCAACACTTGAAAGGATCAATCCATAAACTAGCATACATGATAGAGAACTAGAATAAACATCCAACCCCTACAGCATAATTCCGTAAACACCACCCATTCTGATACTATTAAAGCTATCTCATCCAAAATCAAGAAAAGTATGAACAGGACATTAATATCTTTGTTTCATTGACCCCAACTTCCCACTACCTACTTCTATTAACAACCTCCACAACCTGCACCGAGCAAGACTGCATCCCAGAATTAACACCACACGTGCACTAAGCCACATAATCATTCCCTTCAGCCATCAAGCTCACTTATGGAGTACTACGTAACTCAACCAGGCAACCACTGACACTACTTTGAAGACCAGTACACTACACAACACCTTCTCAATTCCCACATGATTCGGAAAGCTAAAATCCTCAAATAACAGCAAGTTTGCAGGAAATTAACAATAAAACCACCAATCCACATCTCTACTTACCATGATTCAACCAATCAGTAATGTAAGGAAGACTTCAAATCAAAAGCTACAATACTAATTCCAAAGCTTGAAGGAATCAAGAAAATTGCTACTAGAAACCAAAAATCGTAATTGTTCTTTACGCTAGGTACCACAGAAATAAAAAGAGAACAGAAATTTTGCTACTGGAAATCTAAAATCATAATTGTTCTTCAAGCTCCTTGCCTAGGACAACAAAATCCGAATTCTAGCTACAAAGCTTGAGGTAAAACAGCCCGCATGCTTGAACCTTACCATTCATGTTCTTCTTTGAAACTCACGGCAGCAAACTCATCACAATAACTTTCATAGTAAAATTCGAAAACAAGGAGAAGCAAGGTCCGAAAACTACTCCTACCGCAGGTGAGAAGCAACTTACCTTAGGTTTTCTTGGACTTACAGCCAAGAAAATGACTCAAACGCTTCTAGGGTTTCGGTTGGCTTGCGATTTTGGCCTCCTCTTCGTGCTCACGTTCCTTCTTGACGAGGGGATCCCGAAATGGTGAAGAATTCTCGACGTTAGCCCCTCGCCGGCCACCGGAGGTGAAAACCCTAGCTCCCCTGCTGCGGTTTCGCCCGAGAGGAGGAACGATGTCGTCGCGAGAGAGGAGAAAAGGAGAGAAAGATTCAGGTTCGGCAAATACCTAAGTTCTCTTTTCTTATAACTAGGGTTTCAATTATAACTTATATATATCTCGTTCTATATTCGTTCACAAAACGCTTGCAGAATAGTTGGTTAGCTGCGTTTTGACCGGGTCAAAGGCCGTTGGTTCGAATCCTCAAGCAAACCCTTTTTCCCATTTATTTTCTATTTTAAATCATTGCTTAAATAAATTTCACTTCCTAGTTTACCAGCAAAGACCGCCAGCACACTTGGTTAGCCGGGTTTTGACCGAGTCAGGAGTTGCTGGTTCAAACCTCGGCTTGGACATTTTTTGTCAAAACTTCCTTCGTTTAGTAAAAATACCAAACGACCTCCAAAAATTACATAAAAATACTCTAAAAATTTCTAAAAATCTCTAGAATATTTATAAGGTATTTTTAATTATTTTAAAATTACTTTTGGGACTCGAAATGAGGAAATTTTGGTTGTTACATTTCAACCTTCTGTCCGATCACGTAGAGTCCATTCAATAGATCTTGTATGCAAGTATGAAGCTGGCTCGCTGACTCACCTTCCTGCATTTTTATATTATATAATTTATTCAAAATTAAATCACATTTACTTACCTTCATATTGAAAGTTCCCTCGTACAGCTCAATCATCTTCTCTCATAGTTCTTTCGCGTTTGAGAATGGGTCGACTCAGTTCAGCTCTTCTTTGGTAAAGCCGCATTGAAGGGTGCAGGTTGCTTTGGTGTTGGCCTCGATTTTCTACATCAAAGTTGTGTCCCAATTCTGGCATGACACTGACTTTCTAGCACCGTTGAGTGGAAGTTCGAGACCCGTTTGGATGATTATCCATATCTCTACTTGCGTCTTGAGGTGGTACTCCATTCGTCTCTTCTAGTAGCCCAAATCCTCACCAGAGAAGAGGGGAGGACGTGTAGTGCTATGCCCTTCTTGGTGGGCCATTTAAAAATGTAGCACGACAGAAAAATAAGAAAACTTATTCCAAGACTTGGTCTTGGATTAGTAGTCTGGGAATAAGAGAATATAATAAAAACTTGAGTGGTGTTTGCACCGACTTCGAGAAACAAAAGAACATGATCGATAAAATAGATCGGAAGGCAGCAATTTTACTGATTCTGATTAACTCTGAAAATCAAAAAATTACCATGAAACAATTTCTTGAATGGTGGTTTCACCGATTCGAAGTGACCCCGCTATGATACCAATTGTAGGATAGAAAAGTGCTAGAGGGTGGGGGGAGGGTGAATAGCGCTCATGGCTAATTCATTTGTTTTGAGTAGAACATGTATCAGAAAAATAAACAATGCAAACACCAAGAATTTACTTGGTTTGGAGCCTGTGGTGACTCCTACGCCAAGGCCCGCACATAAGACTACTTTCGATGGGAAATCACTATAGCTTCGGAAGTATTACAAAAGAATACAACAATTAAAGTACTACTATAGACTTGTTTAGCATGTTTTGACGCACATTCACATACTTTGTACATGCTTTATCTATGCACTTTCGTACTTCCAGCTTTCCTTTTGAGCATATTTACTCTCTTTGTTTGAAGATCTGCTTTTGTACATTTTTTGTACACAGGAATCAAATTTGGTGAAGGATGCGTGTTCGAGGCCAAATCTGCAAGCAAAGCAATGGAGGAAGGCATTGTACCTGAACTCCACACGACCCTGCCATGGGGGATTGCCAAGGCCGTGTGGAGATGAGAGGCCATGTAGCTGCAGCAGAGAAGGGAGATGGCCTGGCCGTGTGAACCTCACACGGTCGTGCCAAGTTTTGAAGCCCAATGAAGTCCAGGTCGTGTACATCACACGACCATGTCAGTTTTCCAGAGACCAGAGAAGCCTCGGACGTCTACCTTACACGAACGTGTGAGGTTTCCAGTGAGCAAGAGAGTGTTGGCCGTGTGCACCACACGGCCATGCCGGGTTTCCAGAGACGAAGGCAGTACAGGACATGTTGATCTACACGACCGTGCAAGGGGATCATTGGTAGAGGTAAGCCATGGCCATGTACTTCACACGACCGTGGGAAGATGACAAAGAAGAGAATGGAGCAGGTAGTGTGAACCTCACACGGCCGTGCTTCGGAGCCGTGTGGCACCCAAACCCCTCTTCTATATAAGGCTTCCTTCATGAATTTAAAGGGGATCTTCTCCCCTTTGGGAGAAAGAAAGATTTGGGCGATTTCCCTCCATCTTGGAGGGATTTTCCTGCAATTCTAGGAAAGATCTTCACCAATTCGACTCCAAGATCGTGGGTTTGGATACGAAGACTGTTCTTCTTCATAGATAATTTTTCTTTCTCTGTTTCCTTAGATATGGGGGCGATCAAGAATGCTTGTAATATTTCTTTCTTTCGGATTCTTTCTTCAATTTATGGAGTAGATCTTTTGTTTTAGGATGGAGGGAGTATTTGTAAGGAAATCTTGATGTAAAACTCTTGTGGATAAACCAATTTCCCATTTCTATGATTTTATCCTGTTTTGTATCTATTTGATCTTGTGTGGAATGTTGTAATTGTGCCTAATTACCATGCTTGATTGAGGGTTTGGATATCTTGTGGATCTTGTAGATGTAATTTCTCATTCAATTTATCGAGGGATCTTCGTGACAGAAACATGCCCGTGTAAGGACGTTTGAGGGAGGATCTTAAAGGTGAAATAGTGTAACGACCCAAATTTCCCCATTTCGATTTCCAAATGTCCCTAAAAATATTTGGAAATACTTTTAAAATATTCTAGAGATTTTTAGAAATTTTTAGAGTATTTTTACGTAATTTTTGGAGGTCGTTTGGTATGTTTACAAAAAGAAAGAAGTTTTGACAAAAAAAAAACCGTTGAAGGTGAGACTCGAACACACGACCTCGGGTCGGACCGACCCAACCGGACATGGCCCAACCAGCTGAGCTACACGGGCTTTGTTAACTAAATATGGAGAGAATTAGATTTAAAGCATGGTTATAATTATAACCCGAGTATAAGAAAGGGAATTAGGTTTTGTTTTTCCAAAAACCAAAACATTTTCTCCCGAAATTTTTCTTCTCCTTCTCCTTCTCCCTCGTGACGGTGCCTCCTCTCTCGGCGGAAACCAAGAGGAAGCTAGGTTTTGGGTCTCTGGCGCCGGCGAAGCCTTATTCCAGCCATCCTTCACCGTGTGTGGTCATCCCGACGGAGAAGAACTTGCGGGCACAAGAGGAAGCCGAAGATTTTGCAAGACCCGAGCCCTCCGAAAACCCTAAGGCCTTTCCCTTCCTTCTTCTCGGTTGTAAGTGCAAGAACAAGGGGTAAGTACTACTCACCTGCGGTAGGAGTTGCTCCGAACTTTGGATTTCGTTTCCTTGCTTCCGGATCTTGTTGTGCCGAGTAGAAGAATATGCTAGGGTTTTCTTCCTTGCTTTGTTGAGATGCCATTCTCGGATTATATATGTAGCCTCAGAATTTAGTTTTGTTGCCAAGCAATGAGCATGAAATAGTTTAGATATTTTTGTGGCTTAGTATAGCATTTCAGCTGCAAATTTCCTGTTAAGATCCGAACAAGAACAGCCCACAGATTTCATATCAGCTTTAGACTCTTCTTCTTGCTGGTTTACTAAGTATGAATGGTATTCTTTTTAACATGCAGCCCTAAACTTGTTTGTTTCCAGTAACCGGGCATGAAAGTTTCTTTTCATAGCAATATAGTTTTATTTCAATGAGCAGATTTCTAATTTTACTATTAGTAAAACTTGAGCAGTATTTTCTAGTTTTTCCCTTTAGCTATTGAACAGGACTATGAGTTAGGGTTTTTCCCTTTTATTCCTTACCTTCTGTAGCCTACCTATTGAGCATGCTATTTATTGTCTGAGTTTAATTGTATAGAGGAAGTTTAGCTCTTGATTGTAGTATCCGTGTATGTCCACCTGCTGCCATAAATTCCAGCAAGTTCACTTTCTTGTTTTGGCCGAGTAAATGGGCATAAACAACCCTTAGTTAATAGTAGGTAGTTCTGGGTTTTGTTTGCTACCTCCATGAACGTGAACAGCCCTGCATGGTTAGTTTCCCTTGCCACTAAATGAGCATGCACAACTTAGTATACTAGTAAGTTTGGATAGATTATTTGTTACTGTTTTAAGGGCAAGAATAACCTTGTTATAACAGTTCAGAGTTAGTTTATTTTGCCCTACTTTACATCATGTTTAGAAAGCTCAAAGTTGCATTCTTTTGCCCTATTTTACAGCATGTTTAGAAAGCTCAAGTTGCATTCTTTTTCCCTATTCTACAGCATGTATAGAAAGCTTAAAGTTACTTTCTTTTGCTCTATTTTATAGCATGATTAGTAAGCTTAAAGTTGCTTTCTTTGCTCTATTTTATAGCATGATTAGTAAGCTTAAAGTTGCTTTCTTTTGCTCTATTTTATAGCATGATTAGTAAGCTTAAAGTTGCTTTCTTTTGCTCTATTTTATAGCATGATTAGTAAGCTTAAAGTTGCTTTCTTTGCTCTATTTTATAGCATGATTAGTAAGCTTAAAGTTGCTTTCTTTTGCTCTATTTTATAGTATGATTAGTAAGCTTAAAGTTGCATTCTTTGCTCTATTTTATAGCATGATTAGTAAGCTTAAAGTTGCTTTCTTTTGCTCTATTTTATAGCATGATTAGTAAGTTCAGATTTGCTTTCCTTTGCTTTATTTTATATCATGCTTAGAGAGTTCAGGTTTACTATTCTTTGTGTTATTTTTATAGCATGCTTGGTTAGTTGTAATGCTATATTTGTTAGATACATCTATAGGATTTTAACAGACTCCAATAAGGGATTATAAGAAGCATGAGTAAATAAAAAGACTAAAGTCTAGTTAAAAAGAGATAACAAGCAAATTAAAGTAAGAGGCTAGTACCCGACTTCCGAGGTTGTCATTAAACAAATCCAGGTGACCAATTCCGAGGTCTTGGCCCTGGTAAGACCGAGGTCTTTATCCTCATAGGACTGGAGGCTCGCTACCCCAGTCACTATTAGAGAGCGCGCAAAACAAAGATGGTACTAAGCCTGGGCCCAAAGAAGAAAAGAAAAGAAGAACAAGAAGAAGAAGAAAGTGAAAGAGAAATTAAAAGATTAATTTCTAGTATAAGTAAAGCAAGAAGAAAAGAAGAAGAAGGTAAAAGAGAAATTAAAAGATCAATTTCTGGTATAAAGATATAAGACAATGAAACAAGTTTTATGCTTAGAATCAATAAAAGTTTAGTTCTTTAATTCTAAGCTTACAGTAGTTGTTTCATTACTTTCCTGTCAGTTAGTGAGCATGTTTAGTATTCAGTTTTATTTCTGTATACCATGAGTACATGCAGCTTTGCTTTTAGCATTTCAGTTTTTGTATTGTTGCATTCTTTTTATGCACTTCGATGTTTTTGTGAGATAGATTAGTACTTACTAAGCGTTTTCGCTTATAGATCTTTTGTTTTTTTTCCTCCTACCGCAGATAAAGGAAAAGCTAAGATATGAAAGGAAGGCGACAGGATGGTGGTGGTGATGAAGGTGTGTGATGTCTAGACTGTGGAGAGATCCAGAAGTAGCTGGCAAAATTGTCTAGACTTTCTTTTAGTCCTCTGTTAATGTTGTATTACATTTGGGATTGAAGTTGAGTTTATTTCCGCATGTCTAGCTAGTCTCTTTTATTATTTGTGGAGTGCTGTAGTCATTGCTATTGCTAGAGTAGTTTCTTTGTTTTTATTGTGATTTTTATTACTGTGTGGTTGTGGGAAATATGTTCCAGCCGTCTGTGGCTGCGTATACTATGTTTGTATTATAGATTTGGTCACCGGTACAGGGGAGACTCTGCCGGAATTTTTCGGTAGGGTTTCCATGTGATATTTAATCATACCGGTTAAGTAGAGTTAGTAGTTAAGTAACGGTCATCTTTAGAGAGTAGTAGTAGTAAGAAGGGTGGTCGTTACAAATAGGGGCATTCAAAGGGGTAGGATAGATTTATGCATTAATCTTTATACCTAGATGCGTTTGATGAGAGATGAATTCTTATGTTGATTATCTGAGGGATGCACGTGACAAGCAAGCTCGTGTAAGGACAACATAGGTTCATCCCTATTTGATCACATTTAGGTGTAGATTTTAGTCCTAGGCCGGTTGTCTATTGTAAGAGAGAACCGAAAACCTTCTACAAATGATGGACAATTGAGGAATGAGATTTGGGTAGATCATTTACATTGAGTAACCTTACAAAGAAACCAAAACTCCTAGAACATCCCTTATCATTGCCCTTATTCTTGTTTCCTAACTTTTCATTTGCATCTTTACCTTTGGTAGATTTACTTTGTACTTGTTAACTCATTGAATTGTTGTTTAGCTAACTCACTTTGAGACATTCTTAATGCTTATTCCAGTCCTTGTGGATATGATAATCTTTTATATTACTTGCGATATTTCTGTACACTTGCGGAGGTCAACAAGTTTTTGGCGCCGTTACCGGGGACTGCGTTATAACATTAGGGATTTTCAATTGAGTTAGACTAGGCATAACTTTTATTTTCATTTGCATAGTTGAACTTAATTGTTAGAATTCTGTTTTGATAACTTTTTCTTGTATTCTTTGCTACATCTTGTTTCTTTTGTAATTCTAATTCTTCACTTTTTAATTCTTAACATTCTAACCTAACTTTTCTCTATTTTTCTTGTCTTTAATTTAGTCTCGTTCTTCTTTCTTTTCTTTTGAATATATCTTGCTATCTTGTTCTTGTGTATGTTGTTGGTTAGTCCTATGAAAATCATACCGGTTCCACTGTACAAAATTTTTTTGTACAAGTGTCGAACCTTTCCTTAAATAACCTATTGTGTTATTTAGAAGTTAAATTAGGAATCGCAGATGAAACTTAACATCATTGATTCCAAATTTAACTTATCTATTCTTAATGGTTTAGATTTGAATCGCAAGCGGAACTTAACACTATTGATTCAAATCTACCTAAGTTATTAATTCCATAAATATTAATTTTCAAAATTGGCTTTCAGCACTGCATGGCTAGGCACATGACCTTCTTGGATATGGGAAGCAACCACCACCGCCTAGGCAAAGCCTTTTAAGGAAAGCTAATATTTATTTCCTTAAATAACTCTAGGTTAACCAAAAAGAACAATCGAATCACAAATTCGAAAAAGAAGAAAACACAAACTCAAAAAATTATTTCGAAAACACTAGAATCATATGCCTCTTGTGTTTGGTATTTCCAAAAATAACAATAAAAAGAAAAGTAGTATGATGCAGAAAAAAAATACTAGTTATACCTTTCTTTGTAAGAAAAAAATAACCTCTTGATCTTCTACCGTATTGCTCTTCTAACCTCGGACGTTGTGTGGGCAACGATCTTCCGAGACGAGAATCACCAAGCACCTTCTTCTTCCTTCTAGGTTTCGGCCACCATAATTCTCTAAGAGAAGTAGAGGTCCGGCCACCACCACCAAGCTCCAAGGGATGCAAGAAACAAAACCTCCTTTCTCTCCTTCTTCTCCTCGCTAGAACCGGCCACCATCAAGAGCTCCAAGAGGGGTTGCCACCGGCCACAAGAAGAAGAGAAGAGGGAGAAGCTAGGGCCGGCCACCAAGGAGGAAAAGAGAGGAGAAGAATAATAGAGTCGTTAACCATGAAGCCACCTCTACCCATTCTTATATAATCCTTGGTCTTGGAAAATAAGGAAATTTAAATAAAAAAACTTCCTTAATTCTTTTGCCATGAAAAGTAAAATTTATTTAATTAAAAATAATTTTCTCTTCTCAATATACATGGTCGGCCACTTATTTCCCCAAAACAAGGAGAGTTTTAACAAAAATTAAAACTTCCTAGTTTGTCTCCGGAAATTTATAAAAAAATTTCTCCAATAATTTTTCCCTTCATGGTGGTTTGTAAAAAGGAAATTTTATAAATTAAAATCTTTCTTTTAAACATGTGGATAAAAAGAAAGTTATCTCTAAAAATTAAAATCTCTTTTAATCTACAAATAAGGAAAGATATCAAATCTTTTCTTAATCTTTTGTAGAAAATTATAAAAGAGAATATTTAATTTTTAAACTCTCTTTTAAATCATGAACATGGTCAAAAAGGAAAGTTTTCTCAAAATTAAAATCTACAAATAAGGAAAGATTTCAAATCTTTTCTTAATCTTTTGTAGAAAGCTATAAAAGGAAAGATTTAAATTTTAAACTCTCTTTTAAAACCATGATATCCACATAAGAAATAATTTTAACAAAAATCCCTTTTTAATATGATGTGGCCAGCCACCTAAGCTTAGGCTCCAAGCTATTGGTCGGCTACCTTAAGGCTCAACCTATAGGCTTGGTCGACCCTAAGCTTGAGTTTCAAGCTTGGCTTGGCCGGCCCCTATTGGTTGGGTAAGAAGGTGGGTATGTGGTCGATATAAATCTCTATATACAAGAGGCTATGATAGGGACCGAGAGGAGGAATTAGTTTTGGTGTCCCGATGAAATTAAGCATCCCGTGTTCACCCCGAACAAATAACTTAATTTCATCAATAATATTTCATTTCACTAAAGAACTATTATTGAACTACTGCACCAATCCCAAATTACATTTTGGGCTCTTTCTTATTATGAGTGTGTTAGTTTCCCTGTGTTTAAGATAATGAATGTCCACTAATTAAATGAGTTACTGACAACTCACTTAATTAATATCTTAATTCAAGAGTAGTACCACTCAACCTTAACGTCATGTCGGACTAAGTCCACCTGCAGGGTTTAACATGACAATCCTTATGAGCTCCTCTTGGGGTCATTCTCAACCTAGATTACTAGGACACAGATTTTTTCTATAATCAGCAACACACACTATAAGTGATATCATTTCCCAACTTATCAGGCTTATTGATTTATCGAACTAAATCTCACCCATTGATAAATTAAAGAAATAAATATCAAATATATGTGCTTGTTATATATTAAGATTAAGAGCACACACTTCCTTAATAACTAAGGTCTAGTTCTTTTATCAAGTCAGTATAAAAAGAACTTACCTAAAATAGTTCTACTCAATACACATAGAGTGTACTAGTGTAATTTATTAGTCAAGATAAACTAATACCTAATTACACTACGACTATTCCAATGGTTTGTTCCTTTCCATCTTAGTCATGAGCAACTGTTTATAATTTATAAAGAACTGATAACATGATCTTCTGTGTGTGACACCACACACCATGTTATCTACAATATAAATTAATTGAACAACTACATTTATCATAAATGTAGATATTTGACCAATGTGATTCTTATTTCTAGATAAATGTTAATACCAAAAGCTAGGCTTTTAGTATACACTCTAACAATCTCCAACTTATACTAAAAGACTAAGCTGCCATATCTGCTGCCATACATCTGATTCCCAACCCTTCAACATGCCCATCAAAAGCTCTTGCCTTAAGGGAATTAGTGAAAAGATTTATAGGTAATCATCTGATGCAATATAGGCGGCAACAACTTCTCCTCATTTATACGATTTCTCGTATTAGGTGGTACTTGCGCTCTATTGTGTTTACTTGCTTTATGGACTTATGGTTTCTTCGAGTTTGCTACTACACCAAATTATTTTGGGTAAACCAGAAATCATATCTAAGTCTATATTAAAGTATCTGAGCCATACAGCTTCTATGGCTACCTCAAAGGCTGCCATATACTCAGCTTCTATGGTGGAGTCCGAAAAAACACCTATGCTTATCACTCTTCCATAGTTATGGCTTTACCTCCTAAAGTAAACACAAAACCCCGAGGTTGACTTACTATTATGCCTTTCCAATTGGATGTTAAAATCCATGTAACCCACAGGGACCAAATTATCTGCTTTGTAAGCTAGCATATAATCTCTAGTGCCTCTAAGGTACTTCAATATATGCTTTACCGCAGGCAAATGTCCTTGTCCAGAGTTACTATGATATCTGCTAACCATGCCCACGGTAAAATAGATATCCCGTCTCATACACAGCATTGCATACATTAGACTTCCTACAGCCGAAGCATAAGGAACTACCTTCATGTCCTTTATTTCCTTTGATGTCTTCTGAGACATCTCTTTAGATAAAGCTACTCCATGCCTAAAAGGTAAGAAACCTTTCTTGGAGTTCTGCATGCTAAAACGAGCTAAGATTATTTCGATATATAAAACTTGGGATAAGTGAAATATATTCTTTTCTTGCGATCCCTTTGATCCCAAGAATATATTCATTCTCCCAAGTCCTTCATATCAAATTGTTTGGACAACCATACCCTTACTTCTAACAACACTTTGATATTGTTTCCAACTACCAAAAATGTTATCTACGTATAGTACAAGAAATACCACCACGTTTCCATCACACTCTTTGTATACACAAGACTCATTCGGTTATTAAATAAATCCCAAGGTCTAGATTACTTCATTAAATCGAATGTACCAAGACCTATAAGCTTTTCTTCAGTCCATTGACTGATTGAGCTTATACACAAGATGCTCTTTGCAATAAACCCTTCTGGTTGCTTTATATGGATGTTCTCTTCAAGACTTCCATTGAGGAAAGCTGTCTTGTCATCCACTTGCTAAATCTCATAGATAAAAGAATCCGGATAGACTTAAGCATGACAACCGGTAAAAAAGTTCCCTTTTTCAACAAGCCTTGCTTTGAAAGTTTTTACCTTCCTATCTATCCCTCTTTTCCAATTGTAGACTTATGACTTTTACACCATTTGGTGATTTTATAAGCTCTCAGACTCTATTAGAATACAAATATTCTAATTCTATATTCTTTGCAAAGATGCTGCATCTTTATCTTGGAGTGCTTCATCATATGTCCGGAGATCAGGTTCATGTCCACCAGGGATCGAGTCCAAAGAAAGACTCTCCCAAAACATGAATCTTCTAGGTTGCCTATCAACCCTCCCACTACGATGAGGCACTTTCTGCAATTGTGTATCATTTGTGATACGTGTTACAGTTTCTTATGATATTTCATCTTGTACAGTTGGTACTAGGTTAGACGTGTCCTTTAATTTCCTTAAGAATAATTTTTACTCATGGGCTTGTGGTTCATAGTATAGTCCTTTTTCTAAAATCGGGCATTGGTGCCAACAATGCCCTTCCGATTTTAAGGACTATAAACTTCTTTTCATTTTTCTAGGATAACTCACAAACAAGTGAACTCATGTCCAACTTATCAATGTCTCTCACGTGCTAGACCACCCAAATCCGAATATGCTTTAGACTAGGCTTACGCCCATTTTGTAATTCTGTGGGAGTAAAGAGTTCTGACTTAGAAAGTACTATGTTCACTTCCGTTTCCAGTGTATATCCTTAAAACGAATTTGATAATATTCTGAATAACTCATCTTCGATCTAATTATTCCATAAGAGCCTTATACCTTCTTTCTACTACACCATTCTGTTGGGGTGTACCAGGTGCAGTTAGTTGGAATTAAATCCCGTCTTTTAATAAGTGACTCCTAAACTCTCCTAAGAGGTACTCATTACTACGATTTCACCGTAGTGTCTTGATACTTTTACTTTGACGTTACTCCACACCAGCCTAGTACTCTTTGAACTAATCAAAGCATTTAGACTTGTGGCGCGTTAAATAAATGTATCCTTATCTCGAATAGTCATCTATAAAAGAGACAAAATATTCGAAACAACCTCTTGCCTGGATAGTCAAAGGTCTACACAAATCAGAATGAACCAATTCCAACATATCTTTGGCTCCATACCCCTTAGACTTAAAAGCTTCTTGGTTATTTTTCCTTCCAAGTAAGACTCGCAGGTTGGAAAGATTTCCACTACCAATGAACCCAAGAGTTCATTGGTTATTATCCTTTGAATCCTACTCAAGTTAATATAACCTAGCCTTAGATGCCAAAAATATGATTGGTTCATTTCCGAAGGTTACTTTCTCTTATTTAGAAAAATGTGTTATTAATTTCCATTTATTGCATCGTGGGAGCTATTGGATTATAAATTGTCAACCAACGTACCAGAACAGATAACTTCCCTATTTTTCTTGATAACAAGTTTGTTATCAAAATAGACAGAATATCTATTCTTTAATAGTTTAGAAATCGAAATCAGGTTCTTTCTAAACTTAGTACGTAAAGACAATTTCTGAAAATCCATATTTTATTCCTATCAAAAGGATAAGCATCTCCCACTGCAACAGTTACCACTTTTGCAGCAGTGCCCATGTAGACGGTGACTTTCCCTTCATATAGTTATCGGGTTTCCTGGAACCTCTGCAATGAATTGCAGACATGATTAGTGGCTCCCGTATCTACACATCAGGTACCGGTAGATAACATCACTAATCATGTATTAACTAATGAATGAAATACACCTATTTTGTTCTTAGCTCTTAGAGGACAGTCTTCCTTAAATGTCCAAGTCATATTTCCAATCATTACAATTGGGACTACTAAGTCTATTCTATAGTATAACAACTAGGGGATTGACAAATATTTTAAATCCTAAGAATCACAAAAATATTTGGTCAAGACCAACACCTTAAAATCCCCATGAATTTTGTATGTCAGGATAGTATGGACGTATACAAAAATAAAGAGGAGATTTTATTCATTAATTTTATTATCTCATCATCCTAACTTTATGACCAATAAAATTAATAGTTGGTCTATCAAATATTTTGGTCAATAACTTTGAATTTGAAATAATATTGATTCCTCAAAACAATATCATTTAAATTCACCAACACCTCAAACACCGTGAATTTTGCATGCCACGATAGTGTGGACGTATACAAATTCAAACATTTGTAAGAGGAGGGTTTTACCCATTAATTATCTTGTCAATAAGTCTTTATGACAAATAAAATTACCTCAAATACCGTGAATTTTGTATGCCACGATAGTGTGGACGTATACAAAACCTTGACATTTGTAAGAGGGGGTTTTAATTTTATTATCTTGTCAACTTATCTTTTTGGCAAATTAATAGTTGATTTTCCTTTGGTCATACAAATAATAGCAGTGACTCCGATGGGGAGGATACTATTAGACGTGCCTAAGTGTATACCATTACTTGACACTAAGTCCATTAATAAGATTATGCCCCTTCCGATGTGGGAAGATCACACGTTCTTAATTAATTTCCTATAGTCATCCTAAATGGAAGTTTGATCTAGTGATCCGCAAACAAACTCATCCGATATGGAGGAAGACACTCAGAGCCAATGCGCAAGTTTGTTTGCATCACTTACAAACCAGTAATAGAGACCGTGGAATTTATTAAAATAAATCCCTCGCCCACTTAGTTATTTAAAGTGAGGAATTTTAAGTTATTCTAGCATACATCACATGCATACACACACATTACAGTAAATAAAGCAATAAATATGGAAATTATTTTCCAACTATTATGGCCTTTTCCTGTTACTGTCCTCCATGTGCTCCAACCCTAGCTGCTGCCATCTTTAGCCACCGCCATCGGGTCGAGTTGTCGCATCCATCTTGCTTCTTATTCCGCTGAGCCTCTGGTGCTCCAAAAGTACCACGCCTCACAAGAATCCGATCCGCTACAAAAATAGAATTTTACATATATCGATCCTATATTCCACGAGGGAATGTACATGTAATCTAGATCGAAAATAAAATTCTAAAATCCTAGGGCTAATACAGCTCCTACTGTATTAGTTACATACCAACATGCACACACAAAATAATGCCCTTGACATGTCCAAGGGTCCAATCACACACAACATCTATAAGCCATAATAGTTGGAGCATGCAACCACAAAGTTAGCACATCCTACTATTATCCAGCCTAAATTATCTATGACATGTGCATAACCTAATTTGTAAACCAAACACACAAAGGCAAACCCTATCTCTGATACCAATTGTTGGTTAGTCCTAAGAAAATTGTACCGGTTCCACTATAAAAAAATTTTTTGTACAAGTGTCGAACATTTCCTTAAATAACCTATTGTGTTCTTTAGAAGTTAAATTAGGAATCGCATATGGAACTTAACATCATTGATTCCAAATTTAACTTATCTGTTCGTAATGGTTTATATTTGAATCGCAAGCGGAACTTAACACTATTGATTCAAATCTACCTAAGTTATTAATTCCATAAATATTAATTTCCAAAATTGACTTCCAGCACTCCATGGCGAGGCACATGGCCTTCTTGGATATGGGAGCAACCACCACCGCCTAGGCAAAGCCTTTTAAGAAAAGCTAATATTTATTTTCTTAAATAACTCAAAGTTAACCAGAAAGAACAATCAAATCACAAATTTGAAAAAGAAGAAAACACAAACTCGAAAAACTCTTTCAAAAACTCTAGAATCATATGCCTCTTGTGTTTGGTATTTCCAAAAATAACAATACAAAGAAAACTAGTATGATGCGGAAAATAATTACTAGTTATACCTTTCTTTGTAAGCAAAAATAACCTCTTGATCTTCTACCGTATTCCTCTTCTAACCTCGGACGTTGTGTGGGCAACGATCTTCCGAGACGAGAACCACCAAGCACCTTCTTCTTCCTTCTAGGTTTCGGCCACCATAATTATCTAAGAGAAGTAGAGGTCCGGCCACCACCACCAAGCTCCAAGGGATGCAAGAAACAAAACCTCCTTTCTCTCCTTCTTCTCCTCGCTAGAACCGGCCACCATCAAGAGCTCCAAGAGGGGTTGCCACCGGCCACAAGAAGAAGAGAAGAGGGAGAAGCTAGGGCCGGCCACCAAGGAGGAAAAGAGAGGAGAAGAATAATAGAGTCGTTCACCATGAAGGCACCTCTACCCATTCTTATATAATCCTTGGTCTTGGAAAATAAGGAAATTTAAATAAAAAAACTTCCTTAATTCTTTTGCCATGAAAAGTAAAATTTATTTAATTAAAAATAATTTTCTCTTCTCAATATACATGGTCGGCCACTTATTTCCCCAAAACAAGGAGAGTTTTAACAAAAATTAAAACTTCCTAGTTTGTCTCCGAAAATTTATAAAAAAATTTCTCCAATAATTTTTCCCTTCATGGTGGTTTGTAAAAAAGAAATTTTATAAATTAAAATCTTTCTTTTAAACATGTGGATAAAAAGAAAGTTATCTCTAAAAATTAAAATCTCTTTTAATCTACAAAGAAGGAAAGATATCAAATCTTTTCTTAATCTTTTGTAGAAACTTATAAAAGAGAATATTTAATTTTTAAACTCTCTTTTAAATCATGAACATGGTTAAAAAGGAAAGTTTTCTCAAAATTAAAATCTACCTTTCAATCTACAAATAAGGAAAGATTTCAAATCTTTTCTTAATCTTTTATAGAAAGCTATAAAAGGAAAGATTTAAATTTTAAACTCTCTTTTAAAACCATGATATCCACATAAGAAATAATTTTAACAAAAATCCCTTTTTAATAGATGTGGCCGGCCACCTAAGCTTGGGCTCCAAGCTATTGGTCGGCCACCTTAAGGCTCAACCTTTAGGCTTGGTCGGCCCTAAGCTTGAGCTTCAAGCTTGGCTTGGCCGGCCCCTATTGGTTGGGTAAGAAGGTGGGTATGTGGTGGGTATAAATCTCTATATACAAGAGGCTACGATAGGGACCTAGAGGAGGAATTGGTTTTGGTCTCCCGATGAAATTAAGCATCCCGTGTTTGCCCCGAACACATAACTTAATTTCATCAATAATAATTCATTCCACTAAAGAACTATTATTGAACTACCGCACCAATCTCTAATTATATTTTGGACTCCTTTTTATTATGAGTGTGTTAGTCTCCCTGTGTTTAAGATAATGAATGTCCACTAATTAAATGAGTTACTGACAACTCACTTAATTAATATCTTAGTCCAAGAGTAGTACCACTCAACCTTATCGTCATGTCGGACTAAGTCCACCAGCAGGGTTTAACATGACAATCCTTATGAGCTCCTCTTGGGGTCATTCTCAACATAGATTACTAGGACACAGATTCCTTCTATAATCAACAACACACACTATAAGTGATATCATTTCCCAACTTATCGGGCTTATTGATTTATCAAATTAAATCTCACCCATTGATAAATTAAATAAATAATTATCAAATATATGTGCTTGTTATATATTAGTATTAAGAGCACACACTTCCATAATAACTAAGGTCTAGTTCTTTTATCAAGTCAGTATAAAAAGAACTTACCTAAAATGGTCCTACTCAATACACTTAGAGTGTATTAGTGTAATTTATTAGTCAAGATAAACTAATACCTAATTACACTATGACTATTCTAATGGTTTGTTCCTTTCCATCTTAGTCGTGAGCAACTGTTTATAATTTATAAAGAACTGATAACATGATCTTCTGTGTGTGACACCACACACCATCTTATCTACAATATAAATTAATTGAACAACTACATTTATCATAAATGTAGATATTTGACCAATGTGATTCTTATTTCTAGATAAATGTTAATACCAAAAGCTAGGCTTTTAGTATACACTCTAACAACGAATGTCTAACTTTGCAGGAGAACTTCTTCCTTTAGATCCTGAGATAGACAGAACATTTCATAGAAGAAAAATTCTGCAAAGACAATAAGAAGAACAAAAACATTCTATTATGGCGAATAGACCACTAAAGGATTATGTAGCACCTTATGCTAGGGGTTTTCGATCTAGTATTTCAGGCCTTCTGTTGAAACAAACAATTTTGAAATCAAACTTGCAATTATATCTAGGTGCAGCAAAATCAGTTTGGTGGAGGACCGCATGAAGACCCGAACCAACATTTATAGGTCTTCTATGAGATATGCGGGACAATGAAGATGAATGGTGTTCCTTCAGAGGCAGTGCACCTACTATTATTTGGGTTTTCTTTGAGAGATAGAGCCAATCAATGGTTGAATTCTTTGGCTCCAAATAGCATCACCATATGGGAGCAATGTGAGCAACAATTCCTTGACAAATTCTATCCTCCAAGTAAAACAGCTCATATGAGGAATTTGATTGCAAGTTTTAAACAAGCTGACTCAGAATCTCTAGTTGAAGCTTGGGATAGATACAATAGTATGCTCAGATAATGCCTACACCATGGTTTGGAAAGGTGGTTAGTGTTACATACATTTTATAAGGATATTAATTATCATACAAAAGTGTCCCTTGATTCAGCTGCTGGAGGCGCACTTATGAATAAGAGCTTGGATGAAGCCGAGGAGATAATTGAGAGTGTAGCACAAAACCACCGTCAATGGGATAATGAAAGAAGTGGTTACTATTCTTGTATGAACCCAACAACAAAAGCATTAGGAAAATTTGATGTTGATGCAGTGACCTTATTGGCTGCAAAATTGGATGCTCTTACAAAAAGGTTTGAGAATATGGGAGCTAGCTTAAGTACGGTCAATGTCATTGTGTCTTCTTGTGAAGTATGTGGAAGTTCTGAACATTCAAATGACTCATGTCCATTAGGAGCTATCACTACAAAAATCAATCAATTAGAGCAATGTAATGCAATCATGGGTTTCAATCAAAGGCAGAACAACCCATACTCAAATACCTACAACCCTGGATGGAAAAGTCATCCAAAATTTTCCTATAGAAATAATCAAGATCAAGGACCATCTATGTGGGCAAGACCTAATTTTTAGTCCGGGCAGTAAAATTTTCAGCAACAATCTTCTCAAGGCTTTCCTACATCTAAAATTGAAAAGATGTTTGAAGAAATTATGTCCACTCAGAATGAAATGAAACAAGACATTTTAAAGCTCACTTAGAGAATGGATAATTCTGATAGACATCAAAAGATCTTGGAAAGTCAGATTGCCCAACTAGCTTCCTCATCTTCTAGAGCACCAGGACAATTACCTAGCAAACCTGATGTCAATTCCATGGAGCACTGCAACAGAATTGAGCTTAGGAGCGGACGAACCTTGGTGACTACTCCAAAAGGGATGCACACTGAAGAAGAGCTCTCTCCTCCAACACCAAATCAGATTCAAGATAATGAGTAGAGTACCACTAAGGTTGAAGAGCCTCTTCCACTTAACAATCAAAGTATAGCAGCCCCTTTTCCTCAAAAACTTATTATGTTAAAAAAGGATAAAGAGTTTGGCAAATTCCTGGAGAAGGTAAAAGAAATATGTGTTGAAGTACCACTCATTGATGCAATCCTTCAAATGCCCAAGTTTGCCAAATTCCTGAAGGACCTCATGTCAAACAAGAGAAGGAAGGGAGACATAGAGACCATTGCACTTACAGAGGAATGCAGCACTCTTTTTGAAAAGAACACTTCCCCAAAGTTGAAAGACCTCGGAAGCTTTTATATTCCTTGCAATATAGGAACTGAATTTATTGAGAAAGCTTTTTGTGATTTGGGGGCAAGTGTTAGCCTCATTCCTTATTCTATTTGTAATAAATTAGGTCTCAAAAACTTTAAACTTACTACCATGGCACTACAACTTGCTGATCACTCCTGCAGGTACCCTATGGGTATCGTTGAAGATGTGCCGGTAGAAGTAGGTGGGAGTATAATTCCCATCGATTTTGTTGTGTTAGACATGGGGGAGGACCCAAAAATCCCTATCATATTGGGATGACCATTCCTTGCTACAGCAGGATCTATCATAGATGTTAAGAATCATAAATTTTCTTTGGTAATCGGTAAGGAGCAATTGGAATATGATTTATCTAAAGCCTCTAACCATGTCTCTTCTCTCTTAAATGCTTGTAGCAGGGCAAGAATTTACAAATTGGAGGAATGGAATTTCCATCCTCATGGGAGGCTACCAAACGAAGAAAATATTATGGCGGAAGATGTTGGGAGGAGACCTCCCAACAAAAATGACAAATATGTCTGTCCTCCAAGGGCAAGAAAAAGAGAGGAGTAATCAACTTTGGTCGAGCTAAAGACCTTAAACAAGTGCTTCTTGGGAGGCAACCCAAGGGTTCTTTGTAGTTAGTTTCATTCCATGTCTCTATTGTTCATTAGTTATGTTTTTACTTGGTTTTATTTTATTTTCAAGTTGAAATTTCACTTCCATGAGCTGGCCATGACTTCTTCGTGGGCATGGAAGTGTTGGAAAAGCTTAGAAAGAGGAGAAGCATCAATTGGAGCAAAACAGAGCATGGTCGTGTGTTATACACGGCCAGGCTTATGGTGCAGAGAAGGGAGATATTTGGGCCGTGTCATCTGACACGGCCGTGTGGAGTCTCCAGAGAAGAGGAGGTACATGGCCGGGTCCCAGACATGGTTGTGTGAAGAATCCAGAGGAGGAGAACTTCTCGACCGTGTCTCACACACGACCGTGCGAAGGAACCAGTGCAGAAGCATGCACTGGCCGTGTCATCTGACACGACTGTGTGCCGATTCTAGAGAAGGAGGTTGGTGAGGTCGTGTCCTAGACACGACCGTGTAAGGACACCCGTGAGGAAGAAGGATATGGTCGTGCCAATTGGCACGACCTTGTGACTCAACCCGAGAAGGAGAAGGCGGGGGTCGTGTAGATCTACACGACCCGTGTGGAGAAACCTATTCAGGCCGTGTCTCCTATACACGGCCAGATCCAGGCCGTGTCCCCCACACACCCTCCTCATCTCAACACTCTTTTCTCTCCAAAAACTCCTCTCTTCTTCAACCTTTCTTCCAAACTTTTTCAGATCTAGACCTAAAACCCTTTCTTCTCCACAAACTTCACCTAGATCTAGATTTTTCTCTTCTCCTAGATCCAAGATCTCCACTTTCATAACCCTAAGATCTATTTCCTCAAGATCTAGTTCCTCCAACCCTAAATAGTACCCTTCCCCACTCAAGCTTGACATTATGCCATACCTATTGAAGAGACTTCGCAAGGGTGGTGGTGGATCTAGAGGTGGAGACAAAGAGAAGGAGCCATCCAAAGATAAAGGGAAGCAACCGGTTCAAGGCAAAGGAAAGAGGACCTCACACAACGAAGGTAATGACAATGAATTCAATATCGTATTTAGAAATGATGATCAAATTACTAGATTTGAAATTCTTGTCAATAGAAAGATTGTGTGTACTAGGTATATGGACCCAACCATTTTAGATATGATGGGAATTAGAGATGATATAGATTGGATGATTGGGTTCTTAGATTGGAGTGATATGTTGTACACACATCTACCTACTTATCGTCGCCTTGTTTTGGAGTTTCTAAGCTCACTAGATGTCCATTTTGCCAATGAGGATGATTATGTTGGCAAGATAACCTTTAGATTAATGAATCAAGAATTTCAATGGTCATTTAGTGATTTTAACACTTATTTTGGATAGTCTTTTGGTAGCTCTCGGAGGTTTGACTCTAGGTTTAATTGGAACAATTTTTGGAATTCTATTACCGGATTAGATCATCCTTATGAGCCCTCTAGAGACAAGGCTTCTCACATGCAAAACCTTGTTTTAAGATACGTACATCGTGTCATGATCAAAATTATTATCGGTAGAGGGGAAAGTGATGGAGTCGTTAAGAAAGTTGAACTTTATGCTTTATGGGCTATGTTACATAAGGTTGATTTTGATTTCGGTTTTCATTTTCTACAAACCTTAGTGAGAGCTACGAGGTCATCTTTGGGATCAATAGTTCTTGGTGGGTTGATTACTCAAATAACAATTAACTTAGAACTTGATTTAGATGGGTTGGAAGTTATTCATGGCAATGATATGATTGACATGGATGCATGTCTTGCCATGAAAATGATTATTCGGGATGAGAACGGTTTCGTATTTCCTAGGAGGAATGGCTTTCCTCTACCTCTTCCTGATCCTGAATGAACTTTCATTCATAATCCAACTAATTGGGTAATCACTGATGTAGACCCCGAGAATGTCCCCTCAATATCCGGAGACACAGAGCCACACATTGAGCCCTCGACATCTGGATACCCGCAGCCTTCTGGACACCCGGATCCTGCTAGGCATTCTTTTTCTTATGGTACGAGTCCCTCCAGATTTGATTTTTCTGATTTTCGTACTTCTCTAGAATCGCTTCATGAGAAGCATGATGCCCAATGAAGATTGTTGGAAGGTCTCTTCTCTTTATCAGATAATCAGTTTTGAGAAGTACAAGAGCACTTTCAATCCACGAGGAATTTTCAAGGTCAAGTGGCTGAATTTGTACAGGATTATGATACGGATCAAGCTAGAATGAGAGATTTTATGCAAAGCATGAGTGTCACTAGCCAACAAGTAGATGCTTTGTTTGAGTATCATATAATTCTGAGCGAAACTCCAGGTTTCCCTAGTTTTCCCATTGGCCAACCACGTCATAGGCATCCTTTTCCTCGTCCTCCTCCACCTCCACCTCCTCCACCATATTGATTTCATTGAGACGATGAAAAGATTAAGTCTAGGGGGGGAGGTGTCGAACCTGATTTTTCTTTTTGCATTCTAGTTTTCAATTTTTGCTTATTTTCTGCATGTTTAGTTTTTGTTCAGTATTTTATTTCATTTGTCTTGCTTGGATTGCTTGTTTTGATAGCCATTTGACTATATTTTGAAAATCTTGTGGCATACATCTTGAGAACATCAAAACTTCACTTATATGCTTTCTTGTCTTCAAGATTAAATGTTAGCACGTTCATTATCTAGATTCATGATGCTCAAATGATGTTAGTAGTATGCTTAATGTACCTCTTTTCTCTATCTTGGGTAACATGACATAAGCTAAGTATCATATGGAGATGAGTTTTAGTCTTGGTTTGACCTTAAGAATCTTATCTTCACTTCACTATGCTTGATGCTTGAATGGTTGATATCATTGAAATAGTCATGATTCATCTTGTTTGTTTAGTACTTGGTTTCCATGGTGATTTCTCAAACTTCATTTTGGTTACTAATAAGGCTCAACTCATGTAAGCTCATTCGGAAAAAATCAAAATATCCCAACATTTGTGCCAAAAGTAGATTTGTGAATAAGATTTGCACAATGCAAATACTTATGAAAAAAAAAGTGTGAAAAAAATGAATAAGGGATATAAAAAATAGTTGTCATGAGTGGAATCTAGCTAGTCACCCCTTTGAGACCGAGTTAGGTTACTAGGGAAATGACTGCTTAGCATCTCTTGAGATTGAGCACGCCTTTGAGACCTTGGGTTGATTGAGAAATATGAATCAAGTGTACGGCGAGTAAGTGCCTATCACTGGTTACTTGTCTATCACCGAAAATATTAGGAATTCAAACTTGATGATGACTTGACTAGGACATAGATTGAAACATGAAAAGTTTTGAGTTGTTTTATTTGCACTGTGCACAGGATACGTATGCTTAAGCCAAACTTAACTTGTTTTCATGATCATGCTTACTAATGAAACTTTTTGATAGAGTTAGGAGAATGTATTAGGGATATGAGAGCATTGTAGAGCATATGAATTTAGATTGCAACATTTTGCTTGAGGACAAGTAAATGTTTAAGTCTGGGGGTGTGATATGCGTAGATTGTATACACTTGTTTAGCATGTTTTGACGCACATTAACATACTTTGTACATGCTTTATCTATGCACTTTCGTACTTCCAACTTTCCTTTTGAGCATATTTACTCTCTTTGTTCGGAGATCTGCTTTTCTGCATTTTTTGTGCACAGGAGTCGAACTTGGTGAAGGATGCCTGTTCGAGGCCAAATCTGCAAGCAAAGCAATGGAGAAAGGCATTGTACCTGAACCCCACACGGCCCTGCCATGGGGGTTTGCCCAGGCCGTGTGGAGATGAGAGGCCATGTAGCTGCAGCAGAGAAGGGAGATGGCCTGGCTGTGTGAACCTCACACGGCCGTGCCAAGTTTTGAAGCCTAATGAAGTCTAGGCCATATACACCACACGACCATGTCAGTTTTCCAGAGACCAGAGAAGCCTCGGCCGTGTACCATACACGACCATGTGAGGTTTCGAGTGAGCAAGAGAGTGCTGGCCGTGTGCACCACACGACCGTACCGGGTTTCCAGAGGCGAAGGTAGTACAGGCCGTGTAGATCTACACGACCGTGCAAGGGGATCATTGGTAGAGGCAAGCTATCGCCGTGTACTTCACATGACCATGCGAAGTTGGCAGAGAAGAGAATGGAGCAGGCTGTGTGAACCTCACACGGCCATGCTTCGAGGTCATGTGGTGTTCAAACCCCTCTTCTATATAAGGCTTCCTTCATGAATTGAAAGAGGATCTTCTCCCCTTTGGGAGAAAGGAAGATTTGGATGATTTCCCTCCATCTTGGATTGATTTTCTGACGATTCTAGGGAAGATCTTCATTGATTCGACTCCAAGTTCGTGGGATTGGATCCGAAGACCGTTCTTCTTCATAGATAAGTTTTCTTTCTCTCTTTCCTTGGATTTAGTGGGATCAAGAATGCTTGTAATATTTCTTTCTTTCGGATTCTTTCTTCGATTTATGGAGTAGATCTTTTGTTTTAGGATGGAGGGAGTATTTGTAAGGAAATCTTGATGTAAAACTCTTGTGGATATGCCAATTTGCCATTTCTATAATTTTGTCCTATTTTGTATCTATTTGATCTTGTGTGGAATGTTCTAATTGTGCCTAATTACCATGCTTGATTGAGGGTTTGGATATCTTGTGGATCTTGTAGAGGTAATTCCTCATTCTATTTTTCGAGGGATCTTCGTGACTGGAACATGCCTATGTAAGGACGTTTGAGGGAGGATTTTGAAGGTGAAATAGGGTCATTCAAGGTGGTAGGATAGATTTATGCATTAATCTTTATACCTAGATGCATTTGATGAGAGATTAATTCTTATGTTGATTTTCCGAGGGACGCACGTGACAGGCAAGCCCGTGTAAGGACAACATAGGTTCATCCCTATTTGATCACATTTAGGTGTAGATTTCAGTCCTAAGCCAGTTGTCTATTGCAAGAGAGAACCGACAACCTTCTACAAATGATGGACAATTGAGGAATGAGATTTGGGTAGATCATTTACATTGAGTAACCTTACAAAGAAACCAAAACTCCTAGAACATCCCTTATTATTGCCCTTATTCTTGTTTCCTAACTTTTCATTTGCATCTTTACCTTTGGTAGATTTACTTTGTACTTGTTAACTCATTGAATTGTTGTTTAGCTAACTCGCTTTGAGACATTCTTTGTGCTTATTCCAGTTCCTGTGGATACGATAATCTTTTATATTACTTGCGATATTTCTGTATACTTGCGGAGGTCAACAACTACCAAATATTATATCGACAACATGGAAATCTGAAATTGAAAGCTTTTGGTCGTCGGAGTAGAGTTAGGACTTCGCTGGATCGATTTGTTAGCAATACACGGATGAAGGATTACAAGTAAGAGTTATACTCTAGCTACTGCACGAACCAGCCTTAAGTAGGCTATTGTGGGCACCTCCAGTAGCCATAGGAGGCACCTCTAGCCCGCCGAATCTGCAGCGTCGATAAGCTCCTGCGTCTTCACTGCTTATCCGCCCGAAGGCGCCTCCAAGCTCCATGGAGGGCACCCTCCATCCAACATTCGAGGCGCCTCCCATCTCCTTGGAAGGTACCTTCGCTCCTTGCTGCGAGGCTTTCATCCAACTCACCCGAGGTGCCTCTAAGCTCCATGGAGGGTGTCTCGAGTACTGTTCATCTAAGGTTTCCTTTGGCCAACTTCATTCCTGCAAAGCATATTAGTCCACACACAAAGTATACCTTGCAAAACCAAGTTAGCACAATAATATGAGATAAATATAAGTACTTGATAGTCATCGAACTGTCTGGTTCTGACTTTGAATTTCCTCCGGAAACCCTAGGTTGAACTGATGCCTACTCTTCCCTCGTCGGGGAACGCGTCCTCAACTACTCCTCTTAGGAGAGTTTACTTGTTGTTAGACCGATCCTCTAGACCGACTGGAATTTTTGCTAAGCATCCAAAGCTTCCGGTCTTCATGCTGGACGTCCACTCCATGACCAGTCCAGAATTTCATCCGGTTCGTGACACTAGGATTTCAACCTAAAGTCCCCGACTCTAAGATTTTTGCCCAAGCCTTCGACTCGCCAAGACTTTCTTTCCAGGGTTACCACCCCCTAGGGTTTTCCACCTTCCTAACCGCAGCTAGGGCTTTTGCCTAAGAACCCTTATAACTTTCCTGCAATCTCATTCAAACTTGTTAGACCACAAATAATCTTAACTTTGTACCCTTTGCCATTATCAAAACTCAGGTTCAATCGTCGGATGTTTCTGTTAGAATGTATACTAAAAGTCTAGTTTTTTATATTAACATTCATTTTGAAATAAGAATCGCATTAGTCAAATGTCTACATTTATGCTAACTGTAGTTGTCCATTTAATTTATATTGTAGGTAACATGGTGTGAGGTGACACACAGAAAATCATGTTATCAGTTCCATATAAATTATAAATAGTAGTTTACAACCAGGTTGGAATGGGACAAACCATTGGAGTGGTTGTAGTGTAATTTGGTATTAGTTTATCTTGACTATAAAATTACACTAGTACACTATGAGTGTATTGAGCAGGACCATTTGAGGTTGTTTTTTTTATACTGACTACATAAAAGAACAAAACCTCTATTATTATGGAAGTGTATAATCTTAATCATGATATAATAACAAGCACGTATACTTAATATTTATTTCTTTAATTTATCAAAGAGTGAGATTTAGTTCATTAAATTAATAGGCCCGATAAGTTGGGAAATGATATTATTTATATGGTGTGTTGTTGATTATAGAATGAAACTGTGTCCTAATTATCTAGGTTGATGATGTCCCCTTGAGGAGCTCATAAGGATTGTCATATAAACCCTACAGGTGGAGTTAGTCCGACATGACAATAGTGTTGAGTGGTACTACTTTTGGAGCTAGATATTAATTAAGTGAGTTGTTAGTAACTCATTTAATTAGTGGACATTCGATATCTTAAACACAGGGAGACTAACACAATTGTGATAAGAAGGAGCCCATATTGTAATATGGGATTGGTACGGTAGTGCAATATTAACTCTTTAGTAGTTTGAGTTATTATTGATGAATTTGAGTTGGGTTTTCGGGGTGAACACGGGAAGCTGAAGCTCATCGGGAGACTAAAACCAATTTCTCCTCTCGGTCCCTGTTGTAGCCTCTTATTTATATAGCCTTATATCAACTTAAGACCAAGTTTCTTACCCATCTTGTTGTGGCCAGCCAAGCCAAGCTTGGAGCCCAAGCTAGGTCGGCCAAGCCAAAGATTGGAGCTAAGTTGTGGTCGGCCAAGCTTGGAGCCCAAGCTAAGTGGTCGACCATATAAAATTAAAAGGGTATTTTAAATTTTAAAATCTTTCCTTTTGTGGAAGTCATGGTTTTAAAAGAGAGTTTTAAAATTTTAAAATCTTTCCTTTTATAGCTATCTACAAAGGATTAAGAAAGAGGTTTGATATCTTTCCTTATTTGTAGTTAAAAGGATGATTTTAATTTTTGATAAAACTTTCCTTTTTTGTAACCATCCACATGTTTTAAAAGAGAGATTTTAATTTATGAAATTTTCCTTTTATAACCAATAAGGGATTTAAAATAGAAATTTTTATTAAAATTTCTTACCGGAAACAGATAAGGAAGTTTTAATTTTATGTTTAAAACTTTCCTTGTTTGGAGCACAAGTATAGGGCCGACCATGACAAGCATTAAAGGAAGTTTTAATTTTTTGTTTTAAAACTTTTCTTTTTAGTCATTTGCAAGAAATATAAGGAAGTTTTAATTATGTTTAAAACTTTCTTTTTTTGCCAAGATCAAGGATTATAAAAGAGATGGAGGGGTGCCTCATGAGATAACACATCTTCTATTCCTCTCTTCCAATACTTTGGTGGTCGGCCCTTGTCCTTTTCTCTTCTCCTTTTGTTTTCTCTCTTGGAGGTTGGCGGCATCAAGCATTACTTTCTCTTGGTGGTCGGTTGCTTGAAAGAGAAGAAGAAGAGAAGGAAGCTCTCTTGTCTATCATCCCTTGGAGGTTAGTTGGTGGCCGAATCTAGGAAGCAAAGGAAGAAGCTTGGGTGGATTTCATCTTGGAAGCTCGTCTCCCACACGACGTCCAAGAGAAGGAGAGGAATATAACAGAAGATCAAGAGGTCTCTAAGCTACAAAAGGTATAACTAGTTATTAGTTTCTTCATCATAACTAGTTCATCTTTTGTATAGATCTTGAAAAACCAAACACAAGAGGTTATCAGTTTTAGGTTATCATTTTTGTCATCAATTTTATTGTTCAATTTCATGTTTTGATATTGTGCTTCTATTGAGGTCTCTATAGTTAAACGTAGTTTACTGTAAGAAGTTAAATATCAAATTTTTTTGAAAGGCTATGTCTAGGAAGTGGTGGATGATCCCATACCCAAGAAGGCCTAGTGCCTCTCCATGTTTAACCTGGAAGCTGATCTTTGAAATAGATATTTGATTAACTTCTGTAATATGATTTAACTTAGGAAGATCACATCGGTTAAACTTTGATTAAAAATGTTAAGTATCGTTTCCAATCCAAGTTTAACTTCTGAAGGACAATTTGGATTAATAATGTTAAGCATTGTTTGCAATCCAAATTTAACTTCAGTAGAGCATATGGGTAGCTAGAATAGTTCTATGCTTGTACAAACTTTTATACAGGGGAATTAGGACGGTATTTTGAGTAGTAACCAAAAATTGGTATCAGAGCTAGGTTATACCTCTGTGTGTTTGTTTTTTAGTTTAATTATGCACATGTTATACATATTTTAGGCAGGATAATAGTATGATATGTAAATAGATTAACTCTATTGTTGTAGGCTCCAACTATTATGACCTATTGTGATTGTGTGTGATTGGACCCTCGGACATGTCGAGGGCATTTTATGTATGTGTATGATTGTATTTATTAAATATAGCTGAAGATGTATTAGTTTTAGGATTTTACATTTTGTTCGATCTAGACTTTATGTACATTCCTTTGTGGAATATAAGATCGATATATGTAAAATTTTATTTTTGTTGCAGATTGTATCCTTGTGAGGCGTGGTGCTATTTAAGGACCAGAGGCGCAGTAGAAAAGGAAGCTTGATGGACGTGACGACATGAGCCCTAGGGCTGGCGGCTAGTTTTGACGACTGCTAGGGCTGGCAGCACTTGGAGGATAGTGATGGAAGAGGCCATAATAGTTGAAAAATTATTTTTCTATTTTTATTGATTTTATTTGCTGTGATGTGTGTGTGTGCATGTTAAAATCCTCATCTTAAATAACTAAGTGGGAGAGGGATTTATAAATAAATTCCACGATCTCCATTACTGGTCTGTAAATGATGCAAAAAAACTTGTGCGTTGGCTCTGAGTGCCTTCCTCCACATCAGATGAGTTTGTTTGTGGATCACTAGATCAAACTTCCTTTATGGATGATTATAGAAAATTATTTAGGAGCGTGTGATCTTCTCCATCTGAAGGGGCATAATCCTATTTAATGGACTAAGTATCAAGTAATGGTATACAGTTAGGCACATTTAATAGTATCCTCCCCATCGGAGTCACTGCTATTATTTGTGTGATCGAAAAAATACCAACTATTAATTTTATTTGTCATAAAGTTAGGTTGACAAGAATAAAATTAATGGGTAAAACCTCCTCTTACAAATGTTTGATTTTGTATACGTCCACACTATCGTGGCATACAAAATTCATGATATTTTGAGGTGTTGGTGAATTTAAATGATATTGTTTGAGAAATCAATATTATTTTAAATTCTTAAGTTTTGACCAAAACTTATTTTCTGATTCTTAGGATGAATTTCAACCCACTTGCTATTATTTTGAAAGAGAACAAACTTACTGGTCCCAATTACATAGATTGGAAAAGAAACCTGGATATTGCCCTAACTATTGAAGGCTATAAGTTTGTACTGTTAGAGGTCTACCCTAATGAGCCTAATAGTGATTCTAGTGAAGAGGAGATTGAGTATCAAAAGAAATGGGTCAAGGCAGATGAGATGACGCGGTGTTACATTTTGGCTTCTATGTCAAATATGCTGCAACATCAGCATCATTCCATGTCTACTGCCTATAACATGATGTATAATCTCAAGGAACTCTTTCGACACAAGAATCGGGCTCCTAGGCAAGAGGCTATGAGAAATTTAATGATAACCACCATGTCAGAAGGGACACCCATAAGGGATCATATCCTCAAAATGATGGCTTACTTGAACGAGATACAAATTCTTGGAGCTGAAATCGATGGAGAAATCCAGGTCGATATTATTCTCCAAACGCTACCCAAAAGTTTTGAGCAGTTCCGCCTGAACTAAAATATGAATAAAAGGATTTATTCATTGGCGGAACTACTGACAAAACTTCCGGCAGGAAAAGGGCTATTTCGTCATAATTCTCAAATCCACTTTGTTGAAAATGTTTCTACTTCTAAGTCGAAAGGCAAGAATAAGAAGAAAAAACAAGCTGGCTCGATAAAGAAAGTGAATCAATCTTTAGGTACTGGACTAAAAGTAGGAGTGAAGAAGTCGAAGAGCATGTGCTTTATTTGCAAACAGTCTGGACATTGGAAGGTGGACTGTCCTTATAGGAAAGAAAATAATAAAGGTAAATCTTATTCTCTAGTAGTTGAAACATGTTTAGCGGTGTTATCTACCAGTACCTAGTGTATAGATATAGGAGACACTAATCATGTCTGCAATACATTGCAGGGGTTCCAGGAAACCCGACAACTATATGAAGGAGAGATAACCATCTACATGGGCAATGCTACAAAAGTGGCGGTTGTTGCAGTGGGAGATGTTTACTTATCATTTGATAGAAATAGAACTTTGATTTTGAGAAATTATCTTTATGTACCAAGTTTTAGAAAGAATTTAATTTCAGTTTCTAAACTATTTTTGGATGGATATACTATTTCTTTTGATGACAAAGTGGTTATCAAGAAAAATAGGGTAGTTATCTATTCTGGTACATTAGTTGGCAATTTGTATACTCTAAATACAATAACTCCCACAAAGCAACAAATGAAAATTAATAACACATCCTCTAATTCTAATAAGAGAAAGGAACCTTAAAAAATGAACCAAACATATCTTTGGCATCTAAGACTTGGTCATATTAACTTGAGTAGAATTCAAAGGCTAATAGCTGATGGACTCTTGGGTTTATTAGTGTTGGAAAACTTTCCAACTTGCGAATCTTGCTTGGATGGAAAAATGACCAAGAGACCTTTTAAGGTCAAAGGGTATAGAGCAAAAGATGTGTTGAAATTGGTTCATTTTGATTTGTGTGGACCTATGACTATCCAGGCGATAGGTGATTTTGAATATTTTGTCTCTTTTATAGATGATTATTCGAGATATGGATACATTTACTTGATGCGCCGCAAGTCTGAGTGCTTTGATAAGTTCAAAGAGTACAAGGCTGATGTGGAGAAACGTCATGGTAAAAGTATCAAGACACTATGGTCTGATCGTGGTGGTGAGTATCTCTCAAGAGAGTTTAGGAATTACTTATCAAAGGTTGGGATTTAATCCCAATTATCTACATCTGATACACCCCAACAGAATGGTGTGGCAGAATGAAGGAATAAGACTCTTATGGAAATGCTTAAATCAATGATTAGTTATTCAGAATTACCAAATTCATTCTGGGGATATGCTTTAGAAATGCCTGTGTACATTCTGAACTTGGTACCTTCTAAATCAGTACCCTTTACTCCCATGGAATTGTGGAATGGGAGTAAGCCTAGTTTGATTCATGTTCAGATTTGGGGTAGTCCTACACATGTGCTGAAGGGAGATGCTGATAAGTTGGAATCTCGTACAAAAGTTCGCCTGTTTATAGGTTATCATAGAGGAACGAAAGGTGGTTTGTTTTATAGTCCTAAAGATCAGAAGTTCATTGTTAGCGCTAATGCCCAATTTTTAGAAGAGGACTATGTAATAAAACACAAGCCCATGAGTGAAATTGTTCTAGAAGAGATGAGAGAGGACACGTCTACTTTAGTACCAATAGTGCAAGATGAAATATCACAAGAAACTGTAACACGTATCACAAATGATACACAACTACAGACAGTGTCTCGTCGTAGTGGGAGGGTTGTGAGGTAACCTGAAAGATTCATATTTTTGGGAGAGTGTTCGGACTTGATCCTAGGTAAACATGAACCTGATCCACGAACATATGACAAAACACTCCAAGATAAAGATGCAGCATCTTGGTAAAAAGCAATGAATTCAGAAATAGAATCTATGTATTATTACAAAGTCTGGGAGCTGGAAGAACCATCAAATGGTGTAAAAGCTATTGGATGTAAATAGATCTATAAAAGAAAAAGAGGGGTAGATGGGAAGGTGGAAACCTTCAAAGTAAGGCTTGTTGCGAATGGGTATACTCAGAAAGTGGGAATCGATTATGAGGAAACTTTTTCGCCAGTAGCTATGCTTAAGTCTATTCGGACACTCTTATCTATTACTGCTCATATGGATTATGATGTTTGACAAATGGATGTCAAGACAGCTTTCCTTAATGGAAGTCTTGAAGAAAACATCCTTATGAAGCAACTAGAGGGGTTTATTGCAAAGGGCAAAAAGCATCTTGTATGTAAGCTCAATCGGTCTATTTATGGACTGAAGCAAGCTTCAAGATCTTGGAACATCTGGTTTAATGATGTAATCTAGTCTTATGGATTTATTCAGTGTCCGGATGAGTCTTGTGTATACAAGAAATGTGACGGAAACGTGGTGGTATTTCTTGTACTATACGTAGATGACATTTTGTTAATTGACAACAATATCAAAGTGTTGTCTGAAGTAAGGGTATGGTTGTCGAAGCAATTCGATATGAAAGACTTGGGAGAATGAAGACATATTCTTGGGATCAAAGTAATAAGGGATCGCAAGAAAAGAATGTTGTGCTTATCCCAAACTTCATATATCGATACTATCCTACCTCGTTTTAGCATGCAAAACTCCAAGAAAAGGTTTTTTACCTTTTCGGCATGGAGTATCTTTATCTATAGAGATGTCTCCTAAGACATCAAAAGAGATAGAGGAAATGAAGGCAGTTCCTTATAATTCAGCTGTAGGAAGCCTAATGTATGCAATGTTATGCACGAGATCGGATATCTATTTTACCGTGGGCATGGTTAGCAGATATCAAAGTAATCCAGGACAGGGACATTGGACTATCGTAAAGCATGTATTAAAGTACCTGAGAAGGACTAGAGATTATATGCTAGTTTACCAAGCAGATGATTTGCTCCCTATGGGTTACATAGATTCTGACTTCCAATTAAATAGGGGTAATAGTAAGTCTACCTAAGGTTATGTATTTACTTTAGGAGTTGGAGCCATAGCATGGAGGAGTGTTAAGCAGAAATGTATTTCAGACTCAACCATGGAAACTGAGTATGTGGCAACCTCTGAGGCAGCAAAAGAAGTTGTATGGCTCAGGAACTTTTTAATGGACTTAGAAGTGATTCCTAGTTTGCTCAAAATCAATATAATTTATTGTGATAATAGTGGTGCAGTAGCAAACTCAAAGGAACCACGAGCCCATAAGGTGAGTAAACACATTGAGCGCAAGTACCACCTAATACGAGACATCGTAAAGTAAGGAGAAGTTGTTGTCGCCAAGATTGCATCAGTAGATAACCTGGCAGATCGTTTCACTAAGGCCTTTCCGACAAAAGCCTTTGATCGACATGTTGAGGGGATGGGAATAAGATATATGGCAGCATTTATGGCAGCATAGTTTTTTAGTATAAGTGGGAGATTGTTAGAATGTATATTAAAAGTCTAGTTTTTTGTTTTAACATTCATTTTGAAATAAGAATAACATTGGTCAAATGTCAACATTTATGCTAAGTGTAGTTGTCTATTTAATTTATATTGTAGATAACATGGTGGGAGATGACACACAAAAGATCATGTTATTAGTTCCTTATAAATTATAAATAGTAGCTCACAACCAAGATGGAATGGGACAAACCATTGGAGTGGTTGAAGTGTAATTTGGTATTAGTTTATCTTGACTATAAAATTACACTAGTACACTATGAGTGTATTGAGTAGGACCATTTGAGGTAATTTCTTTTTATACTGACTACATAAAAGAACAAAACCTCTGTTATTATGGAAGTGTGCACTCTTAATCAAGATATAATAACAAGCACGTATACTTAATATTTATTTCTCTAATTTATCAAAGGGTGAGATTTAGTTCGCTAAATCAATAGACCCGATAAGTTGAGAAATGATATTATTTATATGGTGTGTTATTTATTATAGAATGAAACTGTGTCCTAGTAATCTAGGTTGATGATGTCCCCTTGAGGAGCTCATAAGGATTGTCATGTAAACCCTGTAGGTGGAGTTAGTCTGACATGACGATAGGGTTGAGTGGTACTACTCTTGGAGCTAGATATTAATTAAGTGTGTTGTCAGTAACTCATTTAATTAGTGGACATTCGATATCTTAAACACAGGGAGACTAACACACTCATGATAAGAAGGAGCCATATTGTAATATGGGATTAGTGTGGTATTGCAATAATAACTCTTTAGTGGTATGAGTTATTATTGATGAACTTGAGTTGGGTGTTCGGGGCGAACACGGGAAGCACAAGCTCATCGGGAGACCAAAACCAATTCTTCCTCTCAGTCCCTGTTGTACCCTCTTATTTATAAAGCCTTATATCCACTTAAAGCCAAGCTTCTTACCCATCTTGTTGTGGCCGGCCAAGCCAAGCTTGGAGCCCAAGCTAGGAGGCCGACCACAAAAAATTAAAAGGGTATTTTAAATTTTAAAATCTTTTCTTTTGTGGAAGCCATGGTTTTAAAAGAGATTTTTTAAATTTTAAAATCTTTCCTTTTATAGCTATCTACAAAGGATTAAGAAGGAGGTTTGATATCTTTCCTTATTTGTAGTTAAAAGAAAGATTTTAATTTTTGATAAAACTTTCCTTTTTGTAACCATCCACATGTTTTAAAAGAAAGATTTTAGTTTATGAAATTTTCCTTTTATAACCAACAAGGGATTTAAAAGAGAAATTTTTATTAAAATTTATTACCGGAAACAAATAAGGAAGTTTTAATTTTATGTTTAAAACTTTCCTTGTTTGGAGCACAAGTATAGGGCCGACCATGACAAGCATTAAAGGAAGTTTTAATTTTTTGTTTTAAAACTTTTCTTTTTAGTAATGTTTTGATATTGTGCTTCTATTGAGGTCTCTATAGTTAAACCTAGTTTACTGTAAGAAGTTAAATATCTGATTTCTTTGAAAGTCTTTGTCTAGGAAGTGGTGCATGATCTCATACCCTAGAAGGCTTAGTGCCTCACCATGTTTAACCTGGAAGCCAATCTTTGAAATAGATATTTGATTAACTTCTGTAATATGGTTTAACTTAGGAAGATCACATCGGTTAACCTTGGAGTAAAAATGTTAAGTATCATTTCCAATCCAAGTTTAACTTCTGAAGGACAATTTGGATTAATAATGTTAAGCATTGTTTGTAATCCAAATTTTACTTCTGTAGAGCACATGGGTAGCTAGGATAGTTTTATGCTTGTATAAATTTTTGTATAGGAGAACTAGGACGGTTTTTCGAGTAGCAACCAATAGTTTCCCGCACCAACAATATCTATTGTAAACAATCTTTCTAACAACAAGAGAATCAAATCTAGATTTATGATCTATATTCTAAAAATAATATCATACTCATTGTCGTTACCTTCGTCGCATGTAATCCTGTTGCCTTTGCCATTTGATGCAGATTTTTCTTTTACTTTGTCCCCACCGAATTCTTTTCCTCCGGTAGATCCATCACTTCCATGTCGAATTCTTTTCAAAAGATGAGACATGATGGGAAGATAATTGAGGAAGAGTGATTAATTGAAGAAAAAGGAGGAGAAATCTTGTGAGAAGAGGTAGATCTTGAAAAATGAGGAAAAAGAAGAAGAAGATGATGAGGTATTCTTGGATTTGAATTTAGATTTGGGATATAGATCTCGATCTAGATCTTGGAAAAAGGGAGTCTAAGATCTCGATTTGTGATGTAGATGAATAAGGATTGAGGAGAAAAAGGATTGGAGAGAAGAAAGGGGTGGAGAAGGTGATTTTGATGTGGTGGTGCGACAGACACGGCCTCGGCATGGCCGTGTCTTAAAGACACAGCCTGGTCAAGGGTTTCTCCACACGATCGTGTCGATTGACATGGCCTAATTATTCTTCCTCTCAACTAGGTTCACACGATCGTGTAAATTGACATGGCCAGGGTCGGCTTCCTCTCTACCAGCTTTACATGGTCGTGTTGATTGGCAGAGTAGGACTCTTCTTCCACAATGTTGGATTCACATATCCATGTTAAGTCACACGGCCATCCTCTTCTTTCTCTCTACCAGGACCACATGGCCATATGAAGTCATAGGGACTAGTCTTGTTCCTTCTCTGCTAGTTTTACACGGTCATGTGAAGTCACATAACCGACTCTTTAAGGTGTATAAGAGCTGAGTTTTCTCATTTTTGACTTCACCAATGCCTCCATGCCCATGAGGTGATTATGGCTAGCTCGTGGAGGTTGCACACCACCTGAAAATGAAATTAAAAATATTGAGACAAACTAACTAAGGAAACAAAGTTGTAAACTGAGTTAACTGAAAAGAACCCTTGGGTTCCCTCCTAAGAAGCGTTTGTTTAAGGTCCTTAGCTCGCCCCCATCTCCGTTGATACAAATTATACCCATGGAGGCATGACTTCCCCTCCTAGGGTTGCTTTAGATTCTTCCTTCATTCTTTCCCTTGCAGGGCATATGTACTTCTCATTATTGATTAGGGGCCTTCTTCCAATTTTTAGAAATTTTCTGGAAATTTGTTGGAGCTTGTATGGTGTAGATTAAGGGGATAAATTATTGGGTCAGGGTAAAGTCTGTTTAAGCTACCTGATTTAAATGAGGAAATGTTTAATTTCCTTAAATGTTTTCTTTTTCCTTTTCTTTAAAAACCTCCCGTGCCCTAACCTTAATCACCGAAAACCTTCCTTTGCCTCTCGTGACGCCGAGCAGCGCCGAAGCCTCCTTCTCCTCCCCAACCGATGCCCTGAGCCATTTTCCTTCTCCTCCACTTGCCGAAGCTTGATCCACCGCCGGCGCGGGAGTCGCAGCTTTTCTTCTTCCCTCTGCCCTAGCCCCGGCGGCCTATTTCTCTTCAACCTCTGCTGCCCGTCACATCCTCACCACGGAGATCCCTAATCTCGCCAAGGGTTCCGATCCAAAGCTCACCTCTGCTCGGTGCCGTCAGGTCTCAATTGCGCTAATGACGATCGACCCACCGTTGGCCAAGCCTCTTTCTTCCCTACTCTAAGTTGCCCTCAATTTCGATCAGTAAAGTGATGACTAGTCCACCGTTCGTTAAGCTTCCGTCACCTTCACTGATTGGCGAGAGCTCAAGCATCCTTCCGACCGTGCCCTTAATCTCTCCAACTAGTATATGGCCACGGGTGGTTGAGGGCAGACACCAGACCCTCTATTCTGGTTAACCCCTTATCTCTAGGGTTTGTGATGGAAATCTTTCCTTGCTCCACAGTGAGACTCCCGACCAGAATCGCTATTCCGACCTGTGAGTGCTAATTTGGGGTATTCGATTGGGAAGACAGCAATTCCACTTTGCTTCGATCATGGTTTACCGACGGCAAGTATCTCCGACCATGAATTCTAGCAATAATAGCTTCAGCCGAGGGTCAACAGAGATGTCTTTGAATCTGGGTAATGTAACACCCCAAATTTCATGATTTAGAGTTCTAAAAGTCCTTAAAAATATTTAGAAATGCTTTTAAAATATTCTAGAGATTTTTAGAAATTTTTAGAGTATTTTTATGTAATTTTTGGAGTTCGTTTTGTATTTTACCAAGAGAAAGAAGTTTTAAAAAAAAAAAGAAAGAAAAGTGTTGAAGCCGGGTTTTGAACCCAATATCACGGACCCGAACCCGAGTCTTAACGAACTCAGCCCAACCATCTGGTCTACGGATGTTTTGTTAATCATATATGGAGCGATATATATTTAACTAGTAGTTAGGAACAGTAAAATAAATTGGAGAAAAAGGGGCGCGGCTGAGAATCGAAGCCCAGACCTGTGGCTTCGAGCAAAACCCAACGGATCGACTGCGCCAGCGGTCGGTGCTAATTAAATAGGCAACGACAAATATATAAGCTATTGTTGATAATCAAATACCAAGTTATTAAAAGAGGACTTAAGTTTTTCCCGTGACCTAAAAACTCCAGAACCTCTCTTCTCCTCCTCTCTCGCGAACGGCGGTGACTCCACTGTTCGGGCGGAGAAGGCGACGGAGCTAGGCCTTTTTCCGGCCGGTCTTCATCCAACCGTGGCCCTCTCGTCGTGGAGAGCACGCGGACGCAAAGTAGCCACCGTGATTCTCATCTATCTGAAACCCTAGATCTCTCTTCGGCTGTGAGTTCAAGAACACAAAGAGTAAGTGCTTCTCACCTGCGGTAAGAGTAGCTATCGGATTCCGTTTTCTTCTTGTTTAGCCGAAGTATGCAATAGGAGTGTTGTTCTTGAGGTTTGTTGCCGTGAATCTCAATTTCAGATTTGTTTAGGTTTGGAAAATGAACAAATTGATCAGACAAGCATGTAGTTTAGCATTTCAGCTTGTAGAAATTCTGGAATAGATTTCTTTTGTTATTAGTTTTTAAGCATACAGTATTTGATCCATTGGTTGTTGGGAATTAAGTCTGAATTAGGATGTTATTGCTTCTCCCTGTCGAATTTGCAACTGTTGTACCGATTTTGATAGATTAAGCTTGATTGATGATGCCTTTGTTCCTCTTTATTGCTTCTAGAATTTTTGTACAGATTATTGGTAGGTTAAGATTCATTGGTTGGAGGTTTTGTTCTTTTGAGAGCTTCCAAAATCTTGGACAGATTCTGTCGGTGGATTTAGCTTGATGATTGGTATTTTGATGGAGATTTTAGAACTAAATCAGCGAATTAAGAAGCAGGATATCGATTATGCTTTGAAATGGTTTGAAGCAGATGGACAATTTGAAGCTATGTTTTCTAGATTAAGAGTCCATGCATTAGAGCTGCTGGGTAGAAGATTATATGATTTATTTCAATGGGGTTTCACTACATATAATCAGATGTCTGTAAGATATAACATTCTGTTATACTAGTTTATTCAGGAGATCAAGTGGGATTAGTTTAGGTGTAAAATATTTAGGCTTTGAGATCTTGTTTCCTTGTTGTTCAAGTATAAAGTAAGGAGGTTAAGAAATGATTGAGTACAGTTTATATGTATTGAAATCTTCAGGTTTGGGAGATATCCTTGTAGTGCAGAATTTAGTGCAGGTGTAATACCATTGTATTATGCTAAGGAGTGTATATGGATAACATTTGTGCTTGGCTGATTTTGGAATTTTAAATGGATTACGAGTTATAATATCTTTATTGAGTGAATTCCAGATAAGCTGTGTATTAGTCATATTATGGAAAGAAAGTTTGAGAGACGATGAAAATCTGTATTAGCCAGAATATGTTTCTTTTGTTAAGTTTCTTTGTAGAATTTCTGTTAAGCAAGTGCAGATTTTGTTAAGCTAGTATGCAGATTTCTGTTAAGCTATTATGCAGATCTTTATTAAGCTAGTATGCAGATTTCTGTTAAGCATTAGTGCAGATTTTTTTATAAGTATTGTATGTGCAGATTTCTTTTGTATTCTATGCATGATTATGTGTTACATAGTTAGTTTAATTCATAGATGCATACGAAAGATACCCTAATAGTATTTTGGGTTTAAGAAAAGTATAGGAAAGATAAAGAAAAGTATAAGAAAGATAAAGAAAAGAAAGAAAAGTCCAAGGCCTTAAGTAGATCCTAAAGTCAAGACTTTAGGGATTTTGGCACACAAGGTGCTAAAGAAAATGTCGAGGCATTATATAGAAGTATTCAAAGATAACAAGTATTTTACTTTTATCAGTGGCACTGTGCTGGACTCTCAGTTGTCCTTGGGTTGGGTTCCCATAGTCGTCCCTAGGTTTAGATAACCTAGTAGTAACGGCACGGCCGACGGCCGACGGTCGACGACCCGAAGGTCGCCAAATGGGCCGCCAAATGGGTCGGGTCATTACAAAAGTAAAAGCATAGTTGCCGGGCCCAAGAGAAGTTGATTATTATTTTGAAGTATTATAAGTATAAGTTTTTGAACAAGTAAAACGAGTTTTACATAAACATAAAGTATTAAAGATTAAGTTAGAACAAATGAAATAAGTTTCATATAGTTCTGAAAATCAGTAAGTTTAGTTCTTTATTCTACCATGTTTATCTAGTGGATGAGTAGTTTTCATGTTTACCTATTAGATGAGTAGCATGATTAGCTATTAGAATTACATGAGTAGATTCCTTAGCTTTTCTTTGCTATTAATTTGACATGAGCAGTTATGTTTATGCTTTATTTCTTTTTAGAGCATATAGTTTCTAGTTCTTTTCGTATACATGCACATTCATGATTTTGTGAGTTAGATAGCGCTTACTAAGCAAATTTTGCTTATAGACTACACTTCATCTTACTGCAGATACATGAAAGAAAAAGATATAGAAAGGAAGACGACAAGGAGGTGTTCGAAGGATGTGTGATGCCAGGACTATGGAAGCCTTGGGACTAGGAAATAAGTTTTAATTTTAGTTTCCGCATTTTAGTTATTGTAAACATTTGAGTTGTATTTTAAGTTCATGTCATTTGAGATTATCTTGTTTAGATTGCATGTAGGATGAGTTCAGTTTAGTAAGTAGATATTTGTGTGTTTGATACTTATTTAACTGCGTGGGTGTTTGATAAATGTTCCAGCCGCCTGTGGCAGATGTATACTATGCTTGTATCTTGGTTTATGGTCACTGGTACAAGGGAGACTCTATCGAAATTTTTCGGTAGGGTTTCCATGGGATATTTAATTATACCGGTTAAGTAGAGTTAGTAGTTAAGTAATGGTCATCCTTAGAGTGTAGTAGTAGTAAGAAGGATGGTCGTTACAGGTAAGTTGTGGAGGTAATTTCGAATACGGACTAGATTTAATTTTAGTTGTCGAATTGTTATGTATTCTAATTCTATTTAGATGTGATCGATTGCTTGGATGGATATGGATATACATCATATTATGTTGGAGGTTTTAGAATCTGTTGTTACTTGGATAATTAGTGATTAGTGGATTTAGAATGATTTATGTATTAATAGAAAATTATTTTGATTAATTGGTTATCCATGTTCATGATTGATAGTAGCATGTGTATGTTTAATAGATGGATTGTTAGTTCATTCTTAATGGTAGGATAACCAATTATAGTAATAAGAGCTAATGGATTAGTTGGATTGCCAGTTCATGTCTTGATTGGATAATTGGAGTATGTTAACTAGAATGGTTAACTAGTTAAACTGGATTAATTCATAAGGAGATTACTTGTGAAAGAAATGTTGGATCATTAAATGGGATTAAAATGTGAATTCCTAATCAGATTAGGGTTAAGTTAGCTAATTAGCTTATGATGGATTTAGCTAACTAGTTTCGACTTGACTAGTTATATTATATATATTGTGATCGCAGGACTTGGATTCGGGACGAGCGTCTCGACGTGGGACTACTTGGCACAATGTTCGCAATAAAGGCAGGTACTTCTTACTTTGATTCTGTAGTTCTTTAAACTTAGTGCATGAGCTATCTTTGGATAGAAATTGCTTTTACCTTGTCCCCACTCTTATTTTCCTACGTTTGATACATCCACTATATCTTTGAGATATTCGTTTCCATATCTATACAGTCTCTCATTGTTATCCATGATACATAGCAGATACTAGATACCATGTTTGCATGTTTTGATTATTGTTTATTTATGTTCCGTATTGAGTATACTGGCTTCATGTAGCATACCTAATTTCTGCATATATTTGTATGATGACTGTTGTATGTTGCGCATCATATCATTGCAGACGTGTTAACGACAAATTCTCCCTGGCGATCGAGAGAGTCATTAATTAGGGCCGCACGCTCGGCCACTCGAGAGAGTGGTAGCTGGAGCAGATGTCGCTTGTCCAGTTGTGCCGCACTCGGCCACTCGTGGGTAGTGGTAGCTGGAGTTGCGAGCATCTGGGACTCCCTTCGCTATGTAGCTAGTTAGCTACTCAGCACCTGTCCACTTGGTCACTCGAGAATAGTGGCGGCCTTTGAGTGGTACAGTTGTCATTGATCTGGCCTCTCGACCATACAAGGGTCGTGGTGCAGAGAGGTGGGCAGGGTGATCATCCGTGCACACACTGTTATTTTATGGTTGTTGCTGTTTACATATGCTTTTATTGCTTACTTGTATTGCTAATGTATACTTATGCTGCCCTCATTTACTGTTGTTGTTCACTTATGTTGATATGCTTACTTATGTTGAGATATACTCGCATTGTAGGTGTTTAGGCATTGGTTTATTTATTAGAAATTTGTGTATACCTTACATATCACCCTTATAGTTATGAGTAGCTTTGTAGCAGAGTTCTACTCCTGATTTAACTAGCCTAGGATATGGTTGCAGGTACGAACATTTATTGTGATTTTATTTAGTATTTGCTATTTCCTTTATGAGACTGTATACTGTTGACACTCTCTACTAGGATATTATGTTCATGCACTATCTGTTCTTTACCCGCTGAGTTCCAATACTCACCACCCCACAAAATGGTTTTTCTTTCGCCAGGTAGCAGGTAGATGAGTCATGGATGCTTGGAGAATCTCGGCTGTCAATCCTACGTCGCACTCGAGGATAGTTTTTTTTTTTGGTTTTGTTACTATTTGGGTGGTTTGTTAATTTTACGTATTTTGCTTTTGAATAAGTCGATGTGGATTTTGGAGTCTAGTCTCGTGGTTGCAGGTATTTTAGTTAGTGACTTGGTTGGTCTTATATTCATATTTCTTTGTGATTTTCCACTATGTTTACTTCCAGCCATGTCGGTTGTTATTATACTATGTGGTTGTGTGTTTACTTTCAGCCATGTGTCCTTATTATACTGTATGATTGTGTGTTTACTTCTAGCCATGTGAGCTTATTATATTGCGTGCCTGTGTTTATATCCAGCCGTGTGGGTTATTGAATATGTTGTATGTTGTGTGTATATATATTGGTTACAATTATGACCGGTATAGGGGAGATGCTACCGGGTTTTTGTCTAGCAAGGACTCCTCCGGGGCGTGACACATGGCTTCCCCTCCTAGGGTTGCATTAGATTCTTCCTTCATTATTTCCCTTGCAGGGCATATGTACTTCTCATTGTTGATTGGGGGCCTTCTTCCAATTCTTGTCGAATCATCTAGTACATCCGGCGACCTTCCATGAGGATAGAAGTTCCATTCCTCAATCTTTTGGGCATCCACCCCACTACAATTGCATAAAAAGGAAGAGACATGGTTAGGAGATTCAGATAAATCAAATTCTAACCTTTCCATACCAATAACCAGAGATAGTTTATGGTTTTTCACATAAATAATAGCCTTGACAGTGATGTGCGTAGATTATATACTCTTTTATGCATGTTTTTACGCACATTTACATACTTTGAGCATGCTTGATCTATGCATTTTTATACTTCCAGCTTTCCTTTTAGCATATTTACTCTTTTGGTTCGGAGATCTTCTTTTTGTGCATTTTATGTACATAGGAGTCGAAATTGGTGAAGATTATGCGTCCTCGGGCAAGCTTGGAAGGAATTGAAAGGAGAGAGCATCAGGCCGTGTACCACACACGGCCGTGTTGTTTTAACAGGAAGGGAAGAGGACATGGCCGTGTGAATCTCACACGGCCGTGTCTTGATTTGAAGAAATTATAGCAGATGCCTTACATGGCCGTGTAAATCTACACGGCCATGTGAGGTTTCCAGAGGCCAAGCAGGTGGTGGCCGTGTGCACCACACGGCCGTGTAGCATTTCCAGAGAGCAGAAGGGTCCTGGCCGTGTGCATCACACGGCCGTGTAGCATTTCCAGAGAGCAGAAGGGTTTTGGCCGTGTGCGTCACACGACCGTGCAGCTTTGGCAGAGAAGGAACTGGACATGGCTGTGTGAATCTCACACGGCCGTGTCATGGGGCCGTGTGGCGCCCGATTTCCTGCTCTATTTAAACCCTCCTTCATGAATTGAAAAGGGATCTCTCCCCCCTTTGGGAGAAGGCAAGATTTGGTGGTATCCTCCCATTCTTGGGAGGATTTCTGGGCGATTCGAGGGGAGTTCTTGACGATTTCAACTCCGGAGCGAGGATTGGATCCGAAGACGAGGCTTCTTCGTAGATAAGTTTTCTCTTTTCCCCTTTTCTTGGTTTCTTGGATTGGGGATTTAAGAAATGCTTGTAATCTTCATTTCTTCGGGTATTCTTCCTCGATTCATGGAGTAGATCTTGTATTCTAGGATTAAATGAGTATTTGTATGATGGATTGATGTAATCTCTTATGGATTTGCCATTGTCTTGTTTCAATGACATTGTCTTGCTTGTATCAATTAGATCTTGAATGATTAATGGTGATTTGTGCTTAATTCTCATTCTTGATTGATTGTTTGGATTTCTTGTGGACTTTGTAAAGATAAACTCTCACTCGATCATCCGAGGGATCCACGTGACAGGTGCAAGCCCGTGTAAGGACGTTTGAGAGATAATCTTGAAGAGGAAATAGGAACATTTAAGAGAGTAGGATGAATCTTGTTCTTAGTTTCTTGTATCCTGATAGATTAATAAGTTGTGGGCTTCTATGTTGATATCCGAGGAAGGCATAGTAATAGGTGCGCTTCTGTGTAAGGACAACGTAGGTTCACGTCTAATTGATCATATTTAGATACATTTCTCAGTCCTTAGCCGGTTATCTATTGCAAGAGAGAACCGGTAACTTTCTACAAGTGTTTGGCAATTGAGGGATAAGAATTGGTGAACCATTTACATTCGAGAAATCTTACAAAGAAACCGAAACTCCTAGAATCTCCCTTTATCATAACCCAAAACACTAAACTCTTGTTTGTTGATCTTTAATATTAGATTTGTTTACCTTCACTTTGCATTTGAAACAATTGGATAGTTGTTTAGCTAATTCGCATTGAGACATTTCTAGTTCTTATTCCAGTCCCTGTGGATACGATAATCTTTTATATTACTTGCGACATTTTCGTACACTTGCGGAGTGCAACAAGTTTTTGGCGCCGTTGCCGGGGACTGCGCTATAACATTAGGAATTATCAATTGAGTTAGACTAAACATAACATTTGTTTTCCTTTCATATTGCATATTTGTAACTAATCATTAGATTTCTGTTTTTACTTTCTTGTATAACTTTTACTTCTTGTAAATTCTTTTTATGCAAATTCAATTCTGCATTTTTGATTCTTTTATTTTTCTTTTTCTGTTGAATTGTCATTTGCTATCTTGTTCTTGTGTATGCGAAGATCTAACTTTGCAGGGGAACTCTTTCCTTTTGACCCTGAGATTGACAGAACTTTCCATAAAAGAAGAATTCTACAAAGGCAAATAGAAGAACAAGAATATCTAAACATGGTGTGCAAGTCACTAGGAGATTATGGAGCTCCGAAGTCTGCAAAACAAATGGGAGCAATTGTTTACCCCAACATACAAGCAAGAAATTTTATACTCAAACCATCTTTTGTTTCCATGGTTCAGAAAACTCAATTTGGAGGATTGGAGATTGAGAACCCTTATTCCCATTTGATGGAGTTTTATAGATATTGTTATTCTTTGAAATATGAAGAAGTTTCATCTGATATTGTTCAGCTGCTTGCTTTTCCTTTTAGTCTGAAGGATGCTGCAAAAAGATGGTATAATTCTCTAAAGTCTCAAAGTATCAGAACATGGGATGAGTTAGAGCAAAAATTCCTTGACCAATATTTCCCTCCAAGGAAAACTACTTATTTGAGAAGTCAAATTTTAAATTTTAAGCAATTGGATGGAGAAAAATTATACCAAGCCTAGGAAAGATATTCTTCTCTTCAGCAGTTATGTCCACATCATGGAATTGAGAAATGGTTAATTATGCATTTGTTCTATGTTGGGCTTTCTTTCTCAAATAAGAATCAACTGGATTTAGCATCTGGAGGATCATTCTTGAAAAAAAGTCTAGAAGAAACTTTTGAGATAGTTGGCAGAATTACGCAAAATTCCAATGATTGGGCAGAGCAAGGTAGCTCATTCTTAACAATGGATATCATTAGGGAAAAGGATGATGTTGAAAAAGGGATTATCTTGAATCAAAATGATTTCCAAACATTATTTCCTTGGTGCAGTGAATCATTATCAAAAATGTTTGGTGAAAAAGCATTTTCAACAGAAAAGGGGGTATGTCTTGGTGATCTTAAGGAGGATGATCTGTCTTTAGATAATGAAGAGTTTTTAGAAGAAAGCTTGGCTAAGGAGGAGACTATGTTGATAGAACAAGAGCCAGTTTTACCAGAAATAGTACCACCTCAACTTGAACTTAAACCATTACCACCAAATCTTAAGTATGAATTTCTTGGGCCGAATTCTACTTATCCAGTTATAATTAATGCTCAGTTAAATGAGTTTGAAACAAAGAGACTATTGGATGAGTTAAGGTTGCATAGAAAGGCCATTGGATATACAATTGATGATATAAAAGGGATTAGTCCATCTCTCTGTATGCATAGAATTTTACTTGAAGAGGGGTACAAGAACTCAATTGAGCATCAAAGGAGACTAAATCCAAATTTAAAAGAGGTAGTAAAGAAGGAAGTGATTAAACTTCATGATGCAGGGATTATTTACCCAATTTCGGATAGTGAATGGGTGAGTCCAGTCCATGTGGTTCCAAAGAAAGGAGGAATGACTGTTATCAAGAATGAGGAAAATAAGCTAATTTCAACTACAGTGACGGGGTGCCGAATGTGCATTGATTATCGGATGTTGAATAAAGAAACAAGGAAGGATCATTTCCCTTTACCATTTATTGATGAAATGCTTGAAAGATTAGCTAAACATTCCTACTTTTGTTACTTGGACGGATATTCTGGATTTTTTCAAATTCCAATTCATCCTCAAGACCAGGAGAAGACTACTTTTACTTGTCCTTATGGTACCTTTGCTTATCGTCGGATGCCATTTGGGCTTTGTAATGCTCCAGCCACTTTTCAGAGATGCATGATGGCAATTTTTTCAGATTTAATAGAAAAAATTATGGAAGTTTTCATGGATGACTTCTCAGTTTATGGAAATGACTTTGATTCTTGTTTATCAAATTTTTCTACTGTTCTAAAAAGGTGTGAAGATACAAACCTAGTGTTGAACTGGGAAAAATATCATTTTATGGTTAAGGAAGGAATAGTTTTGGGGCATAAAATTTCAGAGCGTGGTATTGAGGTAGATCAAGCAAAAGTGGAAGTAATAGACAAATTACCCCCACCCATCAATATGAAAGGAGTTAGGAGTTTTTTAGGACATGCTGGTTTCTATAGACATTTTATTAAGGACTTTTCAAAGATTTCCAAGCCATTAACTAATCTGTTGATTAAAGATGTTGAGTTTTGTTTTGATAGCGAATGTATTGAAGCCTTCAATAAAATCAAGAATGCTCTTACAACAGCTCCAGTCATTCAAGCACCTGATTGGGATCTTCCTTTTGAAATAATGTGTGATGCTAGTGATTTTGCTGTAGGAGCAGTTTTGGGACAACGAAGAAATAAGATTTTACATGCGATCCATTATGCAAGTAAAACACTTGATGCAGCCCAAGTAAACTATTCTACTACAGAAAAAGAATTATTGGCAGTGGTATTTGCTATTGATAAATTTAGATCCTATCTAGTAGGATCAAGAGTAATAGTATATACTGATCATGCAGCTATTCGGTATCTACTTGGAAAGAAAGACGCTAAACCTAGGTTAATCAGGTGGATTTTACTTTTGCAAGAGTTTGACCTTGAGATTAGGGATAAGAAAGGAGCTGAAAATGTAGTAGCGGATCATTTGTCTAGAATATCTCAAAAGTCAAAAAATGAGGTGGATTTTGATTTACCTATTGATGACATATTCCCGGATGAACACTTATTAGCTTTATCAAGTGTGAAAACTCCTTTGTATGCAGATTTTGTGAATTTCCTTGCTAGTGGAGTGTTACCTCCGGATTTTTCTCATCAACAAAGGAAAAAGTTTTTTTCAGAAGTTAAGAATTATGTTTGGGATGAACCTCTCCTGTATAAGAAGTGCAATGATGTGATTTATCGAAGATGTATACCTGAAGAAGAAGTTAGAGATATCTTGTTTCATTGCCATTCTTCGTCCTATGGAGGACATTTGGGTAGTTCAAAAATGATTACGAAAATTCTTCAAGCAGGATTTTATTGGCCAACCTTATTCAGGGATGCTAAGTTGTTTGTTCAATCTTGTGATCAATGTCGGAGAACTGGAATATAACTAAAAGAAATGAAACGATGTTAAATTACATTCTTGAGGTTGAGTTATTTGATGTTTGGGGAATTGATTTCATGGGACCTTTCCCTCTTTCATATGGGAATAGGTATATTCTTGTGGCGGTAGATTATGTGTCCAAATGGATAGAAGCTGTGGCATCCCCTACGTGCGATGCGAAAACAGTTATCAAATTATTTAGGAGTATTATCTTTCCAAGATTTGGGGTGCCAAAGGCAGTCATTAGTGATGGAGGATCACATTTTATAGAGAAACAGTTTAAAACTTACTTAGAAGATATGGAGTGAAGCATAAAGTAGCAACACCTTATCATCCTCAAACTAATGGGCAAGCTGAGATATATAACCGGGAAATTAAGTCCATATTGGAAAAGACTGTATCCACTTCAAGAAAGGATTAGGCATTGAGATTAGATGATGCTTTATGGGCATATCGAACTGCTTATAAAACTCCTATTGGGATGACCCCATTTTGATTAGTTTATGGTAAGCCTTGCCATCTTCCAGTTGAACTAGAACATAAGGCTTATTGGGCAATTGCAAATTTGAATATGGATTTAAAGGAAGCAGGGGAGAAAAGGAAGCTTCAGTTGAACTAACTTGATGAATTAAGGATGGATGCATATGAGCATGCTAAATCTTACAAAGAAAGGACGAAGAAATGGCACGATCAGCACATTCTTCGTAAAGACTTTAATGTAGGAGATTTGGTTTTGTTGTTCAATTCAAAATTAAAACTTTTTCCTGGGAAGCTTAAGTCAAGGTGGACGGGTCCATATGAGGTAAAGAAGGTTTATCCTTTTGGAGCTGTAGATATTTGGAACAAAGATTTTGGGATAATTAAGGTAAATGGTCAACGTTTGAAAAAATATATTCATGGTACGAAAATAGAAGAGGTACAAAGGTTGTATTTTTCTGAACCTCGCCCTCCAGATTGAATTCTTTTAGCTAGTATAAATTCATTTTGTTGGTTTTTACTTGTTTTTAATTTTGTTTTTAGGTTAAGCCATGACATAGAAGGGAAGTGCTTGGGTCGTGTCATCCAGATACGGCCGTGTAGGATCTCCCGAGGAGAAAGAGGTCTAGGCCGTGTCTCAAACACGGTCGTGTAAAGAATCCCGAGGAGAAAGAGGTCTAGGCCGTGTCTCAAACACGGTCGTGTAAAGAATCCCGAGGAGAAAGAGGTCTAGGCCGTGTTCCAGACACGGCCCGTGTCTGGAATCCAGAGAAGAAAGAGAAGGGGGCTGTGTCACAGACACGACCGTGCGATGAGAAATGAATATGGCCGTGTGATATCACACGGCCTGATCCACATCTTTTTAAGGAATTAGGGCACGGGGTGTGGGCGGTACACGGCCGTGTACCGCCTCTCGTTCATCTTTCTTATTTTCCCATTTCTAAAGGTTTAAACTACTTCTCCTAATTTTTCTTTCTCATTCTTCTTAAGGAGATTTGATTTTCTTCCATGGAAAATGTAATTGAGGAGATTTCGGCCACAAGAAAAGGGAAGGAGAAGGTGGTTGCAAGAAAGGAGAGGAATGTTTGCTTTAAAGGTATTTCTAATGACTTTGGTATTGTTTTCTCTAGTGATGAGCAACGGTATAGATATTCTTCTTTATGTAAACGACCTCTTTTAGGCACTAGGTTTCTTGATGTTGAAACTTTAGAAACTTTGGGGTTTAAGGATGATTTGGTTTGGTTATTTGAAAGGATAGGATGGAGTGGTTTAGTGAACATAAAATATCCTACTTATCCTAGAATTGTTTTTGAATTTTTAAGCTCAATAGAGGTTGATAATGTTCAAGGTGGGGGGAAGCTTAAATTTCGTTTGTTTGATGAAAGTTATGAATGGACGTTGGGAGATTTTAATGCTTGTTATGAATTGCCAAAGAATGAGGTGTGTGTGATTTTGCCCCAATTTGAGAATTCACATTTTTGGCGACAAATTTCTGAACAACCGCTATTTGGTCCTCATAATTCTAGAGTTTCCCAAATTATCAATCCTATTTTTAAATATGCTTACTTATTCATGAAAAACACTATATTTGGAAGGGAGGACAAAGAGGGATCAGTAAGACTTGTAGATTTGTATTGTTTGTGGGCAATGGTCGAAAATGTTCAAATTAATTCTGGTTATTTCTTTCTTAAACATTTGGCAAAATTAGGGAAATCGAATTCTACCACACCTATTATTTTAGGGGGATTACTTACTCAATTGGCCTTAGTATTAGGATGTGATTTGAGTGAATTAGAGGTGGTGGAGAGTTCTTGTACATTGGATTTGAATTCATGTTTAGCAATGAAAATGATTAAGCATGAAGAGCATGGATTTAGTTTATTCATTAAAAATGGTTTCCCTTTAAAATTGTCCAATCATGATTTTACTACAATTCATAATAAAGAGAATTGGTGTTTAAAGTTAGCCAGGCAACAATCTAGAGCTTTGTCATCTTTTACTCCAAGAAATGTTTCTAAGGGTAACCAAGAGATTCATAGTTTTATGTTTCAAGAACTTAATTTTGCTTTAAAGAATATTCATAGTGATTTAGATTCAACTAATGAATTTCTTGAGAATAAGAAGCTTATGGAGGAGGAACTATTTAAAAAGCTACAAGATTGTTTTAAGAGTGAGAGAGAATTGTGTGATAAGATTTCTAAAATGATGAATGCTTATAAGGCTAAAATGGAATTTCATAAAGATCTTAGAGGTTTTATGAGATTTGTGCAGGATGATATTGATAAATTGTTTGAGTATCATAATTTTATCAGAAACAAAGTTAAATGGTTTGTTAATGATTTTGCATCTTTCTTCCCTGATTTTCCTGATTTTCCACCTCCTCCACCATATTGATTTCATCGGGACGATGAAAAGTTTAAGTCTGGGGGGGTGTCATGTACTGTCATGGTTTGGTTTTCAGTTTTTAGTTTTTGTTAGTTTTTCATGTTGGTTCTTATTTTCATTGCTTGTTGCTTTATTTTGTTGGCTTTTGAAATAATCATGGCAAAAAAATTTTTGAGAACATCAAATCTTCGCTTATATGCTTTCTTGGATTCAAGTGAAATGTTAACACGATTATTGTCTTGATTCATGATGTTCGAATGATGCTAGTAGTAAACTTTGTGTAGTTCTTTTTTCTATCTTGGGAAGCATTAATAAGCTAAGAATCTTATGGTGATGAGTTTTAGTTTTGGTTCAACCTTAAGGATTTTATCTTCACTACACTTGTGCTTGATGCTTGAATAGTTGATGTCATTGAAATAGTCATGATTCATCTTGTTTGCTTAGTACTTGGTTTCCATGGTGATTTCTCAACTTTCATTTTGGTTACTAGATGAGGCTCAAATCATTAAAGCTCATTTGGAAAAATCAAAATATCCCAACATGTGTGCTAAAAGTACATTTGTGAATAAGTTTTGCACAATGCAAACACTTATAAAAAAAAATAATAATAAGGGATATAAAAAATAGTTGTCATGAGTGGAATCTAGCAAGTCACCCCTTTGAGACCGAGTTAGGTTACTGGGGAAATGACTGCTTAGCTTCCCTTGAGATTGAGCACACCTTTGAGACCTTGGGTTAGTTGAGAAATATGAACCAAGTGAATGGTGAGTAAGTGCCTATCACTGGTTACTTGTCTTTCACTGGAAACATTAGGAATTCAAATTTGATGACGACTTGACTAGGACATCGATTGAAACTTGAAGGGTGTTGAGTTACTTTTACACTGTGCACAAGATTCTTATGCTTGAACCATACTTTACTTGTTTCCATGATCACGCTTGTTAATGAAACTTTTTGATAGAGTTAGGAAAGTGCACTAGGTTTTATGAATGTGTTGTAGAACATATGAATTTAGACTGCAGCATTTTGCTTGAGGACAAGCAAAGGTTTAAGTCTGGGGGTGTGATGTGCGTAGATTATATACTCTTTTATGCATGTTTTTACGCACATTTACATACTTTGAGCATGCTTGATCTATGCATTTTTATACTTCCAGCTTTCCTTTTAGCATATTTACTCTTTTGGTTCGGAGATCTGCTTTTTGTGCATTTTCTGTACACAGGAGTCGAAATTGGTGAAGATTATGCGTCCTCGGGCAAGCTTGAAAGGAATTGAAAGGAGAGAGCATCAGGCTGTGTACCACACACGGCCGTGTTGTTTTAACAGGAAGGGAAGAAGACATGGCTGTGTGAATCTCACACGGCCGTGTCTTGATTTGAAGAAATTAGAGCAGATGCCTTACATAGCCGTGTAGATCTACACGGCCGTGTGAGGTTTCCAGAGGCCAAGCAGGTGATGGTCGTGTGCACCACACGACCGTGTAGCATTTCCAAAGAGCAGAAGGGTCCTGGCCGTGTGCATCACACGACCGTGTAGCATTTCCAGAGAGCAGAAGGGTCCTGGCCATGTGAGTCACACGACCGTGCAGCTTTGGCAGAGAAGGAACTGGACATGGCCGTGTGAATCTCACACGGCCGTGTCATGGGGCCGTGTGGCGCCCGATTTCCTGCTCTATTTAAACCCTCCTTCATGAATTGAAAAGGGATCTCTCCCCCCTTTGGGAGAAGGCAAGATTTGGTGGAATCCTCCCATTTTTGGGAGGATTTCTGGGTGATTCGAGGGGAGTTCTTGACTATTTCAACTCCGGAGCGAGGATTGGATCCGAAGACGAGGCTTCTTCGTAGATAAGTCTTCTCTTTTCCCCTTTTCTTGGTTTCTTGGATTGGGGATTTAAGAAATGCTTGTAATCTTCATTTCTTTGGGTATTCTTCCTCGATTCATGGAGTAGATCCTGTATTCTAGGATTAAATGAGTATTTGTATGATGGATTGATGTAATCTCTTATGGATTTGCCATTTTCTTGTTTCAATGACATTGTATTGCTTGTATCAATTAGATCTTGAATGATTAATGGTGATTTGTGCTTAATTCTCATTCTTGATTGATTGTTTGGATTTCTTGTGGACTTTATAAAGATAAACTCTCACTCGATCATCCGAGGGATCCACGTGACAGGTGCAAGCCCGTGTAAGGACGTTTGAGAGATAATCTTGAAGAGGAAATAGGAACATTTAAGAGAGTAGGATGGATCTTGTGCTTAATTTCTTGTATCCTGATAGATTAATAAGTTGTGGGCTTCTATGTTGATATCCGAGAAAGGCATAGTAATAGGTGCGCTTCTGTGTAAGGACAACGTAGGTTCACGTCTAATTGATCTTATTTAGATACATTTCTCAGTCCTTAGCCGGTTATCTATTGCAAGAGAGAACCGGCAACTTTCTACAAGTGTTTGGCAATTGAGGGATACGATAATCTTTTATATTACTAGTGCTTATTCGCATTGAGACATTTCTAGTGCTTATTCCAGTCCCTGTGGATACGATAATCTTTTATATTACTTGCGACATTTCCGTACACTTGCGGAGTGCAACAGACAGTCGCAAGGAAGGGTCTTCCCAATATAATTGGGATCTTGGGATCCTCCTCCATGTTTAAGACAACAAAATCAGTGCATATGATACAACAACCCACCTCTATAAGCATGTCTTCAATGATGCCCATAGGGTATCTGCATGAATGATCATCTAACTAAAGTGTCATAGTAGTAAGTTTAAAGTTTTTGAAACCTAGCTTATTACAAACTGAATATAGAATGAGGCTAACACTTATCCCCCAAATCACAAAAAGCTCTATCTATGAATTTAGTGTTGGAACCCCAAGGTTGTTTTGGTGTGATCAACAAGTTAAGTTAGGTCCTGCGTTGTTTCTAACCTTGTGTGTAAGTGTGCAGTAGCTTAGGAGCACAGGTACTCGAGCGGAGGACGCAGCTAGCGAGAAGGACGGCACGCTGTGCGTCCGAGGGACGAGGTGCTGGGGAAGAGTACACCGGCGGACGAGAAGGAAGTGCGCGCGGTGGTTCCGAGGTACTAAAGCCGGAGCGGAAGATTGCTCGGAGAGCAAGAGACGTAGCTAGCGAGAAGGTCGATGACCGAGGGACGAAGTCTGCAGATGAGTACCCTGGTGGACGAGAAGGAACACGCGGCAATTCCGAGGGACGAGAAGCCGGAGGGAAGCACGCTCGAGAAGACCGGAAGATGGGTTCGGGTGAGCCCTTTTCCGGACGGCAGAGATCACCTAAGTGAGCGGATCGGGAGGAGAAGAACCGGACCGAGGCGGGACTGAACCAGAGAAGAGGTCCCGGACGAAAAAGTCAACGGATGTTGAATTTGGGCTCCGGGGCGCCCGGAACAGTCCGAGGCGCCCGGAGCAGCCCGGGGCGCCCGGAGCAGCCCGGGGCGCCCGAAACCCTTCCGTGCGCCCGGACCCAGTATTTTCGCCAGATCGAGTCAAAACTCGATCTGAACGTTGGGGGATAAGATTTATCCCCCCAGGGCGCCCGGAACCCTTCCAGGCGCCCCGACCAAGGCTATAAATATAGCCTTGGTCCAGAAGCTTTTCATAAATTCAGAACTCACGCTTTTCTTTCAAACACTTGTACGCTTTCTGTAGTTAAGCTTCTGTTTTCTGTGCTTTCACTGCTGTAAGAGGCTTCTCCGCCTGAAGGAGTTTTTGAGCTTAATCTTCCTTGGATTAACAACCACATCGGTTGTAACCAAGTAAACATCTGGTGCCTCGTCTTTTCTTTTATGCTTCTATTTATCTGCTTAATTCATTTTACAAGTGTTAGCTTAATCGTTCGAGGAAGGGTTGTCTATCTTTAATTGACAGGTTATTTACCAACCCTTTTAGCCGGCCCAACGGTCCTACATTTAGTTCCTATAGTGCAAGGAATTGAGAAACTTCCTGGATATTGATGTTTTGGGGGAGTGGTTACCATGAATAGAGCGCTGCACTCTTTCGTTAGTGCCACGGTCTTGAACTCTCTTTTTTTTTCTTTGATTGGACATGATATCCTTTAAAAATTTAGTGAACTTGGGCATTTAGTGAAGAGCATCAATTAGAGGAACCTCAATATAAAGCCCTTTAACCTTTTCTAAAACTCTGCCAAACTCTTCATCTTTCTTTGTCATAGCTAATCTTTGTAGAAATGGGACTGTTTGACTTTGGAGTGGTGGTGGAAGAGTCTCTTCAACCTTCTTGATAATCTCCTCATTATAGTAGATCTTAACTAGGTTAGTAAAGGAGGAGAGAACTATTCCAAATTATCAATCCCTTTTGGAGTAGTCACCTGGGGATCTCCTATGGTCCGTCCACTCTGAAGCTCTATTCTGTTACAATGTTCAACTTGATTCACATCAAGCTTGCCCGGGAAAGCTCCTGGTGCTCTTGAAGAATATGAGGCTATCTAGGCAATTTGTTTATCTTGAATCTTTTGGTGTTTTTCAGTGGTATCCATTCTTTGAGTGAGTTGCTTGATTTAATTTTTCATTTCCTTTTGCTTAACAAGAACTTCCTGAAGTATTTTTTTTCTATTCAGGATAATTGATAGCCTTATGACAGTTGTTGTTGATAGCCTTGTTGTCCAAGTTGATAACTTGGCCTTGCCCCTATAGATGGTCGTTGATCTTGATTGTTCCGGTAAGAAAGATTTGGATGATTCTTCCACCCACAGTTATATGTGTTGAAGTATGGATTTTTTATCTTTGATTATAACCTATTATTAGATCACATTACTCAAGTTGATCTATTTGTGTAGATATGATCCCGAAAGCGCAAGTTTCTTGAGCATGTTCCATGCTTCCACACGTGTCACATACACATACAATTGCATTGGTCGTACTAGTTCCTATATTTTCAAGCTTTTTAGTCAAAGCATCCAACTTTCTGAACATAAGAGTAATTTCATCCACGACAAACTTTCCTAATGCCTTGATAGTATTTCCAGAGAAAGAGCCTCCACATCTTTCAGATGCCCATTGATGATGGCTCTCAGCTACACTCTCTATAATATCTTCGGCCTCATCTAGACTTTTGTACATTATTGCCCCTCTAGCTGTAGAGTCAAGGGACACCTTTGTGTGATAGTTAATGTGTTAGATTGAGAGGCGCTTTGTGTGAGTGTGGTGATTTTTTTAACACGGGTATGACCTAATTCATGTTAAAAAATCACCATACTCAATATATTAGGTTAAAATTCTAGATTATTATATTTTCATGATGAGGAGAAAATTAGGAACCCATAAAAACTTGTTTCATAAAATTACGAGATCTCTAGGTCCATATATAGTGAAAGATAGATAGTTTACTATTAATTAGATATGTTAATATTGAACGCATGTTTGAATATGTGTCTAACACATAAAATATAGACCAACATATGTCAGAATTTAATGAAACAAGAGTCTCTGAGTTTCTAATTTTTTTCTGATCATAAATATATCCTCGTCCTTAATTTAAAAATAATATATTAAGTATTGTAATTTTTTTAACTTAAATTAGGTCAAATTCAGGTTAAAAAATCACCACACAAAATATACTAGGGTAAAAGTATGGATGAGGACATATTAACGATTAGTATAAAATTAGGAACTCATAGAAACTTGTTTCATGAAATTCCGAGATCTCTAAGTCCATATTTGGGTCATCTGAATGATTTTTCTATTTTTTTTAAATCTGGGACGAATACTCAAATTTAAAAAAAAAATAGAAAAAACATTCGGAAGCCCCACATATGGACCTATAGATATCGAAATTACATGAAACTAGTTTCTATGGGTTCCTAATTTTCTCCTCATCAAGAAAATATCATAATCCATAATTTTAACATAATATATTGAGTGTGGTGATTTTTTTAACATGAGTATGACCTAATTCATGTTAAAAAATAACCCCACTCAATATATTATGTTAAAATTATGGATGAGGATATATTTACGATCGATACAAAATTAGGAACTCATAGAAACTTGTTTCATGAGATTATGATATTTGTAGGTCTATATTTAGGGCTTCCAAATGTTTTTTTTTATTTTTTTATGTTTTTTTAAATCTGGGATGAACCCTGGATTCATCCCAAAATCTGGGATGAATCTTGAATTTGCTCTAAAAATATGGGATGAATCCGAGAATTCGTCCGAAAATTTAGGGCGAATCCAGGATTCATCCGAAATTAAAAAAAAATAGAAAAATCATTCGGAAGCCCGAAATATGGACCTAGAAATATCAAAATTTCATGAAATAAGTTTCTATGGGTTCCTAATTTTCTCTTCATCTTGAAAATATTATAATCCAGAATTTTAACCTAATATATTGAGTGTGGTGATTTTTCTAACACGAGTATGACCTAATTCATGTTAAAAAATAACCCGACTCAATATATTATGTTACAATTATGGATGATGACATATTTACAATCGGTACAAAATTAGAAACTCATAGAAACTTGTTTAATAAATTCTGATATTTCTAGGTCCATATTTTACCTTTTGAATGATTTTTCTATTTTTTTTCTTTTAAATTTGGGATAAATCTAGGAATTCGTCCCAAAATTTGGGACAAATCCAGGAATTCATCCCAAATTATGGGACGAATCCAAGATTTGTCCCAGATTTTTAAAAAAAATGAAAAATTAGAAAAATCATTCGAAACCCATAAATATTGACCTAGAGATCTTGGAATTTTATGAAACAAGTTTCTAATTTTCTCTTCATGATGAAAATATCATAATCCAAAATTTTAACCTAATATAATGAGTGTGGCGATTTTTTTAACACGAGTATGACCTAATTCATGTTAAAAAAATCACCCCACTCAATATATTAGGTTAAAATTCTGGATTAAGATATTTTCATGATGAGGAGAAAATTAGGAACCCATAGAAACTTGTTTAATTAAATTCTGAGATCTCTATGTCCATATATAGTGAAACATAGGTAGTTTACTATTAATTAGATATGTTAACGTTGAACGCATGTTTGAATATGTGTCAAACACATAAAATATAGACCTACATATGTCAGAATTTCATGAAACAAGAATCTATGAGTTTCTAATTTTCTCCTGATCATAAATATATTCTCAAACTTAATTTTAAAATAATATATTGAGTATTGTGATTTTTTTTTAACTTGAATTAGGTCAAATTCAGGTAAAAAAATCACCACACAGAATATACTAGGTAAAAATATGGATGAGGACATATTAATGATCGGTACAAAATTAGGAACCCACACAAACTTGTTTCGTAAAATTCCAAGATCTTTAGGTCCATATTTGCGGGTTCTGAATGATTTTTCTATTTTTTTTTTATTTTTTTAAATCTGGGACGAATCCTGGATTCATCCTAGACTTTGTGGTGAATTCCTGGATTCGCCCCAAAATTTGGGACGAATCCCCGGATTTATCCCAAATTCTGGGATGAATTCAGGATTCGTCCCAAGTTTAAAAAAAATAGAAAAATCATTCGGAAGCCCCAAATATGGACCTATAGATATCGAAATTTCATGAAACAAGTTTCTATGGGTTCCTAATTTTCTCCTCATCATGAAAATATCATAATCCATAATTTTAACCTAATATATTAAGTGTGGTAATTTTTTTAACATGAGTATGACCAAATTTGTGTTGAAAAATAACTCCACTCAATATTTTATTTTAAAATTATGGATGAGGGCATATTTACAATCGATACAAAATTAGGAACTCATAGAAACTTGTTTCATGAAATTCTGATATTTCGAAGTCCATATTTAGGGCTTCCAAATGTTTTTTCTATTTTTTTATGTTTTTTTAAATCTGGGACGAATCTTGAATTCGTCCCAGAAACTAGTATGAATCCGGGAATTCGTCCCAAAATTTGGGATGAATCTAGGAATTTGTCCCAGATTCTGGGATGAATCCAGGAATTTATCCTAGATTCTGGGATGAATCCAGGATTCATCCAAGATTTAAAAAAAAATTAAAAAAATAGAAAAATCATTCGGAAGCCCCAAATATGGACCTAGAAATATCAAAATTTCATGAAATAAGTTTCTTTGGATTTCTAATTTTTTCCTTATCACGACAATATTGTAATCTATAATTTTAACCTAATATATTGCGTGTGGTGATTTTTTTTAACATGAGTATGACCTAATTCATGTTAAAAAATCACCCCACTCAATATATTAGGTTAAAATTTTGGATTATGATATTTTCATGATGAGGAGAAAATTAGGAACTTATAGAAACTTGTTTCATGAAATTTTGAGATCTTTTGATCCATATATAGTAAAACATACATAGTTTACTAGTAATTAGATATGTTAACATTGAACGCATGTTTAAATATGTGTCTAACACATAAAATATAGAGATACATATGTCAAAATTTCATGAAACAAGAGTCTATGAGTTTCCAATTTTCTCTTGATCATAAATATATCCTCATCCTTAATTTAAAAATAATATATTGAGTATTTTGATTTTTTAACCTGAATTAGGTCAAATTCGGGTTAAAAAATCACCACACAAAATATACTGGGGTAAAAATATAAATGAGGACATATTATAGATCAGTATAAAATTAGGAACTCATAGAAACTAGTTTTATGAAATTTTGATATCTATAAGTCCATATTTGGGGCTTCCGAATGATTTTTCTATTTTTTTAATTTTTTTTTAAATCTAGGATGAATCCTGGATTCGTCCCAGATTTTGGGACGAATTCTTGGATTCGTCCCAAAATTTGGCCTGAATTCCTGGATTCATCCCAGATTCTGGGGCAAATCCAAGATTCGTCCCAGATTAAATAAAAAATAAAAAATCATTTAGAAGCCCAAATATGGACCTACACATATCAAAATTTCATGAAACAAGTTTCTATGGATTTCTAATTTTCTCCTAATCATGAAAATATCATAATCCAAAATTTTAACCTAATATATTGAGTGTGGTGAATTTTTTAACTTGAGTATGACCTAATTTGTGGTAAAAAATAACCCCACTCAATATTTTATGTTAAAATTATAGATGAGGGCATATTTACGATCGGTACAAAATTAGGAACTCATAGAAACTTACTTCATGAAATTCCGATACTTTTAGGTCCATATTTGGGGCTTCCGAATGATTTTTCTATTTTTTTATGTTGTTTAAAATCTGGTACGAATCTATGAATTCACCCCAAAATTTGGGACGAATCTAGGAATTCATCCCAGATTCTGAGATGAATCTAGGATTTGTCCCAGATTTAAAAAAAATAAAAATATAGTAAAATCATTCGGAAGCCCCAAATATGGACCTAGAAATATCAGAATTTCATGAAACAAGTTTCTATGGGTTCTTAATTTTCTCCTCATCATGAAAATATCATAATCCAGAATTTTAACCTAATATATTAAGCGTGGTGATTTTTTTAACATGAGTATGACCTAATTCAAGTTTAAAAAATCACCACACTCAATATATTAGGTTAAAATTCTAGATTATGATGTTTTCATGATGAGGAGAAAATTAGGAACCCATAAAAACTTGTTTCATGAAATTCTGATATCTCTATGTCAATATTTAGGGCTTTTGAATAATTTTTCTTTTTTTTTTTATTTTTTTTAAATCTGGGACGAATCTTGGATTCGTCCCAAATTTTGGGATGAATTTCTGCATTCGTCCAAGAATTTGGAACAAATTTTGGATTCATCACAGAAGACAATATCAATCGAAAAATAGTCATGGATATCAATGGAAATACAAAAGACAATCTCAATGCACGAAAAGATATGCGACTCATTTGTAAAAGACTCACTCTTGATGTCGATGAAAATAGTAGGGGACCAAAGACAAAGGCAGTTTATACATTAAATAAGGATCAGTGATGCGTCCTATGTGAATTGTTGAAATCTTTGAAATTTTAAGATGGGTATGTCTCTAATCTTGGAAGATGTATCGATATGAAAGAATGCAAGTTAATTGGTATGAAAAGTCATGATTGTCATATAATAATGCAAAGACTGAGTCCTATTTTTAAAGAACTCTTACCACAATTTGTGTGGGGAGCGATTACAGAGTTAAGTATTTTCCTAAATGATATTTGCTCAACAGTTTTGAGACGTTCACACATGGAGAAGTTAGAGAGAGACATTCCATTCATTTTGTACAATTTGGAAAGGATATTTCCGCCCTCCTTTTTTTGATTCTATGGAACATCTTTTGGTTCACTTGTTATATTAGGCCAAAGTTGGAGGACCTGTCCATTTTCGGTGGATGTATCCCTTTGAAAGGTAGAATTTCATTTTTTCTATACTTTGACTCTTTGAATGCAAACAAACTTCATAATTTTTTATTATATATTGATATTTTATATAATTTGTTATATTACCAACAGATTCTTATATTTTTTGAAGAAAAACATGAAAAATAAAGCACGAGTTGAAGGCTCTACTGTTAATGCATACATTGTGGAGGAAGTAACAACTTTTGCATCATATTATTTTGAACCTCATGTTCATTGCAAAAGGCGAAGAGCGGACAAAAATGATTAGGGTCCTATTGATCCAAATGTGAACTCTTTTTCAATTTTAACTACCGTGGTCGACCAAGTGGACCATATAAACAAAGATACTTAACTGCTAAAGAATAACGGGCAACCCAGACCTATATTTTACTTTTTTTCTAGAAGTATCATCATATTATGAGTAAGTATATATTTTTATTTTATTTTTTAAATGTCGTAAATTGTTTGTTTAATAATATATTTTTTGAGTAGGATATTTCAAAACTTATATTCTGAATTGTCGACACAAGAGTTTGATCGATTTGTGAAGAAGAATTTGCTGCATGGTTCAAATCATATGTAAGTAAACAAACTATATTTGGTTGATACATATGCATACTTTTAACAATTGGTGTTTTGACCTTAGGTTCATGGTAATCAAGCTCACCTTGAGCAAGAATGGCTAATCCATTTGTCATGGGGTTCAAAATTATTCATACGCACTTGGCCAACATATTTCATAAATGGATATAATTTTCATACTTAAGAATATGGAATGGGAAAGAATGCCATGAATAGTGGGGTGTGCATATCGTCATCCAATGAAGGAGGTGCAAGCAATGATTTCTATGGTTTATTGGATGAAATTATAGAACTAGAATACCCAGGGCTATAAATGCAAGTTATATTATATATGTGTCGCTGGTTTGACCCTGTTAGAGGGATGAAGGTGCATCCACATTATAATTTGTTTGAAATAAATCATAAGAGATTTTATAAGATATATGAACCATTTGTGTTGGCACAACAAGCAACTCAAGTATTCTATTCTTCATATCCTAGTTTGAAATGTGATAAGATTGATTGGTGGGCTGTTTGTAAAACCAAAGCATGAAAAAAATTGAGGCACATTGGGAAAACATTGCATATCAACAAGAGGAAGTTGCAAACATCTTTCAGATTGAGGAATATTTTATTCCAACCTTAAGAGATCCTAGCGGTGTAGTGATAAATATGGATACAAGTAAAATTGATGATGATGATCATGAGGAGGAGGAGGAGGAGGAGGAGGAGGAGGAGGAAGAGGAGGAGGATAATGACAATGAGGACTTTGATTTTTGATGATGGGTAAGTTTTGTTACCTTTTTAAAGGTATTTGTCATATTTTTTTACATTTGTGGTACTAGTTTTTTTACAAGCACATTTATCTTTAATATGCAAATTTACCAAACTTATAGCTCACTGAGTTTTTTATATAATGTCTCATTTATAATTTTATTTATTTTATCAGTTAATATATTGTTTTTGTTCCTACAGGTCATTAGAGGTGACACCTGATATTCTTTCCCTCTTCTTCTATAAGTTTTACGTAAAAATGGTAAGTTTTTAAATGTTCTTTTTTATGCATCAAATTCACAATTTACTTTATCATATATTGGAATTTTCAGCATATATTTTGACGTGGTGGACGTAGATGGAGATCATAGGATCAGACTGATTCATCACCTGCTGGTGTACCTGTGACACCCCCTGATCAGGCAGGACCTTCTCATGTACCTTCTCCACCAGCTTCAAATTCTCCACCGCCAATACCATCACCCGTCCTGTTGCCAGTGGACATAGATCTTCCAAACTCTGCAAGAAACTCATTTGCAGAGTTTAGGAATGATAGAGCTTTTTTAGTCCCCATCAGAGATTCATAAGTACTATAAAATATTTTATGTTATTATCTTTCTTAATTATTTAATATCGTTTGTTTGTAATTTAATGCAGATTCGAAAATCCTATACAATTTGTTCACGAAATTAATAGAATCATGAATAATCATTGGGGAGGAGAATCGATGACATATTCAAGCACTCCACTGGCCACAAAACAACTATGGTGGAGCGAGTTCAAGGTATATTTTATTCAGTTTAATTCAAAATTAAAGTGAATATATAATACATTATCAAATTATTTCACTATAGACGGAGATTGGTAATTTTTTAACTCTTACAATATTTTTTTATCTATATCAAATTATTTCATTATTTGTAATCATGTTTTTTCAGACCAAGGAGATGGGGAAGGAGCCATCTTTCATTGATACTTTCACCCGCACTTTTAGGAAAAAAGATAATACTTGGAGTGGGGCGAGAGCAAAAGCAGTATAGGTTGACATTATTATTTATTTATCTTAATATTTGATTTTGATTTTAGTAGTTATGTACCTTTGTTGTCTTAATATTATAAGTTTTTCTATTATATCTAATCAATATCTTATGTCTTTTAATCTCTAGGAAAAATATGATGAACTCGAGCTAGCCCAAACATGTTCACAAGCTGGTGGTGTCGATAGTCAGGGGTCGGAGGACTCTGTTGGGAATAATTTGAGTTTATGGTTGGAAGCCAATGGAGAACCAAAAGGGGGAAGGATATTGGGTATGAGTTCCTTAAGCAGAACCCAAAGAATAGTTGGAACATCTTCCTCCTCACCGGCACTTACACCCCAAGTAAATAACTTGACTGAAGAGGTTAGCAATCTAAAGGAAATGTTATCGCAAAGAGACCTAGATGTTAGCAATTTCGAGCCGCAAAAACCACTTTTTGCATTGTGGAAACCTCAAAGCTAGCCACGGATCCGTGCAAAGATAAATAAAATATTCATGTACATGTTTGTCTACACTAGATCTACCTTATATCTATATGAAAAGGAAGTATTACCCTTGCAGCGATGCCCTTCGCTTATCCCGCTTCATCCAAATGGTTGCCGGATCTCGTAGAGTGTCAAGTGTACACTCCTCTACATGTATCCACGTGGACAAAAGGTGGAGAGAACCCCTTAGAGTGTGCTAGCACACTTGAGAGGTCTCGGCAATGGAGGAGAAGGAGAGAAAGGAAGAGAAGAAGAGAAGAAGAAGAAGAAGCCTTGAATAAGCACACAGTTATTCTTTATTACTATGGCCGACCACTTAATAGAGGTTTTATACCTCCATGTAATACCAAGAGTCATGGCTCTTGGTCTTCCTCATGAGGTGGTACAAAATTATGTAGCCTTGATGATGTGGAACATCATCATTGGCCGGCCCATGCCAAGTCACAATGAGGTGGCATTTGGTCAAGTCAAACTTGACCCTTCATCTTCCCTCTCAAGTCCAGTCAAACTTGACCTCTTATCTCCTATGGTTGATCAAATATACCCTTTGATTCAAATCAATTTAATTTAATGAATCTCTATTCATTGGTTTAAATTGACTCAATGAATCATAGTCTAAATTAGACTCATTAGACACATGAATCAAATTAAGTCCAACTCAATTAGTCTAATTTGGATTTCTCTTAATCCAATTTGGTTCATCACATGAACCTAATACTCTTGGTCCATCATATGAACCTAATCTCCATCTAACTTCCCTTTGTGTGTGACCCTATAGGTTCTTGTAACGTTGGCAATGCTACTAAACCCATTTAGAAACATAAAAAATGAGTGATATCTAGAAACACATCATTACTACCCAAGTTACAAGAATGTTGAGATCCAACATCACCATTGTGACTACTAATTGTTACTCTCACAATATGTGACAATGTCCTTCTATCCTTGATATCTAAATTGATCAATTAAGGCACAGACCGTGTCATCCTCTAATCAATCTATGTCTTGAACTCCAAGTAGACTCACTCTAATCAAATGAGCTCAATATCTCTTATTGACTTATTTGGGTATGGCCATGCACTTAGTGGTCTCACTCTATCAAGAATCATGATATCACTCCCGTCATATAGGTGGGATAGATCTCATCTATATTACCCATATCCCTTCACATAATTTGTTACATACCCAGTAGTCGCCTTTATAGTCCACCCATTTATGGGTGACGTTTGACGAAGTCAAAGTATGCAACTCCTTATGTAAGGAACCATGGTGACTTCAGGTCCAAGGATTGATAGTCATACTAATAGTCACATGAGAAAGTATATGATACTCATATAATAATCCATGATACTTTCTCATGGCGGGTCATTTAGTATACATTCTCTAATGCATACCCATATGTCAACTTGATATATAATATCCATGACTTGTGAGATCAAGTCATCGAGTTGACCTACATGCTAGTCTCATCGCATTAACATTGTCCCTGAATGTTAATACTTGACTAGGAATGATTAAGAGTAATGTTCTCTATATCATCTCATTATCAATTCAACCAATCGATTGATATAGATAAGAATCTTCAACTCAAGGACGCTATTATACTCAGTTATTTGACACCATTACAAGTAAGTATAATAACCATAAAGAAATGCCTTTATATATATATATATATATATATATGAATATGATACATCGAGTCCATACAACAATCATCACATGATCAGCTCTGAGGCTCTAACTAACAATCTCCCACTAGCACTAGTGCTAAACAGTATAGGCTCTAACACCCAATGACCTAGTGTCACCATCATGCTTTCTCTGTGCCAAAGCCTTGGTCAAGGAATCAGTGATGTTAGCCTCTGTGGGTACTCTCCAAATTTTCACACCTCCTCTATCGATGATCTCTCGAATGAGATGGAAGCACCGTAGTATGTGTTTGGTTCGCTGGTGTGAGCGAGGTTCCTTAGCCTGCGTAATTGCTCCATTGTTGTCACAATAGAGCTATATAGGATCGGCTATGCTAGGAACCACCCCAAGTTCAATAATGAACTTGTGGATCCAAACTGCCTCCTTTGCTGCATCTGATGCAGCTATATACTCGGCCTCTGTTGTAGAATCAGCAACTGTATCCTGCTTCGAACTCTTCCAGGTCACAGCACCACCATTCAAGCAAAACACAAACCCAGACTGTGATCTATAATCATCCTGGTTAGTTTGGAATCTAGCATCACTGTAACTCTTTATAGTTAGCTCGCCATTGCCTCCAAATATCAAGAAATATTCTTTAGTCCTTCTCAAGTACTTAAGAATATTCTTGACCGCTATCTAGTGACGTTCACCTGGATCTGCCTGGTATCTGCTCGTCATGCTCAAATCATACGAAATATCAGGAAGAGTACATAGCATGGCGTACATGATAGATCCTATGGCTGAAGCATAAGGGATCTTATCCATGCAGTCTCTCTCCTCTCTAGAAGAGGGACTTTAAGTCTTCGAAAGACTCACACCATGTGACATCGGCAGAAATCCTTTCTTGGAATTTTGCATGGCAAACCGTAGTAATACCGTGTCAATATATGTACTTTGACTTAGGCCAAGCAATCTCTTAGATCTATCTCTATAGATCTTTATGCCTAGAATACAGGCGGCTTCACCTAAGTCATTCATTGAGAAACAATTCCCCAGCCAAGTCTTTACAGACTGCAGCAAAGGGATGTCATTTCCAATGAGTAGTATGTCATCCACATACAATACAAGGAAGACAACTGTGTTCCCAACAACCTTCTTGTAGACACAAGGTTCATCTTCATTCTTGATGAAACCAAACTGTTTGATCGCATCATCGAATCAAAGATTTTGGATCCGAGAAGCTTGCTTTAGTCCATAAATGGACTTATGCAGCTTGCATACTCTGCCAGTATGCAGTGGATCTACAAAACCCTCAGGTTGTGTCATGTACACATCCTCGAGCAAGTTTCCATTCAGAAACACGATTTTTACATCCATCTGCCAAATCTCATAATCGTGGTATGCTGCAATAGCAAGCATGATCCGAATGGACTTAAACATCGCTACTGGAGAAAAAGTTTCATCATAGTCAATACCATGAATTTGCTTGAAACCTTTAGCTACTAAACGACCCTTATAGGTATGCATAAGTCCATCCATGTCAGCCTTTCTCTTAAAGATCCACTTACACCCAATGGGTTTGACGCCTTCAGATGGATCAACCAAAGTCCATACTTGCTTGGTGTACATGGATTCCATCTCGGATCTCATGGCCTCTAGCCATTTCTCAAAATATGGTCTCATCACAGCTTCTTGATAGGAGGTAGGCTCATTCTCAACGAGCATAAAGTCGTCATGGTCAGACAAGAGAAATGAGTATCTGTCAAGCTGACGACGTACCCTGTCAGACCTACGAAGAGGTAGGTCTACTTGAACTGGTTGTTGTTCCTCAACTCTTTGTGCAACAATCTCATCATCCGCAACATTTTACGGTTCCAGTTCAACTTCCATCAAGGCTTCAATGCTATGGTCCATATCTTGAACTTCTTCAAGATCGAATGTACTCCCACTAGTTTTTCTAGAAACAAAGTCATTTTCTAGAAATACCCCAGTTTTAGTCACAAACACTTTGTGGTGATTGGGAATGTAGAAGTAATATCCCTTTGTTTCCTTGAGATATCCTATAAAATATCACTAATCAGATTTGGGTCCCAGTTTGTCCGAGACTTGACGTCTAACGTAAGTCTCACAACCCTAAATCATCATAAAAGATATCTGGGCATCTCTCCCAGTCCATTTCCTATATGGTTTCTTTATCACAGCTTTGGATGGAACACGGTTAAGTGTGAAGGCTGCTGTGTCTAGAGTATGTCCCCAAAAAGATATAGGAAGATCTGTGTAACTCATCATAGATCGTATCATATCTAATAGGGTATGATTTCTCCTTTTAGATACACTGTAACGACCGAAAATTCTCAAAATAAATTTTAGAGATATTCTATTATTTTTCTGGAATTTTAGAATATTTTTCTGGAATTTTTGGAGTAGCAGAAGTAGCAAAATTAAATAAAAACGTAAAATAGCCAAAGTAGGAATTGAACCCGAGACCTATGGACCCTATGTCTTATAGGGTGATTTTAGTAACCAAGGGGCCCCAGCAGGGGTGTGATGAAAGAAGAGGAGAACAATTTTATTTATTGGCGAGTTGGGTCGTACTAATCATTTAATATAAATAGGGAAATTAAGTGGGAGTTTATTATTTTTCGGATCGACAACTCTCCCCCACCCTCACCCGACGCCGCCCCCTCTCTCCCTCACCCTCTCGGCGCACAAGCCCAAGAAGACCTAGGGTTCAATCCCTAGGGTCGTAGGAGCACCCTCCGGTGACAACTCCGTCACGAGGCCGCTCCCCTCCGCGAGAAGAACGTGTAGACGTAAGAGGATCGCCGAAGAGATCTTCTTCTCCGGAAACCTAGCGATCGGATTGTAAGAAAACTTAGCACAGGATGTAAGTAACCCCTCACCTGCAGTATAAGTAGCTAGTCATATGCTTTTATGTTCTTAGTTAGCATTTATGTTCTTAGTGCAGCCACATGCAGAGATAGAGCACACCAGGTGCTCGATAAAATGACTAGTATAGTTATCTACTACAATAGACATTTTAATAACTTAGTTAAATGTCATTGATGCATTTTTAAATAGCATACATAGTCTTGCTTCAGTTTATATGGGACTACGGTCCAATGGGTGGGCTCCCATAATCACCTCTAGGTTTAGATAAACTAGCTCTAGGTTCAGATAACCAAGTAAGAGCAGGATAAGATAAACCAGTTTATGAATAGTATTTTACTTTTATCAGTGGCACTGTACTGGACTCTCTGTTGTCCTTGGGTTGAGCTCCCATAGTCGTCCCTAGGTTTAGATAACCTAGTAAACCCTATTGGATTCGAGACTAGCTACCTCGGGTCTAGTTAGGGATGCGCGCATAGCAAGTACAGTTGTCGGGCCCATCAGTAGCATGATTATTATTTTTATTTATTATGAAAATAGTTTTCAAAACTTTACAAATCAGATATATGAATACAGTTCAGCGACAACATTAACCTAACACAAGTTTTATCTTAGCTCATGTATCGGTTTAGTTTCCTTGATGATACAGTAATTAGTTTATGTTCAGTATTTGATTGCTATGACTTACATGTCCATATACCATTCTCTTAGCACTTTCAGTATAATCATCAGCATGTATTTCAAATAGCATCTTTTAAAAAGCATGATTTCTTCGAATGCATGTTTTGTGAGGTAGATGGTTCTTACTAAGCTCCCAAGCTTATAGTTTCCTTTTCCTTATACTACAGATAAAGGTAAAGGGAAGATGGATTAGCGGAGGTTGGAGTTCAATGCGACCAAATGTGTGTGGGAAGGAACTTGGAATAAAGATTCTTGAGGATTAGCCCATCTAAAGACTTAGTATTTCGGATCTTGTTACTTTTCTGCATTTTTAGGATGTTAAGTATCATGAATTATGAAAGTATGTACCATGTCATGCCTAGACTTCTAGTTACCTTGACATTAGTAATAAACCACAAAAAATGACAGTAGTGGCATGCCTAGACCTCTTGTGATTAGTTTTATGTTGATACATTTGCATCTTATTTGGATTAGTGGTGAAATGTAGCAGAAATCGCAGAAATCAGAGCTCCAATCGATCAGCCGATCGATTGGAGGGTCCTCAATTGATCAGCCGATCGATTGGGGAGTGATTTCCCGCGTACATAAAGCTGAAGAATCGATCAGCTGATCGATCGGCCATGGATCGATCAGCCGATCGATCGGGAAGTAATTCCCCGCGTACAGAACGCTATTGAATTGATCAGCTGATCGATTGAGGAGCTCTCAATCGATCAGCCGATCGATTGAACACAACTTCCGCATACAGAGAGCTGCGGAGTCGATCAGCTGATCGATTGACACTATTCAATCAATCAGCCTATCGATCGAGAGAACTCCCCGTGTACAGAACATTGACGGTTCTTCCGTGCACAAGAAGCACGTGGAATCGATCAGTAGATCGATTGAAGACTTTTCAATCGATTGAGTCCCAACTCAATCGATTAGGGAAGTCTGATTTCAACTGGAAACAACTGATTTCAGTTTCCTTGACCATATGGAGAGTTTAGATTCGATTCCTTAGTATATGTATAGCAGTGAAAAGATATTTTGAGCATAAGTCATAGATTTCTTTTTTTAAAAAAAAAGTCATTAGTAGGATGAGATTTTAATTAGTTCAGTTTTTCGCTCAGAATAGTTTAGCATAATGTAACCCCCGACCTTACACCTAAGTCAGTAGAAGGCGGGGCGTTATAGAAAGGTATCAGAGCAAGTTCCATACTTCCTCCACACACACATCAACATTGAACCTGCATCTTCCAAGTAAGAATATATCTCACTTTACTTATGTTTCTTGCTTTTATGTTTATAGATAACTAAAGCATGTTCATATATGATAGCATCTAACAAGATAATAGTAGTTATATAAACATGATTGTGTTAGTTATGTATGTCCTCTATTTTTCTAGAAAATGGTACGAGGATGCCCAGCTAAAAAGGCACCAGCTACTGAGCCCCAGCATGAGGCAGATAGCTCAATGCCTCCCCTAGACCTTACAGCAGTAGTGGCTCAGTTACAGAAGCAACTAGCTGAACAGCAACAGGAAATAGCCACCCTAATGGTTAATCAGCAGAACACTCCCACTGCCACTCCAGAACCTAACCAAGCAACCCTAGTAGTGATAGAGGTTCTACCAGTCCAACCTACAGCACCAATAGCCCCAGCAGCAAGGGCAAGGAGAGAAGCCTATCTGATCCAGTGGCAGAAAATCAAGCCAAAGAATTTCTCAGGCACCAGTGAACCATGGGATGCCCAAGCCTAGTTCAAAACACTAGAGAGTACGATGGAGCTTCTGGACTGGCCAGAGTATGAAAAGGTGAAATGCGCCTCCTTATGGCTGGCAGGCGATGCACGTATGTGGTGGGAGAGAATTAAAGGGAAGCGCCTAGTGAACCAGATGACATGGGCCGATTTCGAGAGAGAATTCTTTGAGGAGTTCTTCAACATGCGGGTCACAAACCACCAGTACGACGAGTTCACTGAATTTCGTCAGGGCAACCTTTCAGTTGAGGAGGGCGTGAAGAAATTCAACAGACTAGCTCGTCTATGTCCTGAACTAGTCAGCACCGAAAGAGAACGAGTCCGGAAGATGCTCAAAATGCGAAGGCCGAAAATAGCGCTGAACGTGGCCAACGGCGTTCACAGGCCGCAAACCACTAAAGAACTTGTAAGTAGTGCTCTGGTCATCGAGCACTACCAGAACAACATCAAGCAACAGAAGCAAGCCTTTTCAGAGTCCAAAGGCCAAGGAGGCTCAGGTACTCAGAAACACCAGGGCCACAACTCTAACTGGAAAGGGAACTCCAGTAACAAACGTAAACCAGGGAGTTACCCAAAAGGAGGACCAGCTAGTAAACATCCTAGTTATCCCAAGAGCTCTACTTGTGGAAAATTCCACCCTAGAGTTTGTCGCAAGGGCACACGAGGATGCTTCGAATGTGGCCAGGAAGGGCATATGGCTAAGTAATGCCCGAACAAGACCAGTATTCCCCTACCGCAGCCGATTCAGTACGGAGACAAACCAGCCCAGTTACACCAGATGCAGGCTGCTTTAGATGGTCCACACATCAGCCAGGGAAGACTAGAAGCCCCCTCAGCCACGACGAACGCGAGGATCTACTCACTCACCAGAGAGGACGTAGCGAATGCCTCGACAGTTGTTACAGGTCAGATCAGTATTTTACAGCAAAGTGCAACTGTCTTATTTGATACTGGGGCAACCCATTCTTATATATCCAGGGCACTTGCCGAAAAGTTAGCAATACCTCCAGATGCACTTAGTAGTCAGTTTCTGACAACATTACCTTCAAGAGAAATCATGGCATCCACGCACTGGCTCCGAGCATTGCCAGTCATTATAGCAGACAGAGAGCTTTTTGGTGATCTGATAGTGCTAGATATGACTGACTACGATGTCATATTGGGAATGGACTTTCTGATCAAGTACGGTGCCTCTATAGAATGCCATAAACAAAAAGTTATATTCCAACCTAAAGCAGGAGTACAGTTTGGGTACATCGGAGAACCAAAGAGAAAGGCCAAGAAGTTTCTCTCAGCTTTGAAAGCACAGAAACTATTGGAGTCAGGATGTACGGGGTTCCTAACACATGTAGTCAATTCCAGTCAAGACGAGGACCAAAAGCTAGAAGAGGTCCGAGTTGTATGTGACTACCCAGCAGTCTTCCCTGAGGAGTTACCGGGTTTAGCACCAGACAGGGAGATTGCATTTAAGATAGAACTCGTCCTCGGTACGAATCCCATCTCCAAAGCACCCTACCGCATGGCTCCAGCAGAACTGAAGGAACTTCAGGAGCAACTACAGGAGCTGCTCGACAAGGGCTTTATACGCCCTAGTCACTCACCATGGGGAGCTCCTGTATTGTTCGTGAAGAAAAAGGATGGGAGCATGCACCTGTGTATAGACTACCGGTCACTAAACTAAGTCACGATTAAGAACAGGTATCCTCTTCCTAGGATAGATGACCTATTTGATTAGCTGAAGGGAGCAGCAGTGTTCTCTAAAATAGACCTCAGATCAGGATATCATCAAGTGAGAGTTAAAGAGGGTGATATACCCAAGATAGCTTTCAGGACCAGATACGTGCATTATGATTTCATAGTCATGCCCTTTGGCGTGACGAATGCTCCAGCTACTTTCATGGACCTCATGAAAAGGGTATTCAGAGAATACTTAGATAAGTTTGTTATCATGTTCATCAATGACATTCTTATCTATTCCAGAACTTAGGAAGAACATGCATAGCACCTGAAGATAGTATTGCAGACCCTTCAACAGAACCAGTTGTACGCCAAGTTCACGAAATGTGAATTCTGGCTCGATCAGGTATCCTTTCTGGGTCACATCATCTCCAAGAATGGTATCATGGTAGACCCCAGTAAGATAGAGGTTGTGAGTAACAGGAAAAGACCTAAGAACGCTAGTGAAATCAGAAGCTTTCTGGTACTAGAAGGCTATTACAGAAAATTTGTAGAGGATTTCTCCAGGATAGCCTCCTCACTGAAAGCTCTCACCAGGAAGAACAGGAAATTTCAGTGGACAGAGGACTGTGAGAACAGCTTTATCGAGCTAAAAAGAAGATTGACCAGTGCTCCCATTCTGACTCTGCCAGAAAACACAGACAGCTTTGATATTTACAGTGACGCCTCTAAATTGGGACTAGGAGCAGTACTGATGTAAAATGGCAGGGTGATCGCCTATGCCTCTAGACAACTCAAGGACTATGAGAGGAACTACCCTACTCATGACCTCGAGTTTGCCACAGTTGTTTTCGCCCTTAAAATTTGGAGACATTACTTATATGAAGCTCAGTGTAGAGTGTATACAGATCATCAGAGTCTGAAGTATTTCTTCACTTAGAAGGATCTGAATATGCGACAGCGCAAATGGCTCGAGCTAGTCAAAGACTATGACATAGACATCCTCTACCACTCAGGAAAAGCTAATAAGGTGGCAGACGCACTTAGCAGGAAGTCCAGTGCTACCTTACTATCCTTAGCAGCCATGTCACCGCCCCTACAAAAGGAGATTACAGATTTCGGTCTCGAACTTATAGTTGGACAACTCTCTTCTATGACATTAGCATCTACCCTGCTTGGTGACATCCAGACAGCTCAGGATCGGGACCCTGAAATTCAGAAAATTAAGCAAGGCTTAGCAGAATCAGAAAGTGGAGAGTTCAGAGTATCTGATAGTGGGGTATTGTATTTTGGCGACAGACTATGCGTTCCAGATCAGGAGAAACTACGGAGGAAGATCCTAGAAGAGGCTCACAGGACTCCTTATGCAATGCATCCTGGTTCCACCAAGATGTACCATGACCTAAAGAGACATTTTTGGTGGCGTAGAATGAAGAGAGACATCGCTAGATATGTCAGTACCTGTCTGACCTGTCAAAGGGTCAAGGCAGAACACCAGAGACCAGGAGGAGTTCTGCAGCCTATTCAGATTCTAGAATGGAAGTGGGATGATATTTTCATGGATTTCATAGTGGGGCTACCCAGAACCACGACTGGTTTTGATGCCATCTGGGTAGTAATCGACAGGTTGACTAAATTAGCCCACTTCTTAGCTATCAGGATATCCTACATGGAGCAGCTAGCTCAGTTATATCTCAAGGAGATCGTCAGACTGCATGGAGTCCCACGGACCATTATTTCAGACAGAGACAGTAGATTCATGTCACACTTTTGTGAGTGTGTACAGTCAGCATTGGGCACCAGGTTAAAGTTTAGCACAACTTTCCATCCTCAGATAGATGGTCAGACGGAGTGAGTAAATCAGGTACTCGAAGATATGCTTCAAGCGTGTGCCCTAGACTTCAAGGGAAGTTGGTGTAAATATCTGTGTTTAGCAGAATTTGCATACAACAATAGCTATCAGGCCACTATCGGTATGGAACCCTATGAGGATCTTTATGGCCGGAGGTGTAGATCTCCAATCTGCTGGTATGAAAGTGGTGAACAGAAAGAACTAGAACTTCAGACAGATCTAGTAGTAGATACCACAGCAGCTATACAGCAGATCTGCTAGAGGATAGAGATAGCTCAGAGCCACCAAAAAAGTTATGCTGATACACGGCGCCGACCCTTAGAGTTTTCAGTTGGGGATACAATATTCCTCCGAGTGGCTCCCATGAAGGGAGTAATGCGTTTTGGGAAGAAGGGAAAATTAAGTCCCAGATATGTGGGACCATACCTTATCACCAGAAGAGTTGGCAAGGTAGCATATGAGCTAGAGCTACCCCAGGAGATGTCAGCTATCCATAACGTATTTCATGTCTCTATGCTGAAGAAGCATATCCCAGATGCCACCCAGGTGATTGAGTCTCAGTCGGTACAAGTCCGCGAAGACCTCAACTATGACAGTCGGCCTATTCAGATAGTACACCGAGCAGTTAAGAAATTACGGAACAAGGAGGTACCATTAGTAAAAGTCATTTGGCAAAATCACACAACGGAAGAGGCAACTTGGGAGACAGAAGCTAGTATGAGACAGAAGTACCCAGAGTTATTTTAAGTTCGAGGATGAACTTTTTATAAGGTATGGGGGATTGTAACGCCCGAAAATTCTCAAAATAAAATTTTGAAATATTCTATTATTTTTCTGGAATTTTAGAATATTTTTATAGAATTTTTGGAGTAGCAGAAGTAACAAAATTAAATAAAAACATAAAGTAACCTAAGCGGGAATTGAACCCGAGACCTATGGACCCTATGACTCATAGGATGATTTTAGTAACCAAGGGGCCCCAGCAGGGGTGTGCTGAAAGAAGAGGAGAATAATTTTATTTATGGGCGAGTTGGGTCGTACTAATCACTTAATATAAATAGGAAAATTAAGTGGGAGTTTATTATTTTTCGGATCGACAACTCTCCACCACCCTCACCCGACGCCGCCCTCTCTCTCCCTCACCCTCTCGGTGCACAAGCCCAAGAAGACCTAGGGTTCAATCCCTAGGGTCGTAGGAGCACCCTCCGGCGATAACTCCGGCACGAGGACGCTCCCCTCCGCGAGAAGAACGTGTAGACGTAAGAGGATCGCCGAAGAGATCTTCTTCTCCGGAAACCTAGCGATCGGATTGTAAGAAAACTTAGCGCAGGATGTAAGTAACCCCTCACCTGCAGTATAAGTAGTTAGTCGTATGCTTTTATTTTCTTAGTGCAGCCACATGCAGAGATAGAGCACACCAGGTGCTCGATAAAATGACTAGTATAGTTATCAACTACAATAGGCATTTTAATAACTCAGTTAAATGCCATAGATGCATTTTAAAATAGCATCATAGTCTTGCTTCAGTTTATATGGGATTATGGTCCAATGGGTGGGCTCCCATAGTCGCCTCTAGGTTCAGATAACCAAGTAAGAGTAAGATAAGATAAACCAGTTTATGAACAATATTTTAATTTTATCAGTGGCACTGTACTGGACTCTCAGTTGTCCTTGGGTTGGGCTCACGTAAGAACCCAAAGGACTAGGAAGCTTAGTACCCAAATTAATCATGTTACATTGTTCCTTATGATTGGATGAGCACATGATACACTTTTATGCTTAGACATGTATGCTTGTGAGCTATACAAGATGAGAATTTCTACGATATGTTATGAGTTCAAAATATGCATGCTTTATGTTATGATATGTGGGTAAATTTTACATGCTTTGATGATATGATATGAGCTGAAAATATGCATGCTTATGTTATGATATGTGGTTAAATTATGCATGCTTTGATGCTATGTTTAGTGCTTAAAATATGCATGCTTTCATGATATGCTATGTGGTTAAATTATGCATGCTTGATGATATGCTTTATGCTTAAGATATGCATGTTTTTATGATCTATGCCTAAGTGATGCATATTGTTATGATATGATGTATGCCTAAGTGATGCATACTTTTATGGTATGATGTATGCCTAAGTGATGCATACCTTTATGACATGATGTATGCCTAAGTGATGCATACTTTTTTGACATGATGTATGCCTAAGTGATGCATACTTTTATGATAGGATGTGTGCCTAAGTGATGCATGCTTTTATGATGTATGATATGTATAAGTATGACATGTACTTTACTTTATATGGCTTGTACCAAGGGTGGGCTCCATAAACGCCCCGGGGTCGATGGAATAAGACTCGGGCCTCGTTAGGGATGGGCTCCTAAGTGCCCCTAGGTCGATGAAGTAAGACTCGGGCCTAGTATGTTGCCTTGTAGGGTTCAAAACTTGCTACCTTGGACCTACATAGGTTGCGCGCAATATGTAAGTGGTACATAGCCGGGATCCCCTTTAAGTTGAGATTATGTTCAAGTATATATGTAAGAAAAAATGGTTTTAAAGATCATGAGACATACACATATTTTTCGGATACATGTTTTTTTCAAAATCATATTGCATATACCTTATGATGATTTATGATATGCCATGGTTAGATATGATTATGTTATGTTCCATGATATGTCAATGTGAAGGATATGCCATGACTCCTTATAACGATATGCCATGATTAGATACGATTATGTTATGCTTCATGCTATGCTTTACGCTATGATATGCCATGACTAGTTATGATTTCTTCATGTTGCATGATATGCTTAAAAGAGTATGTTACACTATGTCATGACTAGTTGAAATGATGCCATGTTGAGACATTCTTTGATTATACTATGATTTTCGGTTTTAGTGAGTAGGAAAGGAACTTACTGAGCCATGAGTTCTCACAACTTACTGTCCTTGTACGACAGATAAAGGAAAAAGCTGGATGAGCTAGAGGAGCAGCAGGAGAGGCAAGGAGATGTGTGTGGCAGTGGCTAGGCAACCAAAATAAGAACCTGCTTTAAAAACTTTTAAAGAACTATGCTTTGGTATCATGAATTGTAGTACCGTATGTGTGACTTGATGTTATGTTTCTACTAATTTTGATATCATGTTATTGAGGCCATGATAGTGTAGTTTGGATTTGATGAAAGGGAAAACAAAAGAAAAGTTTTTATTAAACTAAGAGAATTATTTTAAGTCTTCCGTTGTTTTAAAAAGAAAAATTTGTACATAGAGTATCGTAACCCTGTCCCTTAGGGTTAGCAGGGAGGGCGGGCGTTACAGGTTAATATCAGAGCCTGGTTTTTGCTAGCTCACTACACACACATCAAGCCTCCGACCTGCCGCTCCAAGTAAGAATGTTTATGCTTAATTTTCTTGTTATATGCTTATGCTTAGTTTCATGTTATATGACTTATGCTTTATTTTTCTTCCTTGTTATATTGCCTATGCTTTATTTTATTTGCTACATTGCTTTTGCTTTATTTCCTTAAGTTATATTGTTTGTCACTCTATTTTTTATTTTCCTTATGTTGCTTATGCTTTAGTTTCATGTTTTGCTTGCTTATGTTTGATGCTTTATTCTATGCTTTTAGTTATAATTTAGATTAGGATTACATATTAGTAGGTTAGAAATAATACCAGAACAAATAGATAGAAACAAAACAGTACGTTAAATTGTCTAAAAATGATAACCACTTACACTAGTCTATTTGTCATTATTTAGATAAACATGGTTAGGACACGCAATGGCCGAACCGAGGGGACAGTGACTCCACCAGACTTGACACAGGTAGTCACAGACCTCCAGCATCAGATCACAGAACAACAGCAGCTGATCACTACCTTAATGGGTCAGCAAGGCAACCCAGTTACCCCACCGGTAAATCAGCATACACTACCGGTTTTACCTACAGCCGCGCCAGTGCCCCTGGCAGCCCCTACTCCGATGGTCCGACAAGAGGCCTATCTGATTCAGTGGCAAAGGCTTAAGACGGAAGCCTTCTCGGGAAACTGCGAACCATGGGATGCGCAAGCCTGGCTCAAGACCGTGGAGAGCATAATGGAACTACTGGACTGGCCTGAACACGAGAAGGTCGTTCTGCCTTACCGGAGATGCCCGGATGTGGTGGGACCGAGTAAAGGCGAAAAGATAAATAAACCAGATGCAGTGGACGGATTTTGAGACAGAGTTCTTAGAAGAATTCTTCCATATGCAAGTGGCCAACAAGCACTATGACGAGTTCACTGAGTTCCGGAAAGGTGATCTGTCAGTTAACGAAGCCATCAAGAAGTTCAACCGCCTAGCACGTCTGTGCCCAGAACTGATCAGTACTGAAAAAGAAAGGGTCCGGTTAATGTTAAAGATGCTCCGACCCGAGATAGCTATGAACGTAGCCGGTGGAGTTAATAGACCGCACACTGCAAATGCCCTGATTACCGAGCACTGCCAGAAAGCAATGAACGAGGGCAAGAACCAAGCACTGACCGGAGGACAAAAATCGCACAATACCATAACCGGCTGGAAAGGAAACTCAGGTGGAAAGAGGAAACAGTGGAACAACACAAAAGGTGGTCCGGCCAATAAGCAAACCAAGTACCCTCAGTGTGCCACATGTGGAAAGATGCATTCCGGAGTATGTCTCCTAAGTACCAGAAAGTGCTACAACTGCGGAAAGGAAGGTCATTTGGCAAGAAATTGCCCTACTCAGTCTCAGGCACTACCTCTGCAGAACAACCAGAATATGAGTACCCCTGCACAGCTTCACCAGATGCATACTGCCATAGAAGGGACTTCAATCAGCCAAGGAAGATTGGAGGCCCCTCCCACTATGACCAATGCCAGAGTCTACTCTCTCGCTCAGGATGACGTGGCGAACGCCTCTGCCATCGTCTCAGGTTAGCTACCTAATTTCAATCAATATGCTAAAGTTTTACTTAATGCTGGAAACGAACCAATATGGGAATCCATCGAGGAACCGAGACGTGTTTCGTATCCTTGGGTCGAAACTATGTCCGGGCGACTTTCTACCCTCACCATAACACCGACGTTATTTGAGAGTATACTGGAAAAGCAAACCAGTGACCAAAACCTCCAGAGAATCAAACAAGAGACTTTGGAAGGGAAGAAATCTCTATGGATTTCATTTCGGGTCTTCCCAAGACGACAAACGGATATGACGCTATATGGGTGATTGTAGACAGATTGACGAAGTCCGCACACTTTTTGGCGATCAAAATGACTTATTCAACTGAACAACTAGCTCAGTTATATGTTAAGGAAATCATTCGGCTACATGGTATTCCTAAGACCATTATTTCTGATAGAGACAGTCGTTTTTGTTTCACACTTTTGGGAGTGCGTTTAGAAGACCCTCGGCACGAAGTTGTTATTTAGTACAACTTTCCACCCTCAGACAGATGGGCAAACTGAAAGAGTGAACCAAATATTAGAAGATATGTTAAGAGCTTGTGCCCTGGACTTCAAGGGAAGCTGGTGCCGATATTTATACCTGGCAGAATTCGGCTACAATAATAGTTACCAAGCTACTATTAGAATGGCACCTTACGAAGCTCTGTATGGGAGGAAGTGTAGATCCCCTATATGCTGGTATGAAAGTGGTGAAAAGAAGGAAATGGGGCTCCGAACGGAACTTATTGATGACACCACCCGAGCTATACAGAAGATCAGCCAACGAATAGAAACTGCTCAGCGTCGGCAGAAGAATTATGCCGATAAACGGCGCAGGCCGCTAGAATTCAACATCGGAGATTTGGTATTCCTTAAGGTATCCCCCATGAAAGGGATAATGAGATTCGGAAAGAGGAGCAAGTTAAGCCCACGATACGTAGGACCGTACCGGATTTTAGAAAGAGTGGGCCAAGTCGCATACAGACTAGAACTACCTCCAGACATGGCAGCTATTCACAATGTGTTCCATGTATCGATGCTCAAGAAGTGTACTCCCAGCACAGATCAAGTAATTGAGCCACAGTCGGTACAAGTTCAAGAGGACCTAAGTTGTAACGCCCACCCTTCTTACCCAAGGGCGGCGCTACGATCTTATACTACTTACGTACATGCTTTAGTTATACTATAACAGCGGAAAATTTTATATCATTCCTTTTTCTTAAATAAGCATGATATCACATATTCTGATTAGTTCGAATGTGCATATATTGATCATATAATTAAAAATATTAATTTGTTCGAATCGTTCTTGCCGAGCCACCACCACACACATCACTATCTGCTCCTCCTGCTGCTCCGTCGTTCCGAATATCCGTCCCCCATATCTGCGGTACAAGGAAAGTAAGCTATGAGCACTCATGGCTCAGTAAGTTCCTTTCCTACTCACTAAACCGAATTCATATCATTACATATCAATATCATGCGAGGTATCATAAGCATACGACATACAAGGGTATCATATTCATATCATAATATCACATGACATTATATCTAATCATCAGATAATTCAAGCACATATGTAGGCAATGCATCATGAATTTGAAAACTTATACTTATAAGTACTTGAAATTAATATCATCATTAGAGGGGATCCCGGTTTGTACCACATACATAATGCGCGCGCTTCATAGGTAGGTCCAAGGTAACAAGTCTTGAACCCTACCATGCATACATACTAGGCCTGAGTCTTACTCCATCGACCTAGGGCATTCAGAGGCCCATTACTGACGAGGCCCGAGTCTTACTCCATCGACCCCGGGGCGTTTACGGAGCCCACCCTTGGTACAAACCATACAAAATAACTTATCATGCATAACTATCATATCATGTCCCTAACAATCTTTCATGCATTTCCTTTTTCATTTCTTTTCATTATGTATAGCATTTTCTATGCTATAACATATCATTACGTAACATAATTTCATTTCTTCTCATTATGTATAGCATTTCCTATGCTATAACATATCATGGCATATTACGTAATAAAATTTCATTTCTTCTCATTATGTATAGCATTTCCTATGCTATAACATATCATGGCATATTACGTAACATAATTTCATTTCTTCTCATTATGTATAGCATTTCCTATGCTATAACATATCATGGCATGTTACGTAACATAATTTCATTTCTTCTCATTATGTATAGCATTTCCTATGCTATAACATATCATGGCATATTACGTAACAAAATTTCATTTCTTCTCATTATGTATAGCATTTCTATGCTATAACATATCATGGCATATTACGTAACATAATTTCATTTCTTCTCATTATGTATAGCATTTCCTATGCTATAACATATCATGGCATATTACATAACATAATTTCATTTCTTCTCATTATGTATAGCATTTCCTATGCTATAACATATCATAGCATATTACATAACATAATTTCATTTCTTCTCATTATGTATAGCATTTCCTAGGTTTCTTTCCTTTTCTTTTATTTTCCTTCATGGCCGAAACCTACCAGTCCTTAAGCTAGGTTTCTTAAGTGGCCTAAAGCATGGAAAGCCTAAGTAAATATCATGGCAAAAGTTACTAAGAACATCATACACAAAATTGGATCATAAACAAGCTAGGACTCTTGTGATCTTACATGTCTTATATCATGTAACTAATTTTCTACATTCCAATTAAACATTAGAGCATTAATCAACTTTCATATCATAATATCACAGAGGTCTTGAGCATATTAATATTTTTGTTTAGGCTAATCTAAGCTATCCCTTTTATCATAGCCGAAAAACCCTAAAAAGAGTTCATGAGTTTCTAGCAATGTGAACACCCTTTAAGAAACTTTATATCCTATCATAGGAGCATGTTTATTTAAATTTTTTGAAGGTCTTTCTAACCCTTAACCTTTCTGGTCCGAAGCATACAAGTGAGTTTTCTTTTGGTTCCAATTAATTTCCAAGCAAGAAAAACCATAGAAAGGTCCTTAGCATTTCATAGAAGGAACCTTGCACTAGTTTGGTTAGACGATAATCTTCCTAACCTCTTTAAAATATTTTTGGTTGAATCCTAGGGTTAGATACTCCTCTGATCATACATCATATCAGTATAAAATCATGGAAAAGAATCCTTCTACATAGCATAGAAAATCTTATCATGAAATGAGGTCTTGTTTAAATCATCCTAGATTTGAAAACCTTTTCTTTAGCCAAATTTTCTTAAATTCTTTCCTAGGTTTTCTAATCCTTATAAATCCGAAAATCACATAAAAGCCTTGTACCACATGTGAGGGGAAGCTTACCTTCTTTGCTTAAGTTTCCTAGGTTCGAGAACTTGCTTGTGGACCTTTCTTCTTCTTGCTTGCTTTGCTCGGCACCAATGGAGGAAGCTAGGTCTTTTGGTGGAGAGGGGGAGGAAGAAGAGACTTCTTCCTCTTGTGTTGCTCGGCAACAACAAGAAAGAAAAGAGGGAGAGAGTGAGGAGGAAGAAGAGGTTTCTTCCTCTTGTGTTGCTCGGCAACAAGAAGAAGAAAAGAGGGAGAGAGTGAGTTCTCGGCACCAATGGAGGAGAGGAGGAGAATGAGTTGAGGATGAAGTTGAAGTCACCCCTCCATGCCTATTTATACTAAAATGAGGGGAGGAAAACTTGACTTGATTCATCCTCCTTATTTATTTCTCCTCTTAATGATAAGAATATTCTAGAGAAATGCTTCTTGAGTTCTCTCTTTTCTTTCCTTTAATTTCTCTCTTTTCTTTCCTTTAATTAAAATTCCTATCTCTCCTCTTACAATATCCTCTCCTATCACACTTGGTTAACACATGCATGCATCCACAAGAGAACCAAGGATCAAAACTTGGTTATGTATATTTTTACTTCCTTTTCCTTTTAATTAAAAAGAATCCTTTCTTATTCTTAACTACTTAGTCCTTTCTCTCCTTATCAATAATTCTCCTATCCCCTTTGATATCCTATAAATGTTCCTTACAAGAGATCCAAAGTTCAATCTCTCTTCTAACATTTTATTTTCTTTTGTACATAATAATTCATATATTACCATATTATGCATTATGCATAAATATTTCACACATGTATATATTATCTCATATTTCTTCCTTTTGTCTACATTAATTCCATACATTATAAATCATGCATAGATGATTTATATTCTCAACTTTATTTTCTTTCATAAAGTTTTAATCATCTAAATCCTTCCCATCTTAATATTTAACTTAGAATATCTACACCTTCTTTTTACTACATTCGTACTCTCATTACCCTTACTTTCTTATCTAGGCTTTCTAGGGGTGTTACAGTCTCCCCTACTTATTGAAAGTTCGTCCCCGAACTTAGAATGACAATTTCTGCTCAGATTCCTTAGACACTGGTGGAGCTTACTCTTGGTATAAGCCAATCACACAGAAAGTAAAGTACATGTCATACATGTCATGTATCATAAAAGCATGCATCACTTAGGCACACCTCATATCATAAAAGTATGCATCACTTAGGCATACATCATTTCATAGAAACATGTATTTTCTACTCACATATATCATATCATGGATGTATACATATCATATCATCAATCATGCATATTTCTATTCACGTATCATTTCATGGAAGCATGCATAGCATATCATAAATCATGCATATTTCTATTCACATATCATTCCATGAAAGCATGCATATCATATCATAAATCATGCATATTCTATTCACATATCATTTCATGAAAGTATGCATATCATATCATAAACAATTAAATCACAAGCATACATGTCTAAGCATAAAAGTGTAGCATGTGATTAACCTATCATAAGGAACAATGTCATAGGTTTTAGATTGGTTCTAAGCTTCCACATCCCTTGTTGATTCATCATGGCAGCAATCATCTGTTGCTGTTCCGTAAGCTGTCGTTGTAGCTTAGTAACTACATGTGCCCAATCAGGTGGAGGTACGGCCTCCTCTGTTCTGGCATTTCGTTTTCTAGCCATACCTAATTTCCTAAATGATAACAAGATTAGTCTAAGTTATCATTTATGCATGAATATCTTAACACATCATGTCTAGGTTTCATGCCATGTTTGGGTTATCGTTGAGGTATTCTTTCTTAGGTTGTCATATCATCTTTAGATTACCTTACCATTCATACGCGTCAAGATCTAGCCGATGGTATTATCATTCTTACTTGACTCATGCATAAATTGATACCATTTCTACTCTTTTTATTCATCAAAAGCTTTTATTACATTTTTTTTTTGTTCATAACTTCTTCTCTTAAAAGGCCAGGTAGGTTGTGACTACTCCTGCCATAAAGGACATGATAGCAGTAGTCATCATCAACCCAACCTGTATCGACTTGCCCAGATCATTCTGGGGTGGATCAAGCATTATTTGAGGTTGAATCTCCGATGCCTCTTCCGGGTCGATTATTGTCTCTTCATCCATTCCCTCATCTTCTTCAACATGTTCGTCCGGTTCCATCGGGTCTTTGTTTAGTTCCCCCTCGAGGTTGTTCAGTCCCCACTCGAAGTCTATTATATCGTTGGGGTTGAAACCCATTTCCATGTATTCAGCAAGGTTAAATTCATCCTCACCCATCTCAGGAAACTCGTTCTCTCCTTCATAATATTCCATAATTTCTGAATCTTCATCTTCATTATCGTCCGAATTCCCTTCCTCGATTTCCTCGAGATCTTCCTCTCCGAACTCGCCGTGTTCCGGAGATTCCGAGTCGCTCACATAGTTGTCGAAGTATTCCAGCATATCGGGTTCATCCGCGAACTCGAGGTATTCACCAAAATATTCTACATCCTCGGGATCGTATTCGAATGGGATATAGTCCATTTCTACAAGATTTTAAAGATTCATTATTCCTCTTATGTTATAGCCTAAGGTTCTTGTATCTAGGCTACCATTCATGCATCCTAGAATATCACCTACTTATCATCATGCACCATTTTCTAGGGTATAACTTAAGGTATCCTTCCTAGCCTACCATTCATGCATCCTAGAGTATCATACTATTTTTAACACATACTTATTTTTGCATATAAATAAATTAAGGAACTGTACTTACTTGGAGCGACAGGAAGGAGCTTGATGTGTGTGTAGTGAGCTGGCAAAACTTCGCTCTGATACCACCTGTAACGCCCACCCTTCTTACCCAAGGGCGGCGCTACGATCTTATACTACTTACGTACATGCTTTAGTTATACTATAACAGCGGAAAATTTTATATCATTCATCTCACTTGGTTACCAGGATTCATAAACTCTAGTACTTAAACCTGGAGGTCTAGAGTTCGAATCCTGGGGGAGGCAAAAATCCAATGGCCAGGGGTGGAAAGTCCTAATGAGTAACGACACGGCCAAAGGGTCGTCGGTCGACGACATGAGAGGTCGCCAAATGGGTCGACGACATAAGGGCCGCCAGTTGGGCCGCCACAAGGGCCGCCCAAGAGGCCAAAAGGGTCGGGTCGTTACATAAGTTACGAAAGTAGACCTATTCAGATCTTGGACCGAGAAGTCAAGAGGTTAAGGAACAAAGAAATACCCTTAGTAAAGGTTTTATGGCGGAATCAACGATTTGAAGAAGCCACCTGGGAACGCGAGGGTGATATGAAACAAAAGTACCCGGAGTTATTTTAAAGTTCGAGGACGAACTTTTTATGAGGTACGGGGTACTATAACACCCACTAAGCTTTTAAGATAAATATGAGAATGATGAATTTGCCTTAGAAAAATATTAGTAGAATGTTGAACCAAAAAGAAATAAAAAGAAATAAAAATAGGAAGTGGTCAAGGATTGAACCTTGAACCTCTCATGATGTAAATGATAGGATTAATGGGTAATAACCAGTTGGGATAGGAATGATATATTGATAGCAAAGGAGGGAAACTCATGATAAGGATGAGAGTAAAAGCTAGCCAAAAGAAAGCAAGAAAAGAGCAAGAGAAAGGCAACTAGCCTTCCTTCTTTTCTCTCCCTCTTCCTCTCCCTTTGCCGTGACTTAAAGAGGACAATTAAGGGGATTCATTCCCCCTTGTTTCATCATGAATGATGAGAACAAATAAATAAATAAAAAAAAAAAAAGGGGGCTAAGGGAGAAGGAAAGCAAAAACCAATTTTGCTACCTCTTCCCCCTTAACATAAAAGGGAGCATGTAAAGAGAAGATTTTATTTTTCTCTCATTCTCTCCTCTCCACCACCGAGAGCCTCAGCCCCCTCTCCTCCATTTTTGGCCCCCAAAACAAGGTTCCTCCTAGGATACAAGGAAGGCTACCAAGGGGAAATCAAAGAAGGAGAACAAGAAGAAGAGACCCTTTCTTCCATCACCACACTTTAGAACCACAAGCGAAAAGGAAGTATCCCCTCACCTGTGGTACAAGTGGTTTTAATGTGTTTTTGGATTTTATGAGGATTTTAAAACCTAGAAACAAAGTTGTGAAAATTCGGCCAAAGAAAGGACTTGTTGATCCTAGGAATGTTTAATATAAGCCTTGATTCATGATAATTTTTCTATGCTTTGTAAGATGGTTTTCTCTCATATTTTTATATATATGTGATGCTGGATTAGAGATGTACCTAACCCTAGAGTTTCGACAAAAAAAAGGTTTTATAAGGGCTAGGGAATTTATTTGTTTACCTAACTTGCACAAAACCCTCTAAATAAATGGTTAAGGATCCATTATTGTTTTCATACTTGAAGGTTGGAACCAAAAGTACCCCACTCACAAGTTTCGGCCAAGGAAGGGTTTAGGGTTAGGAAGACTTTGAATTTAAACTCACCATGTTTATATGATAGAATATAGAGTTTCTTAAAGAGTTCCATGCTTGTATGTTGATAGAAACTCATGAACATCACTTTTAATGTTTCGGCCATGGTAAGGTGGATGGTTTAGAATAGCTTAAACCGATTTTCTTTAACATGCTCAAAACCTCCATGACAATAAGATATGAAAGTTGTTTGATGCTCCCATGCTTAATTAGAGTATAGGAAAATTGGTTGCATGATATATGATAATTATGACCACAAGGGTCTTAGCTTGTTTGTGAACCAAACTTATATGTATAGTTTCTTTGATATTTTTGCCATAAAACTTGTTTAGGTTTTCCATACTTTAGGCCACCTATAACCTAGTTTAAAGACTTGGAAGGTTTCGGCCAAACATATGCTATGAGATAAAGAAAGGAAAAACCTAGGAAACCTAAAACACAATTTAAATGTATGCTTATAGTGCTTGACTTTTATACATGTTATGAAATGTGTTATGACTTTCTATGCTTTTATGCCATTTGATCAAATTCCATGCTTGATGAGCTTCGGCCATGTAGGGTTTAAAGACCTAGAAACCTTAAAATTTAGACCTCATGTGTTAAAGATGCTTCTTATGAAATTGAGATAACATGTTGATTGTGTTCACATGCTTATACAATTAACTATGATTCAAATGGACACCTTAAAGTCTCGGCCAAGAAGGGATACATGCCTTAGAAACCCTAGAACTTATATTGAACATGCTCATGTCACTCTCCATGAAATATAAAATGTAGAAAGCTAAAAATTCACATGCTATATGTTGTTAGTGACCTAAATTGATGCAAAGGGAAGTTTCGGCCATGACCACTTGTATGATGCCATTTATAAATTTATACATGATGTTAGAGTAAGTTCACATGCTTGTATGCTTGCTTGAAAACCTAAATGAGTACTTGTAAGTTTCGGCCATGACATAATTTTAAGGGCTTAAAGGATTTAGGAACTAACTCAATTGTGCTTACCATATTCCTTGAAACAAATGCTATAAATATGGTTAATGTTTCCATGCTTTATGTCATTTAGAACCTTGTTTCACACTTGTTAAGGTTCGGCCAAATGAGGTTTAAGGACTTGGAGAACTTAGAGTCCAAGTAAATCTTGTTTATAATACTTCCTATGAAAATGATATGTGGATGAATTAGGTTCTACATGCTTGGATGTTGTTTAAAACCTGAATTGGCACCTAAGAGGGTTTCGGCCAAGATAATAACCCAAAGGATTAGGAAGCTTAGTACCCAAATTAATCATGTTACATTGTTCCTTATGATTGGATGAGCACATGATACACTTTTATGCTTAGACATGTATGCTTGTGAGCTATACAAGATGAGAATTTCTACGATATGTTATGAGTTCAAAATATGCATGCTTTATGTTATGATATGTGGGTAAATTTTACATGCTTTGATGATATGATATGAGCTGAAAATATGCATGCTTATGTTATGATATGTGGTTAAATTATGCATGCTTTGATGCTATGTTTAGTGCTTAAAATATGCATGCTTTCATGATATGCTATGTGGTTAAATTATGCATGCTTGATGCTTAAGATATGCATGTTTTTATGATCTATGCCTAAGTGATGCATATTGTTATGATATGATGTATGCCTAAGTGATGCATACCTTTATGACATGATGTATGCCTAAGTGATGCATACCTTTATGATATGATGTATGCCTAAGTGATGCATACTTTTATGACATGATGTATGCCTAAGTGATGCATACTTTTATGATAGGATGTGTGCCTAAGTGATGCATGCTTTTATGATGTATGATATGTATAAGTATGACATGTACTTTACTTTATATGGCTTGTACCAAGGGTGGGCTCCATAAGCGCCCCGGGGTCGATGGAATAAGACTCGGGCCTCGTTAGGGATGGACTCCTAAGTGCCCCTAGGTCGATGGAGTAAGACTCGGGCCTAGTATGTTGCCTTGTAGGGTTCAAGACTTGCTACCTTGGACCTACATAGGTTGCGCGCAATATGTAAGTGGTACATAGCTGGGATCCCCTTTAAGTTGAGATTATGTTCAAGTATATATGTAAGAAGAAATGGTTTTAAAGATCATGAGACATACACATGTTTTTCGGATACATGTTTTTTCAAAATCATATTGCATATACCTTATGATGATTTATGATATGCCATGGTTAGATATGATTATGTTATGTTCCATGATATGTCCATGTGTAGGATATGCCATGACTCCTTACGACGATATGCCATGATTAGATACGATTATGTTATGCTTCATGCTATGCTTTACGCTATGATATGCCATGACTAGTTATGATTTCTTCATGTTGCATGATATGCTTAAAAGAGTATGTTACATTATGTCATGACTAGTTGAAATGATGCCATGTTGAGACATTCTTTGATTATACTATGATTTTCGGTTTTAGTGAGTAGGAAAGGAACTTACTGAGCCATGAGTGCTCACAGCTTACTGTCCTTGTACCACAAATAAAGGAAAAAGCTGGATGAGCTAGAGGAGCAGCAGGAGAGGCAAGGAGATGTGTGTGGCAGTGGCTAGGCAACCAAATAAGAACCTGCTTTAAAAACTTTTAAAGAAATATGCTTTGGTATCATGAATTGTAGTACCGTATGTGTGACTTGATGTTATGTTTCTACTAATTTTGATATCATGTTATTGAGGCCATGATAGTGTATTTTGGATTTGATGAAAGGGAAAACAAAAGAATAGTTTTTATTAAACTAAGAGAATTATTTTAAGTCTTCAGCTGTTTTAAAAAGAAAAATTTGTACATAGAGTATCGTAGCCCCGTCCCTTAGGGTTAGCAGGGAGGGCGGGCGTTACAAACAGGGTGGACTATAAAGGCGATTACTGGGTATGTAACAAATTATGCAGAGGGATGTGAGTGATGTAGATGAGATCTATCCCTCCCATATGATGGGAGCGACATCAATATTCTTGATAGAGTTAGACCACGAAGTGCATGGCCATGCCCAAGTGAGTCAACATTAGATGTTGAGCTCATTTGATTGAGTGAGTCTACTTGGAGTTCAAGATTTAGATTGATTAGAGGATGACACGGTCTATGCCTCACATTGATCAATCTAGATGTCTAGGATAGAAGGACAATGTCACATATTGTGAGGAGTCACAATTAGTAGTCACAAGGTGATGTTGGATCTCAACATTCTTGTAACTTGGGTAGTAATGATGTGTTGCTAGATACCGCTCATTACTTATGCTCCTAAATGAGTTTAGGGGCATTGCCAAGGTTACAAGAACCTATAGGGTCACACACTAAGGACAATTAGATGGAGATTTGGTTCATACGATGAACCAAGAGGATTAGATTCATTTGATGAATCAAATTGGATTAAGAGTAATCCAAATTGGGCTAATTGAGTTAGACTCAAGTTGATTCATGTATTTAATGAGTCTAATTTAGATTATGACTCATTAGATCAATTTAATTTAATGAATTAGTTTCATTAAGTTGGCTTGAATCAAATGGTTAGATTAGATCAACCATGAGAGAGATTGAGTCAAGTTTGACTTGACTAGAGAGGAAGAGGAAGAGTCAAGTTTGACTTGACTCTTTACCACATCATGAGTGAGGTGGCAAGATGTGGACCAATAGTGTTGTTCCACATCATCTTGCTTTGCCACCTCATGGAGGTTACAAGCCTCCATTGCATTTAATGTGGGTTGGCCACATTAAATGAGTGGAGGTTACTCATTTGCCACATCATTGTGAGGTGGCAAGATGTGGACCAATGGTAATGGTCCACATCTTCATGATGTGCCACATCATAGGAGTTACACAACACCTCTTAATGGCTTCACATTAATTGTGATTAATGTGGAATGGGAGTTACACTCCATGGAGTGGCCGACCACACAAAAGTTGTGAATGAAATTTGATTTTCATTCAAGGCATTACTTCTTCTTCTTCGTCCTAAAGAGATCTCTCTCCCTCTCCTCCTCTTGCCGTGACCACACAAGGTGCTAGCACAACTTTGTGTGAGGTCTTCTCCACCTACGTGTTCGTGTGGATACTTCTAGAGGACCGACGCTTGACGGTCTAGAGATCCGGCAACTCCTTGGACGTGCGGGAACGCGAAAGGGCACGCAACAAGGGTAAAGCTCTCAACACATAGATCTAGGAGTAGATCTAAAGGTTTTTTTTTTTGAAACTCGTACTTGTATTTCGTTCGGTTTTCCTTGCACGGTTCTACGGCTTTGGGTGATTCGGGGTTTCCGCGACGCGAAAAGTGGTTTTCGCGGCCCGAAAAACCCAACAAGGTGGCCGAATAAATCTTTAAGATTCCCCACTGTTGATTGCTTGAACATAGATTATAAAAGCTCTGCCAATACTAGTCAATCTGTATGAGCCACATTTGTTTTTGTGGAGGTATTCGCCTTGCATTGCATTTATTGAAAGAAATGGAGTACATAAACTGTAGTAATATTTGTCTTCTTTTCATTGGAAACTTACTTCAGATAATCATGGTTTGTTCCCTTTGCCATATTTTTTAAGTAGCATGATCTTTATTAAGTCCGGTAAGGTTGTAGATGATTTGCACTCCAGGGTCGTTCCAGAATTCTTCCTTCAGCGTCTTGGAGATAATATGAACCTGATGCGAGCTTTTCTACCACTTTGTAAGGTCCACCACATTGTGGTGCCAACTTACTAACATCCCCGACAGGTTTAATACGTTTCCATACTAAATCTCCTACTTGGAAAAATCTGGGGATGCCCCTCTTGTTGTAATTTTGTCTCATTCTTTGTCGGTATGATACGAGACGAGCAGCAGCTTTATCTCTGATTTCTTCTATCAAATCCAGCTCCAAGAGTCATCTACCTTCATTGTCTGCATCATATAATTGCCTTCTGTCATATTCTATTCCCACCTCAATGGGAATTATTGCTTCTCCCCCATAAACTAATTGAAAAGGAGTGATTCCTGTAGCTTCTCGAGGTGTAGTATGATATGCCCAAAGAACGCTGGGTAATTCATCTACCCAGCTACCTCCGACATGATCAAGTTTGGTTTTTAAAACTCTTATAATTTCTCTGTTGGTTATTTCTGCTTGACCATTACTTTGAGGATAAGCTACAGAGGTAAAAGCTTGAGTAATATCATAACTTTTGCACCAAGCTAGAATTCTATCCCCTTGAAATTGTCTTCCATTATCATAAACTAATTTATGAGGAATGCCAAATCTGCATATGATATTTTTCCACAGAAATTTTATAACTGCATCTTCAGTAATCCGGGCAAGTGGTTCTGCTTCTATCCATTTGGAAAAATAATCCACTGCTATTAATAAAAATCTTCTTTATGTTGTCGCCATAGGAAACGTGCCTACTATGTCCATACCCGATTGATCGAAGGGGCATGAGACTATAGAGGTTTTCAATAACTGTGTGGGATGATGCGAAATATTTTGATGTTTCTGGCAAGACATACAAGTTCTTACCAACTTGTTGGCATCCTCGTGTAGAGTAGGCCAAAAATATCCCGCTAATAGGATTTTACGAGCCAAAGATCTCCCTCCTATATGACTACCACATGAGCCTTGATGAACTTCCTGTAAGATAAATTGTATATCTTCTGTACCAATACACTAGAGCAGAGGTCTAAAAAAAGCTCTTTTATATAACTGCTCTCCTACCATAGTGTACTGAGCAGTTCTCTTCTTAAATACCCTTGCTTGTTCTGTATTACTGGGAAGAATACCTTGCTGTAAATACAATATAATTTGAGCCGTCCAGTCGTCTTGAATTTCTGCATCGGCCTGTCTTTCGATACAGGATATTAATAGAGTTTGTTCTATGGGCTGATCTAGGCTCCATGGTACTATAACAGAAGCCAATTTAGCCAATTCATCTGCTACATGATTCTCAGATCGAGGAACTTTTTGTATATTTACTTCTTGAAACTGAGATTTCAACTTATCAAATGCCTCAGCATATAACCGGAGTCTGTCATTATTAATTTCAAAATTACTTGATAGTTGTTGGGCTGCCAATTGAGAATCCGAATAGATGAGGACTCGAGCTGCCCCTATATGCCGAACGACCTGCAATCCTGCTATCAAGGCTTCATATTCTATTTCATTGTTAGTAGCTCTATAATTCAATCTGATAGAGAGTTGAAGTCGGTTTTCCCTTGCAGATATAAGAAGAACCCCAATTCCACTACCTTGTCTAGTTGAGGAGCCATCTACATAAACTTTCCAAATGCTTTCTTCCTCAGGGCCTTGAACTTCTATAATAAAGTCTGCTAGAGCTTGTGCTTTGATGGCCGAGCGAGGTTGATATTGAATGTCATATTCTCCCAGTTCAGTTGTTCATTTGATCAGCCGACCTGAGGCCTTCGGGTTGAGTAACACCTATCCAAGAGTACTGTTGGTTAATACAATAATTTCATGCGGTAAGAAATAAGGGCGCAACCTCCGAGCGGTCAAAACTAATGCATAAGCCAATTTCTCTAGCGTAGTATATCTACACTCAGCTCCTTTTAGTAAATGGCTAGAAAAATATACAGGTTGTTGCTGTTTTCCTTCTTGTCTGACTAATACAGAGCCTACAACATTTTCATTAGCCGACAAATATACCCAAAGAGTCTCTCCTACTATAGGCTTAGCTAATACAGGGAGAGTAGACAAATAATCATTCAATTCTTGAAAAGCCTTATCACATTCCTCATTCCACTGAAATTTATTGGCTTTTTTGAGTATTTTAAAGAAATGAAAACTACGATCGGCCGATCTGGAAATAAACCTAGACAAGGCTGTAATCCGACCGGTCAATCTTTGAGCTTCTCTCATGTTACGCGGTGGCTCTATGTTCTGAAGTGCCTTGACTTTGCTCGGGTTGGCCTCTATTCCCCGCTCAGACTCCATATATCCCAGGAATTTCCCTCCTTTCGCGCCGAATAAACATTTGCTCGGATTTAACTTGAGCCCATATTATCTCAAGGTCTTGCAGGTTTCCTCTACATCCTTGCACAGATCAGTAGCTTGAAGAGACTTAATTAAGATATCGTCAACATATACTTCCATATTTCTACCAATCTGCTTCTGGAAGACTTTATTCATAAGCCTTTGATAAATTGCTCCTGCATTTTTTAGTCCGAAAGGCATAACATTATAACAATAAGTACCTTCAGATGTTATAAAACTAACCTTTTCTTGATCTTGTTTAGCTAGGGAAACCTAGTGATAGCCTTGATAAGAGTCTAGCGTAGATATGTACTCGCATCCAGCAGTGGAGTCTACCAATTGATCAATCCTGGGTAATGGATAATAATCTTTCGGGCAAGTCTTGTTGAGATCCCGGAAATCAATACATACTCGCCATTTGTTTCCCGGCTTAGAGAATAACACCACATTGGCTAACCAGCTAGGGAATTGTATCTCCCTGATATAACCAGCCTCCATAAGTTTAGTTATTTCTTCTTTGATGATTTGGTTCTGTTCTGCGCTGAAATTCCTCTTTCTTTGCATGACAGGGCGGGCATCCGGGAAGACATGTAAGGCATGCTCCATGACTGCAGGAGAAACGCCTGAGACTTCTTTGGGCGTCCAAGCAAACACATCATTATTTTGCCTCAAACACTATACCAGTTCGACTTTCAAAGTGGGATCAAGATCAACCGCAATATATGTAGTAGCTTCAGGCCGACCGGTCTGGATTTGAACTTCCTCCTTTTCTTCATACACCAGAACAGGCTGCTTCTCTTGAATGGCATTAACTTCCATTCTTTGAATCTTTCGGGAAGTGTTAGCTTCAGCTCGAACTATTTCTACATAACATTTTCGGGCTGTCTTCTGATCACCTCGCACCTCCCCAACTTGATCGTCCACATGAAATTTAATTTTCTGACAAAAAGTAGAAACGACCGCCCTAAACTCGTTTAAGGCAGGTCGACCTAGTATCACATTATAGGAGGATGGGGCGTCTACCACCATGAAATAAGATCTCCTTGTTCTCATCAGAGGCTCTTCTCCTAGAGATATGGCTAACTTTATTTGACCCAGCGGTTGTACTTCATTGCCTGTGAACCCATATAGAGGTGTGACCATCGGCTGAAGTTCACTCAGGTCAATTTGTAGTTGATCAAAAGCCTTCTTGAATATAATATTGACAGAACTGCCCGTGTCTATGAATGTACGAGAAATGGTGTAGTTGGCTATCACGACTTTGATAATTAGGGCATCGTCATGGGGTATCTCTACCCCCTCAAGATCTTTAGGCCCAAAACTTATTTCGGGACCGACCACTCGTTCCATGCTACATCCTACAGCATGAATTTCCAGTCTTCGAGCGTGCATTTTTCTGGCCCTATTAGAATCCCCATCAGTGGGTCCACCTGGAATCATATTGATATTGCCCCGAGTGGCATTACTCCTATTTTCTTCCTGCCGAGTCGTCATAGCTTCAGAAGGTGCTTTCTCTGACACTTGGCTGGTGCCGGCTGGGACTGGAAGTGCGTCCTGCCGAGGCTCGACTGAGCGATATTCTAATTTAAGTGGGCTCTGTTGCCTGGGGTACTGTTGCTGATAATAATTTTTCCTCTGATATCGTTCCTTATTGGCTCGTTTATTTCTTAAAAAAAAACAGTCCTCAGTATGATGACTGCTAGTTTTGTGATAAGTGCACCATCTTCTTGGTGCCTCTGGCTGTATCTCCACGTGTTGTACAGCTTGTGGACGATATTCTAGTTGACGGTCAGGTGGATGAGTTGCTCTAGGCCCTCTTGGTGGAGGAACAGGGGCTGGAGCTTTCTCCTTAACCTGGATAGGAGAAGAGGTAACACCCTCCTTCCTACGAGCAGCTTGAGCTTCTTCCACATTAATGAATTCAGTAGCACGCTCAATTAATGAATCAAAATTAGCAGGAGGATTTCTCAGTAAATCTTTAAAGAAATCGTTATCATTTAAACCGTGAGAGAAAGCGCTTACTAATATTTCAGTGGTAGCATTAGGTACATCAATAGCTACCTGATTGAACCTTTTGATGTATGCTCGAATGGACTCTTTGGATGCTTGCTTAATTGAAAATAGACTCCGAGGAGTCTTATGATACCTCTTGTTGCTGGAAAAATGATGTAGAAAGACCTTCTTGAAGTCTTTAAATTTTTTAATAGACTTCTCTGGCAATCTTTTAAACCAGCGCTGTGCGGCTCCTCCGAGGGTAATAAGAAACATTCGACACATCACCCCGTCAGAGAATTATTGTAATAATGCTACGTTCTCGAATTTTAACAGATGATCTTCTGGATCTGTTGTTCCAGTGTATTCACCGATCTGAAGATTTTGATACCACTTAGGAAGCGGATCCTCCAATACACTCTGAGAGAATGGGGAGATGACCTTCTCTGGTGAGCTATCACTAGTAATCATTTTGATCTTACATTTTTCTTTGTCTGGTGCCTCGCCAGAGGATTCTTGGAACACAGGCCTCCTATCTCCCTGCTCCATGGGAGTGCGAAGGAAGGCCCGTGGATGCCTTGTCGGAGAAACAGCAGTTGGAGGAAAATACGCATGTTCTTTCTCTTCCATCTCCTTTCCTTTCCGATGCTCAGTAGTTGAAATTGCTGGATTACGAGCCGTTGGTAGAGTAGCTCCAGTGTGAGCTTGAATTTGTTGTTGTTGTTGTAAGGCTTTTTGTATATAAGAATTCATGAGGAGATCCATATCCTCTCGACTAATGGTGAGTAGGTTTGATTTTATGGCTTCTTCAATCTTGTAGTCTCAGATTCAAGTGAAGTTCCCACAGATGGTGCCAAATTTGATCCTGTCTGAGAACCTGGACAAGACGGAGATCCGGAAGAAGAAACCCACTGCTGATGGAGGAGGATGCCTAGAGAACACTGATCCGAGAAACCCAAAGCGGATCGGGAAAAATAGAGTCGACGAACGCCTTCCTTGCGTGGAGATCCGATGACGAGAGAAACCCAATCAAAGAGACACTCAAATTTGGAGCCTCCCAGATTTTCTGCACACAAGAGACCAACCAACACTATCGTCAATGACCTAAAATCGGGGTGGGAATCCCTGGCTAGGCCCTCCGACGCTCAAGTCAGTGATCTCTCTCGGTGTGGAAGAAGAAGCCAGTTAAACAGTAGCTGGAAATTAGGGTTATGAATGTGTGCAATGATGTGAACTTACCTTGCCAACGGAGAGGATTTCCCCTTTTATACCACTTCATATAACCTCCGTAGTCATGAAGTGGACCCCGGTTTGTTAGAGTTTGTTATGAGATGACGTAAGCCGTGTACATGTGGTGAATGACTTTTTAAGGAATCTTTCTTGTATCCCCGATGTACCTTTTTTGTCATTTAGCACCTACAAAACAGTCTAAAAACACATTTCCCGCCAAAATATATAATTCCTGTCATATAGTTACATATTGCAGATATCTTCCTTAATTATCGTTTCACCTCTCCTACTGTAGATAACTCAATGTATCAATATTCCTTATATCAATAGGAGTTAATGATGATTAGGTTTAGTTAATGAGGCAACCTTCTATGTTTGATCCTGACTAGCCCTAGGCTATATTTTATCAAGTATCTTTCCTAGGTATTGGTCAATCGGCCGGTCTCTGCTATCCTTATGAGAAGCATATTTCGGTCGATACAAACCTACCTCCTTTGAAGGTATACCCCGGCCAATATTAGCCTACCTCCTTTGAGGTATATCCCGGCCGATACTAGCCTACCTCCCGTGAGGTATATGCCAATTGATATGAATCTTCCTTCTGGGAAGTATATTTCGGTCGATACAAACCTACCTCCTTTAGAGGTATACCCCGACCGATATTAGCCTACCTCCTTTGAGGTATATTCCGGCTGATATTATCCTACCTCCCGTGAGGTATATGCCAATTGATATGAATCTTCCTTCTGGAAAGTATATTTTGGTCGATACAAACCTACCTCCTTTGGAGGTATATCCCAGCCGATATTGGCCTACTTCCTTTGAGGTATATCCCGACCGATATTAGCCTACCTCCCGTGAGGTATATGCCAATTGATATGAATCTTCCTTCTGGGAAGTATATTTCGGTCGATACAAACCTACCTCCTTTGGGGGTATACCCCGGCCGATATTAGCCTACCTCCTTTGAGGTATATCCCGGCCGATATTAGCCTACCTCCCGTGAGGTATATGCCAATTGATATGAATATTCCTTCTGGGAAGTATATTTTGGTCGATATAAACCTACCTCCTTTGGAGGTATATCCCGGCCGATATTGGCCTACTTCCTTTGAGGTATATCCCGACCGATATTAGCCTACCTCCCATGAGGTATATGCCAATTGATATGAATCTTCCTTCTGGGAAGCATATTTCGGTCGATATAAACCTACCTCCTTTGGAGGTATATTGTAATACCCACTAAGCTTGTAAGATAAATATATGAATGTGGGATTTTTCCTTAGAAAAATAATAGGAAGTGAGTTGAAGCAAAAAGAAATAAAATGAAATAAAAAGAAGAGGAGGTCAAGGATTGAACCATGAACCTCTTATATTATATTTCATTGAATTAATTAGTAGAAACCAATTGGGATAGAGAGAAGATGTTGATAACAAAGGAGGGAAACTCATGATAAAGGTAAGAGTAAAAGCTAGCCAAAAGAAAACAAGAAAGGAGCAAGAGAAAGGCAACTTGTCTTCCTCCCTTTCTCTCCTTCTTCCTCTTTGTTTTTGCCGAAAATTTAAAGAGGGAATTAAGAGGATTCAATCCCCCTTATTTCATCATGAATGGTAAGAATAAATGAATAAATAAAATAAATAGGAAATAGAAAAAAAAGGCTAAGGGAGAAGGAAAGCAAAAATCAATTTTGCTACCTCTTCCCCCTTAACATAAAAGGGAGCAAGAAAAGAGAAGGTTATTTTTCTCTCATTTTCTCTCATTCTTCCTCTCCCTCACAGAAACCATCAGTCCCCTCTCCTCCATCTTCGGCCCCAAAGCCAAGGTTTTCTCCTAAGAAAGCCTAAGATACAAGGAGGACTAAGCAAGGGAATCAAGGGAAATGAACTAGAAGAAGAGGCTACTTCTTCCATCACCATACCTTAAATCCACAAGCGAAAAGGATGTAAGCTTCCCCTCACCTGTGGTACAAGGTTTTTTATGTGATTTTCGGATTTTATAAGGATTAGAAAACCTAGGAAGGAATTTAAGAAAAATTCGGCCAAAGAAAGGGTTTTCAAATCTAGGAAGGTTTAAACAAGTCTTTATTTCATGATATTTTTCTATGCTATGTAGGAAGGATTTTCTTCATGTTTTTATACCTAAATGATGCTTGATCAGAGGAGTACCTAACCCTAGAATTTCGGCCAAAAATATTTTAAAGAGGTTAGGGAAAATATTGTGTAACCAAACTAATGCAAGATTCTCTCCATGAACTATTAAGGATCTTTTATTGGTTTTCTTGCTTAAAAGTTACTTGGAACCAAAAGAAATCCATTTATATGTTTCTGCCAAGAAAAGGGCTTAGGGTTAGGAAGACCTTTAAATTTTAAGTAACCATGTTTGTATGATAGAATATAGAGTTTTCTTAAAGAATTGCATGTTGAACATTGCTAGAAATTCATGAACTCTTATTTTAGATTTTCGGCCATGATAAGATGGATAGTTAGAAAAGCTTAAACAAAATTATAATATGCTCAAGACCTCTGTGATATTATGATATGAAAGTGGTTTAATGTTCTTATGTTTAAATTGAGTATAGGAAAATTAGTTACATGATATATGACATGTAGGATCACAAGGGTCCTAGCTTGTTTATGAACCAACTTTGTATATGATGTTCTTAGTAATTTTTGCCATGAAACTTACTTAGGTTTTCCATGCTTTAGGCCACTTAAAACCTAGTTTAATGAATGGTAGGTTTCGGCCATGAGGAAAAATAAAAGAAAAAGGGAAAGAAACCTAGGAAGCCTAAGACACAATTCACATGTATGTTTATTATGCTTGTCTTTATACATGCTATGAAACTTGTATGATTTCTTATGCTCTTAGGCTATTTGAAGCAAGTTTATATACTGTTGAGTTTTGGCCAAGTAGGGTTTTAAAGACCTAGAGGCCTTAGAAATGAAACCAAATGTGTTAAAAGTGCTTCTTATGAAAATAGGATAATGTGTTGATTGTGTCACATGCTTGTATAATTTTTCCATGACCTAAATGAACTATTGTATGTTTCGGCCATGAAGGAATAGATGCCCTAGAAACCTTAGAACAAGAATTAAATATGCTTATGTCACTTGACATGGAATATGATAAGTAGAAAGACAAAGTTCCCATGCTATATGTTGTTTAATGACCTAATTGAGGCTAGGGTAAGTTTCGGCCATACATGTTGTATAATGTTTTGTTATGAATTTATACATGATGTTAGTTCAAGTTCACATGCTTGTATGTTTGTTTTTAGCCCTCATGAACACTTGTTAAAAGTTTGACTATGACATATGTTAAGGGCTTGAAGGACTTAGGAACTAGCTCAATATGCTTACTATGTTACTTGAAAAAAAATGCTATAAATTTGGTTTAAGGTTTCCATGCTTTCATGACATTTGGGACCTTGTTTATATACTGATAGGGTTCGGCCACATGAGTTTAAGGACTTGGAGAACTTAGAAACCAAGTAAATCATACTTATAATGCTTCCTATGAAATTCATGTAATGATAATTTAGGTTTCACATGCTTGGAGGTTGTTTTTACCTAAATTGTGACCTAAGGGGGGTTCGGCCATGATAGGAACCCAAGGGTTTAGGAAGCTTAGAACCCAAGTTAACTATGTTACCATGTTTCTTATGATAGTATAATCACATGATACACCCTTATGCTTAACCATGTATGCTTGTGATTTATACCTTTTTATGATATGATATGTGGATAGAGATATGCATGTTTGATATGATATGTGTTTAGAAATATGCATGCTTTGATGATATGTTATGTGCTTAGAATATGCATGCTTGATGATATGCTATATGCTTAGAATATGCATGTTTTTATGATATGATATGTGTTTATAAATATGCATGCTTTGATGATATGTTATGTTCTTAGAATATGCATGCTTGATGATATGCTATATGCTTAGAATATGCATGCTTTTTATGATATGCTATGTGGAAGGAAATACGCATACTTTGATGATATGCTATGTGCTTAAAATATGTATGCTTTTATGATATGCATGTTAATATGATGTATGCCTAAGTGATGCATACTTTTATATGATGTATGCCTAAGTGATGCATACCTTTATGACATGATGTATGCCTAAGTGATGCATACTTTTATATGATGTATGCCTAAGTGATGCATGTTTGTATGATGTATGCTATGTATAAGTATGACATGTATTTTACTTTGAATGGCTTGTACCAAAAGGGTGGACTCCTTATGCGCCCCTAGTTCGAATTACGGGCCTAGTAAAGGGTGGGCTCCTTACGTGCCCCTAGGTCGAGCTACGGGCCTAGTTTCCTAGTAGGATCAAGACTAGCTACCTTGGATCTACTTAGGATGCGCGCATTATGTATGTATGTGGTACTAAGCCGGGATCCCCAATATGTTGATATTATGTTCAAGTATATATGTAAGAAGAAATGGTTTTAAAGATCATGAGACATACACATGTTTTCAAAATCATATTGCATATACTTTATCATCATGTTGTGATAATGCTATGATTTATGATATGCTATGATTAGATATGATTATGTTATATTTCATGCTATGCTTTAAGAGATGATATGCCATGACTAATTATGATTTTGTTATGTTGCATGATATGATTAAAGAGTATGATATGTTATGCCATGACTAGTTGAGATCATGTTATGTTGATATATTCTTTGATTATGTAATGATTTTTGGTTTTAGTGAGTAGGAAAGGAACTTACTGAGCCATGAGTGCTCACAGCTTACTTTCCTTGTACCGCAGATAAAGGAAAAAAGCTGGATGTGCTAAAGGAGCAGCAGGAGAGGCAAGGAGATGTGTGTGGGTGTGGCTAGGCAACCCAATAAGAACCTGCTTTAAGAACTTTTAAGAATTACGCTTTGGTTTCATAAATTGTAGTACTAAATGGGTGACTTGATGTTATGTTTCTATTTATCTTGTTATCATGTTATGGAAACCATATTAGTGTAGTTCGGATATGCAAACAAAAGAAAAGTTTTTATTAATCTAAGAAAAAATTATTTTAAGTCTTCCGCTGTAATATGTACGTAGAGTATCGTAGCCCCGTCGCGGGCGTTACAGGTTGGTATCAGAGCCAAAGTTATTGCAAGCTCACTACACACACATCAAGCCTCCTACCTGCCGCTCCAAATAAGAATGTTTATGCTAAATTTACTAGTTATATGCTTATGTTTAATTTTCTTGTTACATGTTTATGCTTAATTTTCATGATTATAGGACTTATGCTCTATTTTTTTTCTTTCTTGTTATATTGCCTATGCTTCATTTTCTTTACTACATTGCTTATGCTTTATTTCCTTATGTTACATTGTTTGTCATTATATTCCTTATTTTTCCTTATGTTGTTTATGCTTTAGTTTCATGTTCTACTTGCTTATGCATTATTCTATACTTTTAGTTATAAATTAGATTAGGATTACATATTGGTAGGTTAGGAATAATACCATAACAAATAGATAGAAACAAAACAATAGGTTAGATTGGCTAAAAACAATAACCACTTACACTAGTCTATTTGTCCTTATTTAGATAAACATGGTTAGGACACGCAATGCCCGAATCGGAGGAACAGAGACTCCACCAGATCTGACACAGGTAGTCGCAGACCTCCAGCATCAGATCGCAGAGCAACAGCAGCTGATCACTACCTTAATGGGTCAGCAAGGCAACCCAGTCACCCCACCTGTTGTACCTACAGCCGCACCAGTGCCCCCGGCAGCCCTACTCCGATGGTCCGACAAGAGGCCTATTTGATTCAGTGGCAAAGGCTTAAGCCGGAAGCATTCTCGGGAAACTGTGAACCATGGGATGCGCAAGCCTGGCTCAAAACCGTGGAGAACATAATGGAATTATTGGATTGGCCTGAACACGAGAAGGTCAAATGCGTGTCGTTCTGTCTTACCGGAGATGCCCGGATGTGGTGGGACCGAGTAAAGGTGAAAAGACAAATAAACCAAATGCAGTGGACAGATTTTGAGACATAGTTCTTAGAGGAATTCTTCCATATGCGAGTGACCAACAAGCACTATGACGAGTTCACTGAGTTCCGGCAAGGTGATCTGTCAGTTAATGAAGCCGTTAAGAGGTTCAACCGCCTAGCCCGACTGTGCCCAGAACTGGTCCAAACTGAAAAAGAAAGGGTCCGGTTAATGTTAAAGATGCTCCGAACCGAGATAGCTCTAAACGTAGCCGGCGGAGTTAATAGACCGCAGACTGCAGAGGAGCTAATCAGCAGTGCCCTGATTACCGAGCACTATCAGGAAGCAATGAACAAGGGCAAGAACCAAGCACTGACCGGAGGACAAAAATCGTACAATACCAGAACCGACTGGAAAGGAAACTCAGGTTGAAAGAGGAAACAGTGGAATAAACCAAAAGGTGGTCCGGTCAATAAGCAGACCAAGTACCCTCAGTGTGCCACATGTGGGAAGATGCATTCTGGAGTATGTCTTCTGAGCATCAGAAAGTGCTATAACTGCGGAAAGGAAGGTCATTTGATAAGAGATTGCCCTACTCAGCCTCTAGCACCACCTTCGCAGAACTTCCAGAACAAGAGTGCCCCCGCACAGCTTCACCAGATGCAAGCTGCCATAGAAGAGACTTCAATCAGCCAAGGAAGATTGGAGGCCCCTCCCACTATGACCGATGCCAGAATCTACTCACTTACCCAGGAAGACGTGGCGAACGCCTCTACTGTTGTCACAGGTCAGCTACTTATTTACAATCAGTATGCTGTAGTATTATTTGATACCTGGGCAACACACTCGTTCGTCTCAACGCCTTTTATGAAGAAGCTAGATATACCACTCCGAACTCTAGAGGACACGTTCTTAACAACCTTACCATCCGGGGAAATTATGCCATCGGACCACATGCTGCAAGCAGTACTCATTCGGATCGCAAACAGAGAACTCTACTGCAATTTGATAGTACTCGATATGCAGGATTATGACATAATTTTGGGCATGGATTTCCTTAGCAAGTACGGCGCTTCAATCGAGTGCCGCAAAAGAAAAGTGATTTTCCGACCTGAAAATGAACCAGAGTTTGAATTTTACGGAGAATCAGAAGGAACGGAGAAGTTATTGTCATCTATTAAAGCACAAAAGATGTTAGATAAAGGATGTATGGGGTTTCTAGCACACGTGGTTGATACCAATCAAGTCAAAGACCCGAAGTTAGAAGACGTCAGAGTAGTATGCAACTACCCAAAAGTATTTCCTGATGAACTACCAGGGTTGGCCCCTGACAGGGAGATAGAATTCGGAATCGAATTGATTCCTGGTACTCAGCCGATCTCGAAAGCACCTTATCGTATGACTCCGGCTGAATTAAAGGAACTTCAGGAACAATTATCCGAATTACTCGACAAGGGACTTATTCGTCCTAGTCACTCTCCATGGGGAGCTCCAGTGCTATTCGTAAAGAAGAAGGATGGGTCTATGCGAATGTGTATAGACTACCGAGCGCTGAATAATGTGACGATCAAGAATCGGTACCCACTCCCACGGATCGATGACCTGTTTGATCAACTGAAGGGTGCGACTGTTTTCTCAAAGATAGATCTACGATCCGGTTATCATCAAGTGAAGGTGAAACCAGATGATATACCAAAAACGGCATTTCGAACCCGATATGGACACTATGAGTTCATAGTTATGCCTTTCGGAGTAACCAACGCTCCTGCAGTATTTATGGACCTGATGAATCGAGTATTTACGGCCTATCTTGATAAATTTGTGATCGTCTTCATTGATGATATACTTATCTACTCGAGAACTCCAGAAGAACATGCCGAACACCTGAATACTGTACTACAGATCCTTCAAGAGAAACAACTATATGCAAAATTCTCCAAATGCGAGTTTTGGCTTGACCGGGTAATATTTCTAGGTCATGTCATCTCCAAAGATGGAGTCATGGTGGATCCAAGTAAAATCGAAGCTGTGAATAGCTGGAATCGACCAAAGAATGCAGTGAAGTCAGGAGTTTTCTCGGTTTAGCAGGTTATTACAGGAAATTTGTAGAGAATTTCTCCAAAATCGCAGCCCCTATGACAGCCCTCACCAAGAAAAATATAAAGTATGAATGGACAGAAGCTTGCGAGGAGAGTTTCGCGGAATTAAAAAGGAGACTGACCCTCTTCCGGAAACCAACAAAGGCTTCGATATGTACAGCGATGCTTCCATCACAGGACTTGGAGCTGTACTCATGCAAGATGGCAAAGTCATTGCCTACGCTTCTAGACAACTTAAAGAACATGAGAAGAATTATCCCATTCACGACTTAGAACTAGCAGCCGTGGTCTTCGCTCTAAAAATATGGAGACATTATTTATATGGAGCTCAGTGTAAGATTTATACCGACCATCAAAGTCTGAAATATTTCTTCACACAAAAAGACCTAAATATGAGGCAACGCCGATGGCTCGAAATAGTTAAAGATTACGACTGCGAGATTCTTTATCACCAAGGGAAGGCGAACAAAGTGGCCGATGCACTCAGCCGAAACTTCAGTGCCACCTGATGTAACTATTTTAAAGTTCGAGGACGAACTTTTTATGAGCTACGGGGTACTGTAATACCCACTAAGCTTGTAAGATAAATATATGAATGTGGGATTTTTCCTTAGAAAAATAATAGGAAGTGAGTTGAAGCAAAAAGAAATAAAATGAAATAAAAAGAAGAGGAGGTCAAGGATTGAACCATGAACCTCTTATATTATATTTCATAGAATTAATTAGTAGAAACCAATTGGGATAGAGAGAAGATGTTGATAACAAAGGAGGGAAACTCATGATAAAGGTAAGAGTAAAAGCTAGCCAAAAGAAAACAAGAAAGGAGCAAGAGAAAGGCAACTTGTCTTCCTCCCTTTCTCTCCTTCTTCCTCTTTGTTTTTGCCAAAAATTTAAAGAGGGAATTAAGAGGATTCAATCCCCCTTATTTCATCATGAATGGTAAGAATAAATGAATAAATAAAATAAATAGGAAATATAAAAAAAAAAGGCTAAGGGAGAAGGAAAGCAAAAATCAATTTTGCTACCTCTTCCCCCTTAACATAAAAGGGAGCAAGAAAAGAGAAGGTTATTTTTCTCTCATTTTCTCTCATTCTTCCTCTCCCTCACCGAAACAATCAGTCCCCTCTCCTCCATCTTCGGCCCCAAAGCCAAGGTTTTCTCCTAAGAAAGCCTAAGATACAAGGAGGACTAAGCAAGGGAATCAAGGGAAAGGAACTAGAAGAAGAGGCTACTTCTTCCATCACCATACCTTAGATCCACAAGCGAAAAGGATGTAAGCTTCCCCTCACCTGTGGTACAAGGCTTTTTATGTGATTTTCAGATTTTATAAGGATTAGAAAACCTAGGAAGGAATTTAAGAAAAATTCGGCCAAAGAAAGGGTTTTAAAATCTAGGAAGGTTTAAACAAGTCTTTATTTCATGATATTTTTCTATGCTATGCAGGAAGGATTTTCTTCATGTTTTTATACCTAAATGATGCTTGATCAGAGGAGTACCTAACCCTAGAATTTCAGCCAAAAATATTTTAAAGAGGTTAGGGAAAATATTGTGTAACCAAACTAAAGCAACATTCTCTCCATGAACTATTAAAGATCTTTTATTGGTTTTCTTGCTTAAAAGTTACTTGGAACCAAAAGAAATCCATTTATATGTTTCGGCCAAGAAAAGGGCTTAGGGTTAGGAAGACCTTTAAATTTTAAGTAAACATGTTTGTATGATAGAATATAGAGTTTTCTTAAAGAATTGCATGTTGAACATTGCTAGAAATTCATGAACTCTTATTTTAGATTTTCGGCCATGATAAGATGGATAGTTAGAAAAGCTTAAACAAAATTATAATATGCTCAAGACCTCTGTGATATTATGATATGAAAGTTGTTTAATGTTCTTATGTTTAAATTGAGTATAGGAAAATTAGTTACATGATATATGACATGTAGGATCACAAGGGTCCGAGCTTGTTTATGAACCAACTTTGTATATGATGTTCTTAGTAATTTTTGCCATGAAACTTACTTAGGTTTTCCATGCTTTAGGCCACTTAAAACCTAGTTTAAAGAATGGTAGGTTTCGGCCATGAGGAAAAATAAAAGAAAAAGGGAAAGAAACCTAGGAAGCCTAAGACACAATTCAAATGTATGTTTATTATGCTTGTCTTTATACATGCTATGAAACTTGTATGATTTCTTATGCTCTTAGGCTATTTGAAGCAAGTTTATATACTGTTGAGTTTCGGCCAAGTAGGGTTTAAAAGACCTAGAGGCCTTAGAAATGAAACCAAATGTGTTAAAAGTGCTTCTTATGAAAATAGGATAATGTGTTGATTGTGTCACATGCTTGTATAATTTTTCCATGACCTAAATGAACTATTGTATGTTTCGGACATGAAGGAATAGATGCCCTAGAAACCCTAGAACAAGAATTAAATATGCTTATGTCACTTGACATGGAATATGATAAGTAGAAAGACAAAGTTCCCATGCTATATGTTGTTTAATGACCTAATTGAGGCTAGGGTAAGTTTCGGCCATACATGTTGTATAATGTTTTGTTATGAATTTATACATGATGTTAGTTCAAGTTCACATGCTTGTATGTTTGTTTTTAGCCCTCATGAACACTTGTTAAAAGTTTGACTATGACATATGTTAAGGGCTTGAAGGACTTAGGAACTAGCTCAATATGCTTACTATGTTACTTGAAAAAAAATGCTATAAATTTGGTTTAAGGTTTCCATGCTTTCATGACATTTGGGACCTTGTTTATATACTGATAGGGTTCGGCCACATGAGTTTAAGGACTTGGAGAACTTAGAAAACAAGTAAATCATACTTATAATGCTTCCTATGAAATTCATGTAATGATAATTTAGGTTTCACATGCTAGGAGGTTGTTTTTACCTAAATTGAGACCTAAGGGGGGTTCGGCCATGATAGGAACCCAAGGGTTTAGGAAGCTTAGAACCCAAGTTAACTATGTTACCATGTTTCTTATGATAGTATAATCACATGATACACCCTTATGCTTAACCATGTATGCTTGTGATTTATACCTTTTTATGATATGATATGTGGATAGAGATATGCATGTTTTATGATATGATATGTGTTTAGAAATATGCATGCTTTCATGATATGTTATGTGCTTAGAATATGCATGCTTGATGATATGCTATATGCTTAGAATATGCATGTTTTTATGATATGATATGTGTTTAGAAATATGCATGCTTTGATGATATGTTATGTGCTTAGAATATGCATACTTGATGATATGCTATATGCTTAGAATATGCATGCTTTTTATGATATGCTATGTGGAAGGAAATACGCATACTTTGATGATATGCTATGTGCTTAAAATATGTATGCTTTTATGATATGCATGTTAATATGATGTATGCCTAAGTGATGCATACTTTTATATGATGTATGCCTAAGTGATGCATACTTTTATGACATGATGTATGCCTAAGTGATGCATACTTTTATATGATGTATGCCTAAGTGATGCATACCTTTATGACATGATGTATGCCTAAGTGATGCATGCTTGTATGATGTATTATATGTATAAGTATGACATGTATTTTACTTTGAATGGCTTGTACCAAAAGGGTGGGCTCCTGATGCGCCCCTAGGTCGAATTACGGGCCTAGTAAAGGGTGGGCTCCTTACGTGCCCTTAGGTCGAGCTACAGGCCTAGTTTCCTAGTAGGATCAAGACTAGCTACCTTGGATCTACTTAGGATGCGCGCATTATGTATGTATGTGGTACTAAGCCGGGATCCCCAATATGTTGATATTATGTTCAAGTATATATGTAAGAAGAAATGGTTTTAAAGATCATGAGACATACACATGTTTTTCGGATACATGTTTTTAAAATCATATTGTGATAATGCTATGATTTATGATATGCCATGATTAGATATGATTATGTTATATTTCATGCTATGCTTTAAGAGATGATATGCCATGACTAATTATGATTTTGTTATGTTGCATGATATGATTAAAGAGTATGATATGTTATGCCATGACTAGTTGAGATCATTTTATGTTGATATATTCTTTGATTATGTAATGATTTTTGGTTTTAGTGATTAGGAAAGGAACTTACTGAGCCATGAGTGCTCACAGCTTACTTTCCTTGTACCGCAGATAAAGGAAAAAGCTGGATGTGCTAAAGGAGCAGCAGGAGAGGCAAGGAGATGTGTGTGGGTGTGGCTAGGCAACCCAATAAGAACCTGCTTTAAGAACTTTTAAGAATTACGCTTTGGTTTCATAAATTGTAGTACTAAATGGGTGACTTGATGTTATGTTTCTATTTATCTTGTTATCATGTTATGGAAACCATATTAGTGTAGTTCGGATATGCAAACAAAAGAAAAGTTTTTATTAATCTAAGAAAAAATTATTTTAAGTCTTCCGCAGTAATATGTACGTAGAGTATCGTAGCCCCGTCCCTTAGGGTTAGCAGGGAGGGCGGGCGTTACATATATCCCGGCCGATATTGACCTACTTCCTTTGAGGATATCCCGGCCAATATTAACCTATCTTCTTCGTTTGATTCTCTCCTCTCCTTTCCTTATTGGGGACCTATGAAACCTAACCCATATCAGTGACCCTTCACAATATATGACAATGTCCTTCTATCCTTGACATCTAGATTGATCAATTTGAGACATAGACGGTGTCATCCTCTGATCAATCTAAATCTTGAACTCTAAGTAGGCTCACAATAATTAAATGAGCTCAATATCTCATATTAACTCATTTGGGCATGGCCATGCACTTAGTGGTCTCACTCTATCAAGAATAACTATGTCACTCCCGTTATATAGGAGGGATAGATCCCATCTATATCACTCACATCCCTCTGCATAATTTGTTACATATCCAGTAATCGCCTTTATAGTCCACCCAGCTACGGGTGACGTTTGACGAAGCCAAAGTATACAACTCCTTATGTAAGGATCCATGGTGACTTCAGGTCCAAGGACTAATAGTCACATGAGAAAGTATATGACACTCATATAACGATCCATGATACTTTCTCATAGCGAATCATTCAGTATACATTCTCCAATGCATACCCATGTGTCAACTTGATATCTCCATATCCATGACCTGTGAGACAAAGTCATCGAGTCGACCTACATGCTAGTCTCGTCGCATTAACATTGTCCCTTAATGTTAATACTTGACTAGGAATGATTAAGAGTAGTGTTCTCTATATCATCTCACTATCGATTCAATCAATCGATTGATATAGATAAGAACCTTCTACTCAAGGACGCTATTATACTTAGTTATTTGACACCAATACCAGTAAGTATAATAACCAAAACAAATGCCTTTATTTACATAGGAATATGATACAATAAGTGCATACAACAATCATCATATGATTGACTCTAGGGCTCTAACTTACATATCCTCTCTTTCACAATTGCTGGACCGCTCGTTCAGCCGCTGATCCTATCTGAGAAGCTTGACAAGATGGAGAGCCGGGAGAAAAAACCTTCCACTGGTGGAGAATAATACCTGTAGAACACTGATCCGAGAAACCCAAAGCAGATCGAGAAAAATAGAGTCATTGAATGCCTTCCTTGTGCGAAGATCTGATGACGAGAGAGAAATCCGACCGAAGAGAATCCAGATTCGGAGCATCCAAGACTTCCTGCACACAAGAGACCAGCCAACACTATTGTCGGTGACCTAAGACCGTGGTGGGAATCCCTGGCTAGGCCCTCCGACGCTCAAGTTAGTGATCTCTCTTGGTGTGGAAGAAGGAAGAAGGAGATGAACAGTAGTTGAAAATTAGGGTTATGAATGTGCACAATGATGTGAACTTACCTAGCCAACGGAGAGGATTCCCCTTTTTATACCACTTCATATAACCTCCGTAGTCATGAAGTTGATCCCGGTTTGTTAGAGTTTGCTATGAGATGACGTAAGCTGCATACTTGTGGTAAATGACTTTTAAGGAATCTTTTTTATACCCCAGATGTACCTTCTTTATCGTCTAGTTCCTGTAAAATAGTCTAAATGCACATTTCCCGCCAAATATATAACACCTGTTATACAATTACATACTGCAAATATCTTCAGGAACTACTTTATTTGAAATATTACTTCTCTTCTATTTCACAAGTTCTTTTAAAGTGTTTCTATCTTTCCTACTTGCCCCTCCTGTTTTTGCTACATCATAGATAGCTTAATATACTAATGTTCCTTGTATTGATCAGGGTTAAGCTTAATTAGGTTTGATCAATTATTATTACCTCTCATGAGGCTCCTGGGCAGTGCCCGTTTGGGCTCCTTTATGTTTATTATTCTAGCTAGCACTGGGTTATATTTTATCAAATATCTTTTCAAGGTATTAGTCAATCTGGCTGATATTGGCTTTCCTTCTTAAAGGCATGTCTCGGTCGATACTGATCTATCCACTCGGAAGTATATCCCAGCCAATATTGGCCTTCCTTCTTAAAGGCATGTCTCAGTTGATACTGGTCTATCCACTCGGAAGTATATCCCGACCGATATTGGCCTTCCTTCTTAAAGGCATGTCTCGGTTGATACTGGTCTACTCACTCGGAAGTATATCCCGACTGATATTGGCCTTCCTTCTTAAAGGCATGTCTCGGTCGATACTGGTCTACTCACTCGGAAGTATATCCTGATCGATATGGGTCTGCCTCCTTGGAGGCATATCCCGATCGATATTGGCCTTCCTTCTTGAAGGTATGTCTCGCTCGATACTGGTCTACTCATTCGGAAGTATATCCCGGCCGATATTGGCCTTCCTTCTTAAAGGCATTTCTCGGTCGATACTGGTCTACTCACTCGGAAGTATATGTTGATCGATATGGGTCTACCTCCTTGGAGGCATATCCCGGCCGATATTGGCCTTCCTTCCTGAAGGTATGTCTCGCTCGATATTGGTCTGCCTCCTTTGAGGTATATGCTTATCAATATTGGCCTACCTCTTTTGAGGTATATCCCGGCCGATATTGGCCTACCTCCTTTGAGGTATATCCTTATCAATATTGGCCTACCTCTTTTGAGGTATATCCCGGTCGATATTGGCCTACCTCTTTTAAGGTATATCCCGGCCGATATTGGCCTACCTCCTTTGAGATATATCCTGACCGATATGATCCTTTCTCTTTGAAGGTATATCTTGGTCGGTATTGGCCTGTTTATTTGGAGGTATATCCCGGACGATATTAGCCTACCTCCTTTGAAATATATCCCGACTAATATTGATCTATCTTCTCCATTTGGTTATCTCCTTCCCTTAAAAGGAGAAACAATCCCTTAGGAATTGCTTCTCTCGTAGAAAGTGCTCTAGATCATACACCCGAGGGGCCCTAATGGCAAAGGTAACTAGTTCACGGACGTCTAGGACATTCTCTTGAAAGGAGAGGTAATTCCTCCATAAGAAAGTAGGAAACCGTACCAAATCATCTACCTTTATTCTTATTATTATTTACTGGACATGTATTGCTGTGATCTACCGAGGCGCCCTCGTGACAGGGGTTAACCATTATAGGATTTCACAAGAATTGTCTCTATTTAATACATAAAGATATTGACCAATTTAACTTCCTGCAAGAGCATGGACATAGAGGGTAGAAACTAAGCAATTTATGTAGCATCTCCTAGTATTATAATGAAACCAAAATCCTAGAATCCATCCCCAAAGCTCATTCCCTCTAAGGTCAATTCCCTCTCTCTCCTCTCTCTTCGTCTCAACATTCTTTCCCTCTCTTTAATCACACTCGTTAGTTTGTAAGCGTCAAAGCCAACATTCGATCGTCTAGATAACTTACTTTGTGACATCTCTAGTGCCTAATCAACAGTCCCTGTGGTTTGACAATCTTATATATTACTGACGACGAAATCGTACACTTACGAAATCATAACAGCAGTGAGGACCAGGAGGAAGATCAAGCTCTAGTCTCTAAGTGCTGGGATGTTCAACGATTACTTGGGAGGGCTCAGGGACTCATACAGAATCAATAGAGGTTGGGGTAGTAATAACCAATGCCTTCTCGGTAGGTTGGGCGTGAGAGTGTGGACACTTGGTAGGTCGAGATTGAAGGCTGGGGGCCAGAGGTGTTGTGAGCTCACCAAGGGAGATTGTGTAAGATCTGGTAATTATATAATAATGATAGAAGAGAAATAATTTTATTGGAACTTTCAAGAATTTTTAGAAAATTTTCAAGATTTAAACAGAGGTCGTATGACTCATTTTAAGAGGATGATCGATTGGGCTAGGAAAAAAAGCCTGTTTGGAATACCCCTTAAGTAGGAGTTGATTAATTCCATTTACATAAGGATTAATTGGAAAACCTAGGTTCATATCATTTCCTCTTTACTGTTCTCGCATGCCCTATTCCATTCCCGATCTCCACTCTCTGCCCTCATCTCGTCGTCGATTTCCTCCCACAATTGCCCGATCCCCTTCTTTTCATCCTCACCCAATGCTGACTCTCCTCTTCTCCCGATCCATCACCCATCACCCATTGTCGCCTCCTGATTCATCACCGTCGCCATTCAAGCGTTGCCCTGTCGTGTCGGCACTATTTGACCCACCGTCGGCCAAGCGGCCTTGTCCGCCTTTGATCGCAGAGTTCAGTTCGTCCGTTGTCCTCTCAGATCTATAGATAACATGCATCTGCGTCGCCTCAGCACCACTGTCAAATCTTGATTTCCCAGCCGCCGACTCTCTCTCGGCCTCCTTGCGCGAAGCATCACTCAATCTGCCCTCCCATCTTGTGATTTCACCTGCACAAATCCATCACCGCCTTTGTGTGGGACTAGAGCAGCGACGTTGACGCAAATGACACATTCCTCAATTCCCATAGCTCGATCTTACTAGCATCGATCGATTCTTGTTGCCATGCCCTAACAACCAAGGCCTCCTTTTGATTTAACGCTGTTTACTTTGTGCACTGGACAAACACCATGAATCACTACCACTGTTGTGATCGCCACTGGATGCCATCAATTATCTTTAATCTTGGGCCATCGTTAGCTGCCTGGCTACTAGGAGATAGTCTTTGTCAGAGTTGGATCCGTCGACACGAATTTGAGGTAGATGTCTTGAATTAAGCATTAGTGTATTACATAGCAGATCACATGATTTAGTTAGCTAATCCTTGTTCGTATGATTTGGGTACATGAATTAGATAATAGATTTGGTATCAAGATTGTGAATTGGGGGTGAAACTTAAGGGGCAGTGACAGCACCATAGTTTCAGCCATGAATCCACGACAGCAAGCTTCTCTGGCTGAGTCAACATCAAAGTCTCTGGATTTGTGTAAGTTTGGATGATGGTTTATGCATAGATTTAATACAATTTGATTGTAGAAGAATTATGGGCATCTATTCCAAAGTGTTTGTGATGCTTTATGAATTGAGATTAGTAAATTCTTATTGAGATGAATTGAATAGGGTTGATTTATGTTGGTTAGATTTAATCATTGGATTTATTAGAGGTTATCATATGGTTAACTCTAAGTTGATCAACAAATGGGAATAAATGAGGTTAATCATTAACTAGGGACTAATTAATGATGGTTTGTTTAGAGTTACTCTAATTAGATTAGGGATTTTATTTAGCTATTTACTTTATATGTAAGTAGCTAAATATATTATGTGATCTGCAGGTTGTTGATTGAGATGAGCATCTCGACGTGGGATGAGCGTCTCGACGTGGGATTTATTATGTGATCTGCGGGTACTTCTTGTTGGTTGCTACACCTGGATTCCGTTCTACTTCCCCTGAATAAATATTTGTGCAAGCACAGAATTTTCCTAACAACCTATGTGCTCCTCATGAGTTAAACTTTAATTGGAAATGGAACTTAATATTTTTACTTCAAGTTCAACTCATGTGTTCTTCAGTAGTTAAAACTTGGATTGCAAATGATACTTAACATTATTAACCCATGTTCATCCCATGTTACAAAAGTTGATTAAATATCTATTTCAAGGATTGACTTCCAGGTTAAACATGGTGAGGCACTCGGCCTTCTTGGGTATGGGTTCATCCACCACTTCCTAAGCAAAGCCTTTCAAATAAATTAGATATTCAAACTTCTTACAGTAACCCTAGGTTTAACTATAAAGATTTCAATAGAAGCACAAGATCTAAACACTAAATTGAAACACAAAACTGAAACATGAAATCGCTAGCCTCTTGTGTTGGTATTTCAGAATCCATACAAATAACAAAAACTAATTAATTTGAAGCGGAAACAATTAATTAGTTATACCTTTCTTTGTAAACAAAGACCTCTTGATCTTTTGTTGTATTCCTCTCCTCCTCTTGGACGTCATGTGGGTGACGATCTACCAAGATGAAATCCACCCGAACCACTTCTTCTCCTTCAAGACTCTCGAGCCACCAAGGGATGCCAAAATAGGATATTTCCTTCTTCTGCTTCTCCTCCAAGCAACCGACCACCAAGTGCTTCTCCTCTTCTTCTTCTTCCTCTCCAAGCAACTGACCACAAGGATTTACCAATCCTTGATGCCGCCGACCCTAAGGAAGCAAAAGAGGAGACAAGAAGAAAGGTGTCGCCGGTCCTTATGGGAAAGAAAACAAAGAACGAAGATGAAGGGAGAGGGTCGGCCACAAGGAAGAGAGGAGAGAGGTTGTGTGTCTCATGAGACACCCTCTCCTTCTCTTTTATAATTCTTGGTCATGGTAAAAAAGGAAAGTTTTAAACATAATTAAAACTTCCTTATTTATGGCCTCCCCTTAAAAAAGGAAATTTTAACAACAATTAAAATCTCTCTTTTCTAAATTTCCTATTTTACATGGTAATAAAGGAAAGTTTTAAAATTAATTTCTCTTTTTTGTAGACAACTACAAAAAATGAAAGATTAATTAAAACTTCTCTTTTTAAATCATGCTTACAAAAAAGGAACGTTTTATCAAAAATTAAAATCTCTCTTTTAAACATTATAGATAAATACAAATAAGGAAAGATTTTAACAAAATTAAAATTTATCTTTAATCTTTTGTAGATATCTATAAAAGGAAAGATTTTAAAATTTAAAACTCTCTTTTAAAACCATGAGGATGACTATAAAAGGAAATTTTAAAATTAAAATTTCACTTTTAAATCCGTTCATGAATGGCTACAAAAGGAAAGATTTTAACAAAAAATAAAATCTCCCTTTAGTTCTAATGGTGTGGTGGGCCCCATGCTTGGACACCAAGCATGGCTTGGCCGGCCCCCTTGCTCCAAGCAAGGATGTGGCCGGCCCATTACTTGGATAAGAAGTGAACTTAGTGGATACAAGACTTTATAGAGGCTACAACAGGGACCGAGAGGAGAAATTGGTTTTGGTCTTCCGATGAGCTTGAGCTTCCTGTGTTCGCCCCAAACACCCAACTCAAGTTCATCAATAATAATTCATACCACTAAAGAGTTATTATTGAACTACCGCACCAATCCCATATTACATTATGGGCCCTTCTTATTGTGAGTATGTTAATCTCCCTGTGTTAAAGTTATCGAATGCCCATTAATAAAATGAGTTATTGTCACTCACTTAATTAACAACTAGGTTCAAGAGTAGTACCACTCAACTTCATTGTCATGCCGGACTAGGTCCACCTGCAGTGGTTACATGACAACCCTTATGAGCTCCTCAAGGAGACATCATCAACCTAGATTACTAGGACACAGTTTCCTTCTATAATCAACAACACACCATATAAATAATATTATTTCCCAACTTATAAGGCCTATTGATTTAACGAATAAATCTTACTCAGTGATAAATTAAAGAAATAAATACTAAGTATATGTGCTTGTTATTATATCGGGATTAAGAGTACGCACATCCATAATAACAGAGGTTATGTTCTTTTATGCAATCAGTATAAAAAGAACAACCTCAAATGGTCTTCCTCAATACACTTAGAGTGTACTAGTGTAATTTTATAGTCAAGATAAACTAAAACTAAATCACACTATGACCATTCTAATGGTTTGCCCCAATCCATTTTGGTCGTGAGCTACTATTTATAATTTATTAAGAACTGATAACATGATCTTCTGTGTGACACCGCACACCATGTTATCTACAATATAAATTAAATGAACAACTACATTTAACATAAATGAAGATATTTGACCAATGTGATTTTTATTTCAAAATAAATGGTTATATAAAAGTTAGGCTTTTAGTATACATTCTAACAATCTCCCACTTATACTAAAAGACTATGTTGCCATATATGTTGCCATACATCTGATTCTCATCCCCTCAACATGCCCATCAAAAGCTCTCGCCGGAAGGGCCTTAGTGAAAGGGCCTGCCAGGTTATCTAATGATGCAATCTTGGCGACAATTGCTTCTCCTCGCTTTACGATGTCTCGTATTAGGTGGTACTTACGCTCAATGTGTTTACTTGCCTTATGGGTTCGTGGTTCCTTCGGATTTGCTACTGCACCACTATTATCACAATAAATTGTGAAAATTTTTCGGCAAACTAGGAATCACATCAAAGTCCATTAAAAAGTTTCTGAGCCATACAGGTTCTTTGGCTGCCTCAGAGACTGCGACATACTCAGCGTCCATGATGGAGTCTGAAACGCATTTCTGCTTAACACTCCTCCATGTTATGGCTCCACCTCCCAAAGTAAACACATACCTTGAGGTTGACTTACTATTGTCCATATCTGATTGGAAGTCCGAATCCGTATAACCCACAGGGAGCAAATCATCTGCCTGGTAAACTAGCATATAATCTCTATTCCTTCTCAGGTACTTTAATATAATCTTTATGGCAGTCCAATGTCCCTGTCCTAGATTACTTTGACATCTTCTAAACATGCCCACGGCAAGATAGATATCCGGTCTCGTACATAGCATTGCATACATTAGACTTCCTACAGTCGAAGCATAAGGAACTACCTTCATGTCGTCTATCTCCTTTGATGTTTTAGGACACATCTCTTTAGATAAAGGTACTCCATGCCGAAAAGGTAGAAAATTTTTCTTGGATTTTTGCATGCTAAAACGAGCTAGGATAGTATCGATGTATAAAGCTTGGGATAAGCACAACATTCTTTTCTTGTGATTCCTTATAACTTTGATCCCAAGAATATGTCCACATACTCCCAAGTTCTTCATATCAAACTATTTGGACAACCATACCCTTACGTCTGACAACACTTTGACATTGTTGCCAATGAGCAAAATGTCATGTACGTATAGTACAAGAAATACCACCACGTTTCCGTCACTCTTCTTGTATACACAAGACTCATCCAGACACTAAATGAACCCATAAGACTGGATCACTTCATTAAATCAGATGTTCTAAGATCTCAAAGTTTGCATCAGGCCATAAATAGATCGATTGAGCTTACATACAAGATGCTCTTTGTCCTTCACAATGAATCCCTCTGGTTGCTTCATATAGATGTTTTCTTCAAGACTTCCATTAAGGAAAGCTGTCTTGACATCCATTTTCCAAATCTCATAATCCATATGAGCGGCAATAGATGAAAGAATCCAGATAGACTTAAGCATGGCTACCAACGAAAAGGTTTCCTCATAATCGATTCCCTCTTTCTGAGTATACTCTTTTGTAATAAGCCTTGCTTTGAAGGTTTCCACCTTCCCATCTATCCCTCTTTTCCTTTTGTAGACCCATTTACACCCAATGACTTTTACACCATTTGGTAGTTCTACAAGCTCCTAGACCTGATTAGAATACATAGATTCTATTTCAGAGTTCATTGCACTTTGCCAAAATATTGCATCATTATTTTGGAGTGCTTCATCATATGTGCATGGATCAGGTTTATGTTTACCAGGGATCAAGTCTGAAGACTCTCCCAAAAACATGAATCTATCAGGTTGTTGTCGACCTCCGCAAGTGTACGGAAATATCGTAAGTAATAATAAAAGATATCGTATCCACATAGACTAGAATAAGCACTAAAGATGTCTCAATGCGAATTAGCTAAACAACTAATAATTGGTTTTCAAAAGCTAAGTATGACTATGAAATGTATACAAAGAAATGAAAGAATAAGAAACAAGAATAAGGGCAATGATAAAGGTATTGATGGTTAGTCCTAGGAAAATGTACCGGTTCCACTGTACAAAAATTTTTGTACAAGTGTCGAACCTTTCCATAAATAACCTATTGTGTTCTTTAGAAGTTAAATTAGGAATCGCAGATGGAACTTAACATCATTGATTCCAAATTTAACTTATCTGTTCTTAATGATTTAGATTTGAATCGCAAGCGGAACTTAACACTATTGATTCAAATCTACCTAAGTTATTAACTCCATTAAATATTAATTTCTAAAATTGGCTTCCAGGACTGCATGGCGAGGCACATGACCTTCTTGGATATGGGAGCAACCACCACCACCTAGTCAAAGCCTTTTAAGGAAAGCTAATATTTAATTTCCTTAAATAACTCTAGGTTAACCAAAAAGAACAATCGAATCACAAATTCAAAAAAGAAGAAAACACAAACTCGAAAAATAAATTTGATAAACTAGATCTAATTGCCTCTTGTATTTAGAATTCTTTCAAAGAAAATAACTAGTATGATGCAGAAGAAAACTACTAGTTATACCTTCTTTTTGTAAGCTAATTACCTCGAGATCTTCTGCCGTATTCCTTGCCTCGCCTTGGACGTCGTGTGGGCGACGATCCTCCAAGATGAACACCACCCAAAAGAGCTTCTCCTCCTTATAATATTCGGCCACCACCACCACAATAGAAAAGAGAGCAAAGGGAGAAAAGAGGGAGAGAGGGGCCGGCCACCAAGAGATCACCAAGCAAAAGAATTAGAGTTGTCTCATGAAGCCCTCTCACCCCTTCTTTTATATTACTTGCCCAAGGCAAATAAAGAAAAACATTTTACAAAAAATAAAATCATCCAAGAGTTTTTCCTTTTCCCTTTTAATTTTTCCTTTTCTTTCCTCTTGATTGAATCAAACACCAATTTTGAATTTGTGATGATTTTATTATTTTTAATATGGTCGGCCACTTGCTTGGGCACCAAGCAAGGTGGCCGGCCACCTCATCAAGGGAAAAAGGGAGTATATTTTTTTATAAAATTTTACAAGAAAACTCTTATAAAATTTTACAAGCTCTCTTTCCTAAAGTAGGAGTTAAAAAAGGAAAGTTCTAAAAATTAAAACTATGTTTTTAAATTTAAAACTTTTCTTATAAAATTTCCTATTTTAATATGATGATAGAAAATTTTAATTTTAAAACTTATCTTCCTTTTTTTTCTTAAACCATGAGGATGGTTAAAAAAGAAAAGTTTTAAAACTTTTAAAACTCTCTATTAAAACATGGGGCCTAATTCAAATAAGGAAAGTTTTAAAAATTAAAATCTCTTTTTTAAAACTTATAGTTTTCTACAAAGAGAAGATTTCAAAAATTCAAAACAACCCTCCCTTTTTGATTTATTGTGGTCGACCCCTTCATGTTTGGTCACCAAGCAAAGGGTCAGCCCCTATAGAAGAGGATGTGGCTGGCCCTTGCTTGGTCACCAAGCATTGGACCGGCCCACTTCTTGGACACCAAGAAGAGCCTTTCATTTGGATGGACTTGAGGCTATAATGAGGCTACGACAGGGACCTAGAGGAGAAATTGGTTTTGACCTTCCAATGAGCTTGAGTATCCTGTGCTCGCCCCGAACACACAACTCAAGTTCATCGATAATAACTCATTCCACAAGAGAGTTATTATCGCACTACCACACCAATCCCAAATTACATTATGGGCTCCTTTTATCATGAGTGTGTTAGTCTCCCTGTGTTTAAGATTACGAATGCCCACTAATTAAGTAAGTTACTGACAACTCACTTAATTAATATCTAGCTCCAAGAGTAATACCACTCAACTTCATTGTCATGTCGGATTAAGTCCACCTGTGGGGTTTAACATGACAATCCTTATGAGCTCCTCTTGGGGGCATTCTCAACCTAAATAACTAGGACACAGATTCCTTCTATATTCAACAACACACACTATAAGTAATATCATTTCCCAACTTATCGGGCATATTGATTTATCGAGCTAAACCTCACCCTTTGATAAGTCAAAGAAATAAATATTAAATATATGTGCTTGTTATTATATTAGGATTAAGAGTACACACTTCCATAATAACTAAGGTCTAGTTGTTTTACTAAGTCAGTACAAAAATAACTTACCTAAATGGTCCTACTCAATACACTTAAAGTGTATCAGTGTAATTTATTAGTGAAGATAAACTAATAGTTAATTACACTACGACTATTCTGATGGTTTAATTTGTTCCTTTCCATCATAGTCGTGAGCAACTGTTTATAATTACAGAGAACTGACAACATGATCTTCTGAGTGTGACACTACACTCCATGTTATCTACTATATAAATTAATTGAACAATTATATTTAATAAATAAATGCAGATATTGACCAATGTGATTCTTTTATTTCAAAAATAAATGTTTACAAAAGTTAGGTTTTTTGTATACACTCCAACAGGAATGTTCTAGGAGTTTTGGTTTCTTTGTAAGATTCTTCAAAGTATACGATCTACCAAATCTTATTCCTCAATTGTCTATCATTTGTACAAGGTTGCCAGTTTCCTCATGTAATAGACAACCGACCTAGGACTGAAATATATCTAAACGTGATCAATTAGAAATGAATCTATATTGTCCTTACACGGGCTCACCTGTCACGTGCGTCCCTTAAAAAATCAACATAGAATTCATCACTCCTCAACCGCATCAAGATATAATATATAAACACATACAATCTATCCTACCCTCTTGAAATACCTAATTTCCCCTTCAAGATTACCTCTCAAACGTCCTTACACGGGCATGTTCCTGTCACGAACGTCCCTCAAAAAATCGAATGAGGAATTACCTCTACAAGATCTACAAGATATCCAAACATTCAATCAAGCATGGTAATTAAGCCCTTATCACAACAATCCACACAAGAAAGAATAGATACAAATAGGGCAAAATCATAGAAATAGGAATTAGGCAAATCCACAAGAATTTACATCAAATCTCCATTACAAATACTCCCTCCATCCTAGAACAAGAGATCTAATCCATGGAACAAGGAAAGAAACCTGAAGAAAAGATGATTACAAGCATTCTTAATCCCCTCCAATCCAAGAAAAGAGAGAAAGAAAACTTATCTACAAAGAAGAACGTCTTCGGATCCAATCCTTGCTTTCCTGGAGTATATTAGGTGAAGATCCACCCTTAGATCACCGGAAATCCCTCCAAGAATGGTAAGGAACGCCCCAAATCTTGTTTCCCCCCAAAAGGGGAAAAAGTTACCTCTCAAATCAAGAAGGAGGCCTTATATAGAAGAGGGGTTTGGGCACCACACGGCCTCGAGGCACGACCGTGTGAGGTTCACAGTGTAGGGTTTTCGTGCCGTGAAAACCGCGTTTTCGCGTCGCGGAAACCCCGAAAGCCCCAGCCACCGGATCCGTGCAAAGAAAAACTTTCGAAAAATATGAGTATGAGTTTCAAAACTTCGATCTACAGTAGATCTACAAAGGGGAAACCTTTTATACCTTCGATGCGTGCCCTTTTCGTATCCCGCTCATCCAAAGAGATGCCGGATCTCTCGTTGTCAAGGTAGACAACTCTCTATGTGTATCCACACAAACACACTAGATGGAGAAGACCAAACAAAGGTGTTCTAGCACCTAGGATGTTCGGCCAAGATAGGAGGAGAGGGAGAGCTTGAGGAAGAAGAAGATGTGAATTGCCTTGAATGAGAAAAATGAATTCTCATTCACAACAAAAGTGGTCGGACACTTTCCCAAAGTGTAACCCCCATTTTTGCATTAAGTGTGGCCATTAAAGAGATTTGTAACCTCCATGAGGTGGCACACACATGTGCTAAACATGATGATGTGGCACCTCATCATTGGCCACTTAATGCCAAGTCACAAATGATGTGGCATAAAGTCAAGTCAAACTTGACTCTTCATCTTCCTCTCAAGTCAAGTCAAACTTGACTTAATCTCTCTCATGGTTGATCTAATCCAACCATTTAATTCAAGCCAATTTAATATAATGAATCTAATTCATTTAATTAAATTGATTCAATGAGTCATAATCTAAATTAGACTCATTGAACACATGAATCAACTTGAGTCCAACTCAATTAGCCCAATTAGGATTACTCTTAATCCAATTTGATTCATCAAATTAATCTAATCCTCTTGGTTCATCATATGAACCTAATGTCCATCTAATTATCCTTAGTGTGTGACCCTATAGGTTCTTGTAACGTTGGCAATGCTCCTAAACCAATTTAGGAGCATAAGTAATGAGCGGTATCTAGCAACACATCATTACTACCCAAGTTACAAGAATGTTGAGATCCAACATCACCTTGTGACTACTAATTGTGACTCCTCACAATATATGACAAGTGTCCTTCTATCCTAGACATCTAGATTGATAAATGTGAGGCATAGACCGTGTCATCCTCTGATCAAACTAAATCTTGAACTCCAAGTAGACTCACTAAATCAAATGAGCTCAATATCTCATATTGACTCATTTGGGCATGGCCATGCACTTCGTGGTCTCACTCTATCAAGAATATCGATGTCCCTCCCGTCATATAGGAGGGATAGATCCCATCTACATCACTCACATCCCTCTGCATAATTCGTTACATACCCAATAATCGCCTTTATAGTCCACCCAGTTACGGGTGACGTTTGACGAAACCAAAGTACATAACTCCTTATGTAGGGAACCATTGTGACTTCAGGTCTAAGGACTAGTAGTCATTCTAATAGCCACATGAGAAAGTATATGACACTAATATAACGATCCATGATACTTTCTCATGGCGGGTCATTCAGTATACATTCTCCAATGCATACCCAAGTGTCAACTTGATATCTCTATATCCATGACTTGTGAGATCAAGTCATCGAGTTGACCTACATGCTAGTCTTATTGCATTAACATTGTTCCTGAATGTTAATACTTGACTAGAAATTATTAAGAGTAGTGTTCCCTATATCATCTCACTATCGGTTCAACTAACTGATTGATATAGGTGAGAACCTTCTACTCAAGGACGCTATTATACTTAGTTTATTTGGCACCAATACAAGTAAGTATAATAACCAAAACAAATGCCTTTATTTATATAAGAATATGATACAACAAGTCCATAATACAATCATCAAATGATTGGCTTTAGGGCTCTAACTAACAATCTCCCACTAGCACTAGTGCCAATCTGTAACACCCATAGGGTTCTTAGCAAAAAAATTTTAGAATAATTTTTATCATGAATAAAAATATGCCTTAGTTAAATTTTTGCTCCTAGCCGAACACTTAAACAAACAAAATAGAAATAAAAATATATATAAGGTCTAGGATTTGAACTCTAGACCTCCCACTAGATGCATGAATAAGATAACCATTAGACCAAGAGTAATTGTGGTTGAAAAGAGAGGGAAACTATAGTTAAAGGTAAAGAGGTAAAAGCTCTTCTCTTGGGAAGAGAAGTTAGAATTGTCTTCTTCCTCTCTAATGAAGAGATGCTCTAGAATATTCTTTTCTTGCTCTCTAAGAAGGGATGCATCTAGAAAATGTTTTCATTAAGAAGCGAGTAAAGGAAAGGAGGAAGAAAAATATAGTTTTTCCTCCTCCTCTCATGATGAATAAAAGGGAGAAATGAAAAATGAGTTGGCATTTTGCTCTCATTCTCTCCTACTCTCTCTTTCACCGTGACTCTCCCTCCCTCTCCTCTTCTTGCCGAGACCAAGGAGCAAGGAAGCTCTCCTCTAGGAAGGATTCACAAGCAAGGTTCCCTCCTTAGAGAATTTAGTGAAGGATGTGAGTATCCCCTCACTGCAGTACAAGTAGCTTCGATCGGTTTCAATCGTAAACGTTTTCTTTTGAAATTTTAAAGATGTCTCTCTTGTAAATTTTAGTCAAGGTAAATATGGGTAGTCACTTAGGGCATGATAGAAAAAAAAAAAAAAAAAGGAAAACTAAGGCCCTACTTACCATGTTTCGGCCTAGGACACAAGAAGGGTGAGATTAAATTTTCTTGTGAGAACATACTTGATTTTAGGCTTCCATGAGGTGTGGATTTTATATGTTGATGGCTTAGTTTCATAATTCGTGTTGTGAAAAAAAAAAGACATACTTACCATATGATTCGGCCAAAATGATTTTTAGGCCTTAAGTTAAGAATTTTGGATAGAAATCATGGTAGTTGTACTCCTTCATGATGTATAAAATTTTTACATGTTGATAACCTAAGCTTTTATGTTTTATATGAAATGAAAACCATGAAGACCCTACTGATATGTTTCGGCCTAAACAAAATAAATGGTTTAGGGTTAGAGTTTTGAACTCAATCATGCTTATTCATGAAGTATAATGCCTTGTATGTGCTTAGATCAAGTTTGCATGTTATATGGTTAAGTTTTATGCTTCATATGGATTAAAATGATATGAAACCCTACTGATATATTTCAGCCAAATTGAGATAAATAAGTTAGGGTTAGAATTTTGAATTCAAATAGTCTTATTCATGAAGTATGGCGACTTGTATGTGCTTGTACAATGCCTTGTATGTACTTAGATTAAATTTGCATGTTATATGTTTAAGTTTTATGCTTCATATGGAATAAAATGATATGAAGCCCTACTGATATGTTTCGGCCAAATTGAGGAAAATAGGTTAGGGTTAGAGTTTTGAACCCAAATAGGCTTATTCATGAAGTATAATGCCTTGTATATGCTTAGATCAAGTTTGCATGTTATGTGGTTAAGTTTTATGATTCATATGGAATAAAATGATATGAGAACCCTACTGATAGGTTTCGGTCAAATTAAGATAAATGGGTTAGGGTTAGAGTTTTTGAACTCAAACATGCGTATTCATGAAAAATAATGTCTTGTATGTGCTTGGAACAAATTTGCATGTTATGTGTTTGAGTTTTTATGCTTCATATGGAATAAAATAATGTGGAAACCTACTGATTTGGTTCAGCCAAGATGGATTAATTGGGTTAGGAAAGAGTTTAAACCTAACTAAACATGCATATGTATTCTCATGATATGTAGCCTTTGATATATGAGTAGATTAAGCTTTCATGCTTCATGATATGATGAAAATATGCCTTATGATATGTTGCATTGCTATGTCTTATGATATGATAGATTTATGACATGATGTGCCATGTTAATGATATGATATGCTAGACTCATGATATGATATGCCATGTTCATGATATGTATGCTAAGTTCATGAGATGATATGCCATGTTTGATGATTTGAAAATAACATGTTATACTTTATGTTATGATAGGACCATGTTATGTTTCATAATGCATGTATGAATGGCTTATGTAAGAGGAAAAGCCTAAAGAGTTGCTTCCCTTAAGTTGGGACCAAGAGCACTCTTCATGTTATGAGAAAGAGTTGCTTCCCTTAAGTTGGGACCAAGAGCACTCTTCATGTTATGAAAAAGAGCTGCTTCCCTTAAGTTGGGATCAAGAGCACTCTACATGCTATGGTAAAGAGATGCTTCCCTTAAGTTGGGATCAAGAGCTCTCTTCATGATATGACAAGTATGATATGATATGACATGCATGATATTTTACTTTGTAAGGCTTGTACCAAGGGTGGGCTCCATAAGCGCCCCGGGGTCGACGGACTATGAAAGGATCTCGTTAAGGGATGGGCTCCTTAGTACGCCCCTAGGTCGACGGACTATGAACGGACCTAGATCCCTAGTAGGTTCGGGGCTAGCTACCCTGTCCTAGGGATTGCGCACATTTATGTTTACATGTGGTACAAGTCAGGGCCCTTCTCATGTTGATGATATTATGTTCAAGTATATGTATACGATATGTTTTACAAGATGCATGATGCAAACGTTCATTCCATGATGCATGTTTTGAAAATCATTCTACATCTTGCATCTACATGTTCACATGATATAAAATCCTTACATGAAAATAAAAAGGAGGTATGATATGCTCACCTGACATGATACATGTTTTGATAGGTGTTTCTATGATACGTTTCATGATATGAATTCACATGTCATGATAGATTTTCATGAGACATACTTATATGATATGATATGTTATGATGTGTACTTACAAGCTATGACACATTTTATGCCATGCTATGTTATGTTCCTTATATGATAGGAGACGATTATGTTATGTTCTTCCATACCATTTGATGATATGATATGTTTGATTTCATGTGTCACTTTATGTATTATTGTGATTCAGATTTAAGAGTAGAAAGGAGCTCACTAAGCCCTTTGGCTTATAGCTACACGTTTTCCTTGTACTGCAGATAAAGGCAAGGAATGGATCAGTTAAGGGGAGCAGCAGGAAAGGCGATGAAGATGTGTGTGGAAGTGTTGGTGGATAGATCTATTTATGCTTTTGGGTTATCTAAGTTATGCATGTGAACAATGTTGGACCTATGCTTATGATAATGTTCAGCTAGTATGATATCCTACTCATGTTATGTTGGTACGTTTGATTTCACATGCCATGTTAAGTGAACTAGATGCATATGGTAGATGTCAAAAATATATATATATATATAAGTCTTCCGCTGCCATGAATCCATATGCATTAGTAAATGATGTCTATGTTAAGTGACGTCCATCCCTCTAGGGTAGCCTTAGGGGTACCTGGAAGGGCGGGCGTTACACAATCAGTGTAGGCTCTAAGCCCTAATGACCTAGTGTGACCATCATGCTTCCTCTGTGCCAAAGCCTTGGCCAAGGGATCTGCGATGTTAGCCTCTGTAGGTACTCTGCATATCTTGACATCTCCTCTCTCGATAATCTCTCGAATGAGATGAAAGCGCCGTAGTATATGTTTAGTCCGCTGGTGTGAGCGAGGTTCCTTCACCTGTGCTATAGCTCCATAGTTGTCACAATAGAGCTCAATAGGGTCAGCGATACTAGGAACCACCCCAAGTTCAGTGATGAACTTGCAGATCCAAACTGCCTCCTTTGCTGCCTCTGATGCAGCAATGTACTCGGCCTCTGTCGTAGAATCAGCTACTCTGTCTTGCTTCGAACTCTTCCAACTCACAGCACCACCATTAATGCAAAATACGAACCCTGACTGTGATCTATAATCATCCTGATCGGTCTGGAAGCTGGCATCACTGTAACCCTTTACAGCTAGGTCATCATTGCCTCCATATATCAAGAAATATTCTTTAGTCCTTCTTAAGTACTTAAGAATATTCTTGACTGCAATCTAGTGACTTTCACCTGGATCTGACTGGTATCTGCTCGTCATGCTCAAAGCATACGAGACATCAGGGCGAGTACATAGCATGGCGTACATGATAGATCCTATGGCTGAGACATAAGGGATCTGATCCATGCGGTCTCTCTCCTCTCTAGAAGAGGGACCTTGAGTCTTCGATAGACTGACGCCATGTGACATTGGCAGAAATCCCTTCTTGGATTTCTGCATGGCAAACCGAAGGAGAACCTTGTCAATATATGTACTCTGACTTAGGACAAGCAATCTCTTAGATCTATCTCTATAGATCTGTATCCCTAGAATGCGGGATGCCTCACCTAAGTCCTTCATTGAGAAGAAACTCCTTAGCTAGGTCTTGACAGACTGAAGCATAGGGATGTCCTTCCCAATGAGTAGTATGTCATCCACATACAATATGAGGAAGATAACTATATTCCCTACAACCTTCTTGTAGACACAAGACTCATCTTCATTCTTGATGAAACCAAACTGTTTGATTGCATCATTGAATCGAAGATTCCAGCTTCAAGAAGCTTGCTTTAGTCCATAAATGGACCTATGCAGCTTGCATACTCTGCTAGTATGTTGTGGATCCACAAAACCCTCAGGTTGTGTCATGTACACATCCTCGAGCAGGTTTCCATTCAGAAACGTGGTTTTGACATCCATCTATCATATCTCATAGTCATGGTAAGCTGCAATAGCAAGCATGATCCGAATGGACTTAAACATCGCTACTGGAGAAAAGGTTTCATCATAGTCAAAACCATGAATCTGCTTGAAACCTTTAGCTACCAAGCGACCCTTATAGATAAGTGTAACACCCACGAAATATTAAGATAGGTATATGGATATTATTTTCTTTAGAGCATAGAAATAAAAAGGATAAGAGAAAAAGGGGAAAATAGAAACCAAAAATAGAAAAAGAAGAGGTGAGGTCAAGGATTGAACCTTGAACCTCCCACAAATAATGGAGATAAATTGATGCATAATAACCACTAGGATAATGAATGATATTTGGATAGAAAGGAATGAAAAATTTAGTTAAAGGTGAGAAGGAAATAAAAGAAAACTAAGCAAAAGAGCAAGAGAAAACCAAGTGGCTTACCTCCTCTTCCTCTTGGTTAAGAGAAGAAGCAAGCAAAAGATAAATTGCCTACTTCCCTCCCTCTCTCTATTTTTGTGGGAATTAAAGGAGTGGGGGAAAAGAGGAGTTGAGGGAATGAATGAAGACATGTTTCAATGGAAAAGGAATAAATAGATTGGGAGAAGAAAAACAAGAGATTAAATTTTCTTTCTTCCTCCTTCCTTTCTCCTTCTTCTTCATGTTAGGATGTATACTAAAAGCCTAGCTTTTGGTATAAACATTTATCTAGAAATAAGAATCACATTGGTCAAATGTCTACATTTATGATAAATCTAATTGTTCAATTAATTTATATTGTAGATAACATGGTGTGTGGTGTCACACACAGAAGATCATGTTATCGGTTCCTTATAAATTATAAACAGTAGTTCATGACCAAGATGGAAAGGAACAAACCATTGGAAGGTCGTAATGTAATTAGGTATTAGTTTATCTTAACTATATAATTACACTAGTACACTTAGAGTGTATTGAGTAGGACCATTTGAGGTCGTTTCTTTTATACTGACTTTATAAAGGAACAAAGAACTCAGTTATTATGGAAGTGTGTTCTCTTAATCCTAATATAATAACAAGCACATATATTTAATATTTATTTCTTTAATTTATCAATGGGTGAGATTTAGTTCCATAAATCAATAAACCCGATAAGTTGGGAAATGATATCACTTATAGTGTGTGTTGTTGATTATAGAAGGAAACTGTGTCCTAGTGATCTAGGTTGAGAATGTCTCCAAGAGGAGCTTATAAGGATTTTCATGTTAAACCCTGCAGGTGGACTTAGTCCGACATGACGATGAAGTTGAGTGGTACTGCTCTTGGAGCTAGATATTAATTAAGTGAGTTGTAAGTAACTTACTTAATTAGTGGACATTCGACATCTTAAACACAGGGAGACTAACACACTCATAATAAGAAGGAGCCCAAAATGTAATTTGGGATTGGTGCGGTAGTTCAATAATAGTTCTCTAGTGGAATGAATTATTATTGATAAAATTAAGTTGTGTGTTCGGGGCGAACACGTGATGCTTAATTTTATCGGGAGACCAAAACCAATTCCTCCTCTCGGTCCCTATCATAGCCTCTTAATTATAGAATACTATACCCACCTATACCCACCTTCTTACCCATCCCATAGGGGCCGGCCAAGCTAGGGTCGGCCAATGTGTGGTTCATGGGTGCTTCAAGGTGGCCGGCCCTAGCTTGGTGTGGCCGGCCCAAATTAAAATAAAAGGATTTTTATTTTTTTAAAATTTTTCTTATGTGGATAACATGATTTAAAAGAGAGTTTAAAAATTTAAATCTTTCCTTTTATAAGATTCTACAAAAGATTAAGAGAAGAGCTAAATCTCTTTCCTTATTTGTAGATTAAAAGGTTGATTTTAATTTTGGTAAAAACTTTCCTTTTAATTATGTTCATGATTTAAAACAAAGTTTAAAAATTAAAAATTCTCTTTTATTAGTATCTACAAAAGATTAAGAAAAGATTTAATATCTTTCCTTATTTGTAGATTGAAAGGAGATTTTAATTTTTAGAGATAACTTTCCTTTTTAGAAATTATCCACATGTTTAAAAGAAAGATTTTAATTTATAAAATTTCTTTTTATTAACCAATCATGAAGGGATTAAAATTATTGGAGAAATTTTTATAAATTTCTAGAAACAAATTAGAAAGTTTTAATTTTTGTTTTAATTAAAACTCTCCTTGTTTTGGGGAAAGAGGTGGCCGGCCAAATAAATTGGAGAAGAGAAAATTATTTTTAATTAAATAAATTTTCCTTTTCATGGCAAAAGAATTAAGGAAGTTTTTATTTAAATTTCCTTATTTTCCAAGACCAAGGATTATAAAAGAGGGGGTAGAGGAGGCTTCATTGCGAATGACTCTATTATTTTTCTCCCTCTATTCTTCCTTGGTGTGGCCGGCCCTTCCCCTTCTCTTCTCTCCATTCTTGTGGCCGAACCTCTCTTTCTCCTTGGAGATCAAGTGGTGGCCGGATTTTAGCTTGGAGAAGAAGGAGAGAAATCTTATATCCCTTGGAGCTTGGTTGGTGGAAAAAGATCTTCATCTTTTGGAAGCATTGTGCTTGGCCGAAACTTGAAGAAAGGAGAAGAATGTGCTTTGGTGGTTTCTCATCTCGGAAGATCGTTGCCCACACAACGTCCGAGGTTAGAAGAGGAATACGGTAGAAGATCAAGAGGTCTTTCTAAAAGGTATAACTAGTATTTTTCCTTTCCACATCATACTAGTTATTTTACGAAATAATACTAAATACAAGAGGCATACGATTCTAGTATTTCAAATTTGTTTTCGATGTTGTGTTCTTTGTTTTTTTTTTCTTTTCCTTGTGATTTGATTGTTCCTTTCGGTTAACCTAAAGTTATTTTAGGAAATTAAATATTAGCTTTCCTTAAAAGGTTTTGTCTAGTCGGTGGTGGTTGCTCCCATATTCAAGAAGGTCATGTGCCTCGCCACGTCAGTACTGGGAACCAATTATGGAAATTAATATTTAATGGAATTAATAACTTAGGTGATTTGGATCGAACGTGTTAAGTTCCGCAGGAGATCCAAGTCATAACCTAAAATAACAAATAGATTAAACTTTGGATCAAACGTGTTTGGTTCCGCAGGCGATCCAAGTTTAATTTAAAAGAACACATGGTAGCTAGGAAAAGGTTCAGACCTTTGTACAAAATTTTTGTACAGTGAACGATTAGGTTTTCCGAGTAACAACCAACACTTCATTCTTCACCGAACCAAGAACCCCTTCCCTCTCCTTATTCCAAAAGCTAAGCTAAGTTCCTTTTCAAGAAAACTAGATTTAGAGAGGAAACCTTCAAGACCTATCCCTTCCAAGCAAGAGAAGCAAAAGGAGGTACAAGAAGAAGAACCTCTCTCCTTCCTTGGCACTTAGGATACTTTTCTTCTTAAGAAAAAACCACAAGCGAAAGGATGTAAGTTTCCCTCACCTGTGGTACAATAGCTTGTGTGTTTTCTATGAGATTTGGTTACATAAAAACCCAAGTTAACTTCATTAAAAAAAATTCGGCCAAGACAAGCCCAAAAAGAAGGACCTAGGAATATAAAGACCTAAATTTTAACATGCCCAGTATGCTTCTTATAACATGTGTCTTAAGGTAGGGATTTATCTAATGTTCATATGCTAGAATGTTTGATTGGAACTTAGAATCATGCCCTTAGACTCTCGGCCAAACATGAACAAAGGAGATAGGTAAATTGAGACTCAAACTAAGCATGCTCCTTTTTGTTTTTATGATAAGTACTTCATGATGAGAAAGTTGTTAACATGATATGCTCATGCCTAGATGATGAATAAATTTTATTCCATGCTCCTAAGTATTCGGTCATGATAGGATTAGGAGCCTAAAAGAAATTGTTAAACCTAAACTAATCATGCCATGATCCTCCTTAAGACAAGTTATGAGATTAATATGACATGCTCATGTTGTAGTGAGGTTAGAACTTGATTTTCATGCTCCATGAACTTTCGGCCACAACATGTTTAAGGGCCAAGAAAACTTAGAATCTAACCTAATTATGCTTATGTTGTTGCTTGAAATAATTGCTATGAAATTTGTTTAGGGTTCTCATGCTTTTATGACACTTGAACCCTAGATTTAAGCCCTACAAGTTTCGGCCACAATCATGTTTAAGGGTTTAGGAAACTTAGAACCTAACCTAATTATGCTCATGTTGTTCCTTGAAATAATTGCTATGAAATTTGTTTAAGGTTCTTATGCTTTTATGACACTTGAACCCTAGATTCAAGCCTTACAAGTTTCGGCCACAATCATGTTTAAGGCATAGGGAACTTAGAACCTAACCTAATTATGCTCATGTTGTTCCTTGAAATAATTGCTATGAAATTTGTTTAGGGTTCTCATGCTTTTATGACACTTGAACCCTAGATTCAAGACTTACAAGTTTTGGCCACAACCATGTTTAAGGGCTTAGGTTACTTAGAACCTAACCTAATTATGCTCATGTTGTTCCTTGAAATAATTGCTATGAAATTTGTTTTGGGTTCTCATGCTTTTATGACACTTGAACCCTAGATTCAATCCCTATTAGTCTCGGCCACAACATGTTTAAGGGCTTAGGAAACTTAGAACCTAACCTAAATATGCTCATGATGTTTCTTGTAATATTTGCTACGGAATTGGTTTAGGGTTCACATGCTGAATGAAAATTTTTAACCCAATGTAAGCTTCGGCCAGGATGAGTATATAAGCTTAGGAAACCTAGAACCCTACCTAAACATGCTCATGATGTTTCCTTATGGTATATGATATGATATTGGCTTCGGGTTCACATGCTTGTATGTGGGTTTTTACCTAAATCACAACTATATGTTTCAGCTACTATATGACATTAGGGTTAGAAATCTAAATATGATTTCCATGTATCTCACATGCAATGTTTTAAGATGTGGTAAGAACTTGCTATGTTTCTATGTTTAATTATGTGCACTTATGATCTATGTATGATGGTAACCCTTATGTTGTGCTATGTGCCCAAGTTATGCATGTTATTTATGATGAGCTGTGTGCCCAATTTATGCATGATATTTATGATGAGCTGTGTGCCTAAATTATGCATGCGATTTATGAAGGGCTATGTGCCAAACTATGCATGTATTTATGATGTGCTGTGTGCCCAAATTTTACATACCATTATGATGAGCTGTGTGCCCAAATTCTATATGGTATGATATGATAAGAAATATGATGTGCATGAAATAATAAGAACCATGGTATGAAAGACTTGCTACTTTACTTTATATGGCTTGTACCAGGGGTGGGCTCCATAAGCGCTCCGGGGTCGATGGACTAAGAAACGGGCCTCGTTAGGGATGGGCTCCTAAGTGCCCCTAGGTTGATGGACTAAGAAACGGGCCTAGTATGTATGCTTTGTAGGGTTCAAGAATTGCTACCTTGGACCTACATAGGACGCGCCCATTTATGTATGTGGTACAAGCCGGGGCCCCCAATCATGTTATGATTATGTTTAAGTATGTATGTAATAAGTTTTCAAAGGACATGTTGCATATATTATTGCATGAATCATGTTTTTGAAAGTCATCTCGCATAACACTTTATGATTATGTTACGATATACCATGATGCTTATGATTATGATATGTTATGTTAGGATGAACTTTATGATTATGTTATGATATGTTATGATCATGATTATGTTATGTTAGAATGCACCTTATGATTTTATTATGATATGTCATAATGCTTATGATTATGTTATGTTATGTTAGGATGAATTTTAATATTATGTTATGATATGTTACGATCATGATTATGTTATGTTAGAATGCACCTTATGATGTTATCATGATATGTCATAATGCTTATGATTATGTTATGTTATGTTAGGATGAACTTTATGATTATGTTATGATATGCTATGATCATGATTATGTTATGCTAGAATGCACTTTATGACTTTATTACGATATGCCATGATACCTTACGATTATGTTATGATATGATGCCTCTATACATGATATGATGAGTTGTCTTTATGCTTTATGCCTTGGAGTTTTATTTATGCTATACGGTTTTTGTGAGTAGGAAAGGATCTTACTGAGCCTTGAGTGCTCACAGCTTACTTTCCTTGTACCACAGATAAGGGCAAGGATTGGATGTACTAAGGGAGCAGCAGGAGGGGGCAAGAAGGACGTGTGTAGTAGTGACTTGGCTAAAGAGAAAGACCTGCTTCTAGTTAATAAGAATTATGTTCATGTTGTTCTTTTATGACTCTATGACACTTCATCATGCTCTTTAGTATTATGGTTTAAATTTAAGTTAAGCATGTTATGTGACTCATATGATAGGTAGTTAGTGATGATGATTTGAAAAGTAAAGGAAAAGTTTAAAGAAAAAAAATATTCTATAGATAAGACTTCCGATGTTTTTAAGAAGAAAAGATAAGTAACCCCCGTCAGCTTAAGCAGGAAGGGGCGGGGCGTTACAGTTTGGTATCAGAGCCAAGTTAGCCTTTTCACTATACACATGTCAAGCCTCCATCTTGCCGCTCCAAGTAAGATTCTATATGCTTAAATTAATTCTTCTATGATGCTTTAATGTTATGCATATTTACTTGTCTATTTATTTATTTATTTTATTTTATTTTTATGATGATAAGTCACAGTTCTAGTTTAGGTATGCATGATGGTAGGATAAGAATAATAACGACCTTATGTTAGCCTGGATAGAAATAACGATAATTTATTGTCATTTAATGAAGATAAGCATGGCTAGGAGACGTATTACCCGAGCAGACGAGACAGCAACTCCACCAGATCTGACTCAGGTAGTTACCGATCTCCAGCGTCAGATCACGGAGCAACAACAGCTGATCACGACTTTGATGGGTCAGCAAGGAAATCCTGCCACCCAGCCAGTAAATCAGAATGCAGTGCTCGTCATCCCAGTAGTTGCACTAATACCACCGATAGTCCCTATCCCAGTAGTCCGACAGGAGACCTACTTGATACAGTGGCTAAGGCTGAAGCCGGAAAACTTCTCAGGTACTTGTGAGCCATGGGACGCTCAGGCCTGGTTCAAGACAGTGGAAAGCATAGTGGAATTACTAGATTGGCTCGTGTCGGTAAAGATCAAATGTGTATCATTCTGCTTTTCCGGAGATGCAAGGTGTTATTTAGAGCCCTAGAGCCAATCATTTGATGATTGTATGGACTCATGTATATCATATTCTTGTATATTAATAAAGGCATTTGTTTGGTTATTATACTTATTTGTATTAGTGCCAAATAGACTAAGTATAATAGCGTCCTTGAGTAGAAGGTTCATACCTATATCAATCGATTAGTTAAATCGATAGTGAGATGATATAGGGAACACTACTCTAAATCATTCCTAGTCGAGTATTAACATTCAGGGACAATGTTAATACAATAAGACTAGCATGTAGGTCAGCTCGATGACTTGATCTCACAAGTCATGGATATAGAGATATCAAGCTGACACATGGGTATGCATTAGAGAATGTATACTGAATGACCCGCCATGAGAAAGTATCATGGATCGTTATATGAGTGTCATATACTTTCTCATGTGGCTATTAGTATGACTATTAGTCCTTAGACCTGAAGTCACCATGGATCCCTACATAAGGAGTTATGTACTTTAGTTTCGTCAAACGTCACCCGTAACTGGGTGGACTATAAAGGCGATTACTAGGTATATAACAAATTATGCAGAGGGATGTGAGTGATATAGATGGGATCTATCCCTCCTATATGACGGGAGAGACATCGATATTCTTGATAGAGTGAGACCACGAAGTGTATGGCCATACCCAAATGAGTCAATATGAGATATTGAGCTCATTTGATTGAGTGAGTCTACTCGGAGTTCAAGATTTAGATTGGTCAGAGGATGACACGGTCTATGCCTCACATTGATCAATCTAGATGTCTAGGATAGAAGGACACTTGTCATATATTGTGAGGAGTCACAATTAGTAGTCACAAGGTGATGTTGGATCTCAACATTTCTTGTAACTTGGGTAGCAATGATGTATTGCTAGATGCCGCTCATTGCTTATGTTTTTAAAGGAGTTTATAACATTGCCAACGTTACAAGAACCTATTGGGTCACACACAAAGAACATGTGCATGGAGATTAGGTTCATATGATGAACCAATAGGATTAGATTCATATGATGAATCAAAGATTGGATTCAAATTAGACTTATTGAGTTAGACTCAATTAGATTCAATTGTTGAATGAGTCTAATTTAAATTTGATTCATGAGTCAATTTATATTAATGAATTGAGATTCATTAAATTAAAATTGACTGGAATCAAAGCTTGAATCTAACTCAACAAGGAAGAGCATTGGTTAAGTTTGACTTGACCAAATAGAGGTTGACACATCAAGTTTTGACTTGATGAATTGACACATCATGAGGATGACTCATCCTACATGGCATGCCACATCATACCCTTATATAATGGTGTGCAACCTCATGGAGGTTACACACCATTAATCCTCTTAATGTGGCCGGCCACATTAATGTGGGGGTTACACATGTGGTGGCCGGCCACACTAAGTGAGGAGAGGGTTTCATTTGGTGGCAATTGAATGGTGTTCAATGCTTGTTCTTCCTTGGGTGCTTCTCCCTCTCTCTAGCTTGCTGATGGTCGTGGCTTCATGGTGGAGAAGAAGTGAGAGTTGATTCCAAGCAACTAGGTGGTGTGAAGGTCACAAAAGGAGAGTACCTAGAGGAGTGTGTGAGTTCCTTTTCCCTTCTCTCCTTTCTCACCTTTTAGATCCAATCCGAGAGCCCTAGAAAGTGCTAGCACACTTGTGGGTTCTCCTCTCCATCTTTGAGTGGTAGAAGACCACTCCTTGTTCGTGTGGATACCGCTAGAGGACCGTTCGCTTGACGGTCTCGAGATCCGGCTACCTTTTGGACGTTGCGGGATTACGAAGGGCACGCATCAAGGGTAAATATTTTTCCCTCGTAGATCTAAGAGTCGATCGTGTTTTAAACTCGTACTCGTATTTTTTGAAAGTTTTACCTTGCACGAGATCCGTGGCTTGGGCGATTCGGGGTTTCCGCGACGCGAAAAGCGATTTTCGCGGCCCGAATAACCCAACACAAGGATGTGGTGGGAAAGAGTAAAATCAAAGGGACAGATTAATCTGATGAACTGGACGGACTTCGAGACAGAGATCTTCGAGGAGTTCTTCCATATGCAAGTGAAGAACCGACATTACGACGAGTTCACCGAGTTTCGGCATGGTGACATATCAGTGAACGAAGCAGTAAAACGCTTCAACCGTTTGGAACGCCTATGTCCGGAGTTGGTTCGCACAGAAAGAGAAAGGGTCAGATTGATGCTGAAGATGCTTCGACCCGAGATAGCTTTGAACGTGGCCAGCGGAATTAATAGACCGCAGACTATAGAAGAATTGGTCAGCAGTGCCCTAATCACAGAACATTATCAGAAAGCAATGAATGAGAATAAGAGTCAGGCCCGAACAGAAGGACAGAGTGTAACGCCCCCCCTTCCAGGGACACTCTGACTGCCCTTAGAGGGACGGGGTTACTTACATTCACCTAACATACTAATGGATATGAACTCATGGCAGCGGAAGACATACTTAAAATTTTTTATCATATGCATTTGATTGTCTTAAACATGGCATGTGAATCATAACTTATTAAACTTTTTACCATATCATAATAAGTCTAACATGGCAACTATCATGAGAGCATAACATACTAGCTCAACCATCATCATAAACATAGGGTCCAAACTTAGTTTACATGCACAATTTAGTCAATATAAATTTAAACTTAATTTGATCTATCCACCATGCCACTTCCACACACATCATCATCGCCCTTCCTGCTGCTCCCCTTAGTTCATCCATTTCTTGCCCATATCTGCAGTACAAGGAACGTAAAACTATAAGCCCAAAGGCTTAATGAGCTCCTTCCCTACTCATAAAACATAAGGCACGTAATACCACATAGCATGTGAAACATAGCATAGCATAACATAGCATGGAGAATCATAACATAGAACATAGTTTGTCATATAAGAAGCATAACATAGCATGGAGAATCATAACATAGAACATAGTTTGTCATATAAGAAGCATAACATAGCATGTGAGTACATATCATGGGAACATATCATATCCTGTAAGCATGTATCATAACTCATACCTGTTCATAATAATGCATAACCAATAATTCATAAAACATATGCATGTAAATGCAAAATGTATATTTTCATAACATGTATCATGGAATGCACATATGCATCATGTCTCTTTTAAAACATATCTTATACATGCTTGAACATAACATAATCATCATGAGGGCCCAGCTTGTACCACATGCATACATAATGCGCGCAATCCCTAGGACAGGGTAGCTAGCCCCGAACCTACTAGGGATCTAGGTACGTTCATAGTCTGTCGACCTAGGGGCGTACTAAGGAGCCCATCCCTTTTTACGAGGCCCGTTTCATAGACCATCGACCTCGGGGCGCTTATGGAGCTCACCCTTGGTACAAGCCATACAAAATAAAATATCATGTCATACATATCATGTCATCATGCATATCATAGCTTATCATACTTGTCATAATTTCTTGTCATATCATGAAGAGAGCTCTTGATCCCATCTTAAGGGAAGCATCTCTTTGCCATACCATGAAGAGTGCTCTTGATCCCGACTTAAGGGAAGCAACTCTTAGCCTTTTCTTCTTACATAAGCCTTTCATACATATATCATGAAACATAATATGCTCGTATCATAACATAAAACATAACATGTGATCCTCATAACATTTAAGCATGACATATCATATCATGAAGCATAGCATATCATATCGTGAGCATAGTATATCATATCATGAGCATAGCATATCATATCATGCAACATAACTCATCTCATAACATAAGGCATAACATATCATATCTTGACCATAGCATATCATATCGTGAGCATAGCATATCATATCATGAGTATAGCATATCATATCATGAAACATAATTCATCTCATAACATAAGGCATAATATATCATATCATGAACATAGCATAACATATTATGAGCATAGAACTTAACTAATCACATATCAAAGACTATACATCATGAGAAAACATAAGCATGCTTGGTTAGATTTACTCTAAACCCAATTATCCACCTTGGCCGAAACCTTGCTAAATGGATTTTCCTCTTTTTTTTCACTATAAGAAGTATGAAACTAAGCCACCCATAGATAAATAACCAAATATCATATAGGCATAAACAAGCATGGTTTGTTGCAAGGCATGGCTCTAAATCTCAACACTTTACTTGGCCGAACCTTAAGGTGAAGTTCTAGGTTTCATTTGTGTAACATGTAGCATAAAACTTATCTAACCATATACAAAAGATCATGATTAGGTTTCAAAACTTTACCCTAGGCTTGGCATTCCTTCTTGGCCGAGACCTTCATTTAGGGTTTTAGGTTTTCTAATGCAACATGTAACATAATGACTTAACCTAACCACATACAAGATATCATACTTCATGAACAAGCATAAATAAGCATGATTGGTTTTCAAATTTCGACCCTAAGCTTGGTATCATGTCTTGGCCGAAACTTCACATTAGAGTTTCCATCATTTTTGTTACCACATGAAGCATACCAATCTAAGCTATCAACATATAACAATTCATATATCATGAAGAAGCATAAACAACATATTTCCCTTACAAAAATTTTGCCCTAACCCTTGTAACCCATCTTGGCCGAAACTTACATTAGGGTTTTTCATCATTTTTGTTACTACATGAAGCATAAAAATCTAAGCTATCAACATATAAAAATTCATATATCATGTAGAAGCATAAATAACATATTCCCTTTTTAAAATTTTTGCTCTAACTCTTGTAACTCATCTTGGCCGAAACTTACATGGAGGTTTTCATCATTTTTGTTATCACATGAAGCATAAAGACCTAAGCTATCAACATATAAAAATTCATATATCATGTAGAAGCATAAATAACATATTCCCTTTTCAAAATTTTTGCTCTAACTCTTGTAACTCATCTTGGCCGAAACTTACATGGAGGTTTTCATCATTTTTGTTATCACATGAAGCATAAAGACCTAAGCTATCAACATATAAAAATTCATATATCATGTAGAAGCATAAATAACATATTCCCTTTTCAAAAAAAACAAGAACATCCACATATAAAACGATCGACAACTACTTGTACTGCAGTGAGGGGATACTCACATCTTTCGCTTGATTTCCTTAGGGAAGTAACCTTGATTTGTGGAGCTTTCCTAGAGGGAAGTTTTCCTTTGCTTGGGTTTCGGCAATGAAGGTGGGGAGAAGAAGCTTGGTCACGGTGGAGAGAAAAGAGGAAGGGAGGAAGAGAGAAAAATGAACTCTCTTCTTTAATTTCTCCTTTTATTCTACATGAGAGGAGGAAGGGAAATTACATTTTTCCTTCTCCTTTCTTTTACTCACTCTAAATGAAAAGAAGAAGCAAGGCTCCTCTTTTCATTTGAGAGGAAGAAGGCAACTCCAATTTCTCCTTCTAAGTGAAAAGAGCCTTCACTTCCTTACGTTTAACTATGATTTCCCTCTCCTTTCTAACAATAATTACCCTTGGTCTATTGGTTAACACATACATGTATCTAGTAAGAGATCCAAGGTTCAAACCTTGGTCATCTCTTTTTGGTTCTCTTATTTTATTGTTTTTTTTTTGAAATTTTACATATAAGGACTATTTATTTTTATTCATGATAAAAATATCTAAAATCTTGTTAAGTACCCTATGGGTGTTACACAGAGACCCTCAGGTACCGGAACAAGCTGGAAAGGGACCACTACAGGAAAAAGGAAACAATGGGACAATGCTAAAGGTGGCTCAGGGAATAAGCAACCGAAATACCCCCAGTGCACTATTTACGGAAAGCTGCATTCCGGAGTATGTCACAAGGGTACAAGAAGGTGCTATAATTGTGGAGGGGAAGGACATCTAGCCAGAGACTGCACTAACCGGTTTCAGACACCACCCCAGCAGAACAACCAGAACAAGAGTACCCCCTCACAACTACACCAGATGCAAGCTACTTTTGAAGGAACACCGATTAGCCAAGGGAGTTTGGAAGCTCCACCAACTACAACGAACGCCAGGGTTTTCTCGCTCACTAAAGAAGATGTGGCGAGCGCCTCTACTGTCATCACAGGTCAGTTATCTACTTTTAGTCAATATGTTAAAGCTATATCTGGTGTTGAAAGCGAACCAGTGTTCGAAATTATCGGGAAACCGAGAGATATTACGAGTCAATGGATCGAAAATATGTTCGGGCAGCTCTCTACCATGACCATAACACCCACAATATTCGACAACCTATTGGAGAAACAAACCAGTGACCAAAGTCTCCAAAGGATTAAACAAGAAACCCTAGAAGGAAAGAAGGGCGGATTCCGGATCGCGGACAGTGGAATATTATACCTCAGGGACCGATTATGTATTCTCGGGGATCCGGAGTTGCGAAGGAGGATACTAGAGGAAGCTCATTCAACGCCCTATGCAATGCACCCAGGATCCACCAAAATGTACCAAGATTTGAAAAAGAAATTCTGGTGGTCCGGTATGAAAAGAGATGTGGCTCAGTATGTCGGTACCTGCCTGACATGTCAGAGGGTTAAAGAAGAACATCAGAGGCCTGGAGGATTGCTGCAGCCTGTCCAAATTCTAGAATGGAAATGGGAAGATATCTCTATGGACTTTATAGTAGGATTACCCAAGACAACAAATGGCTACGACGCCATATGGGTAATTGTGGATAGATTAACCAAATCCGCTCATTTTCTAGCAATTAAGATGACTTATTCAATTGAGCAACTGGCTCAATTATATGTCAAGGAAATTGTTAGACTACATGGGATTCCTAAGACTATCATTTCAGACAGAGATGGTCATTTTGTTTCACATCTTTGGGAATGCGTCCAGAAGGCTCTTGGTACGAAACTATTATTAAGTACTGCCTTCCATCCTCAGACTGACGGACAAACAGAAAGGGTTAACCAAGTATTAGAAGATATGTTACGGGCATGCGCATTAGACTTCAAAGGGAGCTGGAGCCGATATTTATGCCTAACAAAATTTGCCTACAACAATAGTTACTAGGCTACTATTAGGATGGCGCCCTACGAGGCTCTGTACGGGAGGAAATGTAGATCCCCTATATGTTAGTACGAAAGCGGTGAAAAGAAAGAGATGGGATTCCAAACCGAGTTCATTGATAACACCACCCGTGCCATACAGAACATCCGCCAACGAATAGAAACTGCTCAGAGTCGACAAAAGAATTATGCGGATAAGCGACGAAGGCCATTGGAATTCAGTGTCGGAGACTCAGTATTTCTCAAAGTAGCTCCTATGAAAGGAGTAATGAGGTTTGGTAAGAAGGGAAAGCTAAGCCCGCGTTATTTGCGACCATACCGAGTTCTGAAAAGAATCGGCAAAGTAGCTTATGAAATAGCACTGCCTCAAGAGATGTCAGCCATTCACAACGTGTTCCACATTTCGATGCTAAAGAAATGCATTCCGAGCACGGATCAAGTGATTGAACCACGGGCAGTACAAGTGCAAGAGGACCTAACCTACGAGAGCCGACCAATCCAGATATTGGATCGAGACGTCAAAAGACTGAGGAACAAGGAGGTACCCTTAGTAATGGTCCTGTGGCAAAATCAACGATACGAAGAAGCCACATGGGAACGGGAAGAGGATATGAAACAGAAGTATCCGTCGCTATTCTAAGTTCGAGGATGAACTTTCTATGAGGTACGGGGTACTGTAACACCCACGAAATATTAAGATAGGTATATGGATATTATTTTCTTTAGAGCATAGAAATAAAAAGGATAAGAGAAAAAGGGGAAAATAGAAACCAAAAATAGAATAAGAAGAGGTGAGGTCAAGGATTGAACCTTGAACCTCCCACAAATAATGGAGATATATTGATGCATGATAACCACTAGGATAATGAATTATATTTGGATAGAAAGGAATGAAAAATTTAGTTAAATGTGAGAAGGAAATAAAAGAAAATTAAGAAAAAGAGCAAGAGAAAACCAAGTGGCTTACCTCCTCTTCCTCTTGGTTAAGAGAAGAAGCAAGCAAAAGATAAATTGCCTACTTCCCTCCCTCTCTCTATTTTCGTGGGAATTAAAGGAGTGGGGGAAAAGAGGAGTTGAGGGAATGAATGAAGACATGTTTCAATGGCAAAGGAATAAATAGATTGGGAGAAGAAAAACAAGAGATTAAATTATCTTTCTTCCTCCTTCCTTTCTCCTTCTTCTTCATTCTTCACCGAACCAAGAACCCCTTCCCTCTCCTTATTCCAAAAGCTAAGCTAAGTTCCTTTTCAAGAAAACTAGATTTAGAGAGGAAACCTTCAAGACTTATCCCTTCAAAGCAAGAGAAGCAAAAGGAGGTACAAGAAGAAGAAGCTCTCTCCTTCCTTGGCACTTTGGATACTTTTCTTCTTAAGAAAAAACCACAAGCGAAAGGATGTAAGTTTCCCTCACCTGTGGTACAATTGCTTGTGTGTTTTCTATTAGATTTGGTTACATAAAAACCCAAGTTAATTTCATGAAATAAAATTCGGCCAAGACAAGACCGAAAAGAAGGACCTAGGAATATAAAGACCTAAATTTTAACATGCTCAATATGCTTCTTATAACATGTGTCTTAAGGTAGGGATTTATCTAATGTTCATATGCTAGAATGTTTGATTGGAACTTAGAATCATGGCCTTAGACTCTCGGCCAAACATGAACAAAGGAGATAGGTAAATTGAGACTCAAACCAAGCATGCTCCTTTTTGTTTTTATGATAAGTACTTCATGATGAGAAAGTTGTTAACATGATATGCTCATGCCTAGATGATGAATAAATTTTATTCCATGCTCCTAAGTATTCGGCCATGATAGGATTAGGAGCCTAAAAGAAATTGTTAAACCTAAACTAATCATGCCATGATCCTCCTTAAGACAAGTTATGAGATTAATATGACATGCTCATGTTGTAGTGAGGTTAGAACTTGATTTTAATGCTCCATGAACTTTCGGCCACAACAGGTTTAAGGGCCTAGAAAACTTAGAATCTAACCAAATTATGCTTATGTTGTTGCTTGAAATAATTGCTATGAAATTTGTTTAGGGTTCTCATGCTTTTATGACACTTGAACCCTAGATTTAAGCCCTACAAGTTTCGGCCACAATCATGTTTAAGGGTTTAGGAAACATAGAACCTAACCAAATTATGCTCATGTTGTTCCTTGAAATAATTGCTATGAAATTTGTTTAAGGTTCTCATGCTTTTATGACACTTGAACCCTAGATTCAAGCCTTACAAGTTTCGGCCACAATCATGTTTAAGGGCTTAGGGAACTTAGAACCTAACCTAATTATGCTCATGTTGTTCCTTGAAATAATTGCTATGAAATTTGTTTAGGGTTCTCATGCTTTTATGACACTTGAACCCTAGATTCAAGCCTTACAAGTTTCGGCCACAACCATGTTTAAGGGCTTAGGGAACTTAGAACCTAACCTAATTATGCTCATGTTGTTCCTTGAAATAATTGCTATGAAATTTGTTTAGGGTTCTCATGCTTTTATGACACTTGAACCCTAGATTCAAGCCCTATTAGTCTCGGCCACAACATGTCTAAGGGCTTAGGAAACTTAGAACCTAACCTAAATATGCTCATGATGTTTCTTGTAATATTTGCTACGGAATTGGTTTAGGGTTCACATGCTGAATGAAAATTTTTAACCCAATGTAATGCTTGTTAAGTTTCGGCCAGGATGGGTATATAAGCTTAGGAAACCTAGAACCCTACCTAAACATGCTCATGATGTTTCCTTATGGTATATGATATGATATTGGCTTCGGGTTCACATGCTTGTATGTGGGATTTTACCTAAATCACAACTATATGTTTCGACTACTATATGACATTAGGGTTAAAAATCTAAATATGATTTCCATGTATCTCACATGCAATGTTTTAAGATGTGGTAAGAACTTGCTATGTTTCTATGTTTAATTATGTGCACTTATGATCTATGTATGATGGTAACCCTTATGTTGTGCTATGTGCCCAAGTTATGCATGCTATTTATGATGAGCTGTGTGTCCAATTTATACATGATATTTATGATGAGCTGTGTGCCCAAATTATGCATGCGATTTATGAAGAGCTATGTGCCAAACTATGCATGTATTTATGATGTGCTGTGTGCCCAAATTTTACATAACATTATGATGAGTTGTGTGCCCAAATTATATATGGTAGATATGATAAGAAATATGATGTGCATGAAATAATAAGAACCATGATATGAAAGACATGCTACTTTACTTTATATGGCTTGTACCAAGGGTGGCTCCATAAGCGCCCCGGGGTCGATGGACTAAGAAACGGGCCTCGTTAGGGATGGGCTCCTAAGTGCCCCTAGGTCGATGAACTAAGAAACGGGCCTAGTATGTATGCCTTGTAGGGTTCAAGACTTGCTACCTTGGACCTACATAGGACGCGCGCATTTATGTATGTGGTACAAGCTGGGGCCTCCAATCATGTTATGATTATGTTTAAGCATGTAAGTAATAAGTTTTGAAAGGACATGTTGCATATATTATTGCATGAATCATGTTTTTGAAAGTCATCTCGCATAACACTTTATGATTATGTTACGATATACCATGATGCTTATGATTATGATATGTTATGTTAGGATGAACTTTATGATTATGTTATGATATGTTATGATCATAATTATGTTATGTTAGAATGCACCTTATGATTTTATCATGATATGCCATAATGCTTATGATTATGTTATGTTATGTTAGGATGAACTTTATGATTAAGTTATGATATGTTATGATCATGATTATGTTATGTTAGAATGCACCTTATGATTTTATCATGATATGTCATAATGCTTATGATTATGTTATGTTAGGATGAACTTTATGATTATGTTATGATATGTTATGATCATGATTATGTTATGCTAGAATGCACTTTATGACTTTATTACAATATGCCATGATACCTTACGATTATGTTATGATATGATGCCTCTATACATGATATGATGAGTTGTCTTTATGCTTTATGCCTTGGAGTTTTATTTATGCTATACGGTTTTTGTGAGTAGGAAAGGATCTTACTGAGCCTTGAGTGCTCACAACTTACTTTCCTTGTACCACAGATAAGGGCAAGGATTGGATGTACTAAGGGAGCAGCAGGAGGGGGCAAGAATGACGTGTGTAGTAGTGACTTGGCTAAAGAGAAAGACCTGCTTCTAGTTAATAAGAATTATGTTCATGTTGTTCTTTTATGACTCTATGACACTTCATCATGCTCTTTAGTATTATGGTTTAAATTTAAGTTAAGCATGTTATGTGACTCATATGATAGGTAGTTAGTGATGATGATTTGAAAAGTAAAGGAAAAGTTTAAAGAAAAAAAATATACCATAGATAAGACCTCCACTATTTTTAAGAAGAAAAGATAAATAACCCCCGTCAACTTAAGCAGGAAGGGGTGGGGCATTACAATAAGTCCATCCATGTCAGTCTTTCTCTTAAAGACCCACTTAAACCCAATGGGTTTTACCCCTTTAGGTGGATCAACCAAAGTCCATACTTGGTTGGTGTATATGGATTCCATCTCGAATCTCATGGCCTCTATCCATTTCTCGGAATCTGGTCTCATCACATTTTCCTGATAGGTGGTAGGCTCATCCTCTATGAGCACAACGTCATTGATGTGCGTAGATTATATACTCTTTTATGCATATTTTTACGCACATTTACATACTTTGAGCATGCTTGATCTATGCATTTTTATACTTCCAGCTTTCCTTTTAGCATATTTACTCTTTTGGTTAGGAGATCTGCTTTTTGTGCATTTTTTGTACACAGGAGTCGATTTGGTGAAGAATCTACATCTTTGGGCAAGCCTTGGAGGAAACAAAGGGAGAAAGCACCAGGCCGTGTACCTTACACGGCCCTGCACTGGTATGGAGCTCGGGCCGTGTGGAGTTTGGCACCAACAGAAGAGGAAGATGACATGGCCGTGTGAACCTCACACAGCCGTGTCAAGATTTGAAGCCTACCAGAGCAGAAGCCTTACATGGTCGTGTGGATCTACACGACCGTGTGAGGTTTCCAGAAACCAAGCAGGCTGTGGCCGTGTGAACCACACGGCCGTGTAGCATTTCCAGAGAGCGGAAGGGTCCTGGCCGTGTGAGTCACACGACCGTGCAGCTTTGGCAGAGAAGGAACTGGACATGGCCGTGTGAATCTCACACGGCCGTGTCACGGGGCCGTGTGGCACCCGATTCCCTCCTCTATTTAAACCTTCCTTCATGAATTGAAAAGGGATCTCTCCCCCTTTGGGAGAAGGCAAGATTTGGTGGTTTCCTTCCATTCTTGGGAGGATTTCTGGGCAATTCTAAGGGAGTTCTTGACGATTTCGACTCCGGAGCAGGGATTGGATCCGAAGACGAGGCTTCTTCGTAGATAAATTTTCTCTTTCTCCCTTTTCTTGGTTTCTTGGATTGGGGATTTAAGAAATGCTTGTAATCTTCATTTCTTCGGATATTCTTCCTCAATTCATGGAGTAGATCTTGTATTCTAGGATTAAGGGAGTATTTGTATGATGGATTGATGTAATCTCTCATGGATTTACCATTTTCTTGTTTTAATGACATTGTCTTGCTTGTATCAATTAGATCTTGAATGATTAATGGTGATTTGTGCTTAATTCTCATTCTTGATTGATTGTTTGGATTTCTTGTGGACTTTGTCAAGATAAACTCTCACTCGATCATCCGAGGGATCCACGTGATAGGTGCAAGCCCGTGTAAGGATGTTTGAGAGATAATCTTGAAGAGGGAATAGGAATATTCAAGAGAGTAGGATGGATTTTGTGATTAGTTTTTTGTATCTTGATAGATTAATAAGTTGTGGGCTTCTATGTTGATATCCGAGGAAGGCATAGTAATAGGTGCGCTTCTGTGTAAGGACAACGTAGGTTCATGTCTAATTGATCATATTTAGATACATTTCTCAGTCCTTAGCCGGTTGTCTATTGCAAGAGAGAACCGGCAACTTTCTACAAGTGTTTGGCAATTGAGGGATAAGAATTGGTGAACCATTTACATTCAAGAAATCTTACAAAGAAACCGAAACTCCTAGAATCTCCCTTATCATAACCCAAAAACACTAAACTCTTGTTTGTAGATCTATAATATTAGATTTGTTTACCTTCACTTTGCATTTGAAACGATTGGATAGTTGTTTAGCTAATTCGCATTGAGACATTTCTAGTGCTTATTCCAGTACCTGTGGATACGATAATCTTTTATATTACTTGCGACATTTTCGTACACTTGCGGAGCGTGACAAGTTTTTGGCGCCATTGCCGGGGACTGCGCTATAGTGTCATGTACTGTTTAGTTTGGTTTTCATTTTCAGTTTTTAGTTTTTGTTAGTTTTTCATGTTGGTTCTTGTTGCTTTATTTTGCTTGTTTTTGAAATAATCATGGAAAAAAAAGAACATCAATCTTCACTTATATGCTTTCTTGGATTCAAGTGAAATGTTAGCACGATTATTGTCTTGATTCATTGTGTTCGAATGGTGCTAGTAGTAAACTTTGTGTAGTTCTTTTTTCTATCTTGGGAAGCATTAATAAGCTGAGAATCTTATGGTGATGAGTTTTAGTTTTTGTTCAACCTTAAGGATTTTATCTTCACTACACTTGTGCTTGATGCTTGAATAGTTGATGTCATTGAAATAGTCATGATTCATCTTGTTTGCTTAGTACTTGGTTTCCATGGTGATTTCTCAACTTTCATTTTGGTTACTGGATGAGGCTTAAATTATTAAAGCTCATTTGGAAAAATCAAAATATCCCAACATGTGTGCTAAAAAGTACATTTGTGAATAAGTTTTGCACAATGCAAACACTTAAAAAAAAAATAATAATGGATATAAAAAACAGTTGTCATGAGTGGAATCTAGTAGTCACCCCTTTGAGACCGAGTTAGGTTACTGGGGAAATGACTGATTAGCTTCCCTTGAGATTGAGCACACCTTTGAGACCTTGGATTAGTTGAGAAATATGAACCAAGTGAATGGTGAGTAAGTGTCTATCACTGGTTACTTGTCTTTCACTGGAAACACTAGGAATTCAAATTTGATGACGACTTGACTAGGACAAGGATTGAAACTTGAAGGGTGTTGAGTTACTTTTACACTGTGCACAAGATTCTTATGCTTGAACCATACTTTACTTGTTTCTATGATCATGCTTGTTAATGAAACTTTTTGATAGAGTTAGGAAAGTGCACTAGGTTTTATGAATGTGTTGTAGAACATATGAATTTAGACTGCGGCATTTTGCTTGAGGACAAGCAAAGGTTTAAGTCTGGGGGTGTGATGTGCGTAGATTATATACTCCTTTATGCATGTTTTTACGCACATTTACATACTTTGAGCATGCTTGATCTATGTATTTTTACACTTCCAGCTTTCCTTTTAGCATATTTACTCTTTTGGTTCGGAGATCTGCTTTTTGTGTATTTTTTGTACACAGGAGTCGATTTGGTGAAGAATCTACATCTTTGGGCAAGCCTTGGAGGAAACAATGGGAGAAAGCACCAGGCCGTGTACCTCACACGGCCCTGCACTGGTATGGAGCTCGGGCCGTGTGGAGTTTGGCACCAACAGAAGAGGAAGATGACATGGCCGTGTGAACCTCACACGGCCGTGTCAAGATTTGAAGCGAACCAGAGCAGAAGCCTTACATGGCCGTGTGGATCTACACGGCCGTGTGAGGTTTCCAGAAACCAAGCAGGCTGTGGCCGTATGAACCACACGGCCGTGTAGCATTTCCAGAGAGCGGAAGGGTCCTGGCCGTGTGAGTCACATTGCCGTGCAACTTTGGCAGAGAAGGAACTGGACATGGTCGTGTGAATCTCACACGGCCGTGTCACGGGGCAGTGTGGCGCCCGATTCCCTTCTCTATTTAAACCCTCCTTCATGAATTGAAAGGGGATCTCTCCCCCTTTGGGAGAAGGCAAGATTTGGTGGTTTCCTTCCATTCTTGGGAGGATTTCTGGGCGATTCTAAGGGAGTTCTTGACGATTTCAACTCTGGAGCGAGGATTGGATCCGAAGACGAGGCTTCTTCGTAGATAAGTTTTTCTCTTTCCCCCTTTTCTTGGTTTCTTGGATTGGGGATTTTAGAAATGCTTGTAATCTTCATTTCTTCGGATATTCTTCCTCGATTCATGTAGTAGATCTTGTATTCTAGGATTAAAGGAGTATTTGTATGATGGATTGATGTAATCTCTCATGGATTTGCCATTTTCTTGTTTCAATGACATTGTCTTGCTTGTATCAATTAGATCTTGAATGATTAATGGTGATTTGTGCTTAATTCTCATTCTTGATTGATTGTTTAGATTTCTTTTGGACTTTGTAAAGATAAACTCTCACTCGATCATCCGAGGGATCCACGTGACAGGTGCAAGCCCGTATAAGGACGTTTGAGAGATAATCTTGAAGAGGAATTAGGAATATTCAAGAGAGTAGGATGGATTTTGTGATTAGTTTCTTGTATCTTGATAGATTAATAAGTTGTGGGCTTCTATGTTGATATCCGAGAAAGGCATAGTAATAGGTGCGCTTCTGTGTAAGGACAACGTAAGTTCACGTCTAATTGATCATATTTAGATACATTTCTCAATCCTTAGCTGGTTGTCTATTGTAAGAGAGAACCGGCAACTTTCTACAAGTGTTTGGCAATTGAGGGATAAGAATTGGTGAACCATTTACATTAAAGAAATCTTACAAAGAAACCGAAACTCCTAGAATCTCCCTTATCATAACCCAAAAACACTAAACTCTTGTTTGTAGATCTATAATATTAGATTTGTTTACCTTCACTTTGCATTTGAAACGATTGGATAGTTGTTTAGCTAATTTGCATTGAGACATTTCTAATGCTTATTCCAGTCCCTGTGGATACGATAATCTTTTATATTACTTGCGATATTTCTGTACACTTGCGGAGCGTGACACTGGTCAGTCTCCGTTTCAGTTCCGTAAAACTCTTCTCGCAGTCATCCGTCCATTCATACTTTTTATTCTTCTTGGTGAGAACGGTCATCGGGGCTGCTATCTTGGAGAAGTCCTCCACAAACTTCCTGTAGTAGCCTGCTAGCCCGAGAAAACTTCTGACTTCACTGGCATTCTTTGGCCTATTCCAGTTGCTTACAGCTTCAATCTTATTCGGATCCACCATTACTCCATCCTTGGAGATAATATGACCCAAGAATGATATTCGATCGAGCTAGAACTCACATTTGGAGAATTTTGCATATAGTAGTTTTTCTCGGAGGATTTGCAATACCGTATTCAGGTGTTCGGCATGCTCTTCGTGGGTTCTCGAGTAGATGAGAATATCGTAAATGAAGACAATCACAAATTTGTAGAGATACGCCGCAAATACCCGATTCATCAAATCCATGAACACAGCAGGGGCATTTGTCACTCCGAAGGGCATAACTACAAACTCATAATGCCCGTATCTTGTTCGAAAGGCTGTCTTTGGTATATCCTCTTGTTTCACTTTCACTTGATGGTAGCCGGACCTTAAGTCAATCTTTGAGAAGACAGTTGCTCCCTTCAATTGGTCAAACAGATCATCGATCCGCGGAAGGGGGTATCTGTTCTTGATTGTCGCATTGTTCAGTGCTCGGTAATCTATACACATTCGCATAGACCCATCTTTCTTTTTCACAAACAGTACCAGAGCTCCCCATGGGGAGTGACTAGGACGAATAAGTCCCTTGTCAAGTAACTCCCATAGCTATTCCTGAAGTTCCTTCAACTCAGTCAATGCCATCCGGTAAGGTGCTTTAGAAATTGGTTTAGTACCCGGAACTACTTCAATCGTAAATTCTATTTCTCTATCAGGTGGTAATCCCGGTAGTTCATCAGGAAATACTTCCGGATATTCGCATACTACTCTGACCTCTTCTAGCTTCTGGCTTCCAGCTTGTCCTGTATCGACCACGTGCGCTAGAAATCCATTACAACCTTTGTCTACCATATTTTGTGCCTTTATCGCTGATAAAAATCTTTCAGTTCCCTTCCCAGATTCCCCAATAAATTCGAACATCGGTTCAGCTTCAGGTCGAAAGACTACCTTCCTATTACGGCACTCGATTGAGGCGCCGTACTTGCTCAAGAAGTCCATGCCCAGTATAATGTCAAAATCCCGCCTGTCAAGTACTATCAGATTGCAGTAGAGTTCTCTGTCTGTGATTCGGATAGGTACGACCCGCAGCATATGATCCGATGGCATAACTTCCCCGGATGGTAGGGATGTTAAGAACGTACCATTTAGTGTTTGAGGTGGTATGTCTAATTTCTTTGTAAATGGTGTTGAGACGAACGAGTGTGTCGCCCCAGTATCAAATAATACTAAAGCATGCTGATTAAAAATAGGCAGCTGACCTGTAACGGCAGTGGAGGCGTTCGCCACATCTTCACTAGTAAGCGCGAAAACCCTGGCATTCGTCGTCGCTGGCCGGGCTTCCAATCTCCCATGGCTGATCGAAGTCCCTTCTATAGCATTTTGCATCTGGTGTAGCTGTGAAGGGGCACTCTTGTTCTGATTATTCTACTGGAATGGTGCCTGGAACTGAGTAGGACAGTCTCTGGTCAAATGTCCTTCCTGTCCGCAATTATAGCATTTTTTCGTACCTTTGTGACACATCCCGGAATGTAGCTTCCCACAAATAGAACACTGGGGGTATCTCGGTTGTTTATTCACTGCCCCACTTTTGGCATTGTCCCACTGCTTTCTTTTCCTGGTAGAAGTTCCTTTCCAGCCTGGTTTGGTACTCTGGGATTTCTGTCCTTCAGCTCGGGTCTGACCTTTATTCTCATTCATTGCTTTCTGATAATGTTCCGTAATCAGTGCGCTGCTAACTAATTCCTATGTAGTCTGCGGTCTATTAACTCCGTCGGTCACGTTCAGTGCTATCTCGGGTCGAAGCATCTTCAGCATCAGTCTGACCCTTTCTCTTTCTGTAAGCACTAATTCGGGACAAAGGCGTGCTAGATGGTTGAAGCGCTTTAATGTTTCGTTCACTTATAAATCACCTTGTCGGAACTCGGTGAACTCGTCGTAATGCCGGTTCGTCACTTGCGTATGGAAGAACTCTTCAAAAAACTCTGTCTCGAAGTCCGTCCAATTCATCAGATTAACTTTCCTTTTAGCTTTAACTCTTTCCCACCACATTCTCGCATCTCCGGAGAAGCAGAAAGATACGCATTTGATCTTCTCTGATTCAGGCAGTCCAGTAGTTCCACTGTGCTTTCTACCGTCTTGAACCAGGCCTGGGCATCCCACGGCTCGTAAGTACCCGAGAAGTTCTCCGGCTTCAGCCTCAGCCACTGTATTAAGTAGGTCTCCTGTCGAACCACTGGCGCAGGGGCTACCGGCGGTACAGGTGCAACTATTGGCACGACGGGCACTGCGTTCTGAATCACTGGCGGGGTGGTAGGAGTTCCTTGTTGACCCATAAAGGTCGTGATCAGCTTTTGTTGTTCCGTTATCTTACGTTGGAGGTCGGTCACTTCTTGAGTCAGATCTGGTGGAGTTATTGTCTCGTCCACTCGGGTAGTGCGTCTCCTAGCCATGCTTATCTTCATTAAATAGCAACAAATTATCGTTATTCCTATTCGACTGTCATAAGGTCAATACTATTCCTATCCTACCATCATGTATACCTAAACTAAATAAAAGAATAAATAAACATGCATAATATTAAAGCATCAAAACAAAACAAAACAAAAAATTAATTTAAGCATGTAGAATCTTACTTGGAGCGGCAGGATGGAGGCTTGACATGTGTGTAGTGGAAAGGCAAAACTTGGCTCTGATACAAAACTGTAACGCCCCGCCCCTCCTGCTAAGGCGACGAGGGGTTATTTGGACATACATACTTACTTACTACAGGGGAAGTCTTACTTAGAGAATTTAAAACTTTTCCTTACTTTAAAATCACCATGGACATATAAACCACATAGCTTACTTAACATGAATTTTTGAATCATAATACTTAACACATAACTAATGTCATGGAGTCATAATGTAATAACATAACATGGCATATTTCTTGTTAATCAAAAGCAGGTCTTTCCATTTAGCCAACCACTTCCACACACATCCTTCAAGCCCCTCCTACTGCTCCCCTAGTACATCCATTCCTTGCCTTTATCTGCGGTACAAGAAAGTAAGCTGTGAGCACTCATGGCTCAGTAAATTCCTTTCCTACTCACAAAAAAAATCGCATAGCATATCAAAATAATAAGTCATAACGCATGGAAACAAATCTATCATATCTAGCAACATATCATGGCATATCGTAACATAACCAGCATAAGGTATCATGGCATAATATAACATAATCATCAAATGTGTCCTGATATAGCATAACATCATCATAAATATCATGGCATAATCATAACGTATATACAAGGTAAATTCCTAATCACGTATCATGAAACATATGCAACATGTCTTTTGAAAACTTATAGTATACATACTTAAACATAATCTCAACATGATTAGGGCCCCGGCTTGTACCACATACATAAATGTGCGCGCCCTATGTAGGTCCAAGGTAGCAAGTCTTGAACCCTACAAGGCATACATACTAGGCCCGTTTCTTAGTCCATCGACCTAGGGGCACTTAGGAGCCCATCTCAAACGAGGCCCATTTCTTAGTCCATCGACCCCGGGGCGCTTATGGAGCTCACCCTTGGTACAAGCCATACATAAAGTAAAGTAGTATGTCATACATATCATAATTCTTATCATTTCATGCATATAATATTTCTTAACATATCATAAAACATGCATATTTGGGCACACAGCACATGCATGGATCATAAGCATACATAATGAACATGTCATTTATCACATCATAAGGCATGCATATTTGGGCACATAGCACATGCATGGATCATAAACGTACATAATGGATATGTCATTTATCATATCATAAAGCATGCATAATTGGGCACATAGCACATGCATGGGTCATAAGCATACATAATGAACATATCACTCATCATACAAAGACATAATCATACATAGAATCATTTAAATAACATCACTTATTTCATAACATGGCATGTGAGGCACAACTAGGTCACTAAACCTTTTATGGCCGAAAGTCAAGAGTAGGGACATGAATTCTAAACAACATACAAACATAAGAAATTCATGATAACTTCATATCCTATCATAAGAAAGATCATAAGCATGTTAACCTAAATTTTTAAGCTCTCCTAGGTTCCTAATTCATTGATGGCCGAAACCTTCATAAAGAGCAATCAAGTTCTAAGCAACATGTAAACATGTAAACCTAAACTCATATCACATCATATTTCATAAGGAGCAACTTGAGCATGTTTAATTTGGGTTCTAAGTTCCCTAAGCTTCTAACCTTATCATGGCCGAACCCTAGCAAGGCCTTATTCTAGGTTACATGTAGCGTGAAAATGTTGAACCTTAAGCCAATCTCCTACACTTTTCATGAGGAACATCATAAGCACATTTGGTTCAAGTTCTAAACTTCCTAAACCCATTAACTCAAGGTGGCCGAAACATATTAAACATGGAAACTAGGTTTCTAGTGGCATAAGAGCAAGGAAACCACAACTACATTTCATAGCATTTATCACAAGAAACATCATGAGCATATCTAAGTTGTGTTCTAAATTTCCTAGGCCTTTAATCCCATGGTTGCCGAAACATGTGAGCATGGAAACTAGGTTTCTAGTGGCATAAGAGCAAGGAAAACACAACTACATTTCATAGCATTTATCACAAGAAACATCATGAGCATCTCTAAGTTGTGTTCTAAATTTCCTAGGCCTTTAAACCCATGGTGGCAGAAACATGTGAGCATGGAAACTAGGTTTCTAGTGGCATAAGAGCAAGGAAAACACAACTACATTTCATAGCATTTATCACAAGAAACATCATGAGCATCTCTAAGTTGTGTTCTAAATTTCCTAGGCCTTTAAACCCATGGTGGCCGAAACATGTGAGCATGGAAACTAGGTTTCTAGTGGCATAAGTGCAAGGAAAACACAACTACATTTCATGGCATTTATCACAAGAAACATCATGAGCATCTCTAAGTTGTGTTCTAAATTTCCTAGGCCTTTAAACCCATGGTGGCCGAAATATGTGAGCATGGAAACTAGGTTTCTAGTGGCATAAGAGCAAGGAAAACATAACTACATTTCATAGCATTTATCACAAGAAACATCATGAGCATCTCTAAGTTGTGTTCTAAATTTCCTAGGCCTTTAAACCCATGGTGGCCGAAACATGTGAGCATGGAATTGTTTTTCATGTGGCTTAAAAGCATGGAAACCTTACACAATTTTTATGGCATCATTACAAGAAACAACATGAGTAAACTTAGTTTAAAAATCTATGCATCCTAGCCCAAAAACTTAGTGTGGCCGAAAGTTATATGTAGCCAAATTTCTATGTAATAAGCAACCATAGGAACATCAAACTGGTTTCATAACATTTCATCAAGAAGGTCATGAGCATCTTAGACTTGGATTAAACTTTTCCTAGGCCTCAAATCTCAACATGGCCGAATCTTCACAAGCATGAAATAGAATTCAAAACCAACATACAATCATGGCATAACATCTTAGCTTCATATCTTGTCTTAGGAAAAATCATAGCATGCTTAGTTTTAGGTTTAAACTCTCCTAGGCCTTTTATTCTTCCATAGCCGAATATTCATGAGCATAAAATGGAGTTTAAATCAACATACAAGTAAGAGGAAAAGTTAATAACAACATTATCATAGGGTACATAACACCATAACAAGGGAGCATGTTTAGTTGGAGTCTTTAGCTTACCTAGTCCTCTTGTTCATGCTTGGCCGAGAGTCTAAGGTTCATGGATCTAAGTTATAATTAATCATTCTAGTATGAACACATTAGATTAACCTCCTACATAAGATACATGTCATAAAGAAAATAATAAGCACATCTAGTTTAAATTTCTTAGCCTCTTCCTTTTGTCTTGGTCGAAAGTTCCATAAAGCAACCCTAGGTTTCTTTTTAAGCACTCTATCTTCATGAAAAACCATATGAGCTATTGTACCACAGGTGAGGGGAAGCTTACCTAGTGTTCACTTGTAAATCCTTAAGGAAATGGTACCCTTGGTGAAGAGGAAGAAGAGAGCTACTCCTTTTGGTTTCTCTTGCTTGGAAGGGTACACCTTGAAGGCTCCTTCTTGTAATTTAGTTTTCTCTTAGGGAGAAAACCTAAACTTGGCTTGTGGTGATGAGGAAGAAAGACTCTAGTTTCGGCAATGGTGAGGAAGAAGAAAGAAAATGAAACCCTTTTCTTTATTCCTTTTTATGCAAAGTGGGTGGAAGAAACAAATATGAACTTTGCTTCCCTTTCTCCTTAATTCATGTATATACTTTTCTAATGAGAATATGTCCTCATTCATCTCCCTTAATTCTCCTCATTCTCACTCTCTTAATCCCCATGAAAACAAGGAGAAAAAAATAGAAAAGACAACTTGTCTTTTGCTTACTCCTTTTCCTTAACCAAGAGGTAAACAAGAGGAAGAAAGCTACTTGATTTTCTCTTGTTCCTTAATTATATCCTCACTTTTAACTACCATTCCCATCATTTTCCATTCATATGTTGTTCATTATCCTAGTGGTTATCATACATAAATTTATTTCTATTCTTTGTGAGACGTTCAAGGTTCAAACCTTCACCTCTTCTTTTTATTTCTTTTATTTCTTTTTCTTTTGATTCTTCTTACTTTTATGCTCTAAAGCAAATAACACCCATATACTTATCTTATCATTCTTTGGGTGTTACAGTACCCCATACCTCATAGAATGTTCGTCCATAAACTTAAAATGGCTCCGTCAGGTGGTATCGGACTTCCTGCTGAGTGAATCGTCTAACTTGTTTGCTTTACCAGGGTGATAAAAGATTTCGCAATCATAGTCCTTGACTAGCTCGAGCCATCTGCGTTGGCTCATATTTAGGTCTTTCTGCGTGAAGAAATATTTTAGACTCTGGTGGTCTGTATAATTCTTGCACTGAGCCCCATATATGTAATGCCTCCATGTCTTTAGAGCGAAGACCACCGCTGCTAGCTCTAAATCATGAACGGGGTAATTACTTTCATGTTCTTTGAGTTGCCTAGAGGAATAGGTAATGACTTTGCCATCTTGCATAAGTACAGCTCCGAGTCCTAAAAAGGAAGCATCGCTATACATATCAAAGTCCTTGTTGATTTCCGGAAGAGTAAGAATCGGAGCACTGGTCAGTCTCCGTTTCAGTTCCGTAAAACTCTTCTCGCAGTCATCCGTCCATTCATACTTTTTATTCTTCTTGGTGAGAACGGTCATCGGGGCTGCTATCTTGGAGAAGTCCTCCACAAACTTCCTGTATTAGCCTGCTAGCCCGAGAAAACTTCTGACTTCACTGCCATTCTTTGGCCTATTCCAGTTGCTTACAGCTTCAATCTTATTCGGATCCACCATTACTCCGTCCTTGGAGATAATATGACCCAAGAATGATATTCGATCGAGCCAGAACTCACATTTAGAGAATTTTGCATATAGTTATTTTTCTCGGAGGATTTGCAATACCGTATTCAAGTGTTCGGCATGCTCTTCGTGGGTTCTCGAGTAGATGAGAATATCGTCAATGAAGACAATCACAAATTTGTTGAGATACGACGCAAATACCCGATTCATCAAATCCATGAACACAGCAGGGGCATTTGTCACTCCGAAGGGCATAACTACAAACTCATAATGCCCGTATCTTATTCGAAAGGCTGTCTTTGGTATATCCTCTTGTTTTACTTTCACTTGATGGTAGCCAGACCTTAAGTCAATCTTTGAGAAGACAGTTGCTCCCTTCAATTGGTCAAACAGATCATCGATTCGCGGAAGGGGGTATCTGTTCTTGATTGTCGCATTGTTCAGTGCTCGATAATCTATACACATTCGCATAGACCCATCTTTCTTTTTCACAAACAGTACCGTAGCTCCCCATGGAGAGTGACTAGGACGAATAAGTCCCTTGTCAAGTAACTCCCTTAGCTGTTCCTGAAGTTCCTTCAACTCAGTCGGTGCCATCCGGTAAGGTGCTTTAGAAATTGGTTTAGTACCCGGAACTACTTCAATCATAAATTCTATTTCTCTATCAGGTGCTAATCCCGGTAGTTCATCAGGAAATACTTCCGGATATTCGCATACTACTCTGACCTCTTCTAGCTTCTGGCTTCCGGCTTGTCCTGTATCGACCACATGCGCTAAAAATCCATTACAACCTTTGTCTATCATATTTTGTGCCTTTATCGCTGATAAAAATCTTTCAGTTCCCTTCCCAGATTCCCCAATAAATTTGAACATCGGTTCAGCTTCAGGTCGAAAGACTAGCTTCCTATTACGACACTCGATTGAGGCGCCATACTTGCTCAGGAAGTCCATGCCCAGTATAATGTCAAAATCCCGCCTATCAAGTACTATCAGATTGCAGTAGAGTTCTCTGTCTGCGATTCGGATAGGTACGACCCGCAGCATATGATCCGATGGCATAACTTCCCCGGATTGTAGGGTTATTAAGAACGTACCATTTAGTGTTTGAGGTGGTATGTCTCATTTCTTTGTAAATGGTGTTGAGACGAACGAGTGTGTCGCCCCAGTATCAAATAATACTAAATCATGCTGATTAAAAATAGGCAGCTGACCTGTAACGACAGTGGAGGCATTCGCCACATCTTCACTAGTAAGCGCGAAAACCCTGGCATTCGTCGTCGCTGGCGGGGCTTCCAATCTCCCTTGGCTGATCGAAGTCCCTTCTATAGCAGTTTGCATCTGGTGTAGCAGTGAAGGGGCACTATTGTTCTGATTATTCTGCTGGAATGGTGCCTGGAACTGAGTAGGACAGTCTCTGGCCAAATGTCCTTCCTGTCCGCAATTATAGCATTTTCTCGTACCTTTGTGACACATCCCGGAATGTAGCTTCCCACAAATAGAACACTGGGGGTATATCGGTTGCTTATTCGCTGCCCCACTTTTGACATTGTTCCACTGCTTTCTTTTTCCGGTAGAAGTTCCTTTCCAGCCTGGTTTGGTACTCTGGGATTTCTGTCCTTCAGCTCGGGTCTGACCTTTATTCTCATTCATTGCTTTCTGATAATGTTCCGTAATCAGTGCGCTGCTGACTAATTCCTCTGTAGTCTGCGGTCTATTAACTCCGCCGGCCACGTTCAGTGCTATCTCGGGTCGAAGCATCTTCAGCATCAGTCTGACCCTTTCTCTTTCTGTACGCACTAATTCGGGACAAAGGCGTGCTAGACGGTTGAAGCGCTTTGCTACTTCGTTCACTGATAAATCACCTTGCCGGAACTCGGTGAACTCGTCATAATGCCGGTTTGTCACTTGCATATGGAAGAACTCTTCAAAGAACTCTGTCTCGAAGTCCGTCCAATTCATCAGATTAACTTGCCTTTTATCTTTAACTCTTTCCCACCACATTCTCGCATCTCCGGAGAAGCAGAAAGATACGCATTTGATCTTCTCTGATTCAGGCCAGTCCAGTAGTTCCACTGTGCTTTCTACCGTCTTAAACCAGGCCTGGGCATCCCACGGCTCGCAAGTACCCGAGAAGTTCTCCGGCTTCAGCCTCAGCCACTGTATTAAGTAGGCCTCCTTTTGAACCACTGGGCAGGGGCTACCGGTGGTACTGGTGCAACTATTGGCACGACGGGCACTGCGTTCTGAATCACTGGTGGGGTGGTAGGAGTTCCTTGTTGACTCATCAAGGTCGTGATCAGCTGTTGTTGTTCCGTGATCTGACGTTGGAGGTCGGTCACAACTTGAGTCAGATCTGGTTGAGTTATTGTCTCGTCCACTCGGGTAGTGCGTCTCCTAGCCATGCTTATCTTCATTAAATAGCAACAAATTATCGTTATTCCTATTCGACTGTCATAAGGTCAATACTATTCCTATCATACCATCATGCATACCTAAACTAAATCAAAGAATAAATAAACATGCAAAATATTAAAGCATCAAAACAAAAAAAAACAAAAAATTAATTTAAGCATGTAGAATCTTACTTGGAGCGGTAGGATGGAGACTTGACATGTGTGTAGTGGAAAGGCAAAACTTGGCTCTGATACCAAACTGTAACACCCCGCCCCTCCTGCTAAGGCGACGGGGGGTTACTTGGACATACATACTTACTTACTACAGCGGAGGTCTTACTTAGAGAATTTAAAACTTTTCCTTACTTTAAAATCACCATGGACATATAAACCACATAGCTTACTTAACATGAATTTTTGAATCATAATACTTAACACATAAATAATGTCATGGAGTCATAATGTAATAACATAACATGGCATATTTCTTGTTAAACAAAAGCAGGTCTTTCCATTTAGCCAACCACTTCCACACACATCCTTCTAGCCCCTCCTACTGCTCCCCTAGTACATCCATTCCTTGCCTTTATCTGCGGTACAAGAAAGTAAGCTGTGAGCACTCATGGCTCAGTAAGTTCCTTTCCTACTCACAAAAAAAATCGCATAGCATATCAAAATCATAAGTCATAACGCATGGAAACAAATCTATCATATCAAGTAACATATCATGGCATATCTTAACATAACCAGCATAAGGTATCATGGCATAATATAACATAATCATCAAATGTGTCCTGATATAGCATAACATCATCATAAATATCATGGCATAATCATAACGTATATACAAGGTAAATTCCTAATCACGTATCATGAAACATATGCAACATGTCTTTTGAAAACTTATAGTATACATATACTTAAACATAATCTCAACATGATTAGGGCCCCGGCTTGTACCACATACATAAATGCGCGCTCCCTATGTAGGTCCAAGGTAGCAAGTCTTGAACCCTACAAGGCATACATACTAGGCCCGTTTCTTAGTCCATCGACCTAGGGGCACTTAGGAGCCCATCTCAAACGAGGCCCATTTCTTAGTCCATCGACCCCGGGACGCTTATGGAGCCCACCCTTGTTACAAGCCATACATAAAGTAAAGTAGCATGTCATACATATCATAATTCTTATCATTTCATGCATATAATATTTCTTAACATATCATAAAACATGCATATTTGGGCACACAGCACATGCATGGATCATAAGCATACATAATGAACATGTCATTTATCACATCATAAGGCATGCATATTTGGGCACACAGCACATGCATGGATCATAAACGTACATAATGGACATGTCATTTATCATATCATAAAGCATGCATAATTGGGCACATAGCACATGCATGGGTGATAAGCATACATAATGAACATATCACTCATCATACAAAGACATAATCATACATAGAATCATTTAAATAACATCTCTTATTTCATAACATGGCATGTGAGGCACAACTAGGTCACTAAACCTTTTATGGCCGAAAGTCAAGAGTAGGAACATGAATTCTAAACAACATACAAACATAAGAAATTCATGATAACTTCATATCCTATCATAAGAAAGATCATAAGCATGTTAACCTAAATTTTTAAGCTCTCCTAGATTCCTAATTCTTTGATGGCCGAAACCTTCATAAAGAGCAATCAAGTTCTAAGCAACATGTAAACATGTAAACCTAAACTCATATCACATCATATTTCATAAGGAGCAACTTGAGCATGTTTAATTTGGGTTCTAAGTTCCCTAAGCTTCTAACCTTATCATGGCCGAACCCTAGCAAGGCCTTATTCTAGGTTACATGTAGCATGAAAATGTTGAACCTTAAGCCAATCTCCTACACTTTTCATGAGGAACATCATAAGCACATTTGGTTCAAGTTCTAAACTTCCTAAACCCATTAACTCAAGGTGGCCGAAACATATTAAACATGGAAACTAGGTTTCTAGTGGCATAAGAGCAAGGAAACCACAACTACATTTCATAGCATTTATCACAAGAAACATCATGAGCATATCTAAGTTGTGTTCTAAATTTCCTAGGCCTTTAATCCCATGGTTGCCGAAACATGTGAGCATGGAAACTAGGTTTCTAGTGGCATAAGAGCAAGGAAAACACAACTACATTTCATAGCATTTATCACAAGAAACATCATGAGCATCTCTAAGTTGTGTTCTAAATTTCCTAGGCCTTTAAACCCATGGTGGCCGAAACATGTGAGCATGGAAACTAGGTTTCTAGGAAAAATCATAGCATGCTTAGTTTTAGGTTTAAAATCTCCTAGGCCTTTTATTCTTCCATGGCCGAATATTCATGAGCATAAAATGGAGTTTAAATCAACATACAAGTAAGAGGAAAAGTTAATAACAACATTATCATAGGGTACATAACACCAGAACTAGGGAGCATGTTTAGTTGGAGTTTTTAGCTTACCTAGTCCTCTTGTTCATGCTTGGCCGAGAGTCTAAGGTTCATGGATCTAAGTTCTAATTAATCATTCTAGTATGAACACATTAGATTAACCTCCTACATAAGATACATGTCATAAGGAAAATAATAAGCACATCTAGTTTAAATTTCTTAGCCTCTTCCTTTTGTCTTGGCCAAAAGTTCCATAAAGCAACCCTAGGTTTCTTTTTAAGCACTCTATCTTCATGAAAAACCATATGAGCTATTGTACCATGGGTGAGGGGAAGCTTACCTAGTGTTCACTTGTAAATCCTTAAGGAAATGGTACCCTTGGTGAAGAGGAAGAAGAGAGCTACTCCTTTTGGTTTCTCTTGCTTGGAAGGGTACACCTTGAAGGCTCCTTCTTGTAATTTAGTTTTCTCTTAGGGAGAAAACCTAAACTTGGCTTGTGGTGATGAGGAAGAAAGACTCTAGTTTCGGCAATGGTGAGGAAGAAGAAAGAAAATGAAACCCTTTTCTTTCTTTCCTTTTTATGCTAAGTGGGTGGAAGAAACAAATATGAACTTTGCTTCCCTTTCTCCTTAATTCATGTATATACTTTTCTAATGAGAATATGTCCTCATTCATCTCCCTTAATTCTCCTCATTCTCACTCTCTTAATCCCCACGAAAACAAGGAAAAAAAAATAGAAAAGACAACTTGTCTTTTGCTTACTCCTTTTCCTTAACCAAGAGGTAAACAAGAGGAAGAAAGCTACTTGATTTTCTCTTGTTCCTTAATTATATCCTCACTTTTAACTACCATTCCCATCATTTTCCATTCATATGTTGTTCATTATCCTAGTGGTTATCATACATAAATTTATTTCTATTCTTTGTGAGAGGTTCAAGGTTCAAACCTTCACCTCTTCTTTTTATTTCTCTTATTTCTTTTTCTTTTGATTCTTCTTACTTTTATGCTCTAAAGCAAATAACACCCATATACTTATCTTATCATTCTGTGGGTGTTACAGTTAATACTCGACTAGGAATTATTAAGAGTAGTGTTCCCCATATCATCTCACTATCGATTCAACCAATCGATTGATATAAGTAAGAATCTTCTACTTAAGGACGTTATTATACTTAATTTATTTGGAACCAATACAAGTAAGTATAATAACCAAAAACCAAATGCCTTTATTTATATATAATATGATACAACAAGTCCAAAAATACAATCATCAAATGAATGGCTCTAGGGCTCTAGCTAACACGAGGCGCCTCCAACAGGCATTGAAGCCACCTTCAAACTGAAGGCGCCTCCAAGCTGGCTGGCAGCTTTTTCCATCTTGCTTGCTTCTTTCCTTCGTCTTCTGAAGTCCCGTTCTTTTGGGTGATTCCAGCCAACCGAAATAGGGCTCACCCGAACTCAATTTCCGGCCTTCTCCTCGAGCAGTCTTCCTCCCGACTTAATGTCCCTCCAACGCCACGCACGCTCTTCTCACCCATCGGTGTACTCTTCCGCAGCTCTCTCGTCCTTCGGACGCACTGAGCCCGTCGGCTCCCTTCCCGTGCCTTCCTTCTTGCTAGCTGCGTCTTCCGCTCGACTTCCTGCGCTCCTAATCTCCTGCACACTCAGACACAGGGGTCAAACACAAAGCAAGACCTAACTAACTTGGTTGATTACATTAAAACACCACAGGGTCCAACATAATTACCTCTATAAGATCCACAAGATACTCAAATATTCAATCAAGTATGGTAATTAAGTCCAATGGTAACAATCCACACAAGATCAAATAGATACAAACAATACAAAATCATAGAAATATGAAATTGGCAAAAATCCACAAGAGTTTACATCAAATCATATTACAAATACTCCCTCCATCCTAGAACAAGGAGATCTAATCCATATAACAAGAAAAGAAACCCAAAGACAAGAATATCACAACCATTTTGATCCCAAAATCCAAGAAGAGAAAGGGAAGAAAAGCTTATCTAGCATGAAGAATGGTCTTCGGAACCAATCCTCGTTCTCGGGGTCGATTCGTTGAAGATCTTCCCTTAGATCGTCAGAAAATCCCTCCAAGAAGGTGGGGAATCGCCCAAATATTGTTTTCTCCCAAAAGGGAGAACTCCCCCTTCAAATGATGAAAGAACCCCTTATATAGAGCAGATATTTTGGGCACCACACGGCCTTGAGACCCGGTAGTGTGTGAGACACGACCTAGGCCATTCTCTTCACTGCCCATCTCACACGGTCGTGTGATATACACGGCCGTGACATGTTCTGCCACTGCCATCCTTGCACGGCTGTGTAGATCTACACAGCCTATGCTTCCGCCAATTCTGGAACTCATGCACGGCCGTGTCTGGGACACGGCCAAGGCTTGTTTGGCTTCTGGGAAAATTGCACGGCCGTGTAGAGATACACAGTCATGGCTCTCTTGGCTTCAAAATTGGCATGGTCGTGTGATGCACACACGACCGTGACCTTCTCCTTTTTTGTATAAACTACAAGGGTGATCATCACCACACGACCTGGACATTGCCCTGCTCTGCCAATGCTGCATGGGTGAGCATCACCACATGGCCCAGTTCACTCTCCCAGACATGGCCATGTGGCACTCCAAGATGGTGTCTCCCTCCTTTCCTTAGCTTGCATATTTTCCCTCGATCATAAATTCTTCTCTAAATATGACTCCTGCGTACAGAAAATGCACGAAAGCAGATCTCCGAATAAAAAGAGTAAATATGCTAAAAGCAAAGCTAGAAGTATGAAAATACATTGATAAAATATACGCAAAATATGTGAATGTGTATCAAAACATGCTAAATAAGTGTATATAATCTACGCACATCACACCCCCAGACATAAAATGTCACAATCTCAATTTATATGCTCTACAATGCATTCATAATCCCTAATGTACTTTCCTAACTCTATCAAAAAGTTTCATTAACAAGCACGATCATGGAAACAAGTCAAGTATGGCTCAAGCATAAGTCTCTTGTGCACAGTGCAAAATGTGACCCAAACTTTTCAAGTTTCAATCTATGTCCTAGTCAAGTCGTCATCCAGATGAGTTCCTAATGTTTCTGGTGATAGGCACTTACCTGCCACACATTGGTTCATATTTCTCAATCAACCCAGGGTCTCAAAGGCGTGCTCAATCTCAAGAGAAGCCAAGCAGTCATTTCCCCAATAACCTAATTCGGTCTCAAAGGGGTGACTTGCCAGATTTCACTCACGACAACTATTTTTTATATCCCTTATTCACTTATATATATATATATATATATAAGAATTTGCATTATGCAAAACTTATTTACAAATATACTTTTACCATAAATGTTGGGATATTTTAATTTTTCCAAATGAACTTACATGATTTGAGCATCATCCAGGAACTAAAATGAAATTTGAGAAATCACCATGGAAACCAAGTACTAAACAAACAAGATAAATCATGACTATTTCAATGATATCAACTATCCAAGCTCAAGTATAGTGAAGGTAAGATCCTTAAGGTCAAGCCAAATTTCAAACTTATCTCCATATGATACTTAGCTTATTTCATGCTACTCAACATAGAGAAAAGAAATACACTAAGCATACTACTAGCATCATTTAAAACATCATGAATCAAGATAATAAATGTGCTAACATTTTTACTAAAAGCCAAGAAAGCATATAAGTGAAGCTTGATGTTTTTTTTCCTCAATGGGGATGCCACAAAACTTTTCAAAAGACAGTCAAGTGACTATCAAAATAATCCAAGAAAAACAAGAACAAATGCAAAACAAAACAGAAAATGCAAAAAATTTTAGGTTTTCAAACCATCCCCCCATACATAAACTTTTCATTGTCCCGATGAAATCAATATGGTGGAGGAGGCAGACGAGGGAAAGGAGGTCTACGTCATTGCCCAATAGGAAAACTAGGAAAACCTGGGGCTTCACTAAGGACTCTATGATATTCATAAAGAGCATCTACTTGTTGGCTAGTAATACTCATGCTCTGCATAAAATCCCTCATTCTAGCTTGATCAATATCATAGTCCTGGACAAATTTGGCCACTTGACCTTGAAAATTCCTCGTAAATTGAAAGTGATTTTGTACTTCTCTAAACTGATCGTCTGATAAAAAAAGCGACTTTCCAACATTATTCATTGGTAATTTTGATTCTCATGAAGTGAATCCAGAGATGCACGGAAATATGAAAAATCAAATATGGAGGGACCCGTACCATAGGCAAAAAAATGCCTAATGGGCTCCGGATGTCCGGAGGGCTGCGGGTGTCCAGATGACGAGGGCTCACGGTGTGGCTCTATGTCTCCGGATATAGAAGGGACATTCTCGAGGGGTATAAATCAGTAATTATCCAATTAGCAGGGTTGCGAACAGAAGTTCGTTCGGGACAAGGAAGAGGTAAAGGAAAACCATTCCTCCTAAGAAATGCAAAACCGTTCTCATCCCGGCAAATCATTTTCATAGCAAGATATGCATCAATGTCTATCATATCATTGCCATGAATGACCTCCAACTCATCTAAATCAAGCTCCAAATTAATAGCTATTTGAGTAATCAAACCACCAAAAATAATTGATCCCGAGGATGCCCTCCCAGCTCTCACTAAAGTTTGCAAAAAATGGAAACCGGAATTGAAATCAACCTTATGTAACATAGCCCACAAAGCGTAAAGCTCTACTTTCTTAATGACTCCATCACTTTCCCCTCTACCAAAAATAGTCTTACTCATAACACGATGTAAATATCTAAAGACGGGGTCTTGCATATGAGAAGCCTTAGCTCTAGAGGGCACATAAGTTTGTTCTAATCCAGTGATCGAACTCCAAAAATGATTCCAATTAAACCTAGAATCAAACCTGCAAGAGTTACCAGTAGGCAATCCAAAACAAGTGTTAAAGTCACTAAATGTCCACTCAAACTCTTGATTCATAAGCCTAAAAGTTATCTTGCCAACATAGTCATCCTCATTGGCAAAGTGAACATCTAGCGAACTCAAGAACTCCAAAATAATGTGAGGATATGTTGGTAGATGTGTGTATAAAATATCATCCCAATCTAGGAACCCAATCATCCAATCTACATCATCTCTAATTCCTAACATGTCTAGAACGGTTGGATCCATATAACGTGTACATACAATCTTTCTATTGACAAGAATCTCAAATCTAGATTTATGATCTGCATTTCTAAAAACGATATTGAATTCATTGTTGTTACCTTCGTCGTGTGCTATCCTCTTTCCTTTGCCTTTTGTTGGTTGTTTCCCTTTTTCCTTTGTTGGCTCCTTCCCTCCGCTCGATCCACCACTTCCCTTGCGAAGTTTCTTCAAAATATTGGATATGTTGACAAGATTAAGTGGGAAAGGTATTATTTTTATTTAGAGAAGTCAGATCTTGAAGAAATAGATCTTGAGAAACAAGATCTTTGGCTAAGGAGTTGGAGATCTTGGATAAAGGAGAAGAGAAAAGTCTAGATCTTGATGAAGTTTGTGGAGAAGAAAGAGTTTGAGATCTAGATCTGAGAAGGTTTAAGAGAAAGGTTGAAGAAGAGAAAAGTTTGGGAGAGAAGAGTGTGTTTGAGAAGGTGGGGGTGTGCAGCCGACACGGCCTAGCTATGGCCGTGTATAACAAACATGGCCTAGGGAAGTCACACAACACGGGTTGTGTAGATTTACACCCCAACCCTCTCCTTGTCGGGTTAGTTCACACGGTCATGCAAATGTGCATGGCCTCAGCCATCTTCTCCTCGGTCCAGCTCGCACGGTCGTGTTTGGGACACGACCTCTTCCTTCCTCTCCTCGGGAGGCCTTGCACGGCCGTGCTGGTTGGCACGGGTAGTGCAGATTTTGCTTCTGGATCGTTACACGGTCGTGTGTGGGACACGGCCGAGACTCTTTCCTCCTCTGGAATCACCACACGACCGTGTTTGGTACACGACCGGGCAATTTCTCTTCTCGGGAGACCCCACACGGTCGTGTCATATAGACACGGCCCTAGCATCCCCTTTCTCTGCAAGATATACCTGCCCGTGTATGACACACGGTCAAGCTCTATTTTGCTCCCAAAGGAAAATTTCGCTCCTTCCTTGCTTCTCCAACACTTCTATGCCCATGAAGAAGTCATGGCTAGCTCATGGAAGTAAAATTTTAACCAGAAATCAAAAGTAAAAACAAATTTAAAAGAACTAACAATAAAATGAAAACTGAAACTGAAAATACTAAAAGAACCCTTGGATTGCCTCCCAAGAAGTGCTTGTTTAGGGTCTTTAGCTCCACCAATATGATCATTCCTCTCTTTTATTCGCCCATGGATGGTAGATGTATTTCTCATTTTCATTGGGAGACCTTCTCCCAACATCTTCCACCAAAGTATACTCCTCATTTGGTGGCCTCCCATGAGGATGGAAATTCCATTCCTCAAGTTTGTAAATGTTTGCCCTACTACAAACATTTAAAAGAGAAGAGACATGGTTAGAGGCATTAGATAAATCATATTCCAACCTTTCCTTACCAATTACCAAAGAAAGTTTATGGCTTTTAACATCAATAATAGCTCCAGCTATAGCAAGGAATGGTCTTCCCAATATGATAGGAATTTTTGGATCCTCCTCCATGTCAAGTACTACAAAATCTATGGGAATTATACTCCCACCTACCTCTATTGGCACGTCTTCAACTATACCCATAGGGTACCTACAGGAATGGTCAGCTAGTTCCAGTGTCATAGTAGTAAGTTTAAAGTTTTTTAGACCTAATTTATTACAAATAGAATAAGGAATGAGGCTAACACTTGCCCCTAAATCACAAAAAGCTTTCTCAATAAATTCAGCTCCTATGTTGCAAGGAATATAAAAGCTTCTTGGATCCTTTAGCTTTGGGGAAATGTTCTTTTCAAAAAGAGCACTACATTCCTCCGTAAGTGCTATGGTCTCTATGTTCCCTCTTCTTCTCTTACTTGACATGATGTCCTTCAAGAATTTGGCAAACTTGGGCATTTGTAAGATTGCATCAATGAGAGGAACATCAACACATATCTCTTTGACTTTCTCCAAGAATTTGTCAAACTCTTCATCCTTCTTGAGCATAACAAGTCTTTGAGGAAAAAGAACTACTTGACTTTGTGAGCAAAGTGGAAGAGTCTTTTCAACCTTAGCGGTACTCTCCTCATCTTCTAGAACCTGAATAGGTTCTTGTGTTGAAGGAGAGAACTCTTCTTCAAAATTCATCCCTTTTTGAGCAGTCACTCGAGGATCTCCCAAGGTCTGTCCACTCCTAAGTTCAATTCAATTGCAGTGCTCCATAGGATTAACATCTGGTTTTCCAGGAAGTAGTCCCAGTGATCTAGAAGATGAAGAAGCTAACTGGGCAATATGACTATCCTGAATCTTTTGATGTTTTTCAGAATTATCCATTCTCTGAGTAAGCTTCAAAATATCTTGCTTCATTTCATTCTGATTTGAGATAATTTCTTCAAACATCTTTTCAATTTTAGACATTGGAAAGCCTTGAGAAGATTGTTGTTGTTGAAAATTCTTCTGCCCAGACTGAAAATTAGGTCTTGCCCCCATAGATGGTCCTTGCTCTTGATTATTCCTATAAGAAAAATTAGGATGACTTTTCAACCCGGGGTTGTACGTATCTGAGTATGGGTTGTTATGTCTCTGATTAAGACCCATGATTGCATCACATTTCTCCAATTGATTGATTTGTGCAGAGATAGCTCCCAAAGGACATGAGTCACTAGAGTGATCAGAACTTCCACATACTTCACAAGTAGATACAATGGCATTGACCGTATTTGAATTAGCTCCCTGATAAGTCCATTTTTATCGTGTTACGAGATATAAATGGGGGTTTAAGCTTTGAATCTAAATCTAACAAATGAAAAGCACAGAAATTAAGAAGCTAATCTAATGCATAAATGAAACCTAACTAAATACTAATAATTAATCCACAACGCATTGTCACACTACACCATGAGTTTCATCATCAACACAACTATACTAAAGAATGAAATAACAAGACACAATTAAATCTAATCTTAAGCGTAGAATAAAATAACAAGACAAAGGATAAATCTGATCTAAAGCTTCAATTTAAATCCTAACTTAAATTTAACAACCTAACAATTAACCAAGCACAAATTAAACATAAATTAAACTTCAACAAGGTAATGAAATGCTATATTACTTGCTAAAACATAACAAACATAAGAGAAATCTATTCTAGCTTCAAAAATAGTAACAAAAGAAACTAAATGGTAAACCGTTCCAATCTCACAATCAATTTAAACAAACTTCACCCTCTTGCCGTCACGTAAGAAGCCGGAGACAAGAACGCCCAACTCCGGTCATCAGTGGAGAGTCTCAGCTGTGCCTCGGTTCCAGGTTTGCTCAACAATACCGACGGAATGCCTCCGGTAAGATGGAAACAACCCAAAACCTATAACCGCCCTGAAATATGTAAATCTACAAACATGAATCTCTGAATCTGAAATGTGGTTGCGGATACTGGATTGTCGTCGAATGAAGCTCAAGAACACTGGAGGAACGTCGCCAGATGTTACTGATGGAAGATGGACTCACAGATTGGAGGAACATCACCGAATCTGAGGAGAACAGGGGATTATCGAGAGTAGAATTCCGCCATAGGGAACGTCCACCGATGGCTCCAGATGATCGGGAACTAGCTACCGTTAAGCTTTGCACTGATGTCGAAGCTTGAGAGGTTGATCGGAGAAGGGAAACGGGGTCGGAACTCGCTGGAGATGTCGTGCAACGCAAAGCTCAGCGCTGTGGAGGAGATCAACACCAACAAAGCTACTGTAGCTTCTGTTTTAAATCAGATCCAGATCTGAACGGATGGCTGGGATGCTTCGGAGCTCGATCAAAGGTGAAAGATCGCCTAAAATCTGATCTGAAAGTATTGATCTTGATCAAGGGTCTGGATCTACTCTCCCTTAGGTCGGATGGACCAGATCTTCAATGGATGGCTCAGATCCCTCCTATCTTTGATGAACGGTCCATAATGCTTTGCAGCTTGATCTTCTCATTTAAACTCCGATTCGAGCATAAGTTCGATTCGAATATATCCAAATCCAAGATCCTTTGATGCCTACAAAATAAGAATCAAATATTAGCATAAAATAACACCAAAAATACGATAATTTATAATTAAGTCCAAGAATAAAGATAATGCATGAAATATGATGCAAATATAGGTTTTATCTATGAACATAACATCAAACCATGCATGTATGAATCAAAATAATATAGTAAAATCATGGTTATCAAATCCTCCACACTTACTCTTGAACGTCCTGTGAAAGTAAAGAAAACCTAAAAATCATCTCCATAAAAAATCCCTAGCAATACCTAGAAGATAGTAAAAGGAATTTGACTAAGACCATCTAAAGACCATAAACAATCATGAATACAATCCAAACAATAATCAGCAGATATGGTAATTTAAATTCAATTGAAAAATTAAGCAAGTTGCAATCTCACAAGGTTTTTACTTATTCTAACTCTCACACTCAAAAATGCATATAAGTGGAGCTAACTTAATGTCACTCACAACATTTCACTAGCATAAGATTGCTTATTTTCTAATTATCCACCACTATAAAACATAGCATACATGAATCAAAAGGATTTATCATCAAGAATTGAAATGGAATAAAAAAGAACAATTAAAATGGATGAAATATGCAAAAGAAAAGAATTCAATAAAGAAAGTGAGAAGATGAGAGTATTGGAGGAATATACTTGATGAGTTGACCATTTTGATGTGTAAAGAGATGAATATCATTTGTCGTCCCTCCCCCCACTCTTAAACTATTGACCGTCTCGGGCAGTACAACAAATCTCAGAATCAAACAAAACAATCAAAGATGCAAGGAGTTTCAAGAATTGTGAGTCAAAGAAGATCAAATTTTCAACTGCATGAAGTACCAATTCAAACTCCATGCACTCGCAACAAGCAGAATAGAACCTGCTATTCTGGTAGCAGCAGATATTCAGCTCAAAATCAGTAGTAGTATAAAGAAAAAATAGATTTAAACTTTCTAGATAAATCTCAGAAATATGACTCCAAGGTTGCAAATTTTAGTCTGCATTCTGCAACATTTCCAGTAACATCTGTATTCTGCAACATTTCCAATAATTGCTGTGAAGAATTTAACCTCTCCAGCAGATTCCAATTGTAGCAATTTCATAATTTCCAAAGAAAACACATTTCAATTCAATCACAATTGTAGATACAAAACTCCCACTTGGTACTTATAGTTCCTGACTCAAAAATTTCTAGCACTTAACTGATTTCACTTCCTTACACAAGAATGGGAGAATACCCACAATAAGCTCACAGTTAAGAATTCTTCATAGCAGCAGCAAAGACAATTCAAATATTGCACTTTCAGAAATCAGTGCTCTTCACTCAGCATCCAGATTCCAGGTTTTTTTCTCTATGTAAGTGATTCTTACTTTTGGATAACAAAATATGGTACCCCTGCTATACCAGAATTCTTCATCTTCTATAAATTGTTACTCAGAATCAAAGATCAACTTCAGGACTAGGACTGAATTGTAGCTTGGTAGCTAATTCCAACTTGGGTGTATCAAAATAAAATGGGCCATTTCAAATCTCATCCTAGTGATTCAGCTTCAATGAATATGCAACAGCTACAAAGCATAAGATGATCATACAAAACAATTTTTTGATTTAAATTGAGAACTTGAAATACCAGACTTCAACCTTCAGAATTTTGATTTCCAAAGAATCCCTTACTAAGCATTTAAACTAACTGATATCAGCACTTAAAAGCAGCTAGCAAATTTTAGAAATCAGCAGCAAAAAAGATATAGCCTCTCTGCAGTGAAGATCTGCATCTTTGGAAATGCATGCTGTTAGTTAAAGCCCAAGAGCCAATCATTTGATGATTGTTGTATGGACTCACTGTATCATATTCTTGTATATTAATAAAGGCATTTGTTTTGGTTATTATACTTACTTGTATTGGAGCTAAATAACTAAGTATAGTAGCATCCTTGAGTAGAAGGTTCTTACCTATATCAATCGATTGGTTGAATCGATAGTGAGATGATATAGGAAACACTACTCTTAATCATTCCTAGTCAGGTATTAACATTCAGGGACAATATTAATGCAACGAGATTAGCATGTAGGTCAACTCGATGACTTGATCTCACAAGTTATGGATATGGAGATATCAAGTTGACACATGAGTATGCATTGGAGAATGTATACTGAATTACCCGCCATGAGAAAGTATCATTGATCATTATATGAGTGCCATATACTTTCTCATGTGGCTATTAGTATGACTACTAGTCCTTGGACCTGAAGTCACCATGGATCCCTACATAAGGAGTTACATAATTTGGCTTCGTCAAACGTCACCCGTAACTCGATGGACTATAAAGGCGATTATTGGGTAGGTAACGAATTATGCAGAGGGATGTGAGTGATGTAGATGAGATCTATCCCTCCTATATGACGGGAGAGACATCGATATTCTTGATAGAGTGAGACCACGAAGTGCATGGCCATGCCCAAATGAGTCAATATGAGATATTGAGCTCATTTGTTTGAGTGAGTCTACATGGAGTTCAAGATTTAGATTGATTAGAGGATGACACGGTCTATGCCTCACATTGATCAATCTAGATGTCTAGGATAGAAGGACAATGCCATATATTGTGAAAAGTCACAATTAGTAGTCACAAGGTGATGTTGGATCTCAACATTCTTATAACTTGGGTAGTAATGATGTGTTGCTAGATACCGCTCATTACTTATGCTTCTAAATTGGTTTAGGAGCATTGCCAACGTTATAAGAACCTATAGGGTCACACACAAAGGACAATTAGATGGAGATTAGGTTCATATGATGAACCAAGAGGATTAGATTCATGAGATGAATCAAATTGGATTAAGAGTAATCCTAATTGAACTAATTGAGTTGGACTCAAGTTGATTCATGTGTTCAATGAGTCTAATTTAGAATATGACTCATTGAATCAATTTAATTAAATGAATTAGATTCATTATATTAAGTTGGTTTGAATCAAATGGTTAGATTACATCAACCATGAGAGAGATTTGGTCAAGTTTGACTTGACTTGAGAAGGAAGATGAAAGGTCAAGTTTTACTTGACCATTTGCCACCTCATTTGTGAGTTGGCATTAGGAGGACCAATGATGATGTGCCACATCATAAAGGCTAGCACATGTGTGTGTCACCTCATGGAGGTTACAAATCTCCACTTGAATGCCCACATTAAATGAGAATGGAGGTTACAACTCCAATAGTGGCCGGCCACATTTGAATTGCAAGTGAATGCAATTCAAGGCATGCATTCCATCTTCTTCCTTGCTCTCATTCTCATCTCCCTCTCCTCCTCCTTGGCCGAACAACCTAAGGTGCTAGCACACCTTTGTTTGGTCTTCTCCACTTAGTTTGTTCGTGTGGATACGCATAGAGGATCGTATACTTGACGATCTCGAGATCCGGCGAACCGTTGGACGAGCGGGGTTGCGAAGGGCATCGCATCGAGGGTAAATCTCTTAACATGTAGATCTAGTTTAGAACTAGCATAAGAAACTCGTACTCATAATATTTTTGAAAATTTTATCTTCGCACGGATCCGGTGGCTTGGGGTTCGCGGTTTCCGCAACGCAAAAAGGCGGTTTTTGCGGCCCAAAATTCCCAACAGTGGTATCAGAGCCATGTGCGAAGTCTTGTACGAGTTTAATTTGTATTTTTAAGAAAAATATCAGTTCTGTAACTTTCTGTAATTTTATGGTTTTTATGATTTTTATGGGTATTTTTCTCGTAGAAGCGAAGCACAAGTGTTTCGACACTTGTAGGCTTCGACTACCGAGAAGATTTTTTCGAAACGACAAGGTTTCGCCCCAAATCATTTTGAGACAGTGGGATAAGGCACTGTAGGATCGCTTAGGAACACTCGCGATGGTTATATCGCGGGTAGGGGTACTGCCCCTGGCCCCGCAAGGGGATTCGTTCCGCGATTGCGCCAGAAAACCGGCTAAACGGAACCACCGGGAATTTTACTCATAAAAATTGTAAAAATTGTAGTAAAAATAATATAAAATTATAGAAAATATATAATTTAGAATTATGTATTATTTTTTGATAGTCATGGCCCAAAAGAACCAAATTGGATTTGAAAAATTGTGTTGTAATTCATATTACGGCCTGCGCGTCGTCATTTGTGTTGTGTGTGCTATATACTTGATACGTGACCTGCGCGTCGTGCCTCTCTTTTATTCTTGTTGTAAATTAGTTTAGACTCGAATGTAACTCGAGTTTCAAAATTATAATGTACAAAATTGGAGCAGTGGAAGGTCCACTCGAGACGGAGTTACGAGGAGGGCGCGAGCAACACAAGGTGGTCAAAGGGATGAGCTTGAGAAGTTGTTTACCCTAGGTTGACCATCCGATCTTCTCATTAGCTTGAGAAGATTGTAGTAGGGCCATGACTAATCACAAATAGTATAATTAATTGCTTGTGTGTGTGTATTTGATGCATGCTAGTAAAGTAGTTAATTAGCGCCTTAACGATTAGATTAGATCTAAATCGTGTACAAGATACACCCTACGATTAGATTATATCTCAATCATGTCAACTCTAAAATGCCTACCATGCCATGATACCTATCACTACCTCAATCACATGTGTTGTTGAATCTACCAAAGCAGAGCAACACATATTATCTTGGTAGGGTACGGAGGGACAATCTTGGTCCCGCCTATCAACGCATGGGTGAGTACAACTCAATTAGATTGAGTAACTAGTTAACTCAATTGGATCAAGTTTAACTATAGACATTTATCCAATGGTTGGAAAGGTAGGGCAAAATCATGTTTATATTAACTCTTGGGCGTATTAGCCAAAGCTAACTCAAGTTTTAATATAAATGTGGATCTTGATCCTATAAACAAGAGTTGCATAGAGATGTAATTGGTAATTAGTTACCTACCGATCATACTAAGTCTTGGGTGATTTAGCCAAAGCTAACTCAAGGCATAGTATGATGTGGATCTTGTCCCACTTGAATTATAGAATTCAGTGGGAGCATCATTTAGTTAAAGGCCTAATTAAATGATTAAAAGAATATGATATTTATTTTCTGCATTTTTTGTTGTAGATTGCCATGTCGAACACGAACACCTTCTCTCTGCGTTCTGTCCTTGATAAGGACAAGCTCAATGGAGTAAATTTCATGGATTGGTACAGGAATCTAAGAATAGTTCTCACCCAAGAACGTAAACTGTGCATTCTGTAGCAGCCCATTCTGGAGTCTCCTCTTGCCAATGCCACGCGAGCTGATAAAGATGCTTATAAGAAGCATCAAGAAGATACATTAGATGTGTCATGTATTATGCTCGCGACCATGAACTCTGAGCTTCAGAAGCAACATGAATGTAGGTGAATACGAGAATGCAAGTGACCTTTAGAAAAAGGTAATTGCGCTTCATGAGAGTCCTACACCAATCCAAGGAGAGGAAGAGCCCAAGGAGAATGACTCATTGGTCCAAGAAGAGAAGGACCAATCGAATGTTGACACGAGCTCAACATCCGAGGAGAAGGAAGATGAGGAGGTATCATCCACATCTTCAAGGGAGGAAGAAGTGGAACCGTCCACATCTTCAAGTGAAGAGGAAGAAGAGCAATCTAAGGAAGAGGAGATCTTGGAAGCTCAACCCTCCACCTCAACTATCAAGAAGAGCACAAAGGATCACATCAAATGCTTTGAGTGTGGTAAGATGGGGCACTACAAGAGTAGGTGTCCTTCGCTCAAGAAGGTAAAGGAGGTAAACCCTAAACTCACTAAAGTTAATTTGGAAACTAATGTGAGTTGTAGGAAGAAAAAGGAGAAGAAGCACATTAGGTGCTTTACATGTGGTGAGTGGGGTCACTACCACACAAAGTTCCCAAGGAGAGGAGAGCTCAAGAAATTGGCGCACTTGAAGAAATGGGAAAAGAAGAGGAGCACAAGTCAAGGGGGAGCTTCAAAGGTAAAAGGGAAGGTAATCCCTATTTTGAAGCTTGACCCAAGCTCTAATTCTTATATCCTTGTTAGCAATAATGTAGATTATTTACCCAAGCATAATCATGGATTTAGGTATAATGATAGGAATAGGGTTAACACGGTAGATAACCCTAAGAAATCATACACTAAGGGTAGACCTATTAAGACCCAACCCACTTTGCCTAAGGGAAGGAAAGTGGGTGAAAACCTAAACATTAATCCCAAGAAAGGGAGACATATGCCTAGGAAGGTGGGTAGGTCTAGGCATGTCCAAGGTGGACATGTTGACTTTAGGGTTAGAACCCTAGAATTAGAAAATCAAGTCTTGAAGGCAAAGCTTGAGGAAATGGAGAAAGTCCTAGAGAGGTTCATTATTGGACCTAAAGGACTTGACATGTATTTGGATAGTCAAAGACCTAAAAATGTCAAATTAGGTCCCTCCAAGACCAAAAGGAGGTCAAATTCTAAGGTAGCACATGACATTGGTAAGGGAGGTGTGACCAAAGACAAGGGAGAGTCATCCAAGGCCAATAAAAAGGAGTATGCTACGGTGGCATATAATTATGGCAATGATGAGGTGTTCAAGGTTATGGACAAGAAGGAATTAACCAAAGACAAGATGTCTAAGGTTAAGAAGGTGAGTTTTGTAGGCCAAGTGTCACCCGAGGTGCACCGAAGTGGTCTAGCCATAGTGGATGAGTCACCAAGGGAGGTAACTAAGGTTAAGATTCCTAAGGTTAGGAAGAGCCTTTGGGACCCATGGTAGATGGGTTATCAAATGTGCCAAGTGGTTAGGAGACGGACTTAAGTCTCTAACATAGTGGGTTAGCACAATTGAGTTGAGTTTCATGCATAGAAATATGAATTGGGTTCATATTGCATGAAAATTAGTTTTTGATGTATAGATGCCATATAGACTAATTCTAGTGATGAATTATGGTTTAGTATGGGCAAATACATCAAGAGGAAGACAAAACTAGGACTTTAGGTCAAAGTTCAATTGAACTTTTTAGCTAGTTTTGTGTTTTATGTCAATCTTTGGATTGGTGATAGATATATTTTTATATATATTTTTCCCAAGTATATATTGATATAATAGACCTCTCCACAAAATTTGGAGATTTTTGGAGGTCTGTGGAATTTCTGGCGCATTTCTGAAGTTAGCCAGAAAAGGTTGATTTTTTCATGAATAGTGTACCAGTCGACTGGTAACATTGTTCACGAGCACAGAATGTCTCTGTAAGCTCGTTTTCATGGGGGCAGTCGACTGGTATTTTTTACAGTCGACTGATACGGTCTGAAAATATTTTTCAAGCATTAGAAAATGACCAAAAGAGTGGTGAACATGTATGTAATCTTATGGGGGATTAATACATGATGTTTATGGTCATTAGAGGTCAAAGAGTCCAATAATTGGGATATTATTGGAGCTCTTTTTGATGTATGGCAAAGGGGGAGAAGTTTAGGTTTAAGTGGGAAACTTACATACCTTTGCAAGAAATCCTAGCTCAAGGGGGAGCTTAGGTGAAGGGGGAGCGATTGCTCATTTATTAGCAAAAGGGGAGAAGTTTACCTTTGCAAGAAATCCTAGCTCAAGGGGGAGCTTAGGTGAAGGGGGAGCCTAAGATTAGGTTCCATGATTTATGAATGTGTAGATTACATATATTTATTTGCATATGTATTGCTATATTGTTTCCCTAACTTAAACGGGTTGCCAAACATCAAAAAGGGGGAGATTGTTGGAGCAATCTGTGTACCCTAGGTTTTGATGTTTGAGCAAATGTTTAAGTTAGATTTATTGTTGTATTTGATATGCATTGTATTTGATATGCATTGTTGTATTTGATATGTCAAATATCAAAAAGGGGAAGATTGTTGGAGCAATCTGTGTACCCTAGGTTTTGATGTTTGAGCAAATGTTTAAGTTAGATTTATTGTTGTATTTGATATGCATTGTGAGTGTGCAGGATACAGGTACAACAAGGAAAGTCCAAGGGTCAGTCTTGGCGATGTAAGTCCAAGCATGTAGTCTTGGCAACGTAAGTCCAAGTGTGATCTTGGCAAAGGAGGAAAGTCCAAGGATGAGTCTTGGCGGTGTAAGTCCAAGCATGTAGTCTTGGCAACGTAAGTCCAAGTGTGACTTGGCAATGGATGAAGTCTCGGAGGCGCGACCTCTTGGAAAAGGAAGACCCGACAACAATGACAAGGCCGATGGAAGCTCCAGAAGGCAAGACGTGAAAGATGGGGAGGCATCTGAGGGACGCAAGGCTAATGGAGGAGGCTAGAAGGCTAGGTCTAGGTTGGTCGGGCGAGAACGAGTGCTGAGTGAATGTACTCGGGGTAAAATCCCAAAATTAGGGTTTACTGTAGCAGTACTGTAGCGTTACTGTAGCAGTACTATAGCAGTTGACTGGTGGTTTCATCAGTCGACTGGTGCAGTCGACTGGTAGCGAACAGAGGGTTGGTATCGAGCCGTTGGGCTGCAACGGTCGAATTTCCACGAAGGGCAGTCGACTACATGTTTTGGCAGTCGACTGGTAGGCGGGGTTTTCTAACCCGTGGCCTATATAACCAAGCATTGGAAGTTTGGTTGAAGTTGACGAAATAGAGGTGGTTAACCCCTATTAGTAGTCTACCAGTGCCCTAGCTTCTCAAGAGTCCTTGGTGAGAGTTTGTGGCAAGGTTTCTCCACCCACAAGGAGCTACACGAGCTAGCCGAAGGTTTTCCGGGGAGTCATCCACCGACGGATCGGGATCGTCCACCTTACAGACAGCCGTGGAGTAGGAGCTTCATCTCCGAACCATGTTAAACAACGTGTCATTGGGTTTGCTTCTTGTTTATTGTTTTCTAGGGTTAGCTTTGCTTTTGTTTGTTAGTATTTTTGTTTCCGCTGTGCACTAACAAGCGTAGGAAGTGACGATTTGGGTGAGACGCTATTCACCCCCCTCTAGCGAACGTCAAGGTCCCAATAGTGCGGTATGAAAAAAAATAGATCATGAACTCGGTTGGTGTTGCACCAACCTCGAGCAAAAAACCGATTCGAGAAAAGAATTAGAATATAGCTATAAAGCCAAATTCTAATTGACTCCGAAAAAATCTGAAAATACCACGAAAAATTTATTTTGAATGGTGGTTGCACCGATTCAAAACGACCCCGCTCTGATACTAATTGATGGATCGAAAGCGCTAGAGGGGGGTGAATAGCGCTCGTGGCTATTTTTCGCGATTTAAATACAGAGTTGAAATGCAGCGGAAAGTTAAAGCAAACACACAGAGACGCAAGTGTTTTACTTCGTTCGGAGCCTATAGCGACTCCTACTCGAAGGCCCGCGGTCCTTGACCGCTTTCGGTGGGCAACAACTATAATATCGGAATGATTACAAACTGGAGTAAAATTAGTGCAATAAAGAAACTATACCAATGAACAAGAAGAATAGTGAACTTTGGAGTTGATTCGTTGGAGTAGCAGAGCGTTGTTGAGGCGTTAGCAGCAGTACACGGAAGAGCTCAGTTTTCTTGTTCGGAATTCGATGATGTGAGATGCGCCTCAAGGCCTCCTTTTATAGCTCTGCAAGGTCTGATCCAGATCCCCAAGTCTCGGGATCAGCTTTGACCCGAAGCGGATCGGTCGACCGATCCCCACGTTCGGTCGACCGATCAGATGACCTCCACCGCATCTGATCCGTCCATCCGTCGCTCCGCTTCGATCTGGTCAAACTTTATCCCTGGGTTCAGTCGACCGATCCCAAGGTTTGGTCGACCGATCAGTCTCCTCTGACCCGCACACCTCGGCATGATCCAGTCGACACCTATCCCAGGTTCGGTCGACCGATCCCAAGGTTCGGTCGACCGATCCCTGGTCGAGCCTGGTCCAACTTCTGGAGATCTGATCTGGTAGCTTGGAGGTTCGGTCGACTGATCCCAAGGTTCGGTCGACCGATCCTGGTCAGTTCTAACCCTGCATAAAACTGTTAGTTACCTGCAAAACAGAGTTAGAACACAAAAATACGATAAATAAAATTGTCAGTCATCGGACTGACCGAATCTGACTTCGGGCTTCCAACCGGAAACCCTAGGTCAACCCGACGCCTACTGTTCCCTCTACGGGGAACGCGTCCTCACCTTCTCCACTCAAGAGATTTACCTAATGCCAGTCCGGTCCTCCAGACCGACTGGACTTTCCGCCTAGGGTTACCACCCCCTAGGACCTAGGGTTACCGCCCCCTAGGGTTTTTCTCCACCTAGGGTTACCACCCCCTAGGACCTAAGGTTTCCGCCCCTTAGGGTTTTCCTCCACCTAGGGTTACCACCCCCTAGGACCTAAGGTTACCGCCCCTTAGGATTTTCCACCTGCCTAACCACAGTTAGGACTTTCCTGCACACTTGTTTAAGCTCATTAGATAACAAAACAACTTAACTTGAACCCTTTGACATAATCAAAACATCGGTTCGATCGTCGGATGCTTCCTGTGTTGGGTTTTTCGGGCCGCGAAAACCGCTTTTTCGCGTCGCGAAAACCCCGAATCACCCTAGCCAACGGATCTCATGCGAATAAAAATTCAAAAACATACGAGTACGAGTTACAAAACTTCTAGATCTACATGATGAAGATCTTTAACCTTGTTACGTGCCCTTTTGCGTATCCCGCTCGTCCTCGGTACGCCGGATCTCTAAGTTGTCAATGTAGACAACTCTCTACACGTATCCACATGAACGCACTAGGTGGAGGTGACCAAAAACAAAGGTGTGCTAGCACCTATGTGGTTCGGCCAAGGAAGGAGGAGAGGGAGAGCTTGAGAGGAAGAAGATGCAATAATACCACTTGAATGAAAAATGAATCTATTTCATTCAAAAATGTGGCCCGCCATTTCTCCATGTGTAACCCCAAATTAATTGCATTAATTGTAATTAATGTGAAGCCATTAAAGAGAATGACTTTGTAACTTCCATGAGGTGGCACCCATGATGATGTGGAGTAACATCATTGGTCCACATCAATGCCAACTCACCAATGAGGTGGCATAAAGTCAAGTCAAACTTGACTTTTAATCTTTCTCTCAAGTCAAGTCAAACTTGACCAAATCTCTTCCATGGTTGATCTAATCTAACCATTTGATTCAAGCCAACTTAATATAATGAATCTAATTCACTAAATTAAGTTGATTTAATGAGTCATAATCTAAATTAGACTAATTGAATACATGAATCCACTTGAGTCCAACTCAAGTTATCCCAATTAGGATTACTCTTAATCCAATTTGATTCATCAAATGAATCTAATCCTCTTGGTTCATCATATGAACCTAATCTCCATCTAATTGTCCTTAGTGTGTGACCCTATAGGTTCTTGTAACGTTGGCAATGCCCTAAACCCATTTAGGAGCATAAGTAATGAGCGGTATCTAGCAACACATCATTACTACCCAAGTTACAAGAATGTCGAGATTGGACATCACCTTGTGACTACTAATTGTGACTCCTCACAAAATATGACAAGTGTCCTTCTATCCTAGACATCTAGATTAATCAATGTGAGGCATAGACCGTGTCATCCTCTGACCAATCTAAATCTTGAACTCCAAGTAGACTCACTAAATTAAATGATCTCAATATCCTATATTGACTCATTTGGGCATGGCCATGTACTTCATGGTCTCACTCTATCAAGAATATCGATGTCTCTCCCGTCATATAGGAGAATAGATCTCATCTACATTACTCACATCGCTCTGCATAATTTGATATATACCCAGTAATCGCCTTTATAGTCCGCCCAGTTACGGTGACGTTTGACGAAACCAAAGTACATAACTCCTTATGTAGGGATCTATGGTGACTTCAGGTCTAAGGACTAGTAGTCATACTAATAGCCACATGAGAGAGTATATGACACTCATATAACGATCCATGGTACTTTCTCATGGCGGGTCATTCAGTATACATTCTCTAATGTATACCCATGTGTCAACTTGATATCTCTATATCCATAACTTGTGAGATCAAGTCATCGAGTTGACCTACATGCTAGTCTTATTGCATTAACATTGTCCCTGAATGTTAATACTCGACTAGGAATGATTAAGAGTAGTGTTCCCTATATCATCTCACTATCGGTTCAACTAACCGATTGATATAGGTGAGAACCATCTACTCAAGGACATTATTATACTTAGTTTATTTGGCACCAATATAAGTAAATATAATAACTAAAATCCAAATGCCTTTATTTTTATAGAATATGATACAATAAGTCCAAAATACAATCATCAAATGATTGTCTCTACGGCTCTAGCTAACAATCTCCCACTAGCACTAGTGCCAATCAGTGTAGGCTCTAAGCCCAAATGACCTAGTGTGACCATCATGCTTCTTCTGTGCCAAAGCCTTGGTCAAGGGATCTGCGATGTTAGCCTCTGTAGGTACTCTGCAAATCTTCACATCTCCTCTCTCGATGATCTCTCGAATGAGATGGAAGCGTCGTAGTATGTGTTTGGTCCGCTGGTATGAGCAAAGTTCCTTCGCCTGTGCTATAACTCCATTATTGTCACAATAGAGCTCAATGGGGTCAGCAATGCTAGGAACCACCCCAAGTTCAGTGATGAACTTGCGGATCCAAACTGCCTCCTTTGTTGCCTCTGATGCAGCAATGTACTCGGCTTCTGTTGTAGAATCAGCTACTGTATCCTGCTTCAAACTCTTCCAGCTGACAGCACCACTATTAATGCAAAATACGATCTATAATCATCCTGGTCGGTCTGGAAGCTAGCATCACTGTAACCCTTTACAGCTAGCTCATCATTGCCTCCATATATAAAGAAATATTCTTTAGTCCTTCTTAAGTACTTAATAATATTCTTGACCGCTATCCAGTGACTTTCACCTGGATCTGACTAGTATCTGCTCGTCATGCTCAAAGCATACGAGACATCAGGTCGAGTACATAGCATGGCGTACATGATCGATCCTATGGCTGAAGCATAAGGGATCTGATCCATGCGGTCTCTCTCCTCTCTAGAAGAGGGACCTTGAGTCTTCGAAAGACTCACGCCATGCGACATCGGCAGAAATCCCTTCTTGGAGTTCTGCATGGCAAACCGAAGGAGTACCTTGTCAATGTATGTACTCTGACTTAGGCCAAGCAATCTCTTAGATCTATCTCTATAGATCTGTATCCCTAGAACACGAGATGCCTCACCTAAGTCCTTCATTGAGAAGCAACTCCCTAGCCAGGTCTTGACAGACTGAAGCATAGGGATGTCCTTCCCAATGAGCAGTATGTCATCCACATACAATATGAGGAAGACAACTATGTCCCCTACAAACTTCTTGTAGACACAAGGTTCATCTTCGTTCTTGATGAAACCAAACTGTTTGATTGCATCATCGAATCGAGATTCCAGCTCCGAGAAGCTTGCTTTAGTCCATAAATGGACCTATGCAGCTTGCATACTCTGCTAGTATACTGTGGATCTACAAAACCCTCAGGTTGTGTCATGTACACATCCTCGAGTAGGTTTCCATTCAGAAACGTGGTTTTGACATCCATCTGCCATATCTCATAGTCATGGTAGACTGCAATAGCAAGCATGATCCGAATGGACTTAAAAATCGCTACTGGAGAAAAGGTTTCATCATAGTCAATACCATGAATCTGCTTGAAACCTTTAGCTACCAAGCGACCCTTATAAATAAGTCCATCCATGTCAGTATTTCTCTTAAAGACCCACTTGCACCCTATGGGTTTTACCCCTTCAGGTGGATCAACCAAAGTCCAAACTTGGTTGGTGTACATGGATTCCATCTCGGATCTCATGGCCTCTAGCCATTTCTCGGAATCTGGTCTCATCACAGCTTCCTGATGGTCTATGAGCACAATGTCATCATGGTCAGACAAGAGAAATGAGTATCTCTCAGGCTAACGACGTACCCTATCAGACCTGCGAAGAGGTATGTCTACTTGAACTGGTTGTTGTTCCTCAACTCCTTTTGGAACAACATCATCCACAACACTTTGTGGTTCCAGTTCAATTTCCATCGAGGCATCAGTGCTATTGTTCGCATCTTGAACTTCTTCAAGATCGAACGCGCTCCCACTAGTCTTTCTAGAAACAAAGTCCCTTTCTAGAAAGACCCCAGTCTTTTCCACAACTACCTTGTGCTGACTGGGAATGTAGAAGTAATATCCCTTAGTTTCCTTGGGATATCCAATGAAATAGCACTTGTCAGATTTGGGTCCTAATTTGTCTGAGACTTGACGTCGTACGTAAGCTTCTCAACCCCAAATCCTCATAAAAGACACCTGGGCATCTCTCCCAGTCCATATCCTATATGGTGTCTTTATCACGACCTTTGATGGAACTCGGTTGAGTATAAAAGTTGCCGTGTCTAGAGCATAGCCCCAAAGGTATGCCGGAAGATCTGTGTGACTCATCATAGATTGTACCATATCTAATAAGGTACGATTCCTCCTTTCAGACACACCATTCCACTGTGGTGTTCCAGGAGGAGTGAGTTGGGATAGAATCCCACACTCAGCTAGGTAGTCATGAAACTCATGGCTAAGGTATTCTCCACCTCGATCTGATCGAAGTATCTTAATACTCTTGCCAAGCTGGTTCTGTACTTCATTCTTGAATTCTTTGAACTTTTAAAAAGGATTCAGACTTATGTGTCATCAAGTACACATAACCATATCTACTGAAGTCATCAGTAAATGTGATGAAGTACCTATAACCGCCTCTAGCAGTGACATTGAAAGGGCCACATACATCACTATGTATGAGTCCTAACAAATCAGTCGCTCTTTCGCTGTGCCCACTAAAGGGAGTCTTCGTCATCTTGCCTCGTAGGCATGACTTGCATATCTCATATAATTCAAAATCAAATGAGTCCAACAAACCATCCTTATGGAGTTAGGATAAGCGCTTGTCATTTATATGACCTAAGCAACAGTGCCAGAGGTAGGTTTGGTTCATGTCATTTGACTTGAACCTCTTGGTATTTACGTTATAGATAGGGCTCTCAAGGTCTAGAATATAGAGTCCGTTTATCAGAGGTGCACTACAATAGAACATATCGTTTAAATAGACGGAATAACATTTGTTCTTTATTGTAAACCAAAATCCTTTCTTGTCCAAACAAGAAACTGAAATTATGTTCTTAGTTAAGGCAGGTACATAACAACAATCATCTAATTCAAGTACAAGCCCAGAGGGAAGAGATAGATGATAAGTTCCTACAGCAATAGCAGCAACCCATGCTCCATTGCCTACTCGTAGGTCTATCTCACCCTTCGTCAATGCCCTGCTATTCATCAGCGCCTGTACATTAGTACAAATGTGCGAAGCACATCCGGTATCTAATACCCATGATGAAGAAATAGAGAGGTTGACTTCTATAACATGTATACCTGAAGTAGAAATCTTATTTCTCTTCTTCTTAAGATCTTCCAGGTATTCTTTGGAGTTCCTCTTCCAGTGCCTTGCTTGTCCTTGATATAGGTGACAAAGATGTTCAACCATATCGTAAGCGCCCATCAACTTATGTTGCTTCTGAAGCTCAGAGTTCATGGTCACGAGCATAAGACAGGACACATCTAATGCGTCATCTTGATGCTTCTTGTAAGCATCACGGTCTGCTCGCGTGGCAGTGGTAGGAGGAGCCTCCGGAATGGGCTACTCCAGAACGTACAGTTTACGTTCCTGAGTGAGAACTATTCTCAGATTCCTGTACCAGTCCAGGAAATTTGCTCCGTTGAGCTTGCCCTTCTTAAGGACAGAACGCAGAGAGAAGATGTTCGTGTTCGACGTCATGGCAATTCTACAACAGAAATAAATGCAGAAATAAGTATCATATTCTTAATCATTTAATTAGGTCTTTAACTAAATGATGCTCCCACTAAATTCTATAATTCATGTGGGACAAGATCCACATCATACTAACCCTTGAGTTAGCTTTGGCTAATACGCCCAAGACTTAGTATGATTGGTAGGTAACGATTACCAATTACATCTCTATGCAACTCTTGTTTATAGGATCAAGATCCGCATTGATATTAAAACTCGAGTTAGCTTTGGCTAATACGCCCGAGAGTTAATATAAATGTGATTTTGACCTATCTTTCCAACCGTTGGAAGAATGCCTATAGTTATACTCAATCCAACCGAGTTAACTAGGAATACTCAATCTAATTGAGTTTGTACTCGCCCATGCGTTGATAGGCGGGACCAAGATTGTCCCTCCGTACCCTACCAAGATAGTATGTGTTGCTCTGCTTTGGCAGATTCAACAACACCATGTGATCGAGGTAGTGGTAGGTATCACGGCATGGTAGGTATTTTGAGTTGTCGTGATTTAGATCTAATCTAAATGATGTTGTATCATATACACGAAATAGATCAAATCTAATCGATAGAGTGTATCTTGTACACGATGTAGATCTAATCTAATCGTAAGGGTGCATCTTATGCACGATTTAGATCTAATTTTAATCGCTAGGCACTAATTAATTACTTAATTAAACATGCATCATATACACTAGTAATTAACTAAGTTTTGTGATTAGTCATGGCCCTACTACGATCTTCTCAAGCCAATGAGAAAATCGGATGGTCAACCTAAGGTCAACTTCTCAAGCGCCTTCCATTTGACCACCTTGTGTTGCTCGCGCCTTCCTCGTAACTCTGTTTCGAGTGGACCTTCCACAACTCCAATTTTGTACATTACAATTTTGAAACTCGAGTTACATTCGAGTCTAAATCCAATTTACAACCAGAATAAAAGAAAGGCACGACGCGCAGGTCGCGAAAAATAAACCAAAAATAAAATAAAATACAACACGCACATCACATAACGGCACGCAGGCCGTATTATGAATTACAACACATTTCCAAATCTAATTTGGGTCGTTTGGGCCTTGACTATCACAAAATTAATATATAATTCAAAATTATATATTTCTGTAATTTTTCATAATTTTACAGATTTTATGAGTAAATTTTTCCCGGCGATCCCGATTAGCAATTTCGGGCGCAATCGCGGAACAAATACCCTTGCGGGGTTAGGGGCAGTACCCCTACTGGCGATCTAACCATCGCGAGTTGCTCCTAAGCGATCCAAGAGCACCTTATCCCACTGTCCCAAAAAGATTTGGGTCGAAACGATGTCGTTTCGGGAAAAACTTCTCGGTAGTCGAAGCCTACAAGTATATAAACACTTGTGCTTCGCTTCTACGAGAAAAATTACTCTTAAAACTATAAAAACCATAAATTTACAGAAATGTACAAAAGCTTTAATTTTTCATAAAAATCAAAATAAACTCGTACAAGCTTCGCACGTGGCTCTGATACCACTGTTGGGTTTTTCGCGCCGTGAAAACCGCTTTTTCGCGTCGCGGAAACCCCGAATCACCCTAGCCAACGGATCTCGTGCGAAGAAAATTCAAAAACATACGAGTACGAGTTACAAAACTTCTAGATCTACATGATGAAGATCTTTACCCTTGTTGCGTGCCCTTTTGCGTATCCCGCTCGTCCTCGGTACGCCAGATCTCGAAGTTGTCAATGTAGACAACTCTCTACACGTATCCACACGAATGCACTAGGTGGAGGTGACCAAAAACCAAGGTGTGCTAGCACCTATATGGTTCAGCCAAGGAAGGAGGAAAGGGAGAGCTTGAGAGGAAGAAGATGCAATAATACCACTTGAATGAAAAATGAATCCATTTCATTCAAAAATGTGGCCGGCCACTTCTCCATGTGTAACCCCAAATTAATTGCATTAATTGCAATTAATGTGAAGCCATTAAAGAGAATGACTTTGTAACTTCCATGAGGTGGCACCCAAGATGATGTGGAGTAACATCATTGGTCCACATCAATGCCAACTCACCAATGAGGTGGCATAAAGTCAAGTCAAACTTGACTTTTAATCTTTCTCTCAAGTAAAGTCAAACTTGACCAAATCTCTTCCATTGTTTATCTAATCTAACCATTTGATTCAAGCCAACTTAATATAATGAATCTAATTCATTAAATTAAGTTGATTTAATGAGTCATAATCTAAATTAGACTCATTGAATACATGAATCCACTTGAGTCCAACTCAAGTTAGCCCAATTAGGATTACTCTTAATCCAATTTGATTCATCAAATGAATCTAATCCTCTTGGTTCATCATATGAACATAATCTCCATCTAATTGTCCTTAGTGTGTGACCCTATAGGTTCTTGTAACGTTGGCAATGCCCTAAACCCATTTAGGAGCATAAGTAATGAGCGGTATCTAGCAACACATCATTACTATCCAAGTTACAAGAATGTCGAGATCCGACATCACCTTGTGACTACTAATTGTGACTCCTCACAAAATATGACAAGTGTCCTTTTATCCTAGACATCTAGATTGATCAATGTGAGGCATAGACCGTGTCATCCTCTGACCAATCTAAATATTGAACTCCAAGTAGACTCACTAAATCAAATGAGCTCAATATCCTATATTGACTCATTTGGGCATGGCCATGCACTTCGTGGTCTCACTCTATCAAGAATACCGATGTCCCTCCCGTCATATAGGAGGGATAGATCCCATCTATATCACTCACATCCCTCTGCATAATTTGATATATACCCAGTAATCGCCTTTATAGTCCACCCAGTTACGGGTGACGTTTCACGAAACCAAAGTACATAACTCCTTATGTAGGGATCTATTGTGACTTCAGGTCTAAGGACTAGTAGTCATACTAATAGCCACATGAGAAAGTATTTGACACTCATATAACGATCCATGATACTTTCTCATGGCGGGTCATTCAGTATACATTCTCTAATATATACCCATGTTTCAACTTGATATCTCTATATCCATGACTTGTGAGATCAAGTCATCGAGTTGACCTACATGCTAGTCTTATTGATTTAACATTGTCCCTGAATGTTAATACTCGACTAGGAATGATTATGAGTAGTGCTCCCTATATCATCTCACTATCGGTTCAACTAACTGATTAATATAGGTGAGAATCATCTACTCAAGGACATTATTATACTTAGTTTATTTGGCACCAATACAAGTAAGTATAATAACCAAAATCCAAATGCCTTTATTTATATAGAATATGAAACAATAAGTCCAAAATACAATCATCAAATGATTGGCTCTACGGCTCTAGCTAACATCCTGCACCAACATTGACAGCATGCATCCTACCCATCTCATCTCGAGACGTCTCGAAGATGCGATCATCCCACTCGTTCTTTTTGTATGCACTCAGTCAGTGCCTAGATATAGACATAGCACTGCATATGTTTCGTAACATCATTCTTGCATCTGGAGTGATTCATATGCCCTACTGCCATATCCTGACCCAGATATTCTCCGGCTCTAGGATAGACATTACCAGAGGGACACTCATCCCACTTACCATTTATGATGAGTTAGGTCAGCATAGTCTTAGATTAGCGGGTGCAGAGGTCACTACCGAGGGGATTCTGTCCTGGAAGGGCCGACCACCACCAGTTGTTATTCCTGGTGCTCCAGGGGCTGAGGGCGTACCATGTGAGGGTGAGGAGTGGCCCGACTTCCTGGTAGAGGACTTTTTCTCAAATCCTTCCACCTCTGCTGGACCCTCTACATCTGCCGGTCCTTCGACCTTGGCATCACTCTCCGTCGAGGATAGACTCGCCCGTCTTGAGGTTCACTCCATTGAGACTCGACGCTTCCTCCGATCTCTCCGATCCAAGATTATTGCAGGGTTCGCGTCTCTCCGAGGCGAGATACTATAACGACCTAAATTTCCTCATTTTGAGCCTCAAAAATAATTCAAAAATATTTAGAAATGCTATATAAAAATTTTAGAGATTTTTAGAAATTTTTATGCTATTTTTGGAGTTCGTTTGGTATTTTTACCAAGAGGAAGAAGTTTAAAAAAATAATAAAAAATATATAAGTTGAAGCCGGGTTTTGAACCCAAGACCTCGGACCCGAACCAGGTTTTAACCGGACGCAGGCGACCTGTCGAGCTACGCTCATTTTGTTAATCATATATGGAGCGATATATATTTAAGTAGTAGTTAGGAACAGTAAGATAAATTGGAAATAAAAGTGCGCGGCTGAGGATTCGAAGCCGAGATCTCTGACTTGGTTAAAACCTGGCTAACCAAGTGTGCTGCGGGCGGTTTTGTTTAAGAATAGATAGTAAAATTATTTAAGGTATAGTTGATAATGAAACCCTAGGTTATAAAAAGGAATAGTTAAGTTATTTTCCCGAAACCCTTTCTTTTCCTCCTCTCTCGCTCCCGACGCAGCTAGGGCTTCTCCGACGACCGGCCAACGGGGACTTCTCCGCGAGCTCTTCTCGGATTCGAGCTCCTCTCGTCAAGAAGGAACAGTAGGCACGAGGAAGAGGGAGAGTTTGTGAGATCCTCCGCAAGCCCTAGAAGCATTGGAAGCTTTCTTCTTCGGCTGTAAGTCCAAGAAACCCAAGGTAAGTGCTTCTCACCTGTGGTAAGAGTAGCTATCGGATTATGTTTTCTTCTTGTTTGGCCGAAGTATGCAGTAGGAGTGTTGTTCTTGAGGTTTGCTGCCGTGAATCTCAATTTCAGATTGTTTAGGTTTGGAAGATGAACAAATTGATCAGATGAGCATGTAGTTTAGCATTTCAGCTTGTAGAGATTCTGGAATAGATTTCTTTTGTTATTAGTTTTTAAGCATACAGTGTTTGATCCATTGGTTGTGTAGTATAGTTTTCAATTCCAGAATTTCTTTTGCTAAATCTGAGCATGAGGAATGGTATTTGTTTTGTTTTCCAGTAGCAAACCCTTTACTAGTTGCAATGGTTTCTTTGCCGGGGTACTGAACAGGTGATTAGTAGAGGTTTTAGCTTGTTCTATTCGATACTTGCTGTTATGAAACTTAATGCAGATTTGTTTAGATTCGGAAGAAATGTTAAGTTGTTGCCATAAGTTTCAAAGAAGAACATGAATGGTTGTTTATATTTGCTGTACAGTTTAGTTGCCTTGGAAGAATTCTGTGAAGTCTGAATTGTATTAGAGTTTGCTGTACAGTTTAGTTGCTTTGGAAGATTTAGAAATCCTCACGTTGGAGTGAAGTTCTTGTGTGAAGCAATAGGATTTAAGTTCTTATATGCTCCTGTTAACTGAAATAGCTATGAACTGTTTTAGAAAGGTTTAGATGAAATTGGTTTGATGTAAGTTTGGGTTCCATATTTAGGAAGATAATTCCTGTACCGATTATTGAGGTTAGTTTAGTCTAAAGGCGAAAAGTATGTGAGTGATTTAGTTATGCAAGTACTAAGTTCAGAATAGAAGTTTAGTTTAGAAGATTAGAAAAGAGATTTACATGTTGATCAATGTAGATTTTATAAAGTATTAATATGCAGATTTTAGTTAAGCTTAAGATGCAAAACATAGATAAGCTTAATATGCAGATTTTGTTAAGCTTAGTATGCAGATTTTAGATAAACTTAGTATGCAGATTTTAGTTAAGCTTAATATGCAGATTTCTGTTTAAACTTGTATGCAGATTTTGTTTAAGCATTGCAGTGTTAGAATTTGTTTAAATATTTCAGTTTGTAAGAAACAATCTTTTATTAGAAGTATTAACAAGAGCAAGTATTTTACTTGAACAAGTATAAGAAGATAAAGAAAAGAAAGAAAAGGCCGAGGCCTTAAGTAGATTCCAAAGTCAAGACTTTAGGGATTTTGGCACACAAGGTGCTAAAGAAAATGCCGAGGCATTATATAGAAGTATTAAAAGATAACAAGTATTTTACTTTTATCAGTGGCACTGTGTTGGACTCTCTGTCCTTGGGTTGGACACCCATAGTCGTCCCTAGGTTTAGATAACCTAGTAGTAACGGCTCGGCCGACGTACGATGGTCGACGACCATAGGGTCGCCAAATGGGCCGCCGAATGGGTCGGGTCGTTACAAAAGTAAAAGCACAGTTGCCGGGCCCAAGAGAAGTTGATTATTATTTTGAAGTATAAGTTTTTGAACAAGTAAAGCAAGTTTTACATAAGTATAAAGTATTAAAGAATAAGTCTTTAAGCAAGTGAAATAAGATTCAGAAGGTGTTTAGAATTCAGTAAGTTTAGTCCTTTATGCTAGCATGATTGTATAGATTTACTTTACATGTTTAGCCTTTCAGTATGTTTCTTTCACTAGTAGATGAGCATGAGTAGATTTCCTTTTGAGCATTCAGTTTTAGATTTCAGTATATCCTCATGCATATCGAGATTTTGTGAGTTAGATAGCGCTTACTAAGTAAATTTTTCTTATAGACTACACTTCCTCTTACTGCAGATACAGGAAAGGAAAAGATATAGAAAGGAAGGCGACAAGGAGGTGTTCGAAGGATGTGTGATGCCAGGACTATGGAAGCCTTGGGACTTAGTTTAAGAATTTATTAAGATTGTCATTTATTAAGAATGTATTAGATGAGTCATTTTAGTCTTCCGCTGTTAGTTAATTGTATGTTTTTATTTTGTTTCCGCTTTTTATTACTTGCATGATTTGATTTTTTTATTAAACTGCATGGTGATGTTATTCCTTTTGTGTGTTTGATATGTGTTCCAGCCGCCTGTGGCTGTGTATATTATGTTATGTATGTCAGTTTAGGGTCACCGGTACAGGGGAGATTCTGCCGAAATTTTTCGGTAGGATTTCCATGTGATTTCTAATCATACCGGTTAAGTAGAGTTAGTAGTTAAGTAACGGTCATCCTTATAATGTAGTAGTAGTAAGAAGGGTGGTCGTTACAGATACGGTGTCAGTGACAGCCTCAGCCGGCACCCAAGCAGCCTCTAACCGATCCTCCAGCTGACGATCCACCTACTTGACTCTATCCTTTTAGATTGTCACTCACTTTTTGGATCTGGACATCTTACTCACCTTTTGGTTGTATCTTGGAGTTGGTTATCTTATGTTTAGCTTATTTATGCTTTAATTCAGCACTTATTTGTCACTTTTTCAAAATTGTGAGTATAATTTCAAAACCACTTTTAAATTGTTTTGAAAATTCTAGGAAAATATTGTTTCTAAAAATTCCAGTTTTACTAGACTTTCAAAATTTGGACTTAGTTTAGGTTCTACCCTAGAAATTATGTTCTCCTAGATTTAAGCCAGAGCATCTCACAAACACCTACGTATATCTTGCTTGTGTTTGAAAAACATATAACGGCGTGAGATGCATAGGGTATAGCCTGGACTCCAGTATGCTTACATCTGTGCATCATTATGAGTTTGGGCGTTAAATACTTTATTAACAGCAATCAGTTTAAGTCATCCAGCTTTAGTGAAATCTAACTGGACCAAAAGACTTAACTTGACTAACCAAGTGAAAGCTGCTACCCTCTAGGTAATCAGCAAGTAGCTAAAGGTTAGACAGTTGGTAAAGGAAATGGAAATACTAAGATTAAGCATGCTTGTACTTTAGGGCTCTGATACCTTATCAAAACAAATTGGATAACTTGAAATCTAATTTAACTTGACTCATGCTTGGACTTAAGGACCAACTGAATAAACAACCTAAATTAAATATTTAGTTACTCCCTCTTCGTCCTAAAATTTAATAAATTCTTACTCCTATTTTTTCAAAATTAAGTTTTTTAGCTAAGTATCTTTTTAAACTGAAACTTCATTTTTCAAAATTCAATGTTTGCAAAAGGCTTAGCTAAGTAATTGATGTAGCAACTTTCAAACTTTCACAAACTTAGCCACCCTTATAAATTTTTTGCTAAAATACTTTTCTAAGTTACCTCTAAGACTCATTCTATACTCAGCTAAAAGTAATAAAAAGAATATTTCTTTACTTGCAAAATTTAACTCATGGCTTTCAAAAGATTTCTACTAAGACTTCAAATTTTTTTTTTGCTCCAAAAACTCTAGCTAAGTTTTTCAAAATTTTGGTAAGTATTTTTTCTAAAAACAACTAAGTTTTCTAAAAAGTCATCCCTCGAAGTCAACCATATATTAGCCTTTTAAAAACTTAGGTGAAAAATATTCCTTTTAAGTCCTCCTTCTCCCTTAGATAACAATTTTTTCAGTAAAATATAATTTTAAGCTAAGTGTTACACAAACATTTTTTTTTCAAAGCCTAAATCTCTTTCTTCTAAAATTTTCTAACTTGCTTTCAAATGACTTATTTTTGATAAATGGCAAAGGGGGAGAGTAGGGAAATTCAAAATTAAAAGAAAATCTAATTAAAAAAGAAAGCCCTGTATTAAGGGGGAGCTTCACAAAGTTTAAGTGTTAGCTTAAAGTTATGCTTGTATTTGAATTTAAATACTTAAGCTTGCTCACTTAAACCTTTTTATGCATTTGTTTTACTTAACTTTGAATTTGGGTTGCCATAATCAAAAAGGGGGAGATTGTTGGTGCGGGAAGCATCCGACGATCGAACTTGAGTTTTGATAATGGCAAAGGATTCAAAGTTAAGGTGTGTGGTTATCTAACAGTCTGAATGAGATTGCAGGAAAGTCCTAAGTATACTTAGGCAAAAACCCTAACTGTGGTTAGGCAAGGTGAAAACCCTAGGGGTTGGTAACCCTAGGTCATACGGGGTGGTAACCCTATGCGGAAAGTCTTGGTGGGTCAAGTGCTTCAGGCAAAAGTCCTAGGGGGGGGGGGGGGGGGGAACCCTAGGTGGAAAGTCCTGGTGTCGCGAACCAGGTGAAAGATTGGACTAGCCGGGAAGCGGAAGTCTAGCAGAAAGTCTGGAAGCATCGAGCACCGAGCAAAAGTCCAGTCGATCTGGAGGATCGCACTGGCAATAGGTAAATCTCCTGAGTGGAATAGGTGAGAACACGTTCCCCATAGAGGGAACAGTAGGCGTCGGGTCGACCTTGGGTTTCCGATCGGAAATCCAAAGTCAGACCCGGACAGTCCGGAGACTGTCAAACTTTCATATTCGTACTATTATTGTATACTAACTTTGTGTTGTAGGTATTTTGGGACTAACATGTTTGTAGGTACCAAAAACACAAAGTACACCTTGGATGAACAGTGTCCGAGGCGCCTCCATGGGGCTTGGAGCTGCCTCGGGTGCAAGGATGAGCTGGCTGTGTGCGGGAGCTGGAGGTGCCTCCATGGGTGTTGAAGGTGCCTTGGACCGCTGCTTGGAGGCACCTTTGAGGTATCTGAAGGCGCCTTAAGCAGGATAAGTTGTGACCAGTTCTTCGCTCATCCACACGGCTGACTCGCTGAGTCTGAGGCGCCTCGGAGTGGTTTCAAGGCGCCTCCAGCATGCTTTAAAAGGGGGGTTTCGAGCAGCTTATTAAAAGATCATCAAACAAACTATTCCTTTACGACAAGCTGCCAACAACACAATCCCAAAGTGCTGTGACAACCTCCCGATAACCCGAAGCTCCATTTCTTCATCTATTGCTGTCGGTAAAAGATTATTGTTTTAATATTAAGTTGTAATTGTTATACTTGTAAATCCTAACGATTCTATAGTTGTTGCCCACCGAAAGCGGTCAACGACCGCGAGCCTTCGAGTAGGAGTCAAACTAGACTCCGAACCAAGTAAACACCTTGCGTCTTTCTGTGGGCTTTTAATTTCCGCTGCATTTATTACTCTGTTAACTCTTCGTACGATTTATGATTCCGAAATGAACAAAATAGCCACGAGCGCTATTCACCCCCCCATCTAGCGCTTCTCGATCCAACAAATACTTGACTAGGAATGATTAAGAGTAGTATTCCCTATATCATCTCACTATCGATTCAACTAATCGATTGATATAGGTAAGAACCTTCTACTCAAGGACGCTATTATACTTAGTTATTTGGCACCAATATAAGTAAGTAAAATAACCAAAACAAATGCCTTTTATTAATATATAAGAATATGATACAATGAGTCCATACAACAATCATCAAATGTTTGGATCTAGGGCTCTAACTAACAATATTCTGATATGGGTTAGGTTTAGTAGGTCCCTGGTGAAAAGAAGAAAGGAGATAATGGAATCTAGGGGAGTAAGCTAGTTCCGACCGAGATATACCTTCAGGGAGATAGGCCAATATTGGCCTGGATATACCTCAAAGGAGGTAGACCAATATCGACCGAGATATATCTCAAGGGAGGTAGGCCAATATCGGTCGAGATATACCTCAAGGGAGGTAGGCCAATATTGGTCGAGATATACCTCAAGGGAAGTAGGCTAATATCGATAGAGATATACCTCCAGGGAGGAAGGCCAATATCGGCCATGATATACCTCAAGGGAGGTATGCCAATATCGGCCGAGATATACCTCAAAGGAGGTAGGCCAATATCGATAGAGATATACCTCTAGGGAGGAAAGCTAATATCGGCCGAGATATACATCCAGAGAGGTAGGCCAATATCAGCCGAGATATACCTCAAAGGAGGTAGGCTAATATCGATAGAGATATACCTCCAGGGAGGAAGGCCAATATCGGTTGGGATATACCTCCAGAGAGATAGGCCAATATTGGCCAAGATATACCTCAAAGGAGGTAGGCCAATATCTACCGAGATATACCTCCAGGGAGGAGGGCCAATGTCGACCGAGATGTACTTCCAAGTAGGTAGGTCAATACCGACCGAGACATACCTTGAGAGAGGTAGGCCAGTCTTGGCTGGAAAACCTTAAAAAGGATATGCTAATATTGGTCGAGATTACATACTTGATAAAATATAGCCCAATATCAGCTAGGATAATAAACTTAGAGGGGTGTAGACCAGTATTGCCCAAGAAACATCATGAGAGGTAATAATAATTGACCGGACCTAGTCTAAGTTTGATTTCGACCGATACAAGGAGCAATGTTATATTAAGCTGCCTATGATATAGCAAAGATAGGAGTGGCAAGCAGGAATGATAGATGCACTCTGAAATAACTTATGAAACAGGACAAAAGTAAATATTTCAAATAAAGTAGTTTAATGAAGATATTTGTAGTATATGATTGTATAACAGGTTTTCTAATATGGCGGGAGGAAGGCTTCTAGATTTTTCTGCAGGTACTAGAAGACAAAGAAGGTACATCTGGGGTACAAAAAAGATTCCTTAAAAACCATTTTCCACAAGTACACAGCTTACGTTATCTCATAACAAACTCTAATGAACCGAGGTCCACTTCATGACTACGGAGGTTATATGAAGTGGTATAAAAGGGGGAATCCTCTCCGTTGGCGGGGTAAGTTCACATCACTACTCACATTCATAACCCTAGTTTTCAACTACTGTTCATCTTCTTCTTCCTTTTTTCCCACACAAAGAGAGATCACTGACTTGAGCGTCGGAGGGCCTAGCCAGGGATTCCCACCCTGGTCTTAGGTCACTGACGATAGTGTTGGTTGGTCTCTTGTGCGCAGGAAGCCTTGGAAACTGTAGATCTAGGTTTTCTTTTGTCGGATTTCTATCTCGTCATTGGAGCTTCACACCAGAAGGATTTGGGTTTCTCGGATCGGTGTTCTATAGGTATTATTCTTCACCAGCAGTAGGTTTTTTCTCCCAGCTTTCCGTTTTGCCAAGCTTCTCAGACAGGATCATATTCTATTATGGTCAGATTTCAATAGCTACAAAAGTTCACTGTTTCTGCATTTTTGTGTCCAGATGGAGTTGTTGAATTTCATCCTTCCTTATTTTGTGGATGCCATGGAAGTAAGAATACCATTCAGAACAATACTGAACTTAACTTGAATTTCACATTGGTTTTAAAGCTGCTCCTGATTTCCGGCACAACATTGATACTAAACTCTTCATTTCCATTTTACTGCAGCCTTCAATTTCCTACAGATTCTTGTTTCTACATCTGTAAATTTCTGCCTTCCTGAATAGACTTCTTCTACTTCAGAACTCAGGACCTTATAACTGTCCAGAACAAGCAATGTTCAACAACCAAATTTCTGAAATTCATAATAGATTTTTCAGCATTAGGCTTCCACATGTTGCTACACATTCCAGTTCTTATAGCCCACTACATCTTTTAGTAATTTGATGCAAGATTACCATTTGTTCCTTCACACTTTAAAACTTCACCAGATCTTCTCCTTTTCTGGATACTGCTTCTGAATTTTTGAAACACCATTGCTTCCACACTGGCTGAATTTGTTACCTTTTCTGCTTTTGCATTCTTCTCAATTCCATTTTCTGTTATTAGTCCAATCTCCACAATAGCTCACTGATGACGACTATACCTCCATTTCTTTCAGCTTTTCCAATTCTAGCTCAATGATTTCAGAATCTAATTTCAAGGGGACTCACAGAACTTTAGATCAGAATTGGTACAAAATTTTAGAAATTGGAATTTGGCTTGACTCATTTAAAATTTTTCCCAATAAAGACCCTCATTTGCACTGAGTTAATAGAGAGTTGAATTCCAAATTCATTTTTCAAATTGGCACAGAAATGTCAAATTCATTTTCCTACAGAATTCTGCACTTCCCACACTGTTTTGAGCAACTTGATACTTACAGACTTTGTAAAATTCAGTTAGACAAAGGCATTGAATAAAATGCTAACCATTTGTTACATAAACTATAGGATCTTCACAAAATTTCTCACTGAATTGAGAGCAATTAATATGGAATTGGTACAACTCCTCAACAACACTGCAGTTTAGTGCAGATTTCAATTTGTTCATAGCTTCAAGTCTCCAACTGCACACACTGTGTCTGAATTGAATCCTCAAAACTTACATCTGATAAGAAGTTTTAAAGGAATTTGTATGGTTTAGATCAATGAAGAACTATTACCAGTAACATTGAGTAATCAAAACTTTACTCCAATCCTTTCCTCATAATTTTTCAACAGATACAAACACACATTTCCCTTCTCCACACTTAATCCTTTATCCACATATTGTAAAGCTAACTCATCAAAAGTTCAACCAAACTCTCAAAATAATGAAGGCAAAGCAAGGTGATCAAGAATTAGAATGCTAGATGAAATGAAAATATCTAAAGAAAATTGTGGGGAAAGAAATTCAAAATTATGAGGGAACAAGAATGACAAATATCCTTTATCTCCATGCACACAAATGCTATTGTGACTTTGAAAAGAAGCAAAGCAAGTTCTAGAGTTTTAATTGTTGTAAGTATATGTCACACATAATTATAATTAAAATTAGGCTTGTGGTGGCCCTCACTAGGTAATTTTCATGCAATTAAACTCAATTAATCAATTTTGAATCCACCACAAAACTAACCAACATCATGTAAGAAAAGCATCCAATCATGTTCAATGACCTAAAATTGATGATCAAATTTAAGAAACTTTTACCATCTTAAAAATTTACTAGAACAATTCTATGAAGAGTTTTATTTAAAATGGCATGCTATGTACTAAACAAAATGCAAAGTATGGAAGTAAAATGCAATTGTAAAATATAAAACTAAAGAAAATTGCCCACAAAGAATTTATTAACGAAGCATGAATTAAAATGCATAAGAAAACAAAATTGGAGCCAACTCCCCTTTAATTCCCGGTGGTTGAAGAAGATTTAGTAAAAGAATCCACGCCGGTAGTGGAGTAATAGTGGTTCCAATCGAATCCTTTGTATTCATCATTTTTCCATCGCAAATTCTTTCTAAAGGACGGAGGCGTTTCAGATCAAGTAACCATTTCAAAATCCTATGGCTACCTACAAGATCAAAGAAAAATACCTCCCGTGCACTCGCATGATTAGGAGAAAATGAAATACAATTAGTCTCTAAACCAAATGGATAAAAATGAGTATCACATGCTATAAAGTCAAAAATAGGTACCTTTAAGAAGTTTCCTGGAAAATCACAAGAAATACTAACCTTATCATGCTCGAAGATACCTGTGGGTTCTAAAATGATTTCTGTGTCCTCCTCATCATCAAGGAATGGTTTAGGTTCTAGTTCAGGAGAACCTACAACCAAAGGTAGTGATTCTTGGGTACTTGGATCCATAGCACAAGTCCCTACACTCTCTTCATCATAGTCATCAAATCTAGGTGATTCCTGAGGTAATGCTTCCAGTAAGCAACCCCCTACACTTAAATTCTCTTCAGGTAAATTTTTAATTCCTGCATCTTCAACAACATCTAAAGCAACGCTATTAGTAGAATCAGAAATTTGAACAACTACATCATCATCACAAATTAAACTAGAAAATTCTTGTGAAAAAACATCTAAAGCAACGCTATTAGTAGAATCAGTAATTTAAACAACTACATCATCATCACAAATTAAACTAGAAAATTTTTGTGAAAAAATAGAAGTAGGGTCAGGCTTGACAGAATCTCTACTATCCATCTCTCCACTGCAGTTTTGTGTTTGTAACTGATTGATGGATGATGCAATTTGATCTAACTAAATCTGTATGTTCTGTATCCTCACAAATTGTTGCTCTTGATGCTCATTCATTTGTTGCATAATTTCATTGAATTTCCATGTTGACTCTGTAAATTATACTTGTGCATCCTCATACCTGAAATGAGAAAAATCCACCCTATTAGAATTATAGGTATTAGGAAATGACTCATACCTATTCTGCTGCTCTATAGGTGGGTAGTACTGATATTCAGGTTGATAGTGCAGGACCGTTGGCGGCCGGCTATAAGGGAGGTTCAATAGCCTGCAAAATAAAAGAACACCCTTATCGAACTCTCACCAGAACACTTGCAAAAAAGTAATAGCAGAAAGTAAATAAAAAAATGAGGCACGCCGGGATTGACTTGATTACAACCGAGGAGGTTGTTAATCCAAGGAAGATGATCGTACTTAAAAACTCCTTCAGGCGGAGAAGCCTCGTACAATGATGAAGCACAAAGGAAAGAAGCTAAACTACAACTGAGAGCGCACAAGTGTGTAACAACCCAAATTTCCTCATTATGAGTTCTAATAGTGGTTAAAAATATTTATAAATGCTTTAGAAATATTCTAGAGATTTTTAAGGATTTTTAGAGTATTTTTATGCAATTTTTGAAGTTTGTTTGGTATTTTTACCAAAAGGAAGAAGTTTCAAAAAAATAAATAGGTTCGGCCGAGGTTCGAACCCGCGACCTCCGACCCAACCCGAGTCTTAAGCGAAGCATGAGGACCAAGAACCCAGCAGGGTCGTGCTGATAAAAGAGATAGCGAAATATATTTATGTGGTAGATAGTTAACGGAAATAATTGGGTATTAAGAGGAGAACTTGAGTTGTTTTCCCGAAAACCTAATTCCTTTCCCTTCTCCTCATCTGCGTGCGATGGCGGCCTCGGGCGAAAAACAAAGGGAAGCTAGGGTTTGTTTTCCGGCAATCGGCCTAGGGAAATTTCTGAGCGATTTCACCACCATCACGATCTTCTCGTCGAGGAGAGCTTGTGGACACGAAGAGGAGCTAGAAATTCGAGCTATCCGCAAACCCTAGAAGTTCTTTTCTGGTTGTGAGTCCAAGAAACCATTGTAAGTGCTTCTCACCTGCGGTAGGAGTAGCTCTGGAGTTGTTTCTTCTCATTTTTTTTTCGAAGCATGATGTAGGAAGCAATGTATTGATGTTGCTGTTGTGAATCTTAAAGAAAGGAAATATATTCGTTGTTTAGCATGTGTTTATTGATTTCTCCAGGCTTTGGATTTAGTATTTTAGTTGTTGAGTTAGATTTTCTGTTTGTGACCTTGAGGAACATGTTCGGACCATATGAAATCTAGCAATGTTCTGTTTTTGTTGTTGACGTGGCACTGGGTATGAGCAACAAATATGGTTCTAGATTTCCATTAGCAATGTTTCCTTACTAGTTGCATTTTGGGTCTTCCTTGCCGTGGTACAAGGCATGCAAAATAGTTGCATTTTGGGTTCCTTTTGTTTCCTTGCCGTGACATTGAACATGAAGAAGGATTATTGTTTTTGGTTCTTTTTAGTATGAGATAGTTCTATGTTTTTAGGTTGCTTGTGACCTTAAATAGATTTAGTTTTGGTGTAGAACTATTGAGCATAAACATTCTTGCTGTTGGTTTCGGTTGTGCTATACAATGAACAAGAACAGTCCATTAATCCTATACCAGCTTTAGAGCTTATAGTGTAGATTTTTTATTAGCATAGTATGCAGAATTTTGTTAGCTTAGTATGCAGAATTTTGATTAGCATAGTATGCAGTTTTTCTTTTATTAAAGCTTTGAATGTAGATTTTTTTTTAAGCATTTCAATGTTAGAATTTGTTTAAACATTTCAATTTTGAATGAAGCATTCTTTTATTAGAAGTATTAACAAGTATAAGTATTTTACTTGAGAAGGCTAGTACCCGACTTCTGAGGTTGTCGTTAAACAAATCCAGGTGACCGTTTTCGAGGTCTTGGCCCTGGTAAGACCAAGGTCTTTACCCTCGTAGGATTGGTGGCTCACTACCTCAGTTTCTATTAGGGAGCGTGCATTGGTACTAAGCCTGGGCCCAAAAGATTATTATTTTAAAGTATAAAAGTATAAGATTTTAAATAAGTGAAATAAGCTTCACATGAGTTTAAAGTTTAGCATGTTTAGCTTCTGATATGCTAGCATGTTGTTTAGATTTTCATACTGCTGTTAGATGGGCATGAGCAGCTTTACATGTTTAGCATTTCAGTATGATCGATTCCTATGCTATTAGATGAGCATATAAAGTATTTCTTTTAAGCATTCAGTTTTTAGATTTCAGTATATTCACATGCGTATTCGAGTTTTGTGAGTTAGATAGCGCTTACTAAGTAATTTTGCTTATAGTTGTAACACCCACGAAATTATAAGATAAGTATATGGATATTATTTTCTTTAGAGCATAGAAATAAAAAGAATAAAAGAAAAGGGAAAATAGGAACCAAAAATAGAATAAGAAGAGGTGAGGTCAAGGATTGAACTTTGAACCTCCCACAAATAATGGAGATAAATTAGTGTATGATAACCACTAGGATAATGAATAATATTTGGATGGAAAGGAATGAAAAATTTAGTTAAAGGTGAGAAGGAAATAAAAGAAAACTAAACAAAAGAGCAAGAGAAAACCAAGTGGCTTACCTCCTCTTCCTCTTGGTTAAGAGAAGAAGCAAGCAAAAGGTAAATTGCCTACTTCCCTCCCTCTCTCTATTTTCGTGGGAATTAAAGGAATGAGGGGAAAGAGGAGTTGAGGGAATGAATGAAGACATGTTTCATTCACCTAGGAATAAATAGGATTGGGAGAAGAAAAAACAAGGGATTTAATTCTTTTTCTTCCTCCTTCCTTCTCCTTCTCCATTCTCACCGAAGCCAAGAGCCCTACCCTCTCCTTATTCCAAAAGCTAAGCTAAGTTCCTCGTCAAGAAAACTAAATTTAGAGAGGAAACCTTCAAGATCTATCCCTTCCAAGCAAGAGAAGCAAAAGGCGGTACAAGAAGAAGAAGCTCTCCCCTTCCTTGGCACTTAGGATACTCTTCTTCTTAAGGAAAACCACAAGCGAAAGGATGTAAGTTTCCCTTACCTGTGGTACAATAGCTTTTGTGAGGTTTGGTTACATAAAAATCTAAGATAATTTCATGAAGAATTTCGGCCAAGACAAGACCAAAAGGAAGGACCTACGAAATATAAAGACCTAAATTTTATCATGCTCAATATGCTTCTTGTAACTTGTATCTTAAGGTAGGGATTTATCTAATGTTCATATGCTAGAATGTTTGATTGGAACTTAGAGTCATACCCTTAGACTCTCGGCCAAACATGATTAAAGGGGATAGATAAGTTAAGACTCAAACTAAGCATGCTTCTTTTTGTTTTATGATAAGTACTTCATGATGAGAAAGTGGTTAACATGATATGCTCATGCCTATATGATGAATAAAATTTGTTCCATGCTCCTAAGTATTCGGCCATGATAGGATTAAGGGCCTAGGGAACTTGGAACCTAACCTAATTATGCTCATGTTATTCCTTATAATATTTGCTATGAAACTTGTTTAGGGTTCTCATGCTTTTATGACACTTGAACCCTAGATTCAAGCCTTGAAGGTTTCGGCCACATTAAGTTTAAGGGCCTAGGGAACTTGGAACCTAACCTAATTATGCTCATGTTATTCCTTGTAATATTTGCTATGAAACTTGTTTAGGGTTCTCATGCTTTTATGACACTTGAACCCTAGATTCAAGCCTTGAAGGTTTCAGCCATATTAAGTTTAAGGGCCTAGGGAACTTGGAACCTAACCTAATTATGCTCATGTTATTCCTTGTAATATTTGCTATGAAACTTGTTTAGGGTTCTCATGCTTTTATGACACTTGAACCCTAGATTCAAGCCTTGAAGGTTTCGGCCACATTAAGTTTAAGGGCCTAGGGAACTTGGAACCTAACCTAATTATGCTCATGTTATTCCTTGTAATATTTGCTATGAAACTTGTTTAGGGTTCTCATGCTTTTATGACACTTGAACCCTAGATTCAAGCCTTGAGGGTTTCGGCCACATTAAATTTAAGGGCCTAGGGAACTTGGAACCTAACCTAATTATGCTCATGATGTTCTTGTAATATTTGCTATGAAATTAGTTTAGGGTTCACATGTTTGAATATTGAATTTTACCCCATGTAATGCTTGATAGATTCGGCCCTGATAAGTTTATAAACTTAGGAAACCTAGAATCTCACCTAAACATGCTCATGATGTTCCTTATGGTATATGATACGATATTGGTTTAGGGTTTACATGGTTGTATGTTGATTTCTAACCTAAGACACAACTATATGTTTCGGCCATGATATGACATTAGGGTTAGAAATCTAAATATGATATCCATGTATCTCACATGCAATGTTTTATGAGGTGGTAAGAACTTGCTATGTTTCTATGTTTAATTATGTGCACTTATGATCTATGTATGATGGTAAACTTGATAATAAGCTATGTGCCCAAGTTATGCATGCTATTTATAATGAGCTGTGTGCCCAATTTATGCATGATATTCATGATGAGCTGTGTGCCCTAACTATGCATGTATTTATGATGTGCTGTGTGCCCAAATTTTACATACCATTATGATGAGCTGTGTGCCCAAATTCTATATGGTATGATATGATAAGAATTATGATATGCATGAAAGAACAAGAACCATGATATGTATGACATGATATTTTACTTTATATGGCTTGTACCAAGGGTGGGCTCCATAAGCGCCCCAGGGTCGATGGACTAAGAAACGGGCCTCGTTAGGGATGGGCTCCTAAGTGCCCCTAGGTCGATGGACTAAGAAACGGGCCTAGTATGTATGCCTTGTAGGGTTCAAGACTTGCTACCTTGGACCTACATAGGACGCGCGCATTTATGTATGTTGTACAAGCCGGGGCCCCCAATCATGTTATGATTATGTTTAAGTAATAAGTTTTCAAAGGACATGTTGTATATATTATTGCATGAATCATGTTTTGAAAGTCATCTGGCATAACACTTTTTGATTATGATACGATATACTATGTTGCTTATGATTATGACATGTTATGTTAGGATGAACTTTATGATTATGTTATGATATGTTATGATCATGATTACATTATGCTAGGATGCACCTTATGACTTTATTATGATATGCCATGATACTTTATGATTATGTTATAATGTGATGCTTTTATTCATGATATGATGAATTGTCTTTATGTTTTATGCCTTGGAGTTTTTATGTATGCTATACGGTTTTTGTGAGTAGGAATGGATCTCACTGAGCCTTGAGTGCTCACAGCTTACTTTCCTTGTACCACAGATAAGGGCAAGGAATGGATGTACTAAGGGCGCAGCAGGAGGGGGCAAGAAGGGCGTGTGTAGTAGTGACTTGGCTAAAGAGAAAGACCTGCTTCTAGTTAATAAGAATTATGTTCATGTTGTTTTTTTTTTATGACTCTATGACACTTCATCATGCTCTTTAGTATTATGGTTAAAAAAAAAAGAAATTATGTTAAGCAAGTTATGTGACTCATATGATAGGTAGTTAGTGATGATGATTTGGAAAATAAAGGAAAAGTTTAAAGAGGAAAAAAATATATATATACTATAGATAAGACTTCCGCTGTTTTAAGAAGAAAAGATAAGTAACCCCCGTCAGCTTAAGCAGGAAGGGGCGGGGCATTACAATAGTTGCATTTCCTCTTACTGCAGATAAAGGAAAGGAAAAGCTATAGCGAAGGAAGGCGACAAGGAGGTGCGAATGGATGTGTGATGTTTGGACTATGGAAGCCTTGGGATTTAGTTTAATAATTCATTAAGACATTGTATTCAGAATATTAGAACCATTCTTTCATGTTGTTAGATTTGCATTGGATATTTTATGTTTAGAACTCTTTCTTTTAATTGCTATGCACATTGGTTTATTATCTGAGTTGTATCATTGTTGCATGCTTGTGTAGATTTATATATATATAGTTTCTAGCATGTTCAGATTGATGTATAGTTTTAGTTGTGAACGTATGCTTGAGTAGTATGTTTTTCGCTGTTACATATTGTATGCTTTGAGTTTTTAAGATTTTTAAGCATAGATAATTTCATGTGAACAACTTTGGTTAAGTAAAGTTAGTTGTCCAATAACGTCCCTGTAAGATATGCAAATTTATTTTAGAGTTACAATGGAATGACCTTATGAAAATTTTAGGAAATTTTATAAATTTTTCTAGAATTTTTAGGAGGTCGTATGACTAGTTTTACAGGGATAGGAGTGGAGGTCTGTTAAGGATACGAGGGTGAGAGTTTAATTGAGGAGGTAATTAGGGTTTATTTCCTTTAACACTAATCCTAAGCTCCTTATAAAAAGGGCCTCATTCCTCACCCGTGCCCTAAAAACCCGACCCGACTCACTTTCTTTCCTGCCTCTTCCTCTCTCTCGCGAACTCCCCGACGCCGACGCTTGCCTCAGTGATCGCCGGTTCTTCCCTTTCCTCTCTCGGTGTCGCCGGCGAGGAGCAAATCTTGGAGTGTGGAAGGAAAAGGTTAGCTATATCTCAACCCTTCTTCTTTCTGAACTTCTTCTCCCTTCTCTGATCTCGGCAAACAGCGGCGACAGATCCTTGATCTGTGGATTTCGTCGGCTGTTGGAGGGGAATCAAGGATATCGGCATTGGATCTGGCCGGCGTCAACAAATTGGTGAGATAATGACCACTGTCTCCTTCCCCTGTTCGTCTGCAAGCACAGATCGTGCCCTAGCCGTGATTTGTGGAGGTAAGCGGTTGATTCCGATTATGGATTCGAGCTTTTGGATGCTCTTCTTCTAGTGTTGATTCGGGTGGTTTCTCTTGGAAGCAGAGATTTGTGTTTTGATTCGGACATCACAGTTTGATTGGGTTGTTCCCTCCACCGGATCTGTGGTCATCTCCGGGGATTGCAAAAGTAGAGGTAAGGGCATCAATTGGTTATTGTTGTTTACAGAATTTTTAGTGAATTCTCACTGTTATGTTCTTGATCCGACCAGTGAAGATGTTATGTGTAGTTTACTGTCGTAGGGAATTGATACACTGGTAATTCTTGCTCTATTCTCTTGATTTAACCTGAGTTACAGTGAGTCCAGTGTATTTCCTTGACCTAGATCAATGATGGGATCAAGAGGAGTTGTGAAATGTGTTCTTCGGTTGTGGAATGCTTTGAGTGCTATGTTATTGTAATTTCTGTGAATGGTGTGGGTTAAGATCGGTTGAAAGTGAGGTGAGATTTGTGCTGTAATCAGAGGTTTGCAAATGTAGATGTATCTAAATCTGATATGGATTCCATGATGTTTAGGTTGCATATTGTTAAGTGATAATGGCAGATTGGAATTATTTAAGGACCTAATAGGAATTTAGTTTTTTAGATGGGCTCAGCTAGGTTAAAAGTTTAATCTAGCTTTACTAATGGAAAAAGGGTAGTGGTCACAGTAGCTATCACTTTTAAGTTGGTTATTTATTTATAGGTAATTCACCTATTTGTAGTGTACTCATATTTAGTTATATAAATTTGTATATGTGATACAGGACCTTGATCTATTCGAGCAGCGTGACGTGGGGTGGTTCTGGTGATACGGATATATCGAAGCGGGTATTTCTTCCTTATCTCCTATTTAGTTTTTTTGAACTATAAAGCATGGTTATTTTCGGATGCTTAGGTTGCATTACCTTAGATCTGTATATTGATTTTATTCCTGCTTGTCTCTTTCTATTTGAGCCTTGATATGATCTCGTTTACCTCTACACAGTCTCACACTTGATATCGGAACTCTGTGCATGTGCATATGTAGAGTTTGTGTTATAGAGTTATCTGGTTGGTATGATTAGCGCGTTTACCATGCATATGGATGTTGAGTGTACATGTGATGGGTATGTGGTATTGGGGTTGTGTAGTTTGTTGACCATGTTGTGTGTTGGAGTATGTGTATACGTCTGTGGTGGTTATTGGGGGTTTTGGGGTACATGATGGATGATGGTATTTATATTCTGACTATTCACACCATGTCATCATTCAGTGCATACTGATGACTAATGCCTCCCTTGTGGTGAGGGTGTCATCAGTTGTTTATAGCTGTCCATTCAGCCACTTTGGAGAGTGGTAGATAGGAGTGGAGCTAGTCCTGTCGCGCTTGCTCAGCCGTTCAGTGATTATACTCTGTCAGCCTCGACCACTCTGGAGTAGTGGGTCTTGAGGCTACAGTAGTCAGAGGGCTTGAGTTGTGAGTGGTCAGGGACCCTTAGCTGTGTAGTTATATAACTACTTAGCTGACCGTCCGCTTCGACCGCCTATAGCGGTGCTTGTACTGGAGGCTAGTACGGTTTGTCACAGACCCGAGCCTCTCGGCCATACAGGGGTCGTGGTGTCTAGAGAGGTGGCGGGGGTGACCATGGAGCATGCATGCACTTTTTCAGAGGATGCACGGTGCATCTGGGGAGATATTTTCGCATACATGCCTAGTAGATATTAGTTGCATGTGATTGTGTGCTGTTGCATTTGTTTGCACTATGTATGTTGCATTTGGGTGTCATACTGCATACATGTCATCTATTTTACATGTATATGCAGCCGTATCTATATTTGCACAGGTGTCTCGAGTAGATCTGTTGCTAGTCCGGTGAGTTCCCTGATTTTGGTACCATGGTATTGATTCTAGTCGAGTATGTGCATCTACTGTGTCAGGTATGTTCATGTATAGTCATTGTATTGGATATGGCTAGATGTGTTATGTTTAGTTAGCATAATTCTATTCTTATGATGGAGATTGTATCCCTTGATTCTTATGTTGTTGTACCTACCATGCTTTATTATGTTCTTACCCGCTGAGTTCTTTGTACTCACCACCCCGTCTATACTGTTATATTTTCAGGTAGTAGGTAGATGACATGGAGTTTCTTGGAGTATGCTGCCAGCCGGTCCCACTTCCCACGTTACATCCGAGGATTCTTATCGGTTTTCTTAGTCTTTTACTATTAGCATTTTATGTTTCATGGATTTGGTGATGTCATATTATACTATGACTTGATACGTGTATTGTGGACTTATACCTATGGTGTGTTTTTGTGGACTTTCGATTTTGTGGGTTTCATATTCATTTTCCGCTGTGCTTTTGATATAGCCGTGTGGGCTACATATTCAACTGCGTGGTTGTGGTTATTTTTCTGCATATATATCCCAGCCGCATGTGACTGACGTATTTTTGCATGTATGAAAGTTTCAGATTGTCACCGGTACAGGGGAGGTGCTGCCGAAATTTTTCGGGAGGCACTTCCCCGGGGCGTGACAGTCCCACCCTCACAGGATAGTAGGGCGGAGGGTGGGGTCGTTACAAGTTGGTATCAGAGCAGTCCCCATTCTCCAGCATCACACATCAGCACCAGCCTTGTCGTCTTCAAGTAAAAAAGTATTTAAAATTTTTACTTAGTATGATTTTCCTTATTATTTGTGGTATTGAGAAATCTTTAGAAATATTGTATGTGCAGATTTCTTTTGTATTCTATGCATGATTGTGTGTTACCTAGTTAGTTTCACTTATAGCTGCATATGGAAAAATACCCTATCAGTATTTTGAGTTTAAGAAAAGTATAAGAAAGATAAATAAAAGAAAGAAAAAGGCCAAGACCTTAAGTAGATCCCAAAGTCAAGACTTTAGAGATTTTGGTACACAAGGTGTTTGTTAAAATACCAAGGCATTTAAAGAAGAAGTAATTAAGATATTTTACTTTGAAAGGCCAGTAATAGCACTTAATGTGAGTAGTGGAACTCACCGACCACAGACTGGTGAAGAGATGGTCAGCAGGGTATTAGTCGCTGAGCATTATCTGAACATCATCAAGGCACAACAAATGCAATTCAAGCCAGTCAAGATAGAGCACAAGGCAACAGGGAGTCAGAAACCTCAAGCAAATAAGCAGCACTGGAAGGGCAAAGATAACAAGAGGAAATAGTGCAATACAGGAAGTAGCCAAAAGGGAGGTTCTACAGACAAGCAGACCAAGTTCCCTCCCTACCCCAAATGTGGGAGAGTACATCCAGGAGCCTGTCTTTTGGGTATGACTGGATGTTATTCGTGTGGTCAAGAAGGACATCTGGCTAAGGCATGTCCTAACAAGCTCAAAGCATCTCAACAACAAGCAGCCCAATATGGGAACAAACCTGGTGCCAGAGTATTCTCCCTCACTAAAGAGGAGGCTGCTAGTGCCTCTACGGTCATAACAGGTCAAGTAGTTATTTTTCAACATTTAGCTACTGCACTATTTGATACTGGGGCAACTCATTCTTTTATATCAGTACTCTTTGCCAAAGAATTTCAGATGCCTACAGAGAGCATGAACTCCAAGTTCTTGACAACCCTACCTTCCGGGGAAGTCATGGAGTCCAACCAGTGGCTTCAGGCTGTACCAATCAGAATTTCAGACCGAGAGCTATATGTCGATCTAGTAGTCCTTATAATGCAAGGTTCGATGTCATTCTAGGTATGGATTTCCTCAGCAAGTACAGTGCTTCGGTGGACTGCCGCAGAAGGAAAGTGACTTTCAACCCAGAGGGTGAACCATCCTTTGAGTTCATGGGAGTGCCGAAGAGGAAGACGCAGAAATTCCTCTCTTCCCTCACAACTCACCAGATGTTAGCTAAAGGATGTACTGGTTTTCTTGCGTATATTGTGAATGAAGAAGAACAAGAAAGACCCAAGCAGGAAGATGTTCGGGTAGTCTGTGAGTATCCAGAGGTATTCCCAGAAGAGCTACCTGGACTATCTCCCAATAGAGAAGTAGAGTTTGAAATTGAGTTGGTTCCTGGTATCGGTCCAATTTCAAAAGCTCCGTACCGAATGTCTCCAGCAGAACTGAAAGAGCTACAAGAACAACTCCAGGAGCTGCTTGACAAAGGCTTCATCCATTCCAGTCATTCACCATGGGGAGCTCCGGTGTTGTTCGTCAAGAAGAAAGATGGATCTATGCGGATGTGCATAGATTTTAGAGCACTGAACAAAGTAACAATTAAGAACAAGTACCCTCTTCCAAGAATAGATGATCTATTTGATCAGTTAAAGGGGGCAACAGTGTTCTCTAAGATAGATCTACGCTCTGGGTACCATCAGTTGAAAGTGAAAGAAAGTGATATACCCAAAACAGCTTTCAGGACCAGATACGGACACTACGAGTTTGTAGTCATGCCTTTTAGAGTGACTAATGCACCTGCGGTCTTCATGGGTCTAATGAACAGAGTGTTCAGAGAATACCTTGACAAGTTTGTCATCGTGTTCATCGATGACATTCTGATCTATTCAAGAACCCCAGAGGAGCATGACACGCACTTGAGAATAGTACTGTAGACCCTTCAGCAAAAGCAGCTTTATGCTAAATTCTCGAAGTGTGAGTTCTGGTTAGAGCAGGTGGCGTTTCTAGGTCACATCATTTCTAAAGAAGGTATTCAAGTGGATCCTGCCAAGATAGAAGCGGGCAACAACTAGAGTAGGCCCAAGAACGCCAGGGAGATCAGAAGCTTCCTTGGTTTAGCAAGGTACTACAGGAAATTTGTGGAGGACTTTTCCATGATAGCCTCTCCACTAACGACCTTAAACAGGATGAACAAGAAGTTTGAATGGTCAGATAAATGTGAGCAAAGTTTCCAAGCATTGAAGAAGAGATTAACCAGTGCTCCTATCCTGACTGTTCCAGAGAGTGACAAAAGTTTTGATATATACAGTGATGCCTCCAAGATGGGCCACGAAGCTGTTCTCATGCAAGAAGGGAAGGTTATAGCTTATGCTTCCAGACAACTCAAAGACTATGAGAAGAACTATCCCACTCATGATCTCAAGCTAGCAGCTGTGGTCTTCGCACTAAAACTCTGGCGACATTATTTGTATGGAGTCCAGTGCAGAATCTTCACAGACCATCAGAGCTTGAAGTATTTCTTTACTCAGAAAGATTTAAACATGAGACAGCGGAGGTGGCTAGAGTTAATTAAAGATTATGACTGTGAAATCCTCTACCACCCAGGCAAAGCTAACAAAGTTGCAGATGCACTAAGTCGAAAGTCCAGTGTAACTCTGATGCACTTGTCATCATTAGCACTGCCACAACAGAAGAAAACTGTTAGATTTTGGGGTCGAAATTGTTGATGAGCAACTCTCTGCATTGACCTTAGAGTCAACCTTGCTTGAGGATATACAGAGAAAGAAAAGTGAAGATCCAGATATCCAGAAGATCAAGCAAGGGATACAAAAAGAAGAAAATTCAGAATTTCGGGTATCAGACAGTGGAGTTCTTTATCATGGGAGCCACCTTTGTGTCCCCAATGATGAGGAATTGAGAAGGAAAATTTTAGAAGAAGCTCATAGTACACCATACTCCATGCATCCTGGTTCCACCAAGATGTATCAAGATTTGAAGCAGAGATTCTGGTGGTCTGGACTCAAGAGAGATGTTGCAAAATATGTCAATACCTGCCTGACATGCCAGAAAGTCAAAGCAGAACACCAGAGACCGGGAGGAGTTCTACAGCCTCTTCCAATACCAGAGTGGAAGTGGGAAGAAATATCCATGGACTTTATAATAGGTCTTCCAAGAACCACTAATGGATATGATGCGATATGGGTGATAGTGGATAGATTGACCAAGTCTGCCCATTTTCTAACCATCAAGGTGTCCCACTCTATAGAGCAGTTGGCACAGCTATATGTTAAGGAAGTGATCAGACTTCATGGAGTTCCGAAATCGATTGTTTTCGATAGGGATGGGCGCTTCACCTCTCATTTTTGGGAGTGTGTCCAGAATGCATTAGGCACCAAACTCAAGTTCAGCACAGCCTTCCATCCCCAGACTAATGGACAGACAGAATGAGTAAACAGATTTTAGAAGACATGCTCAGGGCTTCTGCATTAGATTTTAAAGATAGTTGGTGCAAGTATCTGTACTTAGCTGAATTCATCTACAATAATAGCTATCATCAAGATGGCACCGTACGAAGCACTATATGGCAAAAAGTGTAGATCACCTATATGTTGGCTAGAGACTGGAGAAAGAAAAGAGATGGAATCAGAATTGGGCAGGCAGACTGAGATGATAGAAGAAACCACACAGGCTATCCAGAAGATCATACAGAGAATTGAGACAGCTCAGAGTAGGCAGAAAAGTTATGCGGGCACACACCGTAGACCACTTGAATTCCAAGTAGGGGATTCAGTCTTTCTTAAAGTTGCTCCGATGAAGGGAGTGATGAGATTTGGCCAAAAGGGATAGTTAAGTCCTCGCTACGTGGGACCCTACCTGATCACAGAAAGGATTGGGAAACTAGCTTATAAGCTGGACTTACCACAAGACATGTCAGCAATACTTAATGTATTTCATGTCTCCATGTTAAAGAAGTGTCTTCACGACCCTAGTCAAGTGATTCAGCCTCAGTCAGTGCAGATCCGGGAGGATTTGAGCTATGAGAGCAGACCTACACAGATAGTGGACAGAGAAGTTAAGAGATTAAGGAACAAAGAAGTACCACTAGTGAAGGTCATCTGGTAGAATTAGAAGCACGAGGAAGTTACTTGGGAGCGTGAGGACAACATGAGACAGAAATATCAACGTTATTCTAAGTTCGAGGATGAACTTTTTATAAGGTATGGGGTATTGTAACAATTCAAATTTCCTCATTACGAGTTATAATAGTGGTTAAAAATATTTAGAAATGCTTTAGAAATATTCTAGAGATTTTTAGAGTATTTTTATTTAATTTTTGGGGTTTGTTTGCTATTTTTACCAAAAGGAAGAAGTTTCAAAAAAAATAAATAGGTTCGGTCGAGGTTCAAACCCGCGACCTCCGACCCAACCCGAGTCTTAAGCGAAGCGTGATGACCAAGAACCCAGCAGGGCATTGCTGATAAAAGAGATAGTGAAATATATTTATGTGGTAGATAGTTAACGGAAATAATTGGGTATTAAGAGGAGAACTTGAGTTGTTTTCCCGAAAACCTAATTCCTTTCCCTTCTCCTCTTCTGCGTACGACGGCAGGCTCGGGCAGAAAACAAAGGGAAGCTAGAGTTTGTTTTCCGACGACCGACCTAGGGAGATTTCCGAGCGATTTCACCACCATCACAATCTTCTCATCGAGGAGAGCTTGTGGACACGAAGAGGAGCCGGAAATTCGAGCTATCCGCAAACCCTAGAAGTTCTTTTCCGGTTGTCACTACAAGAAAAAAGTCAAACAACAACGGTTTTTCACCGTTGTCGTAGGCCATTTTGAACTGTTGTTAAAGGCCGTGTTGTTAAAAGGGGTGGCAAAAGACAACAGTTTTTAACCGTTGTCTTTGAAGGCAAAGACAACATTTTTTATAACGGTGAAAAACTGTTGTCTTTTCCTTCAAAGACAACAGTTTTTCACCGTTGTCTTTGAGCGTCTACCTTTAATAACAGGGTCTTCAACAACAGTTTTAAACTATCTACGACAACGGTGAAAAACCGTTGTCTTTTTTAGAAAAAAAATAAAAAAAATTAATACACAATTTTCCAATATTATAAATCATTCAAAATACTAAATTTCAAAATAAAATTTAATATACAATTTTCTAACATTCAAAAATAATATTTACAACATTCTGAAGAAATTTCATAAGCAACCAACAAAATGATAACACTATTAAAACAAAGGTAGAACAATATAACACAAGATTTTCTACTTAGATGTCGGTGAAGAGGAGGGATTGCAGCTCCTAGTGCTCCTTAATTTGTTAAAGTCTCTTCATTTTTTTAGCTTGTCGGCATTCTTCCCAATACTCTTGAGGACACCTAAAAAGAGCAGAATGAAATTATACAATCCTGTGCACAAGAACTATGTAATTCTAAGTGGTGGATCATGTCTGTCACAAGTTCGCCACTAATTTTTTTGATCATTATGCACAGATTGTAGACAAGCATGAAAATAAGCAGAACCATAAATATAAGCAAATAAAGGATACCTTTCAATCTTCGAAATCTTCTTTTCTGGTTGACCCGTCTCCTTTTCCTCTCTTCTTTTGTTAACTCTGCCTCTTCTTTGATGTTTCCTTTTCCATGAAAAATCTCCTCAGGGGCAAGCATAGCCGCATCTGAGACGGCCAATGGAGCAACCTGCAAAACCATTGTATTTCAGTGACTCGAAACTGTTTTTACCATAAACTAAAAGACAACTCCAAAAGATATTTTTACCTCTTCCATTGCTAGAGCAGGTACATTGACTTGTATAGACATATCCTCAATAACCTACATCATAACTTATGGTCAATCAAGAAATAAATACTAAAAGAATTAAACACTTGATAAGCTTTATTGCTAACCGGCTTTGTAAACGAAAGTCCAAGAATAAAAGGTTGTAAAGATAATTACTTAACACTTCTATTAGATAAAAAAATAGAAATTAATTCCATAAGTTTGCCTAAACATAATGCTAGAGCACAGAGAAATGCACTTCCTAAATGTTGTTAAATTGTAAAATGAGTGATTTTAGCAAATAAATCTACTCCTGACAAACTATATGTATTATCACACATTTTCAGTAAAAATCTTACAACAACTAGCACATTTAATTGCTCTGCTTGCACTATTGTACAGTCACAAAGAATATTCTTCATCAGGCTGAAATCTAACTTTAGAATATCTTAATCATTTTAGTAAGGACTGAAGAGTGAAGAGCATTAGTTGATCATTAGTTGTTTTTGTTGTGTCCAAAAACAATTGGACCAATCACACTGCAAAAATTGTTGTAGAATTTAATATTCATTGGCGTGCTTAGCCATTCAAGGACTTTAATGTTCCATGTTCATACAATAAAAACTTCTGGCATGATGAAATCAAATGTAAAGCAACAGTATCTTTATGCCCTTCACAAGCCTAAAGCAACAAACAAGCAAACATATCATCCTTTGGCGCATACTCCATCTTACATTTTATAAGTATAAAGTTGGCAAATTAAGATATGACATACAACGATTGTACACACCAGAAGCTCTACTGATCTGACTAATCATGTCCACTTTATCAGCATCTCTACATGATGATGCATTTAATTAAATTCCAGATTCCACCCTAGTTCAGTAAATATTCTGAAACTTCCTACGTCTACATTATAAATTTTTCTTTCAACATTATAAGAATACTTTATAAATCTGACAACAGATACTTGGAGTAACTTGCACCAAAATACCACTGATTTTGATCAACAAGAATTCTGACAATAGCAGAAGCTTCAACAAATAAATGTTTATATGAGTTAGAAAATACTAGCGCCCTGTTGGATAAAAGTTTCAACAAGGAAAAGGGACATGGAAACACTAGACAGTGGATGAGATTGGGCCAATAGAAATTATATTAAGAAGATGGCAGTAACTTACATAATGTCTGTCTTCTGAATGTTGAGAATTCATAGGTTCACAAAACTAGTAATCGTATTAGATAGCTCTCCTTGACATGGCAATGAAATAAGGAAACATTGGTGTATCAATTTACAAGGGAATATTAATGAAGATAATCTAAAATTTCCTTCATTCACATCTAAAACTAGTCTGCTATTGTTATGAATTCAAATAGCATTAAATGTCATCACTCTGAGAGAAATAGCATAACATATCAAACCACGCAAAATTCCTTCTGTCAAACAACCAAACAATATTAAGATGCAATATTAAATGAACCAGGTTTGTACCAAATTCTAACTCAATGTATGAAATTGAACTCACAGTAACTTGCAGCTCACGACTTACCTTCATTTAATACCTGAGCTTGATAATAAATAGATTAATAGCATTCAGCTGAATACATTGCAACATATCAAGTTTCTTTCGTGGAAAATGTTGAGTAAGGATGGAATATGTTTAATTGAAGCCAATTTACGAGTTATGTCCTTTTTATAAAATTAAAAAAAATGGAAAATATTCAACTGAACCTCATTGAGTTATGTCCTTTCATGAAAACATTAATTATCCACCCAAATCAAGATAAAAATCCTGTAGAAACAAGTGCAAAAATGTGAAAAGATTAAACCTTTTTGCAAATCCACGATCTGCAACATTGCGATTACAAAGTGGGCAAGTGATGCTTGATTTAAACCAGTGGCTTCCACCAGTAGTCTACGAATCCCTAACACAGAAGAAGTCAAAGAGGGATAGTAGTTCAACTTCAAAGTAAAATGTGTAGAATTCTTCTACCAATTTAATAGAGCTAGCCATAACCAAAGACTTCGTTGCCATTGTAAATAGTCTCCGACGCTGTGAAATGTATTATGTTGATTTAAATGACACCGACTGCTTGCTCCCCGTCATTCCCCGCTGTTGGAGCGACGACTTCCGCGTAGTCTAGGAAGTCCGAAGTGAATCTGAAAAGATGACTGCTTTTAACAACGCTAGAATCATCAATAAGAAACAACTTAAACAAATAATCAAACTCCAGATGGTTCGGAGATGCCAATTCCATCGTAGTGAATGATTCCAAAAACCCTAACAAACGAGATTACAACCCCAAAAACAAAGACATTAGAGAATAGGAAGAAATCAGGATCAAATGAGACATCAATCCACTGCAAGAAAAGCTTCATCCAAACCTTAAAAGTACATAATTGGGAGGAGGAACTTGATATCTCGGGCTTCCCTCTTCCTTGCTTGCTGTAGAGAGAGAAGAAACCTTACTGGTATAGAGAGGAAAGAAAGAAGGTGGTGCTGTGGAGAGGGAAGAACCCTTGCTGCCGTGGATAGGAAAGAAAGAAGGCGGCGTTATAGAGACAGAAGAGGGCAGCGAAGAAGGAGGCAGCGAAGAGGGTGGTGAGGAGGGAGGAGGCGAAGAGGGCGGTGAGGAGGGAGGCGGCGAAGAAGGCGATGAAGAGGGTGGTGAGGAGGGAGGCGACGAAGAGGGCAGTGAGGAGGAGTCGGCGAAGAGTAGGGTTTTGGGAAAGAGACAGAAAAAAACAAGGCGTAAAACAGACAAATGATGAAGGAGAAAAAGTGGCGAAAGAAAAAATAATTGCATTTAACAACACTTAATAGACAACGGTTTTTAAAAACCGTTGTCGTAATCCCAAAAAAGCGCACATAGACAATTGTATTAAAAAACTGTTGTTGTACCCTTTAAAAACCGTTGTTGTATCCCCAAAAAAACATAAATAGACAACAGTTTTTAAAAACCGTTGTCATAAGCCAAAAAAATTACTAAAAGACAACAGTTTTTGTTAAAACTGTTGTTAAAAGGCAAAAAGACAACGGTTTGGTATAAAACCGTTGTCGTTTGAGTGTTGTTGAATGACGTTTTTCTTGTAGTGTGTGAGTCCAAGAAACCATTGTAAGTGCTTCTCACCTGCGGTAGGAGTAGCTTTGGAGTTGTTTCTGTAACGCCCGCCCTTCCAGGTAGCACTAAGGCCACCCCGGAGGGACGGACGTCTCTGAAACATAGACATCAATTCCTAATGCATATGGATTCATGGCAGCGGAAGACTTATTTAAATTTTTATTTCTTTTATCATATTCATTTAGTTTACTTATCATGGCATGTGAATCAAAGCATACTGAACATTTCATCATATCATCATCATTCTAACATGAGTAAAATATCATAAGTGTATGAAATACTAGCTGAAATCATCATCATAAGCATAGGGTCCAACTTAGTTCACATGCACAGCTTAACTAATATATAAGTTCCAAAACTTAAGTAGATCTATCCACCGAGCACTTCCACACACATCCATCACCTTTCCTGCTACTCCCCTTAATTGATCCATTCCTTGCCTTTATCTGCAGTACAAGGAAAACGTGTAGCTATAAGCCAAAGGCTTAGTGAGGTCCTTGCCTACCCATAAATCCGAAAAAAACACATAACATAACATAACATGTAGAAACCATAGCATAGCATAACATAGCATGGAGAATCATAACATAGAACATATCTTATCATGTAAAAACCATAACATCTCATAACATAACATGAGAGAAAGCAGAACATAATATATCATATCACATAAGGAGCATAACATATCAAAGTATATCATGTGAGTGTATATCATGATTCATATCACATTCTGTAAGCACATATCATGAAGCCTATCATATCAAGTAAACATGTATCATAACTCATACCTGTTCATAAGGGTGCATAAACATAATTTCATAAATATGTGCATGTAGATGCAATATATATATTTTTAAAACATGTATCATGGAATGCACATATGCATCATGCTTCTTTCAAAACATATAGTATACATACTTGAATATCATATCATCATCATGAGAAGGGCCCGGCTTGTACCACATGTAAACATAAATGCGCGCAATCCCTAGGACAGGGTAGCTAGCCCCGAACCTACTAGGGATCTAGGTCCGTTCATAGTCCGTCGACCTAGGGGCGTACTGAGGAGCCCATCCCTTAACGAGGTCCGTTCATAGTCCGTCGACCCCGGGGCGCTTATGGAGCCCACCCTTGGTACAAGCCATACAAAGTAAAATATCATGCATATCATATCTCATCATATCATACATGTCATAATTCTTGTCATATCATTAAGAGAGCTCTTGATCCCAACTTAAGGGAAGCATCTCTTTACCATAGCATGAAGAGTGCTCTTGATCCCAACTTAAGGGAAGCAACTCTTTTCCATAACATGAAGAGTTCTCTTGGTCCCAGCTTAAGGGAAGCAACTCTTTAGATTTTCTTCTTACATAAGCCATTCATACATGCATTATGAAACATAACATGTTCTTATCATAACATAAAGTATAACATGTCATTTTCATATCATCAAACATGGCATATCATCTCATGAACTTAGCATACATATCATGAACATGGCATATCATATCATGAGTCTAGCATATCATATCATTAACATGGCATATCATGTCATAAGTCTATCATATCATATCATGAACATGGCATATCATATCATAAGACATAGCAATGCAACATATCATAAGGCATATTTTCATCATATCATGAAGCATGAAAGCTTAATCTACTCATATATCAAAGGCTACATATCATGAGAATACATAACATGTTTAGTTAGGTTTAAACTCTTTCCTAACCCAATTAATCCATCTTGGCCGAACCACATCAGTAGGTTTCATCCTCATTTCATTCCATATTAAGCATAGAACTTACCCACATAACATGTAAAATTGATCTAAACACATACAAGGCATTATACTTCATGAATAAGCATGTTTGAGTTCAAAACTCTAACCTTAATCCATTTATCTCAATTTGGCCGAAACATATCAGTAGGATTCTTATATAATTTGGTTCCATATGAAGCATAAAACTTATCCACATAACATGTAAACTTGACCTAAGCACATACAAGGCATTATACTTCATGAATAAGCATGTTTGAGTTCAAAACTCTAACCCTAACCCACTTATTTCAATTTGGCCGAAACACATCAGTAGGGTTCTTATATCATTTGGTTCCATATGAAGCATAAAACTTATCCACATAACATGTAAACTTGACCTAAGCACATACAAGGCATTATACTTCATGAATAAGCATGTTTGAGTTCAAAACTCTAACCCTAACCCATTTATTTCAATTTGGCCGAAACATATCAATAGGGTTTCATATCATTTTATCCCATATGAAGCATACAACTTAAACATATAACATGCAAATTTGATCTAAGCATATACAAGGCACTATACAAGCATATACAAGGCACTATACTTCATGAATAAGCCTATTTGAGTTCAAAACTTTAACTTTAACCTATTTATCTCAATTTGGCCGAAACATATCAGTAGGGTTTCATATCATTTCATTCCATATGAAGCATACAACTTAAACATATAACATGCAAATTTGATCTAAGCATATACAAGACACTATACAAGCATATACAAGGCATTATACTTCATGAATAAGCCTATTTGAGTTCAAAACTTTAACCCTAACCTATTTATCTCAACTTGGCCGAAACATATCAGTAGGGTTTCATATCATTTCATTCCATATGAAGCATACAACTTAAACATATAACATGCAAATTTGATCTAAGCATATACAAGGCACTATACAAGCATATACAAGGCATTATACTTCATGAATAAGCCTATTTGAGTTCAAAACTTTAACTTTAACCTATTTATCTCAATTTGGCCAAAACATATCAGTAGGGTTTCATATCATTTCATTCCATATGAAGCATACAACTTAAACATATAACATGCAAATTTGATCTAAGCATATACAAGACACTATACAAGCATATACAAGGCATTATACTTCATGAATAAGCCTATTTGAGTTCAAAACTTTAACCCTAACCTATTTATCTCAACTTGGCCGAAACATATCAGTAGGGTTTCATATCATTTCATTCCATATGAAGCATACAACTTAAACATATAACATGCAAACTTAATCTAAGTATATACAAGGCATTGTACAAGCACATACAAGTCACCATACTCCATGAATGAGACTATTTGAGTTCAAAATTATAACCCTAACTTATTTATCTAAATTTGGCCGAAACATATCAGTAGGGTTTCATGATTTTTCATTCCATATCAAGCATAAAAATTAAGTTATCCACATGTAAAAATTCATACATCATAAAAGAGTACAACTACTATGGTTTCTATGCAAAATTCTTGACCTAAGGCCTATAAGTCATGTTGGCCGAAACATATATATAGAAATCTCCTTGTTTTTGTCACAACATGAAGAATGAGAACTTAACTATCAACACATAAAATTCACATATCATATAAGTATGAAATCAAGCATGTTCTCACAAGAAAAAGAACCTAGCCTTAACCCTCTTTTGTCTCTTGGCCGAAATATTCATAGTGAGGGTTTAGATTTTTTTTTTTTTTTTTTTTTATAAAACATAACTTGAAACTTGTTGACCCTAAAAGATCATCCATCAAAACCCACAAGAAAATTTTACGATTTTGAAAACTCTTGAAAAAAAATTAACGATCGATTCGACAACAACTTGTACTGCAGTGAGGGGAATACTCACATCCTTTGCTAAATTCTCTAAGGAGGGAACCTTGCTTGTGAATCCTTCCTAGAGGAGAGCTTCCTTGCTCCTTGGTCTCGGCAAGAGGATGAGAGGGAGAGAGAGGTCACGGTGAGGGAGAGTAGGAGGAGAATGAGAGCAAAAATGACAACTCATCTTTAATTTCCTCCTTTTATTCATTATGAGAGGAGGAAGGAAAATATATTTTTCTTCCTCCTTTCTTTTACTCTTCTCATAATTAAGAGAAAGTCTAGATACATCCCTTCTTGGTGAGTAAGAAAGGAATATTCTAGAGCATCTCTTCATTAGAGAGGGAGAAGACAACTCTTACTTCTCCTTCTAAGAGAAGAGTCTTTTCTTCTTACATTTAATTATGGTTTCCCTCTATTTCCTAATAATAATTTCTCTTGGTCTAGTTGTTATCTTATTCAGGCATCTAATGAGAGATCTAGAGTTCAAGTCCTAGATCTTATGTATTTTTTTTTATTTCTATTTTGTTTGTTTAAGTGTTCGGCTAGGAGCAAAATTCAACTAAAGCATATATATTTTTCTTTATTCATGATAGAATATTCTAGAATTTTGCTAAGGACCCTATGGGTGTTACAGTTTCTTCTCATTTTTTTTCGAAGCATGATGTAGGAAGCAATGTATTGATGTTGCTGTTATGAATCTCAAAGAAAGGAAATAGATTCGTTGTTTAGCATGTGTTTATTGGTTTCTCCAGGCTTTGGATTTAGTATTTTAGTTATTGAGTTAGATTTTCTGTTTGTGACCTTGAGGACAATGTTCGGACCATATGAAATCTAGCAATGTTCTGTTTTTGTTGTTGCCGTGGCGCTGGGTATGAGCAACAAATATGGTTCTGGATTTCCAGTAGCAATGTTTTCTTACTAGTTGCATTTTGGGGCTTCCTTGCCGTGGTACAAGGCATGTAGAATAGTTGCATTTTGGGTTCCTTTTGTTTCCTTGCCGTGGCATTGAACATGAAGAAGGATTATTGTTTTTGGTTCTTTTTAGTATGAGATAGTTCTATGTTTTTAGGTTGCTTGTGACCTTAAACAGATTTAGTTTTGGTGTAGAACTATTGAGCATAAACATTCTTGCTGTTGGTTTCGGTTGTGCTATACAATGAACAAGAACAGTCCATGATTCTATACCAGCTTTAGAGCTTATAGTGCAAATTTTTTATTAGCATAGTATGCAGAATTTTGTTAGCTTAGTATGCAGAATTTTGATTAGCATAGTATGCAGTTTTTCTTTTGTTAATGCTTCGAATGCAGATTTTTGTTTAAGCATTTCAATGTTAGAATTTGTTTAAACATTTCAGTTTTGAAAGAAGTATTCTTTTATTAGAATTATTAACAAGTATAAGTATTTTACTTGAGAAGGCTAGTACCTGACTTCCGAGGTTGTCGTTAAACAAATCCAGGTGACCGTTTCGGAGGTCTCGGCCCTGGTAAGACCAAGGTCTTTACCCTCGTAGGACTTGTGGCTCGCTACCTCAGTTTCTATTAGGGAGCGCGCATTGGTACTAAGCCTGGGCCCAAAAAATTATTATTTTAAAGTATAAAAATATAAGATTTTAAATAAGTGAAATAAGCTTAACATGAGTTTAAAGTTCAGCAAGTTTAGTTTCTGATATGCTAGCATGTTGTTTAGATTTTCATACTGCTGTTAGATGGGCATGAGCAGCTTTACATGTTTAGCATTTCAATATGTTCAATTCCTTAATTTGCTATTAGATGAGCATATAGAGTATTTCTTTTAAGCATTCAGTTTTTAGATTTCAGTATATTCACATGCATATTCAAGTTTTGTGAGTTAGATAGCGCTTACTAAACAATTTTGCTTATAGTTGCATTTCCTCTTACTGTAGATAAAGGAAAGGAAAAGCTATAGTGAAGGAAGGCGACAAGGAAGTGTGGATGGATGTGTGATGTTTGGACTATGGAAGCCTTGGGATTTAGTTTAATAATTCATTAAGACATTGTATTCAGAATATTAGAACCATTCTTTCATGTTGTTAGATTTGCATTGGATATTTTATGTTTAGAACTCTTTCTTTTAATTGCTATGCACATTGGTTTATTATCTGAGTTGTATCATTGTTGTATGCTTGTGTAGATTTATATATATATAGTTTCTAGCATGTTCAGATTGATGTATAGTTTTAGTCGTGAATGTATGTTTGAGTAGTATGTTTTCCGCTGTTACATATTGTATGCTTTGAGTTTTTGAAAGTTTTAAGCATAGATAATTTCATGTGAACAACTTTGGTTAAGTAAAGTTAGTAGTCCAGTAATGTCCCACCCTCACAGAATAGTAGGGAGGAGGGTGGGGTCGTTACAAAGTGTTGGAGTTACAATTTCTGCGTTGTTGTAAAAGCTTCTGAACTAAGGATATATTTATAGCCGTGGTCGGGGCGCCCTGAGGGTTCCGAGCGCCCTAGGGGATAGAACTTTATCCCCCAACATCCAGATTGTGTTTGACGTGATCTGGTCAACTTTTCAGGTCCGAGCGCCCGGAAGGGTTCCGCGCGCCCCGGAGTGTTCCGGGCGCCCCGGACCCCGAAGTCAACTCTGGTTGACTTTTTCGATCCGGGTCCTCTGCTCCAGCTCTGCTCACCTCGGTCTGGGTCTTCTACTCCAGATTCGCTCGCTTGGGTGATCTCTGCCATCCGGAAAAGGGCTCACCCGAACCCAAGTGTCGGTCTTCTCAAGCGGGCTTCCGCTCCGGCTTCTCGTCCCTTGGAATCGCTGCGTGCTTCCTTCTCGTCCGTCAGCGTACTCATCCGCAGTCTTCATCCCTAGGTCGCACCTCGTGCCGACCTTCTTGCTAGATGTGTCTCTTGCTCCCCAAGCAATCTTCCACTCCAGCTTTCGCCCCTCGGAACCATCACACGCTTCCTTCTCGTCCACCGGTGTACTCTTCCGCAGCACCTCATACCTCGGACACACCACGTGCCGTCCTTCTCGCTAGCTGCATCTTCCACTCGACTACCTGTGCTCCTAAGCTCCTACACACTTAGACACAAGGTTAGAAACACACAGGACCTAACTTAACTTGTTGATCACACCAAAACAACCTTAGGGTTCCAACAATGTCCCCCTTTTTTATGTGAGCAACCCAAGTTAAGCTAGGGTAAAAAATAGACAAAAAAATAAATAAAACTAACTTAATTTGCAATTTAAGTGCAAAAAGATAGAAAAAATTATTTTTGGTCTACCTCCCCCTAGATTTATACTTTTCCTCTCCCCCTTTGATCACATAAAAAATTGGGGATTGCAAGAAAAATCTAAGGGTAAAACTTAGAAAATTTTGAGACTTAAAAAATTTCCACAAAAATCGTCTCTAAGTAAAAACAACTTTATAAGAAAATTTTCTAAGTGAAATTATAAGTAAAATAATTTTTTTAAAAAAATCTGACTTAGGCAACTTTGTAAAAAATATTTTTAAAAATTCTAAGTAAGAAATATCAGAGAAGTTTTCTAAGTTAAATAATTTTTCACAAAAATTTTGAGAGATTTGTTAAAAATTATTTTTGAAGACTTTTCTAAGAATAAAATTTTAACTAGAAATTTCTAACTTCAGAAAAGATTTTAACAAAAAAAATGATTTTTGAGAATTTTTTTAAGTTAAAAAAAAATCTTAAAGAGAATTTTTTTTAACTAAAAATTATTTTTGAAATAAATTTTTTTAAAAATGTTTGAATAACTTTTTAAAGCATTATTTAAATTCAACTTTAATGCTTTTTATCAGAAAGTTAAATAAAAATTTTATTTCGATATTTTGGCTTCCTGGTCATGGCGAGGCACTAGGCCTTCTTAGTTATTGGAGCAACAACCACTTCCTTAGACAAAGCCTCATAAAAAAATTCACTGTTTAATTTTCTCACTGAAAGTGCTAATTTCGATTTAAAATTTAGGCTAAGCAAGATTTGGGAATCCAATAAAGGTTCCAGCCTACTGGGTTAACCAAATATTTCTTAGGGACATATTTTCTTGAAATATTCCTAATCTATCCCTGGTGATATCTATAATACTAATTCAATTTTTTAAATTTTCTAAAGGTAAATGAGCATGCATGGTTTTTCAAATTATCTATTTGAATTTTCAGATCTTCATTTTTTATTTCAATTTCTCATTTTCTAATTTTGATTTGTCTAATTCTTCTAAGGGACAGGACTTAGCTAGAATTACCTTTAAATTTTTATTTTCATTTTCTATTTTGTAGCAATCTTTTGTTAGAAGTTTAACGAATTTAAACATTTTGTCGGGAGGAAGAGATCGTACCTGGCTTACCTTATCGATCTCGTTGTCCGTTTCTCCCCCTGAACTGCTGCTTTCTTTCAACGTGGCTCCCCCTTCATCGATGCTTTCGATGCTCATTTCAGAAGAGCTTGACTCACAGTCGTCGTCTTGATGACTTGCCATTAGAGCAAGTCTGGAGAATGCCTCAACTTCCGACTCTGACGACGTATCATCCCACGTCACCTTTAGGGTCTTTCACTTTTGGATAGGCTTCTTACCCTTCTCCTTGTCCTTATTCTTCAGCTTGGGGCAGTTGTCCTTGACGTGCCCTTCTTCGTCGCAATGGTAGCAACGGATCGTCCTTTTCTTTTTTCCCTGTGGATGGTTAGTAGATCTAGATTTACAAAGTTTCTTGAATCTTCTTACCATCATTACCATTTCCTCATCGTCGAGAGAAGATTCTGACTCAGGTTCGTCTCTTGAAACTTTAAGGGCGACATTGTTCTTGGGCTCCTTCATTCCTGCACATCTTGACTCATGCACTTCCAATGTTGAAAAGAATTCTTCTAATGAAATTTTTTCTAAATCTTTCGAATTGTAAAAGGCATCTATTAGTGATGCCCATTTTGAATTTCTCGAAAACGAATTTAATACATACCTTAGAGAATCTCGGTTACTTACCTTTTCTCCGAGATTCGACAGTCTGGTGATGATCTCTTTGATTCTTGAGTGCAGATGCGCAACTGTCTTGTCTTCCCCAAGTCGCAGGCTGGTGAACTGATTGCGAAGTAGATCTTTTCTGGCGAGCTTGGCTTCGGACGTTCCTTCATGCAGCTCGAGGAACTTCTCCCAAAGTTCCTTTGTCGAGTCGTAGTTTCCGATTTGATTGACTTCCTGTGGCGGAAGAACGCCTAACAGATGGTATTCTGCTTTGTCATTCGCCACATACTCAGCCTGCTCCTTTTTCATCCATTGATATTTTTCCTTACCCTCTGGAGCTACAAAGTCAAGTTTCATTGTTAAAATTAATTCAAAATCTGTTGTGAAAAATACCTGCATTAGTTTTTTCCAGGTTGCGAAATCCCCTTCGTATTTCGGCGGATGGATGTTTGGTCCGGCCATTATCTTTGCTTCGATTGACAGTTAGTCCTCCTTAAGTGCCTCGGCTCTAATACCACTTGTAGCACAGTTGGCGGTCGGCTAGAAGGGGGGTTGAATAGCCTACAAAATAAAAGAATACCCTTCTCGAACTCTCAACAGAACACTTGCAAAAAAGTAATAGCAGAAAGTAAATAAAAAAAACGAGGCACACCGGGATTGACTTGGTTACAACCGGGGAGGTTGTTAATCCAAGGAAGATGATCGTACTTAAAAACTCCTTCAGGCTGAGAAGCCTCGTACAACGATGAAGCACAAAGGAAAGAAGGTAAACTACAACTGAGAGCACACAAGTGTTGGAGTTACAATTTCTGAGTTGTTGTAAAAGCTTCTGGACCAAGGCTATATTTATAGCCTTGGTCGAGGCGCCCTGAGGGTTTCGAGCGCCCTGGGGGGGATAGAACTTTATCCCCCAACGCCCAGATCGCGTTTGATACGATCTGGTCAACTTTTCAAGTTCGGGAGCTCGAAAGGGTTCCGAGCGCCCTGGGCAGGTCCGGGCGCCCAGACCCTAAAGTCAACTATGGTTGACTTTTTCGGTCCGGGTCCTCTGCTCTGGCCCTGCTCGCTTGGGTCCGAGTCTTCTACTCTGGATTCACTCACTTGGGTGATCTCTGCCATCCGAAAAAAGGCTCACCCGAACCCAAGTTTCGGTCTTCTCAAGCGGACTTCCGCTCCGGCTTCTCGTCCCTCAGAATCGCTACGTGCTTCCTTCTCGTCCACTAGCGTACTCATCTGCAGTCTTTGTCCCTCGGTCGCACCCCGTGTCGACCTTCTCTCTAGCTGCATCTCTTGCTCACCGAGTAATCTTCCGCTCCAGCTTTCATCCCTCAGAACCACCGCACGCTTCCTTCTTGTCCGCCGGTGTACTCTTCCGCAGCGCCTCATACCTCGGACGCACCGCGTGACGTCCTTCTCGCTAGCTGCGTCTTCCGCTCGACTACATGTGCTCCTAAGCTTCTACACACTTAGACATAAGGTTAAAAACACACAGGACCTAACTTAACTTGTTAATCACACCAAAACAACATTGGGGTTCCAACAGATAGAACCCAGACTGAGGCTGATAGTAATAACTCTCCCTCCAATCTCCAAAATATTGATAATATGGATCCATGGTCAAATAGATTTCCTGTTCTTACACTGACAACTAGCAAATAAAATGTAATACCCACTAAGCTTGTAAGATAAATATATGAATGTGGGATTTTGCCTTAGAAAAATAATAAGAAGTGAGTTGAAGCAAAAAGAAAATAAAATGAAATAAAAAGAAGTGAAGGTCAAGGATTGAACCTTGAACCTCTTATATTATTCATAGAATTAATTAGTAGAAACCAATTGGGATAGAGAGAAGATGTTGATAGCAAAGGAGGGAAATTCATGATAAGGGTGAGAGTAAAAGCTAGCCAAAAGAAGACAAGAAAAGAGCAAGAGAAAGGCAACTTGCCTTCCTTCCTTTCTCTCCATCTTCCTCTTTGTTTTTGCCGAAAATTTAAAGAGGGAATTAAGAGGATTCAATCCCCCTTATTTCATCATGAATGGTAAGAATAAATGAATAAATAAAATAAATAGGAAATATAAAAAAAAAGGCTAAGGGAGAAGGAAAATAAAAATCAATTTTGCTACCTCTTCCCCCTTAACATAAAAGGGAGCAAGAAAAGAGAAGTTTATTTTTCTCTCATTTTCTCTCATTCTTCCTCTCCCTCACCGAAACCATCAGTCCCCTCTCCTCCATCTTCGGCCCCAAAGCCAAGGTTTTTCCCCTAAGAAAGCCTAAGATACAAGGAGGACTTAGCAAGGAAATCAAGGGAAAGGAATTAGAAGAAGAGGCTACTTCTTCCATCACCATACCTTAGATCCATAAGCAAAAAGGATGTAAGCTTCCCCTCACCTGTGGTACAAGGCTTTTTATGTGATTTTCGGATTTTATGAGGATTAGAAAACCTAGGAAAGAATTTTAGAAAATTCGGCTAAAGAAAGGGTTTTCAAATCTAGGAAGGTTTAAACAAGTCTTTATTTCATGATATGTTTTCTATGCTATGTAGGAAGAATTTTCTTTATGTTTTTATACCTAATTGATGCTTGATCAGAGGAGTGCCTAACCCTATAATTTCGGCCAAAAATATTTTAAGGAGGTTAGGGAAAACATTGTGTAACCAAACTAGTACAAAATTCCCTCCATGAACTACTAAGGGTCTTTTATTGGTTTTCTTGCTTGAAAGTTACTTGGAACCAAAAGAAATCCATTTATATGTTTCGGCCAAGAAAAGGGCTTAGGGTTAGGAAGACCTTTAAATTTAAGTAACCATGTTTGTATGATAGAATATAGAGTTCTCTTAAAGAATTGCATGTTGAACATTGCTAGAAATTCATGAACTCTTATTTTAGATTTTCGGCCATGATAAGATGGATAGTTTAGAAAAGCTTGAACAAAATTCTAATATGCTCAAGACCTCTGTGATATTATGATATGAAAGTTGTTTAATGCTCTCATGTTTAATTGGAGTATAGAAAATTAGTTACATGATATATGACATGTAAGATCACAAGGGTCCTAGCTTGTTTATGAACCAACTTTGTATATGATGTTCTTAGTAATTTTTGCCATGAAACTTACTTAGGTTTTCCATGTTTTAGGCCACTTAAAACCTAGTTTAAAGATTGGTAGGTTTCGGCCATGAGAAAAAATAAAAGAAAAAGGGAAAGAAACCTAGGAAGCCTAAGACACAATTCACATGTATGTTTATTATGCTTGTCTTTATACATGCTATGAAACTTGTATGATTTCTTATGCTTTTAGGCTATTTGAAGAAAGTTTATATACTGTTGAGTTTCAGCCAAGTAGGGTTTAAAAGACCTAGAGGCCTTAGAAATGAAACCAAATGTGTTAAAAGTGCTTCTTATGAAAATATGATAATGTGTTGATTGTGTCACATGCTTGTATAATTTTTACATGACCTAAATGGACCATTGTATGTTTCGGCCATGAAGGGATAGATGCCCTAGAGACCCTAGAACAAAAATTAAATATTCTTATGTCACTCTACATGAAATGTGATAAGTAGAAAGACAAAGTTCCCATGCAATATGTTGTTTAATGACCTAATTGAGGCTAGGGTATGTTTCGGCCATACATATTGTATAATGTCTTATTATGAATTTATACATGATGTTAGTTCAAGTTCACATGCTTGTATGTTGTTTTTTTTTTAGCCCTAATGAACACTTGTTAAAAGTTTGACCATGACATATGTTAAGGGCTTGAAGGACTTAGGAACTAGCTCAATATGCTTACTATGTTACTTGGAAAAAAATGCTATAAATGTGGTTTAAGGTTTCCATGCTTTCATGACATTTGGAACCTTGTTTCACACCTGATAGGGTTCGACCACATGGAGTTTAGGGACCTGGAGAACTTAGAAACCAAGTAAATCATACTTATAATGCTTCCTATGAAATTCATGTAATGTTAATTTAGGTTCCACATGCTTGGAGGTTATTTTTACCTAAATTAAGATCTAAGGGGGTTTGGCCATGATAAGAACCCAAGAGATTAGGAAGCTTAGAACCCAAGCTAACTATGTTACCATGTTTCTTATGATAGTATAATTACATGATACACCCTTATGCTTAAACATGTATGCTTGTGATTTATACTTTTCATGATATGATATGTGCTTAGAAATATGCATGTTTGATGATATGTTATGTGCTTAAAATATGCATGCTTTTATGATATGTTATGTAGATAGAAATATGCATGCTTGGATGATATGCTATATGCTTAAAATATGCATGCTTTTGTGATATGCCATGTGAATAGAAATATGCATGCTTTGATGAAGTGATTGTGTGCTTAAAATATGCATGCTTTTATGATATGCTATGTGGAAGGAAATATGCATACTTTGATGATATGCTATGTGCTTAAAATATGTATGCTTTCATGATATGCATGTTGATATGATGTATGCCTAAGTGATGCATACTTTTATATGATGTATGCCTAAGTGATGCATACTTTTATGACATGATGTATGCCTAAGTGATGCATACTTTTATATGATGTATGCCTAAGTGATGCATACTTTTATGACATGATGTATGCCTAAGTGATGCATACTTTTATATGATATATGCCTAAGTGATGCATACTTTTATGACATGATGTATGCCTAAGTGATGCATACTTTTATATGATGTATGCCTAAGTGATGCATGCTTGTATGATGTATGATATGTATAAGTATGACATGTATTTTACTTTGAATGGCTTGTACCAAAAGGGTGGGCTCCTTATGCGCCCCTAGGTCAAATTACGGGCCTAGTAAAGGGCGGGCTCCTTACGTGCCCCTAGGTCGAGCTACGGGCCTAGTTTCCTAGTAGGTTCAAGACTAGCTACCTTGGATCTACTTAGGATGCACGCATTATGTATGTATGTGGTACTAAGCCGGGATCCCCAATATGTTGATATTATGTTCAAGTATATATGTAAGAAGAAGAAATGGTTTTAAAAGATCATGAGATATACACATGTTTTTTCGGATACATGTTTTCAAAATCATATTGCATATAATTTATGATCATGTTGTGATGATGCTATGATTTATGATATGCCATGATTAGATATGATTATGTTATGTTTCATGATATGCCTTAAGAGCTTGATATGCCATGTCACCTTATGATGATACTATGATATGCCATGATTAGATATGATTATGTTATGTTTCATGCTATGCTTTAAGAACTTGATATGCCATGTCACCTTATGATGATACTATGATATGCCATGATTAGATATGCTTAGGTTATGTTTCATGCTATGCTGTAAGAGATAATATGCCATGACTAGTTATGCTGTTGCTATGTTGCATGATATGCTTAAAGAGTATGATATGTTATGCCATGACTAGTTGAGATTATGTTATGTTGAGACATTCTTTGATTATGTGATGATTTTTGGTTTTAGTGAGTAGGAAAGGAACTTACTGAGCCATGAGTGCTCATAGCTTACTTTCCTTGTACCACAGATAAAGGAAAAAGCTGGATGAGCTAAAGGAGCAGCAGGAGAGGCAAGGAGATGTGTGTGGCGGTGGCTAGGCAACCAAATAAGAACCTGCTTTAAGAACCTTTTAAGAATTACGCTTTGGTTTCGTAAATTGTAGTACTATATGGGTGACTTGATGTTATGTTTTTATTTATCTTGTTATCATGTTATGGAAACCATATTAGTGTAGTTCGGTTTTATTTAAACTAAGAAAATGTTTTTAAGTCTTCCGCTGTAGTATGTACGTAGAGTATCGTAGCCCCGTCCCTTAGGGTTAGCAGGGAGGGCGGGCGTTACATAAAATCAGAAGACTCAGGAACAAATAAAATCAAACACATGGATATATGAACATGAAAGCAATCAAAACAACAAAATTTTTAAGTTTTCAAAATAAAGAACAATCCTTAGATTATCAAACACCGCTACAATTCCCCGGCAACGGTGCCAAAATTTGATAAGCTCATTTTTGTCGTGTTACGAGATCAAAAGAATTTAGTACAGAACCCCTTCTAAGCTAATGTAGCATAGAAATGACTCAGGTCATCTCCAACGAAAGCAATGATAGGATGATAATCTAGGATTGCATGTTATTCCTATTTTTGGGGTTTTAATATATAAATGGGGGTTTAAGCTTTGAATTTAAATCTAACAAATGAAAAGCACAGAAATTAAGAAGCTAATCTAATGAATAAATGAAACCTAACTAAATGCCAACAATTAATCCACAACGCATTGTCACACTATGCCATGAGTTTCATCATCAACACAACTATACTAAAGAATGAAATAACAAGACACAATTAAATATAATCTTAAGCATAGAATAAAATAACAAGACAAAGGATAAATCTGATCTAAAGCTTCAATTTAACCCCTAACTTAACTTAACAACCTAACAATTAACCAAGCATAAATTAAACTTCAACAAGGTAATGAAATGCTAGATTACTTGCTAAAACATAACAAACATAAGCGAAATCTATTCTAACTTCTAAAACAGTAACAAAATAAACTAAATGGTAAACCGTTCCAATCTCACAATCAATTTAAACAAACTTCACCCTCTTACGGTCACGCAAGAAGCCGGAGACGAGAACACCCAACTCAGGTCATCAGTGGAGAGTCTCAGCTATGCCTCAGTTCCAGGTTTGCTCAACAATACCAGCGGAACACCTCCAGTAAGTTGGAAACAACCCAAAAGCTATAACCGGCCCGAAATCTGCAAATCTGCAAACATGAATCTCTGAATCTAGAATGTGGTTACGGATACTGGATTGTCGTCGAATGAAGCTCCGGAACACTGGAGGAACGCCGCCAGATGTTGCTGATGGAAGATGGACTCACAGATTGGAGGAACGCCGTCGAATTTGAGGAGAACAGGGGATTACCGAGAGCAGAATTCCGCCGGAGGGAACGCCCACCGATGGCTCCAGATGATCGGGAACTAGCTACTGTGAAGCTCTGCACTGATGTCGAAGCTTGAGAAGTTGATCGGAGAAGGGAAACGGGGTCGGAACTCACTTGAGATGCCACGTGACACGAAGCTCAGTGCTGTGGAGGAGATCAACTCCAACGAAGATACTATAGCTTATGTTTTAAATCAGATTCAGATCTGAATAGACGGTTGGGATGCTTTGGAGCTCGATCAACGGTGAAAGATCGCCTAAAATCCTATCCGAATGTACTGATCTTAATCAAGGGTCTGGATCTACTCTCCCTTAGGTCAGATGGACCAGATCTTCAATGGATGGCTCAGATCCGTCCGATCTTTGATGAACGGTTCATAATGCTCCGTAGCTTGATTTTCTCGTTTAAACTCTGATTCGAGCACAAATTCGGTTCGAATAGATCCAAATCCAAGATCCTTTGATGCCTACAAAATAAGAATCAAATATTAGCCTCAAATAACACCAAAAATAAGATAATTTACAATTAAGTCCAAGAATAAAGATAATGCATGAAATATGATGCAAATATAGGTTTTATCTATGAACATAAGATCAAACCATGCATGTATGAATCAAAATAATATAGTAAAATCATAGTTATCACTCCCATGCTTTTTAATTTCTTTGTAAGAGCATCCATTTTTGCAGCCATTAAAGTAATTGCATCAACATCAAACTTTCCGTATGCTTTTGTTCAGTTTACACAAGAATAACCACCACTTCTCTCATTTGCCCATTGATGATGATTTTGTGCTACACTTTCAATTATTTCCTCAGCTTCATCTAGGCTTTTATTCATGAGTGCCCCTCCAGCAGTTGAATCTAAGGACACCTTAGTATGATAATTAATGTCATTATAGAATGTGTGCAACACTAGGCACTTCTCCAAGCCATGATGTGGGCATTGTCTGAGCATATTATTATATCTATCCCAAGCTTCAAATAAAGATTCTGAGTCTTCTTGTTTAAAACTTGCAATAAGATTCCTCATATAAGTCGTTCTACTAGGTAGATAGAATTTGTCCAGAAATTGTTGCTCGCACTATTCCCATGTGGTGATGCTATTTGGAGCTAAAGAGTTTAACCACTTCTTAGCTCTATCTCTTAAAGAAAACCCAAATAATAATAAATGCACTGCTTCAGAAGGAACACCATTCATTTTCATTGTACCGCATATCTCATAGAAGACCTCCAAGTGTTGATTTGGGTCCTCATGCTATCCTCCACTAAACTGATTCTACTGCACCATAGAAATAATAGCAGGTTTGAACTCAAAATTATTTGCTTCAACAGAAGGTCTTGAAATGCTAGATTGAAACCCTCTAGCATAAGGTGTTGTATAATCCTTTAATGGTATATTTGCCATGCTAGAATGTTCTTGTTCTTCTAGATATCTTTGTGAAGTTCTTCTTCTGTGAAATGTTCTGTCTATTTCGGGGTCTAGAGGAAGAAGTTCTCCTGCAAATTTAGATCTTCGTATACACAAGAATAAGATTACAAAATATATTTGTTCAAAAGAAAAGAAGAAAGAAACAGAAAAGTTAGATTAAAATGTTAGAAAAAAAAATATTGACAAGATGTAGAAAGATATACTTATGAAAATAGAGTTCTAAAAATTAGTTATAACTATGCTAATTAAAAGAAAAGAAAAGTTATGTTTAGTCTAACTTAATTGATAACATCTAATATTATAGACGCAGTCCCCGACAACGGTGCCAAAAACTTGTTAACGTTCCACAAGTGTACGGATACGTCGTCAGTAATAAAGAAATATATCGTATCTATAGGGACTGGTTATAACCACTAAATATATCTCAATACGAATTAGCTAAACAACTAATCAATTGATTTATAAAACTAAGTGCAACTATGAAAAGTAAATTATAGAAGTAAAAGCATAGAAATAGGAATAAGGGCTATGATAAAAGGATATATTCTAGGAGTTTTGGTTTCTTTGTAATGTTATTCAATGTAAATGATCTACCAAATCTTATTCCCCAATTGTCCATCATTTGTAGAAGGTTGTCGATTCTCTCTTGCAATAGACAACCGGCTTAGGACTAAAATCTATATCTAAATGTGATCAATTAGGAATGATTCCTATGATATCCTTACATGGGCTTGCCTGTCACGTGCGTCCCTCGGATAATCAATATAGAAATTCATTACTTCTCAACCCATATCAAGACATAAAAGATTAATGCATACAATCTATCCTACTCCCTTGAATGACCTTATTTCACCTTCAAGATTATCCCTCAATCGTCCTTACACGGGCTTGTCTGTCATGTACGTTCCTCGAAAAATCGAATGAGGAATTACCTCTATAAGATCCACAAGATACTTAAACATTCAATCAAGTATGGTAATTAAGTCCAATCGCAACAATGCACACAAGATCAAATAGATACAAACAAGACAAAATCATAGAAATAAGAAATTGGCAAATCCACAAGAGTTTACATCAAATCATATTACAAATACTCCCTCCATCCTAGAACAAGGAGATCTAATCCATAGAACAAGAAAAGAAACCCAAAGACAAGAAGTTCACAAGAATTTTGATCCCAAAATCCAAGAAGAGAAAGGGAAGATAAGCTTATCTACGATGAAGAACGGTCTTCGGATCCAATCCTTGTTCTCGGAGTCGATTCGTTAAAGATCTACCTTTAGATAGCCCAAAAATCCCTCCAAGAAGGTGGGGAATCACTCAAATCTTGTTTTCTCCCAAAAGGGAGAACTCCCCCTTCAAATGATGAAAGAAACCCTTATATAGAGTAGAGATTTTGGGCGCCACACGACCCCGAGACCCGGTCGTGTGTGAGACATGGCCTAGGCCATTCTCTTCACTACCCATCTCACACGGTCGTGTGATGCACACGGCCGTGACATGTTCTGCCACTGCCATCCTTGCACGGCCGTGTAGATCTACACAACCTGTGCTACCTCTAGTTCTGGAACTCATGCACGGCCGTGTCTGGGACACGGCCAGGGCTTATTTGGCTTCTGGGAAAATTGCACGCCTATGTAGAGCTACAAGGCCATGGCTCTCTTGGCTTCAAAATTGGCACGGTCGTGTGATGCACACACGGCCGTGACCTTCTCCTTTTCTACAGAAACTACACGGGTGATCATCATGACATAGCCTGGACATTGCCCTGCTCTGCCAATGCTGCATGGGTGAGCATCACCACACGGCCCTGGTCACTCTCCCAAACATGGTCGTGTGGCACTCCAAGATGGTGTCTCCCACCTTTCGTTAGCTTACAGATTTGGCCTCAATCATAAATTCTTCTCCAAATACGACTCCTACATACAGAAAATGCATAAAAGCCGATCTCCGAACAAAAAGAGTAAATATGCTAAAAGTAAAGCTGGAAGTACGAAAATGCATAGATAAAGCATACGTAAAATATGTGAATGTGCGTCAAAACATGTTAAACAAGTGTATACAATCTACGCACATCATACACAAGACTCATCCAGATGCTGAATAAATTCATAAGACTAGATAACTTCATTAAATCGGATGTTCCAAGATCTTAAAGCTTGCTTCAGTCCATAAATAGACTGATTAAGCCTACATACAATATGCTCTTTGCCCTTTGCAATAAACCCCTCTGGTTGCTTCATATGGATGTTTTCTTCAAGACTTCCATTAAGGAAAGCTATATTGACATCCATTTGTCAAATCTTATAATCCATATGAGTAGTAATAGATAAAAGTATCCAGATAGACTTAAGCATAGCTACCGGGGAAAAAGTTTTCTCATAATTGATTCCCTCTTTCTGAGTATACCCCATCGCAACAAGTCTTGCTTTGAAGGTTTCCACCTTCCCGTCTGTCCCTCTTTTTATTTTGTAGACTCATTTACATCCATTAGCTTTTACACCATTTGGTGGTTCTACTAGCTCCCAAACTTTGTTAGAATACATAGATTCTATTTCTGAATTCATTACATTTTGCCAAGATGCTGCATCTTTATCTTGGAGTGCTTCGTCATATGTTCGGGGATCAGGTTCATGTTTACATGGGATCAAGTTTGAAGACTCTCCCAAAAATATGAATCTTTCAGGTTGCCTAACAACCCTCCCACTACGACGAGACACTGTCTGTAGTTGTGCATCATTTGTGATACGTGTTGCAGTTTCTTGTGATATTTCATCTTGCACTATTGGTACTAAAATAGACGTGTCCTCTTTCATTTCTTCTAGAATAATTTCACTCATGGGCTTGTGGTTCATTACATAGTCCTCTTGTAAAAATCGAGCATTAGTGCTAATAATGACCTTCTGATCTTTAAAACTATAAAACAAACCACCTTTCGTTCATATAGGATAACCTATAAACAAGTGAACTTCTGTTTGAGATTTTAACTTATCAGCATCTTCGTTCAGCACATGTGTTGGACTACTCCAAATCTGAACATGTCTCAGACTAGGCTTACACCCATTCTATAATTCTGTGGGAATAGAGGGTACTGATTTAGAAGGTACTGTCGTTTCTAGAGCATATCCCCAGAACAAATTTGGTAATTCTGAATAACTCATCATCGATCTAACGATTTCTATCAGAGTACTATCCCTTCGTTCTGCCACAACATTCTGTTGGGGTGTACCAGGTGCAGACAATTGGGATTGAATCCCAACCTCTGATAAGTAATTCCTAAACTCTCCTGAGAGGTACTCGCTACCACTATCAGACCATAGTGTCTTGATACTTTTACCATGATGTTTCTCTACATCAGACTTGTACTCTTTGAACTTATCAAAGCACTCAAACTTGCAGCGCATCAAGTAAATGACCCATATCTCGAATAGTTGTCTATAAAAGAGACAAAATATTTGAATCCACCTCTCGCCTGGATAGTGATAGGTCCACACAAATCAGAATGAACCAATTCCAACATATCTTTTGCTCTATACCCCTTGGCCTTAAAATGTCTCTTGGTCATTTTTCCTTCCAAACAAGATTCACAGGTTGGAAAGTTTTTCACCATCAATGAACCCCAAAAGTCCATCGGCTATTAGCCTTTGAATCCTAATCAAGTTAATATTACCAAGCCTTAGATGCCAAAGATATGTTTGGTTCATTTCCGAAGGTTCCTTTCTCTTATTAGAATTAGAGGATGTGTTATTAATTTTCATTTGTTGCTTTGTGGGAGTTATTGGATTTAGATTATACAAATTACCAACTAATATACCAGAACAGATAACTACCCTATTCTTCTTGATAACCACTTTGTCATCAAAAGAAACAGAATATTCATCCAAAAATAGTTTAGAAACTGAAATTAAATTCTTTCTAAATCTTGGTACATAAAGATAATTTCTCAAAATCAAAGTTCTATTCCTATCAAACGATAAGTAAACATCTCCTACTGCAACAGCCGCCATTTCGTAGCATTGCCCATATAGACGATTATCTCTCCTTCATATAGTCGTTGGGTTTCCTGGAACGCCTGCAATGAATTGCAGACATGATTAGTGGCTACTGTATCTACACACCAGGTACTGGTAGATAACACCGCTAAACATGTTTCAACTACTAGAGAATAAGATATACCTTTATTGTTCTCTTTCCTATGAGAATAGTTTGCCTTCCAATGTCCAGACTACTTGCAAATGAAGCACTTGCCCTTTGGCTTCTTCACTCCTAGGCATTAAGGGAGAACTCAAGAAGCATCTTCTCTAGAATATTCTTAACATTTCATAGGTGGAAACCATCCTCGAGATTGGTTGTATAGAATCAACATATGCACATTTAATCTGTGATATCATGCTTATAAAATGAATGTTTAAAAAGAAAAAAAAAAATTTTGTTCTTCCGCTGCCATAGTATAACTGAAGCATGTACGAACGTAGCGCCGCCCTAGGGTAAGAAGGGTGGGCGTTACAGGTGGTATCAGAGCCAGGTTTTGCCAGCTCACTACACACACATCAAGCTCCTTCCTGTTGCTCCAAGTAAGTACAGTTGCTTAATTTATTTATATGCAAATATTTGTATGATACTCTAGGATGCATGAATGGTAGCCTAGGAAGGATACCTTAAACTATACCCTAGAGAATGGTGCATGAGGATAAGTAGGTGATATTCTAAGATGCATGAATGGTAGCCTAGATACAAGAACCTTAGGCTATAACATAAGAGGAATAATGAATCCTTAAAATCTTGTAGAAATGGACTATATCCCGTTCGAATACGATCCCGAGGATGTGGAATATTCTGGCGAATACCTCGAGTTCGCGGATGAACCCGATATGCTGGAATACTTCAACAACTATGTGAGCGACTCGGAATCTCCGGAACACGGCGAGTTCGGAGAGGAGGATCTCGAGGAAATCGAGGAATGGAATTCGGACGATAATGAAGATGAAGATGCAGAAATTATGGAATATTATGAAGGAGAGAATGAGTTTCCTGAGATGGTCGAGGATGAATTTAACCTTGCTGAATACATGGAAATGGGTTTCAACCCCAACGATATAATAGACTTTGAGTGGGGACTGAACAACCTCGAGGGAGAACTAAATGAAGACCCGATGGAACTGGACGAACATGTTGAAGAAGACGAGGGAATGGATGAAGAGACAATAATCGACCCGGAAGAGGCATCGGAGATTCAACCTCCGATAATGCCTGATCCACCCCAGGATGATCTGGGCAAGTCGATACAGGTTGGGTTGATAATGACTACTGCTCTCATGTCCTTTATGGCAGGAGTAGTCGCAACCTACCTGGCCTTTTAAGAGAAGAAGTTATGTAATAAAAGCTTTTGATGAATAAAAAGAGTAGAAATGGTATCAATTTAAGCATAAGAATGATAATACCATCGGCTAGATCTTGACGCGTATGAATGGTAAGGTAACCTAAAGATGATATGACAACCTAAGAAAGAATACCTCAAACTCAAACATGGCATGAAACCTAGACATGATATGTTAGGATATTCATGCATAAATGATAACTTAGACTAATCTTGTTATCATTTAGGAAAATAAGTATGACTAGAAGACGAAATGCCAGAACGGAGGAGACCGTACCTCCACCTGATTGGGCACAAGTAGTTACTGAGCTACAACTGTGGGATAGAGGGTCATAAAGCAAAAGACTATCGTAAGGGCAAAATTAAATGCTACGACTGTGGACTGGAAGGACATCTATCTAGAGACTGCCATACCAAAACTAAAGCACCACAGTATGTTCTGAATCAAGGTGGTCCCGCAAGGTTACACCAACTGCAGACTTCAATTGAGGGACCTTCAATGAGTTAAGGGAGATTAGAAGCTCCACCAACGTCTAAGGAAATCTGAGCAGAAATTGTCATTCTAAGTTCGGGGACGAACTTTCAATAAGTAGGGGAGATTGTAACACCCCTAGAAAGCCTAGATAAGAAAGTAAGGATAATGAGAGTACGAATGAAAAGAAGGTGTAAATATTCTAAGTTAAATATTAAGATGGATTTAGATGATTAAAACTTTATGAAAGAAAAATAAAGTTGAGAATATAAATCATCTATGCATGATTTAAAATGTATGGAATTAATATGGACAAAAGGAAGAAATATGAGATAATATATATATATATGAAATATTTATGCATAATGCATAATATAGTAATATACGAATTATTATGTACAAAAGAAAATAAAATGTTAGAAGAGAGATTGAACCTTGGATCTCTTGTAAGGAACATGTATAGGATACCAAAGGGGATAGGAGAATTATTGATAAGGAGAGAAAGGATTAAGTAGTTAAGAATAAGAAAGGATTCTTTCTACTTAAAAGGAAAAGGAAGTAAAAGAAATAAAATATACATCAACAAGTTTTGATCCTTGGTTCTCTTGTGGATGCATGCATGTGTTAACCAAGTGGGATAGGAGAGGATATTGTAAGAGGAGAGATAGGAATTTTAATTAAAGAAGAGAAAAGAGAGAAATTAAGGGAAAGAAAAGAGAGAACTCAAAAGGCATTTCTCTAGAATATTCTTGTCATTTAAGGGGAGAAATGAATAGGGAGGATGAATCAAGTCAAGTTTCCTCCCTCATTTTAGTATAAATAGGCATGGAGGGGTGACTTCAACTTCATCCCCCACTCATTCTCCTCCTCTCCTCCCTTTTGTGCCGAGACTCACCTCTCCTCTCTTCTTCTTCTTGTTGCCGAGCAACACAAGAGGAAGAACCTCTTCTTCCTCTTCACTCTCTCCCTCTTTCTCTTTTGTTGTTGCCGAGCAACACAAGAGGAAAGAGAAGCCTCTTCTTCCTCCTCCTCTCCACCAAAAGACCTAGCCACTCCTCTCCTCCATTGGTGCCGAGCAAAGCAAGCAAGGAAGAAAGGTCCAAGCAAGTTCTCAACTCTAGGAAACTTAAGCGAAGAAGGTAAGCTTCCCCTCACCTGTGGTACAAGGCTTTTTATATATTTTTCAGATTTTATGAGGATTTTAAAACCTAGAAACAAATTTGAGAAAATTCGGTTAAGAAGAGCTTTCGAAATCTAGTGAGGTTTAACTAAGTCTACACTACATGATAGATTTTCTATGCCATGGAAAAGGGATCTTCTTCATGTTTTTACACCTATATGATGCTTGATCAAAGGAGTACTTAACCCTAGAATTTCGGCCAAAAATAGTTTTAAAAGGCTAGGGAAATTATTGTTTTACCCAACTAGTACGAGGTTCTCCCTATGAAATGTTAAGGATCATGTATTTGTTTTCTTGTTTAGAAGATAATTGAAAATAAAAGAAATGCTATACATAATGAGAAAAGAATATATATGCCATGATATGTGTTAGCATAGGAAATGCTATAGATAATGAGAAAAGAATGAAATTTATGTTATGTATATGCCATGATATGTGTTAGCATAGGAAATGCTATACATAATGAGAAAAGAATGAAATTTATGTTATGTAAATGTCATGATATGTGATAGCATAGGAAATGCTATACATAATGAAAAGAAATGAAAAATGAAATGCATGAAAGATTTGTTAGGGATATGATATGATAGTTATGCATGATAAATTATTTTTGTATGGTTTGTACCAAGGGTGGGCTCTGTAAACGCCCCGGGGTCGATGGAATAAGACTCGGGCCTCGTCAGAAATGGGCTTCTGAATGCCCTAGGTCGATGGAGTAAGACTCGGACCTAGTATGTATGTATGGTAGGGTTCAAGACTTGCTACCTTGGACCTACTTAAGAAGCGCGCGCATTATGTATGTGGTACAAACCGGGATCCCCTCTAATGATGATATGAAGTTCAAGTACTTATAAGTATAAGCTTTCAAATTCATGATGCATTGCCTACATATGTGCTTGAATTATCTGATGATATAATGTCATGATATGAATATGATACCCTTATGATACTACGCATGATATTAATATACGATGATTTTCGGTTTTAGTGAGTAGGAAAGGAACTTACTGAGCCATGAGTGCTCACAGCTTACTTTCCTTGTACCGCAGATAAGGAAGCTGGATGAGCTAGAGGAGCAACAGGAGGAGCAGATAGTGATGTGTGTGGTGGTGGCTCGGCAAAGAACGATCCGGACAAATTAATATGATTAGTTATAGAATCAACATATGCACATTTAATCTGTGATATCATGCTTATAAAATGAATGTTTAAAAAGAAAAAAAAATATTTTGTTCTTCCGCTACCATAGTATAACTGAAGCATGTACGAACGTAGCGCCGCCCTAGGGAAACAAGGGTGGGCGTTACAGGTGGTATCAGAGCAGTTCCCATTCTCCAACATCACACACATCAGCATCAATCTTGCCGTCTTCCAAGTAAGAATACCTCTTCTCTTATCTATGTTTTATGCTTTAATGTTTCTAGATATCTAAAGCATGTTAATATTTGATAGCATTTGACATGATAATAGTAGTTACCTATAACATGATAGTATTAGTTATGCATGTTCTCTACCCATTTAGAAAATGGTACGAGGATGCCCAGCTAGAAGGGCACCAGCTACTGAGCCCCAGCATGAGGCAAGCAGTTCAGTGCCTCCCCCAGACCTTATAGCATTAGTGGGTCAGTTACAGCAGCAACTAGTAGAACAGCAACAGGAGACAGCCACCTTAAAGGCTAATCAGCAGAATACTCCCACCGTCACCCCGGAACCAAACATTGCAACCCCAGCATTTATAGAGATTCCACCAGTCCAGCCTACAGCACCAGTAGTACCAGCAGTAGAAGCAAAGAGAGAAGCTTATCTGATCCTGTGGTAGATAATTAAGCCAGAGAACTTCTCAGGCACCAGCGAACCCTGGGATGCTCAGGCTTGGTTCCAAACACTGGAAAGCACGATGGAGCTTCTGGACTGGCCAGAACAGGAGAAGGTGAAGTGTGCCTCCTTCTGCTTGACAGGAGACGCACGTATGTGGTGGGAGAGAATCAAAACGAAGTGCCCAGTGAATCAGATGATATGGGCCGACTTCGAGAAGGAATTCTTCGAGGAGTTCTTTCACATGCGGGTCACAAACCGCCACTACGACGAGTTCACGGAGTTTCGTCAGGGCAACCTTTCAGTTGAGGAAGCCGTGAAGAAATTCAACAGGTTGGCTCGTCTATGTCCAGAATTAATCAGCACAGAGAAAGAACGAGTCCGGTTGATGCTTAAAATGCTCAGGCCGGAAATAGCAATGAACGTGACTAGCGGTGTTCATAGGCCGCAAACCACAGAAGAACTAGTGAGTAGTGCTCTGATCACCGAGCACTACCAGAACAGTATCAAGCAGCAGAAGCAAGCCTCCTCAGAGTCCAGAGGTCACAGCTCAAATGGGAAAGGGAACTCCAGCAACAAGCGCAAATCAGGGAGTTACCCGAAAGGAGGACCAGCTAGCAAACAGCCTCGTTATCCCAAGTGTGCTACTCGTGGGAAATTCCACCCAGGAATTTATCGCAAGGGTACACGCGGATGCTTCAAATGTGGACAGGAAGGGCACATGGCTAAGCAGTGCCCGAACAAGACCAGCCTTCCTCCACCACAGCAGATTCAGTACGAGGTCAAGCCAGCACAGTTACACCAGATGCAGGCCGCTCTAGATGGTCCACACATCAGTCAGGGCAGACTAGAAGCCCCCTCAGCTACGACGAACGCGAGGATCTACTCACTCACTAGAGAGGACGTAGCAAATGCCTCGACAGTTGCCACAGGTCATATTAGTATTTTACAGTAAAGTACAACTGTCTTATTCGATACTGGGGCAACCCATTCTTATATAGCTAGGGCGTTCGCCGTAAAGTCAGCAATAGCTCCAGAGGTACTCAGTGGTCAGTTTCTGACGACACTACCTTCGGGAGAAGTTATGGCATCCACGCACTGGCTCAGAGCAGTGCCAGTCATTATAGCAGACAGAGAACTCTTTTGTGATCTGATAGTGCTAGGAATGACTGACTACGATGTCATCCTTGGAATGGACTTCCTGATCAGATACGGTGCTTCCATAGAGTGCCGTAAACAGAAAGTCGTATTCCAACCTGAAGCAGAAGCACAGTTTCAGTACATCGGAGAACCCAAGAGAAAAAGGCCAAGAAGTTTCTTTCAGCTCTGGAAGTACAGATATTATTGGATTCAGTCTTTCTCAAAGTTGCTCCTATGAAGGGAGTGATGAGATTTGACAAAAAGGGCAAGTTAAGTCCCCGATACGTAGGACTCTACCTGATCATAGAGAGATTGGGAATGTAGCTTACAAGCTGGATTTACCTAAAGACATGTCAGCAATACACAATGCATTTCATGTCTCTATGCTAAAGAAGTGTATTCACGACCTTAGCCAAGTGATTCAGCCTTAGACAGTGCAGATCCAAGAGGATCTTAGCTATGAGAGCAGACACAGATAGTGGACAGAGAATTTAGAAATGTTCAGAATTATTCTAAGTTCGGGGACGAATTTTTTATAAGGGAGGGAGAATTGTAACGACCCAATTTTCCCTGTTTCGAGTTCTAAAAGTCCTTATAAAAATCTAGAAATGCTTTAGAAAAATTCTAGAGATTTTTAGAAATTTTTAGAGTATTTTTATGCAATTTTTGGAGTTCGTTTGGTATTTTTACCAAGGAGAATAAGTTTTAAAAAAAAAAAAAAAAAAAAAGGGTTGTAGAAGCTGGGTTTCGAACCCAGCACCCTTGACCCAAGCAAAACCGACCCAACCAACCGAGCTGCGCTCTATTTGTTAATCATATATGGAGCGATATATATTTAAGTAGTAGTTAGGAACAGTAAAATAAATTGGAAATAAAAGTGCGCGGCTGAGGAATCGAAGCCAAGATCTCTGATTTGGTTAAAGCCGAGCTGACCAAGTGTGCTAGCGATTGTTTGTTATTAAAGAAGGAGAAAAATTCCATTTAAGCTATAGTTGGAAACGAAAATAACCTTGAGTATAAGTTTTAAATCCTTTTCCCTAAACCTAAAATTTCTCCCGAAATTCCCTTTCTTCTCTCACGCTCACGACGCCGCGCGACGGCTCTCGCTCGGGTGGAAACGAAGACGACTTAGGGCACGTCTCCAGCGGTCGACGAGCATCGTTTTCCGACTGGTCTTCATCCGCGTGTGACCACCTCGACGAGAGGAGCTCGGAAACGCAAAGAAGCTGCCGGGATTCTCATCTATCCGAAACCCTAGATCCCCCTTTCCGGCTGTGAGTTCAAGGATACAAGGAGTGAGTTGCTTCTCACCTGCAGTAGGAGTAGTTCCGAGCTTCGATTTGTTTTCTTTGCTTTCGGATTTGTTTGAAGTTTCCTTGTGTTTGCTGCCATGACCATTAATTCCGAATTTGTTAGGTTGATTATGGTCTCATCTTATTGTTGAGTAATTTGGATTTGGGTTTGTGCCGAATCTAAGCTTGCAGGAGATCAAGTTTTTGTTTCTCTTTGTTCTTGTTGAACCTGCCGTGGCCTTTAGGAAGGAAAAAGGGTGTAGTGGATTTAACCTTGATTAATGATGCCTTTGTTTCCTACCATTGAGATTGCAACTGGATCGTGTAGCTTGACAGTATGTCGAATTTGCATCAGATGGATTTTCATTGGGTTTCATTTTAGTTTCCAACCATCTATGCTAGTTCCTAGATTAGTTCTTGCAAGCATTAGTATACAGTCTGTGCTCTATATTCTGTTATAGTTTCCTTCCTTGCTTTCAGGTCATGTTGTACAGAATCAAAGTTGATTAGAGATTTAGTTTTTGGACAGCATGTTTAAGAAGCTTAAAGTTGTATTCTTTTGCTTTATTTATAGCATGTTTAGGAAGTTTAAAGTAGCTTTCAATTGTTTATCTTACAACATGTTTAGTAAGTCTAAGTTAGCTCTCTTTTGCTCTATTTTTATAGCATGCAGATTTTAGATAAGCTTAGTATGCAAATTTTGATAGACTTAATATGCAGATTTTTTTTTTGTTAAGCTTTGCATGCAGATTTATGTTAAGCTTTGTATACAGATTTTTAGTACGTAGGGTGTGTTCTAGTGCACACCAAGTGCTTGATAAAATGCTTAGCTCAATATAATGCCACAGTAGGCATTTTAATAGCTCAGTTAATGCAGTAGAAGCATTTAAAATAACTTATTTAGTCTTGCTTCAGCTTATATGGGACTACAGTCCAATGGGTGGGCTCCCACAGTCGCCTCTAGGTTCAGATAACCTAGTTCTAGGTTCAGATAACCTAGTTAAAGCAAGGTAAGAAAATTAGCTATGAAATCAGTATTTTATTTTCAGCAGTGGCACTGTACTGGATTAGATATCCATTGGGTTGGGCTCCCATAGTCGTCCCTAGGTTTAGATAACCTAGCAAACCCTACTAGACTCGGAACTTGCAATCCCGAGTTTAGTTAGGGATGCGCGCACAGCAAGTACAGTTGTCGGGCCCATCAGCAGCATGATTACTATTTTGATCTATTATGTAAATAGTTTTCAAAACTTCACAAATTAGTTATGTGAATACAAGTTAGACTCAGTTTAGCATTAATTAGTTTAGCTTAGGTAGCAATTCAGTTTCTTATTGAAACACATGATAGTTCTATGAGTAGCTTTACATGTTAGCTTTTCAGTTAGTTCCTTCGCTATTTATGAGCATGATTAGCTATACATGTTTAGTATTTCAGTTAGTATGATTCCTTTATTGGTTTATGAGCATGATTAGCTATACATGTTTAGTATTTCAGTTAGTATGATTCCTTTATTGGTTTATGAGCATGATTAGCTATACATGTTTAGTATTTCAGTTAGCATGATTCCTTTGCTATTTATGAGCATGAGTAGTTATACATGTTAGCTCTTCAGTTAGTTGATTTCTTTGCTATTTATGAGCATGAGTAGCTTTACATGTTAGCATTCAGTTTTAGCATGTTTTATTTATATACATGCATATCGAGTTTTTGTGAGTAGGATAGCGCTCACTAAGCTTTTAGCTTATAGATACTATTTTCCTCCTACTGCAGATAAAGGAAAAGCTAAAGTATAAGGAAGAAGGCGAGATGCTGTGACGATGTGTGATGTGTGGACTATGGAGATCCTTTGGACTTAGCTAAAGAACTCACTTAGTATAACTGAAGCATGTACGAGGAATTTTGTATGTAAATGTCATGACGTATCAGAGCCAAATTTTGCCAGCTCACTACACACACATCAAGCTCCTTCCTGCCGCTCCAAGTAAGTACAGTTGCATAATTTATTTGTATGCAAAATAGTATGATACTCTAAGATACATGAATGGTAGCCTACGAAGGAAACCTTAAGCTATACCCTAGAGAATGGTGCATGATGATAAGTAGGATGCATGAATGGTAGCCTAGATACAAGAACCTTAGGCTATAACATAAGAGGAATAATGAATCTTTAGAAATGGACTATATCCCATTCGAATACGATCCCGAGGATGTAGAATATTTTGGCGAATACCTCGAGTTCGCGGATGAACCCAATATGCTGGAATACTTCGACAACTATGTGAGCGACTCGGAATCTCCGGAACACGGCGAGTTCGGAGAGGAAGATCTCAAGGAAATCGAGGAAGGGAATTCGGACGATGATGAAGAGCAGAAATTGTTATTCTAAGTTCGGGGACGAACTTTCAATAAGTAGGGGAGTTTGTAACACCCCTAGAAAGCCTAGATAAAGTAAGGGCAATGAGAGTACGAATGTAATGAAAAGAATGTGTAGATAGTCTACGTTAAATATTAAGATGGGAAGGATTTAGATGATTAAAACTTTATGAAAGAAAAATAAAGTTGAGAATATAAATCATCTATGCATGATTTAAAATGTATGGAATTAATATGGACAAAAGGAAGAAATATGAGATAATATATATATGTATGAAATATTTATGCATAATGCATAATATAGTAATATACGAATTATTATGTACAAAAGAAAATAAAATGTTAGAAGAGAGATTGAACCTTGGATCTCTTGTAAGGAACATGTATAGGATACCAAAGGGGATAGGAGAATTATTGATAAGGAGAGAAAGGATTAAGTAGTTAAGAATAAGAAAGGATTCTTTCTACTTAAAAGGAAAAGGAAGTAAAAAGAAATAAAAATATACATAAACAAGTTTTGATCCTTGGTTCTCTTGTGGATGCATGCATGTGTTAACCAAGTGGGATAGGAGAGGATATTGTAAGATGAGAGATAGGAATTTTAATTAAAGGAGAGAAAAGAGAGAAATTAAGGGAAAGAAAAGAGAGAACTCAAAAGGCATTTCTCTAGAATATTCTTGTCATTTAAGGGGAGAAATGAATAGGGAGGATGAATCAAGTCAAGTTTCCTCCCCTCATTTTAGTATAAATAGGCATGGAGGGGTGACTTCAACTTCATCCCCCACTCATTCTCCTCCTCTCCTCCCTTTTGTGCCGAGCACTCTCCCTCCCTCTTTCCTCTTGTTGCCGAGAGCAACAACTCTCCCCCTTCTTTCTTTCTTTTTGTTGCCGAGCAACACAAGAGGAAGAAGCCTCCTCTTCTTCCTCCTCCTCTCCACCAAAAGACCTAGCCACTTCTTCCTCCATTGGTGCCGATCAAAGCAAGCAAGGAAGAAAGGTCCACAAGCAAGTTCTCAACTCTAGGAAACTTAAGCAAAGAATGTAAGCTTCCCCTCACCTGTGGTACAAGGCTTTTTATATATTTTTCAGATTTTATGAGGATTTTAAAACCTAGAAACAAGTTTGAGAAAATTCGGTTAAGAAGAGCTTTCGAAATCTAGTGAGGTGTAACTAAGTCTACACTACATGATAGATTTTCTATGCCATGGAAAAGGGATCTTCTTCATGTTTTTACACCTATATGAGGCTTGATCAAAGGAGTACTTAACCCTAGAATTTCGGCCAAAAATAGTTTTATGAGGCTAGGGAAATTATTGTGTTACCCAACTAGTACGAGGTTCTCCCTATGAAATGTTAAGGATCATGTATTTGTTTTCTTGTTAAGGATCATGTATTTGTTTTATATGCCATGATATGTGATAGCATAGGAAATGCTATACATAATGAGAAAAGAATGAAATTTATGTTATGTATATGTCATGATATGTGATAGCAGAGGAAATGCTATACATAATGAGAAAAGAATGAAATTTATGTTATGTATATGCCATGATATGTGTTAGCATAGGAAATGCTATACATAATGAGAAAAGAATGAAATTTATGTTATGTAAATGCCATGATATGTGATAGCATAGGAAATGCTATACATAATGAAAAGAAATGAAAAAATGAAATGCATGAAAGATTTGTTAGGGATATGATATGATAGTTATGCATGATAAATTATTTTTGTACCAAGGGTGGGCTCTGTAAACGCCCCGGGGTCGATGGAATAAGACTCGGGCCTCGTCAGAAATGGGCTTCTGAATGCCCTAGGTCGATGGAGTAAGACTCGGACCTAGTATGTATGTATGGTAGGGTTCAAGACTTGCTACCTTGGACCTACTTAAGAAGCGCGCGCATTATGTATGTGGTACAAACCGGGATCCCCTCTAATGATGATATGAATTTCAAGTACTTATAAGTATAAGCTTTCAAATTCATGATGCATTGCCTACATATGTGCTTGAATTATCTGATGATATAATGTCATGATATGAATATGATACCCTTGTATGTCGTATGCTTATGATACTACGCATGATATTAATATACGATGATTTTCGGTTTTAGTGAGTAGGAAAGGAACTTACTGAGCCTAACTCTTCTGGCAGATATGGGGGACGGATAGGAACGAGGAGCAGCAGGAGCAGATAGTGATGTGTGTGGTGGTGGCTCGGAAAAGAACGATCCGGACAAAGTAATATGATTAGTTATAGAATCAACATATGCACATTTAATCTGTGATATCATGCTTATAAAATGAATGTTTAAAAAGAAAAAAAAAATTTTGTTCTTCCGCTGCCATAGTATAACTGAAGCATGTACGAACGTAGCGCCGCCTTTGGTTGGGAAAGAAGGGTGGGCGCCTGTAACGCCCACCCTTCTTACCCTAGGGCGGCGCTACGTTCGTACATACTTCAGTTATACTATGGCAGCGGAAGAACAAATTTTTTTTTCTTTTTAAACATTCATTTTATAAGCAGGATATCACAGATTAAATGTGCATATGTTGATTCTATAACTAATCATATTAATTTGTCCGGATCGTTCTTTGCCGAGCCACCACCACACACATCACTATCTGCTCCTCCTGTTGCTCCTCTAGCTCATCCAGCTTCTTTATCTGCGGTACAAGGAAAGTAAGCTGTGAGCACTCATGGCTCAGTAAGTTCCTTTCCTACTCACTAAAACCGAAAATCATCGTATATTAATATCATGCGTAGTATCATAAGCATACGACATACAAGGGTATCATATTCATATCATGACATTATATCATCAGATAATTCAAGCACATATGTAGGCAATGCATCATGAATTTGAAAGCTTATACTTATAAGTACTTGAAATTCATATCATCATTAGAGGGGATCCCGGTTTGTACCACATACATAATGCGCGCGCTTCTTAAGTAGGTCCAAGGTAGCAAGTCTTGAACCCTACCATACATACATACTAGGTCCGAGTCTTACTCCATCGACCTAGGGCATTCAGAAGCCCATTACTGACGAGGCCCGAGTCTTATTCCATCGACCCCGGGGCGTTTACGGAGCCCACCCTTGGTACAAACCATACAAAATAACATATCATGCATAACTATCATATCATATCCCTAACAAATCTTTCATGCATTTCATTTTTTCATTTCTTTTCATTATGTATAGCATTTCCTATGCTATCACATATCATGGCATATAACATAATTTCATTTTCTTAGCATTTCATAGAAGGAACCTTGTACTAGTTCGGTTAGACAATAATCTTACTCACCTCTTTAAAATATTTTTGGTTGAAATCCTAAGGTTAGATACTCCTCTGATCATACATCATATCAATATAAAATCATGGAAAGGAATCCTTCTACATAGCATAGAAAATCTTATCATGAAATGAGGTCTTGTTTAAATCATCCTAGATTTGAAAAAATTTTCTTTAGCCGAATTTTCTTAAATTCTTTCCTAGGTTTTCTAATCCTTATAAATCGAAAATCACATAAAAGCCTTGTACCACAGGTGAGGGGAAGCTTACCTTCTTCGCTTAAGTTTCCTAGGTTTGAGAACTTGCTTGTGGACCTTTCTTCCTTGCTTGCTTGCTCGGCACCAATGGAGGAGAAGAGTGGCTAGGTCTTTTGGTGGAGAGGAGGAGGAAGAAGAGACCTCTTCCTCTTGTGTTGCTCGGCAACAACAAGAAAGAAAAGAGGGAGGGAGTGAGGAGGAAGAAGAGGTTTCTTCCTCTTGTGTTGCTCGGCAACAAGAAGAAGAAAGGAGGAAGGGAGAGGGTTTTCGGCACCCAAGAGAGGAGAAGAGGAAAGTGAGTGAGGATGAAGTTGAAGTCACCCCTCCATGCCTATTTATACTAAAATGAGGGGAGGAAACTTGTCTTGATTCATCCTCCTTATTTACTTCTCCTCTTAATGTTAAGAATATTCTAGAGAAGATGCTTCTTGAGTTCTCCCTTAATTTCTCTCTTTTCCTTCCTTTAATTAAAATTCCTTTCTCTCCTCTTACAAGATCCTCTCCTATCCCACTTGGTTAACACATGCATGTATCCACAAGAGAACCAAGGATCAAAACTTGGTTAATGTATATTTTTACTTCTTTTTACTCCCTTTTCCTTTTTAGTAAAAAGAATACTTTCTTATTCTTAACTACTTAGTCCTCTCTCTCCTTATCAATAATTCTCCTATCCTCTTTGGTATCCTATACATGTTCCTTACAAGAGATCCAAGGTTCAATCTCTCTTCTAACGTTTTATTTTCTTTTGTACATAATAATTCATATATTACCCTATTATGCATTATGCATAAATATTTCATACATGTATTCATATTTCTTCCTTTTGTCTACATTAATTCCATACATTATAAATCATGCATAGATGATTTATATTCTCAACTTTATTTTCTTTCATAATCATCTAAATCCTTCCCATCTTTAATATTAAATTTAGAATATCTACACCTTCTTTTCACTACATTGTACTCTCATTATCCTTACTTTCTTATCTTGGTTTTCTAGGGGTGTTACAATCTCCCCTACTTATTGAAAGTTCGTCCCCGAACTTAGAATGACAATTTCTACTCAGATTCCTTTGGACGTTGGTGGAGCCTCCAATCTCCCTTGACTCATTGAAGGTCCCTCAATAAAAGTCTGCAGTTGGTGTAACCTTGCGGGACCACCATGATTCGGAACATACTGTGATGCTTTAGTTTTGGTAGGGCAGTCTCTAGATAGATGTCCTTCCAGTCCACAGTCGTAGCATTTAATTTTGCCTTTACGACAGTCTTTTGCTCTATGACCTTCTATTCCGCAGTTGTAACACTTATTAGTGCCCGTACGATATGTTCCCGGATGTTTCTTCCCACATGTATTGCACTGAGAAAACTTGAGCTGCTTGTTGGACGGACCATCCTTAGTGTCGTTCCGTCGCTTTCCCTTTTCGCCGTGGTTCCTTTTCCAGTTGGTCTTGACATCTTCCATTTCTTCCTTCTGAGCTTGCTTCTTGTCCTTGCCTAGTGCCTTCAGGTAGTGTTCAGTATTTAGGGCACTGCTAATTAACTCCTCTGTGGTCCGCGGCCTGTTAACTCCGCCGGTCACATTAAGTGCTATCTCGGGTCTGAGCATTCTTAGCATGAGCCTGACCCTTTCTCCCTCCGTCCTAACTAATTCCGGGCATAGTCGTGCCAGGCGGTTGAATCTTTTCATCGCTTCTTCTACCGTTAGGTCACCTTGCCGAAATTCGATGAATTCATCATAGTGCCTACTTGTCACCCGAGTGTGGAAGAATTCTTCAAAGAATTCCGTCTCAAAATCTGCCCAACTCATTTGGTTCACCGGTCTTTTCACTTTCACTCTGTCCCACCACATTCGAGCGTCTCCCGTGAGACAGAATGATACGCATTTGACCTTTTCATGCTCAGGCCAGTCCAATAGTTCTATCATGCTCTCCATTGTCTTAAACCAAACTTGTGCGTCCCATGCTTCACAATTTCCAGAGAATTTCTCTGGCCTGAGTCTTTGCCACTGGATCAGATATGCTTCTTGACGAACTACCGGTGCCTGATTCACCGGTGCTGCTATTGGCTCTGGTTCAACTACTGGTATGGTTGGCGTACTATTCTGATTTGGGGTAGCAGGATTCCCTTGTTGATTCATCATGGTAGCAATCATCTGTTGCTGTTCCGTAAGCTGTCGCTGTAGCTCAGTAACTACATGTGCCCAATCAGGTGGAGGTGTGGTCTCCTCCGTTCTAGTATTTCGTCTTCTAGCCATACTTATTTTCCTAAATGATAACAAGATTAGTCTAAGTTATCATTTATGCATGAATATCTTAACATATCATGTCTAGGTTTCATGCCATGTTTGGGTTATCGTTGAGGTATTCTTTCTTAGGTTGTCATATCATCTTTAGATTACCTTACCATTCATACGCGTCAAGATCTAGCTGATGGTATTATCATTCTTACTTGACTCATGCTTAAATTGATACCATTTCTACTCTTTTTATTCATCAAAAGCTTTTATTACATTTTATTTGTTCATAACTTCTTCTCTTAAAAGGTCAGGTAGGTTGTGACTACTCCTGCCATAAAGGACATGATAGCAGTAGTCATCATCAACCCAACCTGTATCAACTTGCCCAGATCATTCTGGGGTGGACCAGGCATTATCGGAGGTTGAATCTCCGGTGCCTCTTCCGGGTCGATTATTGTCTCTTTATCCATTCCCTCGTCTTCTTCAACATGTTCGTCTGGTTCCATCGGGTCTTCATTTAGTTCCCCCTCGAGGTTGTTCAGTCCCCACTCGAAGTCTATTATATTGTTGGGGTTGAAGCCCATTTCCATGTATTCAGCAAGGTCAATTTCATCCTCGACCATCTCAGGAAACTCGTTCTCTTCTTCATAATACTCCATAATTTCTGCATCTTCTTCTTCATTATCATCCGAATTCCCTTCCTCGATTTCCTCGAGATCTTCCTCTCTGAACTCGCCGTGTTCCGGAGGTTCCGAGTCGCTCACATAGTTGTCGAAGTATTCCAGCATATCGGGTTCATCCATGAACTCGAGGTATTCGCCAAAATATTCCACATCCTCAGGATCGTATTCGAACGGAATATGGTCCATTTCTACAAGGTTTTAAAGATTCGTTATTCCTCTTATCTAGGCTACCATTCATGCATCCTAGAATATTACCTACTTATCATCATGCACCATTCTCTAGGGTATAGCTTAAGGTATCCTTCCTAGGCTACCATTCATGTATCCTAGAGTATCATACTAATTTTTGCATATAATAAATTAAGCAACTGTACTTACTTGGAGCGACAGGAAGGAGCTTGATGTGTGTGTAGTGAGCTGGCAAAACTTCCTCTGATACCACCTGTAACGCCCGCCCTTCTTACCCAACCAAAGGCGGCGCTACGTTCGTACATGCTTCAGTTATACTATGGCAGCGGAAGAACAAAATTTTTTTTTTTTCTTTTTAAACATTCATTTTATAAGCATGATATCACAGATTAAATGTGCATATGTTGATTCTATAACTAATCATATTACTTTGTCCGGATCGTTCTTTGCCGAGCCACCACCACACACATCACTATTTGATCCTCCTGTTGCTCCTCTAGTTCATCCAGCTTCTTTATCTGCGGTACAAGGAAAGTAAGCTGTGAGCATTCATGGCTCAGTGAGTTCCTTTCCTACTCACTAAAACCGAAAATCATCGTATATTAATATCATGCGTAGTATCATAAGCATACGACATACAAGGGTATCATATTCATATCATGACATTATATCATCAGATAATTCAAGCACATATGTAGGCAATGCATCATGAATTTGAAAGCTTATACTTATAAGTACTTGAAATTCATATCATCATTAGAGGGGATCCCGGTTTGTACCACATACATAATGCGCGCGCTTCTTAAGTAGGTCCAAGGTAGCAAGTCTTGAACCCTACCATACATACATACTAGGTCCGAGTCTTACTCCATCGACCTAGGGCATTCAGAAGCCCATTACTCCATCGACCCCGAGGCGTTTACGAAGCCCACCCTTGGTACAAACCATACAAAAATAATTTATCATGCATAACTATCATATCATATCCCTAACAAATCTTTCATGCATTTCATTTTTTCATTTCTTTTCATTATATATAGCATTTCCTATGCTATCACATATCATGGCATTTACATAACATAAATTTCATTCTTTTCTCATTATGTATAGCATTTCCTATGCTAACACATATCATGGCATATACATAACATAAATTTCATTCTTTTCTCATTATGTATAGCATTTCCTATGCTATCACATATCATGACATATACATAACATAAATTTCATTCTTTTCTCATTATGTATAGCATTTCCTATGCTATCACAACCTCGTACTAGTTGGGTAAAACAATAATTTCCCTAGCCTCTTAAAACTATTTTTGGCCGAAATTCTAGGGTTAAGTACTCCTTTGATCAAGCATCATATAGGTGTAAAAACATGAAGAAGATCCCTTTTCCATGGCATAGAAAATCTATCATGTAGTGTAGACTTAGTTAAACCTCACTAGATTTCGAAAGCTCTTCTTAACCGAATTTTCTCAAACTTGTTTCTAGGTTTTAAAATCCTCATAAAATCTGAAAAATATATAAAAAGCCTTGTACCACAGGTGAGGGGAAGCTTACCTTCTTCGCTTAAGTTTCCTAGAGTTGAGAACTTGCTTGGACCTTTCTTCCTTGCTTGCTTTGCTCGGCACCAATGGAGGATAGGAAATTATTGTTTTGCCCAACTAGTACGAGGTTCTCCCTTTGAAATGTTAAGGATCATGTATTTGTTTTCTTGTTTAGAAGATAATTGAAAATAAAAGAAATACTATACATAATGAGAAAAGAATATATATGCCATGATATGTGTTAGCATAGGAAATGCTATACATAATGAGAAAAGAATGAAATTTATGTTATGTAAATGCCATGATATGTGATAGCATAGGAAATGCTATACATAATGAAAAGAAATGAAAAATGAAATGCATGAAAGATTGTTAGGGATATGATATGATAGTTATGCATGATAAATTATTTTTGTATGGTTTGTACCAAGGGTGGGCTCCGTAAACGCCCCGGGGTCGATGGAATAAGACTCGGGCCTCGTCAGAAATGGGCCTAGTATGTATGTATGGTAGGGTTCAAGACTTGCTACCTTGGACCTATTTAAGAAGCGCGCGCATTATGTATGTGGTATAAACCGGGATCCCCTCTAATGATGATATGAATTTCAAGTACTTATAAGTATAAGCTTTCAAATTCATGATGCATTGCCTACATATGTGCTTGAATTATCTGATGATATAATGTCATGATATGAATATGATACCCTTATGATACTACGCATGATATTAATATACGATGATTTTCGGTTTTAGTGAGTAGCTCATAGCTTACTTTCCTTGTACCGCAGATAAAGAGGACGGATAGAGCAGAGGAGCAACAGGAGGAGCAGATAGTGATGTGTGTGGTGGTGGCTCGGCAAAGAACGATCCGGAATAATTAATATGATTAGTTATAGAATCAACATATGCACATTTAATCTGTGATATCATGCTTATAAAATGAATGTTTAAAAAGAAAAAAAAAATTTTGTTCTTTCTCTCTTTTCTTTCCCTTAATTTCTCTCTTTTCTCTTCTTTAATTAAAATTCCTATCTCTCCTCTTACAATATCCTCTCCTATCCCACTTGGTTAACACATGCATGCATCCACAAGAGAACCAAGGATCAAAACTTGTTTATGTATATTTTTATTTATTTTTACTTCCTTTTCCTTTTAAGTAGAAAGAATCCTTTCTTATTCTTAACTACTTAATCATTTCTCTCCTTATCAATAATTCTCCTATCCCCTTTGGTATCCTATACATGTTCCTTACAAGAGATCCAAGGTTCAATCTCTCTTCTAACATTTTATTTTCTTTTGTACATAATAATTCGTATATTACTATATTATGCATTATGCATAAATATTTCATACATATATATATTATCTCATATTTCTTCCTTTTGTCCATATTAATTCCATACATTTTAAATCATGCATAGATGATTTATATTCTCAACTTTATTTTTTCTTTCATAAAGTTTTAATCATCTAAATCCATCTTAATATTTAACTTAGAATATTTACACCTTCTTTTCATTCGTACTCTCATTATCCTTACTTTCTTATCTAGGCTTTCTAGGGGTGTTACAATCTCCCCTACTTATTGAAAGTTCGTCCCCGAACTTAGAATGACAATTTCTGCTCAGATTCCCTTAGACGTTGGTGGAGCTTCTAATCTCCCTTGACTCATTGAAGGTCCCTCAATTGAAGTCTGCAGTTGGTGTAACCTTGCGGGACCACCTTGATTCAGAACATAGTGTGGTGCTTTAGTTTTGGTAGGGCAGTCTCTAGATAGATGTCCTTCCAGTCCACAGTCGTAGAAATGAGTTGGGCAGATTTTGAGACGGAATTCTTCGAAGAATTCTTCCACACTCGGGTGACAAGTAGGCACTATGATGAATTCACCGAATTTCGGCAAGGTGACCTAACGGTAGAAGAAGCGATGAAAAGATTCAACCGCCTGGCACGACTATGCCCGGAATTAGTTAGGACGGAGGGAGAATGGGTCAGGCTCATGCTAAGAATGCTCAGACCCGAGATAGCACTTAATGTGGCCGGCGGAGTTAACAGGCCGCGGACCACAGAGGAGTTAATTAGCAGTGCCCTAAATACTGAACACTACCTGAAGGCACTAGGCAAGGACAAGAAGCAAGCTCAGAAGGAAGAAATGGAAGATGTCAAGACCAACTGGAAAAGGAACCACGGCGAAAAGGGAAAGCGACGGAACGACACTAAGGATGGTCCGTCCAACAAGCAGCTCAAGTTTTCTCAGTGCAATACATGTGGGAAGAAACATCCGGGAACATATCGTACGGGCACTAATAAGTGTTACAACTGCGGAATAGAAGGAAGAAATAATGTATGATTTATAATGTATGGAATTAATGTAGACAAAAGGAAGAAATATGAATACATGTATGAAATATTTATGCATAATGCATAATAGGGTAATATATGAATTATTATGTACAAAAGAAAATAAAACGTTAGAAGAGAGATTGAACCTTGGATCTCTTGTAAGGAACATGTATAGGATACCAAAGAGGATAGGAGAATTATTGATAAGGAGAGAGAGGACTAAGTAGTTAAGAATAAGAAAGGATTCTTTTTACTAAAAAGGAAAAGGGAGTAAAAAGAAGTAAAAATATACATAACCAAGTTTTGATCCTTGGTTCTCTTGTGGATACATGCATGTGTTAACCAAGTGGGATAGGAGAGGATCTTGTAAGAGGAGAGAAAGGAATTTTAATTAAAGGAAGGAAAAGAGAGAAATTAAGGGAGAACTCAAGAGGCATCTTCTCTAGAATATTCTTAACATTAAGAGGAGAAGTAAATAAGGAGGATGAATCAAGACAAGTTTCCTCCCCTCATTTTAGTATAAATAGGCATGGAGGGGTGACTTCAACTTCATCCTCACTCACTTTCCTCTTCTCCTCTCTTGGGTGCCGAAAACCCTCTCCCTTCCTCCTTTCTTCTTCTTGTTGCCGAGCAACACAAGAGGAAGAAACCTCTTCTTCCTCCTCACTCCCTCCCTCTTTTCTTTCTTGTTGTTGCCGAGCAACACAAGAGGAAGAGGTCTCTTCTTCCTCCTCCTCTCCACCAAAAGACCTAGCCACTCTTCTCCTCCATTGGTGCCGAGCAAGCAAGCAAGGAAGAAAGGTCCACAAGCAAGTTCTCAAACCTAGGAAACTTAAGCGAAGAAGGTAAGCTTCCCCTCACCTGTGGTACAAGGCTTTTATGTGATTTTCGATTTATAAGGATTAGAAAACCTAGGAAAGAATTTAAGAAAATTCGGCTAAAGAAAAGGTTTTCAAATCTAGGATGATTTAAACAAGACCTCATTTCATGATAAGATTTTCTATGCTATGTAGAAGGATTCCTTTCCATGATTTTATATTGATATGATGTATGATCAGAGGAGTATCTAACCTTAGGATTTCAACCAAAAATAATTTAAAGAGGTGAGTAAGATTATTGTCTAACCGAACTAGTACAAGGTTCCTTCTATGAAATGCTAAGAAAATGAAATTATGTTATATGCCATAATATGTGATAGCATAGGAAATGCTATACATAATGTTATGTAATATGCCATGATATGTGATAGCATAGAAAATGCTAAACATAAAGATGAGAAAATGAAATTATGTTATATGCCATGATATGTGATAGCATAGGAAATGCTAAACATAATGAGGAGAAAATGAAATTATGTTATATGCCATGATATGTGATAGCATAGGAAATGCTATACATAATGTTATGTAATATGCCATGATATGTGATAGCATAGGAAATGCTAAACATAATGAGGAGAAAATGAAATTATATTATATGCCATGATATGTGATAGCATAGGAAATTTTATACATAATGTTATGTAATATGCCATGATATGTGATAGCATAAGGAAATGCTATACAAAATGAAGAAATGAAATTATGTTATGTATATGCCATGATATGTGTTAGCATAGGAAATGCTATACATAATGAGAAAAGAATGAAATTTATATTATGTAAATGCCATGATATGTGATAGCATAGGAAATGCTATACATAATGAAAAGAAATGAAAAATGAAATGCATGAAAGATTGTTATGGATATGATATGATAGTTATGCATGATAAATTATTTTTGTATGGTTTGTACCAAGGGTGGGCTCCGTAAACGCCCCGGGGTCGATGGAATAAGACTCGGGCCTCGTCAGTAATGGGCTTCTGAATGCCCTAGGTCGATGGAGTAAGACTCGGACCTAGTATGTATGTATGGTAGGGTTCAAGACTTGCTACCTTGGACCTACTTAAGAAGCGCGCGCATTATGTATGTGGTACAAACTGGGATCCCCTCTAATGATGATATGAATTTCAAGTACTTATAAGTATAAGCTTTCAAATTCATGATGCATTGCCTACATATGTGCTTGAATTATCTGATGATATAATGTCATGATATGAATATGATACCCTTGTATGTCGTATGCTTATGATACTACGTATGATATTAATATACGATGATTTTCGGTTTTAGTGAGTAGGAAAGGAACTTACTGAGCCATGAGTGCTCACAGCTTACTTTCCTTGTACCGCAGATAAAGAAGCTGGATGCGGCGCTACGTTCGTACATGCTTCAGTTATACTATGGCAGCGGAAGAACAAAATTTTTTTTTTCTTTTTAAACATTCATTTTATAAGCATGATATCACAGATTAAATGTGCATATATTGATTCTATAACTAATCATATTACTTTGTCCGGATCATTCTTTGCCGAGCCACCACCACACACATCACTATCTGCTCCTCCTGTTGCTCCTCTAGTTCATCCAGCTTCTTTATCTGCGGTACAAGGAAAGTAAGCTGTGAGCACTCATGGCTCAGTAAGTTCCTTTCCTACTCACTAAAACCGAAAATCATCGTATATTAATATCATGCGTAGTATCATAAGCATACGACATACAAGGGTATCATATTCATATCATGACATTATATCATCAGATAATTCAAGCACATATGTAGGCAATGCATCATGAATTTGAAAGCTTATACTTATAAGTACTTGAAATTCATATCATCATTAGAGGGGATCCCGGTTTGTACCACATACATAATGCGCGCGCTTCTTAAGTAGGTCCAAGGTAGCAAGTCTTGAACCCTACCATACATACATACTAGGTCCGAGTCTTACTCCATCGACCTAGGGCATTCAGAAGCCCATTTCTTACGAGGCCCGAGTCTTATTCCATCGACCCCGGGGCGTTTACGGAGCCCACCCTTGGTACAAACCATACAAAAATAATTTATCATTCATAACTATCATATCATATCCCTAACAAATCTTTCATGCATTTCATTTTTTCATTTCTTTTCATTATGTATAGCATTTCCTATGCTATCACATATCATGGCATATAACATAATTTCATTTTCTTAGCATTTCATAGAAGGAACCTTGTACTAGTTCGGTTAGACAATAATCTTACTCACCTCTTTAAAATATTTTTGGTTGAAATCCTAAGGTTAGATACTCCTCTGATCATACATCATATCAATATAAAATCATGGAAAGGAATCCTTCTACATAGCATAGAAAATCTTATCATGAAATGAGGTCTTGTTTAAATCATCCTAGATTTGAAAACCTTTTCTTTAGCCGAATTTTCTTAAATTCTTTCCTAGGTTCTCTAATCCTTATAAATCGAAAATCACATAAAAGCCTTGTACCACAGGTGAGGGGAAGCTTACCTTCTTCGCTTAAATTTCCTAGGTTTGAGAACTTGCTTGTGGACCTTTCTTCCTTGCTTGCTTGCTCGGCACCAATGGAGGAGAAGAGTGGCTAGGTCTTTTGGTGGAGAGGAGGAGGAAGAAGAGACCTCTTCCTCTTGTGTTGCTCGGCAACAACAAGAAAGAAAGAGGGAGAGAGTGAAGAGGAAGAAGAGGTTCTTCCTCTTGTGTTGCTCGGCAACAAGAAGAAGAAGAGAGGGAGGGAGAGGGTTTTCGGCACCCAAGGGAGGAGAGGAGGAAAGTGAGTGAGGATGAAGTTGAAGTCACCCCTCCATGCCTATTTATACTAAAATGAGGGGAGGAAACTTGTCTTGATTCATCCTCCTTATTTACTTCTCCTCTTAATGTTAAGAATATTCTAGAGAAGATGCTTCTTGAGTTCTCCCTTAATTTCTCTCTTTTCCTTCCTTTAATTAAAATTCCTTTCTCTCCTCTTACAAGATCCTCTCCTATCCCACTTGGTTAACACATGCATGTATCCACAAGAGAACCAAGGATCAAAACTTGGTTATGTATATTTTTACTTCTTTTTACTCCCTTTTCCTTTTAAGTAAAAAGAATCCTTTCTTATTCTTAACTACTTAGTCCTCTCTCTCCTTATCAATAATTCTCCTATCCTCTTTGGTATCCTATACATGTTCCTTACAAGAGATCCAAGGTTCAATCTCTCTTCTAACGTTTTATTTTCTTTTGTACATAATAATTCATATATTACCCTATTATGCATTATGCATAAATATTTCATACATGTATTCATATTTCTTCCTTTTGTCTACATTAATTCCATACATTATAAATCATGCATAGATGATTTATATTCTCAACTTTATTTTATTTCATAATCATCTAAATCCTTCCCATCTTTAATATTAAATTTAGAATATCTACACCTTCTTTTCACTACATTGTACTCTCATTATCCTTACTTTCTTATCTAGGTTTTCTAGGGGTGTTACAATCTCCCCTACTTATTGAAAGTTCGTCCCCGAACTTAGAATGACAATTTCTACTCAGATTCCTTTGGACGTTGGTGGAGCCTCCAATCTCCCTTGACTCATCGAAGGTCCCTCGATAAAAGTCTGCAGTTGGTGTAACCTTGCGGGACCACCTTGATTCGGAACATACTGTGATGCTTTAGTTTTGGTAGGGCAGTCTCTAGATAGATGTCCTTCCAGTCCACAGTCGTAGCATTTAATTTTGCCTTTACGACAGTCTTTTGCTCTATGACCTTCTATTCCGCAGTTGTAACACTTATTAGTGCCCGTACGACATGTTCCCGGATGTTTCTTCCCACATGTATTGCACTGAGAAAACTTGAGCTGCTTGTTGGACGGACCATCCTTAGTGTCGTTCCGTCGCTTTCCCTTTTCGCCGTGGTTCCTTTTCCAGTTGGTCTTGACATCTTCCATTTCTTCCTTCTGAGCTTGCTTCTTGTCCTTGCCTAGTGCCTTCAGGTAGTGTTCAGTATTTAGGGCACTGCTAATTAACTCCTCTGTGGTCCGCGGCCTGTTAACTCCGCCGGCCACATTAAGTGCTATCTCGGGTCTGAGCATTCTTAGCATGAGCCTGACCCTTTCTCCCTTCGTCCTAACTAATTTCGGGCATAGTCGTGCCAGGCGGTTGAATCTTTTCATCGCTTCTTCTACCGTTAGGTCACCTTGCCGAAATTCGGTGAATTCATCATAGTGCCTACTTGTCACCCGAGTGTGGAAGAATTCTTCGAAGAATTCCGTCTCAAAATCTGCCCAACTCATTTGGTTCACCGGTCTTTTCACTTTCACTCTGTCCCACCACATTCGAGCGTCTCCCGTGAGACAGAATGATACGCATTTGACCTTTTCATGCTCAGGCCAGTCCAATAGTTCTATCATGCTCTCCATTGTCTTAAACCAAACTTGTGCGTCCCATGCTTCACAATTTCCAGAGAATTTCTCTGGCCTGAGTCTTTGCCACTGGATCAGATATGCTTCTTGACGAACTACCGGTGCCTGATTCACCGGTGCTGCTACTGGCTCTGGTTCAACTACTGGTATGGTTGGCGTACTATTCTGATTTGGGGTAGCAGGATTCCCTTGTTGATTCATCATGGTAGCAATCATCTGTTGCTGTTCCGTAAGCTGTCGCTGTAGCTCAGTAACTACATGTGCCCAATCAGGTGGAGGTGTGGTCTCCTCCGTTCTGGTATTTAGTCTTCTAGCCATACTTATTTTCCTAAATGATAACAAGATTAGTCTAAGTTATCATTTATGCATGAATATCTTAACATATCATGTCTAGGTTTCATGCCATGTTTGGTTTATCTTTGAGGTATTCTTTCTTAGGTTGTCATATCATCTTTAGATTACCTTACCATTCATACGCGTCAAGATCTAGCTGATGGTATTATCATTCTTACTTGACTCATTCTTAAATTGATACCATTTCTACTCTTTTTATTCATCAAAAGCTTTTATTACATTTTATTTGTTCATAACTTCTTCTCTTAAAAGGTCAGGTAGGTTGTGACTACTCCTGCCAGAAAGGACATGATAGCAGTAGTCATCATCAACCCAACCTGTATCGACTTGCCCAGATCATTCTGGGGTGGACCAGGCATTATCGGAGGTTGAATCTCCGGTGCCTCTTCCGGGTCGATTATTGTCTCTTCATCCATTCCCTCGTCTCCTTCAACATGTTCGTCTGGTTCCATCGGGTCTTCATTTAGTTCCCCCTCGAGGTTGTTCAGTCCCCACTCGAAGTCTATTATATTGTTGGGGTTGAAGCCCATTTCCATGTATTCAGCAAGGTCAATTTCATCCTCGACCATCTCAGGAAACTCGTTCTCTTCTTCATAATACTCCATAATTTCTGCATCTTCTTCTTCATTATCATCCGAATTCCCTTCCTCGATTTCCTCGAGATCTTCCTCTCCGAACTCGCCGTGTTCCGGAGGTTCCGAGTCGCTCACATAGTTGTCGAAGTATTCCAGCATATCGGGTTCATCCATGAACTCGAGGTATTCGCCAAAATATTCCACATCCTCAGGATCGTATTCGAACGGAATATGGTCCATAGCTTTCGTTGTAGATCAGTAACTACTTGTGCCCAATCAGGTGGAGGTACGGTCTCCTCCGTTCTGGCATTTCGTCTTCTAGTCATACTTATTTTCCTAAATGATAATCTCCCTTGACTCATTACGTTCGTACATACTTTATGTTGTGTTTAGAAGATAAAATGAATGTTTAAAAAGAAAAAAAAAAATTTGTTCTTCCACTGCCATAGTATAACTGAAGTATGTACGAACGTAGCGCCGCCCTAGGGTAGAAGGGTGGGCGTTACAGGTGGTATCAGAGCCAAATTTTGCCAGCTCACTACACACACATCAAGCTCCTTCCTGCCGCTCCAAGTAAGTACAGTTGCATAATTTATTTGTATGCAAAATAGTATGATACTCTAAGATACATGAATGGTAGCCTACGAAGGAAACCTTAAGCTATACCCTAGAGAATGGTGCATGATGATAAGTAGGATGCATGAATGGTAGCCTAGATACAAGAACCTTAGGCTATAACATAAGAGGAATAATGAATCTTTAGAAATGGACTATATCCCATTCGAATACGATCCCGAGGATGTAGAATATTTTGGCGAATACCTCGAGTTCGCGGATGAACCCGATATGCTGGAATACTTCGACAACTATGTGAGCGACTCGGAATCTCCGGAACACGGCGAGTTCGGAGAGGAAGATCTCGAGGAAATCGAGGAAGGGAATTCGGACGATGATGAAGAGCAGAAATTGTTATTCTAAGTTCGGGGACGAACTTTCAATAAGTAGGGGAGTTTGTAACACCCCTAGAAAGCCTAGATAAAGTAAGGGCAATGAGAGTACGAATGTAATGAAAAGAATATGTAGATAGTCTACGTTGAATATTAAGATGGGAAGGATTTAGATGATTAAAACTTTATGAAAGAAAAATAAAGTTGAGAATATAAATCATCTATGCATGATTTAAAATGTATGGAATTAATATGGACAAAAGGAAGAAATATGAGATGATATATATATGAAATATTTATGCATAATGCATAATATAGTAATATACGAATTATTATGTACAAAAGAAAATAAAATGTTCGAAGAGAGATTGAACCTTGGATCTCTTGTAAGGAACATGTATAGGATACCAAAGGGGATAGGAGAATTATTGATAAGGAGAGAAAGGATTAAGTAGTTAAGAATAAGAAAGGATTCTTTCTACTTAAAAGGAAAAGGAAGTAAAAAGAAATAAAAATATACATAAACAAGTTTTGATCCTTGGTTCTCTTGTGGATGCATGCATGTGTTAACCAAGTGGGATAGGAGAGGATATTGTAAGATGAGAGATAGGAATTTTAATTAAAGGAGAGAAAAGAGAGAAATTAAGGGAAAGAAAAGAGAGAACTCAAAAGGTATTTCTCTAGAATATTCTTGTCATTTAAGGGGAGAAATGAATAGGGAGGATGAATCAAGTCAAGTTTCCTCCCCTCATTTTAGTATAAATAGGCATGGAGGGGTGACTTCAACTTCATCCCCCACTCATTCTCCTCCTCTCCTCCCTTTTGTGCCGAGCACTCTCCCTCCCTCTTTCCTCTTGTTGCCGAGAGCAACAACTCTCCCCCTTCTTTCTTTCTTTTTGTTGCCGAGCAACACAAGAGGAAGAAGCCTCCTCTTCTTCCTCCTCCTCTCCACCAAAAGACCTAGCCACTTCTTCCTCCATTGGTGCCGAGCAAAGCAAGCAAGGAAGAAAGGTCCACAAGCAAGTTCTCAACTCTAGGAAACTTAAGCAAAGAATGTAAGCTTCCCCTCACCTGTGGTACAAGGCTTTTTATATATTTTTCAGATTTTATGAGGATTTTAAAACCTAGAAACAAGTTTGAGAAAATTCGGTTAAGAAGAGCTTTCGAAATCTAGTGAGGTTTAACTAAGTCTACACTACATGATAGATTTTCTATGCCATGGAAAAGGGATCTTCTTCATGTTTTTACACCTATATGATGCTTGATCAAAGGAGTACTTAACCCTAGAATTTCGGCCAAAAATAGTTTTAAGAGGCTAGGGAAATTATTGTTTTACCCAACTAGTACGAGGTTCTCCCTATGAAATGTTAAGGATCATGTATTTGTTTTCTTGTTTAGAAGATAATTGAAAATAAAAGAAAAAAAAGGGAAAGGAACCTAGGAAGTGTTATACATAATGAGAAAGAATGAAATTTATGCTATGTATATGCCATGATATGTGATAGCATAGGAAATGCTATACATAATGAGAAAAGAATGAAATTTATGTTATGTATATGTCATGATATGTGATAGCATAGGAAATGCTATACATAATGAGAAAAGAATGAAATTTATGTTATGTATATGCCATGATATGTGTTAGCATAGGAAATGCTATACATAATGAGAAAAGAATGAAATTTATGTTATGTAAATGCCATGATATGTGATAGCATAGGAAATGCTATACTTAATGAAAAGAAATGAAAAAATGAAATGCATGAAAGATTTGTTAGGGATATGATATGATAGTTATGCATGATAAATTATTTTTGTATGGTTTGTACCAAGGGTGGGCTCCGTAAACGCCTCGGGGTCGATGGAATAAGACTCGGGCCTCGTCAGAAATGGGCTTCTGAATGCCCTAGGTCGATGGAGTAAGACTCGGACCTAGTATGTATGTATGGTAGGGTTCAAGACTTGCTACCTTGGACCTACTTAAGAAGCGCGCGCATTATGTATGTGGTACAAACCGGGATCCCCTCTAATGATGATATGAATTTCAAGTACTTATAAGTATAAGCTTTCAAATTCATGATGCATTGCCTACATATGTGCTTGAATTATCTGATGATATAATGTCATGATATGAATATGATACCCTTGTATGTCGTATGCTTATGATACTACGCATGATATTAATATACGATGATTTTCGGTTTTAGTGAGTAGGAAAGGAACTTACTGAGCCATGAGTGCTGGATGAACTAGAGGAGCAACAGGAGGAGCAGATAGTGATGTGTGTGGTGGTGGCTCGGCAAAGAACGATCCGGACAAAGTAATATGATTAGTTATAGAATCAACATATGCACATTTAATCTGTGATATCATGCTTATAAAATGAATGTTTAAAAAGAAAAAAAAAATTTTTGTTCTTCCGCTGCCATAGTATAACTGAAGCATGTACGAACGTAGCGCCGCCTTTGGTTGGGTAAGAAGGGCGGGCGTTACAGGTGGGCGTTACAAGGAGGGGAAGCCATGTTATGAGGACTCGTTCTTTCTCTGTGCTGAGATTGGAGGGAGAAGCCCTAGGGACTGTATGGTAGGGTTCAAGACTTGCTCCTAAAAAAATGAAATTCGGGATCCTTGATACATGGCTTCCCCTCCCTGTAACGCCCAAGCTTTCAACTATTTTTGGCCAAAGGTACCATTCACCGGACAAAAAATTTTTTTTTTTCTTTTTAAACATTCATTTTATAAGCATGATATCACAGATTAAATGTGCATATGTTGATTCTATAACTAATCATATTAATTTGTCCGGATCGTTATTTGCCGAACCACCACCACACACATCACTATCTGCTCCTCCTGTTGCTCCTCTAGCTCATCCTGTGAGCACTCATGGCTCAGTAAGTTCCTTTCCTACTCACTAAAACCGAAAATCATCGTATATTAATATCATGCGTAGTATCATAAGGGTATCATATTCATATCATGACATTATATCATTAGATAATTCAAGCACATATGTAGGCAATGCATCATGAATTTGAAAGCTTATACTTATAAGTACTTGAAATTCATATCATCATTAGAGGGATCCCGGTTTGTACCACATACATAATTGCGCGCGCTTCTTAAATAGGTCCAAGGTAGCAAGTCTTGAACCCTACCATACATACATACTAGGTCCGAGTCTTACTCCATCGACCTAGGGCATTCAGAAGCCCATTTCTGACGAGGCCCGAGTCTTATTCCATCGACCCCGGGGCGTTTACGGAGCCCACCCTTGGTACAAACCATACAAAAATAATTTATCATGCATAACTATCATATCATATCCCTAACAAATCTTTCATGCATTTCATTTTTTTCATTTCTTTTCATTATGTATAGCATTTCCTATGCTATCACATATCATGACATTTACATAACATAAATTTCATTCTTTACTCATTATGTATAGCATTTTCTATGCTAACACATATCATGGCATATACATAACATAAATTTCATTCTTTTCTCATTATATATAGCATTTCCTATGCTATCACATATCATGACATATACATAACATAAATTTCATTCTTTTCTCATTATGTATAGCATTTCCTATGCTATCACATATCATGGCATATACATAGCATAAATTTCATTCTTTCTCATTATGTATAACACTTCCTAGGTTCCTTTCCCTTTTTTTTTCTTTTATTTTCAATTATCTTCTAAACAAGAAAACAAATACATGATCCTTAACATTTCATAGGGAGAACCTCGTACTAGTTGGGTAAAACAATAATTTCCCTAGCCTCTTAAAACTATTTTTGGCCGAAATTCTAGGGTTAAGTACTCCTTTGATCAAGCATCATATAGGTGTAAAAACATGAAGAAGATCTCTTTTCCATGGCATAGAAAATCTATCATGTAGTGTAGACTTAGTTAAACCTCACTAGATTTCGAAAGCTCTTCTTAACCGAATTTTCTCAAATTTGTTTCTAGGTTTTAAAATCCTCATAAAATCTGAAAAATATATAAAAAGCCTTGTACCACAGGTGAGGGGAAGCTTACCTTCTTCGCTTAAGTTTCCTAGAGTTGAGAACTTGCTTGGACCTTTCTTCCTTGCTTGCTTTGCTCGGCACCAATGGAGGAGAGGAGGGGCTAGGTCTTTTGGTGGAGAGGAGGAGGAAGAAGAGGCTTCTCTTTCCTCTTGTGTTGCTCGGCAACAACAAGAGAGAAAGAGGGAGAGAGTGAAGAGGAAGAAGAGGTTCTTCCTCTTGTGTTGCTCGGCAACAAGAAGAAGAAGAGAGGGAGAGGTGAGTCTCGGCACAAAAGGGAGGAGAGGAGGAGAATGAGTGGGGGATGAAGTTGAAGTCACCCCTCCATGCCTATTTATACTAAAATGAGGGGAGGAAACTTGACTTGATTCATCCTCCCTATTCATTTCTCCCCTTAAATGACAAGAATATTCTAGAGAAATGCCTTTTGAGTTCTCTCTTTTCTTTCCCTTAATTTCTCTCTTTTCTCTCCTTTAATTAAAATTCCTATCTCTCCTCTTACAATATCCTCTCCTATCCCACTTGGTTAACACATGCATGCATCCACAAGAGAACCAAGGATCAAAACTTGTTTATGTATATTTTTATTTCTTTTTACTTCTTTTCCTTTTAAGTAGAAAGAATCCTTTCTTATTCTTAACTACTTAATCCTTTCTCTCCTTATCAATAATTCTCCTATCCCCTTTGGTATCCTATACATGTTCCTTACAAGAGATCCAAGGTTCAAACTCTCTTCTAACATTTTATTTTCTTTTGTACATAATAATTCGTATATTACTATATTATGCATTATGCATAAATATTTCATACATATATATATTATCTCATATCTCTTCCTTTTGTCCATATTAATTCCATACATTTTAAATCATGCATAGATGATTTATATTCTCAACTTTATTTTTCTTTCATAAAGTTTTAATAATCTAAATCCATCTTAATATTTAACTTAGAATATTTACACCTTCTTTTCATTCGTACTCTCATTATCCTTACTTTCTTATCTAGGCTTTCTATGGGTGTTACAATCTCCCCTACTTATTGAAAGTTCGTCCCCGAACTTAGAATGACAATTTCTGCTCAGATTCCCTTAGACGTTAGTGGAGCTTCTAATCTCCCTTGACTCATTGAAGGTCCCTCAATTGAAGTCTGCAGTTGGTGTAACCTTGCGGGACCACCTTGATTCAGAACATACTGTGGTGCTTTAGTTTTGGTAGGGCAGTCTCTAGATAGATGTCCTTCCAGTCCACAGTCGTAGCATTTAATTTTGCCCTTACGACAGTCTTTTGCTTTATGACCCTCTATCCCACAATTGTAGCACTTATTAGTGCCCGTACGACATGTCCCTGGATGTATCTTCCCACATGTATTGCACTGAGAAAACTTGAGCTGCTTGTTGGACGGACCAATCTCAGTGTCATTCCGTCGTTTTCGCTTTCCGCCGTGGTTCCCTTTCCAGTTGGCCTTAATATTTTCCAGTTCTTCCATCTGAGCTTGCTTCTTGTCCTTGCCTAGTGCCTTCAGGTAGTGTTCGGTATTCAGGGCACTGCTAATTAACTCTTCTGTGGTCCGCGGTCTGTTAACTCCGCCGGCCACATTAAGTGCTATCTCGGGTCTGAGCATCTTTAGCATAAGCCTGACCCTTTCTCCCTCCGTCCTAACTAATTCCGGGCATAATCGTGCCAGGCGGTTGAATCTTTTCATCGCTTCTTCCACCGTTGGGCCACCTTGCCGAAATTCGGTGAATTCATCATAGTGCCTACTTGTCACCCGAGTGTGGAAGAATTCTTCGAAGAATTCCGTCTCAAAATCTGCCCAACTCATTTGGTTCACTGGTTTTTTCACTTTCACTCTGTCCCACCACATTCGGGCGTCTCCTGTGAGACAGGAGGATACGCATTTGACATTTTCATGCTCAGGCCAGTCCAATAGTTCTATCATGCTCTCCATTGTCTTAAACCAAGCTTGTGCGTCCCATGCTTCACAATTTCCAGAGAATTTCTCTGGCCTGAGTCTTTGCCACTGGATCAGATATGCTTCTTGACGAACTACCGGTGCCTGATTCACCGGTGCTGCTACTGGCTCTGGTTCAACTACTGGTATGGTTGGCTTACTATTCTGATTTGGGGTAGCAGGATTCCCTTGTTGATTCATCATGGTAGCAATCATCTGTTGCTGTTCCGTAAGCTGTCGCTGTAGCTCAGTAACTACATGTGCCCAATCAGGTGGAGGTGTGGTCTCCTCCGTTCTGGCATAAACAAATTTAAGTATGTGAGGAGGATCTCGAGTTCGGAGAAAAGAATATGTGATATTATGCTTAATAAATTAAGCTTGAACAAATCAGAATATGTGATATTATGCTTAATAAATTAAATTCTTAAAGTTTTTATTCTTCCGCTGTTATAGTAAAACATGTACGTAAGTAGTATAAGAACGTAGCGCCGCCTTTGGTTGGGTAAGAAGGGCGGGCGTTACAGGTGGTATCAGAGCCAAGTTTTGCCAGCTCACTACACACACATCAAGCTCCTTCCTGTCGCTCCAAGTAAGTACAGTTGCTTAATTTATTATATGCAAAAATTAGTATGATACTCTAGGATACATGAATGGTAGCCTAGGAAGGATACCTTAAGCTATACCCTAGATAATGGTGCATGATGATAAGTAGGTAATATTCTAGGATGCATGAATGGTAGCCTAGATAAGAGGAATAACGAATCTTTAAAACCTTGTAGAAATGGACCATATTCCGTTCGAATACGATCCTGAGGATGTGGAATATTTTGGCGAATACCTCGAGTTCATGGATGAACCCGATATGCTGGAATACTTCGACAACTATGTGAGCGACTCGGAACCTCCGGAACACGGCGAGTTCGGAGAGGAAGATCTCGAGGAAATCGAGGAAGGGAATTCGGATGATAATGAAGAAGAAGATGCAGAAATTATGGAGTATTATGAAGAAGAGAACGAGTTTCCTGAGATGGTCGAGGATGAAATTGACCTTGCTGAATACATGGAAATGGGCTTCAACCCCAACAATATAATAGACTTCGAGTGGGCACTGAACAACCTCGAGGGGGAACTAAATGAAGACCCGATGGAACCAGACGAACATGTTGAAGAAGACGAGGGAATGGATGAAGAGACAATAATCGACCCGGAAGAGGCACCGGAGATTCAACCTCCGATAATGCCTGGTCCACCCCAGAATGATCTGGGCAAGTCGATACAGGTTGAGTTGATGATGACTACTGCTATCATGTCCTTTATGGCAGGAGTAGTCACAACCTACCTAACCTTTTAAGAGAAGAAGTTATGAACAAATAAAATGTAATAAAAGCTTTTGATGAATAAAAAGAGTAGAAATGGTATCAATTTAAGCATGAGTCAAGTAAGAATGATAATACCATCAGCTAGATCTTGACGCGTATGAATGGTAAGGTAATCTAAAGATGATATGACAACCTAAGAAAGAATACCTCAACGATAACCCAAACATGGCATGAAACCTAGACATGATATGTTAAGATATTCATGCATAAATGATAACTTAGACTAATCTTGTTATCATTTAGGAAAATAAGTATGGCTAGAAGACGAAATACCAGAACGGAGGAGACCACACCTCCACCTGATTGGGCACATGTAGTTACTGAGCTACAGCGACAGCTTACGGAACAGCAACAGATGATTGCTACCATGATGAATCAACAAGGGAATCCTGCTACCCCAAATCAGAATAGTACGCCAACCATACCAGTAGTTGAACCAGAGCCAGTAGCAGCACCGGTGAATCAGGCACCGGTAGTTCGTCAAGAAGCATATCTGATCCAGTGGCAAAGACTCAGGCCAGAGAAATTCTCTGGAAATTGTGAAGCATGGGACGCACAAGCTTGGTTTAAGACAATGGAGAGCATGATAGAACTATTGGACTGACCTGAGCATGAAAAGGTCAAATGCGTATCATTCTGTCTCACGGGAGACGCTCGAATGTGGTGGGACAGAGTGAAAGTGAAAAGACCGGTGAACCAAATGAGTTGGGCAGATTTTGAGACGGAATTCTTCGAAGAATTCTTCCACACTCGGGTGACAAGTAGGCACTATGATGAATTCACCGAATTTCGGCAAGGTGACCTAACGGTAGAAGAAGCGATGAAAAGATTCAACCGCCTGGCACGACTATGCCCGGAATTAGTTAGGACGGAGGGAGAAAGGGTCAGGCTCATGCTAAGAATGCTCAGACCCGAGATAGCACTTAATGTGGCCGGCGGAGTTAACAGGCCGCGGACCACAGAGGAGTTAATTAGCAGTGCCCTAAATACTGAACACTACCTGAAGGCACTAGGCAAGGACAAGAAGCAAGCTCAGAAGGAAGAAATGGAAGATGTCAACACCAACTGGAAAAGGAACCACGGCGAAAAGGGAAAGCGACGGAACGACACTAAGGATGGTCCGTCCAACAAGCAGCTCAAGTTTTCTCAGTGCAATACATGTGGGAAGAAACATCCGGGAACATGTCGTACGGGCACTAATAAGTGTTACAACTGCGGGATAGAAGGTCATAGAGCAAAAGACTGTCGTAAAGGCAAAATTAAATGCTACGACTGTGGACTGGAAGGACATCTATCTAGAGACTGCCCTACCAAAACTAAAGCATCACAGTATGTTCCGAATCAAGGTGGTCCCGCAAGGTTACATCAACTGCAGACTTTTATTGAGGGACCTTCAATGAGTCAAGGGAGATTGGAGGCTCCACCAACGTCCAAAGGAATCTGAGTAGAAATTGTCATTCTAAGTTCGGGGATGAACTTTCAATAAGTAGGGGAGATTGTAACACCCCTAGAAAACCTAGATAAGAAAGTAAGGATAATGAGAGTACAATGTAGTGAAAAGAAGGTGTAGATATTCTAAATTTAATATTAAAGATGGGAAGGATTTAGATGATTATGAAAGAAAATAACGTTGAGAATATAAATCATCTATGCATGATTTATAATGTATGGAATTAATGTAGAAAAAAGGAAGAAATATGAATACATGTATGAAATATTTATGCATAATGCATAATAGGGTAATATATGAATTATTATGTACAAATGAAAATAAAACGTTAGAAGAGAGATTGAACCTTGGATCTCTTGTAAGGAACATGTATAGGATACCAAAGAGGAAAGGAGAATTATTGATAAGGAGAGAGAGGACTAAGTAGTTAAGAATAAGAAAGGATTCTTTTTACTAAAAAGGAAAAGGGAGTAAAAAGAAGTAAAAATATACATAACCAAGTTTTGATCCTTGGTTCTCTTGTGGATACATGCATGTGTTAACCAAGTGGGATAGGAGAGGATCTTGTAAGAGGAGAGAAAGGAATTTTAATTAAAGGAAGGAAAAGAGAGAAATTAAGGGAGAACTCAAGAAGCATCTTCTCTAGAATATTCTTAACATTAAGAGGAGAAGTAAATAAGGAGGATGAATTAAGACAAGTTTCCTCCCCTCATTTTAGTATAAATAGGCATGGAGGGGTGACTTCAACTTCATCCTCACTCACTTTCCTCTTCTCCTCTCTTGGGTGCCGAAAACCCTCTCCCTTCCTCCTTTCTTCTTCTTGTTGCCGAGCAACACAAGAGGAAGAAACCTCTTCTTCCTCCTCACTCCCTCCCTCTTTTCTTTCTTGTTGTTGCCGAGCAACACAAGAGGAAGAGGTCTCTTCTTCCTCCTCCTCTCCACCAAAAGACCTAGCCACTCTTCTCCTCCATTGGTGCCGAGCAAGCAAGCAAGGAAGAAAGGTCCACAAGCAAGTTCTCAAACCTAGGAAACTTAAGCGAAGAAGGTAAGCTTCCCCTCACCTGTGGTACAAGGCTTTTATGTGATTTTCGATTTATAAGGATTAGAAAACCTAGGAAAGAATTTAAGAAAATTCGGCTAAAGAAAAGGTTTTCAAATCTAGGATGATTTAAACAAGACCTCATTTCATGATAAGATTTTCTATGCTATGTAGAAGGATTCCTTTCCATGATTTTATATTGATATGATGTATGATCAGAGGAGTATCTAACCTTAGGATTTCAACCAAAAATATTTTAAAGAGGTGAGTAAGATTAATGTCTAACCGAACTAGTACAAGGTTCCTTCTATGAAATGCTAAGAAAATGAAATTATGTTATATGCCATGATATGTGATAGCATAGGAAATGCTATACATAATGAAAAGAAATGAAAAAATGAAATGCATGAAAGATTTGTTAGGGATATGATATGATAGTTATGCATGATAAATTATTTTTGTATGGTTTGTACCAAGGGTGGGCTCCGTAAACGCCCCGGGGTCGATGGAATAAGACTCGGGCCTCGTCAGAAATGGGCTTCTGAATGCCCTAGGTCGATGGAGTAAGACTCGGACCTAGTATGTATGTATGGTAGGGTTCAAGACTTGCTACCTTGGACCTACTTAAGAAGCCCGCGCATTATGTATGTGGTACAAACCGGGATCCCCTCTAATAATGATATGAATTTCAAGTACTTATAAGTATAAGCTTTCAAATTCATGATGCATTGCCTACATATGTGCTTGAATTATCTGATGATATAATGTCATGATATGAATATGATACCCTTGTATGTCGTATGCTTATGATACTACGCATGATCTTAATATACGATGATTTTTGGTTTTAGTGAGTAGGAAAGGAACTTACTCAGCCATGAGTGCTCACAGCTTACTTTCCTTGTACCGCATATAAACAAGCTGGATGAGCTAGAGGAGTAACAGGAGGAGCAGATAGTGATGTGTGTGGTGGTGGCTCGGCAAAGAACGATCCGGACAAATTAATATGATTAGTTATAGAATCAACATATGCACATTTAATCTGTGATATCATGCTTATAAAATGAATGTTTAAAAAGAAAAAAAAATTTTGTTCTTCCGCTGCCATAGTATAACTGAAGTATGTACGAACGTAGCGCCGCCCTAGGGTAAGAAGGGTTCCTTGAGATTGTACATCATGTTATAGGCAGTAGGCATGGCCTGATGCTGACGTTGCAGCACATTTGACATAGAAGCCAAAATGTAACACCGTGCCATCTCATCTGCCTTGACCCATTTCTTATGATACTCAATCTCCTCTTCACTAGGATCACTATTAGGCACATTAGGGCATACCTCTAACAGTACAAACTTATAGCCTTCAGCCGTTAGGACAATGTCCAAGTTTCTTTTTCAATCTATGTAATTGGGACCAGTAAGGTTGTTCTCTTTCAGAATAACAGCAAGTGGGTTGAAGGCAATTTGAAAGCCTAAGAATCATAAAATAAGTTTTGGTCAAAAGTTAAGAATTTAGAATAATATTGATTCCTCAAACAATATCATTTAAGTTCTCCAACACCTCAAAACTCCGTGAATTTTGTATGCCATGATAGTGTGGACGTATACAAATTCAAACATTTGTAAGAGGAGGTTTTACCCATTAATTTTATTCTTGTCAACCTAACTTTATGACAAATAAAATTAATAGTTGGTATTCCTTCGGTCACACAAATAATAGCAGTGATTCCGATGGGGAGGATATTATTAAATGCACCTAAATGTATACCATTACTTGATACTTAGTTCATTAAATAGGATTGTGCCCCTTCAGATGGAAAAGATCACACACTCCTAAATAATTTCCTATAATCATCCATAAAGGAAGTTTGATCTAGTGATCCGCAAACAAACTCATCCGATGTGGAGGAAGGCACTCAAAGCTAATGCGCAAGTTTGTTTGCATCACTTACAAACCAGTAATGGAGACCGTGAATTTATTTAAAAATCCCTCTCCCACTTAGTTATTTAAGATGAGGATTTTAACATGCACACACACACATCACAGCAAATAAAAGCAATAAATATGGAAAAATAATTTTCTAACTATTATGGCCTCTTTGATCACTGCCCTCCATGTGCCGCCAGCCCTAACAGTTGTCAAAACTAGCCGCCAGCCCTAGGGCTCATGTCATCGCATCCATCGAGCTTCCTTTTCTGTTGCGCATCTGGTCCTCAAATAGCACCACGCCTTGCAAGGATATAATTCGCGACAAAAATAAAATTTTACATATATCGATCCTATATTCCACAAAGGAATGTACATAAAGTCTAGATCGAACAAAATGTAAAATCCTAAAACTAATACAGCTCCTGCTGTATTTAATAAATACAATCATACACACACATAAAATGCCCTCGACATGTCCGAGGGTCCAATCACACATAATCACAATAGACCATAATAGTTGGAGCTAGCAACCACAGAGTTAATCTATTGCAGATCCTACTATTTTCATGCCTAAAATATGTATGACATGTGCATAATTAAACTAAAAATCAAACACACAGAGGTAAAACCTAGCTCTGATACCAATTGTTGGTTGCTACTCGAAATACTGTTCTAGTTCCCCTGTATAAAAATTTGTACAAGCATAGAACTATCCTAGCTACCCGTGTGCTCTACTGAAGTTAAATTTGGATTGCAAACGATGCTTAACATTATTAATCCAAATTATCCTTCAAAAGTTAATCTTGGATTGGAACGATACTTAACATTTTTACTCCAAGTTTAACCGATGTGTTCTTCATAAGTTAAACCATATTACAGAAGTTAATTAAATATCTATTTCAAAGATTGACCTCCAGGTTAAACATGGCGAGGCACTAGGCCTTCTTGGGTATGGGATAATCCACCACTTCCTAGACAAAGCCTTTCAAAGAAATTGGATATTTAACTTCTTACAGTAAACTAGGTTTAACTACAAAGACCTCAATAGAAGCACAATATCGAAACATGAAATCAAAAAATAAAATTGATAACAAAACGATAACCTAAAACCGATAGCCTCTTGTGTTTGGTTTTTCAAGATCTATACAAAAGGATGAACTAGTTATGATGTGGAAACAAATAACTAGTTATACCTTTATATAGCTTATAGACCTCTTGATCTTCTATTGTATTCCTTTCCTTCTCTTGGACGTCATGTGGGCGATGATCTACCAAGATGAAATCCACCCAAACCTTCTTCTTCCTTCCAAGCTTTCGACCACCAAGGGATGTCACAACAAGAGAGTTTCCTTTCTCTTCTTCTTCACCTCCAAGTATTCGGCCACCAAAAGACCTCCAAGCTTGATCCCACCAGCCACAAGGAAGAAGAAGAGAAGAAGATGATGAAGGGGCCGGCCACCAAGGAAGGGAAGAGGAATAGAAGCTGTGTTCAACCATAAGGCACCACCTCCTCTTCTTTTATAATCCTTGGTGAATGCAAAAAAGGAAAATTCTAAAACAAAATTAAAATTCCTTTAATTCCTTTATCATGGCTGGCCATAACCTTCTTCATCAAACAAGGAAAGATTTTAAACAAAAATTAAAATCTCTCTTTTAAAATCCCTTTTGTGAATAGTTATAAAAGGAATGTTTTTATAAATTAAAATATCTCTTTTAAATTCTTTTGTGGATGTCTATAAAAGAAAAGATTTTAATAATTAAAATCTCTCTTTTAAATCCCTTTTATAGATCTCTATAAAAGGAAAGATTTAACAAGATAAAAACTCCTTTTATTTCCTTTTGTGACCAATCTAAAAAAGGAAAGTTTTATAATTAAAATCATCCTTTTAAATCCTTTTAATGGATCTCTATAAAAGGATAGATTTTTCAAAAAATAAAACTTCCTTTTCCATGTGTGACCGGCCCCTTGCTTGGGCACCAAGCAAGGCTTAGCCGACCCTAGCTTGGGCTCCAAGTTTGGCTTGGCCGGCCCCTTGCTTGGACACTAAGCAAGGGTTGGTCGGCCCTAGCTTAGGCTTTAAGAAGCTAGGCTTCGGGTGGATATAAGGCTTTGCATGAGAGGCTACAATAGGGACCTAGTAGAGGAATTGGCTTTGGTCTCCCGATGAGCTTGAGCTTCCCGTGTTCGCCCCGAACATCCAACTTAAGTTCATCAATAATAACTCATATCACTAAAGAGTTATTATTGAACTACCGCACCATTTCCAAATTATATTATGGGCTCCTTCTTATCATGAATGTGTTAAACTCTCTGTATTTAAGATGTCTAATGTCCATTAATTAAATGAGTTACTGACACTCACTTAATTAATATCTAGCTCCAAGAGTAGTACCACTCAACTTTATTGTCATGCAGGACTAAGTCCACCTACAGGGTTTACATGACAATCTTTATGAACTCTTCAAGGGGACATCACCAACCTAGATCACTAGGGCACAGTTTCATTCTATAATCAACAACACACCATATAAATAATATCATTTTCCAACGTATCGGGCCTTTTGATTTAACGAACTAAATCTCACCCTTTGATAAATTAAAGAAATAAATATTAAGTATACGTGCTTGTTATTATATTATGATTAAAAGTGTGCACTTCCATAAAAACAATGTAACACCCACTAAGCTTTTAAGATAAATATGAGAATGATGAATTTACCTTAGAAAAATATTAGTAGAATGTTGAACCAAAAAGAAATAAAAAGAAATAAAAATAGGGAATGGTCAAGGATTGAACCTTGAACCTCTCATGATGTAAATGATAGGATTAATGGATAATAACCAGTTGGGATAGGAATAATATATTGATAGCAAAGGAGGGAAACTCAAGATAAGGGTGAGAGTAAAAGCTAGCCAAAAGAAAATAAGAAAAGAGCAAGAGAAAGGCAACTTGCCTTCCTTCTTTTCTCTCCCTCTTCTTCTTCTTTTGTCGTGACTTAAAGAAGGGAATTAAGGGGATTCATTCCCCCTTGTTTCATCATGAATGATGAGAACAAATAAATAAATAAAATAAAAAATAAAAATGAAAAAAAAATGGGGCTAAGGGAGAAGGAAAGCAAAAACCAATTTTGCTACCTCTTCCCCCTTAACATAAAAGAGAGTATGTAAAGAGAAGATTTTATTTTTCTCTCATTTCTCTCATTCTCTCCTCTCCATCACCGAGAACCTCAGCCCCCTCTCCTCCATTTTCGGCTCCCAAAAAACAAGGTTCCTCCTAGAATACAAGGAAGGCTACCAAGGGAAATCAAAGGAGGAGAACAAGAAGAAGAGACCTCTTCTTCCATCACCACACTTTAGAACCACAAGCGAAAAGGATGTAAGCTTCCCCTCACCTGTGGTACAAGGGATTTTAATGTGTTTTTGGATTTTATGAGGATTTTAAAACCTAGAAACAAAGTTGTGAAAACTCGGCCAAAGAAAGGACTTGTTGATCTTAGGAATGTTTAATATAAGCTTTGATTCATGATAAGTTTTCTATGCTTTGTAAGAAGGTTTCCTCTCATATTTTTATATACATGTGATGTTGGATTAGGGATGTATCTAACCCTAGAATTTTGGCCAAAAGGTTTTGTAAGGGCTAGGGAATTTAATTGTTTACCTAACTTGCACAAAACCCTCTAAATAAATGGTTAAGGATCCATTATCGTTTTCATACTTGAAGGTTACTTGGAACCAAAAGTATCCCACTCACAAGTTTTGGCCAAGGAAGGGTTTAGGGTTAGGAAGACTTTGAATTTAAACTTACCATGTTTATATGATAGAATATAGAGTTTCTCAAAGAGTTGCATGCTTGTATGTTGATAGAAACTCATGAACATCACTTCTAAAGTTTCGGCCATGGTAAGGTGAATGCTTTAGAATAGCTTAAACAGATTTTTAACATGCTCAAAACTTCCATGAAAATAAGATATGAAAGTTGTTTGATGCTCCCATGCTTAATTAGAGTATAGGAAAATTGGTTGCATGATATATGTTAATTAAGACCACAAGGGTCCTAGCTTGTTTGTGAACCAAACTTGTAAGTATAGTTTCTTTAATATTTTTGCCATGAAACTTGTTTAGGTTTTCCATACTTTAGGCCACCTAAAACCTAGTTTAAAGATTTGGAAGGTTTCGGCCAAACATATGCTATGAGATAAAGAAAGGAAAAACCTAGGAAACCTAAGACACAACTTGAATGTATGCTTATAGTGCTTGACTTTTATACATGTTATGAAATGTGTTATGACTTTCTATGCTTTTATGCCATTTGAACAAATTCCATGCTTGATGAGGTTCGGCCATGCAGGGTTTAAAGACCTAGAAACCTTAAAATTTAGACCTCATGTGTTAAAGATGCTTCTTATGAAATTGAGATAACATGTTGATTGTGTTCACATGCTTATATATTTAACTATGATTCAAGTGGACACCTTTGAGTCTCGGCCATGAAGGGAATACATGCTTTAGAAACCCTAGAACTTACTTGAACATGCTCATGTCACTCTCCATGAAATATAAAATGTAGAAAGCTAAAATTTACATGCTATATGTTGTTAGTGACCTAAATTAATGCTAAGGGAAGTTTCGGCCATGACTACTTGTATGCGGCCACTTATGAATTTATACATGATGTTAGAGTAAGTTCACATGCTTGTATGCTTGCTTGAAACCCTAAATGAGTACTTGTAAGTTTCGGCCAAGACATAATTTTAAGGGCTTAAAGGAGTTAGGAACTAACTCAATTGTGCTTACCATATTCCTTGAAACAAATGCTATAAATATGGTTAAGGTTTCCATGCTTTATGTCATTTAGAACCTTGTTTCACATTTGTTAAGGTTCGGCCAAATGAGGGTCAAGGACTTGGAGAACTTAGAGTCAAAGTAAATCTTGTTTATAATACTTCCTATGAAAATGATATGTGGATGAATTAGGTTCTACATGCTTGGATGTTGTTTAAAACCTAAATTGGAACCTAAGAGGGTTTCGGCCAAGATAAAAACCCAAGGAATTAGGAAGCTTAGTACCCAAGTTAATCATGTTACATTGTTCCTTATGATTGGATGAGCACATGATACACTTTTATGCTTAGACATGTATGCTTATGAGCTATACAAGATGAGAATTTCTACGATATGTTATGAGTTTAGAATATGCATGCTTTATGTTATGATATGTGGGAAAATTATGCATGCTTTGATGATATGATATGAGTTTAAAAATATGCATGCTTTATGTTATGATATGTGGTTAAATTATGCATGCTTTGATGCTATGTTAAATGCTTAAGATATGCATGCTTTATGTTATGATATGTGGTTAAATTATGCATGCTTTGATGCTATGTTTAGTGCTTAAAATATGCATGCTTTCATGATATGCTATGTGGTTAAATTATGCATGCTTGATGATATACTTTATGCTTAAAATATGCATGTTTTTATGATCTATGCCTAAGTGATGCATATTGTTATGATATGATGTATGCCTAAGTGATGCATATTGTTATGATATGATGTATGCCTAAGTGATGCATATTTTGATGGTATGATGTATGCCTAAGTGATGCATACCTTTATGACATGATGTATGCCTAAGTGATGCATACCTTTATGATATGATGTATGCCTAAGTGATGCATACTTTTATGACATGATGTATGCCTAAGTGATGCATACTTTTATGATATGATGTGTGCCTAAGTGATGCATGCTTTTATGATGTATGATATGTATAAGTATGACATGTACTTTACTTTATATGGCTTGTACCAAGGGTGGGCTCCATAAGCGCCCCGGGGTCGATGGAATAAGACTCGGGCCTCGTTAGGGATGGGCTCCTAAGTGCCCCTAGGTCGATGGAGTAAGACTCGGGCCTAGTATGTTTGCCTTGTAGGGTTCAAGACTTGCTACCTTGGACCTACATAGGTTGCGCGCAATATGTAAGTGGTACATAGCCGGGATCCCCTTTAAGTTGAGATTATGTTCAAGTATATATATGTAAGAAGAAATGGTTTTAAAGGTCATGAGACATACACATGTTTTATGGATATATGTTTTACAAAATCATATTGCATATACCTTATGATGATTTATGATATGCCATGCTTAGATATGATTATGTTATGTTCCATGATATGTTCATGTGTAGGATATGCCATGACTCCTTATGATGATATGTCATGATTAGATACGATTATGTTATGCTCCATGCTATGCTTTACGCTATGATATGCCATGACTAGTTATGATTTCTTCATGTTGCATGATATGCTTAAAAGAGTATGTTACATTATGTCATGACTAGTTGAAATGATGCCATGTAAAGACATTCTTTGATTATACTATGATTTTCGGTTTTAGTGAGTAGGAAAGGAACTTACTGAGCCATGAGTGCTCACAGCTTACTGTCCTTGTACCACAGATAAAGGAAAAAGCTGGATGAGCTAGAGGAGTAGCAGGAGGGGCAAGGAGATGTGTGTGGCAGTGGCTAGGCAACCAAATAAGAACCTGCTTTAAAAAAAAACTTTTAAAGAACTATGCTTTGTTATCATGAATTGTAGTACCGTATGTGTGATTTGATGTTATGCTTCTACTAAATTTTGATATCATATTATTAAAGCCATGATAGTGTAGTTCGGATTTGATGAAAAGGAAAGAAAAGAAGAGTTTTTTTTTTATTTTAAACTAAGAAAAATCATTTTAAGTCTTCCGCTGTTATTTGTACATAGAGTATCGTAGCCCCGTCCCTTAGGGTTAGCAGGGAGGGCGGGCGTTACAAACAGAGGTCCTGTTCTATTTTTACAACCAACCAGTATAAAAAAAATAACCTCAAATAGTCCTTCTTAATACACTTAGAATGTACTAGTGTAATTTTATAGTTAAGATTAAATAATACCAAATTACACTACAACCATTCCAATAGTTTGTCCCAATCCATCTTGGTTTTGAGCTACTATTTATAATTTATAAGGAACTGAAAACATGATCTTCTGTGTGGCACCACACACCATGTTATCTACAATATAAATTAAATGGACAACTACATTTAGCATATAAATGTAGACATTTGACCAATGTGATTTCTTATTTCAAAATAAATGTTTATACAAAAAGTTAGACTTTTAGTATACATTCTTGTTGGTGCGGGAAGCATCCGACGATTGAACCAGAGTTTTGATAATGGCAAAGGAATCAAAGTTAAGGTGTGTGGTGATCTAACAGTCTGAATGAGATTGCAGGAAAGTCCTAAGTGTACTTAGGCAAAAGCCCTAACCGTGGCTAGGCAAGGTGAAAACCCTAGGGGATGGTAACCCTAGGTCATAGGGGGTGGTAACCCTATGCGGAAAGTCTTGGTGGGTCGAGTGCTTCAGACAAAAGTCCTAGGGGTGGTAACCCTAGGTGGAAAGTCCTGGTGTCGCGAACCAGGTGAAAGACTGGACCAGCCGGGAAGCGGAAGTCCAGCAGAAAGTCCAGAAGCTTCGAGCACCGAGCAAAAGTCTAGTCGATCTGGAGGATCGCACTAGCAACAGGTAAATCTCCTGTGTGGAGTAGGTGAGGGCGCGTTCCCCGCAGATGGAACAGTAGGCGTCGGGTCGACCTAGGGTTTCTGGTTGGAAATCTGAAGTCAGACCCGGACAGTCAGAAGACTGTCATCATATTCTCATATCTATATTGTTGTTTTGTGCTAACTTAGTTTTGCAGAGTATGTGTTAGGGACTAACACTTTTTGCAGGACTAAAGGAGCAATTTAGCCTCGGATGAACAGTGTTTGAGGCACCTCCATGGAGCTTGGAGGCGCCTCGGGTGCAAGGATGAGCTGGCTGTGCGCGGGAGCTGGAGGCGCCTCCATGGTTGTTGGAGGCGCCTTTGACAACTTCTTGGAGGCGCCTTTGAGGGATATGAAGGCGCCTTAAGCAGGATAAGTTGTGACCAGCTCTTCGCTCTTCCGCACGGCTGACTCGCTGAGTCTGAGGTGCCTCGGAGTGGTTTCAAGGTGCCTCCAACATGCTTTAAAAGCAGGTCTCGAGCAGCTTATTGAATCAACGAATTCCATGCGATCCCTTTGCAACTAGCTGCTTACAAGACGACCCGAAAGTACTGCGACTTGACACCGATGACCCAGAGCTCTGATTCTTCAGATTACTATATTGTTGTCGGTATAACTGTCTTTTTCAATTGTACTTAATTGTAATATTTGTACTCTATTCAAGCTTATAGTTGTTACCCACAGAAAGTGATCAAGGATCACGGGCCTTCGAGTAGGAGTCGTCACAGGCTCCGAACGAAGTAAATTCCTTCGTGTCTGTGTGCTTGTTCTAATTTTCCGCTACTTATTACTCTGTTAGTTTTTCATACAATTTACGAATTCGAAAAGTGAAAGCCACAAGCGCTATTCACCCCCCCCCCCCTCTTGCGCTTCTCGATCCAACAATTGGTATCAAAGCGGGGTCATTTTGAATCGGTGCAACCACCATTCAAAACAAATTTTACGTGGTATTTTCAGATTTTTCGGAGTCAATTAGAATTTAGCTTTATAGCTATATTCTAATTCTTTTTCTCGATTCAGTTTTTGCTCGAAGTTGGTGCAACACCACTCGAGTCTGTTTTCTTTGAAATTATTCCCACACTACTAATCCAAGACCCAGTCTTGGAACCGGTTTTAGTGTTTTTGTCGTTCAGGATTTTAAATGGCCCAACAAGAAGGTTTCAGCACCGTTCGCCCCCCACTCTTCTTCGGAGAAGACTTCGGGTACTGGAAGGGGCGAATGGAAACATTCCTCAAAACCCAGTTCGAGACATGGATGATCGTCAAGACAGGACTACAACTCCCATCCGACGAAGACGACAAGCCTGTTCCTGCGAAAAATGGGAACCAACCATAATCAAGAAGGTGGAAGCTGATGCCAAAGTGACCTGCACCCTTTAGTGTGGACTGACCAAGGAGGAGCTCAATAGAGTTGGTCCGTTCACATCAGCAAAAGAGCTCTGGGAGAAGCTGATCGAACTCCACGAGGGAACCTCCGACACAAAAGTAAGTAAACGTGACTTGTTGCTTAATAAATTGTATAACCTAAAAATGCAGGAAGATGAGATGGCCTGTCAACTCCACGCACGGATACAAGACATCTTCAACTCCCTCCACACAATCGGTCAAAAGGTCAAAAATAGGGACATAATAAGGTATGCACTCAACTCTTTTCCTAGGAGTACACTGTGGGCATCAATGGTAGATGCCTACAAAGTCTCCAAAGATTTATCTTCAATTAGATTAGACGAGCTATTTTCAGAATTTGAACTTCATGAGCAGACTAATACATAGCCTTCCGAGAAAGGAATTGCGTTGCTTGTAGGTACCGGTGGAGCTCGCGAATCAAGATCACGACGAAGAACCGAACAGGAGCCGGAAGCAAAAACTGACTCAGATGAAGAAGACAATGAACTAACCATTGAACTCATGAACCTTTTGAAAAGACTCTACAAGAAGAAGAAAGGTTTCAACAAGCGGGACCTAAAAAAGGCAGTCCAATCCAAGGAGGCCCAACCGAATTCTAAGGTAAAATTTGAGGTGATCTACTACGGATGCAACCAGAAGGGGCATATCAAGGCTAACTGCCCTAACCAAAAGGAAGTGAAGAAGCAGAGAAGGAAGAAGGCCCTGAAGGCGACATGGGATGAATCTTAGAAGACGACGATGATGAACTCGATCAGACGAGTTTACTTGCGCTGATGGCCCAGGACCAGATCAACCTGTCCGAGAGCGAGAGCGAGTGGAGGCTGAGTCCGAGCGAAGCCACGGATCCGTATCCATTTCCGAAGGGCCCGATCCATCTATAAGTATCTCTTGACTCAATAATTTAGTTAATTATCTATTACGAAAATTAGCTAAATCAAACCTTAGAGTCAAGTCACTTCTAAAGGAAGTAGAAGTCCTTAAAGAAGTGACTAACTCCGAATCTTTGACTGAACCAGTTCAGACTGGAAATTCAACTCAAGTCCAAAAACTTGAAGATCAAAATTCCAGCCTGAGAATTCAAGTCAAGGATCTAGAGAAAACACTAGAACGGTTTTCTTTAGGTTCCAAGAATCTTGACCTAATTCAAGTCCAAAAACTTGAAGATCAAAATTCCAGCCTGAGAATTCAAGTCAAGGATCTAGAGAAAACACTAGAACGGTTTTCTTTAGGTTCCAAGAATCTTGACCTAATTCTTGGGACACAAAGAGTCATCTACAATAGAACTGGTCAAGGATTTAAACCAAAGAAAAAATATAAATCTTATTTATCTCTTGTACAAAGAGCAAATAGAAAAACAGTCCAAACATGAGTCTCCAAGTCCAAATTGAGTAATCAAGTTGAACTTGGCCAATATTGGATCCCGAATAATCAAATACACTACCTCGATAGACCATATCGAGGTTATGATCCAGGGGGAGCAAAAAGAAAAACGATATTAATAAAATGAACATAATTAAAAATTCAAAATTAAATTAAAAATTAAAAATTAAATTCAAAATTCAAAATTAAATTAAAAATTCAAAATTAAATTAAAAATAAAAAAAAAATCAATTCAAAATTCAAAATTCAAAATTCAAAATTAAAATCAAATTCAAAATTGAAAATTCAATTAAAAATTCAAAATTAAAAATTAAATTCAAAATTCAATTAAAAATTCGAAATTAAATTAAAAATTCAAAATTTAATTAAAAATTCAAAATTAAAAACTCAAAATTCGAAATTCAATTAAAAATTAATTCAAAATTAAAAATAAAATTCAACATAAATCAAATAAAAATAGAAGGAGGATCCAGAATAGCTGGCACCCCCAACTAAACTACCCCGACTGGTTAACCGAACTTAATCTACCCGACAGGGTAACTAAACTTTACCTACCCGGCATGGTAAATAGGGTTAGATAATTAAAATGGGTTTGGTTTAACTTGACCCACGGTACTGGTGAAGTATTGGATGATAGTACATTGGGGAAACTTAGTTATCGCATGTCTAGGAAGATATGGCTTCGACCTGGTGCATTTGGCTAAGTGGAACTGACCAAAGTTACCCTTTATGGATCCTAACAAGTTAGACCAAGGTTTTGTACTAAATTCAATGGGTAGGACTATTTGGAAAACCTCGAAAGCATGGTTACTTTAATGATGTCCTTGTGACTCACCATAGCCCAGAAGTTTATCCAAAGAATGATTACTTTTGAACCCAAAGCTAAACCTAAATCTAACACAAAGTAAAACAAAACCCTTAAATTGAAACAAATTCATCTCACAACAACTATAGGATTACCTAATTGAAAATTTAGATCGGGTGAGATGACGAAGTAAAATCCAAATTAATTCAAAAGATGACGAAGTAAAATCCAAATTAATTCAAAATTAAATTCATAATTATAATTAATTCAAATTCAAATTAAAATCGTAATTAATATTATTTTTTCAAAATTAATTAACTTAAAATTATTTTTCAAAATTAATTAACTTAAAATTATTTTTCAAACTTAATTAACTTAATATTATTTTTTCAAAATTAATTAACTTAAAATTAATTTTTCAAAATTAATTAACTTAAAATTATTTTTTCAAAATTAATTAACTTAAAATTATTTTTCAAAATTAATTAATTTAAAATTATTTTTCAAACTTATTTAACTTAAAATTATTTTCCAAAATTAATTAACTTAACATTATTTTTCAAAATTAATTAACTTAAAATTATTTTTTCAAAATTAATTAACTTAAAATTATTTTTCAAATTAATTAACTTAAAATTATTTTTTCAAAATTAATTAACTTAAAATTATTTTTCAAAATTAATTAACTTAAATTAATTTTCAAAACTTAATTAACTTAAATTATTTTTCAAACTTAATTAACTTAATTTTTTTTCAAACCTAATTAACTTAACTTAATTTTTTTTTCAAACTTAATTAACTTAAATTTTTTCAAACTTAATTAACTTAAATTATTTTTCAAAACTTAATTAACTTAAAACTTAATTAACTTAAATTATTTTTTCAAAACTTAATTAACTTAAATTATTTTTCAAACTTAATTAACTTAAATTATTTTTCAAACATAATTAACTAATTAAACTTAATTATTTTTCAAATTTAATTAACTTAAAGTCCTTGATCCAAAATTAACTTACCTAATCAAAATTAATTTAAAAAAACAAAATACGTGGCGCCTGAAAAGAGGTGCCTCCCACACAAGGGAGGCGCCCTCAACAGTGGCGGGAAATTTCCCGCCGACCTGATTAAGGCGCCTTAAGGAGCTTTTAAGGCGCCTCCAAAGGCGCCTTAAGGAACCTTTAAGGAGCCTTCATTCCGTGTTTTTGCCACGAACAGAAGCTTATTCTGTTCGTTTTCTACCGAAACTCAACACGAAGTTCTCGTGCGATTTCTCCCCAACCAAGGCGCCTTCAACCCATCACTTCCTCCCTTAATCCTAGCAATGCCTCTTAGGTATAATCTAAACTCTTCTCAATCATCTATTACATAAATTTCATGCTAGTTTTGCTATTTTTCTTGTATAATGTCAAAAATAGGAAGCGTCGTATTGTGGATCCTACACCAGCTAGGGCCCCTTCCACGGACCCTAGATTCCCCTCGGAGCAACATAGGATAGATTTTTCTAGGTTCACCTTTGAGTCCATTAAACCTAGATATATTGGTAGGGAATTTTTATCCCAATATTGTCTACCCACAATCCAGATGATAAACTACTATCATCTAGATAAACTAGTTGACTGCACCACTATAGTGAACCAAGACCTGTGTGCCCAGTTCTATCACAACCTTGAAAAGGTTGATGATAGCACCTATTCCACCAAAGTTGGTGGCACCGACCTTCTGTTTACTCCCTCCCTACTTCGCACTAGCTTAGAGCTTAGAGAGTCCCAGTGTACATTTTTGTGTTACCCGAGTAGGGAGCTACCTTTCGGTGATCCATATTCCCACATTACCTTAGATGACATCTACAGGCATTTTTTTGGGGAGGAGAGACCCTTTGGCCTGACTGAGTTCAGGTCTACTCTTCTTCGAGTTCAGGACTATGTTATGTACAGAGTCCTGACAGCATGCATCCTACCCATCACATCTCGAGACGTCTCGAAGATGCGATCATCCCACTGGTTCTTTTTGTACACACTCAGTCAGCGCCTAGATATAGACATAGCACTGCATATGTTTCATAACATCATTCATGCATCTAGTACAGTTACATCTGGAGTGATTCATATGCCCTACTGCCATATTCTGACCCAGATATTCTCCGGCTCTAGGATAGACATTACCATAGAGACACTCATCCCACTTACCATTTATGATGAGTTAGGTCAGCGTAGTCTTAGATTAGCGGGTGCAGAGGTCACTGCCGAGGGAATTCTGGCCTGGAAGGGTCGACCACCACCAGTTGCTGCTCCTGGTGCTCCAGAGGCCAAGGACGTGCCAGGTGAGTGTGAGGAGTCGCCCGACTTCCTGGCAGAGGACTTTTTCACAGATCCTTCCACCTCTGCCAGACCCTCCACATCAGCCGGGCCTTCGACTTTGACCCCTCCTTCCGTCGAGGACAGACTTACTCAACTCGAGATCCAATCCATTCAGACATGACAGGCTGTGCTAGATAGCCATCACTTCCTAAGATCTCTCCGATCCGAGATAGCTGCAGGGTTCGCGTCTCTCCGAGGTGAGATACGGCGCCAGGGACAACCTCAGCCGACACCCGAGCAGCCTCTTGCACCACCTCCAGCTGACGACCCTCCAGTTGATGATCCTGCCTTTTGAGACTATCATTTGATGTATCTTGGATGCCTCCTTGTTTTTCTAGTCTGACTGTACTACTACTTCATCTATTATGATTATTAGTTTTTTTATCATTATTCTAGGTATGTGCTGAGAAGAGTAGACATTGATATCTCGACTCTTTCTGCTTTAAAAACTCTAGGAAAATATTATTTTTAAAATTCCAGTTTTACTAGATTTTCAAAAGTTGGACTTAGTTTAGGCTCTACCCTAGAAATCATGTTCCCCTAGATTAAAGTCAGAGCATCTCACTGTAACACCCATGAATTCTTAAGCTAAGTAGGTGAAGATTTCTTTTAGAATAAAAGAAGATAAGATAGAATATATATATATATATATATATATATATATATATATATATATATAAAGAATTGTTCAAGGATTGAACCTTGAACCTTCTTAAGCTAAGAATTATAGAATTACCACTAGACCATCATGAGTTATTGTTAAATAAAGAATGGATATTGTAGATAAAGATAAAACCATGATTAAGAGAAGAAAGCAAGAAAACATCAAGTAGCTTTCTTCCTCCTTCTCTTGATTAAGAAGCAAGACAAGTTGTCTTTTTCTTCCTCACTCTTTTTTTTCATTTTCGTGGATGACAAGAGAGAAGGAGAGGAGAGGAAGTAGGGGGATGAATGAAGACATTTCTTCATCATTAAGAGAATAAAAGATGAGTTAAGAAGAGGGGAAAGCAAAGCCTCTTTTTGCTTCTTACTTCCACCTAGCATAAGGGGAAAACAAGAAGGGACTTCATTTTTTCTTCCCTTCCCTCATCTTGCCATGACCTAGAGCCTCCTCTCTTCTTTCCCAAAAATCCAACTAAGGTTTTCTCCCTAAGAAAACCAAACCACAAGAAGGAACCCTCAAGATCTACCTCTCACAAGCAAGAAGAACACAAGGAGCACTAGGAGGAGGAGCTCTCTTCTTTCTTTTCATCAAAGGGTACCTTCTCTTAGGCAAAGACCAAGCAAGAGGATGTGAGTATCCCCTCACCTGTGGTACAAGTGGTTATATGATTTTTGTTGAGTTTATATGAATTTATAACCTAGAGTTTTCCCATAGTAATTTCGATTATGATACTTGTAAAGTTTATGGAAGCTTAAAAACCAAAACCAATATGTTTAAGTTTTCCTCATGATATGTTAGGAATATGATTTTGATATTTCATTATTGCATAAGGCTTAGAGTTAGGTAATACTCTACCTTAGGGTTCGGCCATGAAGAGGCTTAAAAACCTAGGGAAGCTCAATTTAAAAACTAACATGTCTATGATCTCTTCTATGATGTTATGTGAATATTTTCCTTGATGTTTATACTTTTATGTTGCTTAGAACTAGTAGGAACCTATCACAAGGTTTCGGCCATGAAGGGATTTAATACCTTAAGGAGGCTAAACCTCAAATCTAGCTTGCTTATGTTTTACCTTATGAAAAGATATGAAAAATAACATAAAGCACTTGAGATTCATGTTGCTTAGGGTTAGGTTTTTACATGGTAAACATTCGGCCACCATGAAATGTAGGGCTTAGGCAATCCTAAATTCAACCCTAACATGTTTATGTTCCTCCCCATGATATGCTATGAAATTCATAAGGTACTCACATGCTTGTAAATTCTAGAAGAGGTATCAAGTATGAAGTTCTCCACTATATGTTGTGAATGTTCTCTTGATGTTTCATACTTGTATGTTGCTTAGAACTAGTAGGACCCTATCACAAGGTTTCGGCCATTAAGGGATTTAATACCTTAATAAGGCTCAACCTCAAATCTAGCTTGCTTATGTTTTACCTTAAGAAAAGATATGAAGATAACATTATGCACTTGAGATTTCATGTTGCTTAGGGTTATGTTTTTTTCACATGTTGAACATTCGGCCACCATGAAATGTAGGACTTAGGCAAGCCTAAATTTAACCCTAACATGTTTATGTTCCTCTCCATGATATGCTATGAAATTTATAGGGTACTCATTGTTAGGACCGATGATCGCGGCTAGAGAGGGGGGGTGTGAATAGACGCCCCAAATTCTTCGTTTCTTCCTACGATTAGGGTTAGCGCAGCGGAAATAACTAAATAGAAACGTAAAGGAAAAAGACAAACCTCAAACTCGATGGATGTAACGAGGTTCGGAGATGAAACTCCTACTCCTCGGCGTGTCCATAAGGTGGACGAAGCCTATCAATCCGTCGGTGGATGAGTCCCCGGAAACCCGGCTAATAATCACTCCTTCTGGGTGGAGAAACCTCGCCACAATGTCTTGCAACAGCAAGATAAACAGGAGTACAAGAATACAGCAAGAAACTAAGTACAATACAAAAATGTAATAACCCTAGCTTGCCTTCTTGTCGACTGGATGAAGCAGCAGCTTCAAACGACGCCTACAATAGCAGGAACCCAGCCGATGAAGCTCACACGAAGCTTCAAGCAGAAGCGAGCTCAGCAAAGCTCAAACACAAGAAGAAGAAGAAAGAACAGTGGCTCCTCAACCCTTTTATAACCTGCGAAGAAGACACAAATTGCGTTGCAACGGCTAGGATGTGGACCGATCGGGCTTCATCCCGATCGGTTCTGATCGGTCACAGACCGATCAGGCCCTCCCCGATCGGTCATGGTGACCGATCAGGTCCTTCCTGATCGGTCCCATGACCGATCGGGCCTTCCGATCGTCTCCTTCGATCGTTTCGATCGGTGCACCGATCTGGAACTTCAGATGCTCGATCGATCGATCGGTCTCGGTCGATCGGATAACACGAAGCTCAGTTACCGATCGTCACCGATCCGATACCCGATGTATCGATCGATCCATGATCGATCCGAGCTTGGTTTCGCCCAAACCAAGTCCCAAGCCTTCCAAACCAACATCCGGTCAACCTTGACCTGTTGGTACATCATGCTTAGCATCCGGTCACTCCCTTGACCTGCTAAGACTCCCCACCAAGTGTCCGGTCAATCCCTTTGACCCACTTGGACTTTTCTCTTCGTATCAAGTATCCGATCACTCCCTTGACCTACTTGACCTTCTCAACACCAGATGTCCGATCTCCCTTGATCCATCTGGATTTTCCCTTGCCCGGCTTCACTCACCAGGACTTTCACCTAGCTTCACTTACTAGGGTTTTCACCTGGCTTCACTCACCAGGATTTCCAATCTGCCCGGCTTCACTCACCAGGACTTCCCAACTGCCTGGCTTCACTCACCAGGACTTCCCAACTGCCTGGCTTCACTCACCAGGACTTCCCAACTGCCTGGCTTCACTCACCAGGACTTTTCCACATCCGGTCCAGAGAACGAGCTACCGAGCCCTCTCTGACCACAGTTCAGAGAACGAGCTACCGAGCCCTCTCCGACTTCCATCCGGTCCAGAGAACGAGCTCCCGAGCTGTAACGACCACCCTTCTTACTACTACTACACTCTAAGGATGACCATTACTTGACTACTAACTCTACTTAACCGGTATGATTAAGAATCACATGGAAACCCTAACGAAAAATTTCGACAGAGTCTCCCCTGTACCGGTGACCAAATCAACAATACAAATAATATATACTCAGCCACAGGCGGTTGGAACATATAATCACTCAACCACGCAGTATAATAACTCAATAAGAAGAATGAAACTACTCTAGCAATAGTAAACAGACAATACTCCAAAAACATAACAAAGTGCGGAATAGACTCAATTACAATCTCAACTTCATCATAGCATTAAGGAGAAAAGAAAAGGAAACATAACAAATCTTAAACTAAGTGAGTTCTTTAGCTAAGTCTCAAGGATCTCCATAGTCCACACATCACACACCGTCACAGCATCTCCTTGTCGCCTTCTTCCTTATGCTTTAGCTTTTCCTTTATCTGCAGTAGGAGGAAAATAGTATCTATAAGCTAAAAGCTTAGTGAGCACTATCCTACTCACAAAAACTCGATATACATGTATATAAATAAAACATGCTAAAACTGAATGCTAACATGTAAAGCTACTCATGCTCATAAATAGCAAAGAAATCAACTAACTGAAAAACTAACATGTATAGCTACTCATGCTCATAAATAACAAAGGAATCATGCTAACTGAAATACTAAACATGTACAGCTAATCATGCTCATAAATAGCAAAGGAATCATGCTAACTGAAATACTAAACATGTATAGCTAATCATGCTCATAAACCAATAAAGGAATCATACTAACTGAAATACTAAACGTGTATAGCTAATCATGCTCATAAATAGCAATAAAGGAATCATACTAACTGAAATACTAAACATGTATAGCTAATCATGCTCATAAATAGCAATAAAGGAATCATACTAACTGAAATACTAAACATGTATAGCTAATCATGCTCATAAATAGCGAAGGAACTAACTGAAAAGCTAACATGTAAAGCTAATCATAGAACTATCATGTGTATCAATAAGAAACTGAATTGCTACCTAAGCTAAACTAATTAATGCTAAACTGAGTCTAACTTGTATTCACATAACTAATTTGTGAAGTTTTGAAAAACTATTTACATAATAGATTAAAATAATAATCATGCTGCTGATGGGCCCGGCAACTGTACTTGCTGTGCGCGCATCCCTAACTAAACCCGGGATTGCAAGTTCCGAGTCTAGTAGGGTTTACTAGGTTATCTAAACCTAGGGACGACTGTGGGAGCCCAACCCAATGGATATCTAATCCAGTACAGTGCCACTGCTAAAAGTAAAATACTGGATCTTAAACTAATTAACTTATCTTGCTTTTACTAGGTTATCTGAACCTAGAGGCGACTGTGCGAGCCCACCCATTGGACCGTAGTCCCATATAAGCTGAAGCAAGACTAAATAAGTTATTTTAAATGCTTCTACTGCATTAATTGAGCTATCAAAATGCCTACTGTAGCATTATATTGAGCTAAGCATTTTATCAAGCACTTGGTGTGCACTAGAACACACCCTACGTACTGAAAATCTGTATACAAAGCTTAACATAAATCTGCATGCAAAGCTTAACAAAAATCTGCATATTAAGCCTATCAAAATCTGCATACTTTACTTATAAAAATCTGCATGCTATAAAAATAGAACCGCTCATGTTATTCCAATAGCAAACAGGAAACTAGAATAACTTAAGCATGCTGTGAAAGTAAAACCAATTCAACTACTAGGCATGCAATAGAATCTAGAAAATAAAGGAATCGTTGCTACATGGGATTAACAGAATATCATGCTTACTAACTCAACACAAAAAGGATCTAAACTGCTATGAATTGGTGGCTGTTTTTGCCCATGAATATGCACAACAGAACTTAACAGTAAGCTTCAAAAGGAATCATTCTCAGCCCCAAATGGCTGTTCATGCCTGCTGCAGATACCAAAGGGATACCAACGTACTGTTAATAGGATGAATTGCTATCAACTGATCAGCAAGAAGGCAAACATAATTTCCTTAATGAAACTAAAACACATGTTAATCAAATATGCTACAGCGAAGAACTAAAATACTTAGGAACTAATGCTCTAGAACAATAAGGAATGTGAAGTACAGTGCTTCTCGTTATAGAACAAAAATACCAGAACATATCCTCTGGAAGCATAGGCATGTATGCTTCTAACTACCAGATCTACACAACCCTTTTTAACCTCACGGCAGAACCCAAAAACAACAAGAGAAAACTCTAAACCAATGCCACAAGGAGGATTGTTCATGCTCGGCAAAGAAATGAAGAAGGCAAAATCGCGGAACTACTCCTACTGCAGGTGAGAAGCAACTCACCGGGATTTGCTTGGACTTACAACCGAAGGAGAGGAAGAAGATCTAGGGCTCGGAGGCTTGAAATACTCGGCTTCTTCTTGTGCTCGCGTGCTTCCCCTGACAAGGCGACCTTAAGGAGTTGAAGAGAGCCCCTCGGGAAGCTTTGGCCGGCCGCCGGAATCGCCTAGGTGTGCCTGCGGTTTTCGCCCGAGGAAGAGGAGGCGCCGTCGCGAGGGAGAAGGAGAGGGATTTTTTTTTTTAGAGAAATTGTTTTGGTTTTTCGGAAATGAAAACCTAATTTCCTTTCTTATATTCGGCTTTAATCACAACTATGCTTTAATATCAATTTTCTCCATATTGGATTGACAAAGTCTGTGTAGCTCAGCTGGTTGGGCCGGATTTGGTTGGGTTAGTCCGACCCGAGGTCGTAGGTTCGAACCTCGCCTTTAACGGTTTTTGTCAAAATTCCTTTCTTTTTTGTAAACATACTAAACGACCTCCAAAAATTACGTAAAAATACTCTAAAAATTCCTAAAAATCTCTAGAATTTTTCTAAAGCATTTCTAGATTTTTATAAGGACTTTTAAAACTCGAAATAGGGAAAATTGGGTCATTACAATTCTCCCTCCCTTATAAAAAGTTCGTCCTCGAACTTAGAATAATTCTGGATATATTTCTGTCTCATGCTGTCTCCACGCTCCCCTAGTAACTTTCTCGTGCTTCTAGTTCTACCAGATGACTTTTACTAATGACACTTCTCTGTTTCCTAGTCTCTTGTTTGCCTTGTCCACTATCTTTGTCTGCTCTCATAGCTAAGATCCTCTTGGATCTACACTGTCTGAGGCTGAATCACTTGGCTAAGGTCGTGAATACACTTCTTTAGCATGGAGACATGAAATACATTGTGTATTGCTGACATATCTTGAGGTAAGTCTAGCTTGTAAGCTACCTTCCCAATTCTCTCTATGATCGGGGTAGGGTCATACGTATCGAGGACTTAACTTGCTCTTTTTCTCTTGGGTTCTCCGATGTACTCAAACTGTGCTTCTGCTTCAGGTTGGAATACGACTTTCTGTTTACGGCACTCTATGGAGGCACCGTATCTGATCAGGAAGTTCATTCCAAATATGACATCGTAGTCAGTCATGTCTAGCACTATCAGATCACAAAAGAGTTCTCTGTCTGCTATCATGACTGGCACTATTCTGAACCAGTGCGTGGATGTCATAACTTCTCCCGAAGGTAATGTTGTCAGAAACTGACTACTGAGTACCTCTGGGGGTATTGCTAACTTTTCGGCGAATGCCCTGGCTATATAAGAATGGGTTGCCCCAGTATCGAATAAAACAGTAGCACTATACTGTAAAATGCTAATCTGACCTGTGACAACTGTCGAGGCATTAGCTACGTCCTCTCTGGTGAGTGAGTAGATCCTCGCATTCGCCATCGCTGGAGGGGCTTCTAATCTTCCCTGGCTGATAGGTGGACCTTCTAGAGCGGCCTGCATCTGATATAACTGAGCTGGCTGGCCTACATACTGAATCTGCTGTGGTTGAGGGAGACCGGTCTTGTTCGGGCACTGCTTGGCCATGTGCCCTTCTTGTCCACATTCAAAGCATCCTCGTGTGCCCTTGCGACAAACCCCTGGGTGGAATTTCCCACAAGTAGCACACTTTGGATAACTGGGTCGCTTGCTAGATGGTCCTCCTTTTGGATCACTCCCTGATTTGCGCTTGCTGTTGGAGTTCTCTTTCCAGTTAGAGCTGTGGCCTTGCTATTTTTGAGTGTGAAAGTTTCCTTGGCCTTTGGACTCTGAGGAGGCTTGCTTCTGCTGCTTTATGCTGTTCTGGTAATGCTCTGTGGTCAAGGCACTGCTCACTAACTCCTCTGTGGTTTGTGGCCTATGTATGCCACCAGCCACGTTCACTGCTATCTCTGGCCTCAGCATCTTGAGCATCAACCGGACTCGTTCCTTTTCTGTGCTAACTAATTCGGGACATAGACGAGCCAGTGTGTTGAATTTCTTCACGGCTTCCTCAACTGATAGGTTGCCCTGACGAAACTCCGTGAACTCGTCGTAGTGGCGGTTTGTGACCCGCATGTGAAAGAACTCCTCAAAGAATTCTTTCTCGAAGTCAGCCCATGTCATCTGGTTCACTGGGTGCTTCGTTCTGATTCTTTCCCACCACATGCGTGCGTCTCCTGTCAGGCAGAAGGAGGCACACTTCACCTTCTCATGTTCTGGCCAGTCCAGAAGCTCCATCGTGCTCTCCAGTGTTTTGAACCAGGCTTGTGCATCCCATGGTTCACTAGTGCCTGAGAAGTTCTCTGGCTTGACTCACTGCAACTGGATCAGATAGGCTTCCCTCCTTGGCTCAGCTGCTGGGACTGCTGGTGCTGGTACTGGTGCTGGCGCTGGCACTGTAGGCTGAGCTCTCCTGTTACTGTTCAGCTAGCTGCTGCTATAACTGAGCCACTAATGCTGTAAGGTCTGGAGGAGGCACTGAACTGCTTGCCTCTTGCTGGGGCTCAGTAGCTAGTGCCCTTCTAGCTGGGCGTCCTCGTGCCATTTCTAAAGACATAGAGGATGTACATAACTAATCTAATCACGTTTAACTAGCTACTATAAACATGTTAGAGGCTATCACACATAAGCATGCTATAATTATTCCTAAACATGAAAGCAAGAAACATAAATAGAGTAGAGGTATTCTTACTTGGAAGACGGCAAGGCTGATGCTGATGTGTGTGATGCTGGAGAATGGGAACTGCTCTGATACCAACTGTAACGACCACCCTTCTTACTACTACTACACTCTAAGGATGACCATTACTTGACTACTAACTCTACTTAACCGGTATGATTAAGAATCACATGGAAACCCTACCGAAAAATTTCGGCAGAGTCTCCCCTGTACCGGTTACCAAATCACCAAATCTTAAACTAAGTGAGTTCTTTAGCTAAGTCTCAAGGATCTCCATAGTCCACACATCACACACCGTCACAGCATCTCCTTGTCGCCTTCTTCCTTATACTTTAGCTTTTCCTTTATCTGCAGTAGGAGGAAAATAGTATCTATAAGCTAAAAGCTTAGTGAGCGCTATCCTACTCACAAAAACTCGATATGCATGTATATAAATAAAACATGCTAAAACTGAATGCTAACATGTAAAGCTACTCATGCTCATAAATAGCAAAGAAATCAACTAACTGAAAAACTAACATGTATAGCTACTCATGCTCATAAATAGCAAAGGAATCATGCTAACTGAAATACTAAACATGTACAGCTAATCATGCTCATAAATAGCAAAGGAATCATGCTAACTGAAATACTAAACATGTATAGCTAATCATGCTCATAAACCAATAAAGGAATCATACTAACTGAAATACTAAACGTGTATAGCTAATCATGCTCATAAATAGCAATAAAGGAATCATACTAACTGAAATACTAAACATGTATAGCTAATCATGCTCATAAATAGCAATAAAGGAATCATACTAACTGAAATACTAAACATGTATAGCTAATCATGCTCATAAATAGCGAAGGAACTAACTGAAAAGCTAACATGTAAAGCTAATCATAGAACTATCATGTGTATCAATAAGAAACTGAATTGCTACCTAAGCTAAACTAATTAATGCTAAACTGAGTCTAACTTGTATTCACATAACTAATTTGTGAAGTTTTGAAAAACTATTTACATAATAGATTAAAATAATAATCATGCTGCTGATGGGCCCGGCAACTGTACTTGCTGTGCGCGCATCCCTAACTAAACCCGGGATTGCAAGTTCCGAGTCTAGTAGGGTTTACTAGGTTATCTAAACCTAGGGACGACTGTGGGAGCCCAACCCAATGGATATCTAATCCAGTACAGTGCCACTGCTAAAAGTAAAATACTGGATCTTAAACTAATTAACTTATCTTGCTTTTACTAGGTTATCTGAACCTAGAGGCGACTGTGGGAGCCCACCCATTGGACCGTAGTCCCATATAAGCTGAAGCAAGACTAAATAAGTTATTTTAAATGCTTCTACTGCATTAACTGAGCTATTAAAATGCCTACTGTAGCATTATATTGAGCTAAGCATTTTATCAAGCACTTGGTGTGCACTAGAACACACCCTACGTGCTGAAAATCTGTATACAAAGCTTAACAAAAATCTGCATGCAAAGCTTAACAAAAATCTGCATATTAAGCCTATCAAAATCTGCATACTTTACTTATAAAAAATCTGCATGCTATAAAAATAGAACTGCTCATGTTATTCCAATAGCAAATAGGAAACTAGAACAACTTAAGCATGCTGTGAAAGTAAAACCAATTCAACTACTACGCATGCAATAGAATCTAGAAAATAAAGGAATCGTTGCTGCATGGGATTAACAGAATATCATGCTTACTAACTCAACACAAAAAGGATCTAAACTGCTATGAATTGGTGGCTGTTCTTGCCCATGAATATGCACAACAGAACTTAACAGTAAGCTTCAAAAGGAATCATTCTCAGCCCCAAATGGCTGTTCATGCCTGCTGCAGATACCAAAGGGATACCAACGTACTGTTAATAGGATGAATTGCTATCAACTGATCAGCAAGAAGGCAAACATAATTTCCTTAATGAAACTAAAACACATGTTAATCAAATATGCTACAGCGAAGAACTAAAATACCCAAGAACTAATGCTCTAGAACAATAAGGAATGTGAAGTACAGTGCTTCTCGTTATATAACAAAAATACCAGAACATATCCTCTGGAAGCATAGGCATGTATGCTTCTAACTACCAGATCTACACAACCCTTTTTAACCTCACGGCAGAACCCAAAAACAACAAGAGAAAACTCTAAACCAATGCCACAAGGAGGATTGTTCATGCTCGGCAAAGAAATGAAGAAGGCAAAATCGCGGAACTACTCCTACTGCAGGTGAGAAGCAACTCACCGGGATTTGCTTGGACTTACAACCGAAGGAGAGGAAGAAGATCTAGGGCTCGGAGGCTTGAAATACTCGGCTTCTTCTTGTGCTCGCGTGCTTCCCCTGACAAGGCGACCTTAAGGAGTTGAAGAGAGCCCCTCGGGAAGCTTTGGCCGGCCGCCGGAATCGCCTAGGTGTGCATGCGGTTTTCGCCCGAGGAAGAGGAGGCGCCGTCGCGAGGGAGAAGGAGAGGGATTTTTTTTTTAGAGAAATTGTTTTGGTTTTTCGGAAATGAAAACCTAATTTCCTTTCTTATATTCGGCTTTAATCACAACTATGCTTTAATATCAATTTTCTCCATATTGGATTGACAAAGTCCGTGTAGCTCAGCTGGTTGGGCCGGATTTGGTTGGGTCAGTCCGACCCGAGGTCGTAGTTTCGAACCTCGCCTTTAACGGTTTTTGTCAAAATTCCTTTCTTTTTTGTAAACATACTAAGCGGCCTCCAAAAAATACGTAAAAATACTCTAAAAATTCCTAAAGATCTCTAGAATTTTTCTAAAGCATTTCTAGATTTTTATAAGGACTTTTAAAACTCGAAATAGGGAAAATTGGGTCGTTACACGAGCCCTCTCTGACAACAGTCCGGAGAACGAGCTACCGAGCCCTCTCTGACTTCCCATGTGCCAAGCTTCCATACTTGGACTTCTCCGTGCCAAGTCTCCGTACTTGGACTTTTCCCGTGCCAAGCTCCCTGCTTGGACTTTTCACCATGCCAAACTCCCTGCTTGGACTTTTCCCATGCCAAGCTCCCTGCTTGGACTTTTCCGAGTCAGGTCAACTCACCTCGGGTCAACCAGGTCAACCTTGACCACGGGTTGCACCCACAATCTCCCATCAAAATACAACTCTTTTGTTCTTGTCAAACATCAAAATACAACTCGAGTCAGGTCAACCAGGTTAACCTTGACCTAAGGTTGCACCAACAATCTCCCCCTTTTTGATGTTTGACAATACCTTTAAGTTAGGCTAATCCAATAGCCTCAACTTTCCTCATGCCACTAGGTAATAAAACATACGTTACAACCTTACATTCTCCTTCTAAGAAGGCAACCTCCTTCTTAGATAATGAAGGCCTAACTTAAACCCTTCATTCTCCCCCTATTGGCACACATCAACAAACTCTCCCCCTGAAGAGTAAGTTATCGTTGTTCACAACTTCACTCGTCATGATCAACAAACTCTCCCACTAACTCCAATGTTCTTCCTTGAACATTCTCAAGACATTCTTCCCCTTTTTGACACACATCAAAAGGAGTGAATCAAGGTCAAGAGTTTCTTCCTAATGAAAGTCCCATACCTTTCATTGAAACGCTTAATTTCCCCCTTGATACCTAAATTCAACAATCAACTCAGTGATAATCCCATATCACTCATCCTCAAAAATTTCTACGAGTAAAAACTCCCCCTAAAAGTCAACTCCTCCTTAACTAATAGGTAAAACTCCCCCTAAAGGTCAACTCCCCCTTGACCATTGCACCAACAATGTCTTGGAGAGTTTCAAACCTTTAGAAATCCAAAACACCAACTCCCAGCTGAAATTTCAGACAAAATAGTCGAAAATCAGTAAGTTGGCACGCGCTGATCGATCACCAGACCGATCAGCCTTCACTGGATCGGTCACCAGACCGATCCACACTGACCTGGACCGATCAGGGAACCTCCTGATCGGTCCACGACCTCTGATTTCTGATTTTCTGAATTTTTCTTCTCCCGAAGTTCAGAAACCTCTAGAAAATTACAGAAAATTTCAAAAATTATGAAATTTTGAGGATACATTCCTCATAACATATACTATCATGGAAAAATAATTTTCTATGAAAATAACTTCCATTTTTCAATCTTGATACAAAGTTCAAAAGTCTTTGAAATAGCTCAAAGTTAACTTATCTTTGTATCAACTTATTCAATGATGAATGCTATCACTAGAAAAGCTTCATCAAGGTTTTTCAAATCAATTTTGAAATGATTTTAAACCATTTAATTTAGGACCACAATCTTTGGGCTAAATGTACATGACTTGTACATAAGCTTTCTCTATGATCCCCAATTAGAATTAGGCTCATCTAGGTACAAGAACTATGCACCTTGATCCTAACTCACAATCCTAATATCTCACACACATCTAAGGTGTATCAAACACATCCAAGTCAATTTTGATGTGAGATATGGGTTTAGGTTATCTTAGACTAAGGTCTCATGCATTTTCTAAACATCAATTTGATCTCTATATCAAATTGTGTTTTTAACCTTAAATCAATTTCATTGATTATAAATGCAAGAAATGATGACATGCCATAAAATGATATCATACATAATAACATGTGCCAATGTCATGATGTCATGGCATAAAGTATGAAACTTAACTAGAGCATGACATATAAATAACCTAAGCATTATCATGACATTTTAAATGATCATAAAATAAATATGATGTCATGACATGGCATATGGCAAACAATACATGGCAAATAACATATAAAGGTATAGAAAATACCTAATTCTAGCCTTAGTTGTCATTTTTGATAATTTTGATCATTTTGCCATAAAATCCATATTCCTAAGTGTATTAGACCTAAAATCATATACTAAGGATTTTTAAATCACCATGTGCCAATTAAATTGACCTAAGAGAACTCCTCAAATGTGATTGGCACATCCTAATCACCTTAGGAATAATTTTTAATTTCATTTTCAAGGCTTGATTGCACCTTGAAAATTCCTAACATGCCACCTTTTGCCATGATTAGGTTAACTACCTATTCAAGTAAGGTTGGCACACCCTAACTCATCTAGCGTGATGAAATCACACTCCTAGGAACCCAATACCTATTAGAGCTCATTGGGTTCACTAAGTATTCACTAGGGATGACTTCCCTAGCAACCCTTCTAATGACCCTCCTAGGCTTTGAAGCCTTGGTCATTTGGGACTCATCAAGATCAACTCTAGGGATGACTCCCCTTGTGACCTTGGTGATGGTCTTCCTAGCCCTAGATTTTGTTCCATAATCGAATGGAATATTGTGATAAGTGGGCTTGACCATTTGGGACTTAGGTTTGTGACCCAAACCTTTCTTGTCTTTGGACATTGGTTTTTGACCCTTAAACCCTAGAGATGACTTCTCCAAGTTCTTAAGAGCCTTTTCCAAAGTATCAAGTCTTGACCTCAAGACTTGATTCTCCTTCTCTAATACCTCAAGTTTTAGTTTGTCATTGTTCCTTGAGGTACTCCTAGGCATATGTCGAGTAGTTTTGGGATTCCTACCTAGGTTTCCCTTAACCTTAGATGAGTTAATCCTAGGGTTGACATTTCTAGAGTTATCCTTATCTAGGTTAACATGTTTGGCTCCTAAGCATGTGTATCGATTTCTATAATTAACATGCTTATCATTCTTGACAATAGCAATAAGGCTACTAGCATGCATCCTACTAGTATTGCAAGAATGTGCCTTAGAGATTACCTTAGGCTTTGCCCTAGCTCCCCCTATACATGTGCTCGATCTCTTGTCCTTGTGAGATTGCCTCCCCTTCGGACATTGGCTCCGATAATGTCCCCTTCGCTTGCATTGGAAGCACACCACGTGCTCCTTGCCCTTGCGTGTTGGGACTCCGGCTTCCTTGATCTTTGGCGCCGGTGGAGTCTTCCTAACCCTCTTTGGACACTTACTCTTGTAATGTCCATACTCCCTACACTCAAAGCACATTATATGTAATTTATTTGAAATTGAAATGCTTGAGTTACCTAGGGTTGAGGATGTATGAAGACTTTCTTCTTCATCCCTTCCGGAGGTAGAAGCTTCTTCCTCTTGCTCCATTCTTGAAGAAGAACTCTCCTTCTCTTCTTCCTTAGATGTTGAGTAGCCCTCAACTTCTAATTCCTCTCCTCCATGATGTGAGCTACTTGGCTCACTTGACTCCTCTTCATGGCTTGAAGTGGAGTTCCCCTCATGGAACTTAGCCAAGTTGTTCCACAACTCATTGGCATTGTTGTATCCACCTATCCTACACAAAACATCATTAGGTAAAGAAAATTCAAAAATCTTCAATACCTCATCGTTGACTAGGGATTGGTGGACTTGTTCCTTGGTCCACTCCTTCTTCTCTAGGGTTTCTCCTTTCTTGTCCGTCGGAGGCTTGAAACCTAATTGGACACAACTCCAATTCTCAAGATTAGTCATAAGAAAATATTTCATTCTTACCTTCCAAAACGCGAAGTCGTCGCGATCGTAGAAGGGTGGAATGGTGATGTCGTCTCCGAGTTGATCCATCTCTAGCTTGTGCTCCCTCGGGTGTTAATCTGGTGAAGAGCGACCTCGCTCTGATACCACTTGTTAGGACCGATGATCGCGGCTAGAGAGGGGGGGTGTGAATAGACGCCCCAAATTCTTCGTTTCTTCCTACGATTAGGGTTAGCGCAGCGGAAATAACTAAATAGAAACGTAAAGGAAAAAGACAAACCTCAAACTCAATGGATGTAACGAGGTTCGGAGATGAAACTCCTACTCCTCGGCGTGTCCATAAGGTGGACGAAGCCTATCAATCCGTCGGTGGATGAGTCCCCGGAAACCTGGCTAATAATCACTCCTTTTGGGTGGAGAAACCTCGCCACAATGACTTGCAACAGCAAGATAAACAGGAGTACAAGAATACAGCGAGAAACTAAGTACAATACAAAAATGTAATAACCCTAGCTTGCCTTCTTGTCGACTGGATGAAGCAGCAGCTTCAACAGGAACCCAGCCGATGAAGCTCACACGAAGCTTCGAAGCTCAGCAAAGCTCAAGAAGTGAAGAAGAACAGCAGCTCGAGAAGGAAGAAGAAGAAAGAAGGTGGCTCCTCAACCCTTTTATAACCTGCGAAGAAGACACGTTGCTACGCAACGGCTAGGATGTGGACCGATCAGCTTCATCACGATTGGTCCACAGTCTGATCGGTCACAGACCGATCAGGGCTCTTGATCGGTCATGGTGACCGATCAGGTCCTTCCCTGATCGGTCCCATGACCGATCGGGCCTTCTCCCGATCGTCTCCTTCGATCGTTTCACGATCGGTCGATCCGGAACTTACTCGATCGATCAGCGATCGGTCTCGATCATCGATAACACGAAGCTCATCGAGTTCGATCGGTCACCGACCGATCGAGATACCGATGTATCACCGGATCGATCCATCGATCGATCCGGTCTTGGTTTCGCCCAAACCAAGTCCCAAGCCTTCAAACCAACATCCGGTCAACCTTGACTGTTGGTACATCATGCTTAGCATCCGGTCACTCCCTTGACTGCTAAGACTCCCCACCAAGTGTCCGGTCAACTTTGACCCACTCGGACTTTCTCCTTCGTCAAGTATCCGATCACCCCTTGACCTACTTGACCTTCTCAACACCGGATGTCCGATCTCCCTTGATCCATCTGGATTTTCCCTGCCGTCTTCACTCACCGGGACTTTCACCTAGCTTCACTTACTAGGGTTTTCACCGGCTTCACACATTTCCGGCTTCACTCACCAGGACTTCCCAACTGCCTGGCTTCACTCACCAGGACTTCCCAACTGTCTGGCTTCACTCACCAGGACTTTTCCACATCCGGTCCAGAGAACGAGCTACCGAGCCCTCTCTGACCACAGTTCGGAGAACGAGCTACCGAGCCCTCTCCGACTTCCATCCGGTCCAGAGAACGAGCTCCGGAGCCCTCTCTGACCACAGTCCGGAGAACGAGCTACCGAGCCCTCTCCGACTTCCCATGTGCCAAGCTTCCATACTTAGACTTCTCCGTGCCAAGTCTCCATACTTGGACTTTTCCCGTGCCAAGCTCCCTGCTTGGACTTTTCACCATGCCAAACTCCCTGCTTGGACTTTTCCCATGCCAAGCTCCCTGCTTGGACTTTTCCGAGGCAAGTCAACTCACCTCAGGTCAACCAGGTCAACCTTGACCACGGGTTGCACCCACAATCTCCCATCAAAATACAACTCTTTTGTTCTTGTCAAACATCAAAATACAACTCGAGTCAGGTCAATCAGGTCAACCTTGACCTAAGGTTGCACCAACACTCATATGTTTAGAATCCATGCTTTGTAGCATTCGGCCACTTACACTTAGTGAAATTAGGAAGCTTGAACTTTAACCTAATATGCTCATGTGAATGCCTAGGATAAATGCATGGAAAAATTTATTTAGATTCACATGCTTACATGCTATTGTAACCAAGTTTGGACCTTGTATGTTTCAGCCAAGGTGGGTTTAAAACCCTAGGAAGCATAGAACCTAAATCACATATGCTTATGATGTTCCTTATGTTAAATGTATGGAAATGAATATGGGTTCATATGCTTGTATGATTTCATGAAACCTAAATGAGCCTATGCATGTTTCGGCCACCCTTAGTGGGTTGAGAATTTAGACTAAGTTATGACTCAATATGTACTTCCCTTGCTATGACTTGAATTGGAAGAAGTTAACTTGTGATCCATGCATGATTATGTTTTCTTTTTGTGTTATATTGCTCATTTGAATATGTTTATGAACCATGCATGAGAATGATATCTAAATGGCTATGTGCCAAAATATGATGGCTATGTGCCCAAGACAAGTATGATGGCTATGTACCCAAGTATGCATGGCTATGTGCCCATTTATGCATACCTTATGAATGACATGAATGATATGAACATGATATGCCATGAATGACATGAATGAAATATGCTATGCTTTGAATGACATGAATATGAATTTCCATGAATGACATGAACATGATATGCTATGAATGACATGAACATGATATGCTATGATTGACATGAATAAGATATGCTATGAACGACATGAATACGTTATGAAATGATAGAGATATGATATGGCATGTATTTTACTTTGAATGGCTTGTACCAAACGGGTGGGCTCCTCATGCGCCCCTAGGTCAAATTATGGGCCTAGTAAAGGGTGGGCTCCTTACGTACCCCTAGGTCGAGCTACGGGCCTAGTTTCCTAGTAGGTTCAAGACTTGCTACCTTAGGTCTACTTAGGATGCGCGCATTATGTATGTATGTGGTACTAATCCGGGCCCCTTTCATGTTGAGATTATTTTCAAGTACTATATGATATTATTTTAAGACATCTCACACATGACATAAATTATGTTTTGAAAGGCATATTGCACATGACATTTACATTTCCCATGTTTTAAAGGACATCTTGCATCCATGCTCATGATATGATGAAAAGTAATGCTTACAAGATATGCTATGATATGATGCCTTGATGTTATGAAAAGAAATGTCATGATGTTTTCACTTATGCTATGATGTACACTTATGTTATGATATGATCTATACCATGATATGATGATTTTCTTATGTTATGATAGTACCTCCATGCTATGATAGGATCTATGCCATGATATGATGATTTTCTTATGTCATGATAGTACCTCCATGTTATGATATGATTTATACCATGATATAATGATTTCTTATTTTATGATGTGATTTATGCTATGATAGGATGTTACTTGTACCATGATAAGAATTAGGCTATAATATGTTGTTTACTTTACCTTATGTCATTACTGAGATTCATGCCATGATTTGATATGTTTTAATTACATGATGATATGAGCATGAATTACTCTATAATGTATGATATGATGATGTTGCATGATACGTTGGTTTTTGTGAGTAGGAAAGGATCTCACTAAGCCTTGAGTGCTTACAGATACTTTTCCTTGTACCACAGATAAAGGTAAAGAATGGAGAAACTAGAGGCGCAACAGGAAGGGGCAAGAGATGTGTGATGGTGACTTGGCTAAAGAAACAAAATAACCTGCTTAAGTGAACTTAGAATAATATGTTATGTTATGTGATGTCTTTTATGATTCTCTATACATGAGTTAGAAATGAATACTATGACTATTTAAGTTGAATTATGTTATTTCTTATACATATGTTTACTATGTTACTCTATGCTTAGAAACATAGATATGCTTCCATTGTATGTATGTATGAATGTTTAAGTTACTAAGTCTAAGGATAAGGAAAGTAACCCCGCCCTCACTAGGCAGGAGTGGTAGTAAAGGGGCGGGCGTTACACTCACAAACACCTAGGTATACCTTGCTTGCAACACCCCACCCTCCTCACTACTAGACTGTGAGGGTGGAGTGCTACTAGACTACTAACTTTACTTAATTATTTTTGTTCACATGTAAAGATCAATACATAAACTCTCTAAACATGCAATTAACTAGTAGCGGAAGACTAAATGACTCATCTATACATACTACTCAGACTTATGTTCACAACTAAAACTATATATCAATCTAATCATGCTGAAATATATGTATCAATCTGAACACGCATGCAGCCATTATGCAACTCAGATAATAGGTCTAATGTGCATAACAATAAAAAGAATGAATTCTAAATACATGGCAATCTTAATAAAATCTTATGCTAAATCCCAAGCCTTCTATAGTCCAGGCATCACACATCCATCCGCACCTCCTTGTCGCCTTCCTTTGTTATAGCTTTTCCTTTCCTTTATCTACAGTAAGAGGAAATAAGCGAATGCTTAGTAAGTGCTGTCTAACTCACAAAAACTCGAATGTGCATATAAATACAACAATGCTAAAAACTGAATCTGTAAAAAAAGAAAACTACTCATGCTCATCTAATAGAAAAGCACTAAAATTTGCATACTCATGATATACAAGAATAAAAATGCATGCTGGAAGACAAGGCTAATCATGCACAATAACTAATCAGGAAACAAATAAAACTAATTCTGCATGCTTCGAATTAAAAGAAACTAACTTGCTGAATTTTAAACACTTTCTGAATCTTATTTCTTTTGTTTAAAAACTAATACTTTAATACTTCAAAATAATAATAAACTTTCTTCTTGGGCCCAGGCATAGTACCAAAGCGCACTCCCTAATAGAAACTGGGGTAGCGACCCACCAGTCCTACGAGGGTAAAGACCTCGGTCTTACCAGGGTCAAGACCTCGGAATTGGTCACCTGGATTTGTTTAACGACAACCTCGGAAGTCGGGTACTAGCCTCTTAAAAAGTAAAATACTTGTTATCTTTTATTACTTCTAATTTATAATGCCTCGGCATTTTCTTCAAGCACCTTGTGTGCCAAAATCCCTAAAGTCTTGACTTTGGAATCTACTTAAGTCCTTGGCCTTTTTCTTTCTTTCCTTTAGCTTTCTTATAAAACTTAAAATACTGATAGGGAACTCAAAATCTGGAACTGAAATTCTTAATGAAAAATTTGTACTGTAATGCATATTAAAAACTTGCAATGCATAATAAAAATCTGCACTAATGCTTAACAGAAATCTGCACTAATGCTTAACAGAAATCTGTACTAATGCTTAACAAAATTTGCACTAAAATTCTGCACTACAAGGAGATCTAAATTGCACTACAAAAACTAGGAGCTAAATGAAATTAAAGATCTGCATTGCTTCATTTGTTGTGCACGCCTACTGCTACACAAAGAAATCTAGGAACTAAATGCAAACTAAAAATCTGCTCATGCTCAATTAACATAAATAGGGAAAGCTAGAAAAATACTACTCGTGCTCTACTAATAGCAATATGAAAAATCCGCTTATCTAATAGCAAATGAAAACTAGAGAATCTGCTCATGTATATCTAATAGCAAAGAAAACTGGTCATGCTCAACTCATGGCAAATGAAAGCTGCACGTGCTCACAAACAAAGAGGAACTACTTCATCATGTATATCTGCTCATGCACATATACAGCAAAGGAAATTACACATGCTCAACTAATAGCTAATGGGAAACTACTCATGCTCACCAACAGCAAGGAAAAGAGGAACTGCTCATATCCAATACGTAGCACAAAGAACACTGAACCTACTGGAATTTAAAACCTACATAATGCTTATTTCCAATTAGAAACCTATTCCTACACATGACAGCTAGAAGGAAACACTAATACTAGATGTTACAAGCATGGAGATCAATTCTGTTAACAGCAGTAATCCACGAAAACATCACACATGCTTAAAATCCAACCTACCTCATGCTCATTGTTAGCCACAACCCAAAACCAGAAGGCCGAATATAAACTAATAAGAAACAAAGAAAACGTCTAAATCTGAAATGCAATCATAAGGAAGAAGGATCTAAATTACATGCCTAACCTATACAAATTCTCCTTCTTTCTTTAGGGTTCATGGCAGCAAGCACCAAAAACAAAAGCTCCTTAAAACATGCTTCAAAATCCAAACAAGAAGCTAACATGAATCTGAACTACTCTTCTGCAGGTGAGGAAGCACTTACCTTGCTTCTTGGACTCAAAATCGAAGAAGAAGCCTTCTAATGCTTCTAGGGTTCGCGGAGAGGCTCGCTGTTCAGCGATCCCTTCGCGTCCGTGTGCTCCCCTCAACGAGATGACTGTGAAGATGTGAAAGACTCCCGGAAATCTCCCTTGGCCGACCGCCGGAGAGGAACCCTAGATCCCCCCCTTTTTCCTTCGCCCAAACAGGAGATGTCGTGCCGTCGGGAGAGAAAAGGAGAGGAGAGGTTTAGGTTTTGGAAAATAATCCCTAAGTTCTCCCTTTTAATACCTAATATTTATGTTATCAACTACCCTTTAAATTATTTTGCTATCTTTTCTAAACAGCATGGCCCTCTTGGGCACTTGGTCAGCCGGATTGCTTAAGACTTGGTTCGCCCGGAGGTCACGGGTTCGAATCTCGGCCGAAACCCTTTTATTCCTATTTATTTTCTGTTTATTAACTATTACTTAAATAAATTTCACTCTTTTTCTAATCAGCAACGCCCGCTTGGGCACTTGGCTATCGCGCTTCGCTTAAGCTTCGGTTTGGGCCGAAGGTTGTGAGTTCAAACCTCAGCTGAAACCTTTTAATTCCTAATTATTTTCTGCTTATCAACTACTACTTAAATAAATTTTGCTCTTCTTTTAATCAGCACCGCCCGCTTGGCCACTTGGTCAGCCGAGACAACTTAAGGCTTTGTTTAACCGAAGGTCTCCGGTTCGAACCTCGGCTTAACCTCTTTATTTTTTTCAACTTCTTTCTTTTGGTAAAAATACCAAACGAACTCCAAAAATTGCATAAAAATATTCAAAAAATCTCTAGAATATTTCTATGGAATTTCTAAATATTTTTAAGTACTATTAGGACTCGTAATGAGGAATTTTGGGTCATTACATTGCTTGTGTTTGAAATACATAGAACAGCGTGAGATGCATAGGGTATAGCCTGGACTCCAGTATGCTTATATCTGTGTATCATTATGAGTCTGGGCGTTACCTTATTAACAGTAATCAGTTTAAGTCATCCAGCCTTAGTCAAATCTAACTAGACCAAAAGACTTAACTTGACTAACCGAGTGAAAGCTGCTGCCCTCTAGGCAATCAGCAAGTAGCTAAAGGTTAGACAGTTGGTGAAGGAAATGGAGATTTTTAGATTAAGCGTGCTTGTACTTTAGGGATCTGATACCTGATCAAAACAATTTGGATAAGTTAACAACTATTTAACTTAACTCATGCTTGGACTTAAAGACCAACTAAATTTGATTAAATAACCTAAATTAAATATTTAGTTACTCCCTCTTCGTCCTAATATTTAATAAGTTCTTACTCCTATTTTTTTAAAATTAAGTTTTTTAAGCTAAGTACCTTTTTAAACTGAGACTACATTTTCAAAATTCAATGTTTGCAAAAGGCTTAGCTAAGTGATTCATATAGCAACTTTCAAACTTTCTCAAACTTAGCCACCTTTATAAATTCTTGCTAAAATACTTTTCTAAGTTACCTCTTAGATTCATTCTATACTTAGCTAAAAGTATTAAAAAGCATATTTCTTACTTGCAAAATTTAACTCAGTACTTTCAAAAGAGTTCTGCTAAGTAAAAAGAGACTTCAAAGTTTTTCTTTTCTTCTCATAAATAATTTGGCTCCAAAAATTCTTTAAAATCTAGCTAAGTTTTCTAAAATTTTAGTTACGTATTTTTTATAAAACCAACTAAGTTTCAAAAGTGGCTAAAGTCATCCTACGAAGTCAACCATATATTAGCCTTTTAAACTTAGGTGAAAAATATTCCTTTATAAGACCTCTTTTTCCCTTAGCTAACAATTTTGTCAATAAAATTTAATTATAAGCTAAGTGTTACACAAGCATTTTTTACCTTCTTTCAAAGCCTAAATCTGTTTTTTTTAAATTGGCTTATTTTTGATAAATGGCAAAGGGGGAGAGTAGGGGACATTCAAAAAGTAAAAGTCTAATTCAAAAAGAAAGCCCTGTACTAAGGGGGAGCTTCACAATGTTTAAGTGTTAGCTTAAGTTATGCTTGTATTTGAAATTTATATACTTAAGCTTGATCACTTAAACCTTTTAAATATATTTATGCATTTGTTTTACTTAACTTTGAATTTCAGTTGCCATAATCAAAAAGGGGGAGATTTTTGGTGCGGGAAGCATCCGACGATCGAACCTGAGTTTTGATAATGGCAAAGGATTCAAAGTTAAGGTGTGTGGTGATCTAACAGTCTGAATGAGATTACAGGAAAGTCCTAAGTGTACTTAGCCAAAAGCCCTAACCGTGGTTAGGTAAGGTGAAAACCCTAGGGGGTGGTAACCCTAGGTCATAGGGGGTGGTAACCCTATGCGGAAAGTCTTGGTGGGTTGAGTGCTTCAGGCAAAAGTCCTAGGCGGGGGGTAACCCTAGGTGGAAAGTCCTGGTGTCGCGAACCAGGTGAAAGACTGGACTAGCCGGGAAGCGAAAGTCCAGCAGAAAGTCCGGAAGCATCGAGCACCGAGCAAAAGTCCAGTCGATCTGGAGGATCGCACTGGCAATAGGTAAATCTCCTGAGTGGAGTAGGTGAGGACGCGTTCCCTACAGAGGGAACAGTAGGCGTCGGGTCGACCTAGGGTTTCCGGTTGGAAATTCGAAGTCAGACCGGACAGTCAGAAGACTGTCATCATATTCTCATATCTATATTATTGTTTTGTGCTAACTTTGTTTTGCAGAGTATGTGTTTGGGACTAACACTTTTTGCAGGACCAAAAGAGCAATTTAGCCTCGGATGAATAGTGTCCGAGGCTCCTCAATGGAGCTTGGAGGGGCCTTGGGTGCAAGGATGAGTTGGCTGTGCGTGGGAGCTGTAGGCGCCTCCATGGGTGTTGGAGGCACCTTGGACAGCTGCTTGGAGGCGCCTTTGAGGGATCTGAAGGCACCTTAAGCAGGATAAGTTGTGACCAGTTCTTCGCTCATCCGCACGGCTGACTCGCTGAGTCTGAGGCGCCTCGGAGTGGTTTCAAGGTGCCTTCAGCATGCTTTAAAAGCAGGTCTCGAGCAACTTACTAAATCATCATCAACCAAGCGATCCCTTTGCAACTAGCTGCTAACAAGATGACCCGGAAGTGCTGCGACTTGACACCGACGACCCGGAGCTCCGAATCTTCAGATTACTATACTGTTGTCAGACCAAAGGAGAAATTTAGCCTCAGATGAACAGTGTCCGAGGTGCCTCCATGGATCTTGGAGGCGCCTCGGGTGCAAGGATGAGCTGGCTGTGCGCGGGAGCTGGAGGCGCCTCCATGGGTGTGGGAGGCGCCTTGGACAGCTGCTTGGAGGCGCCTTTGGGGGATCTGAAGGCGCCTTAAGGAGGATAAGTTGTGACCAGTTCTTCGCTCATCCGCACAGCTGACTCGCTGAGTCTGAGGCACCTTGGAGTGGTTTCAAGGCGCCTCCAGCATGCTTTAAAAGCAGGTCTCGAGCAGCTTATTGAATCAACAAATTCCAAGCGATCCCTTTGTAACTAGCTGCTAACAAGATGACCCGGAAGTGCTGTGACTTGACACCGATGACCCAGAGCTCCGAATATTCATATTACTATATTGTTGTCGGTATAACTGTCTTTTTAAATTGTACTTAATTGTTATATTTGTACTCTATTCGAGCTTATAGTTGTTGCCCACAGAAAGTGATCAAGGATCGCAGACCTTCGAGTAGGAGTTGTCACATGCTCCAAACGAAGTAAATTCCTTCGTGTCTGTGCGGTTGTTCTAATTTTCCGCTGCTTATTACTCTGTTAGTTTTTCGTACGATTTACGAATTCAAAAAGTGAAAGCCATGAGCGCTATTCACCCCCCCTCTAGCGCTTCTCGATTCTAACAAGTAGAGAGTACTGACCTAGAAGGTACCAAGTTCAGAATGTACACCGTTGTTTCCAGAGCATATCCCCAAAATGAATTTAGTAATTCTGAATAACTCATCATCTATCTAACCATTTCGATAAGAGTCCTATTCCTTCGTTCTGCCACACCATTCTGTTGGGGTGTCCCAGGTGCAGACAGTTGGGATTGAATCCCGGTCTCTGATAAGTAATTCCTAAACTCTCCTAAGACGTACTCTCCACCATGATCAGGCCGTAGTGTCTTGATACTTTTACCATGACATTTCTCCACATCAACTTTGTACTCTTTGAACTTATCAAAGCACTCAGACTTGCGACGCATCAAGTAAATGTACTCATATCTCGAATAGTCATCTATAAAAGAGATAAAATATTCGAAACCACCTCTCTCCTAGATAGTCATAGGTCCACACAAATCAGAATGAACCAATTCCAACACATCTTTGGCTCTATACCCCTTAGCCATAAAAGGTCTCTTTGTCATTTTTCCTTCCAAGAAAGATTCGCAGGTTGGAAAGTTTTCCACCACCAATGAACCCAAAGGTCTATCGGCTATTAGCCTTTGAATCCTACTCAAGTTAATATGACGAAGCCTTAGATGCCAAAGATATGTTTGGTTCATTTTCGAAGGTTGCTTTCTCTTATTAGAATTAGAATATGTATTATTAATTTCCATTTGTTGCGTCGTGGGAGTTATTGGATTTAGAGTGTACAAATTGTCAACCAACGTACCAGAACAGATAACCACCCTATTTTTCTTGATAACTACTTTGTCATCAAAAGAAATAGAATATTCATCCATAAATAATTGAGAAACTAAAATCAAGTTCTTTCTAAAAGATGGTACGTAAAGACAATTTCTCAAAATAAAAGTTTTATTCCTATCGAAAGATAATAAAATATCTCCCACTACAACAGCCGCCACTCTCATAGCATTGCCCATATAGACGGTGATTTCTCCTTCATGTAGTCGTCGGGTTTCCTGGAACCCCTGCAATGCATTGTAGACATTACCAGAGGCTCTCGTATCTACACACCAGGTACCGGTAGATAACACCACTAAACATGTTTCGAGAACTAATCAATAAGATACACCTTCATTGTTCTCGTTTCTGCGAGGATAGTCCAAGTTTTGTTTCCAATCAATAAAATTGGGACCAGTAAGATCATTTTCTTTAATAATAACAGCAAGAGGATTGAAAGCCATTTTGAAATCCTGAGAATCACAAAATAAGATATTTGGTCAAAACTTTAGAATTTAAAATAATATTGATCCCTCAAACAATATAATTTAAATTCACCAACACCTCAAAACACAATGAATTTAGTATGCCACGATAGTGTGGACGTATACTAATTCAAACATTTATAAGAGGAGGTTTTACCCATTAATTTTATTTTCTTGTCAACCTAAATTTATGATAAATAAAATTAATAGTTGATTTGTCTTCGGTCACACAAAATAATAGCAGTGACTCCGATGGGGAGGATACTATTAAATGCACCTATGTGTATACCATTACTTGATACTTAGTCCATTAATTAGGATTGTGCCCCTTCAGATGGAGAAGATCACATATACCTAAATAATTTCCTATAATTATCTATAGAGGAAGTTTGATCTAGTGATCTACAAACAAACTCATCTGATATGGAGGAAGGCACTCAAAGCCAAAGCGCAAGTTTGAATGCATCACTTACAAACCAGTAATGGAGACCGTGGAATTTATTTAAATAAACCCTCTTCCACTTAGTTATTTAAATGAGGAATTTTAACATGCACACATAACACACATGCACACATAAGTATACACATCACAGCACATAAAGATAATAAATATGAAAAAATAATTTTCCAACTATTATAGCCTCATCCATAGCTGTCCTTGGTATGCTACTGACCCTAGCCGCCGCCAACGGGTCATGTCGTCGCGTCTATCTTGCTTCCTTTTCTGCTGCGCCTCTGGTCCTCAAATAGTACCACGCCTTGCAAGGATATGATCCGCAACAAAAATAAAGTTTTAATTTATCGATCCTATATTCCACAAGGAAATGCACATGTAATCTAAATCAAACAGAATGTAAAACAACAATAATAATAATATGGTAACCGCACATATTTAATTATTACAATCATGCACATACAACAACCTCGACATGCTCGAGGGTTCAAATCACACACAAGCACACAACAATCCATAATAGTTGGATCTAGGATGCCTACAACCACATAGTTAATCTATCTAGCACATCCTACTATTATCTGGCCTAAACTTATGTATGAGCAGTGCATAATTTAACTAAAAACCAAACACACAAAGGCAGAAAACTAGCTCTGATACCACTTGTTGGGTGCTACTCAGAATACCGTTCTATTTCCACTATACAAAAATTTGTACAAGCACAAAACTTTTCCTAGCAACCCATGTGCTCTTCAGAAGTTAAATTTGGATTGGAAATGAAACTTAACATTTTTACTCCAAGTTCGTTCTTCAAAGTTAAACTTGGATTGGAAACGAAACTTAACATTTTTACTCGAAGTTCAACCCTTGTGTTTTTCAAAAGTTAAACCATATTACAGAAGTTGATTAAATATTTATTTCAAGGATTGGCTTCCAGGTCATTAGCGAGGCACTAGGCCTTCTTGGTTATGGGATCATCCACCACTTTCTAGACAAACCCTTTCAAAGAAATTGAATATTTAAACTTCTCATAGTAACCTTAGGTTTAACTACAGAGACCTCAATCAAAGCACAAGATCGAAACACAAAATCGAAGCACAAAAATGAATGCACAAAATTGCTAGCCTCTTGTGTTGGTATTTCAGGATCCATACAAAGAAAAAAAAACTAGTTGTGCTGCGGAAAAAATAACTAGTTATACCTTTCTTCGTAGACAAAGACCTCTTAATCTTCTACCGTATTCCTCTCCTCTTCTTGGGCATCGTGTGGGTGACGATCTACCAAGACAAAAACACCCAAACCCCTTTTTATTCCAAGCCACCTACCACCAAAAGATGCAAAGAAAGGAATGCCTCCTTCTTCTTCTTCTCCTCCAAACCGCCGGCCACCAAGGTGCTTCGTCTCTTCATTTTCTTTTCCTTCAAGCTCTGACCACCAAGAGAAGATGGGGCGTTGACCCTAGAGGGAAGAAAAGGGAAGAAGAAAAGAAGTGGGGCGCCGGCCCTAGAGGAAAGAAAAGAAAGAATGGGTGCCAGCCTTAAGGGAAAGGAGAGGGTTTTTAGTTGTGGAGAACAACTTATCAATTCTTAATTGAATTGTTTGTTGTGGCCCAAACTCCTCTCCTTTTATAACCCTTTGTGTCAAATAAAAAAGGAGAAAAGGTATTAGATTTTTTTTTAGAAAAAATCTCTAGAAAATAATTAATATAATTCTTTTTAGAAAAATTTCTTAAGAAAGAATTGGTATAATTATTTTTAGAAAATTTCTTAGAAAGAATCAGCATAATTAATTTTATAAAAATCTCTAGGAAAAAATTAATATAATTCTTTTCAGAAAAATTTATTAGGAAAGAATTAATATAATTCTTTTTAGAAAATTTCTAAGAAAGAATCAACGTAATTCTTTTTAGAAAAATCTCTAATTCTGTTGAGAAAAAATCTCCCCTTTTTTTCTTTTCTTTTCTTTTGGTTTGGTCGGCTCCTTGCTTGGGCACCAAGCAAGGCTTGCCCGGCCCCTTTCTTGGGTAGGAAGCAAAACCAAAATAGGTGAATGCTAGGCTTTATAGAGGCTACAACAGGGACTGAGAGGAGGAATTAGTTTTGGCCTCCTGATGGACTTGAGCTTCCTGTGTTCAACCCGAACACCCAACTTAAGTTCATCAATAATAACTCATACTAATAAAGAGTTATTATTTAACTACCACACCAATCCCATATTACAATATGGGTTCCTACTTATCATAAGTGTGTTAGTCTCGCTGTGTTTAAGATATCGTATGTCTGTTAATTAAATGAGTTACTGACAACTCACTTAATTAACATCTAGCTCCAAGAGTAGTACCACTCAATCTTATTATCATGTCATACTAAGTCCACCTGCAGGGTTTACATGATAATCCTTATGAGATCCTCAAGGGGACATCATCTACCTAGATTACTATGACACAGTTTCCTTTTATAATCAACAACACACCATATAAATAATATTATTTTCCAACTTATCGGGCCTATTGATTTAACTGAATAAATCTCACCCTTTGATAAATTAAAGAAATAAATACTAAGTATATGTGTTTGTTATTATATCAGGATTAAGAGTACGCATATCCATAATAATAGAGGTTTTATTCTTTTATGCAGTCAGTATAAAAAGAAACAACCTCAAATGGTCCTGCTCAATACACACATAGTGTACTAGTGTAATTTTATAGTCAAGATAAACTAATACCAAATTACACTACAACCATTCCAATGGTTTGTCACAATCCATCTTGGTTGTGAGCTACTATTTATAATTTATAAGGAACTGATAACATGATTTTCTGTGTGGCACCACACACCATGTTATCTACAATATAAATCAAAAGGATAACTGCATTAACATGCAACATTTGACCAGAGTGATTCTCATTTCAAAATATAAATATTCATACAAAAAGCTAAGCTTTTAGTATACATCCTAACAACTAGGTAGTGTGAGAGTAGGATAAAGAGCGGACAAGGTGGGTTCTAGAGATTTTTCCCACCCTCCTTCACGAGTATCATCCTCTGGGATATATATTGCTTGTTTTTTAGGAGAAGGAGCAAGAGTGAGTTTTCATCCCTTGCGTTTCCTCTTCGAGGGTACCTCTGATTCTAGGGGAGCATCCTCTGATGGAGGTGGTCAAGCAAGAACAAGCTCTTCTGAGGTTGTAGTAGCACCAGTTTCAGCTGCTTGACTGCAACTAGTGGTTGGAGATAAGCCCCGCTCGACTAATAGTTCTTGTTCTTTAGTATGAAGCTCCTCCTTAGAAAGGGTAATCTTTTTAGTAATCGGAGATTTTAAAATGTCATCCACTACACAAAATAGAAAACTTTTCATTTAGTGATAACATAAAAATTAAATTAGTAGAACTTACCAAAAGAACAGGGTAGCTTCTTTTGAACAAGACTCAGGTTAAAAAGATACAAAAAGTCATTCTGTATCCATTGATTAATCTTGAATTATTGGTTGTTTAGTTTAGGGAGATAGGAAATAAAGATGGGATCCTGTTTAAGTCGAGTAGGATCTGGGAGAGGAGGAAAGGAAGACTGCCAAGCAGTAGATCAAGTGGTCGGGTCGAGCATTTTCATAAAGAAGAAATGGGATTTTCAACTTTTAATAGAAGAGGGCATGTCCCTAAAGAAAACTGCCTTTGGGTAACACTGGAAAAGGAAGGTTTCAGGTTCTGAATTTTTGGGATAGGAGAACAGATATAAGTTGCAGGGAGTAGGAGGAATGCCAAATAAGAGGAATAACATATACATCCTGCACATATATCGAAAAACATTGGGGATGAATTACTATAAGAGAATGTGAAAGTGTTGGCTTACTTCAGAAAAGAATGGGTGGATAGGAAAGCGCAAGCCTGCTACCACTTGGTCAGAGAAGAAGGTGAGGTGATCATCAGGAGGAAGATGAAGATGTTCATCCGGAGAAGGGAGGCAAATCTGATAGCTATGGGGTTTGCCATATTTGGAATGGAGGTGAGCTCAGTTGGAAGCATCAAAGCTGGAGGTGGTTGAGGCGTAACACGGAGTAAAGGATTCTTGGGCCATGATAGAATAAAAGATGAGAAACTTATTGAATTCGCTGGAAATCACAAAGAAAGAATTGCAAAGGAGGAAAGGTTGCTAGAAGGAATGAATAGGAGAAGATGAGAAACGGTAAGTGAAGAGTCGATGCGGTTTACAGTTTATAAGGGATAGTTCAAGCAACACTGTTAGATCAAAAGGGCCCATACAAGAGGGATAGTCGATTTACAAGGTTGAACGAATGTGCTATTGTGCTTTATGAGGATGGAGATGTCAGCAAGCATCCTGAAGAATGAGAAGCAGAGACACATGGCAATCATCCATGAATAGACATTTATAAAGGGTGTGACAAGCAAGAACTTTTAGTAGCCAAAAATATCTTTTGACGCATCCTCAGTACTCGACCTAGCAAAATGTAGACTGCTTTACGAAGAAGTTATTGAGTGCCTAAGGCACAAATTGCGAAGTGCTTAAGGTATGGTTGAAAACATGAATCCTAAAAAACCCTAAAATCAAAGAAAAATGAGTGAGCGGGAATAAAACTGGTAAACACTTAAATTTGAATTTCATGAATGTATGATTAGTTTGATTAAATTGGGGAACACTTAGTTTGTCAGGACTACGCCCTCTTAAGCAAGCAATTAAGCCATATAATCCAATTAATGACAAGGTTGTTGTAGCACAGCAACCTCAATGTTTGGTCATCCTCTTTTAAAAGAGAATTAAAAATTTGACTCTTATAGAAAATAAAGTCACAAATGAGGAGTAAACAAGACTAGAACTGGAAGCTCAATCAGTCGGCTATACATCCTTAGATTAGACTTTAAGGGAAGTCTAGTGATATGTGTTATGCAGAGCATGTTGGGATGTATTGTCACACCCCCAAAGGAATCCCTGCCAGACAAAAATCCGACAACATCTCCCCTGTACCGGTAACAATCTGAAGCATCAATACAAGCAAAATACATCAGCCACATGTGGCTGGAATATTTATATACACAACCACGCAGTTATAATAACAGCCCACTCGGCTGGAATGAAACAATCACAACCACGCAGTTATATATAAAACAGCTCACACGGCTGTACTAAAACACAGCGGAAAAACGAAGGAAAACCCACACAAACCAAATAAATACAATGCATGTCGGCACGGCTTAAACACAAATACAACACCAAAACCATAAGATAGCCACATGGCTATACACAAATACAATGCCAAAAATAAGAAAAGAATATACAAAAGAAAATAAGCACGATCTTCGGATGTAACGTAGGACCCGGCAGACAGGATACTCCGAGTGACACCAACCATCTACAAGCTACCTGAAAACATAAATGTATACATGCGGTGGTGAGTATAGGTAACTCAGCGGGTAATAGAAAAGATAGTGCATGGTCCATAAACAACATGGAGATCACAAGTATACAGTCTCAGTAGGGAATAAAGAACATGATCATACTATCATAATCAATGCACCTAAACATAACAGACATAAAAACCTGACATATAAACTATACAAACCACAACTAACATAATGACAGATACATACCCAATCTGGAATCGACACATGGTACAATGATCGATAAACTCACCGGATCTACAACAGATATACCCGTGACACCTGTGCAATATAAATACGACTGCATATACATGTAAAATAAATGACATGTATGCAGTATGACAACCATATGCAACAATCATATCTCAAACAAATGCAACAACGACAATCACATGCAACTAGTATCTACTAGGCATGTATGCAAATATAACCCCCAGATGCACTGCGCATCATATGCAAAAGTGCATGCATGCTCCATGGTCACCCCCGCCACCTTTCCAGATACCACGACCCCTGTATGGCCGAGATGCTTGGGTCTGTGACGACTGTACTACCCTCCAGCCCACTATATAGTGGTCGAGGCGGACAGTCCACTAGTAACTATCTAGCTACATAGTATCAGGGTCCCTGACTGCTCACAACGCCGGATCTCACAAAAACCTCGTGACCGGGTGGCACGACAGGACTAGCAACAACTACTCCAGCTACCACTACCCATGAGTGGCCGAGTGTGCGGTGCTATTCCCAAACCAACTGATGACTCTCTCAACCACAAGGGAGATAATGGTCATCATATGCAATGAATGATGAACATGATATATATATATATATAATCATCATCCATGCAACAACCCCAAACCTCATAAATACCTCCAACAAGAGTATAATCGTCATGTTACCTCCACGTATCCCACCAAACATATGTACACACTATACATGTATAATCAACCAAAAATCTCCAATAATCCCACCAGACACATATACACAAAAGATAAGTACAATCAACATGTATACTCCAATAAAAACATGACAGACATGTGTATAAACCATAAACATACAATCAACACAACTCCTCCAAAAGTACATAACCAAACACGGGTGTGCATACAACATGCAAATGTACGGTCAACATGATGACTCCTAAAACACATACCAAGCTACGTACAATCCACATTATATGCAAAATCAGCATGGTAAATCTAATCACTCGACAATCCCTACAATATATACTCTACACGCGTAATCACAGCAGAGTAAAAATCAAGAGTTGAGACTGTATATGATATAACTAGATCATCTCTAAGCTCAAGAAAAAGTATCAAGCAGGAAGAACAGCAAATGAACCCGATATAAGGTAAAGTAACCTAATCCGGCAAATAACAACCATGCACTAAGCTCAAAGAAAATACATAAAGGCAAAGGAAGAAATACCCGCCTTTATCTGTCGATCACGTCAGATAGACCAATCCCACATCGAGACACTCACCTCAAACCCAAATCCTGTGATAACATAATACCTTTAGCCAATTACATAGGTAGCAAATAGCTAAATAAAATTCCCCAATCTAGTTAGGGAAAACTCTAATTGAAATAATTAACCCAATACAAACTCTAATCAATCCAACTCATACCAATAACAATTTTATCCATTTACATAAATCATTCACCAATTAACCATTACAAATCAACTCCAAAACTTACCCAATTTCGGATGGCACCGTGGTTGATCCAAAGCCGAAAATGTTGGCTGTTGGAAATTGGTAACTAGGGCAAGATGAGACTGCTGAACTCCCAAACAATATCCTAATACACAATCAACATCGAGCATTAGATTTAAACCTCAATCCATCAACTGAAATCAACCAACTTACCCTCTGTTAAATCCTGATTTCTAGCCAAATCGATGATGTTTGGAAGATGTCCAGCAATTTCATATCAGAACCAGAAAATGATGTCCAGCACTGGATCTTGGGCAAGACAATGGTCAAAGTAGAGGTCCAGTGATTGCAACAAGCCATAAGTAGCCAAAAAATCCCTCTGTAGACACTTCTTGGCAAGGGAAGGACAACCGCAATGAAGCCACAATCACCGGCACCAGTTGGTCGGAGTGGAGGGGTCTGATCTAGGGCACAGGTGCGTAAGGAAGAGGGCAACGGCTGGCCACGGCGATCAAAGCTAGTAACCTCGTCTCCGGTTCGTGCACACAGCTTCTAGTGAGCACCAGATGTCCGCGACTAGGGTTGGTGCCGATCCACGCGTTGGTTGGTGGCGCACAAAAGGGAATAGGTATCTCTCGCTGGAGGTCGAAGAAGAATCATTGGCGACCGGATCTGCGCCAACAGATGCTCCCCTGATTGGCGATGAAGGTGTGCTGGAGGCATCTCGGTGAGCAAGACTCGGCGTCGGCAATCTAGGGCACAACGACAAGAGAGAAGGGAGAGGGCGACGACCGAACCAGAGCTAGGGTTGTCGGCGCCGGTGATCGCCCAAGAGAGAAATTGCAAGAGGTCTCGAGAAGAAGAAGACTCGTGATCGGGGAAGAAAAGGTCGTGCGAGAGAGGGCTCGGGAGAGGAGATCGGGGAAAGGGGGAGAGTTCGGGCGAATTCGGGGAGGAGAAAAGGAAAAGAAATTAAAAAAAAAACCTAGGTTAGATTAATTAAAGCCTAAGTCCATTCCCAAATCAACTCCCACTTAATGGGTATTCCAAATAGGCCTCCAACTAGCTCCGAATCCATCCCCTCGAAATGGGTCATACGACCTCCGTTTAAATCCCAAAAAATTTCTAAATATTCCTGAAAAATCAATAAGATTTTTCGTCGAATAAAATTTATTATTTAAATTTGTGATATCTTACATATATACTATAAGCCTAGCTTTTGTATGAACATCTATTTTTGAGATATTTTGAAATGAGAATTACTTTGGTCAAATGTCTATATTTTATATTTATATATCGATGCAGTTGTCCATTTAAGTTATATTATAGATAACATGGTGTGTGGTGCCACACAAAAGATCATGTTATCAGTTCCTTATAAATTATAAATAGTAGCTCACAACCAAGATGGATAGGGACAAACCATTGGAACGGTTGTAGTGTAATTTGGTATTATTTTATCTTGACTATATAATTACACTAGTACAGTATGTGCGTATTGAGCAGGACCATTTGAGGTTGTTCGATTTATACTGACTATATAAAAGAACATAACCTCTATTATTATGGATGTACGTACTCTTAATCCCGGTATAATAACAAACACATATACTTAGTATTTATTTCTTTAACTTATCAATGGGTGAGATTTATTTGTTAAATCAATAGACCCGATAAGTTGGGAGATAGTACCATTTATATGGTGTGTTGTTGATTATAAAGGGAAACTGTGTTCTATTTATTTAGGTTGATGATGTCCCCTTGAGGAGCTCATAAGGATTATCATATAAACCGTGTAGGTGGACTTAGTCTGACATGATAATAAAGTCGAGTGGTATTACTCTTGGAGTCAGATGTAATTAAATGAGTTGTCAGTAACTTATTTAATTAACGGACATACAATATCTTAAATGTTGGACCCCATGGTTGTTTTGATATGATCAACCAAGTTTAGATTAGGTCATGTTTGTTTGATCCCAGTGTCTAAGTGTGCAGGAGCGCAGGAAGTCAAGCGGAAGACGCAGCTAGCGAGAAGGAAGGAAGGGGAAGGGAGCCGACGGGCTCGATGCGTCCGAAGGACGAGAGAGGTGCGGAAGAGTACACCAGTGGGGGTGAAGAACGTTCGCGGCATTCGAGGGACGTAAAGCCGGGACGGAAGATTGCTCGAGGAGAAGGCCGGGAATTGGGTTCGGGTGAGCCCTATTCCGGTTGGCCGAAATCACCCAAGCAAACCGAACTAGAGCAAGTCAACCGGGAGTTGACTTGACAAGTGTTCGGTCGACCAAACACCATGATCGATCGACCGAACCCCTATCAACAGAAGGCAGCCATTGCTGACACATCAGCAGACACGTCAGCAACCAGTTGTTGGTTGATCGGTCGACCGAACCAGAGATAAACCCAAGACTCAGTCAAGCATTCTGATCGGGCCAGCTCAGAGAAAGACCGTTGGTTGATCGGTCGACCAAACAATGGGATCGATCGACCGAACGCAGGCTCGATCCACACAGACTGCATCTGGACGGAAGGTTGGCCAAGTACGCAGGTTCGATCGACCGAACCTGGGGATCGGTTGACCGATCCCTCTCAAGTCAAAACCTGATCCCGAAGATCAGGTGATCTGATAAGCTCTGGAACCCCTATATAATGGGGCCTCGAACATCAATGAAAAACAACTCTGTACTTTAATTTCATAGCAACTTTTATGCTTTCCAATTGTGTAAAAGGCTTATCCGCCTTCAAAGAAGGAGACTCTACTAGTGCGCCCATTCAGCCGCCTTGGATTAACAACCTTCTTGGTTGTAACCAAGTCAAAACCGCTGAGTCGTCTCTTTTCTTTTCTGTTATTTATTTTTCCTGTTGCTTTATCTTAGAGTTGAAAGTTTGAGGAGGGTATACTTTTTGTGTTACAGGCAATTCACCCCCCTCTTGTTGGTCCCGCTGCACCAACAAATGGTATCAGAGCCCAACAGCCTCGGAAGGACTAACCGCCGTCTGAAGCACAAAGATCAGGACAATGGTCGGCGTGAACATTCATCCCCCGTAGTTCGACGGAGATTTCGCTACATGGAAGCAAAAAATAGAGGTATTTTTTAAAACTGGATTTGATATACTCTTAATAATGAAATATGGATATGAAGCGCCAAAAGACAAAGAAGAGTACAACTGGACGAAGAAGGAGCATGCCGATTTCGTGGCCAACGGAAAGGCTGAGTTCCACCTGCTCAATGTTTTACCGCCTAAGGAAGTAAGTCGGATCGGAAGCTACGACTCCGTGAAAGACATCTGGGAAAAATTCCTGGAGCTTCACGAAGGTACCTCCAAAGTGAAGATTGCAAAGCGTGACATCCTCCAGACACAACTAACAAACCTCCGGATGAACAATGGCGAGAAGGTAGCGCAACTCCAAGCAAGGATTAAGGAGCTAATAACTCAACTAAGCAACCTTGGAGAAGAAGTAACGAACCGAGACTCAATTCGGTAAGTGCTCAACGCCTTCCCCAGAACTCCAGAATGGGTGTCCTTAGTAGATGCATACTACATCTCTAAGGACTTCGAGGTAAGTACTTTAAAAAATTTGTTTTCTACTTTTGAACTTCATGAATCTCGAGTTGCAGAGCCCAATGGAGTAGAGAAGATTAGTCAGAATATTGCCTTAAAGGCAAGAATAAATGGTTCTGACTCTGAAGCCTCGATTGACGAATCCGAAGCGGCTCTATTGGTAAGACATTTCAATAAATTTTTTAATACTAATAAATTTAAATCACAGTCGAGGAAGTATCAACGTAACAAAAAGATGGTCCGATGCTACAACTACAATGAGGAAGGGCACATCAAGGATGACTGCCCCAAACTGAAGTAAAAGAACAAGGAGAAGCCTCAAAAACTGATGTCCTCTACACGCAAGAGCCTGAAGGCTACATGGGATGATTCTTCATCCTCCGAATCAAATGTCGAAGAATTCTCGGGGTTAGTGCTAATGGCTAACCATTAGCTAGAAGAAGAGTCAAGCTCATAAATGAGCATAGATGAAGGGGGAGGAACATCAGAAGAAGAAAGCTGCGATGAAGGGGGAGCTACGGATATACAGGTAAGTGAGGTACATAATATAACTCCTAAGTAGTCCTTTAAGTTTATTAAATCTCTTTCTAAAGATTTACTTAAATTAGGAAATGAGAACGCAGATTTAAGTAAATTACTAGATAATTTAAAATCATAAAATGATCATTTGAAAATGCAAATTGAAAAGTTGAAATCTGCTGCATGTTCAAATGTTTTTCAAAAATCTAAATTAAGAATTTTTGATAAATTAAACTGGTATATTAGAAAGCATCAACGTCAACTTAGGAAAATTCCTAAAACTTATGTACCCCCCAGATTTTTGATTAATCCTGTAGGAAGGAACCTCTATTGGGTTCCAAAATCTGTACTAAATTAAAATTATTATAAATTAAGGCAGTCAAAAAAGAGATTAAATGTTTAGAATTTCTTTATGAAGTTTTGTCTAAGGAAGTGGTTGTTGCTCTAATAACCAAGAAGACCTAGTGCCTCGCCACGATCTAGAAGCCAAAATATCAAAATAAATTGTTTAATTAACTTTCTAATAAAAGCATTAAAATTATAATTATATAATGCTTTGAAAAGTTTTTAAACATTTCCTTGAAAATTCTTCAAAAATATTTTTCATAAAATTCCAACATAGAATTTTGTTAAAAATGTCGGAACAGGAAATCTTTTAAAAAAAATTTACTTGGAAAATCATTTTTTTTTACTTAGAAAAATTTTTTCCCCGTTTTTGCTATGATCAAAGGGGCAGACTTAAGTAACAAGTTTAGGGGGAGTTAGAAAAATTAAATTTTTTTTTTTAAATTTTGTGCTTAAAATATTAGTTTCGTAATTTTCTTAAAATTACTATTTGTTTGTTTTTCCCCTCACTTAAACTTTGGTTGATGCACATTAAAAAGGGGGAGATTGTTGGACCCCGTGATTATTTTAATGTGATCAACCAAGTTTAGGTTAGGTCCTGTTTGTCTGATCCATGTATCTAAGTGTACAGGAGCTTAGGAGCGCAGGAAGTCGAGCGGAAGACGTAGCTAGCGAGAAGGACGACACGGGAAGGGAGCCGACGGGCTCGGTGGGTCCGAAGGACGAGAGAGCTACGGAAGAGTACATCGGTGGGCGTGAAGAACGTGCGTGGCGTTCGAGGGACGGAAGCCTGCTTGAGAAGAAGGCCGGGAATTAGGTTCGGGTAAGCCCTATTCCGGTTGGCTAAAATCACCCAAGCAAACCGAACCAGAGCAACTCAACCGGGAGCTGACTTGACAAGTGTTCGGTTGATCGAACGCCATGATCGGTCAATCGAACCCCTATCAACAGAAGGCAGCTGTTGGTGACACATCAGCAGACACGTCAGCAACCAGTTGTTGGCTGATCGGTCGACCGGACCCTCTGATCGGTCGGCCGAACCAGAGATAAACCCAAGACTCAATCAAGCATTCTGATCGGGCCAGCTCAGAGAAAGACCGTTGGCTGATCGGTCGACCTAACAATGGGATCGGTCGATCGAACGCAGGCACGATCCACACAGACTACATCTAGACGGAAGGTTGGCCAAGTACGCAGGTTCGGTCGACCGAACCTGGGGATCGGTTGACCGATCCCTCTCAAGTCAAAACCTGATCCCCAAGATCAGGTGATCTGATAAGCTCTGGAACCCCTATATAAAGGGGCCTCGAACATCAACGAAAAACAACTCTGTACTTTAATTTCATAGCAACTTTTGTGCTTTCCAATTGTGTAAAAGGCTTATCCGCCTTCAGAGAAGGAGACTCTACTAGTGCGCCCATTCAGCCGTCTTGGATTAACAACCTTCTTGGTTGTAACCAAGTCAAAACAGCTGAGTCGTCTCTTTTCTTTTCTGTTATTTATTTTTCCTGTTGCTCTATCTTAGAGCTGAAAGTTTGAGGAGGGTATACTTTTTGTGTTACAAGCAATTCACCCCCCCCCCCCTCTTGCCGATCCCACTGCACCAACAGTAAACACAAGGAGATTAACGTGCTTATGATAAGTAGGAGCCCATATTATAATATGGGATTGGTGCGGTAGTTCAATAATGACCCTTTAGTTGTATGAGTTATTATTGATGAACTTGAGTTGAGTGTTTGAGTCGAACACAGGAAGCTCAAGTCCATCAGGAGCTCAAAACCAATTCCTCCGCTCAGTCCCTATTATAGCCTCTATATATAAAGTCTCACATCCACCCAAGCCCTACTTCTTACCCAAGCAAGGGGCCGGTCAAGCCTTGCTTGTTGCCCAAGCATAGGGTCGGCCAAGCCTTGCTTGGTGCCCAAGATAAGGGTCAACCAAGCCTTGCTTGGTGCCCACGCAAGGGGTCGACCACAATAGGAATAAAAGAGAGATTTTATTTAAACCAGAATTTTGTAAAAAAAAATTTCTTTTATAGCAATTTATAATGGTTTAAAATAGATATTTTAATTTTGTTAAAATATTTCCTTTTTGTAACCATCCACAATAGGAATAAAAGGGAAATTTATTTAAACCAAAATTTTGTTAAAATCTTTCCTATTTAGCCGCCAGCAAAGATTATAAAAGAAGAGAGTGTGTTGCCCAAAAACTAACCTAAGAATCCTCTTCTATTCTCTTGTGGTCGACGCCCCTCCTCTCTTATTTTCCCCTTGCTTCTTTCCCTAGGGCCGGCGGCATCTTTCCCTTCCTCTTCATTAGGGTCGACGCCCCTTTGAAGAAGAGTTTACTTTGTGGCCGGTTGCTTGGAGGAGAAGAAGAAGAGGAGGCATCCTATTCTAGCATCTCTTGGTGGCCGAAAGATTGGAAACAAGAAGAAGGAGTCGGGTGGTTTTGTCTTGGTAGATCGTCGCCCACACGACGTCCAAGAGGAGAAGAGAAATACAGCAGAAGATCAAGAGGTCTTAGCATACGAGGAAAGGTACAACTAATTCTTATTCCACAGCGCAATTAGTTTATTTTTCTTCGTATAGATCCTGAACACCAACACAAGAGGCCAGCGATCTTGTGCTTCGATCAAGGTGTGCTTTGATCAATCAAGAACTTGCTTGATTGATCAAACACATGTTTGATCAAGCATGTGGGTTGCTAGGAAAGGTTATGTGCTCGTACAAATTTTTGTACAGGGGATTTACACAAAACGGAATTCCCAGCGCCAATAGAGTGGATTCAGGAAATGATAGGTATATTAAAAGTCAAGATGAGGTGGTGATCAAGGTTAGGACAGGGTAATGTTTATTACCTGGTTCTATCGATCACCCTGTATCAAAAGTCCTGGAGCCGTGCTCGAGTGTTTCCCAGGCGGGATGCTCAGATAAGGCCGACTAGTTATAAACTCGAGCGAACTTAGAGGCACTCAACCTTGTAAAGCTTTTGGTATACGATTGGCCGAGCAAAGGCCGAACAGACATAAGGATGCCCTTGTGCATTTGACCGAGCAAAGTCTGAGCGAACTTATAGGTACTCAACCTTGTAAAACATTTAGTATATGATCGACCGAGCAAAGGCCGAACGGACATAAGTATGCCCTTGTGCGTTCAACTGGGCAAAGCCTAACTAAACTTAGAGGTACTCAACTTTGTAAATTTTTTAGTATACAATTGGCTGAGCGAAGGCTGAATGGACGTAAGGATGCCCATGTGCGTTCGACCGAGCAAAGCTATATATCATCAAGGGTGCAAGTCATAAATGACAAAGAAGGTACATCTGGTGTAGAAAAAAGATTCCTCAGAGGATTATTGTATGAAATCTAGGTTGTACTTCTCTCATCTTCTAACAAACTCTAACAAACCGGGGACCACCTCACGATCGCTGAGGTTATATGAGGTGGTATAAAAAGGGGAATCCTCTCTGCTGGCAAGGTATGCAAGGACAAGCACTTGCATCTGAACCCCTATTTTCATGCATTCTCTATTATTGTTCTTCTTCCACTTTTCCAAGAGAAGAGACTGACTTGAGTGTCAGAGGGTCTATCCAGGGATTCCCACCCCGGACTTAGGTTACTAACACTTTGTTGGCTCTTCTCATAGTGCATAGAATCATTGAGGAATTCTCTTCAGATCTCGGGAAGCTCCTTGTTTGTCGAACCATCACCTAATAGAGCCAGCATGCTGTCTAATCGCATTCAGACAGGATCAGTTATATTGGAATTTTGTGGATATTTTTTGATATGATGACTTGTGAATATGACTTGTATGGATATTCATATGATTTTTTTTTACTTATTTTTGTATAATTTCATTTTGGATATGTTTGTTTTGACTTATATAATTGTAGATTTAATTTAGAATGTTTAATATCATGTGTTAGAATGTTGAATTGTGCATGTTATATAAAGGTTTGGAATATTATACTTGTATATATAATAAAAAGCAAAAATAGGTAGGTTTTGGGCAAAAAAAAAAAAAAAAGTTGAGTTTTGCAATTAATTTGGCGATGAAAAATTTTTATCACCAAATTATCGTAAATCCACTATGTATCACAAATCTATGATAAATCTCATTTTTGTTGCAGATTTACAATGAAAATAAATTCATCATAGATTTGGTAACGAAATATTTTCGTTACAAATCGACGACAAAAACAGGATTTGTTGTAGATTTGCAATAAAAATGGATACGTCCCATATTTGATGAATTTTTGTTGTAAATCTACAAAGAAAACGAGATTTGTTGTAGATTTGCAATGAAAATGTATTCGTTATAGATTCGGCTACAAATTCATTTTGTTGCAAATTTGTGATGAACACATGATTCGTCACTAAATTTGGGACAAAAATTAATTTTCATCATAGATTTGCATTTGGTGAATTTTACGATGAATTAAATTTTTGCTGTAAAATTGCAACGAATTTGGTGATGAAAATAAAATTTATTGCAGAATTGACGACAAATTTACATTTTTTGTCATAGAGTTTGGCAACGAAAATTTTTTTGTCACAGAGTTCATCACAAATTTTTTTGGTGATAACTTTTTTTTAAAATTCATCGTAAAATTTATCGCAAATGACCTTTTTTTTAGTATGATAATCTTATTAAAATAACAACTAGAAAACAAGTAAACCAATTTATGGTGGCACTAGTAATTCATGCTTAATGTATCAAATAACTACAAAGAACCAAGGTGTGAATGAGTCATTCACTCAACCTATTAATGACAAGTATTGTATGATCTTTCAGCCAAATTAGATTTTTTTTTCCAAAAAAAAACAGATTAGAGACGAAATAACCTTTGAGAGCCTTTTGTGACTTTATTTAAAGTTACTTTATTTTTTTTCAAATTTAATTAATTGTTAGGATCAGATGTGCAAAAATGTGCAAAAAATGTTTCTTACTATATGTTGGACAAATGGTGGGCCGTTCACTTATATTGGCCGGCCTGCTCCGGTCCAGCCCTGATTGCTCAATGGAAATAATTGAAGAACAGCAACGCACATTTAAAAAAAAAAGCAAATTATTTTGGTTCAAAATTCTTAATGGAGAATATATTAATTGGGGGAAAAAATTAAAGAGTTTCCTTGGGCGACCCAATTTTGTTGAAGTGGTTTTGTTCAACTACTAAAGCATATAGTAATTTTATTTAAAATTATTATAATATAAAATAATTTGATATTATAGTAATTTTAAATAAAACTATAAATTGAACAAAGTCAGTATAATTTTATCCAAGTTAAAAAACATGTTGATATGATAATATTTTATATATAATAATTTCATCTCATGTCTTAGTACTTCTTTTTAAATTGAGAAGAGAATATAATTATTTTAATATTTTAAAAACTGGAATATATTTTTAATAGCATTTTAAACTAGCAAATACAGTATTATTCATTTTATATACTCATGTTTTAAAATTTTAAAAATACAGTACTTTTATTGGAAATTAAACTTTATTTTTAGAGAAAAAAGTTATTGATAAAAGTTTATGAAGATAGAATGATGAGATGATAATTATTGATGAGAGTTTGTGATGGGATAAAATTTGATGAGGTATCATGATAAGGATAAGAGTTTCGTGGAGATAGGATTAAAAAAAAATCTAGATTATTATTGTTTATCCAATAAACCTATAAATATGTATTTTTTTTCAATGAATAAGGCAAGTTGAGTTTTTATTTTATTCTCCTCTTCTTCCACGTAGAGATTCTCCTCTTCTTCCATATTTTTCTTCCATAATTTTCTTTATTTCTTCTCCAATAATTTTTTCTCAACAAAGTGGTATCAGAGCCATGTCGATGCTTCCTATTCCTCGTCTTACTGATTTGAAGTATGGTAATTGGAGTATCCAAATGAGTGCCTTACTGGATAGCGAAAGCTTGTGGGATATTGTTGAAAGAGACTATAAAGGGCCTCAAGAAGGAGTCAACCAAACGGAGGCACAGAGGACGGCAATGGTGGAACAAAAGAGAAAAAATAAGAAAGCTCTTTTCTTTATCTATAAAGCTCTTGATGAAGCTACATTTGAGAAAGTTGTCGAAGCTACAACTTCCAAAAAAGGTATGGGAGATCCTACAAGTAGCATACAAAGGTGATGAAAGAGCAAAAAGTATTCGCCTTCAAATCCTGAGAGGGGAATTTGAATCGTTGGAGATGAAAGGGTCTAAAAGTGTATCAGACTACTTTACAAGGGTATTGGTTATTGTCAACCAATTGAGAAGAAATGGCGACGATATTGAAGATAGTCGCATCATAGAAAAAAATTCTACGCTTGTTGGAGCCAAGGTGTTGTTGGATTGAGACCGCGCTAGAAGGAGGGAGGGGGTGAATAGCGCTCGTGGCTTTCACGCGTCGTAATCGGAAAACTATTGAGCAATAAACGCAGCGGAAATGAAAGCAATCACACAGAAGACACCAATGGTTTACTTGGTTCAGAGCCTAGGGCAACTCCTACTCCAAGGCCCACGCTCTTTGAACCTTTACTTTGGGCAACAACTATATCGCGCAAAAGTTTGCACAAGTATTACAAATTAATAGTAATTAAAAACTATACTGACACCAAAATGTTGGAATATATACTAAAAGCCTAACTTTTTGTATAAATATTTATTTAGAAATAAGAATCACATTGGTCAAAAGTCTACATTTATATGCTAAGTGTAGTTGTTCAATTAATTTATATTGTAGATAACATGATATGTGGTGTTACACACAGAATATCATGTTATCAGTTCCTTATAAATTATAAATAATTGCTCACGACTAAGATGGATAGGAACAAACTATTGGAATAGTCGTAATGTAATTTGGTATTAGTTTATCTTGACTATAAAATTACACTAGTACACTCTGAGTATATTGAGCAGGACCATTTGAGGTAATTTCTTTTTATACTGACTGCATAAAAGAATAAGACCTCTGTTATTATGGAAGTGTGTACTCTTAATCCCGATATAATAACAAGCACATATATTTAGTATTTATTTCTTTAATTTATCAGTGTGTGAGATTTAGTTCGATAAATCAATAAGCCTGATAAGTTGGGAAATAATATTATTTATAGTGTGTATTGTTAATTATAGAAGGAAATTGTGGCCTAGCAATCTAGGTTGATGATGTCCCCAAGAGGAGCTCATAAGGATTGTCATGTAAACCCTGCAGGCGGACTTGGTCCGACATGACATAAGGTTGAGTGGTACTACTCTTGGAGCTAGATATTAATTAAGTGAGTTGTCAGTAACTCATTTAATTAGTGGGCATTCGATATCTTAAACACGGAGAGATTAACACACTCATGATAAGAAGGAGCCCATATAGTAATATGGGATTGGTGCAGTAGTTCAATAATAACTCTTTAGTGGTATGAGTTATTATTGATAAACTCGAGTTAGGTTTTCGGGGCGAACACGGGAAGCTCAAGTTCATCAGGAGACCAAAACTAATTCTTCCTCTCGGTCCCTATCATAGCCTCTTATTAATAAAGTCTTATATCCACCTAAACTCAACTTCTTACCCACCTTAAGGTGGCTGGCCAAGCCAAGCTTGGAGCCCAAGCTAGGGTCGGCCAAACCAAGGCTAGATGGGTTCAAGTGGTGGTCGGCCCTAGCTTGGAGCCCAAGTAGGTGGTCGGCCACAATAAATTAAAAGGGGATTTTATTTTTAAAATATTTCCTTATGTGGAAGCCATGATTTTAAAAGAGAGTTTTAAAATTAAATCTTTCCTTTTATAGTTTCTATAAAGGATTAAGAGAAAGGTTTGATATCTTTCCTTATTTGTAGATAAAAGGAAGATTTTAATTTTTGGAGAAAACTTTCCTTAATTGTAATCATCCACATATTTTAAAAGAGAGATTTTAATTTATAAAATTTTCCCTTTATAACCAACCATGAAGGGATTTAAAGGAAGAAATTTTTTAATTAAAATTTCTTACCGGAAACAAATAAAGAAGTTTTATTTTCATGTTTAAAACTTTCCTTGTTTGGAATTAAAGGGGTGGTCGGCCATGACAAAAGAAAAAGGAAGTTTTAATTTTTTGTTTTAAAACTTTCCTTTTTTAGTCATTGGTAAGGAATATAAGGAAGTTTTAATTATGTTTAAAACTTTCCTTATTAGCCAAGACCAAGGAATATAAAAGAGAGGGTAGAGGTGCCTCACCTTACAACACATCTATTATTCCTCTCCTCTCTTTTCCTTGGTGGTGGTCGGCCCTCTCTCATCCTCTTCTCTTCTTCCTTAGAGGCCGGCAGCATCACATCTCTTGGAGCTTTTGGTGGCCGGATCTTGCTTGAGGAAGAAGGAGAGAAAGGAGGCTTTGTTTCTGAGCATCCCTTGGAGCTTCGTAGTGGTGGTCGACCCTCTCTTCTCTTCTTTCTCTCTTCTCCTTTTGTTGAGGTCGGCGACACTTGGAGGTCTTGTTTCATCTTGGTGGTCCGTTGCTTGTGGAGAAGAAGAAGAGAAAGAAAGCTTCCCTTGAAGAATAGTTGGTGGCCAAAACTTGCAAGGAGAAGAAGGAGGCTTGCGTGGATTCTCATCTTGGTAGATCGTCGCCCACACGACATCCGAGATAAGAATAAGCATATGACAGAAGATCAAGAGGTCTATAAGCTACAAAAGGTATAATTAGTTATTAGTTTCCGCATCATAACTAGTTCATTCTTTTGTTTAGATCTTGAAATACCAAACACAAGAGGCTTACGGTTTTTACATTATCATTTTGTTATCATTTTTCGATTTCATGTTCGATATTGTGTTCTATTGAGGTATCTGTAGTTAAACCTAGTTTACTATAAGAAGTTAAATATCTGATTTCTTTGAAAGGCTTTGTCGAGACAGTAGTGGATTATCCCATACCTAAGAAGGGCTAGTGCCTCGCCATGTTTGACCTAGGAGTCGATCTTTGAAATAAATATTTGATAACTTTTGTAATATGGTTTAACTTAAGAAGAACACATCGGTTAAACTTGGATTAATAATGTTAAGTTCCGTTTGCGATCCAAGTTTAACTCCTAAAGATTGAACTTGAATCAATAATGTTAAGTTCCATTTGTGATTCAAGTTTAACTTCAGTAGAGCACAAGGGTAGCTAGGAAAGTTCTATGCTTGTACAAAATTTTTGTATAGGGGAATTAGAGTGGTCTCCAAGTATAGCAACCAACACAAAAGTAGTAGATTTTGAAGCTCCGGGTCGTTGGGGGCTTGTGATAGCACTTCTCGGCATCTCTTGGGAAGCAAACAATGGCTAGATCACTTGTGAATTCGTTATCTGAAGTTGTTGTTTGAGACCCCTTATAAAGGTCATTGGAGGCGCCTCAAACCCCTTCCAAGGTGCCTCAATGTTGTTGAGTCAGCCACGTGGATGAAGGATGAAATCATCATCGTTGATCCTCTTGAAGGCACCTCCATGCCAATCCAAGACGCCTCCAAGTAGCGGTCCAAGGCACCTCAGATTCCCTCAAGGTGCCTCTAGCTCCACTTCGCAGCCAACTCACCCCTTGCACCCGAGGTACCTCCAAGCTCCATGGAGGCACCTCGGATACTGTTCATCCAAGGGAAAACCTTGTTCTTTTGTACCTGCAAGACATGTTAGTCCCAAAACACAAACATATCATGCAAAATAAATTTAGCACATATAAATACATTAAGTGAAGTATTTGACAGTCTCCAGACTGTCCGGTTCTGACATTGAATTTTTGACCGGAAATCGTAGGTCGAACCGACGCCTACTATTCCCTCTTCTGAGGAACGCGTCCTCACCTACTCCACTCTGGAGATCATACCTGAAGTCAGTTTGGTCCACCAGACCGACTGAACTTTCCGCCTAGGGTTACCACCCACTACAAGAAAAAAGTCAAACAACAACGGTTTTTCACCGTTGTCGTAGGCCATTTTGAACTGTTGTTAAAGGCCGTGTTGTTAAAAGGGGTGGCAAAAGACAACAGTTTTTAACCGTTGTCTTTGAAGGCAAAGACAACATATTTTACAACGGTGAAAAACTGTTGTCTTTTCCTTCAAAGACAACAGTTTTTCACCGTTGTCTTTGAGCGTCTACCTTTAATAACAGGGTCTTCAACAACAGTTTTAAACTATCTACGACAACGGTGAAAAACCGTTGTCTTTTTTAGAAAAAAAATTAATACACAATTTTCCAATATTATAAATCATTCAAAATACTAAATTTCAAAATAAAATTTAATATACAATTTTCTAACATTCAAAAATAATATTTATAACATTCTGAAGAAATTTCATAAGCAACCAACAAAATTTCATAAGCAACCAACAAAATGATAACACTATTAAAACAAAGGTAGAACAATATAACACAAGATTTTCTACTTAGATGTCGGTGAAGAGGAGGCATTGCAGCTCCTAGTGCTCCTTAATTTGTTAAAGTCTCTTCATTTTTTTAGCTTGTCGGCATTCTTCTCAATACTCTTGAGGACACCTAAAAAGAGCAGAATGAAATTATACAATCCTGTGCACAAGAACTATGTAATTCTAAGTGGTGGATCATGTCTGTCACAAGTTCGCCACTAATTTTTTTGACCATTATGCACAGATTATAGACAAGCATGAAAATAAGCAGAACCATAAATATAAACGAATAAAGGATACCTTTCAATCTTCGAAATCTTCTTTTCTGGTTGGCCCGTCTCCTTTTCCTCTCTTCTTTTGTTAACTCTGCCTCTTCTTTGATGTTTCCTTTTCCATGAAAAATCTCCTCAGGGGCAAGCATAGCCGCATCTGAGACGGCCAATGGAGCAACCTGCAAAACCATTGTATTTCAGTGACTCGAAACTGTTTTTACCATAAACTAAAAGACAACTCCAAAAGATATTTTTACCTCTTCCATTGCTAGAGCAGGTACATTGACTTGTATAGACATGTCCTCAATAACCTACATCATAACTTATGGTCAATCAAGAAATAAATACTAAAAGAATTAAACACTTGATAAGCTTTATTGCTAACCGGCTTTGTAAACGAAAGTCCAAGAATAAAAGGTTGCAAAGATAATTACTTGACACTTCTGTTAGATAAAAAAAAAAGAAATTAATTCCATAAGTTTGCCTAAACATAATGCTAGAGCACCGAGAAATGCACTTCCTAAATGTTGTTAAATTGTAAAATGAGTGATTTTAGCAAATAAACCTACTCCTGACAAACTATATGTATTATCACACATTTTCAGTAAAAATCTTACAACAACTAGCACATTTAATTGCTCTGCTTGCACTATTGTACAGTCACAAAGAATATTCTTCATCAGGCTGAAATCTAACTTTAGAATATCTTAATCATTTTAGTAAGGACTGAAGAGTGAAGAGCATTAGTTGATCATTAGTTGTTTTTGTTGTGTCCAAAAACAATTGGACCAATCACACTGCAAAAATTGTTGTAGAATTTAATATTCATTGGCGTGCTTAGCCATTCAAGGACTTTAATGTTCCATGTTCATACAATAAAAACTTCTGGCATGATGAAATCAAATGTAAAGCGACAGTATCTTTATGCCCTTCACAAGCCTAAAGCAACAAACAAGCAAACATATCATCCTTTGGCGCATACTCCATCTTACATTTTATAAGTATAAAGTTGGCAAATTAAGATATGACATACAACGATTGTACACACCAGAAGCTCTACTGATCTGACTAATCATGTCCACTTTATCAGCATCTCTACATGATGATGCATTTAATTAAATTCCAGATTCCACCCTAGTTCAGTAAATATTCTGAAACTTCCTACGTCCACATTATAAATTTTTCTTTCAACATTATAAGAACACTTTATGAATCTGACAACAGATACTTGGAGTAACTTGCACCAAAATACCATTGATTTTGATCAACAAGAATTCTGACAATAGCAGAAGCTTCAACAAATAAATGTTTATATGAGTTAGAAAATACTAGCGCCCTGCTGGATCAAAGTTTCAACAAGGAAAAGGGACATGGAAACACTAGACAGTGGATGTTATTATAAACACAATGTTCCAGATTGGGCCACGATTATAATGAGTAACAACTCCCTGTCCTACGTCTCTTCCAATCCACAAATGAATTTAGAAAATAACAACTCAACATGAGAAATCCTTTTCAATTTCCAAAAAAAATCAATTGTCAAAAAACAGCACTGCATAAGAGAAGAAACTTACCCAGGTTTAGAGTCGGTGGAACTTGTAGGAGTATCGGCCTTCGTCTAACCCATGCAAGAGAAGAGACAGAAATGTAAGTAAATAACGAGACATATTGTATCGATTTACAAGGACGAGTAAGAACGAAACAACACTCAACTGCAACGGCATTTGTGATCCCTCATGCTTATGTTTAAACTATTCCTCATGCTTATGTTTAAACTATTCCTCATTGTCCGCCGACCGAGTCCCAATCCCGTGGTACCCTTTTGCATCATAGCAACAAACTCACCGTAATCAATGCGACCATCCTGAAAGACCAAGTCACTTTCTCTTAGTTTTTGTGTTGAGACCCAGATTTGGAAGCATATGTTCACTATAAGCTTGTTGCCAGGGCCATGAAAAATTAGCAAATAAAATTTATCAAGTAGGAGCATGCAAGGTCTGATGAACAAAAGAATACTTAATTTTGGTTTCTGTTAATTTATAAGGAATGAGATTTCTATAGAATTGCATGTAGATCATGTAATATAGTACTCACATTATCCTGATCCACTTCTTTAATGATGTCTTCGAGAAAAGCATCAATCATATTATGCTCTTTGCAAGGTTGCTAAAGCTCGTCAACTGTGATATAACCACTTCCATCCTTGTCGAAGTATGAAAAAGCCGCCGCCAAGTGTTCCTCGCACTCTAGCTTGTTAAGATGTACTGTCGCAGCAATGAATTCACCATAGTCGATGGTTCCGCTGTTGTCCACATCTGCCTAAAAGTAGTTTAACATGTCAAAGGAAGCACAAAACTTGATTCTCTTTAATCTACAAGCGATAGTCTTCGTATATCAAAAGGTATCTTTAAATAGAATGTACCGAGCATTATAAAGTTCAAGATGTTCTCTCCATAATTTCTGATTAACTCCAAAAGAGGATTAAAGTGAGGGCACAAGTTTAGATCTTCAAAAGTAAATTCTATTCGAATGGAACAATTGCACTGAAGAAGTTCAAAAAGAAAAAGAATGGTCAAGAAACATTATTTGATCAAAAATATCAAATGAAGCAGAAAGGTTTGGTGAAGAATAAATACTGAATCTGAGGGAAGAAAATTGGCAAATATTTTACTACTAATACAAGGGCTATGGAAACGGTAAACTGAGAAGCCTGTGCACAGAATGAGAGCCATATGAAACCTGTAAACATGGATTCGAGACTCGAAACATGAGAAAATGTGTGATCCATTTAACCTAAAGCACATTCAAGATAACTGACTAGTCTATGGATGGAACAATCAATCAATGTACTTTAAGTAATTATCAAATTGTGCTATTCCTTTCAAGGTAGCATTGTCTTACTGCTTCCATAAGATCACGAATCTCTGTATCCTTTAAAGTCGAACCATATCTTCTGAAACCTGCTTTAAGCTCATCAAAGGTAATTGACCCACTGTTGTCTGTGTCCATTGCCTTGAACATTTCTCTTAATCCGGCAATCTCTTCCTCCGAAAGGCTTTCCGCTATAACCTGATAGAAAATAGAGAAATTATTTCACAATCTAAAATTATTAGGCTTGTACAGAGCATCCATGGAAATATTTATAATAAAAATAAAAGCCCTTGTGAATAATCTAATTCCTTTTTCTTCAAATTTTGGAATATCTATCCATCCAGTGTACTTAATCATAAAAGAGGGGTTGTGGCAGTGTTAAATCAAATAAATTAATTAATAAATGTGAAAGTAAAGTTTGAATAATCTAGCAATGCAAAATAGAGCAAACTTTTATGGGAATCAACAAGAAACTTCATCCCAATAATAAAGGTCACGAAAATTTTAGGTTGTGAACTCACTCGCAAAGCCATCTTCTTTAACTTATTCATTGCAGAGAATTGTTTGAGGCGAGAAAGAACTGCCGGATCAAGTGCTCGATCAGGAGCAACTCCATGATCACATATCCAAGGATGACCTGACCATAGAAAAACAGTAAGCACAGAACCAAGATAACACTCATTTTACTTAAATTTGAATGTATAATATAATTGAATTTATTAGATAACATCCATAGACTAATCAACTAGGTCTTGATTCTTGCAAGCATAAGCCTTTAACACTTTTACTCCAAAACTAAAACTTTCCTACTCAAACCAAGACAAGAAATTAAGATCTGCAGTTCTGCACTCTGTAAATGTAAATGTAAAACTCCAATCAGAATATCAGATGACAAAAGTTACCAATCTTTTGATGCCTAATTCTCACAAGAAACAGGTACAGTAGCCCTTTTGTCAAGTGAAAACTACACAAAGGTGACTAAACACAAGAAGAAAAAAAAGAAAGTCTAGTTTATGCATGCTGAAGAAGTTTCAGATGCCCAAATTTATTAATATATGATGACTGGATTATATTCAATTTAAAAATTAGTAATACATTCACATGAGCCATACTATTGCTGTTGCTTAATGAAAGGTTAGCGGCAACTGGCATATGACAATTAAATCTTTTAATCTAGAGCAGATCCACTAATGCTTTAATACGAAAAGTTGCCAACAAAATCACTGTATAAAGAATGAAAACTAAGGCCATGCTGTGTATTCATAATACTCCACAATCCACAAAAAATTATTCATAATAGAACTAAGGTATCGATAAGAAACACTAGTTAATTTGTGATTGGCAAATAGCATACATAGTACTTGATGGGATGTCAAGCGTTCTGAAGGTTTAGAACATAGCATGTTCCTTATGAGATCTTTGTCACTGTCTGAGATCAACGGCCATGGATTTGATTCAAAATCAATGACTCCCTTCAAAATTGCATCAAAAATTCCTTGCTGTGTTCAAAGAATGGTCAAGAAACATTATTTGAACAAAAATATCAAATGAAGGAGAAAGGTTTGGTGAAGAAGAAATACTGAATCTGAGGGAAGAAAATTGGCAAATATTTTACTACTAATACAAGGGCTATGGAAACGGTAAACTGAGAAGCCTGTGCACAGAATGAGAGCCATATGAAACCTGTAAACATGGATTCGAGACTCAAAACATGAGAAAATGTGTGATCCATTTAACCTAAAGCACATTCAAGATAACTGACTAGTCTATGGATGGAACAATCAATCAATGTACTTTAAGTAATTATCAAACCCAGAGAGAGGAGAAAGAGGAAGACAAGGAGTAGGAGGAGGAGGAGGACGAGAAAGGTCGAGGCTTGAGGAGGAGGAGGCAGTGAAGATGGCTGAAAGTAGAGGCCGCGAGGAGGAGGTGGCGAGGCCGAAAGTTGAGGCGACGAAGAGGGCGGCGAGGAAGGAGGCAGTGAAGAGGGTGGTGAGGAGGGAGGAGGCGAAGAGGGCGATGTGGAGGGAGGCGGCGAAGAAGGCGATGAAGAGGGTGGTGAGGAGGGAGGCGACGAAGAGGGCGGTGAGGAGGAGTCGGCGAAGAGTAGGGTTTTGGGAAAGAGCCAGAAAAAATCAAGGCATAAAACAGACAAATGACGAAGGAGAAAAAGTGGCGAAAGAAAAAACAATTGCATTTAACAACACTTAATAGACAACGGTTTTTAAAAACCGTTGTCGTAATCCCAAAAAAGCGCACATAGACAACAGTTTTAAAAAACTGTTGTCGTACCCTTTAAAAACCGTTGTTGTATCCCAAAAAAAACATAAATAGACAATGGTTTTTAAAAACCGTTGTCATAGGCCAAAAAAATTACTAAAAGACAACAGTTTTTGTTAAAACCATTGTTAAAAGGCAAAAAGACAACGGTTTGGTATAAAACCGTTGTCGTTTGAGTGTTGTTGAATGACGTTTTTCTTGTAGTGACCCCCTAGGACCTAGGGCTACCGCCCCCTAGGGGTTTTCTCCACCTAGGGTTACCTCCCCCTAGGACCTAAGGTTACCCCCCCCCCCTCCCTTGGGATTTCTCCTCCACCTAGGGTTTTCCACCCCCTAGGACCTAAGGTTACCACCCCATAGGATTTTCCACCTACCTAACCGCAGTTAGAACTTTCCTGCAAACTCATTCAAGCGCATTAGATAACAATTAAACTTAACTTTAAATCCCTTTTGCCATTATCAAAACTAAAGTTTGATCGTTTGATGCTTCCTGCACCAACAATCTCCCCCTTTTTGATTATGACAACTAAAAATCAAAGTTAAGCAGAAAGATATATAAAAAAATGTTACTAATATAAGTAAAAGTTTAGCACAAGCATCAATATGATAAGCACAAATAAAGCTCCTTCTTAATAGAATCTTACAAGAACTCCCCCTTAATAAAAGCTCCTTTTTACTAAACTTAAATAAAAATTCAAACTTTCAAACTTTCTTTGAATTTCTATATACTCTCCCCCTTTGCCATATATCAAAATAACTCAGAGAGCAAAAGAAAGGGAAAAATAAATTATCTTGGCTAGCTTTGAGAAACCTTAACTCTTCAGAAATAATTTTTCATCTGATTTTTCAAAAATAGGGTGTCAAACAAACAGTTAGCTTTTAAAAAGGGATGAAAAAATTTAAGAACCATAAAGGCTTATTAAAAAGAGGATGAAACATACTTTTATAAACATTTAATTTTCTTATAAAACTTTTAGCCAAGTGAATTATTTTGACTTTGACAAGTAACTTAGCTATGCTTTTTAACAACTTAGTTAAATTTTAAAAAAACTTTAGAAAATAATACTTAGATAATTTTGAACAAAAATGCTTAACTTGAAAAACTTGTAAAATTTTAACTAAGGTATTTTCACTTTGGAGAATTAAAACAAAAAAATATTCCTAAAGTCCAAGCATGTGTAACTTTAAAGGTAATTACTTAAATTCCTTAGCCACATGTCTAACCATTAGTTACTAGTTGATTACCTAGAGGGCAACAACTTTCACTTGGTTAGTCAAGTTAAGTTTAGAATTCCAGTTAGATTTGACTAAGTCTGGATAACTTAACTTGATTACTGTTATTTGGTATTTATTGTCTAGACTTACTGCAATGCATAGAAATAAGCATTCTGAAGTCTAGACTGTACCCTATGCATCTCACCTCATTCTAAGTATTTCAAACACAAACAAGTTAAGTCTAGTGTGCTTGTGAGATGCTCTGCATGAAATCTAGGGGTACATGATATCTAGGGGTAAATTCCTAGGCTAAATCGGATTTTTGAAAAACTAACAAAATATGGAATTTTGAAAAATATTTTTCCTAAGATTTTAAAACAAAAATATTTTTGAGAAAAGTAAGCAGAAAATGAGTTCTATTCTACTAAGCACATCCCTATTTGTCTTCTAAGTGAACTGAACTCAAGTTCAGGTAAGGGCTTTGTGAATATGTCAGCTAGGTTTGATTTTGACTCAACATAGTTAAGTACAATATCATCCTTAGCTACGTGATCCCTTACAAAGTGGTGCTTTACTTCTGTGTGTTTAGTCCTTGAGTGGTGAATTAGGTTTTTGGTTAGATTAATTGAACTTATATTATCAATTGAAATTTTTGTTTTTTAATATTCTAGTTGATAATCTTTTAGGGTATGCATCATCCATAACAGTTGAGATGCACCCTTGACCTAACTGGCTATATACTCAGCTTCAGTGCCTAGTGTTGCTTTCTGCTTAACCAACTTACTAGGCACTGACCTAGAAATTGATAGCTACCACTTGTACTTTTTCTATCTAGCTTGCACCCGGCATAGTCTGAGTCAGAGTAGTCAGTTAGGTCAAGGGTGCAAGATCTAAGGTACCATAATCCTACATTTAGGGTTCCCTTAATATACCTTAGTATTCTTTTAACAAAGGTTAAGTGACATTCTTTTTCCCAAGATTGGTATCTGGCACACATACCTACTACGAAAAGAATATCTGGTCGGCTCGCAATTAGGTACAGTAGACTTCCTATCGCACTTCGATAGTATTTCAAGTCTACTGGTTTACCTTCTAAGTCTGAGTCAATTTTAATATTAGTGGTCATTGGTGTATTAATATTTTTTGAGTTTTCCATTCCAAATTTTCTAACTAATTCCTTAGCATATTTAGTTTGATAAATATAAATTCCATCTTTGGTTTGTTTAATTTATAAACCTAAGAAAAAGTTAAGTTCACCTACTAGACTCATTTCAAATTCATTTTCCATTAATTTGGTAAATTCTTTTAAAAATTTGGAGTTGGTTGATCCAAAAATTATATCATCTATGTAAATTTGGGCTATAAAAATATCTTTTTCTAAGGTTTTTACAAAGAGGGTTGGATCTATTTGACCTTGGTGGAACTCTTTTGATATTAAATAATTGGACAAGCATTCATACCAAGCCCTAGGAGCTTGTTTTAGTCCATATAGGCCATTTTTTAGTCTAAAGACATGATTTGGATGTTCTAAGTCCTCAAATCCTGGGGGTTGACCTACATATACCTCTTCTTTAATAAATCCATTTAAAAATACCGATTTTATGTTCATTTGATATAGCTTGAATCCTTTATGTGCTGCATAGGCCAATAACATCCTAATGGATTCAAGTCTGGCCACAGGGGCATAGGTCTCATTATAGTCTAACTCTTCTACTTGATTGAACCCTTTTGTTACTAATCTAGCTTTGTTTCTAACTATTTTGCCTTGATCATCTAATTTGTTTCTAAAAACCCATTTGGTATCAATTACGGTCTTGTTAATGGGTTTAGGGACTAATTCCCAGACCTGATTTCTTTCAAATTGGGCTAACTCTTCTTACATTGCTAGGGTCCAGTCTGGGTCTAGTAGGGCTTCATCAATAGTTTTGGGTTCAATTTTGGAAATGAGAGCTATTTGGGTTAGGTTTGTTAATTAGAGCCCTAGAGCCAATGATTTGATGATTGTTGTATGGACTCGTTGTATCATATTCTTATATATATATATATAAAGGCATTTGTTTGTAGTTATTATGCTTACTTGTATTGATGTCGAATAACTAAGTATAATAGCGTCCTTGAGTAGAAGGTTCTTACCTATATCAATCAGTTAGTTGAATCGATAGTGAGATGATATAGGGAACACTACTCTTAATCATTCCTAATCAAGTATTAGCATTCAGGGACAATGTTAATGCGATGAGACTAGCATGTAGGTCAACTCGATGACTTGATCTCACAAGTCATGGATATGGAGATATCAAGTTGACACATGAGTATGCATTGGAGAATGTATACTGAATGACCCGCCATGAGAAAGTATCATGGATCGTTATATGAGTGGCATATACTTTCTCATGTGGCTATTAGTATGACTATTAGTCCTTGGACCTGAAGTCATCATGGTTCCCTACATAAGGAGTTACATACTCTGGCTTCGTCAAACGTCACTCGTAACTGGGTGGACTATAAAGGTGATTACTGGGTATGTAACAAATTATGTGGAGGGATGTGAGTGATGTAGATGGGATCTATCCCTCCTATATGACGGGAGTGACATTGATATTCTTGATAGAGTGAGACCACTAAGTGCATGGTCATGCCCAAATGAGTCAATATGAGATGTTGAGCTCATTTGATTGAGTGAGTCTACTTGGGATTCAAGATTTAGATTGATTAGAGGATTACACGGTCTATGCCTCACATTGATCAATCTAGATGTCTAGGATAGAAGGGCACTTGTCATATATTGTGAAGAGTCACAATTAGTAGTCACAAGGTAATGTTGGATCTCAACATTCTTATAACTTGGGTAGTAATGATGTGTTGCTAGATACTGCTCATTACTTATACTTCTAAATGGGTTTAGGAGCATTGCCAATGTCATAAGAACCTATAGGGTCACACACAAAGGGCAATTAGATGGAGATTAGGTTCATTTGATGAACCTAAAGGATTAGGTTCATGTGATGAACCAAATTGGATTAAGAGTAATCCAAATTAGGCTAATTGAGTCGGATTCAATTTGGTTCATGTGTTAGATGAGTCTAATTTGGACTTAGACTCATTGAGTCAATTTAATTCAATGAATAGAGATTAATTAAATTAAAATTGACTTGAACCAATGGTTAGATTTGATCAACCATGGGAGAGAAGTGGTCAAGTTTGACTTGACTTGAGAGGAAGATGAAGAGTCAAGTTTGACTTGACCATTTGCCACTTCATTAGTGAGTTGGCAAAGAGTGGACCAATGATTATTCCCCACATCATCATGGTTGCTTAAGTGAGATGTCACCTCATGGGAGTTACCAAGAGTTGTGACTCTTGGTATTCCATGGAGGTTATTAACCTCATTCATGTGGCCGGCCACTTATGGATTGGGTGAGTTTCATTTCTTTTGTGTAACTCTCATCTTCTTCCTCAAGCTCTCTCTTCTCTCCCTCTCCTCCACCTTTGCCGAACCTTTCAAAGGTGCTAGCACACCTTTTGTTTGGTTTCTTCATCTCTTGCTTGTGTGGATACATATAGAGGAGTATCTACTTTGATATTCTCGAGATCCGGCGAACCTTGGACGAGTGGGATTAGCGAAGGGCATCGCATCAAGGGTAAAGCTCTTCTCCTTTGTAGATCTAGTTTAAATCTAGGCTAGAAACTCGTACTCGAAGTTTTACATAAATTTTATTTCTTCGCACGGATCCGGTGGCGGGGTTTTGGGGTTTTTGCAACGCAAAAAGCGGTTTTTACGGCCCGATAAACCCAATAGTGGTATCAGAGCCACGTGCGAAGCGCGTACGAGTTTTTGTTTGTATTTTTATGAAAAATATCAGTTTTGTAATATTCTATAAATTTAGGGGGCGTTTGGTTCTTTCCTAGTAATAGGAATCGGAATGGGAATCATTGTATTGTGGAATGAGAATGGGTATGAGCATGGATATCACTCTTAAAAGCAATGTTTGGTTAGTTGTATATCTTCTATCGGAATAAATCAAAGTTTCCTTTTTTACCCTTAAAGAAAAATAAGAGAAAAAATTAGATGTGAGAGAAAGATGAATGTGAGAGAAAAATATGATGAAAGAGAATGATGAGAGAGAAGGTATTATGAGAGAGAAAGTGTGATAAGAAAGAATGAAGAGAGAGAAAGTGTGATGAGAGAAAATGAAAAAAGAGAGTGTGATTGGAGAGAGCATGATGAGAGAAAATATGATGTGAGAGAAAGTATGATAAGAGAGGATGAAGAGAGAGAAAATATAGTGAGAAAAAATGAGGAGAGAGTGTGTCATGAGAGAGATTGAGGAGAGAGAAAGTATGGTGAGAGAAAAAGAGAACAGTGAATATGATGGGAGAGATTGAGGAGAGAGAAAGTTTGATGAGAGAGAAAGTGTGTTGAGGAAAAAAGGAGTAAGTGTGATAAGAGAGATTGAGGAGAGAGAAAGTATAATGAGAGAGAAAGTGTGTTGAGGAAAAAAGGAGTAAGTGTGGCAAGAGAGATTGAGGAGAGAGAAAGTGTGATGAGAAAAAAGAGAGTGTGATGGGAGAGATTGAGGAGAGAGAAAGTGTGATGAGGAAAAAAAGAAGGAAGAGAATGCGATGGAAGAGATTGAGGAGAGAAAAAGTATGATGAGAGAGAAAGTGTAATGAGAAAAAAAGAGGAAAGAGAGTGTGATAGGAGAGATTAAGGAGAGAGAAAGTGTGTGATAAAATGATGAGAGAGAAACTATGATGAGAGAGAAAATATAATGAGAGAGAATAAGAAGAGATAAGTGATATGAAAGAAAAAATAAATAAATATATTTTGATATTTGATATTAATGGAGAAAATTTTAGTTTTAAGTCAAGGGTATTTTTGGAATAAGAGAATATTTTGATTGATGAAAATAGGGTAATGGCTCATTGAAGGGGGGTACATGGGAATTAGTTATTACCCAATTTCAAGGATTCATTCCCTTATTTGTATTCCTATTCCTATAATCCAAACATTAACAATGGGAATCAATGATTCTCATTCCCATTCCCCACTCCTATTACCCTAAACCAAACACCCCCTTACTGTTTTTATAGATTTTATGGGTATTTTTCTCGTAGAAGCGAAGCACAAGAGTTTAGACACTTGTAGGCTTCGACTACCGAGAAAATTTTTCCGAAACGGCAAGGTTTCGCCCCAAATCGTTTTGGGACAGCGGGCTAAGGCATTGTAGGATCGCTTAGGAACACTCGTGATGGTTATATTGCGGATATGGGTGCTGCCCCTAACCCCGCAAGGGGCTTCGTTCCACGATTGCGCCCGAAAATCGTTAAATCGGACCGCCGGGAATTTTTACTCATAAAATCGTAAAAATATTAGACAAAAATTATAGAAATTTATGAAAATTACATCATTTAGAATTGTGTATTATTTTGTGATGGTCATGGCCCAAAAGACTCCAATTTGATTGGAAATTGTGTTGTAATTCATAATATGGCCCGCGTGCCGTCATGTGATTGTGCGTGTTGTATATTTGATATGCGACCTGTGCGTCATGCCTTTCTATTTATTTATTCCTGTTGTAAATAGTTTAGACTCGAATGTAACTCAAGTTTCACCTTTTGTAATGTACAAAATGAGGCAGTGGAAGGTTCACTCGAGACGGAGTTACGAGGAGGGTGCGAGCAACACAAGGTGGTCAAAGGAAGGAGCTTGAGAAGTTGTTGACCTTCGGTTGACCATCCGATCTTCTCATTGGCTTGAGAAGATCGTAGTAGGGCCATGACTAATCACAAAATTAATTAATTGCTTGTGTGTGTATATGTGATGCATGCTAGATTAGTAATTAATTAGTGCCTTAATGATTAGATTAGATCTAAGTCGCGCACATGATGCACCACCATGATTAGATTAGATCTAAATCGAGTATATGATACGCATCGTCGATTAGATTATATCTCAATCGCGTCAACTCAAAAATGCCTACCATGCCGTGATACCTATCACTACCTCGATCACATGTTGTTGTTGAATCTGCCAAAGCAGAGCAACACATATTATCTTGGTAAGGTACAGAGGGACAATCTTGGTCCCGCCTATCAACGCATGGGTGAGTAAAAACTCAATTAGATTGAGTACAACTAGTTAAATCAAGTTTAACTGTAGGCATTTATCTAATAGTTGGAAGATGGGAAAAAATCATGTTTATATTAACTCTTGGGCGTATTAGCCAAAGCTAACTCGAGTTTTAATATAAATATGGATCTTGATCCTATATACAAAAGTTGCATAGAGATGTAATTGGTAATTAGTTACCAACCGATCATACTAAGTCTTGGGCGATTTAGCCAAAGCTAACTCAGGGCATAGTATGATGTAGATCTTGTCCCACATGAATTATAGAATTCAGTGGGAGCATCATTTAATTAAAGTCCTAATTAGATGATTAATTGGAATATGATATTTATTTTCAGCATTTTTCTGTTGTAGATTACCATGTCGTCAAACACGAACTCCTTCTCCCTGCGTTCTGTCCTCGATAAGGACAAGCTCAATGGAGCTAACTTCCTGGACTAGTACAGGAACCTGAGAATAGTTCTCACACATGAACAAAAACTGTACGTCCTGGAGCAGCCCATTCCTGAGGCACCTCCTACCACTGCCACGCGAGCTAATCGTGATGCTTACAAGAAGCATCAAGATGACGCATTAGAGCTGTCATGTCTTATGCTCGCGACCATGAACTCTGAGCTTCAGAAGCAACACGAGTTGATGGGTGCTTATGATATGGTTGAACATCTGCGTCAACTATATCAAGGACAAGCGAGGCACGAGAGATTCGAGATCTCTAAGGCACTGTTTCAGTGCAAGATGCAAGATGGGACTCCCGTAGGCCCATATGTACTCAAGATGATTGGGTACATAAAAAACCTACAGAGGTTGAGATTTCCCCTTGGCCAAGAGCTGGCCACTGACTTGATCTTGCAGTCCTTGCCAGAGAGCTACAGTCACTTTGTCAGGAACTACAACATGAACGAAATTGACAAGCCACTGCTCGAACTGCTTAGTATGTTGTGAACTACTGAGCTTAACCTTAAGAAGGTTAAGCCTAACTCCATTCTGATGGTGCAAAGGCACAAGGGCAAGGGCAAGCCCAAAGGCAAGGGAAAGTCCCAAGCCAAAGGCAAGGGCAAGACACTGAAACCCAAAGGAGGGGTTGCCAAGGATGCTACCTGGTTCCACTGCGGTCAGACCGGGCACTGGAAGAGGAACTGCAAAGTTTACCTGGAAGATCTTAAGAAGAAGAGAAGTGAGACTTCCACTTCAGGTATCTATGTTATAAAAGTCAATCTATCTATTTCTTCATCATGGGTATTAGATACCGTATGTGCTTCTCACATTTGTACTAATGTCCGGGCTCTGAGAAATAGCAGGGCATTGACAAAGGGCGAGGTGGACCTATGAGTAGGCAATGGAGCACGGGTTGCTGCTGTTGCTGTAGGAACTTATCATCTATTTCTGCCTTTTGGGCTTGTATTAGAATTATATGAATGTTGTTATATGCCTACTTTAACTAAGAACATAATTTCAGTTTCTTGTTTGGACAAGAAAGGTTTTTCATTTACAATAAAGAACAAATGTTCTTTAGTTTATTTAAATGATATGTTCTATTGTAGTGCACCTCTGATGAACGGACTCTATATTCTAGACCTTGAGAACCCTATCTATAACATAAGTACCAAGAGGTTCAAGTCAAAAGACATGAACCAAACCTATATCTGGCACTGTCGCTTAGGTCATATAAATGACAAACGCTTATCCTAGCTCCATAAAGATGGTTTGCTGGACTCATTTGATTTCGAATCATATGAGACATGCGAGTCATGCCTACTGGGCAAGATGACCAAGACTCTATTTAGTGGACACAGTGAGAGAGCGACTGACTTGTTAGGACTTATACATAGTGATGTATGTGGCCCTTTCAATGTCGCTGTTAGAGGTGGTTATAGGTACTTCATTACATTTACTGATGACTTTAGTAGATATGGTTATGTGTATATGATAACACATAAATCAGAATCCTTTAAAAATTTCAAAGAATTCAAGAATGAAGTACAAAATTAGCTTGGTGTTACGCTCCGCAAGTGTACGGAAATGTCGCAAGTAATATAAAAAATTATCGTATCCACAGGGACTGGAATAAGCACTAGAAATATCTCAATGCGAATTAGCTAAACAACTATCCAATCGTTTCAAAAGCAAAGTAAAGGTAAACAAATCTAATATTAGAGATCAACAAACAAGAGTTTAGTGTTTTGGGTTATGATAAAGGGAGATTCTAGGAGTTTCGGTTTCTTTGTAAGATTTCTTGAATGTAAATGGTTCACCAATTCTTATTCCTCAATTGCCAAACATGTAGAAAGTTGCCGGTTCCCTCTTGCAATAGACAACCGGCTAAGGACTGAGAAATGTATCTAAATAGGATTAATTAGACATGAACCTACGTTGTCCTTACACAGAAGCGCACATATTACTATGCCTTCCTCGGATATCAACATAGAAGCCCACAACTTATTAATCTATAAAGATACAAGAAGCTAATCATAGAATCCATCCTACTCTCTTGAATATTCCTATTTCCTCTTCAAGATTATCTCTCAAACGCCCTTACACGGGCTTGCACCTGTCACGTGGATCCCTCGGATGATCGAGTGAGAGTTTATCCTTACCAAGTCCATAAGAAATCCAAACAATCAATCAAGAATGAGAATTAAGCACAAACCACCATCAATCATTCAAGATCTAATTGATACAAGCAAGATAATGTCATTGAAACAAGAAAATGGCAAATCCATAGAGATTACATCAATCCATCATACAAATACTCCCTTAATCCTAGAATACAAGATCTACTCCATGAATCGAGGAAGAAAACCCGAAGAAATAGAGATTACAAGCATTCCTTGAATCCCCAATCCAAGAAAACAAGAAGAGGGGAAAAGAGAAAACTTATCTACGAAGAAGCCTTGTCTTCGGATCCAATCCTCGCTCCGGAGTCGAAATTGTCGAGATCTCCCTTAGAATCGCCAATCCTCCCAAGAATGGGAGGAAACCACCAAATCTGCTTTCTCCCAAAGGGGAGAGACCTTTCAATTCATGAAGAAGGGTTTAAATAGAGGAAGGAATCGGGCGCCACGGCGGTGTGAGATTCACACGGCCATGTCCAGCTCCCTCTCTGCCAAAGCTGCACGGTCCTGCTCTCTGGAAATGCTACACGGCAGTGTGGTGCACACGGCCACAGCCTGCTTGGTCTCTGGAAACCTCTACTCTGGTTGGCTTCAAATCTTGACACGGCCGTGCGAGGTTCACACTGCCATGTCATCTTTCTCTTCTGTTGGTGCCAACCAGTGCAGGGCCGTGTGAGGTACACAGCCCAGTGCTTTCTCCCTTCGTCTCCTCCAATGCATGCCCAAAGATGTAGATTCTTCACCAAATCGACTCCTGTGTACAGAAAATGCACAAAAAGCAGATCTCCGAACCAAAAGAGTAAATATGCTAAAAGGAAAGCTGGAAGTATAAAAATGCATAGATCAAGCATGCTCAAAGTATGTAAATGTGCGTAAAAACATGCATAAAAGAGTATATAATCTACGCCCATCACACCCCCAGACTTAAACCTTTGCTTGTCCTCAAGAAAAATGCTGCAGTCTAAATTCATATGTCCTACAACACATTCATAAAACCCAGTGCACTTTCCTAACTCTATCAAAAAGTTTCATTAACGAGCATGATCATGGAAACAAGTAAAGTATGGTTCAAGCATAAGAATCTTGTGCGCAGTGTAAAAGTAACTCAACACCCTTCAAGTTTCAATCCATGTCCTAGTCAAGTCGTCATCAAATTTGAATTCCTAATGTTTCCAGTGAAAGACAAGTAACCAGTGATAGGCACTTACTTACCATTCATTTGGTTCATATTTCTCAACTAACCCAAGGTCTCAAAGGTGTGCTCAATCTCAAGAGAAGCTAAACAGTCATTTCCCCAGTAACCTAACTCGGTCTCAAAGGGGTGACTTGCTAGATTCCACTCATGACAACTGTTTTTTAAATCCCTTATTGTTCATTTTTTCATTTTTTTTTATAAGTGTTTGCATTGTGCAAAACTTATTCACAAATGTACTTTTAGCACACATGTTGGGATATTTTGATTTTTCCAAATGAGCTTTAATGATTTGAGCCTCATCCAGTAACCAAAATGAAAGTTAAGAAATCACCATGGAAACCAAGTACTAAGCAAACAAGATGAATCATGACTATTTCAATGACATCAACTATTCAAGCATCAAGCACAAGTGTAGTGAAGATAAAATCCTTAAGGTTGAACCAAAACTAAAACTCATCACCATAAGATTCTTAGCTTATTAATGCTTCCCAAGATAGAAAAAAGAACTACACAAAGTTTACTAGTAGCATCATGCGAACATCATGAATCGAGACAATAATCGTGCTAACATTTCACTTGAATCCAAGAAAGCATATAAGTGAAGATTTGATGTTCTCAAAAAAAATTTTTTTTTGCCATGACTATTTCAAAAACAAGCAAAATAAAGCAACAAGAACTGAAAATAAGAACCAACATGAAAAACTAATCAAAAACTAAAAACTGAAAACCAAACTAAACAATACATGACACCCCCCCAGACTTAAACTTTTCATCGTCCCGATGAAATCAGTATGGTAGAGGAGGTGGAAGATCAGGAAAATCAGGGAAGGAAGATGCAAAATCCCTAACAAACCATTTAACTTCGTTTCTGAAAAAATTATGATATTCAAACAATTTATCAATATCATCCTGCACAAATCTCAGACAACCTCTAAGATCTTCATGAAATTCCATTTTAGCCCTATAAGCATTCATCATTTTAGAAATCTTATCACACAATTCTCTTTCGCTCTTAAAACAATCTTGTAGCTTTTTAAATAGTTCCTCCTCCATAAGCTTCTTATCTTCAAGAAATTCATTAGTTGAATCTAAATCACTATGAATAGTCTTTAAAGCAGAATTAAGTTCTTGAAACATAAAACTATGAATCTCTTGGTTACCCTTAGAAACATTTTTTTGAGTAAAAGTTGACAAGGCTCTAGATTGTTGCCTAGCTAACTTTAAACACCAATTCCCTTTATTATGAATTGTAGTAAAATCATGATTGGGCAATTTTAAAGGGAAACCATTTTTAATGACTAAACTAAATCCATGCTCTTCACGCTTAATCATTTTCATTGCTAAACATGAATTGAAATCCAACGTACAAAAACTCTCCACCACCTCTAATTCACTCAAATCACATCCTAATACTAAGGCCAATTGAGTAAGTAATCCCCCCAAAATAATAGGTGTGGTAGAATTTGATTTCCCTAATTTTGCCAAATGTCTAAGAAAGAAATAACCAGAATTAATTAGAACATTTTCGACCATTGCCCACAAACAATACAAGTCTACAAGTCTTACCGATCCCTCTTTGTCCTCCCTTCCAAATATAGTGTTTTTCATGACCAAATAAGCATATTTAAAAATAGGATTGATAATTTGGCAAACTCTGGAATTGTGAGGATCAAATAACGGTTGTTTAGAAATTTGTTGCCAAAAATGTGAATTCTCAAATTGGGGCAAAATCACACACACATCATTCTTTGGCAACTCATAACAAGTATTAAAATCTCCCAACGTCCATTCATAATTTTCATTAAACAACCAGAATTTACACTTCCCCCCTCCTTGAACATTATCAACTTCTATTGAGCTTAAAAATTCAAGAACAATTCTAGGATAAGTAGGATATCTCATGTTCACTAAACCACTCCATCCTATCCTTTCAAATAGCCAAACTAAATCATCCTTAAACCCCAAAGTTTCTAAAGTTTCAACATCAAGAAACCTAGTGCCTAAAAGAGGTCGTTTACATAAAGACGAATATCTATACCGTTGCTCATTACTAGAGAAAACAATACCAAAGTCATAGAAATACCTTTAAAGCAAACATTCCTCTCCTTTCTTGCAAACACCTTCTCCTTCCTTTTTCTTGTGGCCGAAGTCTCCTCAATCACGTTTTCCATGGAAGAAAATCTAATCTCCTAAAGAAGAATGAGAAGGAAAAATTGGAAGAAGTAATTCAATCCTTTAGAAATGGGGAGATAGGGAAAAGGAGCAAGCGGCGGTACACGGCCGTGTGCCGCCCCCACCCCGTGCCCTAATTCCTTAAGAAGATGTTGATTAGGCCGTGTGATATCACACGGCCATGATCATTTCTCATCACATGGCCGTGTCTGTGACACGGCCCCCTTCCCTTTCTTCTCTGGAGTCCAGACACGGGCCGTGTCTGGGACACGGCCTAAACATCTTCTTTCACGGGTTTCTTCGCACGGCCGTGTCGGGGACACGGCCTATTCATCTTTCTCCTCGGGATTCTTTACACAGCCGTGTTTGGGTGGCACTGCCGCAGCACTTCTCTTCCCTGCAACCTTTGCCAGGCCGTATGTAGAACACGGCCGGGCTTTGTTTTGCATCTAATCCTGAAAACAAAAATAAAAAACAAGTAAAAACCAACAAAATGAATTTATACTAGCTAAAAGAATTCAATCTGGAGGACGAGGTTCAGAAAAATACAACCTTTGTACCTCTTCTATTTTCGTGCCACGAATATATTTTTTCAGTCGTTGACCATTTACCTTAATTATCCCAAAATCTTTGTTCCAAATATCTACAGCTCCAAAAGGATAAACCTTCTTTACCTCATATGGACCCATCCACCTTGACTTAAGCTTCCCAGGAAAAAGTTTTAATTTTGAATTGAACAACAAAACCAAATCTCCCACATTAAAGTCTTTACGAAGAATGTGTTGATCGTGCCATTTCTTTGTCCTTTCTTTGTAAGATTTAGCATGCTCATATGCATCCATCCTTAATTCATCAAGTTCGTTCAACTGAAGCTTCCTTTTCTCCCCTGCTTCTTTTAAATCCATATTCAAATTTGCAATTGCCCAATAAGCCTTATGTTCTAGTTCAACTGGAAGATGGCAAGGCTTACCATAAACTAATCGAAATGGGGTCATCCCTATAGGAGTTTTATAAGCAGTTCGATAAGCCCATAAAGCATCATCTAGTTTCAACGCCCAATCCTTCCTTGAAGTAGATACAGTCTTTTCCAATATGGACTTAATTTCTCGGTTAGATATCTCAGCTTGCCCATTAGTCTGAGGATGATAAGGTGTTGCTACTTTATGCTTCACTCCATATCTTCTAAGTAAGTTTTCAAACTGTTTCTCTATAAAATGTGATCCTCCATCACTAATGACTGCCTTTGGCACCCCAAATCTTGGAAAGATAATACTCCTAAATAATTTGATAACTGTTCTCGCATCGCACGTAGGAGATGCCACAGCTTCTACCCATTTGGACACATAATCTACTGCCACAAGAATATACCTATTCCCATATGAAAGAGGGAAAGGTCCCATGAAATCAATTCCCCAAACATCAAATAACTCAACCTCAAGAATGTAATTTAACATCGTTTCATTTCTTCTAGTTATATTCCCAGTTCTCTGACATTGGTCACAGGATTGAACAAACAACTTAGCATCCTTGAATAAGGTTGGCCAATAAAATCCTGCTTGAAGAATCTTCGTAATCGTTTTTGAACTACCCAGATGTCCTCCATAGGACGAAGAATGACAATGAAACAAGATATCTCTAACCTCTTCTTCAGGTATACATCTTCGATAAATCACATCATTGCATTTCTTGTACAGGAGAGGTTCATCCCAAACATAATTCTTAACTTCTGAAAAAAAACTTTTTCCTTTGTTGATGAGAAAAATCTGAAGGTAACACTCCACTAGCAAGGAAATTCACAAAATCTGCATACCAAGGAATTTTCACACTTGATAAGGCTAGTAAGTGTTCATCCGGGAATATGTCATCAATAGGCAAATCAACATCCACCTCATTTTCTGACTTTTGAGATATTCTAGACAAATGATCCGCTACTACATTTTCAGCTCCTTTCTTATCCCTAATCTCAAGGTTGAACTCTTGCAAAAGTAAAATCCACCTGATTAACCTAGGTTTAGCGTCCTTCTTTCCAAGTAGATACCGGATAGCTGCATGATCAGTATATACTATTACTCTTGATCCCACTAGATAAGATCTAAATTTATCAATAGCAAATACCACTGCCAATAATTCTTTTTCCGTAGTAGAATAGTTTACTTGGGTTGCATCAAGTGTTTTACTTGCATAATGGATTGCATGCAAAATCTTATTTCTTCGCTGTCCCAAAACTGCTCCTACAGCAAAATCACTAGCATCACACATTATTTCAAAAGGAAGATCCCAATCAGGTGCTTGAATGACTGGAGCTGTTGTAAGAGCACTCTTAATTTTATTGAAGGCTTCAATACATTCGCTATCAAAACAAAACTCAACATCTTTAATCAACAGATTAGTTAATGGCTTGGAAATATTTGAAAAGTCCTTAATAAAGCGTCTATAGAAGCCAGCATGTCCTAAAAAACTCCTAACTCCTTTTATATTGATGGGTGGGAGTAATTTGTCTATTACTTCCACTTTTGCTGGATCTACCTCAATACCACGCTCTGAAATTTTATGCCCCAAAACTATCCCTTCCCTAACCATAAAATGACATTTTTCCCAGTTCAACACTAGGTTTGTATCTTCACACCTTTTTAGAACAGTAGAAAGATTTGACAAACAAGAATCAAAGTCATCCCCATAAACTGAGAAGTCATCCATGAAAACCTCCATAATTTTCTCGATTAAATCTGAAAAAACTGCCATCATGCACCTCTGAAAAGTGGCTGGAGCATTACAAAGCCCAAATGGCATCCGACGATAGGCAAAGGTACCATAAGGACAAGTAAAAGTAGTCTTCTCCTGGTCTTGAGGATGAATCGGAATTTGGAAAAAACCAGAATATCCGTCCAAGTAACAAAAATAAGAATGTTTAGCCAATCTTTCAAGCATTTCATCAATAAATGGTAAAGGGAAATGATCCTTCCTTGTTTCTTTATTCAACTTCCGATAATCAATGCACATTCGCCACCCCGTCACTGTTCGTGTTGAAATTAGCTTATCTCCTTCATTCTTGATAACAGTCATTCCTCCTTTTTTTGGAACCACGTGGACTGGACTCACCCATGCACTATCCGAAATTGGGTAAATAATCCCCGTATCAAGTAGTTTAATCACTTCCTTCTTTACTACCTCTTTTAAATTTGGATTTAGTCTCTTTTGATGCTCAATTGAGTTCTTGTACCCCTCTTCAAGTAAAATTCTATGCATACAGAGAGATGGACTAATCCCTTTTATATCATCGATTGTATATCCAATGGTCTTTCTATGCAACCTTAACTCATCCAACAGTCTCTTTGTTTCAAACTCATTTAACTGAGCACTAATTATAACTGGATAAGTAGAATTCGGCCCAAGAAATTCATACTTAAGATCTGGGGGTAATGGTTTAAGTTCAAGTTGAAGTGGTACTATTTCTGGAAAAACTGGCTCTTGTTCTATCAACATAGTCTCCTCCTGAGCCAAGCTTTCTTCTAACAACTCTTCATTGTCTAAAGACAGATCTTCCTCCTTATGATCACCAAGACATACCCCCTTTTCTGTTGAAAATGCTTTTTCACCAAATGTTTTTAATAATGATGCACAACACCAAGGAAATAATGTTTGGAAATCACTTTGATTCAAGATAAGCTCTTTTTCAACACCATCCTTTCCTCTAATGATATCCATTGTCAAGAATGAACTATCTTGCTCTTCCCAATCATTGGAATTTTGCGTGATTCTGCCAACTATCTCAAAAGTTTCTTCTAGACTCTTTTTCAAAAATGATCCTCCAGATGCTAAATCCAGTTGATTCTTATTTGAGAAAGAAAGCCCAACATAGAACAAATGCATAATTAACCATTCCTCAATTCCATGATGTGGACATAACTGCAGAAGAGAAGAATATCTTTCCCAGGCTTGGTACAATTTTTCTCCATCCAATTGCTTAAAATTTAAAATTTGACTTCTCAAATAAGTAGTCTTCCTTGGAGGGAAATATTGGTCAAGGAATTTTTGCTCTAACTCATCCCATGTTCTGATACTTTGAGACTTTAGAGAATTGTACCATCTTTTTGCAGCACCCTTCAGACTAAAAGGAAAAGCAAGCAGCTGAATAATGTCAGATGAAACTTCTTCATATTTCAAGGTACAACAATATCTATAAAACTCCATCAAATGGGAATAAGGATTTTCAATCTCTAATCCTCCAAACTGAGTTTTCTGAACCATGGAAACAAAAGATGGTTTGAGTATAAAATTTCTTGCTTGTATGTTAGGGTAAACAATTGCTCCCATTTGTTTTGCAGACTTCGGAGCTCCATAATCTCCTAGTGACTTGCACACCATGTTTAGATATTCTTGTTCTTCGATTTGCCTTTGCAGAATTCTTCTTTTATGGAAAGTTCTATCAATCTCAGGGTCAAAAGGAAAGAATTCCCCTGCAAAGTTAGATCTTCGCATACACAAGAACAAGATAGCAGATAGCAATTCGACACAAAAAGAAAAATAGAAGAATCAAAAATGCAGAATTGAGTTTGTACAAAAAGAATTAACAAGAAGTGAAAGTTATACAAGAAAGTAAAAAAAAAAAACAGAAATCTAATGATTAGTTACAACTATGCAATATGAAAGGAAAACAAATGTTATGTTTAGTCTAACTCAATTGATAATTCCTAATGTTATAGTGCAGTCCCCGGCAACGGCGCCAAAAACTTGTTACGCTCCGCAAGTGTACAGAAATGTCGCAAGTAATATAAAAGATTATCGTATCCACAGGGACTGGAATAAGCACTAGAAATGTCTCAATGCGAATTAGCTAAACAACTATCCAATCGTTTCAAAAGCAAAGTAAAGGTAAACAAATCTAATATTAGAGATCAACAAACAAGAGTTTAGTGTTTTGGGTTATGATAAAGGGAGATTCTAGGAGTTTCGGTTTCTTTGTAAGATTTCTTGAATGTAAATGGTTCACCAATTCTTATTCCTCAATTGCCAAACATGTAGAAAGTTGTCGGTTCCCTCTTGCAATAAACAACCGGCTAAGGACTGAGAAATGTATCTAAATAGGATTAATTAGACATGAACCTACGTTGTCCTTACACAGAAGCGCACCTATTACTATGCCTTCCTCGGATATCAACATAGAAGCCCACAACTTATTAATCTATAAAGATACAAGAAGCTAATCATAGAATCCATCCTACTCTCTTGAATATTCCTATTTCCTCTTCAAGATTATCTCTCAAACGTCCTTACACGGGCTTGCACCTGTCACGTGGATCCCTCGGATGATCGAGTGAGAGTTTATCCTTACCAAGTCCATAAGAAATCCAAACAATCAATCAAGAATGAGAATTAAGCACAAACAAACATCAATCATTCAAGATCTAATTGATACAGGCAAGATAATGTCATTGAAACAAGAAAATGGCAAATCCTTAAGAGATTACATCAATCCATCATACAAATACTCCCTTAATCCTAGAATACAAGATCTACTCCATGAATCGAGGAAGAAAACCCGAAGAAATAGAGATTACAAGCATTCCTTGAATCCCCAACCCAAGAAAACAAGAAGAGGGGAAAAGAGAAAACTTATCTACGAAGAAGCCTTGTCTTCGGATCCAATCCTCGCTCCAGAGTCGAAATCGTCGAGATCTCCCTTAGAATCGCCCAGAAATCCTCCCAAGAATGGGAGGAAACCACCAAATCCTGCTTTCTCCCAAAGGGGGAGAGATCCCCTTTCAATTCATGAAGAAGGGTTTAAATAGAGGAGGGAATCGGGCGCCACACGGCCCACACACTGTAGGTGAGATTCACACGCCATGTCCATTCCCTCTCTGCCAACACTGCACTGTGCAGACTCACACGCCGGAACCCTTCTACTCTGGAATGCTACACTACTGCAGTGGTGCACACGGCCACACCGCTGGTCTCTGGAGTCCACACTACGCAGTAGATCCACACGCCATGTAAGGCTTCCGCCTCGTTGGCTTAATCTTGACACTGCAGTGTGAGGTTCACACGGCCATGTCATCTTTCTCTTCTGTTGGTGCCAAACTCCACACGGCCCGAGCTCCATACCAGTGCAGGGCCGTGTGAGGTACACGACCCGGTGCTTTCTCCCTTCGTCTCCTCCAATGCATGCCCAAAGATGTAGATTCTTCACCAAATCGACTCCTGTGTACAGAAAATGCACAAAAAGCAGATCTCCGAACCAAAAGAGTAAATATGCTAAAAGGAAAGCTGGAAGTATAAAAATGCATAGATCAAGCATGCTCAAAGTATGTAAATGTGCGTAAAAACATGCATAAAAGAGTATATAATCTACGCCCATCACTTGGCAAGAGTATTTAGATACTTCAATCAGATCGAGGTGGTGAATACCTTAGCCATGAGTTTCATGACTATCTAGCTGAGTGTGGGATTCTATCTCAACTCATTCCTCCTGGAACACCACAGTAGAATGGTGTATCCGAAAGGAGGAATTGTACCCTATTAGATATGGTGCGGTCTATGATGACTCACACAAATCTTCCTATGTATCTTTGGGGCTATGCTCTAGACACAGCAGCCTTCATTCTCAACCGAGTTCCATCTAAGGCTGTAATAAAGACACCATATAGGATATAGACTGGGAGAGATGCCCAGGTGTTTTTTATGAGGATTTGGGGTTGTGAGGCTTACGTTCGACGTCAAGTCTCGGATAAATTGGGACCCAAATCCGATAAGTGCTATTTTATTGGATATCCCAAGGAAATGAAGGGATATTACTTCTACATTCCCAGTCAACACAAGATAGTTGTGGCTAAGACTGGGGGGATTTTGTTTCTAGAAAGACTAGTGGGAGTACGTTCGATCTTGAAGAAGTTCAAGATGTGGACCATAGCACTGAAGCCTCAATGGAAGTTGAACTGGAACCACAAAGTGTTGTGGATGATGTTGTTCCACAAGGAGTTGAAGAACAACAACCAGTTCAAGTAGACCTACCTCTTCGCAGATCTGATAGAGTATGTCGTCAGCCTGAGAGATACTCATTTCTCTTATCTGACCATGATCATGTTATGCTCATTGAGGATGAGCCTACCTCCTATCAGGAAGCTGTGATGAGACCAGATTTTGAGAAATGGCTAGAGGCCATGAGATCCGAGACGGAATCCATGTACACTAACCAAGTATGGACTTTGGTTGATCCATCTGAAGGGGTCAAATCCATTGGGTGTAAGTGAGTCTTTAAGAGAAAGACTGACATGGATGGACTTATTTATAAGGGTCACTTGGTAGCTAAAGGTTTCATGCAAATTCATGGTATTGACTATGATGAAACCTTTTCTCCAGTAGCGATGTTTAAATCCATTCGGATCATGCTTGCTATTGCAGCGTACCATGATTATGAGATCTAGAAGATGGATGTCAAAACTACGTTTCTGAATAGAAACCTGCTCGAGGATGTGTACATGACACAACTTGAGGGTTTTGTAGATCCACAGCATACTGGCAGAGTATGCAAGCTGCATAGGTCCATTTATGGACTAAAGCAAGCTTCTCGGAGCTGGAATCTTCGATTCGATGATGCAATCAAACAGTTTGGTTTCATCAAAAATGAAGATGAACCTTGTGTCTACAAGAAGGTTGTTGGGAGCACAGTTGTCTTCCTTATATTGTATGTGGATGACATACTACTCATTGGGAAAGACATCCCTTTACTGCAGTTTGTCAAGACTTGGCTAGGGACTTGTTTCTCAATGAAGGACTTAGGTGAAGCATTCCGCATTCTAGGCATACAGATCTATAGAGATAGATCTACGAGATTGCTTGGCCTAAGTCAGAGTACATACATTAACAAGGTATTATTCCGGTTTGCCATGCAGAACTCCAAGAAGGGATTTCTGCCAATGCCACTTGGTATGAGTCTTTCGAAGACTCAAAGTCTCTCTTCTAGAGAGGAGAGAGACCGCATGGATCAGATCCCTTATGCTTCAGCCATAGGATCTATCATATACGCCATGGTATGTACTCGTCCTGATGTCTCATATGCTTTGAGCATGACGAGCAGATACCAGTCAGATCCAGGTGAAAGTCACTAGATAGCGGTCAAGAATATTCTTAAGTATTTGAGAAGGACTAAAGAATATTTCTTGATATATGGAGGTTATGACGAGCTAGCTGTAAAGGGTTACAGTGATGCTAGCTTCCAAACTGATCAGGATGATTATCAATCGCAATCAGGGTTCGTGTTTTACATAAATGGTGGTGCTGTGAGCTGGAAGAGTTCGAAGCAGGACACAGTAGCTGATTCTACAATAGAGGCTGAGTATATTGCTGCATTAGAAGCAGTAAAGGAGGTACTTTGGATCCGCAAGTTCATTAATGAGCTTGGGGTGGTTCCTAGCATAGCTAATCCCATAGAGCTCTATTGTGACAACAATTGAGTAATAGCACAGGCCAAGGAACCTCGCTCACACCAGCGGACCAACACACATACTACGGCGCTTCCATCTCATTCGAGAGATCATCGATAGAGGAGATGTGAAGATTTGCAGAGTACCCACTGAGGCTAACATCACAGATCCCTTGACCAAGGCTTTGGCACAGAGAAAGCATGATGGTCATGATAGTTCATTGGGCCTTAGAGCCTATACTGATTGGCACTAGTGTTAGTGGGAGATTGTTAGTTAGAGCCCTAAAGCCAATCATTTGATGATTGTTGTATGGACTCATTATATCATATTCTTATATATATATATAAAGGCATTTGTTTATGGTTATTATGCTTACTTGTATTGGTGCCGAATAACTAAGTATAATAGCGTCCTTGAGTAGAAGGTTCTTACCTATATCAATCGGTTAGTTAAATCGATAGTGAAATGATATAAGAAACACTACTCTTAATCATTCCTAGTCAAGTATTAGCATTCAGGGACAATGTTAATGCGACGAGACTAGCATGTAGGTCAACTCGATGACTTGATCTCACAAGTCATGGATATGGAGATATCAAGTTGACACATGAGTATGCATTGGAGAATGTATACTGAATGACCCGCCATGAGAAATTATCATGGATCGTTATATGAGTGGCATATACTTTCTCATGTTGCTATTAGTATGACTATTAGTCCTTGGACCTGAAGTCATCATGGTTCCCTACATAAGGAGTTACATACTTTGGCTTCGTCAAACGTCACCCGTAATTGGGTGGACTATAAAGGTGATTACTGGGTATGTAACAAATTATGTGGAGGGATGTGAGTGATGTAGATGGGATCTATCCCTCCTATATGACGGGAGTGACATTGATATTCTTGATAGAGTGAGACCACTAAGTGCATGGCCATGCCCAAATGAGTCAATATGAGATGTTGAGCTCATTTGATTGAGTGAGTCTACTTGGGATTCAAGATTTAGATTGATTAGAGGATGACACGGTCTATGCCTCACATTGATCAATCTAGATGTCTAGGATAGAAGGACACTTGTCATATATTGTGAAGAGTCACAATTAGTAGTCACAAGGTGATGTTGGATCTCAACATTCTTATAACTTGGGTAGTAATGATGTGTTGTTAGATACCGCTCATTACTTATGCTTCTAAATGAGTTTAGGAGCATTGCCAATGTTATAAGAACCTATAGGGTCACACACAAAGGGCAATTAGATAGAAATTAGGTTCATGTGATGAACCGAAAGGATTAGGTTCATGTGATGAACCAAATTGGATTAAGAGTAATCCAAATTAGGCTAATTGAGTCAGACTCAATTTGGTTCATGTGTTAGATGAGTCTAATTTGGACTTAGACTCATTGAGTCAATTTAATTCAATGAATAGAGATTAATTAAATTAAAATTGACTTGAACCAATGGTTAGATTTGATCAACCATGGGAGAGAAGTGGTCAAGTTTGACTTGACTTGAGAGGAAGATGAAGAGTCAAGTTTGACTTGACCATTTGTCACCTCATTCGTGAGTTGGCAAAAAGTGGACCAATGATGATGCTCCACATCATCATGGTTGCTTAAGTGGGATGCCACCTCATGGGAGTTACCAAGAGTTGTGACTCTTGGTATTCTATAGAGGTTATTAACCTCATTCATGTGGCCGACCACTTATGGATTGGGTGAGTTTCATTTCTTTTGTGTAACTCTCATCTTCTTCCTCAAGCTCTCTCTTCTCTCCCTCTCCTCCACCTTGGCCGAACCTTTCAAAGGTGCTAGCACACCTTTTGTTTGGTTTCTTCATCTCTTGCTTGTGTTGATACACATAGAGGAGTATCTACTTTGATACTCTCGAGATCCGGCGAACCTGGGACGAGCGGGATTAGCGAAGGGCATCGCATCATGGGTAAAGCTCTTCTCCTTTGTAGATCTAGTTTAGATCTCGGCTAGAAACTCGTACTCAAAGTATTACATAAATTTTATTTCTTCGCATAGATCTGGTGGCGGGGTTTCGGGATTTTCGCAACGCAAAAAGCGGTTTTTGCGTCCTGAAAAACCCAACAAGGTTCGTATAAGATGACCTAGTTCTGACTCCTAGAGTTGAATCACCTAAAATTTGATCAGATGGGTGATTGGTGCTTGTCCTTGTTGGTCTTGTATTTGGGTTAGTAATTGGTTCTTCAGATTCATTAAGTTTAGGTTGAATTTCTTCATTATCATTTGTATTTCTTGGGTTAACATTTTCTGTATTATTATTTTTATTTATTATATTGGGTAGTTTATTTTCTTCATCAAATATTACATTTGTTGTTTCTTCAACTTTTAGGGTATTTTTGTTATACACTCTATATGCCCTACTAGTAGTTGAGTACCCTAAAAATATTCCTGGGTTTGTTTTTGACGAAAATTTCCCTAAGTAGTCCCTAGTGTTTAAAATAAATACTTTACACCCAAATACTTTTAAATAGTTTAAATTAGAAATTTTATTATAGTATATTTCATAGGGTGTTTTATTCTGAAATTTGTTAATTAAAATCTTATTTTGTATATAACAAGCTGTATTAATTGCTTCAACCCAGAATTGATTAGATAATTTGTATTCGTTTAACATGGTCCTAGCGGCTTCTTGTAGAGTTCTGTTTTTACGTTCCACTAGACCATTTTTTTGGGGGGTCCTAGGGCAAAAATATTCATGTTTATACCCATTAATTTCACAGAATCCAATAAAGTTATGATTTTCAAATTTTCCCCATTGTCACTTCTAATTCTTTTTATCTGAGTGTCTTTTTCATTTTCTATTAATTTACAAAAAAACTTTACACATTTCAAGAGTTTTATCTTTAGTTTTTATAAATTTTACCCAAGTAAATCTCGAGTAGTTATCGATTATTACTAAGCAATATTGGTTTTTGCTTAGTGGCTTGGCTCCATGTGAATCAAACAAGTCTAGGTGAAGGAGCTCAAGTATTGAAGTTGTTCTGTTTAGGTTGGTTAACTTATGATTTGACTTGGTTTGTTTATCTTGTTGACAAGCATCACAAATTAAATTTTCAATACATTTTAATTTGGACAGACCTCTGACTAGACCATTTTGACTCATTTTTGAAATGAGTCTAGTATGAGTGTGACCCAGTCTCCTGTGCCACAGCTCAGTTTCCTCTTGTTGTGTTAATAAATACTCTAGTGAGGAGGTTGGTAGGTCTATAATATAAATATTCTTTTTCCTAATACCCTTAAGTGTAATTTTAGGAATATTAATATTCTTAATTATACATTCAATTTTTGAAATGTGACTAAATATCCTGAGTCACATAACTGACTAATACTAAGTAAATTAAAAATGAAATGTTCAACTAATAATACTTTTTGAATGTAAAAATCGGAATTTAATTGAATGTTACCTATTCTGATTACTTTAAGGGTTCCGTTGTTGCCGAACGCGACAGACCCTAAGTTCTTGAGTTTCAACTTCGTGAATTTCAGTCTGTCTCCAGTCATGTGTCTGGAGCATCCACTATTTAGCATCCATTGATCCAAATCTTTATGTTCCTACATAAAGTATTTGATTTGGGTCAATTTGCTGGATTTAGAAGATAGTTTGACTGAAATTATCTTAATGTTCCATCTCACCCAGTCTAGATGATCAACCATGGTATTCCTATGGGTGTTTGTGAGATGGTTTATTAAGTTAATTGAGTCAATTGGGTTAAGTCAATTAAATTGAATTAGATTTTAGTTGATTATTTAATCGATTAAATTGATTAATCAAATTTGTTAAATTGATTAACTTAAATTATTAAATTGATTAATTAAGTTAAGTTATTAAGTTAAATTATTAAATTGATTAATTAAGTTAATTATTAACTTGATTAATTGAGTTAATTATTAAATTGATTAATTCAGTTAATTGATTAATTAAGTTAATTGATTAATTAAGTTAAATTAAGTTAATTGATTAATTAAGTTAAATTATTAAATTCATTAATTAAGTTAATTGATTAATTAAGTTAAATTATTAAATTAATTAATTAAGATAATTGATTAATTAAGTTAAATTATTAAATTAATTAATTAAGATAATTGATTAATTAAGTTAAATTATTAAATTAATTTAAATTAAGTTAATTGATTAATTAAGTTAAATTATTAAATTGATTAATTAAGATAATTGATTAATTAAGTTAAATTATTAAATTGAACTAAGTTCAACATAAATCCATCTCACCCGATTCTAAGTTATCAATTAGGGAACCTTAAGTAGTTTTGTGAAATGGTTGTCTTTGAGTTAAACTTAGGTTTTCCAATTAATCAATTAAGTATATATTTCAAAAATTGGTTCTCAGGTCGTGGCGAGACACTAGGTCTTCTTAGTTATGGGATCATCCACCACTTCCTAGATAGAACCGCTCAAAGAAATGACATATTTAATTTTCTTTTTGAAATCCCTAAGTTTAACTGAACAAGTGTAAATTATGCCTAAGTCCTTAATCTATCCTAATTTAAACATGCATATTAACAAGAAAGTAAACAATCATCAAACAATTCTATTTATTTATTAAGATAGTTTTTCTATTGGCTCCTCCTAGATCATAGCCTCAATATGTTCTATCAAGGTCATGAACTTGATCCTTGGGGACCCAATATTGACCAAGTCCAACTTGATTGACCAAGTTGGACTTAGGTTGTAACGACCACCCTTCTACTACTACTACTCTCTAAGGATGACCGTTACTTAACTACTAACTCTAATTAACCGGTATGATTAAAAATCACATGGAAACCCTACCGAAAAATTTCGGCAAAGTCTCCCCTGTACCGGTGACCTTAAACTGACATACATAACATAATATACACAGTCACAGGCGGCTGGAACACATATCAAACACACAAAAGGAATAACATCACCACGCAGTTTAATGAAATTAAATCATGCAAGTAATGAATAGCGGAAACAAAATAAAAACATACAATTAACTAACAGCGGAAGACTAAATGACTCATCTAATACATTCTTAATAAATGGCAATCTTAGTAAATTCTTAAACTAAGTCCCAAGGCTTCCATAGTCCTGGCATCACACACCATCCGCGCCACCTTGTCGCCTTCCTTTCTATATCTTTTCCTTTCCTGTATTTGCAGTAAGAGGAAGTGTAGTCTATAAGCAAAATTTGCTTAGTAAGCGCTATCTAACTCACAAAAACACGAATGTGCATGTATACGAAAAGAACTAAAAACTATATGCTCTAAAAAGAAATAAAGCATAAACATAACTGCTCATGTCAAACTAATAGCAAAGAAAAGCTAAGAAATCTACTCATGTAATTCTAATCGCTAATCATGCTACTCATCTAATAGGTAAACATGAAACCTACTCATCCACTAGATAATCATGGTAGAATAAAGAACTAAACTTACTGAATTCTAAACACCTTCTGAATCTTATTCCACTTGTTTAAAGACTTATTCTTTAATACTTTATACTTATGTAAAACTCGTTTTACTTGTCCAAAAACTTATACTTATAATACTTCAAAATAATAATCAACTTCTTCTTGGGCCCGGCAACTGTGCTTTTACTTTTGTAACGACCCGACCCATTCGGCGGCCCATTTGGCGGCCCATTTGGCGACCCTATGGTCGTCGACCGTCGACCGTCGGCCGAGCCGTTACTACTAGGTTATCTAAACCTAGGGACGACTATGGGAGCCCAGCCCAAGGACAGAGAGTCCAACACAGTGCCACTGATAAAAGTAAAATACTTGTTATCTTTTAATACTTCTATATAATGCCTCGGCATTTTCTTTAGCACCTTGTGTGCCAAAATCCCTAAAGTCTTAACTTTGGGATCTACTTAAGGCCTTGGCCTTCTTCTTTCTTTTCTTTATCTTCTTATACTTGTTAATACTTCTAAAAGAATACTTCCTTTAAAAGAAACTGAAATGTTTAAGTGAATTCTAACTTTAAAATGCTCAAACCGAAAATCTACCTACTATGCTAATAGAATTCTGCATATTAAGCTTAATAGAAATCTGTTCTAAGATTGGAGTTCTGCATGCAATACTTATCAAAATCTGCAAGCAATACTTATAAAAATCTGCTTATTAAAAATCTGCATACTATACTTATAAAAATCCGCATGCGAAATGCTCAATAAAATCTGCTCTAATGCTTAACAACAATCTAAAGCGAATACCTCATAAATCTGTGCATTACAATATATCATTTATTCTAACCATAGAATTGACATCTTTAACTTTTCATTCAACAACAAAACAGAATCCAGCTATACTAGACAGGGAAAATAAATTCTCTAGTATTTAACACTCTATCACCGGTTGCTACATACTAATTTAGGGTATGATCCATATTAAACAAACTTAAGCAAAACTACCTGCTACTGTTTAAGGAAAATAAATCTATGCACTACTTAAATAGTCTTGGTGTGATTACAACACCATCTCCTAAACCTGAAGGTTTAGAAACCCAAACTGTTCTCCATTATTTCCTAACCTCTTTATGCTATGCTTAAACAACCCAGCAACTTTCTGAGTATGGAATCAAAATCTCAAAGCCCAAACACTTAACACCTAAACTAATTACTGCATGTATAATTATATACATGGACCACATCAATTTAAGCTAAATCTAAACTATCCAATTCTGGAAAATGCATAACACTTAACCTATTTTCATAAGAGGATCTACTTTAAAACCCTAACGGTGCATAAAAAAAACCATTGGCATCATGAGTTATCAAGGAAGAGTAACCACTAAAGAAATCTGATAAAGAGAAGTATTAGCATCATCAGTTGGAAACTCAATCTGATCAAATCCCTTCCACCTTTTCTATGAAACTCACGGCATACCAGAAAAAAGAAAAACCATATATGAAACCTTAACTCACGGCAGCAAACAACAACTCAACATACTTAACTCTTCCATATCCTTACTTTGAGTCTCACGGCAGTAGCCCTAAACCCAATCTTCACAACAAAAATTCTGAAGCAAGAAGAAACTAAATCCCTAGAAATTCCGAAATTCTTTACAACAGATCCGAAAGCTTAAAAAGGGAAGAACAATCTTCTTTATAAAACTCACGGCACATTCACAAACAAGAGAAACTCTAAATCAAAGGCTCGAAACTATCTTACCGCAGGTGAGTAAGCGCTTACCTCTTGTTCTAGGACTTACAGCCAAAGAAGGTGGCTTCTAATACTTCTAGGGCTTGCGGAGGACTCAAGCTCTCGGCAACTCCTTCACCTCCACTTGTTCTCCTTGACAAGGTGATCACGATGGTAGAGAACCCTCTCGGATTTGGTCCTTGGCCGGCCGCCGGAGATGAGCCCTAGCTAGGGCTTCGTCGTCTTCGTTTTCGCCCGAACAAAAACGCCGCGTGCCGTCGCGAGAGAAAGAGGAGAAGGAATTTTGTTTCGGGTAAATCAAGCCCTAAGTTTCTCTTTTATAACTTGGTGTTCTGTTAACTTGGTAAATAAATTTTGCTATCAATTCTAAACAGAAAAATCTGTTTGCCCACCTGGTCAGCTAGGTTTTACTCGGGTCAAAGGTTGCCGGTTCGAGCCTCGGCTTGGACATTTTTTGTCAAAACTTCTTTCTTTTGGTAAAAATACCAAACGACTTCCAAAAATTGCATAAAAATACTCTAAAAATCTCTAGAATTTTTCTAAAACATTTATAGATTTTAATAAGGTCTTTTAGGACTCCAAATCATGAAATTTGGGGTGTTACATAGGTACCCATTCTTGTACTATCTTACTATTCGATTTGTTAATAAGCAATAAATAAGACCGATGTTTCTTTTTAGTTTTAAATCCTAGTCCGGATCGATTGTATACAGCTTTCTATTTTCCAAGAATTAAGTCAAGATTCTTGGAACCCAGTGTAAACCGTTCCAATGTAGTCTTCAAATCATTGACTTGACTTTTCAGGCTTGAATTCTCTTCCTCAAGTTTTTGGACTTGAGTTGAGGTTCCAGTCTGAACAGGGTCAGTTAAGGATTCGGTTTTAGTCACTTCTTTAAGGGATGTTACCTCCTTTAGAAGCAACTTGATCTGAACATTGGATTTTGCTAACTTATGCATTAAATAATTAATTAAATTATATAGACGATTTGTACTTACAGAGTTTTCCGGTATTTTTGGACATTTTTCGGGAATTTTTCGGAGCTCGTACGGACGAGTTGACGGGGATAAGAACGGGGTCCGGAAAAGCCTGTTTAGGCTATCTAGTTTTAATAAAGAAAAGTTTTATTTTTTCTTTTCCTTTTTCCTTTTTCTTTTTCTTTTTAATTTCTTTAAAACCTTCGTTTCTTCCCCCTCCTCACACCCGAGCCCGACGCCGTCTCCCTTCTTCCTCCTTGCCCTAACCGCCGGCGGCGGTTACTTCTTCCGAGCCTCTTCTCTTCTTCTCCGGCCCTGCCCAAGCGCCGGCGAGCGCAAGCCATTGCCGGCGATCCATCCTCTGCCCTAGCCTTGCCGTGGAGTTCCTAGCGCCGTCGCCGCAAATCACCGCCGCCCGACCGCCTGCCCTAGCCACCCGACGTCGACCACAGAAGACGACGCCGACCCCAATCGTCGGTGCCCTAGCCTCTGCCCCGATTCCAGTGACGTTGATTCTTCTCTGCCCTCGTCCAGCCGCGATCCCTAGCCGGCCGACTCGTGACTCTATCTCCTCTTTTGAGCGCCGACAGCCGACCAAGCTCCTTTGCCCTAAATCTGCCGACCCAGCACCGCCATTTCTGGACCTAGCCGGTTATCAGAAAACTTGCTGCCATTGTCGACGAAGCCTCAGCCCTAGCACTGGTTATCGTGAGCTCTAGTGGAGGTCGCAGAATTCTGTCGAGCCGAGGTTCTTCCTTTTCTTCTTTTCGCCAGCGCTGACCTAGGGCTTCTGTGTGGTTTGAGACTTCAGTGTTGCTGTTGTTGGTTGGTACAGGCTGCCTGAATTTGTGTTTTTGCTGGGAGTCAATAGTAGCCACTTAGGGGTAAGCATAGATTCGATCTCTTGTCTGATCACTTTTAGCTCCACCAGAATCTTTATGCTTGTTAGAATGTTTGCAGGTGTTGGTGATACGGATTGAACCAAGAGATCAGTGAAAGGTAAGGTTTTTGGGTTTAATGTTTGTGGATTTAGGTCTTGATGTTGATAAGTTAATTGATGATTAGTTAAGGTTGATCAATAATTAGGGTTTCCCTAATTGAATTAGGAGTTTGATTTAGTTATTTGATACAGGTTGAGTAACTAAATTTTATGTGTTTAATTAGGTAGGTTAATGATTATGACTTAGGGTTTTGCCCTAAATTATGTTGGGAATTTTATTTAGCAATTCATTTGAATTTTTAGCTAAATAAAATATCTGTGTATTGGTATCACAGGACCTTGACGCGAGACGAGTATCTCGACGTCCGGATTTGGACGGATCGGACCTTTCTATTTTCGGAGGCGGGTACTTTGACTTATGTCTTTTGATATGCATAATAAAGTGTTTAACATATAGCAAGAATTGTGTTTTCCATTTTATTCGGTTGGTCACTACATGATCTGTTACATGTTGTTTGTTTATTTATTATGCACTGCATGTTATTATTTATCTGACCATACATGCTTTCGGTAGTGACCCAACCATGTGATACATCATGTTCTGGACCTAGGGTTTTATATGATACCCTATCTGTTTGTGTACCTTCCATTTGATACATTGACTTATGGTACACCTTGTATTTATGTATGGATCTTGCTATGCTATTCATGAGATTGCCATGCTTAGTGTCATGCATCATGTTTGCATGCTGTGCGATTGTTGGCTCCGCTATGGTTGAGGCCATCGCCAGTTACATGTACTGCACACACCACCACCACCCATGGGTTAGTGGTATATCAGACAGGTGTGTGGCGGTTCTGCTGTTTGGCTCCGTTGGTCTGAGGACTCAGCGTGGTAGCCGGCAGTCAGTTCCGCTCTGTTTAGCTTCGCTGGCATTTAGTGTAGCAGCGTAGTAGCCGGCAGATGGTGGACTTTGTTTGGCTCCGTTGGTCAGATGACTCAGCGTGGTAGCCGGCAGAGATATCCTCCCCATCATTGTGTACCGGGAGATGAGAGCATTGAGATCCCCCATTTATGATTTGGGGACAGAGGACAGGAGTACTCCGACAGCATTCCGTCCACTCAATCACTGTCAGGAGCAGTGATGTCCGAGTGCACGGTCACCATATGCATTTATTGCATTTTATTGTTTGTGATTGTTGCACTTATATGCTGCATTTGTATGGATGCATTTGATTGACATGCATACAGGATTATGATTTTCTCCGGTCTGACGACCTGTTACCTTTGTACCTTGATTCCGGTTAGTACAGTTATCTCCTGATTTCATTTCAGTTGCATTTATTCCTTCTCGTATTCAGGAGACTGTACGCATGATTAGTGTTGTCTGTTATTTGTTTTATTATGCATATCAGTTGTACCTGCTGAGTGTTGGACTCACCCCGCCTCCATTGTTGATATTTTCCGGAGCAGTTCCAGTCGCTGGCCCCCCATCTGCACGTGGAGCTAGTTCTCTACTAGATCATTATTTGTTTTATTTTGGCCTTTTTCTTTATCAGACTTTGATTTAGTATTATCTTTGGATTTTTCCTATGGATATTGTATGGAGTGATACCTTTTGATGGATTTTTGATATGATATTGGATTTCATTCTACTACGTGCCTGCCTGGACGGCAGAAGAGGTGAGTTCGTTGGATTTGAGCTTTACGAGTGTAGTGGAGTAGGGTGGATTTTGAGTCAGAGTCCTATTGTTATGGATATCTTTATTAACTGCGTGGTGTTTGTCTTTATTTTTTTTTTATCATTCCAGCCGCCTGTGGCTGATGTATATGTGATATGTAGAAAGTTTCATATTGTCCGCCGTACAGGGGAGATGCTGCCGAAATTTCTTCGGACAGAGACTCCTCTGGGGCGTGACAATTTAGTGGTATCAGAGCGAGGTTATATGATACTTGCTGTGTGTTCTGGATTTATACGATCTTTGTTTTCGTATTATGGATACTTTGAATATTCTGATATCAGTTTATTGGGTATCAGCGCGCCAAAGTTTGGCGATATTTATTTGATTTCCGTGTGTTGGATTTTCGAGATTTATCCAATTCATTGGTATCGAGCAGGGTGTGATACCTGCATTTGGTATTTTGGACATTTTATACTAGCCCTAGTTGCGTAGATGATTAGTCTCAGGCTTATTTTCTGCTGTACGGATTTGTCCGCTCCGATTATGTTATGGACTCGCTTTGGATTTATATGGATTCGGTGTTTGTTTTCTGCACGAATTTCGAGGTCAATTTGGACAAATAACATCTCAGACAGCAATTAGGTATGATGTCATTTTGGTAATTGTTTATACCGTAGTAATATCCGTAATATAATTTAACAGATATGAGGCGATCTACGTATTGCCAGCGAGACGGGCCGGACGAGCACGTGCGAGGATCGCAGGATCTCCGATATACCGAGATGCCATCGAGGCCGAGCCTCCGTGATGCACTCAAGATATCTGCGAAAAGGGCGGGCCTTGACCGATGGCTCCCTTAGAGGTGCCTACCTCAGCTGCACCGACAGTATCCACCTGTATTTCCTGTACCACCAGGATACCATTAGCATATCCAACACCAGCCCGGCCTATTGCAGCACCACCGCCACCGGGCCTACAGTACCCATCACGCCTGGCTCCCCCCTATCGTGTACCCAAGTAGCCAGATTAGGGATACCGTTGTTTCACATCCCACTGCTCATCAGTATCTCCACGCGGCCACCTATGTTCACCCTACAGTGCCACCGACGGCTTCCATTTACCCAGCAGCACCTGGAGTACCTCCTCCGGTTTATGCACCAGTACCACCTGTAGCACCAGCTCCAGTGTTCACACTTCACTGCCATTGCCACGGCACGAGCCAGATTCCAGTGTTGGCGTAATCGATGAAGAGTCGATTCACACTTTTCCGAGGAGACAGAGATCCGAGTGTGGCCTTGTCTTGGATTGAGACTATGGAGAGGACTTTCTTTTATATTGCTTGCTCCGAGTCGGAGAAAGCGGAGTTTTCACTTACGGGACGCGGCCGATACTTGGTGGCTTACCCAGCGTTCTATCATCGGCATCACTTGGGCCAGATTCGAGAGGCCTTTGAGAGCCGCTCTTTCCACGAGCTTATCGATGGCTCGCCGCAGGATTTCCCGAGTTTGGCGATAATGACAAAGGATCGAGTATAATGCGTAGTTTGACAGATGGCGATTTTGTCCGAGCTAGTTCGAGGAGTTCACGACGCAGCAGCTTGTTGGTGGATGGGCATCGCAACTAAGACTTGTCGGTCTTGGTATCACATCTTATGCGGAGATGTTGAGCCCTCATTATTGAGTCACCAAGAGAGTTTTTCCGATAGGAAAAGAAAGCACCGAGTCGACATCCGGACAGAGCCTCGCACTCACACCACCAGCAGCGTAGTCGATCGATCGTGGTACATCCGTATCACGTAAACCCGTAAATCGTGACTTCTTCAGGACGTTTCCGATCTTCTCAGCAGAACCGGAAACAACCCGCCAGCGACATACGCTGTTTTAGATGTGGATCCAGAGATCATGCCACTTCAACCTGTTCTCTGGGACAGTCAGTTTGCTTTCATTGCAAACTGCCTGGGCACCAGAGCCGAGATTGTCCGCAGAGGACTCAGCATATGACTTCTGGAGGGTCTGATCATGGAGGACAGTCCGGTCAGTCCGGAACTTATCGAGGAGGGCGACGAGCCCAACCTTTAAATGGTCAGCAGCAGAGTGCTTCACCTGCAGCAGCGGCATTTGGTATGCTTGGACAGGAGTACTCTAGTGCTTCCATAGCACCTCAGAGTTCTGTTCCGAGACTTTATTATCCGGCGCAGGGGCAGTATCAGATGCAGCCTCAGCCTATAGGCCAGTACCAGCCTCAGTCCCAGCCAGCTGCCCAGTATCAGTCACCATCCTCCCAGTCTTCTATGGCGCAGTATCCTGCACCGCCTCAGTGGCAGACCTCTGCTCAGCCGCAGCAGCCGCTGGCAGTGTTACCTCCTCCTCCGCCAGAGACTGGACGTGTTCATGCGATGACCAGAGAGGATGCGCAGCGAGCCGACGGATCCATTTTCCGTGGTATGATTTCTATTTATGCCTTATCTGCAGATATACTGATAGATACTGGTAGCTCGCATTCATTTATATCTCGCACTTTTATGCGGGAGGTTAGTAGATTACCCACTTGCAGATCCTAGCGATTGACCGTCTCCCTACCGTCCGGTGATTCATTGGATGTCACCCAGGAGGTCCGAGGTTGCCCGTTAGATTTTGGCAACCTAATACTTACAGATGGTATCAGAGCGACCTTGCGATCGTGAGTGCGCCTGTGGTAGGAGCACCCAGGGCACCACCTAGCGAGGGAGATTCTGGGATTTGTTTGTGTTGTGATTTGTGGTTACACAACGAGGACGTTGTGTCTTTAAGTGGGGGTGATTGTAATACCCCGGTTCTGAGATTCTGGTTAAGTATAGCTTAAAAGGTTAGATGGTACTATCCATATCACCAAGGTGCACCTTCCTTTTCGGAAGCCCAAACTCAAAGAACTCCAAAGTTAAGCGTGCTTGGCTTGGAGAAATCTGAGGATGGGTGACCTCCTGGGAAGTTTTCCAGGGTGCGTGCGAGTGAGGACAAAGCACGCTGAAAGGACCTCCGGTGGTCTGTGGAGCTAGTCGTCAACCTGATGGGCAATTCAGGTAGCGTTCCCGGTTCGGTTCGGGTGGGGCCCGCCCGAGCCGGGGCGTTACATGTCCCTTCGGAAACGAATGCAGATCCGTGGCTTCTCTCGGACTCAGCTTCCGATTCATCCTCGCTTCCGGATTCGTTGATGCAGTCCCGGGCTGTCATCACGAGAAAACTCGTCTGTTCGAGTTGTTCATCGTCGTACTCTTTTGAGGATGACTTATCCCAGGTTGCCTTCAGAGCTTTCTTCCTTCTTAGCTTCTTCGCATCTTTCTGATTTGGGCAGTTTGCCTTGATGTGCCCCTTCTGATTGCATCCGTAGAACGTCACCTCAAACTTTCCCTTTGGTTGGGCCTCCTTTGACTGAATTACTTTTTTAACATCCTTTTTGTTGAAGCCCCTCTTCTTTCTGTAGAGTTTCTTCACCAGGTTGACGAGTTATGTTGTGAGTTCGTCATCGTCGTCAGAGTCCGGATCTTCTTCTGATTCTGGTTCGGTTCTGCGCTTTATTTTTGTTTCCCTGGTTCTGCTTGTACCTGCAACCAAAGCAATACATTTCTCAGCCGATTGTGAGTTTACATGTTCATGTAATCCAAATTCTGCAAATAATTCATCTAACTTAATGGAAGAGAGATCCTTGGAAACCTTGTAAGCATCTACCATGGATGCCCACAAGGTATTCCTCGGAAAAGCGTTCAAGGCATACCTTAAGATGTCACGGTTCTCTACTTTTTGTCCTATTGCATGTAGACCATTGAGGAGATCCTGTATCCGGGCGTGGCGCTGGCTTATTGTTTCTCTTTCTTGCATTTTGATATTATATAATTTATTGAAAAGTAAATCTCGCTTACTTACCTTGGTTTCTAATGTACCTCGTGTAGTTCAATTAACTTTTCCCAAAGCTCCTTTGCACTTGAGAAGGGTCCTACCCTGTTAAGTTCCTCCTTTGTCAGACCACACTGGAGTATGCAGGTTACCTTGGCATTCGCTTATACTTTCTTTATTAATGATGTGCCATAGTTCGCGTATAATACTAATTTTCCCACGCCATCTAGAGGGAGTTCGAGGCCTGTCTTGGTGATCATCCAGACTTCGGACCGGGTTTGCAAGTATGACTCCATTCGGCCTTTCTAGTAGCCGAAGTCTTCTCCGGAAAAGAGCGGGGGACGGACTGTGTTGTAGCCTTCTTGTTGGGTCATTTGAAAAACTTGCACACAAAAATAAATGAAAAGATTGTCCTAGGACTTGATCCTGGATTAGCAGTGCAGTATAAAAGTAAAAATAAATTACGATCTTGAGTGGTGTTGCACCAACTTCGAGACAAATCCGATTATGAAAGAAATAAGATCGGAAGACGACAAGAGTACCGATTCTGATCGACTCTGAAAAATGAAATCACCATGAAAAGAATGCTTGATTGGTGGTTGCACCAAATCAAAGCTACCCCGCTCTAATACCAATTGTTGGATTGAAAACGTGCTAGAAGGGGGGGTGAATAGCGCTCGTGACTTTCACGCGTCGTAATCGGAAAACTATTGAGTAATAAACACAGCGGAAATGAAAGCAATCACATAGAAGACACCAATGATTTACTTGGTTCGGAGCGTAGGGCGACTCCTACTCCAAGGCCCACGCTCTTTGAGCATTTACTTTGGGCAACAACTATATCGCACAAAAGTTTACACAAGTATTACAAATTAATAGTAATTAAAAACTATATCGACACCAAAAGTAGTAAATTCTGAAGCTCCGGGTTGTCGGGGGCTTGTAACAGCACTTCTGGGCGTCTCTTGAGCAGCAAACAATGGCTAGATCACTTGTGAATTTGTTATCTGAAGCTGTTGTTCGAGACCCCTTATAAAGGTCATTGGAGGCACTCAAACCCCTTCTAAGGTGCCTCAATGTTGTTGAGTCAGCCGCGTGGATGAAGGCTGAAATCGTAGTCGCTGATCCTCTTGAAGGCGCCTCCATGCCAGTCCAAGGTGCCTCCAAGCAGCGGTTCAAGGCGCCTCAGATTCCCTCAAGGCGCCTCCAGCTCCACTTCGCAGCCAGCTCACCCCTGCACCCGAGGCGCCTCCAAGCTCCATGGAGGCGCCTTGGATACTGTTCATCCGAGGAAAAACCTTGTTCTTTTGTACCTACAAGACATGTTAGTCCCAAAACCCAAACATATCCTGTAAAATAAAGTTAGCACATATAAATACATTAAGTGAAGTGTTTGACAGTCTCTGGAATGTCCGGTTCTGACTTCGAATTTCCGACCGGAACCCCTAGGTCAAACTGACGCCTACTGTTCCCTCTTCCGGGGAACACGTCCTCACCTACTCCACTCTGGAGATCATACCTGATGCCAGTTCTGTCCACCAGACCGACTGGACTTTCTGCCTAGGGCTACCACCACCTAGGACCTAGGGTTACTACCTCCTAGGGTTTTTCTCCACCTAGGGTTACCTCCCCCTAGGACCTAAGGTTACCCTCCTTAGGATTTCTCCTCCGCCTAAGGTTTTCCACCCCCTAGGACCTAAGGTTACCGCCCCTTAGGATTTTTCACCTTCCTAACAGCAGTTAGGACTTTCCTGCAAACTCATTCAAGCACATTAGATAACAATTAAACTTAACTTTGAATCCCTTTTTCCATTATCAAAACTAAGGTTCAATCGTCTGATGCTTCCTGCTCCAACAGGTATGCCTATGTAGTTGTGTCCATAGAAGAATCAAAAGATGTGAAAGAAATGAAGGTGCAAGAATTATTAAGCTCCTTACAAGCTCATGAAGTAAGAATGCAAAGAAGATGGAGAGAGGCTATGGAGCAGGCTCTACAAACCAAGCTCACAATTATTGACTAGGAAGAAGAGTCAAAGACCGAAGGTTCGCAAGAAAACGACAGTGGGTGTGGTGACTTCCGTGGGCGTGGCCGAGGTGGAGGTCGTGACAGGGGCTTTGCTCAAGGACAAGGAAGAAGTAAAGACAACAATCAAGGTAGAGACCAAAGGTATGACAAAAGAAATGTAAGATGTTATACTTGCAAAAAATTTGGACATTATGCAACGGAATGCCGCTCTAACAATGTGCAAGGAAATGCTAATTACACATCAAAGGAAGGCAATGACAATGATGTAGTTTTGCTAGCAAGAAAGGATGGAGATTCTATAAATAAGAATTTGTGGCACTTAGACTCCGGGGCAAGCAATCATATGTGCGGGCATAAAGATATGTTTGCCGAGTTGGATGAAATTGTGAATGGGTATGTATCGTTTGGAGATGCATCCAAAATCCAAGTAAGAGGTGTTGGTAAGATTCTCATCAAACTTAAAGATGGAGCTCACACATACATCACCAATGTTTATTATATGCCCGACATGAAAACAAATATTATTAGTCTTGGACAATTGCTTGAGAAAGGTTTCAATATGCAACTAAAAGATGGTAGTCTTCGTTTAAGAAAATAAAGTAAACTTATTACTCATATTCCTATGTCTAAAAATAGGATGTTTTCTCTTGATATTAAGCATGTTACTGCAAAATGTTTAAGTGCATGCATAAAGAATAGTACATGGCTATGACATATGAGGTACGGACATGTGAACTTCAGAGCTCTAAAGCTTCTCTCAAGCAAAGGAATGGTGAATGGTCTTCCTCATACTAATGCTCAAGATGATATTTGTGAAGGATGTGTTCTTGGCAAACACCCTAGAGCAAGTTTCCAGAATGAATCGCACAACCGAGCTAAGAAGCCTCTTGAACTCATTCATACAAACATATGTGGGACAATCACTCCGACCTCCTTTGGAGGTCGTCGATATTTTCTAACTTTGATTGATGATTTCAATAGAAAAACTTGGGTATATCTTTTGATGAATAAAGACGATGCTTTCAAGAAGTTCAAGGAATTCAAATGATTGGTAAAAAATCAATCCGGCTATACTATCAAGGCAATGCGGTCAGATCATGGTAGTGAATTCACCTAAAAAAATTTGAAAAATTCTGCAAAAATCATGGCATTTGGAGGCCTTTAACCGCACCTTACTCCCCTCAACAAAATAGAGTTGCTGAAAGGAAGAACCGAACTATTCTTGACATGGTTTGAAGTATGCTAAAAACAAAAGAAGTGCCTAAAGAATTTTGGGTCGAAGCTGTAAACTGTGCTGTGTATTTGCTGAATCTAGAACGAATTACACCTCAAGAAGCATGGACCGGATACAAACCATGTGTGTCTCATTTGAAGATTTTCGGGTGTATTGCCTATGCACACATTTCAAATTAAAGAAGAACGAAGTTTGATGACAAAAGCTTACCTTACATTTTCATTTGCTACGATACAAGATCGAAGGCTTATAGACTCTATAATCCAGTGAACGGAATGGTTATCATAAGTAGAGATGTTGAATTTCAAGAAGATGGTGCTTGAAATTGGAGCACTAATATGGTGATGATTCAAGAAGAAGAACAAGTGAAGGAGAAAGAATCAACTCCACCACCGTCACCTACTTCTTCATCATCCTCGGATGAAGAAAATCCTCCGCCACAAAAGACAAGGAGTCTTCAAGATTTATATAAGGTGACAACTCTACTTAATCTCATTTGTAATTATGTTAATAAAGAGATTGTATCCTTTAAAGAAGCTATTAAAGATAGAAAATGGAAGAAAACCATGGATGAAGAGATGAAGGCAATTGTGAAGAATGAAACTTGGCATCTTACTATTTTGCCCGATGGCCACAAACCCATTGGTGTGAAGTGGGTTTATTAAAGTGAAGAAAAATGATCAAGGAGAAATAGAAAAGTACAAAGTGTGACTTATGGCAAAAGGCTACAAACAAAAGGCCGACATTGACTACGAAGAAATGTTTGCTCCCATTGCCCAAATGGAGACTATAAGGTTGATAATCTCTTTATCCGCTCAACTAAAGTGGCAAATATTTCAGCTTGATGTCAAATCGGTATTTCTTAATGACTACTTAGAAGAAAAAATCTATATTGAACAACCGGCTGGCTATATCGAGAGGGGGCAAGAAAGAAAGCTATTGAAATTGAAGGAAGCTCTCTATGGCTTGAAGCAAGCACCGAGAGCATGGAATTCAAGAATTGATGCATACTTCAAAGAAAATGGCTTTATGCAATGCCCTTATGAGCATGCTCTTTATGTAAGAGCAGATAATGATAACATTTTATTGGTATCATTATATGTAGATGATCTAATTTTGACAAGAAGTTCACCTCAAATGATAAAATTTTTTAAGGAAGCTATGACAAAAGCATTTGATATGACTGATATGGGACTTATGTCCTACTTTCTCGGCTTGGAGGTGAAACAAGGAGTTGATGACATATTAATGACTCAAGAACAATATGCAAATGAGGTCCTCAAGAGATTTAGAATGGATGATTGTAATCCAATTAAAACACCGGTAGACTACAAAACAAAGCTATCCAAGAGTGACGAAGGAAAGACGGTTGATCCTACACGTTTCAAAAGCTTGGTGGGAAGCTTGAGGTACCTAACTTGCATTCGACCTGATATATTATATGGAGTCGGTCTTGTAAGCAGGTTCATGGAGGAGCCTAAAGAGACTCATTGGAAGACGGCCAAATGAATCCTTCATTATGTCCGAGGTACTCTGAATCACAGACTATTTTATTCTCACTCTAATAATTCTCAACTTGTTGGATATTCGGATAGTGATTGGGGTGGAGACTGTGATGACCGGAGAAACACTTCCGGCTTTACATTCTTCGTTGGAGTTACGGCATTTTCTTGGATGTCAAAAAAATAACCTATTGTTCATCTTTCCACTTGTGAAGCAGAGAACATTGCAGCATCCTCATGTGTTAGTCATGCTATATGGCTAATAAGCTTGCTAAAGGAGATAAAATTTGAACAAAATGAAGCAACTCAAATTTGCATGGATAACAAATCGACAATTGAATTGGGGAAGAATCCTGTATATCATCAAAGAAGTAATCATATTGATGTTCCCTTCATTTTATTCATGAACATGTAAAAATAAAGATGTGGAGCTCGTCTATGTGAAGACTAAAGATCAAGTTGCTGATATTTTTACAAAGTCACTCAAATTTGAAGACTTCATCAAAATATGATATTTGCTTGGAGTCACAAAATCAAGTTTAAAAGGGGTGTTGGGAATTAAACTTTATTTTTAGAGATAAAAGTTGTTGATAAAAGTTTATGAAAACACCGTTAATTTTGTATGCCACGTTAGTATGAACGTATACAAAATCAATCATTTGTAAGAGGGGTTTTAACCCATTAATTTATTATCTTGTCACCCTAGTTTTATGACAAATTAATAGTTGGTTTCCCTTTGGTCACACAAGTAATAGCAGTGACTCCGTTGGGGAGGATACTATTAAATAAGTCTAAGTGTATACCATTACTTGATACTTAGTCCATTAAATAGAATTGTGCCCCTTCAGTTGGAGAAGATCACACACATCCTAAATAATTTCCTATAACCATCTATAAAGTAAGTTTGATCTAGTGATCCGCAAACAAACCCATCCGTTGTGGAGGGAGGCACTCAGAGCCAACACGCAAGCTTGTTGCATCACTTACAAACCAGTAATGGAGACCGTGGGATTTATATACTAATCCCTCTCCCACTTAGTTATTTATGGTGAGGAATTTTAACCTATGCTAGCATACATTACATGCACACACACATCACAGTAAATAAAAGCAATAAATATGGAAATTATTTTTTCAACTATTATGGCCTTTTCTATAACTGTCTTCCGTGTGCTCCAACCCTAGCTGCTACCATCTTAGCCACAGCCATCGGGTCGAGTCGTCGCATCCATCTTGCTTCTTAATCCGCTGCGCCTCCGGTGCTCCAAAAGTACCACGCCTCGCAAGAATCCGATCCGCGACAAAAATAGAATTTTACATATATCGATCCTATATTCCACGAGGGAATGTACATGTAATCTAAATCGAAAATAAAATTCTAAAAATCCTAGGGCTAATACAGCTCCTGCTGTATTAGTTACATACAATCATGCACACACAAAATAATTCCCTTGACATGTCCAAGGGTCCAATCACACACAACATCTATAAGCCATAATAGTTGGAGCCTGCAACCACAAAGTTAGCACATCCTACTATTATCCTGCCTAAATTATGTATGACATGTGCATAACCTAATTTGAAAATCAAACACACAGAGGCAAACCCTAGCTCTTATACCAATTGTTGGTTAGTCAGAGGAAAACGTACCGGTTCCACTGTACAAAAATTTTTTGTACAAGTGTCGAACCTTTCCTTAAATAACCTATTGTGTTCTTTAGAAGTTAAATTAGGAATCACAGACGGAACTTAACATCATTGATTCCAAATTAAACTTATCTGTTCTTAATGGTTTAGATTTGAATCGCAAGCGGAACTTAATACTATTGATTCAAATTTACCTAAGTTATTAATTCCATAAATATTAATTTCCAAAATTGGCTTCCAGGACTACATGGCGAGGCACATGGCCTTCTTGGATATAGGAGCAACCACCACCAACTAGGCAAAGCCTTTTAAGGAAAGCTAATATTTATTTCCTTAAATAACTATAGGTTAACCAAAAAGAACAATTGAATCACAAATTCAAAAAAGAAGAAAACACAAACTCAAAGAAAAACTATTTCGAAAACTATAGAATCATATGCCTCTTGTGTTTGGTATTTCCATAAATAACTATACAAAGAAAATTAGTATGATGCGGAAAACAATTACTAGTTATACCTTTCTTAATTTGTAAGCAAAAATAACCTCTTGATCTTCTACCGTATTCCTCTTCTTATCTCGGACGTTGTGTGGGCAACGATCTTCCGAGACGAGAACCACCAAGCTCCTTCTTCTCCAAGCTAGATTTGACCACCATTAATTCTCCATGAGAAGTAAAGATCTGGGCACCACCACCAAGGTCCAAGGGATGCTAGAAACGAAGTCTTCTTTCTCTCCTTCTTCTCCTAGCTAGAACCGGCCACCATGGACTTCTCTTAAGTTGATGTCGCCGGCCACAAAGGAGGAAGAGAAAAGAAGGAGAAGAGGAGACCCTAGGGCCGGCCACACCAAGGAAGAAAAGAGAGGAAGAAAAGAATAGAGTCCTTCACAATGAAGGCACCTCTACCCCCTCTTTTATAATCCTTGGTCTTGACAAATAAGGAAATTTTAATAAAAACTTCCATAATTCCTTTACCATGAAAAAAAAAAATTATTTAATTAAAAATAATTTTCTTTTCTTAATATCAATGGCCGGCCACCTACAATCTCCAAATCAAGGAAATTTTAATTCACACAAGAATTAAAATTTCCTAATTTGTTTCTGGAAATTTTATAAAAAAATTCTCCAATAATTTTTCCCTTCATGGTGGATTATAAAAAGGAAATTTTATAAATTAAAATCTTTCTTTTAAACATGTGAATGATTTTCAAAAAGGAAAGTTATCTCTAAAAATTAAAATCTCCTTTCAATCTACAAATAAAGAAAGATATCAAATCTTTTCTTAATCTTTTGCAGAAACTTATAAAAGAGAATATATAATTTTTAAACTTTCTTTTAAATCATGAACATGGTTAAAAATGGAAAGTTTTCTCAAAATTAAAATATACCTTTCAATCTACAAATAAGGAAAGATTTTAAATCTTTTCTTAATCTTTTGTAGAAAGCTATAAAAGGAAAGATTTAAATTTCAAACTCTCTTTTAAAACCATGATATCCACATAAGAAATAATTTTAATAAAAATCCCTTTTTAATATGATGTGGCCGGCCACCTAAGCTTGGGCTCCAAGCTATTGGTCGACCACCTTAAGGCTCAACCTTTAGGCTTGGCCGGCCCTAAGCTTGAGCTTCAAGCTTAGCTTGGCCGACTCCTATAGGTTGGGTAAGAAGGTGGGTATGTGGTGGGTATAAATCTCTATATACAAGAGGTTACGATAGGGACCGAGAGGAGGAATTGATTTTGGTCTCCCGATGAAATTAAGCTTCCCGTGTTCGCCCCGAACACACAACTTAATTCCATCAATAATAATTCATTCCACTAAAGAACTATTATTGAACTACCGCACCAATCCCAAATTACATTTTTGGGCTCCTTCTTATTATGAGTGTGTTAGTCTCCCTGTGTTTAAGATGTCGAATGTCCACTAATTAAGTGAGTTACTGACAACTCATTTAATTAATATCTTAGTCCAAGAGTAGTACCACTCAACCTTATCGTCATGTCGGACTAAGTCCACCTGCAGGGTTTAACATGACAATCCTTATGAGCTCCTCTTGGGGACATTATCAACTTAGATCACTAGGACACAGTTTCCTTCTATAATCAACAACACACACTATAAGTGATATCATTTCCCAACTTTCGGACTTATTGATTTATCGAACTAAATCTCACTCATTGATAAATTAAAGAAACAAATATCAAATATATGTGCTTGTTATTATATTAGGATTAAGAGCACAAACTTCCATAATAACTGAGGTCTTTGTTCCTTTATAAAGTCAGTATAAAAGAAACGACCTCTAAATGATCCTGCTCAATACACTTTAAGTGTACTAGTGTAATTATATAGTTAAGATAAACTAATACCTAATTACACTATGACCTTCCAATGGTTTGTTCCTTTCTATCTTGGTTTAATTTATAAAGAACCGATAACACTATCTTCTGTGTATGACACCACACACTATGTTATCTACGATATAAATTAATTGAACATCTACATTTGGTATATATAAATGTAGACACTTGACCAATGTGATTCTTATAAATGTTTATACAAAAGCTAGACTTTTAGTATACACTCCAACAGTGAAGTGGTGGCTGCGGTGTCACTATGCTAGCCTTATGCGAAGGGGGGTGGTGTCACAGTTGGTTGGATCTGGAGGTGGACACGGGTAGGGCGGTGGTGGACCAATTGGTGGCCATAGGTAGGGCGGCGATGGATTGATCGGTGGTGCGATAGGGTCAACAACATTGGGCGTATCAAGGTGGTGCTACGATGCGAGAGGGAGAGGGGCACAGATAAGGAAATGAGTAGCGCACGAGAAATAAAATTAGTGTTTTATATTGATAACTTAGGTTAATTAATCCAATCAATTCCCAACTTAAGTGATATTCCAAACAGACTTCCTTCAAACCTAATAGATTTATCCCCTTAAACATGTCATATGAACTCGATTTAAATCCTAAAAAAATTCTAGAAAATTCTGTAAAATTTATTATTTAATTAACACTTACTATTTTATTATTATTTATTTATCGTATTTGCCTGACATTAGAGAGAGTGAGGTTGTCAAGTATGATTCAAGCATGACTTACTAATAAAAGATTGTCATAATAAAAATGTAGTTAAAAGGAAGAAGTGAGTGGAAATGATAACGAGCCTGATAAAAATAAATGATCTTCCCTATTCATTTGGGTTGGAATAGCACCTATAACGATCTACCTCCTCAATTGATCACCAACAAAAACATGTGAGAAATCAAATACCATATGTGTATAATGCATGACAAACTAATTAAAAAAAGAAAAAAAAAATCAATGGTTGATCATCTAAAAGCATTCAATTGCATTGCATAATCTTACGTTTTAACTTGAAACAATGATAAGTTTGATGAGAAAAGAGAGAAAATAACGTTGATCAGATCTGGTAAGGAATCTAAAGTTAATTGCTTATTTAGTCCTAACAGACTTGTTATCTTGAGATGTGTTCGATGAAAGTGCAACTTGAATTATTACATTTTGAGATTGTAATCAAAAGCTAATCGCTAAAATTTATTTATGACTCGGGTCAAACACAACCACACTCAATAATATTTTATTGTGATAATATGTCTACTATCATTTTACATACGTACGTCTAAGGCATATTGAACTAAGATATCATTTCACAATAGATTTGACGAATCAAGAAAAAAACTCTAGATTATAGCTCCTCGTGAATAATTTAAAAGTTTGATAAGCAACTTAAAATTGTAAACTAAGAGGGGTTAAATATTGGCGATGTATGTATCTTGACTACAAACAAAAGTTCATCCCCCCTTTATGATTATTTAGGCCAAAGTACATGTAATTCATGCACTTAATTAGCACCTATTTAAAAGTTTGCTAAGTGGAAAATAATAATAATAATAATAATAATAAATAATGTTTGTGTGTTTTTTCTTATTTTTATTTTTCTTGTGAATAAAAAAAAATATAAGATCCCTAACCGGGAAGACCTATACATATCATCATTTCATTGTACAAAATTACCATAAAAAAGAAGGTAAAGTAGAAGGATGACATTAAAAGAATTTCTTTCTCCTTTGAATATTTTTATTAATTACGAACCATTTCCCACTGTAGCCACGTAGGCTTAGTACAGTGCAACACTCCCTGTCACATCACCTTTCATTCTACTGTCAATCTGTTGTCTGCCCTAATTAAAACTATTCTCTCCTTCCTACCTCTCCTCTCCTCTCCTCTCCTCTCCTCTTTGTCACAAGAAATTAGAGAATACGTCCACACAGCTTCCCATCTTTTGAGATATGTTCTTCCCGATCAGATAGCAGAAGAGGAAAAAGAAAGCATCATTCCACCTCCTCCTCTTCTTCCATCCCTTCAAATTCTTCATGGATTCAGGTAAAATAATTAAGCTGCAATTTTACTCGGATCTATGTGTTAATATCTTTCGTGTTACTTTGTAATTAACAACAGATCCAGTAAGTTAAAGATCTCTATATGTATATAATTAAAATTTTGAGAAAGATCTCAATTTGTTCTTTCGATATATAGATCTGGCTACTTAATTTTTTCGTGAGGATGTATAATTAAAATTAATTGTTCGAGGAAACAATTTAGGAAGAGAATTAGCTTCTTGAATTCTTGTATTTATGTGCATGTGCAGGCTAATTGTGACATGATTAATCAAGTGTGAATTTTATATATGTATATATATAGTAATGTTGGCGGATTTGGTGCAAATGAACCCAGAGATAGCCGGCGGCAACTATCACCAATTAGCCGCCCCGGCGTCGACGTCGATTGTTGCTGCTGCTGTTGATGCTCCTGCTCCGAGTTTAAGCCGGTACGAGTCGCAGAAGCGGCGCGACTGGATCACGTTCGGACAGTATCTGGCGAACCAGCGGCCGCCGGTGGCGGTGGCGCATTGCAGCAGCGCGCACGTGCTGGAGTTCCTGCGGTACTTGGACCAGTTCGGTAAGACAAAGGTGCACGTGACGGGATGCCCTTTCTTCGGCCTCCCCTGCCCGCCCGGCCCCTGCCCCTGCCCGCTCCGCCAGGCCTGGGGCTCCCTCGACGCCCTCGTCGGCCGCCTCCGCGCCGCCTTCGAGGAGAACGGCGGTCGCCCCGAGTCCAACCCCTTCGCCGCCCGCGCCATCCGCCTCTTCCTCCGCGAGGTCCGCGATCTCCAGGCCAAGGCCCGCGGCATCAGCTACGAGAAGAAGAAGCGCAAAAGGCCGCTGCCGCTCTCTCCTCCCCCTCCGCCACCTCCCGCCGACTGAACAAACCGCCAATTTCAGTACATATACATTACTACAATATCTATCTCCTTGCATGTTATCATCACATGAACAACAGCTATCAATCTCATGAAATCTAGGGTTTAATTTACTGCTTAATTCCCAGAAGCATCATAAAAAATTTACAAGATTTTGTGGAAATGAACTGAGACAGTGAGGAACACAAGTACAAAGTACTGAACTTGAGGGGAAAGCAAACTATTTATGGAGAGTCTCATCTTTAAATGCTTACCCTCAAAGAAAAAAGTTGTGTGCTGGATCATGACACTATTGTTATTTTGACTGATGATTCAGAGATAAAATCTAGATTCTTGCTCCATGTACACGTGGCAAACTCATTGATACACAGCATGGACATGCTAGATTTGTTCCAAGACTATTTCTTATATTCATACAGTGTTTATTCATCAGTTATATATATATATATATATATATACACACACAGAGGCCGGTCTTATGTTGTATTCTTTTAATAATTTTAATTAATACAAGGTACGAAAAGGGTTTAAGAATCAGTTGATCAGGATATTATATTTTGTGTTTTTCAGATTAATCTGGCCGACAACTTGAGAGTGTGATATAGCTGTTTCTTGGCATTCATGATTGGCTGGCATGCAATCATTGTGGGAATAGAGTGCATGCAATTAAAATGTACTTGTTATGCTTCTCTTCGATCAATTATCACTAGGAAATACATTTACTTCTAATGTTACAGTAGGGTTATATATATATATATATACATATAAACAGGTTATTAGTAATTAATCTTGTTTCTTTAACACAAAAGTGGATTGGATCATCCATCCATACTCTTAATTCCTTCAAGATGATCTCTCAAGTATGTATTTTGTCTGGTATAGAAGTACAAATTAGCATTGGTTAGCATTTCAGGTATATGAAAACTAAAAACTATTTACTACCTAACCTTTGTTAGAAATAAGCAAGGAAAAAAGTTTAGATCCACACTTGTACTGAATACTTATCTCAGTAACATATACAGACCACAATTTTTTCGATACAAGGAACTAATATACTATGCAATTTTTTCAGGTTGATTTCTAAGCTTACAGTGGTTGCTTTAATGCTTGAATCTATCTATCTTAAATAATATTACATGAAGTTTGTGTTTCGAAGTTGCTATAATTTTCATATACAGAAAATCTACTTTTAGTTTCATTTGCTTTTTTTTTTTTGCTTTATGCTGATTGATATAGTCATTACATGATTTTTTTTTTATTATTATTTTTAATTGGCACCAGTATTCAGTTGTAGTCACTACATATTATACCTATGAAGTTGTGATTATGAAGGTGTTTTTTGAGCTAATAGTTTGGCTATAGATCTTGTAAAATGTACGATATATCATTATTGCTCGATCACATGGAGAGGAGGATTTAAAGTCTTGGATAAATGAATTCTTAATCTTAAATATTTCTTTTGTTCATAATGTTAGACAGTTTTGGATAATAGTCAATCTTAAATATATTGAGACAAGAGTCGACATGCAACAAATAAACGAGAAGGCTCTTTGTATTTAGTTGTTAAATATTTTCTTAATTTTTATTGTCTTGTGGTGAATTTTGGAAGTAGGAAAAGTTGTTTTTTTAATTTTTCGAGAACCCATTAGGGTTCATATGTAGAACATGTGTTGTATCTTAAAAAAAAACAATGTGTAGGATTATATTATTATGCTATTCTTTATTTTTTTATAGACACAAGTGAGTTGATTGCAACTCTATTCAAAAGGATGATTAACCTTCATCAACGATTTTAGTCTTTCTCAATTATTGACAATCGTTTCATGTAAGCCAACAAGATCGATCCATTCTAATGTTTAGCTCCACAATTAAGAATTAAATCGATCAAGTTAGTACAATGTGCCTATGGAGTAAATTTGGATTCAAGATAGAGTAGACAAAACCCAATGGAGCATCAATTTCCTACTGGTCTAATTTGATTTTTAAAATGACATTTTACTAAATGACACATTTGAAGTTTGGTAATTATTACCAAAGGCCACACCATAATTTTATATTTACAAGTGGTGTACCTTCAAATTTTGGCATTTCCTAAAATACTAGTGCAAGCTAAGTGCCCAAACACATCCAAAATTTTTAAAGTATTTTCATTAAATCTAGTGGTTATAATAATAATAAAGCAAATTGATTCCCAAAAGTATGACAAATTGATCTATCAAGATGTCTTGTCTAAAATATTTCAATGTCTTTTCAATATAAAATTAGAAAGGAAGGATATTTATCAAACTCTTAGGTTGTACGAGCCTATGAAGAGATCCTGTTTGTTCAAGTAAGGTCGTATTAACAAATTACTCTTAGGTGCACTACGAAGGATGACATTATAATGCCATTTTAATCATTAAAATTAGAGGTCATCAAGGTACGTACTTTTAACTAAATTACCTTGATGACCTCTTAAAAAATTTTAATGAATAAAATGGTAATATAATATACTTATACAAGAACTACTGAATATCTTTTTCTTTTAAAATACAACTTAATTTTCCTAGCAAAATGCCATTTTAAGAATTTAACAGTGATTAAACACTAGCTACATGCTCACTGGAGGAGTCCGATGGGACGGCTAACTCCCACTCCGACGGTGTTACTTACTCCATGATTTCCCCAAATAACTTTAATTCACTGAAAATGAATCCATTCGGAAGCGGAAGCGGAAGCAGAAGCGGAAGAGGCGGCAGCGGTGCGCTTTGAAAATGGTGTGGCACGCGGGTCATTCACCTCCCACGAGGGCCTCTGCCACCCGTGTCGCCGTCGTTGGTCAGCACTGCCAGTGCGTTTCAGTACGCTGACGGTACGGAGAAGCACCGGCCCGGCGCTTTCCCCGCTGCTGAGGACTTCTGCCCCGCCCCATGCAATCAGAAAATTAATATTGACAAAAATAAAAAAATAAATTTTAAAAATAGGTGCGGTGGCAAAAAGGAAAAAAAAAACAGAAAAGAGGCTGACATAAAAAAGGGCATATTTTACTGAACCGCGTGAGATTTCTTATCATGCATTTTACGATTAAAATTTTAAAAATACTTACCGTTTTCTCGTTATATGTTCTTTTACACATTTAAAATTTTATTTTATCCATTTAAAAATTTAGTATTATCAATTTATACGATGAATATAATGAAAAATTTGTTGGAAAAAAATATTGAAGAAGAATTAAAGAAAATTACTAAAGAGGAGGATAATCTTTACACGAAAGAAAAGGAGAATAAAATAAAAATTCAACTTACCTCATTTATTGAAAAAGATATATATTTATAGATTTTTGGATAAACACTAATAATCTAGATTTTTTTTTAATTCTATCTCCACGAGACTCTTATCCTTATCATGACATCTCATCAAATTATATCCTATCACAAACTTTCATAAATAATTATCACTTCATTAAAGTTAGGTTGACAAGATAGTTAATGGGTAAAACCCTCCTCTTACAAATGTTGATTTTGTATACGTCCACACTAACGTGGCATGTAAAATTTACGGTATTTTGAGGTGTTGGTAAATTTAAATAGTATTGTTTGAGGAATCAATATTATTTTAAATTTAGAGTCTTGACCAAATATTTGATCAAAGACAGACCAACTATTAATTTTATTTGTCATAGGTTGACAAGATAATAAAAATTAATGGATAAAATCTCCTTTTAGAATTTGTATACGTCCACACTATCGTGACATACAAAATTCATGGGGATTTTGAGATGTTGGTCTTGACCAAATATTTTTGTGATTCTTAGGTTTTCAAATGTTAGTTAATCCCCTAGTTGTTATACTATAGAATAGACTTAGTTGTCCCAATTATTATGATTGGAAATAAGACTTGGACATTAAGGTAGACTATCCTCTTAGAACTAAGAACAATATAGGTGTATTTGGTTCATTAGTTGTTGAAACATGTTTAGTGGTGTTATCTACCGGTACCTAGTGAGTAGATACGGGAGCCACTATCATGTCTGTAATTCATTGCAAGGGCTCCAGGAAACCCGACAATTATATGAAGAGAAATCATCGTCTATATGGGCACTACTGCAAAAGTAGCAGCTGTTGCAGTGGGAGATGTTAATCCTATGATAAGAATAAAATTGAATTTTGAGAAATTGTCTATATATACCAAGTTTAGAAAGAATTCGATTTCGGTTTCTAAACTATCAAAGAATAGATATTTTGTCTATTTTGATAACAAACTTGTTATCAAGAAAAATAGAAAAATTATCTGTTCCGGTACATTGGTTGACAATTTATAAATCCAATAACTCCCACGATGCAATAAATAACACATCTTGTAACTTTAAGAGAAAGCAACCTTCGAAAATGAACCAATTATATCTTTGGCATCTAAGGCTAGGTTATATTAACTTGAGTAGGATTCATTGGTAATTAATGAACTCTTGGGTTCATTGGTAGTGGAAATCTTTCCAACCTGAGAGTCTTACTTGGAAGGAAAAATATCCGAGAAGCTTTTAAGTCTGGGATATGGAGCCAAAGATATAATGGAATTGGTTCATTTTGATTTGTGTGGTCCTATGACTATCCAGATAAGAGGTAGTTTCGAATAGTTTGTCTATTTTATAGAAAACTACTCGAGACACAGATAGATTTACTTGATACACCGCAAGTCTAAGTGCTTTGATTAGTTCAAAGAGTACGAGGCTGATGCGGAGAAATGTCAAAGTAAAAATATCGAGACACTACAGTGAGATCGTAGTAGCAAATACCTCTAGGGAGAATTTAGGAGTCACTTATAAGAAGTAGGGATTCAATCCCAACTAACTGCACTTGGTACATCCCAACAGAATGGTGTAGTAGAAAGAAGGTATAAGACTCTTATGGAATAATTAGAATGATGATGAGTTATTTAGAAAATTACTAAATTCGTTTTAAGAATATACACTGAAAACGGAAGTGAACATAGTGTTGGAGTGTATACTAAAAGCCTACCTTTTGTATAAATATTTATAAGAATCACATTGATCAAGTGTCTACATTTATATATATCAAATGTAGATGTTCAATTAATTTATATAGTAGATAACATAGTGTGTGGTGTCACACACAGAAGATCGTGTTATCGGTTCTTTATAAATTAAAAATAGTATCTCAAGACCAAGAAGGAAAGGAACAAACCATTGGAAGGTCGTAGTGTAATTAGGTATTAGTTTATCTTAACTATATAATTACACTAGTACACTTAGAGTGTATTGAGCAGGACCATTTTGAGGTCGTTTCTTTTATACTAACTTTGTTAGTTAGAGCCCTAGAGCCAATCATTTGATGATTGTATGGACTCATGTATATCATATTCTTATATATATATTAAGACATTTGGTTTTGGTTATTATGCTTATTTGTATTAGTGCCAGATAAAATAAGTATAGTAGCGTCCTTGAGTAGAAGGTTCATACCTATATCAATCGATTAGTTGAATCGATAGTGAGATGATATAGGGAACACTACTCTAATTTATTCCTAGTCGAGTATTAACATTCAGGGACAATGTTAATACAATAAGACTAGCATGTAGGTCAGCTCGATGACTTGATCTCACAAGTCATGGATATAGAGATATCAAGCTGACACATGGGTATGCATTAGAGAATGTATACTGAATGACCCGCCATGAGAAAGTATCATGGATCGTTATATGAGTGTCATATACTTTCTCATGTGGCTATTAGTATGACTATTAGTCCTTAGACCTGAAGTCACCATGGATCCCTACATAAGGAGTTATGTACTTTGGTTTCATCAAACGTCACCAGGGTGGACTATAAAGGCGATTACTGAGTATGTTACAAATTATGCAGAGGGATGTGAGTGATGTAGATGGGATCTATCCCTCCCATATGACGGGAGCGACATCAATATTCTTGATAGAGTTAGACCACGAAGTGCATGACAAAGCCCAAATGAGTCAACATTAGATGTTGAGCTCATTTGATCGAGTGAGTCTACTTGGAGTTCAAGATTTAGATTGATTAGAGGATGACACGGTCTATGCCTCATATTGATCAATCTAGATGTTAAGGATAGAAGGACAATGTCACATATTGTGAGGAGTCACAATTAGTAGTCACAAGGTGATGTTGGATCTCGACATTTCTTGTAACTTGGGTAGCAATGATGTATTGCTAGATGCCGCTCATTGCTTATGTTTCTAAAGGAGTTTAGAAACATTGCCAACGTTACAAGAACCTATTGGGTTACACACAAAGAACAAGTGGATGGAAATTAGGTTCATATGATGAACTAATTGGATTAGGTTCATATGATGCACCAAAGATTGGATTCGAATTAGACTTATTGAGTTAGACTCAATTAGATTCAATTGTTGAATGAGTCTAATTTAAATTTGATTCATTGAGTCAATTTATATTAATGAATTGAGATTCATTAAATTGAAATTGACTTGAATCAAAGGTTGGATTTAATTCAACAAGGAAGAAATTGGTCAATTTTGACTTGACCAAATGGAATTTGAAACATCAAGTTAGACTTGATGTATTGCCACATCATAAGGATGACTCATCCTTGCCACATCACCTCCACCTCATGAGGTATGCCACCTCATGGGGGTTACACTCTCCCCTTTGGTTTTAATGTGGCCGGCCATATTAATGAGGGGTTACATTGTGTGTGGCCGGCCACACTAAAGGTGGAATTGGTTTCATTTAGTGTGAATTAATGTGTGGTAATTGTATCATCTTCTTCCTAGTTTTCTTCCTCCTTCTTGCTGATGGTTGCCGTGACTTTTCATGGAGGAAAAGATGGTTGAGTGAATCCAAGAGCAAAGGAAGAGTGAAGGTCACAAAGAAAAGGATACTACTAGTGAGTGTATAAGATTTCTTTTATACCTTCTTCTTTTCTTCCTTTCCAATCCCATTCGAGAGCTCTTGAAAGTGCTAGCACACTTGGGGCTCTCTTCTCCATCCTTTGAGTGTGGGAGACACTCCTTGTTCGTGTGGATATCGCTAGAGAAGTATCTACCTTGATACTTTGGAGATCCGACAAGTACCTTGGACGAGCGGGATTTTGCAAGGGCACGCATCGAAGGTAAAATGGTTTTTTCCTTTGTAGATCTACTGTAGATCGTAGTATAAAACTCGTATTTGTGTTTTCGAAATTTTTCCTTGCACGGATCTACGGCTTTGAGTGATTCGGGGTTTTCGCGACGCGAAAAGCGGTTTTCGCGGCCCGAAAAACCCAACAAACTTTATAAAGGAACAAAGACCTCAGTTATTATGGAAGTGTGTGCTCTTAATCCTAATATAATAACAAGCACATATATTTGATATTTATTTCTTTAATTTATCAATAGGTGAGATATAGTTCGATAAATCAATAAGCCCGATAAGTTGGGAAATGATATCACTTATAGTGTGTGTTGTTGATTATAGAAGGAAACTGTGTCCTAGTGATCTAGGTTGATAATGTCCCCAAGAGGAGCTCATAAGGATTGTCATGTTAAACCCTGTAGGTGGACTTAGTCCGACATGATGATAAGGTTGAGTGGTACTACTCTTGGACTAAGATATTAATTAAATGAGTTGTCAGTAACTCACTTAATTAGTGGACATTCGACATCTTAAACACAGGGAGACTAACACACTCATAATAAGAAGGAGCCCAAAAGTGTAATTTGGGATTGGTGCGGTAGTTCAATAATAGTTCTTTAGTGGAATGAATTATTATTGATGGAATTAAGTGTGTGTTCGGGGCGAACACGGGAAGCTTAATTTTATCGGGAGACCAAAACCAATTCCTCCTCTCGGTCCCTATCGTAGCCTCTATATAAAGTCTTGTATCCATCTAAGCCCATCTTCTAATTCATGTAGTTGATGTTGCTATCTAAGTATGCTTCACATTGTTGAAATCAACGTGAACAGAACATCAACTTATGTTGGTGTTGCTTATCAACATGAGAAGCAATTCACGTTTTATGCTTGGCAATTAAGTCAACATGAGTTGCTTAAAACGTGAGAAAGCTTTGTTCACGGTTTTGCTTGGTTTTGCTTGGCAATTAAGTCAACAAACGTGATAAAGTTCTGTTCACGTTTTTGCTTTGTTTTGCTTGCAAATTTAAATCAACATGAGAAGTTTGCTGATGTGTCAACATGAAATTAAGAGGAGAATAAGTTTTAATTAAAATCTTTCTTATCGTGGAGATATATTTTTAAAAGGAAGATTTTAAGTTTTCCTTGTTTATAAATCATCCACAAGTTTAAAGAGAAATTTTAATTTATAAAATTCCTTTTTATAACCCACCATGAAGGAATAAAATTATTGGAATTTTTTTTTATAAATTTCTGGAAGCAAATAAGGAAGTTTTAATTTGTGTTTAAAATTTTTATTTGCTTGGAGATTTTAATGTGGCCGACCATTGAAATAATGTAAAGAAAATTATTTTTAATTAAATAAATTTTCCTTTTCATGACAAAAGAATTAAGGAAGTTTTTATTAAAATTTCCTTATTTGCCAAGACCAAGGATTATAAAAGAGGAGGTAGAGGAGCCTTCAAGAGAACAACCTCTATTCTATTTTTCTTCCTCTCTTTTCTTCCTTGGTGTGGCCGACCCCTCCTCTTTCTCTCTTCTCCATCTTTTGGCCGAACCTCATCTCTTCCTTGGAGTCCTTGTGGTGGCCGAATCTTGCTTGGAGAAGAAGAAGAGAAAAGGAGGTGATATTTCTAGCATCCCTTGGAGCTTGGTGGTGGCCGAACATCTTCATATTTGGAGGAGCTTATGGTGGCCGAAACCTAGAAGGAAGAAGAAGGTGCATGGTGGTTCTCATCTCGGAAGATCGTTTCCCACACAATGTCCGATGTTAGAAGAGGAATACGGTAGAAGATCAAGAGGTCATTAAAGTTTACAAAGGAAGGTATAATTAGTAATTAATTTCCGCATCATACTAGTTGTATTTCTTTTGTATGAATTCCAAACACAAGAGGCATTAGATTCTAGATTTTTGAATTTATGTTTCGAATCGTGTTCTTTTGTTTTTCTTTTTCGAACTTGTGCTTCGATTGTTCCTTTTGGTTAACCTAGTGTTATTTAAGGAAATTAAATATTAACTTTCCTTAAAAGGTTTTGTCTAGGCGGTGGTGGTTGCTCCCATATCCAAGAAGGCCATGTGCCTCGCCATGCAGTCCTGGAAGCCAATTTTAGAAATTAATATTTAATGAAATTAATAACATGGGTGGATTTGGATCAAACGTGTTAAGTTCCGCAGGAGATCCAAATCTAAACCATTAAGAACAGATAAGTTAAATTTGGAATCAATGATGTTAAGTTCCGTCTGCGATTCCTAATTTAACTTCTAAAGAACACAATAGGTTATTTAAGGAAAGGTTCGACACTTGTACAAAATTTTTGTATAGTGGAACCGGTACATTTTCCTAGGACTAACCAACAATTGGTATCAGAGCTAGGGTTTGCCTCTGTGTGTTTGGTTTTCAAATTAGGTTATGCACATGTCATACATAATTTAGGCAGGATAATAGTAGGATGTGCTAACTTTGTGGTTGCAGGCTCCAACTATTATGACATATTTTTATTGTGTGTGATTGGACCCTTGGACATGTCAAGGGCATTTAATTATGTGTGCATGATTGTAAAATTAAATACAGCAGGAGTTGTATTAGTTATTAGAATTTTACATTTTTTGTTTGATCTAGAATATATGTACATTCCTTTATGGAATATAGGATCGATGTATGTAAAATTCTATATTTGTCGCGGATCGTATCCTTGCGAGGCGTGGTGCTATCGGAGGACCAGAGGCGCAGCAGAATAAGACGCAAGATAGATGCGACAACTCGACCCGATGGCGGTGGCTAAAGATGGCAACAGCTAGGGTTGGAGCGCACGGAGGATAGTGATGAAAATGGCATAATAGTTGAAAAATTAATTTCCATGTTTATTGCTTTTATTTACTGTGATGTGTGTGTATGCATGTGTTATATACTAGTAAAGGTTAAAATTCCTCACCTTAAATAACTAAGTGGGAAAGAGATTAGTGTATTAATCCCACAGTCTCTATTACTGGTTTGTAAGTGATGCAACAAGCTTACGTGTTGGCTCTGAGTGCCTCCCTCCACAACGGATGAGTTTGTTTGTGGATCACTAGATCAAACTTCCTTAATGGATGGTTATAGGAAGTTATTTAGGATGTGTGTGATCTTGTCCAACTGAAGGGGCACAATTCTATTTAATGGACTTAGTATCAAGTAATGGTATACACTTAGACACATTTAATAGTATCCTTCCTAACGGAGTCACTGCTATCACTTGTGTGACCAAAGGGAAACCAACTATTAATTTGTCATAAAACTAGGGTGACAAGATAATAAAATTAATGGGTTAAAATCCCTCTTACAAATGATTGATTTTTATATACGTCCACACTAACGTGGCATACAAGATTAACAGTGTTTGAGTTAATTCTATTTGTCATAAAGTTAGGTTGACAAGATATTTAATGGGTAAAACCCTCCTCTTACAAATGATGATTTTGTATACGTCCACACTAACGTGGCATGCAAAATTCATGGTGTTTTGAGGTGTTGGTAAATTTAAATAGTATTGTTAGAGGAATCAACATTATTTTAAATTTAGAGTCTTGACCAAATATTTGATCAAAGACAGATCAACTATTAATTTTATTTGTCATAGGTTGACAAGATAATAAAATTAATGGATAAAATCTCTTTTTAGAATTTGTATACGTCCACACTAACGTGGCATACAAAATTCATGGGGATTTTGAAATGTTGGTCTTGACCAAATAATTTTGTGATTCTTAGGTTTTCAAATGTTAGTCAATCCCCTAGCTGTTATACTATAGAATAGACTTAGTAGTCCCAATTATAATGATTGGAAAACTTGGACATTAAGGTAGACTATCCTCTTAGTACTAAGAACAATATAGGTGTTTTTTATTTTATTAGTTGTTGAAACATATTTAGTGGTGTTATCTACCGGTACCTGGTGAGTAGATACAGGAACCACTGATTATGTCTGCAATTCATTGCAGGGGTTCCAAAAAATCTGACAACTATATAAATCACCGTCCACATGGGCATTGCTGTAAAAGTAGCAGCTGTTGCAGTGGGAGATGTTTATCCTTTGATAGGAATAAAACATGAATTCTAAGAAATTGCTTTTAAGTACCAAGTTTAGAAAGAAATTTATTTCAGTTTCTAAACTATTTAAAGAATAAATATTGTGTCTATTTTGATAACAAAGTTGTTATCGAGAAAATAGGAAAAATATCTGTTCTGGTACATTGGTTGCAATTTATAAATCCAATAATTCCCACGATGCAACAAATGGAAATTAGTAACACATCTTCTAACTTTAAGAGAAAGAAACCTTCGGATATGAACCAATCATATTTTTTGCATCTAAGGCTAGGTTATATTAACTTGAGTAGGATTCAAAGGATAATAATCAATGAACTCTTGGGTTCATTGGTAGTGAAAATCTTTCCAACCTACGAATCTTACTTGGAAGGAAAGATAACCAAGAAGCTTTTAAATCTAAGGGGTATGGAGCTAAAGATATGTTGGAATTGGTTCATTCTGATTTGTGTGATCTTATGACTATCCAGACAAGAAGTAGTATCGAATATTTCATCTATTTTATAGGCAACTATTCAAGATACAAATACATTTACTTGATGTACCGCAAGACTAAGTGCTTTGATTAGTTCAAAGAGTACAAGGCTGATGCGGAGAAACGATAAAGTAAAAGTATCAAGTCACTATGGTAAAATCGTAGTGGCAAGTACCTCTTGGGACAATTTAGGAGTCACTTATCAAAAGTAGGGATTCAATCCCAACTAACTGCACCTGGTACACCCCAACAGAATGGTCTAGTAGAAAGAAGGTATAGGACTCTTATGGAAATAATTAGATTGATGATGAGTTATTCAGAAAATTACCAAATTCGTTTTTAGGATATACTCTAAAAACGGAAGTGAACTTAGTACCTTCCAAAGTCAGAACTCTCTACTCATATAAAATTGCTAAATAGGCGTAAGCTTGTTTTGAAGCATATTCAGATTCAGGTAGTCCAGCACATATGCTGAAGAGAGACAATGATAAGCTGGACAGGAATTCACTTATTTATGGGTTATCCTAGAGAAACGAAAGTAAGTTTATAGTCTTAAAAATCAGAAGGTCATTGTTAGCATCAATGACCGATTTTTAGAAAATGACTATGTAATAAACCACGAGCCCATAAGTAAATTTGTTCTTAAGGAAATAATAAAGGACATGTCTAATCTAGTACCAACTGTACAAGATGAAATACCACAAGAAACTGCAACACGTATCACAATTAATATACAGTTATAGACAGTGCCTCATTATAGTGGGAGGGTTGTCAAACAACCTAAAAGATTCATGTTTTGGGAGAGTCTTTGGATTTGATCCCAAATGAACATGAGCCTGATCCCGGATATATGATGTAACATTTCAAGATAAAGATGCAGCATCTTGGCAAAGAGCGATGAATATAGAAATATAATTTAGTATTCTAATAAATTCTGGGAGCTTATAGAATCACCAAATGGTGTAAAAGCCATTGGGTGAAAATTGGTCTATAATAGAAAAAAGGGATAGATGGGAAAGTGGAAACTTTCAAAGCAAGGCTTGTTGGAAAAGGGAAACCTTTTATCGGTAGCCATGCTTAAGTCTATCCTGATTCTTTTATCTATTGCTGCTCATATAGACTATTATGAGATTTGGCAAGTGAATGACAAGACAACTTTCCTTTATGGAAGTCTTGAAGAATGCATCCATATAAAGCAACCAGAGAGGTTCATTACAAAAGGCAAAGAACATCTAGTATGTAAGCTCAATCAGTCTATGGACTGAAGAAAAGCTTCAAAGTCTTAGAACATTCGATTTAATAAAGTAATCCGGACCTATGGATTTATTTAATAATCGAATGAGTCTTGTGTATACAAGAAGTGTGATGGAAACGTGGTGGTATTTCTTGTACTATACGTAGATAACATTTTTTGGTAGTTGGAAACAATATCAAAGTGTTGTCAGAAGTAAGGGTATGGTTGTCCAAACAATTCGATATGAAGAACTTAGGAGAATGTGCATACATTCTTGGGATCAAAGACATAAGGGATCGCAAGAAAAGAATGTGTAACAACCCAATTTTCCCTATTTTGAGTTCTAAAATCCATAAAAATATTTAGAAATGCTTTTAAAATATTCTAGAGATTTTTAGGAATTTTTAGAGTATTTTTACGTAATTTTTGGAGGTCGTTTAGTAGGTTTACAAAAAGAAAGAAGTTTTGACAAAAACCGTTGAAGGTGAGACTCGAACCCAAGACCTCCGGTCGAACCCGACCTAACCGGACGCAGCCAACCAACTGGGCTACGTGTGGTTTGTTAATAAGTATGAAGCGGGATATATATAAGTTATAGTAAAGGGCAAAGTTAGACCTAGGTTATAAAAGGGACAAGTTAAGAGGAGAAAGGGTTATTCCCGTGACCTAATCTCGTGATTCCTTTCTCTCTCGCGGCGGTCGGACAAGGACACTTCCGTGAGATCTTCTTGGACCCGAGCTTCTCTCGTCGAAGGGAGCACGCGGAAACAAAAGGAACGCCGAGATTTGAAGCTAGCCGAAACCCTAGAATCCTCTTCTCCGGTTGTAAGTCCAAGAAAGCAAGTAAGTACTACTCACCTGCGGTAGGAGTTGCTCCGAATCTTTGGATTTCGTTTCCTTGTTTTCGGATTTGTAGTTCCCCTTGATGTGAATCTGCTGTGAGTTCCCTGGTTGGATGAATTCGGCGGTGAACCTTGGATAAGTGGCTTTCCTTGTTTCCGAATCATGCTTTGAAAGTGATTGAATTTAGGGGTTTAGGATGATTGCCGTGAGTTCTATGTGAAAACAATTGGGGGACTTTGGTTTTCTTTTGAGGTTCTGCCGTGAGCTTCACAAAGGAATAAAAAAAAAATTCGTTTAGGCTAATTGAGCATGAAGCATGGTTCTGATACCTTAATTTGGGTGCCGGGTAGAATTGTATGCTAGGGTTGTTGTGTTATGCATTCTATCCTTAATTTTTGCTAGGGATTTTTCCATGCACAGTTGAGTTTCCGGTTGGTTCTTTGCTGCCCTGTTTTGGATCATACCGTACAGATTGCTATGGTTACCTCATGTTGCTGCCGTGAGTTCATCTAAGGATACATTCTTTTGGCTTACTGTTGAATTCTTTGAGTTGTGTTTTATGCTTGAATCTCCTTGCCTTAAGATCATATTGTACAGAGTTAAGGTTGTTTAGGGATTAGTTTTGGACAACATATTAAAGAAGCCTGAAGTTGTATTCTTTTGCTTTATTTATAGCATGTTTAGAAAGTTTGAAGTAGCATTCTGTTGCCTATTTTATAGCACGTTAAAGAAGCCTGAAGTTGTATTCTTTTGCTTTATTTATAGCATGTTTAGAAAGTTTGAAGTAGCATTCTGTTGCCTATTTTATAGCACGTTAAAGAAGCCTGAAGTTGTATTCTTTTGCTTTATTTATAGCATGTTTAGAAAGTTTAAAGTAGCATTCTTTTGCTCTATTTTACAGCATGTTTAGTAAGTCCAAGTTAGCTTTCTTTTGCTCTATTTTACGGCATGTGTAGAAAGTCTAAATTAGCTTTCTTTTGCTCTATTTTATAGCATGATTAGCAAGTTTGAATTAGCTCTCTTTTGTTCTATTTTATAGCATGATTAGTAAGTTCAAAGTCGCTTTCCTTCGCTTTGTTTAATAACATGCTTAGAGAGTTCAGATCTTCTTCCCTTGTGTATTTTCATATAGCATGCTTGGTTAGTTATAATCTTATACTTGTTAGAAATATTTGCAGGATTCTAATAAGTTCTAATAAAGGAGTATGAGAAGTATGAGTAAAGAAAAAGACTAAAGTCTAGTTAAAAAGAGATAACATGTAAATTAAAGTAAGAGGCTAGTACCCGACTTCTGTGGTTGTCGTTAAACAAATTCAGGTGACCAATTCCGAGGTCTTGGCCCTGGTAAGACCGAGGTCTTTATACTCATAGGGCTGGAGGCTCGCTACCACAGTCAGTATTAGAGAGCGCGTAAAACAAAGATGCTACTAAGCCTGGGCCCAAAGAAAAGAAGAAAGAAAAGAAGAACAAGAAGAAGAAAGTGAAAGAGAAATTAAAAGATTAATTTCTAGTATAAGGATATAAGAAAATGAAACAAGTTTATGCATAGAATCAATAAAAGTTTAGTTCTTTAATTCTAAGCCTACAGTAGTAGTTTCATTACTTTCCTGTCAGTTAGTGAGCATGTTTAGTATTCAGTTTTATTTCTGTATACCATGAGTACATGCAGCTTTGCTTTAGCATTTCAGTTTCAGTATTATTGCATTACTTTTATGCACTTCGAGTTTTGTGAGATAGATTAGTACTTACTAAGCGTTTTCGCTTATAGATCTTTTTTCTTTCCTCCTACTGCAGATAAAGGAAAAGCTAAGATATGAAAGGGAGGCGACAGGATGGTGGTGGTGATGAAGGTGTATGATGTCTGGACTATGGAGAGATCCAGAGGGTGCTACCAAACCTGCAGGACCTATTTGATTAGAGTTTATGCTTTAGTTCTTTTCTTTAACACTATTATGAAGTTTGTGAGATTGTAGTTGAGTTTATTTCCGCATATGTATTTAGTCACTTTAATTATTTGTGGAGTGTTGTTTTACTGGAGTAGTCCTTTCTTTTACTGTTGTTTTCATAACTGCGTGGTTGTGAAAAATGTGTTCCAGCCGCCTGTGGCTGCATATATATCTTATGTACTATGGATTTGGTCACCAGTACAGGGGAGACTCTGCCGAAATTTTTCGGTAGGGATTCCTCTAGGGTCGTGATAAATCTAACTGATTCTAATAATAGCGTCAGTGACACTAGTAAGTAGAGTAGTAGTTAGGTAACGGTCGCCCTTAGAGAGTAGTAGTAAGAAGGGTGGTCGTTACAGAATGTTGTGCTTATCCCGAGCTTCATACAATCCTTCCTCGTTTAGCATGTAGAACTCCAAGAAAGGTTTCTTACCTTTTAGGCATGGAGTAGCTTTATCTAAAGATATGTCTTCGAAGACATCAATGGAAATAAAGGACATGAAGGTAGTTCCTTATGCTTCGGCTGTAGGAAGTCTAATGTATGCAATGATGTGTACGAGACTGGATATCTGTTTTACCGTGGGCATGGTTAGCAGATATCAAAATAACTCTGAACAAGGACATTAGTCTGCGATAAAGCATATATTGAAGTACCTTAGAGGCACTAGAGATTATATGCTAGCTTACAAGGCAGATAATTTGGTCTCTGCAGGTTGCACGAATTTTGACCTCCAATCAAATAGGGATAATAGTAAGTCAACTTCGGGGTTTTGTGTTTACTTTAGGAGGTAAAGTCATAACTATGGAAGAATGATAAGGAAAAGTGCTTTTTCGGACTCAACCATAGAAGCTGAGTAAGTGGCAGCCTCTGAGGCAGTCATAGAAGCTAAATGACTCAGTAACCTCAAGATGGACTTAGATATGATTTCTAGTTTGTCCAAAGATTATTACAATTTATTGTAATAATGGTGGTGCAGTAGCAAACTCGAAGAAACCATGAGTCTATAAGGCAAGTAAACACAAAAGAGCGCAAGTACCACCCAATACGAGAAATCGTATAAACGAGGAGAAGTTGTTGCCGCCTAGATTGCATCAAATGATGACCTATAGATCTTTTCACTAAGGCCCTTAAGGCAAGAGCTTTTGATGGGCATGTTGAATGGATGGGAATCAGATGTATGGCAGTATTTATGGCAGCATAGTCTTTTAGTATAAGTGGGAGATTGTTGGAGTGTATACTAAAAGCCTAGCTTTTGTATAAATATTTATAAGAATCACATTGATCAAGTGTCTACATTTATATATACCAAATGTAGATGTTCAATTAATTTATATTGTAGATAACATAGTGTGTGGTGTCAGACACGGAAGATCGTGTTATCGATTCTTTATAAATTAAAAATAGTAGCTCACGACCAAGATGGAAAGGAACAAACCATTGGAAGGTCGTAGTGTAATTAGGTATTAGTTTATCTTAACTATATAATTACACTAGTACACTTAGAGTGTATTGAGCAAGACCATTTTGAGGTCGTTTCTTTTATACTGACTTTATAAAGGAACAAAGACCTCAATTATTATGGAAGTGTGTGCTCTTAATCCTAATAAAATAACAAGCACATATATTTGATATTTATTTCTTTAATTTATCAATGGGTGAGATTTAGTTTGATAAATCAATAAGCCCGATAAGTTGGGAAATGATATCACTTATAGTGTGTGTTGTTGATTATAGAAGGAAACTGTGTCCTAGTGATCTAGGTTGATAATGTCCCCAAGAGGAGCTCATAAGGATTGTCATGTTAAACCCTGCAGGTGGACTTAGTCCGACATGATGATAAGGTTGAGTGGTACTACTCTTGGACTAAGATATTAATTAAATGAGTTGTCAGTAACTCACTTAATTAGTGGACATTCGACATCTTAAACACAGGGAGACTAACACACTCATAATAAGAAGGAGCCCAAAAATGTAATTTGGGATTGGTGCGGTAGTTCAATAATAGTTCTTTAGTGGAATGAATTATTATTGATGGAATTAAGTTGTGTGTTCGGGGCGAACATAGGAAGCTTAATTTTATCGGGAGACTAAACCAATTCCTCCTCTCGGTCCCTATCGTAGCCTCTATATAAAGTCTTGTATCCATCTAAGCCCATCTTCTAATTCATGTAGTTGATGTTGCTCTCTAAGTAAGCTTCACATTGTTGAAATCAACGTGAACAGAACATCAACTTATGTTGGTGTTGCTTATCAACATGAGAAGCAATTCACGTTTTATGATTGGCAATTAAGTCAACATGAGTTGCTTAAAACGTGAGAAAGCTTTGTTCACGGTTTTGTTTGGTTTTGCTTGGCAATTAAGTCAACAAACGTGATAAAGTTCTGTTCACATTTTTGCTTGGTTTTGCTTGCAAGTTTAAATCAACATGAGAAGTTTGCTGATGTGTCAACATGGAATTAAGAGGAGAATAAGTTTTAATTAAAATCTTTCTTGTCGTGGAGATATATTTTTAAAAGGAAGATTTTAAGTTTTCCTTGTTTATAAATCATCCACAAGTTTAAAGAGAAATTTTAATTTATAAAATTCCTTTTTATAACCCACCATGAAAGGATAAAATTATTGGAATTTTCTTTTATAAATTTCCGGAAGCAAATAAGGAAGTTTTAATTTGTGTTTAAAATTTTTATTTGCTTGGAAATTTTAATGTGGCCGACCATTGAAATAATGAAAAGAAAATTATTTTTAATTAAATAAATTTTCCTTTTTATAGCAAAAGAATTAAGGAAGTTTTTATTAAAATTTCTTTATTTGCCAAGACCAAGGATTATAAAAGAGGAGGTAGAGGAGCCTTCAAGAGAACAACCTCTATTCTATTTTTCTTCCTCTCTTTTCTTCCTTGGTGTGGTCGGCCCCTCCTCTTTCTCTCTTCTCCATCTTTTGGCCGAACCTTATCTCTTCCTTGGAGTCCTTGTGGTGGCCGGATCTTGCTTGGAGAAGAAGAAGAGAAAAGGAGGTGATATTTCTAGCATCCCTTGGAGCTTGGTGGTGGCCGAACCTCTTCATATTTGGAGGAGCTTATGGTGGCCGAAACCTAGAAGGAAGAAGAAGGTGCATGGTGGTTCTCATCTCGGAAGATCGTTGCCCACACAACGTCCGAGGTTAGAAGAGAAATACGGTAGAAGATCAAGAGGTCATTAAAGTTTACAAAGGAAGGTATAATTAGTAATTAATTTCCGCATCATACTAGTTGTATTTCTTTTGTATGAATTCCAAACACAAGAGGCATTAGATTCTAGATTTTTGAATTTATGTTTCGAATCGTGTTCTTTTGTTTTTCTTTTTCGAACTTGTGCTTCGATTGTTCCTTTTGGTTAACCTAGAGTTATTTAAGGAAATTAAATATTAGCTTTCCTTAAAAGGCTTTGTCTAGGCGGTGGTGGTTGCTCCCATATCCAAGAAGGTCATGTGCCTCTCCATGCAGTCTTGGAAGCCAATTTTAGAAATTAATATTTAATGGAATTGATAACATAGGTGGATTTGAATCAATAATGTTAAGTTTCGCTTGCGATTCAAATCTAAACCATTAAGAACAGATAAGTTAAATTTGGAATCAATGATGTTAAGTTCCGTCTGCGATTCCTAATTTAACTTCTAAAGAACACAATAGGTTATTTAAGGAAAGGTTCGACACTTGTACAAAATTTTTGTACAGTGGAAATGGTACGTTTTCATAGGATTAACCAACACATAGTACCTTCTAAGTCAGAACCCTCTACTCCCACAGAATTGCAGAATGAGCGTAAGCCTAGTCTGAAGCATATTCGGATTTGGGTGGTCTAGCTCGTGAGAAACACTAAAAAGTTGGACATGAGTTCACTTGTTTGTGGGTTATCCTAGAAAAATGAAAAGAGGTTTGTATTCCTTAAAATCAGAAGGTCATTGTTGGCACCAATGCCCGATTTTAGAAAAGGACTATACTATGAACCATAAGCCCATAAGTAAATTTGTTCTTAAGATAATAATAAAGGATATGCCTAATCTAGTACCAACTGTACAAGATGAAATATCACAATAAACTGCAACACGTATCATAATTAATACACAAACAGTGCCTCGTCATAGTGGGAGGGTTGTGAGGCAACTTGAGAGATTCATGTTTTTGGGAGAATCTTCGGACTTGATCCTGAGTAAATATGAACCTGATCCCCAGACATATGACGAAGCACTCCAAGATAAAGATGCAGCATCTTTGTAAAAAGCAATGAATACAGAATTAGAATATATGTATTCTAATAAAGTCTGGGAGCTTGTAGAATTACCAAATGGTATAAAAGCCATTAAGTGAAAATAAGTCTACAATAGGAAAAGAGGGATAGACAGGAAGGTAGAAACTTTCAAAGCAAAGCTTGTTGGAAAAAGGAAACTTTTTACCGGTAGCCATGCTTAAGTCTATCAGGATTCTTTTATCTTTTATGAGATTTGGCAAGTGGATGACAAGACAGCTTTCCTTTATGGAAGTCTTGAAGAATGCATCCATATAAAGCAACAAGAGAGGTTCATTGCAAAGGGCAAAGAGCATCTAGTATGTAAGCTCAATCAGTCTATGGACTGAAGTAAAGCTTCAAGGTCTTGGAACATTCGATTTAATAAAGTAATCTGGACCTATGGATTTATTTAATAATCGAATGACTCTTGTGTATACAAAAAGTGTGATGGAAACGTAGTGGTATTTATTGTACTATACGTAGATAACATTTTTGGTAGTTGGAAACAATATCAAAGTGTTGTCAGAAGTAAGGGTATGGTTGTCCAAACAATTCGATATGAAGAACTTAGGAGAATGTGCATACATTCTTGGGATCAAAGACATAAGGGATCGCAAGAAAAGAATGTTGTGCTTATCCCGAGCTTCATACAATCCTTGCTCGTTTAGCATGCAGAACTCCAAGAAAGGTTTCTTACCTTTTAGGCATAGAGTAGCTTTATCTAAAAAGATGTCTTCGAAGACATCAAAGGAGATAAAAGACATGAAGGCAGTTCATTATGCTTCGGCTGTGGGAAGCCTAATGTATGCAATGCTATCACTACAACAAAATCGCTCATAGACATCGGTTTTCCACCGGTGTCTATTTGATTTTCGACCGATGTCTATGAAGCCGATGTTAAAAGTCTGCCATTTTAGACATCGGGTTAAAACCGGTGTAGTATCACTTAATGACACCGGTTTTCGAATCGGTTATTAACCGGTGTAGTATCACTTAACGACACCGTTTCATACACGGTGTAAAACCGATGTAATATTGTATGTTAATAACACCAGTTTTGGCAGCGGTAAATGACCGATGTAATATTACTTTATAACACCGGTTTTACATCGGTGGAAAACCGATGTAATATGTATTTTTTTTAACAGTACAGATTTGATTTTAAAATCGACAATAACAAAAAAAAATACACAAATATTCACAAATTGTACAAATATTCTTCATTCAATAATATCCATAAAATACACAAATATTCACAAATTATATAAATAATCTTCTTACAACAATATCCATAAAATACCCAAACATTCTTTTTACATCAAAAGCTAGCTAATAGATATCAAAATCAAAGTATAACATTCTGTTAACACATCAAGGTACAACTGTCTCAAATGTAATCTAGCATGCATTCAGCCCACTCGAACCGCACTTCATCAATTTCAACTCTGGAGTACTTGAGATTTGTAAACTGTAAAAACACATAAATTCATCATATGTCAAATAACTAAAACAAATGTGTGCATGTATCAAATAAAATAGAATACTGAGTTTTTAAAGGCTGCTGTGGAAGATAACGAATATAACAGTGAAGGAAGCATAGAAGAACAAAGAAAATGTTCATAGTTAACAAGCAAATGAAGAGATATACTATTTATTGTACTACCTCTATACTGCCTGTGATCTAATAATCTAAAACCCAAACGTGTGATTTTCTCATATTACTTGATGAAATTGAATCTAAATCTATCATATGAGATCAAATAAACTAATAAAAACCTTTGCAGCATCTATATGCTTGCATGTTCTGCATGACCTGACAGGATTGTTTAGCATAAAAAGAACAAACATGACTATGAAAGGCATGCTATCATCAGCATATAAATAGACTATTTAATGAAGCAGTGAAAAAAAGAATCAAGATGACTATGAAATACATGCTATTCTTGGCAGATAAGATATCTTACCTCTGAACTACTGTATGCACGAAGAACTGTGAAAGGTTGAGGTTTCCCTCGAACATCATAGAATACTACACGTCCATTATTTGTCCCAGCAGCCAATAGATTACCATCATCACAGTATGCCAGCAATGAGAAGAGTGCCTCAAAAGGCATGCAATATGAGGGTCTTTTTGTTCCAGAATCAAACATATACAACTTTTTATCAAGACCAACTGTAACAATAATCTACAGGGAAAACAAGTCAGGATATAATGGCCATTGATTTTCTATAGAACAAGCACCTCCCATCCAACTAAACTAGCCAAACCATGTATAATTATCCACCAGAAATCCAAATCATTTAATAGATTCCTAGGAAGATAATACCTTGTCACTTGATGGAGAGAAGCAAATACCAGTTGTTGGGGCGGAATGTTGTTTCAACCAAGAAACCCGACACCAAGAGCCAGAGTGAATGGAGATCAATTTTTTAGTGAATGCAGGGAACAAATACAATTTCTCCTTCATTTTAGCAGATTAAGAAATATTATTTTATTAACCTTTGGTCTGCGACCAGTTGTATCCCAAATATGAACAGATCCATCATCCCCAGCTGTTGACAAAAGATGTCGACTAAATCGAGAATAATCAAGTACTCTTAGTACCTGCAATCGCATCACCGATACAGATTCATGTTAAACCAAAAAAGATGTTAGTAGAGCGAAAGTTTGGAATTTTCAAAATATTTGACAGCCAATAACCTGCCCATTTGGATCCTTGAGTTCAGCCCGTGTTCCGGAAGCAAGATAATGAAGTATGAGATCCCCCTTCTCGTTGATGGATGCTAAATGTTCATCTTTGCAGTTGTACATTACACCTGTAATTGTGTCAATATGACCACTCAACCGTTTGATGCACCTTTTCCTCTGCAGGTCCCATATTCTGACAATATGCCCACTTCCTCCAGAGCAAAGATATCTAGAACTTTTATTACTAAAGCTGATACAATTTATGGATTCCTACAAAATAGAGAAAAGTAAAAAAATCTTTAAAATGTTTGATATATTATGCACTCATAATTACACAGATAAGAAGTGTTTTTATTACTTAAACCCATGGCCATATTGTCATTTAGGTCCTGTTAGGCATCAATCAGAATCGGTAAGCTTACTAAAAAAATACAAGTATAGTCACCCAGACTGCGAGTATGCACTAATTTGTTCCTAATCACAACAAGGGGAAACAAGGCTCAGGAGTGGTACTTAGCATTATAATGAAACATACAAAAATAACGTAAAGGATTCATATTATTACAATTGCATTACAATGATTAATATTAAAAAGCTCATTTGGACACCATGTTCTAAAATTTGGACAATGATTAATATTAAAAAGCTCATTTGGACACCATGTTCTAAAATTTTCAACCAACTTAAAATTGATAACACTTAAGTCAGCAATTTATCATCTATAAAACAATCTCAACAAGAATATAAAATTCACCAAAAAAATACTAAAAGCTTATGATCACAATTTCATGAAATCAAACCTCAATTCGTGATACCACACCCTTTGTCACAGAGATTGTATCTCCACCAAGTGGATATCCTACAACAGTTACTGAATCATGTGTATCATATAACTTGTTAGTTTGATGAATTATGGAAGAACAACTAGATTAAATAACCCTATAGAAAAGAGAGCCTTAGAAAATGTTAACTGTTGCAACAACTGAACTTCTACTTGATCACACTTCATCACATAAAGATTTGACAACAAATACAGACTTGGCATACCAAAAGTACATATTACCACTGATAAAATTCAAGTGTGGATAATCAATATCTTTATTGTTTCAAAAGAAAACATGCTGCAAGTGGCAAAGCATAAATTCACTTGGAGAAACATGGAGTACGTTGCCTTATGAAAGAACATTATAGATTATATTATAATAGCCCATCATCTACCAGTGATTCAAAATGGAACATAAAATTTCCTCACTTTCTTCACATTGGATAAATACCTAACCACTATGTGACAAGAACCACAAGCAATCTATCAAACTTGGTAACTGGAGTTTGCTTTGATGAACAAAAAGGCTAATTATGGCATTTTGATACACTTAATTCATCAAAATTATAGATATAGAAGTGTAGGCCAGTTATTTACAATTTTCCAGCTCTTCATTATCCTGCAAGTCAGGGATTAAAAAAAACAATCATATGTTGTATCATTGAAGCAAAATGCTTATAGGAATTAAAAAATAATTAAGCCAATTCAATGAACAACTGGAGAAGGGCTAATACCAGGTTCAATGATGCATCAAAAGAAACACAAATTACTTATGGAAAAGTTGCTTATCATGAAGGAAGAGCAACATTTTTGCAATTCATGAACAACAACAACCTGAAGGCAAGGCAATTGACCAAAACGAAGTGGTTCAGCACCTTTCCAGAATTCTTCACTCTCAACTGCAAGTAATGCAATGTCGCACTCTATGCCTCTAGCTAAGACCTGTAAATCAGGTTACTGAGAAATTTGGTAACCCAAGATTGAGAAGTCAAGTTCAGAAATAGTAAGAAGAACTAATGCTTTTAAAGGAAAGGAGGTATATAGAAAATCAATACCAGCTATGCCAAAATATTACCAATAGTTTTCAAAAAGATTACAGAACATACTGCAAACACATTCATAAAAACCTGGAATAAGTATTTAACACAAGATTTTAAGATGCTATTTGCAAATATGAATGAAGAAAAAGACAGATGATTTCCAATTACAAGCTCTATCACAATATAATTCTCACAAAGCACGGACCTAAGAATTTCCCACTGTGCTTTGTAATAAGCAGAGATCAAGGGGTCATAGCTATAAGAATCAGGCTTCAGCCCTCTGCTGATCATATCGTCAAGCAACTGCTTTGCTCTGTCTAGCTTACCTTCATGACACAAAGAGTTGATCAAAAGGCTATAGGTAACAGTATTGGGCTTCACACCTGTCTCAAGCATTCACCAACAACCTTCTCTCCATCTTCCCATCTCTTGTAACTCAACAACCCACGGAGCAAGACGTTGTAGGACATTACATCCGGGTCGCATTCTCTCGAAGGCAAGCTCTTGAGGAACTCGTACGCCGCATCCACCATTCCTTCTCTGCACAGCCCTCGGATTATGGCGGTGTAAGTGTAGTTATCCGGCTGAAGCCCCTGCGACATCATCTCGTCCAAAAATTTCATGGCATCGCCAATCCCTCCCTGCAGCAGCGCCGCCTCGATCAAGATGGTGAAGGTGACAACAGTCGGCTGGCACTTGTCGTCCAGAAGCCTGTCCAAGGCCTCCAGGGCCAGGTCGAGCTTCCCCCTGGTGCAGAAGCAGCCGATGAGAATATTGTAGGTGACGATGTCCGGAGGACAGCGCCGGCTCTTCATCCGACCGAGGACCTCGATAGCCGATTCGATGCGGCCGGCCTTGCAGAAGCCGCTGACGAGCGCGTTATAAGCGAAGACATCGGGCTCACCGTGAGACTCCAGGATGTCCATCACGCGCACGGCCTTATCGACGCTCCTCGAGCTGCAGAGCCCCTTGATTAGCTTAGTGCAGAGGATGACGTCGAGCTTGTAGCCTTTGCCCACCATGTACTCCAGGAAATAGAGGGACTCGTTGAACTTTCCGGCTTTGCAGGAGCGGCTGAGGAGCTTCATGTAGTGAGACTCCTTAGAGTCTAGGGTTTGCGGCTGGGTCGTCTTGGCTTCAGCAGACGCCATTGCCTGATAGCTGCAGATCCTGATAGTAAAAACTCTACATCGACGGCCGATGGAATTCCGGCGGAATGTGGCATGGAGAAGGAGGTGCGGAGCGAAGGACACGCGCAAAGAAATTGACATTTTTTGGGAAGGGGAAGGGGAAGATGAGGCTGAGAGAGATGGTCAGGAGGTTTAGGTTTAGATTGAGAGAAGCGGCGCGATATTGGTTTAGGTTTGAAAGGAACGAAGTGTTGTAAATTTTGACTAGTGGAAACATTAATTTTTTTTTTTTGGTTCATTAACATCGGGTTTTAAAAACCGATGTTAAAACCGGTGTCTATTAATAAAAAAAAGGCGCTCATAGACATCGGCTAAAAAACCGATGTCTATGAGCGAAAATCTGTGCTCATAGACACCGGTTTTTGGAAAAACCGGTGTAAAATACTCATAGACATCGGTTTTTGCTTAAAACTGTTGTTGTTCCACCGATGTCTATGAGGGTTTTTGTTGTAGTGTATGTACGAGACTGGATATCTGTTTTGCCGTGGGCATGGTTAGTCGACATCAAAGTAATCCTGGACGAGGACATTGGTTTGCGGTAAAGCATATATTGAAGTATCTTAAAGGCACTAGAGATTATATGCTAGCTTACAAGGTAGATAATTTGGTCCCTGTAAGTTGCACAGATTTTGACCTCCAATCAGATAGGGATAATAGTAAGTCGACCTCGGGGTTTTGTGTTTACTTTAGGAGGTAAAGTTATAACTATGGAAGAATGATAAGCAAAAGTGCTTTTTCAGACTCAACCATAGAAGCTGAGTAAGTGGCAGCCTCTTAGGCAGTCATAGAAGCTAAATGACTCAGTAACCTCAAGATGGACTTAGATATGATTTCTGGTTTGTCCAAAGAATATTACAATTTATTGTAATAATGGTGGTGCAGTAGCAAACTCGAAGAAACCATGAGTCTATAAGGCAAGTAAACACAAAAGAGTGCAAGTACCACCCAATACGAGAAATCGTATAAACGAGGAGAAGTTGTTGCCGCCTAGATTGCATCAAATGATGACCTATAGATCCTTTCACTAAGGCCCTTAAGGCAAGAGCTTTTGATGGGCATGTTGAATGGATGAGAATAAGATGTATGACAACATTTATGGCAGCATAGTCTTTTAGTATAAGTGGGAGATTGTTGGAGTGTATACTAAAAGCCAAGCTTTTATATAAACATTTATAAGAATCACATTGGTCAAGTGTCTACATTTATATATACCAAATGTAGATGTTCAATTAATTTATATCGTAGATAACATAGTGTGTGGTGTCACACACAGAAGATCGTGTTATCGGTTCTTTATAAATTAAAAATAGTAGCTCACGACCAAAATGGAAAGGAACAAACCATTAGAAGGTTGTTGTGTAATTAGGTATTAGTTTATCTTAACTATATAATTACACTAGTACACTTAGAGTGTATTGAGCAGGACCATTTAGAGGTCGTTTCTTTTATACTGACTTTATAAAGGAACAAAGACCTCAGTTATTTTGGAAGTGTGTGCTCTTAATCCTAATATAATAACAAGCACATATATTTGATATTTGTTTCTTTAATTTATCAATGGGTGAGATTTAGTTTGATAAATCAATAAGCCCGATAAGTTGGGAAATGATATCACTTATAGTGTATGTTGTTGATTATAGAAGGAAACTGTGTCCTAGTGATCTAGGTTGATAATGTCCCCAAGAGGAGCTCATAAGGATTGTCATGTTAAACCCTGCAGGTGGACTTAGTTCGACATGACGATAAGGTTGAGTGGTAATACTCTTGGACTAAGATATTAATTAAATGAGTTGTCAGTAACTGACTTAATTAGTGGACATTCGACATCTTAAACACAGGGAAACTAACACACTCATAATAAGGAGCCCAAAAATGTAATTTGGGTTTGGTGCGATAGTTCAATAATAGTTCTTTAGTGGAATGAATTATTATTGATGGAATTAAGTTGTGTGTTTGGGGCGAACATGGGAAGCTTAATTTCATCGGTAGACCAAAACCAATTCCTCCTCTCGGTCCCTATCGTAGCCTCTTGTATATAGAGATTTATACTCACCACATACCCACCTCCTTACCCAACCTATAGGGGCCGGCCAAGCTAAGCTTGAAGCTCAAGCTTAGGGCCGGCTAAGCCTAAAGGTTGAGCCTTAAGGTGGCCAGCCAATAGCTTGGAGCCCAAGCTTAGGTGGCTGGGCACATCATATTAAAAAGGGATTTTTATTAAAATTATTTCTTATGTGGATATCATGGTTTTAAAAGAGAGTTTGAAATTTAAATCTTTCCTTTTATAGCTTTCTACAAAAGATTAAGAAAAGATTTAAAATCTTTCCTTATTTGTAGATTGAAAGGTAGATTTTAATTTTGAGAAAACTTTCCTTTTTTAACCATGTTCATGATTTAAAAGAAAGTTTAAAAATTATATATTCTCTTTTACAAGTTTCTACAAAAGATTAAGAAAAGATTTGATATCTTTCCTTATTTGTAGATTGAAAGGAGATTTTAATTTTTAGAGATAACTTTCCTTTTTGGAAATCATCCACATGTTTAAAAGAAAGATTTTAATTTATAAAATTTCCTTTTTATAATCCACCATGAAGGGAAAAATTATTGGAGAAATTTTTTATAAAATTTCCGGAAACAAATTAAGAAGTTTTAATTCTTGTGTGAATTAAAATTTCCTTGATTTGGGGATTGTAGGTGGCCGGCCATTGATATTAAGAAAAGAAAATTATTTTTAATTAAATAATTTTTTTATTTTTCATGGAAAAGGAATTAAGGAAGTTTTTATTAAAATTTACTTATTTGCCAAGACCAAGGATTATAAAAGAGGGGGTAGAGGTACCTTCATTGTGAACGACTCTATTCTTTTCTTCCTTGGTGTGGCCGGCCCTAGGGCTCCTCTTCTCCTTCTTTTCTCTTCCTCCTTTGTGGCCGGCGACATCAACTTAAGAGAAGTCCATGGTGGCCGGTTCTAGCTAGGAGAAGAAGGAGAGAAAGAAAGCTTCGTTTCTAGCATCCCTTGGAGCTTGGTGGTGGTGGCCGGATCTTTACTTTTGATGGAGAATTAATGGTGGTCGAATCTAGCTTGGAGAAGAAGGAGCTTGGTGGTTCTCGTCTCGGAAGATCGTTGCCCACACAATGTTCGAGATAAGAAGAGGAATACGGTAGAAGATCAAGAGGTTATTTTTGCTTACAAAGAAAGGTATAACTAGTAATTGTTTTCCGCATCATACTAGTTTTCTTTGTATAGTTATTTATGGAAATACCAAACACAAGAGGCATATGATTCTAGAGTTTTTGAAATATTTTTTTTTTGAGTTTTTGTTTTCTTCTTTTTCGAATTTGTGATTCGATTGTTCTTTTTGGTTAACCTAGAGTTATTTAAGGAAATAAATATTAGCTTTCCTTAAAAGGCTTTGCCTAGGCGGTGGTGGTTGCTCCCATATCCAAGAAGGACATGTGCCTCGCCATGCAGTCCTAGAAGCCAATTTTAGAAATTAATATTTATGGAATTAATAACTTAGGTAAATTTGAGTCAATAGTATTAAGTTCCGCTTGCGATTCAAATCTAAACCATTAAGAACAGATAAGTTAAATTTGGAATCAATGATGTTAAGTTCTGTCTGCGATTCCTAATTTAACTTCTAAAGAATACAATAGGTTATTTAAGGAAAGGTTCGACACTTGTACAAAAAATTTTTGTACAGTGGAACCGGTACGTTTTCCTCTGACTAACCAACATTCACCTTTTATCCGGTCACTACGGGCGAACGTAGTCAATGCTGTTAGGACCAAGGGTAGCTAGAGGGTGGTGGTGAATAGCTTGCTGGCTTCAATGAAGATGATTTGCAACGGAATACTTGAACCAAAGAACTCTCCAATGCTAATATAAGGATTTACTTGATATTTACTTTCTTGAGGTGACTAATACAAGAATCTGACACTCTCTCAGACATACACTATGAAAGAGTTTCTTCTCGTAAACAATCTGGAGGTAGAGAAGTCTTGTACAAGCTCACACATGAAGAAATACAAGAAGAAGAGGATGAGAAGCTAATACAAATGAAATATTACAATATTACAACAATGAAACCCTTGCTTGCTCTCTTCTTACTTGAAACCACCTCTTGATCAACTTAGAAATGTACCAACACTTTACTTTAAGTCTCTAAGAACTTGTCGTGTGTTATTGAGAAACTGTGAACGTGAGTTCCTTAAAAAAAATTCTACCAAAACCCTTTTCTAGGGTTCTCCGGTGCCTCCCAATCAATTAGGCTCACTCCTAATCGGCTGCCACACCATTCGACCATCTAACACCTGTAGAATGACTCTTTTTTCAAACTCTAATCAATTGACGAGTTCTCCGAATCGATTCAAAGAGCCTTAATTGATTATGTAATCGATTCCATAACTCTCTATTCACTCGTAAAAAGGTCTTAATCAATTAGGCCAATTGATTAAGTCTTCTTAATTAATTGCCTCAATAGATTCCCTCTTCTCGAAATAAAGCACTACCTAATCGATTGACCCAATCGATTAGAAGTGACTGAATCAATTGGGCCAATCGATTCAACCCTATTTTTTTTTTTTTCAAATTTCTCTTCACAAATCTCCTAGCCCTAATCGATTGGTCCAATCGATTAGGCTCGGCCCAATCTATTGACCAATGGATTTAGGCCCTTTCTATGTTATTGCAAGAACCTCCTAATCGATTACCTACTGTAAGACCGTTGGGCCGGCTAGGAGGGGGTTGTTGGATATCCTGCTGACACAAAAAGGAAAACAAAACCCTCCTCGAACTCTTTAGGCTAACACTTGCATAATTAAGTTAAGCAGATAAATTAAAAGCATAAAGAAAAGCGAGGCACAAAAGATTTACTTGGTTACAACCAATGTGGTTGTTAATCCAAGGAAGATTAAGCTCAATAAAACTCCTTCAGGCGGAGAAGCCTCGTACAGCGTTGAAGTGCAGAAAACAGAAGCTTAGACTAAAAGAGAGTGTGCAAGCACTGGATTTACAATCAGTGAGTTCTATTCTAGCTTCTGGACCAAGGCTATATTTATAGCCTTGGTCGGGGCGCCTGGATGGGTTCCGCGCCTGGGGATAAAATTTATCCCCAACGGTTGGATCGAGTCAAAGCTCGATCCTGTGAAAAGTCCTTCCGGCGCCGGATGGTTCCGGCGCCGGACAGCTCGGCGCCGGATAGTTCCGGCGCCGGAGCCAAAAGTCAACCATTGACTTTTGGTCCGTGCTCTCTTCTCTGGTTCAGCTCGCCTCTGGTCCGGGTCTTTCTGCTCCGGCTCCGCTTGCTTGGGTGATCTCGACATCCGGAATAGGGCGAACCCATCTTCCGGTCTTCTCGAGCGTGCTTCCTCCGGCTTCTCGTCCCTCGGAATTACCGCGTGTCCCTTCTCGTCCACCAGCGTACTCATCCGCAGACTTCCTCCCTCGGTCCCGTCCTTCACGCTAGCTGCGTCTCTTGCTCCCGAGCAATCTTCCGCTCCGGCCCTCGGAACCACCGCGCACTTCCTTCTCGTCGGCCGGTTCGCGACACCTCGTCCCTCGGACAATGCCATCCTTCTCGCTAGCTGCGTCTTCCGCTCGAGTACGTGCTCCTAAGCTCCTGCACACTTAGACACAAGGTTAGAAACAGACACTCAACTTGTTGATCACACCAAAACAACCTTGGGGTTCCAACAATCTCCCCCTTTTTGGTGTGATCAACCCAAGTTAAGCTAGGGTCAACAAGATACGAAATTAAACAGTTTATTGCAATAATATGCAACATGATAGAAAAATTAAATTTCAAACATTCCAAATTTTAATTTTCAATTTTTTCTACCTCCCCCTAGACTTATACTTTCCCTTCTCCCCCTTTGATCACAATCAAAATGGGGTACAAACGAAATCTAAGGGTTGACATTAAAAAAAATTTTGAAACTATATTTCAATAATTTTCAGGGAAATATTTCTAAGTCAAGACAAATTTCTAAGTCATTCGATATCAAGATTAAGAAGTTTCTAAACAGAAAGCTTTATGCAAGAAAATTTCAGAGAATTAATAACATAAAGAGAAATTTTCTATGCATTTATTTATTTATATATTTTATGCTTTAATCAGAAGGTTTAAATTTCCATTTTAATTTGTCAGAAATTCTTAAGTCACACTTTTTCAGATTCAACGCAAAAAATATTAAACATGCAACAATTTGTATCATGTTAATTTCTATTATTTTTTGAATTTCAAGTTCACAAAAATATTTCGATAGCATAGATTCTAACTTGATAAAATTTTTCGATGCTATAAAAAATTCTTTCGACAATGTGCAAAGTTCGTTTGAAAGAATATTTTGTAATTTGCAAGAATTTTTTAATAAAAATTCTAATTTGCAGAGATTTATTAATAATAGATTTCTTAATCCGAAACACTTTTTCGATGACTCATTTTCTGAATTGCAAAACTCTTTCGAGAAAGTAATTTGTAATTCGAAAAAATATTCGAAGAAAGTTTTTGACATCATTTCTAATTTGCATAATTCTTTCGAAAAAATATTTTGCAATTTACAAAAGTTTTTCGACAAAATTTCTAACTTGCAAAATTCTTTTGTTAAGATATTTTGAAATTCGAAGAACTCTTTCGATAATATTTCAAATTTGCAGGATAAGTTTAACAATTGATTTTCTAATATAAAAAACTCTTTCGATGATTCACAAAAATTTTCAGGCAATTCTTCGATTGAATCATTCAATTGATCAGAGGTTCGAGTCCATACCTGACTTACCTTGTCAGTAATTGATTCTCCCCCTATCGAGTTGCTTTCTTCCGAAGATTCTCCCCCTTCATCGATCTCGGGATGTACTTCGGTTGTTGTAGTACTTACCTCGATTTCGGACTCTTCTGTCGGTGGCTCGGTGTCTATTGAGGTGTCAGCTTCTGAAGGTTCTTCGTAGAGCTGCAAGAACTTTTCCCAAAGTTCTTTTGCGCTTTCATAATCTGCGACCTTTTTGAAATCTTCCTTTGGTATTACATTCAGAAGATAATATTTTGCTCGCCCATTTGCCATAGACTCCTCACGTTGCTTTTCGCTCCAGAGGCGTAGATCGAGTCTTTCTCCGTTCGTGTTCTTTGGTTCTTCATAACCAAATTTCATTATTAAAGAAATATCAGAATATGAGTTAAGGTATACCTCCATGTTTTGTTTCCAGATGGAAAACTCCCCCTCGAATGCAGGTGGGTAGTCGCTAGCTCCGGCCATCGTTTTGTTGCTTCAGACGGCGGTTAGTCCTTCTGAGGCGTACTCTGCTCTGATACCACTTGTAAGACCGTTGGGCCGGCTAGGAGGGGGTTGTTGGATATCCTGCTGACACAAAAAGGAAAACAAAACCCTCCTCGAACTCTTTAGGCTAACACTTGCATAATTAAGTTAAGCAGATAAATTAAAAGCATAAAGAAAAGCGAGGCACAAAAGATTTACTTGGTTACAACCAATGTGGTTGTTAATCCAAGGAAGATTAAGCTCAATAAAACTCCTTCAGGCGGAGAAGCCTCGTACAGCGTTGAAGTGCAGAAAACAGAAGCTTAGACTAAAAGAGAGTGTGCAAGCACTGGATTTACAATCAGTGAGTTCTATTCTAGCTTCTGGACCAAGGCTATATTTATAACCTTGGTCGGGGCGCCTGGATGGGTTCCGGGCGCCCTGGGGGGGATAAAATTTATCCCCCAACGGTTGGATCGAGTCAAAGCTCGATCCTGTGAAAAAGTCCCTTCCGGGCGCCCCGGATGGTTCCGGGCGCCCCGGACAGCTCCGGGCGCCCCGGATAGTTCCGGGCGCCCCGGAGCCAAAAGTCAACCCAGTTGACTTTTGGTCCGTGCTCTCTTCTCTGGTTCAGCTCGCCTCTGGTCCGGGTCTTTCTGCTCCGGCTCCGCTTGCTTGGGTGATCTCTGACATCCGGAATAGGGCTCACCCGAACCCATCTTCCGGTCTTCTCGAGCGTGCTTCCCTCCGGCTTCTCGTCCCTCGGAATTACCGCGTGTCCCTTCTCGTCCACCAGCGTACTCATCCGCAGACTTCGTCCCTCGGTCGTACCCCGTGCCGACCTTCGCGCTAGCTGCGTCTCTTGCTCCCCGAGCAATCTTCCGCTCCGGCTTTCGTACCTCGGAACCACCGCGCGCACTTCTTTCTCGTCCGCCGGTGTACTCTTCCGCAGCACCTCGTCCCTCGGACGCACAGCGTGCCGTCCTTCTCGCTAGCTGCGTCTTCCGCTCGAGTACCTGTGCTCCTAAGCTCCTGCACACTTAGACACAAGGTTAGAAACAACGCAGGACCTAACTTAACTTGTTGATCACACCAAAACAACCTTGGGGTTCCAACACCTACTCGATTAGTTTAGGACCAATTGATATCCCCAATTGATTGCTCAATCCTAACTTGCTTAATCCAAGTCTAGGGTTCCCTTGCCCAATCTCTAATCAACCGTGACCTGCTGGAACTTCTCCACCAAGTGTTCAGTCAATCCTTTAACCCACTTGGACTTTTTTTCTCGTGCCAATTGTCCAATCCTTCATGACTTGAACTTCCAAACACCAGATGTCTAGTAAACCTTTGACCCACCTAGACTTTTATTCTCGTGCCAAGTGTTTGGTCCTCCATGACTCACTTGTACTTGCAAACACCAAGTGTAAGATCGAAAAGAATTTAAATATCTCCACAATGGTATGATATTGTCCACTTTAGGCCTGATCCCTCATGACTTTGCTCTTGGGTTCTCCCCAAAAGGTCTCATGCCAATGGAGATATCTTTTCTCTTATAAACCCATGATCTTTTTCCATGTGTTTTCAATGTGGGACTATGTTTGCAACCTTGTAACCCCAACAATGCCCCCCTCAAACAAAGGACCACAGGCTTCCCACGTCCGATCCTCGACCCACCAGGTCTTCCTGCCCCTCGGTCCACCCGACCTACTAGGACTTCCTTGCCTAGCCGCAACTAGGACTTCCTGCCTGGTGTCTGGTCCTCTTGATCCGAACATAGGATCCCCCTTTCTTTGTTCGAGGTCAATATTGTACCCACATGGCTCAATCAGATCATATCTCTTGTGCACAGTTGACGGTTAAACCTTCTGGCAGTCCAGGCTCTGATACCAATTGTAGGATCGAAAAGAATTTAGATATTTCCATAATGGTATGATATTGCCCACTTTGGGCCTGATCCCTCATGGCTTTGCTCTTGGGTTATATCCAAAAGGCCTCATGCCAATAGAGATATCTTTTCTCTTATAAACCCATGATCTTTTTCTATGTGTTTTCAATGTGAAACTATGTTTACAACCTTGCAACCCCAACACCAAGTATCTAGTCAACCTTTAACCCACCTAGATTTTTCAATATCTGACTTCACTCACCAAGACTTTTCACTATCTAGCTTCACTCACTAGGATTTCGTCACTGGCTAATTTCACTCACTAAGACTTTCCAACTACCTGACTTCACTCACCAGGACTTTGCAACTGCTTGACTTCACTCACCAAGACTTTCTAATTGCCTGACTTCACTCACTATGATTTTTTAATTGTCTGACTTCATTCACTAGGACTTTTCAATTGCCTAACTTCACTCTTCAAGACTTTTCATCTATCTACTCATTAGGACTTTCCATCTGCTTGGCTTCACTCACCAGGACTTTCTTCACTGCCCAACTTCAATCACTAGGACTTCTCACACAAAGTGTTCGGTTCTCCATGATCCACTTGGGTTTTATTCTTCTGCTAGCCATCTCGTTGGTATTTCCCTTGCCTAACTTTTAGTTAGGACTATCCCAGTCAAGTATTCAGTCAACCTTGACCTACTCTGGCAACCATCCTGTTGGTCTTGTCCTTGGCTAACCTCGAGTTAGGACTTCCCCAATCAAGTATCTAGTCAACCTTGACCTACTTGACTACTCTCTTATATAAAATAGGTCAACCTTTGACCATCGTAGAATTACACCAACAATCTCTCCAATGGACAATTGCACTTGCAATCTCTATATATTGTCAAACATTAAAACTCAAGTTTGAGTCAAACTAGTTAACTTTGACCTAAGGATAATTGCACCAACAATCTCCCCCTTTTTAATATTTGATAATGCGCTTAAGTTAGGCTAACCCATATTAGCCCAACTCCAATTTCATCCCATCAAAGCATGAATGTGAGTTTCTAACTTAAACATCACATCCCCCCTCCCCTCCCTTTGATAAACATAAAAAAATCTTCCCCTTAAGAGTCAATTTTATTAAAGTAACTTAATGAAAATCCCATACCCTTCATTTTATCCTATGCTCACCCTTTAGCATATATTGTATACTCACCCTAGAGCATTTATTTGTTTCAATGAAGATTTCCAATCTTCCATTAAAAGAAATCTAAATAATGATTTTAAGGAGAAATTCCTCTTAAAATATGCTCCAAACTTCTATCATGCTCCAACAATGATTTAGAATTTCTAAACCTTTAGGAAACCCAAAATTGAAGTTTTAAGGGTCAAAATTCAATTTTCAAACTAAACCTTCTCCTAACTCCAAGTTAGTCTTCCTTAACCATCCCGTTCTTGTTTTCATCAAGAAAACTTTCTTAAATACTTATAAATACATTTAAGAGGGTTACAAATGGTTAACGTGACTAAATGTGGCTTAATGGATTGAAATCAAACCATTTCAGCCAAAATTAGCATTCTTAATATATTGGTTTTCGCTACCAATCAATTACAACCTCTCTGAATCAATTGAAGTTGGGTGCAATTGATTGCCACAATTCTAATCGATTGATCTAATCAATTAGTACCTCATAATCAATCACTTGATTGATTTAGTGAGCCTCTGTGCTCGTAGAAATTCACTCCAATCGATTGTCCTAATCGATTGGGGTGTGGTAATCGATTGATCTAATTGATTACCATAATTGAATTTCTAATTTTAATTTCAAACTAAATTTCAGAAATGTATAAAAAATTCTACAAAATTTAAAAAATCATAAAACTTTGGGTAGATATTACTTATGTCATATACTATCATGTAAAAATAATTTTCTATGAAAATAACCCTCATTTTCAAAGATTGACACCTAATTGGAAACTATTAAAAACTTTAATTTACTCAAGTTTACATCTAACTATTTAATGGTGATTCCAATCAAAACATAGACTTCACCTAAGTTTTCAAAGTATTTTTGAAATTATTTTTCAAAACTAATTTCTAACCATGATTTTTGGGCTAAATACATATGACTTGTGTTGGTGCAGTAAGCACCAGACGATCGAACCTGAGTTTTGATTATGTCAAAGGGTCCAAAGTTAAGTTGTCTTGTGATCTAAAAAGGTTGATTGAGCTTGCAGGAAGGTCCTAAGTTATCTTAGACAAAAGTCCTAGTGGATTTTTGGAAGGTAGAAAACCTAGGCGAGGTAACCCTAGGTCCTAGAGGGCGGTAACCCTAGGTGATGAAAAGTCCTACCTACGGTTAGGCAGGTGGAAAATCCTAGGGGGTGGTAACCCTAGGTCCTAGGGGTGGTAACCCTAGGTCCTAGGGGGTTGTAACCCTAGGCGGAAAGTTTTTGCGGGTCGAGCACTTTGGGATAAATCCTAGAGTCGAGGACTCTAGGTGAAAACCCTTGTGGTCACGTGTTAGAGTGCATACTAAAAGGCTAGCTTTTGTATAAATATTTATTTAGAAATAAAGAATTATAATGGTCAAATACCTACATTTATTAATTAAGTGTAGTTGTTCAATTAATTTATATTGTAAATAATATGGTGTGTGGTGTCACACATAGAAGATTATGTTATTAGTTCTTTATAAATTATAAACAGTTGCTCACGACTAGGATGAAAAGGAACAAACCATCGAAATAGTCGTAGTATAATTAAGTATTAGTTTATCTTGATTAATAAATTACACTAGTACACTCTAAGTGTATTGAGTAGGACCATTTTAGGTAAGTTCTTTTTGTACTGACTTAATAAAAGAGCTAGACCTTAGTTATTATGGAAGTGTATGCTCTTAATCCTAATATAATAACAAGCACATATATTTAATATTTATTTCTTTGACTTATCAAAAGGTGAGGTTTAGATCGATAAATCAATATGCCCTATAAGTTGGGAAATGATATTACTTATAGTGTGTGTTGTTGATTATAGAAGGAATCTGTGTCCTAGTTATCTAGGTTGAGAATGTCCCCAAGAGGAGCTCATAAGGATTGTCATGTTAAACCCTACAGGTGGACTTAGTCTGACATGATAATGAAGTTGAGTGGTACTACTCTTGGAGCTAGATATTAATTAAGTGAGTTGTCAGTAACTTACTTAATTAGTGGACATTTATTATCTTAAACACAGGGAGACTAACACACTCATGATAAGAAGGAGCCCATAATGTAATTTGAGATTGTTACGGTAGTGCGATAATAACTCTCTAATGGAATGAGTTATTATCGATGAACTAGAGTTGTGTGTTCAGGGCGAACACGGGATACTCAAGCTCATCGAAAGGCGAAAACTAATTTCTCCTCTAGGTCCCTGTTGTAGCCTCATTAAAGCCTCAAGTCTATCCAAATATAAGCCCATCTTGGTGTCCAAGAAGGGCGCTGGCTCAATGCTTGGTGACCAAGCAAGGGTCGGCCACATTGTCCTCTTAAGGGGCCGACCCCTTGCTTGGTGCCCAAGCAAGAGGGGGCCGACCAAAATTATTCAAACAAGGAGGGGTGTTTTGAATTTTTAAAATCATCTCTTTGTAGAAAACTACAAGTTTTAAAAGAGGGTTTTTAAATTTGTAAAACTTTCCTTATTTGAATTAGGCCACATGTTTTAAAAGAAAGTTTAAAAGGTTTTAAAACTTTCCTTTTTTAACCATCCTCATGGTTTAAGAAAAAATGGAAGATAAGTTTTAAAATTTAAATTTTCTATCACCATGTTAAAAAAGGAAATTTTATAAGAGAAGTTTTAAATTTTAAAACATGGTATTAATTTTTTAAAAACTTTCCTTTTTTAACTCCTACTTTAGGAAATTGAAATAGAGTTTGTAAAAATTTTATAAGAGGATTTCTTCTTGTAAAATTTTATAAAAAAATATATATTTCCTTCCTTATAGGGGCCGGCCACCATTGCTTGGTGCCCAAGCAAGGGTCCGACCAATAGTATTAAATCATCATCTAATCAAATATATGATTGGTGATTGATTGAATCATTAGGAAAGAAAAGGAAAAATTAAAAGGGAAAAGGAAAAATATGAGGAAGATTTTAATTTTTTGTAAAAAGTTTTTCCTTATTTGCCTTGGGCAAGTATTATAAAAGATGGGGTGAGGAAGTTTCATGAGACACAATTCTTATTCTCTTGGAGGAGTCTCTCTTGGTATGGCCGGCCCTCTCCCTTCTCTTTTCCCTTTGCTCTCTTCTCCTTGGTGGTGGTGGTGGCCGAATTTTAGAGGAAGAGGAAGAAAGCTTTTGGGTGGCGTTCATCTTGGAGGATCGTTGCCACCCACATGACGTCCAAGGTGAGGCGAGGAATACGGCAGAAGATCTCGAGGTCGTTAGCATACAAAGAGAAGGTATAATTAGTAATTGTTTTCCGCATCATGCTAGTTAGTTTTTCTTTGTATGAATTCCAAACACAAGAGGCATTAGATCTAGTTTTTCGAATTTATTTTTTGAGTTTGTGTTTTCTTTGTTTTTCGAATTTGTGATTCGATTGTTCTTTTTGGTTAACCTAGAGTTATTTAAGGAAATTAAATATTAGCTTTCCTTAAAAGGCTTTGTCTAGGCGGTGGTGGATGCTCCCATACCCAAGAAGGCCATGTGCCTCGCCATGTAGTCCTGGAAGCCAATTTTAGAAATTAATATTTAATGGAATTAATAACATAGGTGGATTTGAATCAATAGTGTTAAGTTCTGCTTGGGATTCAAATCTAAACTATTAAGAATAGATAAGTTAAATTTGGAATCAATGATATTAAGTTTCATCTGCGATTCCTAATTTAACTTCTAAAGAACACAATAGGTTATTTAAGGAAAGGTTCGACACTTGTACAAATTTTTTGTACAGTGGAACCGGTACGTTTTCTTAGGATTAACCAACAATTGGTATCAGAGCTAGGGTTTGCCTCTGTGTGTTTTGGTTTTCAATTTAATTATGCACATGTCATACATAATTTAGGCAGGATAATAGTAGGATGTGCTAACTTTATGGTTGCAGGCTCCAACTATTCTGGCATTTAGATATTGTGTGTGATTGGACCTTTGGACATGTCAAGGGCATTATTTTGTGTGCATGATTGTATGTATCAAATATAGCAGGAGCTGTATTATTTTTGGAATTTTATTTTTTCGATCTAGAATACATGTACATTCCTTTATGGAATATAGGATCGATATATGTAAAATTCTATATTTGTCGCAGATCGGATGCTTGCGAGGCGTGGTACTTTTGAAGCACCAGAGGCGCAGAGGAATAAGAAGCAAGATGGATGCGACGTCTCGACCCGATGGCGGTGGCTAAAGATGACAGCAGTTAGGGTTGGAGCATACTGAAGACAGTGATGGAAAAGGCCATAATAGTTGAAAAATTAATTTCCAAATTTATTGCTTTTATTTACTGTGATGTTTATGTGCATGTGATGTATGCTAGCATAGGTTAAAATCCTCATTTTTAAATAACTAAGTGGGAGAGGGATTTTAATTAATTCCACGGTCTCTATTACTGGTTTGTAAGTGATGCAACAAGCTTGCGTGTTGGCTCTGAGTGCCTCCCTCCACAACGGATGGGTTTGTTGCGGATCACTAGATCAAACTTCCTTTATGGAAGGTTATAGGAAATTATTTAGGAGCGTGTGATCTTCTCCAACTGAAGGGGCATAATCCTATTTAATGGACTAAGTATCAAGTAATGGTATACACTTAGACGCATTCAATAGTATCCTCCCCAACGGAGTCACTGCTATTGTTTTGCGGGACCAAAGCAATACCAACTATTAATTTGTCATAAAGTTAGGTAAAACCCCCCTCTTACAAATATTTGAATTTGTATACGTCCACACTAACGTGACATACAAAATTTACGGTGTTTGAGGTAATTTTATTTGTCATAAAGTTAGGTTGACAATATAAAATGGGTAATACCTCCTCTTACAAACAATTGAATTTGTATACGTCCACACTAATGTGGCATACAAAATTCATGGTGTTTGAGGTAATTCAAGGTTGACAAGATAATTAATGGGTAAGACCCTCCTCTTACGAATGTTGAATTTGTATACGTCCACACTAACGTGACATGCATAATTCCCGATGTTTTGAGGTGTTGGTGAATTTAAATAATATTGTTTGAGGAATCAATGTTATTTTAAATTCAAAGTTAATTTGACCAAATATTTGATCAAAGATAGACCAACTATTAGTTGTATTCGTCATAAAGTAAGGTTGACGAGATAATAAAATTAATGGATAAAATCTCCTCTTTGATTTTGTATATGTCCACACTATCGTGGCATACAAAATTCACGAGGATTTTAAATTGTTGGTCTTGACCAAATATTTTTGTGATTATTAGGATTTCAAATGTTAGTCAATCCCCTAGTTGTTATACTATAGAAAAGACTTAGTAGTCCCAATTATAATGATAGGACTTGGACATTAAAGTAGACTGTCCTCTTAAAACTGAGAACAATATAGGTGTATTTAATTCATTAGTTGTTGAAACATGTTTAGTGGTGTTATCTACCAGTACCTGGAGTATAGATACAGATGCCACTAATCATGTCTGCAATACATTGCAGGTGTAACGACCCGCCTTCTACTGGCTAGGCTGTAAGGCCGGACCGTCACATTATGCTGTGCTAAACTATATCCATGACCATCACTAAATCTAGATGCGGAAGCTGTACTAATTAAAAACTTTGCTAAGATATTATCATTTCTTTATTCTATGTGTGCTAAGGGGTGTAATCTAACTATTCATGACATATTCTACATCCCCCATGGTCAAGGAACTGAGCTAAGGGTTTTCCAGCTGTTATCAGGTCTCCCAATCGATCCACGGATCGATTGGAATGGTCGAATCGATCCAGTGATCGATTCAGCTCGTTACTGTACTCGGGTAAAATTATGGATCGATCGACTGATCGATCCAGGCTAATCAATCGATCCAAGAATCGATTCGGAAGCTCTCTGTTCACGAGGCTAATTCCCCCGATTGATCCCAGGGCCTTCTGTTCGCGACAGACTGCATCCGGATCGATCGGCTGATCGATCCAGAAGCTTTCTGTTCGCGGTACGAACTTCTTAATCGATTAGCTGATCGATTGAGAAGCCTCTAATCGATCGACCGATCGATTGGGGTTTCTGATTTCACAATAAACTCTGATTTCAGCACTATTTCGTGCCAAATTCACATATACAAGTTCTAACCTGGTTATAAACATACTAATAACGATTAACTGACATTCTAAGCATGAGCACTAACAATCTAACCAGGCCTTCCATGATTCAAACATTAAAATAACTAGAAGTGTGGAAAATAACACTATATGAAAAACTAAAGTCTTAGTTTGCTAATTTCTCCAAGATCTTTACTCCAAGTTCCTTCCACACACATCTTCATCATTGCATTGACCTCCAGCCTCCGCTAGTCCATTTTCCCTTTACCTTTATCTGCAGTATAAGGAAAATAGTATCTGTAAGCTTGAGAGCTTAGTAAGAAACCATCTACCTCACAAAAATATGCATAAGATGCAATTTATGTTTTTAAAACATGCTATTTGAAACACATACTGAAAATGCTAAGCATGGCATGACATACAACACATAGGACTAAGAAACTGATCATGGCAATAAGAGCTAATCATAAACTATCATGTTGTATCAACAGAAAACTAAACTGATACAAAAGCTGAGTTAAGCTAATACTATTCTGATGCTAAAGCTGTCCTGAATTCACATGACTATTTTATGAAATCTTGAAAACTATATATATAAGTAGATTAAAATAATAATCATGCTGCTGATGGGCCCGACATCTGTACGTGCTATGCGCGCATCCCTAACTAGACCCGGGCTTGCAAGTCCCGACTTTAGTAGGGTTACTTGGTTATCTGAACCTAGGGACGACTATGGGAGCCCAACCCAATGGATATCTAATCCAGTACAGTGCCACTGAAAAGTAAAATACTGAACATAGCTAATATTTCTGGTCTTGCTTTTACTAGGTTATCTAAACCTAGAACTAGGTTGTCTGAACCTAGAGGCGACTGTGAGAGCCCACCCATTGGACATCTAGTCCCATAAAAGCTGTAGCAAGACTATATGAGCTGAAAAATGCTTCTATTGCATTTATCTAAGCTATTAAAATGCCTATGGTGGCGTTTACTTGAGCTAAGCATTTAATCGGGCACTCGGTGTGCGCTAGTGCACACCCTATGTGCCAAAAACTGCATATATCTAAACTAATGCATAAAAATCATATGGGAACTACTTATATTGCAGGTGAGGGGTTTCTTACCTTCTGTTCTAATTTTCTTACAAATCTAATCGCTAGATTTTCCGGTGGAGAGATCTCTTCGACGATCTTCTCGCGTCTATGCGTTCCTCTCGCGGAGGGGAGCGTCCTCGTGTCGAAGTCGTCTGAAGGTGTTCCTCTTGCCCTTGGGACGGAAACCCTAGCCTTGCTTGGGGTTGGCGCCGAGAGGTGAGGGAGGAAGGGAGAGGGCGGCGTGACTAGGGTGAGGGAAGGGTTTTTCCTCGTTTAAGAAAATAACAATTCCTCACTTAAATCCCTATTTATATTTAGGAATTAATTCACCCAACTCTAACTTAAATAAAATTGTTTCCCTTTTCTTTCAGCACGACCCTGCTGGGTTCACTTGGTTACTAGAGCTATCTAAAAGTTATCGGACTCGATAGGTCTCAGGTTCGATTCCCGCTTAAGCTATTTTACGTTTCTATTTATTTTTGCTACTTCCGCTATTCTAAAAATTCCATAAAAATATCCTAAAATTCCAGAAAAATACTAAGATATTTCTAATAATTATTTGAGAAATTTCGGGCATTACAGCAGGGTTCCAAGAAACCCGACAGCTATATGAAAAGGAAAACACCATCTACATGGGCACTACTGCAAAAGTAGCAACTATTGCAGTGGGAGATGTTTATCCTCTGATAGGAATAAAATATGGATTTTCAGAAATTGTCTTTACGTACTAAGTTTAGAAAGAACCTGATTTCGATTTCTAAACTATTAAAGAATAGATATTCTGTCTATTTTGATAACAAACTTGTTATCAAGAAAAATAGGGAAGTTATCTGTTCTGATACGTTGGTTGACAATTTATAATCCAATAACTCCCACGATGCAATAAATGGAAATTAATAACATATTTTCTAACTTTAATAAGAGAAAGTAACCTTCGGAAATGAACCAATCATATTTTTGGCATCTAAGGGTAGGTTATATTAACTTTAGTAGGATTCAAAGGATAATAACCAATGAACTCTTGGGTTAATTGGTAGTGGAAATCTTTCCAACCTGCGAATCTTACTTGGAAGGAAAAATAATCAAGAAGCTTTTAAGTCTAAGGGGTATGAAGCCAAAGATATGTTGGAATTAGTTCATTCTGATTTGTGTAGACCTTTGTGTTGGGTTTTTCGGGCCGCAAAAACCACTTTTTGCGTTGCGGAAACCCCGGGATCCATGTGAAGAAATAAAATTTCGTAAAACCTTTCACGTACGAGTGTTCTAAGCCTAGATCTAAACTAGATCTACAAAGGAGAAAAGTTTTACCCTTGATGCGATGCCCTTCGCTTAATCCCGCTCGTCCAAGGTTCGCCGGATCTCGAGAGTATCAAAGTAGATACTCCTCTATGTGTATCCACACAAGCAAGAGATGGAGAAGAAATCTTGAGTGTGCTAACACACCAAGAAGTCTCGGCCAAAGAGGAGGAGAGGGAGAGAAGAGAGGAGAGCAATGAGGAAGAAGAAGGAGGTTTCAACACAAAATGAAACTTACACTTGAATTGATGTGGCCGGCCACATTAAGAGGGATTATAACCTCCATGGAATGCCAAGAGTCACAACTCTTGGTAACTCCCATGAGGTGGCATCCCACTTAAGCAACCATGATGATGTGGAGCATCATCATTGGCCCACTCTTTGCCAACTCACCAATGAGGTGGTAAATGGTCAAGTCAAACTTAACCCTTCATCTTCCTCTCAAGTCAAGTCAAACTTGACCACTTCTCTCCCTTGGTTGATCTAATATAACCATTGGTTCAAGTCAATTTTAATTTAATGAATTTCTATTCATTGAATTAAATTAATTAAATAAGTCTAAGTCCAAATTAGACTCACTTAACACATGAACCAAATTGAGTCCAACTCAATTAGCCTAATTTGGATTACTCTTAATCTAATTTGGTTCATCACATGGACCTAATTCTTTAGGTTCATCAAATGAACCTAATCTCCATCTAATTGCCCTTTGTGTGTGACCCTATAGGTTCTTATAACGTTGGCAATGCTCCTAAACCCATTTAGAAGCATAAGTAATGAGCGATATCTAGCAACACATCATTACTAACCAAGTTATAAGAATGTTGAGATCCAACATCACCTTGTGACTACTAATTGTGACTCTTCATAATATATGACAAGTGTCCTTCTATCCTTGACATCTAGATTGATCAATGTGAGGCATAGATCGTGTCATCCTCTAATCAATCTAAATCTTGAATCCCAAGTAGACTCATTCAATCAAATGAGCTCAATATCTCATATTGACTCATTTGGACATGACCATGCACTTCGTGGTCTCACTCTATCAAGAATATCGATGTCACTCCCATCATATAGGAGGGATAGATCTCATCTACATCACTCACATCCCTCCGCATAATTTGTTACATACCCAGGAATCGCCTTTATAGTCCACCCAGTTACGGGTGACGTTTGACGAAGCCAAAGTATGTAACTCCTTATGTAGGGAACCATGGTGACTTCAGGTCCAAGGACTAGTAGTCATACTAATAGCCACATGAGAAAGTATATGACACTCATATAACGATCCATGATACTTTCTCATGACGGGTCATTCAGTATACATTCTCCAATGCATACCCATGTGTCAACTTGATATCTCTATATCCATGACTTATGAGATCAAGTCATCGAGTTGACCTACATGCTAGTCTCGTCGCATTAACATTGTCCCTGAATGTTAATACTCGACTAGAAATGATTAAGAGTAGTGTTCCCTATATCATCTCACTATTGATTCAACCAATCGATTGATATAGGTAAGAACCTACTACTTAAGGACGCTATTATACTTAGTTATTTGGTACCAATACAAGTAAGTATAATAACCAAAAATAAAATGCCTTTATTTATATACAAGAATATGATACAACGAGTCCATACAACAATCATCAAATGATTGGCTCTAGGGCTCTAACTAACACTTTGACTATCCAGGCAAGAGGTTGTTTCAAATTTTTCATCTCTTTTATAGACGTCTATTCGAGATAAGGATACATTTACTTAACGCGCCACAAGTCTAAGAGCTTTGATTAGTTCAAAGAGTACTAAGCTGATATGGAGTAACATCAAAGTAAAAGTATCAAGACACTACGGTGAAATCGTAGTAATGAGTACCTCTTAGGAGAGTTTAGGAGTCACTTATCAGAAGTCTGGATTTAATCCCAACTAACTGCACCTGGTACACCCCAACAGAATGGTTTAGTAGAAAGAAGGTATAAGGCTCTTATGGAATAATTAGATCAATGATGAGTTAATCAGAAAATTACCAAATTCATTTTAAGGATATACACTGGAAACGGAAGTGAACATAGTACCTTCTAAGTCAGAACTCTCTACTCCCATAGAATTGCAGAATGGGCGTAAGCCTAGTCTGAAGCATATTTGAATTTGGGTGGTCTAGCACATGATAGACACTGATAAGATTGGACATGAGTTCACTTGTTTGTAAGTTATCCTAGAAAAACGAAAAGAGGTTTATAGTCTTTAAAATCGGAAGGTCATTATTGGCACCAATGCCCGATTTTAGAAAAGGACTATACTATGAACCACAAGCCCATGAGTAAAAATTGTTCTTAAGGAAATTAAAGGACACGTCTAATCTAGTACCAACTGTACAAGATGAAATATCACAAGAAACTGCAACACGTATCACAAATGATACACAATTGCAGAAAGTGCCTCGTCGTAGTGGGAGGGTTGTTAGAATTTTTTGGGAGAGTCTTTGGACTTGATCCCTGGTGGACATGAACCTGATCCCCGGACATATGACGAAGCACTCCAAGATAAAGATGCAGCATTTTTGCAAAGAGCAATAAATACAGAATTAGAATATATGTATTCTAATAAAGTCTGGGAGCTTGTAGAACCACCAAATGGTGTAATAGCCATTGGGTGAAAATAAGTCTACAATAGGAAAAGAGGGATAGACTGGATGGTGGAAACTTTTAAAGCAAGGCTTGTTGGAAAAGGAAACTTTTTCACTGGTAGCCATGCTTAAGTCTATCCGGATTCTTTTATCTATTACTTCTCATATGGACTATGAGATTTAGCAAGTGGATGTCAAGATAGCTTTCTTTAATGGAAGTCTTGAAGAAAACATCCATATACAGCAACCAGAAGGGTTCATTGCAAAGAGCAAAGAGCATCTTGTGTGTAAGCTCAATCAGTCTATGGACTGAAGTAAAGCTTCAAGGTCTTGGAACATCCGGTTTAATAAAGTAATCCAGACTTTTGGATTTATTTTATAACCGAATGAGTCTTGTGTATACAAGAAGTGTGATGGAAATGTGGTGGTATTTCTTGTACTATACGTAGATAACATTTTTGGTAGTTGGAAACAATATCAAAGTGTTGTCAGAAGTAAGGGTATGGTTGTCCAAACAATTCGATATGAAGAACTTGGGAGAATGCATATATTCTTGGGATCAAAGGGATCATAAGAAAAGAATATTTTACTTATCCCAAGCTTCATATATCAAAACAATCCTTACTCATTTTAAGCATGCAAAACTCCAAGAAAGGTTTCTTACCTTTTCAGCATGGAGTAGCTTTATCTAAAGAGATGTCTCCGAAGACATTAAAGGAGATAGAGGAAATGAAGGCAGTTCCTTATGCTTCGGCTGTCGGAAGCCTAATGTATGCTATGCACGAGATCAGAAATCTGTTTTACCCAGGGCATAGTTAGTAGATATCAAAGTAACCCTGGACAAGGACATTAGACTACGGTAAAGCATATATTGAAGTACCTTAGAGGCACTAGAGATTATATGCTAGCTTACAAGGCAGATAATTTGGTCCCTGTGGGTTGCACGGATTTTGACTTCCAATCGGATAGGGACAATAGCAAGTCGACCTCGGGGTTTTGTGTTTACTTTAGGAGGTTAAATCATAACTATGGAAGAATGATAAGCAAAGGTGTTTTTTCGGACTCCACCATAGAAGCTGAGTAAGTGGCAGCCTCTGAGGCAGTCATAGAAGCTGTATGGCTCAGATACTTAATGAAGGACTTAGACATGTTTTCTGGTTTGCCCAAAAATTATTACAATTTATTGTAATAATAGTGGTGCAGTAGCAAACTAGAAGAAACCATAAGTCCATAAGGCAAGTAAACACAATAGAGTGTAAGTACCACCCAATACGAGAAATCGTATAAACGAGGAGAAGTTGTTGCAGCCTAGATTGCATCAGGTGATGACCTGTAGATCCTTTCACTAAGGTCCTTAAGGAAAGAGCTTTTGATGGGCATGTTGAAGGATTGGAAATCAGATGTATGGCAACATTTATGGCATGATAGTCTTTTAGTATAAGTGAGAGATTGTTAGAGTGTATACTAAAAGCCTAGCTTTTGTATAAACATTTATTTAGAAATAAAGAATCACAATGGTCAAATACCTACATTTATTTGTTAAGTGTAGTTGTTTAATTAATTTATATTGTAAATAACATGGTGTGTGGTGTCACACACAGAAGATTATGTTATCAGTTCTTTATAAATTATAAACAGTTGCTCACGACTAAGATGGAAAGAAACAAACCATCGGAATAGTCATAGTGTAATTAAGTATTAATTTATCTTGATTAATAAATTACACTAGTACACTCTAAGTGTATTGAGTAGGACCATTATAGGTAAGTTCTTTTTGTACTGACTTAATAAAAGAACTAGACCTTAGTTATTATGGAAGTGTGTGCTCTTAATCCTAATATAATAACAAGCACATATATTTAATATTTATTTCTTTGATTTATCAAAGGGTGAGGTTTAGCTCGATAAATCAATATGCCGATAAATTGGGAAATAATATTACTTATAGTGTGTGTTGTTGATTATAGAAGGAATCTGTGTCCTAGTTATCTAGGTTGAGAATGTCCCCAAGAGGAGCTCATAAGGATTGTCATGTTAAACCCTACAAGTGGACTTAGTCCGACATGATAATGAAGTTGAGTGGTACTACTCTTGGAGCTAGATATTAATTAAGTGAGTTGTCAGTAACTTACTTAATTAGTGGACATTCATTATCTTAAACACAGGGAGACTAACACACTCATAATAAGAAGGATCCCCTAATGTAATTTGGGATTGGTGCGGTAGTGCGATAATAACTCTCTAGTGGAATGAGTTATTATCGATGAACTTGAGTTGTGTGTTCGAGGCAAACACGGGATACTCAAGCTCATCGGAAGGCCAACACTATTTCTCCTATAGCTCCCTGTCGTACCCTCATTAAAGGCTCAAGTCTATCCAAATATAAGCCCATCTTGGTGTCCAAGAAGGGGGCCGACTCAATGCTTGGTGACCAAGCAAGGGCCGACCACATTGTCCTCTTAAGGGGCCGGCCCCTTGCTTGGTGCCCAAGCAAGAGGGAGCCGGCCACAATAATTCAAACAAGGAGGGGTGTTTTGAATTTTTAAAATCTTCTCTTTGTAGAAAACTACAAGTTTTAAAAGAGAGTTTTTAAATTTTTAAAACTTTCCTTATTTGAATTAGGCCACATGTTTTAAAAGAAAGTTTAAAAGGTTTTAAAACTTTCCTTTTTTAACCATCCTCATGGTTTAAGAAAAAATGGAAGATAAGTTTTAAAATTTAAATTTTCTATCACCATGTTAAAAAAGGAAATTTTATAAGAGAAGTTTTAAATTTTAAAACATGGTTTTAATTTTTTAAAAATATTTCCTTTTTTAACTCCTACTTTAGGAAATTGAAAGAGAGCTTGTAAAAATTTTATAAGAGGATTTCTTCTTGTAAAATTTTATAAAAAAAATATATATTTCCTTCCTTATAGGGGCCGACCACCCTTGCTTGGTGCCCAAGCAAGGGGCCCGCCAATAGTATTAAATTATCATCCAATCAAATATATGATTGGTGATTGATTCAATCATTAGGAAAGAAAAGGAAAAATTAAAAGGGAAAAGGAAAAACATGAGGAAAATTTTAATTTTTTTCCTTATTTGCCTTGGGCAAGTATTATAAAAGAAGGGGTGAGGAAGCTTCATGAGACACAATTCTTATTCTCTTGGAGGAGTCTCTCTTGGTGTGGCCGACCCTCTCCCTTCTCTTTTCCCTTTGCTCTCTTCTCCTTGGTGGTGGTGGTGGCCGAATTTTAGAGGAAAAGGAAGAAAGCTTTTGGGTGGTGTTCATCTTGGAGGATCGTCGCCCACATGACGTCCAAGGCGAGGCGAGGAATACGGCAGAAGATCTCGAGCTCATTAGCATACAAAGAGAAGGTATAATTAGCAATTATTTTCAGCATCATGCTAGTTAATTTTCTTTTTATGAATTCCAAACACAAGAGGCATTAGACCTAGTTTTTCGAATTTATTTTTCGAGTTTGTGTTTTCTTTGTTTTTCGAATTTGTGATTCGATTGTTCTTTTTAGTTAACCTAGAGTTATTTAAGGAAATTAAATATTAGCTTTCCTTAAAAGGCTTTGTCTAGGCGGTGGTGGTTGCTCCCATATCCAAGAAGGCCATGTTCCTCTCCATGCAGTCTTGGAAGAAAATTTTAGAAATTAATACTTAATGGAATTAATAACATAGGTGGATTTAAATCAATAGTGTTAAGTTCCGCTTGCGATTCAAATCTAAACCATTAAGAACAGATAAGTTAAATTTGGAATCAATGATGTTAAGTTCCGTCTGCGATTCCTAATTTAACTTCTAAAGAACACAATAGGTTATTTAAGGAAAGGTTCTACACTTGTATAAAATTTTTGTACAGTGGAACCGGTACATTTTCCTAGAATTAACCAACATCACGGACCAAGTGGAAGTCTTGATGGGTCGTGGATTGGAAGTCCAACATGAAGACCTGAAGTCTCGGGCACTGTGTAAAAGTCCAGTCGGTCTAAAGGACCAATCTGGCAACAAGTAATTTCACCTGAGAGGAGTAGGTGAGGATGCATTCCCCAGTGAGGGAATAGTAGGGGTCGATTCGACCTAGGGTTTCCGAAGGAAATTCGAAGTTAGAACCGGACAGTTTGAAGGTTGTCAAGTTATTGATTTATATATTATTTGCTATTTTGTCTAACTCTGTTTTACAGGAAACTAACAGTTTTGCAAGGTTGGACTTAGCCTTGATCGGTCGAACGAATGACTAGATCAATTGACTGAACCCTAGTATAGTAGGATTAGATTTTCAAATATTTGACCGGGTTCGATCGAGGGATTGGTCGACCAAACCTTAGGATCGGTCGACTGAACCAAGGATAAGCAGTGACCGAATCGAGCCAGGTTGATTGGATCAGATAAGGCGGAGACTATCAGTTGATCGGTAGACCGAATGGAGGGATCGATCGATCAAATGAAGGCTTAACTAGAGAGACTGCATCTGGACGGAAGGTTGGGTGGATTTAGCAGGTTCGGTCGACTGAACCAGGGGATCGGTCTATCGATCTGGGTCGAGTCAAAACTTGACCCTGAGATCAAAGGATATGGATTAGGTTTGAAAAGGCTATAAAAAGGGATCTCAGCCAGCACTTCAGGGACACCAAAAATTAGACTACTTGTGCTCCTGTGTGTTGCTCCAAAACACTTCAACAACGCTCAAGTGCTGCTCTTACAATCAACGACTCTTTTACTTATCCTTATATTGTTGGTATACTTTGTTTAGTTTTGTACTTGTAATTGCTTACTTGTAAAGAATTTTTGAGCTATTAGTGATTGTCCAACGTAAGCGATTAATAATCACGGGCCTTGGGGTAGGAATCATCACACACTCCAAACCAAGTAAAAGAAACTTGTTAGTGATTGTGTTTGTGTGTGTTCTTTATTTCGTTGGGTTATTCTGAGTTTTTCAAAACAAACGAATTAGCCACGAGTGCTATTCACCCCCCTTTAGCTGTCATCGATCCTACAATTGGTATCAGAGCTAGGCCGCTCTAATTTGGTGAAACCACCAATCGAGCAGGGGGGGTTCTTCTTTAAAAACAAAATTATATATCATTTTTGCTTAAAAATTATATACCTATTATTACGCCTTTCATTTTTTCCCTCCAAAATTATTTTTGAAAAATTCATTTTCATCTTTTCACCATTGGTCAGTATTAACAAAATATTAAATTTACCAAAATTTGTAATAATATTTTTTAATATATTTTTTATTTTATTAATTTGTTTAAATTAGTGAAATATTTTATTTTCTCCCGCACTACTAATCCAAGACCAAGTCTTGAAACATTCATTATTTTTCTTATTGTGTGTGAGATTTCTCCTTTTTAATGGCCCACCAAGAAGGTTACAGCACAGCTCACCCACCTTTTTTCTCCGGTGAAGACTTCAGCTACTAGAAGGGCCGAATGGAGTACTATATGAAGTCAGAGGTAGAGATGTGGATCATCATTCAAACGGGCTTCTCCCTACTAGTCGACAGCACTGAAGCACTTATGTCATGAGAAAACTGGGACACACACCTGATGAAAAAGATAGAGGCTGATGCAAAGACAACTCGAGCCGTACAATGCGGACTAACCAAAGATGAGCTGAATCGAGTTGGACCATTTAACAATGCAAAGGATATATCTCTGGCAAACGTTGATCAAACTTCATGAAGGAACCTCTGATGCTAAGGTATGTAAGAAAGATTTGTTGTTAAATAAATTAAATAACATCAAAATATAGAAAGGAGAATCAGCAAGTCAACTACATGCTCGGATCTAAGATTTGCAGAACGATCTCCATGCGATCAGAAAAAAATTAGAGAATCACGATGTCATCAGGTATGCGCTGAATGCTTTTTCAAGGAATACCTTGTGGGCATCGATGCTAGATGCTTATGTCGGATCGAATGAGTGCGATAGAGGGGCGAGGTGAATATTGCGCTTTTAAAACTTTTCTTTTACTCATTAAAAACAAAGTCATGGAGCGGAAAAATAAAGAACAGTTCGGTTACTTGGTTCGGAGCTTAGGTTGACTCCTACTCCAAGGCCCGCAATCCTTGACCATACCGATGGGAAATCCACTAAAACCCTTCTTTCCGAAAACCTTAGAAAGAAGTAGTGCGCACAATATGCAAGATAGTAACACCCTACTATCTTGTAAGATTTTAAGTACAATGCAAGATTAAATAAATATATCGGCAATAATAAAAGACGAAGCTTGGTCGACACTTATGGATGGAGCAACTTGCGAGTTATAGAGTAGTAGCATGATCAGCAGAATCTTGCACAGTGATTAATTTCAAACCAAACAACATTGCACAACCTCAGACCTTGAGCTCTCTTTTATAAGAATCATCGATGTTCGGTCGACCGATCCCCAGGTTCGGTCGACCAAACCCGCTCCCTTCCTTCTTTGCGAAGATTCGCTGAGATCTGATCTTCGAACATTAACTGATCTTTAATGGTTTAGTCGACCGATAACCTTGTTCAGTCGACCGAATGGTGAACTTTCCCTTCTCACCGAGATTCACACTTAAACCTCCATTAATGCTTTTATTGTTCGGTTGACCAAACCTCATTTTTGGTCAACCGATCATGCTGTGATACCATGTTTACGAGCTTGATATGTTTTGCCAATTTTGCTTGTTCAATCGACCGAACCTTCATTCGGTCAACTGATAAAATGCCTTTTTCAGTCGACTGAACCTCCTGTTCAGTCAACTGAACCCTTGGCCAAATGAAAGTTTCTGAGTGATCGATGCATGACCCTGACAGAGCCTGATTCTGAATTCTGAGTCAAAAGTTATGACCCTTTGAAATTCAAGGGGTCATATGATTCTACAACACAAAGTTAGTTCGATATAACAATAATATTCCTGTAAAACAAAGTTAGCACAACTATATATGAATAGTAAGATCCATGAGTAGTATTAGATAGTAGAACTATCTTGATCTTAACTTGGAAACCTTCCCAGTTTCTTTAGTTGGATCAGCTACCTTAGGTTGTTCCTAATAGGAACACGACCTCACTATCGCTCCTTTAGTTGCTTACCTAAACTTACCTGCCAAACATTGGTCCTCCAGACTTGTTTGGACTTTCTCTGCTCAGTGTCTGATCACTTGATTCACTAAGACCTTTCCTGCAATATTACATTAGCCAACAACAATAATAGTAATATAGAATGCTATGGTAAAACTAAACTTAGAATCACCAAGATCCGGCGATCAAGCTTGCTAGGAACTCACTCCTCCAAGACTTCTCGTTACCTAAGGTTATCTCCCCCTAGGATTTTCTCCATCTGGCTTCACTCACCAGAACCTAAGGTTACCACCCCCTAGGGTTTTCTCCACCTGGCTTCACTCACTAAGACTCAGTATTCGACTACACAAGGATCAGGTCCTCCAGACCTATCGATCCACCTGACTTTCATGATCTACCAGGATTTCACTTGCCTTAGTATTCGGCTACTACATTAGATGCATTTGGTTTAGTTTAGTTTTTTCTTATTTCTTTTTTTCATAATAATTTTTTTTGTTAGTTGCATCATTCATTAAATCATGATTGTTTGTTCCTTAATATAAAATAATAGCACGTTTATTCTAGATTTTATGTGGTTTATGTGTTACTTATGGTGCTAGTATGTTTAGTGATCTATCTTTTTCTATCTATGATAGCATGAAGTGAGCAATATTTATACTATAAGAGTTCAAGTATTGACCTTGTTTTAGGACCACTATACACTTTGCCTAGTTTTGATGGTAGAAAACTCTGAAAATAGTCATGATTCATAGAACTTGATTAGTACTAGTGTTTCTATGGTCACTTCTCAAATTGTATTTTGGTTACTGGATGAGGCTCGAATCATGTCAGCTCATTTAGAAAAATTAAAATATCCCAACATTTGTATTTATGTGCATCTGTATTCAAGTGTTGCATCTTGCAATCACTTAAAAAAATTGAATGAATAAGGGATATAAAAAATAGTTGTCATAAGTTGAAACTAGTAAGTTACCCCTTTGAGACCGAGTTAGGTTACTGGGGAAATAACTGCTATGTTTCTCTTGATATCAAGCACGCCTTTGAGACCTTGGGTAGATTGAGAAGGATGAACCAAGCGTGTGGCAGGTAAGTGTCTATCGCTGGGAGCATAAGGAATACGGTTCTATGATGACTTGACTAGGCTTACGGATTGAAACTTGATAAACATAGGCCACTATTGCACTGAGCATGAAGGATTACAACTTAGATCATAATCAAACTAGTTTTGTATCTTGCTCACCAATGAAATCATTTGATAGGATTAGATTGACTTTCTAGAGATTATGATGCACTATTCAACCACATGAGTTTAGATTACGGATTTTACTTGAGGACAAGCAAAGGTTTAAGTCTGGGGGTGTGATGTGCGTAGATTATATACACTTTTATGCATGTTAGGACACACATATACTTGTATTTCATTAGCATAATCTATGTTTATTACACCTTATTTCTTTATAATGTTATACTTCCATTATATTCTATTCAGAGATCTGCTCTTTGCTTATTTTGATTGATAGGACGCTATTTGGAGCAAAAATAGAGATAAAACGCAACGAGAGCAACATTAGAAGAAATCAAGTTGGGGTCGTGTAGGCCACACGAGCGTGTGGCCATCCCGAAGCAAATCAAGCCACGACTGTGTGACCCACACGGCTGTGTCACCCGTGTCCAAGCAGCACACGACCGTGTGAAATGGCACGACCGTGCTAAGTTTCCAGTGGCGAGGAAGGCCACGATCATGTGAATCCACATGGCCGTGTGACATTGGCAGAGGAGAAGAAGGCCATGGCCGTGTGAGCCACACGGCCGTGTGACTCAACCCGAGAGGAAGCCGTGTGGATTCTACACGGCTGTGTGATTAAGAACACGGGCCGTGCGACTCCAAAACTAGCCTGTGCTGAATTCTGAGCAGATTGCAGACCGATCGTAATTTGGCCATAATTTTGCACTCCGTTGGAGTTTCGGGCTGTTCTTTATATCAAAACTTAGCTGACTTCAAGATCTATAATTTTTCTTCAGATCCAACAGAGAGATAGTACTGTCTTCCTGTGCTAAATGGCATGGCCGTGCCTCCCAACTACGGGTTCAACTGGACCTCCGCCTAGACTGCAGACCAAACTTTGAACCTCCATAAAGGGCTTAATCCAAGTATCAGACTGAAGATAATTTCAAGATATATAACTTTGGTTAAGGGTTAATCATGAGAAAATCTGGTTTAATGGGTGAAAACCTCGGTTTACCGGACCCCTGTAATCCTGATTTTCCTGGACAGCTTAGAGGAGGTATAAAAGGGTCAAGATCCTCATTCTTTGAGAGATCTTGGATTTGGGACTTCTTCCCTCTCTTTGGGGAAGGGTTCTCCCCTTGGGGAAATCCTAGAGCTTCATTCACCTCCATCCCTTCATGATCCGTCCATCTCTGGAGCAAGGAGGCATCCCCAAGACATTGGACACATCGACAAGCATCTCTTCTTCCCCTTCTTCTCATATCTAGGGTTGTAAGTATGCTATATTCTGTGTTTTGGGGATGTTCTTCCTTTACAATGGAGTAGATCTCCAGATCTAGGATATAGGAAGTATTTATGATGTGATGGAGATATAAAACTATATAAATTTGTCATGTTTCTATTCAATGACTTGTTAATGCCTTGTTCATGTTTGATGATGTGTGTGTGTGAATGCTTATATATATCTTTTGCATATTTTATCAAATATTTGTGTAGAATTATTAATCCCGTAGGGGGGATACCCTAGATCGTATGACTGAGGGGCGTCGTGATAGGGTTGCCCCGCTAACGCACGTCTAGGGTATCACCTTGAAAGGAGAAGCAAATCTCCACAAGGAAGTAGGGGATCGGGCGTAATCACTATTTATATTTCTATGCTATTGTGTGTTAGTGTGTTTCTATGTTGTATGACCGAGGGGTGTCATGACAGGGCTTTTCCGCTAACAGACTTCATAGGAATCACTTCCATTTAGTAGCATAGGACATAGAGTAGGAGATCATGCCGGCTTATCCACTGCAGGGGAGAGTCTGTAATGAATCTAACATTCTACAAGAGCATGAACATAGAGGATAGGAACTAAGCAATCTATGTAACATCGCCTAGCATTTCAAGGAAATCGAAATCCTAGAATCTATCATCTCTCACATCCTCTTTGCTCAATCCCTTTCAAGATCCATTCTCTCTCTTCCCTCTTTTCTTTCTCTTACTTTTTTTCCTAGCTAATCTTACGTTTGTCTAGATAATTCGCCATGTGAAGTTAACTAGTGCTTAATCAACAGTCTCTATGGTTACGATAATCTTTTATATTACTGACGACGTAATCATATACTTGCGGTACGTAATAAGTTTTTGGCATCGTTGCCGGAGACTGTTTTTGATTAACATTAGTTGATTAACATATGAGTTATTCTAAACATTTTTCTTTTTCTTTTTGCATTTTCTTTCTTGGTTTCATTATGCATTTTCTTTTTTCATTTAAATTCTGTATTTTTATTTTTGTTACTTCTACATGTCTATCTTATTCTGACTATAATCATTTAGATGGACATGTTTAAACTGAACGCTAGATTGAAAGCTCTATTTCAAAAGTTTGACCAAATTTCTGTTGTGAACTCTAATACTCTTTTTTGTGAATTTTGTTGTGCAACTGGTCATATATATGATAATTGTCCAACATTGTTTGACCATCCATATAGAATGCATGTTGAAAGAAGGGGTATTTTCTCTAATTTAATCAAAGGTCAGAGCAAAATTTTGTAAAGTTTGCAATGAAATAGGCCATTCAATTGAGAGTTGCTACAAGCTATGCAATTTGGGAACATCAATAGATGAACTTGATAGAAAAATTGATGAAATGACCTCATCAAATTCACACACATATGACTCTGATTCGAATGACCCCTAATTTTCTTTTAGCTTCAATGAGGGACAAGACAACTATGTAGATGCTATGAAAGCTCAATCATTTGAGGATAGAATGTTAAAATGTTTAGAGGAGCTTCTAGCTATTCAAGCTGAATCACTCATGGATATCAAGAAAATGCATGATACACTTGATAGAATGAACTCAAGAAACAATAGAATTTCAGCTAATCTCGAGTCTATAATAAGAAAACGTTGTGATAAGCTTGAGGATTATGAATCTAAGACTTTGACAAAGGAGTGCACCACTTTAATTCCATTACCTCCTAATATCAAAGATCTAGAAGAGTCTTTCCTTCCTACATCTGAACCAATTTATAGTCATGTTGTGGAGGGATGTGTAGAGATGACCCAAGAATCACTCCCCTTAGTCACACAATCATTAGTCACTTTGGATGATGTAGGACATGAGCTAGTTGATGTTGAGAGTGTAGGGACTTGTGCAATAGAAGCTAAGCCTCAAGAATCACCTCTTTTAGAAAGACCACCACTTGAGCCACAACCTTCCTTATCTAAATTCCAAACCATGTTCGATGATTTACTTACATTAGAGATTGGTAAGAGTCAAATTTTAATTGATTTATCTACTGTTATTAATCACTTCATTTTTGAACATGGTGGTGGTAGGACATACGTTGCGCAAGAGTCACAAGGACATGATAGGGTTAAACCTTTGAAGGAGAGCATATTTGTTGGAAAACTGATAGCCCTTGGTAGGAGGGTTCTAAAATATCTTACCCCTCCAAGAGCGAGATTTAGATGAATCTAATGAGGTGATCGAGCTAATGACCTTAAACAAGCGCTTTTTGGGAGGCAACACAAGTTCATTTTCCTTGCTTTCTTTTATGTCTTTAGTTCTATATAGTTTTATTTCTTTCTTTATAATAAACATGTATCCTCTACTTAATTTTTGTTGTCAATTTTATTTTATAGGACTCAAAGATTAGGAGGAGTGCAACTACATGATGGAGAAGTTAATGACATGAGCATTTGACATGCATCATTTGGTAACTTCTCTTACTTTTAATCTCCTCCATATTGTTTTTAGTTTTCATTGAGACAATGAAAAGTTTAAGTCTGGGGGGATGCATTAGATGCATTTGGTTTGGTTTAGTTTTTTCTTATTTCTTTTTGCATAATAATTTTTTTCTAGTTGCATCATTCATCACATCATGATTGTTTGTTCCTTAATGCAAAATACTAGCACGTTTATTCTAGATTTTATGTGATTTATGTGTTACTTATGGTGCTAGTATGTTTAGTGATCTATCTTTTTCTATCTATGATAGCATGAAGTGAGTAATGTTTTTACTATAAGAGTTCAAGTATTGACCTTGTTTTAGGACCTCTATACACTTTGTCTAGTTTTGATGGTAGAAAACTCTGAAAATAGTCATGATTCATAGAACTTGATTAGTACTAGTGTTTCTATGGTAACTTCTCAAACTACATTTTGGTTAATGGATGAGGCACGAATCATGTCAGCTCATTTGGAAAAATCAAAATATCTCAACATTTGCATTTATGTACATTTGTATTCAAGTGTTGCATCTTGCAATCACTTAAAAAAAATTGAATGAATAAAGGATATAAAAAATAGTTATCGTGAGTTGAAACTAGTAAGTTACCCCTTTGAGACCGAGTTAGGTTACTGAGGAAATAACTGCTATGTTTCTCTTGATATTCAGCACGCCTTTGAGACCTTAGGTAGATTGAGAAGCATGAACAAAGTGTGTGGCATGTAAGTGCCTATCGCTGGGAGCATAAGGAATATGGTTGTATGACGACTTGACTAGGCTTAGGGATTGAAACTTGATAAACATATATAGGTCACTATTGCACTAAGCATGGAGGACTACTACTTAGATCATACTCAAACTACTTTTGTATCTTGCTCACCAATGAAATCATTTGATAGGATTAGATTGACTTGCTAGAGATTATGATGCACTATTCAACCACATGAGTTTAGATTGCGGGTTTTGCTTGAGGACAAGCAAAGATTTAAGTCTGGGGGCTTGATGTGCGTAGATTATATACACTTTTATGCATGTTAGGACGTACATCTACTTGTATTTCATTAGCATAATCTATGTTTATTGTACCTTATTTCTTTATAATGTCATACTTTCATTATATTATATTCGGAGATCTGCTTTTTGCTTGTTTTGATTGATAGGACGCTATTTGGAGCAAAAATGGAGATAAAACACACACGAGAGCAACATTGGAAGAAATCAAGTTGGGGCCGTGTAGGCCACACGGGCGTGTGGCCATCCCGAAGTAAATCAAGCCACGACCGTGTGGCCCACACGGTCATGCGAAATGGCACGACCGTGCTAAGTTTCTAGTGGCGAGGAAGGCCACACTACAAGAAAAACCCTCATAGACATCGGTTTTCCACCGCCGTCTATTACAAAATTGACCGATGTCTATGAAAGTGATGTAAAAGGTCTGTCATTTTAGACATCGGGTTATAACCAGTGTAGTATCACTTAACGACACCAGTTTTCGAATCGGTTATGAACCGACGTAGTATCACTTAACGACATCATTTCAGCAACGGTGTAAAACCGATGTAATATATGTTAATAATACCAGTTTTGGCAGCGGTTTACGACCGATGTAATATTAACAACACCAATTACATCAACGATATAAAACTGATGTAATATCAGTTAATAACACCGATTTTGGCAACGGTTGAAAATCGATGTAATATCAATATTATTTAACGAGACCTATTCGATTTCTGAAATAGTGAAAAATTGATATTATACAACATTTTAATAGTACAAAATTTAGTTAATATTATTATACATCGGTGTAATATTTCCAAGATAATTAACTATGATGCCTAAATCATATTGGCTGATGACAAATCACCGACAGGGGCTAAATCACCTTGATTAAAAATTTAAAAGAATCCAACTACATAAACAACAATTTTAATCTTTCAAATTCAATTCATTAGTGGTCGACCCAAATGATATCATCGAGCAGTCCAAATTTTGGTCGAAAGGTAGCTACTGCAGTATCGGATGAACCGCAACAGGCAAGCGAGATGCAACCACCTCGATTTTGCATTTCTAGTATCAAAAATGGTCTGCAATAAAGGGGAAGATATGTCATCAATCTAGAAATAATTTGATATCACTATGACAAAATACCAGCAACCTTGTCAATCTATCATGAAATATTTTTGTATTTATGAATATGATGATTACAATCCAACTGTGAGGAACAAAATAAAGCTCACACTGAGAATGAACACCACGAGAATTTAGAGATGATATACACCACGAGAATTAGTCCCATAAACCATGTTCAAACACATTAAGACGAATCACACTCGAGATTAAATTGTAACAAACTTAAAAGAACCATAAATTCTACAAAGTAATGATGTCCCAGCCATACCTTCGATAGTTGAAGCCGACTTCCCAGACACAAGGACCTGAAGAAGATGCACTGAAAACCCTCCCGCTACCATCATTTAGCATAACGGAATCAACAGAATGGACTGGGTGGCTAGTTAAGCCCTCTATTAATTGCATGGGTTTTGAGGTCTGGCGGATATCAAAGACCAAGAGCATGCCATTCTGTGACTATTATGGAAAATTGTGTTACGAAACCTTCTCTGCATGAATACAAATGATTAACACTAGCTAGCAATTGCATTCGTCAAGAGCAGATAAGCAGACCTGCAATCCAGCATACACATTATGTGAATTGCTTTTATCTCCATAGCATAACCAAGCATGAGCCTGCAAATATTATACTTGCTCAAGAGACTAAGAGGAAGCTTTTTACATCCAGATATGAGAAACAATTGAAAACTTGTCAACTTTTGGTTAAATTTTGACAAAATATTTCCAATCTGTCAGGGAAAGCTTTTCTCATCCAGATACGAGAAATAATTAAAAACTTGTCAACTTTTGGTTGAAGTTTGATTGACAAAATATTTCCAATCTTTCAGGGAACTATAGGATTGTCATCTTCTGCAGCCTTGGTGCGGAAGCTTGGTGCACGGTGCACGAAGCTTTCGCAGCCTTTCCATTGCAAGAGACTGGTTCCACGACTCGAACTCGTGACCACCGAAGTCAAAATTATCTAATATACAAATAGTAAAAGAAAATCAAACTAAACCTAGGATTCCTAACACGTATTTTAAAAAAAATAAAAGCTAATTTGCTTTGTGGAAGGGAAAAAAACTAATGCAGACTCGAAATTTGGCAATGTAAAATATAACACAATACATCCAACAAGCATTGTATGTCAAGAGAACTAAACCAAATAAACAGAAACAGAATTTTTTTAATAATACCACTGAGATCAAAGAATTACCGGTAAGTCATACTTAAGTGTAAGGTTGTTACTCGCCATACTTAATATAAAGTGATCAGTTAGGTCAAACAAGGACATTTACTGAGTTTTGCAAGATGATATTTGTCCAAAATAAAACACACTAACTTGTAAAGTAATAATTTCTTGCCCAATGATGCAAGAAGTGGAAGTCCATTTGGAAGGATACGAAGATCCTTAATAGTGCTAGTGTTGGGAGGAAGCTCTAATTTACTTACATGTTGACTTAGCAAGCTAATCTGCATAGAATAAAATAGAACATTACACGAGTATCAAATGACCCTGGCCAAAATAAAGGAACTAACAATTTGATATAGGTACTAAGCAAGTAATTTTAACATTGACACTTATAAATATAAATAAAAATAATAAAATCTGATGTACATGGTTAATTTTAAAAGAAGGAATATAATCTCTTACATTTATTAAGAAACATTCCATATCTTTTGCACGCTTCTGATAACAAAACACATGAACAAGTTAAAAAGGAAAAGTAAGACTAATGCTCAACAAATTTGCAGGAAAACTTATAACAAAATAGCCAATGACATGACATTTTGCTGGTCATGTTACTACAATTTCTAAGGATGACTCTCCAATGATGAAAAATGATAAGAAGATGCTACATGCAACTAACTGCATGATGAAATCACCTTTTGCTTATTAATCTCCTTGAGCAATACATTTCTCTGCACAAATAATAAAAAACATAAAAAATAATAAGAAAATACACTGGGTAAATTCTTTCAAATTACATATATGATAATTCTTCACATTCTCAGATATCTTAATGTTCATTCAAAATATCCATCAGAAAATATATTATAAAGAGAAGCACATGCATCCATGTGAATGCAAGATTCCTAAGGGTTAGTCAAATCAGATACATGCCAGTCAAACATTGTATTTCAGCATATATTGATTTAATTCAATTAGTTGACCCAGACTAAGTTAAACTAATGGGTTTATGCTAAAGCAACAATAATACACCCATGACTAAAAGATATAATTTGCCTATTCCAGAAAAAAAAAATGCAACATAAGACCCTAATGATAACCATCATTATTATAAAATGCATCCACATAAACTGTTTAACGTGACATCATAGGCTTATGGAGTGAGGAGCTTTATAGCATATGACACATAAAGGATTTAATATGTTAACAAAATTCCTAGCCAGCATTGACTTAGACTTTAACAAACTGGGAATTTTATTAACATGTAAAATGCTTTTTATGGTCAAATGCTAAAAGCTCCTCACTCATAGTAACAATGCAGTTACTTTATTTATTCCTATTGGCATCCAAAGGTTTCATTCCTAAGGAAAGAGCTATAGATGAAGTTAATAATGTTAAATAGTGCATAAGTAACTGGATTTTTCTTTGTAGGAACATTTGCATACACATTTCCAGATAAATTGATACTCGAATCATCTACCAATTATATAATGGCTTGTACTAATCACAAGGTATAATAGTTTTGCCATGTTCATTTTACCCAATGAAAATGGTTTGTTGAGTTCACATGCAAGATACATGATTGATGTTTTTATATAAAAACTAAAAAAGAGAATGTTGAGCAGTTTATAAAATGCACTGGATAAGATAAAAGAAAAACAAAAAGGTTACAATATCAATATCCAATGGTTACAAATGAAAAAAAGGAACAAAAAATACACAGAATACAGCCAATAGAGAACAATGAGTCCTCTAATCTTACCTCTATTTTAAGAGACATGTTTTCCTTCTTTAAACATTACACTTCCTGAAGATGACCAAATTATTCAGCATTTAGACATCATGAATAAATAGATCTGTAGTGTAGAAAGAGATGCAACCTTTTCTAGATCAGCATTAGGTACAACAATCACTGGTGCATAAAGATTAACAATTTATTTTCTCCTAAACTTCTTACTACATTGAGGGCACTGCCAAATTGTGCCAATAAGAATTAACAAACAGATATGTTATAAAAATAAAAAAAATGCATAATTTAATTGGAAATTGAATTCTAGTTCCAGAAGTCAGAGAAGTACCTTTCCAAAATTCTTTCCACATTATTTTAGACATCGCTCAAGGTAGGATCTACCCTAAACGATCGATTGTTGTTTTGATCGATGATCTGAGTTGCAAGGGGTTGTTAAACAAAACATAAGCAAGGTCATCATCAAACAACAAAAGGTTCCTAAGGAACTACAAAAGCAAGAAGATAAGGTTCAGGAACAAAGACACATGAATCGAGAAACCTAAATTTGAGTACGCTTACTATCCTAGAATAAAATAAATAGAATTTATTTAAATTTAATCATAATAAAAAAAATACTTAATGGCTCAAATCATCTGATGCATAAGATCTTAATTAAGAACAAGGGGGAAGCAACATAAACAATGGGGTAAACTATCGATTATTGTCAAAATCAGTGATCTATGATGCAAGGGATTGTTAAAACAAAAAAAATGAACAAGATTATTACAAAAAAGTCACCAAGCAACAACAAAATCTTGTCAAGAAAAAGATTTAGGGTTAAAGGTACAAAAATTAAGAAATCTAAAATTAGGTAGACTTGCTATCTTAAAATCAAACAGAACCCATTAGGATAATAAAATCCAAAAAAATCAGTACGAAAAAAATGTAAAAGAATTCAATTGAGACCAAAATTAATTTTAAAAAAACTTGATGCTTTGAATCTCCTAAAAAATAAAACCATCTTATAAAAGAAAGCAATTGATACATAAGAGCTTGAATGAGAAACAAGAAGGGGGAGAAGTGACTTAAAGGATAAGAATAGAAATAAAGAGAAAAACAAAAGTTATTGCACCTCATCTAGAAGAGTCATCGAACAAATTGTTAAAGAATGAGTGTGGGATCAGTAAAATAAAACCAAGAAACCAATTCAGAAAAAAGGAAAAGGGGATGGAAGAAGACCTAAGAACAGGATGGAAGATGCTCCAAGGTTCTTGAACGTTGGGCTTATTTGGTTGGCGTACGACAAAAAGGGCGGGGTTGGAGGAGATGTGGTGTGGTTGGACGGAGAAGCAAGGGCGTCGTGTGTTGATCCTGATCAGGAGAGGAAGGGGCGTCGATCTAGGAAGGGGAAGAGGGAGATGAGGCTGAGAGAGATGGCTGGACGGCCAGCGACGAGGAGGAAAGTGGTGGCGGCATCGCGACGGTATACAGTGGACGACGCGATATAGGTTTAGGTTTGGAGGGAAGAGTGAAGTGTTGCAAATTTTGGCTAAGTATTGGTGGGAAAATTAAATTATTTTATTTTGGTTCATTAACACCACTTTTAACAACGGTTTTTTACTATCCAATTTCGTAGATAGAACAAGGAAGTTATCATAGACACCGGGTTTTAAAAACCGCTGTTAAAATCGATGTCTATTAACGAAAAAAGGGCGCTCATAGACATCGACTAAAAAAACCGATGTCTATGAGCGAAAATCTCCGCTCATAGACACCGATTTTTGTAAAAACCGATGTAAAATACTCAAAGACATCGAAATTTGCTTAAAACTGTTGTTGTTCCATCGATGTCTATGAAGGTTTTTCTTGTAGTGCCACGATCGTGTGACTTTGGCAGAGGACAAGAAGGCCATGGTCGTGTGAGCCACACGACCATGTGACTCAATCCGAGAGGAAGCCGTCTGAGGCCGTGTGGATTCCACACGGTCGTGTGACTAAGAACACGGGTCGTGCCACGCCAAAATAGGGCTGTGCTGAATTCTGGATAGATTGCAGACCGATCATAATTTGGCCTTAACCTTGTACTCCTTTGGGGTTTCGGGTTGTTCTTTATACCAAAGCGTAGATAACTTCAAGATCTACAACTTTTCTTCAGATCCAACAGAGAGATAGTACTGCCTTCCCATGCTAAATGGTACGGCTGTGCCTCCCAACCGTGGGTTCAACTGGACCTCCACCCAAACTACAGACCAATGTTTGAACCACCATAACTTTCCACTCAGTTGGATCTAGGGCTCGATCCAAATATCAGATTGAAGAAAATTTCAATAGATACAACTTTGGTTCAGGGTGAATCATGAGAAAACCTAGTTTAATGGGTCAAAAACCTGGTTTACCGGTCTCCCTTTGTGGATGACTATAAAAGGAAAGTTTTAAAAATTAAAATCTCTCTTTTAAATCCCTTTGAGGATGGCTATAAAAGGAAAGTTTAAAAATTAAAATCTCTCTTTTAAATCCCTTGGAGGATGGCTATAAAAAGAAAGATTTTAAAATTAAAATATCTCTTTGAAATCCCTTGGAGGATGACTATAAAAGGAAAAATTTTAAAATTAAAATCTCTCTTGGAGGATGACTATAAAAGAAAAATTTTAAAAATTAAAATCTCTCTTTTAAATCCCTTGGAGGATGGCTATAAAAGGAAATATTTTAAAATTAAAATCTCTCTTTTAAATCCCTTGTGGCCGGGCCCCTTGCTTGGGCACCAAGCAAGGCTTGGCCGACCACCTCTTGGGTTCCAAGAAAAGCTTGGTCGGCCCTTGCTTGGGCACCAAGCAAGGATGTGGCCGACCCATTACTTGGGTAAGAAGTGGACTTGGTTGGATACTAGGCTTTATACATAGAGGCAACAATAGGGACCTAGAGGAGGAATTGACTTTGGCCTCTTGATGAGCTTGAGCTTCTTGGGTTCAACTCGAACACCCAACTCAAGTTCATCAATAATAACTCATACTACTAAAGAGTTATTATTGAACTACCGCACCAATCCCATATTACATTATAGGCTCCTTCTTATCATGAGTGCGTTAATCTTCTTATGTTTAAGATATAGAATGTCCATTAATTAAATGATTTATTGACAACTCACTTAATTAACATCTAGCTCCAAGAGTAGTACCACTCAACTTCATTGTCATGTTGGAACTAAGTCCACCTGTAGGGTTTACATGACAATCCTTATGAGCTCCTCAAGGCGACACTATCATCCTAATAAATAGGACACAATTTCCTTCTATAATCAACAACACACCATATAAATAATATTATTTTCCAACTTATCGGACCTATTGATTTAACGAATAAATCTCACCCTTTGATAAATTAAAGAAATAAATACTAAATACATGTGTTTGTTATTATATCGGGATTAAGAGTATGCCCATCCATAATAACAGAGGTTCTGTTCTTTTATACAGTCAGTATAAAAGAAACAACCTCAAATGGTCCTGCTCAATACACACATAGTGTACTAGTGTAATTTTATAGTCAAGATAAACTAATACCAAATTACACTACAACCATTCCAAAGGTTTGTCCCAATCCATCTTGGTTATGAGCTACTATTTATAATTTATAAGGAACTGATAACATGATCTTCTGTTTGACATCATACACCATGTTATCTACAATATAAATTAAATGGACAACTGTATTTAACTAAATGTAGACATTTGACTAATGTGATTCTGATTTCAAAATAAATGTTCATACAAAAGCTAGACTTTTAGTATACATTCTAACAATCTTCCAGTTATATTAAAAGACTATGCTGTCATACATCTAATCCCCATCCCCTCAACATGCCTATCAAAAGCTCTTGCCGGAAGGGCCTTAGTGAAAGGTGTTGGTTGCTACTTGGAATACCATCCTAGTTCCCCTGTACAAAAATTTATACAAGCATAGAACTATCCTAGCTACCCATGTGCTCTACTAAAGTTAAATTTGGATTGCAAACGGTGCTTAACATTATTAATCCAAATTTCTCCTTTAGAAGTTAAACTTGGATTGGGAATGAAACTTAACATTCTTACTCGAAGTTCAACCGATGAGATCTTCCTAAGTTAAACCATATTACAGAAGTTATCAAACATCTATTTCTAAGATCGACTTCCAGGTTAAACATGGCGAGGCACTAGGCCTTCTTGGGTATGAGATCATCCACCACTTCGTAGACAAAGCCTCACAGAGAAATTGAATATTTAACTTCTTATAGTAAACTAGGTTTAACTATAGAGACCTCAATAGAAGCACAATATCGAAACATGAAATCGAAACAAAAATCGATAATAAAAATGATAACCTCTTGTGTTTGGTTTTTCAAGATCTATACAAAAGATGAACTAGTTATGATACGGAAACTAATAACTAGTTATACCTTTTATAGCTTATATACCTCTTGATCTTTTATTGTATTCCTCTCCTTCTCTTGGACATCGTGTGGGCGACGATCTTCCAAAATGAAATCCACCCAAGCCTTCTCTTCTTGCTTGCAAGTTTCGGCCACCAACAACCTTCAAAGGATGATGAGTTTTAGCCATCAACCAATCTCCAAGGGATGCTAGGAAACAATGCCACTTTTCTCTTCTTCTTCTTCTTCTTCTTCAAATGAAATCCGACCACTAATGAAGCTCCAAGAGGTAGATACCGCCAGCCACAAAGAAGAAGAAAAGGGGAAGAGGAAGGGCCGACCACAAGGAATAAGAGAGGAAGAATAATAGATGTGTTATTGGGTGAGACACCCCTTCCTTCTCTTTTATATTCCTTGGTCTTGGCAAATAAGGAAAGTTTTAAATATAATTAAAACTTCCTTATATTCCTTGCCAATGACTAAAAAGGAAAGTTTTAAAACAAAAAAAAAATTAAAACTTCCTTTTCTTCTTGTCATGGCCAGCCAACCCTTTAAATCCAAACAAGGAAAGTTTTAAACATAAAATTAAAACTTCCTTATTTGTTTCCGATAAGAAAAATTTTAAAATAAATTTTCTCTTTTAAATACCTTCATGGTTGGTTATAAAAGGAAAATTTTATAAATTAAAATCTCTCTTTTAAAACATATGGATGGTTACAAAAAAGGAAAGTTTTATCAAAAATTAAAATCTTTCTCTTAACTACAAATAAGGAAAGATATCAAATCTTTCCCTTAACCCTTTGTAGAAAGATTTTAAAATTTTAAAACTTTCTTTTAAAACCATGTCTTCCACAAAAGGAAAGATTTCAAAATTAAAAACTTCTTTTAATCTTAATGTAGCCGGCCACCCTTGCTTAGGCTCCAAGCTAGGGCCAGCCACAACTTGGCTCCCATCTTGATTTGGTTTGGCCGACTCTAGCTTGGGCTCCAACCTAGGCTTGGCCGGTCACAAAAAGGTGGGTAAGAAGTTGGGTTTTTGGTGGATATAAGACTTTATAAATAAGAGGTTACAATAGGGACCTAGAGGAGGAATTTGTTTTGGTCTCCCAATGAGCTTGAGCTTCCCGTGTTCGCTCCGAGCACCCAACTCGAGTTCATTAATAATAACTCATACCACTAAAGAGTTATTATTGCACCACCGCAGCAATCCCATATTACTGTATGAGCTCCTTCTTATCATGAGTGTATTAGTCTCCCTGTGTTTAAGATATTGAATGCCCACTAATTAAATAAGTTACTGACAACTCACTTAATTAATATCTAGCTCCAAGAGTAGTACCACTCATCCTTATCGTCATGTTGGACTAAGTCCACCTGCAAGGTTTACATGACAATCCTTATGAGCTCCTCAAGGGGACATCATCGACCTAGATTACTAGGACATAGTTTCATTCTATAATCAACAACACACCATATAAATAATATCATTTCTCAACTTATCGAGCCTATTGATTCAACGAACTAAATCACACCCTTTGATAAATTAAAGAAATAAATATTAAGTATACGTGCTTGTTATTATATCATGATTAAAAGTATGCACTTCCATAATAACAGAGGTTTTGTTCTTTAATATAGTCAGTATAAAAAGAAACTACCTCAAATGGTCCTGCTCAATACACTCATAATATACTAGTGTAATTTATTAGTCAAGATAAACTAATACCTAATTACACTACAACCACTTCAATGGTTTGTCCCATTCCATCTTGGTTATGAGCAACTATTTATAATTTATAAGGAACTGATAACATGAACTTCTGTGTGTCTCCTCACACTATGTTATCTACAATATAAATTAAATGGACAACTACACTTAGCATAAATGCAAACATTTGACCAATGTAATTCTTATTTCAAAATAAATGTTTACAAAAAACTAGACTTTTAGTATACATTTCAAAGTAAACACATAACCTGAGGTCGACTTACTATTGTCCCTATCTGATTGGAGGTCCGAATCCGTGTAACCCACAGGGAGCAAATTATCTGCTTGGTAAACTAGCATTTAATCTCTAGTCCTTTTCAGGTACTTCAATATATGCTTTACGGTAGTCCAATTTCATTACCCTGGTTACTTTGATATCTGCTAACCATGCCCACGACAAAACAGATATCCGGTCTCGTACATAGCATCGCATACATTAGGCTTCCTACAGCCGAAGAATAAGGAACTGCCTTCATGTCCTCTATTTCCTTTGATGTTTTAGGAGACATCTCTTTAGATAAAGGTACTCCATGCCGAAAAGATAGAAAACCTTTCTTAGAGTTTTGCATGCTAAAACGAGATAGAATAGTATCGATGTATGCAGCTTGGGATAAACATAACATTCTTTTCTTGCTATCCCTTATTACTTTGATCCCAAGAATATGCCCACAATCTCACAAATCTTTCATAACAAACTGCTTGGACAACCATACCCTTACGTCTGACAACACTTTGACATTGTTGCCAATGAGTAAAATGTCATTTACGTATAGTACATGAAATACCACCACGTTTTCGTCACTCTTCTTATATACACAAGACTCATCCAGACACTAAATAAATCCATAAGACTAGATCACTTCATTAAACCAGATGTTCCAAGATCTTGAAGCTTGCTTCAGTCCATAGGTAGACCGATTGAGCTTACATACAAGATGCTCTTTGCCCTTCGCAATGAATCCCTCTGGTTGCTTCATATGGATATTTTCTTCAAGGCTTCCATTAAGGAAAGCTGTCTTGACATCCATTTGCCAAATTTCATAATCCATATGAGCGGCAATAGATAAAAGAATCCAGATAAACTTAAGCATGACTACCGGTGAAAACGTTTCCTCATAATCGATTCCCTCTTTCTGAGTATACCCTTTTGCAATAAGCCTTGCTTTGAAGGTTTCCACCTTCCCATCTATCCCTCTTTTTCTTTAGTAGATCCATTAACATCCAATAGGTTTACACCATTTGGTGGTTCTACAAGCTCCCAGACCTGATTAGAGTACATAGATTCTATTTTAGAGTTCATTGCACTTTGCCAAGATGCTGCATCTTTATCTTGGAGTGCTTCATCATAAGTCTAGGGATCAGGTTCATGTTCACCAGGGATCAAGTCCGAATATTCTCCCAAAAACATGAATCTATCAGGTTGCCTAACAACCCTCCCACTACGACGAGGCACTACTTGTAATTGTGCATCATTTATGACACGTGTTGCAGTTTCTTGTGGCATCTCATCTTGTACTGTTGGTACTAGATTAGACATGTCCTCTCTTACTTCTTCAAGAACATTTTTACTCATGGGCTTGTGGTTCATTACATAGTCCTCTTATGAAAATCGGGCATTGGTGCTAACAATGATCTTCTAATCTTTAGGACTATAGAACAAACCACCTTTTGTTCCTTTAGGATATCCCACAAACAAGCGGACTTCTGTACGTGATTCTAACTTATCAGCGTCTCCCTTCAGCACATGTGTTGGACTTCCCCAAACCCGAACATGTCTTAGACTAGGCTTACGCCCATTCCACAGTTCTGTGGGAGTTGAGGATACTAATTTAGAAGGTACTAAGTTCAGAATGTACGCTGCCGTTTCCAGAGCATATCTCTAAAATGAATTTGGTAATTCAGAATAACTCATCATCGATCTATCCATTTCCATAAGAGTCCTATTCCTTCGTTCTGCCACACCATTCTATTGGGGTGTACCAGGTGCAGACAGTTGGGATTGAATCCTGGTCTCTGATAAGTAATTCCTAAACTCTCATAAGAGGTACTCTCCACCACAATCAGATCGGAGTGTCTTGATACTTTTACAATGACATTTCTCCACATCATCCTTGTACTCTTTGAACTTATCAAAGCACTCAGACTTGCGGCGTATCAAGTAAATGTACCCGTATCTCGAATAGTCGTCTATAAAAGAGACAAAATATTCAAAACCACCTCTTGCCTGGATAGTCATAGGTCCACACAAATCAGAATGAACCAATTTCAACACATCTTTGGCTCTATACCCCTTAGCCTTAAAAGGTCTCTTGGTCATTTTTCCTTCCAAGCAAGACTCGCAGGTTAGAAAGTATTCCAACACTAATGAACCCAAAACTCCATTGGCTATTAACCTTTGAATCCTACTTAAGTTAATATGACCTAGCCTTAGATGACAAAGATATGTTTGGTTCATTTCCGAAGGTTGCTTTCTCGTTTTAGAAGATGTGTTATTAATTTCCATTTATTGCATCATGGGAGTTATTGGATTTAGAGTAAATTGCCAACCAATGTACTAGAATAGACAATCTCCCTATTTTTCTTGACAACCACTTTGTCATCAAAAGAAATAGAATATCCATCCCTAAACAATTTAGAAACTAAAATGAAATTCTTTCTAAAACTTGGTACACGAAGGCAATTTTTCAAAATCAATGCTTTATTCCTAAAGGATAAATAAACATCTCCCACTACAACAACCGCCACTTTCGTAGCATTGCCCATGCTTATGGTAATTTCCGCTTCATGTAGTCGTCGAATTTCCTAGAACTCCTACAATGAATTGCAGACATGATTAGTGACTCTTGTATCTACACACCAGGTACCGATAGATAACACCACTAAACACGTTTCAACATCTAATGAATAAGATACACCTTTATTGTGCTCAATTTTATGAGGACAGTCTACCTTTTGTTGGTTAGTTCTAGGAAAAACATACCGGTTCCACTATACAAAAATTTTGTACATGTGTCGAACCTTTCCTTAAATAACCTATTGTATTCTTTAGAAGTTAAATTAGGAATCGCAGACGGAACTTAACACATCATTGATTCCAAATTTAACTTATCTGTTCTTAATGGTTTATATTTGAATCACAAGCGGAACTTAACACTATTGATTCAAATCCACCTACATTATAAATTCCATTAAATATTAATTTCCAAAATTGGCTTCCAGGACTGCATGGCAAGGCATATGACCTTCTTGGATATGGGAGCAACCACCACCGCCTAGACAAAGCCTTTTAAGGAAAGCTAATATTTAATTTCCTTAATAACTCTAGGTTAACCAAAAAGAACAATCGAATCACAAATTCGAAAAACAAAGAAAATACAAACTCAAAAAATAAATTCGAAAAACAAGATCTAATGCCTCTTTTGTTTGGAATTCATATAAAGAAAAATAACTAGTATGATGGGGAAGAAAATTACTAGTTATACCTTCTCTTTGTATGTTAATGACCTCAATATCTTCTGCCGTATTCCTCGCCTCGCCTTGGACAGCGTGTGGGCGACGATCCTCCAAGATGAACACCACCCAAAGAGCTTTCTTCTTCCTCCTCTAAAATCCGGCCACCACCACCAATTTAGGAACCAAAGAGAGCAAGGGAAAGGGAAGGGGAGAGATCCGACCATCATGAGAGAGCACAAGCAAGAGACTAAAATTAGATGCCTCCTCCTCCTCCTTCTTCTTCTTCTCCTTCTCCTCTTTCTTGTATCCGACCACTTAAAGGAACCACAAGCAATATGTGGCCGGCCCTAGCATGATAAAGAGATAGGGGCTGGCCCTAAGGAGGAGACTATAGAGAGAAGAGAGAAAAAGAATTCATTAACCCATGAAGCCTCTCCTCCCGTTCTTTTATAATACTTGCCCAAGGTAAATAAGGGAAGAATTTTTACAAAAATTAAAATCTTCCTCTTGTTTTTCCTTTTCCCTTTTAATTTTCCTTTTCTTTCCTCTTGATTGAATCAATCACCAAATCAATTAGAAGATGATTGATTATGATTGGCCGACCCCTTGCTTGGGCTCCAAGCAAGGTGGCCGACCACCTCATCAAGGATAAGGAAATATTTTTTTAAAAAAATTTTACAAGAAGAAATCCTCTTATAAAATTTACAAGCTCTCTTTCCTAATGTAGGAGTTAAAAAAGGAAAGTTTTAAAAAATTAAAACCATGTTTTAAAATTTAAAAGTTCTCTTATAAAATTTTCTTTTTTAACATGGTGTTAGAAAATTTAAATTTTAAAACTTCTCTTCCTTTTTTTTAAACCATGAGGATGGTTAAAAAAGGAAAGTTTTAAAACTTTTAAACTTTCTTTTAAAACATGTGGCCTAATTTAAATAAGGAAAGTTTTTAAATTTAAAATCTCTTTTTTAAAACTTGTAGTTTTCTACAAAGAGAAGATTTTAAAAATTCAAAAACACCCCACCTTGTTTGAATTATTGTGGCCATCCCCTCTTGCTTGGGCACCAAGCAAGGGGCCGACCCCTTAAGAGGACAATATGGCCGACCCTTGATTGGTCACCAAGCATTGAGCCGCCCCCCTTCTTGGACACCAAGATGGGCTTATATTTGGATGGACTTGAGGCTTTAATGTGGCTATGATAGGGACCTAGAGAAGAAACTGGTTTTGGCCTTTCGATGAGCTTGAGTATCCCGTGTTCGCCCCGAACACATAACTCAAGTTCATCGATAATAACTCATTCCACTAGAGAGTTATTATCACACTACTGCACCAATCCCAAATTACATTATGGGCTCCTTCTTATCATGAGTGTGTTAGTCTCCCTGTGTTTAAGATAATGAATGCCCACTAATTAATAATTTACTGACAACTCACTTAATTAATATCTAACTCCAAAAGTAGTACCACTCAACTTCATTGTCATATCGGACTAAGTCCACCTGCAGGGTTTAATATGAAAATCCTTGTAACAACCCAAATTTCCTCATTACGAGTCTTAATAGTGCTTAAAAATATTTAGAAATGCTTTATAAATATTCTATAGATTTTTAGAAATTTTTAAAGTATTTTTATGCAATTTTTGGAGTTCGTTTGGTATTTTTACCAAAAGAAAGAAGTTGCAAAAAAATAAAGAGGTTTGGTCGAGGTTCGAACCCGCGACTTCCGACTGTTCCAAGTCTTAAGTGATTTCGGCTAGCTAGGCATCCCAACGGGTGTTTCGTGATAAGAAGGGAAGCGAAACTATCTTAAGCAATAACCGAACCTAAAAATAACCCTAGGTTATAAAAGGATAAGTTAAGGAGAGGATGGGATGAAATTTTACTTTTCCTCCCTGCACGCGTGGGACGTTTTCTCCCTGGCTGAGAGCAATGAAGAAACTAGGGTTTCATCTTCGGCGATCGGCCAAGGCTTGGGTCCGAGGAATTTCTGCGGATTCATGAGCACCTAGTCAAGGAGGACGCGCGGACATGAAGGGAACGCCGAAATCGCGAGCTTCTCCGAAACCCTAGGATCTTTTCTTCGACTATAAGTCCAAGAACCCCAAAGTAAGTGCTCTCACCTGCAGTAAGGGTAGTTTTCGGAATTTTGAAACGTTTTCTTTTACTTGCACAGCCTTTCACTCTCACAACATGGTTTAAGAATTTGCGTTGTGCTTGCTATACATCCATGCATGTGTTTGTGGTTGGGTTGTTTCGTGCCGCAGCAATTTCATGTGTAGGTGGCTGCAAAACCCTAGTTTCGGTTGTAATTAGACCAGCCTTCCTAGTGAGCTTTTCAGTTTGGTTTCCTTGTAGTTTAACAAGAATGCACAGTTTTGTAATTTAGAAGTTCAGTTTTGAATTCTTTGTTGAAATTCCTGCTATCCAGTTAGCATAATCGTGCTATGTAATGTCATGGTAGTTTTAGTTGTTCTCTTGAAATTTTTGAGCATGAACAGGGCATATAGATTTCGCATCGCAGAATTAATGTTCCAGATTTAATTTTTCTTGCTGTTTTTATCAAACCGAACAGCCATGTACGTGCAGCATTTTTAGAATTTCTTTAAGGAAGTTCTATTGCTTTATGATAGCCTAGGATCTGTGTTTTTTTCCATTCCTTACTGTTGTGCATGCCTTAAAGAACTTCATTGCTCTGTCAACCCTAGTATTTATGTGTAGGCGGCTGTGGAACCTAGAACCTGCATGTGGATGACATGATAAGAAGTTCTATTAAATCCTCTTAGGGGTTTAAGAGGGATTGTAGGTAAGGGAAGACCAAGGTCTTGAAAGGGTCCTAATTTCCAGAAATTTCGGACTAGCAGCATGCCAAGTGCTTGCAGATATGCCAAGGCATTTAATTATAAGAGTATTAAAAGATAACAAGTATTTTATTTTAAGAGGCTAGTACCCGACTTCTGAGGTTGTCGTTAAACAAATCCAGGTGATCAATTCCGAGGTCTTGACCCTGGTAAGACCAAGGCCTTTGCCCTCGTAGGACTGGTGGCTTGCTACCTCAGTTCTATTAGGGAGCGCGTAATGGTACTAAGCCTGGGCCCAAGAGTAAAATGAGTATTATTTTGAAGTATAAAAGTATAAATATTAAACAAGTGAAATAAGCTTCACATGAGTTTAAAGTTCAGCAAGTTTAGTTTCTGATATACTAGCATGTTGTTTAGATTTTCATACTGTTGTTAGATGAGCATAAGCAGCTTTACATGTTTAGCATTTCAGAATGTTTGATTCCTCTATTATCAGATGAGCATGTGTAGTATTTCCTTTAAAGCATTCATTTTTAGATTTATTCTTATTCACATGCATATTCGAGTTTTGTGAGTTAGATAGCACTTACTAAGCAATTTTGCTTATAGTTGCATTTTCCTCTTACTGCAGATAAAGGAAAGGAAAAGTTATAGCAAAGGAAGGCGATAAGGAGGTGCGGATGGATGTGTGATGTTTGGACTATAGAAGCCTTGGGACTTAGCTTAGAAATTTATTAAGATTTTGTATTCAGAATGTTAGCACTATTTTCTTTCATGTTGCTGGATTTGGCTATTGAATACTTATTGTTTTAGAACTCTTCCTATTAATTGCTATGTACAATAGTTTCATGATTTGAGTTGTAGTATTATTGTATGTATGTTCAGATTAATAGATATGTGTTTAGTATATTCAGATTGATAAGTAGTTTTAGTTGTGAACGTATGCTTGAGTAGTATGTTTTCCGCTGTTACATATTGTGTGCTTTGAGTTTTTGAGAGTTTTAAGCATAGTTAATTTCATGTGAGCAACATTAGTTAAGCATAGTTAGTAGTCCAGTAGCACTCCACCCTCACAGACTAGTAATGAGGAGGGTGGGGTGCTACAAGTTGGTATCAGAGCAGTTCCTATTCTCCAACATCACACATCAGCACCAACCTTACCATATTCAAGTAAGAAAGTATTTAAAAATTCTTTTATTTAGTATGCTTTTCCTTATTATTGGTAATATAGAGAAATCCTAGAAATATTTGCTTATAAGTGCAAAGGTGAGATAAAAGTTCTTGTTTGGTTCTTCTATGTTTTTATATATATGCCTAGGAAGAATAGAGACGATATCAGTTTTTATCTTTCTACATAACTAGATCTCAAGAAGAGGACGTCCCCGTACTGCTCATACTGAGGACCGAGCCCAGGAGAATGAAGAGCCCAGAACAACTGAACCTGATCTCTCTGAAGTTGTTGCTCAACTTCAGAGACAAGTAGTAGAGAACAACAAGTGATCGTCAATCTGATGGCGAATCGGCAGCCAGTCCCTCCCACTCCTCCAACTATCAATGTGGAGACTTCAGTGGTGACTGAGGTTCCACCAGCCGCCCTGGAAGTCCCCATAACACCTAGAAGACAAGAAGCATACCTGATATAGTGGCTGAAGCTGAAGTCAGAAAGTTTCTCCGGCACGACTGAGCCATGGGATGCTCAAGCTTGGTTTAAGACACTGGAGAGCACCATGGAGCTTCTTGACTCGCCAGAAGTCGAGAAGGTCAAGTGTAACTCTTTCTGTCTATCAGGGGATGCTTGTTTGTGGTGGGAGAGAGTGGGCAAGAGAGCAGTCAATCAGATGAGTTGGGCTGACTTCGAGACGGAGTTTCACGAAGAATTCTTCCGCCAACGGATCACCAATAAACATTATGAGGAATTTTTAGAATTCAGATAAGGTGACCTGTCAGTGGAAGAAGCAGTCAAGAGATTCAACAGACTAGCTCTTCTCTGCCCAGAACTAGTAAGTACAGAGAAAGAACGAGTCAGACTGATGCTTTGAATGCTGAGGCCAGAAATAGCACTTAACGTGAGTCGTGGGACTCACCGACCACAGACTGGTGAAGAGCTGGTCAGCAGGGCATTGGTCGCTGAGCACTATCTGAATAGCATCAAGGCACAACAAATGCAATTCAAGCCAGTCAAGATGGAAGACAAGACAGCAGGGAGTCAGAAACCTCAGGTAAGTAAGCAGCACTGGAAGGGTAAAGATAACAAGAGGAAACGGTGGAATACAGGAGGAAGCCAAAAGGGAGGTTCTACAGACAAGCAGGCTAAGTTTCCTCCCTGTCCCAAATGTGGGAGAGTACATCCAGGAGCCTGTCTTTTGGGTATGACTGGATGTTATTCGTGTGATCAAAAAGGACATCTGGCTAAGGCATGTCCTAACAAGATCAAAACACCTCAGCAACAGGCAGCGCAATACGGGAACAAGCCTCAGTTACACTACATGCCTGCGACTCTGGATGGACCTCAGCTCAATCAAGGAAGATTGGAAGCCCCACCAGTTTCAGCCAGTGCCAGAGTATTCTCCCTCACCATAGAGGAGGCTGCTAGTGCCTCCACGGTCGTAACAGGTCAAGTAGTTATTTTTCAGCATTTAGCTACTGCAATATTTGATACTGGGGCGACCCATTCTTTTATATCAGTACTCTTTGCCAAAGAATTTCAGATGCCTACAGAGAGCATGAACTCCAAGTTCTTAACGACCCTACCTTCTAGAGAAGTCAAGGAATCCAACCAGTGGCTTCGGGCTGTACCAGTCAGAATTTCAAACCGAGAGCTATATGTTGATCTAGTAGTCCTTGCGATGCAAGATTTCAATGTCATTCTGGGTATGGATTTCCTTAGCAAGTACAGTGCTTCGGTGGACTACCGCAGAAGGAAAGTGATTTTCAGCCCAGAAGGTGAACCATCCTTTGAGTTTACGGGAGTGCCGAAGAGGAAGACCCAGAAATTCCTCTCTTCCCTCACAACTCACCAGATGATAGCTAAAGGGTGTACTGGTTTTCTTACGTACATTGTGAATGCAGAAGAACAAGAAAGACCCAAGCAGGAAGATGTTTGGGTAGTCTGTGAGTATCCAGAGGTATTCCTAGAAGAGCTACCTGGACTACCTCCCAACAGAGAAGTGGAGCTTGAAATTGAGTTGGTTCCTGGTACCGGTCCAATTTCAAAAGCTCCGTACCGAATGTCTCCAGCAGAACTGAAAGAGCTACAAGAACAACTCCAGGAGCTACTTAACAAAGGCTTCATCCGTCCCAGTCATTCACCATGGGGAGCTCCGGTGTTGTTCGTCAAGAAGAAAGACGGATCTATGCGAATGTGTATAGATTATAGAGCGCTGAACAAAGTGACAATTAAGAACAAGTACCCTCTTCCCAGAATAGATGATCTATTCGATCAGTTAAAGGAGGCAACAGTGTTCTCTAAGATATATCTGCGCTCTGGGTACCATCAGTTGAATGTGAAAGAGAGTGATATACCCAGAACAGCTTTCAGGACCAGATATGGACACTACGAGTTTGTAGTCATGCCTTTTGGAGTGATAAATGCACCTGCGGTCTTTATGGACTTAATGAACAGAGTGTTCAGAGAATACCTTGACAAGTTTGTCATCGTGTTCATCGACGACATTCTGATCTATTCAAGAACCCTAGAGGAGCATGACACACACTTGAGGATAGTACTGCAGACCCTTCAGCAAAAGCAAGTTTATGCTAAATTCTCGAAGTACGAATTCTGGTTGGAGCAGGTGGCATTTCTAGGTCACATCATTTCTAAAGAAGGTATTCAGGTGGATCCAGCCAAAATAGAAGCGGTCAACAACTGGAGTAGTCCCAAGAACGCCAGGGAGATCAGAAATTTCCTTGGTTTTAGCTGGGTATTATAGAAAGTTCGTGGAGGACTTTTCTAGGATAGCCTCTCCACTAACAACCCTCACTAGGAAGAACAAGAAGTTTGAATGGTAAGACAAATGTGAGCAAAGTTTCCAAGCATTGAAGAAGAGATTGACCATTGCTCCTATCCTAACTGTTCCAGAGAGTGACAAGAGTTTTGACATCTACAATGATGCTTCCAAGATGGGCCTCGGAGTTGTTCTCATGCAAGAAGGGAAAGTTATAGCTTATGCTTCCAGACAACTCAATGACTATGAGAAGAATTACCCCACTCATGATCTTGAGTTGGCAGCCGTGGTTTTTGCACTAAAACTCTGGCGACATTATTTGTATGGAGTTCAGTGCAGAATCTTCACCGACCATCAGAGCATGAAGTATTTCTTTACCTAGAAAGATTTAAACATGAACAGTGTAGGTGGATAGAGTTGGTAAAGCTAGAAAGATTATGACTGTGAAATCCTTTACCACCCAGGTAAAGCTAACAAAGTGGAGGATGCACTAAGTCGAAAGTCCAGTGCAACTCTGATGTCCTTGTCATCATTAGCACTGCCACTGCAGAAGGAATTGTCAGATTTTGGAGTCGAAATTGTTTATGGGCAACTCTCTGCATTGACCTTAGAGTCAACCCTGCTTGAGGATATACAGAGAAAGCAAAGTGAAGATCCAGATATCCAGAAGATCAAGCAAGGGATACAAAAAGAAGAAAATTCAGAGTTTCGGGTATCAGACAGTGGAATTCTTTATCAGGGGAGCCGCCTTTGTGTTCCCAATGATGAGGAATTGAGAGAGAAGATTCTAGAAGAAGCTCATAGTACACCGTACTCTATGCATCCTGGTTCCACCAAGATGTATCAAGATTTGAAACTAAGATTCTGGTGGTCTGGACTCAAAAGAGATGTTGCAAAGTATGTCAGTACCTGCCTGACATGACAGAGAGTCAAAGCAGAGCACCAGAGACCAGGAGGAGTTCTACAGCCTCTCCCAATACCAGAGTGGAAGTGGGATGAAATATCCATGGACTTCATAGCAGGTCTTCCAAGAACTACTTATGGATATGATGCGATATGGGTGATAGTGGGCAGATTGACCAAGTCTGCCCATTTTTTAGCCATCAAGGTGTCCCACTCTATAGAGCAGTTGGCACAGCTATATGTTAAGGAAGTGATCAGACTTCATGGAGTTCCGAAGTCTATTGTTTCTAACAGAGATGGGCGCTTCACCTCTCATTTTTGGGGCGGTGTCCAGAATGCACTAGGCACCAAATTCAAGTTCAGCACAGCCTTCCATCCCCAGACTAATGGACAGACAGAACGAGTAAATCAGATTTTAGAAGTCATGCTTAGGGCTTGTGCATTAGATTTTAAGGGAAGTTGGTGCAAGTATATGTACTTAGCTGAATTCACCTACAACAATAACTACTAGGCCACTATCAAGATGGCACCGTACGAAGCACTGTATGGCCGAAAGTGTAGATCACCTATATGCTGGTTGGAGGCTGGAGAAAGAAAAGAGATGGAATCAGAATTGGGCAGGCAGACCGAAATGATTGATGAAACCACTCAGGCTATTCAGAAGATCAGATAGAGAATTGAGACTGCCCAGAGCAGACAAAAAAGTTATACTGACACACGTCGTAGGCCACTTGAATTCCAAGTAGGGGATTCAGTCTATCTTAAAGTTGCTCCGATGAAGGGAGTGATGAGTTTTGGCAAGAAGGGCAAGTTAAGTCCCCGCTACGTGGGGCCCCACCCGATTACAGAGAGGATTGGGAAAGTAGCTTACAAGCTGGACTTACCTCAAGACATGTCAGCAATACATAATGTATTTCATGTCTCCATGCTAAAGAAGTGTTTCCACGACCCTAGCCAAGTGATTCAGCCTCAGTCAGTGCAGATCCAAGAGGATCTTAGCTATGAGAGCAGACCTACACAGATAGTGGACAGAGAAGTTAAGAGACTAAGGAACAAAGAAGTACCACTAGTGAAGGTCATTTGGTAGAATCAGAAGCATGAGGAAGTTACTTGGGAGAGTGAGAACAGCATGAGACAGAAATATCTAGAATTATTCTAAGTTCGAGGACGAACTTTTTATAAGGTATGGGGAATTGTAACAACCCAAATTTCCTCATTACGAGTCTTAATAGTACTTAAAAATATTTATAAATACTTTAGAAATATTCTAGATATTTTTAGAAATTTTTAGAGTATTTTTATGCAATTTTTGGAGTTCGTTTGATATTTTTACCAAAAGAAAGAAGTTGCAAAAAAATAAAGAGGATTGGTCGAGGTTCGAACCCGCGACTTCCGACCGTTCCAAGTCTTAAGTGGGTTCGGCTAGCCAGGCATCCCAACGGGTGTTTCGTGATAAGAAGGGAAGCAAAACTATCTTAAGCAATAACCGAGCCTAAAAATAACCCTGGGTTAAAAAAGGATAAGTTAAGGAGAGGATGGGACGAAATTTTCTCTTGACCTAATCTTTTCCTCCCTGCACGCGTGTGGTGTTTTCTCCCTGGTCGAGAGCAACGAAGAAACTAGGGTTTCTTCTTCGGTGACCGGCCAAGGCTTGTTTTCGAGGAACTTTCGCGGATTCGTGAGCACCTTGTTAAGGAGGACGCGCGGACACGAAGGGAACGCCGAAATCGCGAGCTTCTCCGAAACCCTAGGATCTTTTCTTCGGCTGTAAGTCCAAGAACCCCAAAGTAAGTGCTCTCACCTGCAGTAAGGGTAGTTTTCAGGATTTCAAAACGTTTTCTTTTATTTGCACAGCCTTTCACTCTCACAACATGGTTTAAGAATTTGCGTTGTGCTTGCTATACATCCATGCGTGTATTGTGGTTGGGTTGTTTCGTGCCGCAGCAATTTCATATGTAGGTGGCTGCAAAACCCTAGTTTCGATTGTAATTAGACCAGCCTTCCTAGTGAGCTTTTCAGTTTGGTTTCCTTGTAGTTTAACAAGCATGCACAGTTTTGTAATTTAGAAGTTCAGTTTTGAATTCTTTGTTGAAATTCCTGCTATCCAGTTAGCATAATCGTGCTATGTAATGTCATGGTAGTTTTAGTTGTTCTCTTGAAATTTTTGAGCATGAACAGGGCATATAGATTTTGCATCGCAGAATTAATGTTCCAGATTTAATTTTTCTTGCTGTTTTTATCAAATCGAACAGCCATGTATGTGCAGCATTTTTAGAATTTCTTTAAGGAAGTTCTATTGCTTTATGATAGCCTAGGATCTGTGTTTTTTTTCCCTTCCTTACTGTTGTGCATGCCTTAAAGAACTTCATTGCTCTGTCAACCCTAGTATTTATGTGTAGGCGGCTGTGGAACCTAGAACCTGCATGTGGGTGACATGATAAGAAGTTCTATTAAATCCTCTTAGGGGTTTAAGAGGGATTGTAGGTAAGGGAAGACCAAGGTCTTGAAAGGGTCCCAATTTCCAGAAATTTCAGACCAGCAGCATGCCAAGTGCTTGCAGATATGCCAAGGCATTTAATTATAAGAGTATTAAAAGATAACAAGTATTTTATTTTAAGAGGCTAGTACCCGACTTCCGAGGTTGTCGTTAAACAAATCCAGGTGATCAATTCCGAGGTCTTGGCCCTGGTAAGACCAAGGTCTTTGCCCTTGTAGGACTGGTGGCTCGCTACCTCAGTTCTATTAGGGAGCGCGCAATGGTACTAAGCCTGGGCCCAAGAGTAAAGTGAGTATTATTTTGAAGTATAAAAGTATAAATATTAAACAAGTGAAATAAGCTTCACATGAGTTTAAAGTTCATCAAGTTTAGTTTCTGATATGCTAGCATGTTGTTTAGATTTTCATACTATTGTTAGAAGAGCATAAGCAACTTTACATGTTTAGCATTTCAGTATGTTTGATTCCTCTATTATCAGATGAGCATGTGTAGTATTTCCTTTAAAGCATTCAGTTTTAGATTTATTTTTATTCACATGCATATTCGAGTTTTGTGAGTTAGATAGCGCTTACTAAGCAATTTTGCTTATAGTTGCATTTTCCTCTTACTGCAGATAAAGGAAAGGAAAAGTTATAGCAAAGGAAGGTGACAAGGAGGTGCGGATGAATGTGTGTTGTTTGGACTATAGAAGTCTTGAGACTTAGCTTAGAAATTTATTAAGATTTTGTATTCAGAATGTTAGAAATATTTTCTTTCATGTTGCTGGATTTGGCTATTAAATACTTATTGTTTTAGAACTCTTCCTATTAATTGCTATGTACAATAGTTTCATGATTTGAGTTGTAGTATTATTGCATGCATGTTCAGATTAATAGATATGTGTTTAGCATATTCAGATTGATATGTAGTTTTAGTTGTGAACGTATGCTTGAGTAGTATGTTTTCCGCTGTTACATATTGTACGCTTTGAGTTTTTGAGAGTTTTAAGCATAGTTAATTTCATGTAAGCAACATTAGTTAAGCATAGTTAGTAGTCCAGTAGCGCTCCACCCTCACAGACTAGTAGTGAGGAGGGTGGGGTGTTACAATCTTTATGAGCTCCTCTTGGGGACATTCTCAACCTAGATATCTAGGACACAGATTCCTTCTATAATCAACAACACATACTATAAGTAATATCATTTCCCAACTTATCGGGCTTATTGACTTATCGAGTTAAATCTCACCCATTGATAAGTCAAAAAAATAAATACTAAATAAATGTGTTTGTTATTATATTAGGATTAAGAGCACACACTTCCATAATAACTAAGGTCTAGTTCTTTTATAAAGTCAGTACAAAAAGAACTTATCTAAAATGGTCCTACTCAATACACTTGGAGTGTATCAGTGTAATTTATTAGTAAAGATAAACTAATACTTAATTACACTACGACTACCTCAACGGTTTGTTCCTTTCCATCTTAGTCGCGAGCAACTGTTTATAATTTATAAAGAACCGACAACATGATCTTCTGTGTGTGACACCACACACCATGTTGTCTACTATATAAATTAATTTAACAAATTACATTTAACAAATAAATGTAGATATTGACCACTGTGATTCTTTATTTATAAATAAATGTTTATACAAAAGCTAGGCTTTTAGTATACACTCTAACAATCTCCCACTTATACTAAAAGACTATGCTGCCATATATCCTGCCATACATCTGATTCCCAAACCTTCAACATGACCATCAAAAGCTCTTGCCTTTGGGGCCTTAGTGAAAGGATCTTCCAGATTATCACTTGATGCAATCTAGGCGGCAACAACTTCTCCTCGTTTATACAATTTTTCGTATTGGGTGGTACTTACGCTCTATTGTGTTTACTTGCCTTATGGACTTATGGTTTCTTCGAGTTTGCTACATCACCACTATTATTATAATAAATTGTAATAATTTTTGGGCAAACCAAAAAACATGTCTAAGTCCATCATGAAGTATCTGAGCCATACAGCATCTATGACTGCCTCAGAAGCTGGCACTTACTCAGCTTCTATGGTGGAGTCCGAAAAAGCACCTTTGCTTATTACTCTTCATAGTTATGACTTCACCTCCTAAAGTAAACACAAAATCCCGAGGTCAAATAACTATTGTCCCTATCCGATTGGTAGTCAAAATCCGTGCTACCCACAGGGACCAAATTATCTGCCTTGTAAGCTAGCATATAATCTCAAGTGCCTCTAAGGTACTTCAATATATGCTTTATCGCAGTCCAATGTCCTTGTCCAGGGTTACTTTGATATCTGCTAACTATGCCCTCGGCAAAATAGATTTCTGATCTCGTGCATAGCATACATTAGGCTTCCGACAGCCGAAGCATAAGGAACTGCCTTCATTTTCTCTATCTCCTTTGATGTCTTCGGAGACATCTCTTTAGATAAAGCTACTCCTTACTGAAAAGGTAAGAAACCTTTCTTGGAGTTTTGCATGCTTAAAACGAGCAAGGATTGTTTCGATATATGAAGCTTGGGATAAGTAAAATATTCTTTTCTTGTGATCCCTTATTACTTTGATCCCAAGAATATATGAATTCTCCCAAGTCCTTCATATCGAATTGTTTGGACAACCATACCCTTACTTCTGACAATACTTTGATATTGTTTCCAACTACAAAAAATGTTATCTACGTATAATACAAGAAATACCAACACGTTTCCATCACACTTCTTGTATACACAAGACTCATTCGGTTGTTAAATAAATCCATAGGTCTGGATTACTTTATTAAACCGGATGTTCCAAGACCTTGAAGCTTTACTTCAGTCCATAGACTGATTGAGCTTACACACAAGATACTCTTTACTCTTTGCAATGAACCCTTCTGGTTGCTATATATGGATGTTTTCTTCAAGACTTCCATTAAGGAAAGCTGTCTTGACATCCACTTGCTAAATCTCATAGTCCATATGAGAAGTAATAGATAAAAGAATCCGGATAGACTTAAGCATGACTACCGGTGAAAAAGTTTCCTTTTTCAACAAGCCTTGCTTTGAAAGTTTCTAACTTCTTGTGTATCCCTCTTTTCCTATTGTAGACTTATTTTTACCCAATGACTTTTACACTATTTGGTGATTTTATAAGCTCCCAGCTCTATTAGAATATATATATTCTAATTCTGTATTTATTGCTCTTTGCAAAGATGCTGCATCTTTATCTTGGAGTGCTTCGTCATATGTCCAGGGATCAGATTCATGTCCACCAGGGATCAAGTCCAAAGATTCTCCCAAAACATGAATCTTTTAGGTTGCCTAACAACCCTCCCTCTATGACGAGACACTTTCTGTAATTGTGTATCATTTGTGATATGTGTTGCAGTTTCTTGTGATATTTCATCTTGTACAGTTGGTACTAGATTAGACGTGTCCATTAATTTCCTTAAGAACAATATTTAATCATGGGCTTGTGGTTCATAGTATAGTCCTTTTCTAAATTGCGGGCATTAGTGCCAACAATGACCTTCCGATTTTAACGACTATAAACCTCTTTTTGTTTTTCTAGGATAACTCACAAACAAGTGAACTCATGTCCAACTTATCAGTGTCTCTCATGTGCTAGACCACCCAAATTCGAATATACTTCAGACTAGGCTTACGCCCATTCTGCAATTCTATGGGAGTAGAGAGTTCTGACTTAGAAGGTACTATGTTCACTTCCGTTTCCAGTGTATATCCTTAAAACAAATTTGGTAATTTTCTGAATAACTCATCATCGATCTAATTATTCCATAAGAGCCTTATACCTTCTTTTTACTACATCATTCTGTTGGGGTGTACCAGGTGCAGTTAGTTGGGATTAAATCCTGACTTCTGATAAGTGACTCCTAAACTGTCCTAAGAGATACTCGTTACTACGATTTCACCGTTGTGTCTTGATACTTTTACTTTGATGTTACTCCATATCAGCCTAGTACTCTTTGAACTAATCAAAGCACTTAGACTTGTGGCGCGAGTAAATGTATCCTTATCTCGAATAGTCGTCTATAAAAGAGACGAAATATTCGAAACAACCTCTTGCCTGGATAGTCAAAGGTCTACACAAATCAGAATGAACCAATTCCAACATATCTTTGGCTCCATACCCCTAAGACTTAAAAGCTTCTTGGTTATTTTTCTTTCCAAGTAAGACTCGCAGGTTGGAAAGATTTCCACTACCAATGAACCCAAGAGTTCATTGGTTATAACCTAGCCTTAGATGCCAAAAATATGATTGGTTCATTTCTGAAGGTTACTTTCTCTTATTAAAGTTAGAAAATGTGTTATTAATTTCCATTTATTGCATCGTGGGAGTTATTGGATTATAAATTATCAACCAACGTACCAGAACAGATAACTTCCCTATTTTTCTTGATAACAAGTTTGTTATCAAAATAGACAGATATCTATTCTTTAATAGTTTAGAAACTGAAATCAGGTTCTTTCTAAACTTAGTACGTAAAGACAATTTCTGAAAATCCATATTTTATTCCTATCAGAGGATAAACATCTCCCACTGCAACAGTTGCTACTTTTGCAGTAGTGCCCATATAGACTATGTTTTCCTTTTTATATAGCTGTCGGGTTTCCTGGAACCCTGCAATGAATTGCAGACATGATTAGTGGATCTGTATCTACACTCCAGGTACTAGTAGATAACACCACTAAACATGTTTCAACAACTAATGAATTAAATACACCTATATTGTTCACAGTTCTAAGAGGACAGTCTACCTTAATGTCCAAGTCCTATCATTATAATTGGGACTACTAAGTCTTTTCTATAGTATAACAACTAGGGGATTGACAAACATTTAAAATCCTAAGAATCACAAAAATATTTGGTCAAGACCAACACTTTAAAATCCCCATGAATTTTGTATGCCACGATAGTGTAGACGTATACAAAATCAAAGAGGAGATTTTATCCATTAATTTTATTATCTAGTCAACCTTACTTTATGACGAATAAAATTAATAATTGATCTATCTTTGATCAAATATTTGGTCAAAACTTTGAATTTAAAATAACATTGATTCCTCAAACAATATTATTTAAATTCACCAACACCTCAAACACTGGGAATTATGCATGCCACGTTAGTGTGGACGTATACAAATTCAACATTCGTAAGAGGAGGGTCTTACCCATTAATTATCTTGTCAACCTTGAATTACCTCAAACACCATGAATTTTGTATGCCACATTAGTGTGGACGTATACAAATTCAATTGTTTGTAAGAGGAGGTATTACCCATTTTATATTGTCAACCTAACTTTCTGACAAATAAAATTACCTCAAACACCGTGAATTTTGTATGTCACGTTAGTGTGGACGTATACAAATTCAAACATTTGTAAGAGGGGGGTTTTACCTAACTTTATGACAAATTAATAGTTGGTATTGCTTTGGTCCCGCAAGACAATAGCAGTGACTCCGTTGGGGAGGATACTATTGAATGCATCTAAGTGTATACCATTACTTGATACTTAGTCCATTAAATAGGATTATGCCCCTTCAGTTGGAGAAGATCACACGCTCCTAAATAATTTTCTATAACCATCCATAAAGGAAGTTTGATCTAGTGATCCGCAACAAACCCATCCGTTGTGGAGGGAGGCACTCAGAGCCAACACGCAAGCTTGTTGCATCACTTACAAACCAGTAATGGAGACCGTGGAATTTATTAAAATCCCTCTCCCACTTAGTTATTTAAAAATGAGGATTTTAACCTATGCTAGCATACATCACAGTAAATAAAAGCAATAAATTTGGAAATTAATTTTCCAACTATTATTGTCTTTTCCATCACTGTCTTCAGTATACTCCAACCCTAGCTGCTGTCATCTTTAGCCACCGCCATCGGGTCGAGACGTCGTATCCATCTTGCTTCTTATTCCACTACGCCTATGGTGCTTCAAAAGTACCACGCCTCGCAAGCATCCGATCCACGACAAAAATAGAATTTTACATGTGTCGATCCTATATTCCTCGAGGGAATACACATGAAATCTAGATCGAAAATAAAATTCTAAAATCCTAGGGCTAATACAGCTCCTGCTGTATTAGTTACATACAATCATGCACACACACAATAATGCCCTTGACATATCCAAGGGTCCAATCACACACAACATCTATAAGGCATAAGAGTTGGAGCCTGCAACCAAAAGTTAGCACATCCTACTATTATCCTGCCTAAATTATGTATGACATGTGCATAACCTATTTGAATTCTAAACACACAGAGGTAAACCCTAGCTCTGATACCAATTGTGGGTTATTCCTAGGAAAAACATACCAGTTCCACTGTACAAAAATTTTGTACAAGTGCCGAATCTTTCCTTAAATAACCTATTGTGTTCTTTAGAAGTTAAATTAAGAATCGCTGACAGAACTTTACATCATTGATTCCAAATTTAACTTATCTGTTCTTAATGGTTTAGATTTGAATCGTAAGCGGAACTTAACACTATTGACTCAAATCCACTTACGTTATAAATTCCATTAAATATTAATTTCCAAAATTGGCTTCCAGGACTGCATGGAGAGGCACATGACCTTCTTAGATATGAGAGCAACAAGCACCGCCTAGACAAAACCTTTTAAGGAAAGCTATAATATTTAATTTCCTTAAATAACTCTAGGTTAACCAAAAAGATCAACCGAATCACAAATTCGAAAAACAAAGAAAACACAAACTTGAAAAATAAATTCGGAAAACAAGATCTAATGCCTCTTGTGTTTGGAATTCATACAAAGAAAAATAACTAGTATGATGCGGAAGAAAATTCCTAGTTATACCTTGTCTTTGTATGTTAATGACCTCAAGATCTTCTGCCGTATTCCTCACCTCACCTTGGATGTTGTGTGGGCGACGATCCTCCAAGATGAACACCACCCAAAGAGCTTTCTTCTTCCTCCTCTAAAATCCGGCCACCACCACCAATTTAGGAACCAAAGAGAGCAAGGGAAAGGGAAGGGGAGAGATCCGGCCATCATGAGAGAGCATAAGCAAGAGACTAAAATTAGATGCCTTCTTCTTCTCCTTCTCCTCCTTGTATCCGGCCACTTAAAGGAACCATAAGCAATATGTGGCCGGCCCTAGCATGATAAAGAGCTAGGGGCCGACCCTAAGGAGGAGACTAGAGAGAAGAGAGAAAAAGAATTCATTAACCCATGAAGCCTCTCCTCCCCTTCTTTTATAATACTTGCCCAAGGCAAATAAGGGAAGAATTTTTACAAAAATTAAAATTTTCCTCTTGTTTTTCCTTTTCCCTTTTAATTTTCCTTTTTCCTTTTAATTTTCCTTTTAATTTTCCTTTTCTTTCCTCTTGATTGAATCAATCACCAAATCAATTAGATGATGATTGATTATGATTGGTCGGCCCCTTGCTTGGGTTCCAAGCAAGGTGGTCGGCCACCTCATCAAGGATAAGGAAATATTTTTTTTTAAAAAAAATTTTACAAGAAGAAATCCTCTTATAAAATTTACAAGCTCTCTTTCCTAAAGTAGGAGTTAAAAATGGAAAGTTTTAAAAAATTAAAACCATGTTTTAAAATTTAAAACTTCTCTTATAAAATTTTCTTTTTTAACATGGTGATATAAAATTTAAATTTTAAAACTTCTCTTCCTTTTTTATAAACCATGAGGAAGGTTAAAAAGGAAAGTTTTAAAACTTTTAAACTTTCTTTAAAAACATGTGGCCTAATTTAAATAAGGAAAGTTTTTAAATTTAAAATCTCTCTTTTAAAACTTTTAGTTTTCTACAAAGAGAAGATTTTAAAAATTCAAAAACACCCCTCCTTGTTTGAATTATTGTGGCCGGCCCCCTCTTGCTTGGGCACCAAGCAAGGGGTCGGCCCCTGAAGAGGACAATGTGGTCGGCCCTTGCTTGGTCACCAAGCATTACGCCGACCCCCTTCTTGGACACCAAGATGGGCTTATATTTGGATGGACTTGAGGCTTTAATGAGGCTACGATAGGGACCTAGAGGAGAAATTGGTTTTGGCCTTCCGATGAGCTTGAGTATCCCGTGTTCGCCCCGAACACACAACTCAAGTTCATCGATAATAACTCATTCCACTAGAGAGTTTTTATCGCACTACCGCACCAATCCCAAATTACATTATGGGCTCCTTCTTATCATGAGTGTGTTAGTCTCCCTGTGTTTAAGATAATGAATGTCCACTAATTAAGTAAGTTACTGACAACTCACTTAATTAATATCTAACTCCAAAAGTAGTACCACTCAACTTCATTGTCATGTCAGACTATATCCACCTGTAGGGTTTAACATGATAATCCTTATGTTCTCCTCTTCGGGAAATTCTCAACCTAGATAACTAGGACACATATTCCTTCTATAATCAACAACACACATTATAAGTAATATCATTTCCCAACTTATCAGACTTATTGACTTATCGAGTTAAATCTCACCCATTGATAAGTCAAAGAAATAAATAATAAATATATGTGTTTGTTATTATATTAGGATTAAGTGCACACACTTCCATAATAACTAAGGTCTAGTTCTTTTATAAAGTCAGTACAAAAAGAACTTAACCTAAAATGGTTCTACTCAATACACTTGGAGTGTATCAGTGTAATTTATTAGTTAAGATAAACTAATACTTAATTACACTACGACTACTTCAACGGTTTGTTCCTTTCCATCTTAGTCGCGAGCAACTGTTTATAATTTATAAAAAATCGACAACATGATCTTCTGTGTGTGACACCACACACCATATTGTCTACTATATAAATTAATTGAACAAATTACATTTAACAAATAAATGTGGATATTGACCACTGTGATTCTTTATTTCTAAATAAATGTTTCTACAAAAGTTAGACTTTTAGTATATACTCTAACAGTTTGGTTCATTTCTGAAGGTTGCTTTCTCTTTTTAGTAGATGTGTTATTAATTTTCATTTGTTGCATCGTGGGAGTTATTGGATTTAGAGTAAATTGTCAACCAATGTACTAGAATAGACAATCTCCCTATTTTTCTTGACAACCACTTTGTCATCAAAAGAAATAGAATATCAATCCTTAAACAATTTACAAACTAAAATCAAATTTTTTCTTAAACTTGGTACATAAAGGCAAATTTTCAAAATCAATGTTTTATTCCTAAAGGATAAATAAACATCTCCCATTGCAACAACCACCACTTTCGTAGCATTGCCCATTCTTATGGTCATTTCCCCTTCATGTAGTCGTCGGGTTTCCTAGAACTCCTGCAATGAATTACAGACATTATAATGACCCGCCTTCTACTAACTAGGCTGTGAGGCCGATCGCTACATTATGTTGTGCTAAATTACTATTACGGAAATCTGGATTGATTAAAATTTTACTAAACTGATTAATGTAAAATCTAAACTTAATATTCTAGGTGTACCTAGGAGTTGTACACATGCTAGGGAAGATAATCTATGCCTCTCGGATGTCCTGCTAGCTGTAATCAGGCATTTCAATCGATCCATGAATCGATTGGGCTGTCGGATCGATCCAGTGATCGAACCAGCTTGATACCGGCACGGAGAAAAACTATGGATCGGTCGGCTGAACGATCCACAAGCTATATTGCTTCTGTATGCGGCTGGACCGGTCTACCGACCGATCCAATAGTACACTGATCGGTCGGCTTGACCGATCCAGTGGCTCACTGATCGGTCGACTGACCGATCAGTGAGCTTCTGTACTCTCTGTTCGCATCTGGATCGGTCGGCTGACCGATCCATAACAGACGCTAACTCTCTGTTCGCGACTGGATTGGTCAGCTGACCGATCCAGTGGCACAACCCAATTCTGATCGATCTGTAGATCGATCTGGGTTTCTGATTTCGAATCAGACCCCCTGATTTCAGCACTATTTCGTGCCCAACTCATACACATCAAGTCTATAACAGCTAGAAACATTTTTAACATGTATTAGCTAACCTTTTAAACATGATATCACGCATGGTTCACTAATTCATGGCATGCAAATGTACTATGTGTAGAATAATAAGGTTCTAACAGTTAACTAATTTTGCTGAAAGTTCTAATGCATAAATGAAGCTTGTTAGATCCCTAAGATCTTTTATTCCAAGTTCCTTCCACACACATCTTCATCGCATTGTCCTCCAGCCTCTGCTAGTCCATTTTCCCTTTACCTTTATCTGCAGTATAAGGAAAAAGTATCTGTAAGCTTAAAGCTTAGTAAGAAACCAGCTACCTCACAAAACATGCACACGATGCAATTTATGTTTTGAAAACATGCTATTTGAAATACGTACTGAACATAGATAAGCATGACATAACAAAGTTACTAAGCACAAACACTGAAACATAACATGCATATCAAAATCTAAGCATGGAGCTAACTCATGGTATCAGTCAGGAAGAACTAAACTGAAACTGAAACTGAACTAAACTAAGCTGATACTGAATTAAATCCTGATCACATAGGTGACTGAGAGTTTTGAAAACTGTATACATAAGTAGATTAAAATAATAATCATGCTGCTGAGGGCCCTGGCAACTGTACGTGCCGTGCGCGCACCCCTAGCTAGACCCGGGATTGCAAGTTCCAAATCTAGTAGGGTTTACTAGGTTATCTGAACCTAGGGATGACTGTGCGAGTCCAACCCAATGGATATCTGATCCTGTACAGTGCCACTGCTGAAAATAAAATACTGAATAGTTGTACTGTTTTATTTAGCCGCTTCTAGGTTATCTTAACCTAGAGCTAGGTTGTCTGAACCTAGAGGCGACTGTGGGAGCCCACCCATTGAACATCTAGTCTCATGAAAGTTGTAATAAAGCTAATTAACTGGATCAATACGTCTATACGGCATTTGACTGAGCTGAATAAATGCCCACTGAATCAAAAGCTGTCCTAATCTTTTTATCGAGCATTTGGTGTGCTCTAACTCTCCTCTCTAGTAGGGAGACCACCTCTAGGCACCCGACAACGTCTAACACCTCAAACTGAAGAGGGCAAACGCGTCCGGCCCATCTAGAGGTGCTTGACTAATCCCTAAAGCTGCGAGGAGGGTTAAATACACCCTAGATGTCGACAAAAATCCGAGTATAACAAATCTAAAAGCATGCATTCAAATGGAAGCTACTTATACTGCAGGTGAGGGGTTTCTTACCTCCTATTCGTAATTTCTTACGATTCTAATCGCGAGATTTTCCCGGAGGAGACGATCCTTTCGACGATCTTCTCGCGTCTAAGCGTTCCTCTCGCGAAGGGGAACGTCCTCGTGTCGGAGATGTCGCCGGAAGGTGTCCTTGAAGCCCTAGGAAAGAAACCCTAGGTTTCTTCTTGTGGTTGGCGCCGAGAGAAGGAGAGGGAAGGGGGCGGCGTGGCTAGGGTGAGGAGAAGGAAAAGTCACGTTAAAAAAAATAACTCTTCACCTATTAAATTCCCTATTTATATTAAGTGGGCAATTTCAGCCCAACTCTAATATAAATTTAATTGCCTCCCTTTCCTTTCAGCACGGCCTTGCTGGGTTCAACTGGTTACTAACATTATCCGTAAACCGTAGGTCTCGGGTTCAATTCCCGCTTAGGCCGTTTTCGTTTTCTATTTGTTTTTGCTACTTCCGTTACTCTAAAAATTCTGTAAAAATATCCTAAAATTCCAGAAAAATCATAGAATATTTCTAAAATAGTTTTGAGAATTTTCAGGCATTACAATCCCCCATACCTTATAAAAAGTTCATCCTCGAACTTAGAATAATTCTGGGTACTTCTGTCTCATGCTGGCTTCTGTCTCCCATGTTGCCTCTTCTACTGTGTGACTATGCCAAATGACTTTGACTAATGGTACTTCCTTGTTCCGTAATTTCTTAACTGCTCGGTCCATTATCTGAATAGGTCGACTGTCATAGCTTAGGTCTTCGCGGATCTGTACCGACTGGGGCTCAATCACCTGGGTTGCATCTGGGATATGCTTCTTCAGCATAGAGACATGAAATACATTGTGGACAGCTGACATTTCCTGGGGTAGCTCTAGCTCATATGCTACCTTGTCCACTCTTCTGCTGATAAGGTATTGTCCCACATATCGGGGACTTAGCTTGCCCATCTTCCCAAAACGCATTACTCCCTTCATGGGAGCTACTCTAAGGAACACTGAATCCCCAACCGAAAACTCCAAAGGTCTGTATATCAAGATAGCTTTTCAAGGCTCTAAGTCTCTATCCTCCGACGGATCGCTATATAGGCTGCGTGGTATCCGCCACTAGATCGTCAAGTTCTAGCTCTTTTCACCACTCTTATACCAGATTGGAGATCTACATCTCCGCCCATAGAAGCCTCATAAGGTGCCATACCGATAGTGGCTCGATAGTTGTTGTATGCAAATTCGCTAAACTCGGATATTTGCACCAACTTTCCTTGAAATCTAGGGCACATGCTGGAGCATATCCTCGAGTACGATTTATTCGCTCCGTCCATCCATCATGCGGATGGAAGGTCATGCTAAACTTTAACCGTGCCCAAAGTGCATACACACTCCCAAGTGTGGCGTGAACCTCTCTCTCGCTGAAATAATGTTTCGTGAGACTCCATGTAATCTAACGATCTCCTTGAGATACAACCGAGCTGTTCCATGAAGTAGGATATCCGATAGCTAAGAAGTGGGCTGATTTAGTCAATCGTCGACTATTACCCGGATGGTATCAAAACCATTCGTGGTTCCGGGTAATCCCACTATAAAATCCATAGAAATGTCTTCCCACTTCCATTCCGGTATCTGTATAGGCTGCAAAACTCCCCGGTCTATGATGTTCCGCCTTAACCCTCCGACAAGTTAGGCGGTGCTGACATATCAGCGATGTCTCTCTTCATGTCCTGGTACATTTTGGTGGAGCCGGGATGCATAGCATAGGAGTCTTGTGAGCCTCGTCTAGGATTTTCCTCTGTAGTTCCACGATCCGAAACATAGCCTGTCACCAAAATACAACACCCCGCTATCGATATTCTGAACTCTCCACTTCTGATTCGCTAAACCTTGCTTGATTCTCTGAATTTCGGGATCCAGCTGTCTGGATGTCACCGAGCAAGGTTGACTCTAATGTCATAGTAGAGAGCTGTCCGACTATGAGCTCAAGACCGAAATCTGAGATCTCCTTACGTAGGGGTGGTGACATGGTGCTAGAGATAATAGGGTAGCGTTGGACTTCCTGCTGAGTGTACCCTATTCCTTTTCTGGGTGGTAGAGGATATCTTTGTCGTAGTCTTTGACCAGCTCTATCTGCGGTGTCGCATATTCAGATCCTTACGAGTGAAGAAGTACTTAGACTACGATGATCTGTATGCACTCTGCACCGAGCTCCATACAAGTAATGTCTCCAAATCTTGAGAGCGAACACCACTGCTGCAAGCTCAAGGTCATGAGTAGGATAGTTCTTCTCATAATCCTTAAGTTGTCTGGAGGCATAGGCGATCACTTTGCCATCTTGCATCAGCATTGCTCCTAGTCCCAACTTCGAGGCATCACTATATATGTCAAAGCTATCTGCGTTCTCGGTAGAGTCGAATAGGTGCCTGGTCAATCTCCTTCTCGATCCCTGTCCCTTGAAATTTTCATTCTTTCCGGTAAGAGTCTGGGGAGGCTATCTGGAGAAGTCCTCACGGATTTCCTATAGTAACTGCTAATCCCGAGCTTTTGATCTCCGCGTTCTTGGGTCTTTTCGGTTGCTCACAGCTTCTATCTTCTTGGGGTCTACCATGATACCATCCTTTGAGATGATGTGACCCAGAAGGACACGATCTAGCCAAAATTCACATTTGGTGAACTTGGCGTACAACTGGTTCTGTTGTTTTCAAGTGCTCTATGTGTTCTTCCTGAGTTCTGGAATAGATAAGGATGTCATCGATGAATACGATAACGAACCTATCTAAATATTCTCTGAATACCCTATTCATAAGGTCCATGAAAGTAGCTGGAGCATTTGTCACGCCAAAGGGCATGACTACGAACTCGTAATGTCCGTATCTAGTCCTGAATGCTGTCTTGGGTATGTCCCCTTCTTTAACCTTCACCTGATGATAACCTGATCTGAGGTCTATTTTAGAGAACACTGTTGCTCCCTTTAGCTGATCAATTAGGTCATCTATTCTGGGAAGAGGATACCTATTCTTGATTGTGACTTGGTTCAGTGCCCGATAGTCTATACACAGGCGCATGCTCCCGTCTTTCTTCTTCACGAACAATACAAGTGCTCCCCATGGTTAGTGACTAGGACGGATGAAGCCCTTGTCAAGCAGCTCCTGTAGTTTCTCATGAAGTTCCTTCAGTTCTGCTGGAGCCATGGGGTAAGGTGCTTTGGAGATAGGATTTGTACCGGGAATGAGCTCTATCTCAAATTCGATCTCCCTGTCTGGTGCTAGGCCTGGTAACTCTTCAGGGAGGACTGCTGGGTAGTCACATACGACTCGGACCTCTGCTAGCTATTGGTCCTTGTCCTGACTGGTGCTGACTACGTGCCCTAAGAACCCCGTACATCTTGAATCCATCAACCTCTGTGCCTTCATAGCTGAGAGAAACTTCTTGGCCTTTCTCCTGGGTTCTCCGACGACCAAACCGTGCTTCCGGTTAGAATATGACTTTACTTACTCGATGGAGGCACCGTATTTGATCAAGAAGTCCATCCCAAGATTACGTCGTAGTCGGTCATATTAATTACTATCGGATCGCAAAAGAGCTCTCTGCCTGCTATGATGACCCAGTGCGTGGACGCCATGATTTCTCCCGAGGGTAACGCGTCGTGAGGGCAGCACGAGTACCTCGGAGGTACCGCTAACTTCTCGAAATGCCCGGATATGTATGAATGGGTTGCCCGATCGAATAAGACAGTTGTACTTTGTAAAATCCTAATCGACTGTAACTGTTGAGGCATTTTGCGTCCTCTCGGTGAGTGAGTAGATCCCGCATTGGTCATAGCTGGAGGGCTTCTAATCGCCTGATATGTGGACCATCTAAAGCGGCCTGCATCTGATGTAACTGAGCTGGCTCCTGAATCGACTGTGGTGAGGAAGACGGTCTTGTTTGGACACCGCTTGGTCATATGCCCTTCCTGTCCGCATTCAAAGCATCCTCATGTGCCCTTACGACAAACTCCAGGATGGAATTTCCCACAAGTAGCACACTTTGGATAACTTGGTCGCTCTCCTATTGGGTAACTCCCTGGTTTGCTCTTGTTGCTGGAGTTCCCTTTCCATTAGAGCTGTGGCCCTGCTGCTTCTGAGTGCCTGAGCCTCCTTGACCTTTAGCTTACGAGAGGACTTGCTTCGCTTGATGCTATTCTGTAATGCTAAGTGATTAGAGCACCGCCACTAATTCTTACGTGGTTTGTGGCCTATGACGCCACCAGTCACGTTCATTTCTATTTCCTACCAAGATCTTGAGCATCAACCGGATTCGTTCCTTTACGTGTTGACTAATTCAGGCATAGACGAGTCAACTGTTGAATTTCTTCACCGGCTTCCTCCAGCGATAGGTTGCCCGACGAAACTCTGAACTCGTCGTAGTGACGGTTGGTGACCCATATGAAAGAACTCCTCAAAGAATTCCTTCTCAAGTCGGCCCATGTCATCTGCGCTTCGCTCCGATTCTCTCCCACCACATACGTGCATCTCTGTGGGAGGAGGCGCACTTCACCTTCTCATGTTTGGCCGGTCCAGAAGCTCCATCGTACTTTCCAGTGTTTTGAACCATGCCCGAGCATCCCATGGTTCATTGGAGAAATTCTATGGCTTGACTCTCCGCCGGATCGGATAGGCTTCTCTGCGTTCCTCTGGGCTACCGTGCCGAGGGTCGGAGTGGAACCTCTAAGACCACCGGTGTCGTAAGTTAGGCTCCGGTGACAGTGGGAGTGTTCTGCCGACTAGCCTTTAAGGTGGCTATTTCTTGTTGCTGGCTGTAACTGAGCCACTAGTGTTGTAAGGTCCGGGAGGCACTGAACTGCCTGCATCGTGGTGCCCTTCTAGCTGGGCGTCCTCGTGCCATTTCTAAAGACATGTAGGACATACATGACTAACACAAGCATAATAGAGAAACTATTGTTATCATGTTAACTACTATCATAAACAAGCATGCTTTAGTTATCTATAACAGAAAAGCAATAAACATACAAAGTGAGAGGTATTCTTACTTGGAAGCTGCAGGTACAATGCTGATGTGTGTGTAGGAAGTATGGAAGCTGCACTGATACCACTCTGTAATGACCCGCCTTCTACTGACTAGGCTGTGAGGCTGATCGCTACATTATGCTGTGCTAAATTACTATTGCGGAAATCTGGATTGATTAAAATTTTACTAAACTGATTACTGTAAAATCTGAACTTAATATTCTAGGTGTAGCTAGAAGTTGTACACATGCTAGGGAAGATAATCTATGCCTCTCGGATGTCCTGCTAGCTGTAATCAGGCATTTCAATCGATCCATGAATCGATTGGGCTGTCCGATCGATCAAGTGATCGATCGAATGTTGCGCCAGAAAACTACGATCGGTCGACCGATCCACAAGCTATATTGTATGCGGTGGATCGGTCTGGGCCGATCCAGAGTACACCGATCGGCTTGGCCGATGCGGGCTCAGCGATCGATCGGCTAACCGATCGGTGAGCTTCTTCGTGTCTGGATCGGTAGGTTGGCCGATCCATAACAGACGCTAACTCTCACGATCGGATTGGTCACCGATCGATCCAAGGCACAACCATCGATCGATCAGATCGATCGGTTCTGATTTCGAATCAGAACCCCTGATTTCAGCACTATTTCGTGCCCAACTCATACACATCAAGTCTATAACAGCTAGAAACATTTTTAACATGTATTAGCTAACCTTTTAAACATGATATCACGCATGGTTCACTAATTCATGCCATGCAAATGTACTATGTGTAGAATAATAAGGTTCTAACAGTTAACTAATTTTGCTGAAAGTTCTAATGCATAACGAAGCTTGTTAGATCCCTAAGATCTTTTATTCCAAGTTCCTTCCACACGCATCTTCATCGCATTGTCCTCCAGCCTCCGCTAGTCCATTTTCCCTTTACCTTTATCTGCAGTATAAGGAAAAAGTATCTGTAAGCTTAAAGCTTAGTAAGAAACCAGCTACCTCACAAAACATGCACACGATGCAATTTATGTTTTGAAAACATGCTATTTGAAATACATACTGAACATAGATAAGCATGACATAGCAAAGTTACTAAGCACAAACACTGAAACATAACATGCATATCAAAATCTAAGCATGGAGCTAACTCATGGTATCAGTCAAGAAGAACTAAACTGAAACTGAAACTGAACTAAACTAAGCTGATACTAAATTAAATCCTGATCACATAGGTGACTGAGAGTTTTGAAAACTGTATACATAAGTAGATTAAAATAATAATCATGCTGCTAAGGGCCCTGGCAACTGTACGTGTCGTGCGCGCACCCCTAGCTAGACCCGGGATTGCAAGTTCCAAATCTAGTAGGGTTTACTAGGTTATCTGAACCTAGGGACGACTGTGGGAGTCCAACCCAATGGATATCTGATCCTGTAAAGTGCCACTGCTGAAAATAAAATACTGGATAGTCGTACTGTTTTATTTAGCCGTTTCTAGGTTATCTGAACCTATAGCTAGGTTGTCTGAACCTAGAAGCGACTGTGGGAGCCCACCCATTGAACATCTAGTCCCATGAAAGCTGTAATAAAGCTAATTAATTGGATCAATACGTCTATACGGCATTTGACTGAGCTGAATAGATGCCCACTGAATCAAAAGCTGTCCTAACTTTTTATCGAGCATTTGGTGTGCTCTAACTCTCCTCTCTAGTAGGGAGACCACCTCTAGGCACCCGACAACGTCTAACACCTCAAACTGAAGAGGGCAAACGCGTCCGACCCATCTAGAGGTGCTCGACTAATCCCTAATGCTGCGAGGAGGGTTAAATACACCCTAGATGTCGACAAAAATCCGAGTATAACTAATCTAAAAGCATGCATTCAAACGGAAGCTACTTATACTGCAGGTGAGGGGTTTCTTACCTCCTATTCGTAATTTCTTACGATTCTAATCACGAGATTTTCCCGGAGGAGACAATCCTTTCGACGATCTTCTCGCGTCTAAGCGTTCCTCTCGCGAAGGGGAACGTCCTCGTGTCGGAGATGTCACCGGAAGGTGTCCTTGAAGCCCTAGGAAAGAAACCCTAGGTTTCTTCTTGTGGTTGGCGCCGAGAGAAGGAGAGGGAAGGGGGCGGCGTGGCTAGGGTGAGGAGAAGGAAAAGTCATGTTAAAAGAAATAACTCTTCACCTATTAAATTCCCTATTTATATTAAGTGGGTAATTTCAGCCCAACTCTAATATAAATTTAATTGCCTCCCTTTCCTTTCAGCACGGCCCTGCTGGGTTCAACTGGTTACTAACATTATCCGTAAACCGTAGGTCTCGGCTTCAATTCCCGCTTAGGCCATTTTCGTTTTCTATTTGTTTTTTCTACTTCCGTTACTCTAAAAATTCTGTAAAAATATCCTAAAATTCCAGAAAAATCATAGAATATTTCTAAAATAGTTTTGAGAATTTTTGGGCATTACAGACATGATCAGTGGCTCTCATATCGACACACCAGGTACCGATAGATAACACCACTAAACACGTTTCAACAACTAATGAATATGATACACCTTTATTGTGCTTAATTTTACGAGGACAGTCTACCTTTTGTTTCCAATCAATTTAATTGGGACTAGTAAGTTTGTTTTCTTCTCATATAATAGCTAGGAGATTGAAATCCATTTAGAATCCTAAGAATCACAAAATATTTGTTCAAGACCTTAAAATAATATTGATTCCTCAATATCATTTAAATTCACCAACTCCTCAAAACACCGTGAATTTTGTATGCCACGATAGTGTAGACATATATAAATTCAAACATTTATAAGAGGAGGTTTTACTCATTAATTTTATTATCTTGTCAACCTAACTTTATGACAAATAAAATTAATAGTTGGTCTATCTTCGATAAAATATTTTGTCAAAACCTTAGAATTTAAAATAATATTGATTCCTCAAACAATATTAATTAAATTCACCAACACCTCAAACACCGTGAATTTTATATGCCACGATAGTGTGGATGTATATAAATTCAAACATTTGAAAGAGGAGGGATTTACCCAATAATTATCTTGTCAACCTAACTTTATTACCTCAAAAACCGTGAATTTTATATGCCACGATAGTGTGGACGTATACAAATTCAATCATTTGTAAGAGGAGGTTTTACCCATTAATTTTAATTTATCATCCTAACTTTATGAAAAATAAAATTGCCTCAAACACAATGAATTTTGTATGCTACAATAGTGTGGACGTATACAAATTCAATCATTTGTAAGAGGAGGTTTTACCCATTAATTTTATTTTTTCAACCTAACTTTATGACAAATAAAATTACCTCAAACACAATGAAATTTTGTATGCCACAATAGTGTGGACGTATATAAATTTAATCATTTGTAAGAGGGGGTTTTACCTAGCTTTATGACAAATTAATAGTTGGTTTTTTCTTCGGTCACACAAATAATAGGAGTGACTCTGATGGGGAGGATACTATTAAATGCACCTAAGTGTATACCATTACTTGATACTAAGTCCATTAAATAGGATTGTGTCCCTTCAGATGGAGAAGATCACATGCTCATAAATAATTTCCTATAATCATCCATTAAGGAAGTTTGATCTAGTGATCCGCAAACAAACTCATCTGATGTGGAGGAAGGCACTCAGAACCAATGCGCAAGTTTGAATGCATCACTTACAAACCAATAATGGAGACCGCGGAATTTAATTAATTCCTCTCCCACTTAGTTATTTAGAAACGAGGAATTTTAACATGCACACAAGCACACAAACACAACACATAAAAGCAATAAATATGGAAAAATAATTTTCCAACTATTATGGCCTCTTCCATCACTGTCCTCCGTGTACCACTAGCCCTAGCAGTCGTCAAACTTAGCCACCAGCCCTAGCAGTCGTCAAACCTAGCCACCAGTCCTAGGGCTCATGTCGCCACATCCATCGAGCTTCCTTTTCCGCTGCGCCTCTGGTCCTCAAATAGCACCACGTCTCGCAAGGATACGATCCGTGACAAAAATAAAATTTTACATATATCGATCCTATATTCCTCAAAGGAATGTACATAAAGTCTAGATCGAACAAAATGTAAAATCCTAAAACTAATACAACTCCTACTGTATTTAATAAATACAATCATGCACACACATAAAATGCCCTCGACATGTCCGAGGGTCCAATCACACATAATCACAATAGGCTATAATAGTTAGAGCCTGCAACCAACGAGTTAATCTATTTCCACATCCTACTATTTTTATGCCTAAAATATGTATGACATGTGCATAATTAAACTAAAAACCAAACACAGAGGCATAAACCTATCTCTGATACCAATTGTTGGTTGCTACTCGGAATACCGTTCTAGTTCCCCTGTATAAAATTTGTACAAGTATAGAACTATCCTAGCTACCCATGTGCTCTACTAAAGTTAAATTTGGATTGCAAACGATGCTTAACATTATTAATCCAAATTGTTCTTCAGAAGTTAAACTTAGATTGGAAACGATACATAATATTTTTACTCCAAGTTTAACCGATGTGATCTTCCTAAGTTAAACCATATTACAAAAGTTAATTAAATATCTATTTCAAAGATCGGCTTCTAGGTTAAACATGGTGAGGCACTAGGCCTTCTTGGATATGAGATCATCCACCACTTCCTAGACAAAGCCTTTCAAAGAAATCAGATATTTAACTTCTTACAGTAAACTAGGTTTAACTACAGAGACTTCAATAGAAGCACAACATCGAAACATGCAATCAAAAAATAAAATCGATAACAAAATGATAACCTAAAACCGATAGCCTTTTGTGTTTGGTTTTTCAAGATCTATACAAAGAAGATGAACTAGTTATGATGCGGAAACAAATAACTAGTTATACCTTTCTTAGTAGCTTATAGACCTCTTGATCTTCTGTTATATTCCTCTCCTTCTCTTGGAAGTCTTGTGGGTGACGATCTACCAAGATAAAATCCACCCAAGCCTCTTCCTTTGCTTCCAAGTTTCGGCCACCAACTAACCTTCAAGGGATGCTAGACAAGAGAGCTTCCTTCTCTTCTTCTTCTCCTTCAAGCAACTGACCACCAAGATAAAACCAAGCTTGATGCCGCCGAACTCCAAGAAAGAAAACAAAAGGAGAAGAGAGAAGAAAGAGGGTCGGCCACCAAGGGAATAGAAGAGAGGAGTTTCGGCCACAATAGAGAGGATGCAAGGCTTAGGTTGTTCTCAATGAGGCACCCTCTCCCTCTCTTTTATAATCCTTGGTGAATCCAAAAAAGGAAAGTTTTAAAACAAAAAATTAAAACTTCCTTTTATTCCTTTACATGGCCGACCACCACTTGTACATCAAACAAGGAAAGATTTTAAACAAAAAATTAAAATCTCTCTTTTAAAATCCCTTTTGTGGTTAGCTATAAAAGGCATATTTTATAAAATTAAAATCTTCTCATTGAAATCCTTTTGTGGATGTCTATAAAAGAAAAGATTTAAAATAAAACTCCTTTTATATCATGGTTACAAAAAAGGAAAGTTTAAAATTAAAATCTTTCTTTTAAACATTATAGATAACTACAAATAAGGAAAGATTTTAAATCTCTCTTTTAATCCTTTGTAGAAAGCTATAAAAGGAAAGATTTTAAAATTTAAAATCCTCTTTTAAAACCATGTGGAAAGAATCACAAAAGGAAAGTTTTTAACAAAATAAAAACTCCCTTTTATTTCCTTTTGTGATCGATCTAAAAAAGGAAAGTTTTATAATTAAAATCATCCTTTTAAATCCTTTTAATGGATCTCTATAAGGAAAGATTTTACAAAAAAAAATAAAACTTCCTTTTCTATATGTGGATGGCCGGCCCCTTGCTTGGGCACCAAGCAAGGCTTGGCCGACCCTAGCTTGGGCTCCAAGCTTGGCTTGGCCGACCCCTTGCTTGGGCTCCAAGCAAGGATGTGGCCGACCCTTAAGCTTGGTTAAGAAGCTGGGCATTGGGTAGATATAAGGATTTATAAATAAGAGGCTACAATAGGGACCGAATTGCTTTTGGTCTCCCGATGAGCTTGAGCTTCCCGTGTTCGCCCTGAACACCCAACTCAAGTTCATCAATAATAACTTATACCACTTGTAACAACCCAAATTTCCTCATTTTGAGTCCTAATAGTGCTTGAAAATATTTAGAAATGCTTTAGAAATATTCTAGAGATTTTAGAAATTTTTAGAGTATTTTTATGTAATTTTCGAAGTTCGTTTGGTATTTTTACCAAAAGAAACAAGTTGCAAAAAAAATAAAGAGGTTGAGCCGAAGTTCGAACCGAAGACCTCTGGTTAAGCAAAGCCTTAAGTTGTTTCGGATGACCAGGAACCCAGTAGGGTCGTGCTGATCAAATAAAAGGCGAAAATATTTTAAGCAGTGATACGTAACAGAAATACCCTAGGTATTAAAAAAGGGATAAGTTAAGAGGGGAAGGCGATTAATTTTGGCCATGACCTAAACCTCTTCCTCATCCCTCTCTTGCGCGCGCGGCGGCTTCTCTTGGGTGGAAATGGAGAAGGAGCTAGGGCTTCTCTCTAGCGGCCAACCAAAGACCCAAATCTGAGAGTCTTCCATGCCATCATGATCCTCTCGTCGAGGAGAACCTGTTGGCACGAGGAAGGGGCCGAGATATCAAGTTATCCGAAACCCTAGAAGCCTTCTTCTTCGGTTGTAAGTCGAAGAACGAAGGTAAGCGCTACTCACCTGTAGTAAGGGTAGTTTTGAGCTTCAATTTTTCTTTTCTCTACTGTCGGAATATGTTGTACCGAATTGGGGTTGTTAGGGATTTAGTTTTCCTTCTTGGCTTCGGAATAAGATGTACAGAGTTGGTTTGTGAGAGTTTTAAGAGTAGTTTCAAGATGTGCCTTCTCCCTTGCATTTCTGTTGTAGTGTGCTTAAAGTTTTTCTGCTTCTCTATAAACGTATAGGCTTTGAACAAGTTTACATAGTTTTTTTTAATGCCAGCAAGCTCAATTTGGTTTGTGACACAAAAGGGACCCGAACAGCCTTGGGGCTTACTGTGTTGGTTTTGGTTGTGCTGTGCAATAGGCATGAACAACCATAGTTTTGGGAGAATTCGGTGGATCTTTTGTTACTATTTCTATAACGTGCAGTTTAGATCCCTTCCCTGTCTAGTTTAGCAATTTTGTTACAAATTTACTTGGTGAGTTCTGAGCAGGAACAACCACCAATTTCGTATTAACTGTAGGTCTTTTGCTAATTTGCAACCAGGCGTGAACAGCCTGTAGTAGCAGTGCAGATTTACTGCTTTTGCTGTGCAGAATTATCATTTTGTTTCTGACCTTGTTTAGTGTGAACGGCTTAAAGAAACAAACATTGTATGCAGATTTTTTTTGTTAAGCATTGTATGTAGATTTTTATTTAAGCATTGCAGTTTTTTTAAAGCATTGTAGTGTTAGAATTGTTTAAGCATTTCAGTTTTGGGATTTGTTTAAGCTTGCTATTTAATTGCTGAGGCATTCTTCTTATTAGAGGTATTAATAAGTAACAAGTATTTTACTTGAAGAGGCTAGTACCCGACTTTCGAGGTTGTCGTTAAACAAATCCAGGTGACCATTTCCGAGGTCTCGACCCTGGTAAGACCAAGGTCTTTACCCTTGTAGGGCTGGTGGCTCGCTACCTTAGTTTCTATTAGGGAGCGCGCAATGGTACTAAGCCTGGGCCCAAGAGATTATTATTTTGAAGTATAAAAGTATAAGTTTTGAACAAATGGAATAAGCTTCCCATAAGTTTAAAAATCAATAAGTTTAGCTCTTTTATTCTTACATGTTTAGATTTTCTTATTGCTATTAGATGAGCATGAGCAATTTTACATGTTTAGCATTTCAGTCTGTTTTCATTTCCTTGCTATTAGATGAGCATGAGTAGTATTTTTTTTTAAAGCATTCAGTTCTTAGATTTCTTCCTGTTCATATGCATATCCGAGTTTTGTGAGTTAGATAGCGCTTACTAAGCATTCTGCTTATAGTTGCATTTTCCTCTTACTGCAGATAAAGGAATAGGAAAGCTATAGTGAAGGAAGGCGACAAGGAGGTGTGGATGGATGTGTGATGTCTAGACTATGGAAGCCTTGGGATTTTACTTAAGAATTCATTAAGATTTTGTATTTTGACTGTTGGGATTATTCTTTCATGTTGCTGAATTTGTTCATTGAATAATTTAAGTTTTAGAATTCTTCCTTTTATTTGCTATGCACATTAGTTCCGTTATCTGAGTTGTATTATTGTTGCATGCATATTCAGATTAATATATAGTTTTAGTTGAGAAGAAATAATTGAGTAGAATGTATTAGATGAGTTATTTATATTTACAGCTGTTACTTATTGCATGTTTCGAGTTTGTAAAGAGTTATAAGTATAACTATCAACGTGTGAGAAATACTAGTTAAGTAAAGTTAATAGTCCAGTAACGTCCCACCCTCACAGACTAGTAGAGAGGAGGGTGGGGTGTTATAAGTTGGTATCAGAGCAGTCCCCATTCTCCAGCATTACACAAACATCAGCATCAGCCTTGCCGTCTTCAAGTAAAAATGTATTTATACTTTCTTTTATGCTTTTTCTTTAATGCTTGCAGAATAGAGAAATGTTTAGAACTACCTGCACATATGTGTTTAAAGTCAAGAATCATGCTTAAGTAAGATATATCTAGAAAGCATAGTGATGATTTCAAGTTTTCCCTCTGCATGACTAGATGGCAAGGGGAGGACACCCCCGTACCACTCGTACTGAGAACCGAGCTAGGAGAATGAGGAGCCCAGAATAACTGAGACCAATCTTTTTGAAGTTGTTGCTCAACTCTAGAGACAAGTAGCAGAGCAGCAACAAGTGGTTGTCAATCTGATGGCTAATCAGCAGCCAATCCCTACCACTCCCCCAACTGTAAACATGGAGACTCCAGTGGTGACTGAGGTTCAACCAGCTGCCCCAGAAGTCACCACAGGGGTTAAAAGACAAGAAGCATACCTTATCCAATGGTTGAAGCTGAAACCAGAAAGTTTCTCGGGCACGACTGAGCCCTGGGATGCCCAGGCTTGGTTCAAAACGCTAGAGAGCACAATGGAACTTCATGACTGGCCAGAAGTCGAGAAGGTCAAGTGTGCCTCTTTTTGCCTGTCTGGAGATGCTCGCATGTGGTGGGAGAGAATTAAGAGCAAGAGAGCAGCCAACCAAATGAGCTGGGCTGACTTTGAAACAGAGTTCTACGAAGAATTCTTCCATCTTCGAGTCACAAATAAACACTATGAAGAATTTATCGAGTTCAGACAAGGTGACCTGCCAGTGGAAGAAGCAGTCAAAAGGTTCAATAGACTAGCTCGTCTCTGCCCAGAGCTAGTAAGTACAGAGAGGGAGCGAGTCAGGTTGATGCTCCGAATGCTGAGACCAGAGATAGTACTTAATGTGAGTAGTGGAACTCACCGACCGCAGACTGGTGAAGAACTGGTCAGTAGTGCATTAATCGCTAAGCACTATCTGAACAACATCAAGGTACAACAAACGCAACTCAAGCTAGTTAAGATAGAAGACAAGACAGTAGGAGGTCAGAAACCCCAGTCAAGTAATCAGAACTGGAAGGGCAAGAGTAATAAGCGGAAGCAGTGGCCTGGCAGTCAGAAGGGAGGTTCAGAGAGCAAGCAAGTCAAGTACCCTCCCTGTCCTAAATGTGGGAGAACACACCTAGGGACGTGTCTTTTGGGTGTCACAGGATGCTATACTTATGGGCAAGAAGGACATAGGCCCAAGGACTGCCCTAACAAGTACAAAGCATCCCAGCAGCAGGCGGTGCAGTACAGGGGCAAGCCTCAGCTACACTACATGTCTGCAACTCTGGATGCACCCCAGCTCAGTCAAGGAAGGTTGGAAGCCCCACCAGTTTCAGCCAGTGCCAGAGTATTCTCCCTCACTAAGGAGGAAGCTGCTAGTGCCTCCACAGTCGTAATAGGTCAAGTAGTTATTTTTCAGCATTTAGCTACTGCACTATTTGATACTAGGGTGACCCATTCTTTTATATCAGTACCCTTTGCCAAAGAATTTTAGGTGCCTACAGAGAGCATGAACTCCAAGTTCTTGACAACCCTACCTTCTGGAGAAGTCATGGAGTCTAACCAATGGCTCCGGGCTCTACCAGTCAGAATTTCAGATCGAGAGCTATATGTCGATCTAGTAGTCCTTGCGATGCAAGATTTTGATATCATTCTGGGTATGGATTTCCTCAGCAAGTATAGTGCCTCGGTGGACTGCCACAGAAGGAAAGTGATTTTCAGTCCAGAAGGTGAACCATCCTTTGAGTTCACGGGAGTCCCAAAGAGGAAGACCCAGAAATTCCACTCTTCTCTAACAGCTCACCAGATGTTAGCTAAAGGGTGTGGTGGTTTTCTTGCATACATTGTGAATACAGAAGAATAAAATGGACCCGAGTAGGAAGATGTTCGGGTAGTCTATGAGTATCCAGGAGTATTTCCAGAAGAGCTACCTGCACTACCTCCCAATAGAGAAGTGGAGTTTAAAATTGAGTTTGTTCCTGGTACCGGTCCAATTTCAAAAGCTCCGTACCGGATGTCTCTAGCAGAGCTGAAAGAGCTACAAGAACAACTTCAGGAGCTGCTTGACAAAGGTTTCATCCGTCCTAGTCATTCACCATGGGGAGCTCCAGTGTTGTTCGTTAATAAGAAAGACGGATCTATGTGGATGTGCATAGATTATAGAGCGCTGAACAAAGTAACAGTTAAGAACAAGTACCCTCTTCCCAGAATAGATGATCTATTTCATCAGTTAAAGGGGGGCAACAATGTTCTCCAAGATAGACCTGCGCTCTGGGTACCATCAGTTGAAAGTGAAAGAAAGTGATATACCCAGAACAGCTTTCAGGACCAGATATGGACACTACGAGTTTGTGGTCATGACTTTTGGCGTGACTAATGCACCTATGGTCTTCATGGACTTAATGAATAGAGTGTTCAGAGAATACCTCGACAAATTTGTCATCGTGTTCATCGACGACATTCTGATCTATTCAAGAACCTTAGAGGAGCATGACACGCACTTGAGAATCGTACTGCAGACCCTACAGCAAAAGCAACTTTATGCTAAATTCTCAAAGTGCAAGTTCTGGTTAGAGCAGGTGGCGTTTCTAGGTCACATCATGTAACGCCCCGCCCCTTCCTTCTTAAGCTGACGAGGGTTACTTATCTTTTCTTCTTAAAACAGCGGAAGTCTTATCTATAGTATAATTTTTTTTCTTTAAAACTTTTTCTTTACTTTTCAAATCATCATCACTAACTACCTATCACATGAGTCACATAACATGCTTAACATAAATTTAAACCATAATACTAAAGAGCATGATGAAATGTCATGGAGTCATAAAAGAACGACATAAACATAATTCTTATTAACTAGAAGCAGGTCTTTCTCTTTAGCCGAGTCACTACTACACACACCCTTCTTGCCCCCTCCTGCTGCTCCCTTAGTACATCCATTCTTTGCCCTTATCTGTGGTACAAGGAAAGTAAGCTGTGAGCACACAAGGCTCAGTAAGATCCTTTCCTACTCACAAAAACCGTATAGCATAACTAAATCTCCAAGGCATAAAGCATAAATACAACTCATCATATCATGTATAGAAGCATCATATCATAACATAATCGTAAGGTATCATGGCATATTATAACATGCATCCTAGCATAACATACTCATAATCATAGCATATCATAACATGATCATAAAGTTCATCCTAGCATAACATGACATAATCATAAGCATTATAGCATATCATGATATAACCATAAAGTACATCCTAGCATAACGTAATCATGATCATAGCATATCATAATAAAATCATAAAGTTCATTCTAACATAACATAACATAATCATAAGCATTATAGCATATCATGATATAACCATAAAGTGCATCCTAGCATAACATAATCATGATCATAGCATATCATAATAAAATCATAAAGTTCATTCTAACATAACATGTCATAAGCATCATGGTATATCATAACATAATCATAAGGTGTGATGCGAGATGACTTTCAAAAACATGATTCATGCAATAATATATGCAACATGTCCTTTGAAAACTTATTACATACATACTTAAACATAATCATAACATGATTAGGTCCCCGACTTGTACCACATACATAAATGCGCGCGTACTCTGTAGGTCCAAGGTAGCAAGTCTTGAACCCTATAAGGCATACATACTAGGCCCGTTTCTTAGTCCATTGACCTAGTGGCATTTAGGAGCCCATCCATAATGAGGTTCATTTCTTAGTCCATCGACCCCGGGGCGCTTATGGAGCCCACCCTTGGTACAAACCATATAAAGTAAAGTAGCATGTCATACATATCATGGTTCTTATTATTTCATGCACATCGTATTTCTTATCATATCATACCATACAGAATTTGGGCACACAGCTCATCATAATGGTATGTAAAATTTGGGCACACAGCACATCATAAGTACATGCATAGTTTGGGCACACAGCTCATCATAAATAGCATGCATAATTTGGGCACACAGCTCATCATAAATAGCATGCATAATTTGGGCACACAGCTCATCATAAATAGCATGCATAATTTGGGCACACAGCTCATCATAATATCATGCATAACTTGGGCACACAGCATAGCATAAAGGTTACCATCATACATAGATCATAAGTGTACATAATTAAACATTAAAGCATAACAAGCTCTTACCACATCATAAAACATTGCATATGAGATACATGAGAATCATATTTAGATTTCTAACCCTAATGTCATATAGTGGCCGAAACATATAGTTGGGATTTAGGTAAACAAACCACATACCCACATGTGAACCCTAAACCAATATCATATCATATACCATAAGGAAGCATCATGAGCATGTTTAGGTAGGGTTCTAGGTTTCTTACTCTTATAAACTTATCATGGCCGAATCTTATCAAGCATTGCATTGGGTTGAAATCATCATTCAAGCATGTGAACCCTAAACCAATTTCGTAGCAAATATTACAAGGAACATCATGAGCATAATTAGATTAGGTTCCAAGTTTCCTAGGCCCTTAAACTTGTTGTGGCCGACCCCCTTAAGGCTTGGAACTAGGTTTCAAGTGTCATAAAAGCATGGAAACCCTAAACCAATTTCATAGCAATTATGATAAGGAGCATCATGAGCATAATTAGGTTAGGTTCTAAGTTTTCTAGGCCCTTAAACATGTTGTGGCCGAAACTTGTAAGGCTTAAATCTAGGGTTCAAGTATCATAAAAGCATGAGAACCTTAAACAACTTTCATAGCAATTATTTCAAGGAACAACATGAGCATAGTTAGGTTAGGTTCTAAGTTTCCAATGCCCTTAAACATGATGTGGCCGAGACTTATAAAACTTAAAGCTAGGGTTCAAGTGTCATAAAAGCATGAGAACCTTAAACAACTTTCATAGCAATTATTTCAAGGAACAACATGAGCATAGTTAGGTTAGGTTCTAAGTTTCCAATGCCCTTAAACATGATGTGGCTGAGACTTATAAAACTTAAAGCTAGGGTTCAAGTGTCATAGAAGCATGAGAACCTTAAACAACTTTCATAGCAATTACTTCAAGGAACAACATGAGCATAGTTAGGTTTAACAATTTTTTCTAGGCCCCTAATCCTATCATGGCCGAAATACCTATGAGCATGAAATGAAGTTTAAACATTATATGAGCATACTATGTTAACAACTTCCTCATCATGAGGCACATATCATAAAACAAACATAAGAACCATGCTTGGTTTGAGTCTTAGCTTACCTATCTTCTTTATTCATATTTGGCCGAGAGTCTAGGGGTGTGATTCTAAGTTCTAACCAAACATTTTAGCATATGAACATTAGATAAATCCCTACCATAAGATACGTGTTACAAGAAACATATTGAGCATGTCAAAATTTAGGTCTTTACATTTCCTAGGTCCTTCTTCTTAGTCTTGTCTTGGCCGAAAATTTCATAAAAGTATCCTAGGCCTTTAGGCAACCAAATCTCATAAAAAGAATACATAAGCTATTGTACCACAGGTGAGGGAAACTTACATCCTTTCTCTTGTGGTTTATCTTAAGAAAAAAGATATCCTAAGTGCCAAGGAAGGAGAAAGCTTCTTCTTCTTGTACCTCCTTTTGTTTCTTTTGCTTGGAAGGGATAGAACTTGAAGGCTTCTTCTATAAATTTAGTTTTCTTGGAGAGGAACTTAGCTTAGCTTTTGGAATGAGGAGAGGGAAAGGCTCTTGGTTTCGGTGAAGAATGAGGAAGGAGAAAGAAGGAGGAAGAAAAGAAATTTAATCTCTTGTTTTTCTTCTCCCAATCTATTTATTCCTTTGCCAATGAAACATGTCTTCATTCATTCCCTCAACTCCTCTTTTCCCCCCACTCCTTTAATTCCCATGAAAAATAGAGAGAGGGAGGGAAGTAGGCAATTTATCTTTTGCTTGCCTCTTCTCTTAACCAAGAGGAAGAGGAGGTAAGCAACTTGGTTTTCTCTTGCTCTTTTGCTTAGTTTTCTTTTATTTTCTTCTCACCTTTAACTAAATTTTCATTCCTTTCTGTCCATGTATTATTCATTATTCTAGTGGTTATCATACATCAATTTATCTCTATTATTTGTGGGAGGTTCAAGGTTCAATCCTTGACCTCACCTCTTCTTTTTCTATTTTGGTTTCTATTTTCCCTTTTCTCTTATTCTTTTTATTTCTATGCTCTAAAGAAAAATAATACCCATATACTTATCTTATAATTTCATGGGTGTTACACATCATTTCTAAAGAAGGTATCCAGGTGGATCCTGCCTAAATAGAGGCGGTCAACAACTGGTGTAGACCCAAGAATGCAGAGAGATCAGAAGCTTCCTTGGTTTAGCTAGGTATTATAGGAAATTCATGGAGGACTTTTCCAAGATAGCCTCTCCACTAATAGCCCTGACTAGGAAGAACAAGAAGTTTGAATGGTCAGACAAATGTGAGCAAAGTTTCTAAGCATTGAAGAAAAGACTAACCAGTGCTCCCATTCTGATTGTTCCAGAGAGTGACAAGAGTTTTGACATATACAGTGATGCTTCCAAGATGGACCTTGGAGCTGTTCTCATGCAAGAGGGGAAGGTTATAGCTTATGCTTCTAGACAACTCAAAAACTATGAGAAGAACTACCCACTCATGATCTTGAGCTGGCAGCTATGGTCTTTGCACTAAAACTCTAGCGACATTATTTGTATGGAGTTCAGTGCAGAATCTTCACCGACCATTAGAGCTTGAAGTATTTCTTTACCCAGAAAGACTTAAACATGAGACAACGCAGGTGGCTAGAGTTAGTTAAAGAATATGACTGTGAAATCCTCTACCACCCAGGTAAAGCTAACAAAGTGGCAGATGCACTAAGCCGAAAATCCAGTGCAACCCTGATGTCCTTGTTATCATTAGCACTGCCACTACAGAAGGAATTGTCAGATTTTGGAGTTGAAATTATTAATGGGCAACTCTCTGCATTGACCTTAGAGTCAACCCTGCTCGAGGATATACAGAGAAAGCAAAGTGAAGATCCAGAAGATCAAGCAAGGGATACAAAAAGAAGAAAATTCAGAGTTTCGGGTATCAGACAGTGTAATCCTCTATCAGGGGAGCCGCCTTTGTATCCCCAATGATGAGGAATTAGAAGGAAGATTCTAGAAGAAGCTCATAGTACACCATACTCCATGCATCTTGGTTCCACAAAGATGTATCAGGATTTGAAGCAGAGATTCTGGTGGCCTGAACTCAAGAGAGATGTAGCAAAATATGTCAGTACCTGTCTGACATGTCAAAGGGTCAAAGTAGAGCACCAGAGACCAGGAGGAGTTCTACAGCCTCCCCCAATACCAGAGTGGAAGTGGGAGGAAATATCCATGCACTTTATAACAGGTCTTCCAAGAACCACCAATGGGTACGATGCGATATGGGTTATAGTAGACAGGTTGACAAAGTCTGCCCATTTTCTAGCCATCAAGGTTTCTCACTCAATAGAGCAGTTGACGCAGCTATATGTTAAGGAAGTGATCAGACTTCATGGAGTCCCGAAGTCGATTGTTTCTGATAGGGATGGGCGATTCACCTCTCACTTTTGGGAGTGTGTCCAGAATGCATTAGGCACCAAACTCAAGTTCAGCACAACCTTCCATCCCTAGACTGATGGACAGACAGAATGCGTAAATCAGATTTTAGAAGACATGCTCATGGCTTGTGCATTAGATTTTAAGGGTAGTTGGTGCAGGTATCTGTACTTAGCTGAATTCGCCTACAACAATAGCTACCAGACCACTATCAAGATGGCACCTTACGAGGCACTGTATGGCCGAAAGTGCAGATCACCCATTTGCTATCAAGAAGCAGGTGAAAGGAAAGAAATGGAAGTGGAGTTGGGTATTCAGACAGAGATGATAGATGAGACCACTCAGACTATCCAGAATATCAGACAGAAAATTGAGACTGCCCAGAGCAGACAGAAAAGTTATGCTGACGCACGCCGTAGGCCACTTGAATTCCAAGTAGGGGATTCAGTCTTTCTCAAAGTCGCTCCTATGAAGGGAGTGATGAGATTTGGCAAAAAGGGCAAGTTAAGTCCCCATTACATAGGACCCTACTTGATCACCAAGAGGATTGGGAAAGTAGCTTACGAGCTAGACTTACCACAAGATATGTCAGCAATATATAATGTATTTCATGTCTCCATGCTAAAGAAGTGCCTCCACGACCCTAGCCAAGTAATTCAACCTCAATCAGTGCAGATTTAGGAGGATCTTAGCTATGAGAGCAGACCTACATAGATAGTGGACAGAGAAGTCAAGAGATTAAGGAACAAAGAAGTACTGCTAGTGAAGTCATCTGGCAGAACCAGAAGCATGAGGAAATTACTTGGGAGCGTAAGGACAACATGAGACAGAAATATCCAGAATTATTATAAGTTCGAGGATGAACTTTTTATAAGGTATGGGGAATTGTAACAACCCAAATTTCCTCATTTTGAGTCCTAATAATGCTTGAAAATATTTAGAAATGATTTAGAAATATTCTAGAGAATTTTAGAAATTTTTATAGTCTTTTTATGTAATTTCCGGAGTTCGTTTGGTATTTTTACCAAAAGAAACTAGTTGCAAAAAAAATAAAGAGGTTGAGTCGAGGTTCGAACCGGAGACCTCTGGTTAAGCAAAGCCCTAAGTTGTTTCGGATGACCAGGAACCCAGTAGGGCCGTGCTGATCAAATAAAAGGCGGAAATATTTTAAGCAGTGATATGTAACAGAAATACCCTTGGTATTAAAAAAGGGATAAGTTAAGAGGGGAAGGGGATTAATTTTGGCCGTGACCTAAACCTCTTCCTCATCCCTCTCTTGCGCGCACGACGGCTTCTCTTGGGCGGAAACGGAGAAGGAGCTAGGGCTTCTCTCCGGCGGCCGGCCATGTAACGCCTGAAAATTCTCAAAACTGTTTTAGAAATATAGTATGATTTTTCTGGAATTTTTAGATATATTTCCGGAATTTTCCGAGTAGCGGAAGTAGCAAAAATAAATATAAACGAAAACGGCCTAAGCGGGAATCGAACCCGAGACCTATGGTTTAAGGGATAATGTTAGTAACCAGTGAACCCAGCAAGGCCGTGCTGAGAGAAAGGAGAAACATCTATATTTATGTTAGAGTTGACCGGAATTACCACTTAATATAAATAGAAGGGTTAAGTGGGTTTGGTTTATTTTGCTTGGTTCGGCAAACTCCTCCCTCTCCAAACCCTCAACGCCGACGCCACCTCCTCCTCCTCCTCCTCTCTCGGCGCCCAAACCCAAGGACTCTCGGCTCATCTTCCGGCAACGACTCCAACACGAAAGAGGTTCTTCTCCGCGAGAGGAACGCGAAGACGTGAGCAGGTCGTCGAGAAGGTCATCTCCACCGGAATTCTAGCGAATAGAATTGTAAGGAATTTAGCGTACGAGGTAAGAAACCCCTCACCTGCGGTATAATAGCTCCGGTTGGTTTCCTACGCATTAGTTTTAGATATATACAGGTTTTTCCGGCACATAGGGTATGTTTAAACCCTCCTCGAGGATTTAGGGATCTAGTTGAACCACTCTAGACGGGCCGGACACGTTGTTCTCCTTTAGTTGGAGATTCTAGACGTTGTCGGGTGCTTAGAGGTGATCTCCCTATTAGAGGAGAGAGTTGGAGCACACCAAGTGTTCGGTAAAATGTTAGTGTAGCTAAATACCACCTCAGTTATGTTAAATAGCTCAGTTAAATGCATTAGAGGCATTTAAACCAGCACATTAGTTTAGTTCAGTTTTATGGGACTACGGTCCAATGGGTGGGCTCCCACAGTCGCCTCTAGGTTCAGATAACCTAGCTCTAGGTTCAGATAACCTAGAAACAGCATGTTATATCAGTTAGCTATAGATATCAGTATTTTATTTTCAGTGGCACTGTACTGGATCAGATATCCATTGGGTTGGACTCCCACAGTCGTCCCTAGGTTTAGATAACCTAGTTAACCCTACTAAATTCGGGACTTACAAACCCGGGTCTAGTTAGGGATGCGCGCACAGCAAGTACAGTTGCCGGGCCCAACAACATGTTTAGTATTTTCACCTATTATGTATTAGATTTCAAAACTCAAAATCAATTATGCTAGTTGAGTTTGTTTCCAGTTACAGATTTAGTTTCAGTTAGTTTAGCTTATGTTCAGTTCAGTGTTTTATTGCTTGCTACGATATGATTCAGTGCTCATGCCATGCTTATGTGTTATGCTTTATGATTTCAGTATACCATGACTTAGCAAGTTCAGTGCATATTTTCAAATAGCATGCTTTAAAAACCATATTGCACCGAATGCATGTTTTTGTGAGGTAGATGGTTTCTTACTAAGCTTGTTAGCTTACAGATACTACTTTTCTTATACTGCAGATAAAGGTAAAGGAAAAGTGGACTAGCAGTGGAGGCTGGAAGTCAATGCAGATGAGGATGTGTGTGTATGGAACTGGAATCAAAGGTCCTTAGGGGACGTAGCAAATTGAGCCTTAAACTCTTTAGCATTTTATTTATTGGTTTTGGTTTCCATGTTCTAGGCACTTTTAGTTATGTGTTGCCATGAATTCCTAAACTATGCCCTATGTTAAGTCAGATTACTAGTTTATGTCGTTGGAATGTTATTATATGTTATTAGATTAGTTATGATGCATTTGTTAGGTGTTAAGTGGGGTTTTGGCACGCCAAAGTGCTGAAATCCGAGTCCCCGGGTGAAATCAGACTCTGATCGGTCTCCCGACCGATCAGGGCCTGGCTGTGTCACTGAGATACAGTATGCCACTGTATCCTCCTGGATCGGTCAGCCGACCGATCCAGCACGATACAGTAGCGTCCCAGGAGATTTCAGGTGCCTGGATCGGTCAGCCGACCGATCCAGACATACCTGGGTCGGTCCGACCGACCGATCCAGTCGTGAACAGAACGTTCCCCAGCTCCGATCGATCCACGGACCGATCCAACCAAGAGCAATCGATCCAGTCCAGCTCGAATCGATTGGGAAGCTCAGGTTTCGTCCAAGAAACTTATCAGTCCAGCTCCTTAACCGTAGGGGATGTAGGATACACCAGGTATCCCTTAGATCATCTCCCTTAGCACAGGTAGAACCAATAACATGTATTAGGTCAGATATCAGTAGCATAAAAAAACTCAAATTAGATCAGTTTTCCACGCAGCTTAGCACAGTAACCGTAGCGATTCGCCTTACAGCCTAGTAGTGGAAGGTGGGTCGTTACAGAGTGGTATCAGAGCCGTGTTCCATACTTCCTACACACACATCAGCATTGTACCTACAGCTCTCTCTTTATTGTTCTTGCTTCTAGTTACAGTTCATGTTTATATGCCTACTTCCTGTTAGTATGAGATAGTCTTTAAACATGATATCAGTAATTATATAACTGTGATAGTATTAGTTATACATATGTTCTCTATGTCTTTAGAAATGGCACGAGGACGCCCAGCTAGAAGGGCACTAGCTACTGAGCCCCAACAAGAGGCAGGCAGTTCAGTGCCTCCTCCAGACCTTACAACATTAGTGGCTCAGCAACAAGAAATAGCCACCTTAAAGGCTAATCGCCAGAATATCCCCACACCCCTGAACCAACCCGACGACTCCAAGTCTTAGAGGTTTCACCTGACCCAAAGCACCCACTGAGCCAAGAAAGGAAGCCTATCCGATCCAGTGGCAGCGAGTCAGCAGAGAACTTCTCGCGCTAGTGAACCATGGGATGCACAAGCCTGTTCAAAACACTGGAGAGCACGATGGAGCTTCAGAACACGAGAATGTGAAGTGTGCCTCCCTGACAGGAGACGCACGCAGGTGGAGGGAAAGAATCAAACCGAAGCGCCCAGTGAACCAGATGACATGGGCCGACTTTGAGAAAGAATTCTTTGAGGAGTTCTTTCATATGCGGGTTACAAACCGCCACTATGACGAGTTCACTGAGTTTCGCCAGGGCAACCTATCAGTTGAGGAAGCCGTGAAGAAATTCAACAGGTTGGCTCGTCTGTGCCCAGAGCTGGTCAGCACAGAAAAGGAACGGATTAGGTTGATGCTCAAGATGCTGAGGCCAGAGATAGCAGTGAACGTGGCTGGTGGCATACATAGGCCACAAACCACAGAGGAGTTGGTGAGCAGTGCCTTGACCACAGAGCACTACCAGAACAGCATGAAGCAGCAGAGGCAAGTCTTCTCAGAGTCCAAGGGCCAAGGAAACTCTCACACTCAAAAACAGCAAGGCCACAGCTCTAACTGGAAAGGGAACTCAAACAGGAGTGCCTCAAAAGGAGGACCATCTAGCAAACGACCCAGTTATCCAAAGTGTGCCACTTGTGGGAAATTTCACCCAGGGGTTTGTCGCAAGGGCACACGAGGATGCTTTGAATGTGGACAAGAAGGGCACATGGCCAAACAGTGCCCGAACAAGACCGGTCTTCCTCAGCTACAGCAGATTCAGTATGCAGGCCAGCCAGCTCAGTTATATCAGATGCAGGCCGCTCTAGAAGGTCCACTTATCAGCCAGGGCAGATTAGAATCCCCTCCAGCTATGGCGAATGCGAGGATCTACTCACTCACCAGAGAGGACGTAGCAAATGCCTCGACAGTTGTCACAGGTCAGATTAGTATTGTTCTATTTGATACTCGGGCAACCCATTCATATATAGCCGGGATGTTCTCCGATAAATTAGAAATACCCCAGAGGTACTCAGTGGTCAGTACTACCTTCGGGAGAGGTCATGGCATCGACGCATTGGCTCGAGTAGTGCCACCATTATAGCAGGAACTCTTTGTGATCTCGATCCGAAATGACTCACGACGTCATCCTTGGAATGGACTTCCTGATCGATACGGTGCTTCCATAGAGTGCCATAAACAGAAAGTCGTATTCCAACCCGAAGTAAGCACAGCTCGAGTACATCGGAGAACCAAAGAGAAAAGCCGAAAATTTCTCTGAAGGCACGAAGTTGATGGATTCGGGATGTACGGGTACCTAGCACAGTCAGGACGAGGACCAGCAGCTAGCAGAGGTCCGAGTTGTATGTGACTAGCCAGCAGTCTTCCCTGAAGAGTGCCTAGCACCAGACAGTGAGATTGAATTTGAGATAGAGCTCTTCCCCGGCACCAATCCTATTTCCAAAGCGCCCTACCGCATGGCTCCAGCCGAGCTTCATGAGCAGCTACAGGAGCTACTTGACAAGGGCTTCATACGCCTAGTCACTCACCATGGGGAGCACCTGCTTGTTCGTGAAGAAGATGAGCATGTGTATAGACTACAAAGCACTAAATCAGTCACGATCAAGAACATGTATCCTCTTCCCGGAATAGATGACCTGTCGACCAGTTAAAGGGAGCAGTGTTCTCTAAGATTGACCTCGGATCAGATATCACCAAGTCGAGTCAAGGAGGGTGATATACCAAAGACATTCGGGACCCGATACGGACATTACGAGTTCGTAGTCATGCCTTTGGCGTGACAAATGCTCTAGCTACATTCATGGATCTCATGAACAGAGTATCGGAGTATTTAGATCGGTTTGTTATTGTGTTTATCGATGACATCCTTATCTACTCAGAACTCAGGAAGAACACTCAGAACACCTGAATAGAACCAGCTATACGCCAAGTTCACGAAATGTGAATTTTGGCTAGATCAGTGTCCTTCCTGGGCCACATCATCTCAAAGGATGGTATTATGGTAGATCCCAACAAGATAGAGTAAGTAACTGGAAGAGACCTAAGAACGCCAATGAGATCGGGAGCTTTATTATATTACAGAAAGTTTGTAGAGGACTTCTCCAGATAGCCTCCCCGATGCCTACCGTAAAGAACAGAAATTTCAAGGATGAGGATCTGTGAGAACAATGAGCTAAAAAGGAGATTGACCAATGCTCCCATTTTGGCACGACGACACCAGCAGCCTTGACATCTATAGTGATGCCTCTAAGTTGGGACTAGGAGCAATGCGATGCAAAATGGCAAGGTGATCGCCTATGCCTCCAGACAACTCAAGGATTATGAGAAGAATTACCCTACTCATGACCTTGAACTTGCAGCAGTAGTGTTCGCCCTCAAAATTTGGAGACATTACTTGTATGGAGCTCAGTGCAGAGTGTATACAGACCATCAGAGTCTGAAGTACTTCTTCACTCAGAAGGATCTGAATATGCGACAGCGCAGATGGCTTGAGTGGTCAAGGACTACGATGTAGACATCCTCTACCATCCAGGGAAAGCCAATAAGGTAGCAGATGCCCTTAGCAGAAAATACAGTGCTACCTTATTATCTCTTACAGCCATGTCACCGCCCCTACAGAAGGAGATCGTAGATTTCGGCCTTGAACTCATCGTTGGACAGCTCTCTACTATGACCTTAGAGTCCACCTTGTTTGGTGATATTCAGTCAGCTCAGGAGCAGGACCCTGAAATTCAGAAAATCAAGCAAGGGCTAGCAGAATCAGGAAGTGGAGAATTCAGAGTGTCCGATAGCGGGGTGTTGTATTTTAGTGACAGACTCTGTGTTCCAGATCAGGAGACAGATTTTAGATGAGGCTCACAGGACTCCTTATGCGATGCATCCAGTTCCACCAAAATGTATCAAGACCTGAAGAACCATTTTTGGTGGCCCGGGATGAAGCGAGACATCGCCAGATATGTTAGCATCCGCCTCACCTGTCAGAGGGTCAAGGCGGAACATCAGGAGTTCAGCCTATTCAGATTCCTGAATGGAAGTGGGAGGATATCTCTATGGACTTCATAGTGGGACTACCCAAACCCGAATGGTTTTGATGCCATCGGGTAATCGACAAGTTGACTAAATCAGCCCACTTCTTAGCTATTAGAATATCCTACTCCATGGAGCAACTAGTCGGTTGTATCTCAAGGAGATTGTCAGTGCATGGAGTCCCACTGACCATTATATCAGACAGAGACAGAAGATTTATATCACAGTCAGCTATGGGCACCCAGCTAAAATTCAAAGACCTTCCATCCTCGTAGATGGTCGACGGAGCGAGTAAACTGTACTCAAGATATGCTCCGAGCTTGTGCCCTAGATTTCAAGGGAAGTTGGTGCAAATATCTCAGTCTAGCAGAATTTGCATACAACAACGGTTATCGAACCACTATCGGCATGGCTCCTTATGAGGCACTCTATGGGTGGAGGTGTAGATCACCAACTGGTATGAGAGTGGTGAACATAAAGAACTAGAGCTTGCAGATCTAGTAGCGGATACCACAGCAGCTATAGATTTGCCAGAGGATAGAGACAACACAGAGCCGTCAGAAGAGCTATGCCGATACACGACGACCCCTAGAGTTTTTAGTTGGGGATACAGTTTCCTCGAGTAGCTCCCATGAAGGAGTCATGCGTTTGGAAGAACGCAAGCTAGCTCCCTGATATGTGGGACCCTACCTTATCACGAAGAGAGTGGGCAAGGTAGCATATGAGCTAGAGCTACCTCAAAAGATGTCACTGTCCACAACGTATTTCATGTCTCCATGTTGAAGAAGCATATTCCAGACACCAGGTGATTGAGCCCCAGTTGGTACATGTCCGTGATGATCTCAGCTATGATAATCGGCCTATTCATAATAGACCGAGCAGTAAAGAAATTACGAAACAAGGAGGTACCATTAGTCAAAGTCACCGGCAAAATCACACAGCAGAGGCGACTTGGGAGACAGAGGCCAGCAAGATGAAGTATCCGAATTGTTCTAAGTTTGAGGACGAACTTTTTATAAGGATGTAAAGCCTGAAAATTCTCAAAACTGTTTTAGAAATATAGTATGATTTTTTGGAATTTTAGATATTTTTCCGGAATTTTTCGAGTAGCGGAAGTAGCAAAAATAAATATAAACGAAAACGGCCTAAGCGGGAATCGAACCCGAGACCTATGGTTTAAGGGATAATGTTAGTAACCAGTGAACCCAGCAGGGCCGTGCTGAGAGAAAGGAGAAACATCTATATTTATGTTAGAGTTGACCGGAATTACCAGTTAATATAAATAGAAGGGTTAAGTGGGTTTGGTTTATTTTGCTTGGTTCGGCAAACTCCTCCCTCTCCAAACCCTCAACGCCGACGCCACCTCCTCCTCCTCCTCCTCTCCCGGCGCCCAAACCCAAGGACTCTCGGCTCATCTTCCGGCAACGACTCCAACACGAAAGAGGTTCTTCTCCGCGAGAGGAACGCGAAGACGTGAGCGGGTCGTCGAGAAGGTCATCTCCACCGGAATTCTAGCGAATAGAATTGTAAGGAATTTAGCGTACGAGGTAAGAAACCCCTCACCTGCGGTATAATAGCTCCGGTTGGTTTCCTACGCATTAGTTTTAGCTATATGCAGGTTTTTCCGGCACATAGGGTATGTTTAAACCCTCCTCGAGGATTTAGGGATCTAGTTGAAGCCCTCTAGATGGGCCGGACACGTTGTTCTCCTTTAGTTGGAGATTCTAGACGTTGTCGGGTGCCTAGAGGTGATCTCCCTATTAGAGGAGAGAGTTGGAGCACACCAAGTGTTCGGTAAAATGTTAGTGTAGCTAAATACCACCTCAGTTATGTTAAATAGCTCAGTTAAATGCATTAGAGGCATTTAAACCAGCACATTAGTTTAGTTCAGTTTTATGGGACTACGGTCCAATGGGTGGGCTCCCACAGTCGCCTCTAGGTTCAGATAACCTAGCTCTAGGTTCAGATAACCTAGAAACAGCATGTTATATTAGTTAGCTATAGATATCAGTATTTTATTTTAAGTGGCACTGTACTAGATTAGATATCCATTGGGTTGGACTCCCACAGTTGTCCCTAGGTTCAGATAGCCTAGACAACCCTGCTAAATTCGCACAGCAAGGACAGTTGCCGGGCCCAACAGCATGTTTAGTATTTTCACCTATTATGTATTAGATTTCAAAACTCAAAATCAATTATGCTAGTTGAGTTTGTTTCCAGTTACAGATTTAGTTTCAGTTAGTTTAGCTTATGTTCAGTTCAGTGTTTTATTGCTTGCTACGATATGATTCAGTGCTCATGCCATGCTTATGTGTTATGCTTTGTGATTTCAATATACCATGCCTTAGCAAGTTCAGTGCATATTTTCAAATAGCATGCTTTAAAAACCATATTGCACCGAATGCATGTTTTTGTGAGGTAGATGGTTTCTTACTAAGCTTGTTAGCTTACAGATACTACTTTTCTTATACTGCAGATAAAGGTAAAGGAAAAGTGGACTAGCAGTGGAGGCTGGAGGTCAATGCAGATGAGGATGTGTGTGTATGGAACTGGAATCAAAGGTCCTTAGGGGACGTAGCAAATTGAGCCTTAGACTCTTTAGCATTTACTTTAGCATTTTATTTATTGGTTTTGGTTTCCATGTTCTAGGCACTTTTAGTTATGTGTTGCCATGAATTCCAAACTATGCCCTATGTTAAGTCAGATTACTAGTTTATGTTGTTGGAATGTTATTATATGTTGTTAGAATAGTTATGATGCATTAGTTAGGTGTTAAGTGGGGTTTTGGCACGCCAAAGTGCTGAAATCCGAGTCCCCGGGTGAAATCAGACTCTGATCGGTCTCCCGACCGATCAGGGCCTGGCTGTGTCACTAGATCGGTCAACCGACCGATCCAGCCAGATACAGTATGCCACTGTATCCTCTTGGATCGGTCAGCCGACCGATCCAGCACGATACAGTAGCGTCCCATGAGATTTCAGGTGCCTGGATCGGTCAGCCGACCGATCCAGACATACCTGGGTCGGTTCGACCGACCGATCCAGCCACACCTGGATCGGTCTGCCGACCGATCCAGTCGTGAACAGAATGTTCCCCAGCTCCGATCGATCCACGGACCGATCCAACCAAGAGCAATCGATCCAGTCCAGCTCGGATCGATTGGGAAGCTCAGGTTTCGTCCAAGAAACTTATCAGTCCAGCTCCTTGACCGTAGGGGATGTAGGATACACCAGGTATCCCTTAGATCATCTCCCTTAGCACAGGTAGAACCAATAACATGTATTAGGTCAGATATCAGTAGCATAAAAAAACTCAAATTAGATCAGTTTTCCGCGCAGCTTAGCACAGTAACCGTAGTGATTCGCCTTACAGCCTAGTAGTGGAAGGTGGGGCCAAGTGTTAGTTAGAGCCATAGAGCCAATCATTTGATGATTGTCGTATGGACTCATTGTATCATATTCTTGTATATAAATAAAGGCATTTGTTTTGGTTATTATACTTACTTATATTTGTGCCAAATAATTAAGTATAATAGCGTCCTTGAGTAGAGCGTTCTTACCTATATCAATCGGTTAGTTGAACCGATAGTGAGATGATATAGGGAACACTACTCTTAATCATTCATAGTCGAGTATTAACATTCAGGGACAATGTTAATGCGACGAGACTAGCATGTAGGTCAACATGATGACTTGATCTCACAAGTCATGGATATAGAGATATCAAGTTGACACATGGGTATGCATTGGAGAATGTATACTGAATGACCCTCCATGAGAAAGTATCATGGATCGTTATATGAGTGTCATATACTTTCTCATGTGGCTATTAGTATGACTATTAGTCCTTAGACCTGAAGTAACCATGGTTCCCTACATAAGGAGTTACGTACTTTGGCTTCGTCAAACGTCACCCGTAACTGGGTGGTTTATAAAGGCGATTACTGGGTATGTAACGAATTATGCGGAGGGATGTGAGTGATGTAGATGTGATCCATCCCTCCTATATGATGGGAGTGACATCGATATTCTTGATAGAGTGAGAACATTAAGTGCATGACCATGCCCAAATGAGTCAATATAAGATATTGAGCTCATTTGATCGAGTGAGTCTACTTGGAGTTCAAGATTTAGATTGATTAGAGGATGACATGGTCTATGCCTCATATTGATCAATCTAGATGTCTAGGATAGAAGGACACTTGTCATATATTGTGAGGAGTCACAATTAGTAGTCACAAGGCAATGTTGGATCTCAACATTCTTGTAACTTGGGTAGCAATGATGTATTGCTATATGCCGCTCATTGCTTATGTTTCTAAAGAAGTTTAGAAACATTGCCAACGTTGCAAGAACCTATTGGGTCACACACAAAGAACAAGTGGATGGAGATTAGGTTCATATGATGAACCGATTGGATTAGGTTCATGCGATACACCAAAGATTGGATTAGGATTAATTCAAATTAGACTTATTGAGTTAGACTCAATTAGATTCAATTGTTGAATGAGTCTAATTTAAATTTGATTCATTGAGTCAATTTATATTAATAAATTGAGATTCATTAAATTGAAATTGACTTGAATCAAAGGTTGGATTCAACTCAACAAGGAAGAAAAATTGATCAATTTTGACTTGACCAAATGGGAAGTTGTGTTGGTTGCTACTCGGAAAAACTAATGGTTCCACTGTACAAAAATTTTGTACAAAGGTCTGAACATTTTCCTAACTACCATGTGTTCTTTAAATTAAACTTGGATCGCCTGCGGAACTTAACACGTTTGTTCCAAAGTTTAATCTATTTTTTCTTTTAGGTTTTGACTTGGATCTCCTGCGGAACTTAACACGTTCGATCCAAATCACCTAAGTTATTAATTCCATTAAATATTAATTTCCATAATTGGTTCCCAGTACTGACGTGGAGAGGCACATGACCTTCTTGGATATGGGAGCAACCACCACCGACTAGACAAAACCTTTTAAGGAAATCTAATATTTAATTTCCTAAAATAACTTTAGGTTAACCGAAAGGAACAATCAAATCACAAGGAAAAGAAAAAAAAACAAAGAACACAACATCGAAAACAAATTCGAAATACTAGAATCGTATGCCTCTTGTATTTAGTATTATTTTCTAAAATAACTAGTATGATACGGAAAGGAAAAATACTAGTTATACCTTTTAGAAAGACCTCTTGATCTTCTACCGTATTCCTCTTCTAACCTCGGACGTTGTGTGGGCAATGATCTTCCGAGATGAGAAACCACCAAAGCACCTTCTTCTCCTTTCTTCAAGTTTCGGCCAAGCACAATGCTTCCAAAAGATGAAGATCTTTTTCCACCAACCAAGCTCCAAGGGATGTAAGCTTTCTCTCCTTCTTCTCCAAGCTAAAATCCGGCCACCACTTGATCTCCAAGGAGGAAGAGAGGTTCGGCCACAAGGATGGAGAGAAGAGAAGGGGAAGGGCCGGCCACACCAAGAAAGAAAAGAGGGAGAAAAATAATAGAGTCGTTCGCAATGAAGCCTTTTCTACCCCCGCTTTTATAATCCTTGGTCTTGGCAAATAAGGAAATTTAAATAAAAACTTCCTTAATTCTTTTGCCATGAAAAGGAAAATTTATTTAATTAAAAATAATTTTCTCTTCTCCAATTTATTTGGCCGGCCACCTCTTTCCCCAAATCAAGGAGAGTTTTAATTAAAACAAAAATTAAAACTTCCTAATTTGTTTCTAGAAATTTATAAAAATTTCTTCAATAATTTTAATCCCTTCATGATTGGTTAATAAAAAGAAATTTTATAAATTAAAATCTTTCTTTTAAACATGTGGATAATTTCCAAAAAGGAAAGTTATCTCTAAAAATTAAAATCTCCTTTCAATCTACAAATAAGGAAAGATATTAAATCTTTTCTTAATCTTTTGTAGATACTAATAAAAGAGAATTTTTAATTTTTAAACTTTCTTTTAAATCATGAACATAATTAAAAGGAAAGTTTTTACCAAAATTAAAATCAACCTTTTAATCTACAAATAAGGAAAGAGATTTAGCTCTTCTCTTAATCTTTTGTAGAATCTTATAAAAGGAAAGATTTAAATTTTTAAACTCTCTTTTAAATCATGTTATCCACATAAGAAAAATTTAAAAAAAATAAAAATCCTTTTATTTTAATTTGGGCCGGCCACACCAAGCTTGAATCCAAGCTAGGGGCGACCACCTTGAAGCACCCATGAACCACACTTTGGCCGACCCTAGCTTGGTCTCCAAGCCAGCTTGGCGGGCCCCTATGGGATGGGTAAGAAGGTGGGTATAGGTGGGTATAGTACTCTATAATTAAGAGGCTACGATAGGGACCGAGAGGAGGAATTGGTTTTGGTCTCCTGATAAAATTAAGCATCCCGTGTTCGCCCCGAACACACAACTTAATTTTATCAATAATAATTCATTCCACTAGAGAACTATTATTGAACTACCGCACCAATCCCAAATTACATTTTGGGCTCCTTCTTATTATGTGTGTGTTAGTCTCCCTGTGTTTAAGATGTCGAATGTCCACTAATTAAGTAAGTTACTGACGACTAACTTAATTAATATCTAGCTCCAAGAGCAGTACCACTCAACTTCATCGTCATGTCGAACTAAGTCCACCTGCAGGGTTTAACATGACAATCCTTATGAGCTCATCTTGGGGACATTCTCAACCTAGATCACTAGGACATAGTTTCCTTCTATAATCAACAACACACACTATAAGTGATATCATTTCCCAACTTATCGGGCTTATTGAATTATCAAACTAAATCTCACCCATTGATAAATTAAAGAAATAAATATCAAATATATGTGCTTGTTATTATATTAGGATTAACAGCACACACTTCCATAATAACTGAGGTCTTTGTTCCTTTATAAAGTCAGTATAAAAGAAACGACCTCAAATGGTCCTACTCAATACACTCTATGTGTACGAGTGTAATTATATAGTTAAGATAAACTAATACCTAATTACACTACGACCTTCCAATGGTTTGTTCCTTTCCATCTTGGTCGTGAACTACTGTTTATAATTTATAAGGAATCGATAACATGATCTTCTGTGTGTGACACCACACACCATGTTATCTGCAATATAAATTAATTGAACAATTACATTTATCATAAATGTAGACATTTGACCAATGTGATTCTTATTTCTAGATAAATGTTTATACCAAAAGCTAGGCTTTTAGTATACATCCTAACAATCTCCCACTTATACTAAAAGACTAAGCTGCTATATCTGCTGCCATACATCTGATTCCCAACTCTTCAACATGCTCATCAAAAGCTCTTGCCGTAAAGGCCTTAGTGAAAAGATCTATAGGTCATCATCTAATGTAATCTAGGCAGCAACAACTTCTCCTTGTTTATACGATTTCTCCTATTGGGTGGTACTTGCGCTCTATTGTGTTTACCTGCCTTATAGACTTATGGTTTCTTCGAGTTTGTTACTGCACCAATATCATTACAATAAATTGTAATAATCTTTGGACAAACCAGAAATCATATCTAAGTCTATCTTGAGGTTATTGAGGTATTCAGCTTTTATGGCTGCCTCAGAGGCTTGCCATATACTAAACTTTTATGGTAGAGTCCAGAAAAACACCTATGCTTATCACTCTTCCATAGTTATGACTTTACCTCCTAAAGTAAACATAAAACCCCGAGGTTGACTTAATATTGTCTCTATCCGATTGGAAGTCAAAATCCGTGCAACCCATAGGGACCAAATTAACTGCCTTATAAGCTAGCATATAATCTCTAGTGCCTCTAAGGTACTTTAATATATGCTTTACTGTAGTCCAATGTCCTTGTCCAGGGTTACTTTGATATCTGCTAACTATGCCCTTGGCAAGACAAATTTCTGATCTCGTGCATAGCATACATTAGGCTTCCGACAGCCGAAGCATAAAGAACTGCCTTCAATTCCTCTATCTCCTTTGATGTCTTCGGAAACATCTCTTTAGATAAAACTACTCCAAGCCCAAAAGGTAAGAAAACTTTCTTAGAGTTCCGCATGCTTAAAACGAGCAAGGATTTTTTTCGATATATGAAGCTTGGGATAAGTAAAATATTCTTTTCTTGCGATCCCTTATTACTTTGATCCAAAGAATATATACATTCTCCCAAGTCCTTCATATCGAATTGTTTGGACAACCATACCCTTAATTCTGACAACACTTTGATATTGTTTCCAACTACCAAAAATGTTATCTACGTATAGTACAAGAAATACCACCACATCTCCATCACACTTTTTGTATACACAAGACTTATCCGGTTACTAAATAAATCCAAAGGTCTGGATTACTTTGATAAACCGGATGTTCCAAGACCTTGAAGCTTTGCTTCAGTCCATAGACTGATTGAGCTTGCATACAAGATGCTCTTTGCCCTTTGCAATGAACTCTTCTGGTTGCTTTATATGGATGCTTTCTTCAAGACTTCCATAAAGGAATGCTGTCTTGATATCCACTTGCCAAATAGATAAAAGAATCCGGATAGACTTAAGCATATCTACCAGTGAAAAAGCTTCCTTTTTCATCAAGCCTTGCTTTGAAAGTTTCCACCTTCCTGTCTATCCATCTTTTCATATTGTAGACATATTTTCACCCAATGGCTTTTACACCATCTGGTAATTCTACAAGCTTCCATATTTGATTAGAATACATATATTCTAATTCTGTATTCATTGCTCTTTGCCAAGATGCTGCATCTTTATTTTGGAGTGTTTCATCATATTTCCGGGATCAGACTCATGTTCATTTGGGATCAAGTCCAAAAACTTTCCCAAAACATGAATCCTTTTGGTTGTTTGACAACCCTCCCACTACGATGATGTACTGTCTATAATTGTGTATCAATTTGTGATACGTGTTGTAGTTTCTTGTGATATTTCATCTTGTACAGTTGGTACTAGATTAGACATATCCTTTATAATTTCTTTAAGAACAAATTTACTTATGGGCTTGTGGTTTATTACATAGTCCTTTTCTAAAAATCGATCATTGATGCTAACAATGACCTTCTGATTTTTAAGACTATAAACCTACTTTCATTTCTCTAGGATAACTTACAAACAAGTGAATTCCTGTCCAACTTATCATTGTCTCTCTTCAGCATATGTGCTGGACTACCCGAATCCAAATATGCTTCAAAATAGGCTTATGCCTATTTAGCAATTCTATATGAGTAGAGAGTTCTGACTTTGGAAGGTACTATGTTCACTTCTGTTTCCAGAGTATATCCTTAAAATGAATTTGGTAATTTCCAAATAACTCATCATCAATCAACTTATTTCCATAAGAGTCCTATACCTTCCTTTTTCTACACCATTCTGTTGGGGTGTATCAAGTGCAGTTAGTTGGGATTGAATCCCTACTTCTGATAAGTGACTCCTAAATCTTCCCAAGAGGTACTTGCCACTACGATCTCACCGTAGTATCTTGATACTTTTACTTTGACGTTTCTCCGCATCAGCCTTGTACTCTTTGAACTAATCAAAGTACTTAGTCTTGCGGCACATTAAGTAAATGTATTTGTATCTTGAATAGTTATCTATAAAATAGATGAAATATCCGATACTACCTCTTGCCTGGATAGTCATAGGATCACACAAATCAGAATGAACCAATTCCAACATATCTTTGGCTCCATACCCCTTAGACTTAAAAGCTTCTTGGTTATTTTTCCTTCCAAGTAAGACTCGCAGGTTGGAAAGATTTCCACTACTAATGAACCCAAAAGTTCATCAGCTACCAATGAATCCTACTTAAGTTAATATAACCTAGCTTTAGATGCCAAAGATATAATTGGTTCATTTCTGAAGGTTACTTTCTCTTAAAGTTAGAAGATGTGTTACTAATTTCCATTTGTTGCATCGTGGGAGTTATTGGATTTATAAATTGCTAACCAACGTACCAGAACAGATAACTTCCCTCTTTTTCTTAATAACAACTTTGTTATTAAAAGAGGCAGAATATCAAGTTCTTTGAATAGTTTAGAAACTGAAAACTAGTTCTTTCTAAACTTGGTACGTAAAGATAATTACTCAAAATCCATGTTTTATTCTTATCAAAGGATAAACATCTCCCACTGCAACAGCTGCTACTTTTACAGCAGTGCCCATTTGGACGGTGTTTTTATTTTCATTTAGTTGTCGGGTTTCCTGGAACCCTGTAATGAATTGCGGACATGATTAATGGCATCTGTATCTACACTCCAGGTTCTGGTAGATAACACCACTAAACATGTTTCAACTAATGAATTAAATACACCTATATTGTTGTTAGTTCTAAGAAGACAGTCAACCTTAATGTCCAAGTCCTATTTTCAATCATTACAATTGAGACTACTAAGTCTTTTCTATAGTATAACAACTAGGGGATTGACAAACATTTTAAATGCTAAGAATCACAAAAATATTTGTTCAAGATCAATTCTTTAAAATCCCCATGAATTTTGTATGCCACGATAGTGTGGACGTATACAAAATCAAAGAGGAGATTTTATCCATTAATTTTATTATCTCATCAACTTACTTTATGACGAATAAAATTAATAGTTGATTTGTCTTTGATCAAATATTTGGTCAAAACCTTTTGAATTTAAAATAACATTGATTCCTCAAACAATATTATTTAAATTCACCAACACCTCAAACACCGTGAATTTTGCATGCCACGATAGTGTGGACGTATACAAAATTTAAACATTTGTAAGAGGAGGGTTTTACCCATTAATTATCTTGTCAATAAATCTTTATGACAAAATAAAATTACCTCAAACACCGTTGAATTTTGTATGCCACGATAGTATGGACGTATACAAAATCAAACATTTGTAAGAGGAGTTTTTAATTTTATTATCTTGTCAACCTATTTATTTGACAAATTAATAGTTGGTTTTCTTCGGTCACACAAATAATAGCAGTGACTCCGATGGGGAGGATACTATTAGACGTGCCTAAGTGTATACCATTACTTGACACTAAGTCCATTAATAAGATTATGCCCCTTCCGATGGGAAAGATCACACGCTCTTAATTAACTTCCTATAGTCATCCAAAATGGAAGTTTAATCTAGTGATCCGCAAACAAGCTCATCCGATATGGAGGAAGGCACTCAGAGCCAACGCGCAAGCTTGTTGCATCACTTATAAACCAGTAATGGAGACCGTGGAATTTATTTAAAAATAAATCTCTCTCCCACTTAGTTATTTAAAGTGAGGAATTTTAACTATGCTAGCCTACTTAACATGCATACTAACAAGCACACACAGTATCAGCATAAAAAGCAATAAATAGAAACACTAATTTTCAACTATTATGGCTTTTATCTATTGTTGTCCTCCATGTGTCGCCAACCCTAGCTGTTGTCATCTTTGGCCACCGCCACCAGGTCTAGCTGTCGCATCCATCTTGCTCCTTGTTCCGCTGCGCCTCTGGTCCTCAAAAGGTTCCACGCCTTGCAAGATTCGATCCGCGACATAAATAGAATTTTACATTTTTGATCCTATATTCCTCGAAGGAATGTACATGTAAACTAGATCGAACATAAAATAAAATTTACATCCATCGATCCTATATTCCATAAAAGAAATGTACATGTAACTAGATCAAAAATAAAATCCTAATAAAACTAAATACAGCTCTTGCTGTATTTTATAATACAATCATGCACACACAATAAATACCCTTGACATGTCCAAGGGTCCAATCATACACATAATAACTATAAGCCATAATAGTTGGATCCTACATCCACAAAGTTAGCACATCCTACTATTATTCAGCCTAAATTATGTATGGCATGTGCATAATTAAACTAATACCAAATACACAGAGGCAAAACCCTAGCTCTGATACCAATTGTTGGTTGCTACTCGGAAAACCTAATGGTTCCACTGTACAAAAATTTTGTACAAAGGTCTGAACATTTTCCTAGCTACCATGTGTTCTTTTAAATTAAACTTGGATCGCCTGCGGAACTTAACACGTTTGATCCAAAGTTTAATCTATTTGTTCTTTTAGGTTTTGACTTGGATCTCCTGCGGAACTTAACACGTTCGATCCAAATCACCTAAGTTATTAATTCCATTAAATATTAATTTCCATAATTGGTTCCCAGTACTGACATGGCGAGGCACATGACCTTCTTGGATATGGGAGCAACCACCACCGACTAGACAAAACCTTTTAAGGAAATCTAATATTTAATTTCCTAAAATAACTTTAGGTTAACCGAAAGGAACAATTAAATCACAAGGAAAAGAAAAAAAAAACAAAGAACACAACATCGAAAACAAATTCGAAATACTAGAATCGTATGCCTCTTGTAGTTAGTATTATTTTCTAAAATAACTAGTATGATGCGGAAAGGAAAAATACTAGTTATACCTTTTAGAAAGACCTCTTGATCTTCTACCGTATTCCTCTTCTAACCTCGAACGTTGTGTGGGCAACGATCTTCCGAGATGAGAAACCACCAAAGCACCTTCTTCTCCTTTCTTCAAGTTTCGGCCAAGCACAATGCTTCCAAAAGATGAAGATCTTTTTCCACCAACCAAGCTCCAAGGGATGTAAGCTTTCTCTCCTTCTTCTCCAAGCTAAAATCCGGCCACCACTTGATCTCCAAGGAGGAAGAGAGGTTCGGCCACAAGGATGGAGAGAAGAGAAGGGGAAGGGCCGGCCACACCAAGGAAGAAAAGAGGGAGAAAAATAATAGAGTCGTTCGCAATGAAGCCTCCTCTACCCCCTCTTTTATAATCCTTTGTCTTGGCAAATAAGGAAATTTAAATAAAAACTTCCTTAATTCTTTTTCCATGAAAAGGAAAATTTATTTAATTAAAAATAATTTTCTCTTCTCCAATTTATTTGGCCGGCCACCTCTTTCCCCAAAACAAGGAGAGTTTTAATTAAAACAAAAATTAAAACTTCCTAATTTGTTTCTAGAAATTTATAAAAATTTCTCCAATAATTTTAACCCCTTCATGATTGGTTAATAAAAATAAATTTTATAAATTAAAATCTTTCTTTTAAACATGTGGATAATTTCCAAAAAGGAAAGTTATCTCTAAAAATTAAAATCTCCTTTCAATCTACAAATAAGGAAAGATATTAAATCTTTTCTTAATATTTTGTAGATACTAATAAAAGAGAATTTTTAATTTTTAAACTTTCTTTTAAATCATGAACATAATTAAAAGGAAAGTTTTTACCAAAATTAAAATCAACCTTTTAATCTACAAATAAGGAAAGAGATTTAGCTCTTCTCTTAATCTTTTGTAGAATCTTATAAAAGGAAAGATTTAAAATTTTAAACTCTCTTTTAAATCATGTTATCCACATAAGAAAAATTTTAAAAAAATAAAAATCCTTTTATTTTAATTTTGGCCGGCCACACCAAGCTTGAACCCAAGCTAGGGCCGGCCACCTTGAAGCACCCATGAACCACACTTTGGCCGACCCTAGCTTGGTCTCCAAGCTAGCTAGGTCGGCCCCGATGGGATGGGTAAAAAGGTGGGTATAGGTGGGTATAGTACTCTATAATTAAGAGGCTACGATAGGGACCAAGAGGAGGAATTGGTTTTGGGCTCCCGATAAAATTAAGCATCCCGTGTTCGCCCCAAACACACAACTTAATTTTATCAATAATAATTCATTCCACTAGAGAACTATTATTGAACTACCGCACCAATCCCAAATTACATTTTGAGCTCCTTCTTATTATGAGTGTGTTAGTCTCCCTATGTTTAAGATGTTGAATGTCCCCTAATTAAGTAAGTTACTGACAACTCACTTAATTAATATCTAGCTCCAAGAGCAGTACCACTCAACTTCATCATCATGTCGGACTAAGTCTACCTGCAGGGTTTAAAATGACAATCCTTATGAGCTCTTCTTGGGGGCATTCTCAACCTAGATCACTAGGACACAGTTTCCTTATATAATCAACAACACACACTATAAGTGATATCATTTCCCAACTTATCGGGCTTATTGATTTATCGAACTAAATCTCACCCATTGATAAATTAAAGAAATAAATATCAAATATATGTGTTTGTTATTATATTAGGATTAAGAGCACACACTTCCAAAATAATTGAAGTCTTTGTTCCTTTATAAAGTTAGTATAAAAGAAACGACCTCAAATGGTCCTACTCAATACACTCTAAGTGTACTAGTGTAATTATATAGTTAAGATAAACTAATACCTAATTACACTACGACCATCCAATGGTTTGTTTCTTTCCATCTTGGTCGTGAACTACTGTTTATAATTTATAAGGAACCGATAACATGATATTCTGTGTGTGACACCACACACCATGTTATCTACAATATAAATTAATTGAACAATTACATTTATCATAAATGTAGACATTTGACCAATGTGATTCTTATTTCTAGATAAATGTTTATACCAAAAGCTAGGCTTTTAGTATACATCCTAACAAGTTGAAACATCAAGTTTGACTTGATGTATTGCCACTTCATGAAGGATGAATCATCCTACATGAAATGACTAGCCTTGCCACATCATCTCCACATCATCAAAGGAGATCAAGAGGCATGGAATGTCAAGAGCCAAAGACCCTTGGCATTCCATGAGTGGCCGGCCACATTAAGGAATGTGGGTTTCATTTGTGGCATTCATGTGTGGTTATTGTTGCATCTTCTTCCTTGGTTTTTCTTCCTCCTTCTTTGCTATTGCCGAGAGTTCTAAGCAAGGAAAAGGTGAGTTAGTTGAGTTCCAAGAGGATAGGGTGGAGTGAAGGTCACAAGGAGAGTACTTAGAGGAGTGTATGAGATTCCTCTTACTCTCTCTCTTTTTCTCCCTTTTAAATCCTACCCGAGAGCCCTAGGAAGTGCTAGCACACTTGTGGTGCTCTCTTCTCCATTTAGAGTGGTTTGTGAATCACTACTTGTTCGTGTGGATACTATTAGAGGTGTGTATGCTTGTACACACTCGAGATCCGAAGAACCTTGGACTTGCGGGATTGCGAAGGGCTTCGCTTCAAGGGTATAACCTTTCTTCCTTGTAGATATAGCATGTAGATCTAGGAGTAGATAACTCATACATGAAATTTTTTATTTTATAAACTTCGCACGGATCCGGTGGCATGGGATTCGGGGTTTCCGCAACGCAAAAAGCGGTTTTTACGGCCCGAAAATCCCAACAGTGGTATCAGAGCCACGTGCGAAGCGTGTACGAGTTTGGTTTGTATTTTTTTTATGAAAAATTATAGTACTGTAATTTTCTGTGAATTTCTGATTTTTATAGATTTTATGGGTATTTTTCTCGTAGAAGCGAAGCACAAGTGTTTAGACACTTGTAGGCTTCGACTACCGAGAAGATTTTTCCAAAACGACAAGGTTTCGCCCCAAATCGTTTTGGGACAGTGGACTAAGGTGCTGTAGGATCGCTTAGGGACACTCACGATGGTTATATCGTGGGTAGGGGTACTGCCCCTGACCCCGCAAGGGGCTTCGTTCCGCGATTGTGCCCGAAAAACGCTAAACGGGACCGCCGGAAATTTTTACTCATAAAAATTGTAAAAATAGTAGTAAAATTACAGAAAATTATAGAAATTACATAATTTATAATTATGTATTGTTTTATGATAGTCATGTTCCAAAAGACCCAATTTGATTGGAAATATTGTGTTGTAATTCATAATATGGCCTGCGTGCCATTTTGTGTGTTTGCGCGTGTTGTACTTGATTCACGGCCTGCGCGTCGTGCCTTTCTCTATTTATTCTTGTTGTAAATTAGTTTAGACTCGAATGTAACTCGAGTTTCACCATTGTAATGTACAAAATTGGAGCGGTGGAAGGTCCACTCGAGACAGAGTAACGAGGAGGGTGCAAGCAACACAAGGTGGTCAAAGGAAGGAGCTTGAGAAGTTGTTGACCTTAGGTTGACCATCCGATCTTCTCATTGGCTTGAGAAGATCGTAGTAGGGCCATGACTAATCATAAAATATTTAATTAATTGCTTGTGTGTGTATATATGATGCATGCTAGATTAAGTAATTAATTAGTGCCTTAACGGTTAGATTAGATCTAAATCGTGTACAAGATGCACCCTTAACGATTAGATTAGATCTAAATCGTGTATATGATACACATCATCGATTAGATTAGATCTAAATCGCGTCGACTCTAAAATGCCTACCATGCCGTGATACCTATCACTACCTCGATCACATGTTGTTGTTGAATCTGCCAAAGCAGAGCAATACATATTATCTTGGTAGGGTACGGAGGGACAATCTAGGTCCCGCCTATCAATGCATGGGTGAATACAACTCAATTAGATTGAGTAACTAGTTAACTCAATTGGATCGAGTTTAACTATAGGCATTTTCTAATTGTTGGTAGATAGGTCAAAATTACGTTTATATTAACTCTTGGGCATATTAGCCAAAGTTAACTCGAGTTTTAATATAATGCGGATTTTGATCTTATAAACAAGAGTTGCATAGAGATGTAATTGGTAAATTAGTTACCTACCGATCATACTAAGTCTTGGGCGATTTAGCCAAAGCTAACTCAAGGCATAGTATGATGTGGATCTTGTCCCACATGAATTATAGAATTCAGTGGGAGCATCATTTAGTTAAAGGCCTAATTAAATGATTAATAGAATATGATATTTATTTATTTTTCTGCATTTTTCTGTTGTAGATAACCATGACGTCAAATACGAACTCTTTCTCCCTGCGTTCCGTCCTTGAGAATGACAAGCTCAACGGAGCAAATTTCCTGGACTGGTACAGAAATCTGAGAATAGTTCTCACTTAAGAAAGAAAACTGTACGTTCTGGAGCAGCCCATTCCGACGGCACCTCCTACCATTGTCACGCGTGCTGACCGAGATGCTTATAAGAAGCATCAAGATGACGCATTAGATGTGTCTTGTCTCATGCTCGCAACCATGAACTCTGAGCTTCAGAAGAAACACGAGTTGATGGGTGCTTATGATATGGTTAAACATCTTCGTCAACTGTATCAAGGACAAGTAGGGCACTGGAAGAGGATCTTGTAACGCCCGCCCCTTCCGGGGGCGCTAAGGCTACCCTAAGGGACGGGGTTACTTACACCTACCTAACATACATGTGCATATGATCTCATGGCAGCGGAAGATATTTATTAAAATTTTCTTTCTATTTTATCATATGCAACTTTTTTTTTTTTACGTGGCATGTGAACCATAAATCATACTAATATTCATGCATAACTTAATCTATATTTGCTACTTGAACATGAATCATGATATTATAACTCTACTGACATGAAATAAGATATCATAAATGCATAACATACTAGTTCAAGTTATCATCATAAACATAAGGTCCAAACTTAGGTCACATGCACAATTCAACCAAATAAAGTTTTAAAACTAAATTAGATCTATCCACCATGCCACTTCCACACACACTCCCTGCCTTTCCTGTTGCTCCCCTTAGTTCATCCATTCCTTGCCTATCTCTGCAGTACAAGGAAACATAAAAACTATAAGCCCTAAGGCTTAGTAAGTTCCTTTCCTACTCATAAAATCATAAATCATACGTACACATAAAACATATCATAGCATGTGAAAACATAACATAAGCATATCATATCATGTGAGAACATAACATAAAACATATCATAGCATGTGAGAACATATCATGAAACATATCATAGCATGTGAGAACATATCATAGCATGTGAGGACATAACATGAAACATATCATAACATGTGAGTACATAACATGAACTAATAACATGATCATCCAAGCATCATAAACATGATTTCAAAAGTATCTTTAATAAGTGTGAAGGGAATCATATAACATGTACATGTAGATGCAAGATGTTCCTTTGAAAACATGCATAATGAAATGAACATATGCAACTTGTTTTTTTTTTTTTTAACATATCATATACATACTTGAACATAATATCAACATAAGGGCCCGACTTGTACCACATACATAGATAAATGCACGCAATCCCTAGGATAGGGTAGCTAGCCCCGAACCTACTAGGGATCTAGGTCCGTTCATAGTCCGTCGACCAAGGGGCGTACTAAGGAGCTCATCCCTTTTTACGAGGCCCGTTTCATAGACCATCGACCTAGGGGCGCTTATGGAGTCCACCCTTGGTACAAGTGTAGCGCCCGAAAATTCTCAAACTTGCATTAGAATTATTCCGTGATTTTTCTGGAATTTTTAGATATTTTTCCGAAATTTTCCGAGTAGCGGAAGTAGCAGAAATAATTAGAAGAATATAAAGGCTTAAGCGGGAATCGAACCCGGGACCTCTCGGGTCCGCTAAACCTTTAGTTAGCCTTAATAACCGGTGAACCCAGCAGGGCCGTGCTGAAAGAGAAGGGAAATATTTATATTTATATTTGAGTTGGGCCTAGTTACCCACTTAATATAAATTAAAAAAAACTCAAGTAGGTTTTGGTTTATTTTTGGTTCGGCAGCCCTCTCCTCACAAAACCTCACGCCACTTTTCTCCAAGCCCTCACCGACGCCAACCTCTCTTCCTCCTCTTTCTCTCGGCACACCAAGGCTAGGCCCCCAAAGACATCTTCCGGCAGCGGCTCCGACACCAGGACGCTCCCCTTCGCGAGAGGAACGTGTTGGCGCAAGCAAACTATCGAAAGGATCGTCTTCTCCGGAAACCTAGCGACTAGAACCGTAAGGAAACTAGCGAACGAGGTAAGAAACCCCTCACCTGCAGTATAATAGCTTCCGTTTGAGTTTTTATGCTTTAGTTATGATGTATGCAGATTTTTATTGATATCTAGGGTGTGTTTAACTCTCTTCGCAGATTAGGGATTTAGTTGAGCACCTCTAGATGGGGCCGGACACGTTTTCCCTCTTCAGATAGGAGGTTAGACGTTGTCGGGTGCCTAGAGGTGGTCTCCCTAATAGGGAGAAGAGTTAGAGCATCCTAGGTGTTCGATTAAAGGTCTAGCTCAGTAATAGACAGTTTAATTAACTTATTAAATGCACTAGAACGATTTCAAACAGCAAATTAGTTTTGTTTCAACTTATGTAGGACTACAGTCCAATGGGTGGGCTCCCACAGTAGCCTCTAGGTTCAGACAACCTAGTTCTAGGCTCAGATAACCTAGATTCAGCAAAATAAGTATATAACATTCAGTATTTTACTTTCAGCAGTGGCACTGTACTGGATTAGATATCCACTGGGCTGGACTCCCATAGTCGTCCCTAGGTTTAGCTAACCTAGTAAACCCTACTAGATTCGGAACTTGCAATCCCGGGTTTAGATAGGGATGCGCGCACAGCAGGTACAGTTGCCAGGGCCCCTCAGCAGCATGTTTAGTATTTTCACTTATTATATGTATAGCTTTTCAAACTCTCGATCAGTTATGTGAGTTCAGCTTAGTTTCAGTACCAGCTGAGTTAGTTTAGTACAGATCATGATCAGCGTAGTTCAGTTCCATGATTTGTATTCGGTTTCAGTTTTCATGCTCAGCTCTATTTTTGCAAGTATGATTGCCATGCTCAGTTTCTGTTCATATGAATAAATGCCATGTCATGCCATGATCAGCACCTACTTTCCAACAGCATGTTTTTAAAACATATCTGCATCGTATGCATGTTTTTGTGAGGTAGATGGTTTCTTACTAAGCTTTTTAGCTTATAGATACTACTTTTTCTTATACTGCAGATAAAGGTAAAGGAAAAGTGAACCAGTAGCGGAGGCTGGAGGGCAATGCTATCAAGATGTGTGTGGGCAAGAGTTGGAACAAAGACCTTTGGGATCTAAACAGTTTTACTTCAGTATTAGCACTTAGCGTTTTCAGTTTTATTACTCAGTTTTTGATTTGTAAAGTGTTATGAAATAGTAAACCATGCACTATGTAGTATGCCAGGTCTAGAATATTAGTGAGTTTATATTAGTATGATTTGCATTGGTTTAGAGTTGTTGCAGGTGGTTTTGGCACGTCAAAGTGTCGAAATCATCATCTCTGATTTCGTAATCAGGAAATCAGACGATGGATTGGTCTGTCGACCGATCCAGCAGTATGCCAGGCTTCTGGATCGGTCAGCCGACCGATCCAGACAGATACAGTATGCTACTGTATCCTCCTGGATCGGTCAGCCGACCGATCCAGCACGATACAGTAGCGTTCCATGGGTTTCGGGTGCCTAGATCGGTCGGCCGACCGATCCAGCCACACCTGGATCGGTCTGCCCGACCGATCCAGTTGGGAACTGAATGCCCCATAGCTTCGATCGATCTGCGGATCGATCGGCAGGTCTATAGTTAGTGGGGAAGTTTAGTTTCTAGTCCCTAGCCCAGTTGGGATGTTCAGTTTCCCCTCCTTAGCATACGTACACCAGCAAAGAAGGTCTTTAGACCTTTCTTAGCAGTTGGATCCGTCATTAGTAGACTAAAATTTTAATTAGCCCAGCTTTCCGTACAATATAGTTTAGCATAATTGTAGCAACCGACCTTACAGCCAGTACCCAGGAGGTGGGTCGTTACAGAGTGGTATCAGAGCAAAGTTCCATACTTCCTACACACACATCAGAATTGAACCTGCAGCTTCCAAGTAAGAATACCTCTACTTAATTCATGCTCCTTGTTTTGTTATTACAGTTCATGTTGATATGCCTACTGCTTGTTAGTATGTGATAGTTTTTAAACATGATATCAGTAGTTATATAACTGTGACTACATTAGTTATGTTATGTTCTCTATGTCTTTAGAAATGGCACGAGGACGCCCAGCTAGAAGGGCACTAGCTACTGAGCCCCAGCAAGAGGCAGGCAGTTCAGTGCCTCCTCTCGACCTTACAGCATTAGTGGCTCAGTTATAGTAGCAGCTAGCTGAACAGCAACAGGAAATAGCCACCTTAAAGGCTAATCAGCAGAATACCCCCACAGTCACCCCGGAACCGAATCTGACAACTCCAGAAGTCTTAGAGGTTCCACCAGCTCAGCCTACAGCGCCAACGCCAGCACCAGTACCAGCACCAGCAGTCCCAGCAGCTGAGCCAAGAAAGGAAGCCTATCTGATCCAGTGGCAGCGAGTCAAGCCAGAGAACTAGTGAACCATGGGATGCACAAGCCTGGTTCAAAACACTGGAGAGCACGATGGAGCTTCTGGACTGGCCAGAACACGAGAAGGTGAAGTGTGCCTCCTTCTGCCTGACAGGAGACGCACGCATGTGGTGGGAAAGAATCAGAACGAAGCACCCAGTGAACCAGATGTCATGGGCTGACTTCGAGAGGGAATTCTTCGAGGAGTTCTTTCACATACGGGTCACAAACCGCCACTACGACGAGTTCACTGAGTTTCGTCAAGGCAACCTTTCAGTTGAGGAAGCCGTGAAGAAATTCAACAGGTTGGCTCGTCTATGCCCAGAGCTAGTCAGCACAGAGAAGGACCGAATTCGGTTGATGCTCAAGATGCTGAGGCCAGAGATAGCAGTGAACGTTGCTGGTGGCATACATAGGCCACAAACCACAGAGGAGTTAGTGAGAAGTGCCTTGACCACAGAGCATTACCAAAACAGCATAAAGCAGCAGAAGCAGGTCTCCTCAGAGTCCAAAGGCCAAGGAAACCCTCACACTCAAAAACAGCAAGGCCACAGCTCTAACTGGAAAGGGAACTCCAACAGCAAGCGCAAATCAGGGAGTGACCCAAAGGGAGGACCATCTAGCAAGCGACCCAGTTATCCAAAGTGTGCTACTTGTGGGAAATTTTACCCAGGGGTTTATCGCAAGGGTACACGAGGATGCTTTAAATGTGGACAAGAAGGGCACATGGCCAAGCAGTGCCCGAACAAGACCGGTCTTCCTCAGCCACAGCAGATTTAGTATGCAGGCCAGCCAGCTCAGTTATATCAGATGCAGGCCGCTCTAGAAGGTCCACTTATCAGCCAGGGCAGATTAGAAGCCCCTTCAGCTATGGTGAATGCGAGGATCTACTCACTCACCAGAGAGGACGTAGCCAATGCCTCGACAGTTGTCACAGGTCAGATTAACATTTTTCAGTATAGTGCTACTGTTCTATTTGATACTGGGGCAACCCATTCATATATAGCCAGGGTGTTCTCTGAAAAATTAGAAATACCCTCCGAGGTACTCGGTGGTCATTTTTTGACGGCACTACCTTCAGGAGAGGTCATGGCATCCCCGCACTGGCTCAGAGCAGTGTCGGTCATTATAGCAGACAGGGAACTCTTTTGTGATCTGATCCTGCTGGAAATGACTGACTACGACGTCATCCTTGGAATGGACTTCCTGATCAGATACGGTGCTTCCATAGAGTGCCGTAAACAGAAAGTCGTATTCCAACCCGAAGCAGAAGCACAGTTCGAGTACATCGGAGAACCAAAGAGAAAAGCCAGAAAATTTCTCTCAGCTATGAAGGCACAGAAGTTGATGGATTCGGGATGTACGGGGTACTTAGCACATGTAGTCAATACCAGCCAGGACAAGGACCAACAGCTAGCAGGGGTCCGAGTTGTATGTGACTACCCAGCAGTCTTCCCTGAGGAGTTACCAGGCCTAGCACCAGTCAGGGAGATTGAATTTGAGATAGAGCTCTTCCCCGGCACCAATCCTATTTCCAAAGCGCCATATCGCATGGCTCCAGCAGAACTGAAGGAACTTCAGGAGCAACTACAGGAGCTGCTTGACAAGGGCTTCATACGCCCTAGTCACTCACCATGGGGAGCGCCTGTACTGTTCGTGAAGAAGAAGGATGGAAGCATGCGGCTATGCATAGACTACAGGGCACTGAATCAGGTCACGATCAAGAACAGGTATCCTCTTCCCAGAATAGATGACCTGTTCGACCAGTTAAAGGGAGCAGCAGTGTTCTCTAAGATTGACCTCAGATCAGGATATCACCAAGTCAGAGTCAAGGAGGGTGATATACCGAAGATAGCATTTAGGACCAGATATGGACATTACGAGTTCGTAGTCATGCCCTTTGGCGTGACCAATGCTCCAGCTACATTCATGGATCTCATGAACAGAGTATTCAGGGAGTATTTAGATAAGTTTGTTATTGTGTTTATCGATGACATTCTTATCTACTCAGGAACTCAGGAAGAACATGCAGAGCACCTGAAGATAGTACTACAGACACTTCAGCAGAACCAGCTATATGCCAAGTTCACGAAATGTGAATTCTGGCTTGATCAGGTGTCTTTCCTAGGTCACATCATCTCAAAGGATGGTGTCATGGTAGACCCATGCAAAATAGAAGCAGTAAGTAACTGGAAGAGACCGAAGAACGCCAGTGAAATCAGAAGCTTTCTAGGATTAGCAGGTTAATACAGAAAGTTTATAGAGGACTTCTCCAGGATAGCCTCCCCACTGACAGCTCTTACCAGAAAGAATAGGAAATTTCAGTGGACAGAGGACTGTGAGAACAGCTTCAGCGAGTGCTCCCATTTTGGCTCTACCAGACAACACCAGCAGCTTTGACATCTTTAGTGATGCCTCTAAGTTGGGACTAGGAGCAGTATTGATGCAAAACGGCAAGGTGATCGCCTATGCCTCCAGACAACTCAAGGATTATGAGAAGAATTACCCTACTCATGACCTTGAGCTTGCAGCAGTAGTGTTCGCTCTCAAAATTTGGAGACATTACTTATATGGAGCTCAGTGCAGAGTGTATACAAATCATCAGAGTCTGAAGTACTTCTTCACTCAGAAGGATCTGAACATGCGACAGCGCAGATGGCTTGAGTTGGTCAAAGACTACGATATAGACATCCTCTACCATCCAGGGAAAGCCAATAAGGTAGCTGACACACTTAGCAGAAAATCCAGTGTTACCTTATTATCTCTTACAGCCATGTCACCACCCCTCCAGAAGGAGATCGTAGATTTCGATCTAGAACTCATCGTTGGACAGCTCTCTACTATGGCCTTAGAGTCTACCTTGCTTGATGATATTCAGTCAGCTCAGGAGCAGGACCCTGGAATTCAGAAAATCAAGCAAGGGCTAGCAGAATCAGAAAGTAGAGAATTCAGAGTGTCCGATAGCGGGGTGTTGTACTTTGGTGACAAACTCTGCGTTCCAGATCAGGAGGAGCTTAGGAGACAGATTTTAGATGAGGCTCACAAGACTCCCTATGCGATGCATCCAGGTTCCACCAAAATGTATCAAGACCTGAAGAACCATTTTTGGTGGCCCGGGATGAAGCGAGACATCGCCAGATATGTTAGCATCTGCCTCACCTGTCAGAGGGTCAAGGCAGAACATCAGCGACCAGGAGGAGTTCTGCAGCCTATACAGATTCCAGAATAGAAGTGGGAGGATATCTCTATGGATTTCATAGTGGAACTGCCCAGAACCACGAATGGTTTTGACGCCATCTGGGTAATAGTAGACAGGTTGACTAAATCAGCCCACTTCTTAGCTATCAAGATATCCTACTCCATGGAGAAGCTAGCTCAGTTGTATCTCCAGGAGATCGTCAGACTACATGGAGTCCCACGAACCATCATTTCAGACAGAGACAGCAGATTCACATCACACTTCTGGGAGTGTATACAGTCAGCGTTGGGCACTAAGTTAAAGTTCAGCACAGTCTTCCATCCTCAGACAGATGGTCAGACGGAGCGAGTAAACCAGGTACTCGAAGATATGCTCCGAGCGTGTGCCCTAGACTTTAAAGGAAGTTGGTGCAAATATCTGAGCTTAGCAGATTTTGCATACAACAACAGCTATCAGGCCACTATCGGCATGGCACCTTACGAGGCTCTCTACGGGCGGAGGTGTAGATCTCCAATCTGCTGGTATGAGAGTGGTGAACAGAAAGAACTAGAGCTTCAGACAGATCTAGTAGCGGATACCACAGACCATACAAAAATCCAGAGGATAGAGACAGAGTCACAAAAGAGCTATCTTGTACGCAAGCATACCCTTAGAGTTTTCGGTTGGGGATTCAGTGTTCCTCGAGTGGCTCCCATGAAGGGAGTAATGCGTTTTGGGAAAAAGGGCAAACTAAGTCCCAGATATGTGGGACCATACCTTATCAGCAGAAGAGTGGGCAAGGTAGCATATGAGCTAGAGCTACCCCAGGAAATGTCAGCTGTCCACAACGTATTTCATGTCTCTATGCTGAAGAAGCATACCCCAGATGCCACCCAGGTGATTGAGCCCCAGTCGGTACAGATCCGCGAGGACCTCAGCTATGATAGTCGGCCTATTCAGATAATAGACCGAGCAGTTAAGAAATTGCGGAACAAGGAAGTACCATTAGTCAAAGTCATTTGGCACAGTCACACAGCAGAAGAGGCAACTTGGGAGACAGAAGCCAGCATGAGACAGAAGTACCCATAATTGTTCTAAGTTCGAGGACGAACTTTTTATAAGGTATGGGGGATTGTAGCGCCCGAAAATTCTCAAACTTGCATTAGAATTATTCCGTGATTTTTCTGGAATTTTTAGATATTTTTCCGGAATTTTCCGAGTAGCGGAAGTAGCAGAAATAATTAGAAGAATAAAAAGGCTTAAGCGAGAATCGAACGCGGGACCTCTCGGGTCCGCTAAACCTTTAGTTAGCCTTAATAACCGGTGAACCCAACAGGGCCGTGCTGAAAGAGAAGGGAAACATTTATATTTATATTTGAGTTGGGCCTAGTTACCCACTTAATATAAATTAAAAAAAACTCAAGTAGGTTTTGGTTTATTTTTGGTTCGGCAGCCCTCTCCTCACAAAACCTCACGCCACTTTTCTCCAAGCCCTCACCGACGCCAACCTCTCTTCCTCCTCTTTCTCTCAGCGCACCAAGGCTAGGCCCCCAAAGACATCTTCCGGCAGCGGCTCCCACACCAAGACGCTCCCCTTCGCGAGAGGAACGTGTTGGCGCAAGCAAACTATCGAAAGGATCGTCTTCTCCGGAAACCTAGCGACTAGAACCGTAAGGAAACTACCGTACGAGGTAAGAAACCCCTCACCTGTAGTATAATAGCTTCTGTTTGAGTTTTTATGCGTTAGTTAGGATGTATGCAGATTTTTATTGATATCTAGGGTGTGTTTAACTCTCTTCGCAGATTAGGGATTTAGTTGAGCACCTCTAGATGGGGCCGGGCACGTTTTCCCTCTTCAGATAGGAGGTTAGACGTTGTCGGGTGCCTAGAGGTGGTCTCCCTAATAGGGAGAAGAGTTAGAGCATCCTAGGTGTTCGATTAAAGGTCTAGCTAAGTAATAGACAGTTTAATTAACTTATTAAATGCACTAGAACCATTTAAAACAGCAAATTAGTTTGGTTTCAACTTATGTAGGACTACAGTCCAATGGGTGGGCTCCCACAGTAGCCTCTAGGTTCAGACAACCTAGTTCTAGGCTCAGATAACCTAGATTCAGCAAAATAAGTATATAGCATTCAGTATTTTACTTTTAGCAGTGGCACTGTACTAGATTAGATATCCACTGGGCTGGACTCCCATAGTCGTCCCTAGGTTTAGCTAACCTAGTAAACCCTACTAGATTCGGAACTTGCAATCCCGGGTTTAGATAGGGATGCGCGCACAGCAGGTACAATTGCCAGGGCCCCTCAGCAGCATGTTTAGTATTTTCACTTATTATATGTATAGCTTTTCAAACTCACGATCAGTTATGTGAGTTCAGCTTAGTTTCAGTACCAGCTGAGTTAGTCTAGTACAAATCATGATCAGCGTAGTTCAGTTCCATAATTTGTATTCGGTTTCAGTTTTCATGCTCAGCTCTATTTTTGCAAGTATGATTGCCATGCTCAGTTTCTGTTCATATGAATAAATGCCATGTCATGCCATGATCAGCACCTACTTTCCAACAGCATGTTTTTAAAACATATCTGCATCGTATGCATGTTTTTGTGAGGTAGATGGTTTCTTACTAAGCTTTTTAGCTTATAGATACTACTTTTTCTTATACTGCAGATAAAGGTAAAGGAAAAGTGGACCAGTAGCGGAGGCTGGAGGGCAATGCTATCAGGATGTGTGTGGGCAGGAGTTGGAACAAAGACCTTTGGGATCTAAACAGTTTTACTTCAGTATTAGCACTTAGCGTTTTCAGTTTTATTATTCAGTTTTTGATTTGTAAAGTGTTATGAAATAGTAAACCATGCACTATGTAGTATGCCAGGTCTAGAATATTAGTGAGTTTATATTAGTATGATTTGCATTGGTTTAGAGTTGTTGCAGGTGGTTTTGGCACGTCAAAGTGTCGAAATCATCATCTCTGATTTCGTAATCAGGAAATCAGACGCTAGATCGGTCTGTCGACCGTTCCAGCAGTATGCCAGGCTTCTGGATCGGTCAGCCGACCGATCCAGACAGATACAGTATGCTACTGTATCCTCCTGGATCGGTCAGCCGACCGATCTAGCACGATACAGTAGCGTTCCATGGGTTTCAGGTGCCTGGATCGGTCGGCCGACCGATCCAGCCACACCTAGATCGGTCTGCCCGACCGATCCAGTTGGGAACCGAATGCCCCATAGCTTCGATTGATCTGCGGATCGATCGACAGGTCTATAGTTAGTGGGGAAGTTTAGTTTCTAGTCCCTAGCCTAGTTGGGATGTTTAGTTTCCCCTGCTTAGCATACGTACACCAGCAAAGAAGGTCTTTAGACCTTTCTTAGCAGTTGGATCCGTCATTAGTAGACTAAAATTTTAATTAGCCCAGCTTTCCACACAGTATAGTTTAGCATAATTGTAGCGACCGACCTTACAGCCAATACCCAGAAGGTGGGTCGTTACAACAAGCCATACAAAAGTAAAATAGCATGTCATTCAGATCATGTTCTTGTCCTATCATACATGTCATATCATGAAGAGAGCTCTTGATCCCATCTTAAGGGAAGCATCTCTTTGTCGTAGCATGAAGAGTGCTCTTGATCCCAACTTAAGGGACGCATCTCTTAGACTTTTCTTCTTACATAAGTCTTTCATAACATATCTCATAAACCATAACATGTTCTTATCATAACATAGAGCATAGCATGTTACATGAAACATAGCATTTATCATGTCATGAAGCATAGCATATCATCTCATGAAACTTAGCATATATCATATCATGAAGCATAGCATGTCGTATCATGAAGCATAGCATATATCATATCATGAAGTATAGCCTATATCATTCCATGAAACATAACATATCATATCATGAAATCATAGCATATAACATATCATGAAGCATAGCATATCATATCATGAAGCATGGAAACTTAAACTAACCATATATCAAGAATCATACATTATGAGGAAACATAAGCATGCATAGTTATATTCAAAACTTTTCCCCAAACCTATTCTTTCAATCTTGGCCGAAACCTTACTAGCATGAATTCTAAACTTTGGCCACCATAAGAAGCATGAAACTTCAACCAACTATAGATAAATAATCATATATCATAAAGAAGCATAAATAAGCATGGTTAAATTTCAAGACCTTACTCTAAGCTCATATACTTGCTTGGCCGAACCCTAAGGTGAGGTTCTAAGATTCATTTGTACAACATGTAGCATGAAAACTTATCTAATCTCATACAAAAGCTCATACAACATGTAGAAACATAACTAAGCATAATTAGGTTAGAAAAACTTAATTCTAAGCTTACATTCTACCTTGGCCGAAACCTACAAGTAGGGTTTCAAGTCTTCTAGTGCAACATGTAACATAAAGTCTTAACCTAACTTCACACAAAGTATCATACCTCATGAATGAACATAATCAAGAATGTTTAGGTTTTAAATTTTGGCCCTAAGCCTCATATCTTATCTTGGCCGAAACTTCACTAGGGTTTTCATTTTTTTTTTTCATATAACATGAAGCATAAAAAAAAATCTATGCTATCAACACATAAGAGTTCATTCATCATGAGGAAGCATAAATAACATATTATCATTGAAATTTCAAAAACCTTGTTCTAAATTTCATTCCTATTCTTGGCCGAAACTTGAAGATAAATTTCTCCTAATTTTATACAACATGGAGCATGAAAACCTAAGCTATCAACATATAAGAAAGTCTAACAAGTTTAGGAGCATAAACAATATGTTTCCTTTTTAAAGCTTTGCTCTAAACCCTATAACTCATCTTGGCCGAAACATTAGGTTAGGGTTCTTAAACTTTTTAATATCATATGAAGTATTAAACTTAGCTAACAACATGTAAAAGATCCTATATCAGGAAGGAGCATAGACAAGCATGTTACCAAAAGAAATTATTTGCTCTAAACCTTCTCTTTTTGTCTTGGCCGAAACTTCAAGGTAAGGTTCTAGATTCTTTTTTTTTTTTTGTACAACATAATGTTGGGTTTTTCGGGCCTCGAAAACCGCTTGTTCGCGTCGCGAAAACCCCAAATCACCCTAGCCAATGGATCTTGTGCGAAGAAAAGATTTCAAAACAAAATTACGAGTACGAGTTTCTACTTAGATCTACTCCTAGATCTACATGAAACGAGTTATACCTTTGAAGCGAAGCCCTTCGCGTTCCCGCTCGTCCAAACGGTGCCGGATCTCAAGAGTATCAAGATAGATACTCCTCTAGAAGTATCCACACGAACACGTAGGTGGAGAAAACCACACAAAAAGGTGTGCTAGCACCTATGTGTGGTTCGGCCAAGTTGAGGAGGAGAGGGAGAGGGAAAGAGCTCTAAGAGGAAGAAGAAGGAATAATGCACTTGAATGAGGAAAATCAATTTTCATCCCCATTCAAAAGTGGCCGGCCACTTCAAATTGTGTAACTCCCAAAAATTGCATTAAGTGCAATTAATGTGAAGCTATTAAAGAAAATGGTTTTGTAACTTCCATGAGGTGGTACCCATGATGATGTGGAGTAACATCATTGGTCCACATTTGTAACGACCACCTTTCTTACTACTACTACTACCTAAGAGTGACCGCTACTTAACTACTAACTCTACTTAACCGCTATGATTAAAATCACAAGGAAACCCTACCGAAAAATTTCGATAGAGTCTCCCCTATATCGGTGACCTTAAACTGATATACAAACACTATATACACAGCCACAAGCGGCTGGAACAGATAACAAACTCTCATGCAGTTATATAAGTGTCAAAACCAAAAGAAAACAATACCATAAATCATCACACAAGAACACAATTCATCTCTATGTCCTAATCACATCAAATTAACATATACTGTCTCCAATACTTCTAACATAGCAAAAGAAAAAGAAAACTAAAGAAAACTCCTTCCTAGTCCCAAGGCTTCCATAGTCCTGGCATCACACATCCTTCGACCACCTCCTTGTCGCCTTCCTTTCTATATCTTTTCCTTTCCTGTGTCTGCAGTAAGAGGAAGTGCAATCTATAAGCAAAATTTGCTTAGTAAGCACTATCTAACTCACAAAAACTCGATATGCATGTGAATATACTGAAAACTAAAACTGAATGCTCAAAAGTAAAACTACTCATGCTCATCTACTAGTAAATAAACAAACATACTGAAGTGCTAAACATGTGAAGCTACTCATGCTCTTCTAATAGCAAAGAATAGTAAACTAATCTAAATAACATGCTAGCATAAAAGAAAACTCAACTTGCTGATTTTAAAACAAAGTGAAACTTAATTCATCTGTTCTAAACTTATCCTTTAATACTTTATAGTTATGTAAAACTCATTTACTTGCTCAAAAACTTATACTTATAATACTTCAAAATAGTAATCAACTTCTCTTGGGCCCGGCAACTGTGCTTTTACTTTTGTAACGACCCGACCCATTCGGCGGCCCATTTGGCGACCCTCAGGTCGTCGACCGTCGACCGTCGGTCGTGCCGTTACTACTAGGTTATCTAAACCTAGGGACGACTATGGGAGCCCAACCCAAGGACAACTGAGAGTCCAGTACAGTGCCACTGATAAAAGTAAAATACTTGTTATCTTTTAATACTTCTAATATATAATGCCTTGGCATTATAATAAGCACCTTGTGTGCCAAAATCCCTAAAGTCTTGACTTTGGGATCTACTAAAGGCCTCGGCCTTTTCTTTCTTTTCTTTATCTTTCTTATACTTTTCTTCATCTTTCTTATACTTTTCTTAAACCCAAAATACTCTTAGGGTATCTTTCATATGCATCTATGAATGAAACTAACTATGTAACACAAAATCATGCATAGAATACAAAAGAAATCTGCACATACAATACTTATCAAAAATCTGCACTAATGCTTAACAGAAATCTGCATCTTAATACTTTATAAAATTTACATTGATCAACATGTAAATCTCTTTTCTCATCTTCTAAACTAAACTTCTATTCTGAACTTATTACTTGCATAACTAAATCACCCACATACTTCTCACCTTTAGACTAAACTAACCTCAATAATCGGTACAGGAATTATCTTCCTAAATATAGAACCCAAACTTACATCAAACCAAATTCATCCAAACCTTTCTAAAATCTCGGAATTATAACCATTCTTGCCCATCTAAACAATTCTTTACAGCAGCCAAAGCATGAGGAAAAACACACAAGGATAACTCATTTAGAACACTACAATTCTGTCCAGAAATAGCTCAGCCAAAACCTCTAGTAACCCCATTAATCTGTACATCATGTTCTGAAAGCAAGGAAGAGGACTAAATCCCAACAATACTTCAACTTAGCCTTTCTTAGAGCACAACTACTTAAACAATCATGACTTTCCAACATGAACAATACAACTTGAATCCTCAAATCGCAGTTTAATAAAACTCATCAACCCCATAACATTCCAACTAACAATCCCCTTCTATCGCTTAACCTCACTATCTGAATCTGAACAACTTTACTATGAAGTAGGACCAAAATTAGCAAATTTGCTATGAAGTAGGACAACAACTGAGCAACTTTTGTTGTGGCGTTGGGCAATGAAGTGGGGAATGAACTAAAGGGGTTTAAGGAAAGTACAGAATGGTAGCCAGGACTGAACTTGCTAACCTCTATAGTGTCAACACAAGTCATGAAAAAGACACATTGGCCTGGTCAACGTTGAAGCTACAATTTAATCCAGTCTTGATTCCTCAACTGATAATAAGTGGTTAATGAAGTGCCAAACAATATTTGCAACCCCATTTACTCAAAGAAAGGTAAAGGTTTTGTTGATAAGGAATCAAAGTCAGAAAGTAACTCTAAAGATCATCAAAACTGGAAAAATAATCAATAGGCATGATTCTCTTCTCCTGGAATAAAAATAGGATCTGTACATCCTATCACTGTAATATAAAGGGTAAATTCAAGTATAGCAAGTTCCACACAATATGCTGGATCTACAAAAATGCTTGATCTACCAAAACTGGCAGCATGCTTCAAAAAGAAAACTTCTTTACAGAATTCTTCGAAAACCAAAGAAAGAATCAACAAACAGGAATTAAAATCCCTAGCAGCAAGCTTCAAAAATCAACACAGCAGCAAACTTCGGAAATCATGAACACAAAGATCCGAAACCTCAATTCACAGCTACAAGGGCAGAAAATCTCGGAGCTACTCTTACCGCAGGTGAGTGAGCAACTTACCATGATTCTTAAATTCAAACCGAAGGAGAAAACCTCTAGGGTTTGGGGAGAAACTTCAAATTTCAACCCTTCCTCGTGGCCACGAGCTCTCTTCAATGAGGAGACCTCGAATCTGTGAAGAACCGACGGAGAGAAGTGCTCGCCGGCCGCTGGAGACGAAGCCCTAGCTTCGTTTTCGCCAGAGAAAGAATTGGCGCCGCGCACTCGTGACGCAGAGGAGAGGAAACAGGATTTAGGGTTCGGGTAAAAGAAATTTGATCCTTTTTAAAACTAGGGCTTCGATCATAACTATAGCTTATATATTTGTCGCTGCATGTCTGATTAACACCAACCGCTGGCACAGTTGGTCCGCTGCGTTTTGCTCGAAGCCACAGGTCTGGGCTTCGATTCTCACCCGTGCCCCTTTTTATCCAATTTATTTTAAATGTTCCAACTATAGCTTAAATATATTTCACTCCATATTTGATTAACAAAACTCTCGCAGACCGATTGGTTAGAGGAGTTCGGTTAAAACCTGATTTGGGTTCGAGCTCCTGGGTTCAAAACCCGGCTTCAACATATATATTTATTATTTTTTTTTTAAACTTCTTCCTCTTGGTAAAAATACCAAACGAACTCCAAAAATAGTATAAAAATACTCTAAAAATTTCTAAGCATTTCTAAATATTTTTGAATTATTTTTAGCGCTCAAAATGAGAAAATTTGGGTCGTTACAACATCAATGTCAACTCACCAATGAAGTGGCATAAAGTCAAGTCAAACTTGACTTTCTATCTTCCTCTCAAGTCAAGTCAAACTTGACCAAATCTCTTCCATGGTTGATCTAATCTAACCATTTGATTCAAGCCAACTTAATATAATGAATCTAATTCATTAAATTAAATTGATTTAATGAGTCATAATCTAAATTAGACTCATTGAATACATGAATCCACTTGAGTCCAACTCAAGTTAGCCCAATTAGGATTACTCTTAATCCAATTTGATTCATCAAATGAATCTAATCCTCTTGGTTCATCATATGAACCTAATCTCCATCTAATTGTCCTAAGTGTGTGACCCTATAGGTTCTTGTAACGTTGGCAATGCCTTAAACTCATTTAGGAGCATAAGTAATGAGCGGTATCTAGCAACACATCATTACTACCCAAGTTACAAGAATGTTGAGATCCAACATCACCTTGTGACTACTAATTGTGACTCCTCACAATATATGACAAGTGTCCTTCTATCCTAGACATCTAGATTGGTCAATGTGAGGCAAAGACCGTGTCATCCTCTGACCAATCTAAATCTTGAACTCCAAGTAGACTCACTAAATCAAATGAGCTCAATATCCTATATTGACTCATTTGGGCATGTCCATGCACTTCGTGGTCTCTCTCTATCAATAATACCGATGTCTCTCCCGTCATATAGGAGGGATAGATCCCATCTACATCACTCACATCCCTCTGCATAATTTGTTATATACCGAGTAATCGCCTTTATAGTCCACCCAGTTAAGGGTGACGTTTGACGAAACCAAAGTACATAACTCCTTATGTAGGGATCTATGGTGACTTCAGGTCTAAGGACTAGTAGTCATACTAATAGCCACATGAGAAAGTATATGACACTCATATAACGATCCATGATACTTTCTCATGGCGGGTCATTCAATATACATTCTCTAATGTATACCCATGTGTCAACTTGATATCTCTATATCCATGACTTGTGAGATCAAGTCATCGAGTTGACCTACATGCTAGTTTTATTGCATTAACATTGTCCCTGAATGTTAATACTCGACTAGGAATGATTAAGAGTAGTGTTCCCTATATCATCTCACTATCGATTCAACCAATCGATTGATATAGGTAAGAACCTTCTGCTCAAGGACATTATTATACTTAGTTTATTTGGCACCAATACAAGTAAGTATAATAACCAAACAAATGCCTTTATTAATATAAAAATATGATACAATAAGTCCATAATACAATCATCAAATGATTGGCTCTAGGGCTCTAGCTAACACATAAAGCATAACTTGTAGACTTGTTTATCCTAAGTGACCACCAATCTATCTTGGCCGAAACTTGCAAGGAGATCTCTAAGGTTTCAAAAACATTTACATACAAGGAAAATCGATAACTACTTGTACTGCAGTGAGGGGATACTCACATCCTCTCGCTTAATTTCCAAGAAGAAGTAGTCCTTGGTTGTGAAGCTTTTCCTAGAGAGTTTGCTTCTTTCTTGGTTCGGCAATGGTGAGGGAGAGGAGAGGGGTTTCGGTGGAGAGGAGGAGGGAGGAGGAAGAGAGCAAATGAAGATTTTCATTCATTTTCTCTTTTTATTCCAATTGAAAAGAAGAAGGGAAAATGGGTTTTTCCTTCTCTTTTCTTTAACTCATCCCTTAATGAAAAGAGAAAGCAAGAATCATCTTTTCATTTGGGAGGAAGAAGGCAACTCCAACTTCTCCTTCTAAATAAGAGAAACCTTTTCTTACTCTTAACTATATCGTCCCTTCTCTTTCTAACAATATCTCCTCTTAATTCATTGGTTACCACATACATGTATCTAGTAAGAGGTCCAAGGTTCAAACCTTGGTCATCTCTTTTTGGTTCTATTTTATTATTTTTCTTGCAAATTTCCACATAAGACCTATTTTTAACCATGGTAAAAATATATAAACTTGCTAGATATCCTATGGGTGTTACAGATCTGCACAGGATACTTGGAAGATCTTAAGAAGAAGAGAAATAAGATTTCTATTTCAGGTATACATGTTATAGAAGTCAACCTCTCTATTTCTTCATCGTGGGTATTAGATACTGATGTGCTTCTCACATTTGTAATAATGTACAAGCGCTGAGAAATAGCAGAGCATTGACGAAGGACGAGATAGACCTACGAGTAGGCAATGGAACACGGGTTGCTGCTGTTGCTGTAGGAACTTACATTCTATCTCTGCCCTCTGGGCTTGTACTATAGTTGGATGATTGTTGTTATGCGCCTGCTTTAAATAAGAACATAATTTCAGTTTCTTATTTGGACAAGAAAGGTTTTTCATTTATTATAAAGAACAAATGTTGTTCAGTTTATTTAAATGAAATGTTCTATTGTAGTGCACCTCTGATGAACAGACTCTATATTCTAGACCTTGAGAGCCCTATCTATAACATAAATACCAAGAGGTTGAAGTCAAATGACATGAACCAAATCTATCTTTGGCATTGTCGCTTAGGTCATATAAATAACAAGCGCTTATCGAAACTCCATAAAGATGGTTTGCTGGACTCATTTGATTTTGAATCATATGAGACATGTGAGTCATGCCTTCTAGGAAAGATGACCAAGACTCCCTTTAGTGGACACAGTGAGAGAGCGACTGACTTGTTAGGTCTTATACATAGCGATGTATGTGGTCCTTTCAATGTCACTGCTAGAGGTGGTTATAGGTACTTCATTACATTTACTGATGACTTCAGTAGATATGGTTATGTGTACTTGATGACACATAAGTCTGAATCGTTTGAAAAGTTCAAAGAATTCAAGAATGAAGTACAAAACCAGCTTGGCAAGAGTATTAAGATACTTCGATTAGATCGAGGTGGGGAATACCTTAGCCATGAGTTTCGTGACTATCTAGCTGAGTGTGGAATTCTATCCCAACTCACTCCTCCTGGAACACCACAGTGGAATGGTGTATCCGAAAGGAGGAATCGTACCCTATTAGATATGGAACGGTCTATGATGAGTCACACAGATCTTCCTACATTCCTTTGGGGCTATGCTCTAGACACAACAGCCTTCATTCTCAACCGAGTTCCATCCAAAGCTGTGATAAAGACACCATATAGGATATGGACTGGGAGAGATGCCCAGGTGTCTTTTATGAGGATTTGGGGTTGTGAGGCTTACGTTAGACGTCAAGTCTTGGACAAATTGGGACCCAAATCCGACAAGTGTTATTTCATTGGATATCCCAAGGAAACGATGGGATATTACTTCTACGTTCCCAGTCAACACAAGGTGGTTGTGGCTAAGACTGGGGTTTTTCTAGAAAGGGATTTTGTTTCTAAAATGACTAGTGGGAGTACGTTCAATCTTGAAGAAGTTCAAGATGCGAACTGTAACGCCCGCCCTCCCTGCTAACCCTAAGGGACGGGGCTACGATACTCTATGTACATATTACAGCGGAAGACTTGAAATATATATTTTTTTTTTATGCTTCTTAGTTTAATAAAACTTTTCTTTTGTTTCAAATCCGAACTACACTAATATGGTTTCCATAACATGATAACAAGATAAATAGAAACATAACATCAAGTTACCCATATAGTACTACAATTTACGAAACCAAAGCGTAATTCTTAAAAGTTCTTAAAGCAGGTTCTTATTTGGTTGCCTAGCCACCGCCACACACATCTCCTTGCCTCTCCTGCTGCTCCTTTAGCTCATCCAGCTTTTTCCTTTATCTGTGGTACAAGGAAAGTAAGCTATGAGCACTCATGGCTCAGTAAGTTCCTTTCCTACTCACTAAAACCGAAAATCATCACATGATCAAAGCATATCTCAACATAACATGATCTCAACTAGTCATGGCATAACATATCATACTCTTTAAGCATATCATGCAACATAACAAAATCATAACTAGTCATGGCATATCATCTCTTAAAGCATAGCATGATACACAACATAATCATATCTAATCATGGCATATCATAGCATCATCATAAGGTAGCATGGCATATCAAGCATAGCATGAAACATAACATAATCATATCTAATCATGGCATATCATAAATCATAGCATCATCACAACATGATCATAAGGTATATGCAATATGATTTTGAAAGGGGATCCCGGCTATGTACCACTTAAAGGGGATCCCGGCTATGTACCACTTACATATTGCGCGCAACCTATGTAGGTCCAAGATAGCAAGTCTTGAACCCTACAAGGCAAACATACTAGGCCCGAGTCTTACTCCATCGACCTAGGGGCACTTAGGAGCCCATCCCTAACGAGGCCCGAGTCTTATTCCATCGACCCCGGGGCGCTTATGGAGCCCACCCTTGGTACAAGCCATATAAAGTAAAGTACATGTCATACTTATACATATCACACATCATAAGAGCATGCATCACTTAGGCACACATCATATCATAAAAGCATGCATCACTTAGGCATATATCATATCATAAAAGTATGCATCACTTAGGCATACATCATATCATAAAAGTATGCATCACTTAGGCATACATCATGTCATAAAAGTATGCATCACTTAGGCATACATCATATCATAAAGGTATGCATCACTTAGGCATACATCATGTCATAAAAGCATGCATATTTTCACCACATAGCATATCATAAAAGCATGCATATTTTCACCACATAGCAAATCATAAAAGCATGCATATTTCTATCCACATAGCATATCATAAAAGCATACATATTTCTAGCACATGTCATAACATGGAAAGTATGAATCACAAGCATACATGTTTAAGCATAAGGGTGTATCATGTGATTATACTATCATAAGAAACATGGTAACATAGTTAACTTGGATTCTAAGCTTCCTAATCCCTTGGGTTCTTATCATGGCCGAACCCCCTTAGATCTCAATTTAGGTAAAAATAACCTCCAAGCATGTGGAACCTAAATTATCATCACATCAATTTCATAGGAAGCATTATAAGCATGATTAACTTGGTTTCTAAGTTCTCCAAGTCCCTAAACTTCATGTGGCCGAACCTTATCAGGTGTGAAACAAGGTCCCAAATGTCATGAAAGCATAGAAACCTTAAACCATATTTATAACATTTTTCTTCCAAGTAACATAGTAATCATATTTGAGCTAATTCCTAAGTTCCTCAAGCCCTTAACATATGTCATGGCCAAAATTTCACAAGTATTCATTAGGGCTAAAAACAAGCATACAAGCATGTGAACTTGAACTAACATCATGTATAAATTGATAATAAGGTATCATACAAAGGGTATGGCCGAAACTTACCCTAGCCTCATTTTAGGTCATTAAGCAACATATAGCATGAGAACTTTGGCTTTCTACTTATCATATTTCATGTAGAGTGACATGCATATTTAAATTTTGTTCTAGGGTTTCTAGGGCATCTATCCCTTCATGGCCGAGACCTACAATGGTCCATTTAGGTCATGGAAAAATTATACAAGCATGTGATACAATCAACACATTATCATATTTCCATAAGAAGCATTTTTAACACAATTGGTTTCAATTCTAAGGCCTCTAGGTCATTTAAACCCTACTTGGCCGAGACCCATCAGTTGTTAACTTTGCTTCAAATAGCCTAAAAGCATAGGAAGTCATACAAGTTTCATAGCATGTATAAAGACAAGCATAATAAACATACATGTGCATTGTGTCTTAGGCTTCCTAGGTTTCTTTTCCTTTTTCTTTTATTTTTCCTCATGGCCGAAACCTACCATTCTCTAAACTAGGTTTTAAGTGGCCTGAAGCATGGAAAACCTAAGTAAGTTTCATGGCAAAAATTACTAAGAACATCATATACAAATTTGGTTCATAAACAAGCTAGGACCCTTGTGACCTTACAAATCATATATCATGTAACTAAATTTTCTATACCCTAATTAAGCATGAGAGCATTAAACCACTTTCATATCTTAATATCACAGAGGTCTTGAGAATGTTAAAATTTTGTTTAAGCTTTTCTAAGCTATCCATCTTATCATGGCCGAAAATCTTAATGAAGAGTTCATGAATTTCTAGCAATATTCAACATGCAATTCTTTAAGAGAACTCTATATTCTATCATATAAACATGGTTACTTAAATTTAAAGGTCTTCCTAACCCTAAGCTCTTTTCTTGGCCGAAACATATGAGGGGATTTCCTTTGGTTCCAAGTAACTTTCAAGCAAGAAAACCAATAAAAGATCTTTAGTAATTCATGGAGGGAATCTTGTACTAGTTTGGTTAAACAATGATTTCCCTAACCTCTTTAAAACATTTTTGGCCAAAATTCTAGGGTTAGGTACTCCTCTGACCAAGCATCATATAGGTATAAAAACATGAAGGAAAACCTTCCTACATAGCATAGAAAAATATCACGAAATGATGACTTGTTTAAACCTTCCTAGATTTGAAACTCTTCTTTGGCCGAATTTTCTTAAATTCTATTCTAGGTTTTCTAATCCTCATAAAATCCGAAAATCACATAAAAAGCCTTGTACCACAGGTGAGAGGAAGTTTACATCCTTTTCGCTTGTGAATCTAAGGTATGGTGATGGAAGAAGTAGCCTCTTCTTCTAGTTCCCTTCCCTTGTTCCTCTTGCTAAGTCCTCCTTGTATCTTAGGCTTTCTTAGGAGAAAACCTTGGCTTGGGGCCGAAGATGGAGGAGAGGGGGCTGGGGTTCTCGGTGATGGAGAGGGGAGAATGAGAGAAATGAGAGAAAAATTAGAATTCTTCTCTTTACTTGCTCCCTTTTATGTTAAGGAGGAAGAAGTAGCAAAATTAGTTTTTGCTTTCCTTCTCCCTTAGCCTTTTTTTTCTATTTTCTTTTTATTTTTATTTATTTATTTATCCTCATCATTCATGGTGAAATAAGGGGGAATGAATCCCCTTAATTAGCCTCTTTTATTTTCGGCAAGAGAAGAGAGAAAGAGGGAGAGAAGGAAGGAAGGCAAGTTGTCTTTCTCTTGCTCTTTTCTTGTTTTCTTTTGGCTAACTTTTACTCTCACCCTTATCATGAGTTTCCCTCCTTTGCTATCAATATCTTCTCTCTATCCCAATTGGTTTCTACTAATTATAATATAAGAGGTTCAAGGTTCAATCCTTGACCTCCTCTTCTTTTTATTTCATTTTATTTCTTTTTTGCTTCAACCCACTTCCTTTTATTTTTCTAAGGCAAAATCCTACATTCATATGCTTATCTTAAAAGCTTAGTGGGTGTTACACGAACAATAGCACTGAAGCCTCGATGGAAGTTGAACTGGAGCCACAAAGTGTTGTGGATGATGTTGTTCCACAAGAAGTTGAGGAACAACAACCAGTTCAAGTAGACATACCTCTTCGCAGGTCTGATAGGGTACTTCGTCAGCCTGAGAGATACTCATTTCTCTTGTCTGAACATGATGACATTATGCTCATAGAGGATGAGTCCACCTCCTATCAGGAAGCTGTGATGAGACCTGATTCCGAGAAATGGCTAGAGGCCATGAGATCCGAGATGGAATCCATGTACACTAACCAAGTATGGACTTTGGTTGATCCACCTGAGGGCATAAAACCCATAGGGTGTAAGTGGGTCTTTAAGAGAAACTGACATGGATGGACTTATCTATAAGGGTCGCTTGGTAGCTAAAGGTTTCAAGCAGATTCATGGCATTGACTATGATGAAACCTTTTCTCCAGTAGCGATGTTTAAGTCCATTCGGATCATGCTTGCTATTGCAGTATACCATGACTATGAGATATGGCAGATGGATGTCAAAACCACGTTTCTAAATGGAAACCTGCTCGAGGATGTGTACATGACACAACTTGAGAGTTTTGTAGATCCACAGCATACTGGCAGAGTATGCAAGCTGCATAGGTCCATTTATGGACTAAAGCAAGATTCTCGGAGCACAGTTGTCTTCCTTATATTGTATGTGGATGACATACTACTCATTGGGAAAGACATCCCTTTGCTACAGTCTGTCAAGATTTGGCTAGGGACTTGTTTCTCAATGAAGGACTTAGGTGAAGCATCCCGCATTCTAGGCATACAGATCTATAGAGATAGATCTAAGAGGGTGCTTGGCCTAAGTCAGAGTACATATATTGACAAGGTACTCCTACGGTTTGCCATGCAGAACTCCAAGAAGGGATTTCTACCGATGTCACATGGCGTGAGTCTTTCGAAGACTCAAGGTCCCTCTTCTAGAGAGGAGAGAGATCACATGGATCAGATCCCTTATGCCTCTGCCATAGGATCTATCATGTACGTCATGCTATGTACTCGTCCTGATGTCTCGTATGCTTTGAGCATGACGAGCAGATACTAGTCAGATCCAGGTGAAAGTCACTGATAGCGGTTAAGAATATTCTTAAGTACTTGAGAAGGACTAAAGAATATTTCTTGATATATGGAGGCGACGACGAGCTAACTGTAAAGGGTTACAGTGATGCTAGCTTCCAGACCGACCAGGATGATTATCGATCGTAGTCAGGGTTCGTGTTTTGCATAAATGGTGGTGCTGTGAGCTGGAGGAGTTCGAAGTAGGACACAGTCGCTGATTCTACGACAGAGGCCGAGTATATTATTGCATCAGAAGCAGTAAAGGAGGCAGTTTGGATCTGCAAGTTCATCACTGAACTTGGGGTGGTTCCTAGCATCGCTGACCCTATTGAGCTCTATTGTGACAACAATGGAGCAATTGCGCAGGCTAAGGAACCTCGCTCATACCAGCGGACCAAACACATACTACGACGCTTCCATCTCATTCGAGAGATTATCGAGAGAGGAGATGTGAAGATTTGTAGAGTATCCATAGAGTCTAACATCGTAGATCCCTTGACCAAGGCTTTGGCACAGAGAAAGCATGATGGTCACACTAGGTCATTAGGCCTTAAAGCCTACACTGATTGGCACTAGTGCTAGTGGGAGATTGTTAGTTAGAGCCCTAGAGCCAATCATTTGATGATTGTCGTATGGACTCATTGTATCATATTCTTGTATATAAATAAAGGCATTTGTTTTGGTTATTATACTTACTTGTATTGGTGCCAAATAATTAAGTATAATAGCGTCCTTGAGTAGAGCGTTCTTACTTATATCAATCGGTTAGTTGAACCGATAGTGAGATGATATAGGGAACACTACTCTTAATCATTCATAGTCGAGTATTAACATTCAGAGACAATGTTAATGCGACGAGACTAGCATGTAGGTCAACATGATAACTTGATCTCCCAAGTCATGGATATAGAGATATCAAGTTGACACATGGGTATGCATTGAAGAATGTATACTGAATGACCTGCCATGAGAAAGTATCATGGATCGTTATATGAGTGTCATATACTTTCTCATGCGGCTATTAGTATGACTATTAGTCCTTAGACCTGAAGTCACCATGGTTCCCTACATAAGAAGTTACGTACTTTGGCTTGTCAAACGTCACCCGTAACTGGGTGGACTATAAAGGTGATTACTAGGTATGTAACGAATTATGCGGAGGGATGTGAGTGATGTAGATGAGATCTATCCCTCCTATATGACGGGAGTAACATCGATATTCTTGATAGAGTGAGACCACTAAGTGCATGGTCATGTCCAAATGAGTCAATATAAGATATTGAGCTCTTTTGATCGAGTGAGTCTACTTGGAGTTCAAGATTTATATTGATTAGAGGATGACACGGTCTATGCCTCATATTGATCAATCTAGATGTCTAGGATAGAAGGACACTTGTCATATATTGTGAGGAGTCACAATTAGTAGTCACAAGGCGATGTTTGATCTCAACATTCTTGTAACTTGGGTAGCAATGATGTATTGCTAGATGCCGCTCATTGCTTATGTTTCTAAAGGAGTTTAGAAACATTGCCAATGTTGCAAGAACCTATTGGGTCACACACAAAGAACAAGTGGATGGAGATTAGGTTCATATGATGAAACGATTGGATTAGGTTCATGTGATGCACCAAAGATTGGATTAGGATTAATTCAAATTAGACATATTGAGTTAGACTCAATTAGATTCAATTGTTGAATGAGTCTAATTTAAATTTTATTCATTGAGTCAATTTATATTAATGAATTGAGATTCATTAAATTGAAATTGACTTGAATCAAAGGTTGGATTCAACTCAACAAGGAAGAAAAATTGGTCAATTTTGACTTGACCAAATGGGAAGTTGAAACATCAAGTTTGACTTGATTTATTGCCACTTCATGAAGGATGACTCATCCTACATGTTGGATTGAGACCGCGCTAGAGGGGTGGGTGAATAGCGCTCACGGCTAAATTGTACGTTTATCGTAAAACTATCGAGTAATTAAAACCTCGTTCAAAAATTAATGCAGCAGAAATGAAATAGAGAAACACACACAGAAGAACACGGAGGATTTACTTCGTTCGGAGCCTAAGGCGACTCCTACTCGAAGGCCCGCTATTCTTGATCGCTTCCGGTGGGCAACAACTATAAGCTCGATAAGAATTACAAATTACAACGAAAGTATTAAAATAACTTTGTACCGACAACTTAAGAAAGAAGAAAATGGAGCTCCGGGTCGTCGGAATGTTGCAGCAGCACTTCGGAATGACTTTGTTAGCAGCACGTTGAAGACAAAAAGCCTGGAACTTGATGATCTAAAGTGCTGGTCGAAACCCCCTTATAAAGGGTGTTCAAGGCGCCTTGAAGGTTGTTCAAGGCGCCTTCATGCTGCCGAGTCTTCCGCATGGATCAAACTTGATCTGGTCGAACTTCATCCCTTTAAGGCGCCTTATGCCCTGCTCAAGGCGCCTTCCAAGGCGCCGTATACCCTCATGAAGGCGCCTCCATTGAAGCTTCACAGCCAGGTCAACTTCTGCACCCGAGGCGCCTCCAAGCTCCATGGAGGCGCATCGGACACTGTTCATCTGAGGCAAATCTTCGTTATTTTGTACCTGTAAGACATGTTAGTCCCAAACAACATCCTGCAACACAAAGTTAGCACAAAATAACAGTATGAATAATAAATAATGTTTATGACAGTCTCCGGACTGTCCGGGTCTGACTTCGGATTTTCAACCGAAAACCCTAGGTCGACCCGATGCCTACTGTTCCCTCTACGGGGAACGCGTCCTCACCTACTCCACTCAGGAGATTTACCTGTTGCCAGTCGATCCTCCAGATCGACTGGAGTTTTGCTCAGCACTCGATGCTTTCGGACTTTCTGCTGGACATCCGCTTCCCGGCTAGTCCAGTCTTTCACCTGGTTCGCGACACTAGGACTTTCCACCTAGGGTTACCACCCCGTAGGACTTTTGCCTGAAGTCATCGACCTGCCAAGACTTTCCGCATAGGGTTACCACCCCCTATGACCTAGGGTTACCACCCCCTAGGGTTTTTCCCTTTGCCTAACCACAGCTAGGACTTTCGCTGAAATCCTCAAGTAGACTTGTTAGAATACAAAACACCTTAACTTTGAATCCTTTGCCATTATCAAAACACGAGTTCGATCGTCGGATGCTTCCCACACCAACAATCTCCCCCTTTTTGATTATGGCAACTCAAATTCAAAGTTAAGTAAACAAACGAATTGATAAATATTTTTAACACAGGCAAATTTGCTAAGAATAGATGAACACATTTACCAAAGCAAATTTGCTAAAGTAGACTGTATGCTCCCCCTTAACTGTTGCTCCTCCTTGATTGTTGCTCCCGCTTTTATAATTTTTGAATTTTACATTTACATTTTGCTACTCTCCCCCTTTGCCATATATAAAAAATAAGCAATATTAAACATTTGAATAACTAGATTTTGAGACCACTTAACAGTCATTTCTTATTTTTAGCTAAGTGAAATGATGATGTTAGCTCTTTAGAAACTTAGTTAACATTATAAAACTGTTAGGAAGTGTATCTTTTTGATAGATTTTAAAAGTTAGTAATAATATCATTCTTACTTAGGAGAAAAATTGTCTTTTAATCTTTGAAGGTACTGAGTTAAGTTTTTGAAAAATTGTACAGGAATTTACAAAGTTCAAAGTTAGCTAAGTTCAACAGGGTTTGAAAATTAAGATTGGAACTTAGCTTAGCTCTTTACAATTATTGAATTTGTAAACTTAGGTTAACAGTAAACTTAAGTTTGAACAATATTTAAATTTGGTTTAGGTTATTCATTCAAATTCAGTTGGTCCTTAAGTCCAAGCATGAGTCATGTTCAATAGATTAACTTACTAGGTATCAGAGCCCTAAAGATCAAACATGCTTAACTAGAAAATTGAGTATCATTTACAACTGTCTAACCTTTAGCTACTTGCTGATTGCTTATAGAGCAATAGCTTTCACATGGTTAGTCAAGTTAAGTCAATTTGATCCAGTTAGATTTGACTAGAGCTAGAAGACTTGACTTGATTAATGTATATTGCATTTTTAATGCCCAGACTCATATCGATGCACAGATATAAGCATTCTTGAGTCCAGGCTATACCCTATGCATCTCACGCCGTTCTATGTTTTTCAATCACAATCAAGGTATACCTAGGTGTTTGTGAGATGCTCTGGCTTAATTCTAGGGGAACATAATTTCTAGGGGGAAAGCCTAGGCTAATTCCATTTTTTGAACAATCTAAAAAAAATTGGAATTTTTGAAATTTATTTTTCCTAGAATTTGAAAAAAAAAAAAACAAGATAAGACACCTACTCTACCCAACACATTCCTATTTGCCTTCTAAGTGCACTGAACTCAAGTTCAGGTAAGGGTTTTGTAAAGATGTCAGCTAGGTTTGATTTGGACTCAACATGGTTGAGTGCAATTTCACCTTTAGCTACGTGATCCCTTACAAAATGGTGTTTTACCTCTATGTGTTTAGTCCTAGAATGGTGAATAGGATTTTTGGTCAGATTAATTGGGCTGATATTATCAATAAAGATTTTTGTATTTTTATATTCTAGTTGATAGTCTTTTAATGTATGTATCATCCATAACAATTGAGATGCACATTCTCCTAGGGCTATGTATTTAGCTTCTGTAGTGGATTGAGCAACACAATGTTGCTTTCTGCTTAACCAACTTACTAGGCACTGACCTAGAATCTGGCAGCTACCACTTGTACTTTTCCTATCTAACTTGCACCCAGCATAGTCTGAATCAGAATAGCCATAAAGGTCAAAGGTGCAAGTTCTCGGGTACCAGAGTCCTACATTTAGAGTTCCTTTAATATATCTAAGTATTCTTTTGACATATGTTAGGTGTGACTCTTTTGCACAGGATTGGTATCTTGCGCACATACCTACTGCAAATAATATATCGGGTCGACTTGCAGTTAGATAAAGTAAACTACCTATGGCACTCCTATAGAATTTTGGGTCTACAGGTTTTCCTTCAGGGTCAGAGTCAATGTTTATGTTGGTTGCCATTGGAGTATTTATAATGTTTGAATTTTCCATGCTGAATTTTTTAATTAACTCCTTAGCATATTTAGTTTGATAAATGTAGATTCCATCTTTGGTTTATTTTATTTGTAAGCCTAAGAAAAAGTTGAGTTCCCCAACCATACTCATTTCAAATTCACTTTCCATTAATTTAACAAATTCTTTTAGAAATTTTGAGTTAGTTGAGCCAAAAATTATGTCGTCAACATAGATTTGGGCTATAAAGATATCTTTTTCTATAGTTTTAACGAACAAGGTCGGATCGATTTGTCCTTGGTTAAAGTCTTTGGATATTAAGTAATTGGATAATCTTTCATACCATGCTCTAGGGGCTTGTTTTAGTCCATATAACGCCTTTTTTAATTTAAATACATGGTTTGGGTAGTCTATGTCTTCAAACCCTGGAGGTTGGCTTACGTAGACCTCTTCCTTGATAAATCCATTTAAAAAAGGCTGACTTAATGTCCATTTGGTACAATTTGAATCCTTTATTTGCTGCATAGGCTAATAACATCCTAATGGACTCAAGTCTAGCTACCGGAGCATAGGTTTCATCATAGTCTAAGCCTTCAACTTAACTAAACCCTTTGGCTACTAGTGTCACACCCCAGGTAGTCCCTGCCCGAAGAAATTTCGGCAGCATCTCCCCTGTACGGGTGACAATATGAATCCAGAATACATATATCTATACCTCGGCCACACACGACCGGAACAATACAATACAAATAAGAAACAAACCACGCAGTTTATATCAACATTCCACACAGTTCAACATATAATCAATCCACGCAGTTTAATAAGAAAAGATGATATAGAATCTCGAAGATATATGTAAACATCCTACTCCACTACAACGGGGAAAGACAAAATCCACGAAGTAATGAAAATATATCCGCAGCGGAAAACCAAAAGTAGTAAACCCAAGTGTTCGATATAAAGTCCACAATACAAACCCACAATACAAGTATATAAGATGCAAAAGCAAAATATAATCCGACAAAGAAAATCCTCGCGATAATGGGGCTAGCGACTGGAATATCTCCCGACGGCCTCAACCTGAAAAATAGTAACAACGGGGTGAGTCCAAAGAACTCAGCAGGTAATCCAATAGATATGTACAACAACATATAACTACCATCCTAACAGTATACATATATAGTACAGTCTCCTAAGTATAACAGGTATGCATAACTAAATAAACTGCAGTAACCAACAATAAGCATGAAATACAATCTACTGCAAGAATATAAGAAGTGCATAACTGAAATAAACTGTACTCACCTGCGAGGCTCGGGCGAATGACTGTGGACATACACAGATAAAGATAGTCAGAGCAAATACGCATGTATCCTGTATGCATGTCAATCATATGCAGTCACCCAAGTGCACCATCCAATATGCAACAATCACAATAAATGCAATCTGTGCATATGATGCAATATGACATGGTCACCCCTGACGCCAGTCAGCATCTCACACACAATGGTGAGACCGCGTGGGTAGGGCTGTGACACCGTGCACTCTGCCGTCACTACCCCTGAAGAGTGACCGAGTGGACGGGATGCACCGGAGTACACCTATCCTCCAACCTCAACTATAGGAGGGAGCGCAATGCTCTCATCTCCCGGTACACAATGATGGGGAGGGACCCCGGTGTGCTACCACGCTGCCTATCACACTACCCATGAGTGGAGCCTCCAGCGGAGCACCACCGGGCAACCTACACACCCTGTGTGCTGTGCCACTACCCATGCAGTGGTCACGTGGTGCGCAGGTCAATGTAGCCGGCCGACGAGCTCAACAATAATGGAGTCGTCAATCGCCCAGCATGCAATCATGCGATATGGTGCATGCGGCTACAATATGTCATACCTGAACCTATCCTCCATATGTGTAGATGCCAAACAGATAAACACATATATAACTATGATAATAAACAGCATAAAACCAACATCACATATCCAGCATGTATAACAACTAATCCAGTATAGTGAAGCACTATAAATATCCATATCGACGAACATATATGCACATGGTAAGAAGTAAAGGTATACCAGCCTAATGTATAGTAGATAACAGTAGAAGCATGTATCAGGTATCAACTAAACTATACCCAGGAAAATACTAACTACCAACACTAGTAAGTATACATAAACTGCACATATCATAAGACACTATCAAAAGATAAGTCAAAGGGTACCCGCCTCAAATAGAAGGTACAATCCAAATCCAAAGTCGAGACGCCCGTCTCGAATCAGAGTCCTGTGTCAAACAAACAGTTTTATATAGCTAAATCAAATGAATAGCTAAATAAAATCCCTAAAACTAAATTAGGGTAAAACCCTAATCAACACAATCCCCACCTACCTAATTAAATACATAAACCTAAAATAATCGTTCTACAGCAAGATCAAAACCTACACACAATCAACAACTTGACATACATAACCATCTAGAAATCAAATCACACCATGATCTACACTAAGATCAATTATCCTGTTCCTTACCTCAAATCCAAGGTGATCACTAATAGATCACAATCAAAGGTGTTGCTGCCGGTTAGGGAAAGCTACTGGATACACCTCAAAGATCACAATTCCAGCATCACAGCAACAGAACCTCACTGCTTTGCTCAAGTTGCTGTTGAAACAAGATGTTGCTGGATCAAAGAGCAATCCACAGCACTCAAATTGAAATCCACAGAACATGTCCTCACTAGATTCAATCCTTCCTACTGATCTGATGCAATAAACATCTTAAAGCGATCAAGAATCAACACCACAGAATAGAACAGAACCACACCTCAATGGATTCAATCGGATCACAAAGGAAGAATCAACAATAGGCAACAGGAACAATCCATAGAATAGAACAAGCAGAACAAACCTCTGATTCTCCAATCCCGTGACCTAGATCAGTAGTAAAGAAGAGGATCAAGATCCAATCAGGGGAAAACAACAAGGATCTGATCCAACAGCTTTTCCTAGACCAGAACATCAAAGATCAACACGAACATCTCCCAATCAATCGAAGTCTGGTAATACCTTACCTTAAGGATCGTTGCTAGGGCACGGCTCTGTTGCCGCAACGACTGATCGGAGCCAACCGAAGAGATCTAGGGCACAGTTGCACAAGGAGAAAGGGCTCGGGTGAAGCCAGCCCCTCTCTCGAACCTCCGGAAGAAAACCCTCACCGGCGATCGGGTGGATCTCGCTCGATCCAGTGGCAGCGGCAGGTAGTCGTGAGAAGTTGCGATGTTGTGAAGCGGCCCAGAGAGGAAGACACCGGTCAGATCTGAGCTCAATTGGCGTCGATGCCGGTGGAGAAAGATCGCCGGAGCTGGAGCCTGGCTTCCGTCGGCGTCGCTCATCCGCGAGAGAACAGAGAGAGGAAGAGGGGAGTTCGCGTCGGGCAGAGGGGAAGAAGGAAGGGTGGATCGACATTTGGGAAGAGAAATAAAAATAAAGGAAAAGAATTTATAATTACAAACTTTTCCTCACTTAAACGGGTATCCCAAACAGGCTTTATCCGCGCCCGAAATTGATCCCCTCAAAACCCGTCGTACGAGCTCCGAAAAATTCCCAGAAAATTCCTAAAAATTCCGAAAAAATTTTGTAAGGCTATTTCTCAAATAACCCTATTATTTAAATTTTCCGAGATCTCACAACTAGCCTAGCTTTGTTTCTTATTATATCACCGTGATCATCCAACTTGTTCCTAAAAACCCATTTGGTGTCTATTATTGATTTATCTATGGGTTTAGGTACAAGGTCCCAGACTTGGTTTCTCTCAAATTGTGCTAATTCTTCCTGCATTGCAATGATCCAGTCTGGGTCAGGTAGGGCTTCTTCTATAGTCTTAGGTTCAATTTTAGAGATAAGGGCAATCTGACTAAGGTTTCTATAGGATGATCTAGTTCTGACTCCTAGATTTGGGTCACCCAAAATTTGGTCAGGTGGGTGAGAGGTACTTACTCTAGTTGGTCTTATCTGTGGGTCAGAAACTGGTTCTTCTGACTCATTAATATTAGGCTGGATTTCATCATCTTCTATAACTCTTGGATTAATGTCAATATTTTTGTTTATATTAGGTAAGTTGTTTTCTTCATCAAATATTACATTAGTTGTTTCTTCAACTTTCAAGTTATTTTGATTATATACTCTAAAGGCCCTACTGGTGGAGTATCCACAATACGACGCTTCCTATTGTTGACATTATACAAGAAAAATTGCAAAACTAGCAAAGAATGTAGGAAATAAATGATTGAAAAGGGTTTAGGTTATACCTAGGAGGCATAGCTAGGAATGAAAGGACAGGATTCAGGTAGAAGGCGCCTTGGTTGGGAAGAATCGCAAGGAGTCAGCTTGCGGCAGAACACGAACAGAAACGAAAAACGCTTCTGTTCATGACAAAAAGAAAGGTTTAACGCGCCTTGAGGCCTCTTTAAGGCGCCTTTGGAGGCGCCTTAAGGGCTCCTTAAGGGGCCTTAAGTGGGCGGCGGGAAGTTTCCCGCCGCTGCTTGAGGGCGCCTCCTCTCTGATGGAGGCGCCTTCTTGTGCTACGTGTCCAAAATTTTTATTTTTATTTTTTTAATTGAATTAAGAAATAATTTTGAAATTAAGTCTTTTAAAATAATTTTAAAATTTAAGTTTTTGAAATAATTTTGAAATTTAAGTTTTTAAAATTTAAGTTTTTAAAATAATTTAGAAATTTAAGTTTTTAAAATAATTTTGAAATTTAAGTTTTTTAAAATAATTTTGAAATTTAAGTTTTTAAAACAATTTTGAAATTTAAGTTTTTAAAACAATTTTGAAATTTTTAAAATTTAAGTTTTTAAAATAATTTTGAAATTTAAGTTTTTAAAAAATTTTAAAATAATTTTGAAAAGATTTTGAAATTAAGTTTTTAAAGATTTTTAAAATAATTTTGAAAAGATTTTTAAAGGAATTTTGAAATTAAGTTTTTAAAAATTTTTAAAATAATTTTGAAAAGATTTTGAAATTATGTTTTTAAAGATTTTTAAAATAATTTTGAAAAGATTTTTAAAGGAATTTTGAAATTAAGTTTTTAAAAAATTTTTAAAAAATTTTGAAAAGATTTTGAAATTAATTTTTAAAGATTTTTAAAATAATTTTGAAAAGATTTTTAAAGAAATTTTGAAATTAAGTTTTTAAAAAAAATTTAAAATAATTTTGAAAAGATTTTGAAAGGAATTTTGAAATTAAGTTTTAAAGATTTTTAAAATAATTTTGAAAAGATTTTTAAAGGAATTTTGAAATTAAGTTTTTAAAAAAAATTTAAAATAATTTTGAAAATATTTTGAAAGAAATTTTGAAATTAAGTTTTAAAGATTTTTAAAATAATTTTGAAAAGATCTTTAAAGATATTTTGAAATTAAGTTTAAAAGAATTTTGAAATAATTTTGAAAAGATTTTTAAAGGAATTTAGAAAATTAAGTTTTTGAAATTTAAGTTTTTAAAATAATTTTGAAATTTAAGTTTTTAAAACAATTTTGAAATTTAAGTTTAAAATAATTTTGAAATTAAAGTTTTTAAAATAATTTTAAAATTTAAGTTTTTGAAATAATTTTGAAATTTAAGTTTTTGAAATTTAATTTTTTAAAATAATTTTAAAATTTAAGTTTTTAAATTAATTTTGAAATTTAAGTTTTAAAATAGTTTTGAAATTAAGTTTTAAAATAGTTTTGAAATTAAGTTTTAAAAAGAATTTTAAAATATTTTTGAAAATATTTTTTAAAGGAATTTTGAAATTAAGTTTTTAAAAATTTTTAAAATAATTTTGAAAAGATTTTGAAATTAAGTTTTTAAAGTAATTTTGAAATTTAGGTTTTTAAAATAATTTTGAAAAGATTTTTAAAGGAATTTTGAAATTTAAGTTTTTAAAATAATTTTGAAATTTAAGTTTTTAAAATAATTTTGAAATTTAAGTTTTTAAAATAATTTTGAAATTTATGTTTTTAGAATAATTTTGAAATTTAAGTTTTTAAAATAATTTTGAAATTTAAGTTTTTAAAATAATTTTGAAATTTATGTTTTTTAAATAATTTTGAAATTTAAGTTTTTAAAATAATTTTTAAAAGATTTTTGAAGGAATTTTGAAATTTAAGTTTTTAAAATAATTTTGAAATTTAAGTTTTTAAAATAATTTAAAATAATTTTGAAAAGTTGTTTAAAGGAATTTTGAAATTTAAGTTTTTATAATAATTTTGAAATTTAAGTTTTAAAAATAATTTTAAAATTTAAGTTTTTAAAATAATTTTGAAATTTAAGTTTTTATAATAATTTTGAAATTTAAGTTTTAAAAATAATTTTAAAATTTAAGTTTTTAAAATAATTTTGAAATTTAAGTTTTTAAAATAATTTTGAAATTAAGTTTTTAAACTTTAAGTTTAATTTCTTAGTCATCTCACCCGATCTAAATTTTCAATCAGGGAACCCTATAATTATTGTGAGATGAATTATAATTGAATTTTAGGGTAAGGTTTAACTTTGTGTTAGATTCAGGTTTAGCTTTGGGTTCAACAAGTAAGCATTCTTTAAAGAAACTTCTGGGCTATGGTGAGTCACAAGGAACTCATTAAAGTAACCATGCCTTCGAGGTTTTCCAAATAGTCCTACCCATTGAACTTAATACTAAACCTTGGTCTAACTGGTTAGGTTCCATTTAAGGGAAGCTTCGGTCAGTTCCACTTGGCCAAATGCACCAAGTCGAAGCCATATCTTCCTAGACATGCGATGCCCAAGCTTCCCTAACGTACTATCATCCAAAAACTTCACCAGTACCAAGGGTCAAGTTAAACCTAGCCCATTTTTTCTAACCTTAATTACCCTGCCGGGTAGTCTACTCTTGTTTACCCATTTCGAGTAGATTAAGTTAGGGGTGCCGGCTATTCTGGATCCTCCTTTTAATTTTTTATTTGACTTAAATTGAATTTTGAATTTAATTTTTGAATTTTTAATTGAAATTTGAATTTTGAATTTTAATTTAATTTCGAATTTATAATTTTATTTCAAATTTTTTAATTTAATTTCGAATTTCGATTTTTGAATTTTAATTTAATTTCAAATTTTGAATTTTAAATTAATTTAATTTCGAATTTTTTAATTTAATTTCGAATTTTGAATTTTAATTTAATTTAATTTCGAATTTATAATTTTATTTCAAATTTTTTAATTTAATTTCGAATTTTGATTTTTAATTTCGTTTAACTTTAATGGTTTTTCTGTTAATTCTCCCTGGTTCATAGCCTCGATATGACCTATCGAGGTAGTGTATTTGATCTTTCGAGACCCAGTATTGACCAAGTCCAACTTTATTGATCAATTTGGACTTGGGGACCCATGCTTGGATTGATTTACTACTTTGTTTGTTTATTAAGGATAAATAAGATCTATATTTACTTTTATATCCTAGCCCAGTTCTGTTGTAGACGGCTCTTTGTGTCTCAAGAATTAGGTCCAAATTCTTTGAGCCCAGAGAAAACCGTTCTAAGGTATTTTTTAAAATCTTTTACCTGATTTTTCAAACTAGAATTTTCTTCCTCAAGTTTTTGAACATGAGTTGAATTTCCAGTCTGAACTTGATCAGGTAAGGAATTAGTGTTAGTCACTTCTTTAAGGACAGCTACTTCCTTTAGAAGTGATTTAATCCTAATGTTTGACTTAGCTAACTTGCGTAATAAGTAATTAACTAAATTATTGAGCCTTGGAATACTTACAGTGGAGTCTGGCCCTTCTGAAACGGATGCGGATCCGTGGCTTTGCTCGGACTCGCCTCTGACTCGCTCTCGCTCTCGACGATCTGGTCTCGAGCCATCAGTGCGAGTAGACTCGTCTGATCGAGTTCGTCGTCGTCGTCCTCCGAGGAAGATTCGTCTCACATTGCCTTCAGGGCCTTCTTTCTTCTTTGCTTCTTGGCTTCCTTTTGGTTGGGGCAGTTTGCTTTGATGTGCCCCTTTTGGTTACACCCGTAGCAGGTGACTTCAAACTTTACCTTCGAGTTCGGTTGTGCCTCCTTGGATTGAACTGCCTTCTTCAGATCTTTCTTGTTGAAGCCCTTCTTCTTCTTGTAGAGCTTCTTCACGAGATTCACTAGTTCGCTGGTTAGTTCATCTTCTGAATCTTCTGAGTCGGGTTCGTCTTCTGATTCTAATTCAATTTTTCACCGTTCTCTTGATTCCCGTGTTTGACTCGTACCTACAACCAAAGCAATACCTTTCTCGGATGGTTGTGCATTAGTTTGTTCATGAAGTTCAAATTCACTAAACAATTCATCTAATTTTAAAGAAGACAAATCCTTGGAGACTTTGTAGGCATCCACCATCGATGCCCACAATGTACTCCTAGGAAACGAGTTAAGAGCATACCTTATAATGTCCTTATTTTCTACCTTCTGCCCGATTCCATGAAGGGAGTTCAGAATATCTTGAATTCTAGCGTGTAAGGAACTTGTCGTCTCACCTTCCTGCATTTTTAAATTGTATAGTTTATTAAGTAACAAATCACGCTTACTTACCTTGGTTTCCGAGGTGCCTTCGTGAAGTTCGATCAGTTTCTCACACAGCTCCTTTGCGGAAGAGAACGGACCGACTCTGTTGAGCTCTTCCTTGGTAAGACCGCACTGGATGGTGCAGGTAGCTTTGGCGTCGACTTCTACCTTTTTGATAAAGGCTTGCTCCCAGTTCTCACAGGATGTAGGCTTACCGTCTGTATCAGTTGGTAGTTGTAGTCCTGTCTTGACTATCATCCAGGTGTCGAACTGGATCTTCAGATATATCTCCATTCGCCCCTTCCAATATCCGAAGTCTTCTCTGGAAAAAAGTGGGGGACGAACAATGCTATATCCTTCTTGTTGGGCCATTTAGATCTAAGAAAAAACTCAAACAAGAAGATCTATTCCAAGACTCAGTCTTGGATTAGTAGTGCGGGAAGAAAAAAAAAAGATAACGAGCCCAAGTGGTATTGACTAACTTTGAGCAACACCAATTTGAAAAGAATTAGAATTTTAGCTAATTAGCTAATTTCTAATTGACTCCGAAAATAAACAAAATACCACGAAAAAAAACTGTTTTGAATGGTGGTTGCACCAATTCAAAACAACCCCGCTCTGATACCAATTGTTGGATCGAGACCGCGCTAGAGGGGGGGTGAATAACGCTTGCGGCTAAATTGTATGTTTATCGTAAAATTATCGGAGTAATTAAAACCTCGTTCAGAAATTAATGCAGCGGAAATGAAATAGAGAAACACACACAGAAGAACACGGAGGATTTACTTCGTTCGGAGCCTAAGGCGACTCCTACTCGAAGGCCCGCGATCCTTGATCGCTTCCGGTGGGCAACAACTATAAGCTCGATATGAATTACAAATTACAACGAAAGTATTAAAATAACTTTGTACCGACAACTTAAGAAAGAAGAAAATGGAGCTCCGGGTCGTCGGAATGTTGCAGCAGCACTTCGGAATGACTTTGTTAGTAGCACGTTGAAGACAGAAAGCCTGGAACTTGATGATCTGAAGTGCTGGTCGAAACCCCATTATAAAGGGTGTTCAAGGCACCTTGAAGGCTATTCAAGGCGCCTCCATGCTGCCGAGTCTTCCGCGTGGATCAAACTTGATCTGGTCGAACTTCATCCCTTTAAGGCGCCTTATCCCCTGCTCAAGGCGCCTTCCAAGGCGCCTTATACCCTCATGAAGGTGCCTCCATTGAAGCTTCGTAGCCAGGTCAACTTCTGCATCCGAGGCGCCTCCAAGCTCCATGGAGGCGCCTCGGACACTGTTCATCCGAGGCAAATCTTCGTTATTTTGTACCTGCAAGACATGTTAGTCCCAAACAACATCCTGCAACACAAAGTTAGCACAAAATAACAGTATGAATAATAAAGAATGTTTATGACTGTCCGGGTCTGACTTCGGATTTCCAATCGGAAACCCTAGGTCAACCCGACGCCTACTGTTCCCTCTACGGGGAACGCGTCCTCACCTACTCCACTCAGGAGATTTACCTATTGTCAGTCGATCCTCCAGATCGACTGGACTTTTGCTCAGCACTCGATGCTTCCGGACTTTCTGCTAGACATCCGCTTCCCGGCTAGTCCAGTCTTTCACCTGGTTCGCGACACCAGGACTTTCCACCTAGGGTTACCACCCCCTAGGACTTTTGCCTGAAGTCATCGACCTGCCAAGACTTTCCGCATAGGGTTACCACCACCTATGACCTAGGGTTACCACCCCCTAGGGTTTTTCCCTTTGCCTAACTGCAGCTAGGACTTTCGCTGAAATCCTCAAGTAGACTTGTTAGAATACAAAACACCTTAACTTTGAATCCTTTGTCATTATCAAAACACGAGTTCGATCGTCGGATGCTTCCTGCACCAACACTACATGGCATGAATAGCCTTGCCACATCATCTCCACATCATCAAAGGAGATCAAGAGGCATGGAATGTCAAGAGCCAAAGACCCTTGGCATTCCATGAGTGGTCGGCCACATTAAGGAATGTGGGTTTCATTTGTGGCATTCATGTGTGGTTATTGTTGCATCTTCTTCCTTGGGTTTTCTTCCTCCTTCTTTGCTGTTCCAAAGAGTTATAAGCAAGGAAAAGGTGAGTGAGTTGAGTTCCAAGAGGATAGGGTGGAGTGAAGGTCACAAGGAGGGTACTTAGAGGAGTGTATGAGATTCCTCTTATTCTCACTCTTTTTCTCCCTTTTAAATCCCACCCGAGAGCCCTAGGAAGTGTCACGCCCCGAGAAAGATCCTGTCCGAAGAAATTTCGGCAGCACCTCCCCTGTACGGGTGACAATCTGAAGCATTTATACAAAGCCCTCAGGGCCACATATACCTCGGCCAACACGGCCGGAAATACTAACAAACAAATAAGTAAACAGCCACGCAGTTATATATGTAGCAGCCCACTCGGCTGTACAAAAACCAAAGCACAACGGAAAATAACAAAAAACCAAATACAAACCCAGACTGCTAGCTGGCTAGGCTTACACAACCATCAACCAATACAAAATACACTCCAGAAACAAAATCCGGAACACAAGCTAAATACACAAGTTCATATACCAAAATAAAAGTAAACAAAATGCGAAGACCGATCTTCTGAGGTGACGTGGGGACCAGCAGACAGGATACTCCAAGCGACACCACAAACAACCTGGTACTTGAAAAAAAATGGTGTCCACGGGGGTGAGTTCAACGACTCAGCGAATACCAATAGACATGCCTAGTAAGATATATCTAACAGCAATAAACATGGAATACAGCTTCCTAATCATATATATAGGAAAGATGCAAAACTGAAAGATAACTGAGGAAGTTGTACTCACCAGAAACTCCTATCCAGACAAAAGGGTCGTCAAACCGAAAGTGCTCTAAATCATGTATGCATGTCAAACATATGTATCCAACCAAATGCAGCAAATAAATGCAGCAAACACAATCACAAGAAATAAATGCATCAATGCATATGATGTCAATGATGCGTCCTGGTCACCCCTGACGCCAGTCAGTCATCTCACACACAAATGGCGAGACCGAGTGGGTAGGGCTGTGACAACCGTGCACTCTGTCGTCACTGCTCCTGATGAGTGACCGAGTGGACGGGATGCTGTCGGAGTACACCTATCCTCCTACCCCAAATCATAAATGGGGGAGCGCAATGCTCTCAACTCCCGGTACACGATGACGGGGAGGAATCCCTGCCGGCTAACACGTTGTGTCACACTACCCATGAGCGGACCAACGTAGCCAAACAAAGTCCCTGCTGCAACACACACTGCCTGAATCGACCACTAACCCATGAGTGGTGGTATGTGCAGATCCATGTAACTGGCGATGTGCTCAATAATAATGGAGTCGAGTATCGCACAGCATGCAATCATGATGCATGACAATATCCTGATCATCATAGAAAAATCTATATATATATATATAATATGGGTACCACAATATCAGTAAGTCAAATTCACGAATCCAGGGTATACTGGTCCTCTATGGTATAACAACATATATCCTAAACATATCCCTCTCCATGACATATGTACCAACAATATGCACAGATCAAAGAAAAAGGGTCTAGGTACACAAATCAGATATGATATACAATATAGAGGTACACAAGTTAGGTATGGTATAAAAACCTAGGTATCAGATAATCTAGATACACATGCCGAAATAAAATCCAGAACCTAGTCCTAACCTCAGTAAAGCATGGTATGTCACTCTAGAAACTAAAATACTCATGGCAACAAATCAAGAGATATAAGCACGGATACATCACAAGCGACAAACCTAACATGCTATGGATATCAAACAGTGACATACCAAAGGCAAACATGTTCATTGCTTGTAGTTATAAAATACTATGCATATCCAAATGACAATATCATAAAAGATAAGTCAAGAGGTACCCGCCTCCGATATAGATCGAATCGAACCAATCCGATGTCGAGACGCCCGTCTCGAATCACAGTCCTGTAACAACACGATATACAGATTTAGCTAATTACATATTAATTAATTAGATAAATCAAATTCTCGAGAAGCTAACCTAAATCCAAATCCAATTTTAAACCTTAAATTGGATCATCAACTCCTCAATCATTTCATAACTAATTCATACAAATTAGAACTTGCAACAATTATAATCCCTCACAACAACGTAATCATATAATCTAGATTACATCATGATCTATAACTAAAATCAAAACCCTATTCCTTACCTCAACACCAAAGTCTCTTCTGTTGGTCCACAACAGGTGGTTCCTGTCGGAATAAGGGCAGCCGTTGAAACCAAATACACCACCGTCGCAATGAATCTATAATTAGAAACCATAATCCGTAGTTAGCATAACCTTCCACCCAACCCAAGTGCTACTCACGGTAAGACAAGAATCAGAGTACCAAATTTGAAAACCCAAACCTTAAGCCTTCACCTTAACCCCTCTGCCGGATGCACCTGCTGTTGGCGTCGGAGCTCTATGGTCGGCGACTCTGAAGAGGGCGGCACCAGGAACTAGGGCACGACCCAAGAACAAGGAGTCGGCGGTGATCAACAGGGCAGCGCACGAGAACGGGCTGTAGTGGCCGGTGATCGGCGCGCGGCTCCGAATGGATGAGGAGAAAGAATCGGCGGAGGAAGATCTCTGTGGCGAGGAGGCGATGAGGCAGAGGGCAAACCGAGAGCACCGGCAAGGGAGGAGAAGCACATCCCTCAGCCACGGCTCCGATACCGGAGGAAGAAGTAACCGGCGCCGAGAGAGAAAGACCTAGGGCTCGGTGTGTGGCCAGCGACAGGGCTTTATCCTTAGCTCTCGTCGGCCGGAGAGGATAGATTGGCCGAGAGGAGGAGCCGGCGGTGCTCTCGTGGCGGTTAGGGCAGAAGATCGGAAGAAGAATGTTCGGCGTCGGCGCAAGGTTTCGGCGGGGAAGAAGGAAATAAGAAATAGAAAAGAAAATGTATTTATAAATAACATTTCCTCACTTAAATGGGTAGCCTAAACAGGCTTTTCCCGGGGCCCTATTTTATCCCCGTAATCTCGTCCATATGAGCTCCGAAAAATTCCCGAAAAATTTCCAAAAATTCCGGAAAAATCCCTTATCATTATTCGCTAATTTTCAGTATTTTACATTCTCCCCCACTAATAAAAATTTGGTCCCCAAATTTCGTTATCTACCATCAGCAAATACTAACAACAGGTAAAGAGTATTAATGTTGCACGGTAAATAATATCACACACCTCAAGTGAAAAGATAGGGTATCGAGCTCGGATAATATCCTCGAGCTCCCAAGTAACCTCCTCGTCCAAATGATACTGTCATCCGACTTTAACCAGTCGGATAGTCTTGTTCCGCAACTGACACTCTTTCCGGTCGAGAATCCATACCGGAACCTCCTCATAGGTGACGTCAGGCTGAATGGAAACTGAGATATTTGTCTGTACATGTGTCGGGTCAAGTAGGTATCTCTTCAACATAGACACGTAGAACACATCGTACACGCCTACCAAGGACGGTGGTAGTGCTAGCCAGTCAGCTACCGCTCCAATCCTCTCTAAGATCTCGAAAGGTCCAATGTATCGCGGAGCTGGCTTACCTCTGAGACCAATCTCTTCACCCCTTTCGTGAGTAAATCTCACAAAAATATATGGTCGCAAATGGAGAACTTTTTAAAAAAAAATTCCGACTCCGGTCAGCATAACTCTTCTGGCAGTCCTGTGCCTCTGGCATTCTCCGTTTAATAGTACGGACCAACTATGCCTCATACTAAGCTCTATGAGGTCCCAACAACTGGGCCTTCCCAACCTCATCCCAGAGGGTGGGTGTCCGACAAGGCCTATCATACAACGCTTCAAATGGTGCCATCTGGAAAGTTGAATGAAAGTTATTATTGTAGGCGAATTCTACCAATGGCAAATGGTCCTCCCAACTGCGTCAAAATCCAATACACGTGACCTCAGCAAATCCTCTAGAGTCTGTATGGTCCGCTCTGACTGTCCATCTGTCTGCGGATGAAAAGCTGTACTAAAACAGAACTGAATGCCTAAGGTCTGCTGCAGACTCTGCTAGAATCGAGACGTAAACCGAGGGTCTCTATCCGAAATGATAGTCAAAGGGACACCATATAATATGATGATCTCCCGGTAATACAGATCTGCCAATCGATCCAGGGAATCCGACTTCCGAATCGCCAAGAAGTGCGCCGATTTGGTTAATCAATCAACGATTACCCCAAATCGTGTCATAGCCTCATCGTCTCCTCGGCAAACTCACCACAAAATCCATGGTAATATGTTCCATTCCCACTCAGAAACAAAAATCCGCTGAAACAATCCGGCAAGTATTTAGTGCTCAACCTTCATCTGCTAACAAACAAGACATCTAGCTATAAATTCCGCGATGTCCTCCTTCATACCGTTCCACCAACAGGAACGTCGCAAATCTTGATATATACGGGTCCCGCCTGGATGGATCACAAATCGAGAGCGATTAGCCTCCTGAAGTAGCTCCTGTAAGACTGGATGAGACTGAGGTACGCATAATCTGCCTCGGAAGTATACAACACCCTCCTCGTCTCGTGTGAACTCGGTCTGCTGCCCGGAAGCTATCTGCTGATCACCAGCCTATACCTCTCGGATCCTCGTCCTGATCGACGACTGAACAACCATGGTAACAAGAATACCTTTCTCTGTCCATTCTTACTCCTCAAGGCCTAACCCGGAGAAACCTTGAATCAAGTCTGTGACCACAACTCGGTGGCAAGCTAGAGTCCCTCCGGACTTCCTGCTAAGTACAACGGCAACAACATCAGCTCTCCTCGAGTGATAGCTAATGGTACAACCATAATCCTTCAAGAACTCCATCCATCTCCTCTGTCGGAGATTAAGTTCCTGCTGAGTGAACAGACATTTGAAATTCTTATGGTCAGTGAGAATCTCAATTGTAACACCGCACCGATAATGCTGCCAAATCTTCAAGTCAAACATACTAGCGTTCAGTCACAAGTCATGTACTGGGTAGTTCTCCTCATACTCCCTCAACTACCGAGAAGTAGGAGACTACCCTGCCGTGCTGCATCAAAACAACGCTCAACCCTGTAGAGATGCGTCGGTATAGAGCATGAATCCGTCCTCTCCAGAAGGTAAAACCAAAAATCGAAGTTGACACTAGTCTCCGCTTCAGCTCCTGGAAGCTGGTCTCGCAATCCTCAGTCCAAGTGAACTTCACGCCTTTCCCGGTCCGGCATGTAAACAGCATAGCAATCCGTGAGAAATCCTCAACGTATCTCCGGAAATATCGAGCCAAACAAAGGAAGTTGCGAGCCTCTTATATCGACTCCGTCTACTCCCAACGGTAACAACCTCGATCTCCTGTGGAACCATGGTATACTCCTACTGGTGACCGCGTGTCCCAATCATCATCACATAAGACAATCCAAATAAGCACTACTGATCATCACATATAGATGTTCTCGTCGAAACATCTCTAGATCTAAGCAAAGGTGGTGTACGTGACTCACCGCGGATCCGAAATAGATCACAACATCGTCAACAAAGACAATGGAAATCGATCCAAACATCCTCAAAATACCAGAATCATCATGATAACATCTAGGGCACCGCAAACCCTAACGGTAAAACCAAGACACATAATGTCTGTATCAAAGATATTCCTAACCATAAGATCCCTAACAATAAGTCTGAAATCTAATCACCAACAATATAAATCGCCAAAGAATAGATCCTAGATCTGATCACCAACGATATAAATCACCAAAGAATAGATCCTCAGTGTGAGAGCAACGCTCCATCACAGAAAATACCACATATGTGGGAGCAATAGAAATTCTCAATATGTAGGAGTAACACTCCACTACAAATAATCCGAAATATGTGGGAACTACGCTCTACCCTAACAATCCAGAATATGTGGGAGCTACGCTCTACCACAAACGATCCATAACATGTGGGAGCTACGCTCTACCACAACAATACATAAGTGCCCAAAGCACCTAACTATCTAGCTAGAGACTGCACGAGATCTCTCTACCACAGATCACTGTGGGTAGCCTAGGGTATAACCACCCAGTAAGCAAATCAAATCCATAGTCAACTCTATCATCCTCCTAGTGGGTCGGTCACCCACTAATGAGAGAATTAGTTGACAGGGTAAAACAACCAATATCATAATGTAGACATTTAACATTCTACATTTAACATAGGTAGAATCATCATGATGCTACCAACCATACATCTAACACACATGCACACACAACATATGTATGACCGACATAATCCTCCAATTAGTACACACCAAAAATACTCACATCATAGGTATAATTCACCATGATACCTCCAACAATGTATACCAAACCCGTGTGCATATATCATCGTAGGTAAAATCAACAATACCCTCAAACAACACTCACATGACAAATACACACATATGCCAAGAGTATAATCAACATATACTTCCAATAAGGCATACTAAAACCCAGGTGCATTCACAAATCGCACATAATCAACAAGATACCTCAGATACCACACCAAACACATATGTACATATCACAACACTGATGTAGTCGATAAGATACTTCCAACATGACACTCACACCCATGTGCACATACCACGACACAGATTTAAATCGATAAGATACCTCTAATATGTCAATCAGGCACGTACAGCTAACTAAATAGCTATAATCCACAAGGAACCTACAATAACCATATCTAGATGGGAATACCCACACTATTTACAAATGAACTATCCATCATAGAACTCCTTCAACTCATAACAATCATATGTACACTTCATATATATGCATAATCAGCATATTTAATCCAATCTACCACACAAATCCTATGCCACCTTCTAAGTTATCCAATTAGGTACATACAGTCTAAAATTAAAGTACTCATGGAATAGGATACATCGATCCTCTATCGACTGACCAAGTCGTCAATAGTATATGCTAATTCAACCCTTTCCCACGTCAGTATAAGCTAGGTACTCGATGTGCTCAAGATATCCAACTAAGCACGAATAACCAAAGATTCAAACATCTAAAAGTAAAGTAGGTCAATCCCCTACTGATCGGATCAACAAAACTAATCGGTCATCTACTAACTAATCAAGAATAAATAAAGCATCTACAAGCATTTAAGGTAAATCAATCACGACTACCCAAGTCAACAAACGTCAATCTATCTTCTACTGACCGATCTAACAAGAGTAAATCAATTATCTACGGATGAAATTAACTAAGATAACCTGGTATACTACTGGCTAGGTCAACATAAAGATATAGATACTATCCACTACCTAGCTAATAAAAGCAGAGGCTGGTATGTGCCTCAATCTGCTAACCAACTAGTAGTAACATAAGCTAAAAACTACTGATGTATGATATGATAAATCACCAGAAACTGTAACCCTTAATCTCTATCAAGGTCGATCATCATCAGGGTTTTACCTAATACATAAAATATCTACTATCTCAACTAGACAGGTACTAGTAAAGAGTTCTAATACATGTCATAATAATACATGTCATAAACTATAATAGTCAACGATGCATACACTAACTAAATAGTAGGATAACAGTATACCAACATACCTCCTATAGCTTGGAGATGTCCTGCTGCTGCTAGGTCCCAAAACTCGAAAAGTCACATCGAGAAGACCAAAACAGAAAATCCGAAACACTGGGAAAATAAGACTCGTAAGCCGATCTCTGATACCAAATAAATTGATATCAGGTAAATCTCGAAAATCCAAAACACATAGCAAGTATCGTATACCTGCTCTGATACCACTAAATTATCACGCCCCGAGAAAGATCCTGTCCGAAGAAATTTCGGCAGCACCTCCCCTGTACGGGTGACAATCTGAAGCATTTATACAAAGCCCTCAGGGCCATATATACCACGGCCAACACGGCCGGAAATACTAACAAACAAATAAGTAAACAACCACGCAGTTATATATGTAGCAGCTCACTCGGCTGTACAAAAACCAAAGCACAACGGAAAATAACAAAAAACCAAATACAAACCCAGACTGCTAGCCGGCTAGGCTTACACAACCATCAACCAATACAAAATACACTCCAGAAACAAAATCCGGAACACAAGCTAAATACACAAGTTCATATACCAAAATAAAAGTAAACAAAATGTGAAGACCGATCTTCTGAGGTGACGTGGGGACCAGCAGACAGGATACTCCAAGCGAAACCACAAACAACCTAGTACCTGAAAAAACTAGTGTCCACGGGGGTGAGTTCAACGACTCAGCGAATACCAATAGACATGCCTAGTAAGATATATCTAACAGCAATAAACATGGAATATAGCTTCCTAATCATATATATAGGAAAGATGCAAAACTGAAAGATAACTGAGGAAGTTGTACTCACCAAGAACTCCTATCCAGACAAAAGGGTCGTCAAACCGAAAGTGCCCTAAATCCTGTATGCATGTCAAACATATGCATCCGACCAAATGCAGCAAATAAATGCAGCAAACACAATCACAAGAAATAAATGCATCAATGCATATGATGTCAATGATGCGTCCTGGTCACCCCTGACGCCAGTCAGTCATCTCACACACAAATGGCGAGACCGAGTGGGTAGGGCTGTGACAACCGTGCACTCTGTCGTCACTGCTCCTGATGAGTGACCGAGTGGACGGGATGCTGTCGGAGTACACCTATCCTCCTACCCCAAATCATAAATGGGGGAGCACAATGCTCTCAACTCCCGGTACACGATGACGGGGAGGAATCCCTGCCGGCTAACACGTTGTGTCACACTACCCATGAGTGGACCAACATAGCCAAACAAAGTCCCTACTGCAACACACACTGCCTGAATCGACCACTAACCCATGAGTGGTGGTGTGTGCAGATCCATGTAACTGGCGATGTGCTCAACAATAATGGAGTCGAGTATCGCACAACATGCAATCATGATGCATGACAATATCCTGATCATCATAGAAAAATCCATATATATATAATATGGGTAACACAATATCAGTAAGTTAAATTCACGAATCCAGGGTATACTGGTCCTCTATAATATAACAACCTATATCCTAAACATATCCCCATCCATGACATATGTACCAACAATATGCACAGATCAAAGAAAAAGGGTCTAGGTACACAAATCAGATATTGTTGGTGCAACATCCATCAGGTCAAGGTTGACCTGGTTGACCAAGCTGAGTCTTGGTTTGAGTTTAGATGTTTGACAATAAGAAATTGATTGAAGAAGAGTCTAGTAGGTCAAGGTTGACCGGATACTTGACTGGGAAGTCCTAACTGGGATGTTAGGTAAAATGGAAGTCCTGGTGAGTGAAGCCAGGCAGAAGGAAAACCCTAGTGAGTGAAGCTAGGTGAAAGTCCTGGTGAGTGAAGCCAGGCAGAAGGAAAGTCCTAGTGAGTGAAGCTAGGCAGATTGAAAACCCTAGTGAGTGAAGCTAGGTGAAAGTCCTGGTGAGTGAAGACAGGCAGAAGGAAAGTCCTAGTGAGTGAAGCTAGGCAGATTGAAAACCCTAGTGAGTGAAGCTAGGTGAAAGTCCTGGTGAGTGAAGCCAGGCAAGGAAAATCCAGATGGATCAAGGATGATCGGACATCTGGTGTTGGGAAGTCCAAGTAGGTCAAAGGATTGATTGGATACTTGGCACGAGGAAATACAGATAGGTCAAAGGGATTGACCAGACAACTGATGGAAGTCCAAGTAGGTCAAAGGGCGTGACCAAATACTTGCCATGAATAGAAAAGTCCAAGTGGGTCAAAGGGATTGACCAGACACTTGGTGGGAAGTCCTAGCAGGTCAAAGGAGTGACCAGATGCTAGGCATGGTGTACCAACAGGTCAAGGTTGACCGGGTGTTGGTTTGGTAGGCTTAGGACTTGGTTTTGGGCAAAAACCAAGTACTGGATCGATCAGTGGATCGATCCAGGAGCTGGATCGATCAGTGGATCGATCCAAGCCTTTCCTAGCGAACAGAGAGCCTCTGGATCGATCCTTGGATCGATCCAGATGTCCCAATCGATCGGTGGATCGATTGGGACGCGGCTGCTTCGCGCGATAAGCGCTGGATCGATCCATGGATCGATCCAGGCGTTTTTTCCATAGCACAGAGGCGCTCTGGATCGATCCGTGGATCGATCCAAAGCCTCCCCGATCGATTGGGAACATTTGAATCGATCGGGATCTGACCGTTGGCGTCGATAAAGGCCGCAGGCGCACGATTCCTTCGGAACCCCTTCTCCGATTCACTCCAGATCTCTCGCCAGCTCCTCCACAGCACTCACAAAGCTCAGATCGCCAGTTCTTTAAGGATCTTGGAAGTTCTCCAAGTCAAGAGGTGGATCAAAGCCAAGAAGAGAAGTTAAGGTTAGGGTTTACACTCATTGTAAGCTTGTAAGCTTGTATTTCTTCTATCCTTTCCCTCTCTTCTTGTATTGAGTCTTGTAGGGCTTCTCCGCCCTTGGTAGTTACCATAAAGGAGAGTTTTATTAGTGGAGGGTGTGTGTGTTGGTGTGGATCCTTGGATTAGTCACCTCTTGTGAGGTGGATACCAAGTAAACCAACTGTGTTAGCGTTGTGTGATTGTTTGTGTATTTTCCGCTGTCATATCTTTGAAGAAACAAGCAACGCCGAGCACCGAGCGAACGCGACGAGCTATTCACCCCCCCCCCCTCTAGCTACTTTTGGTCCTAACAAGTGGTATCAGAGCAAGGCCGCTCTTCACCGGAATCATCGCCGGAAGGGTCAAGCATAACAAGAAAAGCTAGAGGGCGAAGAAGTTGGAGCAAATTCATCAAAGTCAAAGAAATCAAAAGGCTCAACTTCAAGATGCAATTCCAAGATGGACTTGGATTTGACACAAGGGTGGCTCCACCATACACTTCCACGAGCTTCGATTCTTGGAAATCAAGAATCGAAAACTTTCTTATGATGGAGATAGAGCAATGGTTTGCTCTAATGGAAGGATTTGAAGCTCCAACAAACTCGAAGGGCAAGCTTCTCAAGAAAAGCAAATGGAGCTCGGAGCAAGTCCAAAGGTGCGATGCAAATGACAAAGTGACCAAGCTTTTGGTCAATTTATTGCCAAGCACCATCCTTTGCAAAATTGGAGAATTTGAAGATGCAAAGGAATTATGGAGCAAATTGGCCAAGCTTCATGAAGAGATCCTCCACTGTACAAGAGCAAGAAGTATCCAGAGAGGGTGACTCTTTGGAGCAAGACCAAGAGGAGGACTCCGAGGTTGAGAGATGCTCAACCTCCGAAGAAGAGGAAATCCAAGAAGCTTCATCCTCAAGGGAATGCAACGAAGGGAACAAGGAGGGAGCATACTCCTTGTTTCATATTCAAGATGATGAAGCCTCCACCTCTAGGATTGAGGGGGAGCAATCCTTGGTGACGCCGGATCAAGAAGAAGGAGAAGCTTCTACATCCGGGTCAAGAGACAAAGAGGAGGAAGAAGATTCTACCTCCACAAGTCAAGAAAAATCAAATGGAGGAGAATCAAGGTCCGATCAAGAGGAAGCTTCTACCTCCGGATCCAAAGAAAATGCCACCCTTACAAGCAAAGGTATAAATATTTCAATTAATAATAAAAATCATATTATATGCTTTGAGTGTAGGGAACATGGGCACTACAAGAGCAAGTGCCCTAAATTGGCCAAGAAGAAGGGCCAAGTGGCACAAAAAGGCAAGGTGAAGCCCAAGGAGATCATCCCCAACACAAAGAAGAGCAAGGAGCATATTATATGCTTCTCTTGCAATCAAAAGGGGCATTACCAAAGTCAATGCCACAAGGGGAAGAAGGTGGTCAAGGCTCAAGGAGGCACTAGTCAAGGGGGAGCCTCCAAGGTAAAGAAGAAGGTATCTTTTATTGAGCCTACCCCTTTACATTATGGTAAAAAACATGATAGTTCTAATTTTTATCATTTTAATGTGATTTACCATAAGAATAGGAAGCATGAGGGCTTTAAGGAAAAGCATGTGGCCCTACATGCCAAAACTACCCAACCTAAGGTTAGGAAGGTAGATGGACACTTGGGCAAGAACACTAAGGATAATAGATACAAGCCCAAAAACAAAAATGCTCATGGGTGTAATGAAAAATCAAAATCTAAGGATTTAATGATAGAAAATCAAGTCTTGAGATCAAGACTTGATAAAATGGAAAAGACCCTAAAAAGGATGGAAAATATCCTAAAAGGGAAAAATGAGCATAACCTAGGTTTAGGGGTACAAAAGTCATCCAATGGCCATAGAGGTTTGGGATACAAACCTAAAGCTAAAAGGGATGTGCCTAGTTATCATAGGGTTCCATATAGATATGGAACAAACCCTAAGTCTAGAGGTCAAGTCAAAGATACAAGGGAAGATATCCCTAGAAGTCTCTTTGCAACCAAAGTGACTAAGACTTCTAAGAAGTCTAAGAAAGTCACTAACAAGGTCACAAGGGAGGCTATCCCTAGAGTTGACCTAGAAAATGTGACCAAGGCTTCTAAGAAGCCCAACAAGGTCACTAGGAAGGTATCTAGGGAAGTTATCCCTAGTGAGTACCTAGAGCATCCAAGGAGCACCAATAGGTGTTGGGTTCCTAGGAGCATTTTCTCTACCCCATAAATGGGTTAGAGAGTGTCAACTCCGATTAGAAGGGTAGTTAACCCAACTTTGAGGAAATTGACACTCAAGGAGCATTTTCAAGGTTTTGTTAACCTTTGAAAATGAAATGGAAGTATTATTTACTCCTAAAAAGAGTAAAATGTGCCTAATGGTGGAAGAATTGATTTTAATCTTAAATGGCACATATTGGGAAATTCATAAGAACTACCAAGTTGGGATTTTGGTATGTTCTTAGGAAATTTAAGGCAATCCGGGCCTTAATTTAAAAGCGCTACTTTTGTGAAAAATGAAATATGCCAACATTTGAGGATATGCTTAATTTCGACTGGCATAAATTAATCAAGGAAATTAGAAATGCCAATTTAGGATTTGGCATTTTCTTGAAGCACTTTAGGGCAATCTAGGTTTAAGTTGTAAGTTTAGCTAAGGTTTTAAGGATACTTAGATAGTTAATCTAGGTATATTTTATTTATGCTAAATCTTGCCATGATTGTTTGCCCATCATATGCCATGACATCATGTCTATTTTTGCATTCATGTTTTATTATGAAAAATCCAAAAATACCATGTCATGACATTCATACATCATGTAGTTATAGGATATTTTCTTTTGAAAATTATTTCTTTTTGATGTATGCCATAACAGTATCATGCATTAAGTTTAATTCCTTGTAATTAAGGACAAATGGCATTTAACAACACTTATTAACAAGTGACATCCTAGGTGGATGTCTAATATCTTTAAAATGCCTAGATAGATATGCATGATCCCTAGATTAGGGCAAAACCAAAATCTACATCTCACAAAGACTATAAGGTGACTTGTATGTGCTTTAGTGCACATTAGATACAAGTGAGATGTTAGGATGATGAACAAAGCTCAAGATGTTGATTTAGTGCATTCTTTTGAGTTTTTAGGTTCATCAAAACACAATAGTTATGTGTTTTCCCATCATTGGGAAAGCTAATGTACAAGTCATGTGCATTATGCCCAAGGAACATGATGGGATATTGGTTTTGAAAATGTTTTAAAATTGCTTTTGGAAAACCATGGTGAAGGTTATCTTTTGATAGTAATCACCATTGAATAGTTAGACACAAACTTGAAGAAAACGCTAAAGTTTTAGCAAGTTTTCAATCTTGTGTCAATCTTTGAAAATATGATGTATTTTCATAGAAAACTATTTTTTTCATGATTAAGTATGCCCTAAATAATGTCTACACGAAATTTTAGGATTTTTGTATTTTTGTAGAATTTTCTAGGGGTTTCTGAAGTTGACTGAAATGGAATTTCAGTAACTATCAGAGCTCCGATCGATCCATGGATCGATTGGAGTGCCTGAATCGATCCGTGGATCGATTCGGAAGGTAAGTCTCCCGCGAGCAGAAGCTCGCTGGATCGATCAGCCGATCGATCCAGAGAGTCTGAATCGATCAGTGGATCGATTCAGAAAGGTTCAATCGATTGGAACCCAACTCCAATCGATCCAAGTTGCTGATTTTGGCTGGGAAGGCCTGATTTCAACATCTTTGAACCTCTTTGAGTCTAGGTAACCATTCCAAACCCCAAAAATACATTTGTATACATACAAAGAGTGTTTTCATGTGAAAATAAGGATGGATTGGTTAAGGAAGGCTTCATTGAAGTTTAGGTTGAGGTTTGTTTCAAATTTTGAGTATTTGAACCTCAAAACTTCTAAATTTGGGTTTCCTAAAGGTTTAGAAATTCCAAGTCATTGTTGGTGCAATGACAGAAGTTACCACCATGTCTTTAGGGGGAGGGACTCTTTAAAGACATGAAAAATTATTTTTCATGAACCTTGGAAGGTGGTTAACCTTCTTTAAAGAAAATGCTCATGTATGAGCTTTTGAACTTGAAATGGGGAGTGGATATCCTCATTATTTCAAGTGGGAACTCAAGTGGTTAGAAAATGCTCAAGGTTGGGTATTTGTCTACATTGAGGGAGAAGTTAAGGATAAATGAAGGGTATGGGACTTTCATTATCGTGTTGATCACAACGAGTGATGTTGTGAACAACGAGGAGCAAATCTTCAGGGGGAGAGTCGTCAACAAATGGATTTGTTGATGTGTACCCAAAATTTGGGCATGGGTTGATGTGTGCCCAAAGATGGGTTGATGTGTGCCCAAAGATAGGTTGATGTGTGCCAATAGGGGGAGAATGAAAGGACCTGTGAATGGGTGTAAGTTAGGCTTTCATTACCTAGAGGGGGTGTGCCCTCTTAGGAGGAGAATGAAGAGCTTAATTTATGTGTTCATTACCTAGTGGCATGAAGATCAAGGCTATAGGATTAGCCTAACTTACATGTGGTATTGTAAGTGTTATTGTGGTATTGTCAAAAATCAAAAAGGGGGAGATTGTTGGTGCAACATCCCTCAGGTCAAGGTTGACCTGGTTGACCAAGCTGAGTCTTGGTTTGAGTTTAGATGTTTGACAATAAGAAATTGATTGAAGAAGAGTCTAGTAGGTCAAGGTTGACCGGATACTTGACTGGGAAGTCCTAACTGGGATGTTAGGTAAAATGGAAGTCCTGGTGAGTGAAGCCAGGCAGAAGGAAAACCCTAGTGAGTGAAGCTAGGTGAAAGTCCTGGTGAGTGAAGCCAGGCAGAAGGAAAGTCCTAGTGAGTGAAGCTAGGCAGATTGAAAACCCTAGTGAGTGAAGCTAGGTGAAAGTCCTGGTGAGTGAAGACAGGCAGAAGGAAAGTCCTAGTGAGTGAAGCTAGGCAGATTGAAAACCCTAGTGAGTGAAGCTAGGTGAAAGTCCTGGTGAGTGAAGCCAGGCAAGGAAAATCCAGATGGATCAAGGATGATCGGACATCTGGTGTTGGGAAGTCCAAGTAGGTCAAAGGATTGATTGGATACTTGGCACGAGGAAATACAGATAGGTCAAAGGGATTGACCAGACAACTGATGGAAGTCCAAGTAGGTCAAAGGGCGTGACCAGATACTTGCCATGAATAGAAAAGTCCAAGTGGGTCAAAGGGATTGACCAGACACTTGGTGGGAAGTCCTAGCAGGTCAAAGGAGTGACCAGATGCTAGGCATGGTGTACCAACAGGTCAAGGTTGACCGGGTGTTGGTTTGGTAGGCTTGGGACTTGGTTTTGGGCAAAAACCAAGTACTAGATCGATCAGTGGATCGATCCAAGCCTTTCCTAGCGAACAGAGAGCCTCTGGATCGATCCTTGGATCGATCCAGATGTCCCAATCGATCGGTGGATCGATTGGGACGCGGCTGCTTCGCGCGATAAGCGCTGGATCGATCCAGGCGTTTTTCCCAGAGCACAGAAGCGCTCTGGATCGATCCGTGGATCAATCCAAAGCCTCCCCGATCGATTGGGAACATTCGAATCGATCGGGATTCGACCGTTGGCGTCGATAAAGGTCGCAGGCGCACGATTCCTTCGGAACCCCTTCTCCGATTCACTCCAGATCTCTCGCCAGCTCCTCCATAGCACTCACAAAGCTCAGATCGCCAGTTCTTGAAGGATCTTGGAAGTTCTCCAAGTCAAGAGGCGGATCAAAGCCAAGAAGAGAAGCTAGGGTTAGGGTTTACACTCATTGTAAGCTTGTAAGATTGTATTTCTTGTATCCTTTCCCTCTCTTCTTGTATTGAGTCTTGTAGGGCTTCTCCGCCCTTGGTAGTTACCATAAAGGAGAGTTTTATTAGTGGAGGGTGTGTGTGTTGGTGTGGATCCTTGGATTAGTCACCTCTTGTGAGGTGGATACCAAGTAAACCAACCGTGTTAGCGTTGTGTGATTGTTTGTGTATTTTCCGCTGCCATATCTTTGAAGAAACAAGCAACGCCGAGCACCGAGCGAACGCGACGAGCTATTCACCCCCCCCCCCCTCTAGCTACTTTTGGTCCTAACAGATATGATATACAATATAGAGGTACACAAGTCAGGTATGGTATAAAAACCTAGGTATCAGATAATCTAGATACACATGCCGAAATAAAATCAAGAACCTAGTCCTAACCTCAGTAAAGCATGGTATGTCACTCTAGAAACTAAGATACTCATGGCAATAAGATACTCATGGCAACAAATCACGAGATATAAGCACGGATACATCACAAGTGACAAACCTAACATGCTATGGATATCAAACAGTGATATACCAAAGGCAAACATGTTCATTGCTTGTAGTTATAAAATACTATGCATATCCAAATGACAATATCATAAAAGATAAGTCAAGAGGTACCCGCCTCCGATATAGATCGAATCGAACCAATCCGATGTCGAGACGCCCGTCTCGAATCACAGTCCTGTAACAACACGATATATAGATTTAGCTAATTACATATTAATTACTTAGATAAATCAAATTCCCGAGAAGCTAACCTAAATCCAAATCCAATTTTAAACCTTAAATTGGATCATCAACTCCTCAATCATTTCATAACTAATTCATACAAATTAGAACTTGCAACAATTATAATCCCTCACAACAACGTAATCATATAATCTAGATTACATCATGATCTATAACTAAAATCAAAACCCTATTCCTTACCTCAACACCAAAGTCTCTTCTGTTGGTCCACAACAGGTGGTTCCTGTCGGAATAAGGGCAGTCGCTGAAACCAAATACACCACAATCGCAATGAATCTATAATTAGAAACCATAATCCGTAGTTAGCATAACCTTCCACCCAACCCAAGTGCTACTCACGACAATACAAGAATCAGAGTACCAAATTTGAAAACCCAAACCTTAAGCCTTCACCTTCAACCCCTCTGCCGGATGCACCTGCTGTTGGCGTCGGAGCTCTATGGCCGGCGACTCTGAAGAGGCACCAGGAACTAGGGCACGACCCAAGAACAAGGAGTCGGCGGTGATCAATAGGGCAGCGCACGAGAACGGGCTGTAGTGGCCGGTGATCGGCGCGCGGCTCTGAATGGATGAGGAGAAAGAATCGACGGAGGAAGATCTCTGTGGCGAGGAGGCGATGAGGCAGAGGGAAAACCGAGAGCACCGGCAAGGGAGGAGAAGCACATCCCTCAGCCACGGCTCCGATACCGGAGGAAGAAGTAACCGGCGCCGAGAGAGAAAGACCTAGGGCTCGGTGTGTGGCCAGCGACAAGGCTTTATCCTTGGCTCTCGTCAGCCGGCGAGGATAGATTGGCCGAGAGGAGGAGCCGGCGGTGCTCTCGTGGCGGTTAGAGCAGAAGATCGGGAGAAGTATGTTCGGCGTCGGCGCAAGGTTTCAACGGGGAAGAAGGAAATAAGAAATAGAAAAGAAAATGTATTTATAAATAACATTTCCTCACTTAAATGGGTAGCCTAAACAGGCTTTTCCTGGGGCCCTATTTTATCCCAGTAAACTCGTCCATATGAGCTCCGAAAAATTCCCGAAAAATTTCCAAAAATTCTGGAAAAATCCCTTATCATTATTCGCTAATTTTCAGTATTTTACAGGAAGTGCTAGCACACTTGTGGTGCTCTCTTCTCCATTTAGAGTGGTTTATGAATCACTACTTGTTCGTGTGGATACTATTAGAGGAGTGTACGCTTGTACACACTGGAGATCCGAAGAACCTTGGACTTGCGGGATTGCGAAGGGCTTCACTTCAAGGGTATAACCTTTCTTCCTTGTAGATCTAGCATGTAGATCTAGGAGTAGATAACTCGTACATGAAATTTTTGATTTTATAAACTTCGCACGGATCCGGTGGCATGAGATTCGGGGTTTCTGCAACGCAAAAAGCTATTTTTACGGCCCAAAAATCCCAACACCAAGGACCCAAATCCGAGAGTCTTCCACGCCATCACGATCCTCTCGTCAAGGAGAACCTGTTGTCACGGGGAAGGGGCCGAGATTTCAAGTTATCTGAAACCCTAGATGCCTTCTTCTTCGGTTGTAAGTCCAAGAATGAAGGTAAGCGCTACTCACCTGCAGTAAGGATAGTTTTGAGCTTCGATTTTTCTTTTCTCTACTACCGGAATATGTTGTACCGAATTGAGGTTGTTAGGGATTTAGTTTTCCTTCTTGGCTTCAGAATATGCTGTACAGAGTTGGTTTGTGAGAGTTTTAAGAGTAGTTTCAAGATGCGCCTTCTCCCTTGCATTTCTGTTGTAGTGTGCTTAAAGTTTTTCTGCTTCTCTATAAATGTATAGGCTTTGAACAAGTTTACATAGTTTTTTTTTAATGCCAGCAAGCTCAATTTGGTTAGTGCCACAAAAGGGACCCGAACAACCTTGGGGCTTACTATGTTGGTTTTGGTTGTGCTATGCAATAGGCATGAACAGCCTTAGTTTTAGGAGAATTCGGTGGATCTTTTGTTACTATTTTTATAACGTGCAGTTTAGATCCCTTCCCTGTCTAGTTTAGCAATTTTGTTACAAATTTACTTGGTGAATTCTGAGCAAGAACAACCACCAATTTCATATTAACTGTAGGTCTTTTGCTAATTTACAACCAGGCGTGAACAGCCTGTAGTAGCAGTGCAGATTTACTGCTTTTGCCGTGCAGAGTTATCATTTTGTTTCTGACCTTGTTTAGTGTGAACGGCTTAAAGAAACAAACATTGTATGCAGATTTTTTTTGTTAAGCATTGTATGCAGATTTTTGTTTAAGCATTGTAGTTTTCTTAAATCATTGAAGTGTTAGAATTGTTTAAGCATTTCAGTTTTGAGATTTGTTTAAGCTTGATGTTTAATTGCCGAGGCATTCTTCTTATTAGAGGTATTAATAAGTAACAAGTATTTTACTTGAAGAGGCTAGTACCCGACTTCCGAGGTTGTCGTTAAACAAATCCAGGTGACCATTTCTGAGGTCTTGGCCCTGGTAAGACCAAGGTCTTTACCCTTGTAGGACTGGTGGCTCACTACCTCAATTTCTATTAGGGAGCGCGCAATGGTACTAAGCTTGGGCCCAAGAGATTATTATTTTGAAGTATAAAAGTATAAGTTTTGAACAAATGGAATAAGCTTCCCATAAGATTAAAAATCAGCAAGTTTAGCTCTTTTATTCTTACATGTTTAGATTTTCTTATTGCTATTAGATGAGCATGAGCAGTTTTACATGTTTAGCATTTCAGTCTGTTTTGATTTCCTTGCTATTAGATGAGCATGAGTAGTATTTTTTTTAAAGCATTCAGTTCTTAGATTTCATCCTGTTCATATGCATATCCGAGTTTTGTGAGTTAGATAGCGCTTACTAAGCATTCTGCTTATAGTTGCATTTTCCTCTTACTGCAGATAAAGGAATAGGAAAGCTATAGTGAAGGAAGGCGACAAGGAGGTGTGGATGGATGTGTGATGTCTGGACTATGGAAGCCTTGGGATTTTGCTTAAGAATTCATTAAGATTTTGTATTTAGACTGTTGGGATTATTCTTTCATGTTGCTGAATTTGTTCATTGAATAATTTAAGTTTTAGAATTCTTCCTTTTATTTGCTATGCACATTAGTTCTGCTCTCTGAGTTGTATTATTGTTGCATGCATGTTCAGATTAATATATAGTTTTAGTTGAAAACAAATAATTGAGTAGAATGTATTAGATGAGTTATTTATGTTTACAGCTGTTACTTATTGCATGTTTCGAGTTTGTAAAGAGTTATAAGTATAACTATCAACGTGTGAGCAATACTAGTTAAGTAAAGTTAATAGTCCAGTAACGTCCCACTCTCACAGACTAGTAGAGAGGAGGGTGGGGTGTTACACCACTAAAGAGTTATTATTGCATTACCACACCAATTGTAATGACCACCCTTCTTACTATACTATACTACTCTCTAAGGATGACCGTTACTTAACTACTGACTCTACTTAACCGGTATGATCGAAATCACGAGGAGTCTCTACCGAAAAATTTCGACAGAATCTCCCCTGTACCGGTGACCTTAAACTGAGATACAAACATAGTATACTTCAGCCACAGGCGGCTGGAACATTTATCAAACACCCACGCAGTTAAATAAATATCAAACACACAAATATCTATTTACTAAACTGAACTCATCCTACATGCAACCTAGAACAAGAATAAATCTCAAATGACATGAACATAAAATACAACTTCAAATGTTTATTAATTACTAAAATGTGAAAAACTTAATAACGTCCCAAGTCTCTTCCATAGTCCTGGCATCACACATCTATCCGCACCTCCTTGTCGCCTTCCTTTGCTAACACTTTTCTTTTCCTGTATCTGCAGTAAGAGGAAATGCAAACTATAAGCAAAATACTTAGTAAGCACTATCTAACTCACAAAATCTCGATATGCATGTACATATATCTATAACATGATCTAACTGATTACTTACTGAAGACTACTCATGCTCATCTACTAATAAAAGAACAAGACATGCTGGAATGCTAACCATGTAAAGCTACTCATGCTCAGAAAATAGCAAAGAACAGTAAGCTAATCTAAATAACATGCTAGCATAAAAGAAAACTCAACTTGCTGATTTTAAAACAAGGTGAAACTTAATTCATCTGTTCTAAACTTATTCTTTAATTCGCTTGTTTAAAACTTATTCTTTAATACTTTATACTTATGTGAAACTTACTTTACTTGTTCAAAAACTTATACTTATAATACTTCAAAATAGTAATCAACTTCTCTTGGGCCCGGCAATTGTACTTGCTTTTACTTTTGTAATGACCCGACCCATTTGGTGGCCCATTTGGCGACCCTCAGGTCGTCGACCGTCGACCGTCGGCCGTGTCGTTACAACTAGGTTATCTAAACCTAGGGACGACTATGGGTGTAACGACCTAATTTTCCTCATTAGGAGTCCTAAAAGTACTTTAAAATATTTAGAAATACTTTAGAAAAATTCTAAAGATTTTTAGGAATTTATAGAGTATTTTTATATAATTTTTGGAGTTCGTTTGATATTTTTATCAATAGGAAGAAGTTTAAAAAAAAAAAAATGTTGAAGCTGGGTTTTGAACCCAAGACCTCGAGCTTGACCCGAGTCTTAACCGAACTCAGACAACCAGCTGGTGCACGGCTGTTTTGTTATAATTTAAGGGAATTAAATATGATTAAGTAGTCTTAAGAAATGAAATAAAAATTCCGTTTAAAAAGGAGCCGTGGGCGGATCGAACCCGAGACCTTCGGGAATTCATCTTTCCAACGGACCAAGCGCACCAGCTGGTATTTCGTAAACAAATTTATAAGGAATTGGTCTTAAGTCATAACTGAATTAGAAAATGCCTAAGCTATAAGAAGAGATTATTTTCCTACCCCGTCACCTAACTTTCCCTTCTCCTCTCCTCGCGTCTCTCTTCTGCGCGCGACGGCCGTGCTCGGGCGAAAGGCAAGGAAGGCTAGGGCTTCACTCCGGCGGCCGATTGAGGGAGTTTTCCGAGAGCTCTCCACCTCCTCACAATTTCGTCGAGGAGAGCTTGTGGGCACGAAGAGGAGCCGGATTGTCGAGTTTTCCGCGAGCCCTAGAAGCATTAGAAGCCTTCTTCTCATCTGTAAGTCCAAGAACGCTAGGTAAGTTGCTACTCACCTGCAGTAGGATAGCTCCGAGGTTTTATTCCTTCTTCTTTTCTTGTTTCTGAAGCTTTTCATGAATTTGTTTATGGTTTCAGTTTTCGGATCTTTTTGTGTTCATGATTTCCAAAGCTTGCTGCTGTGTTGATTCTTGAAGCTTGCCGCTAGGGATTTTAATTCCTGTTTGTTGATTCTTTCTTTGGATTGCAAAGGAGGAAAGTGGTTAGATTAAGCATGTAGTTTTGTGTTGAATTATTGACCTTAAATAAACTGCCAGATTTACATGCTTATTAGCCTGAACAGATTTTAGTTTGTTATCATGTCTAGCAAGCACGAACAGATTTAGTTGCCGTGAACCACAAAGAAAAAGAAAAGAAAATAATTAAATGGTATAGATGAAGCCCTTGTAATTAGCATTGCAATTACATTCCAGTTACTTGAGTATGAGATGCGGATAGTGAGGTTAAGCGATAGAAGAGGATTGTTAGTTGGAATGTTATGAGGTTGATGAGTTTTATTAAACTGCGATCTGAGGATTCGAGTTGTATTGTTCATGTTGGAAAGTCATAATTGTTTAAGTAGTTGTGCTCCAAGAAAGGCTAAGTTGAAGTATTGTTGGGATTTAGTCCTTTTCCTTGCTTTCAGAACATGCTGTAGCAGATTTATTTCTTCTAGGCATGATCAGCTTGTAATTGATGAGCAGTGCAGCCTTAATGTGCATGATTGGCTTGTAATTGATCTTGTAGTTTTTTTTTTTGTTATAGTTTTGGTAGTAGATCTATAGGGTGAAGTGTGAATTCATCTAAGGCTCCTGCACATTTTGATGATTTCAGAATTTCCTTTCTCTATGGACAGGTTAGTGGATTTCCAAAGTTGATATCGTTTGTTAAGTAAGTTAAGATTGATAAGATACTTTATGGATATAATTTAACCAAGTAAATCAAGGATGATCAGACTTGACATGAACAGTTAGTTTAAGAATAGTTAGGTTTAGCATGGATGCAGTTAGAGGCGTGTTATTACAAGAACAGTCCATAGATCATGAGCTTAAGCTTTACATAGTTTCTATACATGTATTATGAGCATGCAGCGTTGTCCTAGTTAGTAGTATGCAGATTTGATTAAGCTTAGTATGCAGATTTTAGATAAGCTTAATAAAACAGATTTTTATTAAGCTTAATATGCAGAATTTTATTCGGCTTTCAAATGCAGAAGTTAGTTAGTATAGTGAGCAGATTAGATAAGCTTAGTATTCAGATTTTTATTAAGCTAGTATGAAGATTTCTATTAAGTATTAGTACAAATTTTTGATAACTATTATATGTGTAGATTTCTTTTGTATTCTATGCATGATTATGTAACGCCCGCCCTCCCTGCTATCCCTAAGGGACGGGGCTACGATACTCTATGTACAAATAACAGCGAAAGACTTAAAATGATTTTCTTAGTTTAATAAAAACTTTTCTTTTGTTTCCTTTTCATCAAATCCGAACTACACTATCATGGCCTTAATAATATGATATCAAAATTAGTAGAAGCATAACATCAAATCACACATACGGTACTACAATACATGATAACAAAGCATAGTTCTTTAAAAGTTTTTAAAGCAAGTTCTTATTTGGTTGCCTAGCCACTGCCACACACATCTCCTTGCCCCTCCTGCTGCTCCTCTAGCTCATCCAGCTCTTTCCTTTATCTGTGGTACAAGGACAGTAAGCTGTGAGCACTCATGGCTCAGTAAGTTCCTTTCCTACTCACTAAAACCGAAAAATTATAGTATAATCAAAGAATGTCTCAACATGGCATCATTTCAATTAGTCATGACATAATGTAACATACTCTTTTAAGCATATCATGCAACATGAAGAAATCATAACTAGTCATGGCATATCATAGCGTAAGCATAGCATGAAGCATAACATAATCTTATCTAACCATGGCATATCATCATAAGGAGTCATGGCATATCATACACATGGACATATCATGAAACATAACATAATCATATCTAACCATGGCATATCATAAATCATCATAAGGTATATGCAATATGATTTTGGAAAACATGTATCCGTAAAACATGTGTATGTCTCATGATCTTTAAAACCATTTCTTCTTACATATATATATATTTGAACATAATCTCAACTTAAAGGGGATCCCGGCTATGTACCACTTACATATTGCGCGCAACCTATGTAGGTCCAAAGTAGCAAGTCTTGAACCCTACAAGGCAAACATACTAGGCCCGAGTCTTACTCCATCGACCTAGGGGCACTTAGGAGCCCATCCCTAACGAGGCCCGAGTCTTATTCCATCGACCCCGGGGCGCTTATGGAGCCCACCCTTGGTACAAGTTGTAATACCCAATAAGCTTGTAAGATAAATATATGAAGGGGGATTTTGCCTTAGAAAAATAATAGGAAGTGAGTTGAGGCAAAAAGGAATAAAATGAAATAAAAAGAAGTGAAGGTCAAGGATTGAACCTTGAACCTCTTATATTATATTTCATAGAATTAATGGGTAATAACCAGTTGGGATAGGAATAATATGTTGATAACAAAGGAGGGAAACTCATGATAAAGGTAAGAGTAAAAGCTAGCCAAAAGAAAACAAGAAAGGAGCAAGAGAAAGGCAACTTGTCTTCCTCCCTTTCTCTCCTTCTTCCTCTTTGGTTTTGCCGAAAATTTAAAGAGGGATTAAGGGGATTAATTCCCCATTATTTCACCATGAATGATGAGGATAAATAAACAAATAAAAATAAAAATAAAATAGAAAAAAAGGGCTAAGGGAGAAGGAAAGCAAAAACTAAGTTTGCTACCTCTTCCCCCTTAACATAAAAGGGAGCAAGAAAAGAGAAAACTATTTTTCTCTCATTTTCTCTCATTCATCCTCTCCCTCACCGAGAACACCACAGTCCCCTCTCCTCCATCTTCAGCCCCAAAGCCAAATTTTTCCCTAAGAAAGCCTAAGATACAAGGAGGACTTAGCAATGGAATCAAGGGAAAGGAACTAGAAGAAGAGGCTACTTCTTCTTCTTCATACCTTAAATCCACAAGCGAAAAAGGATGTAAGCTTCCCCTCACCTGTGGTACAAGGCTTTTATGTGCTTTTCAGATTTTATGAAGATTTTAAAACCTAGAAACAAGTTTGAGAAAATTCGGCCAAGAAGAGCTTTCAAAATCTAATGGTGTTTAAACTAGTCTTTACTACATGATAGATTTTTCTATGCTATGAAAGGGGGTTCTTCTTCATGCTTTTATACCTATATGATGCTTGATCAGAGGAGTACTGAACCCTAGAATTTCTGCCAAAAATATTCTTAAGAGGCTAGGGAAATTTATTGTTTTACCCAACTAGTACAAGGTTCTCCCTATGAAATATTAAGGATCATGTATTAGTTTTTCTTCCTTAGAAGATATTTGAAACTAAAAGAAAACCCACTCATATGATTCGGTCAAGAAAGGGTTTAGGGTTAGGAAAACCTTTAAATTTAAATAACCATGCTCATGTGATAGAATACAAAGATCTTAAAGGATTTGTATGCTTGAATATTGCTAGAATTTCATGAACTCCTTCTTAGGGTTTTTCGGCCATGATGAGATGGATAGCTTAGAAAAGCTTAAACAAAATTTTAATATGCTCAAGATCTCTGTTCTATTTAGATATGAAAGCTGTTTAATGCCCTCATGCTTAATTAGGGTGTAGAAAAATTAGTTGCATGACATATAATATGTATGACCACAAGGGGTCCTAGCTTATTCATGAACCAATTTGTATATATGTTTCTTAGTAACTTTTGCCATGAAACTTACATAGGTTTCTCATGCTTTAGGCCACTTTAAAACCTAGCTAAGGAATGGTAGGTTTCGGCCATGAGAAAAAAATAAAAGAAAAAGAGAAAAAGAAACCTAGAAAGCCTAAGACACAATTCATATGTATACTCATTATGCTTGTCCTTATACATGCTATGAAACTTGTATAAATTCTCATGCTTTTAGGCTATTTGAAGCAAGTTTATATTCTGTGAGTTTCGGCCAAGTAGAGTTTAAAAGACCTAGAGGCCTTAGAAATGAAACCAAATGTGTTAAAAGTACTTCTTATGAAAATAGGATAATGTGTTGATTGTTTCACATGCTTGTATAATTTTTCCATGACCTAAATGAACCCTTGAATGTTTCGGTCATGAAGGAATAGATGCCCTAGAAACCCTAGGACTTAAATTAAATATGCTCATGCCACTCTACATGAAATATGATAAGTAGAAAGCCAAGGTTCAATTGCTATATGTTGTTTTATGACCTAAAATGATGCTAGGGTATGTTTCGCCATAACTATTGTATGATGCCTTGTATGAATTTATACATAATGTTAGTCCAAGTTCACATGCTTGTATGCTTGTTTGTAGCCCTAATGAGAACTTGTTAAGTTTCGGCCATGACATATGTTAAGGGCTTAAAGAACTTAGGAACTAATTCAAATGTGTCAAATGTGTTTACCTTGTTCCTTGGTAAAAATGTTATAAATATGATTTAAAGTTGTCCATGCTTTTATGTCATATGGAACCTTGTTTCACACCTTAAGGTTTTGGCCACATGAAATTAGGGACTTGAAGAACTTAGAAACTAAGTTAATCATGTTTATAATGCTTCCTATGAAAATGTTATGATGATAATTTAGGTGCCACATGCTTGGATGTTGTGTTTAACCTAAATTGAGCTCTAAAGGGTTTCGGCCACAAGGGTTTAGGAAGCTTAAAACCAAGATAAATATGATACCATGTTTCCTATGATAGGATAATCACAAGATACACCCTTATGCTTAAAATGTATGCTTGTGATTTATGACTTATGATATGATATGCATGCTTTTATGATATGATATGCTTTGTGCTTAAAATATGCATGTTTATGTTATGATATGTGGTTGAATTATTCATGCTTTGATGCCATGGTTAGTGCTTAAAATATGCATGCTTTCATGATATGCTATGTGGTTAAATCATGCATGCTTGATGATATGCTTTATGCTTAAGATATGCATGTTTTTATGATCTATGCCTAAGTGATGCATATTGTTATGACATAATGTATGCCTAAGTGATGCATGCCTTTATGATGAGATGTATGCCTAAGTGATGCATACCTTTATGACATGATGTATGCCTAAGTGATGCATACCTTTATGACATGATGTATGCCTAAGTGATGCATACTTTTATGACATGATGTATGCCTAAGTGATGCATACTTTTACGATATGATGTGTGCCTAAGTGATGCATGCTTTTATGATACATGATATGTATGACATGTACTTTACTTTATATGTGAGTGGCTTGTACCAAGGGTGGGCTCCATAAGCGCCCCGGGGACTAAGGACCTCGTTAGGGATGGGCTCCTAAGTGCCCCTAGGACTAAGGGCCTAGTATGTTTGCCTCGTAGGGTTCAAGACTTGCTACCTTGGACCTACAAGGTTGCGCGCAATATGTAAGTGGTACATAGCCGGGATCCCCCTTATGTTGAGATTACTTTCAAGTATATATATGTAAAAGAAAATGGTTTTAAAGATCATGAGACATACACATGTTTTTTCGGATACATGTTTTCCAAAATCATATTGCATACACCTTATGATTATGCTATGTTTCATGCTATGCTCTTGATTATGATATGTCATGATAAGGTATGATTATGTTATGTTCATGCTATACCTTATAGACATGTTTCGGCCATGGATATGTTGATGCTTGATATATAGATTTCGGCCATGGATATGATGATGCTTTGATGTACATGTTCGGCCATAGTTATGATGCTTTGATATACATGTTCGGCCATAGTTATGATGCTTTGATATACATGTTTCGGCCATGCTTTGATATACCATGATACTTGGTTGTTATGCCATGTCTAGCTATCTTTTATGCAATGCACTTGGTATATGTTTCGGCCATGATGATGTTTGATATGCCATGACTAGTGGTGATTATATTATGATGCATGATATGCTTGAATAGAATGCTAGGTTATGCCATGATTAGTTGAGATTATGACTTGTTGATACATTCTTTGATTATATGTTGATTTTTGGCTTTAGTGAGTAGGAAAGGAACTTACTGAGCCATGAGTGCTCACAGCTTACTTTCCTTGTACCACAGATAAAGGAAAAAGCTGGATGAGTTAGAGGAGCAGCAGGAGGGGCAACGAAGATGTGTGTGGCAGTGGCTAGGCAACCAAATAAATAAGAACCTGCTTAAAGTTTCTTTAAAGAACTATGCATTGGTATTTTATGACTTGTGATACCTAAAAATGTGTGGCTTGACATTATGGTTCCACTGGATTTGATGTTATGATTTTGATGCCATGTGATAGTATAGTTCAAAAGAAATTTAAAAGAAAAGTTTTATTAAAACTATGAAAATTATTTTAAGTCTTCCGCTGTTTTAAAAAGAAAAATTTATACGTAGAGTATCGTAGCCACGTCCCTTAGGGTAGCAGGGAGGGCGGGCGTTACACAAGTCATATAAAGTAAAGTACATGTCATACTTATACACATCATACATCATAAAAGCATGCATCACTTAGGCACACATCATATCATAAAAGTATGCATCACTTAGGCATACATCATATCATAAAAGTATGCATCACTTAGGCATACATCATGTCATAAAAGTATGCATCACTTAGGCATACATCATGTCATAAAGGTATGCATCACTTAGGCATACATCATACCATCAAAATATGCATCACTTAGGCATACATCATATCATAACAATATGCATCACTTAGGCATACATCATATCATAACAATATGCATCACTTAGGCATAGATCATAAAAACATGCATATTTTAAGCATAAAGCATATCATCAAGCATGCATAATTTAACCACATAGCATATCATGAAAGCATGCATATTTTAAGCACTTAACATAGCATCAAAGCATGCATAATTTAACCACATATCATAACATAAAGCATGCATATCTTAAGCACTTAACATAGCATCAAAACATGCATAATTTAACCACATATCATAACATAAAGCATGCATATTTTTAAACTAATATCATATCATCAAAGCATGCATAATTTTCCCACATATCATTTTCATAGGAAGTATTATAACCAAGATTTACTTGGACTCTAAGTTCTCCAAGTCCTTGAACCTCATTTGGCCGAACCTTAACAAATGTGAAACAAGATTCTAAATGACATAAAGCATGGAAACCTTAACCATATTTATAGCATTTGTTTCAAGGAATATGGTAAGCACAATTGAGTTAGTTCCTAACTCCTTTAAGCCCTTAAAATTATGTCTTGGCCGAAACATACAAGTACTCATTTAGGGTTTCAAGCAAGCATACAAGCATGTGAACTTACTCTAACATCATGTATAAATTCATAAGTGGCCTCATACAAGTAGTCATGGCCGAAACTTCCCTTAGCATCAATTTAGGTCACTAACAACATATAGCATGTAAATTTTAGCTTTCTACATTTCATATTTCATGGAGAGTGACATGAGCATGTTCAAGTAAGTTCTAGGGTTTCTAATCATGTATTCCCTTCATGGCCGAGACTCAAAGGTGTCCACTTGAATCATAGTTAAATATATAAGCATGTGAACACAATCAACATGTTATCTCAATTTCATAAGAAGCATCTTTAACACATGAGGTCTAAATTTTAAGGTTTCTAGGTCTTTAAACCCTACATGGCCGAACCTCATCAAGCATGGAATTTGTTCAAATGGCATAAAAGCATAGAAAGTCATAACACATTTCATAACATGTATAAAAGTCAAGCACTATAAGCATACATTCAAGTTGTGTCTTAGGTTTCCTAGGTTTTTTCCTTTCTTTATCTCATAGCATATGTTTGGCCAAAACCTTCCAAGTCTTTAAACTAGGTTTTAGGTGGCCTAAAGTATGGAAAACCTAAACAAGTTTCATGGCAAAAATATTAAAGAAACTATACTTACAAGTTTGGTTCACAAACAAGCTAGGACCCTTGTGGTCTTAATTAACATATATCATGCAACCAATTTTCCTATACTCTAATTAAGCATGGGAGCATCAAACAACTTTCATATCTTATTGTCATGGAAGTTTTGAGCATGTTAAAAATCTGTTTAAGCTATTCTAAAGCATCCACCTTACCATGGACGAAACTTTAGAAGTGATGTTCATGAGTTTCTATCAACATACAAGCATGCAACTCTTTGAGAAACTCTATATTCTATCATATAAACATGGTAAGTTTAAATTCAAAGTCTTCCTAACCCTAAACCCTTCCTTGGCTGAAACTTGTGAGTGGGATACTTTTGGTTCCAAGTAACCTTCAAGTATGAAAACGATAATGGATCCTTAACCATTTATTTAGAGGGTTTTGTGCAAGTTAGGTAAACAATTAAATTCCCTAGCCCTTACAAAACCTTTTTGGCCGAAATTCTAGGGTTAGATACATCCCTAATCCAACATCACATGTATATAAAAATATGAGAGAAAACCTTCTTACAAAGCATAGAAAACTTATCATGAATCAAAGCTTATATTAAACATTCCTAGGATCAACAAGTCCTTTATTTGGCCGAATTTTCACAACTTTGTTTCTAGGTTTTAAAATCCTCATAAAATCCAAAAACACATTAAATCCCTTTTACCACAGGTGAGGGGAAGCTTACATCCTTTTCGCTTGTGGTTCTAAAGTGTGGTGATGGAAGAAGAGGTCTCTTCTTCTTGTTCTCCTCCTTTGATTTCCCTTGGTAGCCTTCCTTGTATTCTAGGAGGAACCTTGTTTTTTTTTGGGAGCCGAAAATGGAGGAGAGGGGGCTGAGGTTCTCGGTGATGGAGAGGAGAGAATGAGAGAAATGAGAGAAAAATAAAATCTTCTCTTTACATACTCTCTTTTATGTTAAGGGGGAAGAGGTAGCAAAATTAGTTTTTGCTTTCCTTCTCCCTTAGCCCCTTTTTTTCATTTTTTTCTTTTTATTTTATTTATTTATTTGTTCTCATCATTCATGATGAAACAAGGGGGAATGAATCCCCTTAATTCCCTTCTTTAAGTCATGGAAAAAGAAGAAGAAGAGGGAGAGAAAAGAAGGAAGGCAAGTTGCCTTTCTCTTGCTCTTTTCTTATTTTCTTTTTGCTAGCTTTTACTCTCACCCTTATCATGAGTTTCCCTCCTTTGCTATCAATATATTATTCCTATCCCAACTGGTTATTACCCATTAATCCTATCATTTACATCATGAGAGGTTCAAGGTTCAATCCTTGACCATTCCCTATTTTTATTTCTTTTTATTTCTTTTTGGTTCAACATTCTACTAATATTTTTCTAAGGTAAATTCATCATTCTCATATTTATCTTAAAAGCTTAGCGGGTGTTACAGATTATGCATTACATAGTTAGTTTCATTCATAGATTCATACGAAAGATAACCTAACAGTATTTTGGGTTTAAGAAAAGTATAAGAAAGATTAAGAAAAGAAAGAAAAGGTCGAGGCCTTAAGTAGATCCCAAAAGTCAAGACTTTAGGAATTTTGGCACACAAGGTGCCTATTAAAATGCCAAGGCATTAAAAGAAGAAGTAATTAAGATTATAAGTATTTTACTTTTAAGAAGAGGCTAGTACCCGACTTCCGAGGTTGTCGTTAAACAAATCCAGGTGTCCAATTCCGAGGTCTTGGCTCTGGTAGACCGAGGTCTGCTCTTTTAGGATTGGTGGCTCGCTACCCCAACCTATTAGGGAACGCGCATAAGATGGTACTACGCCTAGGCCCAAGAAGAAGTTGATTATTATTTTGAAGTATTATAAGTATAAGTTTTTGGACAAGTAAAACGAGTTTTACATAAACATAAAGTATTAAAGATTAAGTTTAGAACAAATTGTTAGCTAGAGCCCTAGAGCCAATCATTTAATGATTGTATTTTGGACTTATTGTATCATATTCTATATAAATAAAGGCATTTGGATTTTTGATTATTATACTTACTTGTATTGGTACCAAATAAACTAAGTATAATAATGTCCTTGAGTAGACGGTTCTCACCTATATCAATCGGTTAGTTGAACCGATAGTGAGATGATATAGGGAACACTACTCTTAATCATTCCTAGTCGAGTATTAGCATTCAGGGACAATGTTAATGCAATAAGACTAGCATGTAGGTCAACTCGATGACTTGATCTCACAAGTCATGGATATAGAGATATCAAGTTGACACATGGGTATGCATTAGAGAATGTATATTGAATGATCCGCGATGAGAAAGTATCATGGATCGTTATATGAGTGTCATATACTTTCTCATATGGCTATTAGTATGACTACTAGTCCTTAGACCTGAAGTCACCATAGATCCCTACATAAGGAGTTATGTACTTTGGTTTCGTCAAACGTCACTCGTAACTGGGTGGACTATAAAGGCGATTACTGGTTATATAATAAATTATGCAGAGGGATGTGAGTGATGTAGATATGATCTATCCCTCCTATATGACGGGAGAGACATCGGTATTCTTGATAGAGTGAGACCACGGAGTGCATGGCCATGCCCAAATGAGTCAATAAGGGATATTGAGCTCATTTGATTTAGTGAGTCTTCTTGGATTTCAAGATTTAGATTGATTTGAGGATGACACGGTCTATGCCTCATATTGATCAATCTAGATGTCTAGAATAGAAGGACACTTGTCATATATTGTGAGGAGTCACAATTAGTGGTCACAAGGTGATGTTGGATCTCAACATTCTTGTAACTTGGGTAGTAATGATGTGTTGCTAGATACCGCTCATTACTTATGCTCCTAAATGGGTTTAGGGCATTGCCAACGTTACAAGAAACTATAGGGTCACACACTAAGGACAATTAGATGGAGATTAGGTTCATATGATGAACCAAGAGGATTAGATTCATTTGATGAATCAAATTGGATTAAGAGTAATCCTAATTGGGCTAACTTGAGTTGGACTCAAGTGGATTCATGTATTCAATGAGTATAATTTAGATTATGACTCATTAAATCAACTTAATTTAATGAATTAGATTCATTATATTAAGTTGGCTTGAATTAAATGGTTAGATTAGATCAACCATGGAAGAGATTTGGTCAAGTTTGACTTGACTTGAGAGGAAGATTAAAAGTCAAGTTTGACTTGACTTTATGCCACCTCATTGGTGAGTTGGCATTGATATGGACCAATGATGTTACTCCACATCATCATGGGTGCCACCTCATGGAAGTTACAAAGACATTCTCTTTAATGGCTTCACATTAATTGCAATTAATGCAATTAATGTGGGGTTACACATGGAGAAGTGGTCGGCCACATTTTTGAATGAAATGGATTCATTTTTCATTCAAGTGGTATTATTCCATCTTCTTCCTCAAGAGCTCTCCATCTCCCTCTCCTCCTCAACTTGGCCGAACCACACATAGGTGCTAGCACACCTTTTTGTGTGATTTTCTCCACCTACGTGTTCGTGTGGATATTTCTAGAGGAGTATCTATCTTGATACTCTTGAGATCCGGCATCGTTTGGATGAGCGGGAACGCGAAGGGCTTCGCTTCAAAGGTATAACCCTTTTCTTCATGTAGATCTAGGAGTAGATCTAAGTAGAAACTCGTACAAGAAATTATTTTGTAATCTTTTCTTCGCACGAGATCCGTTGTCTAGGGTGATTCAGGGTTTCCGCAGCGCGAAAATGCAGTTTTCGCGGCCCGAAAAACCCAACACAAATGAAATGAGATTCATATAGTTCTAAAAACAGTAAGTTTAGTTCTTTATTTTACCATGTTTATCTAGTAGATGAGTAGTTTTCATATTTACCTATTAGATGAGCAGCATGATTAATTATTAGAATTACATGAGTAGATTCCTTAGCTTTTCTTTGCTATTAGTTTGACATGAGCAGTTATGTTTATGCTTTATTTCTTTTAGAGCATATAGTTTCTAGTTCTTTTCGTATACATGCACATTCATGATTTTGTGAGTTAGATAGCGCTTACTAAGCAAATTTTATTTATAGATTACACTTCCTCTTACTGCAGATACAGGAAAGGAAAAGATGTAGAAAGGAAGGCGACAAGGAGGTGTTCGAAGGATGTGTGATGCCAGGACTATGGAAGCCTTGGGACTAGGAAAGAAGTTTTAATTTTAGTTTTCGCATTTTAGTTATTGTAAACATTTGAGTTGTATTTTAAGTTCATGTCATTTGAGATTATTCTGTTTAGATTACATGTAGGATGAGTTTAGTTTAGTAAGTAGATAATTGTGTGTTTGATACTTATTTAACTGTGTGGTTGATTGATATGTGTTCCAGCCGCTTGTGGCTGAGTATATATTGCATGTATTGTTGAATATGGTCACCGGTACAGGGGAGATTCTGCCGAAATTTTAATCATACCGGTTAAGTAGAATTAGTAGTTAAGTAACGGTCATCCTTAGAGAGTAGTATAGTATAGTAAGAAGGGTGGTCGTTACAGTTGGTATCAGAGCCGTTCCCATTCTCCACCATCACACATCAGCACCATCCTTGCCGTCTTCAAGTAAGAAAGTATTTAATTTTCTTTTATGCTTTCTTTATTAATTGCATTATGGAGTACTTGCTTATATGTGCCTTAGTAAGATAGAAGTTTTGTTTCTTTTATATTCATATACATAAGTATGTTTAGAAAGGATAGAGAAGATATCAAGTCTTCCAAAGACCACTAATGGGTACGATGCGAGATGAGTAATAGAGGACCGAGAAGTTAAGAGATTAAGAAACAAAAAAGTACCACTAGTAAAGGATAGTATAAGACAGAAATGTCAAGAATTAGTCTAAGTTCGAGGACAAACTTTTTATAAGATATGGGGGATTGTAATGACCCAATTTTCCTCATTAGGAGTCCTAAAAGTACTTTAAAATATTTAGAAATACTTTAGAAAAATTCTAAAGATTTTTAGGAATTTATAGAGTATTTTTATATAATTTTTGGAGTTCGTTTGATATTTTTACCAAGAGGAAGAAGTTTAAAAAAAAAAAAAGAAGAAAGAAAAATGTTAAAGCTGGGTTTTGAACCCAAGACCTCGGGCTTGACCCGAGTCTTAACCGAACTCAGACAACCAGCTGGTCTGAGTTCTTTCTTTTATATAATTCCTGTTTGTTGATTCTTTCTTTGGATTGCAAAGGAGGAAAGTGGTTAGATTAAGCATGTAGTTTTGTGTTGAATTATTGACCTTAAATAAACTGCCAGATTTACATGCTTATTAGCCTGAACAGATTTTAGTTTGTTATCATGTCTAGCAAGCACGAACAGATTTAGTTGCCGTGAACCACAAAGAAAAAGAAAAGAAAATAATTAAATGGTATAGATGAAGCCCTTGTAATTAGCATTGCAATTACATTCCAGTTACTTGAGTATGAGATTCGGATAGTGAGGTTAAGCGATAGAAGAGGATTGTTAGTTGGAATGTTATGAGGTTGATGAGTTTTATTAAACTGCGATATGAGGATTAAAGTTGAATTGTTCATGTTGGAAAGTCATAATTGTTTAAGTAGTTGTGCTCCAAGAAAGGCTAAGTTGAAGTATTGTTGGGATTTAGTCCTTTTCCTTGCTTTCAGAACATGCTGTAGCAGATTTATTTCTTCTAGGTGTTGGGTTCTTCGGGCCGCGAAAACCGCTTTTTCGCATCGCGGAAACCCCGAGTCACCCAAAGCCATGGATCTCGTGCAAAGATTCGTAAACAAATTATCGAAAAACCTTTTTCTTGTACGAGTTTGTAAAAACTTTAGATCTACACTAAAGTTAAGATCATTACCCTTGTAGCGAAGCCCTTCGCGTTCCCGCTTGTCCAAGATGTCGCCGGATCTCTAGTTGTCAAAGTAGACAACCTCTATATGTATCCACACGGACACAAGTAGAAGGAGATGACCAAAATACAAGGTGTGCTAGCACCAATGGAGTGTTCGGCCAAGGAATGGGAGAAGGAGAAGAGAGAGCACCCAAGGGAGAAGAAGAGTAAATGAATCAATAAGAGGAAATTCAAAAAACCCCTTAGCCATCAAGTGGCCGGCCACTCTAGGAGGTGTAACCCCCACATTAATTCCAATTAATGTGGAGACCATTAAGAGTTGTAACCCCATGAGGTGGCACTCTAGGATGATGTGGATCAACACTATTGGTCCACATCTTGCCACCTCACTAAATGACATGGCAACAAGTGTAACCTCCTCATTTAATGTGGGCCGGCCACATTAAATGCTATGGAGGCTTGTAACCTCTATGAGGTGGCACACATTGATGATGTGGAGCAATCCTATTGGTCCACATCTTGCCAACTCACTAGTGATGTGGCAAAAAGTCAAGTCAAACATGACTTTTTCTCTTCCTCTCAAATCAAGTCAAACTTGATCAAATCTCTCTCATGGTTGATCTAATCCAACCATATGATTCAAGCCAACTTAATATAATGAATCTAATTCATTAAATTAAGTTGATTTAATGAGTCATAATCTAAATTACACTCATTGAATACATGAATCAACTTGAGTCCAACTCAATTAGCCCAATTTGGATTACTCTTAATCCAATATGATTCATCAAATGAATCTAATCCTCTTGGTTCATCATATGAACCAAATCTCCATCTAATTATCCTTAGTGTGTGACCCTATAGGTTCTTGTAACGTTGGAAATGCCCTAAACCCATTTAGGAGCATAAGTAATGAGCGGTATCTAGCAACACATCATTACTACCCAAGTTACAAGAATGTCGAGATCCGACATCACCTTGTGACTACCAATTGTGACTCCTCACAAAATATGTCAAATGTCCTTCTATCCTTGATATCTAGATTGATCAATGTGAGGCATAGACCGTGTCATCCTCTAATCAATCTAAATCTTGAACTCCAAGTAGACTCACTCGATCAAATGAGCTCAACATCTCATGTTGACTCATTTGGGCATGGCCATGCACTTCGTGGTCTAACTCTATCAAGAATATTGATGTCGCTCCCGTCATATGGGAGGGATATATCCCATCTACATCACTCACATCCCTCTACATAATTCGTTATATACCCAGTAATCGCCTTTATAGTCCATCCAGTTACGGGTGACGTTTGACGAAACCAAAGTACATAACTCCTTATGTAGGGATCCATGGTGACTTCAGGTCTAAGGACTAATAGTCATACTAATAGCCACATGAGAAAGTATATGACACTCATATAACGATCCATGATACTTTCTCATGGCGGGTCATTCGATATACATTCTCCATATACCCCATGTGTCGACATGATATCTCTATATCCATGACTTGTGAGATCAAGTCATCGAGCTGACCTACATGCTAGTCTTATTGCATTAACATTGTCCCTGAATGTTAATACTCGACTAGGAATGATTTAGAGTAGTGTTCCCTATATCATCTCACTATCGATTCAACTAATCGATTGATATAGGTATGAACCTTCTACTCTAGGACGTTACTATACTTATTTTATCTAGCACTAATACAAATAAGCATAATAACCAAAAACCAAATGCCTTAATATATATACATGAATATGATATACATGAGTCCATACAATCATCAAATGATTGGCTCTAGGGCTCTAACTAACACTAGGCATGATCAGCTTGTAATTGATGAGCAGTGCAGCCTTAATGTGCATGATTGGCTTGTAATTGGTCTTGTAGTTTTTTTTTTTTGGTTATAGTTTTGGTAGTAGATCTATAGGGTGAAGTGTGAATTCATTTAAGGCTCCTGCACATTTGATGATTTCAGAATTTCCTTTCTCTATGGACAGGTTAGTGGATTTCCAAAGTTGATATCATTTGTTAAGTAAGTTAAGATTGATAAGATACTTTATGGATATAATTTAACCAAGTAAATCAAGGATGATCATACTTGACATGAACAGTTAGTTTAAGAATAGTTAGGTTTAGCATGGATGCAGTTAGAGGCGTGTTATTACAAGAACAGTCCATAGATCATGAGCTTAAGCTTTACATAGTTTCTATACATGTATTATGAGCATGCAGCTTTGTCCTAGTTAGTAGTATGCAGATTTGATTAAGCTTAGTATGCAGATTTTAGATAAGCTTAATAAAACAGATTTTTATTAAGCTTAATATGCAGAATTTTATTCGGCTTTCAAATGTAACACCCACTAAGCTTGTAAGATAAATATAAGAAGGTGGGATTTTGCCTTAGAAAAATAATAGGAAGTGAGTTGAGGCAAAAGGGAATAAAATGAAATAAAAAGAAGTGAAGGTCAAGGATTGAACCTTGAACCTCTTATATTATAATTTATAGAATTAATTAGTAGAAACCAATTGGGATAGAGAGAAGATATTGATAGCAAAGGAGGGAAACTCATGATAAAGGTAAGAGTAAAAGCTAGCCAAAAAAAAAAACAAGAAAAGAGCAAGAGAAAGGCAACTTGCCTTCCTCCCTTTCTCTCCCTCTTTCTCTCTTCTCTTGCCAAAAATAAAAGAGGTTAATTAAGGGGATTCATTCCCCCTTATTTCACCATGAATGATGAGGATAAATAAATAAATAAAAAATAAAAAGAAATAGAAAAAAAAGGCTAAGGGAGAAGGAAAGCAAAAACCAAGTTTTCTACCTCTTCCCCCTTAACATAAAAGAGAATATGTAAAGGGAAAATTCTATTTTCTCTCATTCTTCCTCTTCCTCACCGAGAACACCACAGTCCCCTCTCCTCCATCTTCGGCCCCAAAGCCAAGTTTTTTCCCTAAGAAAGCCTAAGATACAAGGAGGACTTAGCAAAGGAATCAAGGGAAAGGAACTAGAAGAAGAGACTACTTTTTCTTCACCATACCTTAGATCCACAAGAGAAAAGGATGTAAGCTTCCCCTCACCTGTGGTACAAGGCGTTTTAAGTGTTTTTCGGATTTTATGAAGATTTTAAAACCTAGAAACAAGTTTGAGAAAATTCGGCCAAGAAGGGCTTTCAAAAATCTAATGATGTTTAAACTAGTCTTCACTACATGATAGATTTTTCTATGCTATGTAGAGGGGTTCTTCTTCATGCTTTTATACCTATATGATGCTTGATCAGAGGAGTACTGAACCCTAGAATTTTGGCCAAAAATATTCTTAAGAGGCTAGGGAAATTTATTGTTTTACCCAACTAGTACAAGGGTCTCCCTATGAAATATTAAGGATCATGTATTAGTTTTTCTTCCTTAGAAGATATTTTGAAACTAAAAGAAACCCCACTCATATGATTCGGTCAAGAAAGGGTTTAGGGTTAGGAAGACCTTTAAATTTAAATAACCATGCTCATGTGATAGAATACAAAGATCTTAAAGGATTTATATGCTTGAATATTGCTAGAATTTCATGAACTCCTTCTTAGGGTTTTTCGGCCATGATGAGATGGATAGCTTAGAAAAGCTTAAACAAAATTTTAATATGCTCAAGACCTCTGTGCTGTTTAGATATGAAAGTTGTTTAATGCCCTCATGTTTAATTAGGGTGTAGAAAAATTAGTTGCACGACATATAACATGTATGACTACAAGGGGTCCTAGCTTATTCGTGAACCAATTTGTATATATGTTTCTTAGTAACTTTTGCCATGAAACTTACTTAGGTTTTTCATGCTTTAGGCCACTTAAGAACCTAGCTAAAGAATGGTAGGTTTCGGCCATGAGAAAAAAATAAAAGAAAAAGAGAAAAAGAAACCTAGAAAGCCTAAGACACAATTCATATGTATACTCATTATGCTTGTCTTTACATATGCTATGAAACTCGTATGACTTCATATGTTTTTATGTTATTTGAAGTAAGTTTAAACACTGATGAGTTTCGGCCAAGTAGGGTTTAAATGACCTAGAGGCCTTAGAATTTAAACCAAAGGTGTTAAAATGCTTCTTATGAAAATATGATAACCTATTGCTTGTGTCACATGCTTGTATAATTTTTCCATGACCTAAATGGACCATTGTAAGTCTCGTCCATGAAGGTTTAGATGCCCTAGGGACCCTAGGACTTAAATTAAATATGCTCATGTCACTCTACATGAAATATGATAAGTAGAAAGCCAAGGTTCAATTGCTATATGTTATTTTATGACCTAAAATGATGCTAGGGTATGTTTCGGCCATAACTATTGTATGATGCCTTGTATGAATTTATACATAAGGTTAGTCCAAGTTCACATGCTTGTATGCTTGTTTGTAGCCCTAATGAGAACTTGTTAAATTTCGGCCATGACATATGTTAAGGGCTTAAAGAACTTAGGAACTAATTCAAATGTGTCAAATGTGTTTACCTTGTTCCTTGGTAAAAAATGTTATAAATATGATTTAAAGTTGTCCATGCTTTTATGTCATATGGAACCTTGTTTCACACCTTAAGGTTTTGGCCACATGAAATTAGGGACTTGAAGAACTTAGAAACTAAGTTAATCATGTTTATAATGCTTCCTATGAAAATGTTATGATGATAATTTAGGTGTCATATGCTTAGATGTTGTGTTTAACCTAAATTAAGCTCTAAAGGGGTTTCGGCCACAAGGGTTTAGGAAGCTTAGAACCAAGATGAATATGATACCATGCTTCCTATGATAGGATAATCACAAGATACACCCTTATGCTTAATATGTATGCTTGTGATTTATGACTTATGATATGATATGCATGCTTTTATGATATGATATGCTTTGTGCTAAAAATATGCATGCTTATGTTATGATATGTGGTTAAATTATGCATGCTTTAATGCTATGTTTAGTGCTTAAAATCTGCATGCTTTCATGATATGCTATGTGGTTAAATCATGCATGCTTGATGATATGCTTTATGCTTAAGATATGCATGTTTTTATGATCTATGCCTAAGTGATGCATATTGTTATGACATGATGTATGCCTAAGTGATGCATGCCTTTATGATGTGATGTATGCCTAAGTGATGCATACCTTTATGACATGATGTATGCCTAAGTGATGCATACCTTATGATATGATGTATGCCTAAGTGATGCATACTTTTATGACATGATGTATGCCTAAGTGATGCATACCTTTATGATATGATGTGTGCCTAAGTGATACATGCTTTTATGATACATGATATGTATGACATGTACTTTACATTATGTGTCAGTGGCTTGTACCAAGGGTGGGCTCCATAAGCGCCCCGGGGACTAAGGACCTCGTTAGGGATGGGCTCCTAAGTGCCCCTAGGACTAAGGGCCTAGTATGTTTGCCTCGTAGGGTTCAAGACTTGCTACCTTGGACCTACAAGGTTGCGCGCAATATGTAAGTGGTACATAGCCGGGATCCCCCTTATGTTGAGATTACTTTCAAGTATATATATGTAAAAGAAAATGGTTTTAAAGATCATGAGACATACACATGTTTTTCGGATACATGTTTTCCAAAATCATATTGCATACACCTTATGATTATGCTATGTTTCATGCTATGCTCTTGATTATGATATGCCATGATAAGGTATGATTATGTTATGTTCATGCTATACCTTATAGACATGTTTCGGCCATGGATATGTTGATGCTTGATATATAGATTTCGGCCATGGATATGATGATGCTTTGATGTACATGTTCGTCCATAGTTATGATGCTTTGATATACATGTTCGGCCATAGTTATGATGCTTTGATATACATGTTTCGGCCATGCTTTGATATACCATGATACTTGGTTATTATACCATGTCTAGCTATGTTTTATGCAATGCACTAGGTATATGTTTCGGCCATGATGATGTTTGATATGCCATGACTAGTGGTGATTATATTATGATGCGTGATATGCTTGAATAGAATGCTAGGTTATGCCATGATTAGTTGAGATTATGACTTGTTGATACATTATTGATTATGTGCTGATTTTTGGTTTTAGTGAGTAGGAAAGGAACTTACTGAGCCATGAGTGCTCATAGCTTACTTTCCTTGTACCACAGATAAAGGAAAAAGCTGGATGAGTTAGAGGAGCAGCAGGAGGGGCAACGAAGATGTGTGTGGCGGTGGCTAGGCAACTAATTAAGAACCTGCTTTAAAACCTTTAAGAACTATGCTTTGGTTTTGTGAAATGTAATACACTATTGGTGACTTGATGTTAAGTTTTTATTGATTTTGTTATCATGATATGAAACCATGTTAGTGTAGTTCGGTTTGAAATAAGTTAAGACAAATAATTTTTAAGTCTTCCGCTGTAATACGTACGTAGAGTATCGTAGCCCCGTCCCTTAGGGTTAGCAGGGAGGGCGGGTGTTACATCAAATGCAGAAGTTAGTTAGCATAGTGAGCAGATTAGACAAGCTTAGTATTCAGATTTTTATTAAGCTAGTATGTAGATTTCTGTTAAGTATTAGTACAGATTTTTTATAACTATTATATGTGTAGATTTCTTTTGTATTCTATGCATGATTATGCGTTACATAGTTAGTTTCATTCATAGATTCATACGAAAGATAACCTAACAGTATTTTGGGTTTAATAAAAGTATAAGAAAGATAAAGAAAAGTAAAAGAAAGATAAAGAAAAGAAAGAAAAGGCCGAGGCCTTAAGTAGATCCCAAAAGTCAAGACTTTAGGGATTTTGGCACACAAGGTGCCTATTAAAATGCCAAGGCATTAAAAGAAGAAGTAATTAAGATTATAAGTATTTTACTTTTAAGAAGAGGCTAGTACCCGACTTCCGAGGTTGTCGTTAAACAAATCCAGGTGTCCAATTCCGAGGCCTTGGCCCTGGTAGACCGAGGTATGCTCATTTAGGATTGGTGGCTCGCTACCCCAACCTATTAGGGAACGCGCATAAGATGGTACTACGCCTGGGCCCAAGAAGATGTTGATTATTATTTTAAAGTATTATAAGTATAAGTTTTTGGACAAGTAAAACGAGTTTTACATAAACATAAAGTATTAAAGATTAAGTTTAGAACAAATGAAATGAGATTCATATAGTTCTAAAAATCAGTAAGTTTAGTTCTTTATTTTATCATGTTTATCTAGTAGATGAGTAGTTTTCATATTTACCTATTAGATGAGCAGCATGATTAACTATTAGAATTACATGAGTAGATTTCTTAGCTTTTCTTTGCTATTAGTTTGACATGAGCAGTTATATTTATGCTTTATTTCTTTTAGAGAATATAGTTTCTAGTTCTTTTCGTATACAAGCACATTCGTGATTTTGTGAGTTAGATAGCGCTTACTAAGCAAATTTTGCTTAAAGACTACACTTCCTCTTACTGCAGATACAGGAAAGGAAAAGATGTAGAAAGGAAGGCGACAAGGAGGTGTTCGAAGGATGTGTGATGCCAGGACTATGGAAGCCTTGGGACTAGGAAAGAAGTTTTAATTTTAGTTTCCGTATTTTAGTTATTGTAAACATTTGAGTTGTATTTTAAGTTCATGTCATTTGAGATTATTCTGTTTAGATTGCATGTAGGATGAGTCCAGTTTAGTAAGTAGATAATTGTGTGTTTGATACTTATTTAACTGCGTGGTTGATTGATATGTGTTCCAGCCGCTTGTGGCTGAGTATATATTGCATGTATTGTTGAATATGGTCACCGGTACAGGGGAGATTCTGTCGAAATTTTTCGGTAGGGTTTCCATGTGATTTTTTATCATACCGGTTAAGTAGAGTTAGTAGTTAAGTAACGGTCATCCTTAGAGAGTAGTATAGTATAGTAAGAATGGTGGTCGTTTCAATGGGAGCCCAACCCAAGGACAACTAAGAGTCCAGCACAGTGCCACTGATAAAAGTAAAATACTTGTTATCTTTTATTACTTCTATATAATGCCTCGGCATTTTCTTTAGCACCTTGTGTGCCAAAATCCCTAAAGTCTTGACTTTTGGATCTACTTAAGGCCTTGGCCTTTTACTTTCTTTTCTTTATCTTTCTTATACTTTTCTTATAAAAGAATGCCTCTTACAAAACTGAAATGTTTAAACAAATTCTAACACTGAAATGCTTAAACAAAATCTGTATACAAAGCTTAACATAAATCTGCATGCAAAGCTTAACAAAAATCTGCATATTAAGCTTATTTAAGATCTGCATACTAAGCTTATCTAAAATCTGCATGCTATACTTATAAAAATCTGCTTATTAAAGTCTGCATACTATACTTATCAAATCAAAATCTACAATGCTAAACAAAGCAAAGTCTACAATGCTAAACTATATGCTTATGAAATCTGCACTATAAATTTAAATAAAAATCTGCACTATAAGCTTAATTAAAATCTGTACTATAAGCTTAAATAAAAATCTGCACTATAGGCTTAATTAAAATCTACCTACTAACTCAATCAAAATTCTGCATACAAGCTTAAGCAAAATTCTGCAATGCAAGCTCTAAAGCTAGTATAGGATTAATGGCTGTTCTTGTTCAACATATAGCACATAAAAACTGCACATGCTCACAAATAACAGTAAACAAAAAGCTGTTGACTGTATTCTATCACTCTTAACTAGTTTCTTAAGGCTTCGTTTCATATGTATCTTTTCTTTGTGACTTAAATTTCCACTAAACATATTTCCTGCATCTTTCTATCTTCTTTTCGTGTTTCATATCAATTTAGTTCTCTATACTTGATTCATATCATGTTTTCCATCTTGTTGTTTATGTGTCACCATAACATAACTCTTCAAAAGTGAAGATTGTATCTAATTCTAATCCATCAACCTCTAGTGCAGGGCTTTTTCATAAAACCTGTTACCTTCACTACCTTCACTAGCCACCTGCTGGAATTTAAAAGGAAACTAGGTGAAGCATTAACGTCAAAGGAAAACAACCTGCTAATTCTTTCTACTTCTAGATATCATAGCACCAAACATTCCAAGACCTTTAACCCTTACCTCATCGAATCCATACTAACATAAAGGAATGCGCTTACAAAACTTTATAACCAATCCTCTAACATGAACCTCAAAGCTGTGTAAACATACCAACACTAGAAATCTACAGTACTTAAAGCTTCTAACATCTCAATAACAACTGTAAACGTTGTTAGATCTGTAGCTCTCACATAATTGAATCTATGCTCAATTTGAGTATTTACAAGGATCTGAAAACTACAACACAACCTAAGTTAAACTTACTGGAACTTTTAAAATCAAAAACATATGTAGAACTTGTTCACAGCTTATGTCTTAATAGAGAAACAAAATTCGAAGCTTGTAAAACTCCACACGAACCGAGCATGTTCATCAAGGTCGCAAACAGAAAGTTCAGATCAAAAGCTGTTATACTAATTTCACCGTCTGAAGGAAAACAACCCACAAAAACATGAACCTACATGCTTAATCTAAACCAATCATCCTCTTTCTTTCTTTAGGGTTCATGGCAACAAGCACCAGAAAGAAAACACTACCTCCTGTGATATGCTTCGAACAGAAAACTCCTTTCTTTGAGGTTCACGGCAGCCACATCAATTCAACCGAACCTTTCTAACTTGTCCTACAAGAACCTATCAGTGAATCAGAAACCAACATATAGCACCAAATTCATCTATCCTTCAATCCTGATCCAAGAATGATCCCCTAGCTAAGTCTCGACAATACTATCATAAAATAAAACCAAACTCTTAATAAGCTAATCCTCTAGCAATGTCCCTAACTTCTGGAAACATAAGGAAGAATCTAAACAAGTATCGATCAAATCCATCCAGAGTTCAGATTCAAAAACTCGATTCCTCAGGAAAAACTTGAATAAAATAGAAATCCAGGAAACATCACAAGATGAAATCTCGGAACTACTCTTATTGCAGGTGAGTGAGCAACTCACCTATCCTTGAACTCAAAACCGGAAAGGGGAGCTGCTAGGGTTCGGAGAAAACTCAAGTTCTCCGGCTCTTCTTCGTGCTCACGGACCCTCCTCGATAAGAGGACCTCAACGGTGTGAAGACCTCATAGAAATACTCCTTCACCGGCCGCCGGAGACGCCCTAGCTCCTGCTGTGGATTTCGCCCGAGAGAAAACGCCGACGCACAGGGAGAGGAGAGGCGAGAAAATTTTCGGAAAAAGAAAACCTAATTCTTTTCTTATAACTAGGGTTTTTATTAACCGCTATACCTTAAATATATATATCTCCTTCTTAAATTAGCAAAGCCCGCTGGCCCAGTTGGTTGGCTGCGTTCTGCTTAGGGCGCGGCTTGCGGGTTCAAATCTCAGCTGCAACCTTTTTTCTTCCTATTTATTTCCTATTCATAAACTACTGCTTAAATAGAATATTTCTCCTTCTTTAATAAGAAACGCCCCCTTGAACAGTTGGTTGGCTGCATTTGGTTAAGGCTCAGTTCAGGTTTTGAGGTCCACGGTTCGAATCTCGACTTTAATATTTTTTTGTCGAAACTTCCTTCGTTTAGTAAAAATACCAAACGACCTCCAAAAATTACATAAAAATACTCTAAAAATTTCTAAAAATCGCTAGAATTTTTCTATAGCATTTTTAAATATTTTTAAATTACTTTTGGGACTCAAAATGGATAAATTTGGGTTGTTACAATTCCCCATACCTTATAAAAAGTTCATTCTCGAACTTAGAATAATTCTGGATATCTCTGTCTTATACTGTCCGTTACTAGTGGTACTTCTCTGCTTCTTAGTCTCTTAAGTTCTCTGTCCATCATCACCTATATCGCATTGTACCCATTAGTGGTCCTTGGCGGACTTGTTATAAAATCCCTGGAGACCATAGGTGCATTAGTCACACCAAATGAAATGACTACGAATTCGTAGTATCCATAACTGGCCCTGGGAACTGTTCTGGGTGTATCACTTCCTTTCACTTCCAACTGACGGTACCTAAAGCGCAAGTCTATTTTAGAGAACACTGTTGCCCCCTTTTAGCTGATCAAATAGATCATCTATTCTGGGAAATGGGCACTTGTCCTTAACTGTTACTTCGCTCAGCGCTCTAAAATCTATGCACATCCGCATAAACCGTCTTTCTTCTTAACGAACAACTCTGGAGCTCCCCGGGGTGAATGTAACGTCCGCCCTTCCAGGTAGCACTAAGGCCACCCCAGAGGGACGGACGTCACTAAAACATAGACATCAATTATACTAATGCATATGGATTCATGGCAGCGGAAGACATATATATTTAATTGTTTTTTTTTTCATATCATAACATATACCATATGCATCTAGTTCTCTTAACATGGCATGTGAAGTCAAACGTACCAACATAACATGAGTAGGATATCATTCTAGCTGAACATTATCATAAGCATAGGTCCAACATTGTTCACATGCATAACTTAGATAATTCAAAAACTTAAATAGATCTATCCACCAGCACTTCCACACACATCCTCATTGCCTTTCCTGCTCTGCTCCCCTTAAATAATCCATTCCTTGCCTTTATCTGCAGTACAAGGAAAACGTGTAACTATAAGCCAAAGGCTTAGTGAGATCCTTGCCTACCCATAAATCCGAAAAACACATAACATAACATAACATGTAGAAACCATAGCATAGCATAACATAGCATGGAGAATCATAACATAGAACATATCTTATCATGTAAAAACCATAACATCTCATAACATAACATGAGGGAAAACAGAACATAGTATATCATATCACATAAGGAGCATAACATATCAGAGTATAGCATGTGAGTGTATATCATGATTCATATCACATTATGTAAGCACATATCATGAAGCCTATCATATCATGTAAACATGTATCATAACTCATACCTGTTCATAAGGGTGCATAAACATAATTTCATAAATATGTGCATGTAGATGCAATATGTATATTTTTAAAACATGTATCATGGAATGCACATATGCATCATGCTTCTTTCAAAACATATAGTATACATACTTGAATATCATATCATCATCATGAGAAGGGCCCCGGCTTGTACCACATGTAAACATAAATGCGCGCAATCCCTAGGACAGGGTAGCTAGCCCCGAACCTACTAGGGATCTAGGTCCGTTCATAGTCCGTCGACCTAGGGGCGTACTGAGGAGCCCATCCCTTAACGAGGTCCGTTCATAGTCCGTCGACCCCGGGGCGCTTATGGAGCCCACCCTTGGTACAAGCCATACAAAGTAAAATATCATGCATATCATATCTCATCATATCATACATGTCATAATTCTTGTCATATCATGAAGAGAGCTCTTGATCCCCAACTTAAGGGAAGCATCTCTTTACCATAGCATGAAGAGTGCTCTTGATCCCAACTTAAGGGAAGCAACTCTTTTTCATAACATGAAGAGTGCTCTTGGTCCCAACTTAAGGGAAGCAACTCTTTTTCATAACATGAAGAATGCTCTTGGTCCCAACTTAAGGGAAGCAACTCTTTAGGCTTTTCTTCTTACATAAGCCATTCACACATGCATTATATAACATGTTCTTATCATAACATAAAGTATAACATGTTATTTTCTTATCATCAAACTTGGCATATCATCTCATGAACTTAGCATAACATATCATGAACATGGCATATCATATCATGAGTCTAGCATATCATATCATGACCATAGCCTATCATGTCATAAGTCTATCATATCATATCATAAACATGGCACATCTTATCATAAGACATAGAAATGCAACATATCATAAAGCATATTTTCATCACATCATAAAGCATGAAAGCTTAATCTACTTATATATCAAAGGCTACATATCATGAAAAATGCATAAGCATGTTTGGTTAGGTTTAAACTCTTTCCTAACCCAATTAATCCATCTTGGCCGAACCATATCTGTAGGTTTCAACCTCATTTCATTCCATATGAAGCATAGAACTTATCCACATAACATGTAAACTTGATCTAAGCACATACAAGGCATTATACTTCATGAATAAGCATGTTTGAGTTCAAAACTATAACCTTAACCCATTTATCTCAATTTGGCCGAAACATATCAGTAGGGTTCTTATATCATTTGGTTCCATATGAAGCATAGAACTTATCCACATAACATGTAAACTTGATCTAAGCACATACAAGGCATTATACTTCATGAATAAGCATGTTTGAGTTCAAAACTCTAACCCTAACCCATTTATTTCAATTTGGCCGAAACATATTAGTAGGGTTCTTATATCATTTGGTTCCATATGAAGCATAGAGCTTATCCACATAACATGTAAACTTGATCTAAGCACATACAAGGCATTATACTTCATGAATAAGCATGTTTGAGTTCAAAACTCTAACCCTAACCCATTTATTTCAATTTGGCCGAAACATATCAGTAGGGTTATTATATCATTTGGTTCCATATGAAGCATAGAACTTGTCCACATAACATGTAAACTTGATCTAAGCACATACAAGGCATTATACTTCATGAATAAGCATGTTTGAGTTTAAAACTCTAACCCTAACCCATTTATTTTCATTTGGCCGAAACATATCAATAGGGTTTCATGTCTTTTTATTCCATAAGAAGCATAAGACTTAAACATGTAACATGCACATTTAATCTAAGTACCTATAGAGCATTGTACAAGTACCTACAAGGCACTATACTTCATGAATAAGCCTATTTGAGTTCAAAACTCTAACCCTAACTCATTTATTTTCATTTGGCCGAAACATATCAGTAGGGTTTCATATCATTTTATTCTATAAGGAGCATAAAACTTAAACATATGACAAGCCCATTTAATCTAAGTGCATACAAGGTATTGTACTTCATGATCTAAGCATATTTGAGTTCAAAACTTTAACCATAACCCATTTATTTCAATTTGGCCAAACATATCAGTAGGTTTTCATACCATTTTATTCCATAAGGAGCATAAAACTTAAACATATAACAAGCTCATTTAATCTAAGTGCATACAAGGTATTGTGCTTCATGATCTAAGCATTTTTGAGTTCAAAACTTTAACCCTAACCCATTTATTTCAATTTGGCCAAACATATCAGTAGGGTTTCATACCATTTTATTCCATAAGAAGCATAAAAACCTTGGTTATAAACATATAAAAATTCATACATCACAAAGAGGTACAACTAGTATGGTTTCTATCTAAAATTCTTGACCTAAGGCCTTATAATCAATTTTGGCCGAACCATATAGATAGGTATCTCTTTTTTTTTTCACAACATGAAGAATGAAGACTTAACTAACAACATGTGAAATTCATATATCATAGAGTAGAAAAATTAAGCATGTGATCAAAGAAAACTTGTTCTAGGTCCTCTCTTCCATCCTTGGCCGAAACATGCAATAAGGCTCTAAATTTCTCTTTTTCTTTTTCTATAACATGAAGCATCTCTTATCACTTGTTAACCCTAAGTGACTACCTATTCTTTATCTTGACCACATTCTTACAAGAAAATTTTTAGAGTTTCGAAAAACATTTTAAACCGAAGTTACTTGTACTGCAGTGAGGGGATACTCACTTCCTTGCGCTTGTTTTCCTTAGAGATTTAACCTTTGTTGTGGATCCTTCCTAGAGAGGGGAAGCTTCCTTGCTCCTTGGTCTCGGCAAGAAGAGGAAATGGTGAAGAAGAGGTCACGGTGGAGGAGGAGGGAGTAGGAAGGTGAATGAGGAAAAATGCCAACTTATTTTAATTTCCTCCTTTTATTCATCATGAGAGGAGGAAGGAAAAATATATTTTTCTTCCTCCTTTCTTTTACTTTCTTCATAATTAAGAGAAAAGTCTAGATACATCCCTTCTTGGTGAGTAAGAAAAGAATATTCTAGAGCATCTCTTCATTAGAGAGGAAGAAGATAACTCTCACTTCTCCTTCTAAGAGAAGAGCCTTTTCTTCTTACATTTAATTATGGTTTCCCTCTCTTTTCTAACAATAATTTCTCTTGGTCTAGTGGTTATCTTATTCTGGCATCTAATGAGAGATCTAGAGTTCAAGTCCTAGACCTTATATATTTTTATTTCTATTTTATTTGTTTAAGTGTTCGGCTAGGAGCAAAATTTAACTAAAGCATATATATTTTTTTTTCTTTTTTCATGATAAAATATTCTAGAATTTTGCTAAGGACCCTATGGGTGTTACAGTGAATGACTAGGGCGGATGAAACCCTTGTCAAGTAGCTCCTGAAATTGTTCTTGTAACTCTTTTAGTTCTTCTAGGGAAATTCGGTACGGAGCTTTTGAAATTGGGCTAGTGTCAGGAACCAATTCAATTTCAAACTCCACTCTTCTGTTGGGAGATTGTTCAGGTAACTCTTCTAGAAATACTTCTGGATATTCACAGACTACCCAAACGTCTTCCTGCTTGGGTCTTTCTTGTTATCATTGTCCTTCTAGTTCTAATTACTTAACTGGGTTTTCTGACACCCCACTGTCTTGTCTTCTATCTTGACATCAAGTTATGCCAATAAAAAGACTTGATATCTTCTCTATCCTTTCTAAACATTCTTATGTATATGTATAAAAGAGAAACAAAACTTCTATCTTACTAAAGCACATATAAGCAATTACTCTGTACTGCAGTTAATAAGGAAAAGAATAAAAGAAATAAACTTAAATACTTTCTTACTTAAAGACGGCAAGGATGGTGCTGATGTGTGATGCTGGAGAATGGGAACTGCTCTGATACCAACTGTAACGACCACCCTTCTTACTATACTATACTACTCTCTAAGGATGACCGTTACTTAACTACTGACTCTACTTAACCAGTATGATCGAAATCACGAGGAGTCTCTACCGAAAAATTTCGACAGAATCTCCCCTGTACCGGTGACCTTAAACTAAGATACAAACATAGTATACTTCAGCCACAGGCGGCTGGAACATTTATCAAACACCCACGCAGTTAAATAAATATCAAACACACAAATATCTATTTACTAAACTGAACTCATCCTACATGCAACCTAGAACAAGAATAAATCTCAAATGACATGAACATAAAATACAACTTCAAATGTTTATTAATTACTAAAATGCGAAAAACTTAATAACGTCTCAAGTCTCTTCCATAGTCTTGGCATCACACATCCATCCGCACCTCCTTGTCGCCTTCCTTTGCTAACACTTTTCTTTTCTTGTATCTGCAGTAAGAGGAAATGCAAACTATAAGCAAAATACTTATTAAGTGCTATCTAACTCACAAAATCTCGATATGCATATACATATATCTATAACATGATCTAACTGATTACTTATTGAAGACTACTCATGCTCATCTACTAATAAAAGAACAAGACATGTTGGAATGCTATCCATGTAAAGCTACTCATGCTCAGAAAATAGCAAAGAACAGTAAGCTAATCTAAATAACATGCTAGCATAAAAGAAAACTCAACTTGCTGATTTTAAAACAAGGTGAAACTTAATTCATCTGTTCTAAACTTATTCTTTAATTCGCTTGTTTAAAACTTATTCTTTAATACTTTATACTAATGTAAAACTTGCTTTACTTGTTCAAAAACTTATACTTATAATACTTCAAAATAGCAATCAACTTCTCTTGGGCCCGGCAACTGTACTTGCTTTTACTTTTGTAACGACCCGACCCATTTGGCGACCCTCGGGTAGTCGACCGTCGACCGTCGGCCGTGTCGTTACTACTAGGTTATCTAAACCTAGGGACGACTATGGGAGCCCAATCCAAGGACAACTAAAAGTCCAGCACAGTGCCACTGATAAAAGTAAAATACTTGTTATCTTTTAATAATTCTATATAATGCCTCGGCATTTTCTTTAGTACCTTGTGTGCCAAAATCCCTAAAGTCTTGACTTTGCGATCTACTTAAGGCCTTGGCCTTTTACTTTCTTTTCTTTATCTTTCTTATACTTTTCTTATAAAAGAATCCCTCTTACAAAACTGAAATGTTTAAACAAATTCTAACACTGAAATGCTTAAACAAAATCTGTATACAAAGCTTAACATAAATTTGCATGCAAATCTTAACAAAAATCTTCATATTAAGCTTATTTAAGATCTGCATACTAAGCTTATCTAAAATCTGCATGCTATACTTATAAAAATCTGCTTATTAAAGTCTGCATACTATACTTATCAAATCAAAATCTACAATGCTAAACAAAGCAAAGTCTACAATGCTAAATTATATGCTTACGAAATCTGCACTATAAACTTAAATAAAAATCTGCACTATAAGCTTAATTAAAATCTGCACTATAAGCTTAAATAAAAATCAGCACAATAGGCTTAATTAAAATCTGCCTACTAACTCAATTAAAATTCTACATACAAGCTTAATCAAAATTCTGCAATGCAAGCTCTAAAGCTAGTATAGGATTAATGGCTGTTCTTGTTCAACATATAGCACATAAAAACTGCACATGCTCACAAATAACAGTAAACAAAAAGCTGTAGACTGTATTCTATCACTCTTAACTAGTTTCTTATGGCTTCGTTTCATATGTATCTTTTCTTTGTGACTTAAATTTCCACTAAACATATTTCCTGCATCTTTCTATCTTCTTTTCGTGTTTCATATCAATTTAATTCTCTATACTTGATTCATATCATGTTTTCCATCTTGTTGTTTATGTGTCACCATAACATAACTCTTCAAAAGTGAAGATTGTATCTAATTCTAATCCATCATCCTCTAGTGCAGGGCTTTTTTATAAAACCTGTTACCTTCACTAGCCACCTGCTGGAATTTAAAAGGAAACTAGGTGAAGCATTAACGTCAAAGGAAAACAACCTGCTAATTCTTTCTACTTCTAGATATCATAGCACCAAACATTCCAAGACCTTTAACCCTTACCTCATCGAATCCATACTAACATAAAGGAATGCGCTTACAAAACTTTATAACCAATCCTCTAACATGAACCTCAAAGCTGTGTAAACATACCAACACTAGAAATCTACAGTACTTAAAGCTTCTAACATCTCAAGAACAACAGTAAACGTTGTTAGATCTGTAGCTCTCACATAATTGACTCTATGCTCAATTTGAGTATTTACAAGGATCTGAAAACTACAACACAACCTAAGTTAAACTTACTGGAACTTTTAAAATAAAAAACCTATGTAAAACTTGTTCACAGCTTATGTCTTAATAGAGTAACAAAATTTGAAGCTTGTAAAACTCCACACGAACCGAGCATGTTCATCAAGGTCGCAAACAGAAAGTTCAGATCAAAAGCTGCTATACTAATTTCACCGTCTGAAGGAAAACAACCCACAAAAATATGAACCTACATGCTTAATCTAAACCAATCATCCTCTTTCTTTCTTTAGGGTTCACGGCAGCAAGCACCAGAAAGAAAACACTACCTCCTGTGATATGCTTCGAACAGAAAACTCCTTTCTTTGAGGTGCACGACAGCCACATCAATTCAACCGAACCTTTCTAACTTGTCCTACGAGAACCTATCAATGAATCAGAAACCAACATATAGCACCAAATTCATCTATCCTTCAATCCTGATCCAAGAATGATCCCCTAGCTAAGTCTCGACAATACTATCTTAAAATAAAACCAAACTCTTAATAAGCTAATCCTCTAGCAATGTCCCTAACTTCTGGAAACATAAGGAAGAATCTAAACAAGTATCGATAAAATCCATCCAGAGTTCAGATTCAAAAACTCGATTCCTCAGGAAAAACTCGAATAAAACAGAAATCCAGGAAACATCACAAGATGAAATCTCAGAACTACTCTTACTGCTGGTGAGTGAGCAACTCACCTATCCTTGAACTCAAAACCGGAAAGGGGAGCTGCTAGGGTTCGGAGAAAACTCAAGTTCTCCGACTCTTCTTCGTGCTCACGGACCCTCCTCGACAAGAAGACCTCAACGGTGTGAAGACCTCACAGAAATACTCCTTCGCCGGCCGCCGGAGACGCCCTAGCTCATGCTGCGGATTTCTCCCGAGAGAAAACGCCGACGCACGGGGAGAGGAGAGGAGAGAAAATTTTCGTAAAAAGAAAACCTAATTCTTTTCTTATAACTAGGGTTTTTATTAACCCCTATACCTTAAATATATTTCTCTCCTTCTTAAATTAGCAAAGCCCGTTGGCCCAGTTGGTTGACTGCATTCTGCTTAGGGCGCGGCTTGCGGGTTCGAATCTCAGCTGCAACCTTTTTTCTTCCTATTTATTTCCTATTCATAAACTACTGCTTAAATAGAATATTTCTCCTTCTTTAATAAGAAACGCCCGCCGGAATAGTTGGTTGGCTGGATTTGGTTAAGGCTCAGTTCTGGTTTGAGGTCCACGGTTTGAATCTCGACTTGAATATTTTTTTGTCGAAACTTCCTTCGTTTAGTAAAAATATTAAACGACCTCCAAAAATTACATAAAAATACTCTAAAAATTTCTAAAAATCTCTAGAATTTTCTATAGCATTTTTAAATATTTTTAAATTACTTTTGGGACTCGAAATGGAGAAATTTGTGTTGTTACACCAATCCCATATTACAATGTGGGCTCCTTCTTATCATGAGTGCGCTAATCTCTCTATGTTTAAGATATCGAATGTCCATTAATTAAATGAGTTACTAACAACTCACTTAATTAATATCTAGCTCCAAGAGTAGTACCACTCAACCTTATTGTCATGTCGGACTAAGTCCACCAGCAGGGTTTACATAACAATCCTTATGAGCTCCTCAAGGGGACATCATCAACCTAGATCACTAGGACATAGTTTCATTCTATAATCAACAACACACCATATAAATAATATCATTTCCCAACTTATCAGGCCTTTTGATTCAACGAACTAAATCTCATCCTTTGATAAATTAAAGAAATAAATATTAAGTATGCATGCTTGTTATTATATCATGATTAAGAGTACGTACTTCCATAATAACAGAGGTCTTATTCTTTTATGCAGTCAGTATAAAAAGAAACAACCTCAAATGGTCCTGCTCAATACACACATAGTGTACTAGTGTAATTTTATTGTCAAGATAAACTAATACCAAATTACACTACAATCATTCTAATGGTTTGACCCATTCCATCTTGGTTGTAAGCAACTATTTATAATTTATAAGGAACTGATAACATGATCTTCTGTGTCACACCAAACACCATGTTATCTACAATATAAATTAAATGAACAACTACATTTAAATAAATGCAAACATGACCAATGTGATTCTCATTTTAAAATAAATATTTTATTCCAAAAGCTAGGCTTTTAGTATACATCCCAACAGGGATACCCTAGATCATACGACCGAGGGGCATCGTGACAAGGCTGCCCTGATAACAAACGTCTAGGGTATCACCTTGAAAGGAGAAACAAATCTCCACAAGGAAGTAGGGGATCGGGCATAATCACTATTTCTATTTCTATGTTATTGTGTATAAGTGTGTTTCTATGTTGTATGGTCGAGGGGCGTCGTGATAGGGCTGCCCCGTTAACGAACTTCATAGGAATCACTTCCATTTAGTAGCATAGGATGTAAGGACCCCACCCTCCTCTTAGCTAGTCTGAGGGAGTGGCCGTTACTTAACTATAAACTTTAATTAACTAGTGTTGCTCACGCTATTGCTAGTGATACTTAGAACTATCAGAAATTTGCTAAATATTGATTAGGCATGCAAGTAGCATTTCTAATTACTTACAGCATGTATTAAGAATGAGACCAAGAAACATTTAAGTTAGTAAGCGCTATCTAACTTGAATGATGCAATTAAGTAGCAGCTAAAACATAAAGGATGTAGGTAGTTCATCTCAACACTCTACTCAAAAGATAAAGAGAGCAACTGAAAACCAATCTGCACATACATGCTACCACTATACGACTCAAATAATGGGACTAATGTGTATAGCAATTGAAATGGAAGAATTCTATGAACAAAATCAGCAATACGAAAAGTACAATTTCCAGCAGTGCAAAAAGGAATTAAACCATCTAAGTTTCCCTATCACTCTAAACAGAATCTTAACAAACTTTTAGTGAAGTGTCCCAAGGCTTCCATTCATCAGTCACCACACACCCATCCCACATCTCCTTGTCGCTTTCCTTCACTATAGCTTTCCTTTTCCTTTATCTGCAGTAAGAGGAAATGCAACTATAAGCGGATGTTTAGTAAGCGCTGTCTAACTCACAAAAACTCAATGTGCATATATATATATATATATATATATATATATATATATATATATATATATATATATATATATATATATATATATATTGCTTAATTAAAATCTGCACTGAAATGCTTAATAAAAATCTGCACTGCAATGCTTAATAAAAATCTGCATTGTAATGCTTAATAAAAATCTACACTGAAATGCTAAACTACACAACGAAGAGATCTAAAACTGCATGTCAAAGAATTAATAACAAAAGGGTCTAACAGCATGTTAAAGAATTAATAACAAAAGGTCTAAATAAGCCACTGAAATCTAATTGAACACTTCCAGAACTAAAGCTATTCATGCTCATTGCTTAGCACAAACCAAAACTGCATAGTGAGCTCCAAAGGGGTTGTTCGTGCCCCTTTCGTAGCGCAACTTAGACTAAAACTTGTTGGAGTTAAAGCCTATGTAAAGCTTATTTCATTTATTCAAAACTTATACTATTATACTTCAAAATAATAATAAATTTCCTCTTGGGCCCAGGCATAGTACCAAAGCGCACTCCCTAATAGAGACTGGGGTGGCGAACCACCAGTCCTACGAGGGTGAAGACCTTGGTCTTACCAGGGTCGAGACCTCGGAACCGGTCACCTGGATTTGTTTAACGACAACCTCGGAAGTCGGGTACTAGCCTCTTCAAGTAAAATACTTGTTACTTGTTAATACTTCTAATAAAATAATGCCTCGGCATCTCTTCAAGCTCTTAGCGTACTGCAGATTCAAATTCTGGAATTCAGAATCCTATAAAGACCTTGGTCTTGCTTTACGTACAACCACCCATGATCCTCTAAAAACTAATAGGGTACATAACCACTCCACTTCATACTCATTTAAATAGTTTTCCTTATTCATTGCAGCAAGGAGAAATCAAAAATTGAGATGCTGCACATCGGTCACTCTTGTGCATTGTATTAACAAGGAAAATCTAAAACTGAGGTGCTACATATATGGGCCATTTCTGCTCATCATAGTAACAATGAAACTAAACCACATGCTCAAAAATCTAAACCATTTCATGTTCATTGCCTAGCAGCAAAAATCGAAACCTGCAAGGCTCAATATGAGCCGATCGTGCCCCTTTTTAGGTAACAACAAATAGAAATCTAAACCTTCAATGCTAAATTAAAGGGCTGAAGAATCTAACTACATGCCTAATCTATACAATCCTTTTCTTTTTATTTTTCTTTCTTTGAGATTCATGGCAGTATGCTTCAAAAGCAACCCTCTTTACAACATAATTTGGAAATAAAGAAGGAAACGAAGATTCGAAAGCTACTCCTACTGCAAGTGAGAAGCACTTAACTTTGTTCTTGGACTTACAACCGGGAAAACGGCTTCTAGGTTTTCGGAGACTTGCAAATTTTGGCCACTCCTTCATGTCTACGCGTTCTCCTCGACGAGGTGGTCGCGATGGTGTGGAAGGCTCTCGGAATTGGTCCTTGGCCGGCCGCCGGAGACGAAGCCCTAGCTCTTTTTTTTTTCTTCGCCCAAGCAGGAGTCGACGCCGTGCGTGACAGGAGGAGAAAAGGTTTCGGTCAAGAGAGACAACCCCATTCCTCTCTTAACTTATCCCTTTTTATACTTAGGTATTCTATTATCCATTACCGCTTAAGGATACTTTCGCCCTTTATTTGATCAGCACGGCTCTGCTGGGTTCTTGGTCATCCAAAACAACTTAAGATTTTGCTTAACTAGAGGTCTCCGGTTCGATCCTCAGCCCGACCTCTTTTTGCCTCAACTTTGTTTCTTTTGGTAAAAATACTAAACGAACTCCGAAAATTGCATAAAAATACTCTAAAAATTTCTAAAAATCTCTAGAATATTTCTAAAGTATTTCTAAGTATTTATAAGCACTTTTAGAACTCATGATAAGGAAATTTGGGTTGTTACATAGGACATAGAGTAGAAGATCATGCCGGCTTATCCACTAGAGGGGAGAGTCGGTAATGAATCTAACTTCCTACAAGAGCATGAATATAGAGGATAGGAACTAAGCAATCTATGTAACATCGCATAGCATTACAAGGAATATCCTAGAATCTATCATCTCTCACATCCTCTTTGCTCAACCCCTTTCAAGATCCATTCTCTCTCTTCCCTCTTTTCTTTCTCTTACTTTCTTTCCTATCTAATCTTACGTTTGTCTAGATAATTCACCGTTTCGAAGTTAACTAGTGTTTAATCAAAAGTCCCTGTGGATATGATAATCTTTTATATTATTGATGACATAACCGTAAGTATGATATTATAAAGAAATAAGGTGCAATAAACATAGATTATGCTAATGAAATACAAGTATATGTGCGTCCTAACATGCATAAAAATGTATATAATCTATACACATCAGCTATCCAGGGATCAAGTCCTCCAGACCTATTGAATCCACCTGGCTTCCATGATATACTGAGATTTTCCTTACCTAGCCTATAACTAGGACTTCCCTTGCCTAACCGCAGTTATGACTAGTTACTCGGTTGACTTCCCACCCTTGCCTAGCCATGACTAGGACTTCCCATGATCAAGCTCCATTAAACATACTTAAACATATTTGTCGGATATTAAAAGCTTGGAGGTCAATTGCACCAACAATCTCTCCTTTTTTGATGTTTGACAAATATATTTAAATTAGGTCTATTCATAAGATTTAGATTTCTAACTTAAAACCTTCTTCTCTCCCTTTTGTCATTCATCAAAAAGAATACTTTATAAAAATCATTGATTGCTAAGGTATCCCTAAGTTTTGCATCAATAATGATGTAAAACCTGAAGCATTCTCAAGATATTCCCTCACTCTTTTGAAAGACAATAATAAGATGTATATTGGGTTTTCAAATTGAACATGCATCAAATATATTTTGAAAAATATTGGTTCTTAGTGTCAAAAATTCTTTTAAAGGAGTTTTCAATATCATTTTCAAGATAAAGATACTTTTTTTTTAAAATATTTCCAGGTTAATTTCAAAAGTAATTGTCAAATAATTTTCAAAAAGATTTGCAAAGAGTTTTTCAAAGTATAAAACATAAAATTTTAAAGGAATTTTCAAAGTATTTTTTTAAACTATGATTTTTCAAAATATTTTCAAAAAGTATGAGTTTGAAGAATATGATTTTGAAAAGATAATGCTTGAGCTTTGTTCAAAATATAATATTTTAAGTTACTTTTGTAAGAAATTTTTCAAAAATATTTTCAAGCTAATTTTAAAAATGTTTAAGACTTAAGATAGTTTTGCAGAATTAAGTTGCTTTCAAAATAACTTTTCAAGTAAGTTCAAAAAGATTTGTAAAGTAATTTTTATCGTCCATACTTTTCAAGGAGTTTTCAGATATTTTTTCAAAATATGATGATTTTGAAGAGAGTGTTTCAAAAAGAGAATGCTTAAAACTTTTCAAACCATCTTGGAAGATATATTTTCAAAAATATTTCAATTTAAACAATATGTCTTTCAGTGTAGTCTCTCCCCTTTAACCAAACACTCTTTTTAGATATCCTTGTTACCCACAAGGAAAACTTTTCTATGTGTGTCTAAGGGTCATGATTGACTTAGAGATCTAAAGACTTAGGTAATGAACAATAATTTATATATAATATACCTAATAAATCATCAATCAAACACTACAACAAAAACTGTAAACGACAACGGATATTATCCGTTGTCGTAGGGTCAAAAAATCGTTGTAACTGAGGGCATTGTAGAATGTATTGCCCTACGACAACAGTTTTGAAACTGTTGTCTTTGTAGACATTTGACAACGGTTTTTATCCGTTGTTGTTTATATGCTCAAAATTTGGCTACGAAGGATACGACAACGTTTTAAAACTGTTGTGGTAGATAATTTTAACAACAAAAATAAACTGTTGTGGTAGACTTTTTTTACAACAGATATAAAGTATTGTGGTATATAATATTTGACTCGTTTTGTTTTTTTACAATGTGTTAATATATTTTACAACGGATAAAACCGTTGTCTTTTATCACTTTTTACAAAAAAATTATGTTGTGATTTACTTAGTTTTTACAACATTTTTAACTGTTGTCTTTAATGTTCATTAATACCAAACAACCAATATTTTTTTAATATAAGCAAACCACCAATACAAAACTAAATATTTACTACATTAAATCCAAAATAAACATCCATATATAATTCATCTTGTAGCCACACATATTACAAAATATACAAAATGAGTTGTTACTCATCAAAATACACATGTTTTCCATTACTGTTCTCCATATACATTAAATCACATGTTTTCCATTTGTTGTTCTCCATATGACTTTTAATTTACAAATTAGCAAGGCAAGCTACATCCTAACAAAGCTCACTCCTTGCATCAAAAATCTCAAGCCTCACGAATTGGTCGAGTTACGTACCTACAAGAGAAAAATTAAACAAAACTTATCAATTCCAGATTTAGATTTATTCATATAAATCTACATAAAATACAAGCAATATAACCAACTTATAGTCTAAGAAATAAAACTTATGCAATACAAACTTATGCAATACAAGAAATTTCAAGATTTCACATAGCTCTAATATAAAGCAATTCCATGACGACACTCAATTCCAAAATTCCAAAATTCTGATTTAGATTTATTCATATAAATCTACATCAAATACAAGAAATATAACCAACTTATAGTCTTAAAATTTAACTTATGCAATACAAACTTATGCAATACAAGCAATTCCAAGATAAAAGAAACAAATTAGCTATTCAAATGTCGATTTAGGATGCGGACTTGCTGAGTTATAGGCAGGATTGACAAAATGACAAGAACTTGTCTAGACAAATGTTGAAAACAGACAAGGAATTTGATATATGCTTTGTTCCTGGAAAAATGTCTTTATATACAAAACATGCTGATAATTCCAGTCAACATGCTACATACTCCATCTACTAACTCAGCCGAATCACTATACGACAAGCTTATTTCCCGAAGGCAAAGTTTAATAGACAAAACAAAAACAAAATTATAAGGACACCACAACTTTACCTATAACTAAATTTACAAAATGTTCAATTAGCAAGATAACACATGGATGCATATTAGGTATTGACATATCAAAGCAAAAGATGAGAACAAAGAGAGGCAATAAATAAGGGAAATGTCAGCCAATTCTGCTCATGATAGAAATGCAAGAATGAGGTATTGGGCAAAGGAGTTAGCTAGCACTGAAGAAACAAATTATTAGCACTAAGAAATCAAATTAATAAGTCATGGAGTCACAAACAAACTGTTTCAAATTGATACACACTTCACCACACAATAATAGTTGGATTATTTCTTCATGCCTTCTTTTTTAAAAAAAAAATACTTGGATCAAAACTAAAACCTGACATCCATATCAATCACCTTTAAACCTTTTATAGAAAGTGACATAAGAAACTACCATGTGCACCTGCATTTATACTTCAACACTAAGGGAATTATGCTTAATGGTCTAAAAATAAGAACTAATGTAATAAAAACTAGTAGTCGATGACCCTATGTTAACAAAAAATTGTCAACGAATATTTCACATTTAAATATTTTTTAATTAATCACAAGTAGACATATGTGTGTATATATAATATACAAACCTTTACGACTTCCCACGTAGGCTTCTTTTTCCCTTTCCTTTCCTTGTTCGAATTGATGCTATTTGAATAGCTCAGGTAAAGAATGATGCAATTTCGATCATCAAACCCAAAAGAGTTGTAATGGATCAAAAATTTTGTAGGAAAAATAATAAACGATAGCATAAAAAAATCAATAAAAACAATACCAATTAAATAGAAAGGTTGTGAAAACGTTTTTGAAAATAACATCACTGTGTGATGTGTATAATTTATTTCATGGAACATCAAATGTAGAAATAGAGTTTTTTTTTCCTTCAACCAAACATTTAAAAAAAAAATCCAAAGCATGAAATAACTGCCCAAATCTATGCTGGATATAAATACTTGGATAATGACACTCAAGCAGTGACACTAATAGTGAACAATCACTAATCCTATTGAACACATGTAAATTTGTAAAAATAGTCATGTTAGAGATTGCGATCATACTCATGTTGAACACTATATCAAGTCTAAGTAACATAGACATGGAACAGTTGCAGCACTGGCACCATATTCAACTACACAAGCATTATCATACTAGAGATTTGAATGAACATTAGTTATCAAATTTCGTAAACAGTAAGCAGTAGAGTACTAGCCTTGTATGTTAAACTTGTTGAATGTACAATATCTCAAAAGAAAGTTTACCTTTAATGCTATCAAAATAATCACATCAGAGAGAATACACAAATCAATGAACTGATCCATAGTGAGTCTTAGCTCTTCAAGAACCTGAAAAATAAGGATGAGAATAAATACAGTAATTCAATTAGCAATAAGCAGAATAAATATACCTTTGAAACTTCAAATTCCATCATAGAGATTTTTTTGGAACTAGGATCCATTAAATGACGGAGAAACCTCAGTGCCCCAAAAGTTAAAGTATCCATGTCTTCTGAGGCAACCGCAAACACCTAGAGATTGATAACAAACAAATACGTTTAGGATATTAAAGTTAAAAAAATAAAACAGATTGTGTTACATTGCATCATTTTACCTTGTCACTTTTGCAAAGAGCTACGCATTGCATGCTAACTTCATGCTGATTGCATCATAATCAATAAGATCCTCATGGTAATTTCTAATTAAATAGCAATATCAAAGATTACCTTGACAGTCCTTTTTTTGTACTTTCAATTCCCTCCAGATCACTAGTTTGAAAACAACAAATGTAAGCAACTAAGACAGCAAAAGAAATTCTAGCACACTAAAGTGTCCCAATAAAGGTACTTGTTATGCACAAGCAATGACCTCAATTGTTGTGTTCAGATCGTTAGTTGCATCTTCCCTCTTTGAATATCTAAAGAATAAAATAAGCTTAAAGATTATCATTATCTTGTAAAAAAAAAAGGAGGGGAACAATGACAAAACTGTAAAGACTAGCTTTTTGGCAAGTTCTTGTTTCTTTAGCTCTGGAGGTTGATCGTCAAATACATATCTGGCATCAAAAAAATGATAATAAAATATTGTGGCTGAATGAGAAATAAAATGATATTTAGACATGCAAATGGACTTACATTGGCTCGATACATGCTTCTAATAATCTGATAGTTTGATTGAACATCCCTTGCAAATGACTTATTGGCCATACAAAATGTCAAGAGTTAGAAGAAGAAATAAAGAAGTCCAAGTCAAACATAGATTTTTCTCAAAATTAGAGCACTTTAACATTTATCATCAACAACAAGATGGAATAGAAGTGTAAGATCACCTTGTAACTTCGCTAGTCTGGTTAGTAAGAGTGTTCATGCCAGTTCTTCCAACAACGATCTGACAACTTTCACTAACCAAACAAGACCAATTTTCTTTGTCTACAAGTCGGTTGAGAAAGAAACGACTTTAAACTCATTGTTTTCACAAGCTCTGCTATAGATTGTGTTCATCATACAAGATTTCTTCTAGAAGCGCAGGAGATGGATATGGCAAACAAACTAATTAAATTGTTCTAGCCCATGGCAATGACAGACTAAACCATTAGAAGTTTTGTAACGACCACCCTTCTTATCTATACTAATACTCTCTAAGGATGACCGTTACTTAACTACTAACTCTACTTAACCGGTATGATCGAAACCACGAGGAGTCTCTACCGAAAAATTTTGACAGCGTCTCTCCTGTACCGGTGACCATAAACTGAGATACATACATAGTATACATCAGCCACAGGCGGCTGGAACATATATCAAACAACCACGCAGTTAAATAAGTGTCAAACTTATCTCAGTATACAATCTAAAACAAAATAATCTCCAATGATAAGAAATGTAAGCTACAATCTCAAATATTTATTAATCACTAAAATGCGGAAACTTAAAAATGCCTAAGCATCTCCCATAGTCCTGGCATCACACACCATCCGCACCTCTTTGTCGCCTTCCTTTATCTGCAGTAAGAGGAAATGCAATCTATAAGCAAAATGCTTAGTAAGCGCTATCTAACTCATAAAAACTCGATATGCATGTACATATATCTATAACATGAACTAACTGAATGCTTACTGAAGACTACTCATGTTCATCCAATAGTAAAGGAATCAAACAGGCTGAAATGCTAAACATGTAAAGCTACTTATGCTCTTCTAATAGCAAAGAACAGTAAGCTAATCTAAATAACATGCTAGCATAAAAGAAAACTAAATCTGCATATTATGCTACACAATCAAAGTCCTGTATACATGACTCGTTATATCAAGGATTAACTCTACCATAATCTGTCCGAACCTTTAGAAAACTTTAGCTATTTAATGATACGAAAATATCAAGGATTGACTCTACCATAATCTGTCCGAACCTTTATTGCATCAAGAGAAAACAAATTCAATCAACATTTATGCCACTACCTTAGCCTTCCACAGAAATGGATCATAAACCATCAAGGAACAGATCAGGATCACATAGAAACCTGCCGAACCACAATTGAACGGAGAAAAGCAAAGCTCATCAAATTGACTCAATCAATACCATCACAATTCCAAAGAGAAAGATCAAAACTACAAATCCTAAATCCTGATTTGAAGTACCAGCCACACCAGAAAGATCAACCCAACTTCTGCACTTAACCCGTATCCCATAACAGTTCAGGAAAACAAAACCAACCTAATAAACCAAAACTGAATCCATCCAACCGAAACAAAATCATTATGGGCAACTAGACATCTGGTAAGAGGAATCACAACTAGATCAATTCTATTCAACATTTTCCATGAACAACAGAAGAATGAGGCATCTTTTATCACAGCTTAAAACTCATCGTTCTGTTCAAACCTTCAAAAATAGGAGGAAGAAGCAAAACTCCGTCAAAACTAGTCGTATCTACTAAGAACTTAGGTCTAAAATCCTGAAGTTCATTAAGCAAAGGAAGAACATTACCATCAAGAAACCCCGTCCAGAAAACTTGCCACCTAAAGCCGAACAGTGCAACAAATCGATCAAACACAAATGCTCAAATCTAAACATGTCTAAATCTGATGTACTTAATCATAAAGGTGAAAGAGTTCAAACTACATGCTCAAGCTTATTTAAAACCTCTTCTCATCTCCCTGATGAATTCCACGGCAGAAACAAAAAGGAATTGCTACTGGAAACCCAAAATCTGAATTGTTTCTCATGCTCATTGCCTAGAACAACAAAATCCGAAGCAAGCAACCACAAGCTAAATAAACAAACAAACAAGCAAACCCTATTTCCTTTCATTGAAGCACACGGCAGAAATCTCAAGACTAAAAATTTACAACATACATCGAATTCAAGAGAACAAGATCCGTAACCACTCCTACCGCAGGTGAGTGAGCGACTTACCTTGCTTCTTGGACTCACGCCCGAACAAGAGGGCTTCTAGGGTTCGCGGAGGGTTCGAATCTTGGCTTAAACATTTTTTTGTCGAAACTTCTTTCATTTAGTAAAAATATGAAACGACCTCCAAAAATTACATAAAAATACTCTAAAAATTTCTAAAAATCCCTAGAATATTTCTTTAGCATTTCCAAATATTTTTAAGTACCATTAGGACTCGTAACGAGAAATTTGGGTCGCTACAAGTTTGTAGGATTATCAGTTGCTTCACTTAAACCAATTCTAACTCTCAGGCAATTGTATTCAACTATATTCCTCGATGATAAATAGGGCTAACACAGTTCCAAAGGAAAAACATTTTCCAAATTCATACAAAGTCAACTCACATGAATAGAGTCTAATTACAAATTACCATCATGGCATACACAAGGACTATAGAACATAAACCAAAAAAGAAAATTAGTTTACCTGAGCATCGTACATAACTAGAGTAGCAAATACAACGGACATGCCAAAGATGGAGTCAGAAAATCCCCTACACAGTTAAGTTAGTACACTTCAATTACAAGACCTTGAAGGGAATAACAATAACTACACACTGGGGAATTTCATCAAACAAATTTACATGCCTACCTCTCTAGCCCAAGCAAAGTAGCCACAACAGTAACGACCTAGAAAAATCCAAGCATAATTGATTAAAATTCCATACTTCAACCTCACAAATTGCAAAATGAGGGGAAAATAGAGAAGCGATAGCCTAAAAAAAAGAAACGCTTCTGATAGAGGAATGAGTAGACGGCATGCCTCCCGACCGAACTGCCGCCCTGAAGTCGATGCCCTTCCCCCGATCGCCGAGGTGAGAGGCTTGGCGAGTTGCCCAATGGTACCAGCGACCGCGGTCCGCGGCCGCCACCAACACCTACAAGAAGTAGAAACAACACACAAAGAGTTCACTTTTTAATTATGGAATATTCCTAGTAGTATGTTGTAGTACTTTGTTGCAGGCAAGGTCCACGAGGTCGTCGACTCCAAGAGGGAGAGAAGAGATGACAGCGACGGGCATAGCCACCATCTTGGTTTGTCTTTGCGGAACAAACACCGATGGTTTCTGGGGACGGAAGCAAGAGGAGAGAGGAGAGGGGAGAAGAGAGGTGGAGGAGCTCCACCTCCGACAACTCCGACATCCTTCGAGGTCTACCTTCCCTGTCGTGGAGGAGGATCTAGCGGTCGACAGGATGGTGTGAAGAAATTGTATGGGGAGAGGAAAAGAAAAATGGCTTAGGGTTCGAGAACGCGAAGGGGAAAACATGGCACCAAAGAGATATTTAGAGAGAGGGAAAGCAAAACTACGCGCGAGGGGAAAAAAAGACCAAAGTCAAATACAACAGTTTTATCAAAACTGTTGTCGTAGCCCCTAAAAACGCGCATAAAGACAACGGTTTAGAAATCTGTTGTAAAAAGTGTTATTGATTTGCTCAATGACAACAGTTTTCCCAAAATCGTTGTCTTTCATATTTAATGGGGAGTTCAAAGATAACAATTTTGGCAAAAACCGTTGTCTTTGAGCAAATACGCAACACTTTCTCTTAAAACCGTTGTCATATGAGTGTTGTCTTTTAACATTTTTGTTGTAGTGAAAGTTTTAAAAATATTTTTAAGAAAATAGATTTATAGGTTTTCAAAAATATTTTAAAAAATATTTTAAATTTTAATTTTCTTAGCATCTCACCCATTCTAAATTTTCAAATATGGTAATCCTATAATTATGTGAGATGACTTTAAAAATTTTAATTTTAGTTTAACTTTGATTATTTTAAGTTAAATTTGGGTTAAATTATTAAGATTAATTAAATTTATATTAATGGTAATTATAATATGAATTAATTGAATTAATAATGTTTTGTTAATTTATTAGTTTAAGATTAACTAATTAATCAAGGATTAATTTAAAGTTAATTAAGTATAACTTTTTTTAAATTAATGATTATTATTTTACTTTTTGATTAAAGTTTCATAATTAATAGTTATGGTTTAATTGATCATGAATTATTATTAATTAAGGGTTAATTTAATTAGTTTCTTAGGAATTAATTAGGTAAAGATTTTAAGAATTAATTTAATTTTGTTTAATGTTAAAGTACTTAATTTGTTGATTAAAGTTAAGATTTCAAGTTGAAATTCATTAAGATTTAATTAAGTTAAATTGTAAAGTTAATGATTAATAAAATTAAGTTAAACTTATTAATTATTGATTTAATATTGGTTAATGTTAAAGTATTTTATTTATTGACGATTTGCTACGGAACTCTCCGTCGATCAACGCCCTCACGCCGGCGAGCTACGGGGGACATGGCAACTGGGCACAGGGACCTTCGCATGCTCCTTGTCGACGCGCACAGGGACCTTCGCATGCTCCTTGTCGACGCGATCTCACAGGCTGGGGATTCCGGCGGTGACGCGAGATGGGAAAGGCAAGTTCATATCCCTATAATAGTGTGAGATCCATGAGGTATGGGAGAGTAACTTAGGAGATGATGAAATGCTTACCTATTGGTTGAATGGTCTATGATTCCATGTTTTTGTGATGATTTTTGCTTCGTCTTGTGTTCTCTTCGGGTTTCCGCAAAGGATTTGGGGGTTGATGATTGGGTTCGGAGTTGGGAAGAAGGGATGTACTAGCTATGCATCATGATTCATTTTCCCTTGAGGTTTCTGTCTCTTTCGGGTTCCTTTCGTTCCAATTTATTTTCTATTCATAGGAAAATTGAGGAACTTGGTGGATGGTGGAAGGTTATGCAATTTTCTGTTTGTTTTGACGCTTCTCAGTGTTCTTGGATTCCAATTGCAGTATCGCTTCATTTGGTTTGAGCTTGTGTGATCGATTCGTTAAGGAATGGATTCTAAATGGTTCTACTCGGAGGTTTTCCTATGAATGAATTTCGATTTGGGATTCTGCAATGTCTATGCCTCTTTTTGTTTTCCGTCAATTTTCTCCTGTTGCTTGGAAGATCATAACTGAATTAAGCATTGACAGGTTTTGCCGATAGAATTGATCCTTAATAGGTGATGGGTGGTTTTGGTATGTAGCATGGATAATGTGGTTTTGGGCATTTTGTAGTCTCTGATCTGTTCGTTGGGAGCTTAGGTTTGGATTGTTGATGCTCAAGCTTCATACCATTTTTCCGAAGGTGCTGGGCTGAGTCGGATGCCGTTTCTATTTCGAGGATGAATGATTTCTCGAAGATCTGTGATGTTTGATTAGGATTCAACTATATAATGGTTTTCAGGTGCTTTGGATTTTAGATCTTTTGTGAGATTTGGCAAATGTGTGGTGGTGTTTTTGTGTTCCGAGATATCTTGGCAAACTCGTTAAAGTATGGTTTTCCGTCTAGATGGGTTGTTCGATTTTCTTCAGATTTTGATCGGGTCAGTGAATTATTTCTGATAGGGTGATATTCTTTTAATAGTTTGCTAATGGTTGTGGTTTGATTCTGTGGGTGAAATGGGATTGCAGGTGGAGTTTTTATCTATTTCTATATGTTGTAGGTGTTAAATTTCATTTTAGTTTCTTAATAGGTATGCATGCTGCTAGTTGCCTCTATATTTTGTAGGTGTTGAAATATGTTCCAATGCTTCACCATGTGTATAAGTCTTTAGTTGTTCTGTCAGGTATTGAAATATGGGTAGGAACTGAATTTTCCATTTCTTTCGTCTCCTTCACAAATGCATGATTCTATGTCTTCTTTAAAGGATAGAAAGTATACAGAATGAACGAAATGTGCTAATGATAAAAGTATAACATGGAAAGATTATGTTTTCCCTGAATTTTAGTGCAATGTGTATAAGTATCTGGTGGGTTGGGTGCGACAATGAGCTTCGGGGAGGGCCCTCCAAACAAGAATGACACTGTAATTTATTGCTAAGTTTCGGCTATATAACTGCATGTTCTCCTTGGAGGTACCCCTACAGTCATGGGACTAATTGACTGGCTCAAATAGTGATTACCGGATGTGTGACATATCCATCCTAATTAGTTATGTTGTCTCTTTTACGTGCCATATTTCCCTTTCTGTTTTGTAATTATGTTTATGTTCTATGCTGACTAGTTATTGCTCCTGCTACATTATAGATGTCATATTATTCATATCGAATTGTACTTGCTGGGTTCGTAGACTCATGATGCCTACGTTACAGGTGGGGATGTCTCCTAAGATATGATGGAAGGCATGCAGACGGAGTAGACGAGGAGGCAAGATGAATGCATGACACTGTCCGGATATCTTAGGGGTGCTATGAAGGCATGATTCTTATGTGCCCTTCTTATTGTGTGAGGAGTTGTATTAGTGCTTCCTTATTACTTTGTTAACCACTAGATTGAGATGTACTGGTTCTGTTAGGTATGGTGGTTCAGTATGATGGGGTTGTAACTTCGGTACTTTTGTTAGAGTGTATACTTGTTAGTTAGAGCCCTAGAGCCAATCATTTGATGCTTGTTATATGGACTCATTGTATCATATTCTTATATATAAATAAAGGCATTTGTTTTGGTTATTATACTTACTTGTATTGGTGCCAAATAACTAAGTATAGTAGCATCCTTGAGTAGAAGGTTCTTACCTATATCAATCAATTGGTTGAATCGATAGTGAGATGATATAGGGAACACTACTCTTAATCATTCCTAGTCGAGCATTAACATTCAGGGACAATGTTAATGCAATGAAACTAGCATGTAGGTCAACTCGATGACTTGATCTCACAAGTCATGGCTATGGAGTTATCAAGTTGACACATGGGTATGCATTGGAGAATGTATACTGAATGACCTGCCATGAGAAAGTATCATGGATCGTTATATGAGTGTCATATACTTTCTCATGTGGTTATGAGTATAACTACTAGTCCTTGGACCTGAAGTCACCATGGGTCCCTACATAAGGAGTTACGTACTTTGGCTTCGTCAAACGTCACCCGTAACTGGGTGGACTATAAAGGCGATTACTAGGTAAGTAACGAATTCTGCAGAGGGATGTGAGTGATGTAGATGGGATCTATCCCTGCTATATGACGGGAGCGACATCGATATTCTTGATAGAGTGAGACTACGAAGTGCATGGCCATGCCCAAATGAGTCAATATGAGATATTGAGCTCATTTGTTTGAGTGAGTATACTTGGAGTTCAAGATTTAGATTGATTAGAGGATGACACGGTCTATGCCTCACATTGATCAATCTAGATGTCTAGGATAGAAGGACAATGTCATATATTGTGAAGAGTCACAATTAGTAGTCACAAGGTGATGTTGGATCTCAACATTCTTGTAACTTGGGTAGTAATGATGTATTGCTAGATACCGCTCATTATTTATGCTTCTAAATGGGTTTAGGAGCATTGCCAACGTTACAAGAACCTATAGGGTCACACATAAAGGACAATTAGATGGAGATTAGGTTCATATGATGAACCAAGAGGATTAGGTTCATGTGATGAACCAAATTGGATTAAGAGTAATCCTAATTGAACTAATTGAGTTGGACTCAATTTGATTCATGTGTTCAATAAGTCTAATTTAGATTATGACTCATTGAATCAATTTAATTAAATGAATTAGATTCATTATATTAAATTGGCTTGAATCAAATGGTTGGATTTGATCAACCATGGGAGTTATAATGTCATGTTTGACTTGACTTGAGAGGAAGATGAAAAGTTATGTTTGACTTGACTATATGCCACCTCATTTGTGAGTTGACATTAAGTGGCCAATAATGGTGTTACACATCATTAAGTCTAGCACATGTGTGTGCCACCTCATGGAGGTTACAAATCTCCTCTTTAATGGCCACATTAAATGAGAAAGGAGGTTACACTCCTTAATGTGGCCGGCCACTTATGGTTGAATGGATGGATTAATTTTTCATTCAAGCTAATTCATTCCATCATCTTCCTCCTCTCATTCTCCTCTCCCTCTCCTCCTCGGCCGAACCACCTAAGGTGCTAGCACACCTTTGTTTGGTCTTCTCCACCTAGTTTGTTCGTGTGGATACGCATAGAGGATCGTACACTTGACGATCTTGAGATCCGGCGAACCTTTGGACGAGCGGGATTGCGAAGGGCATCGCATCAAGGGTAAAATCTCTCAACCATGTAGTTCTAGTGTAGATCTAGAGGTAAGAAACTCGTACATATAAAATTTTGTTTTATTTTACTTCGCACGAATCTAGTGGCATGGGAATCAGGGTTTTCGCAACGCGAAAAAGCGGTTTTTGCGGCCCAAAATTCCCAACAGTGGTATCAGAGCCACGTGCAAAGTCTTGTACGAGTTTAATTTGTATTTTTAAGAAAAATTCAGTTCTGTACCTTTCTGTAATTTTATGATTTTTATAGTTTTTATGGGTATTTTTCTCGTATAAGCGAAACACAAGTGTTTTGACACTTGTAGGCTTCGACTACCGAGAAGATTTTTCCAAAACGGCAAGGTTTCGCCCCAAATCATTTTGGGACAGCGGACAAAGGCATTGTAGGATCGCTAAGGGACACTCACGATGGTTATATCGCGGATAGGGCCCCTGCACCTGACCCCGCAAGGGGATTCGTTCCGCGATTGCGCCCGAAAACCGCTAAACGGTACCGCCGAGAATTTTTACTCATAAAAATTGTAAAAATAATAGTAAAAATTACAGAAAATTATAGAAATTACATAATTTAAAATTATGTGTTATTTTGTGATAGTCATGGCCCAAAAGACCCGAATTGGATTTGAAAATTGTGTTGTAATTCATATTACGGCCTGTGCGTCGTCATTTGTGTTGTGTGTGCTGTATACTTGATACGTGACATGCGCGTCGTGCCTCTCTTTTTATTCTTGTTGTAAATTAGTTTAGACTCGAATGTAACTCGAGTTTCAAAATTGTAATGTACAAAATTGGAGCGGTGGAAAGTCCACTCGAGACGGAGTTATGAGGAGGGTGCGAGCAACACAAGGTGGTCAAAAGGAGGAGCTTGAGAAGTTGTTGACCCTAGGTTGACCATCCGATCTTCTCATTGGCTTGAGAAGATCGTAGTAGGGCCATGACTAATCACAAATAATTTAATTAATTGCTTGTGTGTGTATGTGATGCATGCTAGATTAGTAATTAATTAGTGCCTAACGATTAGATTAGATCTAAATCGTGTACAAGATGCACCCTATCGATTAGATTAGATCTCAATCGCGTCAACTCAAATGCCTACCATGTTGTGATACCTATCACTACCTCGATCACATGTGTTGTTGAATCTGCCAAAGCAGAGCAACACATATTATCTTGTTAGGGTACGGAAGGATAATCTTGGTCCCGCCTATCAACGCATGCACTACAACAAATTTGTTAAAAGACAACACTATAAAGACAACGGTTTTTGAGGGAACTGTTGTTAATTTGACAAAAGACAACGGTTTTTGTAAAAACCGTTGTCGTTGAGCGAATTGTTTTCTAATCAACAACGCATTTTACAACGGTTTTCTAAAACTGTTATTTTTAAGTGCATTTTTTAGAGGATACGACTACAGTTTTGTAAACCGTTGTAAACCTAATTCTTTTGTTCCATTGCCCTGATTTAATGTCTTCCCCTCTCCGAAATATATTTTGGCGCGTGTTTTCCCTCCCCTTAGTCTTCGGGAACCCTAGGCAACTGTGTCTTTCTCCTCTCCTCATCCCGCGATCTCTTCACGTTCCCTCTCCTCACACAATCTCCTCTTCTCGATCTCCTCACACAATCTTCTCCACTCCTCACACGTTTTTGCCTTCCACCCCTTTGCACGAACCCCTCTCCTCAAAACTCCTCTCTGGCTAAACCTCTCTCGCAGACTCTCACCAGCATCTTTTGGTTTGTTGCTATTCCTTCTCCCATAAGAGCCCTGTCTCTCGCAATGTCCGGCGAACGAGGAGCATATGGAGGTGGTCGCCGTGGCGATGGACGGGGCGGTCGGGGTCCTATTGACGGCGGCAGATCGAGTGGCGGCGGAGGAAGGGGCGGATATGCTCCGGCTCCTCGCTCTCAGGAATCGTCGACGACTTCGTCCGCATCGTACCGTCCTTCGCCGCTGGCCATAGCAGCAGATTCGCCTTCGTCCTCTTCTATCGGCGAAAAACTCCGGCATCTCACGATTGCCGAGCCCACGAAGGAGCAGACTCCTCAGTTGGCGGCGCCTCCGGCTTCTAGCAAGGGTTTGAGGCATCCGGCTCGGCCGAATTTCGGCACCGTCGAAAGGCCGTGCTTAGTTAGGGCTAACCATTTCCTTGTCGAGATTGCCGACAATATTCTTTTCCACTATGATGTAAGTTTCTATGTTTCTCTTTCGTTATGCATCATTCTTCCCATTTGATGGAGAATACCTTGTTCTGAATTTGTAGGTGAGTATAATGCCCGAATCAGTGTCCAGAGCTACCAATAGAAAAATCATCTCTGAGCTTGTCAAGGTGCATAAGGATAAAGCCTTGGGAAGGAGAATGCCAGCTTATGGTGGAAGGAAGAACCTGTATACGGCTGGTACTTTTCCTTTTGAGTCAAAGGAGTTCACGGTTTCACTGCCTAAAAATGATGGAAGGTACTGTTTCTCAACTGAAGCTTTATGCTGACTGTATCTGTTAAAATCGTGTGATTTTCCTCTTCTTCAGGAAGGCCAAGGATTTTAGAGTGATTATTAAGCTTGCTGGAAACACAAGCATATACAACCTGAAGGAGTTTTTAGCTGGTCGACAGATTGAGGCACCTCAAGAAGTCATTCAAGCCCTTGATATTGTTCTTAGGAAGTCTCCATCTACCAAGTACTTCTGTTTCCTTTTCTTTCTGTACAATTTTCTCAAGTACTATATTATTGTTAATATTATTTTCGTTGCAACTTGTTCTGCTTCAGGTATACTTCGGTAGCACGGTCCTTCTTTTCCCCGAGCTTTGGGCATTGGGCACCCATTGGAGAAGGCTTAGAATGCTGGAGGGGCTACTATCAAAGCCTTCGACCAACACAAATGGGCTTGTCTTTGAACATAGGTAAGTCTTGCTGGAAGTGTTCTTTGGTTTATCTGTTTTGAGGAAACTATCAATTTATCTAGGCTATATTCCATTATCAAAAGTTTCAAGTTCCAATGTTTAAATGTAATTGGGTTGAGAATAATAAAGTTTCAAGTTCCAAAAAAAGGGACAGTTTTCTGCAGACTAGGATTTACACGTAAAGGAGGTGAGCTAGATAAATATTTTGAGCAGTTACCTGATTTATGAACATGATACTACATGGGGAAAATGCAGGAGCAAGACCAATTTAATTAATAGTATTGAGATTCTTGTTTTCTTTGGGAATGAAAATGGTTTCTCAATCAAACAAAATTGAAAATATTTGGAATTTGCAATTTGTTGGACATGATGAATGGTCGGAATGAGTTAAAGTTGGATGGAAATAACTTACACTTTGTTGAGAATCACAATGACCAAGTTCATTCACATAGTTGTTTGGACTTACTTATGGCAAACCAAACCAAACCAATTTAGCAATCACTATATGCAAGATACACCAACTATCTAGACTTACCTAGAGTTGCTCTGATCTGACTGCTTTTTGCTTCCCAATGTATTCTGCCCTCCTTTATTTGCTGTTACTAGCTACAGGGATTGTTGGTTTATTCCGTGTAAGGCTTCACCTTGACTTAAGCAGGGTGGTGTTATCATATTAGATTATGTATAGCTCATGCGTACTTGGTATGTGTTGGATTCAACTTTATCTGCTTGCTAAAACGTTTTTGCCAATCCTGGTTTCAGTCCTTGTCCACTGCACACTTTTGCTCTATTTCATGCACAGGACGATTTAATTCAATTACCTTATTTCTTTAACTTATCTGCTGTACTATTTGTCCAACTTTGTACAATTAGCCTTGAACTAACAAAAGAAATGAATTTGAAGGGTTGGAACAACCATATGAACCAGTTTCATAAGCTTTTTTCGTACTCACTTGCTTGACTACTCATGAAATTGTGAAGCGGCAACGTTTCTCGTGCTTATTTGGCCATTCTTTTTTTCTATGGCTTTAACTATATTTTATTTTCATACCAGGGAGAAATTGCTGGGTTTGCAAGCTGGGTATGTAGAAAAAGAACCAGTACGTGAAGATTGTTGCATATCCGATCCTGACTTGATTTATTCAGAAAAAGGACAAATTAATTTGCATGGTTGTGGTCTTATAAACTTAATTTTGTGGTTTCATCTTTTGTGGTTGTCATGATTGGATACTACTTGTGGTCATGTTTAGATAGCTTGTAGTAATTGTATAGAATTGTTTATAAACTTAAGTGAATGTACACATGTACCGGTTTTTGGTTGAGACAAGATGTATATATAAATTAAAGACAACTAATCGAATGTATATATGTTGAAAACTATTTTTGTGAATGTATAAATGTTACGTTGTACCAGTTTGTGTGCAATGGCCATGGTTTTAACCGTTGTGAAAAGTACATATATAGACATGCAACTGAATGTACAAAGACAACGATTTTTAACCGTTGTGAAAAGTATTCTAAGACAATGGTTTTAAACTAAATTTTGAAGAAAGACAACAGTGTATATGTTGTTAAAAGTATATCTGCGATCAAATTTTTGCAAAACTGGCAATTACAACGGTTTTATACTGTTGCAGAGCTGTTGTCTTTGGTATTAAAAGACAACACTTTAAATCCGTTGCATGACTGTTGTCTAATGTGGTCAAAGACAACGGTTTTAAACCGTTGTCTTTTACCGCACATTTAACAACAGTGTCAGTTACAACGGGTTTAAAGGGCCTATGACAACGGTTTTTAACCGTTGTCTTTTAATGTTTTTGTTGTAGTGATGGGTGAGTACAACTCAATTAGATTGAGTAACTAGTTAACTCAATTGGATGGAGTTTAGCTATATACATTTTCCAAATAGTTGGTAGATAGGTCAAAATCACATTTATATTAACTCTTAGGCGTATTAGCCAAAGCTAACTCAAGTTTTAATATAAATGCGGATCTTGATCATATAAACAAGAGTTGCATAGAGATGTAATTGGTAATTAATTACCTACCGATCATACTAAGTCTTGGGTGATTTAGCCAAAGCTAACTCAAGGCATAGTATGATGTGGATCTTGTCCCACATTAATTATAGAATTTAGTGGGAGCATCATTTAGTTAAAGGCCTAATTAAATGATTAATAGAATATGATATTTATTTTTCTGCATTTTCTGTTGTAGATAACCATGATGTCAAATACGAACTCTTTCTCCCTGCGTTCCATCCTTAAGAAGGACAAACTTAACGGAGCTAATTTCCAGGACTGGTACAGAAATCTGAGAATAGTTCTTACTTAGGAAAGAAAACTATACATCCTGGAGCAGCCCATTCCCGAGGCACCTCCTGCCACTGCCACGCGAGCTGACCGAGATGCTTACAAGAAGCATCAAGATGACACATTAGAGATGTCATGTCTCATGCTCGCAACCATGAACTTTGAGCTTCAGAAGCAATATGAGTTGATGACTGCTTATGATATGGTTGAACATCTTCGTCAACTGTATCAAGGACAAGCAGGGCATTGGAAGAGGAACTGCACGGGATACCTGAAAGATCTTAAGAAGAAGAGAAATAAGATTTCTACTTCAGGTATACATGTTATAGAAATCAATCTCTCTATTTCTTTATCGTGGGTATTAGATACCAGATGTGCTTATCATATTTGTACTAATATACAGGTGCTGAGAAATAGCAGAGCATTGACGAAGGGCGAGGTGGATCTACGAGTAGGCAATGGAGCACGGGTTGCTACTGTTGCTGTAGGAACTTATCATCTATCTCTGCCCTCTGGGCTTGTATTAGAATTAGATGAATGTTGTTATGTGTCTGCTTTAACTAAGAACATAATTTCAATTTCTTGTTTGGACAAGAAAGGTTTCTCTTTTATAATAAAGGACAAATATTGTTCTGTTTATTTAAAAGATATATTCTATTATAGTGCACCTCTGATGAACAAACTCTACATTCTAGACCTTGAAAGCCCTATCTATAACATAAATACCAAGAGGTTCAAGTCAAATGACATAAACCAAACCTATCTCTGGCACTATCGCTTAGGTCATATAAATAACAAGCGCTTATCCCAGCTCCATAAGGATGGTTTGCTGGACTCATTTGATTTTGAATCATATGAGATATGCGAGTCATGCCTACGAGGCAAGATGACCAAGACTCCCTTTAGCGGACACAGCGAGAGAGTGACTGATTTGTTAGGACTTATACATAGTGATGTATGTGGCCCTTTCAATATCGCTGCTAGAGGCGGTTATAGGTATTTCATCACATTTACTGATGACTTCAGTAGATATGTTTATGTGTACTTGATGACACATAAGTCTGAATCCTTTGAAAAGTTCAAAGAATTGAAGAATGAAGTACAGAACCAGCTTGGCAAGAGTATTAAGATACCTCGATCAGATCGAGGTGGAGAATACCTTAGCCATGAGTTTCGTGACTATCTAGCTAAGTGTGGGATTTTATCCCAACTCACTCCTAGAACACCACAGTGGAATGGTGTATTCGAAAGAAGGAATCGTACCCTATTAGATATGGTACTGTCTATGATGAGTCACACAGATCTTCCTACATTTCTTTGGGGCAATGCTCTAGACACGGCAGCTTTTATACTCAACCGAGTTCCATCCAAGGCCGTGATAAAGACACCATATAGGATATGGATTGGGAGAGATGCCCAGGTATCTTTTATGTGGATTTGGGGTTATGAGGCTTATGTTAGACGTCAAGTCTCAGACAAACTGGGACCCAAATATGATAAGTGTTATTTCATTGGATATCCCAAGGAAACTAAGGGATATTACTTCTATATTCCCAGACAGCACAAGGTAGTTGTGGCAAAGACTGGGGTATTTCTAGAAAGAGATTTTATTTCTAGAAAGACTAGTGGGAGTACGTTAGATTTTGAAGAAGTTCAAGATGCGAACAATAGCACTGAAGCCTCGATGGAAGTTGAATTGGAACCACAAAGTGTTGTGGGTGATGTTGTTCCATAAGGAGTTGAGGAACAACAACCTGTTCAAGTAGACATACCTCTTCACAGGTCTGATAGGGTACGTCGTCAGCCTGAGAGATACTCATTTCTCTTGTCTGACCATGATGACGTTGTGCTCATAGAGGATGAGCCTACCACCTATCAGGAAGCTGTGATGAGACCAGATTCTGAGAAATGGCTAGAGGCCATGAGATCTGAGATGGAATCCATGTACACTAACCAAGTATGGACTTTGGTTGATCCACCTGAAGGGGTAAAACCCATAGTGTGTAAGTGGGTCTTTAAGAAAAAGATTGACATGGATGGACTTATCTATAAGCGTCGCTTGGTAGCTAAAGGTTTCAAGCAGATTCATGGTATTGACTATGATGAAACCTTTTCTCCAGTAGTGATGTTTAAGTCCATTCGGATCATGCTTTCTATTGCAGCGTACCATGACTATGAGATATGGCAGATGGATGTCAAAACTGTGTTTCTGAATGGAAACCTGCTCGAGGATGTGTACATGACACAACCTGAGGGTTTTGAAGATCCACAGCATACTAGCAGAGTATGCAAGCTGCATAGGTCCATTTATGGACTAAAGCAAGCTTCTCAGAGCTGGAATCTTCGATTCGATGATGCAATCAAATAGTTTGGTTTCATCAAGAATGAAGATGAACCTTGTGTCTACAAGAAGGTTATAGGGGGCATAGTTGTCTTCCTCATATTGTATGTGGATGACATACTACTCATTGGGAAAGACATCCCTTTGCTACAGTCTGTCAAGACTTGGCTAGGGACATGTTTCTCAATGATGGACTTAGGTGAGGCATCCCGCATTCTAGGGATACAGATCTATAGAGATAGATCTAAGAGATTACTTGGCCTAAGTCAGAGTACATATATTGACAAGGTACTCCTACAATTTGCCATGCAGAACTCTAAGAAGGGATTTCTGCCGATGTCACATGGCGTGAGTCTTTCAAAGACTCAAGGTCCCTCTTCTAGAAAGGACAGAGACCGCATGGATCAGATTCCTTATGCCTCAGCCATAGGATCTATCATGTACGCCATGCTATGTACTCGTCCTGATGTCTCGTATGCTTTGAGCATGACGAGCAGATACCAGTCAGATCCAGGTGAGAGTCACTAGATAGCGGTCAAGAATATTCTTAAGTACTTGAGAAGGACTAAAGAATATTTCTTGATATATGGAGGCGATGATGAGCTAGCTGTAAAGGGTTACAGTGATGCTAGCTTCCAGACCGACCAGGATGATTATCGATCGCAGTCAGGGTTCATGTTTTGCATAAATGGTAGTGCTGTGAGCTGGAAGAGTTCGAAGCAGGACACAGTCGCTGATTCTACAACAGAGGTCAAGTACATTGCTGCAGCAGAGGCAGCAAAGGAGGCAGTTTGGATCCGAAAGTTCATCACTGAACTTGGGGTAGTTCCTAGTATCGCTGACCCAATTGAGCTCTATTGTGACAACAATGGAGCAATTGCGCAGGATAAGGAACCTCGCTCACACCAGCGGACCAAACATATACTACGACGCTTCCATCTCATTCGAGAGATTATCGAGAGAGGAGATGTGAAGATTTAGAGAGTACCGTCAGAGGCTAACATCGCAGATCCCTTGACCAAGGCTTTGGCACAGAGAAAGCATGATGGTCACACTAGGTCATTGGGGCTTAGAGCCTACACTGATTGGCACTAATGCTAGTGGGAGATTGTTAGTTAGAGCCCTAGAGCCAATCATTTGATGATTGTTGTATGGACTCATTATATCATATTCTTGTATATTAATAAAGGCATTTGTTTCGGTTATTATACTTGTATTGGTGCCAAATAACTAAGTATAGTAGCGTCCTTGAGTAGAAGGTTCTTACCTATATAAATCGATTGGTTGAATCGATAGTGAGATGATATAGGGAACACTACTCTTAATCATTCCTAGTCAAGTATTAACATTAAGGGATAATGTTAATGCAACGAGACTAGCATGTAGGTCAACTCGATGACTTGATCTCAAAAGTCATGGATATGGAGATATCAAGTTGACACATGGATATACATTGGAGAATGTATACTGAATGACCTGCCATGAGAAAGTATCATGGATCGTTATATGAGTGTCATATACTTTCTCATGTGGCTATTAGTATGACTACTAGTCCTTGGACCTGAAGTCACCATGGATCCCTACATAAGGAGTTACGTACTTTGGCTTCATCAAACGTCACCCGTAACTGGGTTGACTATAAAGGCGATTACTGGGTATGTAATGAATTATACAGAGGGATGTGAGTGATGTAGATGAGATCTATCCCTCCTATATGACGGGAGCGACATCGATATTCTTGATAGAGTGAGACCACGAAGTGCATGGCCATGCCCAAATGAGTCAATATGAGATATTGAGCTCATTTATTTGAGTGAGTCTACTTGGAGTTCAAGATTTAGATTGATTAGAGGATGACACGGTCTATGCCTCACATTGATCAATCTAGATGTCTAGGATAGACGGACACTTGTCATATATTACGAAAAGTCACAATTAGTAGTCACAAGGTGATGTTGGATCTCAACTGTCACGACCCGGAGGAGTCCCTGTCCGAAGAAATTTCGGCAGCATCTCCCCCTGTACGGCGGACAATCTGAAACTTTCTACATCTCCATATACCTCAACCATATGCGGCTGGAATAATAACAGAAAATAAAATACAATACACAGACATTCCACACAGTTTAATAAGCAATGATAATAAGACTCAAAATCCACCCTACTCAACTACACTCATAAAACACAAATCCGACGATAAGATCAATTTACCTCTTCTGCCGTCTAGGCAGGCATGTAGTAAAAGCAAAACCAAAACAAATCCATCGACATTACAAAATCCATACCATATCCATACCATCAAACAAAACAAATTTAGCATAGTCTATGCAAGAAAAACCAAAAGACCAATAATATCCTCGAGGTCTGTAGGGACTACCAACTGTAACTCTCTCCTGACAACATCAACCTGAAAAAAAATAACAACAGTGGAGGCGAGGTGAGTCCAACGCTCAGCAGGTACAACTGATATGCAAAGTAGAGAAATAACATCTAGCACTAATCATGCATACAGTCTCCTGATATAAAAGGATGGAATGCAACTGAAGTAAACAAGAGAAAAACTGTACTAACCAGGACCTGGGTATAAGGACAAACAGTCCGAGTGGTATAGAAATCCTGTATGCATGTTAAACATAGGTATCCAAACAATATGCAGCATATAAATGCAGCAAACACAAACACAAGCAATAAATGCATCATGCATATGATGCCAATGATGCGTCCTGGTCACCCCTAACGCCAGTCGATCATCTCACACAATAGTGAGGCCGAGTGGGTAGGGCTATGACAACCGTACAATCTGTCGTCACTACTCCTGATGAGCGACCGAGTGGACGGGATGCTGTCGGAGTACACCTATCCTCCTACCCCAAATCATAAATGGGGGAGCGCAATGCTCTCAACTCCAGGTACACGATGACGGGGAGGAATCCCTATCGGCTAACACGTTGCATCACGCTACCCATGAGCGGACCAATGGAGCCAAACAAAGTCCTTGCTGCAACACACACTGCCTGAATCGACCACTAACCCATGAGTGGTGGTGTGTGCAGATCCATGTAACAGGCGATGTGCTCAACAATAATAGAGCGCACTATCGCACAGCATGCAATCATGCGTATGGTGCATGTCAACAACCACAAAATATCCTGAACTAATCCATATAGATACATAAGGTGCACCATAAATCAATGAATCAAACAACGGTACACAGATCAGATAAGGTATACAACCTAGGTCCTGAACATGGTGAAGCATGGTATATCACTACCCTTATAAGCATGTATAAGTAGGTAAGGAATACATGAGATGCAAAACAAGCAATCAATCAATCATGTAATGGGTATCGGGTAGTGATTAATAGAAACAAATAAGAGAACATAATTATTGCTACTTGTTAAATTCACTACTATGCATATCAAAGACATAAAGTCAAAAGTACCCGCCTCCAATAGGAATGTCCAAATCCGACATCGAGATACTCGTCTCGCGTCAAAGTCCTGTGTCACCAATATATATACATTTTATTTAGCTAATTCCTATAAGAGAAATGATATTCATCTAGAATTTTCATCTAGAAAATTCATCTAGATAGACACATAAATGATGGGACCCACAAAAAGTGAAATGGTGGGTCCCATCATTTATGTGTCTATCTAGATGAATTTTCTAGATGAAAATTCTAGATGAGTATCACAGCTCTTCCTATAAATAGCTAAATAAAAATCTCTTACACTAAATTAGGGACAAATCCTAATTAACACAATAACATAAACCTAATCCACAATCCAACTCATACCAAATTCAATATATATACCAGATCTACAAAACAAAATCTCACTTGTTGAAACACTTACACTGATCGGATCAAAGATGGAAATCAAGGAAACAACTAGGCGTTCCGTGCTGTGGTGGTCGGAATCCAGCAACTCCACACCACTATCCACTGCCAACTGAACAACAAATTCCAAATATAACAAATTGGAAATCCTTACAATAACATACCACAATCTACAACACGACTGATGTTAACAAAAATCCTTACCTAACTTCCTCTTCGGCGATGGTAGCAAGCAGCAGTGGCTGGGATGCTCTTCTATCAGCCCACTGCCGGAAACCCTAGATCCGTACTAGAGATTGTGAGGCTGAGCCCAAGGTATCCAACCAAAGCTAGGGCACAGAGTGCTGCTTCTTGGCGCGAGGAGAAACGACGATGCTATGTCGGAAGAGAGGAAGCAGAAACTTGGGCACGACGCGATGTACACACTGTGCCGGCGGCAGTGCTAGGGCACAAGGGAAAACCGATGGAACTTGGGCAGAGAAGTTGTCGATTGATCAGCACTGCTCAGGGTTTTGGCCGGCGGTAAAAAGAGAGGAGATGGGTCAGTAGGGGTGCTAGGTCAGGGCACAAGATGTATCTCTGGCGTTGGGTGGCGGCCGGCGTCAGCTGTGGTGATCGGGGGTGCTGGGGAAGGAGGGTTCGGCTCGGGAAGAGGAGAACGAAGAAAGGGAATCGCGGAAGAAAAAAAGGAGAAGAATCGTCGAGTGGTTAGGGCACGACTTGGCGTCGGGAATGGCTCGGAGAGGAACGGCCCGGGCACGCGTGAAGGGGGAAAAGAAGGAAAAGGCGGAAAAGTAAAATAAAGAAAAAAAAAAACAAAAACAAAAAGAAATCAAACTTTTCCTCGCTTAAACTGGGTAGCCTAAACAAGCTTTTCCAGGCCCCATTTCTGTCCCCGTTAACTCGTCCATACGAGCTCAGAAAAATTCCCGAGGAATTTCCAAAAATTCTAAAATTTTTCCTTATTATTATTCTCTATTTTCTGGTATTTTACATCAATATTTTTGTAACTTGGGTAGTAATGATGTATTGCTAGATACCGCTCATTACTTATGCTTCTAAATGGGTTTAGGAGCATTGCCAACGTTACAAGAACCTATAGGGTCACACACAAAGGACAATTAGATGGAGATTAGGTTCATATGATGAACCAAGAGGATTAGGTTCATGTGATGAACTAAATTGAATTAAGAGTAATCCTAATTGAACTAATTGAGTTGGACTCAATTTGATTCATGTGTTCAATAAGTCTAATTTAGATTATAATTCATTGAATCAATTTAATTAAATGAATTAGATTCATTATATTAAATTGTCTTGAATCAAATGGTTGGATTTGATCAACCATGGGAGTTATAATGTCAAGTTTGACTTGACTTGAGAGGAAGATGAAAAGTCATGTTTGACTTGACTATATGCCACCTCATTTGTGAGTTGGCATTAAGTGGCCAATAATGGTGTTACACATCATTAAGTCTAGCACATGTGTGTGCCACCTCATGGAGGTTACAAATCTCCTCTTTAATGGCCACATTAAATGAGAAAGGAGGTTACACTCCTTAATGTGGCAGGCCACTTATGGTTGAATGGATGGATTAATTTTTCATTCAAGCCAATTCATTCCATCATCTTCCTCTTCTCATTCTCCTTTCCCTCTCCTCCTCCTTGGCCGAACCACCTAAGGTGCTAGCACACCTTTGTTTGGTCTTCTCCACCTAGTTTGTTCGTGTGGATACGCATAGAGGATCGTACACTTGACGATCTTGAGATCCGGCGAACCTTTGGACAAGCGGGATTGCGAAGGACATCGCATCAAGGGTAAAATCTATCAACCATGTAGTTCTAGTGTAGATCTAGAGGTAGGAAACTCGTACACGTAAAAATTTGTTTAATTTTACTTCGTACGGATCCGGTGGCATGGGAATCAGGGTTTCCGCAATACGAAAAAGCGATTTTTGCGGCCCGAAATTCCCAACAATACTAAAAGTCTAGCTTTTTGTAAACATTTATTTTGAAATAAAGAATCACATTGGTCAAATGTCTACATTTATATGCTAAGTGTAGTTGTTCAATTAGTTTATATTGTAGATAACATTGTGTGTGGTGTCACACACAGAAGATCATGTTATCAATTTCTTATAAATTATAAACAATAGCTCACGACTAAGATGGAAAGGAACAAACCATTGGAAAAGTCGTAGTGTAATTTGGTATTAGAGTATCTTAATTATAAAATTACACTAGTATACTCTGAGTGTATTGAGCAGGACCATTTAAGGTAAGTTCTTTTTATACTGACTGCATAAAAGAATAAGACTTTTGTTATTATAGAAGTGTGTGCTCTTAATCATGATATAATAACAAACATATATACTCAATATTCATTTCTTTAATTTATCAAAAGGTGTGATTTAGTTCGATAAATCAATAGGCTCGATAAATTGGGAAATTGTATTATTTATATGGTGTATTATTGATTATAGAATGAAACTGTGTCCTAGTAATCTAGGTTGATGATGTCCCCAAGAGGAGCTCATAAGGATTGTCATGTAAACCCTGCAGGTGGACTTAGTCCGACATGACGATGAAGTTAAGTGGTACTACTCTTGGAGCTAGATATTAATTAAGTGAGTTGTTAGTAACTCATTTAATTAGTGGACATTCTATATCTTAAACACAGGGAGACTAACACACTCATGATAAGAAGGAGCCCATATAGTAATATGGGATTGGTGCGGTAGTTCAATAATAACTCTTTAGTGGTATGAGTTATTATTGATGAACTCGAGTTGGGTGTTCGGGGCAAACACGGGAAACTCAAGTTCATCGGGAGACCAAAACCAATTCCTTCTCTCGGTCCCTATCGTAACCTCTTATTTATAAAGTGTTATGCCCACTCATACCCACCTTCTTACCCATCTTAAGGTGACCGGCCAAGCCAAGCTTGAAGCCCAAGCTAGGGGTCGGCCAAGATCAAGCCTTGATGGAGCAAGTAGGTGGTCGGCCCTAACTTGGAACCCAAGTTGGTGGCCGGCCACAATAAAATTAAAAAGATTTTAATTTTTAAAATCTTTCTTGTGTGGAAGCCATGATTTTAAAAGAGAGTTTAAAATTTAAATCTTTCCTTTTATAGTTTTCTACAAAAGATTAAGATAAAGGTTTAATATCTTTCCTTATTTGTAATTAAAAGGAAGATTTTAATTTTTGATAAAACTTTCTTTTTTGTAACCATCCTCATGATTTTAAAAGAGAGTTTTAAAATTTAAATATTTTCTTTTATAGTTTTTACAAAAGATTAAGAGAATAGATTTGATATTCTTCCTTATTTGTAAATTGAAAGGAAGTTTTAATTTTGAGAAAAATTTCCTTATTGTAATCATCCACATGATTTAATAGAGAGATTTTAATTTATAAAAATTTTCTTTTATAACCAACCATGAAGGGAATTTTTAAAATGAAATTTTTATTTTAAAAATTTCCGGAAACAAATTAGGAAGTTTTAATTTTGTGTTTAAAACTTTCCTTGTTTGGAGGAATTGAGGTGGTCGGCCACATTGATAGAGAAAAGGAAATTTTTTTAAATTAATTAAATTTTTCTTTCCATTGGCAAGGAAAATAAAGAAGTTTTTATTAAAACTTTTTTTATTTGCCAAGACCAAGAATATAAAAGAGATGGTAGAGGTGTCTTACCTTACAACAAGATAACATCTAGTATTCCTCTCATCTCTTCCTTGTGGTGGTCGGCCCTCTCTTCTTTCTCCTCCCCTTTTCTTCTTCCTTGGCTGGCGACATCAACTCTCTAGGAGACCCTTGGTGGTCGGATTTTGCTTGGAGAAGAAGTAGAGAAAAAAGGCTTTGTTTCTTTGCATCCCTTGAAGCTTGGTTGGTGGCCGAAAACCTTCATCTCTAGGAGATTCTTTGTCACGCCCCAGAGGAGTCCCATGCCAGACAAAAATCCGGCAGCATCGCCCCTATACGGGTAACAATCTGAAGCAATATACATAAACACAAACAACATATAACATATTCATCAACCCACACGGTTGGAATATACACACAATAGAAACAACACAACCATGTAATTTAATATACTCAGCCTACCCGGCTGGACAACAATGAAATAAACACCCACGCAGTTAATATTTAGCCCACATGGCTGTATCAAAACCACAGCGAAAAAAGAAAGAGAAAACCCACAGTCTACAACTAAAGTTTACTAGCCAATTAGGCTTACACAACCACAAGATCACGAAAGCAAAACACCACGAATCAAACTCCAAACACATACCAATTCATACAATACTAAAATCGCTCTATACTAAAAATACAAGTAAAGCGGAAATAAAACCGATATAACGCAGGACCTAGGACTAGCAGCCGACATCTCTCCAAGCATCCATGAATCATCTATTGCTACCTAGCGAAAGAAAAACCAATTTGTGAGGTGGTGATGATTGGAACTTAGCGGGTAAAATTAAGATAGTGCATGAACAAAATAAACAAATAGAGAATGCCAAAAGGAATACAATCTCATAAGGGGAGTAGCATATACTAAAATAAAACCATAATAAATACTCATACCTGAAACCATATCATAGGCTAGTAATAGAAGGTCAGAAGTAGTAATAATCTACTACAATACTGCTCACAGATACAGAGGTAACATGTAAGGTATATAAACATTTCCAATAAATAAATTAATGTCTAAACACCTATGATGAGAGGATATCTCAACATAAGCATGTCAATATAAGGGAATAACAGCAGTAAGTGATCGCAGCATAAATATACCATAGCAGCATAAGAAAGCAATAACAACATATGTAAACATCAGCAGCTAAAGCCAATATAATAATAGCGTATGCACGGATGGTCACTCCCGCCCACCTCTCTGCACCATGACCCCTGTATGGTCGTAAGGCCGAGTCAGTGACAGACTGTATATCACTCCAGCTACCACTCTCACGAGTGGCCGAGGGGACAGTTACATAGTAGCTAACTAGCTACATCTGCGACGGGGGTCCCTGCTACTCGTAACTCCAGCTACCACTACCCACGCGTGGCCGAGTGCAGCACGACAGGATAAGCGGCATCAACTCTAGCTACCACTCTCTCGAGTGGCCGAGGATGCGGCCCTGGTCAACGACTCTCTCAACGATAAGGGAGAATTGGTCGTTGACATGCATGCCATGATATGATGCGCCAAATACAATAATCATCATACAAATATAAGTAGAAATTAGGTATGCTACATGAAGCCAGCATGCTCAATACAGTACATAAACAAACAATAGTCATCATACCAATATAAGTAAAAATTAGGTATGCTACATGAAGACAGCATGCTCAATATAGTACATAAATAAACAATAGTCAAAGGATACAAACATGGTATCTAGTATCTGCTACTTATCATGGACAACAACAAGAGTCTGTATAGAAATGGAAACGAATATCCCAAAGATCACGTGGAAGTATCAAGCGTAAGAAAAATAAGAGTGGAGTCAAGGTAAAACAGTTCTTATCTAAAATACTTCATAAACTAAGTTCAAAGAACTATAGAATCAAGGTAAGAAGTATCCGCCTCCAAACGTGTCGTGTTTGACAGGAATCCCCACACGTCACGCGGCTCATCAACGATCACGGTCATGTGTCACGTATACAATTTTGTGTAATTACATGTATACACCCCGAATAGATAAATCTCCTACAAATCAATAACCAACTCTCAAGTAATAGCCAACCATGGTTACTACTCCTTTCCCTTGGTAAGACTAGTTAAATTTCAACCTAGCTTAACCCATCTAAGAATTAAAATTCCCATTAGATTCTTAATCATCATTTAACCTTCCATTATTAACTAAAACAATGCAAATCCTAAACATCCCAACAATCACTATAGGTTCAATCTATACATTCACTTACAACTAATAAATCTAAGCAAAAACAAAACCCTACATCCATTAGAAAACTTAATTTAACAGCATCCCAATGGAAATAACAGTGATACTTCACTAGAAAACATCACTTACCCTAAGGTATAGCAGCGAATCAAGAGTTCACAACCCTACCAGCCTCTGCTCGATAGCTTCCAAGAACATCCATACACTCATTTTCCAAGCATTAGTCTAGGAAGCAATTGTACAGGAACGAATTTGTTGGAACCCTAACAAACAAAACCTTACCTTAAACCGACCACCACTGAATCCAGCAAGCTCCAAATCCAGCAAAGCTAGGGCTCAGATTTTCTTCCCTTTCGCTGTAGGTCGATCGGTGTGGAGCAAGGATCGGAAGAGAGGAACACAGATGGGCTATAAGTGTGGGGTAGAAGGGTTAGGAGCCTCCGGCGTGCGACGGCTTGAACAACGTCGTTCTATCGGGTGCGGTGGCGTGCATCTCGGGAGCTCTTGTGAGGAGAGGTCGGCGGCTCTGGCTCTCGCATTAGGAGGAGGAGAGACCGGCAGCTGTGGCTCAGGAACTCGCGAGAGGGAGAGGGAAGGAAGGGGCGATCGGCGTTAGGGCACAAAGACGGCGACGCTGCGGTGCTCGCGTGAGGAGGGGAAGTCGGTGGCCATGGCTCGACGGTTGTGGCCCGACGGAGAAGAGAGGCCGACAGTGGGTTTGGGGAGACGAGGGACGCGAGAAGGAGGTGCTCGCGTGAAGGCTTGAAGATGAGGAGATCGGGTGGATGACGGAAATCGGGCGAATATGATGGCTTGGGCACGATTAGAATTAAAAGGGCCTTTTATAACTTAGGTCTTTTCAATTAAGGACTAAGTTATTTTCTCAATCAACTCCCTCATAAGGGATATTCTAAACAGGCTTTTTCACAGTCCAATAATTGATCCCCTTAAAACATGTCATATGGACTCCATTTAATCTCCGAAAACTTTCTAAAAATTCTCAAAAAATCCAATAAAATTATTTCTCAAATAACCTTATTATTTAATTACTATTTGGGTGTCATATTTTACATTAATTTTTATCTAGCATGGGACTCCTCTTGTGCGTGACAATTTGAAGCATTATACATAAAAACAAAAAACATATAACATATTCATCAGCCCACACAGCTGGAATATACACACAATAGAAACAACACAACCGCCCAATTTAATATACTCAGCCTACCCGGCTGGACAACAATGAAATAAACACCCACGCAGTTAATATTTAGTCCACACGGCCGTATCAAAAACACAGTGGAAAAATGAAGAGAAACCCCACAATCTATAGCTAAAGTTTACTAGCCAATTAGGCTTACACAATCATAAGATCACGAAAGAAAAACACCACGAATCAAACTCTAGACACAGACCAATTCATACAATACTAAAATTGTTGTATACTAAAAATACAAGTAAAGCAGAAATAAAATCGATATAACGCAGGACTTAGGACTGGCAGCCGACATCTCTCCAAGCATCCATGAATCATCTACTGCTACCTGGCGAAAGAAAAACTAATTTGCGAGGTGGTGAGTATTAGAACTCTGCGAGTAAAGGAAAGATAGTGCATGAACAAAATAAACAAATAGAGAATGCCAAAAGGAATACAGTCTCATAAGGGGAGTAGCAGACACTAAAATAAAACTATAATAAATACTCATACCTGAAACCATATCCTAAGCTAGTAATAGAAGGTCAGAATTAGTACTAATGTGCTACAATACTACTCACAGCTACATAAGTAACATGTAAGGTATATAAATATTTTCAATAAATAAATCAATGTCTAAACACCTACGATGGGAGCATATCTCAACATAAGCATGTCAGCATAAGGGAATAACAACAGTAAGTGATGGCAGCATAAGTATACCACAGCAGTATAAGAAAGCAATAACAACATATGTAAATAGCAGCAGCTAAAGCCAATATAATAACAGCGTATGCACAGATGGTCACTCCCGCCCACCTCTCTGCACCATGACCCCTGTATGGTTATGAGGCCGAGTCAGTGACAGACTATATACCACTCCAGCTACCACTCTCACGAGTGGTCGAGGGGACAGTTGCATAGTAGCTAACTAGCTACATCTGCGACGGGAGTCCCTACTGCTCGTAACTCCAGCTACCACTACCCACGCGTGGCCGAGTGCGCCACGACAGGATAAGCAGCATCAACTCCAGCTACCACTCTCTCGAGTGGCCGAGGATACGGCCTAAGTCAACGACTCTCTCGACCGTAAGGGAGAATTGGTCGTTGACATGCATGCCATGATATGATGCGCCAAATACAACAATCATCATACAAATATAAGTACAAATTAAACATGCTACATGAAGCCAACATGCTTAATATAGTACATAAACAAATAATAGTCATCATACCAATATAAGTAAAAATTAGGTATGTTATATGAAGCCAGCATGCTCAATATAGTATATAAATAAACAACAATCAAAGCATACAAACATGGTATCTAGTATCTGCTACTTATCATGGACAACAACAAGAGACTGTATAAAAATGGAAACGAATATCCCAAAGATCACGTGGAAGTATCAAGAGCAGGAAAAATAAGAGTGGAGTCAAGTTAAAACAGTTCTTATCCAAAATAGTTCATTCACTAAGTTCAAAGAATTACAGAATCAAGGTAAGAAATACCCGCTTCTAAACGACTCGTGTCTGACAGAAATCCCCACGCGTCACGTAGCTCATCAACGATCAAGGTCCTGTGTCACGTATACAATTTTGTGTAATTACATATATACACCCCGAATAGATAAATCTCCTACAAATCAATAACCAACTCTCAAGTAATAGCCAACCATGGTTACTACTCCTTTCCCTTAGTAAGACTAGATTAAATTTCAACCTATCTTAACCCATCAAAGAATTAAAATTCCCATTAGATTCTTAATCATCATTTAACCTTCCATTATTACCTAAAACAATGCAAATCCTAAACATCCCAACAATCACTATAGGTTCAATCTATACATTCACTTACAACTAATAAATCTAAGCAAGAACAAAACCCTACATCCATTAGAAAACTTAATTTAACAACATCCCAAAGGGAATAACAGTGATACTTCACTAGAAAACATCACTTACCTTAAGGTATAGCAGCGAATCAAGAGTTCACAACCTTACCATCCTCTGCCCGATAGCTTCCAAGAACATCCATACACTAATTTTTCCAAGCATTAGTCTAGGAAGCAATGGTGCAGGAACGAATTTGTTGGAACCCTAACAAACAGAACCTTACCTTAAACCGACCACCACTGAATCTAGCAAGCTCCAAATCCAGCGAAGCTAGGGCTCAGATTTTCTTCCCTTTCACTGAAGGTCGATCGGTGTGGAGCAAGGATCGGAATAGAGGAACACAGATGAGCTATAAGTGCGGGGTAGAAGGGTTAGGAGCCTCCGGCGTGCGACGGCTTGAGCAACGTCATGCGATCGGGTGCGGTGGCGTGCATCTCTGGTGCTCTCGTGAGGAGAGGTCGGCAGCTCTGGCTCTCACATGAGGAGGAGAGACCGACAACTGTGGCTCAGGAACTCGCGAGAGGGAGAAGGAAGGAAGGGGCGGTCGGCGTTAGGGCACAAAGACGGCGACGCTGCGGTGCTCGCGTGAGGAGGGGAAGTCGGTGGCCGTGGCTCGACGATTGTGGCCCAACGGAGAAGAGAGGACGGCAGTGGGTTTGGGGAGACGAGGGCCGCGAGAAGGAGGTGCTCGCGTGAAGGCTTGAAGATGAGGAGATCGGGTGGATGAGGGAAATCGGGCGAAGGTGATGGCTTGGGCACGATTAGAATTAAAAGGGCCTTTTTTAACTTAGGTCTTTTGAATTAAGGACTAAGTTGTTTTCTCAATCAACTCCCTCATAAGGGATATTCTAAACAGGTTTTTTCACAGCCCAATAATTGATCCCCTTTAAACGTGTCATATGGACTCTGTTTAATCTCCAAAAAATTTCTAAAAATTCTCAAAAAATCTAATAAAATTATTTCTCAAACAACCTTATTATTTAATTACTATTTTGGTGTCGTATTTTATATTCTTGGTGGTCGAAATTTGCAAGGAGAAGAAGGAGGCTTGGGTGGATTCTCATCTCGGTAGATCATCGCCCACACGACGTCCGAGATAAGGAGAGGAATACGACAGAAGATCGTGAGGTCTATAAGTTATAAAAGGTATAACTAGTTATTAGTTTCCGCATCATAACTAGTTCATCCTTTTATTTAGATCTTGAAATACCAAACACAAGAGGCTAATGAATCTAGGTAATCGAATTTATGTTTTTGATTTTGTGTTTCTTTTTTTTTCGAATTTGTGATTCGATTGTTCCTTTTAGTTAAACCTAGGGTTACTATAAGGAAATTAAATATTAAATTTCATTGAATTGCTTTGTCTAGGAAGTGGTGGATGCTCCCATACCCAAGAAGGCCTAGTGCCTCGTCATGTTTAACCTAGAAGCCGATCTCTGAAATTAATATTTAATTGAATTTGTAACATGGGTGGATTTGGATCAATAATGTTAAGCATCGTTTGAGATCCAAGTCTCCACTAAGAATAGATAAGTTAAATTTGGAATCAATAATGTTAAGTTCTGTTTGCGATTCCAAATTTAATTTCTAAAGAACACAATAGGTTGTTAGGAATGGTTCAGGATTTGTACAAAATTTTTGTACAGGGGAACCGGTACGATATTCCGAGTAGCAACCAACAACTTTTACAGCAAATGTTTAAAGAGATGTCATTTGATTGGTCATGGGTCTATAAATAAATAAAAAAAAAGTCTAGGGACATTTCAACAAGACAACTGAACTTTGAACCTTTTTCTATAATCAAAACTTAGGTTTGATCGTCTGGTACTTTCTACACCAACACATAGCCTCAATAAGCTCAATCAAGATAGTGGATTTGATCCTTGGGGATCTAATATTGATTAAGTCTAACTTGATTATTCAAGTTAGATTTAGGAACCCATGCTTGGACTAGTTTTTTATTGGTTTGATTAACTAAAGATAAATAAGATCTAAATTATTGTTTAGTCTTATATCTGAGTCTAGATCAATTGTATATGACTCTTTATTTTCCAAGTATCAGATCAAGATTCTTAGAACCCAAGGTGAACCATTCTAATGTGTCCTTTAATTCTTTGACTTGGCTTTTTAAGTTAGAATTTTCTTCCTCAAGTTGTTGGAGTTGTGTTTAAGTTCCATCTCAAATAGGCTCTATCAAGGGACTCAGGTTAGTCTCTTGCTTAAGGGCTAATACCTTTTTTTGGAGTGACTTGACCCAGATGTTGGATTTAGAAAGTTTACACATCAAATAATTTATTAAATTATGCAACTTATCTACTTAAGGGAAACTTAAAACCTTGTTTGGCCCTTCAGAAATGGATATGGATCTGTGACTTCACTCGGACTCGACATCCGATTCACTCTCAGACTTGGGTTCAGATTCAGCTCTAGTTTCATTCTCAGACTCAGTTTCAGTAATGTGAGCTTGTACTGATAAAGCAAGGAAGCTTGCTTACTCGTGCTCTTCTTCATCTAACTCTTTCAATGACTCAGACTATGTTTCTTTCAGGGCCTTCCTTTTTATTTGCTTCTTTAGTAATTTTCAAACTTGGTTGACTATTTCAAATGTGATCTCCTTGTCATCTTCTAAGTCCACTGAATTCTGGTTTGAGTCAAAATTTGGGTTTTAACTTCTGAGTCTTAAATTTTTCTACAAGTAACGTAATATCTTTCTCGGTCGTGCATGCATTAGTCTATTTGTGTAACTGAAAATTATAAAATAATTCATTTAATATAATAATTGAAAGATCCTTGGAAACCGTGTAGGCATCTACCATAGATACCCATAAGGTACTCTTAGGAAAGGCTTGTAGTGTATACCTTATAATATCATGGTTCTCCATTTTGTGTCCAATTGAGTGGAGTCCATTGAGTAGATCTTGTATCCTGCCATGTAGTTGATTTATTGATTCTCTGTTCTATATTTTGATGTTATATAATTTATTTAACAACAAATTTTTCTTGTATACCTTAGCGTCAGAGGTTCCTTCATAAAGTTCGATCAACTTTTGCCAGAGATCCTTTGTGTTGCTGAATAATCCAACTTGATTCAGCTCATCTTTGGTTAGTTTGCATTGTAGGGCTCGAGTAGCCTTAGCATCAGCCTCGATCTTTTTCATCATGTGTGTGCCCCAATTTTCGCATGATATAAGTGCTTTGGAGCTGTTGAATAATATGGAGAAGTCTATCTGGATAATGATCCACATCTCAACTTATGTCTTTAGATAGTACTCTATCCGAGCCTTTCCAATATATGAAATCCTCACCAGAGAAAAGAGGCGGGCGTGTGGAACTAAAACATTCTTGATGGGCCATTTAAGAATCTCACACAATAAAAATGAAAAAGCAAAGTGTACCAAGACTTGGACTTAGATTAGTAGTGTCGGAGTAGAAAAGGCGAAAAAATGGCTCAAGTTGTGTTGCACAAATATCGAGAAAATTTGAAGAATCGATAAATTTGTTAGGAGAGGTTATTAGACTAATTTTGACTTATGGTGAAAATTTTAAAAATGGAAAAAAGGCGTTGTAGTTATTAGACCAATTCTGACTTTTACAAAAAATGGATGAAAAAGCAACAAAAATATTGCTCGAACGGTGGTTATATCAATTTAGAGTGCCCCTGCTCTGATACTTATTGTAGGATCATTGCGCTAAAGGGGGCATGAATAACCCTAGTTGTTTTTTTATGTTTTTCAGAAATACGATCGGATAAAAATGCGGCCGAATAAAATAGACAGAAAATAAACAATGCTAACAAAGCTAAGTTTTACTTAGTTTGGAGTCTATGGCGACTCCTACTCTAAGACCCACAAGTGAGAATATTTTGATTGGGCAATCACTAATCAATCAAATGTAGTTACAAGAATTAAGTACAAGGATATATAATAATCTAAATGCTATAATGAAATTATACCAACAACTTTAACGAATTGGAGTTTGCTAGCTTTCAGTCGTCGAAGAAGCGTTTCAGCCTCGTAGAATCATTTCTGGAGTAGCGCATAGGAGACAAAGTTGTAGAGAAAGATGTACTCGAGTTATTGGTTGAACTATCCTTTTATAGCCCACTCTGGGCACTTTGATCCCTCCCTGGGTGCCCCCACAAGGTTAACGTGGCTACACCACGTCGAAACTTCATCTAGGAAGTTTATCCATGTCTGAGCGCTCAACTGGTTGTGGGCGCCTAGACCGTTGACGTGGGTCGACCAATCGACGTACTCTAACTCAGCCTAAGGATGAATTTTATCGGTTCTGATGCCTGGAGCAACTTTGGGAACCTAAACTGTCTGGGTGCTTGCGGTGAAGGAGGCTAGTCACCTGGGTGCCCCACGGAGCCCTTGCCCAAGCGCCTGGAGCTGCTCTGGACGCTCAGACATTCGAGCACCTGGACAGGCTCTGGGCGCCTAGAGCCCTATTTTTTAGCCATCTTTTAATTTCAATAACTTGCACCACAGAGTTAGAAAACCAAGTAATAACATGTAAAGTAAGATAGTTTTCGACAGCCTTCAGATTGTCCGGTCCTAACTTTGAGTTTGGCTAAAATTCTAGGTCGGACTAATGCCAACTGTTCTCTCTACAGGGAATGTGTCCTCACCTAGTCCTCTGAAGAGAGATTTGTAGGGATTTGATGCATATTGTATACTACGGGAATGTGTCAACACATACCATAGTGGAAAAAGGATCCCTCCAAAGATCCTTGCGAATATTGTATACTATGTTTTCTTATTCTATCAAGTAAAATAGTTACCTTTGTCAAGTGAATAGGTACTCCTGACAGCAACTTTGATTCAGATGCAAATCTCAGCACAATCAGCACGTTCGTGCCTCTATGGTATCCACATAAACACGTTCTTTATCCATCTCACAAAATCACGACTTGGAGAAGAAATAACCTTTGTTGTGCTAGCAACTACACAAAGTTATTTTTGTAGGATCGAAAAGTGCTAGAGGGGGAGGGTGAATATCGCTCATGGTGAATTCGTTTGTTATGAAATAATCGAGTAAATACGCAATGGAATAAACAAAAATCAAATACAAACACCAAGATTTTTACTTGGTTTAGAGCCTATGACAACTCCTATTCCAATGCACGCACATAAGAGTGCTTTCGATGGATAATCACTATAGCTTAAGAAAATTACAACTTGAAGTACAATTTTAATGCAATAATAAAAAGTATATTGACAAGTAAGAAGAGGGAATTTAAGGCTTCCGGTTGTCGAAGTCAAGTTATGGCTTTGTCGGATCGTTCTTTGAGCAATGCGCAGTTGAAAGATTGCTGAAATCAAGTGTTTCTTTGACTATGCTCGAACCAGGCTTAAGTAAGCCATTGAGGGCAGCTCCAACCTCCATAGGAGGCGCCTTCAGCCAAAGTTTATCCCCTTTTTCGCGGTGCCGATAAGCTCCGACGCCTGCACTACTTATCCACACGAAGGCGCCTCTAAGCTCCATGGAGGGTGCCCTCCATCCAGTGTTCAAGGTTCCTTCAACATCCTTGGAAGGTGCCTTCTGCCCTTCTTCCTACGCAGTTGTAGCCAAGGCACCCGAGGCACCTCCAACAGCCCGGAGGCACCTTGGACACTATTGATCCGAGCATTCCCTTGTGTAACTTCATTCCTGCAAGGCATATTAGTTCACAAATAAAGTATACCCTGCAAAACTAAGTTAGCACAATAATATAAGATAAATACAAGTATTTGACAGTCACTAGACTGTCCGATTTTAACTTCGAGTTTCTCAAAAATCCGAGGTCAAACCGACGCCTACTGTTCCCTCTTCGGGGAACGCATCCTCACCTACTCTTCTCAGGAAAAGTTACCTATTGCCAGATTGATCGTCTAGACCAACTAGACTTTTGCTCAGTGTCCGAAGCTTCCGGTCTTCATGATGGACGTTCGCTCCATGACTCATCTAGACTTCTACTCAGCTCACGATACTTGGATTTCAACCTAGAGTCCCCAACTCTAGGATTTTGCCCGAAGCGCTCGATCCACTAAGACTTCCTGCCTAGGGTTACCACCCTCTAGGACCTAGAGTTATCACCCCTAGGGTTTTCCACTTGCCTACCCACAGCTAGGACTTTTCATCACCTAGGGTTACCCCCCTAGGACCTAGGGTTACCGCCCCCTAGGGTTTTCCACCTACTTAGAATCCACTAGGACTTTTACCTAAGAACACTTAGCACTTTCCTGCAATCTCATTCGAACTTGTTAGATCACAAGACAGCTTAACTTTGGACCCTTTGACATAATCAAAACTCAGGTTCGATCATCTGGTGCTCTCTACACCAACAATCTCCCCCTTTTTTATTATGACAATCTGGTTCAAAGTTAAGTAAAATATAAAAATAATTAAGGAACCATAGCATGAGCATAAATACAATGATTGGGAAAAAAAACTTTATGTTCCCCCTTTCATAACAATTATGTTTCACTTAACTTTAACCTCTCTCTCCCACTTTGACATATATCGTAGTGAGAAGGTTTTAACATGTAAAGATAAAAAAATTTACTCTATAAGGTAGCAAAAAGAAACTTAGCTAATTTTTAAGAGTTGAAAATGACTTAGCTTTTTTAAAAAAAAAAACTTGGCTAAACTTAGTTTTTGAAAATAATTGCTTTAAAAAAACACTTAGCTTTTTCAACAAAAGCTTAGCTTTAATAGGATTTTAATAAACACTTAGGTTTGAAAAAGATTTTGATAAAACATTTAACTTTAAAAAGAATTCCTTGTAAAAATACTTAGCTATAAAGATAAATTCTAAAGAAACTTTATCAAATACTTGGATTTATCAAAACTTAGTTAAGTACTTAGTTTTTTAAAAAAAAATTGATAAAAAGCTTAGTTAAGTACTTAGTTAAAAAAATTGATAAAAAGTTTAATTAAGTACTTAGCTTAAAAATGATTTTGATAAGAAGCTTAGTTAAGTACCTTTTTTTTAAAAAAAACTTATTTTTCTAGATACAAAAATATTTAAACTTACTTTTTCAAATACACTATTTAAGGATTATTTTAAAAATAATTAAATAGGAAAACTATTTTTTTAAAAAAAAACTTAAGTTTTTCAAAGAGCAAAAAGAAAAGTTTAACTTTGAAATTTTGAAAAAGAATACTTTAACTTTTCAAAACAAAAAATAAACTTAACTTATCTCCCTTCACTCGCCCTTGATTAATGCCTTAAAAATATTTTGAGGATCCTAGAGTCCAAGCATGTATAAGATAAATGAAATTATCTATTTTTCTAATTTTGCAAGGTAGTTTTCTATTTTCCTAATTTTCCATCTTACACATTCTAAGTTATCAAACATGTAAAACTTATGAGTTTGTGTGAGACGGAGTTAAGTTTATTTTAATTTTATTAATATTTAAAAATATTGGGATTTTAAAATATAAGTTTGAATTTTCAATGAGTTTAAATTTTAGATTTTAAAATATGAGTTTAATTGGAGTTAAACATTTGACAATAATTAAAATTTTGAAGATTTTGAAAATATATTGAAAATTAAGTTTAAAATTATAAACTTACATATTAATTATGATTTGAAAATTAATTTTCTTTTTTAAAAATAATTAAGATTTTGAAAATCTAAGAATTAATAATTTAAAATTTAATTATGATTTAAAAATTAATAATCAAATAATTAAGATTTTTGAAATTCATTATGATTTTAAAATTAATTTTTAGATTAATTATGATTTTGAAATTAATTATGATTAATTGTGAAATTAAGTAAGATTTTGAAATAAATTATGATTTTGAAATTAAGATTTCAAAATTAATTAAGTTAACTTAATTGAATTAATTGGGTATGGTTAACTACTTTATATTTTAAATCTAGATCCATCTCACCCTTTTTCTAAATTATCAATCAGGGAGCCTTATAGGATTTATTTAGATAGTTAATTTAATCTTCAATTTAAATTCCAATCTAAGGATTGATCAACATTTGAGTTAGACTAAGGTTTTATAATTAGTCAATTAAATATTTATTTGAATGATTAGCTTCCAAGCTGTGGCGAGACACTACGGCTTCTTGGGTATGGGATCATCCACCATTTCTAGACAAAGCCTTTTAAAGAAATTCTATATTTAATTTCCTTTCTAAAACTCCTTGGTCTAACTAGTCAAGTGTGAATCAAGCCTAAGTCCTCCAAATCTAAGCATGTATAGTGAAAGCAGTAAAATAGACATCAAACAATTTTATCTAATGAGGATGGTCTTTCTATTGGCTTCCCCTGGATCATATCCTCGATAGGGTCTATTAAGATAATGCATCTAATCCTTGGGGATCCAATATTGACCAAGTCCTACTTGATTAATCAAGTTAGACTTGGGGACCCATGCTTGAACTATTTTTCTATTTGTTCGGTTGACAAGAGATAAGTATTCTTTGAATTTGTATTTAGTCTTGAATCCAATTTCAGATCGATTAAATATGACCCTTTGCTTCCCAAGAATCAAATCAAGATTCTTGGAACCCAAGATGAACCATTCTAATGTTCCCTTAAGTTCCTTGACTTGATCTTTCAGACAGGATTTTTCTTTCTCAAGTTGTTGAACCTGAGTTGAAGTTCCAGTTTGAATAGGTTTGGTCAAGAAGCATGGGCTAGTCACTTTCTTAAGGGTTATTACCTCTTTTTGGAGTGACTTGACTTGGATATTTGACTTAGCTAATTTGTGCATTAAATAGTTAATTAAATTATACAGTTTATCTACTTGAGAAGATCTCACAGCGGTGTTTGTCCCTTGGGAAACAGATACGGATCCGTGACTTCTCTCAGACTCGGTTTCTGATTCGCTCTCGGTTTTCGACTTGGACTCAGTTTCGACAACGTACGCTTGTACCGATAGAGTGAGGAAGCTTGTTTGCTTGTGTTCTTCGTCTGACTCTCCTAATGGTTCGTCCCATGTTGCCTTCAACGCCTTCCTTTTTCCTTGCTTCTGATTTGGACAGTCAGGCTTGTAGTGTCCCTTCTGGTTACAGCCATAGCAGATAACTCCAGACTTGGTCTTCGAGTTCGATTAAGTCACCTTCTTCTTCTTTAGTGCTTTCCGAATTAATTTGACTAGTTCGGTGGTGATTTCATCTTTGAGATCTGATTCGTCTTCAAATACAAGTTCAGTTCGGTGTTTAATTTTTGGTTCTCTTGTTCTGCTTATACCTGTAATCAAAGCAATATCTTTCTCACCCAGCAATGCATTAGTCTGCTCATGTAATTCAAATTCTGAAGATAATTCATCTAATCTAATTGTTGAGAGATCCTTGGATACCTTGTAAGCATCTGTCATTAATGGCCACAATAGATTCCTCAGAAAGGTCTTCAGTGCATACCTTATGACGTCACGGTTCTCAACCTTTTGACCAATTACGTGGAGGCCATTGAGAAGGTCCTGTATGCGAGCATGTAGCTGGCTCCCTGACTCACCTTCCTATATTTTTACATTATATAATTTATTTAAAATTAAATCTCTTTTACTTACCTTAGTATCAGAGGTGCCCTCGTGCAGTTCGATCAATTTTTTCGACAACTCCTTCACACTGTTGAAGGGACCAACCCGGTTTAGCTCTTCTTTGGTTAGACCGCATTGAAGAGTTTGTGTTGCTTTTACATTGGCTTCAATTTTCTTGCGAGTTGGTGCGTCTCATTTGTCGCAGGGGACAAGTGCTCTTGTGCTGTCGACTGGTAGGGAGAAGCCCGTTTGAATGATGATCCACATCTCTACCTCTGTCTTTAGATAGTACTCCATTCTGCCCTTCTAGTAGCCGAAGTCTTCAACGGAGAAAAGAGGCAGACGAGTTGTGCTGTAGCCTTCTTGGTGGGCCATTGAAACAAGAATCTCACACACAATAAAAATAATAACAAATGTTCCAAGACTTGGTCTTGGATTAATAGCGCGGGAGAAAAATAAAAATGATAATTCACTAATTTCGAGAAAAAATAATAAAATATTAATAAAATATTAAAAAATAATATTATTACAAATTTTAGAAAATATAATATTTCGCTAATACTGAACAATGGTGAAAAGATGAAAATAAATTTTTCAAAAAAAAATTTAGAGGAAAAAAATGAAAGGCGTAAGAATTTATTCTTTGAAAAAATAGACGAAAAACCAAAAATTGCTCAAACGATAGTTGTACAGATTCAAAGTGGCCCCGTTCTGATACTAATTGTAGGATCGAAAAGAGCTAGGGGTGAATAGCGCTCCTGACTAATTCGTTTGTTAAGAAATAATCAAGTAAACATGCAACGAAATAAATAGAAATCAAACACAATGTAAAATACGATAATAAATAATAATGTTTAATATGTAAATAATATTAACAGAATTTTTAGAAATTTTTAAAAAAATTTTAGAAATTTTTCGGATCTCGTATGATAAATTTAAAGGGTTCAATTATTAGGCGGGAGGAAAATCTATTTTGGATACCTAATTTACATGGGAGTTAATTGAGCTAGGTTTAATTATATCAATCTAAGTTATTTTCTTTTACTTTTATTTCCCTGTTTTCCCCTCCGTATGCGTGGCCACTGACCACTGTCCCTCTTATCTCTTCGTCTTCTCTTACCCGACGTCGTTTCCTCCTGAGCCACCGCCGAACTCCACCTCTTCCCCCGCCGAACTTTCCTCCCCTTCTCTTCATCTCGCGTCACCGCGATCTCTTCTCATCTTACCCAACCGGAGCTCCTTTCTCTCTTCCTCGTGCGGATCGTCGGACTCCATGGCTTCCTCCGCATGCGCCAAGGGTTTATCGGCCGCTGGACTCCCCTTCCAGGCGGCATCCCTGGTTCCGACGGCGCACTACCTCGCCACCGAGCTCCTCTCGCGGGTTTTCTTCTTTTCTTCATCGCGTCGCCTCTAGCCGACGCCACCACCGCCGTCTCCCTCTGCCCTAGCTGTGATCTCGACATCGCCGGTTGTCGTTCATCCACACAAGCAGCCAACGCGGTGGTCCTTCCTCTCCCTCGGTTCAGCGTCTCCACTGCGAATAGCCAAATCGCGGCGATTTAACTTTCCCCTCTCTTGATTCCCCGGCGCTGAAGACCATTGATCTTTCGTCCCTCACGATCCTGCCTCACCGTCGCCTACCCCTAGGCCGCCGGTGATCCCTGAGGTATAGTGGTAGCAACGGCCGGTGTCCAACACAATCGGTTCCTTCTCGGGTTGCCATCCGACCACCGAGCCATTTCCTAGTTTTGGTCAACGCTGCCTTTCCTTTCACCGATCAGATCCAGCCAACTCCGTGAACTGCCGTCGCTGTGGGCTGCCGACATTGTAGCGACCACCACCGGCTGCCAGCAGCTTCTCCAACCCAGGGACATCGTTGGCTGCTTGGTTGTCGGGAATTGGTCTCCGCTGGAAAGGGATCTGCTGATAAATTTGGGGTAAGGTCGTTGAATTGATGCTTGAATTGTTTGCAAGGTTAATGGATAGATTAGTTGATTTGGGTTTCTATGTTATCAAGAGAAGGGTGGGCAGCAGAAGCATAGACCACCACTGTTGGCCGTGAGCCACTACCAGTGCGACCTAATTGCTAAATTGGGGTAAGATTTAATTGAACGAAAATTGTTCATTAATAGAATCGAAGAAACAGAGTTGATTGATTTAAATAATGGTTGATTGAGGATTATGAGATGAATTAGTTGATGTGATTAATTAAACTTGAAATTATATTTTAATTGTGACTTATTTTGATATTGAGTTACAGATTTAGATGTGATAATACATTCTAATTAAAAGGTGAAACGATTAGGGTTAATGAAGCTAACCCTAATTGATCAATGAATTAGATTTAGTTGGAGATTTGTTTTAACTAATTAATTTATATAATTAGCTAAATCTGTATATCATGCGTTACAGGACTTTGGTTCGAGACGGGCGTCTCGACGTAGGATTTCTGGATATGATCTTCTATTGAGGCGGGTACTTCTGATTTATCTTTTTGATATAGTCATTTTAGATATGCATAATAATTTATTCCTAGTAGTAATGATTATGTTTGCATCTGCTTTGGTATATCACTATTTGGTTATTGTAGTTTTCCTATATTCTTGTCTGTTGTGCACTCATGGTTATATTCTCTTGTTTGTTGCCATGTTTACTCCTGTTCATAGGAATAGTGACATATATTGTCCTACTGTGTAGTGGTCTAGTTATTTGATATATCTGTTTTGTGTACCTGGATTTAGGTTACTTGGATCATTGTATGATTTATTTCTTTTATGGTGCATGTTATATGGAGGTGTATACTGTTTGTATCTATATGTTTAGTGTCATGCATTATCTTGCACGATTGCATGCTGAGCGATTGTCGACTTCATTATTGTTGAGCACGTCGCTAGGTACATGATCTGCACACACAACCATTTATAAGTTAGTGGTATATCAGACAGTGTGTGTGCAGTTCAGTGCGCCACTGGTCCATTCATAGTAGCGTGTCGCAGCGTGGTAGCACGTCAGGGATCCATCTTCTGGACTGTCTCAGAGAGATGAGAGTATTGCCCTCCCCCACTCTATTTGGGGTAGGAGGATAGGTGTACTCGGACAACATCCTGTCTACTCGGTCACTCAGGAGCAGTGATGGCAGAGTGAACAGTTGTCATAGCCCTACCCACTCGGCCTCACCATCGCGTGTGAGATGACTGACTGGTGATAGGGGTGACACATGTCATTTTGTATCATTTTGCATGATTGCATTTATTGCTTGTGATTGCTACATATTGTTTGTTGCATTTTGGTGGTTGCATATGTTTGACATGCATACAGGTGACATTTTGTATCTGGTCTGACGACCCTTATATTCTGCATAGGAGGTTCTGGTGAGTACAATTTCTTTAGCCCTTTTCACTCTGCATTTCCTACTTTTGTTTAGGAAACTGTACCGCATAGTAATTATTGTTAGTTATAACTTATTATGTCTGTCTATCTATATCTGTTGAGTTCCTGGACTCGCCCCGTTGATATATTTTTTTCATATATCAGGTATGTGGAGTCACTTAGAGTATCTTGTCTGCAGGTTCCCACGTCACATCAAATGACTGTTACCGTTTTCATTTGTGTTTTATTTGTATAAAGTGTACTTAGCATTGTATATTCTGGTTTTGTTTTCTGGAGTGTTGTTTTGTGATATCTAGTGTTGTGTTGTGTAAGCCTAGCCGGCTAGCAGTCCTTGTTTTGGTTTGTAATGTTATTTATCATTTTTCCATTGTGTTTTTGGTTTTTAGTACAACCGTGGGGGATGTTCAGTATATATAACTACGTGGTTGTGATTTAGTACAGTCGTGTGAGTCGTTTTAATATATAACTGTGTGATTGTCTGTATTTTCCAGCCGTGTGTGGCTGATGTATACTTGTGGATGTAGATATGATTCATATTATCACGTTTAGAGGGGAGATGTTGTCGAAATTTTTTCTAAGAGAGACTACCTGGGGCGTGACAATTTATTTAGTATCATAGCCGCAGGTTTACGAGTCTTATTTCTTGTGTTTTAGATTTCGTGTTTTAGTTTTTCCGATGTGATTTTTTTTTGATTTTGGGACCAGGCAACAGCAGGGCATCTCCAAGCTATAGGAGGTATGTTGGTATATTGTTATCATATATTTCTGTTTGTATATGCATTATTGTTTATGATAGTTATGATATGTATTAGTACATTTTGTTACTACCTGTCTAGTTGTTATAGTATATATTACATGTATTGGGTCAACCACTTATCATGGTCGACCCTAATAGAGATCAAGGATTACGGTCTCAGAAGATTTTTCATACTTTATCACCATTAGTTTTAGCTTCTGTTACTACTAGTTAGTTAGGAGTTGGAGGCACGTACCAGTCTATGCTATTATTAGCTGAGAAATGGATAGTATTTGTATATTCATGTTGACTTAGCCAGTAGAGTATCGATTTAACATAGGTTGTTTCGACAGTAGATAATTAATTTACTCTTATTAGATCGGTCAGTAGAAGACCGATTTACACTTGTTGACATGGGTAGTCGTGGATCGATTTACCTTAGTCACTTTGGGGAGGATTAATGATTCTGTTAGATTAGTTAGTAGATCACCGATATAGTTATGTTGGTCTAATCAGTAGGGGATCGTCATAGTCTATTTTTAGATGTTCTGAATTTTAGGTTATTCATGCTTAGTTAGATATTACAAGCACATTTGAATACATGGCTTGCACTGACATGGAAAAGACTGAATTAAGCCATATATCATTGTCGGCTTGGTCAGTCTATAAAGGATCGATGTATCATATTCCATGGGGACTTTGACCATAGACTATGTGTACCTGGTCAGATGACTTAAAAGGTACAATTGGCTAGGTGACCCCCACTGATGTAAGAAGGTGTAGAGCTAATTGCTTAACACTTATAAGATGCAACCGTTATTAGGGTGTATAATGTGGAGAGTACTTAAGGTATATGATAATAAACTTTCCTCATTAGGTATAGTCTCTGTAGTGGTACAACATGGACGCACAATGTCGAAGCATGGCGGGTATTTCTTCCTTTCTCTATTAGTTCTTTTGAACTTAGAGCATGGTTAATACTGGATGGTTAGGCTGCTATACCTTGGATTGTCTATGATTGCTGTTTTCTTGTGTGGTACTCATGCTTGATTTTTTAGAGGTTTATGTTCTATCCAGTCTCGCGTCTTGATTTCTGAACTCTATTGTATATACCTTTGTAGAGTAGGTAGTATAGGGATTGTTTAGTTGATTGAGTTAAATATATTGATTATGCATATCTAGGTTGTGTGTACATATGATGGGTATGTGTTGTAGGAGTCCTATGTTAGACTGTCCATTTGTAGGTGGTGTGCGTATACATGTCCAGTTAGGGTTATTGTAGGATTCTTATGGATTATACTTATGTGGTTAGGTGCACGTGTCTAATTGTTTTATTGGAGGTATCTTGTCGATTGAATCTAGGTAGTGATATGTGCACATGTATTTGGGTGTTATGATGGAAGTATCTTGTCGATTAAATCCGTGTCGTGGTAGGTGTACATGTGATTTGGTGTATTATTTGAGATATCTTGTTGGTTATATCTGTTATGCGTGTACACCCGTGTCTATTATGATTTATTGGAAGTATTACGTTGATAACACTCGTGGCGTATGTGTTGGGTTTTTCGGGCCGCGAAAATCGCGTTTTAGCATCGCGAAAACCCCGAAAGCCCCAGCCATCGGATCCGTGCAAAGAAAAATAAAATAAAATACGAGTACAAGTTTCTAAACCTTGATCTACAGTAGATCTACAAAGGGAAACAAAGAATATACCCTTGATGCGCGCCCTACGCAAATCCCGTTCGTCCAATGGTGCCGGATCTCAAGGTTGTCAAAGTAGACAACCCTCTAGAAGTATCCACACGAACACAAGAAGAAGATCACCAAACTAAAGTGTGCTAGCACCTTAGTTAGGTTCGGCAAGATGAGGAGAGGGAGAGAAGAAAATGGAGCAAGGAAGAAGATGATGGAATGAATGAGAATAATTCACAAAATGAAACTCATTCCTCCCATTCATGTGGCCGGCCACATTAAGAGCATGTGTAACTCCCATGGAATGCCAAGAGTCACAACTCTTGGTAACTCCCATGAGGTGACATCCCACTTAAGCAACCATGATGATGTGGAGCATCATCATTGGCCCACTCAATGTCAACTCACCAATGAGGTGGCATAAAGTCAAGTCAAACTTGACTCTTCATATTCCTCCCAAGTCAAGTCAAACTTGACTTAATCTCTCTCATGGTTGATCTAATCCAACCATTTAATTCAAGCCAATTTAATATAATGAATCTAATTCATTTAATTAAATTGATTCAATGAGTCATAATCTAAATTAAACTCATTGAACACATGAATCAACTTGAGTCCAACTCAATTAGCCCAATTAGGATTACTCTTAATCCAATTTGATTCATCAAATGAATCTAATTCTCTTGGTACATCATATGAACCAAATCTCCATCTAATTGTCCTTAGTGTGTGACCCTATAGGTTCTTGTAACGTTGGCAATGTCCCTAAATCCATTTAGGAGCATAAGTAATGAGCGGTATCTAGCAACATATCATTAATACCCAATATTACAAGAATGTTGAGATCCAACATCACCTTGTGACTACTAATTGTGACTCCTCACAATATATGACAAGTGTCCTTCTATCCTAGACATCTAGATTGATCAATGTGAGGCATAGACCGTGTCATCCTCTGATCAATCTAAATCTTGAACTCCAAGTAGACTCACTAAATCAAATGAGCTCAATATCTCATATTGACTCATTTGGGCATGGCCATGCACTTCGTGGTCTCACTCTATCAAGAATATCGATGTCGCTCCCGTTATATAGGAGAGATAGATTCCATCTACATCACTCACATCCCTCTGCATAATTCATTACATACCTAGTAATCGCCTTTATAGTCCACCCGATTCGAGTGGCGTTTGAAATCAGTCATAACTCCATGTAGGGATCCATGGTGACTTGGTCTAAGGACTAATAGTCGTACTAATAGCCACATGAGAAAGTATATGACACTCATATAACGATCCATGATACTTTCTCGTGGCGGGTCATTCGATATCATTCTCGATGCGTACCCACGTGTCAACTTGATATCTATATCCATAACGTGAGATCAAGTCATCGAGTTGACCTACATACTAGTCTTATTGCATTAACATTGTTCACGAATGTTAATACTCACTAGGAATAATTAAGAGTAGTGTTCCCTATATATCTCTCCTGTCAGATTGACTAACCGATTGATATAGGTGAGAACCTTCTACTCAAGGACGCTATTATACTTAGTTTATTTGGCACCAATGCAAGTAAGTAAAATAACCAAAACACATGCCTTTATTTATATAAATATGAATATGATACAATAAGTCCATACAATCATCGAATGATTGGCTCTAGGGCTCACTAACAATCTCCCACTAGCACTAGTGCCAATTAGTGTAGGCTCTGCCCAACGACCTAGTGTGACAATCATGCTTCCTCCGTGCAAGCCTTGGTCAAGGGATCTGCGATGCTAGCCTCTGTAGGTACTCGCATATCTTCACATCTCCTCTCTCGATAATCTCTCGAATGAGATGGGCCGTAGTATGTGTTTGGTCATGGTGTGAGTGGCGTTCCTTCGTCTATAGCTCCATTGTTGTCACAAAAGAGCTCAATAAGGTCGGCATCTGGAACCACCCCAAGTTCGATGATGAACTTGCGAATCAGCGCCTCCTTTGTTGCCTCCGATGCGAATATACTCGGCCTCATCGTAGAATCGACTCGTGTCCCTTAAACTCTTCCAACTCACGGACTACCATTAATGCAAAATACGAACCACATTGCGATCGATAATCATCCCGGTGGGCCAGAAACTAGCATCACGTAACCCTTCTGACTAGCTCGTCATTGCCTCCGTATATCAAGAAATATTCTTTAGTCCTTCTCAAGTACTTAAGAATATTCTTGACCGCTATCGATGACTTTCACGGATCGGTATCGCTCGTCGTACTCAAAGCATACGAGACATCGGTCGAGTACATAGCGTGGCGTGCGTGATAGATCCTATGGGCGATCGTAAGGGATCGATCCACGCGGTCTCTCTCCTCTCTAGAAGAGGGACCTTGACTCTTCGAAGACTCACGCCGTATGACGGAAATCCTTCTTGGAGTTACGCGTGAAGGAGTACCTTGTTAATATATGTACTCTGACTTAGGCCAAGCAATCTCTTAGATCTATCTCTATAGATCTGTATCCCTAGAATGCGGGATGCCTCACCTAAGTCCTTCATTGAGAAGCAACTCCATAGCCAGGTCTTGACAGACTGAAGAAAAGGGATGTCCTTCCCAATGAGTAGTATGTCATCTACATACAATATGAGGAAGACAACTATATCCCCTACAACCTTCTTGTAGACACAAGGCTCATCTTCATTCTTGATGAAATCAAACTGTTTGATTGCATCATTGAATCGAAGATTCCAGCTCCGAGAAGCTTGCTTTAGTCCATAAATGGACCTATGCAGCTTGCATACTCTGCTAGTATGCTGTGGATCTACAAAACCCTCAGGTTGTGTCATGTACACATCCTCGAGCAGGTTTTCATTCAGAAACGTGGTTTTGACATCCATCTACCATATCTCATAGTGATGGTATGCTGCAATGGCAAGCATGATCCGAATGGACTTAAACATTGCTACTGGTGAAAATGTTTCATCATAGTCAATACCATGAATCTGCTTGAAACCTTTAGCTACCAAGTGACCGTTATAGATAAGTCCATCCATGTCAGTATTTATCTTAAAGACCCACTTATACCCAATGGGTTTTACCCCTTCAGGTGGATCAACCAAAGTCCATATTTGGTTGGTGTACATGGATTCCATTTCGAATCTCATGGCCTCTAACCATTTCTCGGAATTTGGTCTCATCACAGCTTCCTGATAGGTGGTAGGCTCATCATCTATGAAAACGTCATCGTAGTCAGACAGAAATGAGTATCTCTCGGTGACGTATCCTATCGGACCTGCGAGGTATGACTACTTGAGTGGTTTTGTTCCTCAACTACTTGTGGAATAACGTCATCCCAACACTTTGTGGTTCGTTCAACTTCCATCGAGGCTTGATTATTGTTCGCATCTTGAACTTCTTCAAGATCGCGCGCTCCCACTAGTCTTTCTAGAAACAAAGTCTCTTTCTATAAAGACCCAGTCTTTGCCACAACTACCTTGTGTTGACTGGGAATGTAGAAATAATATCCTTAGTTTCCTTGGGATATCTAATAAAGTACACTTATCGGTTTGGGTCCTAACTTGCGAGACTTGACGTCGAACGTAAGTCTCCTGACCCAATCCTCATGAAAAGACACTGTCATCTCTCGGTCCATATCCTATATGGTGTCTTTATCACGGCCTTGGATGAAACTCGGTTGAGTATAAAAGCTGCCGTGTCTAGAGCATAGCTCCAAAGGTATGTCGGAAGATCTGTGTGACTCATCATAGATCGTACCATATCTAATAGGGTACGATTCCTCCTTTCGGATACACCATTCCATTGTGGTGTCCCAGGAGGAGTGAGTTGGGATAGAATCCCACACTCAGCTAGGTAGTAACGAAACTCATGGCTAAGGTATTCTCCACCTCGATCTGATCGAAGTATCTTAATACTCTTGTCAAGTTGGTTCTGTACTTCATTCTTTAATTCTTTGAACTTTTCAAAGGATTCTAACTTATGTGTCATCAAGTACACATAACCATATCTATTGAAGTCATCAGTAAATGTGATGAGGTACCTATAACCGCCTCTAGCAGCGATATTGAAAGGGCCACATACATCACTATGTATGAGTCCTAACAAATCAGTCGCTCTTTCGCTGTGCCCACTAAAGGGAGTCTTGGTCATCTTGCCTAGTAGGCATGACTCGCACGTCTCATAAGATTCATAATCAAATAAGTCTAGCAAACCATCCTTTTGGAGGTAGGATAAGCGCTTGTCATTTATATGACCTAAGCGACAGTGCCAGAGATAGGTTTGGTTCATGTCATTTGACTTGAACCTCTTGGTATTTATGTTATAGATAAGACTTTCAAGGTCTAGAATGTAGAGTTCGTTCATCAGAGGTGCACTACAATAGAACATATCTTTTAAATAAACAGAACAACATTTGTCCTTAATTATAAAAGAGAAACCTTTCTTGTCCAAACAAGAAACTGAAATTATGTTCTTAGTTAATGCAGGCACATAACAACAATCCTCCAACTCTAATACAAGCCCGGAGGCGAGATGAAAATAAGTCCCTCTGACAATGACAACCGTGCTCCATTGCCTACTCGTAGGTCCACCTCGCCCCCATGATGCCCTCCTTTCTCCGCCTACACATTAGTACAAATGTGAGATGCGCATCCAGTATCTAATACCCATGATGAAGAAATAGATAGATTAACTATAACATATATACAGACTGGAAGTCTCACTCGTTTTTCTTAAGATCTTCGGTACACCTTTGGTTCCTCTTCTAGTGTCGGTCGTAGCGATGGGCGGTAGCATCCTTGGCGACCCCTCCTTTAGGCTTCAGTGCCTTGCCTTTGCCCTTGGCTTAAGACTTTCCTTTGCCTTTGGGCTTGCCTTACCCTTACCCTTGTGTTTCTGAACCATCAGAACAGAGTGGGGCTTAGTCTTCTTAAGGTTCAGCTCAGTAGTTCTTAACATGCTAAGCAGCTCGGGCAGTGGCTTGTCAATTTCGTTCATATTGTAGTTTAGAACGAACTGACTATAGCTATCCAGCAAGGATTGCAAGATCAGGTCAGTGGCCAGCTCTTGGCCATGCGAGAATCCCAACCTCTGTAGGTTTTCTATGTACCCAATCATTTTGAGTACATATGGGCCTACGGGAGCCCCATCTGACATCTTACACTGAAACAGTGACCTTGAGATATCAAATCTCTCATGCCGCGCTTGTCCTTGATACAGTTGATGAAGATGTTCAACCATATCGTAAGCGCCCATTAACTCGTGTTGCTTCTGAAGCTCAGAGTTCATGGTCGCGAGCATTAGACAGGACACATCTAATGCGTCATCTTGATGCTTCTTGTAAGCATCTTTGTCATTCAGGGGCATTGGCGGGGAGGAGCCTCGAATGAAGTGCTCCGGAGCGTCTGATTCGTTCTGGTGAGAACTATTCTCAAGTTCCTGTACCAGTTCAGGAAATTTGCTCCGTTGAGCTTGTCCTTCTCAAGGACTGAACGCAGGGAGAAGAAGTTCGTATTCGACGTCATGGTTTATCTACAACAGAAAAATGTAGAAAATAAATATCATATTCTTTAAATCATTTAATTAGGCCTTTAACTAAATGATGCTCCCACTGAATTCTATAATTTATGTGGGACAAGATCCGTATCATACTAACCCTTGAGTTAGCTTTGGCTAATACGCCCAAGACTTAGTATGATCGGTAGGTAACGATTTACCAATTACATGTCTATGCAACTCTTGTTTATATGATCATTATCCGCAGTTATATTAAAACTTGAGTTAGCTTTGGCTAATACGCCCAAGAATTAATATAAATGTGATTTATGTCCTATCTTTCCAACCATTAGAAGAATGCCTATAGTTATACTCGATCCAATCGAGTTAACTAGGAATACTCAATCTAATTGAGTTTGTATTCGTTCATGCGTTGATAAGCGGGACCAAGATTGTCCCTCCGTACCCTACCAAGATAATATGTGTTGTTCTGCTTTGGCAGATTCAACAACACATGTGATCGAGGTAGTGATAGGTATCACGACACGGTAGGCATTTAGAGTTGACGTGATTTAGATCTAATCTAAACGATGATGCGTATCATATACTCGATAGATCTAATCTAATCGAAGGGTGCATCATATGCACGACTTAGATCTAATCTAATCGTTAGACACTAATTAATTACTTAATCATGCATCACATATACACAAGCAAATAATTAAATTAATTTGTGATTTAGTCATGGCCCTACTACGATCTTCTCAAGCCAATGAGAAGATCGGATGGTCAACCTAAGGTCAATAGCTTCTCAAGCTTCTCCCTTTGACCACCTTGTGTTGCTCGCGCCCTCCACGTAACTCCGTCTCGTGTGGACCTTCCACAGCTCCAATTTTCTACATTACAATTTTGAAACTCGAGTTACATTCGAGTGTAAACTAATTTACAACAAGAATAAAAGAGAAAGGCACGACGCGCAGGTCGCGAAAAAAAATAAAATATAACACGCACATCACATCACGGCACGCAGGCCGCATTATGAATTACAACACATTTATTCCAATCCAATTGGGTCTTTTGGGGCATGACTATCACAAATTATACATAATTCTAAATTATGTATTTTCTATAATTTTCTGCAATTTTAATACCAATTTTTACAATTTTACGAGTAAAAATTTCCGGCGGTTCCGTTTAGCGATTTTCGGGCGCAATCGCGGAACGAATCCCCTTGCGGGGCCAAGGGCAGCGACCCTACCAGCGATCTAACCATCGCGAGGGTTCCTTAGCGATCCTACAGCGCCTTAGCTCGTTGTCCCAAAAGGATTTGGGGGCGAAACCAAGCCGTTTTGGAAAAATCTTCCCGGTAGCGCAAGTCTACAAGTGCCGAAACACTTGTGCTTCGCTTCTACGAGAAAATTACCCATAAAACTATAAAAAACCTAAATTTACAGAAAATCACAGAAGCTACATTTTTCATAAAAATCAAAAATAAACTCGTACAAGTCTTTGCACGTGGCTCTAATACCACAGTTGGGTTTTTCGAGCCACGAAAATCGCGTTTTCGCGTCGCGGAAACCCCGAAAGCCCCAGCCACCGGATCTGTGCAAAGAAAAATAAAATAAAATACGAGTACAAGTTTCTAAACCTTGATCTACAGTAGATCTACAAAGCGAAACAAAGAATATACCCTTGATGCGCGCCCTACGCGAATCCCGCTCGTCCAATGGTGCCGGATCTCAAGGTTGTCAAAGTAGACAACCCTCTAGAAGTATCCACACGAACACAAGAAGGAGATCACCAAACTAAAGTGTGCTAGCACCTTAATTAGGTTCGGCAAGATGAGGAGAGGGAGAGAAGAAAATGGAGCAAGGAAGAAGATGATGGAATGAATGAGAATAATTCACAAAATGAAACTCATTCCTCCCATTCATGTGGCCGACCACATTAAGAGCATGTGTAATTCCCATGGAATGCCAAGAGTCACAACTCTTGGTAACTCCTATGAGGTGGCATCCCACTTAAGCAACCATGATGATGTGGAGCATCATCATTGGCCCACTCAATGCCAACTCACCAATGAGGTGACATAAAGTCAAGTCAAACTTGACTCTTCATCTTCCTCCCAAGTCAAGTCAAACTTGACTTAATCTCTCTCATGGTTGATCTAATCCAACCATTTAATTCAAGCCAATTTAATATAATGAATCTAATTCATTTAATTAAATTGATTCAATGAGTAATAATCTAAATTAGACTCATTGAACACATGAATCAACTTGAGTCCAACTCAATTAGCTCAATTAGGATTACTCTTAATCCAATTTGATTCATCAAAAGAATCTAATCCTCTTGGTTCATCATATGAACCTAATCTCCATCTAATTGTCCTTAGTGTGTGACCCTATAGGTTCTTGTAACGTTGGCAATGCCCCTAAACGCATTTAGGAGCATAAGTAATGAGCAGTATCTAGCAACATATCATTAATACCCAATATTACAAGAATGTTGAGATCCAACATCACCTTGTGACTACTAATTGTGACTCCTCACAATATATGACAAGTGTCCTTCTATCCTAGACATCTAGATTGATCAATGTGAGACATAGACCGTGTCATCCTCTGATCAATCTAAATCTTGAACTCCAAGTAGACTCACTAAATCAAATGAGCTCAATATCTCATATTGATTCATTTGGGCATGGCCATGTACTTCGTGGTCTCACTCTATCAAGAATATCGATGCCGCTCCCGTCATATAGGAGGGATAGATTCCATCTACATCACTCACATCCCTCTGCATAATTCGTTACATACCTAGTAATCGCCTTTATAGTCCACCCAGTTACGGGTGACGTTTGACGAACCCAAATTACATAACTCCTTATGTAGGGATTCATGGTGACTTCAGGTCTAAGGACTAATAGTCATACTAATAGCCATATGAGAAAGTATATGACACTCATATAACGATCCATGATACTTTCTCATGGCGGGTCATTCAGTATACATTCTCCAATGCATACCCATGTATCGACTTGATATCTACATATCCGCGACTGAGATCGAGTCATCGAGTTAGCCTACATGCTAGTCTTATTGCATTAACATTGTCCCTGAATGTTAATACTCGACTAGGAATGATTAAGAGTAGTGTTCCCTATATCATCTCACTATCGGTTCAACTAACCGATTGATATAGGTGAGAACCTTCTACTCAAGGACGCTATTATACTTAGTTTATTTAGCACTCATACAAATAAGTATAATAACCAAAACACATGCCTTTATTTATATAAATATGAATATGATACAATAAGTCCATAATACAATCATCGAATGATTGACTCTAGGGCTCTAACTAACAGTATGTGTATATATGTTAGGTGAGTATTGTTTGAGGTGTATTGTCGATTATACCTACGTTGATATATGCACACGGGTTCGGAATATATTGTTGGAGGTATCATGTTGTTTATACTTGTGTTATGAGTGTATTTGGTGTGTACTAATTGGAGGATTATGTCGATCATACCTAAGTAGTGTGTGCACGTGTGTTGGGTGTATTATTGGTAGCATCATGATAATTCTACTTATGTTGAGTGTCTACCATTATGTCTTTGGATGTATACCTTGTCAACTAATTCTCCTACTAGTGAGTGACCAACTACGATGTTGAGAGAGTTGAGAATGGATTTGATATGTTTATTAGGTTGTTATACCCTTGGCTGCCCATAGTGAACTGTGGTAGCGCGATCTCGTGCATTCTCTAGCTAGATAGTTAGATGTCTTAATCACTTATGGATTGTTTGTGGTGGAGCGTTGCTCTCACATATTGAGGATTGCTTGTGATAGAGCGTTGCTTCCACATATGTTGTTTTTCTTGTGATGGAGCGTTGCTCTCACATTTGATGATCTATTCTTTGATGTTTATTGTCGGGGATCTTTTGGTTGAGGATGTCTGATGTACCGATATTATAAGTTCTTGGTTTTATCATTTAGGCTTATAGTGCCCTCGATGATTAGGGTATCCCTAGGATATTGGATCAATATCCGTTATCTTTATTGACGACATGGTGATCTATTCCTGATCCGAGGTGTATCACGTACACTATCTTCCCATAGTTCTAAGGATGTTTCGACGGGAACATTTATATGTGAAGTTCAGTAGTGCGTATTTTGATTGTCTTCTGTGAGATGATTAAGACACATGGTCATCAGTAGGGGTTTACCGTGAATCCACAGGAGATAAAGGTTGTTACCAGTTGAGAGTTGTCGTAGTCTATTACAGGAGACTCGCAACTTCCTTTGTCGAGCTAGTTATTACCAGAGGTTCATTGAGGGTTTTCCTCTCATTGCTATGCCACTGGCACGCCTGTCTAGGAAGGGCGTAAAGTTCACATGGCTAGAAGCCGTCAAGACCAGCTTCCAGGAACTGAATCGGAGATCAGTGTCGGCACCAGTTCTGGTTTTGCCTCTAGAGAGGACGAGTTCGTACTCTATACCAACGTTTCTCTACATGATTTGGGCTCTATTTTGATGCAACACGGCAAAGTAGTCTCCTATGCTTCTTGTCAGTTGAAGGAGCAAGAGAAGAACTACCCTGTACATAATCTAGGGTTAACTACCATTATCTTTTTTTTTGAAGATTTGGCGGCATCATCAGTAGGGTATTACATTTGGGATTCTTACGGATCAAAAGAGGCTCAAATATCTTTTCACCTTCGACAGAGGAGATAGATGGGGTTCCTGAAAGATTACGATTGTATCATTAGCTATCACCCGAGGAAAACTAATGTGGTTGTCGATGCGCTTATCCGGAAGTCCAAAGGGGCTTTGGCTTGTCACCGAGTTTTAATCACGGACTTGATTTAGGGTTTCTCCGAATTGGACCTTGAGGAGCAGGGATAGACAGAGCAGGGTATTCTTGTTACAATGGTTGCTTAGTCGTCGATCAGGACGAGGATCCGAGAGGCCCAAGCCGGTGATCAGCGTTTATAGTTCATTGGCAGCCAGATAGCTTCTGGGCAGCTAACGGAGTTCACCCGAGATGACGAGGGTGTCATTTATTTACGAGGTAGGTTATGTGTACTTCAATCTCACCGGGTCATGGAGGAGTTACTTCAAGAAGCGCATCGCTCCCGATTTGCGACCCACCCAGGCGGAACCTGCATGTATCGAGATTTGAGGCATTTCTATTGGTGGAACGCTATGAAAAAAAAGACATCGCGGAGTTGTTGCTAGATGTCTGGTCTGGCTATGGATTTTTATGGTAGGGTAGCCTAGGACACGACGAGGTTATGACGCGATTTAGGTAATCGTTGAACGGTTAATCAGATCCGCACACTACTTAGCGATTCAGAAGACCGATTCTCTAGATCGATTAGCAGAGCTTTATGGTCGGGAGGTCATCAGATGGCGCGATGTTCCTTTGAGCATTATATTTGATAGAGACCCCTTGTTCTGGCAAAGTGTGCAGCATGCCTTGGACACACAGCTCCGTTTTAGTACGACATTCCATCCGTAGACAGACGGACATTCAGAGTGGACCATCTAGACTCTAGAGGACTCGCTAAGGTCTTACGTTAAGGATTTCGGAGATAGCTGGGAGGATCACCTACCATTGTGGTGTTCCTCTACAGCAACAGCTATCAATTGGCCATCCGGATGATACCGTTTGAAGCGTTGTATGTAGGTCTTGTCGGACCCCCATCCTTTGGGAGGAGGTTGGGGAGGCCCAGCTGCTAGGATCTTATGAGCTCAGTAGGAGGTAGAGTTGGTCCGCACTATTAGACGGAGGATGTTAGAGGTGCAAGACCGCCAGAAGAGTTATGCTGATCGGAGACGTAAACCCTTGGAGTTCTCTACTGGCGGCCATCTAATTTTTAGAGTCTCACCACCGAAAGGGGTAAAGAGATTTGGCCTTCGTGGTAAGTTAGCTCCACGATACTTTGGACCTTTCCAGATCTTGGAGAAGATAGGAGCGGTAGCTTACCGTTTGACGCTACCACCGTCTTTAGCAAGCGTTCGCGAAGTATTTCATGTGTCCATGCTAAGGAGATACGTATCTTATCTAGCACATGTTCTGTCAGATATATCAGTTTCCGTTCAGACAGATGTTACCTACGAGGAGGCTACCTGGGAGTTCGAGTATACGATCCGAGCTCGATACTCGCATTTGTTTACTTGAGGTATATAAGTTAGGTTTACATTCAGCATTTATATTGGTTGTCTAATGTTAGTGTTTACCGATGGTAGATAACGAAATTTGAGTACCAAATTTTTATTAGTGGGGGAGAATGTAAAATATGACAATAAATAATAATTAAATAATAATATTTAATATGCAAATAGCATTAACGGAATTTTTAGAAATTTTTTGAGAATTTTTCGGAGCTCGTATGACGAATTTAAAGGGGGATCAAATATTAGGCTTAAGAAAAATCTGTTTTGGATACCTAATTTACATGGGAGTTGATTGAGAGATCAACTTAGGGTTTAATTATATCAAACTAAGTTATTTTCTTTTCCTTTTATTTCCTTACGCCACCGTCCCTATTATCTCTTCCTCTTCTCTTACCCAACGTCGTTTCCTCCTTAGCCATCATCGAGCACCACCTCTTCCCCCGCCGAACTTTCCTCCCCTTCGCTTCATCTCGCAACACCGTGATCTCTTCTTATCTACCCCAACCGGAGCTCCTTTCTCTATTCCTCGTGCGGATCGTCGGACCCCATGGCTTCCTCCGCATGCGCAAAGGGTTTATCGGCCGCTGGACTCCTGTTCCAAGTGGCATCCCTGGTTTCGAGGGCGTACTACCTCGCCACCGAGCTTCTCTTGCGAGTTTTCTTCTTTTCTTCATCGCGTCGCCCCTAGCCGACGCCACCACCGCCGTCTCCCTCTGCCCTAGCTGTGATCTCGACATCGCCGGTTGTCGTTTATCCACACAAGCAGCCTATGCGGAGGTCCTTCCTCTCCCTCGGTTCAGCGTCTCCATTGCGAATAGCCAAATCGCGATGATTTTCTTTTCCCCTCTCTTGATTCCTCGGTGATGAAGACCACTGATCTTTCGCCCCTCGCAATCCTGCATCATCTTCGCCTAACCCTAGGCTGCCGGTGATCCCTGAGGTATAGTGGCAGCAACGACCGGTGTCCAACACAATCGGTTCCTTCTCCGGTTGCCATCCGACCACCGAGCCATTTCCTAGTTTTGGACAACACTGCCTTTCCTTTTCACTGATCAGATCCAGCCAACTCCGTGAACTGCCATCGCTGTGGGCTGCCGACATTGTAGCGACCACCACCGGCTGCCAGCAGCTTCTCCAACCCAGGGACATCGTTGGCTGCTTGGTTGTCGGGAATTGGTCTCCGCTAGAAAGGGATCTGCTGATAAATTTGGGGTAAGGTCGTTGAATTGATGCTTGAATTGTGTGCAAGGTTAATGGATAGATTAGTTGATTTGGGTTTCAATGTTATCAAGAGAAGGGTGGGCAGCAGAAGCAGTAGACCACCACTGTTGGCCGTGAGCCACTACCAGTGCGACCTAATTGCTAAATTGGGGTAAGATTTAATTGGACGAAAATTGTTCATTAATGGAATCGAAGAAACAGAGTTGATTGATTTAAATAATGGTTTATTGAGGATTATGAGATGAATTGGTTGATATGATTAATTAAGCTTGAAGTTATATTTTAGTTGTGACATTTTGATATTGAGTTACAGATTTAGATGTGATAGTAAATTCTAGTTAAAAGGTGGAACGCTTAGGGTTAATGAAGCTAACCCTAGTTGATCAATGAATTAGATTTAGTTGGGGATTTATTTTAGCTAATTAATTTATATAATTAGCTAAATCTGTATATCATGCGTTACAGGACTTTGGTTCGAGACGAGCATCTCGACGTTGGATTTCTAGATAGAATGTTCTATTGAGGCGGGTACTTCTGACTTATCTTTTTGATATAGTCATTTTAGATATGCATAATAACTTATTTCTAGTAGTAATGATTATGTTTGCATCTGCTTTGGTATGTCACTATTTGGTTATTGTAGTTTACCTATATTCTTGTGTGTTGTGCACTTATGGTTATGTTCTCTTGTTTGTTGCCATGTTTACTCCTATTCATAGGAATAGTGACATACATTGCCCTTCTGTGTAGTAGTCTAGTTATTTGATATATCTGTTTTATGTACCTAGATTTAGGTTACTTGGATCATTGTATGATTTATTTCTTTTATGGTGCATGTTATAAAGAGGTGTATACTGTTTGTATCTACATGTTTAGTTTCATGCACCATCTTGCACGATTGCATGCTGAGCAATTGTCGGCTCTATTATTGTTGAGCACATCGGCAGTTACATGATCTGCACACACAACCACTTATAAGTTAGTTGTATATCAGACAGTGTGTGTGTAGTTTGCTCTGTCAGTGCTCCGCTGGTCCACTCATAGTAGCGTGTCGAAGCGTGGTAGCACGTTAGGGATCCCTTCTCTAGACTGTCTCAGGGAGATGAGAGCGTTGCGCTACCCCACTCTATTTGGGGTAGGAGGATAGGTGTACTCGGACAATATTCTGTCTACTCGGTCACTCAGGAGCATTGATGACAGAGTGCACAGTTGTCATAGCCCTACCCACTCGGTCTCACCATCGCGTGTGAGATGGTTGACTGGTGATAGGGGTGACACATGTCATTTTGCATCATTTTGCATGATTGCATTTATTGCTTGTGATTGCTGCATATTGTTTGCTGTATTTTGGTGGCTGCATGTGCTTGACATGCATACATGTGACATTTTGTATCTAGTCTGACAGTCCTTATATCTGGATAGGAGGTTCTGGTGAGTATAATTTCTTTAGCAATTTTCAGTCTGCATTTCCTACTTTTGTTTAGGAAACTATACCGCATAGTTATTATTGTTAGTTATAACTTATTATGTCTATCTATATATATTCGCTGAGTTCTTGGACTCACCCTGTGGATATATATTTTTTCATATATCAAGTAGAGATATGTGGCGTCTCTTGGAGTATCCTGTCTGTCGGTTCCCACGTTACATCAGAACACTGTTACCGTTTGTATCTGGTCTGACGACCCTTATATTCTGGATAGGAGGTTCTGGTGAGTACAATTTCTTTAGCCATTTTCAGTCTGCATTTCCTACTTTTGTTTAGAAAACTGTACCACATAGTTATTATTGTTAGTTATAACTTATTATGTCTGTCTATCTATATCCGCTGAGTTCTTGGACTCACCCTGTTGATATATTTTTTTTTCATATATCAAGTAGAGGTATGTAGAGTCTCTTGGAGTATCTTGTTTGTCGGTTCCCACGTCACATCAGAAGACTGTTATCATTTTCATTTGTGTTTTATTTGTTTAAAGTGTACTTGGCATTGTATATTCTGGTTTTATTTTCTGGAGTATTATTATGTGGTATTTAGTGTTGTTTGTTGTGTTGTGTAAGCATAGTCGGCTAGCAGTCCTTGTTTTGGTTTGTAATGTTATTTATCGTTTTTTGTTGTGTTTTTGGTTTCGACAATTTATCAAAAGGCGTACTTAGGTTTTTGAATTTATCAAAAGAAGCATACTAATTTAGTATTTATCAAATGTCGCATTTTTTTACAGTGACCTTCCTATTTTACCCATCTGACAAATTTAATTGATTTTCTTTTTATTTTCTTTGTCATTTCTGTCTCTTCTTTTTTCTACTATGCGTGCATCGTATCTTCTCTTTCCTCCTTTTTTATCTTCTCTTTGTTTTTTTTTTCAATTTTTTTTCTCAAACATGTTATAAGAGATCGGACCCACGTTGGGCCTGATATCTCTCCATATTAGGCCCAATGTGGGCCTGATATGGAGAGATATTAGGCCTAATAACAGGGGAAAACAACAAAAAAAAAAAAGAAAGAGATTTAGATTTTTCAACACTTCTGATCCACTACTAGAAATGTCGAAAATAAAAATGGAGAGCATATTTAGACTCCTTGTAATTTTAGAAATCTACAGGATCTAAAACGATTACAATCTGAGTTCTCTAAGTCGATCAGTGGGTTTTGATCGAAACTCACTGATGGACTTAGAGAGCTCCGATTACATCCATTTCAATTCCTGTGGATTTCTAAAATTACAAGGAGTTTAAATATGCTCTCCATTATTATTTTTGGCATTCTTAGTGGTGGACCAGAGGTTTTGAAAAACCTAAATCTACCGTTCTTTTTTTTTGTTATTAGGCCTGATATGAAGAGATATCAGACCCATGTTGGGTCTGATATCTCTTCATATCAGGCCCAATGTGCGCCTGATATCTCCCCATATCAAGCCTAACGTGGGCCTGATATGGGAGATATCAGGCCTAATAACAAATAATAATAATAAATAAATAAAGAGGGATTTAGGTTTTTCAAAACCTCTGGTCCACCATTAGGAATGTCAAAAATAATAATGAAGTACATATTTGGACTCCTTATAATTTTAGAAATCCCCAGGAACTGAAATGGGTGCAATCGGAGCTCTCTAGGCCCATTATTGGGTTTCGGTCAAAACCCACTAATGGACCTAAGAGCTCCGAGTGCACCCATTTCAGTTTCAGTGGATTTCTAATATTATATTGCAAGAAGTTAAAATATGCTATCTATTATTTATTTCATCTTCTAAAAGATGTTAAAATATAATAAGAAAGAATCAGCAAAACAATCCCTATACATTTTAGGTTTTTCAAAACCTCTGGTCCACCACTAGGAATGCCAAAAATAAAAATACAGAGCATATTTGAACTTCTTGCAAAATTAGAAATCTACAGAAACTGAAATGGGTGCAATCAGAGCTCTCTAGGTGTAAATCTCTTTTTTTTTTTTCAGTTTTTTACTAGGCCTGATGTGAAGAGATATCAGACCCACGTTGGGTCTGATATCTGTTCATATCAGTCCCAATGTGGGCCTGATATCTCCCTATATCAGACCCAACGTGGACCTGATATGGGAGATATCAGGCCTAATAACAAAAAAAAATAAAAAATAAAAAAAGAGAGATTTAGGTTTTTTAAAACCTTTGGTCTATCGCTAGGAATGCCGAAAATAATAATAAAGAGCTTATTTGGACTCCTTGCAATTTTAGAAATCCACAGGAACTGAAATAGCTGCAATCGGAGCTCTCTAGGTCCATCAGTGGGGTTCGGTCAACCCACTGATGGACCTAGAGAGCTCCGATTACACCCATTTTAGTTTATGTGAAATTCTAATGTTGCAAGGAGTTAAAATATGTTATCGATTATTTATTTTAACTTCTAAAAGATGTTAAAATATAATAAGAAATAATCAGCAAAGGATTCCCCATACGTTTTAAGTTTTTCAAAACCTCTGGTCCACCACTAGGAATGCCGAAAATAATAATGAACAGCATATTTGGACTCCTTGCAATTTTAGAAATCCACAGAACTGAAATGGGTGCAATCGGAGCTCTCTAGGTCCATCAGTGGATTTTGACCGAAATCTACTGATGGACATAGAGAGCTCCGATTGCACTCATTTCAGTTCATGTGGAATTCTAAAATTGCAAGGAGTCCAAATATGTTCTTCACTATTATTTTCGGCATTCCTAATGGTGGACCAGAGGTTTTGAAAAATCGAAATCTCTCTTTCTTTTTTATTTTTTTTTATTTTTTTTGTTATTAGGCCTGATATCTCCCATATCAGGTCCACGTTGGGCCTGATATGGGGAGATATCAGGCCCAATGTGTGCCTGATATATCTTTATATCAGGCCTAATAATAAAAAAAAAATAAGAGAGAAAAGAAAGAAAGAGAGATTTAGACATAGAGAGCTCCGATTGCACCCGCTTCAGTTTTTGTGGATTTTTAATTTTTCAAGGAGTTTAAATATACTCTCCATTGTTATTTTTGGCATTCCTAGTGGTGGACCAGAGGTTTTGAAAAACCTAAAATGTATAGGGATTATTTTGCTGATTCTTTCTTATTATATTTTAATGTCTTTTAGAAGTTGAAATAAATAATAGATAGCATATTTTAACTCCTTGCAATAATATAAATTCACAAAAACTGAAATGGGTACAATCGGAGCTCTCTTGATTCATTAGTGGGTTTTGATCAAAACCCACTGATGGACCTAGAGAGTTTCGGTTGCACCCATTTCAGTTTCTGTGGATTTCTGAAATTGCAAGGAGTCCAAATATGCTCTTCATTATTATTTTCGACATTCCTAGTGCTGAATTAGAGGTTTTGAAAAACCTAAATTTTTTTTATTTTTTTTTATTTTTTTTATTATTAGGCCTGATATCTTCCAAATCAGGTCTACGTTGGGCCTGATATGGGGAGATATCAGGCCCATATTGGGCCTGATATGAACAGATATCAGGCCCAACGTGGGCCTGATATCTCTTCATATCAGGCCTAATAACAAAAAAAAAAAAAGAAAGAGAGATTTAAACCTAGAGAGCTTCGATTGTTGGGACTTTCGAGCCGTAAAAATTGCTTTTTGCGTTGCGAAAATCCCGAAGTCCCATGCCACTGGATCCGTGCGAACATATAAAAAATTTACATGTACATGTTTCCTATCCTAGATCTACACTAGATCTACAAGAAAGTGAGTATACCTTTGAAGCGAAGCCCTTCGCAAATCCCGCTCGTCCAAATGTTGTCGGATCTCGAGTGTGTTCAAGTGTACACACCTCTAGTAGTATCCACACGAACAAGAAGTGATTCTCAAACCACTCTAGATGGAGAAGAGAGCACCACAAGTGTGCTAGCAATCCCAAGGGCTCTCGGATGGGATTGGAAGAAGAAAGGAGAGAAAATGAAGAAGAGGATTCTCATACATTTCTCTAAACTCTCTACTTACCCTTTATTCTTGGATTAAACTCACTCACCTTCACCCTTCTTACTTGGAACTCTCGGCCAAGAGGAGAATGAGAACAAGAAGGAGCTAAGGAGGAAGAAGACAACAACCAATAATCACATTCAATGCCAATGAATCTCATATTCATTTGGTCGGCCACACATAGAATGCCAAGGGTCTTTGGCTCTTGGCATTTCATGCCTCTAGCTCTCCCTTGATGATGTGGAGATGATGTGGCAAGGATGTATTTGTTAGCCATGCCATGTAGGATGAGTCAAACTTCACCAAGTGGCATTTCATCAAGTCAAACTTGATGTTTCAACTTCCAATTTGGTCAAGTCAAAATTGACCACTTCTCTTCCTTGTTGAGTTAAATCCAACCTTTGATTCAAGTCAATATCAATTTAATGAATCTCAATTCATTAATATAAATTGACTCAATGAATTAACTCTAAATTAGACTCATTTAACAATTGAATCCAATTGAGTCTAATTCAATAAGTCTAATTTGGATTACTTCTAATCCAATTTTGGTTCATTATATGAACCTCATCTAATTGGTTCACCATATGAACCTAATCTCCATCCACTTGTTCTTTGTGTGTGACCCAATAGGTTCTTGTAACGTTGGCAATGTTTCTAAATCTTATTTAGAAACATAAACAATGAGCGACAACTAGGAATACATCATTATTACCTAAGTTACAAGAATGTTGAGATCCAACATCACCTTGTGACTACTAATTGTGACTCTTCACAATATATGACAATGTCCTTCTATCCTTGACATCTAGATTGATCAATTTGAGGTATAGACGGTGTCATCTTCTGATCAATCTAAATCTTGAACTCCAAGTAGACTCACTATAATCAAATGAGCTCAATATCTCATATTGACTCATTTGGGCATGACCATGCACTTAATGGTCTCAGTCTATCAAAAATAACGATGTCACTCCCGTTATATAGAAGGGATAGATCCCATCTACTTCACTCACATCCCTCCGCTTAATTTGTTACATACCCAGTAATCGCCTTTATAGTCCACCTAGTTACGGGTGACGTTTGACGAAGCCAAAATATGCAACTCCTTATGTAGGGAACCATGGTGACTTCAGGTCCAAGGACTAATAGTCATACTAATAGCCACATGAGAAAGTATATGACACTCATATAACGATCCATGATACTTTCTCATGGCGGGTCATTCAGTATACATTCTCCAATGCATACCCATGTGTCAACTTGATATCTCTATATCTATGACTTGTGAGATCAAGTCATCGAGTTGACCTACATGCTAGTCTCATCATACTAACATTATTCCTGAATGTTAATACTTGACTAGGAATGATTAAGAGTAGTGTTCTCTATATCATCTCACTATCGATTCAACTAATCGATTGATATAGATAAGAACCTTCTACTAAAGGACGCTATTATACTTAGTTATTTGACACTAATAAAAGTAAGTATAATAACCAAAACAAATGCCTTTATATACATAGGAATATGATACAATGAGTCCATACAACAATCATCAAATAATTGGCTCTAGGGCTCTAACTAACAATCTCCCACTAGTACTATTGCCAATCAGTGTGGGCTCTAAGGCCCAATGACCTAGTGTGACCATCATGCTTTCTCTGTACCAAAGCCTTGGTCAAGGGATCAGCGATGTTAGCCTCTGTGGGAACTCTGCAAATCTTCACATCTCCTCTATCGATGATCTCTCGAATGAGATGGAAGCACCGTAGTATGTGTTTGGTCCGCTGGTGTGAGCGATATTCCTTAGCCTATGCAATTGCTCCATTGTTGTCACAATAGAGCTCTATCGGATTGACTATGCTAGGAACCACCCCAAGCTCAGTAATGAACTTGCGGATCCAAACTGTCTCCTTTGCTGCTTCTGATGCAGTAATATACTCGGCCTCTGTTGTAGAATCAGCAACTGTGTCTTGCTTCGAACTCTTCCAGCTCACAGCACCACCATTCAAGCAAAACACGAACCCAGACTGCGATCTATAATCATCCTGGTCATTTTGGAAGCTGACATTACTGTAACCCTTTACAGCTAGCTCATCATCACCTCCATATATCAATAAATATTCTTTAGTTCTTCTTAAGTACTTAAGAATATTCTTGACTGCTATCCAGTGACTTTCACCTGGATCTGACTGGTATCTGCTCGTCATGCTCAAAGCATACGAAACATCAGGACGTGCACCTAGCATGGTGTACATATAGATCCTATGACTGAGGCATAAGGGATCGTATCCATGCGGTCTCTCTCCTCTCTAGAAGAGGGACTTTGAGTCTTCGAAAGACTCACACCATGTGACATCGGCAGAAATCCCTTCTTAGAGTTCTGCATGACAAACTGTAGTAATACCTTGTCAATATATGTACTCTGATTTAGGCCAAGCAATCTCTTAGATCTATCTCTATAGATCTGTATGCCTAGAATACGGGCTGCAACAAAGGGATGTTGTTCCCAATGAGTAGTATGTCATCCACATACAATACAAGGAAGACAACTGTGTTCCCTACAACCTTCTTGTAGACACAGGGTTCATTTTCATTCTTGATGAAACCAAACTGTTTGATCGTATAATCGAATCAAAGATTCCAGCTCCGAGAAGCTTGCTTTAGTCCATAAATGAACTTATGCAGCTTGCATACTCTGCCAGTATGCTGTGGATCTACAAAACCCTTAGGTTGTGTCATGTACACATCCTCGAGCAGGTTTCCATTCAGAAACGAAGTTTATACATCCATCTGCCAGATCTCATAATCGTGGTATGCTGCAATAGCAAGCATGATCCGAATAGACTTAAACATCGCTGCTGGAGAAAATGTTTCATCAAAGTCAATACCATGAATTTGTTTGAAACCTTTAGCTACCAGACAACCCTTATATATCAGTCCATCCATGTCAGTCTTTCTCTTAAAGACCTACTTACACCCAATGAGTTTTATCCCTTCAGGTGGATCAACCAAAGTCCATACTTGGTTGGTGTACATGGATTCCATTTTGGATCTCATGGCCTCTAGCCATTTCTCAGAATCTGGTCTCATCACAGCTTCCTGATAAGAGGTAGGCTCATTCTCAATGAGCATAGCGTCATCATGGTCAGACAAGAGAAATGAGTATCTCTCAGGCTGACGACGTACCCTATCAAACCTACGAAGAGGTAGGTCTACTTGAACTGGTTGTTGTTTCTCAACTCCTTGTGGAACAATCTCATCATCCACAACACTTTGTGGTTCCAACTCAACTTCCATCAAGGCTTTAGTGCTATGGTCCATATCCTGAACTTCTTCAAGATTGAACGTACTTCCACTAGTTTTTCTAGAAACAAAATTCCTTTCTAGAAATACCCCAGTCTTAGCCACAACTACCTTGTATTGACTGGAAATGTAGAAGTAATATCCCTTCGTTTCCTTGGGATATCCAATAAAATAGCACTTATCGGATTTGGGTCCCAGTTTCTCCGAGACCTGACGTCGAACGTAAGTCACACAACCCCAAATCCTCATAAAAGACACCTGGACATCTCTCCCAGTCCATATCCTATATGGTGTCTTTATCACAGCCTTGGATGGAACACGGTTGAGTATGAAGGCTACTGTGTCCAGAGCATAGCCCCAAAGTGAGATAGGAAGATCGGTGTGACTCATCATAGACCGTACCATATCTAATAGGGTACGATTCCTCCTTTCGGATACACCATTCCATTGTGGTGTTCCAGGAGGAGTGAGTTGGGATAGATTCCCACACTCAGCTAGATAGTCACGAAACTCATGGCTAAGGTATTCACCACCTCGATCTGATCGAAGTATCTTAATACTCTTGCCAAGCTGGTTTTGCACTTCATTCTTGAATACTTTGAACTTTTCAAAGGATTCTGACTTATGTGTCATCAGATACACATAATCATATCTACTGAAATCATCAGTAAATGTAATGAAGTACCTATAACCACCTCTGGCAGCGACATTGAAAGGGCCACATACATCACTATGTATAAGTCCTAACAAGTCAGTCGCTCTTTCGCTGTGTCCACTAAAGGGAGTCTTGGTCATCTTGCTCAGTAGGCATGACTTGCATGTCTCATATGATTCAAAATCAAATGAGTCCAGGAAACCATCTTTATGGAGCTGGGATAAGCGTTTGTCATTTATATGACCTAAGCGACAATGCCAGAGATAGGTTTGGTTCATTTCATTTGATTTGAACCTCTTGGTATTTATGTTATAGATGGGGTTCTCTAAGTATAGAATGTAGAGTCCGTTCATCAGAGGTGCACTACAATAGAACAAATCATTTAAATAAACTGAACAACATTTGTTCTTTATTATAAATGAAAAACCTTTCTTATTCAAACAAGAAACTGAAATTATGTTCTTAGTAAGAGCAGACACATAACAATATTCATCTAATTCTAGTACAAGCCCAGAGGGCAGAGATAGATAGTAAGTCCCTACAGCAACAGCAGCAACCCGTGCTCCATTGCCTACTCGTAGGTCTATCTCGCCCTTCGTCAATGCCCTGCTATTTCTCAGCGCCTATACATTAGTACAAATGTGAGAAGCATATCCGGTATCTAATACTCACAATGAAGAAATAGAGAGATTGACTTCTATAACATGTATACCTGAAGTAGAAATCTTATTTCTCTTCTTCTTAAGATCTTCCAGGTATCTTTTGCAGTTCCTCTTCCAATGCTCTGCTTGTCCTTGATATAGTTGACGAAGATGTTCAACCATATCATAAGCAGTCATGAACTCATGTTGCTTCTGAAACTCAGAGTTCATGGTTGCGAGCATGAGACATGACACATCTAATGCGTCATCTTGATGCTTCTTGTAAGTATCTCGGTCAGCTCGCGTGGCAGTTGCAGGAGGTGCCTCGGGAATGGGCTGCTCCAGGACCAGGACGTACAATTTTCTTTCTTGAGTGAAAATTATTCTCAGATTCCTATACCAGTCCAGGAAATTAGCTCCATTGAGCTTGTCCTTATCAAGGACAAAACGCAAAGAGAAGGTGTTTATGTTTGTCGACATGGCAATCTACAACAGAAAAATGCAGAAAATAAATATCATATTCCACTAATCATTTAATTAGGCCTTTAATTAAACGATGCTCCCACTAAATTATAGAACTTTTGTAGAATCGAGTCATGAATGTGGTCAAACCACACTCACTAGATTCTAACCAACTAGCTATAATTCATGCGGGACAAGATCCACATCATACTACGCATTGAGTTAGCTTTGGCTAAATCGCCCAAGACTTAGTATGATCGGTAGGTAACTAATTACCAATTACATCTCTATGCAACTCTTGTTTATAGGATCAAGATCCGCATGTATATTAAAACTTGAGTTAGCTTTGGCTAAATCACCCAAGAGTTAATATAAATGTGATTTTGACCTATCTACCAACCATTGGAAAATGCCTATAGTTAAACCCGATCCAATTGAGTTTAACTAGTTTTTACTCAATTTGATTGAGTTTGTACTCACCCAGGCGTTGATAGGCGGGACCAAGATTGTCCCTCCGCACCCTACTAAGATAATATGCGTTGCTCTGCTTTGGCAGATTCAACAACATGTGATCGAGGTAGTGATGGGTATCACGGCATGGTAGGCATTTTGAGTTGACGCGATTAAGATCTAATCTAATCGTTGATGTGTATCATATACGCGATTTAGATCTAATCTAATCGTGGTGCATCATGTACGCGATTTAGATCTAATCTAATCGTTAAAGCACTAATTAATTACTCTACTCTAGCATGCATCACATACACATACAAGCAATTAATTAAATTATGATTGGTCATGGCCCTACTACGATCTTCTCAAGCCAATGAGAAGATCGGATGGTCAACCTAGGGTCAACAACTTCTCCAAGCTCCTCCCTTTGACCGCCATGTGTTGCTCGCACCCTCCTCGTAACTCCTCCTCGAGTGGACAGCTTTCACCGGTAGCCATGCTAAAGTCTATCCGGATACTCTTATCCGTTTCCGCTCATATGAATTATGAAATTTGGCAAATGGATGTCAAGACAACTTTCCTTAACGTAAGTCTTGAAGAAAACATCCATATGAAGCAACCAGAAGGGTTCAATGAAAAGAGCAAAGAGAATCTAGTGTGTAAGCTCAATCGGTTCATTTATGGACTAAAGCAAGCTTCAAGATCTTGGACCATCCGGTTTAATGAAGTAATCCAGTCATATGGATTTATTCAGTGTCCAGATGAGTCTTGTGTATACAAGAAGTGTAACGGAAACGTGGTGGTATTTCTTGTACTATACGTAGATGATATTTTGTTAATTGACAACAATGTCAAGGTATTATCGGATGTAAGGGTATGGTTGTCCAAAACAATTTGATATGAAGAACTTAGGAGAATGTGCACACATTCTTGGGATCAAAGTTATAAGGGATCGCAAGAAAAGAATGTTGTGCCTATCCCAAGCTTTATATATAGACACGATCCTTGCTCGTTTTAGCATGCAAAACTCCAAGAAAGGTTTCTTACCTTTTAGACATGGAGTAGCTTTATCTAAAGAGATGTCTCCAAAGACATCAAAGGAGATAGAGGACATGAAGGTAGTTCCTTATGCCTCGGCTGTAGAAAGCCTTATGTATGCAATGCTGTGTACGAGACCTGATATTTGTTTTGCCGTGGGCATGGTTAGCAGATATCAGAGTAACCCTGGACAAGGACATTGGACTGCAGTAAAGCATATATTAAAGTACCTGAGAAGGACTAGAGATTATATGCTAGTCTACTAAGCAGACGATTTGCTCCCTGTGGGGTACACGGATTCGGATTTCCAATCAGATAGGGACAATAGTAAGTCTACGTCAGGCTATGTGTTTGCTCTAGGAGGTGGAGCCATTGCATGGAGGAGTGTTAAGCAGAAATACGTCTCAGACTCAACCATGGAAGCAGAGTATGTGGCAGCCTTTGAGGCAGCCAAAGAAGCTGTATGGCTCAGGAACTTTCTAATGGATTTAGATGTGATTCCTGGTTTGCCCAAGATCATCACAATTTATTGTGGTAATAGCGGTGCAGTTGCAAACTCGAAGGAACCACGAGCCCATAAAGCAAGTAAACATATAGAGCGCAAGTATCACCTGATACGAGACATCGTCAAGCGAGGAGAAGTTGTCGTCGCCAAGATTGCATCAGAAGATAACCTGGCAGATCCTTTCACAAAGGCCCTTCCGGTGAAAGCTTTTAATCGACATGTGGAGGGGATGAGAATCAGATGTAAGACAACAGATATGACAGCTTAGACTTTTAGTATAAGTGGGAGATTATTAGAGTGTATACTAAAAGCCTAGATTTTGTAAACATTTATTTGTTGAAATAAAAGAATCACATTGGTCAATATTTGTATTTATTTGTTAAATGTATTTGTTCAATTAATTTATATAGTAGATAACATGGAGTGTGGTGTCACACTCAGTAGATCATGTTGTCAGTTCTCTAAAAATTATAAACAGTTGCTCGTGACTAAGATAGAAAGGAACAAACCATCAGAATAGTCGTAGTGTAATTAAGTATTAGTTTATCTTGACTAATAAATTACACTGATACACTTTAAGTGTATTGAGTAGGATCATTTAGGTATGTTCTTTTTGTACTGACTTAATAAAAGAACTAGACCTTAGTTATTATGGAAGTGTGTGCTCTTAATCCTAATATAATAACAAGCACATATATTTAATATTTATTTCTTTGACTTATCAAAGGGTGATGTTTAGCTCGATAAATCAATATGCCCGATAAGTTGGGAAATGATATTACTTATAGTGTGTATTGTTGATTATAGAAGAAATCTGTGTCCTAGTTATCTAGGTTGAGAATGTCCCCAAGAGGAGCTCATAAGGATTGCCATGTTAAACCCTGCAGGTGGAACTAGTCCGACATGACAATAAAGTTGAGTGGTACTACTTTTGGAGCTAGATATTAATTAAGTGAGTTGTCAGTAACTTACTTAATTAGTGGACATTCGTAATCTTAAACACAGGGAGACTAATACACTCATGATAAGAAGGAGCCCATAATGTAATTTGGGATTGGTGCGGTAGTGCGGTAATAACTCTCTAGTGGAATGAGTTATTATCGATGAACTTGAGTTGTGTGTTCAGGGTGAGCACGGGATACTCAAGCTCATCGGAAGGACAAAACCAATTTCTCCTCTAGGTCCCTATCGTAGCCTCATTATAGCCTCAAGTCAATCCAAATGTAAGGCTCTTCTTGGTGTCCAAGAAGGGGGCCAGACCATTGCTTGGTGACCAAGCAATGGCCGACCACATCCTCTTATAGGGGCCGGCCCTATAGCTTGGTGACCAAGCTTATAGGGGCCGGCCAAGATTAATTCAAATAGGAGGAGTGTTTTGAATTTTTAAAATTTTCTCTTTGTAGAAAACTATAAGTTTTAAAAGAGAGATTTTAATTTTTAAAACTTTCCTTATTTGAATTAGGCCACATGTTCTAATAGAGAGTTTTTAAAAGTTTTAAAACTTTCCTTTTTTAACCATCCTCATGGTTTAGGAAAAAAAGGGAGATAAGTTTTAAAATTAAAATTTTCTATCATCATGTTAAAAAAGGAAATTTTATAAGTGAGTTTTAAATTTTAAAACATGGTTTTAATTTTTAGAAACTTTCCTTTTTTAACTTTAGGAAAGAGAGCTTGTAAAATTTTGTAAGAGTTTTTTCTCTTGTAAAATTTTATAAAAAATTATTATTTCTTTCCTAAAACTTGGTGCCCAAGCAAGGGGCCGGCCAAGCTTAATCCTAAACCAAATAGGATTGATCTCAACCATTGATTGATGATTGATTCAATCAAGAGGAAAGAAAAGGAAAAATAAAAAGGGAAAAGGAAAAACTCTTGGATGATTTTATTTTTGTAAAAGATTTTCCCTTATTTGTCTTGGGCAAGTAATATAAAAAAAGGGGTGAAGGGGCTTCATGAGACACAACTCTTATTCTTTTGCTTGGGTGATCTCTTGGTGGCCAACCCTCTCCTTTCTCCTTTTCCCTTTGCTCTCTTCTCCTTGGTGATGGTGGTGGCCGAATTCTAGAGGAAGAAGAAGGACTCTTTTGGGTGGTGTTTATCTTGGAGGATCGTCGCCCACACGACGTCCAAGGCGAGGTGAGGAATACGGAAGAAGATCTCGAGGTCATTAGCTTACAAAGAGAAGGTATAACTAGTAGTTTTCTTCCGCATCATACTGTTGGTTGCTACTCGGAAAGCCTATAGGTTCCACTGTACAAAAATTTTGTACAAAGGTCTGAACCTTTTCCTAGCTACCATGTGTTCTTTTAAATTAAATTTTGGATCTCCTGCGGAACTTAACACGTTTGATCCAAAACTTAATCTATTTGTTCTTTTAGGTTTTGACTTGGATCTCCTGCGGAACTTAACACGTTCGACCCAAGTCACCTTAAGTTATTAATTCCATTAAATATCAATTTCCATAAAAGGTTCCCAGTACTGACGTGGCGAGGCACATGGCCTTCTTGGATATGGGAGCAACCACCACCGACTAGACAAAACCTTTAATAGAAAGCTAATATTTAATTTCCTAAAATAACTTTAGGTTAACCAAAGAGAACAATCAAATCACAAGGAAAAGAAAGAAACAAAAGAACACAACTTCGAAAAAACATATTCGAAATACTAGAACGTAAGCCTCTTGTATTTGGTATTATTTCCATAAATAACTAGCATGATGCGGAAATAGAAATTACTAGTTATACCTTGTAGAAAACCTCTTGATCTTCTACCGTATTCCTCTTCTAACCTCGGACGTTGTGTGGGCAACGATCTTCCAAGATGAGAAACCACCAACCACCTTCTTCTCCTCCAAGCAAGGTTCGCCACAAAGGAAACTTCACCAAGGAGGAAAAACAAAATACTAACCAAGCTCCAAGAGATGCTAGCTTTCTCTCCTTCTTCTTCTTCTCCGAGTAGTATCCGGCCACCACAAGAACTCCAAGGGAGAGGGAGAGGTTCGCCACCACAAAGAGGAAGAGAAGAAGATGATGGCCGGCCACACCAAGGAACAAAAGAGGAGAGAATAATAGATGTTGAGTTTTGTGAAGGCACCTCACCCCTTCTTTTATATTCCTTGGCCTAGGTAAATTAGGAAATTTAATTACAACAAATTTTCCTTAATTTCCTTGACATGATTTAATTGAGAAAAATAAAATAATATTTCCCAATTAAACAATGATGGCCACATCAAGAGGAAGCAAATTGGACAAGTTTTAATCAACAATTAAAACTTTCCTTATTTGTTTCCGGAAATTTTAAAAATAAAATTTCTCTTTAAAATCTCTTCATGGTTAACAAAAGGAAATATCTATAATTTTAATTTTATTAACATGTGAATAATTTTAAAGAGAAAATAAAAACTCTCCAATCTATAAATAAGGAAAGAGATCTAATCTCTTTCTTTAATCATTTGTAAATCTTTTACAAGAGAGATATTTTAATTTTAATTCTCTTTAAAATATATCTTCCACATAATAATAAAATCTAAAATTAAATTTCTTTTTATTTAATTATGGCGGCCCTACTAGCTTGGGTTCAGCTAGGGCCGCCACCTTAAACCCAAGCTTAGGTCGGCCCTAGCTTGGTTCCCAAGCTAGCTTGGCCGGCCCCCTTAGGTGGGTATAGAAGGTGGGTATATGTGGGTATAGTACTCTATAAATAAGAGGCTACGATAGGGACCGAGAGGAGGAATTGGTTTTGGTCTCCGATAAAATTAAGCATCCCATGTTCGCCCCGAACACAACTTAATTTTATCAATGATAATTCATTCCACTAGAGAACTATCATTGAACTACCGCACCAATCTCAAATTACATTTTGGGCTCCTTCTTATTATGAGTGTGTTAGTCTCCGTGTTTAAGATATCGAATGTCCACTAATTAAGTGAGTTCGACAACTCATTTAATTAATATCTAAGTCCAAGAGTAGTACCACTCAACCTTATTATCATGTCGGACTAAGTCCACTGCAGGTTTAACATGACAATCTTTATGAGCTCCTCTTGAGGACATTATCAACCTAGTATCACTAGGACACGGTTTCCTTCTATAATCAACAACACACACTATGAGTGATACCATTTCTCAATATATCGGGTTTATTGATTCATCGAACTAAATCTCACCCATTGATAAATTAAAGAAATAAATATCAAACATATGTGCTTGTTATTATATTAGGATTAAGAGCACACACTTCCATAATAACTGAGGTCTTTGTTCCTTTATAAAGTCAGTATAAAAGAAACGACCTCAAATGGTCCTACTCAATACACTCTGAGTGTACTAGTGTAATTATATAGTCAAGATAAACTAATACCTAATTACACTACGACCTTCTAATGGTTTGTTCCTTTCCATTCTGGTCGTGAGCTACTGTTTATAATTTATAAGGTACTGATAACATCATCTTCTGTATGTGACACCACATACTATGTTATCTACAATATAAATTAAATGAACAACTACAAACAAATGTAGATAATTAGACCAAATGTGATTCTTTATTCATAATGAATGTTTACAAAGCTTAGGCTCTCAGTATACACTCCAACAATACTCCTGACTAAGCTGCCATATCTTCTACCATACATCTGATTCCCATTCCCTCCACATGCCGATCGAAAGCTTTCGCCGGAAGGGCCTTAGTGAAAGGATCTGCCAGGTTATCTGCTGATGCAATCTTGGCGATGACAACTTCTCCTCGCTTCACGATATCTCGTATCAGGTGGTACTTGCGCTCTATATGTTTACTTGCCTTATGGGCTCGTGGTTCCTTCGAGTTTGCAACTGTTATCACAATAAATTGTGATGATTTTGGGCAAACCAGGAATCACATCTAAGTCCATTAGAAAGTTCCTGAGCCATACTGCTTCTTTAGCTGCCTCAGAGGCTGCTACATACTCAGCTTCCATGGTTGAGTCCGAAACACATTTCTGCTTAACACTCCTCCATGAAATGACTCCACCTCCTAAAGTAAACACATAGCCTGATGTAGACTTACTGTTATCCCTATCTGATTGGAAATCTGAATCCGTGTAACCCACAGGGAGCAGATCGTCTGCTTGGTAAACTAGCATATAATCTCTAGTCCTTCTCAGGTACTTTAATATATGCTTTACCGCAGTCCAATGTCCTTGTCCAGGGTTACTCTGATATCTGCTGACCATGCCCACGACAAAACAGATATCAGGTCTCGTACATAGCATTGCATACATTAGGCTTCCTACAGCTGAAGCATAAGGAACTGCTTTCATGTCCTCTATCTCTTTCGATGTCTTTGGAGACATCTCTTTAGATAGAGCTACTCCATGTCTAAAAGGTAGGAAACCTTTCTTGGAGTCTTGCATGCTAAAACGAGCAAGGATTGTATCTATATATGAAGCTTGGGATAGACACAACATTCTTTTCTTGCGATCCCTTATAACTTTGATCCCAAGAATGTGTGCACATTCTCCTAAGTCCTTCATATCAAATTGTTTGGACAACCATACCCTTACGTCTGATAATACCTTGACATTGTTGCCAATTAACAAAATATCATCTACGATAGTACAAGAAATACCACCACGTTTCCGTTACACTTCTTATATACACAAGACTCATCCGGACTTTGAATAAATCCATATGACCGATTACTTCATTAAACCGGATGTTCCAAGACCTGAAGCTTGCTTTAGTCCATAAATGGACCGATTGAGCTTGCGTACTAGATGCTCTTTGCCTTTTTCAATAAATCCTTCGGTTGCTTCATATGGATGTTCTCTTCAAGACTTCCATTAAGGAAAGTCGTCTTGACATCCATTTGCCAAATCTCATAATCCATATGAGAATGGATAAGAGTATCCGGATAGACTTAAGCATGGCTACCGGTGAAAAGGTTTCCTCATAATCGATTCCCTCTTTTTGAGTGTACCCTTTCGCAACAAGCCTAGCTTTGAAGGTTTCTACCTTCCCGTCTGTCCCTCTTTTCCTTTTGTAGATCCACTTGCATCCAACGGCTTTTACACCATCAGGTGGTTCTACAAGCTCCCAGACCTTATTAGAGTACATGGACTCTATTTCAGAATTCATTGCCTTTTGCCAAGATGCTGCATCTATATCTTGGAGTGCTTCGTCATATGACCGGGGATCAGGTTCATGTTTACCCGGGATCAAGTCCGAAGACTCTCCCAAAAACATGAATCTTTCAGGCTGCATTACAACCCTCCCACTACGACGAGGCACTGTCTGTGGTTGTGTATCATGTGTGACACGTGTTGCAGTCTCTTGTGGTACTTCATCTTGTACTGTTGGTACTGAAGTAGACATGTCCTCTCTAAGTTCTTCTAAAACAACTTTAGCTTGTGATCCATTATATAGTCTTCTTCTAAAAATTGGGCATTGGTGCTAACAATGACCTTCTGGTCTTTAGGACTATAAAATAAACCACCTTTCGTTCCTTTGGGATATCCTACAAACACGCGAACTTCTGTACGAGATTCTAACTTATCAGCATCTGGTTTCAGCACATGTGCTGGACTACCCCATATCCGAATATGTCTTAGACTGGGTTTTCGCCCATTCCACAATTCTATGGGAGTAGAAGAAACTGATTTAGAAGGTACTAAGTTCAGAATCTGCGTTTCCAGAGCATATCCCCAAAACGAATTTGTAATCTCAATAACTCATCATTGATCTAACCATCTCCATAAGAGTCCTATTCCTTCGCTCGCTACACCATTGTTGGGGTGTTCCGGTGCGAACAATTGGGATTGAATCCGGCCTCCGATAAGTAACTCCTAAACTCTCCTAAGAGGTATTCGCCACCACGATCGTAGTAGTGTCTTGATACTTTTACCTAGTCGTTTCTCCACATCACCTTGTATTCTTTGAACTTATCAAAGCACTCGGACTTGCGGCGCATTAGGTAAATGTATCCATATCTTGAATAATCGTCTATGAAAGAGACAAAATATTCAAAACCTCCTCTTGCCAGGACAGACATAGGACCACACAAATCAGAGTGAACCAACTCTAACACTTCTTTGGCTCTATACCCTTGGCCTTGAACGGCCTCTTGGTCATTTTACCTTCTAAGCAAGATTCACAAGTTGGAAAATTTTCCAACTCTAATGAACTTAAAGTCCATCGGCTATAAGCCTCTGAATCCTACTTAAGTTAATATGACCAAGCCTTAGATGCCAAAGATATGCTTGGTTCATTTCAAGGTTCTTTTCTCTTATTAGAATTAGAAGATGAATTATAAATTTCCATGTTTTGCTTTGTGGAAGAATTTGGATTTAAAATATACAAATTGCCAACTAATGCACCAGAACAGATAATCACTTTATTTCTTTTAATAACTACATCGTTACTGAAAGAAACTGAATATCCATCTAAAAACTGAAATTAAATTCTTTCTAAAACTGGGTACATAAAGACAATTTCTTAAAACTAAATTTCTATTTCTACTAAAAGATAAGTAGATGTCTCCCACTGCAACACTGCCACCTTAGTAGCATTGCCCATGTAGACGGTAATCTCCCTTCAGATAGTCGTCGGGTTTCCTGGAACCCCTGCAAGGAATTGCAGACATGATCGATGGCTCCCTACACACCAGGTGTTGGTAGATAACACCGCTAAACATGTTTCAACAACTAGAGTATGAGATATACCTTTGTTTTGGTTCTTACGAGACGATCCGCCTTCAATGTCCCGGATGAAGCACTTGCCCTTGCTTCTTCATTCGACTTTAAATCGTACTTTGAGATTTATTCACTTTCGAACCGGTTTGTTTCTTCTTCTTCTTACCTTTTGGTTTAGAAGTAGAACCATTTTCAAGATAGTGAATTTGAGCATTGTGATGAAATAACCCTTCTGGTTCTGTCAGTAGTTTCCCTAATGAATAAATCCTTTTATTCATATTATAGTTCAAGCCTCTCAAAACTTCTAGGTAGGGTTTGGAGGATCATATCGATCCGGGTTTCCCCATCAATTTCTCCTCTAAGGATCTGTATTTGTTCGGATAAGCCATCATGTTTAGGATATGATCCCTTCACGAGTACCCTCTTGCATGGTGGTCATTATCTTTCTCATAGCTTCTTGTCTAGAAGCCCTATCACGATGACCAAAGAGTTCCTTAAGATTGTTCATAATATCATAAGTTGTTGGTAAATCTTTATGTCGATGTTGCAATACATTTGACATTGAAGCCAAATGTAACACCGCACCATCTCATCTCGCTTTACCCATTTCCTATGATATTCAATCTCCTCTTGGGTAGATTCACGATGGGTGCATCAGGGCAATGCTCAGTCAATACAAATTTATAAGAACAATGTCCGGGTTTCTTTTCCAATCTATGTAGTTTGGTCCAAGTAAGTCTATTTTGTTGAAGTATGATGGATGGGTTGAAAGTCATCCTAAGAATCACAAATAACTTTTGGTCGAACTCTAAATTTAGAATAATATTGATTCCTCAAACAATACTATTTTAAATTAACCAACACCTTAAAACACCGTGAATTTTGTATGCCACGTTAGTGTGGACGATACAAATTCAACATTTGTAAAAGGAGGTTTTAACCCATTAATTTTATTATCTTGTCAACCTAACGTTTGACAAATAAAATTAATAGTTGGTATTATTTGGTCACACAAATAATAGCAGTGACTCCGTTGGGAAGGATACTATTAGATGTGTCTAAGTGTACACCATTACTTGACACTAAGTCCATTAATAAGATTATGCCCCTTCCGTTGGGGAAGATCATACGCTCTTAATTAACTTCCTATAGTCATCCATAAATGGAAGTCTGTTCTAGTGGTCCGCAAACAAGCTCATCCGTTATGGAGGAAGGCACTCAGAGCCAACGCGCAAGCTTGTTTGCATCACTTACAAACCAGTAATGGAGACCATGGGATTTACTTAAAAATCCCTCTCCCACTTAGTTATTTATAAATGAGGAATTTTAACTATGCTAGCCTACTAAACTTGTAAACTAACATGCACACACAGCACAATATAAAAGCAATAAATAGAAAATCTAATTTTCAACTATTATGGCTTTTATCTTTAATTGTCCTCCGTGTGTTGTCATCCGAAGCTGCTGCCATATTTGGCCACCGCCACCGGGTCTATCGCATCCATCTTGCTCCGAGTTCCACTGCGCCTCTGGTCCTTAGAAGGTTCCACGCTTTGCAAGATTCGATCCATGACATAAATAGAATTTTACATTTTGATCCTATATTCCATAAAAGGAATGTACATGTATCTAGATCAAAATAAAATCCTAATAAAACTAAATACCTGTATTTTAATACAATCATGCACACATATAAATGCCCTTGACATGTCCAAGGGTCCAATCACACACATAATTAACTAAAAGCCATAATAGTTGGATCCTGCATCCATAGAGTTAGCACATCCTACTATTACCCTCTAAATGTACTAGTGTAATTATATAGTCAAAATAAACTGAAACCTAACTACACTACGAATTGTTGGTTGCTACTCGGAAAGCCTATAGGTTCCACTGTACAAAAATTTTGTACAAAGGTCGAACCTTTTCCTAGCTACCATGTGTTCTTTTAAATTAAATTTTGGATCTCTGCGGAACTTAACACGTTTGATCCAAAACTTAATCTATTTGTTCTTTTAGGTTTTGACTTGGATCTCTGCGGAACTTAACACGTTCGACCCAAGTCACCTTAAGTTATTAATTCCATTAAATATCAATTTCCATAAAAGGTTCCGTATGGACGTGGCGAGGCACATGGCCTTCTTGGATATGGGAGCAACCACCACCGACTAGACAAAACCTTTAATAGAAAGCTAATATTTAATTTCCTAAAATAACTTTAGGTTAACCAAAGAGAACAATCAAATCACAAGGAAAAGAAAGAAACAAAAGAACACAACTTCGAAAAACATATTTGAAATACTAGAACGTAAGCCTCTTGTATTTGGTATTATTTCCATAAATAACTAGCATGATGCGGAAATAGAAATTACTAGTTATACCTTGTAGAAAAACCTCTTGATCTTCTACCGTATTCCTCTTCTAACCTCGGACGTTGTGTGGGCAACGATCTTCCAAGATGAGAAACCACCAACCACCTTCTTCTCCTCCAAGCAAGGTTCGGCCACAAAGGGAAACTTCACCAAGGAGGAAAAACAAAATACTAACCAAGCTCCAAGAGATGCTAGCTTTCTCTCCTTCTTCTTCTTCTTCTCCGAGTAGTATCCGGCCACCACAAGAACTCCAAGGGAGAGGGAGAGGTTCGGCCACCACAAAGAGGAAGAGAAGAAGATGATGGCCGGCCACACCAAGGAACAAAAGAGGGAGAGGAATAATAGATGTTGAGTTTTGTGAAGGCACCCTCACCCCTTCTTTTATATTCCTTGGCCTAGGTAAATTAGGAAATTTAATTACAACAAATTTTCCTTAATTTCCTTGACATGATTTAATTGAGAAAAATAAAATAATATTTCCCCAATTAAACAATGATGGCCGGCCACATCAAGAGGAAGCAAATTGGACAAGTTTTAATCAACAATTAAAACTTTCCTTATTTGTTTCCGGAAATTTTAAAAAATAAAATTTCTCTTTAAAAATCTCTTCATGGTTAACAAAAGGAAATATCTATAATTTTAATTTTATTAACATGTGAATAATTTTAAAGAGAAAATAAAAAACTCTCCAATCTACAAATAAGGAAAGAGATCTAATCTCTTTCTTTAATCATTTGTAAATCTTTTACAAGAGAGATATTTTAATTTTAATTCTCTTTAAAATATATCTTCCACATAATAATAAAATCTAAAATTAAATTTCTTTTTTTATTTAATTATGGCCGGCCCTACTAGCTTGGGTTCAAGCTAGGGCCGGCCACCTAAGCTTAGGCCGGCCCTAGCTTGGTTCCCAAGCTAGCTTGGCCGGCCCCCTTTAGGTGGGTATAGAAGGTGGGTATATGTGGGTATAGTACTCTATAAATAAGAGGCTACGATAGGGACCGAGAGGAGGAATTGGTTTTGGTCTCCCGATAAAATTAAGCATCCCATGTTCGCCCCGAACACACAACTTAATTTTATCAATGATAATTCATTCCACTAGAGAACTATCATTGAACCGCACCAATCCCAAATTACATTTTGGGCTCCTTCTTATTATGAGTGTGTTAGTCTCCTGTGTTTAAGATATCGAATGTCCACTAATTAAGTGAGTTATCGACAACTCATTTAATTAATATCTAAGTCCAAGAGTAGTACCACTCAACCTTATTATCATGTCGAAGTCCACCTGCAGGGTTTAACATGACAATCTTTATGAGCTCCTCTTGAGGACATTATCAACCTAGTATCACTAGGACACAGTTTCCTTCTATAATCAACAACACACACTATGAGTGATACCATTTCCCAATATATCGGGTTTATTGATTCATCGAACTAAATCTCACCCATTGATAAATTAAAGAAATAAATATCAAACATATGTGCTTGTTATTATATTAGGATTAAGAGCACACACTTCCATAATAACTGAGGTCTTTGTTCCTTTATAAAGTCAGTATAAAAGGAACGACCTCAAATGGTCCTACTCAATACACTCTGAGTGTACTAGCGTAATTATATAGTCAAGATAAACTAATACCTAATTACACTACGACTTTCTAATGGTTTGTTCCTTTCCATTCTGGTCGTGAGCTACTGTTTATAATTTATAAGGTACTGATAACATCATCTTCTGTATGTGACACCACATACTATGTTATCTACAATATAAATTAAATGAACAACTACAAACAAATGTAGATAATTAGACCAAATGTGATTCTTTATTCATAATGAATGTTTACAAAGCTTAGGCTCTCAGTATACACTCCAACACATACTAGTTATTTTCTTTGTAAGAATTCTAAATACAAGAGGCAATTAGTTCTAGTTTATCGAATTTATTTTTCGATTTTGTTTTTTCTTCTTTTTTGAATTTGTGATTCGATTGTTCTTTTCGGTTAACCTAGAGTTATTTAAGGAAATAAATATTAGTTTTCCTTAAAAGACTTTGCCTAGGCGGTGGTAGTTGCTCCCATATCCAAGAAGGCCATGTGCCTCGCCATGCAGTCCTGGAAGTCAATTTTGGAAATTAATATTTATGGAATTAATAATCTAGGTAGATTTGAATCAATAGTGTTAAGTTCCGCTTGCGATTCAAATCTAAACCATTAAGAACAGATAAGTTAAATTTGGAATCAATGATGTTAAGTTCCGTCTGCGATTCCTAATTTAACTTATAACGAACACAATAGGTTATTTAAGGAAAGGTTCGACACTTGTATAAAATTTTTTGTACAGTGGAACCGGTACGTTTTCCTAGGATTAACCAACATGGGTCACATAAATGAGAGTTACATATCCCAACTCCATAAGGATGGACTTTTGGAGTCATTTGATTTTGAATCATATGAGATATGTGAATCTTGTCTTCAAGGAAATATGACAAAGACTCCATTTAGTGGATATAGCGAAAGAGCTAATGACTTGTTAGGTCTCATACATACAGATGTATGTGACCATTTCAGAATAGTAGCTAGAGGAGGCTACCATTACTTCATTACTTTTACTGATGATTTCAGTAGATATGACTATATGTATCTAATGTGACATTAGTCAGAATCCTTTGAAAAGTTCAAAGAATTCAAGAATGAAGTACAAAATCAACTTGGTAAGAGTATTAAGATGCTTCGATCAGATCGAGGTGGGGGTGGGGAATACCTTAGCCAAGAGTTTCATGACCATCTTGTTGAGTGTGAGATTATATCTCAACTCACTCCACCTGGAACATCACAATGGAATGGTGTATCAGAATGGAGAAATCATATTTTATTAGATATGGTACGCATGATGATAAGTCAAATAGAACTTTCTACTTCCTTCTGGGGGCATGCTCTAGAGACGACCGCTTTCACACTTAACCGCGTTCCATCTAAGGCTGTCATAAATACACCATATATGATATGGATTAGGAAGAGTCCCAATATGTCTTTCATAAATATTTAAGGATGTGACGCTTATATTCGACGACAAGTCTCCGATAAACTAGGACCCAAATAAGACAAGTGCTATTTTGTAGGATATCCCAAGGAAACAAACGGTTATTACTTCTATAATCCCACGCAAGGCAAAGTGTTTGTTGCCAGAACTGGTGTCTTTTTAGAAAGGAAATTTATTTCTAGAAGAACTAGTGGGAGTAATGTCGATCTTGAAGAAATTCAAGATACACAAACTAGCATCGACGCCTTGATGGAAACTAAACAGGTACAACAAAATGTTGTGAATCATGATTTTGTTGCACCATAAGAAGTTATAGAGCAACAACTTGTTCAAATAGCATAAGCTCTACGCAGATCTGATAGGACCTGTCGTTAACCTGAGAGATATTCTTTTCTCTTGTCTGACCATGGTGATGTAGAGCTTATTGGTCTCAATGAGCCTACATCTTATCAGGAAGCTGTACAGGGCCTAGATTCTGAGAAATGGCTAGAGGCCATGAGATCTGAAATGGAATCCATGTGCACTAACCAAGTATGGACTTTGGTTGATCCACCTGAAGGAATCAAACCCATTGGGTGTAAGTGGGTCTTCAAAGTGAAGACTGACATGGATGGTTATATGCATACCTATAAAGGTAGATTGGTGGCTAAAGGATTCAAAATGTGGAACCGCTACATCAGCGACCCCCTAGAGCCCGTCCTACGGATATGGAGGGAGGTAAATGCTGGTACACAGTTGAAAGCGCATGGCAAAGACGTTCAAGTAGATTTATGGTATAGACTATGATGAAACTTTTTCACCAGTTGTGATGCTCAAGTCCATTCGGATCATGCTTGCTATTACAGCTTATTATGATTACGAGATCTGGTAGATGGATGTCAAAACTATATTTCTTAACGGAAATCTACTCGAGGATGTGTACATGACACAATCTGAGGGTTTTGTAGATCCAAAGAATGCTAAAAAGGTGTGTAAGTTGCAAAGATTTATTTATGGATTGAAGCAAGCTTCTAGAAGCTGGAATCTTCAATTTGATGATGCAATCAAAATGTTTGGTTTCATTAAGAATGAAGATAAACCTTGTGTCTACAAGAAGGTTAGTGGGAGCACAGTCATCTTTCTCATATTGTATGTAGATGACATACTTCTCATTAGAAATGATATCCCTACTCTTCAATCAGTGAAGATTTAGCTTGGGAATTATTTTTCAATGAAAGACTTAGGTGAAGCAGCCTATATTCTAGGCCTTAAGATCTATAGAGATAGATCTAAAAGATTGCTAGGTCTAAGCCAGAGTACATATATTGACAAGGTGCTTAAAAGTTTTGCCATGGAGAATTCTAAGAAGGGATTCCTACCTATGTCACATGGTGAGTCTTTCGAAGACTTAATGCCTCTCTTCTATGGAAGAAAGGGGTCGCATAGATCAGATTGCTTATGCATCTGCAATAGTATCTATCATGTATGTCATGCTTTATACTCGCCCAGATGTCTCATATGCGTTAAGAATGACTAGCAGATACCAATCAGATTCAGGTGAAGGTCACTGGATAACAGTCAAGAATATTTTTAAGTACTTGAGAATGACTCAAGATTATTTCTTGATCTTTAGAGGTGATGAAGAACTTGTTGTAAAGGGTTACATTGATGCTATCTTCCAAACTGAAAAGGATGATTATAGATCGCAGTCAGGGTATGTATTTTGCTTAAATGGTGGTGTTGTGAGCTGGAAGAGTTCAAAGAAGGACACAGTCACTGATTCTACAATAGAGGCCGAGTATATTGCTACTTCAGCTACAGCAAAGGAGGCCGTTTGGATCAGGAAGTTCATTACAGAGCTTGGTGTTGTTCCTAGTATAGTGAACCCAATAGACCTCTATTGTGATAATAATGGGGCTATTGCACAGGCTAAGGAGCCTCGCTCTCATCAAAGATCCAAACATATACTATGGCGATTCCATCTCATTGGAGAGATTATCGATAGAGGAGATGTGAGTATATGTAGAGTACCGACCGATGCTAACATTGTTGATCCCTTGACGACGGCTTTGGCACAGAGGAAGCACGATGGTCATAATAAGTCACTGGGTATTAGATATTTCAGTGATTGACATTAGTGTTAGTGGGAGATTGTTAGTATTAGTCCTAGTACCAATTATGAGATGATTGTAAAGGACTTCTTTTGTATCATATTTCATTATTAATAAATGTAAAATTAGTTATTATATTTACTTCAATTCAGTGCTGAATGAATAAGTATAATAATGTCCTAGAGTAGGAGATTCTAATCTACAACATATTAATTGGTTGAATTGATAGTGAGATATTGTAGATATACATAGAACACTACTCTTATCTATTCCTAGTCAAGCATTAATATGCAAGGACAATATTAATATGTTGAGACTAGCATGTAGGTCAACGGATGACTTAATCTCACAAGTCATGGATATGAGATATCAGGTTGACACATGAGTATATATTAAAGAATATATACTGAATATCCCGCCATGAGAATGTTTCATGGATCATTATATGAGTGTCATAATCAATCTCATGTGACTATTAGTATGAATAGTCCTTAGACCTGAAGTCACTATGGTTTCCTACATAAGGAGTTGTATACTTTGGTATCGACAAACTCACCCGTAATAGGGTGGACCATAAAGTCGATCATTGGATATGCAATAAGTTATGCGGAGGGATGTGAGTGATGTAGATGAGATCTATCCTTTCCATATGATGGAAGTGATATCTATAGGCCCCTTGATTAGTAGGACACAAGAATGCAAGACCATGCTTAAATGACTAAATATGCGATATTGAACTTATTTAATTGAGTATGTCTACTTAGAGATCAATAAACATAAAGATTGATAAGAGGATGACATGGTTTATGCCTAATTGATCAATCTAGATATTGAGAATAGAAGGATTGAGTCATACAAGATAATAGCCACGGAAAGGTTAAGTCGAATCTCGACATTCTCGTCACTTGAGTAGCAATGATGCCTTGCTAGATGCCACTCATTTCTTATGTATTTAAATGTTGATTTGGATACATCACCAATGTTTCGAGAACCTATTGGATCACACACAAAGAATAAGTCAATGGAGATAGATTCATATGATGGATCATTGGATTTGGATTAAATCTAATTCAAATTAGACTCATTGAGTTAAACTCAATTGAATCCAACTATTGGATTGAGTCCAATTTGAATTAAACTCATTAAGTCAATTAGATTGATGATTAATGAGTTAGACTCATTAAGTGATTTCATGAATTTGATTTCATGAGGAAAGAGGAGTGAGCAATTTGAATTGCTCATGCATTACAAATATTAATGTCAGTTAAGGCAATTTACATTAAGGCATGAAGCAATTTCATAAATCTATAAAAAGGGGTTTTTAGATTCATTTTGATGATGAGTTTTTGGTGTTCTTGCTCTTCTTCCTCCTCCTCTCTTCACTTGGCCGAAACTTCAAAGAAGGGTTGCTATCACAACCTTTAGTTGTTTCATTTTCCACTTTGTGAGTTTGTGAGACAAATGAGGCTTGTTCGTGTGGATACCATAGAGGCGCGACCACTTGATCGCGCTAAGATCCGCATAGAAAGAAATGTTGCTGTCGGAATTGCGAAGGGAACGCAACAAAGGTATAACTCCTTTTTCATGTAGAAACTTAGTACTTAGTATATGGTTTCCTTTCGCATAGATCTTCTGGAAAGGAACTAGATGTTTTCCGCTGCACTTTCACATGTTTAGCGTCCTAGATCCTTACATGGACCCTTTTACATAATCAAAACTCAGGTTTGATCGTCTGGTTGTTCCTGCACCAATAGTTTTTGGCCAAGAGAAGAAGAGAAAGAATAGCAAAAATCAAGAAGATCACCATTATACAAAAGGTTATTTCACCTATATAAGGTGACTTTGCAAAAGGGCTACTTTACCAAAAATGTTACTTCACCAAAAGGATACTTTACCAAAAAGGTTACTTCACTAAAAATTTACTTTACCAAAAATATTACTTCACCTAAAAGTTACTGTTGGATCGAGATCGCACTAGAGGGGGGGGGGGGTGAATAGCGCTCGTGGCTATTTTATTCGATTATCGGAATCGTAAGAATTATCGGAGTAATTAAGCAGCGGAATAAAACAAAATAAGCACACAGAGACAGGAGGATTTTTACTTCGTTCGGAGCCTTGATCGACTCCTACTCGAAGGCCCGCGATCCTTGATCGCTTCCGGTGGACAACAACTATAAGCTCGATAAAATGATTACAAGATGAAGTACAAGTAAATGGAAAAACTAGTTATACCGACGACAAGAGTAGAATTTTAAAGCTTCGGGTCGTCGGAGACTTGTAGCAGCACTTTCGGGCGTCTTTCAGAGTAGAACGTTGAAGAGAGAAGACTTGGAATGCATTGTTCTGAAGTGCTGGTCGAAACCCCCTTATAAAGGGTGTTCAAACAATGCTGGTCGAAACCCCCTTATAAAGGGTGTTCAAGGCGCCTTGAAGGCTGTTCAAGGCGCCTCCTTGCTGCCTGGTCTTCCGCGTGGATCAAAACTGACCTGGTCGAATTTCATCCATTTAAGGCGCCTTATAGCCCTCTCAAGGCGCCTTCTGCCTGCTTCAAGGCGCCTCCAGTGGTGCTTCGAAGCCGGCTCAGCTTTTGCACCCGAGGCGCCTCAGACACTGTTCATCCGAGGCTTTAGGTTGCTCTTTTGCACCTGCAAGATACGTTAGTCCCAAACACTATCCTGCAGCACAAAGTTAGCACAATAAACATGATAAATGAAGTATAGACAGTCTCCGGACTGTCCGAGTCTGACTTCGGATTTCCATTCGGAAACCCTAGGTCGACCCGACGCCTACTGTTCCCTCTACGGGGAACGCGTCCTCACCTACTCCACTCAGGAGATTTACCTGTTGCCTGTCGATCCTCCAGATCGACTAGACTTTTGCTCAGCACTCGATGCTTCCGGACTTTCTGCTGGACATCCGCTTCCCCGGCTAGTCCAATTTTTCACCTGGTTCGCGACACCAGGACTTTTCACCTAGGGTTACCACCCCCTAGGACTTTTGCCTGAAGCCATCGACCTGCCAAGACTTTTCGCATAGGGTTACCACCCCCTATGACCTAGGGTTACCGCCCCCTAGGGTTTTCCCTTTGCCTAACTGTAGCTAGGACTTTCCTGAAATCCTCAAGTAGACTTGTTAGACTATAAAACATCTTAACTTTGAATTCTTTGCCGTTATCAAAACACGAGTTCGATCGTCGGATGCTTCCCGCACCAACAGTTACTTTACCAATGACTTCTGTACTCATCCAATGAATACAGTAAAGTTTTTATCTCTTGATCTTTCTTTTGATTAATGATGTATTAATCTCTATTAATATTAATTAATATTAATGAGTTGGATTTAGTATATTGGTTTAACCATTAATCCAATAAGTCATTAACCCAATAAACCTATGAGTCTAACTTGTTGGTGCAGCGGAGGCCGGCAAGAGGGGGGTGAATTGCTGAAAACACAAAATAAAAATACCCTCCTCGGATTTCAACTCAGAAAAGCAATAGTAAAATAATAACAATTAAATTAACAGAAGTAAAAAGAAACTCCGCAATTAACCTGGTTACATCCAAGGAGGTTGTTAATCCAGGGCAATGAAAAAGCGCACTAGAAGAATCTCCTTTGCTGAAGGCGGAGAAGCCTTTTACACACTAATGGCTCAGAACTATTGCTAGGAATTAAGTACAGAGTTGATTGTCAAAGTTGTTGTTGAATTCCTAGCTCCAAGGGTCTTTTTATAGCTCCTGGAAAGTCTATCCCGAGGGTCCAAGGCGCCTCCAACAAGGTTTAAGGCGCCTCCAGCTCGGTCAGCGGATAAAACTTTATCCGCAGCGCAAACGGTCAAAACAGACTGTTGAAGGCGCCTTGAACAGGCTTGAAGGCGCCTTCAAGCTTGTTTAAGGCGCCTTCAAGCTAGAGTAACTTTCTGCTACAGTAATTTCCAGCCTCTTTTGACTCCTTTTCTTCTTCGCTTTGGCTTCCGAAGCTCCGTTCTTTTGGGTGATTGCGGTCAACCGGAATAGGGCTCACCCTAACCCAATTCCCGGCCTTCTCCTCGAGCAGCCTTCCGTCCCGGCTTAACGTCCCTCGAACGCCGCGCACGCTCTTCACGCCCACCGGAGTACTCTTCCGCAGCTCTCTCGTCCTTCGGACGCACCGAGCCCGTCGGCTCCCTTCCCGTGCTGTCCTTCTCGCTAGCTGCGTCTTCCACTCGACTTCCTGTGTTCCTAAGCTCCTGCACACTCAAACACAGGGATCAAACACAGCAGGACCTAACTAACTTGGTTGATCACATCAAAACTACTACGGGGTCCAACAATCTCCCCCTTTTTGATGTGCATCAATCCAAGTTCAAGTTAGGGTTAAAATAGACATAAAGAGTAATTTTAAAGAAAAATTTACTAAACTAACAAGTTAAGCATAATTTTTGCAATTCGTAAAATTGCAACACTTTTTATAAAAATAATAACAGAAATTTTAAATTTTTCTAACTCCCCCTAAACTTGTACTTTTCTCTCCCCCTTTGATCACAGCAAAAATGGGGTCCTAATTAGAGGAAACTTTAAAAAAAAATTCTAAGTTAAAAGACTTTTTGAAAAAATCCAAGTAAATGAACTTTTAGAATTTTTCAGAAGAATATTTAAAAAAAAAATTCTAAGGATTTTCCAAAAAAAAATTCAAGTCAACAAGCAAATTAAGTCTTTAGAATTTTTCAAGAAAAAATATTTCTAAAAAAATAAAATTTTCAAAAATGTTTGATTAAACTTTCAAAGCATTATTTAATTCTAATTTTAAAATACTTTTTCAGAAAGTTAATTAAACCTTTCATTTCAATATTTCAGCTTCCAGGTCGTGGCGAGGCACTAGGCCTTCTTGGTTATTGGAGCAACAACCACTTCCTTGACAAAGCTTTATAAAGAAATTTACTGTTTAATTTTCTTCTCTGAAAGCGCTAAGTTTAATATTTCAACTAAGATCAGATATTATGATTTTTAAATTTCCATTTTAACTTCTCATAAGTTCTTAATTCATAAGTTTTTAGAATTATGGCAAAAAATATTGAGCATGCAAAAAATTTTACATTTTCTATTGTTAGTTTGTCAAAATCTTTTAATTGACAAATTGTATTTTTTAACTCAATATTCTTTAATATTTTTTCAGTTTTTAATTTAAAATATTCTTTCGACAAAATAATTTGTAATTCACGAAAACCTTTCGACAATATTTCAATTGAAGCAATTAATTTGCCAAGAGGTGGAGACCATACCTGACTTACCTTGTCGGTGGTTGATTCTGCTCCTGTCGAGTTATTTTCGTCTTCTGATGTTTCTTCCCCTTCATCGATGCTCATTTGTGATGAGCATTCTAGGTCTTCAAGTTGGAGTTCGGTTACTGGTTCTATCACGGCACTTACCTCAGTTTCGGACTCTTCTGACGTCGGATCAGTGTCCATCGAGGAGTCGGATTCAACTTCAATTTGTTCTTCGTGGAGTTTTAAGAACTTTTCCCAAAGTTCTTTTGCGCTATTGTATTCTCCGACTTTGTCGAGATCTTCATTTGGTATTGTGGTTAGAAGATGAAATTCAGCTCGTGCATTTTCCATAAACTCGTCATGTTGCTTCTCGTTCCAGAGGTATTTCTCGAGCTCTTCTCCATTTGCTTTCTTTGGTGCTTCATAACCAGATTTCATTATTAGATAAATAGAAAAATCAGAGTTAAGGTATACCTCCATCTTTTGCTTCCATGAAGCAAACTCCCCCTCGAATGCAGGTGGGTAGTCACTATCTCCGGCCATCGTTTTGATCGTTGTGCGTCAGTCGGCGGTTAGTCCTTCTGAGCAGTCTGGCTCTGATACCACTTGTTGGTGCAGCGGAGGCCGGCAAGAGGGGGGTGAATTGCTGAAAACACAAAATAAAAATACCCTCCTCAGATTTTAACTCAGAAAAGCAATAGTAAAATAATAACAATTAAATTAACAGAAGTAAAAAGAAACTCCGCAATTAACCTGGTTACAACCAAGGAGGTTGTTAATCCAGGGCGATGAAAAAGCGCATTAGAAGAATCTCCTTTGCTGAAGGCGGAGAAGCCTTTTACACACTAACGGCTCAGAACTATTGCTAGGAATTAAGTACAGAGTTGATTGTCAAAGTTATTGTTGAATTCCTAGCTCCAGGGGTCTTTTTATAGCTCCTGGAAAGTCTATCCCGAGGGTCCAAGGCGCCTCCAACAAGATTTAAGGCGCCTACAGCTTGGTCAGCGGATAAAACTTTATCCGCAGCGCAAACGGTCAAAACATACTGTTGAAGGCGCCTTGAACAGGCTTGAAGGCGCCTTCAAGCTTGTTTAAGGCGCCTTCAAGCTACAGTAACTTCTGCTACAGTAACTTTCTGCTACAGTATTTTCCAGCCTCTTTTGACTCATTTTCTTCTTCGCTTTGGCTTCCGAAGCTCCGTTCTTTTGGGTGATTGCGGCTAACCGGAATAGGGCTCACCCGAACCCAATTCCCTGCCTTCTCCTCGAGCAGCCTTTCGTCCCGGCTTAACGTCCTTCGAACGCCGTGCACGCTCTTCACGCCCACCGGAGTACTCTTCCGCAGCTCTCTCGTCCTTCGGACGCACCGAGCCCGTCGGCTCCCTTCCCGTGCTGTCCTTCTCGCTAGCTGCGTCTTCCGCTCGACTTTCTGTGTTCCTAAGCTCCTGCACACTCAGACACAAGGATCAAACACAGCAGGACCTAACTAACTTGGTTGATCACATCAAAACTACCACGGGGTCCAACATAACCCATTACTCAATGAGTCTAATCCGAATTCATTCGAGTCTAACTCAATGTGTATAATTTGGATTAGACTTAACCCTATAATCCATCTCTAAATCAACATGTTCTTTATGTATGACCCAATAGGATCTCATAACGTTGGCAATATATCTAAAACTATTTTAGATACATAAGTAATGAATGACATCTAGCAATACATCATTGCTACCTAAGTGAGGAGAATGTCGAGATTTGATATAACCTTTCTATTTCTATTATCTTGTATGAATCTATCCTTTTATACTTTATATCTAGATTGATCAATAAGGCATAGACTGTATTATCCTCTTATCAATCTTTATGTTTCTTGATCTCTAAGTAGACACAATGAAATAAGCTCAATATCTCATATTGACTTATTTAAGCATGACCATGCATCCTTGTGTCTTAATAATCAAGGGGCCCACAGATATCATTTCCATCATATAGAAAGGATAGATCTCATCTACATCACTCACATCCCTACACACAACTTATTGTATACCTAGTGATGGATTTTATAGTCCACCTTGTTACAGGTGACGTTTACCAATACCAAAGTACACAACTCCTTATGTAGAGAATCATAGTAACTTCAGTTCTATGAACTATTCATATCAATAGTTACATGAGAATATTTATGACACTTATATAATGATCCATGAAACATTCTTATGGTATGTCAATTCAATATATATTCTCTATTATATACTCATGTATCAACGTGATATCTCATATCCATGATTTGTGGGATTAAGTTATCAATTGACCTATATGCTAGTTTCAAGACATTAATATTGTCCTTGCATATTAATACTTGACTAGAAATTGTTAAGAGTAGTGTCTATATATATCTACATGCACCTACTATCAATTCAACCAATTGATATGTTGTAGACTAAAACCTACTACTATAGGATATTATTATACTTATTCATTTGACACTGAATTGAAATAAATATAATAACAAACTTTTCTTTTTATTAATGAAATATGATAAAAAAAGTACCATTGTCAATCATCTCATAATTGGTACTGGGACTAATATTAATAATCTTCCACTTGCACTAGTGTCAATCAGCGAAATATGTAATACCAGTGACCCAGTGTGACCATCATGTTTCCTCTGTGTAAAGCCTTGGTAAAAGGATCCTCATTGTTAGAATCTATCGGGATTATGCATATCCTCACATCTCCTCTATCGATGATCTCTCGAATGAGATGGAATCACCGTAGTATGTCTTTGGATCGCTGTTGAGAGCAAGGTTCCATAGCCTATGCAATAGCCTCATTGTTATCACAATAGAGGTCTATTGGGTTCGCTATACTAGGAACAACACCAAGCTCTGCAATAAACTTCCTAATCCAAATAACCTCTTTTGCTACAGTTGAAGAAGCAATGTACTCGGCCTCTATTATAGAATTAGTGATTGTGTCTTGCTTTGAACTCTTCCTGCTCATAGAACCACCATTTAAGCAAAATACATACCTTGACTGCGATCTGGAATCATCCTTGTCAGTTTAGAAGCTAGCATCGGTATAACCCTTTACAGCAAGCTCTTCATCGCCTCTAAAGATTAAGAAATAATATTAAGTTCTTCTCAAGTACTTCAGAATATTCTTGACTGCTATCTAGTGACCTTCACTTGGATCTGATTGGTATCTGCTCGTTATACTTAACGCATATGAGACATCTGGACGAGTACAAAGTATAGTCTATGTGATAGACCCTATAGCAGATGCATAAAGAATCTGATCCATATGTGCTCTCTTTCTTCCTTAGAAGAGAGGAATTGAGTCTTCGAAAGACTCACACCATGTGACATTGGTAGGAATTTCTTCTTAAAATTTTGTATAGAAAAATGATTAAGCACCTTGTCAATATATATAGTCTGAATTAGACCAAGCAATCTCTTAGATCTATCTCTATAGATCTTGATGCCTAAAATGTAGGCTGCTTTACCTATGCCTTTCATGAAAAAATAAGTACCAAGCCAAGTTTTTACTGACTGAAGAGTAGAGATATCATTTCCAATGAGAAGTATGTCATCTACATATAATATAAGAAAGAAGGCTATACTCCCACTAACCTTCTTGTAGACACAACATTCATCTTCATTCTTGATGAAACCAAATATATTGATTACATCATTGAATCGAAGAATCTAGCTTCTAGAAACTTGCTTCAATCCATAAATGGATCATTACAACTTACATACCTTTCTAGCATGCTTTGGATCGACAAAACCCTCAGGTTATGTCATGTACACATCTTCGAGTAGATTTATGTTAAGAAATGTAGTTTTGAGATTCATCTACTAGATCTCATAATCATAGTAAGTTGCAATAGCAAGCATGATCCGAATAGACTTGAGCATCGTAACTGGTGAAAAGGTTTCATTATAGTCTATACCATGAACCTATTTGAATTCTTTAGCCACCAATCTACCTTTATAGCTATGCATATGATCATCCATGTCAGCGTTCACTTTGAAGACCCACTTATTACACCCAATGGGTTTGATCCATTCAAGTGGATCAACCAAGGTCCATACTTGGTTAGTGTACATGAATTCCATTTCGGATCTCATGACCTCTAGCCATTTCTCAGAATGAGAGCCTTGTACAACTTCCTGATAAGATATTGGCTCATTGAGACTAACAAGAACTACATCACAGTGGTCAGACAAGAGAAAAGAATATCTCTCAGTTTGATGATGGGTCCTATTAGATATGCATAGAGCTTGTGCTACTTGAATAGGTTGTTGCTCCATAACTTCTTATAGTGTAACAAAATCATGATCCACAACATCTTGTGGTACCTATTCAATTTCTATCAAGGCTTTAGTGCTAGTTTGTGTATTTTGAATTTCTTCAAGATTGACTTTATTTCCATTTATTTTTCTAGAAATAAATTCCCTTTCTAGGAAGACACCATTTCTGGCAATAAACACTTTATCTTGTGCAGGATTATAAAAATAATATTCCTTTGTTTCCTTGGGATATCTTACAAAATAACACTTGTTCAATTTGGATCCTAGTTTATCCGAGACTTATCGTCAAATGTAAGCTTCACATCCCCAAATCTTCATGAAAGACATCTTAGGACTCTTCCTAGTATATATTGCATATGATGTCTTTATGACAACCTTAGATGGAACGTGGTTAAGTGTGAAAGCACCCATCCCCTAGAAGGAAGTAAGAGGATCTGTTTGACTCATCATTGATCATATCATATCTAATAAAGTATGATTTCTCCTTTCTGATACACTATTCCATTGTGGTATTTCAGGTGGAGAGAGTTGAGATATGATCTCTGACTCAACGAGATGGTCATGAAACTCTTAGCTAAGGTATCCACCACCTCGATCTAATCGAAACATCATAATATGATGACCAAGTTGGTTTTGTACTTCATTCTTGAATTCTTTGAACTTTTCAAAGAATTCTGACTTGTGTCCCATCAGATACATGTAGCCATACTAACTGATATCATCAGTAAAAGTAATGAAATACTAATAGCCTCCTCTAGCTACTATTTTAAAAGGGAAACATATATTAGTATGTATAAGTTCTAACAAGTCATTAGATCTTTCATTGTGTACACTAAAAGGAGTCTTAGTCATCTTGCCTTAAAGACAAGATTCGCATGCCTCATATGATTCAAAATCAAATGAGTCCAAGAGTCCATCCTTATGGAGTTGTAATGTGCGACTCTCATTTATGTGACCCAAGTGCTAATGCTAGAGATATGTTTGGTTCAAATAATTAGATTTGAACTGTTTGGTATTTATATTATAGATTGAGTTTTGAAAGTCTGGAACATAGAATCCATTCAGAAGATGTGCACTACAATAGAAATTTTATTGAAATAAATAGAACAACATTTGTCCTTTATTATAAATGAGAATTCTTTCTTGTCCAAACAAAAAATAGAGATAATGTTCTTAGTTAAGGCAAATACATAAAAGCACTCTTCGAGTTCTAAAATGTAACACCCCACCCTCCTCACAACTAGTCCGTGAGGGCGGAGCGCTACTGGACTACTAACTTATCTTAACTAACATTGCACACATGTGAATATCAATACATAAACTCTCTAAACATGCAACTGATAGCAGCGGAAAACATAAACAACTTATCTCTACATTCTACTCCAGCATATGAACATAACTAAAACTATACATCAATCTAATCATGCTGAAATATATGTATTAATCTGAACATGCATGCAACAATTGTACAACTCAGATAATAGGTCTAATGTGCATAACAATTTAAATGAAAGAATTCTTAATACAAGACAATCTTAATAAATTCTTATGTTAATCCCAAGGCTTCTATAGTCCAGGCATCACACATCCATCCGCACCTCCTTGTCGCCTTCCTTTGCTATAACTTTTCCTTTCCTTTATTTGCAGTAAGAGGAAAATGCATCTATAAGCAAAATTGCTTAGTGAGCGCTATCTAACTCACAAAACTCGAATATGTATGTAACTGGGAGAAACCTAAAACTGAATGTTCAAGAAGAAATACTACACATGCTTATCTAATAGCAAAAGAAACAAGAAATGCTGAAATGCTAATCATGTAAAGCTTATTTCACTTGTTCAAAACTTATACTTTTATACTTCAGAATAATAAGTTTAACTAAACTGATACATAAGCTGAGCTAAACTGATGCTAGGCTAATGCGGAATCTGAACTGTATTCACGTAACTGATTTGTGAAGTTTTGAAAACTATTTTCATAATAGATAAAAATAATAATCAATCTGCTTATGGGTCCGACAACTGTACTTGCTATGCGCGCATCCCTAACTAGACCCGAGGTAGCTAGTCCCGAATCTAGTAGGGTTTACTAGGTTATCTAAACCTAGGGATGACTATGGGAGCCCAACCCGAGGACAACTAAGAGTCCAGCACAGTGCCATTGATAAAAGTAAAATGCTGATTCATAAGCTGATTTATCTTAATTACTTCTTCTTTAAATGCCTTGGCATTTTAACAAGCACCTTGTGTGCCAAAATCCCTAAAGTCTTGACTTTGGGATTTACTTAAGGCCTTGGTCTTTTTCTTTCTTTTCTTTATATTTCTTATACTTGTTAATACCTCTAATAAAAGAATGCTTCTTTAAAAACTGGAATGTTTAAACAAATTCTAACTTTGAAATGCATAAACAAAAATCTGCATACTATGCTAATTAAAATTCTGCATACTATACTAACAAAATTCTGCACTTGTAATCTTAATAAAATCTGCACTTGTAAGCTTAATAAAATCTGCACTTGTAAACCTAATAAAATCTGCACTTATAAGTTTAATAAAATCTGCAAATCTAATTAAGCTACTAGAGATCTAATTGGATCTTCCAATGCTAAACCATCAAAACTGCAATGCTAAACAAATCAAAATATGTAATGCTACATATAGCTATTCCACACTAAAAATCTGTTAAAGCTTAATACCTATGTAAAGCTTATACTTTTATAGAGCAATAGAGATCTTTAAGCATGTTACAACATGATCTAAACTGGAATACTAAGCTAAAATCACAAACTGAAAACTAAATCTGCATATTCTACTAATTAAAATTCTGCATTCTATGCTACACAATTTCTGCAAACTATGCAAACATAAATTCTGCACTATAATACTTAGCCAAACTGCACTATAATCTTTCTTTAAAAGACTGCACTATAAATTCCACCAAAATTCTACACTACAAGTTCCACCAAAAATCTGCACTATAAATTCCACCAAAAATCTGCACTACAAGTTCCACCAAAAAATCTGCACTATAAGCTTAATTAAAATCTGCACTATAAGCTTACATAAAAATCTGCAGTATAAGCTTAATTAAAATATACACTATAAGCTTAATTAAAATCTGTGCTATAAATTCCACCAAAAATTTGCACTACAAGTTCCACCAAAAATCAGCACTATAAACTTAATTAAAATCTGCACTATAAGCTTAATTAAAATCTGCACTATAAGCTTATATAAAAATCTGCACTATAAGCTTAATTAAAATATGCACTACAAGCTTAATTAAAATCTGCACTATAAGCTTACATAAAAATCTTCATTATAAGCTAATTAAAATCTGCACTATAAGCTTAATTAAAAGTCTGCACTATTAGCTTAATTAAAATCTGCACTATATGCTTAATTAAAATCTGCACTATAAGCTCACATAAAAATCCGAATTTCTAATTAAAGGGAAAAACAAATCTTGGATCTACTCTAAATTCCCAAGCAACCACAATCCTTTACAGCATATTCCGAAAACTAAAAGAAACACTAAATCAAAGCTCGAAACTACCCGTATCGCTGGTGAGTAGCACTTACCTTAGTTTCTTGGTCTTACAATCCGAATTAGGCTTCTAGGGTTTTCGGAGAGCTTGAGATTTTGGCTCTTCTTCGTGCCCACAGCTTCTCTTCGACGAGAGGATCTTAAGGAGGTGAAGAACTCTCGGGATTTGCCCTTCGCCGGCCGCCGGAGAGAAGCCTAGCTCCGGCTTGTTTCCTCCCGAGAAATCGCCGTTGCCGCGCGCAGAAGAAAGGAGAGGAGATAGGTTTCTACGTCACGGGAAATAAAACCCTCTCCTAACTTATTCCTTTTATAATCTCCAATATTCTGTTAACTTCTTAAATAAATTTTGCTACCTTTTCTAAACAGAACCGCCCGCTTGGGCACTTGGTCAGCCGGATTCGCTTAAGGTTCGTTTCGGGTCGGAGGTCGCGGGTTCGAATTTCGGCCGCAACCCTTTTATTCCAATTTATTTTTTGTTTATTAACTACCACTTAAATAATTTTCACTCCTCCTTTAATCAGCAACGCCAGCCTGAACACTTGGCTAGCCGCGTTTTGCCGAAACCTCTGACCGGGTCAGAGGTCGCGGGTTCGATTCCTCATCCGGAACTTTTATTCCCATTTATTTTCTATTTCCTAACTACTGCTTAAATAAATTTTGTTCTCCTTTTAATCAGCAACGCCCGCTTGGGCACTTGGTCAGCCGGATTCGCTTAGGAGTTGGCTCGGCCGGAGGTCTTCGATTCGAATTTCGGTTTGGACATTATTTTTGTCGAAACTTCTTTCGTTTAGTAAAAATACCAAACGAACTCCAAAAATTACATAAAAATATTCTAAATATTTTTAAATGCTATTAGGACTTGGAATGTGGAAATTTGGGTTGTTACAATCCCCCATACCTTATAAAAACTTCATCCTCGAACTTAGAATAATTCTGGATATTTCTACCTCATGCTGTCCTCACGCTCCCAAGTAATTTCCTCGTGCTTCTGGTTCTGGCAGATGACCTTTACTAGTGGTACTTCTTTGTCCCTTAGTCTTCTTAACTTCTCGGTCCACTATCACTCATATCGCATCATACCCATTAGTGGTCCTTGGAAGACCTGCTATAAAGTCCCTGGTGGTCGTAGGTGTATTAGTCACCCCAAATGGCATGACTACGAATTTGTAGTATCCATATCTGGTTCTGGAAGCTGTTCTGGATGTATCACTTCCTTTCACTTTCAACTGATGGTACCCAGAGCGCAGGTCTATTTTAGAGAATAATATTGCCCCCTTTAACTGATACACTATTGCCCCCTTTAACTGATCAAATAGATTATCTATTCTGGGAAGAGGGTACTTGTCCTTAACTATTACTTTGCTCAGCGCTCAAAAACTTTTATCTCACTTTAGCACTTATAAACAAATATTTCTAAGGGTTTCTCTATGCTACAATTAATAAGGAAAATCATACTAATAAAAGAATTTTAAATACTTTTTTACTTGAAGACGGCAAGGCTGGTGCTGATGTGTGATGCTGGAGAATAGGAACTGCTCTGATACCAACTGTAACACCCCACCCTCCTCACTACTAGTCTGTGAGGGTGGAGCGCTACTGGACTACTAACTTTACTTCACTATCCTTGTTCACATGTTGATAGTAATTCCTAAAACTCTCAGAGAACTCAAAACATACAATTAACTAGCAGCGGAAAACTAAATGACTCATCTATATATTCTACTTAAATATATGTTCACAACTAAAACTATACATCAATCTGAACATGCAAGAAACTATATATATAATCAACATGAATAAATTGTTATCTTAATAAATTCTTATGCTAATCCCAAGGCTTCTATAGTCCAGGCATCACATATCCATCCGTACCTCCTTGTCGCCTTCCTTTACTATAGCTTTTCCTTTCCTTTATCTGCAGTAAGAGGAAAATGCATCTATAAGTAAAATTGCTTAGTAAGGGCTATCTAACTCATAAAACTCGAATATGCATGTAATTGGGAGAAATCTAAAACTGAATGCTCAAGAAGAAATACTACACATGCTTATCTAATAGCAAAAGAAACAAGACATGTTGAAATGCTAACCATGTAAAGCTTATTTCACTTGTTCAAAACTTATACTTTTATACTTTGGAATAATAAGTTTAACTGAACTGATACATAAGCTGAGCTAAACTGATGATAGGTTAATGCTGAATCTGAACTGTATTCACGTAACTGATTTGTGAAGTTTTGAAAACTATTTTCATAATAGATAAAAATAATAATCAATCTACTGATGGGCCCGACAACTGTACTTGCTATGCGCACATCCCTAACTAGACCCGAGGTAGCTAGTCCCGAATCTAGTAGGGTTTACTAGGTTATCTAAACCTAGGGACGACTATGGGAGCCCAACCCAAGGACAACTAAGAGTCCAGCACAGTGCCACTGATAAAAGTAAATACTGATTAATAAGCTGATTTATCTTAATTACTTCTTCTTTAAATGCCTTGACATTTTAACAAGCACCTTGTGTGCCAAAATCTCTAAAGTCTTGACTTTGGGATCTACTTAAGGCCTTGGCCTTTTTCTTTCTTTTCTTTCTTTTCTTTATCTTTCTTATACTTGCTAATACCTCTAATAAAAGAATGCTTCTTTAAAAACTGAAATGTTTAAACAAATTCTAACTTTGAAATGCATAAACAAAAATTTGCATACTATGCTAATCAAAATTCTGCATACTATACTAACAAAATTCTGCACTTGTAATCTTAATAAAATCTGCACTTGTAAGCTTAATAAAATCTGCACTTGTAAACTTAATAAAATCTGCACTTATAAGCTTAATAAAATCTGCAAATCTAATTAAGCTACTAGAGATCTAATTGGATCTTCCAATGCAAAACCATCAAAACTGCAATGCTAAAGAAATCAAAATCTGTAATGCTACACATAGCTATTCCACACTAAAAATCTGTTAAAGCTTGATACCTATGTAAAGCTTATACTTTTATAGAGCAATAGAGATCTTTAAGCATGTTACAACATGATCTAAACTGAAATACTAAGCCAAAATCACAAACTGAAAACTAAATCTGCATATTCTATTAATCAAGATTCTGCATTCTATGCTACACAATTTCTGCATACTATGCAAACATAAAGTAACGACCCAATTTTCCTTATTTTAAGTTCTAAAAGTCCATAAAAATATTTGGAAATACTTTTAAAATATTCTAGAGATTTTTAGAAATTTTTAGAGCATTTTTATGCAAATTTTGGAGGTCGTTTAGTAGGGTCACAAAAAGAAAGAAGTTTTGAAAAAAAAAAAAAAAAACGTTGAAGGGGAGAATCGAACCCAAGACCTTGACCCGAACCGAATCTCAGCCGAACCCAGCCCAACCAGCTGAGCTACAAGGTTTTTGTTAACCTTATAAGGAAAGAATTAAGTTTATAGCATAGTTAAGCGATATTTTAGAAACCGAAAATAAACTTTGAAAATAAAAAGGTGCGCGGATAAGGATTCGAAGCCTAGACCCTTGGTTTGGTTGAGAGCCGACTAACCAACTAGGCTGCGCGTGTTTTATTAACCTAGCATGGAGAGAAATAGATTTAAGCATAGTTGGAATCGAATTAAAACTAAGTTATAAAGGGTTAAGTGATTTTTCCGTGACCTAAACCTAAGCCTTTTCCTCTCTTTTTCCTCTCCCGACGGCGCGATTCTTCTCTTGGGCGAAAACCGCAGCCAAGGCTAGGGTTCCTCCTCCCGACGCCGGCGAGGTGTTTTCCGGCCGGTCTCCAACCGTGGGTGACCTTTCCGGCAAGGAAAGCTCGGGAAACACAAGGAAAAGGGAGAAACCGAAGCTCTACCGAAAACCTAGAGAGCTCCTCGGGTTGTAAGTCCAAGAACACCGTAGTAAGTGCTTCTCACCTGCGGTAGGAGTAGCTTTTGGGGTTTTTGTTTGTATTTTCTTGTTGTTGTGTAATGAACAAGAGCATCCCTTCATTCTAGCCTAATGTCCAGATTTCAACCTTTGCTAGCATTTTGGTTTGGGTTTTGATTCAAGTCTTTTGCTGTTTTCTTTAGCACGGACAGATTGTTAAGTGTTTTCTTGGATTGTTATAGCATGCTTATCTAGATGTATTTACTTACATTACAAGCATGTCTAAGTAGCTATGCTTCTTTCCAGTCACAGCATGATTAAAGAATGGTTAAGATTCAAAAATAATTAGTTTCACAAGCTTGTCATTTGGAACCTGTTACTGCCGTGAGCCTGATCAAACTTATTTGCTAAGACCATGTAGGCTTCAAATTTCTGATTGAGTTGTTTTGAATATATCCAGATATATATTAGTGGCATATGGTTTTAGAATCCCTTGCATAATGTATATATGTAAGAAGTACAAGCAAAGTAAGACTAAGGTCACAAATTGATCCTGAATTCCAGAATTTAGAATCAAAGCACACTAAGTGCTTAAATAAATGCCAAGGCATTTTATTACAAGAAGTATTTAAAGAAGGATATAAAGAAAAGTATTTTACTTTTAAAAGGGCATGTACCGGACACAAGGTCCAAGGGATGGGCTCCAAGTTGCCCCTAGACATAAGGTCTAGAAGTGTCTTAATGGTTTTGGGATTAGCTACCTCAATTCTCATTAAAAAAGGCGCGCAAAGTGGTACAATGCCGGGCCCAAGTAAAGTTGAATATTATTTTAAAGTATAAAAGTATTAATTTGGAAACAAACAGAACAAGTTCTTTTATCTAAGTTGCAAATTTTAGCAAATTAAATTGTTGTTTCCTTTAGAGATGCATGATGTAGTTCTATATGCTATTTTCATGTTGAGCATGTATTTCCCTGCTTTCTTTTATGCTTATGCATTCCGTATCGGATTTTGTGAGTAGAAAGCACTTACTAAGCTTTTAGCTTATAGATACTACTTTTTCCTCCTACTGCAGATATAGATAAAAATAAAGGAAAAGCTAAAGTGTTATAGAGGAAGGCGACAAGGAGATGCTGGTGGTGTGTGTGTGGTGGCTGATATGGAAGCTTGGGACCTAGTAACAGGATTTAATCAGTTTCTTTTCCATTTAATTGATAAGATAAGTAGAAGGATTATTTCCCTTGGGTCACTGGACTTTGTTTATTTTGCATTGTTTTTATTACCATTGCTAGGTACGTTAGTCCTGTTGTTGAAAGTGTGGTCGGACTTGATTGCTTTGGTTGCATGTTAAAATTTGGTGCAGTATTGTTATTCCTTGCACTAATGGAGTTTAGTTATTTCTGAAATTTCTTGCATTTGAACTGCCATGTACGTATATTTTTTTTATCAATGTTGTAGCATTATTTGTGTTGGGATACACTGCTGTTTAAATCCAGAAAGATCTGCATGCTCAGTTGCTATACCAAATAGGATTGCATGATATATTCGTAACCTGCATTTGTTCATAAATGTGCTGTAATTATTTTCAAGCCTTGAAATGAGTAAAGTGCATGTAGACTTGTTTATGTCGTGTTGTTGGGAATACTCCTATTAGAATTGTTGCTATGGTGTTTTAAATTGTATGCTAGGAAGGTTATTTGTGTAACTGGAATGGGAGAATAAATGGTTAGCTGTTACTTATTTTGTTCTTTCGTATCAGTTAGGTTGCTAGCACTGTAGAAGCAGCAACCGAACCTAATAGTATATAATGTAGCTGATTATTCTTTTTTTTTCCAGTTGCTCTAAACTGAGAATTCTATGCGAAACCATAACATGCATGGACTTACCTTCAAGCTTGAATGTAACATACTGAGGACTAGTTTCTCTATAACTCTGTCTATAACAATTTCTAGGTATGCTAGTGTATTGTTTGAGTTTAGTTTTTATAGAAGGAGATCTTTCCATTCCTCAGCATGTAATCACATATAGAAATGTTTAAAATGCATGATATGAAGGGCGTTTACAGTAAGAACAGTGGAAAAGTTTTGCATGGCAGTCTGAATTCTTTATTTTTTTTAGCTTTGCTTTTATTTGCATAGGCAACATTACTTAAGTAAAGTTATAGTTAAGTAGCATCCATCCTTAGAGATTTGTAAAGAAGGGTGGTCGTTACAGTTGGTATCAGAGCAGGTCCATTTTCCCGCAACACACACACATCAGCATCATCCTTGTCGTCTTCAAGTAAGAAAGTATTTAAGTTCTTTCTTTAGTGCTTTCCTTTATTATTATTATTTGCAGTATGGATGGATTGTTTATAAGTGATTAAGTAAGATAAGATGTTTTAGCTATTTCCTTTCTTAATATATAAATGTGTATGTTTAGAAAGGGTAGAGAAATTATCAAATTTTCTTATTTGTTTAACTAGATGTCGAGAAGAGGACGTCCCCGTACCGCTCGTACTGAGGACCAAGTTCAGGAGGAAGAGAGGCCAGGCTCAACTGAGCCCAATCTTTCTGAAGTTGTTGCCCAACTTCAGAAACAAGTAGCTGAGCAGCAGCAAGTAATTGCCAATCTGATGGCAAATCAACAACCAGTCCCTCCTACTCCTTAAACAGTAACTGTGGAGACTCCAGTGGTAACTGAGGTTCCACCAGCTACCCAGGGAGTCGTCACAGCACCCCAGAGACAAGAAGCTTACCTTATACAATGGCTGAAACTGAAACCAGAGAGCTTCTCAGGCACGACTGAGCCCTGGGATGCCCAGGCTTGGTTCAAGAATCGAGAAGGTCAAGTGTGCCTCCTTCTGCCTGACTGGAGACGCACGCATGTGGTGGGAGAGAGTCAAAAGCAAGAGGGCAGTCAATCAGATGAGATGGATTGATTTTGAGACAGAGTTCTACGACGAGTTCTTTCGCCAAAAGATCACCAACAAGCACTATGAGGAGTTTATGGAGTTCAGACAGGGGGATCTGACAGTGGAGGAAGCAGTTAAAAGATTCAACAGGCTAGCTCGTCTCTGCCCAGAACTAGTAAGTACAGAGAAGGAGCGAGTCAGACTAATGCTCAGAATGCTGAAGCCTGTGATATCACTTAATGTGAGCAGTGGGACTCATCAGCCCCTGACTGGAGAAGAGTTGGTCAGTAGAGCCTTAGTAGCTGAGCAATACCTGAGTAGCATGAAGGCACAAAGAGAGCAACACAAGCCAATCAAGATGGAGACCAAGACTGGGGGAAATCAGAAACCCCAGTCAAATAATCAGAACTGGAAAGGCAAGGGCACTAAAAGAAAGCAGTGGGATTCAGGAAGTAACCAGAAGGGAGGACCAGAAACCAAGCAGACTAAGCTCCTTCCCTGCCCTAAATGTGCGAGAACACATCCAGGAGCCTGCCTCTTGGGTAAGACTGGATGTTATTCTTGTGGTCAAGAAGGACACATGGCCAAACAGTGTCCTAACAAGTTCAAAGCACCCCAGCCACAGCCAATACAATATGGAGCCAAGCCTCAACTACATTATATGCCTGCAACTCTGGAAGGACCTCAGATCAGTCAAGGAAGGTTGGAAGCTCCACCAGTTCTAGCCTTTGACAATGCCAGAGTATTCTCCCTTACCAAAGAGGAAGCTGCTAGTGCCTCCACGGTCGTAACAGGTCAAGTAGTTATTTTTCAGCATGTAGCTACTGCACTATTTGATACTCGGGCGACCCATTCTTTTGTATCCATACCTTTTGCCAAAGAATTACAGGTACCTACAGAAAGCATGAATTCCAAGTTCCTGACAACCCTACCTTCTGGGGAAGTCATGGAATCTAGTCAGTGGCTTCGGTCTGTATCAGTCAGAATTTCAGACCGAGAGCTATGTGTTAATCTGGTAGTCCTCGCTATGCAGGATTTCGATATCATTTTGGGTATGGATTTCCTCAGCAAGTACAGTGCTTCAGTGGACTACCGCTGAAGAAAAGTGATCTTTAGTCCAGAAGGTGAACCATCCTTTGATTTACAGGAGTACCAAAGAGGAAGACCCAGAAATTCCTCTCTTCTCTCACAGCTCACCAGATGTTAGCTAAAGGGTGTGCTGGTTTTCTTGCATTCATTGTGAGTACAGAGGAAGAAGAAAGACCTAAGCAGGAGGAAGTTCGGGTAGTCTGTGAGTATCCAGAGGTGTTCCCAGAAGAGCTGCCTGGACTACCTCCCAATAGAGAGGTGGAGTTTGAGATTGGACTGGTTCCTGGTACCGGTCCAATTTCAAAAGCTCCATACCGCATGTCCCCAGCAGAGTTGAAAGAGCTACAAGAACAACTTCAGGAGCTGCTTGACAAAGGCTTTATCCGCCCTAGTCACTCACCATGGGGAGCTCCTGTGTTGTTTGTCAAGAAGAAGGATGGATCTATGCGGATGTGCATAGATTATAGAGCTCTGAATCAAGTGACCATCAAGAACAGGTATCCACTGCCCAGGATCGATGATTTGTTTGATCAATTGAAAGGGGCAACAGTGTTCTCCAAGATAGATCTGCGCTCTGGGTACCATCAGTTGAAAGTGAAGGAGAGTGACATACCCAGAACAGCTTTCAGGACCAGATACGGACACTACGAATTCTTAGTCATGCCTTTTGGTGTGACTAATGCACCTGCAGTCTTCATGAACTTGATGAATAGAGTGTTCAGAGAATACCTCGACAAGTTTGTCATTGTGTTCATAGACGACATTCTAGTCTATTCCAGAACTTCAGAGGAGCATGACACGCACTTGAGAATAGTTCTGCAGACCCTTCAACAAAAGCAACTCTATGCTAAATTCTCAAAGTGCGAGTTCTGGTTGGAACATGTGGCATTTCTAGGTCACATTGTTTCAAAAGAAGGTATTCAGGTAGATCCAGCCAAAGTAGAAGCGGTCAGCAACTGGAAGAGACCCAAGAATGCCAGGGAGATCGAAGCTTCCTTGGTTTAGCTGGGTACTACGGAAATTTGTGGAGGACTTTTCCAGGATAGCCTCTCCACTTACAGCCCTCACCAGGAAGGACAAGAAGTTTGAATGGTCAGATAAATGTGAGCAGAGTTTTCAAGAACTCAAGAGGAGACTGACCAGTGCTCCTATACTGACTGTTCCAGAGGATGACAAGAGTTTTGACATCTACAGTGATGCTTCCAAGATGGGCTTAGGAGCTGTACTCATGCAGGAAGGAAAAGTTATAGCTTATGCTTCCAGACAACTCAAAGACTACGAGGAGAACTACCCCACTCATGATCTTGAGCTGGCAGTTATGGTCTTTGCACTGAAACTCTGGCGACACTATTTGTATGGAGTCCAGTGCAGAATCTTCACAGACCATCAGAGTCTTAAGTACTTCTTTACTCAGAAGGACTTAAACATGAGGCAGCGTAGGTGGCTAGAGTTGGTCAAAGATTATGACTGTGAAATCCTCTACCACCCAGGTAAAGCTAATAAAGTGGCAGATGCACTAAGCAGAAAATCCAGTGCATCCTTGATGTCCTTATCATCATTAGCCCTGCCACTACAGAAGGAGTTGTCAGATTTCGGACTTGAAATTATTTATGGGCAACTTTCTGCATTGACCCTAGAGTCAACCCTGCTTGAGGATATACAGAAAAAGCAAAGCGAAGATCCAGATATTCAAAAGATCAAGCAAGGGATACAAGAAGAAGGAAGTTCAGAATTTCGAGTATCAGACAGTGGAATTCTTTATCAGGGAAATCGCCTTTGTGTTCCCAATGATGAAGAGCTGAGAAAGAAAATTTTAGAAGAAGCCCATAGTACACCATACTCCATGCATCCTGGTTCTGCCAAGATGTACCAAGACGTGAAACAGAAGTTCTGGTGGTCTGGACTCAAAAGAGATGTAGCTAAATATGTCAGTACCTGCCTGACATGTCAGAGGGTCAAAGCAGAACACCAGAGACCAGGAGGAGTTTTACAACCTCTTCCAATACCAGAGTGGAAGTGGGAAGACATATCCATGGATTTCATAACAGGTCTCCCAAGAACCACAAATGGATATGATGCGATATGGGTGATAGTGGACAGATTGACCAAGTCTGCTCATTTTCTAGCCATCAAAGTGTCTCACTCTATAGAGCAGTTAGCACAGCTGTATGTTAAAGAGGTGATAAGACTTCACGGAGTTCCCAAATCTATTATTTCTGATAGAGATGGGCGCTTCACCTCTCACTTTTGGGAGTGTGTACAGACTGCACTAGGCACCAAGCTCAAGTTCAGCACAGCCTTCCATCCTCAGACTGATGGACAGACAGAGCGAGTAAATCAGATCCTAGAAGATATGCTCAGGGCTTGTGCACTAGATTTTAAAGGCAGTTGGTGCAAGTATCTATGTAGCTGAGTTTGCCTACAATAATAGCTATCAGCTACCATCAAGATGGCACCATATGAGGCGTTGTATGGCAGGAAGTGCAGATCACCTATATGTTGGCAAGAAGAGGTGAAAGAAATGAGATGATAGAAGAAACCACTCAGGCTGTCCAGAAAATCAGACAGAGGATTGAGACTGCCCAGAGTAGACAGAAAAACTATGCTGACACACGCCGTAGGCCACTGGAATTTCAAGTAGGAGATTCAGTTTTTCTCAAAGTTGCTCCTATGAAGGGAGTGATGAGATTTGGCAAGAAGGGCAAATTGAGTCCTAGCTATGTAGGACCTTACCTGGTTACAGATAGGATTGGGAAGGTAGCTTACAAGCTGGAATTACCACAAGACATGTCAGCAATACACAATGTGTTTCATGTCTCCATGTTAAAGAAGTGCCTCCATGACCCTAGCCAAGTGATTGAGCCTCAGTCAGTACAGATCCAAGAGGATCTTAGTTTTGAGAGTAGACCTACACAGATAGTGGACAGAGCAGTCAAGAGACTAAGAAGCAAGGAAGTACCACTAGTGAAGGTCGTCTGGCAGAACCAGAAGCACGAGGAAGTCACTTGGGAGCGGGAGGACAGTATGAGACAGAAGTATCCAGAACTATTCTAAGTTCGAGGACGAACTTTTTATAAGGTATGGGGAATTGTAACGACCCAATTTTCCTTATTTTAAGTTCTAAAAGTCCATAAAAATATTTGGAAATACTTTTAAAATATTCTAGAGATTTTTAGAAATTTTTAGAGCATTTTTATGCAAATTTTGGAGGTCGTTTAGTAGGGTCACAAAAAGAAAGAAGTTTTGAAAAAAAAAAAAAAACGTTGAAGGGGAGACTCGAACCCAAGACCTTGACCCGAACCGAATCTCAGCCGAACCCAGCCCAACCAGCTGAGCTACAAGGTTTTTGTTAACCTTATAAGGAAAGAATTAAGTTTATAGCATAGTTAAGCGATATTTTAGAAACCGAAAATAAACTTTGAAAATAAAAAGGTGCGCAGATAAGGATTCGAAGCCTAGACCCTTGGTTTGGTTGAGAGCCGACTAACCAACTGGGCTGCGCGTGTTTTATTAACCTAGCATGGAGAGAAATAGATTTAAGCATAGTTGGAATCGAATTAAAACTAAGTTATAAAGGGTTAAGTGATTTTTCCGTGACCTAAACCTAAGCCTTTTCCTCTCTTTTTCCTCTCCCGACGGCGCGATTCTTCTCTTGGGAGAAAACCGCAGCCAAGGCTAGGGTTCCTCCTCCCGACGCCGGCGAGGTGTTTTCCGGCCGGTCTCCAACCGTGGGTGACCTTTCCGGCAAGGAAAGCTCGGGAAACACAAGGAAAAGGGAGAAACCGAAGCTCTACCGAAAACCTAGAGCGCTCCTCGGGTTGTAAGTCCAAGAACACCGTAGTAAGTGCTTCTCACCTGCGGTAGGAGTAGCTTTTGGGGTTTTTGTTTGCATTTTCTTGTTGTTGTGTAATGAACAAGAGCAGCCCTTCATTCTAGCCTAATGTCCAGATTTCAACCTTTGCTAGCATTTTGGTTTGGGTTTTGATTCAAGTCTTTTGCTGTTTTCTTTAGCACGGACAGATTGTTAAGTGTTTTCTTGGATTGTTATAGCATGCTTATCTAGATGTATTTACTTACATTACAAGCATGTCTAAGTAGCTATGCTTCTTTCCAGTCACAACATGATTAAAGAATGGTTAAGATTAAAAAATAATTAGTTTCACAAGCTTGTCATTTGGAACCTGTTACTGCCGTGAGCCTGATCAAACTTATTTGCTAAGACCATGTAGGCTTCAAATTTCTGATTGAGTTGTTTTGAATATATCCAGATATATATTAGTGGCATATGGTTTTAGAATCCCTTGCATAATGTATATATGTAAGAAGTACAAGCAAAGTAAGACTAAGGTCACAAATTGATCCTGAATTCCAGAATTTAGAATCAAAGCACACTAAGTGCTTAAATAAATGCCAAGGCATTTTATTACAAGAAGTATTTAAAGAAGGATATAAAGAAAAGTATTTTACTTTTAAAAGGGCATGTACCGGACACAAGGTCCAAGGGATGGGCTCCAAGTTGCCCCTAGACATAAGGTCTAGAAGTGTCTTAATGGTTTTGGGATTAGCTACCTCAATTCTCATTAAGAAAGGCGCGCAAAGTGGTACAATGCCGGGCCCAAGTAAAGTTGAATATTATTTTTAAAGTATAAAAGTATTAATTTGGAAACAAACAGAACAAGTTCTTTTATCTAAGTTGCAAATTTTAGCAAATTAAACTGTTGTTTCCTTTAGAGATGCATGATGTAGTTCTATATGCTATTTTCATGTTGAGCATGTATTTCCCTGCTTTCTTTTATGCTTATGCATTCCGTATCGGATTTTGTGAGTAGAAAGCACTTACTAAGCTTTTAGCTTATAGATACTACTTTTTCCTCCTACTGCAGATATAGATAAAAATAAAGGAAAAGCTAAAGTGTTATAGAGGAAGGCGACAAGGAGACGCTGGTGGTGTGTGTGTGGTGGCTAATATGGAAGCTTGGGACCTAGTAACAGGATTTAATCAGTTTCTTTTCCATTTAATTGATAAGATAAGTAGAAGGATTATTTCCCTTGGGTCACTGGACTTTGTTTATTTTGCATTGTTTTTATTACCATTGCTAGGTACGTTAGTCCTGTTGTTGAAAGTGTGGTCGGACTTGATTGCTTTGGTTGCATGTTAAAATTTGGTGCAGTATTGTTATTCCTTGCACTAATGGAGTTTAGTTATTTCTGAAATTTCTTGCATTTGAACTGCCATGTACGTATATTTTTTTTATCAATGTTGTAGCATTATTTGTGTTGGGATACACTGCTGTTTAAATCCAGAAAGATCTGCATGCTCAGTTGCTATACCAAATAGGATTGCATGATATATTCGTAACCTGCATTTGTTCATAAATGTGCTGTAATTATTTTCAAGCCTTGAAATGAGTAAAGTGCATGTAGACTTGTTTATGTCGTGTTGTTGGGAATACTCCTATTAGAATTGTTGCTATGGTGTTTTAAATTGTATGCTAGGAAGGTTATTTGTGTAACTGGAATGGGAGAATAAATGGTTAGCTGTTACTTATTTTGTTCTTTCGTATCAGTTAGGTTGCTAGCACTGTAGAAGCAGCAACCGAACCTAATAGTATATAATGTAGCTGATTATTCTTTTTTTTTCCAGTTGCTCTAAACTGAGAATTCTATGCGAAACCATAACATGCATGGACTTACCTTCAAGCTTGAATGTAACATACTGAGGACTAGTTTCTCTATAACTCTGTCTATAACAATTTCTAGGTATGCTAGTGTATTGTTTGAGTTTAGTTTTTATAGAAGGAGATCTTTCCATTCCTCAGCATGTAATCACATATAGAAATGTTTAAAATGCATGATATGAAGGCGTTTACAGTAAGAACAGTGGAAAAGTTTTGCATGGCAGTCTGAATTCTTTATTTTTTTTAGCTTTGCTTTTATTAGCATAGGCAACATTACTTAAGTAAAGTTATAGTTAAGTAGCATCCATCCTTAGAGATTTGTAAAGAAGGGTGGTCGTTACACATAAATTCTGCCCTATAATACTTAACCAAACTGCACTATAATCTTTCTTTAAAAAACTGCACTTTAAATTCCACCAAAAATCTGCACTACAAGTTCCACCAAAAAATCTGCATTATAGACTTAATTAAAATCTGCACTATAAGCTTAATTAAAATCTACACTATAAGCTTACATAAAAATCTACACAATAAACTTAATTAAAATCTGCACTATAGGCTTAATTAAAATCTGTGCTATAAATTCCACAAAAAATTTGAACTACAAGTTCCACCAAAAATCTGCACTATAAACTTAATTAAAATCTGCACTATAATCTTAATTAAAATCTGCACTATAAGCTTATATAAAAATTTACATTATAAGCTTAATTAAAATCTGCACTACAAGCTTAATTAAAATCTGCACTATAAGCTTACATAAAAATCTACATTATAAGCTTAATTAAAATCTACACTATAAGCTTAATTAAAATCTGTACTATAGGCTTAATTAAAATCTGCACTATAAGCTCACATAAAAATCCGAATTTCTAATTACAAAGGAAAAACAAATCTTGGATCTACTCTAAATTCACAAGCAACCACAATCCTTTACAGCATATTCTGAAAACTAAAAGAAACACTAAATCAAACCTCGAAACTACCCTTACTGCAGGTGAGTAGCACTTACCTTGGTTTCTTGGTCTTACAATCCGAATTAGGCTTCTAGGGTTTTCGGAGATCTTGAGATGTTGGCTCTTCTTCGTGCCCACGGCTTCTCTTCGACGAGAGGATCTTAAGGAGGTGAAGAACTCTCGGGATTTGCCCTTCGCCGGCCGCCGGAGAGAAGCCTAGCTCCGGCTTGTTTCCGCCCGAGAAATCGCCGTCGCCGCGCGCAAAAGAAAGGAGAGGAGAAAGGTTTCTAGGTCACGGGAAATAAAACTCTCTCCTAACTTATCCATTTTATAATCTCCAATATTCTGTTAACTTCTTAAATAAATTTTGCTACCTTTTCTAAACAGAACCGCCCGCTTGGGCACTTGGTCAGCCGGATTCGCTTAAGGTTCGGTTTGGGTCGGAGGTCGTGGGTTCGAATTTCGGCCGCAACCCTTTTATTCCAATTTATTTTTTGTTTATTAACTACCACTTAAATAATTTTCACTCCTCCTTTAATCAGCAACGCCTGCCTGAACACTTGGCTAGCCGCATTTTGCCGAAACCTCTGACCGGGTCAGAGGTCGCGGGTTCGATTCCTCATCCGGAACTTTTATTCCCATTTATTTTCTATTTCCTAACTAGTGCTTAAATAAATTTTGTTCTCCTTTTAATCAGCAACGCCCGCTTGGGCACTTGGTCAGCCGGATTCGCTTAAGAGTTGGCTCGGCCGGAGGTCTCCGGTTCGAATTTCGGCTTGGACATTATTTTTGTCGAAACTTCTTTCGTTTAGTAAAAATACCAAATGAACTCCAAAAATTACATAAAAATACTCTAAAAATTTCTAAAAATCTTTAGAATATTTCTAAAGCATTTCTAAATATTTTTAAATGCTATTAGGACTTGGAATGAGGAAATTTGGGTCGTTACATAAAACAAGCCAGTGGGCAAAGATAAGGAATATGTTCCTATAGCTATAGTAGCAACTCTTGTACCATTACCTACTCGTAGGCCCATTTTGCCCTTTGTCAATGATCTAGTCTTTCGAAGGCCTTGCACATTATTATAAATATGAGATGCACAGCCAATATCTAATACCCAAGAAGACGAGATAGATAGATTTACTTCTCTAACATATATACCTAAGGTAGAAGTCTCACTTCTCTTCCGTTTCACTTCCTCTAGGTACAACTTGTAGTTCCTCTTCCAATGATCGATCTCACCACAGTGGAAGTAGGTTCCTTCCTTAGCAACCCCACTTTTAGGTTTCAATGTATGAGTCTTGCCTTTACCATCTTGCCTTTACCATTGGCTTAAGTCTTACCCTTACCTTTGGGCTTCCATTTGCCTTTTCCCTTTGGTACCAATAAAATGGTGCTAGCCTTTGCCTTCTTAAGATTAAGTTTAGCAGTTCTCAACATGCTTAACATTTTAGGCAATGACTTACCAATTCAATGCATATTATAATTCATCACAAATTGGTTGTAGCTTTCAGGCAATGACTGCAAAATAAGGTCAATGCCCAATTCTTAGCCCACTGAAAATTTCAATCTTTGTAGGTTCTCCACATACGTGATCATTTTGAGCATATAAGGCCCTACAAGACTTCCTTCTTACATCTTGCATTGAAATAGAGTCTTAAAGATCTCAAATGTCTCATGTCTTGCTTGTCCTTAATATAATTGTACTGCCCAAAACTACTTATTTAATTAAAAATATTTATTAGGTTAAATTGTAATTTAATTATAATTCAGAATTATTTAATTAAGAATTAATTAATATGAGTAGATTTAATTAATTAAGTTAGCCTATAATTATGAAATTTAGATTAATCAATTATAGTAGTATATAAATATATAAAGACTTAGTATTTATATGTGTATAAATTTTTATATAGATTATTCATATAATTAATATAGAAATAAAATATAAATAATATATTATATAATATAGTATAAATAAAATTAAATAAGGAAAAAAATATAAACATAACGTGTATATATATATATATATATATATATATATATATATATATATATATAACATGTAAAATATATAGAAAATACAATATTATATATATTTGTCTTAAAATATATATACACGTTATATATATTGGTATTATATATCTTTTTATTTTATTATATATATATATATATATAATTCACATATAAAAATGTTACAGTTCCTTAGTTATTATCTACAGTTATATTAATCTTATAATTTAATGTATATCTTACTATTTTATTAAAAATCTTTCCCCTTTACTAACTAATTTTGGTGAAGCCTAAAATGCATTTACGTTAATGTCATTTTTTCTATTTACACTAAAAATAATTTCAAGGTTTATTAGTAATTCCACAAACGAAACAATCAGTGATCTAGAGTTCGAGACTCAGCTACAGCGTATTATTATAATTTTTTCTCATCATTAATTTTCTCTGGTTATTTTATATAAAAAAAATATAGTTCTCTTTAGTCCCATATCTTAAAATTGACAACACTATGATCAAAGAAGCTTCTATAAATATTTTAGGGTGACGATGTCAAAAAAATATACTTTTTTTAGTTTTTTTTACTAGGACAAGTATAATATTAAATTAAAATAATTTTTTACATAGGGAAATCTATTGTCGGGATTCTCTAGCATCACTATTGTATGGGTACACACGCAACGCGTGTGCACAATCACACTAGTAAATATTATATTATATATAATATAAAGTATATAGTATAAATAATAAAAATATAAGATTAATATAACGTGTAGATAACAACTAAGAAACTATAAAGCTAAAGATTTGAAGATATATTCTCTACTTTGTTAATGCACTAGTTAGTCTCTATAATTTGTGGAACTCGGATCATGTAGATTTCTATGTCCTTCACTACTTTTAGAAATAATATGGGTAGGTATGAAAGGGTTAACCAATGGTCAAGGCTTTCTGTGCTTCTTTCCGTCACTAGTTTCTTCCATATTTAAAGTTATAAATCAAGTGTAGGTAGAATATAAAAATGCCATAGGTTTTATTTGATTTTCAACTTGAGGGAAATAACATTGGACTATACATGCGTAGTGGGAAATGATACTTACGTTGATTTCTAACCTAGATAAATCTATTGCTTTATGACAATGAGTAACTTGGATATTAAGGTTGCATGCTATTGTATAGGTATTTAGTTTATTTCGTGAACACTATGATTAGCTAAGGTAAATAAAAAGCATGTATCCTTTTGTTAATGCCACCATGTATCCTTTTGTTAAGAAATAATAACACGGACACTAAGATTTTGCATGCTACACTATGCATATCAAGGTTGATGGGTGAATAGTATGTTTAGGTGTGAAGCATGCTTATAAACTCTTTCACGTGGGCTACATGGTTTCGGACAAACCTTGTTTTAACTCTTTTGTATGTTAAGGATTCCTCCTTTTATAGAATGTGATATATATGCATGTGTAAGGTTAGGGAAATATTTAATACAACTTGATACTAGGCAATTTTATGCTCATGTATGGGTTAGTATCTACCTTACTTTTATTGGGTTTGCATGTTCTATACATGTCTTAATGCATTAATTAGTTCATATGTATTGATGCATTAATTAGTTCATATATATGATAGAAAATATGCTTGAGTGGATGCGACTTCTAGGTTTTTAATCTGTTAATAATGCTCTAGGATAATATATTTCTATGAGTTCATGCTTTACTATGTTAATGGGGCACTATAGAAATATATGCTGGAGTGGGTTCAGCCTTAAGGTGGTTTTGAGGATGTTTTATAAAAGTTGTATGCAAGCTATTCATTGATTAGGATATATGTCATGTGGGTTAGGAGCTCAAGAACCCTCAGTGTTAAATTTAGAATTTATTATTATGTCATGTTTAAGTTGTCATGAATGCTCATGCTTTGTTGATGCACAAGTCTATGCTTAAGCTTATGTTATGAATTTGCATGGTTAGGTTAAGATTTTTTATTATGCCCATGTTTAAGTAGTTATCAAGTTGAGGGTAAGTGCACGACTATGTTTATGTCCATGTTATTGTAATTATGATAGTGAATTTCAATGAAACCGTTGCATACATGTAGGTATCGGACGTTCATAACAAAAATCTAACATGGTCATTGTATGAGTATGGATAACCAGGTTTTAATGATTATGCATGGTATGGATTTTATGATAATTAATAGTTTTGCATGTTTTAGATTTTATGATAATTAATGGTTATGCATGTTATGAATTTTGTGATAAATAATGACGGTGCATGTTAGGAATTCTATTATGGGTTGAGTTATGAACCAGGGACCTAAGCCCGAGGAGCTCACCAAAAATATGTGGTTGAGGATAACCGGTGTCCATAGCCCGGGAGCTCACCAAAATCTACACGGTTGAGGGTGATCCGTGTCCATAGCTTGGGAGCTCAGTAAAACTACGCGGTTGAGTGTGATCGGTGTCCATAGCCCAAGAGCTCACCAATACTACACGGTTGAGTGTGACCGGTGGCCATCGCCTAGGAGCTCACCCAAAAACTATGTGGTCAAGTGTGACCAGTGTCTATAGCCCAGGAGCTCACCAAATTCCATGTGGTTGAGTGTGACCGGTATCCTTAGCCTGAGAGCTCGCCTATCCCACAAGGTTATGCTTAAGTTTATGTACATGCTCATGATTAAGTCTATTCTTATGTGTATATTTATGTCAAGCAAGTATGCTAATGCCAATGTTTATGGACATGCTCATGATCAGGTCTATTATTATGTCAAGTTCATTTGCATACTTATGTTTATGCTCTCATGCTTATATCGATGTCTATGCTTACGTTCATGGTATGTTAGTAGGAAGGTGCCAAGTTACCTAGAATGTGGTTTTCTTCGTACATTTGATTATAGTTGCTAACTATTGCAGAACACAGTTTTGAATATACTGAGTCTCTCATGTAAAATACTGAAAAATGGCAGAAACACCATAAGGGAATTTTCCGAAATTTTTAAGAATTTTTCTGGAATTTTTCGGAGACCGTATGACTTCGGTTACGGGGATAAAATTGGACCCTGAGAAAGTCTGTTTATGGTACCCCATTTAAGCGAGGAAAAGTTGTGTTACTTTTCCTTTATATTTTCTTTTTTCCTTTATCCTTTTTTTCTTTCTCCCCCGCCGAACCACCCGCGTGCCCTAACCTCCTCGACGACGTCTCCTACTTCCCAATCGGCGGCGCAAAAACCGCCGCACGCCCGCAATTAAAGCCATCTTCTTCTTCTTCCCCCTTCTCTTCTCTTTCTTCTCTTCCCCGCTTCTCACCGTTTCTTCTCTAGGTGCCGACATTGATTTCTTCTTCTCACCTCTCCACCCGAGCATTGTCCTCTTCTCTGACTAATCGTCGACGCCCTAGCTTGAAGCTGAGAACCCTAGGTTTGCCCTAGCCATCTCCGACACTGCTCTCCTGTAGTGTCCTCTCGCCACCGTCCTTGTGCCCTTGCACCGGTAGGCTAGCCGTCAAGTGCCATCAGCCACCTTGTAATCGGCCTAAGTCTCTAGCATTAGGGCTTCCAGCGACAGCTTTGTCGGATCCTTGGTCATCGCAGGTAGTTAAAGGAAGAGGTAAGGTGCTCAGGTTATTTTAGAAATTTGGTTGTCATTTGGAAGTTGATTTCTTGAGCTCCATTTGATTTGGACAGTGAAAAATAGGGTGTTACTTGGGTTTCCAGCAACCATCTCTTCAGTGACAGAATTAGGGCTATGAGATTGAGGTAAGATACTTAATTGGGTTGGATTAGTTATGAGTTGGATTGTGTAATTAGTTGTTTATGTGTTAATTAGGGTTTGCCCTAATTTTGTGTTAGAGATTTTTATTTAGGTATTTCATTGAATATTAGCTAAATAAAAATATATATATTGGTGACACAGGACTTTGACGCGAGACGAGTATCTCGACTTCGGATTTGGACCGGATACGATCCTCTTATTGGAGGCGGGTACTTTGACTTATCTTTTTAGATATGTCATTTGATATGCATAGTAGTATTTTTAACAAATAGTAATGATTATGTTTCTTATCTGCATCGGTTCTACCCGATACTTGTTACATGCTTGTTTTATTTACTTGTTATGCACTTCATGTTAATATCTACCGGATTATACATGCTTATAGGGGTAGTGACATAACCATGCTTTATTATGTTCAGGACCTAGGTTTTTATACCTTATCTGATTTGTGTACCTTTGATTTGATTTTTTGTCCTATGGTACACATTTTGTAGAGATGGATAGGTTCAGGATATTCCTATTCTTAGTATCATGCACCATCTCGCATGATTGCATGTTGTACGATAGTTGACTCCATTATTATTGAGCACATCACCAGTTACATAGATCTGCACACACCACCACTCATGGGTTAGTGGTATGTCAGGCAGGTGTGTAGCAGTTCTGCTGTTAGGCTCCACTGGACCGGTGACTCAGCGTGGTAGCCGACAGACAGTTATGCTCTGTTAGGCTCCGCTGGTTTGGAGACACAGCGTGGTAGCCGGCAGACAGTTTGCTCTATTTGGCTCCATTGGTCCGCTCATGGGTAGTGTGACGTAGCGTGGTAGCCGACAGGGATCCTTCCTCTGGACTTGCTCAGGGAGATGAGAGAATTGCGCTCCCCTACTTATGATTTGGGGTAGGAGGATAGTGTTGGTCCCTTTGGAGGCCGGCAAGAGGGGAGGGGTGAATTGCCCTACAAAATTAAACTCGAACCTTTCTCGGATTTCAACTATATAACATAAACACTTATAATAAAAAGTAGAGACTAAGTAAAGAAATCAAACACCAGAGATTTACTTGGTTTGCAATCAGAGGATTGCTAATCCAAGGAAAGTAAGCGCACTATGATCGCCTCTAGGCGGAGAAGCCTCTTTACAACGTTGACAGCACAAATGAAAAGAACACAACTGAAAGCAGAGAAAGAATTGATTACAAGTGAGTTAAACTGAATGTGCAGACCAGTACTATATTTATAGTACTTGTCCGGGCACCTGGAAGGAGTTCTGGGCGCCCTGGAGGGGATAAAATTCTATTCCCAACGATCAGATCGCGTTTGACGCGATCCTGGTCAAAAGTCAGCTCCGGGCGCCCGGATCCTCAATAGTGCCCGGGGCGCCCGGACCCCTTAAGTCAACTTTGTTGACTTTTTGTGGTCCGATTCTACTACTCCTGTTTAGCTCGTTTCGGTCCGGGTCTGTTCTCTCCGGCTCCGTTAGCTTGGGTGATCTCGGCCTTCCGGAATAGGGCTCACCCAAACCCATGTTCCGGTCTTCTCCTCGAGCAGCCTTCCTTCCCGGTTTCTCGTCCCTCGAGCGCCGCGCACGCTCTTCTCGTCCACCGGTGTACTCTTCCGCGGACACCTCGTCCCTCAGACGCACCGAGCCCGTCGGCTCTCTCCCGTGTCGTCCTTCTCACTAGCCGCGTCTTCCGCTCGACTTCCTGTGTTCCTAAGCTCCTGCACACTTAGACACAAGGGTTAAACAAACGCAGGACCTAACTTAGCTTTTTTGATCACATCAAAACACCTTGGGGTTCCAACAATCTCCCCCTTTTTGATGTGAGCAACCCAAGTTAAGTTAGGGTAAACATATGCAATACAAACAATTTATATTCAAATAAGTCCAAGTATTTTTTAATTAAAAAATTATAGTACCTCCTCCTAGACTTAACATACTTCTCCCCCTTTGATCACATAAAAATTGGGGTTATAAACAAGTCTAAGGTAAATTCAAACAAGAACTTTTAAGTGTAAAATATTTAGTAAAGACACTCTTCAGAATTTTTCGTTTAAAAAAATATTTTTCAGATAAGAACAGTCATAAGTGTTAAAAAAAATTAAGTTTAGAACTTATCTCAGCATTCTCAAAAAAAATTTCTAAGTGAATATTCATAAGAAACAATTCTAAATCAAATTTTTTTTTTTTAAAAATGATAAGGCAATTTTCTAAGAAAATCTAAGTTAACCTTTTTAAAAAAATTCTAAGTCAATTTTCTTGAAAATTTCTAATAAAAAATTTCTAAGTTAAGTTAGAAAGTTTTTAAATATTTTCTAACACAAATTGAATAACTCTTTTAAAGCATTAAGTAATTTAAATTAATGCTTTTTCAGTTAGTCAATTAAACTTTTCATTTCGATAGTTGGCTTCCAGGTCGTGGCGAGGCACTAGGCCTTCTTGGTTATTGGAGCAACAACCACTTCCTTAGACAAAGCCTCATAAAGAAATTAGTTGTTTAATTTCCTTGCTGAAAATGCTAAGTCTGACTTTAATTTTAAGTTAAACAGGTTTTTGGAATCCAGTAAAGGTTCCTACCTACAGGATTAACCAAGTATTTCCTAGGTATATAGATTTTTGATATATTTCTAATTTGACTTTGATGAAATCTATAATACCAATTTAAATTTCTAAAAGTAGGAATATTTGAACCATTAGATTTTTTTAATCTTTCTATTTCTTCTTTTAGTTTTTCATTTTCAATTTTCAATTTTTCAAAATCTTCTATAAGACATGATTTTGCCAAAATTCTCTTTGTTTCTAAAATTTCATTTTCTAATTTGACATTTTTATTTTCTAATTTATACATGGATTTAGTCATAGCTTTTATACCAGAGTAAAGCTGATCAGGGGGTAAGAGGCATACCTCACTTACCATGTCGGACTTGAAGCCTGAATCTCCCCCTACTTCACTGCTTTCATCCGAGGTCGCTCCCCCTTCATCGATGCTAGGTTCTGATATACTTTGTCTATCGTAGCTTGCCATTAGTGCTATTCTGGCATATTCTTGAGCTTCTGTTCCGGATGAAGAAGTGTCGTCCCAAGTTGCTTTTAGGTTGTGTTTCTTGGGAGACTTCCTTTTGGTCTTTTTGAGTTCTGGGCAGTCTTCTCTTAGGTGTCCCTCCTTCTGACACTGGTAGCACCACACCTTTCTTCCACCTTTTTGATTCTTTTTATTCTGCATTTTAAATTTATTAGATCTAAAAAACTTTTTAAAATTTCTTACCATGTATGCTTCTTGATCGTCTTCGGAGTCTGACTCGAGTTCATCCTTCTGGGTTACGTTCAGCGCCATAGTCTGGGTTGTATCCTTTGTCGTTCCTGCATACCTGGTTTCATGCAATTCAAGAGTAGAAAACAACTCTTCTAAAGTGCTTACCTCCAGGTCTTTTGAGATGTAGTAGGCGTCGACGATTGATGTCCATTCCGGAGTTCTTGGAAACGCGTTGAGCGCGTATCGTATAGTGTCCCGGTTTGTTACCGTTTCACCGAGGTTCTCGAGACCAGTAACTAGTTCTTTTACCTTTGCGTGTAAACCAGCTACTTTCTCACCTTTCTCCAGACGGATGTTCATCAGTTTGTTGCGGAGGATGTCCCTTCTAGCGAGCTTTGCTTCGGACGTGCCTTCGTGGAGTTCCAAGAACTTCTCCCAAAGTTCTTTAGCAGATAAATAGTTTCCGATGCGGTTGACCTCTTGAGGCGGTAACACGCTCAGCAGGTGATGTTCCGCACGGCTGTTTGCTACCGACTCATTCTGCTCCTTCTTTGTCCAATCGCTCTCTTCTTTTTCTTTTCCATCTTTATCTATTGGAGCTACAAAATCATATTTCATAATAAATCGAATTTCAAAATCTATTTTTAGGAATACCTCCATACGGCGCTTCCAGTCTGCGAAGTTCCCCTCGAATTTTGGTGGGACGATGCTTGGTCCGGCCATCTTGTTACTTCGATCGGCGGTTAGTCCTCCTGAAGCGCCTTCGCTCTGATACCACTTGTTGGTCCCTTTGGAGGCCGACAAGAGGGGAGGGTGAATTGCCCTACAAAATTAAACTCGAACCTTTCTCGGATTTCAACTATATAACATAAACACTTATAATAAAAAGTAGAGACTAAGTAAAGAAATCATACACCAGAGATTTACTTGGTTTGCAATCAGAGGATTGCTAATCCAAGGAAAGTAAGCGCACTATGATCTCCTCTAGGCGGAGAAGCCTCTTTACAACGTTGACAGCACAAATGAAAAGAACACAACTGAAAGCAGAGAAAGAATTGATTACAAGTGAGTTAAACTGAATGTGCAGACCAGTACTATATTTATAGTACTGGTCCGGGCACCTGGAAGGAGTTCCGGGTGCCCTGGAGGGGATAAAATTCTATCCCCAACGATCAGATCGCGTTTGACGCGATCCTGGTCAAAAGTCAGCTCCGGGCGCCCGGACCCTCAATAGTGCCCGGGGCGCCCGGAATGATTCCGTGCGCCCGGACCCCTTAAGTCAACTTTGTTGACTTTTTGTGGTCCGATTCTACTACTCCGGTTTAGCTCGTTTCGGTCCGGGTCTGTTCGCTCCGGCTCCGTTAGCTTGGGTGATCTCGGCCTTCCGGAATAGGGCTCACCCAAACCCATGTTCCGGCCTTCTCCTCGAGCAGCCTTCCTTCCCAATTTCTCGTCCCTCGAGCGCCGCGCACGCTCTTCTCGTCCACCGGTGTACTCTTCCGCGGACACCTCGTCCCTCAGACGCACCGAGCCCGTCGGCACTCTCCCGTGTCGTCCTTCTCACTAGCCGCGTCTTCCGCTCGACTTCCTGTGTTCCTAAGCTCCTGCACACTTAGACACAAGGGTTAAACAAACGCAGGACCTAACTTAGCTTGTTTGATCACATCAAAACACCTTGGTGTTCCAACAATCTCCCCCTTTTTGATGTGAGCAACCCAAGTTAAGTTAGGGTAAACATATGCAATACAAACAATTTATATTCAAATAAGTCCAAGTATTTTTTAATTAAAAAATTATAGTACCTCCTCCTAGACTTAACATACTTCTCCCCCTTTGATCACATAAAAATTGGGGTTATAAACAAGTCTAAGGTAAATTCAAACAAGAACTTTTAAGTGTAAAATATTTAGTAAAGACACTCTTCAGAATTTTTCGTTTAAAAAAATATTTTTCAGATAAGAACAGTCATAAGTGTTAAAAAAAATTAAGTTTAAAACTTATCTCAGCATTCTCAAAAAAAATTTCTAAGTGAATATTCATAAGAAACAATTCTAAGTCAATTTTTTTTTTTTAAAAAATGATAAGGAAATTTTTTAAGAAAATCTAAGTTAACCTTTTTAAAAAAATTCTAAGTCAATTTTCTTGAAAATTTCTAATAAAAAATTTCTAAGTTAAGTTAGAAAGTTTTTAAATATTTTCTAACACAAATTGAATAACTCTTTTAAAGCATTAAGTAATTTAAATTAATGCTTTTTCAGTTAGTCAATTAAACTTTTCATTTCGATAGTTGGCTTCCAGGTCGTGGCGAGGCACTAGGCCTTCTTGGTTATTGGAGCAACAACCACTTCCTTAGACAAAGCCTCATAAAGAAATTAGTTGTTTAATTTCCTTGCTGAAAATGCTAAGTCTGACTTTAATTTTAAGTTAAACAGGTTTTTGGAATCCAGTAAAGGTTCCTACCTACAGGATTAACCAAGTATTTCCTAGGTATATAGATTTTTGATATATTTCTAATTTGACTTTGATGAAATCTATAATACCAATTTAAATTTCTAAAAGTAGGAATATTTGAACCATTAGATTTTTTTAATCTTTCTATTTCTTCTTTTAGTTTTTCATTTTCAATTTTCAATTTTTCAAAATCTTCTATAAGACATGATTTTGCCAAAATTCTCTTTGTTTCTAAAATTTCATTTTCTAATTTGACATTTTTATTTTCTAATTTATACATGGATTTAGTCATAGCTTTTATACCAGAGTAAAGCTGATCAGGGGGTAAGATGCATACCTCACTTACCATGTCGGACTTGAAGCCTGAATCTCCCCCTGCTTCACTGCTTTCATCCGAGGTCGCTCCCCCTTCATCGATGCTAGGTTCTGATATACTTTGTCTATCGTAGCTTGCCATTAGTGCTATTCCGGCATATTCTTGAGCTTCTGTTTCGGATGAAGAAGTGTCGTCCCAAGTTGCTTTTAGGTTGTGTTTCTTGGGAGACTTCCTTTTGGCCTTTTTGAGTTCTGGGCAGTCTTCTCTTAGGTGTCCCTCCTTCTGACACCGGTAGCACCGCACCTTTCTTCCACCTTTTTGATTCCTTTTATTCTGCATTTTAAATTTATTAGATCTAAAAAACTTTTTAAAATTTCTTACCATGTATGCTTCTTGATCGTCTTCGGAGTCTGACTCGAGTTCATCCTTCTGGGTTACGTTCAGCGCCATAGTCTGGGTTGTATCCTTTGTCGTTCCTGCATACCTGGTTTCATGCAATTCAAGAGTAGAAAACAACTCTTCTAAAGTGCTTACCTCCAGGTCTTTTGAGATGTAGTAGGCGTCGACGATTGATGTCCATTCCGGAGTTCTTGGAAACGCGTTGAGCGCGTATCGTATAGTGTCCCGGTTTGTTACCGTTTCACCGAGGTTCTCGAGACCAGTAACTAGTTCTTTTACCTTTGCGTGTAAACCAGCTACTTTCTCACCTTTCTCCAGACGGATGTTCATCAGTTTGTTGTGGGGGATGTCCTTCTAGCGAGCTTTGCTTGGACGTGCCTTCGTGGAGTTCCAAGAACTTCTCCCAAAGTTCTTTAGCAGATAAATAGTTTCGAGGCGGTTAAAACCGCCTCCGGTGACATTCAAGGTGATGTGCTTGCTACCGATACAATTCTTTCTTTTGTAATCGCTTCTTCTTTTTCTTTTCCATCTTTATCTATTGGAGCTACAAAATCATATTTCATAATAAATCGAATTTCAAAATCTATTTTTAGGAATACCTCCATACGGCGCTTCCAGTCTGCGAAGTTCCCCTCGAATTTTGGTGGGACGATGCTTGGTCCGGCCATCTTGTTACTTCGATCGGCGGTTAGTCCTCCTGAAGCGCCTTCGCTCTGATACCACTTGTTGGTCCCTTTGGAGGCCGACAAGAGGGGAGGGTGAATTGCCCTACAAAATTAAACTCGAACCTTTCTCGGATTTCAACTATATAACATAAACACTTATAATAAAAAGTAGAGACTAAGTAAAGAAATCATACACCAGAGATTTACTTGGTTTGCAATCAGAGGATTGCTAATCCAAGGAAAGTAAGCGCACTATGATCTCCTCTAGGCGGAGAAGCCTCTTTACAACGTTGACAGCACAAATGAAAAGAACACAACTGAAAGCAGAGAAAGAATTGATTACAAGTGAGTTAAACTGAATGTGCAGACCAGTACTATATTTATAGTACTGGTCCGGGCGCCTGGAAGGAGGATAAAATTCTATCCCCAACGATCAGATCGCGTTTGACGCGATCCTGGTCAAAAGTCAGCTCCGGGCGCCCGGACCCTCAATAGTGCCCGGGGCGCCCGGACCCCTTAAGTCAACTTTGTTGACTTTTTGTGGTCCGATTCTACTACTCCGGTTTAGCTCGTTTCGGTCCGGGTCTGTTCGCTCCGGCTCCGTTAGCTTGGGTGATCTCGGCCTTCCGGAATAGGGCTCACCCAAACCCATGTTCCGGCCTTCTCCTCGAGCAGCCTTCCTTCCCAGTTTCTCGTCCCTCGAGCGCCGCGCACGCTCTTCTCGTCCACCGGTGTACTCTTCCGCGGACACCTCGTCCCTCAGACGCACCGAGCCCGTCGGCACTCTCCCGTGTCGTCCTTCTCACTAGCCGCGTCTTCCGCTCGACTTCCTGTGTTCCTAAGCTCCTGCACACTTAGACACAAGGGTTAAACAAACGCAGGACCTAACTTAGCTTGTTTGATCATATCAAAACACCTTGGGGTTTCAACAATCTCCCCCTTTTTGATGTGAGCAACCCAAGTTAAGTTAGGGTAAACATATGCAATACAAACAATTTATATTCAAATAAGTCCAAGTATTTTTTAATTGAAAAATTATAGTACCTCCTCCTAGACTTAACATACTTCTCCCCCTTTGATCACATAAAAATTGGGGTTATAAACAAGTCTAAGGTAAATTCAAACAAGAACTTTTAAGTGTAAAATATTTAGTAAAGACACTCTTCAGAATTTTTCTTTTAAAAAAATATTTTTCAGATAAGAACAGTCATAAGTGTTAAAAAAAATTTAAGTTTAAAACTTATCTCAGCATTCTCAAAAAAAATTTCTAAGTGAATATTCATAAGAAACAATTCTAAGTCAATTTTTTAAAAAAATGATAAGGCAATTTTTTAAAAAAATCTAAGTTAACCTTTAAAAAAAATTCTAAGTCAATTTTCTTGAAAATTTCTAAGATAATAAAAAATTTCTAAGTTAAGTTAGAAAGTTTTTAAATATTTTCTAACACAAATTGAATAACTCTTTTAAAGCATTAAGTAATTTAAATTAATGCTTTTTCAGTTAGTCAATTAAACTTTTCATTTCGATAGTTGGCTTCCAGGTCGTGGCGAGGCACTAGACCTTCTTGGTTATTGGAGCAACAACCACTTCCTTAGACAAAGCCTCATAAAGAAATTAGTTGTTTAATTTCCTTGCTGAAAATGCTAAGTCTGACTTTAATTTTAAGTTAAACAGGTTTTTGGAATCCAGTAAAGGTTCCTACCTACAGGATTAACCAAGTATTTCCTAGGTATATAGATTTTTGATATATTTCTAATTTGACTTTGATGAAATCTATAATACCAATTTAAATTTCTAAAAGTAGGAATATTTGAACCATTAGATTTTTTTAATCTTTCTATTTCTTCTTTTAGTTTTTCATTTTCAATTTTCAATTTTTCAAAATCTTCTATAAGACATGATTTTGCCAAAATTCTCTTTGTTTCTAAAATTTCATTTTCTAATTTGACATTTTTATTTTCTAATTTATACATGGATTTAGTCATAGCTTTTATACCAGAGTAAAGCTGATCAGGGGGTAAGATGCATACCTCACTTACCATGTCGGACTTGAAGCCTGAATCTCCCCCTGCTTCACTGCTTTCATCCGAGGTCGCTCCCCCTTCATCGATGCTAGGTTCTGATATACTTTGTCTATCGTAGCTTGCCATTAGTGCTATTCCGGCATATTCTTAAGCTTCTGATTCGGATGAAGAAGTGTCGTCCCAAGTTGCTTTTAGGTTGTGTTTCTTGGGAGACTTCCTTTTGGCCTTTTTGAGTTCTGGGCAGTCTTCTCTTAGGTGTCCCTCCTTCTGACACTGGTAGCACCGCACCTTTCTTCCACCTTTTTGATTCCTTTTATTCTGCATTTTAAATTTATTAGATCTAAAAAACTTTTTAAAATTTCTTACCATGTATGCTTCTTGATCGTCTTCGGAGTCTAACTCGAGTTCATCCTTCTGGGTTACGTTCAGCGCCATAGTCTGGGTTGTATCCTTTGTCGTTCCTGCATACCTGGTTTCATGCAATTCAAGAGTAGAAAACAACTCTTCTAAAGTGCTTACCTCCAGGTCTTTTGAGATGTAGTAGGCGTCGACGATTGATGTCCATTCCGGAGTTCTTGGAAACGCGTTGAGCGCGTATCGTATAGTGTCCCAGTTTGTTACCGTTTCACTGAGGTTCTCGAGACCAGTAACTAGTTCTTTTACCTTTGTGTGTAAACCAGCTACTTTCTCACCTTTCTCCAGACGGATGTTCATCAGTTTGTTGCGGAGGATGTCCCTTCTAGCGAGCTTTGCTTCGGACGTGCCTTCGTGGAGTTCCAAGAACTTCTCCCAAAGTTCTTTAGCAGATAAATAGTTTCCGATGCGGTTGACCTCTTGAGGCGGTAACACGCTCAGCAGGTGATGTTCCGCACGGCTGTTTGCTACCGACTCATTCTGCTCCTTCTTTGTCCAATCGCTCTCTTCTTTTTCTTTTCCATCTTTATCTATTGGAGCTACAAAATCATATTTCATAATAAATCAAATTTCAAAATCTGTTTTTAGGAATACCTCCATACGGCGCTTCCAGTCTGCGAAGTTCCCCTTGAATTTTGGTTGGACGATGCTTGGTCCGGCCATCTTGTTGCTTCGATTGGCGGTTAGTCCTCCTGAAGCGCCCTCGCTCTGATACCACTTGTTGGTCCCTTTGGAGGCCGGCAAGAGGGGAGGGTGAATTGCCCTACAAAATTAAACTCGAACCTTTCTCGGATTTCAACTATATAACATAAACACTTATAATAAAAAGTAGAGACTAAGTAAAGAAATCATACACCAGAGATTTACTTAGTTTGCAATCAGAGGATTACTAATCCAAGGAAAGTAAGCACACTATGATCTCCTCTAGGCGGAGAAGCCTCTTTACAACGTTGACAGCACAAATGAAAAGAACACAACTGAAAGCAGATAAAGAATTGATTACAAGTGAGTTAAACTGAATGTGCAGACCAGTACTATATTTATAGTACTGGTCCGGGCGCCCTGGAGGGGATAAAATTCTATCCCCAATGATCAGATCGCGTTTGACGCGATCTTGGTCAAAAGTCAGCTCCGGGCGCCCGGACCCTCAATAGTGCCCGGGGCGCCCGGAATGATTCCGGGCGCCCGTACCCCTTAAGTCAACTTTGTTGACTTTTTATGGTCCGATTCTACTACTCCGGTTTAGCTCGTTTCGGTCCGGGTCTGTTCTTTCCGGCTCCGTTAGCTTGGGTGATCTCGGCCTTCCGGAATAGGGCTCACCCGAACCCATGTTCCAGCCTTCTCCTCGAGCAGCCTTCCTTCCCGGTTTCTCGTCTCTCGAGCGCCGTGCACGCTCTTCTCGTCCACCGGTGTACTCTTCCGCGGACACCTCGTCCCTCGGACGCACCGAGCCCGTCGGCTCTCTCCCGTGTCGTCCTTCTCGCTAGCCGCGTCTTCCGCTCGACTTCCTGTGTTCCTAACCTCCTGCACACTTAGACACAAGGGTTAAACAAACGCAGGACCTAACTTAGCTTGTTTGATCACATCAAAACACCTTAGGGTTCCAACAGATAGGTGTACTTCGACAGCATCCCGTCCACTCAGTTACTCATCAGGAGCAGTGATGGCAGAGTGCACGATTGTCACAACCCTACCCACTCGATCTCACCATCGTGTGTGACAGGGCTGACTGGCAGTAGGGGTGACCAGGACATGTCATTGGCATCATACGCATTGATGTATTTATTGCTTGTGTTTGCTGCACTTATATGCTGCATATTGGATGGATGCATTTGTTTGACATGCATACAAGATTTCTATAGCTCTCGGTTATTATCCATACACCAGGTCCTGGTTAGTACAATTTTCTCCTTTTTATTTCAGTTGCATTTATCATTCTTATATCAGAAAACTGTACGCATGATTAGTGTTAGTTGTTATTTTCTTTATTATTCATATCAGTAGTTACCCGTTGAGGAGTTGACTCACCCCGTGGATATTTACTATTTTCAGGTTGAGGCTATTCGTAGGAGTTCCAGTCGCTAGTCCCCTGCAGATCGCGAGGATGTGTTTTATCTTTTGGTTTCTTATTGTACTTTTTAGATTTGTTCTAACTTTGATACTTGGATATTGTGTTATCTTTATTGTCGATGAGTTTTATTTGAATGTGTTTTTGCTACATGCCTGCCTGGATGGCAGAAGAGGTGAGTTCGTTGTGATTTGTGTTTTATAAGTGTAGTGGAATAGGATATCTGTTTTGAGCTTTATGGGTGTAGTTGAGTCGGATTTTTGACTTGATTTTCTTATCGTTGCATTTGTTTAGTTTTACTATTAAACTGCATGGTGATTGCTTGTTTTTATATATATATTGTTCCGGCCGTGTTGGCCGAGGTATTTGGATGGATGTAGAAAGTTTAAGATTGTCACTCGTACAAGGGAGATGCTGCTAAAATTTCTTCTGGTAGGGACTCCCCTGGGGCATGACAATTTATTTGGTATCAGAGCCAAGTTTCGGATGCTTGGTTTTCGTATTTTGTTGTGGCGAGTCAAGTTTTGTGTGTTGGATTTTCAAAATAATCTGATACCAATATTTTTGGTATAAGAGCCAGGTTTGCGATACCTGCTTTTCGTGTTTTAGATATTTGTGTTCTGGATTTGAGAGTTAGCCCAAGTTTGCTAGTTAACTTGGATATTTATTTATTTTTCAGATTTGTATGGGTTTCCGTCAATTTTCTCGTACGGAATTCCGAGGTTATGTATGGGGATTGGACAGCGACGGAACATCTCCTGACGGTAAATAGGTAAAAAGAAAGTAATTTTGTGATTTCAGTTACTTGTAATAATATTTGTGATATAACTTAACAGATATGAGGAGATCTACACAAGTAGTTGCGAGACGTGGTGCTGGATTGCTACGTAAGAGGACTTTGGAATTTCTAGCAACGGACTCGCCAGAGATCCCTACTAGGTTTGAGCCTGTCGATAAGGGACAGACTCAGGATACTATGGGCGCGTCGGACTCTCAGACCCCGATGGCTCCTTTAGAGGTACCTACATCGGTTGCACCCATTGTACCCACCTGTACCGTATTTACGGTACCACCAGGGGTACCACTGGCATACCCGGCACCTGCTCCGGTCGAGCCTACGGCGTACCAGGCACCTGTGCCCCCAGTACCTATAGTGTACCCAGCACCCTCACCAGCGGTAACGGTTGCTCCATTTCCGGTAGCACCACCTACCGTACCTCTAGTTGCGTCCACCCATCTCGACCCTGCAGTACCACCAGTGGTATATGCCCTAGTTTATGCAGCAGCACCGGGAATACCTCCCTCGGTCTATCCAGCAGTACTACCGGTAGCACCAGCTCCGATGGTTCCGCCAGTTCCAGCAGCCGTCCCTACCCACCTCACAGATATTGTCGCAGCACGAGCTCGGATCCCAGCATTGGCAGAGTTGATGAAGAGTCAATTCACACTCTTCCGAGAAGAGCTTGATCCAAGTGTGGCCTAGTCTTGGATAGAGACTATGGAGCAGACCCTTCCCATGTTAAATTTTGACACCAACATTTAATTCACTGAGCATGGTAGGCCAGAGGATGGCCTATTAGCTCAGTTGGTTAGAGCGTCGTACCTTTATGAGGGAGATTGGTAGATTACTCACTTTTAGACTGCAGTGACTGACCATCTCTCTACCATCCGGTGATGCTTTGGACATCACCCAGGAGGTCAGAGGTTGCCCGTTAGACCTTGGCAACATAATACTTGCAGTAGATCTTTTAGTACTGGAAATGGTTGAGTTCGATATTATTCTTGGCATGAATTGTTTGTCAGCATATCATGCCACTGTTGATTGCCAGACGAGGGTGGTCACATTCCGACCTCTGAACCAATCCCCGTGGGATTTCACTGGCATCAGAGACGACGACATATCGACTATTTCAGCGATTCAGGCTCAGAAGCTGTTGTCACATGGCTGTCAGGGTTTTCTATTATCTTTGATTCATACTGAAGACGGCAGTAGTTCTCAACTCTCTGACGTTCCAGTAGTCCGAGAGTATCCGGATGTGTTTCCATAGGAGCTACTAGGTTTGCCTCCCAGAAGGCAAGTGGAGTTTGCTATTGAGTTGATTTCGGGAATCGCACCGACATCGAAAGCTCCTTATCGTATGGCACCAAAAGAGTTGAATGAACTGAAGGTTCAACTCCAGGAGCTTTTAGACCGGGGATTTATATGCCCTAATGTTTCTCCATGGGGTTCTCCGGTATTATTTGTCAAGAAAAAAGATGGTACACTGAGGTTGTGCATTGACTACAGACAGTTGAATGTAGTGACCGTCAGAAATAAGTATCCCTTACCACAGATCGAGGATTTGTTTGATCAACTCAAAGGTACATCAGTGTATTCTAAGATTGATCTGCGATCCAGATATCATCAGCTGAGAGTAAGAGAATCTGATATTCAGAAGACAACATTCCGTACCAGATACGACCATTATGAGTTTTTGGTAATGCCATTTGTGCTTACCAATGCTCCAGCGGTGTTTATGGATTTGATGAACCACGTCTTCTTGGAGTATCTTGATCAGTTTGTTATTGTTTTCATCGATGACATATTGGTCTACTCGCGTTCCAAGGAGGAACATACGCAGCATCTTCGCACAGTCTTGGAGACTCTTCGACGACATCAGCTGTACGCGAAGTTCAGCAAGTGTGCTTTCTGGCTATCTTCAGTTGGTTTTATGGGACATGTGGTCTCTAGCAGAGGTATTTCAATAGACCCTCAAAAGATCGAGGCTGTCATCAGTTAGGAGTAGCCGAAATCAGTACAGGAGATCCGCAGTTTTCTTGGACTAGCTGGATATTACAGTCGGTTCGTCGAGGGTTTCTCCTGGATTGCTATGCCGCTAACACGCCTGACCAGGAAAGGCATGAAGTTCACGTGGTCCGAGGACTGCGAGACCAGCTTCCAGGAGATGAAGCGTAGATTAGTGTCGGCTCTGATTTTTGGTTTTACCCTCCAGAGAGGACGGATTCGTGCTCTACACCGATGCATCTCTTAAGGGTTTGGGTGCTGTTCTGATACAGTACAGCAGGGTAGTCTCCTATGCTTCTCGATAGTTGAAGGAGCATGAGAAGAACTATCCAGTACATGATCTGGAGTTAGCTGCCATCATCTTTGCTATGAAGATTTGGCGACATCATCTGTACGGTATTACATTTGAGATTCTCACTGATCATAAGGGTCTCAAATATATTTTTACTCAGAAGGAACTTAATCTCCGACAGAGGAGATGGATGGAGTGACAGAAGGATTATGATTGTACCATTAGCTATCACCCGGGGAAAGCTAATGTGGTTGTCGATGCACTCAGCAGGAAGTATCACAAGAAACTGCAACACATATCACAAATGATACATAATTGCAGAAAGTGCCTCGTCGTAGTGGAAGGGTTGTTAGGCAACCTAAAAGATTCATGTTTTGGAAGAGTCTTAGTGTAAGACCGTTAGATTCGATAGAGGGGGGGGTGAATATCGATTCGAAAATATTGAGTATAAGCGCAGCGGAAAAGTAAAGTAGACACAGTTGTTTTTACTTCGTTCGGAGCCTGTGACGACTCCTACTCGAAGGCCCGTGGTCCTTGACCACTTTCGTTGGGCAATCACTAGCAATTCGAATATAATTGCAAAATGAATACAGGAAATGCTAATGAAACAAAGTAATACCGACAAGGAAATTAAGAAAAACGAAGAAGCACTTTGTCGGAGCTTTGTTAGCGTCGCAGGAACGTAGAGCAGCAGGACCAGCAGTCGAAAAGTTCTCAGTTGATGATTGATTCTGAAGCTCCCCTGGTGTGACGTAGCAGGTCAAACCATGATGCTCCACGTGGCGACGCCGCATCTGGATGAAATTTGCCTCCGGCGCCGGATCCCTTCCGGGCGCCCGGACCTCCGGGCGCCCGGATCCCTCCGGTGCCCGGACCCCTCTTCTCCAAAGTCCTTCTCCTGCAAGAAAAGGTTAGTCCGAGGCAAATGTACCTGCAAAGAATGTTAGCACGTTTTAAGATGAGAAGTATGACTTAGATTCCGCTTTCCGAGACCGGAATCTAGTCACGATCTCGACTTAGATATCCGAAATGGATCTAAGCCGGATCGACGCCTAATGTTCCCTACCCGGAACGTGTCCTCTCCAGTGACTTACCTCACTTACCCGCCAGACGTCCGGACCGTCGGCCTCGACTTCTCGCCAGCGCCCCGACCCGCTTGACTTCTCGCCACCTATCCGGTCAGCCCGTCGACCTAGGACTTCTCGCCAAGCGTCCGTCAGCCCGTCGACCCGCTTGGACGGTCAGCCCGTCGACCTAGTGGACTTCTCACTTGATAAAAGTGTCAGACAACAACAAACCTAACTTAACCTGATTTGTCATTCATCAAAACCTGAGTTAGACCGTTAGTGCTAACCGCACCAACAATCTCCCCCTTTTTGATGGAATGACAACCTGGTTAAGTTAGTGATAAAAAGTATGCAAAAATCAAGCATGATTTTTGAGGTTTTTTAAGGTTTAAGTTAGTTTTTTTTTTTAGTTTGCATTTAGTTGCCCTAACTTAACCAACCTAACCCTCCCCCTTTGGCATTCATCAAAAAACAAGGGTAAACAATCATAGCGAGAAATACTGAAAACAGTAATACCTTGGGGGGGTATAAAGTTTTGAAAAATGCTAAGTTTAGATAGGTTAATTTTCAAACATAAGTGTAAAAAAAATTTTTCAAAACAAGTTTCAACTTTGAAATGCTACTTAAACATAAGTTTTCAAAACCAAAATTCCAAAACTAAGTTTGAAAAGTCTATTTTCAAAACTAATTGAATTTTATTTTTCAACACTAAGTGTACAAGATTCAATTTTCAAAACAAGGAAAATAACTTTGAGAAGCTTAGTTTGTAAACTAATTTTTGTAAAATTTATCCTTCAAATTAAATTGTCAAAATTAAGTAAAGGCAAATTTTTAAGAAGTAGACTCAGGACAATTTTCAAAGTAAAATTAAGTTTAAATCTTTACTTTTAGTTTTCAAAGGAGTTTTGATAAACGTAAGAAAAAAATTTTTGGAATGTTTTTGTAAAGTTTGCTTTTCAAAATCAAATTTTTCAAAGTTTAAAAGTATTAGATTCAAAACCATGGTTTAAGATACTTGAAAAGTTCAGTTTTCAAAGAATAGGTAAAAAGGATAAAAAGTTTGTGAGTTTAAAAATTTCACAATTTTAAACAAATTATTTTTAAACTTTGATTTTCAAAATTAAGTTTAAAATTCAATTTGGAAAACTAAAGTAGTTTTATTTCTCCCCCTGAATTTGATATTTAACTTCAACCAGCTGTCTAACCAATTAGGTACTAACTAACTATTAGAAAATAGTAGCTTTCACTTGGTTAGTCAGATTATAATCAGTCAGTGTTTGACTCGACTGATGAACTTTAATCTGATTAATATTTGAATTGTATTTAACGTCCGGACTTATACTGATGCACTGAAATAAGCATCTTAAGTCCAGACAGATGGCCTATGCATCTCACCCCTTTCTATGTTTATCAACCACAAGCAAGGTAAACCTAAGGTGTTGGTGAGATGCTCAAGAACTAAACCTATGGGTACATGCTTTCTAAGGATGTAAGACTAGTCTAAGGCCAAAACTGTTTTTGAAAGTTTAAAAATGGAAATTTTGAAAACAAACAAGTTTAGCCTATAAGTTGATAAAATCAGTTTTGAAAGTATTTATGAAGGATCCTAGTCTATTGAGCACATCCCTAATTGTCGTCGTAAGTTGCTAAATTCACTTTCAGGGAGTGGTTTTGTAAAAATGTCAGCTAAATTTGATTTAGACTCAATGTACTTGAGTTCAATATCACCTTTAGTAACATGATCCCTGATGAAGTGATGCCTAACTTCAATATGTTTGGTTCTTGAATGATGCACAGGATTCTTGGTTAAGTTAATCGAACTTATATTATCAATTAATACTTTTACATTTGTGATATTTAAGTTGAAATCTTTTAGAGTATGCATCATCCATAATATTTGTGCAACACACTCGCCTATAGCTATGTATTCTGACTCAGTTGTAGATAGTGCAACACAGTGTTGCTTTCTACTAAACCAGCTGACAAGGGATGGACCAAGTAGTTGACATCCACCACTTGTGCTTTTTCGGTCTAATTTGCATCCGGCATAATCTGAGTCAGAATATCCTATTAATTCAAAGTTGTTGGTCCTAGGATACCAAATACCTACATTTGTGGTTCCCTTGAGGTATCTAAAGATTCTTTTGACTTGAGTCAAATGAGATTCTTTAGCACAGGTTTGGTATCGAGCACACATACTAACTGCAAATAAAATGTCAGGTCGGCTTGCAGTTAAGTAAAGTAGACTACCTATTGCGCTCCGATAATGTTTTAAGTCTACAGATTTCCCATTAGGATCATCATCTAGGATTGTGTTTACGGCCATAGGTGTTTTTATTTCTTTAGTATTTTCCATTCCAAATTTTCTAAGTAACTCCTTAGTATATTTTTGTTGATAAATATAATTTCCTTCATTTGTTTGTTTGACTTGTAACCCTAGAAAATAAGTTAATTTTCCTACAAGACTCATTTCGAATTCGTGTTCCATTAGGTTTGTAAATTCGTTTAAAAATTCTTAGTTGGTTGAACCAAAGATGATATCATCTACATAAATTTGAGCTATAAAGATATCTTCTTTTATTGATTTCACAAATAGTGTTGGGTCAATTTGACCTTGATTGAACCCTTTAGAGGTTAAGTAAGAGGTTAGTCTTTCATACCATGCCCTAGGTGCCTGTTTAAGTCCATATAATGCCTTTTTTAATTTGTAGACATAATCAGGGTGTTCTTTAGTATTTAGGATAAAGGCTGGGCAACCAAATACCTTAAAGTATTTTATATTAGGTTGCTTGTTGTAAAATATTTCAAAAAATGTTTTATTGTGGTTTTTGTTTAGTGTTGTTCGGTTTTGTACATAGCAGGTTGTACTAACAGCTTCTGCCCAAAAATATTTAGGTAAGTTGTATTCATTTAGCATAGTTCTAGATGCTTCAAGTAAGGTTCTATTTTTCCTTTCTACAATTCCATTTTGTTGGGGAGTTTTAGGGCAAGAAAATTCATGATGGTAGCCATTTTCAAGGCAAAATTTATCAAAATTATGATTTTTAAATTCTCCTCCATTATCACTTCTGATTCTTTTAATTTTTATGCCTTTTTCATTTTCAATTTGTTTGCAGAAATTCGTAAAAATTTCAAAAGTTTCATCTTTATGTTTTAAGAATTTGACCCAAGTGAACCTAGAATAGTCGTCTATTATAACTAAACAGTACAGACTTCCATTTATTGATTTGACCCCATGGGAGTCAAATAAATCTAAGTGTAAAAGTTCTAGGACTGAGTTGGTTTGGGATTCATTAATTGGTTTGTGGGTAGATTTTGTTTGTTTGCCTTGTTGACAAGCATTACATATTGTTGAATCTAAGTTAGGTAATTTTGGTAAACCTCTAACTAGACCGTTTAATTTACTTATGTTTCTGAAATGGGTGTGTGACATTCTTCTGTGCCATAACCAGGTTTCTTCTTTTTACGTTAAATAACACTTGACTGAAGAAGTGGTTAAGTTGATGGCATAGATATTGTCTTTTCTAAAGCCTTTTAAGCTTATAGTTGGATTATCTAGATGTTTGATCAAACATTCTGTGGATAGAAATTTTACCTTATACCTAGTGTCACACAATTGACTTATACTCAGAAGATTGTATTTAAAATTTTCAACAAGTAGAACATTTGAAATTATGAAATCTATTTTTAATTCAATATTACCTATACCAATTACCTTGAGTTTACCGTTGTTTCCAAAGGCAACTGTTCCTAGGCTTTTGTAGGTTAATTGAGTGAACTTGGTGTGATCTCCAGTCATATGTTTGGAGCAACCACTGTCCAAAATCCACTTGGTTTCCTACAACAAGTAGGATTTTTATGTTAGTCTTAGTTTATCAATTTTTTAATCAATCATTATTTAAGTTAATTTTTTTTTTTTAATTGAGATTAAAACTAATTTAGGTTTTAGAATTTTAAGTTTTAAGATTAAAATTTTGAAATTGATTTAAGTTTTAAAATTTTGAAATTAATTTAAGTTTTAAAATTTTGAAAATAATTTTTTAAGTTTAAAATTAAAATTTTTGAAATTAATTTTTAAGTTTAAAATTTTGAAAATAATTTTTTAAGTTTAAAATTAAAATTTTTGAAATTAATTTTTAAGTTTAAAATTAAAATTTTGAAATTAATTTTTAAGTTTAAAATTAAAATTTTTGAAAATAATTTTTAAGTTTAAAATTTTGAAAATAATTTTTTAAGTTTAAAATTAAAATTTTTGAAATTAATTTTTAAGTTTAAAATTAAAATTTTGAAATTAATTTTTATGTTTAAAATTAAAATTTTGAAATTAATTTTTATGTTTAAAATTTTGAAAATAATTTTTTTTTTAAATTTAAAATTAAAATTTTTGAAATTAATTTTTATGTTTAAAATTTTGAAAATAATTTTTTAAATTTAAAATTAAAATTTTTGAAATTAATTTTTAAGTTTAAAATTAAAATTTTGAAATTAATTTTTTAAGTTTAAAGTTAAAATTTTTGAAATTAATTTTTAAGTCTAAAATTAAATTAAGCCTTATTCATCTCATCCGATCTATATTATCAATCAGGGAATCCTATGATTTTATGAGATGAAATTGGTTTGATTACAGACTTTTGGTTTCACTTGTGTTAGATTCAGATTTAGTTTTGGTTTTCACAAATAGGCATTCTTCGGATAAACTTCTAAGCTTGGTGAGTCACAGGGACATCGTTAGAAGTAACCAACCTTTCGAAGTTTTCCGAATAGTCCTATCCACGGAACTTAGTACTAAATCTTGGTCTAACTGGTTAGGATTCGTTTAAGGGTAGCTTCGGTCAGTTCCACTTGGCCAAATGCACCAGATCGAAGCCATATCTTTCTAGACATGCGATGCCCAAGCTTCCCTAACGTACTATCATCCAAAAACTTCACCAGTACCATGAGTCAAGTTAACCTCGGTTTCTTTTTAACTAATCCTGATTACCCTGTCGGGTTAGTTGGTTTTGGGTTACCCTGTCGGGTATGTTATTGGCCATTTAGATTTTGGGTTTGTGTCGATTCTTTTTATAGTTATAATCAACTTGGTGATAGTCTAAATTTTGTTGAGTTTTGAATTTTGATTTTAAGTTAAATTTATTTTTTAGTTTTTGATCTGATTTATTCAAGTTTATATAATGTATTTTATCTTTAGGTATATAGAATTGATTAAGTCCTACTTGCGTGGTTAAGCACACTTTCGGGACCCAAGCTTGTTTAGTTGCTTTGTGTTGGGTTAATAATGATTTAAAGGTTTTGTTTGATTTTGACTTATATCCAAGTCCGGTTTTATTATAGCATGCCTTTTGGTTATTTAGAATTAAATCTAAATTTTTAGATCTTGTTGTGAATTTTTCCAACAATTCTTTTAACTTATTAATTTCACTTTTTAATGATAAATTCTCCTCCTCAAGTGTTCGGTCTTGAGTTGGATTCGAATTTTTTAATTGTTCCTTGAGGTTTTGATTTTCCTCAAGAAGCGATTTATTTTCATTTTCCAATTTAACTAATTTTTTATTTAAACACGAGATAATTCTAAAGAATTTATGATTTAAGTTTAGGTATACCTTTTCGGAACCTTCGGAAACGAGTGCGGACTCGTTGCTTGATTCGGGTTCGGACCCGTCTTCCGATTCCTCTGATTCGTCTTCCGTTTCAGCTTCGCGAGCCATCAGCGCGAGGTGACTTTGGTGCTTTTGCCTTTCTCCCTCCGATTCGTCTGAGGAGGAATCGTCCCATGTTGCTTTGAGGGCTTTCTTCTTTGTTGACTTTGGTTTGTCAAGTTTCAATCTTGGGCATTCGTTCTTGTAGTGCCCCTTTTTGTTACATCCGAAACATGTGACATTTCTTGAGTCGGCTGGCGAACTGATCTTCTGAAGATCCTGTTTGCTGAAGCTTTTCTTTTTCCTGGTGAACATTTTCCTTACCAGGTTCACCAGGTGTTCTTCGTCTTCAGAGTCTTGATCGGAATCTTCTTCAGATTCGGGTTTGTTCTTCTTTTCTTTAGAGGAACCTGCGAATAAAGCTACACCTTTCTCGACCCCGGCGTTAGTTTGCTCATGAAGTTCTAATTCACAGAAGAGTTCATCCAATTTTAATTTAGATAAATTTTTTGAAATTTTGTAGGCATCTACAATTGATGCCCACAAATTATTTCACGGAAAAGCATTTAACGCGTACCTTATTAAGTCTCGGTTCTCCATTTGGTGTCCTATCGCTGGAGACCGTTGAGGATATCTTTGACCTCGCGTGGAGCTGACTTGCCGTTTTCCTTCCTGCATTTTATATTAAAAATTTTATTTAACAAATCTCTTTTGTTACCTTCAAGGCTTGTTCCTTCGCACTCGATCTTTATCCGAGCTCCTTAAGCGTTTTATGCGGTCAAGCCAGTTCAGCTTCTCTCGTGTTAGTCCGGAGTAGAGTGTTGATGGCTTTGTTTTCAATTGACGCCTTTTTCTTTAAATCATTTGTCCATTCTTCAGGGTCTATTATTTTCCCGAGTTGTCTATCGGAATTTTATAAGCCTTTGTGATGCTCATCCATTGGTCGTAGTCTGTCTTCATGTAGACCTCCATTCTTCTCTTCCAAGACGAAAAGTCATCCCCGTTGAATAGGGAGGACGAACTGTGCTGAAGCCTTCTTGTTGAGACATCTTATCCGCACACACTAAATTAATCGAAAAAATCCCAAGACTTCGTCTTGGATTAGCGAGGGAAAAATAGAAACCTAAGTGTAACGGAAAAATCTTCCAAAAGATAATAATATCAGTTTGAATTGAAAAATATTTCACCCCTCGTCTGATTGGTGGTTGCACCAAATCGAGGCGACGCTCCGATACCACTTGTAAGACCGTTAGATTCGATAGGGGGTGAATATCGATTCAAAAATATTGAGAGTACGCAGCGGAAAAGTAAAGTAGACATACTGCTTACGAGACTGTACGACTCCTATTCGAAGGTCCGTGGTCCTTGACCACTTTCGTTGGGCAATCACTAGCAATTCGAATATAATTACAAAATGAATACAGAAATGCTAATGAAACAAAGTAATACCGACAAGGAAATTAAGAAAAACGAAGAAGCACTTTGTCGGAGCTTTGTTAGCCGCAGAACGGCAGGACCAATGAAAAGTTCTCGCTGATGATTGATTCAAGCCCTGGGCTTCTTTTATATCTGTCGGCGCTGGATCCTTCCGGCGCTGAATGTGACTGCACAAACCATGATGCTCCACGTGGCGACGACTCGGCTGGATGAAATTTACCTTCCGGCGCCTGATCCTTCCGGCGCCGACCAGCGCCGGATCCTCCGGCGCGGACCCTCTCTCCGTAAAGTCCTTCTCCGCAAGAAAAGGTCCGAGGCAAATGTACCGCAAAGAAAGAATGTTAGTACGCTTTACAGATGAGCAAGTATGACTTAGATTCCGTCTTTCCGAGACCGGAATCTAGTCACGATCTCGACTTAGATATCCGAAATGGATCTAAGCCGGATCGACGCCTAATGTTCCCTACCCGGGAACGCGTCCTTGCAGTCACTCCCCTCCAGTGACTTACCTCACTTACCTGCCAGACGTCCGGTCAGCCCGTCGACCCGTCTGGACTTCTCGCCAAGCGTCCGGTCAGCCCGTCGACCCGCTTGGACTTCTCGCCAGCTATCCGGTCAGCCCGTCGACCTAGCTGGACTTCTCGCCAAGCGTCCGGTCAGCCCGTCGACCCGCTTGGACTTCTCGCCAGCTATCCAGTCAGCCCGTCGACCTAGCTGGACTTTTCCTGCACACTTGATAAAAGTGTCAGACAACAACAAACCTAACTTAACCTGATTTGTCATTCATCAAAACCTGAGTTAGACCGTTAGTGCTAACCGCACCAACACTTAGGACTTGATCCCTGGTAGACATGCACCTGATCCCCGGACATATGACGAAGCACTCCAAGATAAAGATGCAGCGTCTTTGCAAAGAATACAGAATTAGAATATATGTATTCTATTAGAGTCTAGGAGCTTATAAAATCACCAAATGTTGTAAAAGCCATTGGGTGAAAATAAGTCTACAATAGGAAAAGAGGGATAGATAGGAAGGTAGAACCTTTCAAAGTAAGACTTGTTGGAAAAGGAAACTTTTTTACCGGTAGTCATGCTTAAGTCTATCCTGATTCTTTTATCTATGAGATTTAGCAAGTGGATGTCAAGACAACTTTCCTTAATGGAAGTCTTGAAGAAAATATCCATATAAAGCAACCAGAAGGGTTCATTGCAAAGAGCAAAGAGCATCTTATGTGTAAGCTCAATCAGTCTATGAACTGAAGTAAAGCTTCAAGGTCTTGGTATATCCGGTTTAGTAAAGTAATCCAGACCTATGGATTTATTTTATAACCGAATGAGTTTTGTGTATACAAGAAGTGTGATGGAAACATGGTGGTATTTCTTGTACTATACGTAGATAATATTTTTGGTAGTTGGAAACAATATCAAAGTGTTGTCAGAAGTAAGGGTATGGTTGTCCAAACAATTCGATATGAAAGACTTGGGAGAATGCATATATTCTTGGGATCAAAGAGATCGGAAGAAAAGAATATATTTTACTTATCCCAAGCTTCATATATCGAAACAATCCTTGCTCGTTTTAAGCATGCAAAACTCCAAGAAAGGTTTCTTACCTTTTTAGCATGGAGTAGCTTTATCTAAAGAGATGTCTCCGAAGATATCAAAGGAGATAGAGGAAATGAAGGCAGTTCCTTATGCTTCGGCTGCCGGAAGCATAATGTATGCTATGCACGAGATCAGAAATCTGTTTTGCCAAGGGCATAGTTAGCAGATATCAAAGTAACCCTGGACAAGGACATTGGACTACGGTAAAGCATATATAAAAGTACCTTAGAGGCACTAGAGATTATATGCTAACTTACAAGGCAGATAATTTGCTCCCTGTGGGTTGTACGGATTTTAACTTCTAATCGGATAGGGACAATAGTAAGTCAACCTCGGGGTTTTGTGTTTACTTTAGGAGGTAAAGTCATAACTATGAAAGAGTGATAAACAAAAGTGCTTTTTCGGACTCCACCATAGAAGTTGAATAAGTGGCAGCCTCTGAGGCAGTCATAGGAGCTATATGGCTTAGATACTTCATGATGGACTTATACATGTTTTCTGGTTTGCCCAAAAAAATTATTACAATTTATTGTAATAATAGTGGTGCAGTAGCAAAATCGAAGAAACCATAAGTCCATAAGGCAAGTAAACACAATATAGCGTAAGTACCACCCAATACGAGATATCGTATAACGAGGAGAAATTGTTGCCGCCTATATTGCATCAGATGATAGCCTGAGAGATCCTTTCACTAAGGCCCTTCCGGAGAAAGCTTTTGATCGGCATGTGGAGGGAATGAGAATCAGATGTATGGTAGCAAATATGGCAGCATAGTCTTTTAGTATAAGTGGGAGATTGTTAGAGTGTATACTAAAAGCCTAGTTTTTGTATAAACATTTATTAAGAAATAAAGAATCACAATGGTCAAATACCTACATTTATTTGTAGTTGTTCAATTAATTTATATTGTAGATAACATGGTGTGTGGTGTCACACACAGAAGATCATGTTATCAGTTCTTTATAAATTATAAACAGTTGCTCACGACTAAGACGGAAAGGAACAAACCATTGGAATAGTCATTGTGTAATTAGGTATTAGTTTATCTTGACTAATAAATTACACTAGTACATTCTATGTGTATTGAGTAGGACCATTTTAGGTAAGTTCTTTTTATACTGAATTGATAAAAGAACTAGACCTTAGTTATTATGGAAGTGTTGTTACGCTCCGCAAGTGTACGGAAATGTCGCAAGTAATATAAAAGATTATCGTATCCACAGGGACTGGAATAAGCACTAGAAATGTCTCAATGCGAATTAGCTAAACAACTATCCAATCGTTTCAAAAGCAAAGTAAAAGTAAACAAATCTAATATTAGAGATCAACAAACAAGAGTTTAGTGTTTTGGGTTATGATAAAGGGAGATTCTAGGAGTTTCGGTTTCTTTGTAAGATTTCTTGAATATAAATGGTTCACCAATTCTTATTCCTCAATTGCCAAACATGTAGAAAGTTGTCGGTTCCCTCTTGCAATAGACAACCGGCTAAGGACTGAGAAATGTATCTAAATAGGATTAATGAGACATGAACCTACGTTGTCCTTACACAGAAGCGCACCTATTACTATGCCTTCCTCGGATATCAACATAGAAGCCCACAACTTATTAATCTATAAAGATACAAGAAGCTAATCATAGAATCCATCCTACTCTCTTGAATATTCCTATTTCCTCTTCAAGATTATCTCTCAAACGTCCTTACACGGGCTTGCACCTGTCACGTGGATCCCTCGGATGATCGAGTGAGAGTTTATCTTTACCAAGTCCATAAGAAATCCAAACAATCAATCAAGAATGAGAATTAAGCACAAACCAACATCAATCATTCAAGATCTAATTGATACAAGCAAGATAATGTCATTGAAACAAGAAAATGGCAAATCCATAAGAGATTACATCAATCCATCATACAAATACTCCCTTATTCCTAGAATACAAGATCTACTCCATGAATCGAGGAAGAAAACCCGAAAGAATAGAGATTACAAGCATTCCTTGAATCCCCAATCCAAGAAAACAAGAAGAGGGGAAAAGAGAAAACTTATCTACAAAGAAGCTTCGTCTTCGGATCCAATCCATGCTCCGGAGTCGAAATCGTCGAGATCTCCCTTAGAATCGCCCAGAAATCCTCCCAAGAATGGGAGGAAACCACCAAATCTTGCTTTCTCCCAAAGGGGGAGAGATCCCCTTTCAAATCATGAAGGAGGGTTTAAATAGAGGAGGGATTCGGGCGCCACACGGCCCCGTGACACGGCCGTGTGAGATTCACACGGCCATGTCCAGTTCCCTCTCTGCCTAACCTGCACGAACCCTTCTGCTCTCTGGAAATGATACACGGCCGTGTGGTGCACACGGCCACAGCCTGCTTGGTCTCTGGAAATGCTACACGGCCGTGTGGTGCACACAGCCACAGCCTGCTTGGTCTCTGGAAACCTCACACGGCCATGTAGATCCACACGGCCATGTAAGGCTTCTGCTCTGGTTGGCTTCAAATCTTGACACGGCCGTGTGAGGTTCACACGGCCATGTCATCTTCCTCTTCTGCTGGTGCCAAAACCCCACACGGCCCGAGCTCCATCCCAGTGCATGGCCGTGTGAGGTACACGGCCTGGTGCTTTCTCCCTTTGTTTCCTCCAAGGCTTGCCCAAAGATGTAAATTCTTCACCAAATCGACTCCTGCGTACAGTAAATGCAAAAAAGCAGATCTCCGAACCAAAAGAGTAAATATGCTAAAAGGAAAGCTGGAAGTATGCAAATGCATAGATCAAGCATGCTCAAAGTATGTAAATGTGTGTAAAAACATGCATAAAAGAGTATATAATCTACGCACATCAAGTGTGTGCTCTTAATCTTAATAAAATAACAAACACATATATTTAGTATTTATTTCTTTGACTTATCAATGGGTGGGATTTAGCTCGATAAATCAATAAGCCCGATAAGTTGGGAAATGATATTACTTATAGTGTGTGTTGTTGATTATAGAAGGAAACTGTGTCCTAATAATCTAGGTTGAGAATGATCCCAAGAGGAGCTCATAAGGATTGTTATGTTAAATCCTGCAGGTGGACTTAGTCCGACATGACGATGAGGTTGAGTGGTACTGCTCTTGGACTAAGATATTAATTAAGTGGGTTGTCAGTAACTCATTTAATTAGTGGACATTCGACATCTTAAACACAGGGAGACTAACACACTCATAATAAGAAGGAGCCCAAAATGTAATTTGGGATTGGTGCGGTAGTTCAATAATAATTCTTTAGTGGTATGAATTATTATTGATGAAATTAAGTTGTGTGTTCGGGGTGAACACGGGAAGCTTAATTTCATCTGGAGATCAAAATCAATTCCTCCTCTCGGTCCCTATCGTAGCCTCTTGTATATAGAGAATTATACCCACCTATACCCACTTCTTACCCATCCTAATGCGGCCGGCCAAGCTAGCTTGAAACCCAAGCTAGGGCCGGCCAAGATCAAAGGATTGAGCCAAGTTAATTGGCCGGCCATAGCTTGGAGCCCTAGCTTGATTGGTCGGCCATATTAAAAAGGATTTTATTTTTATTTAAAATTTTTTCTTAATGTGGATATCATGATTTTAAAAGAGAGTTTAAAATTTAAATCTTTCCTTTTATAGCATTCTATAAAGGATTAAGAAAAGATTTAAAATCTTTCCTTATTTGTAGATTGAAAGGTGGATTTTAATTTTAAGAAAACTTTCCTTTTTTAACCATGTTCATGATTTAAAAGAGAGTTTGAAAAATGAAATATTCCCTTTTATAAGTTTCTACAAAAGATTAAGAAAAGATTTGATATCTTTCCTTATTTGTAGATTGAAAGGAGATTTTAATTTTTAGAGATAACTTTCCTTTTTGGAAATCATCCACATGATTAAAAGAAAGATTTTAATTTATAAAATTTCCTTTTTACAAACCACCATGAAGGAAAAAATTATTGGTGAAATTTTTTATAAATTTCCGGAAACAAATTAGGAAGTTTTAATTCTTATGTTACTTAAAACTCTCCTTGTTTTAGAGTTTATTGGTGAGAAAAGATTTTTAATTTTAATTAATTAAATTTTATTTTTCATGGCAAAAGAATTAAGGAATTTTTTATTAAAATTTCCTTATTTGCCAAAACCAAGGATTATAAAAGAGGGGGTAGAGGTGTCTTCATGGCTAATGACTCTATTCTTTTTCTTCCTCTTTTTCCCTCCTTTGTGTGGCCAACCCTAGGGTATCTTCTCTTCTTCTTCTCTTCTCTTCCTCCTTTGTGGCTGGTGACATCAACACAAGAGAAATCCATGGTGGTCGGTTCTAGCTAGGAGAAGAAGGAGAGAATGAAGTTTTTGTTTCTAGCATCCCTTGGAGCTTGGTGGTGGTGGTGGTCGGACCTCTACTTCTCTTGGAGAATTATGGTGGCCGAATCTTGCTTGGAGAAGAAGGTGGCTTAGGTGGATTCTCATCGCGGTAGATCGTTGCCCACACAACGTCCAGGATAAGACGAGGAATACGGTAGAAGATCAAGATGTTATTTGTTTACAAAGAAAGGTATAACTAGTAATTGTTTTCCGCATTATACTAGTTTTCTTTATATAGTTATTTTTGAAATACCAAACACAAGAGGCATATGATTCTAGAGTTTTCGGATTTGTTTCGAAGTTGTGTTTCTTTTATTTTATTTTTTGAATTTGTGATTCGATTGTTCTTTTTGGTTAAACCTAGAGTTATTTAAGGAAATTAAATATTAACTTTCCTTAAAAGGCTTTGTCTAGGCAGTGGTGGTTACTCCCATATCCAAGAAGGTCATGTGCCTCGCCATGCAGTCCTGGAAGCCAATTTTGGAAATTAATATTTAATGGAATTAATAACATAGGTGAATTTGAATCAATAATGTTAAGTTCCGCTTGCGATTCAAATCTAAATCATTAAGAACAGATAAGTTAAATTTGGAATCAATGATGTTAAGTTCCGTCTGTGATTCCTAATTTAACTTCTAAAGAACACATTAGGTTATTTAAGGAATGGTTTGACACTTGTACAAAATTTTGTACAATGGAACCGATATGATTTTCCTAAGACTAACCAACAATTAATATCAGAGCTTGAGTTTGCCTCTGTGTGTTTGGTTTTCAAATAGATTATGCACATGTCATACATAATTTAGGCAGGATAATAGTAGGATGTGGTAACTCTTTGGTTGCAGGCTCAAACTATTATGGCATATAGATATTGTGTGTGATTGGACCCTTGGACATGTCAAGGGCATTATTTTGTGTGCATGATTGTATGTATCAAATACAGCAGGAGTTGTGTGTAACGTCCCAAATTTCCTCAATTAGAGTCCTAAAAGTAATTTAAAAATATTTAAAAAATGCTATAGAAATATTCTAGGGATTTTTAGAGTATTTTTATGGAATTTTTGGAGGTCGTTTGGTATTTTTACCAAAAGAAATAAGTTTTGGAAAAAGAAAATGTCCAAGCCGAGGCTTGAACCGACAACCCCTGACCCGAGCAAAACCCGGCTAACCAACTGGGCTAGCAGTTGTTACTTAATCAAATTAAGGGAGAATTTTATTTAAGTAGTAGAAGTTAATAACAAGAAATAATAGGGAGAAAAATGGTTGCAGACGGGATTCGAACCCGCGACTCCAACCATGAGCCAAGCCGTGGCTAACCAAGTGCTCCAGCCGTCGGTTCTGCTTAGAAAAGGAAGGATATTTATTTAAAGCAGTTAACAAAATATTAAGGTTATAAGATGTAAAGCCCGAAAAATTCCCAAATTTATTTTAGAATTATTCTATGATTTTTCTGGAATTATTAGATATTTTTCCGGAATTTTCCGAGTAGCGGAAGTAGCAAAAACAAATAGGTCGCAAACTAGCTTAGGCGGGAATCGAACCCGAGACCTATGGTGTAAGGGATAATGTTAGTAACCAGTTGAACCCAGCAGGGCCGTGCTGAAAGGAAGGAGAACCAAATATATTTATATTAGAGTTGGGTTCATTAAACCACTTAATATAAATAATAAACTTAAGTGGGGTTTGGTTTATTTTGGTTCGGCACCTCTTCACCTCACGCGACTTTCTCTTCCAAAACCTCACCGCCGCCTCTCCCTTCTTCTCCTTTTCCTCACGCACGGCACACCAAGGCAAGGGTCCATAGGATCATCTTCCGGCGACGACTCCAACACGAAAGGGGTTCTTCTCCGCGAGAGGAACGCGAAGACGTAAGCGGTTCGTCGAGCGGACAGTTTTCCGGAAACCCCTAGCGAATAGAATCGTAAGAAAACCTTACGATTGAGGTAAGAAACCCCTCACCTGCAGTATAATTGCTTTCGCTTGTTAGTTTTAGCGTTAGTGTAGTAATCCTACAGTTTTCAGATTTAGGGTGTGTGGTTAGTGCACACCAAGCATTCGATAGAATGCCTAATCCATAAGGATGCATCAGTAGGCGTCCTAACAGCATGTAAAATGTATTAGAAACATTTTATTCAATTAATTACCAGATATAACAGCTATATGGATCAGATATCCATTTGGGTGGGCTCCCACAGTAGCCTCTAGGTTCAGATAACCTAGCTCTAGGTTCAGATAACCTAGAACAGCAAAGTAAAATAAAACAGTATTCAGTATTTTACTTTTAGTCAGTTGGCTCTGTACTTGGATCAGATATCCATGGGCTGGACTCCCACAGTCGTCCCTAGGTTCAGATAACCTAGTAACTCTATTGGATTCGGAACTTGCAATCCCGGATCTTGTAGGGACGCGCGCACAGTAAGTACAGTTGCCAGGGCCCAGCAGCATGTTTAGTATTTTCATCTATTATTATATATAGTTTTCCAAATATACAATCAGTGATGGAATTACTAACACAGTTTCAGTTTCAGTTATTACCTCAGTTAAGCTTCATGATTTGAGTTCATGACCAGCTAGATGCATATGCTTAGTTTCAGTAATTGTTTGTATGCCATGATCAGTTCAGTACATGTTTGTATGCCATGCCATATTGCCATGCTCAGTTCAGCTTTTAAATAGCATGATTTTAAAACATATTTGCATCGTATGCATGATTTAGTGAGGTAGATGGTTTCTTACTAAGCTTTGTGGCTTACAGATACTATTTTCCTTATACTGCAGATACAGGTAAAAAGGAAAATGGACTAGCAATGGAGGCTGGAGGTCGATGCTACGATGATGTGTGTGTGCAAGGGGTCTGGAATAAAGATCCTTGGGATCTACACGCTTTTATTTCAGTTTTAGTACTTAACATGTCTAGTTTTATGAATTAGTCTTGTTACAGCTTAGTAAACTATATCTTGTTTAGTCATCATGTTTAGAATATTAGTACTTACATGCTGGAATGTATTTCCATTGTTTTAGAACTGTTGTGTAATGTTTTGGCACGCCAAAGTGCTGAAATCAGAACTCTCGAGTGAAATCGATCGATCGGTCTCCGGACCGATCAGGTCTTGCTCCTGGATCGGTCGGTAGGCCGATCCGGTAATCTGATATCTCAGATCCTCCTGGATCGGTCACCGACCGATCTAGTTCGATCTGATAGCCTCGGAGGAGATTTGCGAGGTTCTGGATCGGTCAAACCGAGCCGCAACGAGAGTTGGCAAGGGTTATGGATCGGTCCACCGACCGATCCAGGCGAAGCATAGAAGTGTCGATCGGTCTCGACCGTCAGGTACTCTGGACGATGCGTAGGCCGATCCGTCTGAAAGCGGCGGAACGGCGAGCTCACCGATCGGTCTCGATCGGCGAGTGTTCTGGATCGGTCGGTGAGACCGATCAGTGGCAGCGAGGTAAGCTTGTGGATCGGTCAGCCGACCGATCCAGAAGGTGCCACCGTGCCAGTATCAGCTGGAACGATCTGTGAATCGTTCCGACGCCTCAATCGACTCACGGATCGGTTGAAATGTCTGATTACAGCTAGCAGGACATCCAAGAGGCATAGATTGCCTCTCCTAGCAAGTGTACAACACTCAGGTACTCTTAGAATGTCAGGTTAAGACTTTACAGTAATTAGTTTAGCAAATTTCAAATTTGCTCAGTTTTCCGCATAGTAGTTTCAGTAGTTAATGTAGCGATCTGGCTCACAGCCTAGTACCTAGGAGTTGGGTCGTTACAGAGTGGTATCAGAGCAGTGTTCCTTACTTCCTACACACACATCAGCATTGTGCCTACAGCTTCCAAGTAAGAACCTCTCTCACTTAGTCTTGTTTCAGCTTTCATATCAGTAATATGTGCTTGCATGTTTGCTCTCATGTTTGTAGTTAATTAATTCATGTTACAGTGACAGTATTTAACATGTTACCAGAAGTTAACTATAACATGATAGCCTAGTTATATATATGTGTTCTCTGCTATTTAGAAAATGGTACGAGGACGTCCAGCTAAGAAAGCATCAGCGGCTGAGCCCCAGCATGAGGCAGGCAGTTCAGTGCCTCCCCCAGACCTTACAGCACTAGTGGCTCAGCTACAGCAGCAGTTAGCTGAACAGCAGCAAGAGATAGCCTCCTTAAAGGCTAACCAGCAGACTACTCCCCCAGTCACTCCAGTACCGAACCTCACGACTCCAGTAATTATAGAGGTTCCACCAGTACAGCCTACAGCACCAGCATCAGCAGCAGGAGTCCCAGCAGCTGAGCCAAGGAAGGAAGCCTACCTAATCCAGTGGCAAAGGGTTAAGCCCGAGAATTTCTCAGGCACTGGCGAACCATGGGATGCACAAGCATGGTTCAAAACACTGGAGAGGATAATGGAGCTTCTGGACTGGCCGGAGCAGGAGAAGGTAAAATGTGCTTCCTTCTGCCTGACAGGGGACGCTAGTATGTGGTGGGAGAGAGTCAGAGCAAAGCGCCCAATGAATCAGATGTCATGGGTTGACTTCGAGAAGGAATTCTTCGAGGAATTCTTTCACATGCGGGTTACAGACCGCCGCTACGACGAGTTCCTTGAATTTCGCCAGGGCAACCTTTCAGTGGAGGAAGCCGTGAAGAAATTCAACAGGTTGGCTCGTTTATGCCCAGAGCTAGTCAGCACAGAGAAGGAACGAATCAGGTTGATGCTGAAGATGCTCAGACCAGAAATAGCGATGAATGTGGCTGGTGGCGTTCATAGGCCACAAACCACAGAGGAGCTGGTGAGTAGTGCTTTGACCACCGAGCATTATCAGCGCAGCATCACCCAGCAGAAGCAGGTTTCCATCGAGCCCAAGGGACAGACTGGCTCTGGTACTCAGCAGAAACTACAGGGACATAGCTCCAACTGGAAAGGGAAACGCAAGGCAAGCAGTGACCCAAAAGGAGGGCCAGCTGGGAAACATTTTAGAAATCCCAAGTGTGCTACGTGTGGGAAACATCATCCAGGAGTTTGCCGCAAGGGTACGCGAGGTTGTTTTGAATGTGGACAGGAAGGGCACATGGCTAAGCAGTGCCCGAACAAGAACAGTCTCCCTCAACCTCAGCCAATGCAGTATGGAGCTCAGCCAGCGCAGCTACACCAGATGTATGCTGTCTTAGATGGTCCACAGATCAGTCAGGGCAGATTAGAAGCCCCCACAGCTACCACGAATGCCAGAATTTTCTCACTGACCAGAGAGGATGCAGCAAATGCCTCGACAGTTGTCACAGGTCAGATCAGTATTTTACAGCATGATGCAACTGTCTTATTCGATACTGGGGCAACCCACTCCTATGTTTCCAGGGCATTTGCCGAGAAATTAGCAACACCTCCAGAGTTGTTCAATAGTCAGTTTCTGACAACACTACCCTCGGGAGACATCATGGCATCTACGCACTGGCTCAGAGCAGTGCCAGTCATAATAGCAGACAGAGAACTTTTTGGTGATCCGATAGTGCTAGAGATGACCGACTATGATGTCATCCTTGGAATGGATTTTCTGATCCGATACGGCGCTTCAATAGAGTGCCGTAAACAGAAGGTCATATTCCAACCTGAAGCAGGAGTACAGTTTGAGTACATGGGAGAACCAAAGAGAAAAGCCAGGAAGTTTCTCTCAGCATTGAAAGCGCAACAGCTATTAGATTCAGGATGCATGGGATTTTTAGCAAATGTAGTCAACACCCGCCAGGACAAGAACCAACAGCTATCAGAGGTTCGAGTCGTTTGTGACTACCCAGCAGTCTTCCCCGATGAGCTACCAAGCTTAGCACCAGACAGGGAGATTGAATTTGAAATAGAGCTTATTCCCGGCACAAATCCAATTTTCAAGGCACCGTACCGCATGGCTCCAGCAGAGCTGAAGGAACTTCAGGAGCAATTACAGGAGCTTCTTGACAAGGGTTTTATACGCCCTAGTCACTCACCATGGGGAGCACCTATGTTGTTCGTGAAGAAGAAGGATGGAAGCATGCGACTATGCATAGACTACCGTGCCTTGAACCAGGTCACAATTAAAAACAGGTACCCTCTTCCCAGGATAGATGACCTGTTTGACCAGCTAAAGGGAGCCACAGTGTTCTCTAAAATCGACCTCAGATCAGGATATCACCAGGTTAAAGTCAAGGAAGGTGATATACCTAAAACAGCCTTCAGGACTAGATACGGACATTATGAGTTCGTAGTCATGCCTTTCGGCGTGACAAATGCCCCAGCTACATTCATGGACCTCATGAATAGAGTATTCAGAGAATACTTAGACAAGTTTGTCATCGTGTTCATCGATGACATTCTTATCTATTCAGGCACTCAGGAGGACCATGCAGAGCATCTGAAGACAGTTTTGCAGATCCTTCAGCAAAACCAGCTGTACGCCAAATTCACGAAATGTGAATTTTGGCTAGACCAGGTTGCCTTTCTAGGTCACATCATCTCCAAGGATGGTGTTATGGTAGATCCCAGCAAGATAGAAGCGGTAAGTAACTGGAAGAGACCCAGGAACGCCAGTGAAATCAGAAGCTTTCTGGGATTAGCAGGCTACTACAGGAAATTTGTAGAGGACTTCTCCAGGATAGCCTTCCCACTGACAGTTCTCACCAGGAAGAACAGAAAGTTTCAGTGGTCGGAAGATTGCGAGAACAGTTTCAGCGAGCTAAAACGAAGATTGACCAGTGCGCCTGTTCTGACCCTACCAGAGAACGCAGATAGCTTTGATATATATAGTGATGCCTCAAAGTTGGGACTAGGAGCAGTGCTGATGCAAAATGGCAAGGTGATCGCCTATGCCTCTAGACAACTCAAGGATTATGAGAAGAATTACCCTACTCATGACCTTGAGCTTGCAGCAGTAGTGTTCGCCCTCAAAATTTGGAGACATTACTTATATGGAGCTCAGTGCAGAGTATATACAGATCATCAGAGTCTGAAATACTTCTTCACTCAGAAGGATTTGAACATGCGACAGCGCAGATGGCTTGAACTGGTCAAGGACTACGACGTAGACATCCTCTACCACCCAGGGAAAGCCAATAAGGTAGCTGATGCACTTAGCAGAAAATCCAGTGCTACCTTATTATCGCTTACAGCCATGTCACCGCCCTTACAAAAGGAGATCGTAAATTTCGGTCTCGAAATTATCATGGGACAGCTCTCTACTATGACCTTAGAGTGTACCTTGCTTAGTGACATTCAGTCAGCTCAGGAGCAAGACCCTGAAATCCAGAAAATCAAGCAAGGGTTAGCAGAATCAGAAAGTAGAGAGTTCAGAGTGTCCGCCAGTGGGGTAGTGTACTGTGGTGATAGACTCTGTGTTCCAGATCAGGAGGAACTACGGAGACAGATTTTAGATGAGGCTCACAGGACTCCCTATGCGATGCATCCAGGCTCCACCAAAATGTATCAAGACCTGAAGAAACGTTTTTGGTGGCCTGGGATGAAGCGAGATATCGCCAGATACGTCAGCATCTGTCTAACCTGTCAGAGGGTTAAGGCAGAACATCAGCGACCAGGAGGAGTTCTGCAGCCGATCCAGATTCCAGAATGGAAGTGGGAGGATATCTCTATGGACTTCATAGTGGGGTTACCCAGAACCACGAATGGTTTTGATGCCATTTGGGTAATAGTCGACAGGTTGACTAAATCAGCCCACTTCTTAGCTATCAGAATATCCTATTCCATGGAGCAACTAGCTCAGTTGTATCTCAAGGAGATAGTCAGGCTGCATGGAGTCCCACGAACCATTATATCAGACAGAGACAGCAGATTTACATCACACTTCTGGAAGTGTGTGCAGTCAGCTATGGGCACCCAGTTAAAATTCAGCACAGCCTTCCATCCTCAGACAGATGGCCAGACGGAGCGAGTGAATCAGGTACTCGAAGATATGCTCCGAGCTTGTGCCCTAGATTTTAAAGGAAGTTGGTGCAAATATCTGAGTCTAGCAGAATTTGCATACAACAACAGTTATCAGGCCACTATCGGCATGGCACCTTATGAGGCACTCTATGGGCGGAGGTGCAGATCACCAATCTGGTATGAGTGGTGAGCGGAAGGAGCTAGAGCTTGAGCATGATCTAGTAGTAGATACCACGACAGACAGCTGATTCGCCAGAGGATAGAGACAACACAGAGCCGCAAGAGCTATGCCGATACACGCCGCAGACCCCTAGAGTTTTCGATTGGGGATACAGTTTCCTCCGAGTAGCTCCCATGAAGGGAGTCATGCGTTTGGGAAGAAGGGCAAGCTAGCTCCCAGATATGTGGGACCATACCTTATCACGAAGAGAGTGGGCAAGGTAGCATATGAGCTAGAGCTACCTCAGGAGATGTCAGCTGTCCACAATGTATTTCATGTCTCCATGCTGAAGAAGCATATTCCAGACGCCACCCAGGTGATTGAGCCCCAGTTGGTACAGGTCCGTGATGATCTCAGCTATGATAGTCGGCCTATTCAGATAATAGACCGAGCAGTTAAGAAATTGCGGAACAAGGAAGTACCATTAGTCAAAGTTATTTGGCACAATCACACAGCAGAAGAGGCAACTTGGGAGACAGAAGCCAGCATGAGACAGAAGTACCCAGAATTGTTCTAAGTTCGAGGACGAACTTTTTATAAGGTATGGGGGATTGTAACGCCCGAAAATTCTAAAACTTGCATTAGAATTATTCTACGATTTTTCTGGAATTATTAGATATTTTTCCGGAATTTTCCGAGTAGCGGAAGTAGCAAAAACAAATAGGTCGCAAACTAGCTTAGGCGGGAATCGAACCCGAGACCTATGGTGTAAGGGATAATGTTAGTAACCAGTTGAACCCAGCAGGGCCGTGCTGAAAGGAAGGAGAACCAAATATATTTATATTAGAGTTGGGTTCATTAAACCACTTAATATAAATAATAAACTTAAGTGGGGTTTGGTTTATTTTGGTTCGGCACCTCTTCACCTCACGCGACTTTCTCTTCCAAAACCTCACCGCCGCCTCTCCCTTCATCTCCTTTTCCTCACGCACGGCACACCAAGGCAAGGGTCCATAGGATCATCTTCCGGCGACGACTCCAACACGAAAGGGGTTCTTCTCCGCGAGAGGAACGCGAAGAAGTAAGCGGTTCGTCGAACGGACAGTTTTCCGGAAACCCCTAGCGAATAGAATCGTAAGAAAACCTTACGATTGAGGTAAGAAACCCCTCACCTGCAGTATAATTGCTTTCGCTTGTTAGTTTTAGCGTTAGTGTAGTAATCCTACAGTTTTCAGATTTAGGGTGTGTGGTTAGTGCACACCAAGCATTCGATAGAATGCCTAATCCATAAGGATGCATCAGTAGGCGTCCTAACAGCATGTAAAATGTATTAGAAACATTTTATTCAATTAATTACCAGATATAACAGCTATATGGATCAGATATCCATTTGGGTGGGCTCCCACAGTAGCCTCTAGGTTCAGATAACCTAGCTCTAGGTTCAGATAACCTAGAACAGCAAAGTAAAATAAAACAGTATTCAGTATTTTACTTTTAGTCAGTTGGCTCTATACTTGGATCAGATATCCATGGGCTGGACTCCCACAGTCGTCCCTAGGTTCAGATAACCTAGTAACTCTATTGGATTCGGAACTTGCAATCCCGGATCTTGTAGGGACGCGCGCACAGTAAGTACAGTTGCCAGGGCCCCAGCAGCATGTTTAGTATTTTCATCTATTATTATATATAGTTTTCCAAATATACAATCAGTGATGGAATTACTAACACAGTTTCAGATTCAATTATTACCTCGGTTAAGCTTCATGATTTGAGTTCATGACCAGCTAGATGCATATGCTTAGTTTCAGTAATTGTTTGTATGCCATGATCAGTTCAGTACATGTTTGTATGCCATGCCATATTGCCATGCTCAGTTCAGCTTTTAAATAGCATGATTTTAAAACATATTTGCATCGCATGCATGATTTAGTGAGGTAGATGGTTTCTTACTAAGCTTTGTGGCTTACAGATACTATTTTCCTTATACTGCAGATACAGGTAAAAGGAAAATGGACTAGCAGTGGAGGCTGGAGGTCGATGCTACGATGATGTGTGTGTGCAAGGGGTCTGGAATAAAGATCCTTGGGATCTACACGCTTTTATTTCAGTTTTAGTACTTAACATGTCTAGTTTTATGAATTAGTCTTGTTACAGCTTAGTAAACTATATCTTGTTTAGTCATCATGTTTAGAATATTAGTACTTACATGCTGGAATGTATTTCCATTGTTTTAGAACTGTTGTGTAATGTTTTGGCACGCCAAAGTGCTGAAATCAGAACTCTCGAGTGAAATCAGACACTGATCGGTCTCCAGACCGATCAGGGTCTGAGCTGCCCCACTGGATCGGTCAGCCGACCGATCCAGCGAGATACAGTATGCTACTGTATCCTCCTGGATCGGTCAGCCGACCGATCTAGTTCGATACAGTAGCCTCGGAGGAGATTTGCAGGTTCCTGGATCGGTCAGCCGACCGACCCAGGCACGAACAGAGAGTTGGCAAGGGTTATGGATCGGTCAGCCGACCGATCCAGAGGCGAACAGAAGCATAGAAAGTGTACTGATCGGTCTACTGACCGATCAGGGTACTCCTGGACCGGTCTGTAGACCGATCCAGCTGCGTACAGAACGCAGCAGAAGCACGAAGGCTCACTGATCGGTCTCCCGATCGACCAGGGTGTTCCTGGATCGGTCGGTAGACCGATCCAGCTGCGTACAGAAGCGAGGTAAGCTTGTGGATCGGTCAGCCGACCGATCCAGAAGGTGCCACCGTGCCAGTATCAGCTGGAACGATCTGTGAATCGTTCCGACGCCTCAATCGACTCACGGATCGGTTGAAATGTCTGATTACAGCTAGCAGGACATCCAAGAGGCATAGATTGCCTCTCCTAGCAAGTGTACAACACTCAGGTACTCTTAGAATGTCAGGTTAAGACTTTACAGTAATTAGTTTAGCAAATTTCAAATTTGCTCAGTTTTCCGCATAGTAGTTTCAGTAGTTAATGTAGCGATCTGGCTCACAGCCTAGTACCTAGGAGTTGGGTCGTTACATAAGAGGAGAACTTAGGGCTTGATTATTTCCCCGTGACCTAGTTTTTTCCCTTTCTTCCTCTCGCGTGTGCGGCGTCGGAGGCTTCTGCTCGAGCGAAACCAAAGCCTAGGTTAGGGTTTCTTTCTTCTTCTCCGACGTCGGCATAAGGTGTTCATCGAGGAGAGCTTGAGGACACGAAGGAGGATTGGAAGTTCGAGTTCCCCCGAAGCCCTAGTTGTCTTCCTTCGGCTGTGAATCAAAGGATAGGTAAGTCGATACTCACCTGCAGTAAGATAGCTCCGACGTTTAATCCTTGATTTTCTCCTTGTTCCTGAAGCTTTGCATGAGTTTCCTTGCTTTCTCTGTTTTCGGATCATTTGAGACTTACAAGTTTCGGAATTTTTGCTGCCAATCGATGAACCTGTAATGGTATAGATTATTGAGTAACTTTTCTTTATGCTATGCGTAGTTGGAAGAATTAGATTGTGTAGATTCATTGGGTGCATGTTTTAGTACATCATTGTATTAATTTTTGTGATAACAGCAGCAATTTTCCTTATGCTCTGCTTAGTAAGGATTAATTTAGAATGGGTAAGTAGATCAAGTGTAAGTTTTTCTTAAGTTTTACATGGTATCAAACTTAGATCTCCTTGTTACCTTAATTAGTATCACAGTTTTAGCCTTCTAGTTTTGTTAGCATTTGTTGCTTCCTTTCCTTACGTTTTGCTGGATTGGAATTGATGTGGAAGGTACAGATTATTGGTAGGTTAAGATTCAATGGTTGGAGGTTTTGTTCTTTTTAGAGCTTCCAAAATCTTGGACAGATTCTGTCGGTGGATTTAGTTTGATGATTGGTATTTTGATGGAGATTTTAGAACTAAATCAGCGGATTAAGAAGAGTGAAGAGAACCTAACCCTTTTGTTTGCAGGATATCGATTATGCTTTGAAAAGGTTTGAAGCAGATGGACAACTTGAAGCTATGTTTCTAGATTAAGAGTCCATGCATTAGAGCTGCTGGGTAGAAGATTATATGATTTATTTCAATGGGGTTTCACTATATATAATCAGATGTCTGTAAGATATAACATTCAGTTATACTAGTTTATTCAGGAGATCAAGTGGGTTCTATATTTAGGAAGATAATTCTTGTACCGATTATTGAGGTTAGCTTAGTCTAAAGGTGAGAAGTATGTGAGTGATTTAGTTATGCAAGTATAAGTTCAGAATAGAAGTTTAGTTTAGAAGATGAGAAAAGAGATTTACATGTTGATCAATGTAGATTTTATAAAGTATTAATATGCAGATTTTAGTTAAGCTTAAGATGCAGATTTTTGATAAGCTTAGTATACAGATTTTAGATAAGCTTAGTATGCAGATTTTAGATAAGCTTAATATGCAGATTTTAGTTAAGCTTAATATGCAGATTTCTGTTTAAACTTGTATGCAGATTTTGTTTAAGCATTGCAGTGTTATAATTTGTTTAAACATTTCAGTTTTGTAAGAAGCATTCTTTTATAAGAAAAGTATAAGAAAGATTAAGAAAAGAAAGAAAAAGGCAAAGGCCTTAAGTAGATTCTAAAGTCAAGACTTTAGGGATTTTGGCACACAAGGTGCTAAAGAAAATGTCGAGACATTATATATTAGAAGTATTAAAAGATAACAAGTATTTTACTTTTATCAGTGGCACTGTACTGGACTCTCAGTTGTCCTTGGGCTGGGCTCCCATAGTCGTCCCTAGGTTCATATAACCTAGTAGTAATGGCATGGCCGACGGTCTATGGTCGACGACCTGAGAGTCGCCAAATGGGCCGCCAAATGGGTCGGGTCGTTACAAAAGTAAAAGCAAGTACAGTTGCCGGGCCCAAGAGAAGTTGATTATTATTTTGAAGTATTATAAGTATAAGTTTTTGAACAAGTAAAACGAGTTTTACATAAACATAAAGTATTAAAGATTAAGTTTAGAACAAATGAAATAAGGTTCATATAGTTCTAAAAATCAATAAGTTTAGTTCTTTATTCTACCATGTTTATCTAGTAGATGAATAGTTTTTCATGTTTACCTATTAGATGAGCAGCAAGATTAGCTATTAGAATTACATGAGTATATTCCTTAGCTTTTCTTTGCTATTAGTTTGACATGAGCAGTTATGTTTATGCTTTATTTCTTTTTAGAGCATATAGTTTCTAGTTCTTTTCGTATACATGCACATTCGTGATTTTGTGAGTTAGATAGCGCTTACTAAGCAAATTTTGCTTATAGACTGCACTTCCTCTTACTACAGATACAGGAAAGGAAAAGATATAGAAAGGAAGGCGACAAGGAGGTGTTCGAAGGATGTGTGATGCCAGGACTATGGAAGCCTTGGGACTAGGAAAGAAGTTTTATTTTAGTTTCCATTGTCTTTTGCTATGTTAGGAGTATTTGAGATAGTATTTGTTATTTTGATGTGATTAGGACATAGTAGAAGAATTGTAATCTTGTGTGATGATTTCTGGTGTTGTTATCTTTTGTTTTGGATTTATTAAACTGCGTGAGAGTCTGTTACATGTTCCAGCCGCCTATGGTTGTGTATATTATGTATGTATGTCAGTTTAAGGTCACCGGTACAAGGGAGACTCTGTCGAAATTTTTCGCTAGGGTTTCCATGTGGTTTTTTTTAATCACACTGGTTAAGTACAGTTAGTAGTTAAGTAACGGTCACTCTTAGGTAGTAGTAGTAGCAGTATGAAGGGTGGTCGTTACAGTTGGTATCAGAGCAGTTCCCATTCTCCAGTATCACACATCAGCACCAACCTTGCCGTCTTCAAGTAAGAAAGTATTTAAGTTTTCCTTTTATGCTTTCTTTATTATTTGTAGTATAGAGTATTTGCTTAGATATGTTTAAGTAAGATGAAGGTTCTTGGTTTCTTTTGTGTACATATGTATATATGTCTAGAAAGCGTAGGGACGATTTTAAGTTTTTCCCTACATAACTAGATATCAAGAAGAGGACGTCCCCATACCGCTTGTACTGAGGACCAAGTACAGGAGAACAAAAAGGACAGAGAAGTTATGGGTAATAGAGGACCGATAAATTAAGAGACTAAGGAACAAAGAAGTACCATTAGTAAAAGTCATTTAGAACCAGAAGCACGAGGAAGTTACTTAGGAGCGTGAGGACAGTATGAGACAGAGATACCCAGAATTATTCGAGGTTCGAGGACGAACTTTTTATAAGGTAGGGAGAATTGTAACGCCCCAAATTTCCTCAATTAGAGTCCTAAAAGTAATTTAATAATATTTAAAAATGCTATAGAAATATTCTAGGGATTTTTAGAAATTTTTAGAGTATTTTTATGAAATTTTTGGAGGTCGTTTGGTATTTTTACCAAAAGAAAGAAGTTTTGGAAAAAGAAAATGTCCAAGCCGAGGCTTGAACCGGCAACCCCTGACACGAGCAAAACCCGGCTAACCAACTGGTCTAGCAGTTGTTACTTAATCAAATAAAGGGAGAATTTTATTTAAGTAGTAGAAGTTAATAACAAGAAATAATAGGGAGAAAAATGGTTGCAGCCGGGATTCGAACTTGCGACTCCAACCATGAGCCAAGCCGCGGCTGACCAAGTGCTCCAGCTGTCGGTTTTTCTTAGAAAAGGTAGGAAATTTATTTAAAGCAGTTAACAGAATATTAAGGTTATAAGAGGAGAACTTAGGGCTTGATTATTTCCCCCTCACCTAGTTTTTTTCCCTTTCTTCCTCTCGCGTGCGCGGCGTCGGAGGCTTCTGCTCGAGCGAAACCAAAGCCTAGGTTAGGGTTTCTTTCTTCTTCTCCGGCGTCGGCATAAGGTGTTCATCGAGGAGAGCTTGAGGACACGAAGGAGGATTGGAAGTTCGAGTTCCCCCGAAGCCCTAGTTGTCTTCCTTCGGCTGTGAATCCAAGGATAGGTAAGTCGCTACTCACCTGCAGTAAGATAGCTCCAACGTTTAATCCTTGATTTTCTCCTAGTTCCTGAAGCTTTGCATGAGTTTCCTTGCTTTCTCTGTTTTCGGATCATTTGAGCCTTACAAGTTTCAGAATTTTTGTTGCCAATCGATGAACCTGTAATGGTATAGATTATTGAGCAACTTTTCTTTATGCTATGCGTAGTTGGAAGAATTAGATTGTGTAGATTCACTGGGTGCATGTTTTAGTACATCACTGTATTAATTTTTGTGATAACAGCAACAATTTTTCTTATGCTCTGCTTAGTAAGGATTAATTTAGAATGGGTAAGTGTATCAAGTGTAAGTTTTTCTTAAGTTTTACATGGTATCAAACTTAGATCTCCTTGTTACCTTAATTAGTATCACAGGTTTAGCCTTCCAGTTTTGTTAGCATTTGCTACTTCCTTTCCTTACGTTTTGCTGGATTGGAATTGATGTGGAAGGTACAGATTATTGGTAGGTTAAGATTCAATGGTTGGAGGTTTTGTTCTTTTGAGAGCTTCCAAAAGCTTGGACAGATTCTATCGGTGGATTTAGTTTGATGATTGGTATTTTGATGGAGATTTTAGAACTAAATCAGCGGATTAAGAAGAGTGAAGAGAACCTAACCCTTTTGTTTGCAAGGATATCGATTATGCTTTGAAAAGGTTTGAAGCAGATGGACAAATTGAAGCTATGTTTCTAGATTAAGAGTCCATGCATTAGAGCTGCTGGGTAGAAGATTATATGATTTATTTCAATGGGGTTTCACTACATATAATCAGATGTCTGTAAGATATAACATTCAGTTATACTAGTTTATTCAGGAGATCAAGTGGGTTCTATATTTAGGAAGATAATTCTTGTACCGATTATTGAGGTTAGCTTAGTCTAAAAGTGAGAAGTATGTGAGTGATTTAGTTATGCAAGTATAAGTTCAGAATAGAAGTTTAGTTTAGAAGATGAGAAAAGAGATTTACGTGTTGATCAATGTAGATTTTATAAAGTATTAATATGCAGATTTTAGTTAAGCTTAAGATGCAGATTTTTGATAAGCTTAGTATTCAAATTTTAGATAAGCTTAGTATGCAGATTTTAGATAAGCATAATATGCAGATTTTAGTTAAGCTTATTATGCAGATTTCTGTTTAAACTTGTATGCAGATTTTGTTTAAGCATTGCAGTGTTAGAATTTGTTTAAACATTTCAGTTTTGTAAGAAGCATTCTTTTATAAGAAAAGTATAAGAAAGATTAAGAAAAGAAAGAAAAAGGCCTAGGCCTTAAGTAGATCCCAAAGTCAAGACTTTAGGGATTTTGGCACACAAGGTGCTAAAGAAAATGTCGAGACATTATATATTAGAAGTATAAAAGATAACAAGTATTTTACTTTTATCAGTGGCACTGTACTAGACTCTCAGTTGTCCTTGGGCTGGGCTCCCATAGTCATCCCTAGGTTCAGAAAACCTAGTAGTAACGGCACGGCCGATGGTCGACGGTCGACGACCTGAGGGTCGCCAAATGTGCCGCCAAATGGGTCGGGTCGTTACAAAAGTAAAAGCAAGTACAGTTGCCGGGCCCAAGAGAAGTTGATTATTATTTTGAAGTATTATAAGTATAAGTTTTTGAACAAGTAAAACGAGTTTTACATAAACATAAAGTATTAAAGATTAAGTTTAGAATAAATGAAATAAGGTTCATATAGTTCTAAAAATCAGTAAGTTTAGTTCTTTATTCTACCATGTTTATCTAGTAGATGAATAGTTTTTCATGTTTACCTATTAGATGAGCAGCAAGATTAGCTATTAGAATTACATGAGTATATTCCTTAGCTTTTCTTTGCTATTAGTTTGACATGAGCAGTTATGTGTATGCTTTATTTCTTTTTAAAGCATATAGTTTCTAGTTCTTTTCGTATACATGCACATTCGTGATTTTGTGAGTTAGATAGCGCTTACTAAGCAAATTTTGCTTATAGACTGCACTTCCTCTTACTGCAGATACAGGAAAGGAAAAAATATAGAAAGGAAGGCGACAAGGAGGTGTTCGAAGGATGTGTGATGCCAGGACTATGGAAGCCTTGGGACTAGGAAAGAAGTTTTATTTTAGTTTCCATTGTCTTTTGCTATGTTAGGAGTATTTGAGATAGTATTTGTTATTTTGATGTAATTAGGACATAGTAGAAGAATTGTAATCTTGTGTGATGATTTCTAGTGTTGTTATCTTTTGTTTTAGATTTATTAAACTGTGTGAGAGTCTGTTACATGTTCCAGCTGCCTGTGGTTATGTATATTATGTATGTATGTCAGTTTAAGGTCACCGGTACAGGGGAGGCTCTGTCGAAATTTTTCGGTAGGGTTTCCATGTGGTTTTTTTTAATCACACCGGTCAAGTAGAGTTAGTAGTTAAGTAACGGTCACTCTTAGGTAGTAGTAGTAGTAAGAAGGGTGGTCGTTACACTGTGTTATTTTTAGAATTTTATTTTTGTTCGATCTAGAATACATGTACATTCCTTTATGGAATATAGGATCGATGTATGTAAAATTCTATATTTGTCGCGGATCGTATCTTTGCGAGGCGTGGTGCTATCGGAGGACCAGAGGCGCAGCAGAATAAGAAGCAAGATTGATGCGACAACTCGACTCGATGGCGGTGGCTAAAGATGGTAGCAGCTAGGGTTGGAGCACACGGAGGACAGTGATGAAAATGCCATAATAGTTGGAAAATTAATTTTCAAATTTATTGTTTTTATTTACTGTGTGTGTACATGTGTTATATGCTAGCATAGGTTAAAATTCCTCATTTTAAATAACAAAGTGGGGGAAGGATTAGTATATAAATCCCACGGTCTCCATTACTAGTTTGTAAGTGATGCAACAAACTTGCGTGTTGGCTCTGAGTGCCTCCCTCCATAACGGATGAGTTTGTTTGTAGATCACTAGATCAAACTTCCTTAATGGATGGTTATAGGAAATTCTTTAGGATGTGTGTGATCTTCTCCAACTGAAGGAGCACAATTCTATTTAATGGACTTAGTATTAAAGTAATGGTATACACTTAGATGCATCTAATAGTATCTTCCCCAAAGGAGTCACTGCTATTACTTGTGTGACCAAAAGGAAACCAACTATTAATTTGTCATAAAACTAGGTTGACAAGATAATAAAATTAATGGGTTAAAACCTCTCTTACAAATGATTGATTTTGTATATGCCCACACGAACGTGGCATACAAAATTAATGGTGTTTGAGATAATTTTATTTGTCATAAAGTTAGGTTGACAAGATAATTAATGGGTAAAACCCTTCTCTTACAAATGTTGATTTTGTATACGTCCACACTAACGTGGCATGCAAAATTCACGGTGTTTTGAGGTGTTGGTAAATTTAAATAGTATTGTTAGAAGAATCAATATTATTTTAAATTTAAAGTCTTGACCAAATATTTTATTAAAGACAAACCAACTATTAATTTTATTTGTCATAAGTTGACAAGATAATAAAATTAATGGATAAAATCTCCTTTTAGAATTTATATACGTCTACACTATCGTGGTATACAAAATTCACGGGGATTTTGAAATGCTGGTCTTGACCAAATATTTTTGTGATTCTTAAATTTTTCAAATGTTAGTCAATCCCCTAGTTGTTATACTATAGAAAAGACTTAGTAGTCCCAATTATAATGATTGGAAATAGGACTTGGACATTAAGGTAGACTATCTTCATAGAACTAAGAACAATTTAGGTATATTTTATTCATTAGTTGCAACATGTTTAGTGGAGTTATCCACCGGTACCTGGCGTGTATATACGGAAACCACTGATCATGTCTGCAATTTATTGTAGGGTTCCAGGAAACCCGACAACTATATGAAAAGGAAAACACCGTCTATATGGGCACTACTGCAAAAGTAGCAGCTGTTGCAGTGGGAGATATTTATCCTCTGATAGGAATAAAATATGAATTTTCAGAAATTATCTTTGCGTACTAAGTTTAGAAAGAACCTGATTTCGGTTTCTCAAATATTAAAGAATAGATATTCTGTCTATTTTGATAACAAACTTGTTATCAAGAAAAATAGGGAAGTTATCTGTTCTGGTACGTTGGTTGACAATTTATAATCCAATAACTCCCACGATGCAATAAATGGAAATTAATAATACATTTTCTAAATAAGAGAAAGTAACCTTCGAAAATGAACCAATCATATTTTTGGCATCTAAGGCTAGGTTATATTAACTTGAGTAGAATTCAAAGGATAATAACCAATGAACTCTTGGGTTCATTGGTAGTGGAAATCTTTCCAAACTGCGAGTCTTACTTGGAAGGAAAAATAACCAAGAAGCTTTTAAGTCTAAGGGGTATGGAGTCAAAGATATGTTGGAATTGGTTCATTCTGATTTGTGTAGACCTTTGACTATCCAGGCAAGAGGTTGTTTCGAATATTTCATCTCTTTTATAGACTACTATTCGAGATAAGGATACATTTACTTAACGCGCCACAAGTCTAAGTGCTTTGGTTAGTTCAAAGAGTACTAGGCTGATGTGGAGTAACGTCAAAGTAAAAGTATCAAGACACTACGGTGAAATTGTAGTAACGAGTACCTCTTAGGAGAGTTTTAGAGTCACTTATCAGAATACGGGATTTAATCCCAACTAACTGCACCTGGTACACCCCAACAGAATGGTGTAGTAGAAAGAAGGTATAAGGGTCTTATGGAATAATTAGATCGAAGATGAGTTATTCAGAAAATTACCAAAATCATTTTAAGGATATACACTGGAAACGGAAGTGAACATAGTACCTTCTAAAGTTAGAACTCTCAACTCCCATAGAATTGCAGAATGGTGTAGTAGAAAGAAGGTATAAGGGTCTTATGGAATAATTAGATCGAAGATGAGTTATTCAGAAAATTACTAAAATCGTTTTAAGGATATACACTGGAAATGGAAGTGAACGTAGTACCTTCTAAGTCAGAACTTTATACTCTCATAGAATTGCAGAATGGGCATAAGCCTATTCTGAAGCATATTCAGATTTGGGTGATCTAGCACATGAGAGACACTGATAAGTTGGACATGAGTTCACTTGTTTGTGAGTTATCCTAGAAAAATGAAAAGAGGTTAATAGTCCTTAAAATCGGAAGGTCATTGTTGGCACCAATGCCCGATTTTAGAAAAGGACTATACTATGAACCACTAGCCCATGAGTAAAAATTGTTCTTAAAGGACACGTCAAATCTAGTACCAACTGTACAAGATGAAATATCACAAGAAACTGCAACACGTATCACAAATGGTACACAATTGCAGAAAGTGCCTCATCGTAGTGGAAGGGTTTTAGGCAACCTAAAAGATTCATGTTTTGGAAGAATCTTTGGACTTGATCCCTGGTAGACATGAACCTGATCCCCGAACATATGACGAAGCACTCCAAAATAAAGATGCAGCATCTTTGCAAAGAATACAGAATTAGAATATATGTATTCTAATAGAGTCTGGGAGCTTATAAAATCACAAAATGGTGTAAAAGTCATTGGGTGAAAATAAGTCTACAATAGGAAAAGAGGGATAGATAGGAAGGTAGAACCTTTCAAAGCAAGACTTGTTGGAAAAGGAAACTTTTTTACCGGTAGTCTATCCTGATTCTTTTATCTATGAGATTTAGCAAGTGGATGTCAAGACATCTTTCCTTAATGGAAGTCTTGAAGAAAACATCCATATAAAGCAACCAGAAGGGTTCATTGCAAAGAGCAAAGAGCATCTTATGTGTAAGCTTAATCAGTCTATGGACTGAAGTAAAACTTCAAGGTCTTGGTATATCCAGTTTAATAAAGTAATCCAGACCTATGGATTTATTTTATAACCGAATGAGTTTTGTGTATACAAGAAGTGTGATGGAAACGTGGTGGTATTTCTTGTACTATAAGTAGATAATATTTTTGGTAGTTGGAAACAATATCAAAGTGTTGTCAGAAGTAAGGGTATGGTTGTCTAAACAATTCGATATGAAGGACTTGGGAGAATGCATATATTCTTGGGATCAAAGGGATCACAAGAAAATAATATATTTTACTTATCCCAAGCTTCATATATCGAAACAATCCTTGCTCGTTTTAAGCATGCAAAACTCCAAGAAAGGTTTCTTACCTTTTTAGCATGGAGTAGCTTTATCTAAAGAGATGTCTCCGAAGATATCAAAGGAGATAGAGGAAATGAAGGCAGTTCCTTATGCTTCGGCTGCCGGAAGCATAATGTATGCTATGCATGAGATCAGAAATCTATTTTGCCAAAGGCATAGTTAGCAGATATCAAAGTAACCCTGGACAAGGACATTGGACTGCGGTAAAGAATATATAAAAGTACCTTAGAGGCACTAGAGATTATATGCTAACTTACAAGGCAGATAATTTGCTCCCTGTGGGTTGTATGGATTTTGACTTCCAATCGGATAGGGACAATAGTAAGTTAACCTCGGGGTTTTGTGTTTACTTTATGAGGTAAAGTCATAACTATGAAAGAGTGATAAACAAAAGTGCTTTTTTGGACTCCACCATAGAAGCTGAGTAAGTGGCAACCTCTGAGGCAGTCATAGAAGCTGTATGGCTCAGATACTTCATGATGGACTTAGACATGTTTTCTGGTTTACCCAAAAAAATTATTACAATTTATTGTAATAATAGTGGTGCAGTAGCAAACTCGAAGAAACCATAAGTCCATAAGGCAAGTAAACACAATAGAGCGTAAGTACCACCCAATACGAGATATCGTATAACGAGGAGAAATTGTTGCCGCTTATATTGCATCAGATGATAGCCTGAGAGATCCTTTCACTAAGGCCCTTCCTGTGAAAGCTTTTGATCGGCATGTGGAGGGGATGAGAATCAGATGTATGGCAGCAAATATGGCAGCATAGTCTTTTAGTATAAGTGGGAGATTATTAGAGTGTAAACTAAAAGCTTAGTTTTTATATAAACATTTATTAAGAAATAAAGAATCACATTGGTCAAATACCTACATTTATTTGTAGTTGTTCAATTAATTTATATTGTAGATAACATGGTGTGTGGTGTCACACACAGAAGATCATGTTATCAGTTCTTTATAAATTATAAACAGTTGCTCACGACTAAGATGGAAAGGAACAAACCATTGGAATAGTTGTAGTGTAATTAGGTATTAGTTTATCTTGACTAATAAATTACACTAGTACACTCTAAGTGTAATGGGTAGGACCATTTTAGGTAAGTTCTTTTTATACTGACTTGATAAAAGAACTAGACCTTAGTTATTATGGAAGTGTGTGCTCTTAATCCTAATATAATAACAAACACATATATTTAGTATTTATTTCTTTAACTTATCAATGGGTGAGATTTAGCTCGATAAATCAATAAGCCCGATAAGTTGGGAAATGATATTACTTATAGTGTGTGTTGTTGATTATAGAAGGAAACTGTGTCCTAATAATCTAGGTTGAGAATGACCCCAAGAGGAGCTCATAAGGATTGTTATGTTAAACCCTGCAGGTGGACTTAGTCCGACATGACGATGAGGTTGAGTGGTACTACTCTTGGACTAAGATGTTAATTAAGTGAGTTGTCAGTAACTCATTTAATTAGTGGACATTCGACATCTTAAACACAGGGAGACTAACACACTCATATTAAGAAGGAGCCCAAAATGTAATTTGGGATTGGTGCGGTAGTTCAATAATAATTCTTTAGTGGTATGAATTATTATTGACGAAATTATGTTGTGTGTTTGAGGCGAACACGGTAAGCTTAATTTCATCGGGAGACCAAAACCAATTCCTCCTCTCGGTCCCTATCGTTGCCTCTTGTATATAGAGAATTATACCCACCTATACCCACTTCTTACCCATCCTAATCGGGCCAAGCTATCTTGAAACCCATGCTAGGGCCGGCCAAGATCAAAGGATTGATCCAAGTTAATTGGCCGGCCATATTAAAAAGAATTTTATTTTTATTTAAAATTTTTTCTTAATGTGGATATCATGATTTTAAAAGAGAGTTTAAAATTTAAATCTTTCCTTTTATAGCATTCTACAAAGGATTAAGAAAAGATTTGAAATCTTTCCTTATTTGTAGATTGAAAGGTGGATTTTAATTTTAAGAAAACTATCCTTTTTTAACCATGTTCATGATTTAAAAGATAGTTTAAAAAATTAAATATTCCCTTTTATAAGTTTCTACAAAAGATTAAGAAAAGATTTGATATCTTTTCTTATTTGTAGATTGAAAGGAGATTTTAATTTTTAGAGATAACTTTCCTTTTTGAAAAGCATCCACATGTTTTGAAAAAAGATTTTAATTTCTAAAATTTCCTTTTTACAAACCACCATGAAGGGAAAAATTATTGGTGAAATTTTTTATAAATTTCCGGAAACAAATTAGGAAGTTTTAATTCTTATGTTAATTAAAACTCTCCTTGTTTTGGAGTTTATAGTGGCCGACCATGATATGTGAGAAAAGATTTTTAATTTTAATTAATTAAATTTTATTTTTTACGGCAAAAGAATTAAGAAAGTTTTTATTAAAATTTCCTTATTTGCCAAGACCAAGGATTATAAAAGAGGGGGTAGAGGTGTCTTCATGGCTAACGACTCTATTCTTTTTCTTCCTCTCTTTTCCTCCTGGTGTGGCCGTCCCTAGGGTCTCTTCTCTTCTTCTTCTTCTTCTCTTCTCTTCCTCCTTTGTGGCCGGTGGCATCAACACAAGAGAAATCCATGGTGGCCGGTTCTAGCTAGGAGAAGAAGGAGAGAAAGGAGTTTTTGTTTCTAGCATCCATTGGAGCTTGGTGGTGGTGGTGGTCGGATCTCTACTTCTCTTGGAGAATTATGGTGGCCAAATCTTGCTTGGAGAAGAAGGTGGCTTAGGTGGACTCTCATCGCGGTATATCGTTGCCCACACAACGTCCAGGATAAGAAGAGGAATACAGTAGAAGATCAAGAGGTTATTTGCTTACAAAGAAAGGTATAACTAGTAATTATTTTCCGCATCATATTAGTTTTCTTTGTATTGTTATTTTTGGAAATACCAAACACAAGAGGCATATGATTCTTGTGTTTTGAGATTTGTTTCGAAGTTGTGTTTCTTTTCTTTTATTTTTTGAATTTGTGATTCGATTGTTCTTTTTGGTTAAACCTAGAGTTATTTAAGAAAATTAAATATTAGCTCTCCTTAAAAGGCTTTGTCTAGGAGGTGGTGGTTGCTCCCATATCCCAGAAGGCCATGTGCCTCGCCATGCAGTCCTGGAAGCTAATTTTGGAAATTAATATTTAATGGAATTAATAACATAGGTGGATTTGAATCAATAGTGTTAAGTTCCGCTTGCGATTCAAATCTAAACCATTAAGAACAGATAAGTTAAATTTGGAATCAATGATGTTAAGTTCCGTCTGCGATTCCTAATTTAACTTCTAAAGAACACAATAGGTTATTTAAGGAAAGGTTCGACACTTGTACAAAATTTTTGTACAGTGGAACCGCTATGATTTTCCTAGGACTAACCAACAATGCGTACCTCAGTCTCACCCGGTCTTACAGGAGCTACTTTAGGAGGCTCATCACTCTTGATTTACGATCCATCCAGGTGGGGCCCTCACGTATCGAGAATTGAGGAGTTCCTGCTGGTGGAACGGTATGAAGAAAGACATTGCGAAATTTATAGCTAGATGTCTTGTCTATCAGCAGGTGAAGGCTGAGCACCAGAGACCTGTCAGATTACTTCAGTGAATTCCTATTCCTGAGTGGAAATGGGAACATATTACCATGGACTTTATGGTGGGTTTGCCTAGGACACGACGAGGTCATGCCGCGATTTGGGTAATTGTTGTTCGATTAACCAAATCCGCACACTTTATAGTGATTCGAAAGACTAATTCCCTAGATTGATTTGTAGATCTGTATTACTGGGAGATCATCAGATTACATGGTGTTCCTTTGACTATTATTTCGGATAGAGACCGTCGGTTCACGTCTCGATTCTGGCAGAGTCTACAGCAGGCCTTGGCCACTCAGCTCCGTTTCAATAGACCTTTACATCCAAAGATAGATGGACAATCAGAGCGGACCATTCAAACTCTAGAGGACTTGCTGAGGTCTTGCATATTGAATTTCGGAGGCAGTTGGGAGGACCATTTGCCATTGGTAGAGTTTGCCTACAACAACAGCTTTCATTCGGCTATCTAGATGGCACTGTTTGAAGTGTTGTATGGTAGGCCTTGTTGAACACCCACCCTCTAGGATAAGGTTGGGGAGGCCCAGCTGTTGGGACCTCATAGAGCTTAGCATGAGGCATAGGGTTCGTACTATTAGACGGAGGATGTTAGAGGCGCAGGACCGCCAGAAGAGTTATGCAAATCGGAGACGGAGACCCTTGGAGTTCTCTATTGGCGACCATGTTTTTCTACGAGTCTCACCCACGAAAGGGGTGAAGAGATTTGGCCTCAGAGGTAAGCTAGCTCCGTGGTACATTGGCCCTTTCCAGATCCTGGAGAGGATTGGAGCGGTAGCTTACCGGCTGGCACTACCACCGTCCCTAGCAGGCGTTCAAGACGTATTCCACGTATCTATGCTGAGGAGATACATACCCGAACCGACACATGTGCTGAAAGATATCTCAGTTCCCGTTCAGCCTAACACCACTAATGAGGAAGTTTCGGTAAGGATTCTGGACCGGAAAGAACGTCAGCTGTGGAACAAGACTATCCGACTGATTAAAGTCGGATGGAAGCATCATACAGACGAGGAGGCTACCAAGGAGCTCGAGGATACTATCCAAGCTTGATACCCCCATCTTTACACTTGAGGTATGTGATTTAATTTACCATTCAGCATTTATAATCTTTACCTGTTGTTAGTATTTGCTGATGGTAGATAACGAAATTTGGGGGACCAAATTTTTATTAGTGGGGGAGAATGTAAAATACTAAAAAAATGGGTGAATCACCATAAGGGAATTTTCCATAATTTTTAGGAATTTTTTTAGAATTTTTCAGAGACTATATGGCTTTGGTTACGGGGATAAAACAGGACCCCGGGAAAGCCTGTTTATGGTACCCCATTTAAGCGAGGAAAAGTTGTGTTTCTTTTCCTTTTTATTTTCTTTTTCCTTCATTCTTTTTTTCTTTCTCCCCCGCCGAACCACCCCTGTGCCCTAACCTCCTCGACGCTGTCTCATCCTTTCCAACCGGCGCAACAAAAACCACCGCACTCCCGCGATTAAAGCCATCTTCTTCCTCTTCCCCCTTCTCTTCTCTTTCTTCTCTTCCCCTCTTCTCACCGTTTTTGCCCTAGGCGCCGACGTTGATTTCTTCTTCTCACCTCTCCACCCCAGCGCCATCCTCTTCTCTGGCTAATCGTTGGCGCCCTAACTTGAAGCCGAGCACCCCAGGTTCGTTGGTTCTTTTCCCTAGCCATCTCCGACACTGCTCCCCTGTAGTGTCCTCTCGCCGCCGTCCTTGTGCCCTAGCACTGGTAGGCTAGCCGTCAAGTGCCAGCAACCACCATGTTATCGGCCTGAGTCTCTAGCATTAGGGCTTCCAACTGTAGCTTTATCGGATCCTTGGTCATCGCAGGCTGTTAAAGGAAGAGGTAAAGGCATGCTTAGGTTATTCTGGAAATTTGGTTGTCGTTTAGAAGTTGATTTCTTGAGCTCCATTTGATTTGGACAGTGAAAAATAGGGTGTTACTTGGGTTTCCAGCAGCTACCTCTGTTCTGGCAGCAACTAGACTTGGCTATGAGATTGAGGTAAGATACTTAATTGGGTTGGATTAGTATGAGTTGGATTGTGTAATTAGTTGTTTATGTGTTAATTAGGGTTTGCCCTAATTTTGTGTTAGAGATTTTTATTTAGCTATTTCATTGAATATTAGCTAAATAAAAATGTATATATTGGTGACATAGGACTTTGACGCGAGACGAGTATCTCGACGTCGAATTTGGACCGGATACGATCCTCTTATTGGAGACGGGCACTTTGACTTATCTTTTTAGATATGTCATTTGATATGCATAGTAGTGTTTTTAACAAATAGTAATAATTATGTTTCTTATCTGCATCGGTTCTACCCGATACCTGTTACATGCTTGTTTTGTTTACTTGTTATGCACTTCATGTTAGTACCTACCTGATTATACATGCTTATAGGGGTAGTGACATAACCATGCTTTATTATGTTCAGGACCTAAGTTTTTATACCTTATCTGATTTGTGTACCTTTGATTTGATTCTTTTACCTATGGTACACATTTTGTAGAGATGGATAGGTTCAGGATATTCTCATGCTTAGTATCATGCATTATCTCGCATGATTGCATACTGTACGATAGTCGGCTCCATTATTATTGAGCACATCGCCATTTACATAGATCTGCACACAACACCACTCATGGGTTAGTGGTATGTCAGGCAGGTGTGTGGTAGTTCTGCTGTTAGGTTCCACTAGTCCGGTGACTCCGCGTGGTAGCCGACAGACAGTTCTGCTCTGTTAGGCTCCGCTGGTTTGGAGACACAGCGTGGTAGCCGGCAGAAAATTTACTCTGTTTGACTCCGTTGGTCCGTTCATGGGTAGTGTGACACAGCGTGGTAGCCGGCAGGGATCCCTCCTCTGGACTTGCTCAGGGAGATGAGAGCATTGAGCTCCCCCACTTATGATTTGGGGTAGGAGGATAGGTGTACTCCGACAACATCCAGTCCACTCGGTCACTCATCAGGAGCAGTGATGGCAGAGTGCACGGTTGTCACAACCCTACCCACTCGGTATCACCATCGTGTGTGAGATGGCTGACTGACTGTAGGGGTGACCAGGACATGTCATTGGCATCATACGCATTGATGCATTTATTGCTTGTGTTTGCTGCACTTATATGCTGTATATTGGATGGATGCATTTGTTTGACATGCATACAGGATTTCTATACCTCTCGGTTATTATCCATACACCAGGTCCTGGTTAGTACAATTTTCTCCTATTTATTTCAGTTACATTTATCATTCTTATATCAGGAGACTGTACGCATGATTAGTACTAGTTGTTATTTTCTTTATTATGCATATCATTAATTAACCGCTGAGGAGTTGACTCACCCCATTTATTTTCTTTATGGGTGTAGTTGAGTAGGATTTTTGACTTGGTTTTCTTATCGTTGCATTTGTTTAGTTTTACTATTAAACTACGTGGTGATTGCTTTTTTTTTATATATATTGTTCCGGTCATGTTGGCCGTGGTATTTGGATGGATGTAGAAAGTTTAAGATTGCCACCCGTACAGGGGAGATGCTGCCGAAATTTCTTCTAGCAGGGACTCCCCTAGGGCGTGACATCTCGACTCATAAATTTTAACCTTTTTTTGTAGGCAATGGAATGAATGATACAGAAGACATTGACTAGTGAGCCAGCTCAGGACAATGGTTGTACAACCCGAAGACCTTTCATTTAGTTTTGCATTATTATATGTTTTAAGAACCTTTTATGTAACTTCGTAGAATTGAGAACCCATTATGGTAATATATGCAAGCGATGTCCGCAGTTATTTTTATATGAATTGTTATGAAAGAAAATGTAAACAAAAAGGAAGAAAAAAAACTAGGGATGTTATAGTTGGTATCAAAGCTAAAATTCCTGGAAGGGTTGTGCCTACTACTGGTTCTGAGAAGCTCACGGAGTCAAGTCTCAATCTGTAAGTTTAGATACTTTATATCTTACGTGCACGAAGAAAGAAAATGTTTTTTGAAATATTAAGTTAGAGGTTTGACGTAGTATGGGTAACATTGATTAGAACTGATTAGACTTAATTAATTACTGGCTTAGGCATCAAAATATTATGGTTAGCTTTATGTCCAATCTAATATTTTTTCCCCTAATATAGAATGACTTTTACCCTTAGCTTCAAATGACCTTATAGCAGTTAACTTCCGAATTAGGAACAATTAATTAAAAAAAAACTTAGGACCTTAATGTTCGTAGCCGAACCTTTGATCATAACATGTCTTAGAAGTTTCGAATTTTCTTTCCTAAGTAAGCTTGGGAGAATTTTTAGGGATAGTATAGTAATTATAGAAATTTTCGACATTGAGTGATATCTTGCATGTAGCCCAAAAACCCCATGCTCAAAGGCTGCAGAGTAAGGTGATAAAATGGTCAGGGTTACGTGGTGAAATTGCACCTAGGAGTAAACTACTTGGGAGACCGAGGGAGAAGTAAGAAGCTATTACCCATGATAATTTGGTAAATGTTAATTTTGAGGATGAAATTTTATTATTATTATTATTATTATTATTATTTTAGGGGGGGGGGGGAGGGGGAGGAATTGTAGTGCCCAAAACTACTTATTCGATTAAAACAATTTATTAGATTAAATTATAATTTAAAATTATTTAATTAAGATTTAATTAATTAAGTTAGCTTGTAATCATGAAATTTAGATTAATCAATTATAGTAGGATATAAATATATAAAGACTTAGTATTTATATGTGTATAAATTTTTATATAGATTATTCATCTAATTAATAAAGAAATAAAATATAAATAATATATTATATAATATAGTATAAATAAATTTAAATAAGAAAAAATATAAGAATAATACACATAACGTGTGTATATATATATATATATATATATATATATATATATATATATATATAAAAGAAATTTGATCCATATAAATAATATATTATATATAATATAAAGTATATAGTGTAAATAATAAAAATAAGAAAATTATAAGATTAATATAATGGGTAGATAATAACTAAGAAACTATAACATTTTAATATGTGAATTATATATATATATATATGACATAGTTGATAGAATTTAGACAAAGTTCAAGATTCCACCTCTTTAAAACCCCTACCTTCACAAGCTCCATCTTCTTATTTTCATCCATAGGCCTTAAGAAGCTACATTCTCCATCAGTTCTAGAGCTCCAAGGGAAGACAAGAAGAGAGAGTTTGTAGCTAAAGAATTGAAGGCATGTTCTCTACCTTGTTAATGCTCTAGTTAGTCTCTATAATTTATGAATTTTGGATCATGTAGATTTCTATGTCCTTTATGTTGGAGTGTATACTAAAAGCCTAGCTTTTGTAAACATTTATTTGTTAAAATAAAAGAATCACATTGGTCAATATCTACATTTATTAAATGTAATTGTTCAATTAATTTATATAGTAGACAACATGGAGTGTGGTGTCACACTCAGAAGATCATGTTGTCGGTTCTGATGGATCGAAAGCGCTAGAGGGGGGGGTGAATAGCGCTCGTGGCTATTTTAACGATTTTAAAACACAGAGTAGAAACGCAGTGGAAAGTAAAAGCAAACACAACAGACGCAGATGTTTTACTTCGTTCGGAGCCTATGGCGACTCATACTCGAAGGCCCGCGGTTCTTGACCGCTTTCGGTGTGCAACAACTATAATATCGGAAAGATTACAATTTGAATAACAATTAATGAAATAAGTAAACTAATACCGACAACACAAAATTGAAGAGTCTGAGCTTCGGGTCGTCGACGTCGAGTTGTAGCACGTCAAGGTCGTCTCGTTGGCAGCACTTCACAGAAGAAAGCTTAGAATCTGTTGTTATACTTAGCTGCTCCCTCGACCCTCTTTTTATATGACATTCCGGGCGCCTGGATCCCTTCCGGGCGCCTGGAGTGTGACGTGGCCAACCAACCAGGATGCTCCACGTGGCGAAGTCGCGGCAGGGATAAAACTTGGTCCCGGGCGCCCGGACCTGTTCCGGGCGCCTGGACCTCCGGGCGCCCGGACCACCTTTTTCCAGCAGGTACCTCTCCTGCAAAACAAGGTTAGTCCGAGCAAATACCCTGCAAGACAGTGTTAGAATCTGATAAATCATAGTAAAGAAGAACTGACAGTCTTCGGACTGTCCGAGTCTGACTTCGGATTTCCAACCGGAAACCCTAGGTCGACCCGACGCCTACTGTTCCCTCTACGGGGAACGCGTCCTCACCTACTCCCCTCAGGAGAGATTACCTGATGCCAGTCCGGTCCTCCAGACCGACTGGACTTTCCGCCTAGGGTTACCACCCCCTAGGACCTAGGGTTACCGCCCCCTAGGGTTTTTCTCCACCTAGGGTTGCCACCCCCTAGGACCTAAGGTTGCCGCCCCTTAGGGTTTTCCCTCACCTAGGGTTACCGCACCCTAGGACCTAAGGTTACCACCCCTTAGGATTTTCCCTCACCTAGGGTTACCGCCCCCTAGGACCTAAGGTTACCACCCCTTAGGATTTTCCCTCACCTAGGGTTATCGCCCCCTAGGACCTAAGGTTACCACCCCTTAGGATTTTTCCTTTGCCTAACCGCAGCTAGGACTTTCCTGAAACACTTATTCAACATGTTAGATCACCACAAACCTTAACTTTGAATCCTTTGCCATTATCAAAATTCAGGTTCGATCGTCGGATGCTTCCCGCACCAACAATCTCCCCCTTTTTTATTATGGCAACCGAAATTCAAAGTTAAGTAATAATATGCAGTAAGGTTTAAGTACAAGGAAAGAAAGAAAAAAAAATGGCATTACAAACTCCCCCTTAATATAACCTCCCCTTTGGATTTTTGTTCTCTTTGAATTTCTCTACTTGAATTTTTGTTCTCTTTGAATTTCCCCCTTAATATAACCTCCCCTTTGGATTTTTGTTCTCTTTGAATTTCTCTACTTGGATTTTTGTTCTCTTTGAATTTCTCTACTCTCTCCCTTTGCCATATATCAAAAATAAGCTAGTTTTGAAAAAACTTAACTTTTCAAGACAAAGCTTAGCAGAATTTGTTTAAAAATCTTAACTTAGGCAAGAGGCAAAAAAAATAAGTGAAAGGCAACATCTTAGAATTTGTTTTAATAGCAACATTTTTGAAAGAAAATTTGGCTAAGGAAAATAGTTTAGAGGATATGTTTCTTTGTGATATATTAAGCTCTTTTTAACTTAGTGAGTTTTCTATTAAAAAAAATTTTAAATAGAAGAGACTTGAAAGTCGTAAATTTGAAAAAGTTTTTTGAAAAGCTGTTTAAGATAAATGAATTGCAAAGATACTTAAGGTAAAGGAGAAGCGTTAACCTTAGTGTTTAATAGTTTACAAATTTTGTTTTAGTAAGGTATCAGAGCCCTAAGATCCAAGCATGAGTTAAGATTTGTTTTGATCAGGTATCAGATCCCTTAAGTACAAGCATGCTTAATCTTAATATTTCCATTTCCTTTAGTTTGAGAGATACTTTTAGCTAAGATAAGGTTATTTTTGTCTTTAACAAGTAACTAAGCAAATGTTTGTGATATCACAACACTTTAATTTCTTAGTTTTTAAAGAGGGAGTTTAGCAAAAAAAATTTGATCAAGACTCAGTTTACCTAAGAAAAATACTTTTATCAAAGACTTAGCTAAACTTATGAAGATAATAGTTTTGTTAAGTATTTAACCTTAAAAAGACTTAGTTTTAAAAAGACTTATGAAGATAATTATTTTGATGAAATTTTGAGAATGCTTTAGAAAATACTTAGCATTTTCAGCAAAACTTAGCATGTGAAAACAATTGCTTTGAGAGACACTTAGCAAATTATTTTTTTTTTTACCTAAAAAAAACTTAGCTAAATTTGAAAATACTTAGCTATATATTCAGCTTAAAAATGATTGCCTTGAGAAAACTTCTTGCCAAATAGCTAAGTTTAGAGTATAGTCTAACTAAGCTTAGTTAAAGAAGACTTGATTAAGTACTTAGCTTAAAGAGGTTTTACATAAAGGCTTAGCTTTGAAAACATTCTAGAAGAGTTATAATTTAAAAGTCAGGTCATAAATAATTTCAATTTTAAAGTTAAGTTAAGAATAACCTTAATTTTTGAAGATAAGTAAAAATTAGTTTTTAATTTTGAGGTCAAGTTAAAATTTTATTTTAATGAAAAACTAATTTTAAAACCAATTTAAAATCACTTCCCCTTAATAAATGCCTTAATAAATTCTTTGAGTTCAGGAGTCCAAGCATGAGAGGTTAAAAAACAATTTTCCTATCTTTCCATCTTACTCATTCTAGATAAACAAGCATGCTTAGCATATGAGTGAACGTGAGATGGAGTTAACATTTGCAATCATAATTTTATAATATGATTTGAGAAATAAAGATTTTTAAACCCTTTTAAATTAATTGAATAACATTCTGAAATTAATTAAATAATATTTTGAAATAAAAAAAAATTAATGATTTTGAAATGCATTTTCAAAAGATTTTTTAAATGAATTTTCAAAATATTTTTCAAATAATTTTAAATGATTTTTTAAAAGAGTTTTTTTTTAAATAATTTTTAAAGGATTTTTAAAATTCGGTTTTAAAAAGATTTTTCAAGAAATTTTGAAATTAAATTTTAAAAGATTTTTAAATAATTTTGAAAAGATTTTTAATGGAATTTTTTAAATGATTTTCAAAATAATTTTTAAAGGACTTTTAAAGGAATTTTAAAATGCTTTTCAAAAATAATTTTTAAAGGACTTTTAAAGGAATTTTTAAAATGATTTTCAAAATAATTTTTAAAAGATTTTTTAAATGAATTTTAAAATGATTTTCAAAATAATTTTTAAAAGATTTTTTACATCAATTTTAAAATGCTTTTCAAAATAATTTTTAAAAGATTTTTTAAATGAATTTTAAAATTAAGTTTTGAAGTAATTTTGAAATTAATTTGAATTTCAATTAATTATCAGTTTGTTTTTAATTACTTAGTCATCTCACCCGATCTGAATTTTCAATCAAGGAATCCTATAATTTTTGTGAGATGAATTGAGGTTCAATTTAAGGGTCTGGTTTAACTTTTTGTTAGATTCAGGTTTAGCTTTGGGTTCAACAAGTAAGCATTCTTTGGATAAACTTCTGGGCTATGGTGAGTCGCAAGGAACTCATTAAAGTAACCATGCCTTCGAGGTTTTCCAAATAGTCCTACCCATTGAACTTAATACTAAACCTTGGTCTAACTAGTTCGGATTCATTTAAGGGTAGCTTCGGTCAGTTCCACTTGGCCAAATGCACCAGGTCGAAGCCATATCTTCCTAGACATGCGATGCCCAAGCTTTCTTAACTTACTATCATCCAAAAACTTCACCAGTACCGTGGGTCAAGTTAAACCTAACCTTAATTACCCTGCCGGGTAGTCTACTCTTGTTTACCCAGTTCGGGTAGATTAAGTTCAGTTACCCAGTCGGGTAGTTTAGTTAGGGGTGCCAGCTATTCTAGATCCTTCTTCTAAATTTTTATTTGATTTAAATTGAATTTTTGAATTTTGATTTAAGTTTGATTTTTAATTTAATTTAATTTTAAATTTTGAATTTTAATTTACTTTCAAATTTTGAGATTTAAATTTAATTTAATTTTAAACTTTTTTATTTAATTTTGAATTTAATTTAATTTCGTTTAATTTTAATGGTTTTTCTGTTAACTCCCCCTGGATTATAGCCTTGATATGGCCTATCGAGGTAGTATATTTGATCCTTCGGGATCCAATATTGACCAAGTCCAACTTGATTAATCAATTTAGACTTGGGGACCCATGCTTGAATTATGTTTCTATTATTTCTATTAACTTGAGACAGATATGATTTATATTTTGTTTTGGTCTTAAATCCAAGTCCGGATTTGTTGCAAATGGCTCGTTGTTTTCCAAGAATTAGATCCAAATTCTTGGAACCCAAGGTGAACCGTTCCAACGTGTCTTTGAGTTCTTTAATTTAAGTTTTCAAATTAGAATTTTCTTCCTCAAGTTGTTGGACTTGAGTCGAATTTCCAATTTGAACTGGCTCAGTTAAAGCACTCAAGTCTGTCGCTTCCTTAAGGGCTGTTACCTCCTTTTGGAGCGACTTAACCCGGACGTTGGATTTAGCCAACTTCTTTAATAAGTAAGGAATTAAATTTTCTGAATCATCTAAGCTAATACTTGAAATTAGAGCACTTACAGTGATTTTGGGTCCTTCAGAAACGGATACGGATCCGTGGCTTCGCTCGGACTCGGTGTCTGATTCGCTCTCGGTTTCTGAATCGGGCTCGAACTCGGACTTGGTTTCAGCAACATGTGCTAGTACTGGTAGAGCGAGAAAGCTCGCTTGCTCTTCTTCGTCCGATTCGGATTCATCTGATGACTCGGACCATGTTTCCTTTAGTGCTTTCTTCGTCTTGCTTGTTCCTGCAAATAACGCAACACCTTCCTCGGCCGAACTAGTATTAGTCTGCTCAAATAATTTATTTATTAAAACATGCTTACCTATTTTTGTATCAGGAATACCTTCGTGTAAATCAATCAGATTCTCCCACAGCTCCTTGGCACTTGAGAATGGGCCGGCGCGATTCAGTTCCTTATTCGTTAAGCCACACTGAAGTGTATACGTTGCTTTTGCGTTTGCTTCTACGGTAGTGGCTTGCCGGCGCCGTTAGTTGGCAGTTGAAGCCCGGTTTTGACGATCATCCAGACTTCAAAGTGAGTCTGGAAATACGCCTCCATCCGACCCTTCCAATCTCCAAAATTATCTCCGGAGAAGAGCGGTGGGCGAGCAATGTTGTAGCCTTCTTGATGGGTCATCTTAGAAAGACAATCTCGCAAAATAAACACAATAAAACTTGTTCCAAGACTTAGTCTTGGATTAGTATTGCGGGAGAGAGATAAAAATAGTAATTCAGGAATTTTGAGAAAAAAATGATAAAATATTATTAAAATAATATTAAAAAAATATTACTACAAATTTTTGAAAATGCAATATTTTGTTAATTCCAACCAATGGTGAAAAGATGAAAATTAATTTTTCAAAAACAGTTTTGGAGGGAAAAAATGAAAGGCGTAGAGGGGGGGGGTGAATAGCGCTCGTGGCTATTTTAACGATTTTAAAACACAGAGTAGAAACACAGAGGAAAGTAAAAGCAAACACAACAGACGCAGATGTTTTACTTCGTTTGGAGCCTATGGCGACTCCTACTCGAAGGCCCGCGGTCCTTGACCGCTTTCGATGGGCAACAACTATAATATCGGAAAGATTACAATTTGAATTACAATTAATGCAATAAGTAAACTAATACCGACAACACAAAATTGAAGAGTCTGAGCTTCGGGTCGTCGACGTCGAGTTGTAGCACGTCAAGGTCGTCTCGTTGGCAGCACTTTACAGAAGAAAGCTTAGAATCTATTGTTATACTTAGCTGCTCCCTCGACCCTCTTTTTATATGACATTCCGGGCGCCTGGATCTCTTCCGGGCGCCTGGAGTGTGACGTGGCCAACCAACCAGGATGCTCCACGTGGCGAAGTCGCGGTAGGGATAAAACTTGGTCCCAGGCGCCCGGATCCATCCCGGGCGCCCGGACCACCTTTTTCCAGCAGGTACCTCTCCTGCAAAACAAGGTTAGTCCGAGCAAATACCCTGCAAGATAGTGTTAGAATATGATAAATCATAGTAAAGAAGAACTGACAGTCTTCGGACTGTCCGAGTCTGACTTCGGATTTCCAACCGGAAACCCTAGGTCGACCCGACGCCTACTGTTCCCTCTACGGGGAACGCGTCCTCACCTACTCCCCTCAGGAGAGATTACCTGATGCCAGTCCGGTCCTCCAGACCGACTGGACTTTCCGCCTAGTGTTACCACCCCCTAGGACCTAGAGTTACCGCCCACTAGGTTTTTCTCCACCTAGGGTTGCCACCCCCTAGGACCTAAGGTTGCCGCCCCTTAGGGTTTTCCCTCACCTAGAGATACCGCCCCCTAGGACCTAAGGTTACCACCCCTTAGGATTTTCCCTCACCTAGGGTTACCGCCCCCTAGGACCTAAGGTTACCACCCCTTAGGATTTTCCCTCACCTAGGGTTACCACCCCCTAGGACCTAAGGTTACCACCCCTTAGGATTTTTCCTTTGCCTAACCGCAGCTAGGACTTTCCTGAAACACTTATTCAACATGTTAGATCACCACAAACCTTAACTTTGAATCCTTTGCCATTATCGAAACTCAGGTTCGATCGTCGGATGTTTCCCGCACCAACAGGTTCTCAATAAATTATAAACAGTTGCTCGCGACTAAGATAGAAAGGAACAAACTATCAGTATAGTCGTAGTGTAATTAAGTATTAGTTTACCTTGACTAATAAATTACACTAATACACTTTAAGTGTATTGAGTAGGATCATTTAGGTATGTTCTTTTGTACTGACTTAGTAAAGAACTAAACCTTAGTTATTATGGAAGTGTGTGCTCTTAATCCTAATATAATAACAAGCACATATATTTAATATTTATTTCTTTGATTTATCAAAGGGTGAGGTTTAGCTCGATAAATCAATTTGCCTGATAAGTTGGGAAATGATATTACTTATAGTGTGTGTTGTTGATTATAGAAGGAATCTGTGTCCTAGTTATCTAGGTTGAGAATGTCCCCAAGAGGAGCTCATAAGGATTGTCATGTTAAACCCTGCAGGTGGACCTAGTCTGACATGACAATAAAGTTGAGTGATACTACTCTTGGAGCTAGATATTAATTAAGTGAGTTGTTAGTAACTTGCTTAATTAGTGGACATTCGTAATCTTAAACACAGGGAGACTAACACACTCATGATAAGAAGGAGCCCATAATGTAATTTGGGATTGGTGCGGTAGTGCGGTAATAACTCTCTAGAGGAATGAGTTATTATCGATGAACTTGAGTTGTGTGTTCAGGGCGAACACGGGATACTCAAATTCATCTGAAGGCCAAAACCAATTTCTCCTCTAGGTCCCTGTCGTAGCCTCATTATAGCCTCAAGTTCATCAAAATGTAAGGCTCTTCTTGGTGTCCAAGAAGGGGGCCGGACCATTGCTTGGTGACCAAGCAATGGCCGGCCACATCCTCTTGAAAGGGGCCGGCCCTATAGCTTGGTGACCAAGCTTGTAGAGGCCGACCATAATAATTCAAAAAGGGAGGGTTGTTTTGAATTTTTTAAAATCTTCTCTTTGTAGAAAATTATAAGTTTTAAAAGAGAGATTTTAATTTTTAAAACTTTCCTTATTTGAATTAGGCCACATGTTTAAATAGAGAGTTTAAAAGATTTTAAAACTTTCCTTTTTTAACCATCCTTATGGTTTAAGAAAAAAAAAAGGAAAAGAAGTTTTAAAATTTAAAATTTCTATCACCATGTTAAAAAAGGAAATTTTATAAGAGAGTTTTTAAATTTTAAAACATGGTTTCAATTTTTAGAAACATTCCTTTTTTAACTCATACTTTAGGAAAGAGAGCTTGTAAATTTTATAAGAGGATTTCTTCTTGTAAAATTTTTAAAAATTATTTTTTCTTTCCTTTTAAATGTGGCTGACCACCTTGCTTGGTGCCCAAGCAAGGGCCGGCCAATAGGATTAAACTAAATTCAATCCTAAACCAAATAGGATTGATTATAACCATTGATTGGTGATTGATTCAATCAAGAGGAAAGAAAAGGAAAAATAAAAAGGGAAAAGAAAAAAGTCTTGGATGATTTTATTTTTTGTAAAATGTTTTTCCTTATTTGCCTTGGGCATGTAATATAAAAGAAGGGGTGAGGGGGCTTCATAGGACACAACTCTTATTCTTTTGCTTGGGTGATCTCTTGGTGGCCGACCCTCTCCCTTCTTCCTCTCCCTTTGCTCTCTTCTCCTTGGTCGTGGTGGTGGCCGGATTTTAGAAGAGGAAGGAGGAAGCTTTTGGGTGGTGTTCATCTTGGAGGATCGTCGCCCACACGACGTCCAAGGCGAGGCGAGGAATACGGCAGAAGATCTTGAGGTCATTAGCTTACAAAGAGAAGGTATAACTAGTATTTTTCTTCCGCATCATACTAGTTATTTTTCTTTGTCTGAAGTCTAAATACAAGAGGCAATTAGATCTAGTTTATCGAATTTATTTTTCGATTTTGTGTTTTCTTCTTTTTCGAATTTGTGATTCGATTGTTCTTTTTGGTTAACCTAAAGTTATTTAAGAAAATAAATATTAGCTTTCCTTAAAAGGTTTTGCCTAGGCGGTGGTGGTTGCTCCCATATCCAAGAAGCCATGTGCCTCGCCATGCAGTCCTGGAAGCCAATTTTGAAAATTAATATTTATGGAATTAATAATTTAGGTAGATTCAAATCTAAACCATTAAGAACAGATAAGTTAAATTTGGAATCAATGATTTTAAGTTCCGTCTGCGATTCCTGATTTAATTTCTAAAAACACAATAGGTTATTTAAGAAAAGGTTCTACACTTGTATAAAATTTTTTGTACAGTGGAACTTGTACGCTTTTCTAGGATTAACCAACAATTGGTATCAGAGCTAGGGTTTGCCTCTGTGTATTTTTAGAATTCAAATAGGTTATGCACATATCATGTATAATTTAGGCAAGAAAATAGTAGGATGTGCTAACTCTTTGGTTGCAGGCTCCAACTATTATGGCTTATTGATATTGTGTGTGATTGGACCCTTGGACATGTCAAGGGCATTATTTGTGTGCATCATTGTATGTAGAAAATATAGCAGGAGCAGTATTATTTTTAGAATTTTATTTTTGTTCGATCTAGAATACATGTACATTCCCTCGTGCAATACAGGATCGACATATGTAAAATTCTATTTTTGTTGCGGATCGGATTCTAGCGAGGCGAGGTACTTTCGAAGCACCAGAGGCGCAGCGGAATAAGAAGCAAGAAGGATGCGACAACTCGACCCGATAGCGGTGGCTTAAGATGGCAGCAGCTTGGGTTGGAGCATACTGAAGACAGTGATGGAAAAGGCCATAATAGTTGGAAAATTAATTTCCAAATTTATTGCTTTTATTTACTGTGATGTTTATATGCATGTGATGTATGCTAGCATAGGTTAAAATCCTCATTTCTAAATAACTAAGTGGGGGAGGGATTTTAATAAATCCCATGGTCTCCATTACTGGTTTGTAAGTGATGCAATAAGCTTGCGTGTTGGCTCTGAGTGCCTCCCTCCACAACGGATGGGTTTATTGCGGATCACTAGATCAAACTTCCTTTTATGGATGGTTAAAGGAAATTATTTAGGAGCGTGTGATCTTCTCCAACTGAAGGGGCACAATCCTATTTAATGGACTTAGTATCAAGTAATGGTATACACTTAGATGCATTCAATAGTATCCTCCCCAACGGAGTCACTGCTATTGTCTTGTGTGACCAAAGTGAAACCAACTATTAATTTTATTTGTCATAAAGTTAGGATGACAAGATAATAAAATTAATGGGTCACACTCTCCTCTTACAAATGATGAATTTGTATACATCCACACTAACGTGGCATGCAATATTCACGGTGATTTAAGGTGTTGGTTAATTTAAAATAGTATTATTTGAGGAATCAATATTATTCTAAATTTAGAGTCTTGACCAAAGTTTACTTTTGTGATTCTTAGGATGACTTTCAACCCACTAGCCATTATACTGAAAGAGAACAAACTTACTGGTCCCAACTATATTGATTGGAAAAGAAACCTGGACATAGTTCTTACTGCTGAAAGCTATAAGTTTGTACTGACTGAAGCGTGACTCTACCCCAGAGGAGATTGAGTATCATAAGAAATGGGTAAAAGCTGATGAGATGACGCGGTGTTACATTTTGGCATCAATGTCAAATGTATTGCAACATCAGCATCAAGATTTACCAACAGCTTATGATATAATGAACAATCTCAAAGAACTCTTTGGGCACCAGAGTCGGACTGCTAGGCAAGAGGCAATGAGGAAGTTAATGATAGCCACCATGTCTGAGGGGACACCCATAAGGGATCATATCCTCAAAATGATGGCTTATCTGAATGAAATACAAGTCCTTGGAGGAGAAATGGATGGGGAAACCCAGGTCGATATAATTCTCCAAACGCTACCCAGAAGTTTTGAGCAGTTCCGCCTGAACTATAACATGAACAAAAGAGAGTATACGTTGGCGGAACTTCTGACAGAACTACAGGTAGCAGAAGGAATATTTCGTCACAGTTCTCAGATTCACTATGCTGAAAATGGTTCTACTTCTAAGTCGAAAGGCAAGAAGAAGAAGAAACAAGTCTTTTCAGCAAAGAAGGTGAATAAACCTCAGAGTACAGGACAGAAAGCTGGAATGAAGAAGCCGAAGGGCAAGTGCTTCATCTGTAAGCAGTCTGGACATTGGAAAGTGGACTGTCCTCGTAGGAACCAGAACAATAAAGGTATATCTCATACTCTAGTAGTTGAAATATGTTTAGCGGTGTTATCTACCAGCACCTGGTGTGTAGATACGGGAGCCACTGATCATGTCTGCAATTCTTTGCAGGGTTCCAGAAAACCCGACGACTATTTGATGGAGAGATAACTGTCTACATGGGCAATGCTACTAAGGTGACGGCTGTTGCAGTGGGAGACGTCTACTTATCTTTTGATAGGAATAGAAATTTATTTTAAGAAATTGTCTTTATGTACCCAGTTTTAGAAAGAATTTAATTTCAGTTTCTAAACTGTATATGGATGGATATTCAGCTTTCTTTAGTAACAATGTCGTTATAAAGAGAAATAAGGTGATTATCTATTCTAGTGCATTGGTTGATAATTTATACACTTTAAATCCAATTTCTCCCTCAAAGCAAAATATGGAAATTAATAACACATCTTCTAACTCAAATAAGAGAAAAGAACCTTCAGAAATGAACCAAACATATCTTTGGCATCTAAGGCTTGGACATATTAACTTAAGTAGGATTCAAAGGCTTGTAGCCGATGGACTATTGGGTTCATTAGAGTTGGAAAATTTTCCAACATGTGAATCCTGCTTGGAAGGTAAAATGACCAAGAGACCTTTCAAGGCCAAGGGGTATAGAGCAAAAGATGCGTTAGAATTTGTCCATTCTGATTTATGTGGTCCTATGTCTATCCAGACAAGAGGTGGTTATGAATACTTCGTCTCCTTTATAGATGATTATTCAAGATACGGATACATTTACCTGATGCGCCGCAAGTCTGAATGCTTTGACAAATTCAAAGAATATAGGGCTGATGTGGAGAAACATCTTGGTAAAAGTATCAAGACACTACGGTCTGACCGTGGTGGCGAATACCTCTTTGGAGAGTTTAGGAATTACTTATCAGAAGTTGCGATTCAATCCTAATTGTCTGCACCTGGTACACCACAACAGAATGGTGTGGCAGAACGAAGGAATAGGACTCTTACGGAAATGGTTAGATCAATAATGAGTTATTCAGAATTATCGAATTCGTTTTGGGGATTTGCTTTAGAAACAACAATGTACATTCTGAATATGATACCTTCTAAAACAGTTCCTTCTACTCCCATGGAATTATGGAATGGGCGTAAGCCTAGTCTGAATCATATCCGGATATTCCAGCACATGTGCTGAAGGGAGATACTGACAAGTTGGAATCACGTACAGAAGTTTGTCTGTTTGTTGGATATCCTAAGGGAACGAAAGGTGGTTTGTTTTATAATCCTAAAAATCAGAAGACCATTGTTAGCACCAAAGCTCATTTTTTAGAAGAAGATTATGTAATGAACCATAAGACCATGAGTGAAATAGTTCTAAAAGAAATTAGAGAGGGCACGTCTACTTCAGTACCAACAGTACAAGATGAAGTACCACAAGAGACTACAACACGTGTTGCACATGATACACAACCACAGACGGTGCCTCGTCGTAGTGGGAGGGTTGTAAGACAACCTGAGAGATACATGTTTTTGGGAGAGTCTTCGGACTTAATCCCGGGTAAACATGAACTTGATCCCCGGACATATGATGAAGCACTCCAAGATATAGATGCAGTATCTTGGCAAAAGGCAATAAATTCTGAAATAGAGTCTATGTACTCTAATAAGGTTTGGGAGCTTGTAGAACCACCTGATGGTGTACAAGCCATTGGATGCAAGTGGATCTACAAAAGGAAAAGAGGGACAGATGGGAAGGTAGAAACCTTCAAAGCAAGGCTTGTTGCGAAAGGGTATACTCAGAAAGAGGGAATCGACTATGAGGAGACTTTTTCGTCGGTATCCATGCTTAAGTCTATCCGGATACTCTTATCCATTGCTGCTCATATGGATTATGAGATTTGGCAAATGGATGTCAAGACAGCTTTCCTTAACGGAAGTCTTGAAGAAAACATCCATATGAAGCAACCAGAAGGGTTCATTGAAAAAGGCAAAGAGCATCTAGTGTGCAAGCTTAATCGGTCCATTTACGGATTGAAGCAAGCTTCAAGATCTTGGAACATCCGGTTTAACGAAGTAATCCAGTCATATGGATTTATTCAGAGTTCGGATGAGTCTTGTGTATACAAGAAGTGTAACGGAAACATGGTGATATTTCTTGTACTATATGCAGATGATATTTTGTTAATTGGCAACAATGTCAAGGTATTATCAGATGTAAGGGTATGGTTGTCCAAACAATTTGATATGAAGGACTTAGGAGAATGTGCACACATTCTTGGGATCAAAGTTATAAGGGATCGCAAGAAAAGAATGTTGTGCCTATCCCAAGCTTTATATATAGATACAATCCTTGCTTGTTTTAGCATGCAAAACTCCAAGAAAGGTTTCTTACCTTTTAGGCATGGAGTAGCCTTATCCAAAGAGATGTCCCCAAAGGCATCAAAGGATATTGAGGACATGAAGGCAATTCCTTATGCTTCGGCTGTAGGAAGCCTTATGTATGCAATGTTGTGTACGAGACCTGATATTTGTTTTGCCGTGGGCATGGTCAGCAGATATCAGAGTAACCCTGGACAAGGACATTGGACTGCGGTAAAGCATATATTGAAGTATCTGAGAAGGACTAGAGATTATATGCTAGTTTACCAAGCAGACGAGTTGCTCCCTGTGGGTTACACGGATTCGGACTTTCAATCAGAAAGGGACAATAGTAAGTCAACATCAGGCTATGTGTTTACTCTAGGAGGTGGAGCTATTGCATGGAAGAGTGTTAAACAGAAATGCGTCTCGGACTCAACCATGGAAGCTGAGTATGTGGCAGCCTCTAAGGAAGCAAAAGAAGCTGTATGGCTCAGGAACTTTCTAATGGACTTAGATGTGATTCCTGGTTTGCCCAAGATCATCACAATTTATTGTGATAATAGCGATGCAGTTGCAAACTCGAAGGAACCACGAGCTCAAAAGGCAAGTAAACATATTGAGCACAAGTACCACCTGATACGAGACATCGTCAAGCGAGGAGAAGTTGTCGTCGCCAAGATTGCATCAGAAGATAACCTAGCAGATCCTTTCACAAAGGCCCTTCCGGTGAAATTTTTTGATCGACATGTGGAGGGGATAGGAATCAGATGTAAGGCACCAGATGTGGCAGCTTAGTCTTTTAGTATAAGTGGGAGATTGTTGGAGTGTATACTAAAAGCCTAGCTTTTGTAAACATTTATTTGTTAAAATAAAAGAATCACATTGGTCAATATCTACATTTATTAAATGTAATTGTTCAATTAATTTATATAGTAGACAACATGGAGTGTGGTGTCACACTCAGAAGATCATGTTGTCGGTTCTCTATAAATTATAAACAGTTGCTCGCGACTAAGATAGAAAGGAACAAACTATCAGTATAGTCGTAGTGTAATTAAGTATTAGTTTATCTTGACTAATAAATTACACTAATACACTTTAAGTGTATTGAGTAGGATCATTTAGGTATGTTCTTTTGTACTGACTTAGTAAAAGAACTAAACCTTAGTTATTATGCAAGTGTGTGCTCTTAATCCTAATATAATAACAAACACATATATTTAATATTTATTTCTTTGATTTATCAAAGGGTGAGGTTTAGCTCGATAAATCAATATGCCCGATAAGTTGGGAAATGATATTACTTATAGTGTGTGTTGTTGATTATAAAAGGAATATGTGTCCTAGTTATCTAGGTTGAGAATGTCCCCAAGAGGAGCTCATAAGGATTGTCATGTTAAACCCTGCAGGTGGACCTAGTCCGACATGACAATAAAGTTGAGTGGTACTACTCTTGGAGCTAGATATTAATTAAGTGAGTTGTCAGTAACTTACTTAATTAGTGGACATTCGTAATCTTAAACACAGGGAGACTAACACACTCATGATAAGAAGGAGCCCATAATGTAATTTGGGATTGGTGCGGTAGTGCGGTAATAACTCTCTAGTGGAATGAGTTATTATCGATGAACTTGAGTTGTGTGTTCAGGGCGAACACGGGATACTCAAACTCATCGGAAGGCCAAAACCAATTTCTCCTCTAGGTCCCTGTCGTAGCCTCATTATAGCCTCAAGTCCATCCAAGAAGGGGGCCGGACCATTGCTCGGTGACCAAGCAATGGCCGTCCACATCCTCTTGAAAGGGGCCGGCCCTATAGCTTGGTGACCAAACTTGTAGGGGCCGGCCATAATAATTCAAAAAGGGAGGGTTGTTTTGAATTTTTTAAAATCTTCTCTTTGTAGAAAACTATAAGTTTTAAAAGAGAGATTTTAATTTTTAAAACTTTTCTTATTTGAATTAGGCCACATGTTTAAATAGAGAGTTTAAAAGATTTTAAAACTTTCCTTTTTTAACCATCCTTATGGTTTAAGAAAAAAAAAGGAAAAGAAGTTTTAAAATTTAATTTTCTATCACCATGTTAAAAATGGAAATTTTATAAGAGAGTTTTTAAATTTTAAAACATGATTTTAATTTTTAAAAACTTTCCTTTTTTAACTCATACTTTAGGAAAGAGAGCTTGTAAATTTTATAAGAGGATTTCTTCTTGTAAAACTTTTAAAAATTATTTTTCCTTTCCTTTCAATTGTGGTCGGGCACCTTGCTTGGTGCCCAAGCAAGGGCCAGCCAATAGGATTAAACTAAATTCAATCCTAAACCAAATAGGATTGATCATAACCATTGATTGGTGATTGATTCAATCAAGAGGAAAGAAAAGGAAAAATAAAAAGGGAAAAGAAAAAACTCTTGGATGATTTTATTTTTTGTAAAAGGTTTTTCCTTATTTACCTTGGGCAAGTAATATAAAAGAAGGGGTGAGGGGGCTTCATGAGACACAACTCTTATTCTTTTGCTTGGGTCTTCTCTTGGTGGCCGACCCTCTCCCTTCTTCCTCTCCCTTTGCTCTCTTCTCCTTGGTGGTGGTGGTGGCCGGATTTTAGAAGAGGAAGGAGGAAGCTTTTGGGTGGTGTTCATCTTGGAGGATCGTCGCCCACACGACGTCCAAGTCGGCAGAAGATCTTGAGGTCATTAGCTTACAAAGAGAAGGTATAACTAGTATTTTTCTTCCGCTTCATACTAGTTATTTTTCTTTGTATGAATTCTAAATACAAGAGGCAATTAGATCTAGTTTATCGAATTTATTTTTCGATTTTGTGTTTTCTTCTTTTTCGAATTTGTGATTCGATTGTTCTTTTTGGTTAACCTAAAGTTATTTAAGGAAATAAATATTAGCTTTCCTTAAAAGGTTTTGCCTAGGCGGTGGTGGTTGCTCCCATATCCAAGAAGGCCATGTGCCTCGCCATGCAGTCCTGGAAGTCAATTTTGGAAATTAATATTTATGGAATTAATAATTTAGGTAGATTTGAATCAATAGTGTTAAGTTCCGCTTGCTATTCAAATCTAAACGATTAAGAACAGATAAGTTAAATTTGGAATCAATGATGTTAAGTTCCGTCTGCGATTCCTGATTTAATTTCTAAAGAACATAATAGGTTATTTAAGGAAATGTTCGACACTTGTACAAAAATTTTTGTACAATGGAACTGGTACGTTTTCCTAGCATTAACCAACACTTTACTGCTTTTAGGAATAATATAGGTAGGAGCGGAAGGATTAACCAATGGTAGGGATTTTCTGTGCTTTTTTCTATCACTAGTTTCTTTCATATTTCAAGTTATAAATCAAGTGTACATAGAATATAAAAATGTCATAGGTTTTATTTGGTTTTCAACTTGAGGGAAATAATATCGAACCATATGATGTGCGCAGATTGTATACACTTGTTTAGCATGTTTTGACGCATATTCACATATTTTGCACATGTTTTGTCTATGTATTTTTATACTTCCAGCTTTTCTTTTAGCATATTTACTCTTTTTGTTCGGAGATCTGCTTTTGTGCATTTTCTCTACACAGGAGTAGAAATTGGTGAAGGTTTCGTGTTTAAGGCCAAATCTGCAAGCGAAGCAAAGGAGGAAAGCACCATTCTTGTACCTCACACGACCCTGCCATGGGGGGTTTCTCTGGTCATGTGGAGTTCCTTGGCCGTGTGGATGCAACAGAGATGGAAGTTGCTATGGCCGTGTGAACCTCACACGGTTGTGTAAAGATTTGAAGCCAGATGGAGCCCTGGCCGTGTACACCACACGACCATGTGAGATTTCCAAAGACCTGGAAGGCCCTGGCCGTGTACATCACATGGTCGTACAGGATTTCCAGTGAGCAAGAGGGCGTGGCCGTGTACACGACACGATCGTGCCAGGTTTCCAGAGGCGGAGCCAGTGCAGGCCGTGTAGATCTACATGGCCATGCAAGGGGAGCATTGGCAGAAGCAAGCCATGGCCGTATACCACACACGACCGTGTAAGGTTGGCAGAGAAGTGAATGGCTCTGGCCGTGTGAACCTCACACGACCATGCCTTGGGGTCATGTGGCGCCCGAACCTCACCTATATATAAAGGTTTCTTTAAGATTTGAAGGGGAATCTTCTCCCTTTTGGGGGGAATTCATGATTTGGGTGTTCCTCCACCTTCTTGGAGGGATTTCCGACGATTCTAAGGGCGGATCTTCAACGTTTCGACTCCGGGGAGTGAGAATTGGATCCGAAGACAGTTCTTCATCGTAGATAAGCTTTTCTTCCCTTTCTTTCTTAGATTTGGGGATCAAGATGTTTATTTTTTCTTCTTCTTTTGGATTCTTTTCTTGTTCCATGGACTAGATGTCTTGTTCTAGGATGGAGGGAGTATTTGTAATGGAGATTTGATGTCAACTCTTGTGGATTTGCCAACATTTCTATTTCTATGATTTTGCCCTGTTTGTATCTATTATTTCTTGTGTGGATTGTTGTGATTAGGGCTTAATTACCATGCTTGATTGAATGTTTAAATATCTTGTGGATCTTGTAGAGGTAATTCCTCATTCGATTTTTCGAGGGACGTTCATGACAGGAACATGCCCGTGTAAGGACGTTTGAGGGGTAATCTTGAAGGGAAATTCAAGAGGGTAGGATAGATTGTATGCATTAATCTTTATATCTAATAAGGTTGAGAAGTAGTGATTTCTATGTTGATTTTTTGAGGGATGCACGTGACAGGCAAGCCCGTGTAAGGACAACATAGGGTTCACTCCTAATTGATCGCATTTAGATATATTTCAGTCATAGGCCGGATGTCTATTGCAAGAGGGAACCGGCAACATTCTACAAATGATGGACAATTGAGAAATAAGATTTGGTAGATCATTACATTGAATAACATTACAAAGAAATCAAAACTCTTAAAACATACCTTTATCATTGCCCTTATTCTTGTTTCTTATTCTTTTATTTCTTTGTTTACCTTTCATAGTTACACGTAGACTTTGTAAATCAATTGATTGGTTGTTTAGCTAACTCGCTTTGAGACATCTTTAGTGCTTATTCCAGTTCCTGTGGATTCGATATCTTTTATTATTACTTACGACATATCCGTACACTTGCGGAGGTCAACAAGTTTTTGGCGCCGTTGCCGGGGACTGCGCTATAACATTAGGGATTATCAATTGAGTTAGACTAAACATAACTTTTATTTTCTTTTCATTAGCATAATTGAAACAAATCTTAAGAATTCTATTTTCATCATTTGCATATCTTTCTAATTCTTGAAAATTCTTTTTGTTGCAATTCTAATTCTTATTCTAACTTTGCATTCTTGATTTCTAGCACTCTAATCTAACTTTTCTATGTTTTCTCTTTTGATCTAGTTTCTTTCTTCTTTTCTTTTGTAAACATATCTTGCAATCTTTAGCATATGAATTATTCTAGACATTTTTCTTTTTTCCTTTTATCTTTTCTTTCTTGTTTTCATTATGCACTTTCTTTATTGCAATTTAAATTCTGCATTTTCTTTCTTGCTTTTCATATTGCATTTTATTTCTTGTCTTTGATTCTTCATTTTATAATTTTTTCTTGAATATCCATGAGCACTAACATGTCAAGCAGGCCCATGAGAAATTTTTCTACACCCTTTTCTGCAAGATTTTTATCTCCCATTGTGCAACCTCAAATTGAAGCAGAAAGTTTCCAACTAGACCCAGAGTTAATTTTTATGATACAAGGTCACAAATTTGGAGAAGAAGTATCAAAAAGTCCTTATCTGCATCTTGAAACATTTTTAGAGATTTGTGATATGGTGAAATGTGAAGGAGTGTCAGCAGATGCAGTTCGATTGATGACATTTCCTTTCAGTATCAAGGATAAAACAAGGACTTGGTTATATTTTCTACATCCTCAAAGTATCACAAGTTGGGAGCAATTGGAGAAGTAATTTCTGAATCATTTTTTCCCTCCAAGCAGAATAGTGTATATGAGGAATTGCATAACAAATTTTGCTCAGGCATATGGAGAATCATTGTTTGAAGCATGGGATAGATTCAATAGTCTTTAAAGACAGTGCCCTCATCATGGTTTTGAAAAATGGTTGATTCTGCACATATTCTCTGGGGGAATTTCTTTCTCAGACAAGAGTTTATTGGATTCATCAACTGGAGGTTCTTTTATGGACAAAAGTGTAGATGAAGCATATATGTTAATTGATCAAGTGACATTGAACCTCCATGAATGGTCAAACATAAGTTGGATGAAATTTCCCTCAAACATTCAAGGAGTGCAAGCCATAAATGCTATAGAGCCTGTCAAACAAATTGTAACTCAACCATCTATGAGTTATGAAAATCACAAGTCACAGAACAGGGACTTCAAACATTTAGGGGCAAAGATTGAAAGTATTGTTTCAAATTGGTTTAAAGAAGAACCCCCTCCTTCGCAGACAAGATCTAGTGAAATGTGTGATGATGTTGGGTTGAGAATTGAAAAAAATCATGAAGAACTTCTGAAGAAGGACATGTTTAGAATTGAGGAGAAGAACAATAGAAGACCACATGAACTCAATTCCATTATTCCAGGAGGTTCACAAATTCCACAAGTACCTTTCCCTCAACGATTGATCATACCAACACTAGATAAGAAAGTTGAATCTCCTCCACATGCTAAAAGGGAATATGGGAAATTAGAAGTACCTTTCCCAAGACCTTCACTAAGGGTTCCTTTTCCACAAAGGTTAGTGGGGGCACTACAACAAAAATGTTAAAAGACAACACCCCTACGACAATGGTTTTAAGAGAAAGCGTTGCATATTTGCTCAAAGACAACGGTTTTTGCCAAAACCGTTGTCTTTGAACTCCCCATTAAATATAAAAGACAATGGTTTTGGGAAATCTGTTGTCATTGAGCGATTTCTTTTTGAATCAACAACATATTTTACAACGGTTTTCTAAAACCGTTGTCTTTAAGCGCTTTTTTTAGGGGCTACGACAACAGCTTTAATAAAACCGTTGTCTTTGGCTTTATTCGTTTCGTCATTTTCCCTCGCAGTTTTTCTTTCCCTCTCTGCAAAAATCTTTTCACGCCGTGTTTTCCCCTTAGCGTTCCCGAACCCTAAGTCATTTTTCTTTCCTCTCCTCGACTATCTCTTCACGCCATGACACCAAATGGAGCACTTGCGCGAGATTTGTAAGTGCCTCAAAACCCTAGTCGACTTCCTCCTCTGCCATTGCGACAGCCTTCCGAAGCACGACCCCAAGCCATGGGATCCTCCCTTCGACCTGTCGAAGCCGAAGCTCGATCCGCCTCTCGCCGTCGCCGTCTTCCTCTTCGTTGTTACTATTCTCTCGTCTCACTACCACCATGGTGAGTTATTCATTAGTTTGTACAGAATATGGTGTTGCGACCTCGAATAATTTCCCTTTTAGTCCACCACCAAGTTATTAGCCATTGCATTCAAAGTCGACCTTATAAATTCCAGTAGCGCCACCGCCAAGTCCTCCGACAACATCGATCCAAGCTAAACAAGCGTTCATTTCTCGGTGAAACTTCGTCGGAATCAGGCCATGAAGGCTGCGAACTGTGTGATTTGTGTGGAGGAGATCAAAGTCTGTGCCTATGCGAGTGAGGCAAATGCCAAGGCCACCAGCTCGTTCACGCATTCTGTCATCAACATGGTCGGCATGCTTATAGGTACACACATGGATCCTCGATTTTCCGTTGATTACCATTAATGTTTAATCGGCTTCCGTAACTGATTTGTCGATCGGTTCAGGGCTGGGGCAGTTGTCGGCTCCCTACACATTGGAGAATGGAGGATGGAGCTCGGCGCACATCATCGGCAGGTGCCTCGACGACGATGGTGGTGGCTCCAAGAGTTACCAAGACATCGGCGAGCAAGCGTTCGGATCCAAAGGTAGGATCATAGCCTCTGCCTTCATCTACCTGGAGATCTTCTTCGCGCTCGTGTCCTACACCATCTCGCTCAGCGACAACCTGCCGTTGGTGCTCGCCGGCTTGCACGCGCACGCGCCGTGGCTCCACCTGTCGACTGCGCAGCTTCTGATGGCGACGGCGGTGCTGGTGGCGCTGCTGGTAGCGCTTCCGACGCTGTGGTTGCGGGACATGTCGTCGATCTCGTTCCTCTCCTTGGGAGGGATCCTCATGTCTCTGTTTATGTTTGCGACGGTTGCGTGGGTTGCGGCATTCGGCGGCGTGGAAGGGAGTCATGAGATTCCGGCGCTGAGGGTGGAGATGCTCCCGAGGATCTCAGGCTTGTACATGTTCAGCTTCGCTGGCCACATTGTGTTCCCCAATATCTACACCGCCATGAAAGACCCTTCCAAATTCACCAAGATATATATAGAAATTCTTTTTTCATCCAATCGAGGAAATGCTTGAATTAATTTGCTAAAAACTAATTCAATCGTCTATGTAATATGATGATGCAGGTGTCCATTGCAAGCTTCGCCATTGTTACCTTGCTCTACACCGCACTAGCTTTCATGGGAGCCCAAGGAGGAGAATGTGACTCTTGGGCCAACTCTATGGGAGGGGGAGCAAGTGTTCGGTGTTGCCCACATCTTTGCTTCTTTTAATGATACTTTCATTGTGAGTCAAATAAGTTCATTTTCTGATATGTTGGTTTAGAAGGGGAATTAAAGCTTTGATTTTTCTCACCTATTTGGGCTTGCAGCATGTTACAGATTTGTCTGGGAGAGAAACACTTGTTCGTATTACAGGTATTAAGTTAATCTATATTTCTTTTTTCACGCTTTGCATATGGTTGTGAATTCTTTGCGATAGCGAGGGTCCGGATCATGGGAGCGTGCACGACGGAGGCCAGGACGTGATCTGGAGTTCCAGATCTACTGATCTAGGTTACTTTCCGTTTCTCAATTTGTTTGTGTTACCAATTCCTTCTTTTATTTTGATTTGTTCACCTTCTTCCACCTGCTTGCGTCGCCGATCGAAGAAACTGATGTCATTCTAGGTTTTCTCCCCCATCTTTTTTTGTCGCATTCACCCTATAGCGATGGGATCTCTTTCCCATGAGAGAAAATATGATACCTTTGCTCCTCCCTCGTCTCCTTGTGCGTTGAAGTACATCGAGCATCATGTATCCAAATTGGACACACTTGCAGGCGTCGCCATAAAGTACGGTGTTGAGGTAATTCAGATTTTTCTTTACTAAATGTTGATCTTGTTTCAGAAATGAGGGGAAAAAAGTTTCTTTTGATGAATATTGCTAAAAAAATCTTCGTTTTACTTATTTCTCTTGAATCCTAAATCAGTAAATCTGTGATAACTATTAGATGTTGCTATTCTTTCTCTCCATTATGTAGTCCTTTGATTAATATTTGTCAATTTTCCATAGTTTTTCACTTTTAGATCTTCAAGCATCTAGTGACAAGTGCAGATTGGTTATCACTGAGAGTGTTCTCTTTTGTTTATGAAAGATTGCAGATATCAAGAGAACTAACGGTCTAACAACATATCTTCAATTGTTTGCTCACAAAATATTACTTATTCTCTTCCTGGAAGACATCCACCATCTACTCCAATTCAGTGTAATGGTTCTCTCGATGACAGGTACTTTTTGCCATCATATTTATGAGGATTAGTTTAAAGATAAATTAATTATTTTTAGGTAGTAATCGACAATTGATGAATTCCCCTAGGATTAATAAAAGGGTATCTTGCAATGAGCAAAAGGATCATGATTCCATACCATAATATCTGGTTTGCTATTCTTGATATTTGCAATGAGCAAAAGGATTATGAATTTTGGAGAGAGGAATGATCCTCCACACAAAGGAGAGAAGGTAATTGGTAAATAATGATATTATTTACTTTAATAAATCTATCTAGTTTCCATGCTTTAGTCTTGTTTCTCTAGTTGAGTAGGAAGTTCCAGAAAGTGCTCCTTAATATTTAGCTGGTCAGACATTTGTCATAAGTGGCACACTTGATAGGTAATCTAGTATCATTGCAAAAAATTTATATCTAATATGACACTGTAAGTTGTATCTCTTGGCATATTTGTTTGTTTTGGATTAAGATCCTATCTAGAAATATTGTGGAGTCATATGATCTTAAGATCCCAATGCTTAACAAAATATTTATTGGAAAATTATATTTGGTATTTTTGATTTTATCATATGGATTATCTTTCAATATCTAGTTTTGTTAGCCAAAATTTATGGCTAAGGATGACTAATATTATTCATGTTGGAGATATATGAACAATGCATTATAACTAGTAGGGGTTGCATTTTTTATATGGTACTCCTCTAAGATGGATGATGATTACAAAAGTTAGTAACGCTTCTTATACTCTGAAGTTAAAATTGGTTATCATATATAAAAAAATTTCTTAGGTGACATGGTACGAAATGATTTACTCTGAAGTTAGCAATACTGTAATTATATATTTGATTAAGTGAAGGCTTTCAAGACTTAGATCTTAAGTATGATTGGTGAATGAGCATAGGGTTGGATCATAGTGATCATGAGATCTCTACTCAATTTAGTTCCTACTTTGTATCCATATTTGTTTGGACCATTTTGGGCTGGAGCATCAGAAATTTGTGAGACAAATTGTGATTAACAACCATGCCTGAATTATATTATTCTTGTTCCAATTTTTTTTATTCCTGTTCATGGATGTATTTTTTAACATGGATGTATTATTCATGGATGTATTTTCTTTTATCTGTATTAGTATTTTAGGTTTTGGAAGCTTCCTTACCAATTCCTATTTCCATTGCAGTGACTTTCCTTATATGTAGCTCAGTGGCATCATCTCCCTAAGCAGTGACTTTCTATTGCAGTGTATTATTCAGTGACTTTCCTTGTTGTTGCAGAGTTAACTGTTTGACTATGATTTTTTTAACAACTGTAGGAATTTATCAACAAATTTCTTGTCTGGTGAGGTTCCAACCGTTGGAATCCTTGTAACTTTCCAAAGCACTTCATGAATAACTCTTCTATTCTCTCCGATGCTTCATTGGCTTGCTCCATTAATTGTTACATGTTATCCAATTGTTTTCTACTTGGGCAACTGAATTTTTTTTCCCCATTACACAAGAGTTCTCTTCTATCTTTTTATTTGATATATAGTGCATAACTAGCGTTCTGGGTGAAAATATCTTATTAGTTCTGCTCAGTGTTAGAATTTGTTATGTTAGCACTTTGCATTTGACCTTTCAGTGTTTGTTGGATAAGTTTTATGGCATTGCCAACCTTAAAGTATCATGCTTTGATTTGAATATGCTACTGGGATAAATTGAACTCAATGAAGAACCAAATGATTTATATGATTGAGATCGTTGCAAATTGCCAAATAACTGTGGATGTTATGCAATTTCATTTCCTTCAATACCAGTTGCTAATTTCCAATAACATGCTGCATAAATAAGACAACAGTAGTGCAAAGCTTAATTGTATCATCAATCCGTATGTGTTTCAGTAGGTTAAGATAATTCTTATTCGCTTACATGTATATTTTATCTAATAATGTCTTTCTAATTTGTTTATTTTTATCAGCTCCTACAGCTTAATTCTGCAGATTTGATTGCCAAGGGAAATTTGTATACTCGGTCACGTGAAGATGTAGCCAGTAAGTTGCTGGAAAAGGCTTTAAAGATTCTATTGGGAAGAGGATTTTAGCTGGCATATTTTGGATTTCGATTACACAGCTATTATTTTCTCATTTTGATGTGTGTAGTTAATTTTTGAAATTTGAAGATAACATTTTCATGGATTGAATGTAGTAAATATTTAGTTTTATATTGGTGGTTTGTTTATATTAAATAAAGATTGGTTGTTTGTTATTATCATGTTACAACATGAACATTAAAGACAACGGTTAAAAATATTGTAAAAAGTACATAACCACAACGGTTTTTTTTTTTATAAAAAGTGATAAAAGACAACAGTTTTATCTATTGTAAAACATATTAAAATTATCTACCACAATGGTTTTTAAATTAATCTGTTGTAAAAAGAGTCTACCACAACAGTTTATTTCTGTTGTTGAAATTATCTACCACAACGATTTTAAAACGTTGTCGTATCCTTCGTAAACAAATTTTGAGCATATAAACAACAAAGGATAAAACCTGTTGTCAAATGTCTACAAAGACAACAGATTCAAAACCGTTGTCATAGGGCAATACATTCTACAACACCCTCAGTTACAACGGTTTTTTAACCCTACGACAATGGATAATATCCGTTGTCATTTGCAGTTTTTGTTGTAGTGGGGTCAATGAGAACTATGACTTTAAAAAATTCTTTGACACTGGTAAGGTTGAGTGCAGATTTTTGAATTTGTATAAAGATGAAGACTCTTCAGATGAGGATTGTGAAGATAATGCAGTGGTAAATAAGTTTTCAGATCTACCTCCAAATTTTATAGGGTGTTATAGTGACATTGAACTTTCAGATGATAAATGTGATGTGGTAGATCAACTTAAAACTGCAAGTGAAGTTATTGATCCTCTTGTTATTGATTCTCCTATTGAGGATATAGATGTTGGCTTATTTTTTGATGTATGTGTTGATGATGATGTTTTGGAAGAATGTGTAGGGAGCTGTGTTGTGGAAGCAACATCTCAAGAATCACCTCCTTTGTCCACACAATCCTTAGATGTTGTAAGAGTTGCAAGGATTGAGCATGTTGTGGACCAATGTGTAGGAACTCATGTAGATATAGCAGAGTCTCAAGAATCACCATATTTGATATCGCCAACACCTGAGCCTGAGCCAGAACCATCATTTGATTCAGAGGAAATCACATGAGGATATTTCTCAGCAAAGCAAGGTAAGTACTTCTTGTGATATTTTGGAAAATTTTATAGAGGTACCTATCATTGACTTTGTTGGATGTGATTCAGTTTTTATTTCTTATTCTGCTTATCTTAATATGGTTATGGCTCTATCTTATCTTATCTAATATGTTTGTGGGAGATTTGTACTTTCTTTGCATGTGCAGATTTCACTTGGGCTAATGATTGGAAGCTCAATCTGAGCCGTCTTTGACCATATGAAAAAACTTTTAAAAGATGAAGATGGAGAGAGTTATAATTTACTTTGTAGCTCCATTGATGAAAGCTCTCTCCATAATAAGAACCCCTGGTAAGAGGGTTCTAAAATATCTTACCCCTCCAAGAGTGAGATTTAGATGAATCTAATGAGGTGGTCGAGCTATTGACCTTAAACAAGCACTTCTTGGGAGGCAACCCAAGTTTATTTCCCTTGTTTTCTTTTATGTCTTTAGTTCTTTCTAGTTTCTTTTTACTTCATTGATAATAAATCATACCCTCTACTTAATTTTTCTTGTCTATCTTTTTCTTTTTGTATAATTCAAAGTTGTGGAGGAATATGAGCATTGGATGGAGGAGTATCTTTAAAAACATGAATGTCAACCATTTGAACCTCATCACTTGGTAACTTCTCTTAAAATCTCCTCCACATTATTTTTAGTTTTCATTGGGACAATGAAAAGTTTAAGTCTGGGGGGATGCATTAGATGCATTTGATTTGCTTTGTTTGTTTTTGTTTTTGCTTATGTCTTGCATTTTGTTTTGATTATTTGTGGCATACATCTTGGGAACATTAAACTCCATTTTTATGTTTTCTCGTCTTAAAGCAAATTGTTAGAACGTTCATTATCTAGATTCATGATGTTTTAAGTGATGCTAGTAGTATGCTTAATGTACCTCTTTTCTCTATCTTGGGTAGCATGAAATAAGCTAAGTATCTTAGGGAGATGAGTTTTAGTCTTGGCTTGACCTTAAGGATCTTATCTTCACTACATCTATACTTGATGCTTGAATGGTTGATATCATTGAAATAGTTATGATTCATCTTGTTTGTTTAGTACTTGGTTTCCATGGTGATTTCTCAAACTTCATTTTGGTTATTGGATGAGGCTCAACTCATGTAAGCTCATTTCGAAAAATCAAAATATCCCAACATTTGTGCTAAAAGTACACTTGTGAATAAGATTTGCACAATGCAAATACTTATAAAAAAAAAGGCAAAGAAAAAAGTGAATAAGGGATATAAAAAATAGTTGTCCTGAGTGGAATTTAGTTAGTCACCCCTTTGAGACCGAGTTAGGTTACTAGGGAAATGACTGCTTAGCTTCTCTTGAGATTGAGCACGCCTTTGAGACCTTGAGAAATATGAACCCTTGACTGCTTAGCTTCTCTTGAATAATTTGTATTTGAATTTATCTTACTCTCCCCCTTTGCCATATATCAAAAAAACTTTTGTATGGAGAACTATAGTAAAAAGACAACAACAAAGGACTAAGTTCTTTTAACAACTTACATTTTCAGCTTACAAAGTTATATTTTAAAACACTTTAAAGCAATATTTCTTGTAAGTTCTTTGAAATACACAAGTTAAAGCCTGAGAATTATTTTAAGCAAGAAGTACGTTTAGCTAAAAATTATTTTAAGGCTTTGAAAAATATTTCATTAGATAATCCAACCCTAGTCAAATCTAACTGGATTACTAACTTAACTTGACTAACCAAGTGAAAACAGTTGCCCTCTAGGTATTTAGCCAGTAACTAAAGGTTAGATAGTTGGTTAAGGATATTAAAATTTCAAGTTGACTCACGCTTGCATTTTAGGACTCTGATACCTCACTAAAGGAAATTGGTTAATTTGAAATCCATTTAACTTGACTCATGCTTGGACATTAGGTTCTTAATTAATTGCTCCTCCTTTTCCATTAATTTAAAATTCTTTATTACGACTTCCATAGTCATCTTCAAAATTAACTAAGTCAAATCAAAAGATCTTTTTCCCTCCAACTTAACTAACAATTTTCCAAAATGTTCTGTTCAAGCATTTTACAAATAATCTCAGTTTATTTTTTTTTTGCCTTTAAAAATTATTCGAAAAGATTTTCCAAATTAATGTCTTTTAAAAAAAGCTTTAAAAATTTAACGAAATATTTTTCAAAGCCTTAAAATAATTTTTAGCTAAATGTTGTTCTTGCTTAAAATAATTCTCAGGCTTTAACTTGTGTATTTCAAAGAACTTACAAGAAATATTGTTTTAAAGTGTTTTAAAATATAACTTTGTAAGCTGAAAATGTAAGTTGTTAAAAGAATTTAGTCCTTTCTTGTTGTCTTTTTACTATAGTTCTCCATACAAAAGTTTTTTTGATATATGACAAAGGGGGAGAGTAAGATAAATTCAAATACAAATTATTCAAAATTCAAATTAAGGATAAGAGAAAGAGAACTTTTATTAAGGGGGAGACTTAGAAATTGCCTTAGACATTTATCTTGCTTATGTTCTTACTTGAACTTTTTATTTGAAAAGCTTGCTTATGTTTATTGATACATTCATTTACTTTTGTTTGTTTTACTTAACTTTGAATTTAAGTTGTCATAATCAAAAAGGGGGAGAATGTTGGTGCGGGGAGCATCCGATGATCGAACCAGTGTTTTTATAATGGCAAAGGATTCAAAGTTAAGGTTATGTTGTGATCAAACACTCTGAATGAGCTTGCAGGAAAGACCTAAGTTTACTTAAGCAAAAGTCCTAACTGAGGTTAGGCAAGTGGAAAACTCTAGGGGTGGTAACATTAGGTCATAGGGGGTGGTAACCCTATGCAGAAAGTCTTGGTGGGTCGAGGGCTTTAGGCAAAAGTCCTAGGGGGTGGTAACTTTAGGTGGAATGTCCTGGTGTCGCGTCGGATCGACCTAGAGTTTCCGGTTGGAAATCCAAAGTCAAACCCAGGATAGTCCGGAGACTATCAATGTTTTATTTACTAAGTCCATTGTGTGCTAACTTTGTTTTGCAGGGTATGTGTTTGAGACTAACATATTTTGCAGGAACAAATGAACAACTTTCACCTCGGATGAACAGTGTCCGAGGCGCCTCCATGGAGCTTGGAGGCGCCTCGTGTGCAAGCCAAAGCCAGCTGTCCAGAGGAGCTGGAGGAGCCTTCATGGGGATTGAAGGCGCCTTGGATCACTGCTCAAAGGCGCCTTGGAGTGGCATTGAAGGCGCCTTCAGGTGGATAATGAGCAGCGGTCAAAGCCTGATCGACAGCGATCGAAGCGGGATAAAACTTAGGGTCTAAGGTGCCTTGGAGCTTGATGGAGGTGCCTTGAACACTCTTTATAAGGGAGTCTCGACCAGGAGCTCAACATATCAACTTTCGAGCAATCCTTATGCTACAAGCTACTAATGAGACGATCCCGAAGTGCTGCAACATCATCCCGACAACCCCGAGCTTCAAATTTGATATTCTTATTGTCAGTACTACTTTTTCTTTATAGTTCAAATTGTAATTAGTTTGTAATAACTTTTCGAGCTTATAGTTGTTGCACACAGGAAGTGATCAACGATCGCAGGCCTTGGAGTAGGATTCGCTAAAGGCTCCGAACCAAGTAACCCCTCGTGTCTTTGTGTGTGGTTGTTATTTTAATTTCTACTGCGTTTATTACTCGAGTTTTGCGATCCCGAAACGAGTGAAAGCCACGAGCGCTATTCACCCCCCCTCTAACGATTCTCGATCCAACAATTGGTATCAGAGACTGGATGGGTCGGGGAGCGGGTATCCAGCAGAAAGTTCGGAAGCATCGAGCACTGAGCAAAAGTCCAGTCGATCCGGAGGATCGCACTGGCAATAGGTAACTCTCCTAAGAGGAGTAGGCGATGACGCGTTCCCCACAGAGGGAATAGTAGGCGTCGGGTCGACCTAGGGTTTCCAGTAGGAAATCCGAAGTCAGACCCAAGATAGTCCGGAGACTATCAATATTTTATTTACTATGTCCATTGTGTGCTAACTTTGTTTTGCAGGGTATGTGTTTGGGACTAACACATTTTACAGGAACAAAGGAGCAACTTTCACCTTGGATGAACAGTGTCCGAGGCACCTCCATTGAGCTTGGAGGCGCCTCGGGTGCAAGCCTAAGCCAGCTGTCCAGAGGAGCTGGAGGCGCTTTCATGGGGACTGAAGGCGCATTGGATCACTGCTCGATGGCGCCTTAGAGTGGCATTTAAGGCGCCTTTAGGTGGATAATGAGCAGCGGTCAAAGCCTGATCGATAGCGATCGAAGCGGCATAAAACCTAAGGTCTAAGGCGACTGCTCGAAGGCGCCTTGGAGCGGCATTGAAGGCGCCTTCAGGTGGATAATGAGCAGCGGTCAAAGTCTGATCGACAGCGATCAAAGCGGGATAAAACTTATGGTCTAAGGCGCCTTGGAGCTTGATGGAGGCGCTTGAACACCCTTTATAAGGGAGTCTCGACCAATAGCTCAAGATATCAACTTCCGAGCAATCCTTACGCTACAAGCTACTAACGAGACGATCCCGAAGTGCTGCAACATCATCCCGACAACCCCGAGCTTCAGATTTGATATTCATGTTGTCGGTACTACTTTTTCTTTATATTTCAAATTGTAATTGGTTTGTAATAACTTTTCTAGCTTATAGTTGTTGCCCACCGGAAGCGATCAACAATCGCGGGCTTTGGAGTAGGAGTCGCCACAGGCTTCGAACCAAGTAACTCCTCGTGTCTTTACGTGTGATTGTTATTTTAATTTCCGCTGTGTTTATTACTCGAGTTTTGCGATTCCGAAATGAGTGAAATCCATGAGCGCTATTCACCCCCCCCCCCTCTAGCGCTTGTCGATCCAACAATTGGTATCAGAGACTGGACGGGTCGGAGAGCGGGCGTCCAGCAGAAAGTCCGGATGCATCGAGCACTGAGCAAAAGTCCAGTCGATCCGGAGAATCGCTCTGGCAACAGGTAACACTCCTTAGAAGAGTAGGTGAGGACGCGTTCCCTACAGAGGGAACAATAGGCGTCGATCAACCTAGGGTTTCCGGTAGGAAATCCGAAGTCAGCCCCAAGATAGTCCAGAGACTATCAATATTTTCTTTACTATGTCCATTGTGTTCTAACTTTGTTTTGTAGGGTATGTGTTTGGGACTAACACATTTTGCAGGAACAAAGGAGCAACTTTTACCTAGGATGAACAGTGTCTGAGGTGCCTCCATTGAGCTTGGAGGAGTCTCGGGTGCAAGCCGAAGCCAGCTGTCCAGAGGAGCTGGAGGCGTCTTGGATCACTGCTCGAATATGCCTTGGACCGACATTGAAGGCGCCTTCAGGTCGGTAATGAGCAACGGTCAAAGCCTGATCGACAGCGATCGAAGCGGGATAAAACTTAGGGTCTATGGCGCCTTGGAGCTTGATGGAGGCGCCTTGGAGCTTGATGGAGGCGCCTTGAACACCCTTTATAAGGGAGTCTCGACCAGCAGCTCAAGATATCAACTTCCGAGTAATCCTTACGCTGCAAGCTACTAACGATACGATCCCGAAGTGCTGCAACATCATCCCGACAACCCCGAGCTTCAGATTTGATATTCTTGTTGTCGGTACTACTTTTTCTTTATAGTTCAAATTGTAATTAGTTTGTAATAACTTTTCGAGCTTATAGTTGTTTCCCACCGGAAGCGATCAACGATCGCGGGCCTTGGAGTAGGAGTTTCCACAGGCTTCGAACCAAGTAACTCCTCGTGTCTTGTGTGTGATTGTTATTTTAATTTCTGCTACGTTTATTACTCAAGTTTTGCGATTCCGAAACGAGTGAAAGCCACGAGCGCTATTCAGCCTCCCTTCTAGCGCTTCTCGATCCAACAATTGGTATCAGAGCGGGGTAGCGTTGATCTGGTGCAACCACCAATCACACATTTCTTTCGTGGTATTTTGTATCTTTCGGAGTCGATTGGAACTAGCATAATTGCTATTTTCTGATCAAGTTTTTTCTCGTACGAATCGGTTTGCTCGAAGCTGGTGCAACACCACTTGAGTTCATTTTTTTATTATTCCCGCACTACTAATCCAAGACCAAGTCTTGTAATAGATTTTATTGTTTTTGTCGTGCAAGGTATCAATGGCCCAACAAGAGGGTTGCAGCACCGTTCGTCCCCCGCTCTTCACCGGAGAAGATTTCGGTTACTGGAAAGGACGAATGGTGAACTTTCTAAAAATCCAATTCGAGACGTGGATGATCGTCAAGACTAGATTAAAAATTGCCAACCGACGAAGACGGCAAACTTACATCCTGCGAGAACTGGGAACCAACTCTAATCAAGAAGGTGGAAGTCAATGCCAGAGCGACCTGCACCCTCTAGTGTGGACTGACCAAGGAGGAGCTCAACAGAGTTGGACCATTCTCCAACGCAAAAGAGCTATGGGAGAAACAGATCGAACTCCACGAGGGCACCTCCGACACCAAGGTGAGTAAAAGAGATTTACTGTTTAATAAACTATACAATCTCAAAATGCAGGAAGGAAAGACAACAAGTCAACTCAACGCACGCATACAAGATATTCTCAACTCCCTCCATGCAATCGGACAGAAAGTCGAGAATCGGGACGTCATAAGGTACGCACTCAACTCTTTTCCGAGGAACACATTGTGGGCATCAATGGTAGATGCCTACAAAGTTTCCAAGGATTTATCATGTATAAAACTAGATGAATTATTTTCTGAGTTTGAGTTAAATGAGAAGACTAATGCGCATCCAATCGAGAAAGATGTAGCTTTGGTTGCAGGTACCAGTAGAACACGTGAACCAAGAACACAGTGAAGAACCGAACCAGAGTCGGAAGAAGAACCCTACTCAGATGAAGAAGACGACGAACTGACAACCGAACTCGTGAAACTTGTGAAGAAGCTCTACAAGAAGAAGAAGGGTGTCACGCCCCGGGGAAGTCCCTCCCGAAAAATTTTGACAGCACCTCCCTTGTACCGGTGACAATCTGAAACTCTCATACATGAAAAATACGTCAGCCACATGCGGCTGGGATATATATGCTTAGAAATAACCACAACCACGCAGTTGAATATGTAGCTCACACGGCTATATCAAAAGCACAGCGGAATAATGAATATGAAACCCACAAATGCGAAAGTCCACAAAACACACCACAAGTATAAGTCCACAATACACGTATCAAAACATAGTACTATCTAACAACACCAAATCCATGAAACATGAAATACTACTAGTAAGAAACTAACAACCGATAAGAATCCTCAGATGTAACGTGGGAAGAGGGACCGACTGGCAGCATACTCCAAGCAACTCCATATCACCTACCTACTACCTGAAAACATAGCAGAATAGACAGGGTGGTGAGTACAAAGAACTCAGCGGGTAAGAACAGAATAAAGCATGGTAGATACAACAACATAGGAACCAAGGAATACAGTCTCCATAATAAGAATAGAATCATGCTATCGAAATATAACACATCTAGCCACAAACTGATAAAATGACTATGCATATACATACCTGACACAATAGATGCACATGCTCGACTAGAATCAATACCATGATACCAAAATCAGGGAACTCACCGGACTAGCAACAAATCAACTTGAGACACCTGTGCAAATATAGATACGACTGCATATACATGTAAAATAGATGACATGTATGCAGTATGACACCCAAATGCAACATACATAGCGCAAACAAATGCAACAACACACAATAACATGAAACTAATATCTACTAGGCATGTATGCGAAAATATCTCCCCAGATGCACCGCGCATCATATGCAAAAGTGCATGCATGCTCCATGGTCACCCCCTCCACCTCTCTAGACACCACAACCCCTGTATGGCCGAGAGGCTTGGGTCTGTGACGAACCGTACTAGCCTCCAGTACATGCACCGCTATAGGCGGCCGAAGCGGACGTTCAGCTAAGTAGTTATATAACTACACAGCTAAGGGTCCCTGACCACTCATAACTCAAGCCCTCTGACTACTGTACCCTCAAGACCCACTACTCCAGAGTGGTCGAGGCTGACAGAGTATAATCACCGAACGGCTGAGCAAGCGCGACAGGACTAGCTCCACTCCTAGCTACCACTCTCCAAAAGTGGCCGAATGGGCAGCTATAAACAACTGACGACCCCCTCACCACAAGGGAGGCATTAATCGTCAGTATGCAATGAATGATGACATGATGTGAATAGTCACAATATAAATACCATCATCCATCGTGTACCCCAACACCCCTAATAACCACCACAAACGTATAAACATACTCCAACACACAACATGGTCAACCAACTATACAACCCCAATACCGCATACCCGTCACATGTACACTCAACATCAATATGCATGGTAAACATACTAATCGTACCAACCAGATAACTCTATGACACAAACTCTACATATGCACATGCACAGAGTTCCGATATCAAGGGTGAGACTGTATCGAGGTAAACAAGATCATATCAAAGCTCAAATAGAAAGAGACAAGCAGGAATAAAACAAATATACAGATTTAAGGTAATGCAACCTAAGCATCCAAAAATAACCATGCTTTATAGTTCAAAGAACTAAATAGAAGATAAGGAAGAAATACCCGCCTCCAGATATATCCCGTATCAACAGAACCACCCCCACGTCACGCTACTCGTATAGATCAAGGTCCTGTGTCACACATACAATTCATATAATATGCATATATATATATATATATATCACACATAAATGAATCACCTACCTATAATTAATTAACTCTAAAAGAACCGCTAACCATAGGTGTGGCTCACTTCTTTTAACATAACCATATTAAATTTACATTCTAACCTAAACCATCCAATATCTAAATTCCCATGAGATCCTCCATGTTACAATCTTCCATTACCCGATCCCATAGAAGCAATTAAACAGGCCGTTGTCTGCCAATTTCTGTTGAAAATTCCAGATCAAGCGAATTCACAGAAATTCCAGTGCAACAGCACACCAAAACTTCTAACATCTAAAACAACTCAATTCTTATTGCTTTTGTCATTGATTCGAATTCACTCAATGCCCAAGACTCATTGGATAACAGCTACTACAGCTAATGATCGGCCAAATGAAAAGAACAAGAACTACACAGTGCACCAATACCAACGGGATCAAGAAGGAAAATAGCAAGAACTAGAAGATTTAATCCCTACAACTGTAATACTAAAAATTACTCTCCTTACCTCTTCACCATTCAATCGTCGGAGGTAATCACAGATCTGATGAAGAGATCGATCCAACCGAGCTGTGGTGGCCGGAAATCAAACACCAATCTTAGCTTCTAACAATATCGTCCAAATCAACACAAGAAAAGGGAATCGGGAACTCAAATTCACGACCAAAAACCCAACCGCTTACCTCAAAGATCACAGCTAGGGCACGATCGGTTCCTTGTCGATAACAGAGAAGGGGATCGGGAGGAAGCGATGGTCGTTACCTCCCCCAATCGGTCGATGCTGGCCAGATCCAAATCGTGATGCCCTCGATCCCCTTCCGACAGCAGGCGAAACCAACGGATTCAGGGATCCAACACTATTATTCGCCGAGATTAGAGAAAGGGAAAAAGGTCGGAAAGAAGAAGGGTTGGGATACAGCTAACCTTTTCCTTCCACACTCCAAGATTTGCTCCTCGCCGGCGACACCGAGAGAGGAAAGGGGAGAATCGGTGATCGTTAAGGCAGGCGTCGGCGTCGGGGAGTTCGCGCGAGAGAGAAAGAGGAAGGGAGAGTCGGGTCGTGTTTTAGGATCCGGGTGAGGAATGAAACCTATTAATAAGTAACTTAGGGTTAGGGTTAAGGGAAATAAACCCTAAGTACCTCCTCAATTACACTCTCACCCACATATTTTCTAAACAGACCCCCACTCCTATCCTCGCAAAACTAGTCATACGACCTCCGTAAAAATCCAGAAATATTTCTATAATTTCCTAAAATTTTCATAAGGTTATTCCACGATAACCCTAAAAATAAATTCTCATATCTTACATTCTCCCCCACTAATAAAAAATTTGGTCCCCAAATTTACCACTACTAACCAAAAGCAAGAAGTAGTAGATAAACTTATTCTAGTTACTGAAATAAATTTTACTCACCTTCAGTAAACAAGTGGGGGTAACCAGCACGCATCTTATCTTCCAACTCCCAGGTGTCTTCTTCATCTGAGTGATGTTGCCATCCGACCTTGACCAGTCGAATTGTCTTGTTCCGCAACCGACGCTCTTTATGGTCCAAAATCAGAATTGGAATCTCCTCATAAGATATATCCGGCTGAAGTACAACTGATACATCAGTGAGAACACGCGAAGGGTGCGGTACATATCTCCTCAACATAGATACATGGAAAACATCATGCACCCCGGAAAGTGATGGTAGTAGCGCCAGCCGATACGCTACCGCACCTATCCTCTCGAGAATCTGGAAGTGTCCAATATAGCGAGGTGCCAACTTACCCTTCAATCCAAACCTCTTTACTCCTTTCGTAAGGGATACCCGTAAGAATACATGATCACCAACAGCAAACTCTAACGGTCTCCATCTACGATCCGCATAACTCTTCTGCCGATCCTGAGCCTCTGACAACCTACGCCTGATAGTACGAACCATCTCTGCATCACGCTGAAGGCTCTGTGGCCCCAAAATCTGGGATTCCCCAACCTCTACCCATAGGGTAGGAGATCTACAGGATCTGCCATACAACTCCTCATAAGGTGCCATCTGTATCGCTGAATGATAACTGTTGTTGTAGGCAAATTCTGCTAAATGTAAATGATCCTCCCAACTACTTCCGAAGTCTATGACACATGATCTCAGTAGGTCCTCCAGTGTCTGTATGGTACGCTCCGACTGACCATCTGTCTGGGGATGGAAAGCGGTACTGAATCGTAACTCTGTACCCATAGCCTACTGTAAACTCTGCCAGAATCACGAAGTAAACCGCGGATCTCTATCTGAAATAATACTGAGAGGTACACCGTGAAGCCTGGTAATCTCTCTACAATACAACTCCGCTAGTCGATCCAATGACTCCGTCCTACGTATCGGTAGAAAATGAGCAGATTTGGTTAACCGATCAACGATTACCCAAATCATATCATGTGCTCGTTGGGTTCTGGGCAGTCCCACGATGAAATCCATCGTGATGTGCTCCCATTTCCATTCCGCTATCTGAATCTTCTGAAGCAAACCAGCGGGTCTCTGATGTTTAGCCTTCACTTGCTGACATACAAGACATCGTGCAACGAAATCCGCAATGTCCTTCTTCATGCCAGTCCACCAATATGAACATCTCAGATCTCTATACATGCGTGTACCACCAGGATGTATCGTAAATCTGGACCGGTGTGCCTCTTGGAGTAGGCATTCCTTCAAAGGAGGTGATTCAGGAACACACAACCTCCCTTGGAAGTATAGAATCCCATTTTCATCGCAAGAAAACCCTGTTTGCTATCCTGGGATGATTTTGCTACACAACAACTACAGATGTTGATCGGTAGCCTGAGCTTCTTTAATCCTCTCTACAATGGGTGACTGGGCAACCATAGATAACAGAATACCCCGCTCAGTCTGACCCTGCTCTACTAATTCCAACTCAGAAAATTTCTGTACCAATTCAGTAACTATCACACGGTGACAAGCTAGAACTCCTCGGGATTTTCTACTCAACGCATCAGCTACCACGTTGGCTTTCCCTGGGTGGTAGTTGATCGTACAGTCATAGTCCTTCAAGAATTCCATCCATCTTCTCTGTCTTAAGTTCAATTCTTTCTGAGTAGATAGATACTTAAGACTCTTATAATCTGTGAATATCTCGAAGGTAACCCCATATAGGTGATGTCTCTAGATTTTCAGCGCATATATAATAGCTGCTAATTCCAGGTCATGCACTGGATAATTCTTCTCATGATCTTTCAACTAACGTGAGGCATAAGAAACCACCCGTCCATGCTACATGAGTACTGCGCCTAACCCCTGTAATGATGCATCTTTATAAAGTACGAAGCCATCATCTCCAGAAGGAAGTACTAGTATAGGTGCAGAAATGAGTCTTCGCTTAAGTTCCTGAAAACTCGTCTCGCAAGACTCTGTCCAGCAAAACTTCACCCCTTTCCTGGTCAACTGAGTCAACGGCAGGGCTATGCTAGAGAAGCCCTCAACAAATCTGCGGTAATACCCGGCCAGACCAAGAAAGCTACGAATCTCCTGTACAGACTTTGGCTGCTCCCAAACGGTAATAGCCTCTATCTTTTGTGGGTACACGGATATACCACTACTAGAAACAATATGTCCCAGGAAACCCACAGAAGATAACCAAAATGCACATTTGCTGAATTTTGCATAGAGACGTTCTCGCCGGAGCATCTCCAATACTATACGAAGATGTCGCCCATGCTCTTCTTCGGATCGAGAATATATCAAAATGTCATCGATGAACACAATCACGAATCGATCCAAGAACTCAACAAATACCCTATTCATCAGATCTATGAAAACTGCTGGAGCATTGGTAAGCCCAAATGGCATTACCAAGAACTCATATTGTCCATATCGAGTACGGAAGGCTGTCTTCTGTATATCTGAATCTCTCACATTGAGCTGATGATAGCCAGAGCGCAGATCAATCTTAGAATACACACAAGTATTCTTGAGCTGATCAAACAGATCCTCTATACGTGGCAGTGGATATTTATTCTTAATAGTCACTGCATTCAGCTGCCGATAGCCGATGCATAATCTCATCGATCCATCCTTCTTCTTCACAAAGAGTACCGGAGCTCTCCATGGAGATACACTAGGATGGATAAACCCTCTATCCATCAGCTCCTGTAATTGTACTTTTAGCTCCTCCAATTCTTTAGGTGTCATACGATACGGGGCCTTGGACACCGGTGCTGTCCCCGGAATCAACTCAATCGTGAACTCCACCTGCCTTTTCAGGGGCAAGCCGAGTAATTCTTCTGGAAATACGTCAGGGTACTCTTGAGCTATAGGAATGTCAGAAAGTTGTGTGGTAGTATCCTGATCAATCTTAATCATAGATAACAAATACCCCCGACATCCTTGACACAATAATCTCTGAGCTTGCATTGCTGAGATGACAGAAATCCCCTCATCCTTGGTACCCATGAATACCCAGGATGGTAGACCCGGAGGTCTAAATGTAACCACTCTAGCGCTGCAATCCACAGTAGCATAATATCTCGCCAACCAGTCCATACCCAAAATGATGTCAAATTCTAGCATATCCAGAACCTGCAAGTCTACCATAAGGGTCTGACTCTCGAAATCCAACGGACATTCTTTAATCTCTTGACTGATATCTAGTATCTCTCCCAAGGATAAAAATACCGCCAATGAGTGAGTCCGACGAACAGGTAGTCTACAAATCTTACTCAGAAATACCCGGGAAATGAAAGAATGGGAACTACCGGTATCAATCAACAATTCAGCAGGAAATGAATAAATAGTAATAATACCCAGAAAGACCGATCCCTCAGCCCGCTGTGCCTCCTCGCGAGTAATAGCATACACTCGTCCTACTTCAGGGCACGATGGCGATACTCCAATAGTGGGCTGAAACGGTGCTGGTGGAGTAGTAGTGAACTGCTGAGGCTGGTGAGTGGTAGCATACTGCTGAGGCTGTATCACTAGACAAGAGCTAGGCGTCGTCATAAGGTTATGCGGTGCAGGATATGTCTGACGCGAAGAAACCGTAGAGGCATACTGTATAGCAACTAGTACCGCTGAGTGATCATGGGCCTGGATGTGATATACCTATGCCTGAGAAGGTGGCATACGATGTTGATACGGAGCACTCTGTGCCCTCTGTGAACTCTTCGACTGTCGCGTTTGAGTAATACGGCTCCCCTGTGGAGTACTCTTAGTCGCCTCCATCTGTGTCTTCAGTGTGCAGTCATGAGTCACATGGCCTGGAAGCTTACAGTAATAGCATACGTCTTGGCCCAATGGGCAATTAGGTCTAACATGCCCCTCAGTACCACATCTATAGCATCTAATCTCACTAGATGAATCTTTCTGAAAAGATTTAGATGAACCAGCTGATGATCGTCCTTTCTTCGCTGATCGATAAGACTCCCCCGAAGCAGTCTAGGTTCCCTGCCATTTCTTCCACTTTTTCTGACCCTTGTTCTGTTGTTTCTGATTTGGAGCTATACCCTGAGCCTTCTATTTATCCTTTCCCCGCTTCTGAGAAACTTGCTACTGTGTCATCTCAATCATCAATGCTCTATCCAATGCCTCTCGGTAAGTGCTGGGAGTAAAACCCGACATCCTGATACGAATATACGCCGCAAGGCCATGGGTAAATTGGTCTAACTGATCGCTGTCCTGAGCAACAAGCTGCGAGCAATACTCAGCTAATCGGTTAAACTCTGCCTCATACTCCATCACCGATCTATCCCCCTGCTTAAGACTTAAGAATTCCTGTCGACGGGCCATACGGTAAGGAGCTGGAAAATACTGTCTCTTGAAGGCGTCTCGGAATAAAGTCCAGGTAATACTCTGATCCCCAAAGAGTGACTTCTGCATCTTCCACCAAGTAACAGCCTGATCTCGGAGGTGATATGCAGCTAGTTTGGCTTTTTCTTCCTCGGTACACGACAAATACTCGAACGTATCCTCCACATTTTCGAACCAGGAACGAGCAACACTGGGTCGGGAACTCCATAGAATAAGGTAAAATGATCCTTCATCCAAGAAGTGGAAACAGGAGTGGGGGCTACGAGTGGTAATGTAGGAGTGACCCACTGAGGCTGAAAACCCGGATCTCTCATAGAAACCTGAGGAGTCTGTCTACTACTGTCAATCTCGACCTCTATAGGATCCCTAACAGAATCCGCCTCGTGCTCCTCTGGCTCAACTTCTACTGACTCGATAGGCTGCTTCCGTGGTCGCCCCGGACCACGACGCGGACGAGGGGTCGTATCTCCGCGCTTCATTCCTGATATGAACCACAAGGTAAGACTACAGCAATATAATACAACAGTAATTTAACTTACATCCTATAGCTTGGAGATATCCTGCCACTGCCTGGTCCCAATATCCGAACAGCCACATCAGAAAAATATGAATCCTGAGTGTAAAACCTCGTAAACTTTGTAGTCCTCGTAAAACTTGTAAATCTCGCAATCCTCGAAAATCCAAGACCCGAGAAATAGCCGTCGTAACCTCAAAATCCAAAACACAAAATAACGTACACCTCCAAAAATCCAAAACACGAGAAAAAAAATAGGCCTCGTAGACCCGTTCTGATACCACTAAATTGTCACGCCCCGGGGAAGTCCCTCCCGAAAAATTTCGACAGCACCTCCCCTATACCGGTGACAATCTGAAACTCTCATACATGCAAAATACGTCAGCCACATGCGGCTGGGATATATATACATAGAAATAACCACAACCACGCAGTTGAATATGTAGCCCACACAGCTATATCAAAAGCACAACGGAAAAACGAATATGAATCCCACAAATGCGAAAGTCCACAAAACACACCACAGGAATAAGTCCACAATACACGTATCAAAATATAGTACTATCTAACAACACCAAATCCATGAAACATGAAATACTACTAGTAAGAAACTAACAATCGATAAGAATCCTCGGATGTAACGTGGGAAGAGGGATCGGCTGGCAGCATACTCTAAGCAACTCCATATCATCTACCTACTACCTGATAACATAGCAGAATAGACAGGGTGGTGAGTACAAAGAACTCAGCGGGTAAGAACAGAATAAAGCATGGTAGATACAACAACATAGGAACCAAGGAATACAGTCTCCATAATAAGAATAGAATCATGCTATCGAAATATAACACATCTAGCCACAAACTGATAAAATGACTATGCATATACATACCTGACACAGTAGATGCACATGCTCGACTAGAATCAATACCATGATACCAAAATCAGGGAACTCACCGGACTAGCAACAGATCAACTCGAGAAACCTGTGCAAATATAGATACGACTGTATATACATGTAAAATAGATGACATGTATGTAGTATGACACCCAAATGCAACATACATAGCGCAAACAAATGCAACATCACACAATCACATGCAACTAATATCTACTAGGCATGTATGCGAAAATATCTCCCCAGATGCACCGCGCATCATATACAAAAGTGCATGCATGCTCCATGGTCACCCCCGCCACCTCTCTAGACACCACGACCCTTGTATGGCCGAGAGGCTTGGGTCCGTGACAAACCGTACTAGCCTCCAGTACATGCACCGCTATAGGCGGCCGAAGCGGACGGTCAGCTAAGTAGTTATATAACTACACAGCTAAGGGTCCCTGACCACTCACATCTCAAGCCCTCTGACTATTGTACCCTCAAGACCCACTACTCCAGAGTGGTCGAGGCTGACAGAGTATAATCACCGAACGGCTGAGCAAGCGCGACAGGACTAGCTCCACTCCTAGCTGCCACTCTCCAAAAGTGACCGAATGGGCAACTATAAACAACTGACGACCCCCTCAACACAAGGGAGGCATTAGTCATCAGTATGCAATGAATGATGACATGATGTGAATAGTCACAATATAAATACCATCATCCATCGTGTACCCCAACACCTCCAATAACCACCACAAATATATATACATACTTCAACACATAACATGGTCAACCAACTATACAACCTCAATACCGCATACCCGTCACATGTACACTCAACCTCAAAATGCATGGTAAACACGCTAATTGTACCAACCAGATAACTCTATGACACAAACTCTACATATGCACATGCACAGAGTTCCGATATCAAGGGTGAGACTGTATCGAGGTAAACAAGATCATATCAAAGCTCAAATAGAAAGAGACAAGAAGGAATAAAACAAATATACAGATTTTAGGTAATGCAACCTAAGCATCAGAAAATAACCATGCTTTATAGTTCAAAGAACTAAATAGGAGATAAGGAAGAAATATCCGCCTCCAGATATATCCCATATCAACAGAACCACCCCCACGTCACGCTGCTCGTATAGATCAAGGTCCTGTGTCACACATACAATTCATATAATATGCATACTTATATATATATCACACATAAATGAATCACCTACCTATAATTAATTAACTCCAAAAGAACCGTTAACCATAGGTGTGGCTCACTTCTTTTAACATAACCATATTAAATTTACATTCTAACCTAAACCATCCAATATCTAAATTCCCATGAGATCCTCCATGTTACAATCTTCCATTACCGGATCCCACAGAAGAAATTAAACAGGACGTTGTCTGCCAATTTCTGTTAAAAATTCCAGATCAAGCGAATTCACAGAAATTCTAGTGCAACAGCACACCAAAACTTCTAACATCTAAAACAACTCAATTCTTATTGCTTCTGTCATTGATTCGAATTCACTCAATGCCCAGGACTCATTGGATAACAGCTACTACAGCTAATGATCGGCCAAAAGAAAAGAACAAGAACTACACAGTGCACCAATTCCAATGGGATCATGAAGGAAAATAGCAAGAACTAGAAGATTTAATCCCTACAACTGTAATACTAAAAATTACTCTCCTTACCTCTTCACCCTTCAATCATCGGAGGTAATCACAGATCTGATGAAGAGATCGATCCAACCGAGCTGTGGTGGCCGGAAATCAAACACCAATCTCAGCTTCTAACAAGATCGTCCAAATCAACACAAGAAAAGGGAATCGGGAACTCGAATTCACGACCAAAAACCCAACCGCTTACCTCAAAGATCACAGCTAGGGCACGATCGGTTCCTTGTCGATAACAGAGAAGGGGATCGGGAGGAAGCGATGGTCGTTACCTCCCCCAATCGGTTGATGCTGGCCAGATCCAAATCGTGATGCCCTCGATCCCCTTCCGACAGCTGGCAAAACCAACGGATTCAGGGATCCAACACTGCTGTTCGCCGAGATTAGAGAAAGGGAAAAAGGTCGGAAAGAAAGGGTTGGGATGTAGCTAACCTTTTCCTTCCACACTCCAAGATTTGCTCCTCGCCGGCGATACCGAGAGAGGAAAGGGGAGAATCAGCGATCGTTGAGGCAGGCATCGGCGTCGGGGAGTTCGCGCGAGAGAGAAAGAGGAAGAGAGAGTCGGGTCGGGTTTTAGGATCCGGGTGAGGAATGAAACCTATTAATAAGTAACTTTGGGTTAGGGTTAAGGGAAACAAACCCTAAGTACCTCAATTACACTCTCACCCGCATATTTCTAAACAGACCCCCACTCCTATCCCCGCAAAACTAGTCATACAACCTCCGTAAAAATCCAGAAAAATTTCTATAATTTCCTAAAATTTTCATAAGGTTATTCCACGATAACCCTAAAAATAAATTAGCATATCTTACAAAGTGCTTCAACAAGAGAGGCCTAAAAAGCCAGTACAATCCAAGGAGGTTCAACCTAGTTCAAAAGTCAAGATCGAGGTGATCTGCTACGGGTGCAACCAGAAGGGCCACATCAAGGCCAACTGCCCAAATCAGAAGGATGCAAAGAAGTAGAGGAAGAAGAAGGTGCTGCAAGCGACCTTTGAAGAATCCTCAGAAGAAGATACCGACGACGAGCTTGAACAAACGAGCCTCCTAGCACTAATGGCCCGGGACCAAATCAACATGTCCGAGAGCAAGAGCGAATCGGAAGCAGACTCGGAAAGAGGCCACGGATCCGTATCCGTTTCTGAAGGGCCCGAACCCTCTGTAAGTATTCCTCGATTAAATAATTTAGTGAATTACTTATTATGTAAATTAGAAAAATCAAACATTCGGGTCAAGTCACTTCTAAAGGAAGTAGCAGTCCTTAAAGAAGTGACTAACTCCAAAACCTTGCCTGACCCAGTTCAGACTGGAAATTTAACTCAAGTCCAAAAGCTTGAGGAAGAAAATTCTAGTCTGAAAACTCAGGTCAAGGATTTGGAGAAGACCCTAGAACGGTTTTCATTGGGGTCCAAGAACCTTGACCTAATTCTTAGGACTCAAAGAGCCGTTTACAATAGAACTGGAATAGGTTTTAAATCCGAAAGGAAATATCGATCTTATCTATCCTTAGTCAACAAACCAAATAGTAAACTAGTTCAAGCATGGGTACCCAAGTCCAACTTGGTCAATCAAGTTGGACTTGGTCAATATTGGGTCCCCAAGGATCAAGTACATTACCTTGATAGACCTTATCGAGGCTATGATCCAAGGGGAGCAAAAATAAAAATTATCCTAACCAATAAATAATAAATAAATAAAAATTATCTTGACAAATAAATTTAAAGGAATATAATTCAAACTTTAATAATAAGTTAAAAGGAAAAATCAATAATGGTGGCTCCAGAATTGTAACGACCCGACCCTCTTGGCCCATTTGGCGGCCCATTTGGCGACCTCTCATGTCGTCGGCCCATTTGGCGACCTCTCATGTCGGCGTCGGTCGTGCCATTACTCACTAGGACTTTCCACTGGCGGTGGATTTTGCCTCCCCCAGGACCTCCAGGCTTAGTATTAGAGTTTATGAATCCCGGCAACCAAATGAGATGATCTCACTTGGTTGCCAGGATTCATAAACTCTAATACTTAAGCCCGGAGGTTTAGAGTTCGAATCTGGGAAGGAAAAACCAGCAGGTGGAAAGTCCCAGTGAGTAACGGCACGGCCATGGGTCGACGACATTAGAGGTCGCCAATGGGCCGACGACATAAGGTCGACGGTCGACGACCCGAGGGTCGCCAAATGGCCGCCAAATGGCCAAAGGGCCGGTCGTTACAATAAAAGCGCCTTTTATTATAACGACCCGACCTCTGCCCTTGTGGTGGCCCAACTGGCGACCCTTATGTCGTCGGCCCATTTGGCGACATCTCATGTCGTCGACCGACGACCCTTTGACCGTTACTCACTAGGACTTTCTACCCCTGGCAGTGGATTTTTGCCTTCCCCAGGATTCGAACTCTAGACCTCCAGGCTTAAGTATTAGAGTTTATGAATCCTGGTAACCAAGTGGGATTCATCTCACTTGGTTACTAGGATTCATAAACTCTAATACTTAAGCCTGGAGGTCTAGAGTTCGAATCCTAGGGGAGGCAAAAAATCCATTGACCAGGGGTGGAAAGTCCTAGTGAGTAACGGCACGGCCAAGGGTCGTCGGTCGACGACATTAGAGGTCGCCAAATGGGCCGACGACATAAGGGCCGACGGTCGACGACATGAGAGGTCGCCAAATGGACCGCCAAATGGGACTAGAGGGCCGGATCGTTATAAGAATAGCTGGCACCTCCAAAAGCTACCTACCCGGCAGGGTAATTACGGCTAGAATAAAAAAGTGCTAAGTTTAACTTGGGCCACGGTACTGGTGAAATATTGGATGATAGTATGTTAGGAAAGCTTAGTCTATGCATGTCTAGGAAGATATGACTTCGACCTGGTGCATTTGGCTAAGTGGAACTGACCGAAACTACCCTTTATGGATCCTAAGTAGTTATACCAAGGTTTTATACTAAGTTTAGTGGATAGGATTATTTGGAAAACCTCGAAGGCATGGTTACTTTAATGATGTCCAAGTGACTCACCATAGCTCAGAAGTTTATCCAAAGAATGTCTACTTGTTGAGTCCAAAGCTAAACCTGAATCTAACACAAAGTTAAACTAAACCCTATAATAAAACTAATCCATCTCACAAAATTATAGGATCCCCTAATTGAAAAATATAGATTGGGTGAGATGACTAAGGACAAAAATCAAATTAAATCTAAAAAAAATTTAAATTAAATTAAGTTGAGTTAAATTAAATTAAAATGAATTAACTTAAATATTTTTTAAAAAATTTAATTAACTTAATATTTTTCAAATTAAATTAACTTAACATTTTTCAAAAATTTAATTAACTTAATATTTCTTCCAAAATATAATTAACTTAATATTTCATCAAAAATCTAATTAACTTAATATTTCTTCAAATTTAATTAACTTAATATTTTTCAAATTTAATTAACTTAATATTTTTTTTCAAATTTAATTAACATTTTCTATTTAATTAACTTAATATTTTTCAAATTTAATTAACTTAATAATCTTAAAACTTAATTAGCTTAATTTTTCAAATTTAATTAACTTAATATTTTTCAAATTTAATTAATTTAATATTTTTCAAACTTTAATTAATTTAATATTTTTCAAAATTTATTTAACACAATATTTTTCAAATTTGAATTAACTTAATATTTTTTATAGGATCCCCTGATTGAAAAATATAGATTGCGTGAGATGACTAAGGACAAAAATTAAATTAAATCTAAATAAAAATTAAATTAAATTAAGTTGACTTAAATTAAATAAAAATAAGTTAACTTAAATATTTTTTTTAAAATTTAATTAACTTAATATTTTTAAAATTAATTTAACTTAAGATTTTTCAAAAATTTAATTAACTTAATATTTCTTCGAAAATTTAATTAACTTAATATTTCTTTAAAAATTTAATTAACTTAATATTTCTTCAGATTTAATTAACTTAATATTTTTCAAATTTAACTAACTTAGTATTTTTCAAAATTTAATTAACTTAATATTTTTTCAAATTTAATTAACTTAATATTTTTTAAAATTTAATTAACTTAATATTTTTTAATATTTAATTAACTTAATATTTCTCAAATTTAATTAACTTAATATTTTTCAAATTTTATTAACTAAATATTTTTCAAAATATAATTAACTTAATATTTTTAAAATTTTATTTAACTAAATATATTTCAAATTTAATTAACTTAATATATTTCAAATTTAATTAACTTAGTATTTTTCAAAATTAAATTAACTTAATATTTTTTCAAATTTAATTAACTTAATATTTTTCAAAATTTAATTAACTTAATATTTCTTCAAATTTAATTAACTTAATATTTTACAAATTTAATTAACTTAATATTTTTCAAAATCTATTTAAATTAATATTTTCAAAATTTAATCAACTTAATATTTTTCAAATTTATTTAACTTAATATTTTTCAAATTTAATTAACTTAGTATTTTTCAAAATTTAATTAACTTAATATTTTTTCTTAACATTTTTCAAAAATTTAAATAACTTAATATTTTTTTCAAATTTATTTAACATAACATTTATCAAAATTTTAATTAACTTAATATTTTTTCATATTTAATTAAACTTTCATACTTAATTAACTTAATATTTTTCAAATTTAATTAGCTTAATATTTTTCAAAATTTAATTAACTTAATATTTTTCAAAATTTGTTTAACTTAATATTTTTCAAATTAATTAACTTCATATTTTTCAAAATTTAATTAACTTATTATTTTTCAAATTTAATTAACTTAATTTTTCAAATTTAATCAACTTAATATGTTTGAAAACTTAATTAACTTAATATTTTTCAAAAATTTAATTAACTTAATATTTTTAATTAACTTAATATTCTTAAAATTTAATTAACTTAATTTTTCAAATTTAATTAACTTAATATTTTTCAAAATTTGTTTAACTTAATATTTTTCAAATTTAATTAACTTTATATTTTTCAAAATTTAATTAACTTAATATTTTTCAAAATTTATTTAACTTAATATTTTTCAAATCTAATTAACATAATATTTTTTAAAATTAATTAACTCTCTCAAAATTAAAAAAACTCAAATATACCATCCGTGGTGCCTCTGCAGTAACAGAGGCGCCTTCGACACTCGGCGGGAAAATTCCCGCCGAAAACCTCAAGGTGCCTCGAACCAAGCTCAAGGCGCCTTAAACACGATATTGAAGGCGCCCTAAAAGGTCTTGAAGGCGCCTTCAATGCCAAAATATCCAGCGAACAGAACACTTTCTGTTCGTCATTTTTTCACCAAAGCTCTTCGATCCAAGGCGCCTTCACACGGATTCTCCCCGTCTAAACTCCTTCAATCATCCTACAATGCCTCCTAGGTATATCTTAAACCATCCTATTGTCCTTATATTTTATTTTTATGCACCTTTTCCTAGTTATATGTTGTCAAAAATAGGAAACGTTGCAATGTTGATCCTACTCCGGCTAGAATCCTATCCACGAATCCCAGATTCCCTTCAGAACAGCATAGGATTAATTTTGCTAGATACACATTTGAAACCATTAAACCTTGGTATCTAAGAAGATCATTTTTTGATCAGTTTTGTCGTCCATCAGACCAGATGATAGAGTACTACCAACTAGGCAGATTGGTTTACTGCAGTAATGCAGTAAATCATGATTTATGTGCACACTTCTATCACAACCTCGAGCAGGTTGATGATAGTACCTATTCTACCAGAGTTGGTGTGACAGACATCCAGTTTACCCCCCTCACTCATCCGCACTAGTTTAGAGTTTAGGGCATCTACATGTCCCTTTCTATGCTACCCCAGTAGGGATCTGTCATTTGGCAACCCCTACACCCATATTACATTAGATACCATCTATATGTACTTTTTCGGGGAGGAGAGACCACTTGGCTTGACTGAGTTCAAGTCAATCTCTCTTAGGGTTCAGGACTATTTTATGTATAGAGTCCTGACAGCCTGTATCCAGCCGATCTCATCTCGGGACATCCCGAAGATGTGTCCTTGGCATTCATTTCTTTTGTATGCCTTGAGTCACCGTTTAGACATAGACATAACATTACATATGTTCCAGAACATTATTTATGCATCTAGTACAGTCGCATCCCATGTAGTCCATATGCCCTACTGTCATGTTTTGACCTACATCTTTTCGACCCTTAGGATAGACACTACCAGAGGGGCAGTCATCCCTCTTACCCTATATGACGAGTTTGGGCAGCGCAATATTAAGTTAGCCCGTGTTCACGTCACTGCTGACGTGATTCAAGCCTGGAGGGGTCGACCACAGCCAGCTGCTGCTCCGATTGATCCAGAGGCCAAGGATGCACCGCCCGACATTGTCCCGGTTGAGGGTGAGGAGTGGCCCGACTTCTTAGCCGAGGAGTTTTTCGGAGATCCATTACCTTCCACCTCCGCCGGGCCTTCCACTTTAGTCGGGCCTTCGACTTCGGCACCACTCTCCGTCGAGGACAGACTCGCTCGTCTCGAGGTTCAGTCCATTCAGACGCGACAGGCTGTTCTAGATAGCCATCGCTCCCTCCGATCCCTCCGATCCGAGATAGCTGTCGGATTCACCTCTCTTCGTGAGGAGATATGTTGGCAGGGACAGCCTGCACCCGAGCAGCCCCTTGCACCACCTCCAGTTGACGACCCTCCACCTGATGATCCCACTCATTGATGTCATCTCTTTCATGCATTGTACCTTGGATTTTGGACACAGACACTTTCATTTCCTAGTCTAGTTGAACTTGTGCTTAGTAGAATTTAGTAATGCTACTTACTTCTGCTTACCAGTCTTTTTATGTTCTTTTATTTGCTTAATTCTGTATAAGTAGGAATATGTTGGGTAGAATAGATCTTGACTTTCAAACAAATTTCCTACATCTAATTTTAAAATTTTTTTTGTTAATCTTCATAATTGATTAATTTTAAAATTATCTTTTAAAATTTTAGGAAAAATAATATTTTCAAAATCCCAATCTTATTAGTTTTTCAAAATTTAAACTTAGCCTAGGATCTTCCCCCAAGAAATCATGTTCCCATAGTTTCAGCCAGAGCATCTCACAAACACACTAGGCATGACTTGTTTGTGTTTTGAAAGAAACTTAGAACGGCGTGAGATGCATAGGGTACAACCTAGACTCTAGAATGCTTACTTTTGTGCATCATAGTGAGTCTAGGCGTTAAAAACTAACTTTACATTAATTAAGTTAAATAATCCAGCCCTAGTAAAATCTAACTGGATTACTAACTTAACTTGACTAACCAAGTGAAAATTGTTGCCCTCTAGGTATTCAGCTAGTAACTAAAGGTTAGACAGTTGGTTAAGGATATTAAAATTTCAAGTTAACTCACGCTTGCACTTTAGGGCTCTGATACTTCACTAAAGGAAATTGGTTAATTTGAAACTCATTTAACTTCACTCATGCTTGGACATTAGGTTCCTAATTAATTGCTCCTCCTTTGCCATTAATTTAAAATTCTTTATTACGACTTCCATAGTCATCTACAAAATTAACTAAGTCAAATCAAAAGATCTTTTTTCCTCCAACTTAACTAACAATTTTCCAAAATGTTCTGTTCAAGCATTTTACAAAAAATCTCAGTTTATTTTTTTTTTACCTTTAAAAATTATTCGAAAAGCTTTTCAAAATTAATGTCTTTTAAAAAGGCTTTAAAAATTTTAACGAAATATTTTTGAAAGCCTTAAAATAATTTTTAGCTAAACGTAGTTCTTGCTTAAAATAATTCTCAGGCTTTAACTTGTGTATTTCAAAGAACTTACAAGAAATATTGCTTTGAAGTTTTTTAAAATATAACTTTGTAAGCTGAAAATGTAAGTTGTTAAATGAATTTAGTCCTTTCTTGTTGTCTTCTTACTATAGTTCTCTATACAAAAGTTTTTTTGATATATGACAAAGGGGGAGAGTAAGATAAATTAAAATACAAATTATTCAAAATTCAAATTAAGGATAAGAGAAAGAGAGCTTTTATTAAGGGGGAGACTTAGAAATTGCCTTAGACATTTAGCTTGCTTATGTTCTTACTTGAACTTTTTATTTAAAAAGCTTGCTTATGTTTATTGATACATTCGTTTACTTTTGTCTGTTTTACTTAACTTTGAATTTAAGTTGTCATAATAAAAAAGGTGGAGATTGTAGGTGCGCGGAGCATCCGACGATCGAACCAGTGTTTTGATAATGGCAAAATATTCAAAGTTAAAGTTATGTTGTGATCTAACAGTCTGAATGAACTTGCAGGAAAGACCTAAGTGTACTTAGGCAAAAGTCCTAACTGAGGTTAGGCAAGTGGAAAACCCTTGGGGTGGTAACCCTAGGTCATAGGGGGTGGTAACCCTATGCGGAAAGTCTTGGTGGGTCGAGGGCATCAGGCAAAAGTCCTAGGAAGTGGTAACCCTAGGTGGAATGTCCTGGTGTCGCGAACTAGGTGGAAGAATGGATGGGTCGGGGAGCGGGTGTCCAGCAGAAAGTCCGAAAGCACCGAGCACTGAGCAAAAGTCCAGTCGATCCGGAGGATCACACTAGCAACAGGTAACTCTCCAGAGAGGAGTAGGTGAGGACGCGTTCCCCACAGAGGGAACAGTAGGCGTCGAATCGACATAGGGTTTCCGGTTGGAAATCCAAAGTCAGACCCAGGATAGTCCGGAGACTATCAATATTTTATTTACTATGCCCATTGTGTGCTAACTTTGTTTTGCAGGGTATGTGTTTGGGACTAACACATTTTGCAGGAACAAATGAGCAACTTTCACCTCGGATGAACAGTGTCCAAGGTGCCTCCATGGAGCTTGGAGGTACCTCGTGTGCAAGCCGAAGCCAACTGTCCAGAGGAGCTGGAGGAGCCTACATGGGGACTGAAGGCGCCTTGGATCACTGCTCGAAGGTGCCTTGGAGCAGCATTGAAGGCGCCTTCAAGTGGATAATGAGTAGCGGTCAAAGCCTGATCGACAGCGATTGAAGAGGGATAAAACTTAGGGTCTAAGGCACCTTGGAGCTTGATGGAGGCACCTTGAACACCCTTTATAAGGGAGTCTCGACCAGCAGCTCAACATATCAACTTCCGAGCAATCCTTACGCTACAAGCTACTAACGAGACAATTCCGAAGTGCTGCAACATCATTCCGACAACCCCGAGCTTCAGATTTGATATTCTTGTTGTCGGTACTACTTTTTCTTTATAGTTCAAATTGTAATTAGTTTGTAATAACTTTTTGAGCTTATAGTTGTTGCCCACCGGAAATGATCAACGATCGCGGGTCTTGGAGTAGGAGTCGTCACAGGCTCCAAACCAAGTAACTCCTCGTATCTTTGTGTGTGATTGTTATTTTAATTTCCGCTACGTTTATTACTCGAGTTTTGCGATCCCGAAATGAGTGAAAGCCATGAGCGCTATTCACCCCCCCCCCCCTCTAGCACTTCTCGATCCAACAGTTGTCGTGAGTGGAATCTAGCTAGTCACCCCTTTGAGGCGAAGTTAGGTTACTAGGGAAATGACTGCTTAGCTTCACTTGAGATTGAGCACGCCTTTGAGACCTTGGGTTGATTGAGAAATATGAACCAAGTGTGTGGCAAGTAAGTGCCTATCACTAGTTACTTGTCTATCACTGGAAATATTAGGAATTCAAACTTGATGATGACTTGACTAAGACATAGATTGAAACTTGAAGAGTTTTGAGTTGATTTATTTGCACTGTGCACAGGGTACTTTTGCTTGAGCCAAACTTAACTTGTTTTCATGATCATGCTTACAATGAAA